>NW_026577880.1:5000000-7500000 GCF_029407905.1 Bubalus kerabau | reverse complement strand
GTGGAGGAATGGAACTCCGCTTGCTTCTCGAGTTGTTCACGAGGTGACAGACCACTTGTGGAGCTGTGTGAGGAACCTGCGGGTTTTTCCGGAAGATGCACGGGGTGTCAGTGCCCCTACGTGTTGTGCCTTCATCCACAGGCTTGCCTTCGAAGAGGTGTCCAGGAGTCTGGTTTTGATCAAAAGTGGACCATGGAATCGGGGTCTTTCGGCATGTAGTATGGCCCTCGAGGCTACCTCTCGAATTTCCTCGTGAGACCGGCCTCATCCTGAGGTGTGCCGGGAAGGTCGGGAATCCCTTCGAGACAAAGCAGTGGAATCGACCCTCCTATCGCGATCAGGAGAGGAGAAAGGCCTCAGATGAAGTGGTGCCGGAAACTTCAGTGTCCCCTCTAGTGAGATCGGTATATAGGGGAACTTTTGGGGTCGCATCAAGGGTGCCAAGTACTGTTTTGCACTTCAAGACGGAATGTGAGACTTCTCTTGAGACGCTGTAGGGGGCAAGGGCCTCATCTTGCAATACGGGGAACCACGTGATTTTTCTCGAGTTGCGGCAGGTTTCTCAAATTACAACTGGAAATTCAGGCTTCCTCTTGTGTTGGCTCAGAAAGGCCAATCTTCCATTCGAGTTGCAAGGGAAAGCTAGGGGTTGCGCTTGAGTCACTGCAGGGCCAAAGAGACCTCATCTAGGCTTTTGTCCAGGACCTAAGGTTCCTCTCCAGGGGCGACAGGGATCCAGGGTTGCATTCCAGACTCACCCTCGTAGTCAGGCCTCATCTCGAGGGGAAGCAAAGGACACCGCTCTCCTCCTGAGTATCGACAGGTATCTCTTGGAGCCCACTGAGTGACCTAAAGGGAGTCAAGCCTCCTTTGGAGTTTGGAGAGAGGACTCGGGATTGCTCTTCAGGTCATGCAGGAAAGAAGGCCCTCATTTCACCATGACAGGGGCGTCTCGTGGGTTTTCTCGAGCTGCGGCGCCAGTGTGGGGTTTCTCACGAGGTACGATGGGGAGCTCAGGGAGCCTCTCATGTGGTGCCGGGGAAGTCAGATCTTCATGCACGTGGCGAGGGGGAGCGCGTCATTTTTCTCCAGTCATGGTAGGGGAATCGGGCCTCAAGACGCGTGAAGAAGGACTCTCGAGGTTTTTCTCAGGTTACGGCAGGAAACCCTGGGTTCCGTCGACTTATGCCCGTGACCTCAGGGAGCTTTTCAGGGTGCCTCTGAGAAGTCAGGGATACTGTGCAGTTGGGAGGGGCCGCTCCGAACTCCACTGGGTTTGGTGCAGTAGAAGAGGGCCTTATCTCGAGTTGAGGCAGGAACCTCATGGTTCCTCTCCATTTCTGAATCGGATCTCAGTGTCCATGCAGAGTTGGGACAGGAGAGTCAGGCCTCGTCTTGTGTGGAGGAATTTAACTCCTCTTGCCTCTCGAGTTGTTCACGGGGTGACAGGCCACTTGTCGATCTGTATGTGGAACTTGCGGGCTTTTCCAACGATGCAGGAGGGTGTCAGACCCCTTCGTTTTGTGCCTTTGTCCACAGGATTGCCTTCGAAGAGGTGTCCTAGCATTGGGTTCTTATCAAGAGCAGACAGGGAAATCGGGGTCTTTCGGCGTGTGGCACCAACCACAAGGCTACGTCTCGAATTTCCTCGTGAGACCGGCCTCATCCTGAGGTGCGCCGGGAAGGTCCGGAACCCCTTCCAGACAAAGCAGGGTAATCGACCCTCCCGTCGCGATCAGGAGGGGATAAGGGGCTCAGAACAAGCGGTGCGCCGAACCTTGGTGTTCCCCTCGAGTGAGACCAGGGTGTCGGGGAACTTTTGTGCTAACATCAAGGTTGCCAATTATCGTTTTAAACTTCAAGATGGAACGTAGGGCTTCTACTGAGACGCTGTAGCTGGCAAGGGCCTCATCTTGCGATGACGGGGGAACCACGTGGTTTTCCTCGAGTTGCAGCGGGATTTTCGAATTACGACGGGGAATTCAGGTTTCCTCTTGTGTTGTCCCAGGGAAGTCCATTCTTCCATTCGAGGTGCGAGGGAGAGCAGGGGATTGCTCTCGAGTCACTTCAGGGCAAATGAGACCTCATCTATGCTTGTGTCTAGGACCTAATGTTCCTCTCCAGGGGCGACAGGGATCTCGGGGTTGCATTCCAGACTCACCTGAGGAGTCAGGCCTGGTATATAGGGGAAGCAAAGAATTCCGCTCTCCTCTCGAGTCCCAACGGGTATCTCTTGGAGCCCACAGAGTGGCCTAAAGGGAGTCAGGCCTCCTGTGGAGTTTGAAGAGAGGCCTCGAGATTGCTCTCCAGGCCATGCAGGAAAAGAAGGCCTTCATCTCGCGATGACGGAGGGGTCTCGTGGGTTTTCTCGAGCTGGGGACCCAGTGTGGGATTTCTCACGAGGTATGACGGGGAGCTCAGGGAGCCTCTCGTGTGGCGCCAGGGAAGTCAAGTCTCCATGCGAGTGGCGAGGGGGAACGCGTCATTGCTCTCGAGTCATGGTAGGGGAATCAGGATTCAAGATGCGTTGAAGGAGGATTTTCGAGGTCTTTCTCGGGTTGCGTCAGGAAACCCTGTGTTCCCTCGACTTGTGCCAGTGACCTCAGGGAGCTTCTAAGGGTGCCTCTGAGAAGTCGCGATACTGTGGATTTGGGAGGGGCCTCTCGGGCCTCCACTGTTTTTGGTGTAATGGAAGAGGGCCTCATCTCGAGTGGAGTCAGGAACCTCAGGGTTCCTCTCCATTTCGGACTCCGATCGCAGGGTCCCTTCAGAGTTGGGACCGGAGAGTCAGGCCTCGTCTTGAGTGGAGGAATGGAACTCTGCTTGCCTCTCGAGTTGTTCATGGGATGACAGGCCTCTTGTCGAGCTGTGTGTGGAACCTGCGGCTTTTACCGAATGATGCACGGGAGTGTCAGTGACCCTTCGTTTTGTGCCTTCGTCCACAGGGTTGCCTTCGAAGAGGTGTCCGGGCATCGGGTTCTTCTCAAGAGTGGGCCGGGAAATCGGGGTATTTCGGCATGTGATACCACCCACGACGCTACGTCTCGAATTTACTCGTGAGACCGGCCTCATCCTGAGGTGCTCCGGGAATGTGGGGAACCCCTTCCAAACAAAGCAGGGGAATAGACCCTCCTGTCTCGAACAGGAGGGGAGAAGGTGCTCAGATGAAGTGGTGCGGGAACCTCGGTGTTCCTGTCGAGTGAGACCGGCGTGTCCGGGAACATTTGGTGTCGCATCAAGGGTGCAAAGTACCGTTTCGCACTTCAAGACGGAACGTGGTTCTTTTCTTGAGACGCCATAGCAGCAAGGGCCTCATCTTGGGATGACGTTGGAAACACGTGGTTTTTCTCGAGTTGCGGCGGGATTCTCGAGTTACGAAGGGGATTTCTGGCTTCCTCTTGTGTTGGCCCAGGGAAGCCCAATCTTCCATTCGAGTTGCGAGGGAGAGCTGGGGGTTGCGCTCGAGTCACTGCAGGGCAAAAGAAACCTCATCCAGGCTTGTATCTAGGACCTAATGTTCCTCTCAAGGGATGACTGGGATCTTGGGGTTGCATTCTAGACTCACCCAGGAGTCAGGCGTCCTCTCGAGGGGAAACAAAGGACTTCTCTCTCTTCTCGAGTCGCGACGGGTATTTCTTGGAGCCCACTGAGTGGACTAAAGGGAGTCAAGCCTCCTCTGGAGTTTGGAGAGAGAACTCGGGATTGCACTCCAGGACATGCAGGAAAAGAAGGCCCTCATCTCACGATGACGGGGGGGGGGGGTCTCGGTGGTTTTACCGAGCTGCAGCACCTGTGTTGGTTTCTCAGGAGGTACGACGGGGAGCTCAGGGAGCCTCTTGTGTGGCGCCAGGGATGTTAGGTCTCGATGCGTGTGGCGAGGGGGAGCGCATCACTGCTCTCGAGTCATGGAAGGGGAATCAGGCCTCTAGACGCGTTGAAGGACTCTCAAGATCTCTCCGGGTCTTGGCAAGAATACCTGGGTTCCCTCGACTTGTGCCGGTGACCTCAGGGAGATTCTCCGGGTGCCTCTGAGAAGTCAGGGATACTGTGGAGTTGGGAAACACCTCTCGGGACTCCACTGGGTTTGGTGAAATGGAAGGGGGCCTCATCTCGAGGGGAGGCAGGAACCTCAGGGTTCCTCTCCATTTCTGATTCCGATCGCAGCCCCCTGCATAGTTGGGAGAGGTGAGTCAGGCCTTGTCTTGTGTGCAGGAATGGACCTCCGCTTGCCTCTCGAGTTGTTCACTGGGTGACAGGCACTTGTTGAGCTGTATGAGTAACCTGCGGTCTTTTCCGGACGATGCACGGGGGTGTCAGTGCCCCTTCGTGTTGTGCCTTCATCCACACTATCTTCGAATAGGTGTCTGGGCATCGCGTTCTTATCAAGAGCGGATCGGGAAATCGCGGTCTTTCGGCATGTGGCACCACCATCGAGGCTACGTCTCGAATTTCCTCGTGAGACAGCCTCATCTGAGGTGCGTGGAGAAGGTCGGGAACCCCTTGAGGACAAAGCAGGGGAATTGACCCTCCTTTCGCGATCAGGAGGGGAGAAGGGGCTCAGATGAAGTGGTGCCAGGAACCTCGGTGTTCCCCTCTAGTGCGACCCGTATGTCGGGGAACTTTTGGGGTAGCATTAAGGGTGCCAAATATCATTTCGCACTTGAAGACAGAACGTGGGACTACTCTTGAGACGCTGGAGCGGGCAAGGGCCTCATCTTGCAATGACGGGGGAACCACGTGGTTTTTCTCAAGTTGAGGCGGAATTCTCGAATTACTCCTGGGAATTCAGGCTTCCTCTTGTGTTGGCCCAGGGAGGTCCAATCTTCCATTCGGGTTGCGAGGGAAAGCTGGGGAGTGCTCTCGAGTTACTGCAGGGCAAAAGCGACCTCATCTAGCCTTGTGTTCAGGACCCAATGATCCTCTCCAAGGGCGACAGGGATCTCGGGTTTGCATTACAGACTCACCCGGGGAGTTAGGCCTCGTCTCGAGGGGAAGCAAAGGACTCGGCTATCCTCTCGAGTTGCGACGCGTATCTCTTGGAGCCCACTGAGTGGTCTAAAGGGAGTCAACCCTCCTCTTCAGTTTGGAGAGAGGACTCGGGATTGCTCTCCAGGCCATGCAGGAAAAGAAGGCCCACATCTCGAGATGACGGGGGCGTCTCGTGGGTTTTCTCGAGCTGCGGCGCCAGTGTGGGGTTTCTCACGAGGTACGACGGGGAGTTCAGGTAGCCTCTCGTGTGGCAACAGGGAAGTCAGGTCTCCATGGGCGGGGCAAGGGGGAGCGCGTCATTGCTCTCAAGTCAGGGTAGGGGAATCGGGCCTCATGACGGGTTGAAAAAGAACTCTCGATGTCTTTCTAGGGTTGCGGCAGGAAACCCTGGGTTCCCTTGACTTGTGCCGGTGACCTCAGGGAGCATCTCAGGGTGCCTCTGAAAAGTCAGGGATACTGTGGATTTGGGAGAGGCCTCTCGGGACTCCTCTGGGTTTGGTGCAATGGAAGTGGGCCTCATCTCGAGTTGAGGCAGGAACCTCAGGGTTCTGCTCCTGACTTCCTGGAGGCAGGATCTGACTCAGATCGCAGGGTCCCTGTTGAGTTTGCTCAGGAGTGTCAGGTCTCGTGTTCTGCGGAGGAATGGAACTCCGCTTACATCTCAAGTTGTTCAAGGATAACACCACTTTTCGTGATGTGTGTGGAACCTGCGGGTTTTTCGGAGATGCACGGGGGCGTCAGTGCTCCTTCCTGTTGTGCCTTCATCCACAGGGTTGCCTTCGAAGAGGTGTCCGGGCATCGTGTTCTCCTCAAGTGCGGACCGGGAAATTGGGGTCTTTCAGCATGTTGCACCACCCACTAGGCTATGTCTCGAATTTTCTCGTGAGACCGGCCTCATCCTGAGGCGCGCAGGAAAGTCCGGGAACCCTTTCCAAACAAAGCAGGGGAATCGACCCTACTTTCGGGATCAGGAGGAGAGAAAGGGCTCAGATGAAGTAGTGCCGGGAACCTCGGTGCTCTCCTTGAGTGAAAGTCGGGTATCTTTTCTGGTTGCATCAAGGGTGCCAAGTACCGTTTCGCACTTCAAGACGGAACCTGGGACTTCTCTTGAGATGCTGTAGTGGGCAAGGGCCTCATCTAGCACTGACGGGGGACCCACATGTTTTTTCTCGAGTTGTGGCAGGATTCTTGAGTTACGATGGGGAATACAGGTTTCCTCTTGTGTTGGCCCAGGGAAGTCCAATCTTCCATTCGAGTTGCAAGTGAGAGCTGGAGATTGCTCTCGAGTCACTGCAGGGCAAAATAGAGCTCATCTAGGTTTGTGTCCAGGACCGAGTTTTTCTCTCCAGGGGCGACAGGGATCTCGGGGTTGCATTCCAGACTCACCCGGGGAGTCAGGCCTCGTCTCGAAGGGAATGAATGGACTCCGCTCTCCTCTCGAGTCGCGACGGGTATCCCTTGGAGCCCAAGAGTGGCCTAAATGGAGTTAAGCCTCCTGTGGAGTTTGGAGAGAGGACTCGGGATTGCTCTCTAGGCCATGCAGGAAAAGAAGGCCCTCATCTCGCGATGACGGGGGCGTCTCGTGGGTTTTCTCAAGGTGCAGTGCCTGGTTGGGGTTTCTCACGAGATAGGACGGGGAGCTCAGGGAGACTCCTGTGGTGCCACGGAAGTCAGGTCTCCATGGACATGGCGTGGGGGAGCGCCTCATTGCTCTCGAGTCATGGTAGGGGAATCAAGCCTCAAGACGCTTCGAAGAAGAACTCAGGAGGTCTTTCTCGGGGTGTGGCAGGAAACCCTGGGTTCCCTCGACTTGTGCCCATGACCTCAGGGAGCTTAGCGGGGTTCCTCTGAGAAGTCAGGGATACTGTGGAGTTGAGAGGGGCTTCTCGGGACATCACAGGGACTGGTGCAATTGAAGAGGACCTAATCTCGGATTGAGGCAGTAACGTCAGGGTTCCTCTCCATTTCTGACTCGGATAGCAGGGTCCCTGCAGAGTTGGGACAGGAGAGTCAGACCTCGTCTTGTGTGGAGTAATGGAACTCCGCTTGCCTCTCGAGTTGTTCACGGGATGACAGGCCACCTGTCGAGTTGTATGTGGAACCTGCGGTTTTGGGGGACGACGCACAGGGGTGTCAGTGCCCCTTCGTGTTGTGCCTTCATCCACAGGGTTACCTTCGAAGAGGTGACCGGGCATCGGGATCTTATCAATAGCGGACCAGGAAATCGGGGTCTTTCGGCATGTGGCACAACCCACGAGGCTACGTCTCGACTTCCCTCGTGAGACTGGCCTCATCCTGAGGTTCGCCGGGAAGTCTGGGAACCCCTTCCAGACAAAGCAGGGGAATCGACCCTCCTGTCGCCATCAGGAGGGGAGAAGAGGCTCAGCTGAAGCGGTGCTGGGAACCTCCATGTTCTCCTCGAGTGAGACCGGGGTGTCAGGGAAATTTGGGGGTCGCATCAAGGGTGCCAAGTACCGTTTCACACTTCAAGACGGAACATGGGACTTCCCTGGAGACGCTATAGCTGACAGGGGCCTCATATTTCGATGACGGAGGAGCCACGTTGTTTTTCTCCAGTTGCCGCGGGATTCTCGAATTACAATGGGGAATACAGGCTTCCTCTTGTGTTGGCCCAGGGAAGTCCAATCATCCATTCGAGTTGCGAGGGAGAGCTGGGGATTGCACTTGAGTCAATGCAGGACAAAAAAGACCTCATTTAGGCTTGTGTCCAGGACCGAGTTTTCCTCTACAGGGGCAACACGGATCTCGGGATCCCATTCCAGACTCACCCAAGTAGTCAGGCCTCGGCTCGAGGGGAAGCAACGTACTCTGCTCTCCTCTAGAGTAGCGAGTCCGTATCTCTTGGTGTATCTCTTGGAGGCTACTGAGTGGCCTAAAGGGAGTCAGGCCTCCAGTGGAGTTTGGAGAGTGGACTCGGGATTGCTCTCTAGGTCATGTAGGAAAAGAAGGCCCTCATCTTACGATGATGGGGGCGTCTCGTGAGTTTTCTCGAGCGGCGGTGCCAGTGTGGGCTTTTCATGAGGTAGGACGGGGAGCGCAAGGAGCCTCTCGTGTGGCGCCAGGGAAGTTAGGTTTCAATGGGCGTGGCGAGGGGAATGCGTCATTGCTCTCCAGTCATGGTAGGGTATCGGGCCTCAAGACGGTAAAGAAGGACTCTCAAGGTCTTTCTCAGAATGCAGCAGGAAACCCTGGGTTCACTCGACATGTGCCAGTGACCGCAGAGAGCTTCTGAGGGTGCCTCTGAGAATCAGGGACACTGTGGAGTTTTAGGGGCCTCTCGGGACTCCACTGGGTATGACGCAATGGAAGAGATCCTCATTTCGAGTTGATGCAGGAACGTCAGGTTTCATCTACATTTCTGACTACGATCGCACGGTCCCTGCAGAGGACCCGGAATTGCTCTACAGGCCATGCAGGAAAAGAAGGCCCTCAGCTCGCGAGGACGGGGGCGTCTCAGGGGTTTCCTCGAGCTGCGACGCCCGTGGGGGTTTTCTCCCGAGGCACGACGAGGATCTCAGGGAGCCTCTCGTGCGGCGCCAGGGAAGTCAGGTCTCCATGCGCTTGGCGAGGGGGAGCGCGTCCTGGCTCTCGAGTCACGGGAGGGGACTAGGGCCTCGATACCCCTTGAAGAATGACTCACGAGGTCTTTCTCGGGGGGCGGCCGGGAACCCTCGTTTCCCTCGCTTTCTGCCGGGGACCTTAGGGAACTTCCCAGGGTGCCTCTGAGAGGCGAGGGATCCTGTGGAGGTGGCGGGGCCCCTCGGCACTCCGCTGGGTCTGGCGCAACAGAAGAGGGCCTCACCTCGAGGGGAGGCAGGAACCTCAGGCTTCCTCTCCGTTTCGGACTCCGACCGCAGGGTCCCTGCAGAGTTGGGACAGGAGAGTCAGGCCTCGTCTTGTCTGAGGAAGGGAAACCCGCTGGCCTCTCGAGTTGCTCAGGGGGTATCAGGCCCCTCGTCGAGCTGTGTGTGGAACTCGCGGGTCTTTGCGGACGATGCACGGGGGTGGCAGTGCCCCTTCGTGTTGTGCCTTCACCCACAGGGTTGCCTTCGAAGAGGGGTCCGGGCCTCGGGTCCTTCTCAAGGGCAGACCGGGGAATCGGGGGCGTTCGGCATGTGGCCCCACCCACGTGGCTCGTCTCGAATTTCCTCGTGAGACCGGCCTCATCCTGAGGTGCGCCGGGAAGGCCGGGAACCCCTTCCAGACCACGCAGGGGAATCGCCTCTCCTGTCGCGATCAGGAGGGGAGAAGGGGCTCAGAGGAAGTGGTTCCGGGACCCTCGGTGTTCCCCTCGGGGGAACCCGGCTTGTCTGGGGACTTTTGGGGGTCGCAGGAAGGCTGTCAGGGACCGTTTCGCCCTTCAGGGCGGAACAGGGGACTTCCCTTGAGACGCCGTCGCGGGCAAGGGCCTCATCTTTCCAAGAGGTGGGAACCACGTGGTTTTTCTCGAGTTGCGGCGGCATTCTCGAGTTACGACGGGGATCTCAGCCTTCCCCTTGGGTTGGCCCTGGGAAGCCCAATCTTCCCCTCGGGTTGCGAGGGAAAGCTGGGGGTTGCGCTCGAGTCACTGCAGGGCCGAAGAGACCTCACCTAGGCGTGTGTCCGGGACCTAATATTCCTCTCCAGGGAAGGCAGGGATCTCGGGGTTACATTCCAGGCTCCCCCGGGGAGTCAGGCCTCGTCTCGAGGGGAAGCCAAGGACTCCGCTCTCCTCTCGAGTCGCGACGCGGGTCTCTTGGAGCCCCCTGAGCGGCCTCAAGGGAGTCCAGCCTCCTCTTCCCTTTGGAGAGAGGACCCGGGATTGCTCTCCAGGCCATGCAGGAAAAGAAGGCCCTCAGCTCGCGAGGACGGGGGCGTCTCAGGGGTTTCCTAGAGCTGCGGCGCCCGTGGGGGTTTTCTCCCGAGGCACGACGAGGATCTCAGGGAGCCTCTCGTGCGGCGCCAGGGAAGTCAGGTCTCCATGCGCGTGGCGAGGGGGAGCGCGTCCTGGCTCTCGAGTCATGGGAGGGGACTAGGGCCTCGAGACGCGTTGAAGAAGGACTCTCGAGGTCTTTGTCCGGGGGCGGCGGGAAACCCTCGTTTCCCTCGCCTTCTGCCGGGGACCTTAGGGAACTTCCCAGGGTGCCTCTGAGAGGCGAGGGATCCTGTGGAGGTGGCGGGGCCCCTCGGGACTCCGCTGGGTCTGGCGCAACGGAAGAGGGCCTCACCTCGAGGGGAGGCAGGAACCTCAGGCTTCCTCTCCGTTTCGGACTCTGACCGCAGGGTCCCTGCAGAGTTGGGACAGGAGAGTCAGGCCTCGTCTTGTCTGAGGAAGGGAACCCCGCTGGCCTCTCGAGTTGCTCAGGGGGTCTCAGGCCCCTCGTCGAGCTGTGTGTGGAACCCGCGGGTCTTTGCGGACGATGCCCGGGGGTGGCAGTGCCCCTTCGTGTTGTGCCTTCATCCACAGGGTTGCCTTCTTAGAGGGGTCCGGGCCTCGGGTCCTTCTCAAGGGCAGACCGGGGAATCGAGGGCGTTCGGCATGTGGCACCACCCACGTGGCTCGTCTCGAATTTCCTCATGAGACCGGCCTCATCCTGAGGTGCGCCGGGAAGGCCGGGAACCCCTTCCAGACCACGCAGGGGAATCGCCTCTCCTGTCGCGATCAGGAGGGGAGAAGGGGCTCAGAGGAAGCGGTGCCGGGACCCTCGTTGTTCCCCTCGGGGGAACCCGGCGTGTCGGGGGACTTTTGGGGGTCGCAGGAAGGCTGTCAGGGACCGTTTCGCCCTTCAGGGCGGAACAGGGGACTTCCTTGTGACGCCGTCCCGGGCAAGGGCCTCATCTTGCCAAGAGGTGGGAACCACGTTGTTTTTCTCGAGTTGCGGCGGGATTCTCGAGTTACGACGGGGATCTCAGCCTTCCCCTTGGGTTGGCCCTGGGAAGCCCAATCTTCCCCTCGGGTTGCGAGGGAAAGCTGGGGGTTGCGCTCGAGTCACTGCAGGGCCGAAGAGACCTCACCTAGGCGTGTGTCTGGGACCTCATATTCCTCTCCAGGGAAGGCAGGGATCTCGGGGTTGCATTCCAGGCTCCCCCGGGGAGTCAGGCCTCGTCTCGAGGGGAAGCCAAGGACTCCGCTCTCCTCTCGAGTCATGACGCGGGTCTCTTGGAGCCTCCTGAGCGGCTTCAAGGGAGTCCAGCCTCCTCTTCAGTTTGGAGAGAGGACTCGTGATTGGTCTCCAGGTCATGCAGGAAAATAAGGCCCTCATCTCGCGATGACCGGGGTTTCTCATGTGTATCCTCGAGCTGCCGCGCCAGTGTGGTTTTCCTCACGAGGTACGATGAGGAACTCATGTAGCCTCTCGTGCAGTGCCAGGTTAGTCAGGTCTCCATGCGCGTGGCGAGGGGGAGCGTGTCATGGCTCTCGAGTCATGGTAGGGGAATCGCGACTCAACACATTTGAAGCACTCTCGAGGTCTTTCTCGAGTCACGGCAGAAAACCCAGGGTTCCCTCGACTTGTGCCTGTGACCTCAGGGAGCTTCTCATTGTGCCTCTGAGAACTCAGGGATACTGTGGAGTTGGTAGGTGCCTCTCGGGACTCCACTGGTTGTGGTGCAATGGAAGAGGGCCTCATCTCGAGTGGACGCAGGAACCTCAGGCTTCCTCTCCGTTTCTGACTCGGATCCCATGGTCCCTGCAGAGTAGTGACAAGAGAGTCACACCTAGTCTTCTGTTGAGGAATGGACCTTCGTTTGCCTTTCGAGTTGTTTACAGGGTGACAGGCCACTTGTCGAAATGTCTGTGGGACCTGCGGGTTTTTCTGGATGATGCACACGGGTGTCAGTGCCCCTTCGTGTTGTGCCTTCATCCACAGATTTTCCTTCAAAGAGGTGTGCTGGCATCGGGTTCTTTTCAAGAGTGGACCGTGAAATTGGGGTCTTTCGACATGTGGCACCACCCACGAGGCTATGTCTCGAACTTCCTCATGAGACCGGCCTCATCCTGAGGTGCGCCCGGAAGGTCGGGAACACCTTGCAGACAGAGAAGGGGAGTAGACCCTCCCCTCGCAATCAGGAGAGGAGAAGGGGCTCAGATGAAGTTGTGCCGGGAACCTCGGTGTTCCCCTTGAGTGAGTCTGGTATGTCGCGGAACTTTTGGGGTCGCATCAAGGGTGCCAAGTACCGTTTCGCACTTCAGGATGGAACGTGGGACTTCTCTTGAGATGCTGTAGCGGACAAAGGGCCTCATCTTGCGATGACGAGGGAAGCACGTAGTTTTTCTCGAGTTGCGGTGGGATTCTCGAGTTACGACGGGGAATTCAGGCTTCCTCTTGTGTTGGCCCAGGAAGTCTAATCTTCCATTCGAGTTGCCAGGGAGAGCTGGGGATTGGGCTCCATTCACTGAAGGGCAAACTAGACCTCATCTAGGCTTGTATCCAGGACTTAATGTTCCTCTCCATAGGCGACAGGGATTTGGGGTTGCATTCCATACTCACCCGGGGAGTCAGGCCTCATCTCGAGGGGAAGCAAAGGACTCCACTCTCTTCTCGAGTCGCGACAGGTATCTCTTGGAGCCCACTGAGTGGTCTTTGCTCTGTAGGAGAGCTCTAGTGTTCATAAGCCTGTACATAAGTGAACACAGACATTCTGTGTGCATGTTGCTGCATACCCAAAATAGGGCCACAAGGAGCCTCATGCTCTCCATGCGGCGCGGAAGCTGTGCAGCCACGCAGCAGCTGAAGAATCCAACCAATTGCTCTTTTCTTACCTCTGACAGAGCTCGCATTGCCGTAGCCCTTGGCAGTTTGAAAACACTGGACCCTAACCCCTCTCAAAGTAGGCCTGGGTTCTAGTTCGAATAGAAAGTCAATAGCGGAGCTGAGGACAGGAACGCGGCAGTCATTTATCACACGCTCCTGCAGCCTGCTACTACAGGGACACTAACGCTAGAAGCTAGGAATGTCTTTGCAAGGTGCGCAAAGGACAAGGGAGAACCTCGACCCTGACTCTAGTATTTCAGTCCCCTGAGCAGATCTGAGGTTCTCCCGCTGTAGAAGCTAACCCATTCCTTTCAAATACAGGCTTCCTAACACAGGGCCAGTTGGCTGCTTGCTCTTCCACGAAGCAGGCTTCCTTAACTTGCAAACTGCGAATTCCGCTTAACAGCCTGGAGGAAAATCGCTTCTTGGAAGATTGTTTTCAGAGGCTGTATCCCCGGAGCTGGGGCCAAGCTAGGGGACCCATACTGACAAGGGAAGGCAAAACCACATCCAATGTCTTTGCTCTGGAGGACAGCTTTGGTGAGCCTAAGTCTTTCAGGAATATTTCTGGCTCCAACAGAGTCAAATTCTGTGTGTGAAGCTGCACAGCCAAAATAGGGGAACAGAGAGCCTGATTCTCTCTGTGTAGCTTTGAAGCTGTCATTCAAACAACAGCTTGAGAATCCATACAATGCTCTCCCTTACTGCTAAGAGAATTCTCATTGCTGTCGTCCTTGACAGTTTGTAGAAATCCGCACCCTAACCCTTCTCCAAGTAGGCCTGGGTCCTAGCTCGGAATAACAGGCAACAGCGGAGCTGAGGCCAGTAAGGCACAAGTGAGGTCTCACACACTCTTGCAGCCTGATCGTCCAGGAGCAGTAAGGCCTCTTTTTCCCTGTAGGAGGCTCGCTTGCCTTGCCTCCTGTGAACTGCATTTCCCAGCCTGGGCGCAAAGCTGTTCCTGGAGATTTTTTCTCAGGGGCTGTTTCCCTGGAGCTGGGTCGGACCTCGGGGGCCCAACTCACAGGGGAAGACAAAACCACATGGACAGGTCTATGCTCTGTAGGAGAGCTCTAGTGAACCTCATCTCTCAGGAACATTCTTGGCTTCTACAGAGACACCTCTGTGCATGAAGCTACACACCCAACATAGTGGCAAAGGGAGTCTGATTCTCTCCGTGGGTGCTGATGCTTTGTGGCAAAGCACCTGCTAAGAATCCATCCGCATAGGCTTCCCTCACCTTGACAGAGGTCTCATTGCTGTAGTCCTTGGCAGTTTGGAAAGAAGCAGACCCTTACCCTTCACCAAGTAGGCCCTTGTCCTTGTTTGAATGGAAAGGCAGTAGCTGAGCTGAGGCCAGTAAGGCGCCAGTCAAGTCTGACATATTCCCGATGCCTGCTCCTTCATGGAAAATAACGTTAGAATCTGGGAATGTCTTTGCAAGGCTGGCAAAGGGCAGTCAGGAACCTCGACCCTGCCTCTGGAATTTCTATCTTCTCAGCACATCTGGCGGTCTCGGTCAGGAGAAACTAACCCATTCCTTGCAAATATAGGCTTCCAAACACAGGCCGGTTGGCTGTCTCTTCTTGCCGAAGGAAGCTTGCTTATCCCACCTCCTGTGAACTCCACTTCCCAGCCTGGGTGATAAGAGGTTCTTGGAGATCTTTTCTCAGAGGCTGTTTCCAAGGAGCAGGGGCCGATCCCAGAGACCCACACGCACAGGGGAAGGGAAAACCGCATGGATAAGTCTTTGCTCTCTAGGAGTGCTCTAGTGAACCTCAGTCTGTGGGGAATGTTCTTGGCTCCAACGGGGACATCTCTGTGTGGGAAGCTGCATTGCCAACATAGAGACACAGAGACCTGATTCTCTCTGTGCAGCTTTGACGCTGTCGTTCAAACAACAAATTGAGAATCCACACAATGCTCTCCCTTACCACTGAGAGAGTTATCATTGCTGTAGCCCTTCGCAGTTTCTGGAAATCGGCACACAAACACTTCTCCAAGTAGGCCTGGGTTCAAGTTCAGATGAACATGCAATAGCGGAGCTGAGGCCAGTAAGGCACCAGTCAGGTGTCACACACTCTGGCAGCCTGCTCCTCCAGGGACAGTAAGGCCTCTGTTTCCCTTCAGGAGGCTCGCTTGCCTTACTTCCTGTGAACAGCGTTTCCCAGCCTGGGCGGAAAGCAGTTCCTGGAGATCTTTTCTCAGGGGCTGTTTCCCTGGAGTTGGGGCAGACCTCGGGGACCCAACTCACAGGGGAAGGCAAAACCAAATGGACAGGTCTATGCTCTGTAGGAGATCTCTAGTGAACTGCCGGGGTCCAGCCCCAGCTGATCCAGGGTATTCGAAGCAGAGACGGCGTAGGCGAGGGTCAGGGAACAACTGCTTAATTCAACGTTAATTAAGGATATAAAGAGTAATAAAATGAGGATAGCTCAGTAGGAAAATTCAGTGGAGAAAAGAGGCTGAGTAGCTTGGTTTACGCGGGGGACCAATAAAACTTCAAGACAAGAAGCTTGCACCACTTACATAGGCCGCAGGCGTCCTTCCGTTCTCCCGAAGGAGAGGAGACACTGAGGCCTCCCCGGTCGGATCTTAGAAGCCCAGGCAAAATTAGTAAGCTTGGTGGGTTCCGCGCTCCAAATGGAGACTCAACCAGAGTGAGAGAGAGAGAGAGACATGGGGAGACCAGTATTTCGAGAAACTGATCCCAATTCTTTATTTTCCATGGTCTACTTTTATACACTGAGATGTTATGCAAAAGTCACGTGGGGTCAGCAGTCCTGACTTTTATCAAAGTCAGGTGCTTCATACAAAAGTATACAGAGGTCTTAGGGGTGTTACATCATCTTCTGGCCGGGGGGCCTGCTGACAATTTACGACCCTCTCCTTGTGACAGCGGTCAGTCAACCAGGACACTTATTTCTACAGGGGTGATTATTCTTAAAACAGACGCCACCCAAATAAAGTTACATTCCTATAGGGTGAGGGTGTAGTGGGTTTTAGTTAAGGAAAGAATTTACTTAGCCTAAGGTCTAACGTGATTTATATCAAAGGTTAATACTTATTTCTTCTATATATTCATTAATGTGTATAAGGGCAGGGGATGTGGAGACTTAGCAGTAAACATCAGCTCAACAAATGAAAAACCCTTCACCAATATGATTTCTAATCAGCCCATTATACTTATACTAATAATTTTCTAACTTTTCTAAGGAACCTGTTTTTAGAAGGTTTAAAGCATCTCGTGCCTCTCATGGTTGGGAGGCTGTGAGCAATCACATGTGGCCGGACAAGCCTGTCAGGCAGGCTAGAGAACCTTCAGAGGAGTTTGTAGGTTAAAACACTCTTGTCACACCCAGGGGTTTTTATCAACTGGAGCTCTAGGTTAACTCCTTCTCCGAAAGAGGTGGTGGGGGACAGCCCCCCGTAAAGTCAGAGGTGTAGGTGAGAGCACAATGTAGTAAGGTAGGCAGGCTCTGGTTATGGGGGTAGATGCTCAAGGATTTCCAGGGGGACTCCTGAGGCTCGATCCCGCCTTTGCGTATGTCGAGCCTCCTTCCTCATGACCTTTGCCATGGGCGGAGTGCCTCACTCTGGCCCCCAACAGTGAACCTCCTCTCTCAGGAACATTCTTGGCTCCTATCGAGACACCTCTGTGCGTGTAGCTACACACGCAACGTAGGGGCAAAGGGAGCCAGATTCTTTCCGTGGGGTGCTGATGCTTTGTGGCAAAGCACCTGCTTGAGAATCCATCAGCTTACGCTTCCCTCGCCTTGACAGAGGTCTCATTGATGTAGCCCTTGGCAGTTTGGAAAGAAGAGGACCCTTACTTTTCATAAAGTGGGCCCTTGTCCTAGTTTGAAAGGAAAGGCAAGAGCTGAGCTGAGGCCAATAAGGCGCCAGTCAAGTCTGACATATTCCCGAAGCCTGCTCCTTCATGGAAAATAACGCTGGAATCTAGGAATGTCTCTGCAAGGCCGGCAAAGGGCAGTCAGGAGCCTGCACCCTGCCTCTGGAATTACCGACTTCTGAACAGATCTGGAGGTCTCCCTTAGGGGAAGCTAACCCATTCTTCCAAATAGAGGCTTCCAAACGCAGGCCGCTTGGCCTCCTCTTGCTCTCTGAAGGAGGCCTGCTTTTCCCGCCTCCTATGAACCCCACATCCCAGCCTCTGGGAAAAGCGGATCTTGAAGATCTTTTCTCAGGGGTTGTTTCCACGGAGCTGGGGCCGAGCCTGGAGCCCCAAACGCACAGGGGAAGAAAAACCACATGGACAAGTCTTTGTTCTCTAGGAGAGCTCTAGTGAACTTCACTCTGTCAGGAACGTTCTTGTTTCCTATGGAGACACCCCTGTCTGTGAAGCTGTGTACCGAACATGGAGACACAGAGTCTGATTCTCTCTGTGCAGCTTTGAAGCTGTCGTTCAAACAACAGCTTGAAAATCCATACAATGCTCTTCCTTACCCGTGACACAGTTCTCATTGCTATACCCCTTGGCAGTATTTAGAAATCCATACCCAAACCCTTCTCCTTGTAGGCCTGGGTCCTAGTTCGGAGAAACACGCAATGGCGGAGCTGAGGCCAGTAAGGCACCAGTCAGGTCTCACACACTCTGGCAGCCTGATTGTCCAGGGAGACTAAGGCCTGTTGTGCCTTGCAGGAGGCTCGCTTGTGTTACCTCCTGTGAACTGCGTTTGCCAGCCTGGGGGAATAGCAGTCCCTGGAGATCTTTTCTCAGGGGCTCCTTCCCCTGAGCTGGGGCGGACCTCGGGGACCCAACTCACAGGGCAAGGCAAAACCATATGGACAGGTCTATGCTCTGTAGCAGACTTCTAGTGAACCTCATCTCTCAGGAGCATTCTTGGCTCCTATAGAGACACTTCTGTGTGTGAAGCTGCGTACCTAACATAGGGGCACAGAGAGCCTTATTCTCTCAGTTCATTTTGACCCTGTCGTTCAGAAAACAGCTTGAGAATCCATAAAATGTTCTCCCTTACCGCTAAGAGAATTCTCACTGCTGTAGCCCTTGGCACTTTGTAGAAATCCGCAGCCAAACGCTTCTCCAAATAGGCCTGGGTCCTAGTTCGGAGGAACAGGCAATGGTGGAACTGAGGCCAGTAAGGCAACAGTCAGGTTTCACACACTCTGGCAGCCTGCTCCTCCAGGGACAGTAAGGCCTCTTTTTCTCTGCAGGAGATTCGCTTGCCTTACTTCCTGTGAACAGCGTTTCCCAGCCTCAGCGAAGCGGTTCCTGGAGATTTTTTCTCAGGGACAGTTTCCCCGGAGGTGTGGCGGACCTCGGGGACCCAACTCACTGGGGAAGGAAAAACCACATGGACAGGTCTATGCTCTGTAGGAGAGGTTTAGTGAACCTAATCTCTCAGGAACATTCTTGGCTCCTATAGAGACAACTCTGTGTGTGAAGCTACACTCCCAACATTGGGGAACAGGGATCTTGGTTCTCTCCGTGGGGTGCTGATGCTTTGTAGTAAAGCACCTGCTTGAGAATCCATCCTCTTAGGCTTCCCTCGCTTTGACAGAGGTCTCATTGCTGTAGCCCTTGGCAGTTTCAAAGAAGAAGACCCTTACCCTTCATAAAGTAGGCCCTTGTCCTAGTTTGAATGGAAAGGCAATAGCTGAGCTGAGGCCAATAAGGAGCCAGTCCCCTCTCACACATTCCCGAAGCCTGCTCCTTCATGGAATATAACTCTAGAATCTTGGAATGTCTTTGCAAGGCTGGCAAAGGGCAGTCAGGATCCAGCACCCTGCCTCTGGAATTACCGACTTCTGAGCAGATCTGGAGGTCTCCTTTAGGAGAAGCTAACCCATTCCTTCCAAATAGAGGCTTCAAAACACAGGCAGGTTGGCTGCCTTTCGTGCCCGAAGGAGGCTTGCTTTTCTCTCGTCCTATGAACCCCAGTTCCCAGCCTCTGGGAAAAGCGTATCTTGAAGATATTTTCTCAGGGGTTGTTTCCACGGAGCTGGGGCCGAGCCCGGGGCCCAAAGGCACAGGGGAAGGCAAGACCACATGGACAGGTCTATGCTCTGTAGCAGACCTCTAGTGAACCTCATCTCTCAGGAGCATTCTTGGCTCCTACAGAGACACCTCTGTGTGTGAAGCTGCATACCTAACATAGGGGCAGAGAGAGCCTGATTCTCTCTGTTCATTTTGACACTGTCATTCAGAAAACAGCTTGAGAATCCATAAAATGCTCTCCCTTACCACCGAGAAAATTCTCACTGCTGTAGCCCTTGGCACTTTGTAGAAATCTGCACCCAAACGCTTTTCCAAGTAGGCCTGGGTGCTAGCTCGGATGAACAGGCAATGGTGGAGCTGAGGCCAGTAAGGCAACAGTCAGGTTTCACACATTCTGGCAGCCTGCTTCTCCAGGGACTGTAAGGCCTCTTTTTCTCTGCAGGAGATTCGCTTGCCTTACTTCATGTGAACAGCATTTCCCAGCCTCGGCGAAGCGGTTCCTGGAGATCTTTTCTCAGGGACAGTTTCCCCGGAGGTGTGGCGGACCTCGAGGACCCAACTCACAGGGGAAGGCAAAACCACATGGACAGGTCTATGCTCTGTAGGAGAGCTTTAGTGAACCTAATCTCTCAGGAACATTCTTGGCTCCTATAGAGACAACTCTGTGTGTGAAGCTACACTCCCAACATTGGTGCACAGGGATCTTGATTCTCTCCGTGGGGTGCTGATGCTTTGTGGCAAAGCACCTGCTTGAGAATCCATCCTCTTAGGCTTCCCTCACCTTGACAGAGGTCTCATTGCTGTAGCCCTTGGCAGTTTGCAAAGAAGAAGACCCTTACCCTTCATAAAGTAGGGCCTTGTCCTAGTTTGAATGGAAAGGCAATAGCTGAGCTGAGGTCAATAAGGAGCCAGTCCCGTCTGACACATTCCCGAAGCCTGCTCCTTCATTGAAAATAACTCTAGAATCTAGGAATATCTTTGCAAGGCTAGCAAAGGACAGTCAGGAACCAGTACCCTGCCTCTGGAATTACCGACTTCTGAGCAGATCTGGAGGTCTCCTTTAGGAGAAGCTAACCCATTCCTTCCAAATAGAGGCTTCAAAACACAGGCAGGTGGGCTGCCTTTTCGTTCCCTATGGAGGCGTGCTTTTCTCTCCTCCTACGAACCCCGGTTCCCAGACACTGGGAAAAGTGGATCTTGAAGATATTTTCTCAGGGGTTGTTTCCACGGAGCTGGGGCCGAGCCTGGAGACCCAAAGGCACAGGGGAAGGCAAGACCACATGGACAAGCCTTTGCTCTTTAGTATAGCTCTAATGAACCTCACTCTGTCAGGATCTTTCTTTATTCCTACGGAGACACACCTGTGTGTGAAGCTGCGGGCACAGAGAGCCTGATTACCCCTGTGCAGCGCTGAGTCTGGGCGGCTAAACAACAGCTTGGGAATGCAGCCTGGGGCGCTTCCCTTCCCTCGGACAGAGCTCTCCTTGCGGTAGGCCTTGGTAGTTTGCATACAATGGGGCCCTAAGCCCTCTGCAAGTTGGCCTGGCTCCTAGGTCCAAAGGGCAGGCCAGAGCGGAGCTGAGGCTGTCAGGCTCCAGACACATCTCCCATACTCCTACATCCTGCTCCTACCCGGGCGTGAACGCTAGAAGCTGGGAAGGTACCTGGACCGTGCAGGGGCGGGGCGAACGCGGGCGGCGTGGGGCGGGGGTCGGCTTCTGGCGGGGGTGGGGGCGGGCTTCCCAGTTGTGCTCCTGGGGGTCGCCACTGCGGCTGGGAACGCGCCGGGAGCGTGGCAGGGGCGGGGCTAACCCTGGGGGCGCGGGGCGGGGGTCGGCTCATGGGGGGGATGGGGAGGGGTTCCCAGTTGCGCTCTCGGGGGTTGCAACTGCGGCTAGGAATGCCCATTTCGTCCGCTCCTGGGTCCCCAAGGATCGCCATCCCGTGGGTGGAGTGGAGGGCTGCGGACCACAGGTAAGGGAACTGGGACTGCGTGGAGCAGGGAACCAAGTATTCCGCCGTCTGGTGGCACATTCTCGGAGCTCCCCAACCTGGCGGTCGCAGAAAGGCCTTGCATTTGGGATCAAGGCCTTTACTGCTCCACCCCTCTGCTGAAAAATCTCAGAGTCTGCGCGGTTCTTCCAAGCAGCCTAGTGTCCCCTGGAAGTCCAAGGGACAGAACACTGAACTCTGGCCGGCTGGCCCAGCCCTGCTTCTGGCACTTTGTAAGCCAGCGGGCCCTTGAGCACCTGCTGGGATGGGAAAGGGAAGGGTCCACGGATTGCACCCTAGAAACTTAGTAGGGTGCATGGATTTCAAACCCTGGTGGCCGCCCAGGCAGCAAAGAAGGGGGGAGGGCACCTTGCTGCCCTTTCATGGCAGAATCTGTGGTTGTCCAGCTGTGTGGGCCTTTTCATGAGGACCCTGTGCAATAAAAGTTTGGTGTTTTGGAACTGAATAATTAAAACGTGTAAAAGCTTTAAATTATGTGGTGGTGTATTTAAAAAACAAAACAAAACAAAACCAAGCTCCAAGTGTTTTGCAAATGGAGGTTTAAATATTGAAGGAAGGTATTCCTTGCACTGTGGCATTCTATCAAGAAGTGTGCAGGATTTTTTTTTTTTTTAAGAAAAGTGTTCGAAGTGAGGGAAACAGGAAACCCAGAGGTGCCCCTGTATTTTGGGGAAGGCCTTAGGAGGTCACTTGGAAATGCTGCTGGCTGTGTGGGAGGGCGGCAGATGGGCTGTGCAGGCTTGTCCTTTGCATGGATGTTCTTGTGTGTGGATACCCAGCTCGGAGGCATCTCCTGATGTGTAAGAATTTCGCAGACAAACCTTGAGCTAAGCAATGCATTTTTTTCCTAAGAAAATGTTTGTCTTAAGCGATGTAAATATCCTATGTATTTCCGCTAGACTCTGGCTTCAGGTCGGTTCCCCCAAAAGGCTCAGAAGCGATTTGAACAAAACAGCATATTTTCCTCCTAGCTTGTTCTCCTTATCTATGTTAAGGAAATGATATATTTGCCTGCAATACTGCCTTTCTTCAAGATTCATGTCAATCAAGTTTTGGCCCGGGATGACTCACCTGCTGCCAATATTATCTCAATGCATGTCGTGGGGGAAGGGCCTGGTGCCATTCCCTGAAACAGTTCCTTTCTTTCCTTAGCTGACTGCTAGTGCCTGTAGAATATCTGGCTAAAGACCAGCAGGGGGTACTCTTACTACCCCCCCCCACCCCGCCTCAAGTCTAAGTCAGCAGCTTTCTCTATCTCTTTAATACTTTAATAACACTTGATGACACAAAAGCTCTGAGCGATCAAATCATATCAAATCTTCATTTCAGATTGAAGATGCATTCCATGGTATTGCCATCTTAAGTCTTTCCATCGTTATGGAATATCTGTCCATGTATTCAGGATAGTTTTCAGCCAGGGTGTATAATTTCCAGTGTGCCAGTCTTGTCATCCTCGTTACATCCATGGCAAAGTGTTTTATTCATGTTGATATTATTGAAAGGGAATTTTTTAAAATTCCTTTTCAGATTATTATCTGCTAATGTATACAGATAAAACTGTGTAATCATTCATTTTGATCAGTTTGGACAGCTTGAGAGTTGTCTTTAATTTCTTTACTTTCTGACACTTTAAGATTATCCTGGGACACATATGTAATGCCTCACCCCTAAATTCAGACATGTGTTCAAAGAACTTCTGTCCTTTTATTTATTTATTTATTTATTCTTTAACATTGAAATCGTTTTGACTATGCTGGGTGTTTGTTGCTAGATGGAAGTAGCTAGGACCTCTGGACTGCAGTCTCTCATCTCTTGCTGACCTCTTGTTGACCTCTGCAGATTCCTGGTAGGTGGGAGCTTGTTAGTTCCTTGTTCCTTATTAGAACCTCCTGTGGTAAGTGTTTTTCTCTTCTCTGTTGCCTGGTAAGGGTGGGTGGTCATGGGCATCCCAAAGTTGGCTAGAAGTCAATTATTTAGGCAGGCTTGTGCATAGATATGGGAGAAGGCAATGGCACCCCACTCCTGGAAAATCCCAAGGACGGAGGAGCCTGGTAGGCTGCAGTCCATGGGGTGGCTAAGAGTCGGACACCACTGAGCGACTTCATTTTCACTTTTCACTTTCATGCATAGGAGGAGGAAATGGCAACCCACTCCAGTGTTCTTGCCTAGAGAACCCCAGGGACTGCGGGGCCTGGTGGGCTGCCATCTATGGCGTGGCACAGGGTCGGCCTCAACTGAACCACTTAGCAGCTGCAGCAGCAGCAGCAGCAGTGCATAGATATCAAAGGGGATGAGAACAGTCAGGTAGGATCACATATGTCACCGTGAAACAATACTTCTCCTCTTAGCCAAAGCTAACAAAAGATTTCTGTTCTAGGTCAACCTAGAAGAGATCACTTAAGAGGTAAAGAAACTTAAACTCCATTAGCAAAGGCAGTTCAACATCTCAAGAAAACTTGTGCTAGGCACAAAACTCTTTTCTGGGGGCCTACTTTCCCTACAACCTCCTTATCCCATTCTGTACCCATTCCTTTGCTTCTCCCGTCCTGAAAATGCCACCTGTAAGACAGAACTACTTCGTTTTCCTTCTTAAAGTGTGATTGCATTCCATACATTCTTGTAATAACAAGTCATACATTTCCCTTCAGCAACCAAGAACTGACTCTTATATTGGCATTTGATAGATTGGTGACCATACCTATCAGTGATAATAGCGCCCACACCGCTTCCTGCAAGAACAGAACAAAACAAAACAAAACAAAAAAATTGCTTTCTTACATTTAATATGTTCGGATGGTGCCAGTCACTATTCATGCAGAGTCAAAAATCTCTTTTGTTTCTGTGTAAAAGGGAGGTCCTTTCAAGTCGTGAATGTTTCAGAACTTTCATTTATTTGGAAGTGACCTAGCTATTCAATACACTGTCGTCACTTAGTTTAGCACCAGGATAGAAACTCAGGTAACCAAAACACCTGAAGGAACGATTGTAAGTTCAGTTCAGTTCAGTTGCTCAGTCGAGTCTGACTCTTTGTGACCCCGTGGCCTGCAGGACGCCAGGCTTCCGTGTCCATCACCAACTCCAGGGGCTCGCTCAAACTCATGTCCATCGAGTCAGTGATGCCATCCAACCATCTTATCCTCTGTCATCCCCTTCTCCTCTGCCTTCAATCAAGACTATGAGAGGCGGATATTTTAGAGTATAATTATTGTTAAGAGTTTATCTAAAAGCTCATATCACATTTACATTTTTTACATTGGTTGTTGCTGTTTCCAGGTACTTTCTTGCTGACAAGCTTGTGACACATATAACAATAGAGCAATTTTTACCTCAAAAGAAACCTAGGCACTATGAACATGTTGTGCTTAATGTTGTTGACTCTTAGACATGTCTATAGTGGAGGAGCAAAACCAAAAATACTAGATATTTAATATTGACTAGTTCCCAGTTCACGGGACTCTGACATTCATTTAGGTCAATGTTTTCTTGTATTTCCAGCAGTTTGATTTGGAAGGGCTGCCTTGTCTTGAGACCATTGAAATCAGAACTCAGAACTTGAGCAATATTATCAAAAAACACAAGGCTCACACTGACACATACCTTAATCCAGACAGACAGACAAGACATCTTCCAGTTTTCCGCCTGAGATTTAAAATATTTCTTTGAGCCGTTTTCCTGGGGAGTGGGGGGGGGGAGTGGGGGTGGCAGCGAGGCAGGCTTGGGTAACAAGCTAATTGTTGGTCATTGCATATGCAAAGAACCAGCTTTCCGGGTTCCAAGGAAAAAAGTTTCCTTGGTACCCAATTTTGTTTGGATCTATAGACTCTCATGGCCCTCCTAGGTCAGGACATCTTTCCTTTCTGTAGTCCTCGTTTTATCCCTAAATCATAGACAGCTTGGATTGTCTCTGTGGGGTGGATGTATTGTCCTCGTGTTTGACCTGGCGGCAGTAGCGAGGTCCGAGAGCCTCTCCTGGAACCGGGCGTGGGGACGGGGCTCACCAGGAGCCCCTGGTGGAAGTGGGCAACGCCCTGGGAGCGCGCCAGGTGCGGGGCGATCCCGGGCGGCGCGGGTCGGGGTTCTGGTCGGGAGGGGGTGGGGGGCGGTAACAGTTGTGCTCTCGGGGGTCCCCACTGCAGCTGGAAACGCGCTGGGAGTTCGGCAGGGGCGGGGTGAACCCGGGAGGCGCGGGGCGGGGTTCGGCTCCTGACGGGGGTGGGGGAGGGCTTCCCAGTTGTGCTCTCGGTGGTGGCCACTGCGGCTGGAAACGCGCCGGGAGCGCACCCGGGGCGGGGTAAACCTGGGCTGCGCGGGTCGAGATTTAGATGGCTGTGGGTGGGGGTTCGGTCCCAGTTGTGCTCTCGGGGGTCGCCACTGCGGCTAGGAACGCCCATTTCCTATGCTCCTGTGTCCCCAAGGATCCACATCTAGTGGGTGCAGCGGAGGGCTGCGGGCCACAGGTCAGGGAACTGGGACTGCTTGGAGCAGGGAACCAAGTATTCCGCCCTCTGTTGGCACATTCTCGGAGCTCCCCAACCTGGCGGTTGCAGAAAGGCCTCGCCCTTGGTGTCAAGGCCTTTACCGCTCCACCCCTTTGCTGAAAAATCTCAGTCTGCACGGTTTTCCCAAGCAGCCTAGTGTCCCCTGGAAGTCCAAGGGACAGAACACTGAACTCTGGCCGGCTGGCCCAGCCCTGCTTCTGGCACTTTGTAAGCCAGCGGGCCCTTGAGCACCTGCTGGGATGGGAAAGGGAAGGGTCCACGGATTGCACCCTAGAAACTTAGTAGGGTGCATGGATTTCAAACCCTGGTGGCCGCCCAGGCAGCAAAGAAGGGGGGAGGGCACCTTGCTGCCCTTTCATGGCAGAATCTGTGGCTGTCCTGATGCGTGGGCCTTTTCATGGTGACCTTGTGCAATAAAAGTTTGGTGTTTTGGTACTGAATAATTAGAAATTGTAAAAAGTTTAAATTATGCGGTGGTGTAATTAAAAAACAAAACAAAACCAAGCCCCAAGTGTTTGGCACAGGGAGGTTTAAGTATTGAAGGCCTGTTTTCCTTGCACTGTGGCATTCTATCAAGAAGTGTGCAGGATTTTTTTTTTTTTTTAAGAAAAGTGTTCGAAGTGAGGGAAACAGGAAACCCAGAGGTGCCCCTGTATTTTGGGGAAGGCCTTAGGAGGTCACTTGGAAATGCTGCTGGCTGTGGGGGAGGGGGGCAGATGGGCTGTGCAGGCTTGTCCTTTGCACTCATGTTCTTGTGTGTAGAAACCCAGCTCGGAGCCATCTCCTGATGTGTAAGAATTTCGCAGACAAACCTTGAGCTAAGCAATGCATTTGTTCCTGAGGAAATGTTTGTCTTAAGCGATGTAAATATCCTATGTATATCTGCTGGACTCTGGCTTCAGGTCGGTTCCCCCAATAGGCTCAGAAGCGACTTGAACAAAACAGTAAGTTTTCCTCGTACCTTGTTCTCCTAATCTATGTTAAGGAAATGATATATTTGCCTGGAATACTGCCTTTCTTCAAGATTCATGTCAATCAGTTTTTGGCCCAGGATGACTCACCTGCTGCCAATGTGACCTCAAGGCATGTCGTGGGGGAGGGGCCTGGTGCCATTCCCTGAGACAGTGCCTTTCTTTCCTTAGCTGACTGCTAGTGCCTGTAGAATATCTGGCTAGAGACCAGCAGGGCGTACACCCCGCCTCAAGTCTAAGTCAGCAGCTTTCTCTATCTCATTTATACTTTAATAACAATTGATGACACAAAAGCTCTGAGCGATCAAATCATATCAAATCTTCATTTCAGATTGAAGATGCATTCCATGGTATTGCCATCTTAAGTCTTTCCATTGTTATGGAATACCTGTCCATGTATTCAGGATAGTTTTCAGCCAGGGTGTATAAGTTCCAGTGTGCCAGTCTTGTCATCCTCGTTACATCCATGGCAAAGTGTTGTATTCATGTTGACATTATTGAAAGGGAATTTTTTTTAATTCCTTTTCAGATTATTATCTGGTAATATATACAGAAAAATCTGTGTAATCTTTCGTTTTTATCAGTTTGGACAGCTTGATAGTTGTCTTTAATTTCTTTCCTTTCTCATACTTTAAGATTTTCCGGGCACCGTACATGTACTGCCTCACCCCTAATCTCAGTCATGTGTTCAAAGAACTTCTGTCCTTTATTTGTTTACTTATTTTTTGCAACATTGAATTCGTTTTGACTATGCTGGGTCTCTGCTGCAAGATGGAAGTTGCTAGGACCTCTGGACTGCAGTCTTCCATCTCTTACTGACCTCTTGTTGACCTCTGCAGAATCCTGGTTGGCGGGAGCTTGTTAGTTCCTCGTTCCTTACCAGGACCTCCTGTGGTAAGTGTTTTTCTCTTCTCTGTTGCCTTGTAAGGGTGGATGGTCATTGGCATCCCAAAGCTAGCTAGAAGTCAATTATTTAGGCAGGCTTGTGCATAGATATGGGAGAAGGCAATGTCACCCCACTCCAGTACTCTTGCGTGGAAAATCCCATGGATGAAGAAGCCTGGTAGGCTGCAGTCCATGGGGTCGCTAAGAGTCGGACACCACTGAGCGACTTCACGTTCACTTTTCACTTTCATGCATGGGAGGAGGAAATGGCAACCCATTCCAGTGTTCTTGCCTAGAGAACCCCAGGGACTGCGGGGCCTCGTGGGCTGCCGTCTATGGGGTCACACAGAGTCGGACACGACTGAAACGACTTAGCAGCAGCAGCGGCGGCAGCAGCAGCAGAAGCAGTGCATCGATATCAAAAGGGCTGCAAACAGTCAGGAAGGATCACATATGTCACCGTGAAACACTACTTCTCCACTTAGCCAAAGCTAACAAAAGATTTCTGTTCTAGGTCAACCTAGAAGAGATCACTTAAGAGGTAAAGAAACTTAAACTCCATTAGCAAAGGCAGTTCGACATCTCAAGAAAACTTGTGCTAGTCACAGAACTCTTTTCTGGGGGTCCACTTTCCCTACAACCTCCTTATCCCATTCTGTACCCATTCCTTTGCTTCTCCCATCCTGAAACGGCCACCTGTAAGACAGAACTACTTTGTTTTCCTTCCTCAAGTGCCATTGCATTCCACATACTTTCTTGTAATAACAAGTCATACATTTCCCTTCAGCAACCAAGAACTGACTTTTATATTGGCATTCGCTATAGCCCGCCCCCCTCCCCCCACCCCCAAGAACAGAACAAAACAAAACAAAACAATTGCTTTCGTACATTTAACATGTCAGGATGGTGCCAGACACTATTCATGGAGAGTCAAAAATCTCTTTTGTTTCTGTGTAAAAGGGAGGTCCTTTCAAGTCGTGAATGTTTCAGAACTTTCATTTATTTGGAAATGACCTAGCTATTCAATACACTGTCGTCACAAGGATAGAAACTCGGGTAACCAAAACACCTGGAGAAACGTTTGTTAGTTCAGTTCAGTTCAGTTGCTCAGTCGTGTCTGACTCTTTGGGACCCCGTGGCCTGAAGGACGCCAGGCTTCCGTGTCCGTCACCAGCTCCAGGGGCTTGCTCAAACTCATGTCCATCGAGTCAGTGATGCCATCCAACCATCTTATCCTCTGTCATCCCCTTCTCCTCTGCCTTCAATCAAGACTATGAGAGGCAGATATTTTAGAGTATAATTATTGTAAAGAGTTTGTCTAAAAGCTCATATCACATTTACATTTTTTACTTTTGTTGTTGTCGTTTCCAGGTAGTTTCTTGCTGACAAGCTTGTGACAGATATAACAATAGAGCAATTTTTACCTCAAAAGAAACCTAGGCACTATGAGCATGTTGTGCTTAATGTTGTTGACTCTTAGACATGTCTATAATGGAGGAGCAAAACCAAAAATACTAGATATTTAATATTGACCAGTTCCCAGTTCACGGGACTCTGACATTCATTTAGTTCAATGTTTTCTTGTATTTCCAGCAGTTTGATTTGGAAGGGCTGCCTTGTCTTGAGACCATTGAAATCAGAACACAGAACTTGAGCAATATTATCAAAAAACACAGGGCTCACACTGACACATACCTTAATCCAAACAGACAGATAAGACATCTTCCAGGTTTCCGCCTGAGATTTAAAATATTTCTTTGAGCCAGTCTTCTGGGGAGTGGGGGGATGGGGGTGGCAGTGAGGCAGGCTTGAGTAACAAGCTAATTGTTGGTCATTGCATATGCAAAGAACCAGCTTTCCGGGTTCCAAGGAAAAAAGTTTCCTTGGTAACCAACTTTGTCTTGTTTTATAGAATATCATGGCCCTCCTAGGTCAGGTCATCTTGCCTTTCTGTAGTCCTCGTTTTATCCCTAAATCATAGACAGCTTGGATTGTCTCTGTGGGGTGTATGTATTGTCCTCATGTTTGACCTGGCGGCAGCAGCGAGGTCCGAGAGCCTCTCCTGGAACCGGGCGTGGGGACGGGGCTCACCGAGAGCCACTGGTGAAGGTGGGCAGCGCCCCTGGAGCGCGGCAGGGGCGGGGCGAACCCGGGCGGCACAGGGCGGGTGTAGGCTCCTGGCGGGGGTAGGGGAGGGCTTCCCAGTTGTGCTCTCGGAGATGGCCACTGCAGCTGGAAACGCGCCGGGAGCGCAGCCAGGGTGGGGTAAACCTGGGCTGCACAGGTCGAGATTCCGCTCGCTGTGGGTGGGGGGTCGGTCCCTGTTGTGCTCCCGGGGGTCGCCAATATGGCTGGGAACCCGCCGGGAGCCCGGCAGGGCCGGGGCGAAACCTGGCGGCGCGGGGCGGGGTGGGGGTCCGTTCGCAGTGGGGGTCGGCTCCTGGCGGGGGTAGGGGAGGTCTTTCCAGATGTGCTGTTGGGGGTCGCCATTGCAGCTGGGAATGCCCATTTCGTGAACTCCTGGATCCCCAATGATCGGCATCCATTGGCCACAGCGGAGGGGTGCGGAACACAGGTAAGGGAACGGGGACTGCGTGGAGCAGGGAACCATGTATTCCGCCCTGTGTTGGCACAGTCTCAGAGCTCCCCAACCTGGCGGTCGCAGAAAGGCCTCGTCTTTGGGGTCAAGGCCTTTACCGCTCCACCCCTCTGCTGAAAAACCTCAGAGTCTGCGCGGTTTTCCCAAGCAGCCTAGTGTCTGCTGGAAGTCCAAGGGACAGAACCCTGAATTCTGGCCGGCTGGCCCAGCCCTGCTTCTGGCACTTTGTAGGCCAGCGGGCCCTGGAGCACCTGCTAGGATGGGAAAGGGAAGGGTACGCGAATTGCACCCTGGTGGCCGCCGAGGCAGCAAAGAAGGGGGGAGGGCACCTTACTGCCCTTTAATGGCAGACAGAATCTGTGGCTGTCCTGCTGCGTGGGCCTTTACATGGGGACCTTGTGCAATAAAGGTTTACCGGTGACCTTAGGGAACTTCCCAGTGTGCTTCTGACAGATGAGGGATGCTGTGGAATTGGCGGGGCCTCTCAGGACTCCGCTGGGTTTGGCGCAATGGAAGAGGGCCTCATCTCCAGGGAAGGCAGGAACCTCAGGCCTCCTCTCCGTTTTGGACTCTGACCGCAGGGTCCCTGCAGAGTTGGGACAGGAGAGTCAGGCCTCGTCTTGTCTGAGGAGGGGAACTCCGCTTGCCTCTCGAATTGCTCAGGGTGTCTCACGCACCTCGTCGAGCTGTGTGTGGAAACCGCGGGTTTTTCCGGACGACGCACGGGGGTGTCAGTGCCCCTTCGAATGGTAACTTCACCCACAGGGTTGCCTTCGAAGAGGTGTCCGGGCATCGGGTTCTTATCCAGAGCGGACTGGGAAATGGGGGTCGTTCGGCATGTGGCACAACCCACGGGGCTCGTCTCGAATTTCCTCGGGAGGCCGGCCTCATCCTGAGGTGTGCCGGGAAAGCCGGGAACCCCTTCCAGAATACGCAGGGGAATCGACTCTCCTGTCGTGATGAGGAGGGGAGAAGGGGCTCAGATGAAGGGGTGCCAGGACCCTCGGTGTTCCCCTCGAGGGAACCCGGCGTGTCTGGGAAATTTTGGAGGTCGCATGAAGGGTGTCAGGTACCGTTTCGCAACTCAGGACGGAAAGTGAGACTTCACTTGAGACGCCGTAGCGGGCAAGGGCCCCATCTTGCGAAGACGTTGGGACCACGTGGTTTTTCTCGAGTTGCGGCGGGATTCTCGAGTTATGACGGGGATTTCAGGCTTCCTCTTGGGTTGGCCCTGGGAAGCCCCATCTTCCATTCGAGTTGCGAGGGAAAGCTGGGGGTTGCGATCGAGTCACTGCAGGGCCCAAGAGACCTCATCTAGGCGTGTGTCCAGGACCTAGGAGTACTCTCAAGGGAAGACAGGGATCCCGAGGTTGCACTCCAGAGTCCCCCGTGGAGTCAGGCCTCGCCTCGAGGGGAAGCAAAGGACTCCGCTCTTATCTGGAGCCAGGACGCGGATCTCTTGGAGCCCTCTGAGTGGCCTCAAGGGAGTCAAGCCTAATCTTCAGTTTGGAGAGAGGACTCGGGATTGCTCTCCAGGAAAGGCAGGAAAAGAAGGCCCTCACCTCGCGAGGACGGGGGCTTCTCAGGGGTTTCCTCGAGCTGCGGCGTCCGTGGGGCTTTTCTCACGAGGCACGACGAGGTTCTCAGGGAGCCTCTCGTGCGGCGCCAGGGAAGTCAGGTCTCCATGAGCGTGGCGAGGGGGAGCGCGTCATTGTTCTCGAGTCCTGGGAGGGGACTAGGGCATCAAGGCGTGTAGAAGAAGGACTCTCAAGGTCTTTCTCGGCTTGCGGCGGGAAACCCTCGTTTCCCTCGACTTCTCCCGGTGACCTGAGGGAACTTCCCAGGGCTCCTCTTAGAGGTGAGGGATGCTGTGGAGTTTGTGGGCCATCTCGGGACTCCTCTGGGTTTGGCGCAATCGAAGAGGGCCTCATCTCGAGGGGAGACAGGACCTCAGGCTTCCTCTCCGTTTCTTACTCCGACAGCAGTGTCCCTGCTGCGTTGGGGTAGGAGAGTCAGGCCTCGTCTTGTCTGAGGAAGGGAACTCCGCTTGCCTCTCGAGTTGCTCAGGGAGTCTCAGTCCCCTCGTGGAGCTGTGTGTGGAAACCGCGGGTGTTTCCGGACGATGCACGGGAGTGTCAGTGCCCCTTCGTGTTGTTCCTTCACTCACAGGGTGGCCTTCGAAGAGGTGTCCGGGCATCGGGTTCTCCTCAACTGCGGACCGGGAAATCAGGGTCGTTCAACATGGGGCACCAGCCACGGGGCTTGTCTCGAATTTCCTCACGAGGCCGGCCTCATCCTCAGGGCGCCGTGCAGGCCGGGAACCCCTTCCAGACCACGCAGGGGAATCAACTCTCCTGTCGCGAACAGGAGAGGAGTAGGAGCTCAGAGGAAGTGGTGCTGGGACTCTCGGTGTTCCCCTCAAGGGAACCCGGCATGTCGGGGAAATTTTGGATGTCGCATGAAGGGTGTCAGGTAGCGTGTCTCACTTCACGACGGAACACGGGACTTCCCTTGAGACGCCGTAGCGGGCAAGGGCCCCATCTTGCGAAGACGTTGGGACCACGTGGTTTTTCTCGAGTTGCGGCGGGATTCTCGAGTTACGACGGGGATTTCAGGCTTCCTCTTGGGTTGGCCCTGGGAAGCCCCATCTTCCATTCGAGTTGCGAGGGAAAGCTGGGGGTTGCGATCGAATCACTGCAGGGCCCAAGAGACCTCATCTAGGCGTGTGTCCAGGACCTAGTAGTACTATCAAGGGAAGACAGGGATCTCGGGGTTGCATTTCAGGCTCCCTCGGGGAGTCAGGCCTCGTCTCGAGGGGAAGCCAAGGACTCCGCTCTCCTCTCGAGTGGCTACGCGGATCTCTTGGAGCCCACTGAGTGGCCTCAAGGGAGTCCAGCCTCCTCTTCAGTTTGGAGAGAGGACCCGGGATTGCTCTCCAGGCCATGCAGGAATAGAAGGCCCTCAGCTCGCCAGGACGGGGGCGTCTCAGGGGTTTCCTCGAGCTTCGGCGCCCGTGGGGGTTTTCTCCTGAGGCACGACGAGGATCTCAGTGAGCCTCTCGTGCGGCACCAGGGAAGTCAGGTCTCCATGCGCGTGGCGAGGGGGAGCGCGTCATGGCACTTGAGTCACTGGAGGGGACTAGGGCCTCGAGACGCATTGAAGAAGGACTCTCGAGGTCTTTCTCGGGTGGCGGCGGGAAACCCTCGTTTCCCTCACCTTCTGCCGGGGATCTTAGGGAACTTCCCAGGGTGCCTCTGAGAGGCGAGGGATCCTGTGGAGTTGGCGGGGCCTCTCGGGACTCCACTGGGTCTGGCGCAACGGAAGAGGGCCTCACCTCGAGGGGAGGCAGGAACCTCAGGCTTCCTCTCCGTTTCCGCTCCGACCACAGGGTCCCTGCAGAGTTGGGACAGGAGAGTCAGGCCTCATCTTGTCTGGGGAAGGGAACCCCGCTTGCCTCTCGAGTTGTCAGGGGTTTTCAGGCTCCTGGTCGAGCTGTGTGTGGAACCCTCGGGTCTTTCCGGATGATGCACGGGGGTGTCAGTGCCCCTTCGTGTTGTGCCTTCACCCACAGGGTTGCCTTAGAAGAGGGGTCCGGGCCTCGGGTCCTTCTCAAAAGCGGACCGGGGAATCGGGGGCATTTGGCATGTGGCACCACCCACGTGGCTCGTCTCGAATTTCCCTGTGAGACCGGCCTCATCCTGAGGTGCGCCGGGAAGGCCGGGAACCCCTTCTGAACCACGCAGGGGAATCGACTCTCCTGTCGTGATCAGGAGGGGAGAACGGGCTCAGATGAAGCTGTGCCGGGACTCTCGGTGTTCCCTCGAGGGTACCCGGCGTTTCGGGGAGCTTTTGGGGGTCGCACGAAGGGTGTCAGGTACTGTTTCGCGCTTCAAGGCGGAACATGGGACTTCCCCTGAGACGCTGTAGTGGGCAAGGGCCTCATCTTGCGAAGACGTTGGAACCACGTGTTTTTTCTCGAGTTGCGGCGGGATTCTCGAGTGACGATGGGGATTACAGGCTTCCTCCTCTGTTGGCCCTGGGAAGCCCAGTCTTCCATTCGATTGGCGAGGGAAAGCTGGGGGTTGCGGTCGAGTCACTGCAGGGCCAAAGAGACCTCATCTAGGCTTGTGTCCAGGACCTAATGTTCCTCTCCAGGGAAGGCAGGGATCTCGGGGTTGCATTCCAGGATCCCCCTGGGTGTCAGGCCTCGTCTCAAGGGGAAGCAAAGGACTCCGCTGTCCTCCCGAGTCGCGACGCGGATATCTTGGAGCCCCCTAGTGGCGTCAATGGAATCAAGCCTCCTCTTCATTTTGGAGAGAGGGCTCGGGATTTTTCTCCAGGCCATGCAGGAAAAGAAGGCCCTTCACCTCGCGAGGACGGGGGCGTCTCAGGGGTTTCCTCGAGCTGCGGCGCCCGTGGGGGTTTTCTCGCGAGGCACTTCGAGGATCTCAGGGAGCCTCTCGTGAGGCGCCAGGGAAGTCAGGTCTCCCTGCGCGTAGCGAAGAGGAGCGTGTTGTGGCTCTCGAGTAATGGGAGGGGACTAGGGCCTCAAGACGCGTTGAAGAGGGACTCTCGAGGTCTTTCTCGGGTTGTGGCGGGAAAAAGTCGCTTCCCTCGACTTCTGCCGGGGACCTTAGGGAACTTCCCAGGGTATCTCTGAGAGTTGAGAGATACTGTGGAGTTGGCGGTGCCTCTCGGGACTCCGCTGGGTTTGTCGCAATGGAAGAGGGGCTCATCTCGAGGGGAGGCAGGAACCTCAGACTTCTTCTCTGTTTCGGACTCCGACATCAGGGTCCCTGCAGAGTTGGGACAGAAGAGTCAGGCTACGTCTTTTCTGAGGAATGGAACTCCGCTTGCCTCTCGAGTTGTTCATGGGGTTTCAGGCCCCTTGTCAAACTGTGTGTGGAATCTGCAGGTTTTTCCAGACGATGCACGGGGGTGTCAGTGACCCTTCGTTTTGTGTCTTCATCCACAGGGTTGCCTTCGAAGAGGTGTCCGGGCATCGGGTTCTTATGAAGAGCGGACCGGGATATCGGGGTCGTTCAGCATTTGGCACCACCCACGTGGGTTGTCTCGAATTACCTCATGAAACCGGCCTCATCCTGAAGTGTGCCGCGAAGGTCATGAAACTCTTCCAGACAAAGCAGAGGAATTGACCCTCCTGTGGCAATCATTAGGGGAGAAGTGGCTCAGATGAAGTGCTGCTGGGAACCTCGGTGTTTCCCTCAAGTGAGACAGGTATGTCGGGTAACTTTTGGGGTCGCATAAAGCGTTCCAAGTACCGTTTCGCTCTTCAAAATGGAACGTTGGACTTCTCTTGGGGTGCTCCAGCGGGCATGGGCCTCATCTTGGAATGGCTGCGGAACCACTTGGTTTTTCTCGAGTTGCGGTGGGATATTTGAGTTACCACAGGGAATTCATGCTTCCTCTTGTGTTGGCCCACAAAAGTCTTATCTTCCATTCGAGATTCGAGGAAGAGCTCGACGTGCGCTCTAGTCACTGAAGGCAAAAGAGACCCCACCAAGGCTTGTGTGCAGGACCTAATGTTCATGTCAAGGCTCGACAGAAATCTCGGGGTTGCATTCCAGACTCACCTTGGAGGCAGGCCTCGTCTCGAGGGGAAGCAAAGGACTCTGCTCTCCTCTCGAGTCGGACGGGTATGTCTTGGAGCCCACTGAGTGGCTTAAAGGGAGTCAAACCTCCTCTGCTGTTTGGAGGGAGGACACGGGATTGCTCTCCAGGGAATGCACGAAATGAAGGCCCTCATCTCCCAATGACTGGGGCGTTTCGTAGGTTTTCTCGAGCTGTGGTGCTAGTGTGGGGTTGCTCACGAAGTAAGACTGGGAGCTCAGTGAGCCTCTCACGTGGTGCCAGGGCAGTCAGGTCTCTATGCACGTGGTGAGAGGGAGCCCGTCATTGTTCTCGAGTCATGGTAGGGGAATTGGGCCTGAAGACGTGTTAAAGAAGGACTCTCGAGGTCTTTCCTGGGTTGCAGCAGGAAACCCTGGGTTCCATCGACTTGTGCCAGTGACCTCAGGAAGCTTCTCAGCGTGCCTCTGAGAAGTCAGGGTCACTGTGGAGTTGGGAGGGGCCTCTCGGAACTCCACTGGGTTTGGTGCAATGGAAGAGGGCCTCATGACAAGTTGAGGCAGGAACCTCAGGGTTCCTCTCCTGGCTTCGAATGCGCTGGATCTGACTCAGATCGCAGAGTCCCTGCAGAGTTGGGACAGGAGAGTCAGGCCTCGTCTTGTGTGGAGGAATGGAACTCCGCTTGACTCTCGCGTTGTTCATGGGGTGACAGGCCACTTGTCGATTTGTATGTGGAACTTGCGGCTTTTTCTGGACGATGCACCGGGGTGTCACTGCCCCTTCGTGTTGTGCCTTGATCCACAGGATTGCCTTCGAGTTGGGTTCTGCCATCGGGTTCTTATCAAGAGCGGACCAGGGAATTGGGGTCTTTTGGCATGCCGCACCACCCACGAGGCTATGTCTCGAATTTCCTCGTGAGACTGGCCTAATCTTGATGTGCGCCAGGAAGGTCGGGAATGCCTTCCAGACAAAGCAGGGGAATCGAACCTCCTGTCGTGATCAAGAGGGGAGAAGAGTCTCAGATGAAGTGGTGCCGGGAACCTCGGTGTTCTCCTCAAGTGAGAATGGTATGTCGGGGAACTTTTGGGGTCGCATCAAGGGTTCCAAGTAACTTTTCGCTCTTCAATATGGAACGTGGGACTTCTCTTGAGACGCTGTAGCGGGCAAGGGCCTCATCTTTCGATGACGGGGGAACCACGTGGTTTTTCTTGAGTTGCAGCGGGATTCTCGAGTTACGACGGGGAATTCAGGCTTCCTGTTCAACTGGCCCAGGGAAGTCCAGTTTTCATTCGAATTGCGAGTTAGAACTGGGGATTGCTCTCGAGACACTTCAGGGCCAAATAGACCTCATCTAGGCTTGTGTCCAGGACCTAATGTTCCTCTACTGGGGCGACAGCGATCTCGGCATTGCATTCTCGACTCACCCGGGGAATCAGGCCTCGTCTCGAGGGGAAGCCAAGGAAACCGCTCTCCTGTCAAGTCGCGACGGGTATATCTTGGAGCTCACTGTGTGGCCTAAAATGAGTCAAGCCTCCTGTGGAGTTTGGAGAGAGGACTCAGGATTGCTCTCCAGGCCATACAGCAAAAGAAGGCCCTCATCTCGTGAGGACTGGGGCGTCTCGTGGGTATTCTCGAGCTGCGGCTCTAGTGTGGTGTTGCTCACGAGGTATAATGGGGAGCTCAGGGAGCCTCTCCTGTGGCGCCAGGGAAGTCAGGTTTCTATGCGCGTGGCTAGGGGGAGCGCGTCATTGCTCTCGAGTCATGGTAGGGGAATCGCACCTCAAGATGCGTTGAAGAAGGACTCTCGAGGTCTTTTACGGGTTGGGGCAGGAAACCCTTGGTTCCCTCGACTTGTGCCGGTGATCTCAGGAAGGTCTAAGGGTGCCTCTGAGAAGTCAGGGATACTGTGCATTTGGGAGGGGCCTCTCGGGACTCCACTGGGTTCGGTGCAATGGAAGAGGGCCTCATCTCGAGTGGAGACAGGAAACTCATGTTTACTCTCCTGACTTCCCCTGGGCCAGATCTGACTCGGATCGCAGTTTCGCTGCAGAGTTCGAACAGGAGAGTCAGGCCTCGTCTTGTGTGGAGGAATGGAACTCTGCTTGCCTCTCCAGTTGTTCACGGGGTGACAGGTCACTTCTCGAGCTGTTTGTGGTACCTGCGGGTTTCTCCAGACGATACCCGAGGGTGTCAGTGCCCCTTCGTGTTGTGCCTTCATCAAAAGGGTTATCTTCAAAGAGGTGTCCGGGCATTGGGATCTTATCAAGAGCGAACCGGGAAATCGGGGTCTTTCGGCATGTGTCACCATCCACGAGGCTATGTCTCGAATATCCTCGTGAGACCGGCCTCATCCTGAGATGCACCGGGAAAGGCGGGAACCCCTTCAAGACAAAACAGGGGAATCGACCCTCCTGTCGCGATCAGGAGGGGAGAAGGGGCCCAGATGTAGTGGTGCCGGGAACCTCGGTGTTCTCCTCGAGTCAGAGCAGTGTGTCGAGGAACTTTTGAGGTCGCATCAAGGGTGCCAATACCGTTTCGCACTTCAAGACGGAACGTGGGACTTCTCCTGAGACGCTGTAGGGGGCAAGGGCCTCATCTTGCGAAGACGGGGGAACCACGTGGCGTTTCTCGAGTTGTGGCGGGATTCTCGAATTTCGACGGGGAATACAGTATTCCTCATGTGTTGGCCCAGGGAAGTCCTATTTTCCATTCGAGTTTCAAGGGAGAGCTGGGGATTGCCCTCGAGTCACTGCAGGGCAAAATAGACCTCATCTAGGCTTGTGTCCAGGACTTAATGTTCATCCCTAGGGGTGACAGTGATCTCGGGCTTGCATACCAGACTCACCCGGGGAATCAGGCCTCGTCTCGAGGGGAAGCAAAGAACTCCGCTGTCCTTTTGATTCGCGATGGGTATCTCTTGGAGCCCACTGTGTGCCCTAAAGGGAGTCAAGCCTCCTGTGCTGTTTGGATAGAGGACTCGGGATTCCTCTCCAGGCCATGCAGGAAAAGAAGGCCCTCATCTCGCGATGATGGCGTCTCGTGGGTTTTCTAGACTGTCGCGCTAGTGCCGGGTTTCTGACGAGGTACGAGAGGGAGCTCAGGGAGCCTCTCGTGTGGCGCCAGGGAAGTCAGGTCCCCATGAGATGGCCAGGAGGAGCTCGTCATTGCTCTCGAGTCATGGTAGGGTAATCGGGCCTCAAGACGGGTTGAAGAAGGACTCTCGAGGTGTTTCTCAGGTCACTGCATAAAACCCAGGGTTCCCTTGACTTGTGCCTGCGACCTCAGGGAGCTTCTCAGAGTGCCTCTGAGAAGTCAGGGATACTGTGCAGTTTGGAGGGGCCTCTCGAGACTCCTCTGCATTTGGTGGAATGTAAGAGGGACTCATCTCGAGTTGAAGCAGAAACCTCAGTGTTCCTCTCCATTTCTGACTCAGATCGCAAGGTCCCTGCATGTTGGTACAGGAGAGTCAGGCCTCGTCTTTTCTGGAGGATGGGACTCCTCTTGCCTCTCGAGTTGTTCTCGAGGTGACAGGCCACTTGTCGAGCTGTGTATGTAACCTGCCCGTTTTTCCGGATGATGCACAGGTGTGTTAGTGCCCCTTCGTGTTGTACCTTCATACTCAAGGCTGCCTTCCAAGAGGTGTCCGAGCATCGGATTCTTATCAAGAGCGGACCGGGAAATTGGAGTCTTTCAGCAAGTGGCACCACCCACAAAGCTACGTATCGAATTTCCCCATGAGACCGGCCTCATCCTGAGTTGTGCAGGGAAGGTCGGACCCCCTTGCAGACAAAGCAGGGGAATCGACCCACCGGTCACGATCAGGAGGGGAGAAGGGGCTTAAATGAAGTGGTGCCGGGAACCTCGGTGTTCCCCTTGAGTGAGACCGGCGTGTTGGGGGACTTTTGGGGTCGCATCAAGGGTGCTAAGTACCGTTTCGCACTTCAAGACGGAACCTGGGACATCTTTTGAAACGCTGTAGCGGGCAAGGGCCTCATCTTGCGATGACGGGAGAACCACGTGGTTTTGCTCGAGTTGCGGCGGGATTCTCGAGTTATGACCGGGAATTTAGGCTTCCTCTTGTTGGCCTTGAAATCCAATCTTCCATTCGGGTTGCGAGGGGGAGCTGGGGATTGCGCTAGAGTCACTGCAGGGCAAAAGAGACCTAATCTAGGCTTGTGTCCAGGATCTAACGTTGCTCTCCAGGGGCGACAGGGATCTCAGGGTTGCATTCTCGACTCACCCGGAGAGTCAGGCCTCGTCTTGAGGGGAAAAAAAGGACTCCGCTCTCCTGTCGAGTCGCGACGGGTATCTCTTGGAGCCCACTGCGTGGCGTAAAGGGAGTGAAGCCTCCTATGGAGTTTGGAGAGATGACTCGTGATTGTTTTCCTGGCCATGCAGGAAAAAAGGCCCTCATCTCGCAATGACGGGGGCGTCTCGTGGGTTTTCTCCAGCTGCGGCGCCAGTATCAGATTTCTCACGAGGTATGACGGGGAGCTCAGAGAGCCTCTCGTGTGGTGCTAGGGACGTCAGGTCTCCGTGCGTGTGGTGAAGGGGAGTGCGTGATTGCTCTCGAGTCATAGTAGGGGAATCGGGCCTCAAGACGCATTGAAGAAGGACTCTCGAGGTCTTTCTTGGGTTGCGGCAGGGAACCCTGGGTTCCCTCGACTTGTGTCGGTGACCTCAGGCAACTTCTCAGGGTGCCTCTGAGAAGTCAGGGACACTGTGGATTTGGAAGGGGCCTTTCGTTACTCAACTGGGTTTGGTGCAATCGAAGAGGGCCTCATCTCGAATGGAGGCAGGAACCTCAGGGGTCCTCTCCATTTCTGACTTGGATCGCAGAGTACCTGCTGAGTACGGACAAGAGAGTCACGCCTCGTCTTCCGTGGAGGAATGGATCTCCGCTGGCCTTTCGAGTTGTTCACTGAGTGACAGGCCACTTGTTGAGCTGTGTGTGGAACCTGCGGGTTTTTCCGGACGATGCACAGGGGTGTCAGTGCCCCTTCGTGTTGTGCCTTCATCCACAGGGTTTCCTTCAAAGAGGTGTCCGGGCATCGGGTTCTTTTCAAGAGCGTACCAGAAAATTGGGGTCTTTCAGCATGTGGTACCACCCACGAGGCTACGTCTCGAATTTCCTCGGGAGACCGACCTCATCCTGAGGTTCGCCGGGAAGGTAGGGAACCCTTGCAGACAAAGCAGGCGAATCGACACACCGGTCGCGATCAGAAGGGGAGAAGGGGCTCAGATGAAGTGGTGCCGGGAACCTCGGTGGTCCCCTCGAGTGAGACCGGTATGTCACGGCACTTTTGAGGTCGCATCAAGGGTGCCAAGTACAGTTTCGCACTTCAAGACGGAACGTGGGAATTCTCTGGAGATGCTCTAGCGGGCAAGGGCCTCATATTGTGATGACGAGGGAAACACGTGGTTTTTCTCGAGTTGCGGCGGGATTCTCGAGTTACGACGGGGAATTCAGGCTTCCTCTTTTGTTGGCCCAGGAAGTCCAATCTTCCATTCAACTTGTCAGAGAGAGCTGTGGGTTGCTCTCGAGTCACTTCAGAGCAAAGAGTCCTCATCTAGGCTTGGGTCCAGGACGTAGTGTTCCTCTCCAGGGGCAACAGGGATATCGGGGTCGCATTCCAGTCTCACCCGGTGGGTCACACCTCGTCTCAAGTGGAAGCAAAGGACTCCACTATCCTCTCGAGTCGCGACGTGTAACTCTTGGAGCCCAATGAGTGGCCTAAAGGGAGTCAAGCGTCCTGTGTAGCTTGGACAGAAGGTTCACGCTTGATCTGCATACCATTCAGTTAAAGATGGCCCTCCTCTCGTGATGACGGGAGCGTCTCATGGGTTTTCTCGAGCTGCGGCGCCAGTGTGGGGTTTCTCACGAGATATGATGGGGAGCTCAGGGAGCCTCTCATGCGGCGCCAGAGAAGTCAGGCCTCCATGCGTGTGGCCAGGCAGATCGCGTCATTCCTCTGGAGTCATGGGAGGGACTAGGGCCTCAAGACGCATTTAAGAAGGACTCTCGAGGTCTTTCTTGGGTTGGGGCGGGAAACACTCGTTTCCCTCGACCTCTACCGGGGACCTTAGGGAACTTCCCAGGTGCCTCTGAGAGGTGAGGGATACTGAGGAGTTAGAGGGGCCTCTCGGGACTCCACTAGGTTTGACGAAATGAAAGAGGGCCTCATCTCGATTGGAGGCAGGAACCTCAGGCTTCCTCTCCATTTCTGACTCCGACCGCAGTTTCCCTGCAGGGTTGGGACAGGAGAGTCAGGCCTCGTCTTGTCTGAGTAATGGAACTCTGCTTGCCTCTCGAGTCATTCAGTGGGTCTCAGGCCCCTTGTCGAGCTGTGTGTGGAACCTGCGGGTGTTTCCAGAAGATGCACGGGGGTGTCATTGCCCCTTCATTTGGTGCCTTCCCCCACAGGGTTGCCTTCAAAGAGGTGTCCAGCATCAGGTTCATTTCAAGAGCGGACCGGGAAATCGGGGTCGTTTGACATGTGGCACCACCCACGTGGCTCATCTCGAATTTCCTCGTGAGACCAGCATCATCCTGAGGTGCGCCGGGAAGGCCGGGAACACCTTCCACACAAAGCAGGGGAATCGACTCTCCTGTCGCAATCAGGAGGGGAGATGGGGCTCAGATGAAGTGGGGCGGGGACTCTAGGTGTTCCACTCGAGGGAATCCGGCGTTTCAGGGAACTTTAGGGGTCGCATCAAGGGAGCCAAGTACCGTTTCCCACTTCAGGACGGAACATGGGACTTCCCTGGAGACGCTGTAGCGGGCAAGGGCCTCATCCTGTGAAGACGTTGGAACCACGTCGTTTTTCTCGAGTTGCGTCTGGATTCTCGAAAACGATGGGGATTTCAGGCTTCCTCTTGGGTTTGCCCTGGGAAGCCCAATCTTCCCCTGGAGTTGCGAGGGAAAGCTGGGGGTTCTGCTCGAGTCACTACAGGGCCAAAGAGACCTCATCGAGGCGTGTGTCCAGGACCTAATATTCCTCTCAAGGGAAGACAGAGATCTCGGGTTTCCATTCCAGACTCCCCCGGGGAGTCAGGCCTCGCCTCGAGGGGAAGCAGAGGACTCCACTTTCCTCTCAAGTCGCAACACGGATCTCTTGGAGCCCAATGAGTGGACTCAAGGGTGTCGAGCCTCCTCTTCAGTTTGGAGAGAGGACTCGGGATTGCTCTCCAGGTCAGGCAGGAAAAGAAGGCCCTCATCTCGCGATGACGGGGGCATCTCATGGGTTTCCTCAGGCTGCGGCGCCCGTGGGGGTTTTCTCAGGAGCACGACGAGGACCTCAGGGAGCCTCTCGTGCGGCGCCAGGGAACTCATGTCTCCATGCGCATGGCGAGGAGGAGCTGGTCATCACTCTCGAGTCATGGGAAGTGACTAGGGCCTCAAGACGCGTTGAAGAAGGACTCTTGAGGTCTTTCTCGGGTGGCGGCGGGAAACCCTCGTTTCCCTCGACTTCTGCAGGGGACTATAGGGAACTTACCAGGGTGCCTCTGAGAGGTGAGGAATGCTGTGGAGTTGGCAGCGCCTCTTGGGACTCTGCTGGGTTCGGCGCAATGGAAGAGGGCCTCATCTCGAGGGGAGGCAGGAACCTCAGGCTTCCTCTCCAATTCTGACTCTGACTGCACGGTCCCTGCAGTGTTGGGACAGGAGAGTCATGCCTCGTCTTGTCTGAGGAATGGAATTCTGGTTGCTTCTCGAGTTGTTCCGGGAGTCTCAGGCCCCTTGTCGAGCTGTGTGTAGACCCTGCGGGTTTTTCCGGATGATGCACGGGGGTGTCAGTGCCCCTTCGTGTTGTGCCTTCACTCACAGGGTTGCCTTTGAAGAGGTGTCCGGGCATCGGGTTCTTATCAAGAGCGGACCGGAAAATCGGTGTCGTTCGGCACGTGGCACCTCACACATGGCTAGTCTCGAATTTCCTCCTGAGACCGGCCTCATCCTGAGGTGCAACGGGAAGGCCGGGAACCCCTTTCAGAGAAAGCAGGGGAATCGACTCTCCTGTCGCGATCAGGAGGGGAGAAGGGGCTCAGATGTAGTGGTGCCGGGACCCTTGGTGTTCCCCTCGAGGGAACCCAGCGTGTCGGGGAACTTTTGCGGTCGCATCAAGGGTGCCAAGTAGCATTTCGAACTTTATGACGAAACATGGGACTTCTCTTGAGACTCTGTAGCGGGCAAAGGCCTCATATTGTGATGAATGGGGAACCACGTGGTTTTTAAGTGTTGCGGCGGGATTCTCGAGTTACAACGGGAAATTCAGACTTCCTCTTGTGTTGGCCCAGTGAAGACCAATCTTCCATTCGAATTGCAAGGGAGAGATGGGTGTTGCTCTCGAGTCACTGTAGGGCAAAATAGACCTCATCTAGGCTTTTGTCCAGGACATAATGTTCCTCTCCAGGGGCAACAGGGATCTCGGGGTTGCATTCCAGACTCACCCGAGGTAAGGCCTCATCTCGAGGGGAAACAAAGTACTCTGCTCTCCTCTCAAGTCGCGACAGGTATCTCTTGGAGCCCATTGAGTGGCCTAAAGGGAGTAAAGCCTCCTGTGAAGTTTGGAGAAAAGACCAGGGATTGCTCTCCAGGTCAGGCAGGAAAAGAAGTCCCCAATCTCGCGATGACGGTGGCGTCTCGTGGGTTTTCCCGAGCTGTGGCGCCAGTGTGAGGTTTCTCACGAGGTATGACGGGGAGCTCAGGGAGCCTCTCATGTGGCGCCAGGGAAGTCAGGTGTCCATGCGCATGGCGAGGGGGAGCGTATCATTGCTCTCGAGTCATGGTAGGGGAATCCGTCCTCAAGATGCGTTGAAGACGGACTCTTGAGGTCTTTCTCGGGTTGCGGCAGGATACCCTGTGTTCCCTCGACTTGTGCCGGTGACCGCAGGGAGTTGCTCAGGGTGCCTCTGAGAAGACACTGATACTGTGGTGTTGGGAGGGGCCTCTCGGGACTCCACTGCGTTTGGTGCAATGGAAGATTGCCGGGAGCCAGCGAGAGACATTCCACTCGTGACAAATGTCATGAGGAAAGAGTCTCGGCATACGCAAAGGCGGGATCGAGCCTCCGGGAGTTCCCCCGTATATTCTTCAGCATCTACCCCCAAAAACCAAAGTCTGCCTTCTTTATTGCTTTGTTCTCTCACCTCTGACATTACTGGGGATGTCCCCCACCACCATCTCACTCTCTCTGTCAAAGAGCTAACTTACAGCTCCAACTAATAATGTTCCTGGGCAATTAGTAGTGTTTAAATCCAAACCCCTCAGATGGTTTTCTAACTCGCCTGACAAGTTTACCCGGTCTCCTACAGCTATGCATACGATTGTGTACAGTCTCCCAGCCTCGAGACGCACGGGAAGTTTAAGATATTCAAATAGCTTAGAGCCTCTCAGAGAGTTAGAAACTGTCAGAATAAAACTAGTAAAAGATTTCATTGATGAACCAATGCTTTTTGCCAAGTTTCCACATCCCCTGAATTGTATCCTTGAATGTGTGCTAATTAATATAGTTGGTATGTAGAAAAAATAAGTAGTGGCCTTGATGTTGGTAACTTTAGACCCTTAAGGTAATAAATTCTTTTCTTTGTTGTAAACCCATTACACATCCTCCCTATAGGAATGCAATTTTATCTTCGAAAGATGGCGCCAAACCTTAAACAATTACTCTTAGAGAAAATAACTCTTATGGTTGATAAGTCTTTGTCAAGAGTCATAAAATGTTAATAGGTCTTCTGGCCAGAAGATGATGTAAATCATCTAAACCATTTTTATACGATAAATCTGCAGAAAAGAAACCTTGGTTTTTGATAAGGATTAAAGACTGCTGACTTTGCATCCCCTATTATCCTCTATGTGTAACTTAGGGTATTAAAACCTGTGTTGAAATTAAAACTACCGGCCTTGCTCGCCAACGCTTGGTCTCCCCATGTCATTATTCCCCTCAATTTTCATATGAGTGTCCATCTGGAGCGCGGATATCCTCTGCGACCATTTATTTGCCTGGGCTTCGAAGACCCACTCGATAAGGTGTCTAAGGTGGGGCACCTTCCTCTATTCTAGAGGGCACTTGCAGCCTCCGTGGTCAGAGCTAACCTGGTGTCACGGGTTATATTGATTTTCTGCATAAACCAAGCTACTCAGCTGCTTTTCTCCACTGAATTTTCCTACTGAGCTATCCTCATTCTATTACTCTTTATATCTTTGATGAATAAATAAATATATAAATAGGTCGCCTACTCCATCTTCCCTTCGAATACCCTGGATCAGCTGGGGCTGGACCTCTGCAGGTGGTGCCCGAGACAGGCATTTCGAAGGTAAATCCCCAACCCCATTCCCCCAGTGTTCAGTTTTGGGGACAGATAGGATCCCACTTAGGGGGCTGCAGATCCCCCTGTAGAATAGACAGGGCGAGAGGAGTGGGAAGTGTTGAAGAGTTAGAGAGAAAAAACGGTTTCTAAAAAGGCTGACAAAAAAGGCCTAATCTTTAGATAGCTAAAAGCAAAATCTTTTACTATCCTTAAGTTTCTGCCATGGGCAACACTGAATCAAATGAAAGACAGCTCTTTATAGGAGTAATTTTACAGTTATTAAGTAAAAGAAGAATCAAGGTTAAAAAATCTTCCATTCAATCATTTTTTACATTTGTACAAGACCACTGCCCTTGGTTTCTACAACAAGGCACTGTTAACCTCGATATCTTGAAAAAACTAGGAAAACAGCTAAGAGCTTATTGTGCTCAGCAAGGTTTGGAAAAAATCCCTACTTACACCTTTCCTCTGTGGAATATGACTAGAGATGTTTTAGATCCAGCTCATGAATTTGAAAAGGTACCTGTTAAAGAGGAAAGTAAAGTTGGAAAAGTACCTGTTAAACAAAAAAGCAAATCTGAAAAGGTACCTGTTATAAAGAAAAGTGAAAATGAAGAGGCTATACCTAGCTATCGACAGCTAAATGAATGGCTAGCCGCTATGACTGCCAATGAGCATGTAAAAGATAGGGATGAAAAGAAAGATCAGCTCTCCCCTCAATTTGAAAAAGGTTTAGAGGAAACAGCAGCTCGATGCCATTCTGATGAGGATTTTTTTTTTTTAAACTAAAGATGCTCCTAAAAGTTTAAGAAAACATCCCTAATCAGACCATCCGCTCCTAGGAGGTTGAGGGAAACATCCCCGATCAGACAGTTCGTAAGATTTAGTTACCAAACAGTTAAAGGATCTCCGGAACAGAAGAGGAAAACTTCGGGACGCTCCCATCCCCCTATGCCTCCTCCTCCATGTCGGGGTAAAGGGCCACCGCTAGGAGTTTCCCGGAAAAGGATTTTCTCTAGTCCCAAGGATGAACTTGATCCTCACCTTGAGGCTTCTTTTCTAGTCCCCTCTGCAGTTTAGCCAGGGTAAAGAGGTTACAAAATAAATAAAAATATTCTCTAAAATTAAAAAAAAATTAAAAATGGATTTCTCTGCATCTAAGAATAGACAAATATTTATTGACTGTGGAATATGATTAGAAATGTCCTGGACCTCCGTCACGAGGCTGTTAAATAGACTATGGGGGAGGCTATAGAGGTGGATGGTGGTGAGTCTCCATTTACTGCACAGATCATATTTTCTGCCATTGAAAAAAAAAAAAAAGGAGGGAGAAAGTGGTCTACCTCCCGAGGAAGGAGAGGGCTTACAGGACGCTGCGGCCGAGAGCCCTGGCGAGCTCCCTCCCCCTCTGCGCAAACCTTTAAAAAACTTATCCACCACTTTCTGATTTAAGGCGACTGCCACCGCCTTCGATTGTGCCTCCCAGGACCCAGGAGTTCCCCACTTTGCCCCCAAAGCCTCCCAAAGTGTTGCCTAAGACTGAGGAAGATAAAAAGTTTTTTAAACAAAGGAGCTTTTAGTACACAATATGCAGAGCGTGCTCCTTGGAGAAAACTCCCTCAGGGGGGTCTCACCCAGGCTAGGAGAAAAGCGAAAAGGCAAGGAGATTTAATAACAATATTAACCCCTGATGTGCCGCTTACTCCAATTCCAACCGGAGTGGCTGGCCCCCTATCTGAGGACATTGTAAGATTTGTCCTGGGGTGTAGCTTGCTTTCTTTTTAAAAAAAAAAATTAAATAAAAAAAAAAGAAAGAAAAGAAATTTCGCTGGTGCATGGTGTAGTAGATTCTGATGATATTGAGAAATTAAAGTCTTGATCTCACTGCCTATCAAAACTGTACAAATTAATAAAGGTCAAAGAGTAACGCAGCTTTTACTTTTACCTTACTATCAGACAAGGAAAAACTTGACTTCTCAATCTAAGAGCCACAAAACATTTGGATCTAGTGATCTAGCCTTTTGGGTGCAGGAAATTACAGTTCCAAGGCCTTTAAAAGATCTTTTAATTCAAGAGAATAAAACGCCAGGGCTATTAGACACAGGAACAGACGTCTCTTAACATTGCTGGGAAAGACTGGCCCAGCTCCTGGCCAACACATAATACTGAAAATGAGTTGGTGGGATTAGAGAAAGTGGTATGTGGGGTGGAGATGCTGTACAGGTGGTACATTTAACAATACTTTATATATTGTTATAAATACATAATATAAATGTATTTGCCTAATTACAGTTTGCCTAATTAGGTATGGGTATAAATAAAATATAATAAAGGTACACCTAATTCTATTTATAGATCTATACTTAATTAATTTGTATATAAATTAATATGTATACTATATACACACACATATATATCTACTGTATAATTAAATATATATGGCAGTAATATAATGTGTGTGTGGCTGATATTAATTGGTATGGATTGATGTGCTGTGATGATATATGTTCTATATACTGTATAATTATAAATGTGTGACATGTATTATTACAGTATATTGGTTTGTGTTGGTTGGTATTAGCTGTGTATGTGTTGTATTGTTGTAATATATATTAATTAATATATTAATTATAAAGATTAATTCAAGTATATTGATTTATATATATTATATGTCAATAACTTTATACTTGTTGCCATATATAAATACATATATAAATGCATTTTGCATTTAGGTCTATCTGTATACCTGTATACCAAAATGAGATAAGGAGGTTATACATTTATTACTTAAATTTATACAGAGACCTAAACTAAACATTAGACCTAAATTAACATATCCATAGGGAAACAGCTAGACAAATAGTGAAGTTATGTTCCAATTGTAATTAATCACTTAAACGTAAACACACGGGGGCAGACTACAATGATGAGACACTAGATGCCTGAATTACAGGCTACGACTCGGCCCCTGGTCAAGTAAAAAGGCCTCCTTACGGGAGAGTGAAAAAGGCCAGATGTGTTGCTAACTTGTGGGAGAGGGTATGCTTGTATATTTCTACAGAATGCAGATTCTCCGGTTTGGATCTCAGACAAATTCGTCATGTCACATTCCCCAAAGACCAGGTTCGCGGCGCGCGCACTCGCTCGCTCCCCCTCCCCCAGCCAGCTCTCGCCTCCTTGCCACCAGCAGCACCTCGCACCCACCTCTCTGCACCCGTGACCTAGAGCAAAGAAGTCTGTGCAGCGAGTGAGGGCCAGAGAGGAAAGCGTGCCCGCGGAGTGCCGTCCAGACCAGCGTGGCCCCACCGGCGAGAGGGGACCGCCCTGAGCCCAAGCGGTGGCGGCTAGCCCTAAACCACGAACCCTGCCCCTCCGCCCACCATAGGCGCCTTGGCCCACAGCCTGCCGCTCGCGTTCTGCCTCCTGATGCTGGGGACACTGCTCCCCCGGGCTGACGCCTACAGCTGCTCCCTGGTTCATCTTGTTTAAACCCTCAATATAATGTTTGCTCCTTTGTAATGCTACAACATCCACCTTATCTTATGATGTAACCACTTATTGAATTATGGTCTTGCTGTATTACAACAACTACAGGATTTAATGCAAACACGATGGTTTGTGGGCTTAATTATCTTGGGAACAGCAGCTTTGATCAGTGCAATCACTTCTGTTACTGTGGCAGCAATATCATTGACTCAACAAGTACATACTGCTCAATATGTTGATTCTATGTCCAAAAATGTTTCTTTAACATTGGCAACACAGGAAGCTATAGAGAGAAAATTAGAAATGAGGGTAGACGCCCTAGAGGAAGCAGTAATACATATTGGGACTGAATTGCAGGCTTTAAAGGTGAAAATGGCATTGTCTTGTCATGCTGACTATCGGTGGATATGTGTAACACCCCTGAAAGTAAATGAGACAGATTTTGAATGGGAAAAGATTAAAAACCATATTTCAGGTATCTGGAACAGCTCTGACATTTGTTGAGACGTAGGAAAACTTCACTATCAAATAGCAACCATGGAGCACTCCCGATTAGATTTTACTGCTGCTGGAACAGCAAATGATTTCTTCCATACTTTCCCTAACTACATCTCAGGAAAGAATATTCTGTCTAATGTCTTTAGCTATGCTGCGGTGGCTGCTTTAATTCTGCTTCTCATAATCATTCTTCCTTGTATTGTCAGGATTCTTCGGCAGAGTATCCAGAGGCTCGCGACTGAGCTACATCTGGCTGTTTTAAGAAATAAAAAATGGGGAGATGCCGGGAGCCGGCGAGAGACATTCCACTCGTGACAAAGGTCATGAGGAAGGAGGCTGGGCATACACAAAGGCGGGATCGAGCCTCGGGAGTCCTCCCGGATATTCTTGAGCATCTACCCCCCAAAACCAGAGTCTGCCTACTTTATTGCTTTGTGCTCTCACCTCTGACTTTACTGGGGGCTGTCCCCCACCACCATCTCACTCTCTCTGTCAAAGAGCTAACTTACAGCTCCAATTAATAAAGTTCCTGGGCAATTAGGAGTGTTTAAATCCAAACACGTCAGATGGCTCTCTAACTCGCCTGACAAGTTTACCCGGTCTCCTACAGCAATGCATACAATTGTTTGCAGTCTCCGAGCCTCGAGAGGCACGGGAAGCTTAAGATATTCAAATAGCTTAGAGCCTCTCAGAGAGTTAGAAACTGTCAGAATAAAACTAGTAAAAGATTTCATTGATGAACCAATGCTTGTTGCCAAGTTTCCACATCCCCTGAATTGTATCCTTGAATGTGTATTAATTAATATAGTTGGTATGCAGAAGAAATAAGTAGTGGCCTTGGTGTTACTAACTTTAGACCCTTAAGGTAATAAATTATTTCCTTTGTTGTAAGCCCATTACACATCTGCCCTATAGGAATGCAATTTTATCTTCGAAAGATGGGGCCAAACCTTAAAATAATTACTCTTAGAGAAAATAAGTCTTACGGTTGATAAGTCTTTGTCAAGAGTCATAAAATGTTAATAGGTCTTCTGGCTAGAAGATGATGTAAATCACCTAAACCATTTGTATACGATACATTTGCAGGACAGAAACTCTGGTTTTTGATAAGGATCAAAGGCTGTTGTCTTTGCATCCCCATTATCCTCTATGTGTAACTTAGGGTATAAAAACACCTGTTGAAAATAAAGCTACGGGCCTTGATTGCCAACGCTTAGTCTCCTAAGTCATTCTTCCCCTCAATTTTCAGATGAGTGTCCATCTGGAGCGCGGATATCCTCTGCGACCATTTATTTGCCTGGGCTTCGAAGACCACTTGAGAAGGTGTCTAAGGTGGGGCACTTTTCGCTATTCGAGAGGGAGCCTGCGGCCTCCGTGGTCAGAGCTAACCTGGTGTCACGGGTTATACTGATTTTCCGCATAAACCAAGCTACTCAGCTTCTTTTCTCCACTAAATTTTCCTACTGAGCTATCCTCATTCTATTACTCTTTATATCTTCGATAAATAAATCAATAGGTCGCCTACTCTGTCTCCCCTTCGAAAACCCTGGACCAGCCGAGGCTGGACCTTGTCAGAAGAGGGCCTCATCTCGATTTGAAGCAGGAACCTCAGGGTTGCTCTCCATTTCTGACTCTGAACACAGAGTCCCTACAGAGTTAGCACAGGAGAGTCAGGCCTCGTCTTGTGTGGAGGAATGGAACTCCACTGGACTCTCGAGTTGTTCACCGGATAACAGGCCACTTGTCGAGCTGTGTGTGGAACCTGCGGTTTTATCCGGACGATGCATGGGGGTGTCAGTTCCCCTTCGTTTTTTGCCTTCATACACAGGGTTGCCTTCGAAGAGGTATCCAGCCTTCAGATTTTTATCAAGAGCAGACCAGGAAATCAGTGTCTTTTGGCATGTGGCACCACCCACAAGCCTACGTCTCGAATTTCTTCTTGAGACGGACCTCAACCTGAGGTGCACCAGGAAGGTCGGTAACCCTTTCAGACAAAGCAAGTGAATCGACCCTCTTGTCCCGATCAGGAGGGGAGAAGGGGCTCAGATGAAGTGGTGCCAGGAACCTCGATGTTCCCCTCAAGTAAAACTGGGATGTCGGGGAACTTTTGGAGTCACATCAAAGGTGCTAAGTACCATTTCAAACTTCAAGACGGAACGTGAGACTTCTCTTGAGACGCTGTAGCTGGCAAGGGCCTCATCTTGTGGTGACGGGTTAACCACGTCATTTTTCTCGAGTTGTGGCGGGATTCTCGAGTTAGGTCAGGAAATTCAGGCTTCCTCTTGTGTTGGCCCAGGGAAGTCCAGTCTTCCATTCGAGTTGCGAGGGAGAGCTAGGGATTGCGCTTGAGTTACTGCAGGGCAAAAGAGACCTTATCTAGGCTTGTGTCCAGGACATAATGTTCGTCTCCAGGGGGGACAGGGATCTCGGGGTTGCTTTCCTGATGCACCCGGGGAGTCAGTCCTTGTCTCGAGGGGAAGCGAAGGACTCCACTCTCCTCTCGAGTTGCGACGGGTATCTCTTGGAGCCCACTGAGTGGCCTAAAGGGAGTCAAGCCTCCTGTGGAGTTTGGAGAGAGGACTCATGATTGCTCTCCAGGCCATGCAGGAAAAGAAGGCCATCATCTCGCGATAAAGGGGGCGTCTCGTGGGTTTTCTCGAGCTGCAGCGCCAGTGTGGGGTTTCTCATGAGGTACTATGGGGAGCTCAGGGAGCCTCTCATGTGGCGCTTGGGAAGTCAGGTCTCCATGCGCATTGCGAGGGGGAGCGTGTCATTGCTCTAGAGTCATGGAAGGTGTATCGGTCCTCAAGAACCGTTAAAGAAGGTCTTTCAAGGTGTTTCTTGGGTCACGGCAGTAAACCCTGGGTTCCCTCGACTAGTGCCGGTGGCCTCAGGGAGCTTCTCAGTGTGCCTCTGAGAAGTCAAGGATACCCTGGAGTTGGGAGGGCCCTCTCGGGACTCCACTGGGTTTGGTGCAATAGAAGAGGGCCTCATCTCGAGTGGAGGCAGGAACCTCAGGGTTCGTCTCCATTTCTGACTCTGATCGCAGGGTCCCTGCAGAGTTGGGACAGGAGAGTCAGGCCTCGTCTTGTAAGGAGGAATGGAACTCCGCTTGCCTCTCGAGTTATTCACGGGGTGACAGGCAACTTGTCGAACTGTGTTTGGAATCTGCGGGTTTTTCCGGACGATGCACGAGGGTGTCAGTGCCCCTTCGTGTTGTGCCTTCTTCCACAGGGTTGCCTTTCAAGAGGTGTCCGGGCATCGGGTTCTTATCAAGAGTGGACCGGGGAATCGGGGTCTTTCAGCATGTGTTACCACCCATGAAGCTACGTCTCAAATATTCTCGTTAGACTGGCCTCATCCTGAGGTGCGCCGGGAAGGTTGGGAACCCCTTCCAGACAAAGCACGGGAGTCGACCCTCCAGTCACAATCAGGAGGGGAGAAGTGGCTCAGATGAAGTCGTACCGGGAACCTCGGTGTTCCCCTCGAGAGAGACCAGGGTGTCGGGGAACTTTTGGAATCGCATCAAGGGTGCCAAGTTTTCACACTTGAAGTGTGAAAACACTTCAAGAAGAAACCTGGGACTTCTCTTTAGACGCTGTAGCGGGCAAGGGCCTCATCTTGCGATGACAGGGTAACCATGTGGTTTTTCTCGAGTTTCGGCGGGATTCTCGAGTTACGATGGGGAATTCAGGCTTCCTCTTGTGTTGGCCCAGGGAAGTCCAATCTTCCATTGGAGTTGCGAGAGAGAGCTAGGGATTGCTCTCGAGTCACTTCAGGGCAAAAGAGACCTCATCTAAGCTTGTGTCCAGGACCTAATGTTCCTCTCCAGGGGCGACAGAGATCTCGGGGTTGCATTTTAGACGCACCCGAGGAGTCAGACCTCATCTCGAGAGGAAGGAAAGGACTCTGCTCTGCTCTCGAGTCCCGACGGGTATTTCTTGGAGACCACTGAGTGGCCTAAAGGGAGTCAAGCCTCCTGTTGGTTTTTTTTTTAATTTTATTTTATTTTTAAACTTTACATAATTGTATTAGTTTTTCCAAATATCAAAATGAATCCGCCTCAGGTATACATGTGCTCCCCATCCTGAACCCTCCTCCCTCCTCCCCCCCATAGCATCCCTCTGGGTCGTCCCAGTGCACTAGCCCCAAGCATCCAGTGTCATGCATCAAACCTGGACTGGCAACTCTTTTCATACATGATATTTTACATGTTTCAATGCCATTCTCCCAAATCTTCCCACCTTCTCCCTCTCCCACAGAGTCCATAAGACTCTTCTATACATCAGTGTCTCTTTTGCTGTCTCGTACTCAGGGTTATTGTTACCGTCTTTCAAAGTTCCATATATATGCGTTAGTATACTGTATTGGTGTTTTTCTTTCTGGCTTACTTCACTCTGTATAATAGGCTCCAGTTTCATCCACCTCATTAGAACTGATTCATTCTATTCTTTTTAATGGCGGAGTAATACTCCATTGTGTATATGTACCACAGCTTTCTTATCCATTCATCTGCTGATGGACATCTAGGTTGCTTCCATGTCCTGGCTATTAGAAACAGTGCTGCGATGAACATTGGGGTACACGTGTCTCTTTCCCTTCTGGTTTCCTCAGTGTGTATGCCCAGCAGTGGGATAGCTGGATCATAAGGCAGTTCTATTTCCAGTTTTTTAAGGAATCTCCACACTGTTCTCTATAGTGGCTGTACTAGTTTGCATTCCCACCAACAGTGTAAAAGGGTTCCCTTTTCTCCACACCCTCTCCAGCATTTATTATTTGAAGACTTTTGGATTGCAGCCATTCTGACTGGCGTGAAATGGTACCTCATAGTGGTTTTGATTTGCATTTCTATGATAATGAGTGATTTTGAGCATCTTTTCATGTGTTTGTTAGCCATCTGTATGTCTTCTTTGGAGAAATGTCTATTTAGTTCTTTGGCCCATTTTTTGATTGGGTCATCTATTTTTCTGGAGTTGAGCTGTAGGTGTTGCTTGTATATTTTTGAGATTAGTTGTTTGTCAGTTGCTTCATTTCCTATTATTTTCTCCCATTCCGAAGGCTGTCTTTTCACCTTGCTAATAGTTTGCTTTGATGTGCAGAAGCTTTTAAGGTTAATTCGGTCCCATTTGTTTATTTTTGTTTTTATTTCCAATATTCTGGGAGGTGGGTCATAGAGGATCCTGCTGTGATGTATTTCAGAGAGTGTTTTGCCTATGTTCTCCTCTAGGAGTTTTATAGTTTCTGGTCTTACGTTTAGATCTTGAATCCATTTTGAGTTTATTTTTGTGTATTGTGTTAGAAAGTGTTCTAGTTTCATTCTTTTACAAGTGGTTGACCAGATTTCCCAGCACCACTTGTTAAAGAGATTGTCTTTAATCCATTGTATATTTTTGCCTCCTTTGTCAAAGATAAGGTGTCCATATGTGTGTGGATTTATCTCTGGGCTTTCTATTTTGTTCCACTAATCTATATTTCTGTCTTTGTGCCAGTACCATACTGTCTTGATAACTGTGGCTTTGTAGCGGAGCCTGAAATCAGGTAGGTTGATTCCTCCAGTTCCATTCTTCTTTCTCAAGATCGCTTTGGCTATTCGAGGTTTTTTGTATTTCCATACAAATTGTGAAATTATTTGTTCTAGCTCTGTGAAGAATACTGTTGGTAGCTTGATAGGGATTGCATTGAATCTATAAATTGCCTTGGGTAGTATACTCATTTTCACTATATTGATTCTTCCAATCCATGAACATGGTATATTTCTCCACCTATTAGTGTCCTCTTTGATTTCTTTCACCAGTGTTTTATAGTTTTCTATATATAGGTCTTTAGTTTCTTTAGGTAGGTATATTCCTAAGTATTTTATTCTTTCCGTTGCAATGGTGAATGAAATTGTTTCCTTAATTTCTCTTTCTGTTTTCTCATTATTAGTGTATAGGAATTCAAGGGATTTCTGTGTGTTGATTTTATATCCTGCAACTTTACTATAGTCATTGACTAGTTCTAGTGATTTTCTGGTGGAGTCTTTAGGGTTTTCTATGTAGAGGATCATGTCATCTGCAAACAGTGAGAGTTTTACTTCTTCTTTTCCAATTTGGATTCCTTCTGTTTCTTTTTCTGCTCTGATTGCTGTGGCCAAAACTTCCAAAGCTATGTTGAATAGTAATGGTGAAAGTGGGCACCCTTGTCTAGTTCCTGACTTTAGAGGAAATGCTTTCAATTTTTCACCATTGAGGATAATGTTTGCTGTGGGTTTGTCATATATAGCTTTTATTATGTTGAGGTATGTTCCTTCTATTCCTGCTTTCTGGAGAGTTTTTATCATAAATGGATGTTGAATTTTGTCAAAGGTTTTCTCTGCATCTATTGAGAAAATCATATGGTTTTTATTTTTCAATTTGTTAAGGTGGTGTATTACATTGATTGATTTGCGGATATTGAAGAATCCTTGCATCCCTGGGATAAAGCCCACTTGGTCATGGTGTATGATCTTTTTAATGTGTTGTTGGATTCTGATTGCTAGAATTTTGTTAAGGATTTTTGCATCTATGTCATCAGTGATATTGGCCTGTAGTTTTCTTTTTTTGTGGGATCTTTGTCAGGTTTTGGTATTAGGCTGATGGTGGCCTCATAGAATGAGTTTGGAAGTTTACCTTCCTCTGCAATTTTCTGGAAGAGTTTGAGCAGGATAGGTGTTAGCTCTTCTCTAAATTTTTCGTAGAATTCAGCTGTGAAGCCGTCTGGACCTGGGCTTTTGTTGGCTGGAAGATTTTTGGTTACAGTTTCCATTTCCGTGCTTGTGATGGGTCTGTTAAGATTTTCTAGTTCTTCCCTGGTCCAGTTTTGGAAAGTTGTACTTTTCTAAGAATTTGTCCATTTCTTCCACGTTGTCCATTTTATTGGCATATAATTGTTGATAGTAGTCTCTTATGATCCTTTGTATTTCTGTGTTTTCTGTTGTGATCTCTCCATTTTCATTTCTAATTTTATTGATTTGATTTTTCTCCCTTTGTTTCTTGATGAGTCTGGCTAATGGTTTGTCAATTTTATTTATCGTTTCAAAGAACCAGCTTTTGGTTTTGTTGATTTTTGCTATGGTCTCTTTTGTTTCTTTTGCATTTATTTCTGCTCTAATTTTTAAGATTTCTTTCCTTCTACTAACCCTGGGGTTCTTCATTTCTTCCTTTTCTAGTTGCTTTAGGTGTAGAGTTAGTTTATTTATTTGACTTTTTTCTTGTTTCTTGAGGTGTGCCTGTATTGCTATGAACTTTCCCCTTAGGACTGCTTTTACCGTGTCCCACAAGTTTTGGGTTGTTGTGTTTTCATTTTCATCCGTTTCTATGCAAATTTTGATTTCTTTTTTGATTTCTTCTGTGATTTGTTGGTTATTCAGCAGCGTGTTGTTCAGCCTCCATATGTTGGAATTTTTAATAGTTTTTCTCCTGTAATTGAGATCTAATCTTACTGCATTGTGGTCAGAAAAGATGCTTGGAATGATTTCTATTTTTTTGAATTTACCAATGCTAGCTTTATGGCCCAGGATGTGATCTATCCTGGAGAAGGTTCCATGTGCACTTTAGAAAAAGTTGAAATTCATTGTTTTGGGATGAAATGTCCTATAGATATCAATTAGGTCTAAGTGGTCTATTGTATCATTTAAAGTTTGTGTTTCCTTGTTAAATTTCTGTTTAGTTGATCTATCCATAGGTGTGAGTGGGGTATTAAAATCTCCAACTATTATTGTGTTAGTGTTAATTTCTCCTTTCATACTTGTTAGCATTTGTCTTACATACTGTGGTGCTCCCACGTTGGGTGCATATATATTTATAATTGTTATATCTTCTTCTTGGATTGATCCTTTGATCATTATGTAGTGACCTTCTTTGTCTCTTTTCACAGCCTTTGTTTTAAAGTCTATTTTATCTGATATGAGTATCGCTACTCCTGCTTTCTTTTGGTCCCTATTTGCATGGAAAATCTTTTTCCAGCCCTTCACTTTCAGTCTGTATGTATCCCCTGTTTTGAGGTGGGTCTCTTGTAGACAACATATGTAGGGGTCTTGTTTTTGTATCCATTCAGCCAGTCTTTGTCTTTTGGTTGGAGCATTCAACCCATTTACGTTTAAGGTAATTACTGATAAGTATGATCCCATTGCCATTCACTTTATTGTTTGGGGTTTGAATTTATACACCGTTTTTGTGTTTCCTGTTTAGTATTTGTTGGAGAGCTGGTTTGGTGGTGCAGAATTCTCTCAGCTTTTGCTTGTCTGAAAAGCTTTTGATTTCTCATTCATACTTGAATGAGATCCTTGCTGGGTACAATAATCTGGGCTGTAGGTTATTTTCTTTCATCATTTTAAGTATGTCTTGCCATTCCCTCCTTGCTTGAAGAGTTTCTATTGAAAGATCAGCTGTTATCCTTATGGCAATTCCCTGGTGTGTTATTTGTTGTTTTTCCCTTGCTGCTTTTCATATTTGTTCTTTGTGTTTGATTTTTGTTAATGTGATTAATATGTGTCTTGGGGGGTTTCGCCTTGGCTTTATCCTGTTTGGGACTCTCTGGGTTTCTTGGACTTGAGTGAGTATTTCCTTCCCCATTTTAGGGAAGTTTTCAACTATTATCTCCTCAAGTATTTTCTCACGGTCTTTCTTTTTGTCTTCTTCTTCTGGGACCCCTATGATTCGAATGTTGTAGCGTTTAATATTGTCCTGGAGGTCTCTGAGATTGTGCTTATTTCTTTTAATTCGTTTTTCATTTATCCTCTCTGATTCATTTATTTCTACCATTCTATCTTCGAATTCACTAATCCTATCTTCTGCCTCTGTTATTCTACTATTTGTTGCCTCCAGAGTGTTTTTAATTTCATTTATTGCATTATTCATTATATATTGACTCTTTTTTTATTTCTTCTATGTCCTTGTTAAACCTTTCTTGCATCTTCTCAATCCTTGTCTCCAGGCTATTTATCTGTGATTCCATTTTAATTTCAAGATTTTAGATCCATTTCACTATCCTTACTCGGAATTCTTTATCAGGTAGATTCCCTATCTCTTCCTCTTTTGTTTGGTTTGGTGGGCATTTATCCTGTTCCTTTATCTGCTGGGTATTCCTCTGTCTCATCTTGTTTAAATTGCTGAGTTTGGGGTGTCCTTTCTGTATTCTGGCAGTTTGTGGAGTTCTTTAGTGTGGCATTTCCTCGCTGTGTGTGGGTTTGTACAGGTGTCTTGTCAAGGTTTCCTGGTTAGGGAAGCTTGTGTCCGTGTTCTGGTGGGTGGAGCTGTATTTCTTCTCTCTGGAGTGCAATGAAGTGTCCAGTAATGAGTTATGAGATGTTTGTGGTTTTGGGGTGACTTTGGGCAGCCTGTATCTTGAAGCTCAGGGCTGCGTTCCTTTGTTGCTGGAGAATTGGCTTGGTATGTCTTGCCCTGGAACTTGTTGGCCCTTGTGTGGTGCTTGATTTCAGTGTCGGTATGGAGGCATTTGATGAGCTCCTGTCAATTAATGTTCCTTGGAGTCAGGAGTTCCCTGGAGTCAGGGTTTGGACTTAAGCCTCCTGCTTCCAGTTATCTGTCTTACTTTTACAGTAGTTTCAAAACTTCTCCTTCTATACAGCACCATTGATAAAACATCTACGTTAAAGAAGAAAAGTTTCTCTACTGTGAGGGCCACTCAGAAAGGTTCACAGCATTACATGGAGAAGAGAAGAGGGAGGAGGGAGTTAGAGGTGACCCAAATGAGATCAGGTGGAATCAATAGTGGAGAGAGTGGGCTGGCCAGTAGTCACTTCCTTATGTGCACTCCACAACTGGACGGCTCAGAGATGTTCACAGAGTTATACAGAGATGAGAAGAAGGAGGAAGGAGACAGAGGTGGCCAGAAGGATAAAAGTGGGGAATGAAAAGGAGGGAGACAGATCCAGCCAGTAATCAGTTCCCTAAGTGTTCTCCACCGTCTGGAATACACAGAAATTCACAGAGTTGGGTAGAGTAGAGAGGGGTTAGGGAGGAGACACAGGCGACCTGGTGGAGAAAAAGGAGAGTCCAAAGGGAGAGAGAGCAGTCAAGCCAGTAATCTCGCTCCCTAGTGAAAAATGGGTACTGAAGATTGGGTTCTTAAAGGTACAAAATTGGTAACAAATACATAAAAGCAAAAATTAAAAATCTAGAGTAGAGTTTGGAATTTCAAAAATACGATGTTAAAGAAAAGAAGAAGGAAAAGAAAGAGAGAAAAAACGAACAAAGAAAAACAAACAAGGTCGCAAAAATTATCAAGAAAATACAGGTACAAAATTGATAACTAATACCAAAAAGCAAAAATTAAAAATCTAGAGTAGAGTTTGGAATTTCAAAAATACAATGTTAAAAAAAAGGAAGAAGAAAACTAAAGAGAAAACAAACAAACAAAAACAAGCAATGTCACAAAAATTATAAAGAAACTACAGGTACAAAATTGATATCAAATATCAAAAAGCATAAATTAAAAATCTAGAGTAGAGTTTGGAATTTCAAAAATACAATGTTAAAGAAAAGAAGAAAAAAACAAAACAAAACAAAAAAACAAGGTCAAAAAATTATTTTTTATATATATATATATATATGAAGTTTGCTGAAGAAGAAAAAAATAGGGTCTTTTTTTTTTGCAAAGTAATAGGTTATAAAAGTGAAAATTAAATGAACAATAGAGAACTTAAAATTAAAAAAATTAAAAAAAAGTAAGAATGATCATAAAAATATATCTAGGACTTTCTCTGGTTTTGTTGTGAGTATCGTGGGTTCGGTTCATTTTTGGCTAGTTCCTTGGTCCGACTTATATTTCTCAAGATCTATAGGCGCCTTCCTATGTAGTCCTAGTAACCACAGGGTTTTAATCTATTGCCTGTAGCTTCCAAGGCGTTTCCCTCTGTTATAGCTTCTTTTGTTTGCTGGTCTCTTCAGTGTCTGGTTTACGCCCTGACACAAAGGGGATGGTGGAGGACACTTTTTTTTTTTAGGCTCACTTGTTCAGTTGCGCTGTGGGGAGGGAGGGAGGGAGTGATGCTGCAAACAAATAACACTGGCGTGCGCTCGCAGTGCCTCAGCCACACTGGGTCTGCCCCCGCTCACGGCACGTGTAGCCTCCCTGCCCACACTGCTCGGGCTCTAGGTTGTTCCACCGGGAACAATCCGAGGCTGGCCCTGGGCTGCATGCACCTCCCAGGTCCAAGCCGCTCAGGTTCAGGCACTCGGGTAGTCCTCAGAGGCACAGACTCGGTTGGGCCTGCGTTTTGTGCTCTTCCCAGGTCCGAGCAGCTCAGGTGATGAGGTGTTTGGCGAGCGCCAAGGTTGTGACTTATCGCCTCCCCGCCACTCGGTTATCTGGGTGTAAAACAGGCGCACCTTCTCAGGCAGATGTTGACCGTCCAGATCCCCAAGAAGTTTTAGTTAGCAAAGAAGCCTGCTTACAGTTTTATAGATAATGTCTCTCTGGGGCTGCGATTGCCCCCTTCCGGCTCTGGCTGCCTGTCACCGGAGGGGGAAGGTCTGCAGCCGGCTATCTCTGTTCAGTCCTTTGTTCCGTGTGCGGGCCTGGCGGTGTCTTAGGTTAGGGCTGGCTTTTTGCGTGGTAGATATCCCAGAGTCTGGTTTGCTAGCCCAAGTTATTTCGTTCAGATAGCGCTCAGGGTATTCAGGCCAGATTTTTACTCTAAGCGATGCAGCCCACGCTGCGCCTCCCTGCCCAGCCCCTGCTTGCTAATGGTGTGAGCAGGCGTCTGCACTGCTTCGCGGCTGGGGGAGTTACCGTAGGGCTTGCAATCTGCGAGTTTTAATTGTTGATTTATTTTTATCCCCCTTATGTTGCCCTTTGTGCTTCCAAAGCTTGGCAAAGATTTGGCAGTGAAAAGCTTTCCTGGTGTTTGGAAACTTTTCTCTTTTTAAGACTATCTTCCCGGGACGGAAATCCCTCCCTCCCTCTTTTGTCTCTTTTTTTGTCTTTTATACTTTTTCCTACCTACTTTCCAAGAGTTGGGTTCTTTTCTGGGTGCCTGATGTCCTCTGGCAGCATTCATAAGTTGTATTGTGGAATTTACTCGACGTTTAAATGCTCTTTTGATGAAATTGTTTGGGGGGGAAAGAGTTCTCCCCGTCCTACTCCTCAGCAATCTTGGCTCCTCTCTTGTGGAGTTTGGAGAGAGCACGCGGGATTGCTCTCCAGGCCATGCAGGAAAAGAAGGCCCTCATCTCGCGATGTCGGGGGAGTCTCATAGTTTTTCTGGAGCTGCGGTGCCAGTGTGGGGTTTCTCACAAGGTACGACCGGGAGCTCAGGGAGCCTCTCGTGTGGTGTCAGGGAAGTCAAGTCTCCATACGAGTGGCGAGGGGGTGCACGTCATTGCTCTCGAGTCATGGTAGTGGAATCAGGGCTCAACGCAATGAAAAAGGACGCTCGAGGTCTTTCTCGGGTTGCGGCAGGAAACCCTGGGTTCCCTCGACTTGTGCCTGTGACGTCAGGTAGCTTCTCAGTGTGCCTCTGAGAAGTCAGGGATACTATGGAGCTGGGAGAGGCCTCTCGGGACTCCACTGGGTTTGCTGCAATGGAAGAGGGCCTAATCTCGAGATCAGGAAGGAACCTCAGGGTTCCTCTCCATTTCTGACTCAGATCGCAGGGTCCCTGCAGAGTTGGGACAGGAGAGTCAGGCCTCGTCTTGTGTGGAGGAATGGAACTCTGCTTCCCTCTCGAGTTGTTCAAGGAGTGACAGGCCACTTGTCGAGCTGTGTGTGGAACCTGCGGTTTTTTCCAGACAATGCACGGGGGTGTCAGTGCCCCTTCGTGATGTGCTTTCATCCACAGGGTTGCCTTTGAAGTGGTGTGCGGGCATCCGGTTCTTATCAAGAGCGGACCAGGAAATCAGGGTCTTTTGGAATGCGGCACCACACACGAGGCTACGTCTCGAATTTCCTCGTGAGACGGGCCTCATGCTGAGGTGCCCCTGGAAGGTCAGGAAAGCCTTCCAGATAAAGCAGGTTAATCGACCCTACTGTCGCGATCAGGAGGGGAGAAGGGGCTCAGATGAAGTGGTGCCGGGAACCTCGGTGTTCCCCTTGAGTGAGACCGGTATGTCAGGGAACTTTTGGGGTCTCACAAAGCTTGCCAAATACTGTTTCAAACTTCAAGATGAAACGTGGGACTTCTCTTGAGACTCTGTGGCGGGCAAGGGCCTCATCTTGTGATAAAGGGGAAACCACGTGGTTTTTTTCGAGTTGCGATGGGATTGTTGACTTACGACGGGGAATTCAGGCTTCCTCTTCTGTTGGCCCAGGGAAGTCCATTCTTCCATTCGAGTTGCCAGGGAGAGCTGGGTGGGAATTGCTCTCGAGTCACGGCAGGTCAAAATAGACCTCATCTAGGCTTGTGTCCAGGACCTAATGTTCCTCTCCAGGGGCGATAGGGATCACGGGGACGCATTCCAGACTCACCCAGTGAGTCAGGCCTCGGCTCGAGGGGAAGCAAAGGATTCTGATATCCTCCTGGGTCGCGATAGGTATCTCTTGGAGCCCACTGAGTGGCCTCCAGGGAGTCAAGCCTCCTGTGGAGTTGGAGAGAGGAGTCGGGATTGCTCTCCAGGCCATACAGGAAAGAAGGCCCTCAGCTCGCAATGACGGGGGCGTCTTGTGGGTTTTCTCGAGTTGGAGCGCAAGTATGAGTTTTCTCACGAGGTACGACGGGGAGCTCAGGGAGCCTCTCGTGTGGCACCAGGAAAGTCAGGTGTCTATGCGTGTGATGAGGAGGAGCCCATAAATGCTCTCGAGTCATGGTAGGGAAATCGGGACTCAAGACGCGTTGAAGAAGGAGTCTCGAGGTCTTTCTCAGGTTGCGGCAGGAAACCCTGGGTTCCCTCGACTTGTACCGGTGACCTCAGGGAGCTTCTCAGGGTGCCTCTGAGAAGTCAGGCATACTGTGGACTTGGGAGGCGCTCTCGGAACTCCACTGGGTTTGGTGCAATGGCAAAGGTTCTCATCTCGAGTTGAGGCAGGAACCTAAGGGTTCCTCTCCATTTAAAACTCCGACCACAGGGTCCCTGAAGAGTTGGGACAGGAGAGTCAGGCCTCGTCTTGTGTGGAGGAATGGAACTCCACTTGCCTCTCGAGTTGTTCACAGGATAACAGACCATTTGTCGAGCTGTGAGTGGAACCTTCGGTTTTTTCCGTAAGATGCATGAGGGGGTCAGTGCCCCTTCGTGTTGTGCCTTCATCCACAGGGTTGCCTTCAAAGAGGTATCCGGACATCGGGTTCTTATCAATAGCAGAGCAGGAAATCGGGGTCTTTCAGGACGTGGCACCATCCATGAGGCTACGTCTCGAATTTCTTCGTTAGACTGGTGTCATCCTGAGGTGCGCCATGAAGATCGGGAAACCCTTCCAGACAAAGCAGGGGAATCGACCATCTTGTCGCGATCAGGAGGAGTGAAAGGGCTCAGTTGAAGTCGTGCCGGGAACCTCGGTGTTCCCCTCGAGTGGGACCGGTGTGTCGGGAAACTTTTGGGGTCACTTCAAGGGTGCCAAGTACCGTTTTGCACTTCAATACGGACTTGGGGCTTCTCTTGACACGCTGTAGAGAGCAAGGGCCTCATCTTGGGATGACGGGGGAATCACGTGGTTTTTCTCAAGGTGCGGCGGGATTCTCGAGTTACGACGGGGAATTCAGGCTTCCTCTTGTGTTGGCCCAGGGAAGTCCAATCTTCCATTCGAGTTTCGAGGGAGAGCTGGGGTTTGCTCTTGAGTCACTGCAGGGCAAAAGAGACCTCATCTATGCTTGTGTCCAGGACCTAATATTCCTCTCCAGGGCCAACAGCGATCTCGGGGTTGCATTCCAGACGCATCCTGGGAGTCAGAGCTCGACTCGAGGGGAAGCAAAGGACCCCGCTCTCCTCTTGAGTCACCACAGGTGTCTCTTGGAGCCCACTGAGTGGCCTAAAGGGAGTCAAGCCCCCTGTGGAGTTTGGAGAGAGGACTCAGGATTGCTCTCCAGGCCATGCAGGAAAAGAAGACCCTCATCTCGCGATGACAGGGGCGTCTTGTTGGTTTTCTCGAGCTGCGGTGCCAGTGTGCAGTTTCTGACGAGGTGCGACGGGAAGCTCAGGGAGCCTTTCGTGTGGCACCAGGGAATTCAGGTCTCCATGCGCATGGCAAGGGGGAGAGCGTCATTGCTCTCGAGATATGATACGGGAATCAGGCCTCAAGACACGTTAAAGCAGGACTCTCAAGGTCTTTCTCGGGTTGCGGCAGGAAACCCTGGGTTCCGTCGACTTCTGCCGGTGACCTTAGGGAGCTTCTCAGGGTGCCTCTGAGAAGTCAGGCATACTGTGGATTTGGGACGGGCCTCTCGGGACTCCACTGGTTTTGTGGCAATGGAAAAGGGCCTCATCTTGAGTGGAGGCAGGAACCTCAGGCTTCCTCTCCATTTCTGACTCGGTGCGCAAGGTCCCTAGAGTTGTGACAGGAGAGTCAGGCATCGTCTTGTGTGGAGGAATGGAACTCCGCTTGCTTCTCGAGTTGATCACGAGGTGACAGACCACTTGTGGAGCTGTGTGAGGAACCTGCGGGTTTTTCCGGAAGATGCACTGGGTGTCAGTGCCCCTACGTGTTGTGCCTTCATCCACAGGCTGCCTTCGAAGAGGTGTCCAGGAGTCTGGTTTTGATCAAAAGTGGACCATGGAATCGGGGTCTTTCGGCATGTAGTATGGCCCTCGAGGCTACCTCTCGAATTTCCTCGTGAGACCGGCCTCATCCTGAGGTGTGCCGGGAAGGTCGGGAATCCCTTTGAGACAAAGCAGTGGAATCGACCCTCCTATCGCGATCAGGAGAGGAGAAAGGCCTCAGATGAAGTGGTGCCGGAAACTTCAGTGTCCCCTCTAGTGAGATCGGTATATAGGGGAACTTTTGGGGTCGCATCAAGGGTGCCAAGTACTGTTTTGCACTTCAAGACGGAATGTGAGACTTCTCTTGAGACGCTGTAGGGGGCAAGGGCCTCATCTTGCAATACGGGGAACCACGTGATTTTTCTCAAGTTGCGGCGGGTTTCTCAAATTACAACTGGAAATTCAGGCTTCTTCTTGTGTTGGCTCAGAAAGGCCAATCTTCCATTCGAGTTGCAAGGGAAAGCTAGGGGTTGCGCTTGAGTCACTGCAGGGCCAAAGAGACCTCCTCTAGGCTTTTGTCCAGGACCTAAGGTTCCTCTCCAGGGGCGACAGGGATCCAGGGTTGCATTCCAGACTCACCCTCGTAGTCAGGCCTCATCTCGAGGGGAAGCAAAGGACACCGCTCTCCTCCTGAGTATCGACGCGTATCTCTTGGAGCCCACTGAGTGACCTAAAGGGAGTCAAGCCTCCTTTGGAGTTTGGAGAGAGGATTCGGGATTGCTCTTCAGGTCATGCAGGAAAGAAGGCCCTCATTTCACCATGACAGGGGCGTCTCGTGGGTTTTCTCGAGCTGCGGCGCCAGTGTGGGGTTTCTCACGAGGTACGATGGGGAGCTCAGGGAGCCTCTCATGTGGTGCCGGGGAAGTCAGATCTTCATGCGCGTGGCGAGGGGGAGCGCGTCATTTTTCTCCAGTCATGGTAGGGGAATTGGGCCTCAAGACGCGTGAAGAAGGACTCTCGAGGTTTTTCTCAGGTTACGGCAGGAAACCCTGGGTTCCGTCGACTTATGCCCGTGACCTCAGGGAGCTTTTCAGGGTGCCTCTGAGAAGTCAGGGATACTGTGCAGTTGGGAGGGGCCGCTCCGAACTCCACTGGGTTTGGTGCAGTAGAAGAGGGCCTTATCTCGAGTTGAAGCAGGAACCTCATGGTTCCTCTCCATTTCTGAATCGGATCTCAGTGTCCATTCAGAGTTGGGACAGGAGAGTCAGGCCTCGTCTTGTGTGGAGGAATTTAACTCCTCTTGCCTCTCGAGTTGTTCACGGGGTGACAGGCCACTTGTCGATCTGTATGTGGAACTTGCGGGCTTTTCCAACGATGCAGGAGGGTGTCAGACCCCTTCGTTTTGTGCCTTCGTCCACAGGATTGCCTTCGAAGAGGTGTCCTAGCATTGGGTTCTTATCAAGAGCAGACAGGGAAATCGGGGTCTTTCGGCGTGTGGCACCAACCACAAGGCTACGTCTCGAATTTCCTCGTGAGACCGGCCTCATCCTGAGGTGCGCCGGGAAGGTCCGGAACCCCTTCCAGACAAAGCAGGGTAATCGACCCTCCCGTCGCGATCAGGAGGGGATAAGGGGCTCAGAACAAGCGGTGCACCGAACCTTGGTGTTCCCCTCGAGTGAGACCAGGGTGTCGGGGAACTTTTGTGCTAACATCAAGGTTGCCAATTATCGTTTTAAACTTCAAGATGGAACGTAGGGCTTCTACTGAGATGCTGTAGCTGGCAAGGGCCTCATCTTGCGATGACGGGGGAACCACGTGGTTTTCCTCGAGTTGCGGCGGGATTTTCAAATTACGACGGGGAATTCAGGTTTCCTCTTGTGTTGTCCCAGGGAAGTCCATTCTTCCATTCGAGGTGCGAGGGAGAGCAGGGGATTGCTCTCGAGTCACTTCAGGGCAAAGGAGACCTCATCTATGCTTGTGTCTAGGACCTAATGTTCCCCTCCAGGGGCGACAGGGATCTCGGGGTTGCATTCCAGACTCACCTGAGGAGTCAGGCCTGGTATATAGGGGAAGCAAAGAATTCCGCTCTCCTCTCAAGTCCCAACGGGTATCTCTTGGAGCCCACAGAGTGGCCTAAAGGGAGTCAGGCCTCCTGTGGAGTTTGAAGAGAGGCCTCGAGATTGCTCTCCAGGCCATGCAGGAAAAGAAGGCCTTCATCTCGCGATGACGGAGGCGCCTCGTGGGTTTTCTCGAGCTGGGGAGCCAGTGTGGGATTTCTCACGAGGTATGACGGGGAGCTCAGGGAGCCTCTCGTGTGGCGCCAGGGAAGTCAAGTCTCCATGTGAGTGGCGAGGGGGAACGCGTCATTGCTCTCGAGTCATGGTAGGGGAATCGGGATTCAAGATGCGTTGAAGGAGGATTTTCGAGGTCTTTCTCGGGTTGCGTCAGGAAACCCTGTGTTCCCTCGACTTGTGCCAGTGACCTCAGGGAGCTTCTAAGGGTGCCTCTGAGAAGTCGCGATACTGTGGATTTGGGAGGGGCCTCTCGGGCCTCCACTGTTTTTGGTGTAATGGAAGAGGGCCTCATCTCGAGTGGAGTCAGGAACCTCAGGGTTCCTCTCCATTTCGGACTCCGATCGCAGGGTCCCTTCAGAGTTGGGACCGGAGAGTCAGGCCTCGTCTTGAGTGGAGGAATGGAACTCTGTTTGCCTCTCGAGTTGTTCATGGGATGACAGGCCTCTTGTCGAGCTGAGTGTGGAACCTGCGGCTTTTACCGAATGATGCACGGGAGTGTCAGTGACCCTTCGTTTTGTGCCTTCGTCCACAGGGTTGCCTTCGAAGAGGTGTCCGGGCATCGGGTTCTTCTCAAGAGTGGGCCGGGAAATCGGGGTATTTCGGCATGTGACACCACCCACGACGCTACGTCTCGAATTTACTCGTGAGACCGGCCTCATCCTGAGGTGCTCCGGGAATGTGGGGAACCCCTTCCAAACAAAGCAGGGGAATAGACCCTCCTGTCTCGAACAGGAGGGGAGAAGGTGCTCAGATGAAGTGGTGCGGGAACCTCGGTGTTCCTGTCGAGTGAGACCGGCGTGTCCGGGAACATTTGGTGTCGCATCAAGGGTGCAAAGTACCGTTTCGCACTTCAAGACGGAACGTGGTTCTTTTCTTGAGACGCCATAGCAGCAAGGGCCTCATCTTGGGATGACGTTGGAAACACGTGGTTTTTCTCGAGTTGCGGCGGGATTCTCGAGTTACGAAGGGGATTTCTGGCTTCCTCTTGTGTTGGCCCAGGGAAGCCCAATCTTCCATTCGAGTTGCGAGGGAGAGCTGGGGGTTGCGCTCGAGTCACTGCAGGGCAAAAGAAACCTCATCCAGGCTTGTGTCTAGGACCTAATGTTCCTCTCAAGGGATGACTGGGATCTTGGGGTTGCATTCTAGACTCACCCAGGAGACAGGCGTCCTCTCGAGGGGAAACAAAGGACTTCTCTCTCTTCTCGAGTCGCGACGGGTATTTCTTGGAGCCCACTGAGTGGACTAAAGGGAGTCAAGCCTCCTCTGGAGTTTGGAGAGAGGACTCGGGATTGCACTCCAGGACATTCAGGAAAAGAAGGCCCTCGTCTCACGATGACGGGGGGGGGGTCTCGGTGGTTTTACCGAGCTGCAGCGCCTGTGTTGGTTTCTCAGAAGGTACGACGGGGAGCTCAGGGAGCCTCTTGTGTGGCTCCAGGGAAGTTAGGTCTCGATGCGTGTGGCGAGGGGGAGCGCATCATTGCTCTCGAGTCATGGTAGGGGAATCAGGCCTCTAGACGCGTTGAAGGACTCTCAAGATCTCTCTCGGGTCTTGGCAAGAATACCTGGGTTCCCTCGACTTGTGCCGGTGACCTCAGGGAGATTCTCCTGGTGCCTCTGAGAAGTCAGGGATACTGTGGAGTTGGGAAACACCTCTCGGGACTCCACTGGGTTTGGTGAAATGGAAGGGGGCCTCATCTCGAGGGGAGGCAGGAACCTCAGGGTTCCTCTCCATTTCTGATTCCGATCGCAGCCCCCTGCATAGTTGGGAGAGGTGAGTCAGGCCTTGTCTTGTGTGCAGGAATGGACCTCCGCTTGCCTCTCGAGTTGTTCACTGGGTGACAGGCACTTGTTGAGCTGTATGAGTAACCTGCGGTCTTTTCCGGACGATGCACGGGGGTGTCAGTGCCCCTTCGTGTTGTGCCTTCATCCACACTATCTTCGAATAGGTGTCTGGGCATCGCGTTCTTATCAAGAGCGGATCGGGAAATCGCGGTCTTTCGGCATGTGGCACCACCATCGAGGCTACGTCTCGAATTTCCTCGTGAGACAGCCTCATCTGAGGTGCGTGGAGAAGGTCGGGAACCCCTTGCAGACAAAGCAGGGGAATTGACCCTCCTTTCGCGATCAGGAGGGGAGAAGGGGCTCAGATGAAGTGGTGCCAGGAACCTCGGTGTTCCCCTCTAGTGCGACCCGTATGTCGGGGAACTTTTGGGGTAGCATTAAGGGTGCCAAATATCATTTCGCACTTGAAGACAGAACGTGGGACTACTCTTGAGACGCTGGAGCGGGCAAGGGCCTCATCTTGCAATGACGGGGGAACCACGTGGTTTTTCTCAAGTTGAGGCGGAATTCTCGAATTACTACTGGGAATTCAGGCTTCCTCTTGTGTTGGCCCAGGGAGGTCCAATCTTCCATTCGGGTTGCGAGGGAAAGCTGGGGAGTGCTCTCGAGTTACTGCAGGGCAAAAGCGACCTCATCTAGCCTTGTGTTCAGGACCCAATGATCCTCTCCAAGGGCGACAGGGATCTCGGGTTTGCATTACAGACTCACCCGGGGAGTTAGGCCTCGTCTCGAGGGGAAGCAAAGGACTCGGCTATCCTCTCGAGTTGCGACGCGTATCTCTTGGAGCCCACTGAGTGGTCTAAAGGGAGTCAACCCTCCTCTTCAGTTTGGAGAGAGGACTCGGGATTGCTCTCCAGGCCATGCAGGAAAAGAAGGCCCACATCTCGAGATGACGGGGGCGTCTCGTGGGATTTCTCGAGCTGCGGCGCCAGTGTGGGGTTTCTCACGAGGTACGACGGGGAGTTCAGGTAGCCTCTCGTGTGGCAACAGGGAAGTCAGGTCTCCATGGGCGGGGCAAGGGGGAGCGCCTCATTGCTCTCAAGTCAGGGTAGGGGAATCGGGCCTCATGACGGGTTGAAAAAGAACTCTCGATGTCTTTCTAGGGTTGCGGCAGGAAACCCTGGGTTCCCTTGACTTGTGCCGGTGACCTCAGGAAACGTCTCAGGGTGCCTCTGAGAAGTCAGGGATACTGTGGATTTGGGAGAGGCCTCTCGGGACTCCTCTGGGTTTGGTGCAATGGAAGTGGGCCTCATCTCGAGTTGAGGCAGGAACCTCAGGGTTCTGCTCCTGACTTCCTGGAGGCCGGATCTGACTCAGATCGCAGGGTCCCTGTTGAGTTTGCTCAGGAGTGTCAGGTCTCGTGTTCTGCGGAGGAATGGAACTCCGCTTACATCTCAAGTTGTTCAAGGATAACACCACTTTTCGTGATGTGTGTGGAACCTGCGGGTTTTTCGGAGATGCACGGGGGCGTCAGTGCTCCTTCCTGTTGTGCCTTCATCCACAGGGTTGCCTTCGAAGAGGTGTCCGGGCATCGTGTTCTCCTCAAGTGCGGACCGGGAAATTGGGGTCTTTCAGCATGTTGCACCACCCACTAGGCTACGTCTCGAATTTTCTCGTGAGACCGGCCTCATCCTGAGGCGCGCAGGAAAGTCCGGGAACCCTTTCCAAACAAAGCAGGGGAATCGACCCTACTTTCGGGATCAGGAGGAGAGAAAGGGCTCAGATGAAGTAGTGCCGGGAACCTCGGTGCTCTCCTTGAGTGAAAGTCGGGTAACTTTTCTGGTTGCATCAAGGGTGCCAAGTACCGTTTAGCACTTCAAGACGGAACCTGGGACTTCTCTTGAGATGCTGTAGTGGGCAAGGGCCTCATCTAGCGCTGACGGGGGACCCACGTGTTTTTTCTCGAGTTGCGGCAGGATTCTTGAGTTACGATGGGGAATACAGGTTTCCTCTTGTGTTGGCCCAGGGAAGTCCAATCTTCCATTCGAGTTGCAAGTGAGAGCTGGAGATTGCTCTCGAGTCACTGCAGGGCAAAATAGAGCTCATCTAGGTTTGTGTCCAGGACCGAGTTTTTCTCTCCAGGGGCGACAGGGATCTCGGGGTTGCATTCCAGACTTACCCGGGGAGTCAGGCCTCATCTCGAAGGGAATGAATGGACTCCGCTCTCCTCTCGAGTTGCGACGGGTATCCCTTGGAGCCCAAGCGTGGCCTAAATGGAGTTAAGCCTCCTGTGGAGTTTGGAGAGAGGACTCGGGATTGCTCTCTAGGCCATGCAGGAAAAGAAGGCCCTCATCTCGCGATGACGGGGGCGTCTCGTGGGTTTTCTCAAGGTGCAGTGCCTGGTTGGGGTTTCTCACGAGATAGGACGGGGAGCTCAGGGAGACTCCTGTGGTGCCACGGAAGTCAGGTCTCCATGGACGTGGCATGGGGGAGCGCCTCATTGCTCTCGAGTCATGGTAGGGGAATCAAGCCTCAAGACGCTTCGAAGAAGAACTCTCGAGGTCTTTCTCGGGGTGTGGCAGGAAACCCTGGGTTCCCTCGACTTGTGCCCATGACCTCAGGGAGCTTAGCGGGGTTCCTCTGAGAAGTCAGGGATACTGTGGAGTTGAGAGGGGCTTCTCGGGACATCACAGGGACTGGTGCAATTGAAGAGGACCTAATCTCGGATTGAGGCAGTAATGTCAGGGTTCCTCTCCATTTCTGACTCGGATAGCAGGGTCCCTGCAGAGTTGGGACAGGAGAGTCAGACCTCGTCTTGTGTGGAGTAATGGAACTCCGCTTGCCTCTCGAGTTGTTCACGGGATGACAGGCCACCTGTCGAGTTGTATGTGGAACCTGCGGTTTTGGGGGACGACGCACAGGGGTGTCAGTGCCCCTTCGTGTTGTGCCTTCATCCACAGGGTTACCTTCGAAGAGGTGACCGGGCATCGGGATCTTATCAATAGCGGACCAGGAAATCGGGGTCTTTCGGCATGTGGCACAACCCACGAGGCTACGTCTCGACTTCCCTCGTGAGACTGGCCTCATCCTGAGGTTCGCCGGGAAGTCTGGGAACCCCTTCCAGACAAAGCAGGGGAATCGACCCTCCTGTCGCCATCAGGAGGGGAGAAGAGGCTCAGCTGAAGCGGTGCTGGGAACCTCCATGTTCTCCTCGAGTGAGACCGGGGTGTCAGGGAAATTTGGGGGTCGCATCAAGGGTGCCAAGTACCGTTTCACACTTCAAGACGGAACATGGGACTTCCCTGGAGACGCTATAGCTGACAGGGGCCTCATATTTCGATGACGGAGGAGCCACGTTGTTTTTCTCCAGTTGCCGCGGGATTCTCGAATTACAATGGGGAATACAGGCTTCCTCTTGTGTTGGCCCAGGGAAGTCCAATCATCCATTCGAGTTGCGAGGGAGAGCTGGGGATTGCACTTGAGTCAATGCAGGACAAAAAAGACCTCATTTAGGCTTGTGTCCAGGACCGAGTTTTCCTCTACAGGGGCAACACGGATCTCGGGATCCCATTCCAGACTCACCCAAGTAGTCAGGCCTCGGCTCGAGGGGAAGCAACGGACTCTGCTCTCCTCTAGAGTAGCGACGTGTATCTCTTGGAGGCTACTGAGTGGCCTAAAGGGAGTCAGGCCTCCAGTGGACTTTGGAGAGAGGACTCGGGATTGCTCTCCAGGCCATGCTAGAAAAGAAGGCCGTCATGTCGCGAAAATGGGGGCGTCTCGTGGGTTTTCTCTATCTGTGGCGCCAGTGTTTGGTTTCTCACGAGGTATGACGGGGAGCTCAGGGAGCCTCTCGTGTGGTGCCAGGGAAGTCAGGGCTTCATGAGTGTAGCAGAGGGAGCGTGTCATTGCCCTCGAGTCATGGTAGGGGAATCAGGCCTCAAAATGCGTTGAAGAAGGACTCATGAGTTCTTTCTATGGTGGCGGCAGTAAACCCTGGGTTCACGCGAATTGTGCTGGTGACCTCAGGGAGCTTCTCAGGGTGCCTCTGAGAAGTCAGGGATACTGTGGAGCTGGGACGCCTCTCTCGGGACTCCACTGGGTTTCGTGCAATGGAAGAGGTCCTAATCTCGAGTGGAGGCAGGAACCTCAGCGTTCCTCTCGTGAGTTCACTGGCGCTGGTCTGATTCGGATCGCAAAGTCCCTGCAGAGTTGGGAAAGGAGAGTCAGGCCTCGTCTTGTGTAGAGGAATGAAAACCCACTTGCCTCTCGAGTTCTTCAGGGGTGACAAGCCACTTGTTGAGCTGTATGTGGAACCTGCGGGTTTTTCCGGACGATGCACGAGGGTGTCAGTGCCCCTTCGTGTTGTGCCTTCACCCACAGGGTTGCCTTCGAAGAGGGGTCCGGGCCTCGTGTCCTTCTCAAGGGCGGACCGGGGAATCGGGGGCGTTCGGCATGTGGCCTCACCCACGTGGCTCGTCTCGAATGTCCTCGTGAGACCGGCCTCATCCTGAGGTGCGCCGGGAAGGCCTGGAACCCCTTCCAGACCACGCAGGGGAATCGCCTCTCCTGTCGCGATCAGGAGGGGAGAAGGGGCTCAGAGGAAGCGGTGCCGGGACCCTCGGTGTTCCCCTCGGGGGACCCCGGCGTGTCGGGGGACATTTGGGGGTCGCAGGAAGGCTGTCAGGGACCGTTTCGCCCTTCAGGGCGGAACAGGGGACTTCCCTTGAGACGCCGTCGCGGGCAAGGGCCTCATCTTGCCAAGAGGTGGGAACCACGTGGTTTTTCTCGAGTTGTGGCGGCATTCTCGAGTTACGACGGGGATCTCAGCCTTCCCCTTGGGTTGGCCCTGGGAAGCCCAATCTTCCCCTCGGGTTGCGAGGGAAAGCTGGGGGTTGCGCTCGGGTCACTGCAGGGCCGAAGAGACCTCACCTAGGCGTGTGTCCGGGACCTAATATTCCTCTCCAGGGAAGGCAGGGATCTCGGGGTTGCATTCCAGGCTCCCCCGGGGAGTCAGGCCTCGTCTCGAGGGGAAGCCAAGGACTCCGCTCTCCTCTCGAGTCGCGACGCGGGTCTCTTGGAGCCCCCTGAGCGGCCTCAAGGGAGTCCAGCCTCCTCTTCCGTTTGGAGAGAGGACACGGGATTGCTCTCCAGGCCATGCAGGAAAAGAAGGCCCTCATCTCGCGAGGACGGGGGCGTCTCAGGGGTTTCCTCGAGCTGCGGCGCCCGTGGGGGTTTTCTCCCGAGGCACGACGAGGATCTCAGGGAGCCTCTCGTGCGGCGCCAGGGAAGTCAGGTGTCCATGCGCGTGTCGAGGGGGAGCGTGTCATGGCTCTCAAGTCATGGTAGGGGAATCGCGACTCAAGACATTTTGAAGCACTCTCTCGGTCTTTCTCGAGTCGCGGTAGAAAACCCAGGGTTCACTCAACTTGTGCCTGTGACCTCAGGGAGTTTCTCATTGTGCCTGTGAGAACTCAGGGATACTGTGGAGTTGGTAGGGGCCTCTCGGGACTCCACTGCGTGTGGTGCAATGGAAGAGGGCCTCATCTCGAGTGGACGCAGGAACCTCAGGCTTCCTCTCCGTTTCTGACTCGGATCCCATGATCCCTGCAGAGTAGGCAAAAGAGAGTCACACCTAATCTTCTGTTGAGGAAGTGGAACTTCGTTTGCCTTTCGATTTGTTTACAGGGTCACAGTCCACTTGTCGAAATGTCTGTGGGACCTGCGGGTTTTTCTGGACGATGCACGCGGGTGTCAGTGCCCCTTCGTCTTGTGCCTTCATCCACAGGTTTTCCTTCAAAGAGGTGTGCTGGCATCGGGTTCTTTTCAAGAATGGACCGTGAAATTGGGGTCTTTCGGCATGTGGCACCACCCACGAGGCTACGTCTCGAACTTCCTCATGAGACCGGCCTCATCCTGAGGTGCGCCCGGAAGGTCGGGAACCCCTTGCAGACAGAGAAGGGGAGTCGACCCTCCTGTCGCAATCAGGAGAGGAGAAGGGGCTCAGATGAAGTGGTGCAGGGAACCTCGGTGTTCCCCTTGAGTGAGTTTGGTATGTCGCGGAACTTTTCGGGTCGCATCAAGGGTGCCAAGTACCGTTTCGCACTTCAGGATGGAACGTGGGACTTCTCTTGAGATGCTGTAGCGGACAAAGGGCCTCATCTTGCGATGACGAGGGAAGCACGTGGTTTTTCTCGAGTTGCGGTGGGATTCTCGAGTTACGATGGGGAATTCAGGCTTCCTCTTGTGTTGGCCCAGGAAGTCTAATCTTCCATTTGAGTTGCCAGGGAGAGCTGGGGATTGGGCTCCATTCACTGAAGTGCAAACTAGACCTCATCTAGGCTTGTATCCAGGACTTAATGTTCCTCTCCATAGGCGACAGGGATTTGGGGTTGCATTCCATACTCACCCGGGGAGTCAGGCCTCATCTCGAGGGGAAGCAAAGGACTCCACTCTCTTCTCGAGTCGCGACATGTATCTCTTGGAGCCCACTGAGTGGTCTTCGCTCTGTAGGAGAGCTCTAGTGTACATAAGCCTGTACATAAGTGAACACAGACACTCTGTGTGCATGTTGCTGCATACCCAAAATAGGGCCACAAGGAGCCTCATGCTCTCCATGCGGCGCGGAAGCTGTGTAGCCACGCAGCAGCTGAAGAATCCAACCAATTGCTCTTTTCTTACCTCTGACAGAGCTCGCATTGCCATAGCCCTTGGCAGTTTGGAAACACTGGACTATAACCCCTCTCAAAGTAGGCCTGGGTTCTAGTTCGAATAGAAAGTCAATAGCGGAGCTGAGGACAGGAACGCGGCAGTCATTTATCACACGCTCCTGCAGCCTGCTACTACAGGGACACTAACGCTAGAAGCTAGGAATGTCTTTGCAAGGTGCGCAAAGGACAAGGGAGAACCTCGACCCTGACTCTAGTATTTCAGTCCCCTGAGCAGATCTGAGGTTCTCCCGCTGTAGAAGCTAACCCATTCCTTTCAAATACAGGCTTCCTAACACAGGGCCAGTTGGCTGCTTGCTCTTCCACGAAGCAGGCTTCCTTAACTTGCAAACTGCGAATTCCGCTTAACAACCTGTAGGAAAATCGCTTCTTGGAAGATTTTTTTCAGAGGCTGTATCCCCGGAGCTGGGGCCAAGCTAGGGGACCCATACTGACAAGGGAAGGCAAAACCACATCCAATGTCTTTGTTCTGGAGGACAGCTTTGGTGAGCCTAAGTCTTTCAGGAATATTTCTGGCTCCAACAGAGTCAAATTCTGTGTGTGAAGCTGCACAGCCAAAATAGGGGAACAGAGAGCCTGATTCTCTCTGTGTAGCTTTGAAGCTGTCATTCAAACAACAGCTTGAGAATCCATACAATGCTCTCCCTTACTGCTAAGAGAATTCTCATTGCTGTCGTCCTTGACAGTTTGTAGAAATCCGCACCCTAACCCTTCTCCAAGTAGGCCTGGGTCCTAGCTCGGAACAACAGGCAACGGCGGAGCTGAGGCCAGTAAGGCACAAGTGAGGTCTCACACACTCTTGCAGCCTGATCGTCCAGGAGCAGTAAGGCCTCTTTTTCCCTGCAGGAGGCTCGCTTGCCTTGCCTCCTGTGAACTGCATTTCCCAGCCTGGGCGCAAAGCTGTTCCTGGAGATTTTTTCTCAGGGGCTGTTTCCCTGGAGCTGGGTCGGACCTCGGGGGCCCAACTCACAGGGGAAGACAAAACCACATGGACAGGTCTATGCTCTGTAGGAGAGCTCTAGTGAACCTCATCTCTCAGGAACATTCTTGGCTTCTACAGAGACACCTCTGTGCATGAAGCTACACACCCAACATAGTGGCAAAGGGAGTCTGATTCTCTCCGTGGGTGCTGATGCTTTGTGGCAAAGCACCTGCTAAGAATCCATCCGCATAGGCTTCCCTCACCTTGACAGAGGTCTCATTGCTGTAGTCCTTGGCAGTTTGGAAAGAAGCAGACCCTTACCCTTCACCAAGTAGGCCCTTGTCCTTGTTTGAATGGAAAGGCAGTAGCTGAGCTGAGGCCAGTAAGGCGCCAGTCAAGTCTGACATATTCCCGATGCCTGCTCCTTCATGGAAAATAACGTTAGAATCTGGGAATGTCTTTGCAAGGCTGGCAAAGGGCAGTCAGGAACCTCGACCCTGCCTCTGGAATTTCTATCTTCTCAGCACATCTGGCGGTCTCGGTCAGGAGAAACTAACCCATTCCTTGCAAATATAGGCTTCCAAACACAGGCCGGTTGGCTGTCTCTTCTTGCCGAAGGAAGCTTGCTTATCCCACCTCCTGCGAACTCCGCTTCCCAGCCTGGGGGATAAGAGGTTCTTGGAGATCTTTTCTCAGAGGCTGTTTCCACGGAGCAGGGGCCGATCCCGGAGTCCCACACGCACAGGGGAAGGGAAAACCGCATGGATAAGTCTTTGCTCTCTAGGAGTGCTCTAGTGAACCTCAGTCTGTGGGGAATGTTCTTGGCTCCAACGGGGACATCTCTGTGTGGGAAGCTGCATAGCCAACATAGAGACACAGAGACCTGATTCTCTCTGTGCAGCTTTGACGCTGTCGTTCAAACAACAAATTGAGAATCCACACAATGCTCTCCCTTACCACTGAGAGAGTTATCATTGCTGTAGCCCTTCGCAGTTTCTGGAAATCGGCACACAAACACTTCTCCAAGTAGGCCTGGGTTCAAGTTCAGATGAACATGCAATAGCGGAGCTGAGGCCAGTAAGGCACCAGTCAGGTGTCACACACTCTGGCAGCCTGCTCCTCCAGGGACAGTAAGGCCTCTATTTCCCTTCAGGAGGCTCGCTTGCCTTACTTCCTGTGAACAGCGTTTCCCAGCCTGGGCGGAAAGCAGTTCCTGGAGATCTTTTCTCAGGGGCTGTTTCCCCGGAGTTGGGGCGGACCTCGAGGACCCAACTCACAGGGGAAGGCAAAACCAAATGGACAGGTCTATGCTCTGTAGGAGATCTCTAGTCAACTGCCGGGGTCCAGCCCCAGCTGATCCAGGGTATTCAAAGCAGATACGGCGTAGGCGAGGGTCAGGGAACAACTGCTTAATTAAACGTTAATTAAGGATATAAAGAGTAATAAAATGAGGATAGCTCAGTAGGAAATTTCAGTGGAGAAAAGAGGCTGAGTAGCTTGGTTTACGCGGGGGACCAATAAAACTTCAAGACAAGAAGCTTGCACCACTTACGTAGGCCGCAGGCGTCCTTCCGTTCTCCCGAAGGAGAGGAGACACTGAGGCCTCCCCGGTCGGATCTTAGAAGCCCAGGCAAAATTAGTAAGCTTGGTGGGTTCCGCGCTCCAGATGGAGACTCAACCAGAGTGAGAGAGAGAGAGAGAGACATGGGGAGACCAGTATTTCGAGAAACTGATCCCAATTCTTTATTTTCCATGGTCTACTTTTATACACTGAGATGTTATGCAAAAGTCACGTGGGGTCAGCAGTCCTGACTTTTATCAAAGTCAGGTGCTTCATACAAAAGTATACAGAGGTCTTAGGGGTGTTACATCATCTTCTGGCCGGGGGGCCTGCTGACAATTTACGACCCTCTCCTTGTGACAGCGGTCAGTCAACCAGGACACTTATTTCTACAGGGGTGATTATTCTTAAAACAGACGCCACCCAAATAAAGTTACATTCCTATAGGGTGAGGGTGTAGTGGGTTTTAGTTAAGGAAAGAATTTACTTAGCCTAAGGTCTAACGTGATTTATATCAAAGGTTAATACTTATTTCTTCTATATATTCATTAATGTGTATAAGGGCAGGGGATGTGGAGACTTAGCAGTAAACATCAGCTCAACAAATGAAAAACCCTTCACCAATATGATTTCTAATCAGCCCATTATACTTATACTAATAATTTTCTAACTTTTCTAAGGAACCTGTTTTTAGAAGGTTTAAAGCATCTCGTGCCTCTCATGGTTGGGAGGCTGTGAGCAATCACATGTGGCCGGACAAGCCTGTCAGGCAGGCTAGAGAACCTTCAGAGGAGTTTGTAGGTTAAAACACTCTTGTCACACCCAGGGGTTTTTATCAACTGGAGCTCTAGGTTAACTCCTTCTCCGAAAGAGGTGGTGGGGGACAGCCCCCCGTAAAGTCAGAGGTGTAGGTGAGAGCACAAAGTAGTAAGGTAGGCAGGCTCTGGTGATGGGGGTAGATGCTCGAGGATTTCCAGGGGGACTCCTGAGGCTCGATCCCGCCTTTGCGTATGTCGAGCCTCCTTCCTCATGACCTTTGCCATGGGCGGAGTGCCTCACTCTGGCCCCCAACAGTGAACCTCCTCTCTCAGGAACATTCTTGGCTCCTATCGAGACACCTCTGTGCGTGTAGCTACACACGCAACGTAGGGGCAAAGGGAGCCAGATTCTTTCCGTGGGGTGCTGATGCTTTGTGGCAAAGCACCTGCTTGAGAATCCATCAGCTTACGCTTCCCTCGCCTTGACAGAGGTCTCATTGCTGTAGCCCTTGGCAGTTTGGAAAGAAGAGGACCCTTACCTTTCATAAAGTGGGCCCTTGTCCTAGTTTGAAAGGAAAGGCAAGAGCTGAGCTGAGGCCAATAAGGCGCCAGTCAAGTCTGACATATTCCCGAAGCCTGCTCCTTCATGGAAAATAACGCTGGAATCTAGGAATGTCTCTGCAAGGCTGGCAAAGGGCAGTCAGGAGCCTGCACCCTGCCTCTGGAATTACCGACTTCTGAACAGATCTGGAGGTCTCCCTTAGGGGAAGCTAACCCATTCTTCCAAATAGAGGCTTCCAAACGCAGGCCGCTTGGCTGCCTCTTGCTCTCTGAAGGAGGCCTGCTTTTCCCGCCTCCTATGAACCCCACATCCCAGCCTCTGGGAAAAGCGGATCTTGAAGATCTTTTCTCAGGGGTTGTTTCCACGGAGCTGGGGCCGAGCCTGGAGCCCCAAACGCACAGGGGAAGAAAAACCACATGGACAAGTCTTTGCTCTCTAGGAGAGCTCTAGTGAACTTCACTCTGTCAGGAACGTTCTTGATTCCTATGGAGACACCCCTGTCTGTGAAGCTGTGTACCGAACATGGAGACACAGTGTCTGATTCTCTCTGTGCAGCTTTGAAGCTGTCGTTCAAACAATAGCTTGAAAATCCATACAATGCTCTTCCTTACCCGTGACACAGTTCTCATTGCTATACCCCTTGGCAGTATTTAGAAATCCATACCCAAACCCTTCTCCTAGTAGGCCTGGGTCCTAGTTCGGAGAAACACGCAATGGCGGAGCTGAGGCCAGTAAGGCACCAGTCAGGTCTCACACACTCTGGCAGCCTGATCGTCCAGGGAGACTAAGGCCTGTTGTGCCTTGCAGGAGGCTCGCTTGTGTTACCTCCTGTGAACTGCATTTGCCAGCCTGGGGGAATAGCGGTCCCTGGAGATCTTTTCTCAGGGGCTCCTTCCCCTGAGCTGGGCCGGACCTCGGGGACCCAACTCACAGGGCAAGGCAAAACCATATGGACAGGTCTATGCTCTGTAGCAGACTTCTAGTGAACCTCATCTCTCAGGAACATTCTTGGCTCCTATAGAGACACTTCTGTGTGTGAAGCTGCGTACCTAACATAGGGGCACATAGAGCCTGATTCTCTCAGTTCATTTTGACCCTGTCGTTCAGAAAACAGCTTGAGAATCCATAAAATGCTCTCCCTTACCGCTGAGAGAATTCTCACTGCTGTAGCCCTTGGCACTTTGTAGAAATCCGCAGCCAAACGCTTCTCCAAATAGGCCTGGGTCCTAGTTCGGAGGAACAGGCAATGGTGGAACTGAGGCCAGTAAGGCAACAGTCAGGTTTCACACACTCTGGCAGCCTGCTCCTCCAGGGACAGTAAGGCCTCTTTTTCTCTGCAGGAGATTCGCTTGCCTTACTTCCTGTGAACAGCGTTTCCCAGCCTCAGCGAAGCGGTTCCTGGAGATCTTTTCTCAGGGACAGTTTCCCCGGAGGTGTGGCGGACCTCGGGGACCCAACTCACAGGGGAAGGAAAAACCACATGGACAGGTCTATGGTCTGTAGGAGAGGTTTAGTGAACCTAATCTCTCAGCAACATTCTTGGCTCCTATAGAGACAACTCTGTGTGTGAAGCTACACTCCCAACATTGGGGAACAGGGATCTTGGTTCTCTCCGTGGGGTGCTGATGCTTTGTAGTAAAGCACCTGCTTGAGAATCCATCCTCTTAGGCTTCCCTCGCTTTGACAGAGGTCTCATTGCTGTAGCCCTTGGCAGTTTCAAAGAAGAAGACCCTTACCCTTCATAAAGTAGGCCCTTGTCCTAGTTTGAATGGAAAGGCAATAGCTGAGCTGAGGCCAATAAGGAGCCAGTCCCCTCTGACACATTCCCGAAGCCTGCTCCTTCATGGAATATAACTCTAGAATGTTGGAATGTCTTTGCAAGGCTGGCAAAGGGCAGTCAGGAACCAGCACCCTGCCTCTGGAATTACCGACTTCTGAGCAGATCTGGATGTCTCCTTTAGGAGAAGCTAAACCATTCCTTCCAAATAGAGGCTTCAAAACACAGGCAGGTTGGCTGCCTTTCGTACCCGAAGGAGGCTTGCTTTTCTCTCCTCCTATGAACCCCAGTTCCCAGCCTCTGGGAAAAGCGTATCTTGAAGATATTTTCTCAGGGGTTGTTTCCACGGAGCTGGGGCCGAGCCCGGGGCCCAAAGGCACAGGGGAAGGCAAGACCACATGGACAGGTCTATGCTCTGTAGCAGACCTCTAGTGAACCTCATCTCTCAGGAGCATTCTTGGCTCCTACAGAGACACCTCTGTGTGTGAAGCTGCGTACCTAACATAGGGGCAGAGAGAGCCTGATTCTCTCTGTTCATTTTGACGCTGTCATTCAGAAAACAGCTTGAGAATCCATAAAATGCTCTCCCTTACCACTGAGAGAATTCTCACTGCTGTAGCCCTTGGCACTTTGTAGAAATCTGCACCCAAACGCTTTTCCAAGTAGGCCTGGGTGCTAGCTCGGATGAACAGGCAATGGTGGAGCTGAGGCCAGTAAGGCAACAGTCAGGTTTCACACATTCTGGCAGCCTGCTCCTCCAGGGACTGTTAGGCCTCTTTTACTATGCAGGAGATTCGCTTGCCTTACTTCCTGTGAACAGCATTTCCCAGCCTCGGCGAAGCGGTTCCTGGAGATCTTTTCTCAGGGACAGTTTCCCCGGAGGTGTGGCAGACCTCGAGGACCCAACTCACAGGGGAAGGCAAAACCACATGGACAGGTCTATGCTCTGTAGGAGAGCTTTAGTGAACCTAATCTCTCAGGAACATTCTTGGCTCCTATAGAGACAACTCTGTGTGTGAAGCTACTCTCCCAACATTGGTGCACAGGGAGCTTGATTCATTCCGTGGGGTGCTGATGCTTTGTGGCAAAGCACCTGCTTGAGAATCCATCCTCTTAGGCTTCCCTCACCTTGACAGAGGTCTCATTGCTGTAGCCCTTGGCAGTTTGCAAAGAAGAAGACCCTTGCCCTTCATAAAGTAGGGCCTTGTCCTAGTTTGAATGGAAAGGCAATAGCTGAGCTGAGGTCAATAAGGAGCCAGTCCCGTCTGACACATTCCCGAAGCGTGCTCCTTCATGGAAAATGACTCTAGAATCTAGGAATATCTTTGCAAGGCTAGCAAAGGGCAGTCAGGAACCAGTACCCTGCCTCTGGAATTACCGACTTCTGAGCAGATCTGGAGGTCTCCTTTAGGAGAAGCTAACCCATTCCTTCCAAATAGAGGCTTCAAAACACAGGCAGGTGGGCTGCCTTTTCGTTCCCTATGGAGGCGTGCTTTTCTCTCCTCCTACGAACCCCGGTTCCCAGACACTGGGAAAAGTGGATCTTGAAGATATTTTCTCAGGGGTTGTTTCCACGGAGCTGGGGCCGAGCCTGGAGACCCAAAGGCACAGGGGAAGGCAAGACCACATGGACAAGCCTTTGCTCTTTAGTATAGCTCTAATGAACCTCACTCTGTCAGGATCTTTCTTGATTCCTACGGGGACACACCTGTGTGTGAAGCTGCGGGCACAGAGAGCCTGATTACCCCTGTGCAGCGCTGAGTCTGGGCGGCTAAACAACAGCTTGGGAATGCAGCCTGGGGCGCTTCCCTTCCCTCGGACAGAGCTCTCCTTGCGGTAGGCCTTGGTAGTTTGCATACAATGGGGCCCTAAGCCCTCTGCAAGTTGGCCTGGATCCTAGGTCCAAAGGGCAGGCCAGAGCGGAGCTGAGGCTGTGAGGCTCCAGACACATCTCCCATACTCCTACATCCTGCTCCTACCCGGGCGTGAACGCTAGAAGCTGGGAAGGTACCTGGACCGTGCAGGGGCGGGGCGAACGCGGGCGGCGTGGGGCGGGGGTGGGGGCGGGCTTCCCAGTTGTGCTCTCCGAGGTGGACACTGAGGCTGCAAACGCGCTGGAGTGCACCCGGGACTGGGTAAACCCGGGCTGCGCGGGTCGAGATTCCGATGGCTTTGGGTGGGGGTCGGTCCCAGTTGTGCTCCCGGGGGTCGCCACTGCGGCTGGGAACGCGCCGAGAGCGCGGCAGGAGCGGGGCTAACCCTGAGGGCGCGGGGCGGGGGTCGGCTCATGGGGGGGATGGGGAGGGGTTCCCAGTTGTGCTCTCGGGGGTTGCAACTGCGGCTGGGAACGCCCATTTCGTCCGCTCCTGGGTCCCCAAGGATCGCCATCCCGTGGGTGCAGTGGAGGGCTGCGGACCACAGGTAAGGGAACTGGGACTGCGTGGAGCAGGGAACCAAGTATTCCGCCGTCTGTTGGCACATTCTTGGAGCTCCCCAACCTGGCGGTCGCAGAAAGGCCTTGCATTTGGGGTCAAGGCCTTTACCGCTCCACCCCTCTGCTGAAAAATCTCCGAGTCTGCGCGGTTCTTCCAAGCAGCCTAGTGTCCGCTGGAAGTCCAAGGGACAGAACACTGAACTCTGGCCGGCTGGCCCAGCCCTGCTTCTGGCACTTTGTAAGCCAGCGGGCCCTTGAGCACCTGCTGGGATGGGAAAGGGAAGGGTCCACGGATTGCACCCTAGAAACTTAGTAGGGTGCATGGATTTCAAACCCTGGTGGCCGCCCAGGCAGCAAAGAAGGGGGGAGGGCACCTTGCTGCCCTTTCATGGCAGAATCTGTGGTTGTCCAGCTGCGTGGGCCTTTTCATGAGGACCCTGTGCAATAAAAGTTTGGTGTTTTGGAACTGAATAATTAGAACGTGTAAAAGCTTTAAATTATGTGGTGGTGTAATTAAAAAACAAAACAAAACAAAACCAAGCTCCAAGTGTTTTGCAAATGGAGGTTTAAATATTGAAGGACTGTATTCCTTGCACTGTGGCATTCTATCAAGAAGTGTGCAGGATTTTTTTTTTTTTTAAGAAAAGTGTTCGAAGTGAGGGAAACAGGAAACCCAGAGGTGCCCCTGTATTTTGGGGAAGGCCTTAGGAGGTCACTTGGAAATGCTGCTGGATGTGCGGGAGGGCGGCAGATGGGCTGTGCAGGCTTGTCCTTTGCATGGATGTTCCTGTGTGTGGAAACCCAGCTCAGAGCCATCTCCTGATGTGTAAGAATTTCGCAGACAAACCTTGAGCTAAGCAATGCATTTTTTCCTTAGAAAATGTTTGTCTTAAGCGATGTAAATATCCTATGTATTTCCGCTAGACTCTGGCTTCAGGTCGGTTCCCCCAAAAGGCTCAGAAGCGATTTGAACAAAACAGCATGTTTTCCTCCTAGCTTGTTCTCCTTATCTATGTTAAGGAAATGATATATTTGCCTGCAATACTGCCTTTTTTCAAGATTCATGTCAATCAAGTTTTGGCCCGGGATGACTCACCTGCTGCCAATATTATCTCAATGCATGTCGTGGGGGAAGGGCCTGGTGCCATTCCCTGAAACAGTTCCTTTCTTTCCTTAGCTGACTGCTAGTGCCTGTAGAATATCTGGCTAAAGACCAGCAGGGGGTACTCTTACTACCCCCCCCACCCCGCCTCAAGTCTAAGTCAGCAGCTTTCTCTATCTCTTTAATACTTTAATAACACTTGATGACACAAAAGCTCTGAGCGATCAAATCATATCAAATCTTCATTTCAGATTGAAGATGCATTCCATGGTATTGCCATCTTAAGTCTTTCCATCGTTATGGAATATCTGTCCATGTATTCAGGATAGTTTTCAGCCAGGGTGTATAATTTCCAGTGTGCCAGTCTTGTCATCCTCGTTACATCCATGGCAAAGTGTTTTATTCATGTTGATATTATTGAAAGGGAATTTTTTAAAATTCCTTTTCAGATTATTATCTGCTAATGTATACAGATAAAACTGTGTAATCATTCATTTTGATCAGTTTGGACAGCTTGAGAGTTGTCTTTAATTTCTTTACTTTCTGACACTTTAAGATTATCCTGGGACACATATGTAATGCCTCACCCCTAAATTCAGACATGTGTTCAAAGAACTTCTGTCCTTTTATTTATTTATTTATTTATTCTTTAACATTGAAATCGTTTTGACTATGCTGGGTGTTTGTTGCTAAATGGAAGTAGCTAGGACCTCTGGACTGCAGTCTCTCATCTCTTGCTGACCTCTTGTTGACCTCTGCAGATTCCTGGTAGGTGGGAGCTTGTTAGTTCCTTGTTCCTTATCAGAACCTCCTGTGGTAAGTGTTTTTCTCTTCTCTGTTGCCTGGTAAGGGTGGGTGGTCATGGGCATCCCAAAGTTGGCTAGAAGCCAATTATTTAGGCAGGCTTGTGCATAGATATGGGAGAAGGCAATGGCACCCCACTCCTGGAAAATCCCAAGGACGGAGGAGCCTGGTAGGCTGCAGTCCATGGGGTGGCTAAGAGTCGGACACCACTGAGCGACTTCATTTTCACTTTTCACTTTCATGCATAGGAGGAGGAAATGGCAACCCACTCCAGTGTTCTTGTCTAGAGAACCCCAGGGACTGCGGGGCCTGGTGGGCTGCCATCTATGGCGTGGCACAGGGTCGGCCTCAACTGAACCACTTAGCAGCTGCAGCAGCAGCAGCAGCAGTGCATAGATATCAAAGGGGATGAGAACAGTCAGGTAGGATCACATATGTCACCGTGAAACAATACTTCTCCTCTTAGCCAAAGCTAACAAAAGATTTCTGTTCTAGGTCAACCTAGAAGAGATCACTTAAGAGGTAAAGAAACTTAAACTCCATTAGCAAAGGCAGTTCAACATCTCAAGAAAACTTGTGCTAGGCACAAAACTCTTTTCTGGGGACCTACTTTCCCTACAACCTCCTTATCCCATTCTGTACCCATTCCTTTGCTTCTCCCGTCCTGAAAATGCCACCTCTAAGACAGAACTACTTCGTTTTCCTTCTTAAAGTGTGATTGCATTCCATACATTCTTGTAATAACAAGTCATACATTTCCCTTCAGCAACCAAGAACTCACTCTTATATTGGCATTTGATAGATTGGTGAGCATACCTATCAGTGATAATAGCGCCCACCCCGCTTCCTGCAAGAACAGTACAAAACAAAACAAAACAAAAAAATTGCTTTCTTACATTTAATATGTTCGGATGGTGCCAGTCACTATTCATGCAGAGTCAAAAATCTCTTTTGTTTCTGTGTAAAAGGGAGGTCCTTTCAAGTCGTGAATGTTTCAGAACTTTCATTTATTTGGAAGTGACCTAGCTATTCAATACACTGTCGTCACTTAGTTTAGCACCAGGATAGAAACTCAGGTAACCAAAACACCTGGAGGAACGATTGTAAGTTCAGTTCAGTTCAGTTGCTCAGTCGAGTCTGACTCTTTGGGACCCCGTGGCCTGCAGGACGCCAGGCTTCCGTGTCCATCACCAACTCCAGGGGCTTGCTCAAACTCATGTCCATCGAGTCAGTGATGCCATCCAACCATCTTATCCTCTGTCATCCCCTTCTCCTCTGCCTTCAATCAAGACTATGAGAGGCAGATATTTTAGAGTATAATTATTGTTAAGAGTTTATCTAAAAGCTCATATCACATTTACATTTTTTACATTGGTTGTTGCTGTTTCCAGGTACTTTCTTGCTGACAAGCTTGTGACACATATAACAATAGAGCAATTTTTACCTCAAAAGAAACCTAGGCACTATGAACATGTTGTGCTTAATGTTGTTGACTCTTAGACATGTCTATAGTGGAGGAGCAAAACCAAAAATACTAGATATTTAATATTGACTAGTTCCCAGTTCACGGGACTCTGACATTCATTTAGGTCAATGTTTTCTTGTATTTCCAGCAGTTCGATTTGGAAGGGCTGCCTTGTCTTTAGACCATTGAAATCAGAACTCAGAACTTGAGCAATATTATCAAAAAACACAAGGCTCACACTGACACATACCTTAATCCAGACAGACAGATAAGACATCTTCCAGTTTTCCGCCTGAGATTTAAAATATTTCTTTGAGCCGTTTTCCTGGGGAGTGGGGGGGGGAGTGGGGGTGGCAGCGAGGCAGGCTTGGGTAACAAGCTAATTGTTGGTCATTGCATATGCAAAGAACCAGCTTTCCGGGTTCCAAGGAAAAAAGTTTCCTTGGTACCCAATTTTGTTTGGATCTATAGACTCTCATGGCCCTCCTACGTCAGGACATCTTTCCTTTCTGTAGTCCTCGTTTTATCCCTAAATCATAGACAGCTTGGATTGTCTCTGTGGGGTGGATGTATTGTCCTCGTGTTTGACCTGGCGGCAGTAGCGAGGTCCGAGAGCCTCTCCTGGAACCGGGCATGGGGACGGGGCTCACCAGGAGCCCCTGGTGGAAGTGGGCAACGCCCCGGGAGCGCGCCAGGGGCGGGGCGATCCCGGGCGGCGCGGGTTGGGGTTCTGGTCGGGAGGGGGTGGGGGCGGTAACAGTTGTGCTCTCGGGGGTCCCCACTGCAGCTGGAAACGCGCTGGGAGTGCGGCAGGGGCGGGGTGAACCCGGGTGGCGCGGGGCGGGGTTCGGCTCCTGGCGGGGGTGGGGGAGGGCTTCCCAGTTGTGCTCTCGGTGGTGGCCACTGCGGCTGGAAACGCGCCGGGAGCGCACCCGGGGCGGGGTAAACCTGGGCTGCGCGGGTCGAGATTTAGATGGCTGTGGGTGGGGGTTCGGTCCCAGTTGTGCTCTCGGGGGTCGCCACTGCGGCTAGGAACGCCCATTTCCTATGCTCCTGTGTCCCCAAGGATCCACATCTAGTGGGTGCAGCGGAGGGCTGCGGGGCACAGGTCAGGGAACTGGGACTGCTTGGAGCAGGGAACCAAGTATTCCGCCCTCTGTTGGCACATTCTCGGAGCTCCCCAACCTGGCGGTCGCAGAAAGGCCTCGCCCTTGGTGTCAAGGCCTTTACCGCTCCACCCCTTTTCTGAAAAATCTCAGTCTGCATGGTTTTCCCAAGCAGCCTAGTGTCCCCTGGAAGTCCAAGGGACAGAACACTGAACTCTGGCCGGCTGGCCCAGCCCTGCTTCTGGCACTTTGTAAGCCAGCGGGCCCTTGAGCACCTGCTGGGATGGGAAAGAGAAGGGTCCACGGATTGCACCCTAGAAACTTAGTAGGGTGCATGGATTTCAAACCCTGGTGGCCGCCCAGGCAGCAAAGAAGGGGGGAGGGCACCTTGCTGCCCTTTCATGGCAGAATCTGTGGCTGTCCTGATGCGTGGGCCTTTTCATGGGGACCTTGTGCAATAAAAGTTTGGTGTTTTGGTACTGAATAATTAGAAATTGTAAAAAGTTTAAATTATGTGGTGGTGTAATTAAAAAACAAAACAAAACAGAACCAAGCCCCAAGTGTTTGGCACAGGGAGGTTTAAGTATCGAAGGCCTGTTTTCCTTGCACTGTGGCATTCTATCAAGAAGTGTGCAGGATTTTTTTTTTTTTTAAGAAAAGTGTTCGAAGTGAGGGAAACAGGAAACCCAGAGGTGCCCCTGTATTTTGGGGAAGGCCTTAGGAGGTCACTTGGAAATGCTGCTGGCTGTGGGGGAGGGGGGCAGATGGGCTGTGCAGGCTTGTCCTTTGCATTCATGTTCTTGTGTGTAGAAACCCAGCTCGGAGCCATCTCCTGATGTGTAAGAATTTCGCAGACAAACCTTGAGCTAAGCAATGCATTTGTTCCTGAGGAAATGTTTGTCTTAAGCGATGTAAATATCCTATGTATATCTGCTGGACTCTGGCTTCAGGTCGGTTCCCCCAATAGGCTCAGAAGCGACTTGAACAAAACAGTATGTTTTCCTCGTACCTTGTTCTCCTAATCTATGTTAAGGAAATGATATATTTGCCTGGAATACTGCCTTTCTTCAAGATTCATGTCAATCAGTTTTTGGCCCAGGATGACTCACCTGCTGCCAATGTGACCTCAAGGCATGTCGTGGGGGAGGGGCCTGGTGCCATTCCCTGAGACAGTGCCTTTCTTTCCTTAGCTGACTGCTAGTGCCTGTAGAATATCTGGCTAGAGACCAGCAGGGCGTACACCCCGCCTCAAGTCTAAGTCAGCAGTTTTCTCTATCTCATTTATACTTTAATAACAATTGATGACACAAAAGCTCTGAGCGATCAAATCATATCAAATCTTCATTTCAGATTGAAGATGCATTCCGTGGTATTGCCATCTTAAGTCTTTCCATTGTTATGGAATACCTGTCCATGTATTCAGGATAGTTTTCAGCCAGGGTGTATAAGTTCCAGTGTGCCAGTCTTGTCATCCTCGTTACATCCATGGCAAAGTGTTGTATTCATGTTGACATTATTGAAAGGGAATTTTTTTTAATTCCTTTTCAGATTATTATCTGGTAATATATACAGAAAAAACTGTGTAATCTTTCGTTTTTATCAGTTTGGACAGCTTGATAGTTGTCTTTAATTTCTTTCCTTTCTCATACTTTAAGATTTTCCGGGCACTGTACATGTACTGCCTCACCCCTAATCTCAGTCATGTGTTCAAAGAACTTCTGTCCTTTATTTGTTTACTTATTTTTTGCAACATTGAATTCGTTTTGACTATGCTGGGTGTCTGCTGCAAGATGGAAGTTGCTAGGACCTCTGGACTGCAGTCTTCCATCTCTTACTGACCTCTTGTTGACCTCTGCAGAATCCTGGTTGGCGGGAGCTTGTTAGTTCCTCGTTCCTTACCAGGACCTCCTGTGGTAAGTGTTTTTCTCTTCTCTGTTGCCTTGTAAGGGTGGATGGTCATTGGCATCCCAAAGCTAGCTAGAAGTCAATGATTTAGGCAGGCTTGTGCATAGATATGGGAGAAGGCAATGGCACCCCACTCCAGTACTCTTGCGTGGAAAATCCCATGGATGGAGGAGCCTGGTAGGCTGCAGTCCATGGGGTCGCTAAGAGTCGGACACCACTGAGCGACTTCACGTTCACTTTTCACTTTCATGCATGGGAGGAGGAAATGGCAACCCACTCCAGTGTTCTTGCCTAGAGAACCCCAGGGACTGCGGGGCCTCGTGGGCTGCCGTCTATGGGGTCGCACAGAGTCGGACACGACTGAAACGACTTAGCAGCAGCAGCGGCGGCAGCAGCAGCAGAAGCAGTGCATCGATATCAAAAGGGCTGCAAACAGTCAGGAAGGATCACATATGTCACCGTGAAACACTACTTCTCCACTTAGCCAAAGCTAACCAAAGATTTCTGTTCTAGGTCAACCTAGAAGAGATCACTTAAGAGGTAAAGAAACTTAAACTCCATTAGCAAAGGCATTTCGACATCTCAAGAAAACTTGTGCTAGGCACAGAACTCTTTTCTGGGGGTCCACTTTCCCTACAACCTCCTTATCCCATTCTGTACCCATTCCTTTGCTTCTCCCATCCTGAAACGGCCACCTGTAAGACAGAACTACTTTGTTTTCCTTCCTCAAGTGCCATTGCATTCCACATACTTTCTTGTAATAACAAGTCATACATTTCCCTTCAGCAACCAAGAACTGACTTTTATATTGGCATTCGCTATAGCCCGCCCCCCTCCCCCCACCCCCAAGAACAGAACAAAACAAAACAAAACAATTGCTTTCTTACATTTAACATGTCAGGATGGTGCCAGACACTATTCATGGAGAGTCAAAAATCTCTTTTGTTTCTGTGTAAAAGGGAGGTCCTTTCAAGTCGTGAATGTTTCAGAACTTTCATTTATTTGGAAATGACCTAGCTATTCAATACACTGTCGTCACAAGGATAGAAACTCGGGTAACCAAAACACCTGGAGAAACGTTTGTTAGTTCAGTTCAGTTCAGTTGCTCAGTCGTGTCTGACTCTTTGGGACCCCGTGGCCTGAAGGACGCCAGGCTTCCGTGTCCGTCACCAGCTCCAGGGGCTTGCTCAAACTCATGTCCATCGAGTCAGTGATGCCATCCAACCATCTTATCCTCTGTCATCCCCTTCTCCTCTGCCTTCAATCAAGACTATGAGAGGCAGATATTTTAGAGTATAATTATTGTAAAGAGTTTGTCTAAAAGCTCATATCACATTTACATTTTTTACTTTTGTTGTTGTCGTTTCCAGGTAGTTTCTTGCTGACAAGCTTGTGACAGATATAACAATAGAGCAATTTTTACCTCAAAAGAAACCTAGGCACTATGAACATGTTGTGCTTAATGTTGTTGACTCTTAGACATGTCTATAATGGAGGAGCAAAACCAAAAATACTAGATATTTAATATTGACTAGTTCCCAGTTCACGGGACTCTGACATTCATTTAGGTCAATGTTTTCTTGTATTTCCAGCAGTTTGATTTGGAAGGGCTGCCTTGTCTTGAGACCATTGAAATCAGAATTCAGAACTTGAGCAATATTATCAAAAAACACAGGGCTCACACTGACACATACCTTAATCCAAACAGACAGACAAGACATCTTCCAGGTTTCCGCCTGAGATTTAAAATATTTCTTTGAGCCAGTCTTCTGGGGAGTGGGGGGATGGGGGTGGCAGTAAGGCAGGCTTGGGTAACAAGCTAATTGTTGGTCATTGTATATGCAAAGAACCAGCTTTCCGGTTCCAAGGAAAAAAGTTTCCTTGGTAACCAACTTTGTCTGGTTCTATAGAATATCATGGCCCTCCTAGGTCAGGTCATCTTGCCTTTCTGTAGTCCTCGTTTTATCCCTAAATCATAGACAGCTTGGATTGTCTCTGTAGGGTGTATGTATTGTCCTCATGTTTGACCTGGCGGCAGCAGCGAGGTCCGAGAGCCTCTCCTGGAACCGGGCGTGGGGACGGGGCTCACCGAGAGCCACTGGTGAAGGTGGGCAGCACCCCTGGAGCGCGGCAGGGGCGGGGCGAACCCGGGCGGCGCAGGGTGGGTGTCGGCTCCTGGCGGGGGTAGGGGAGGGCTTCCCAGTTGTGCTCTCGGAGATGGCCACTGCAGCTGGAAACGCGCCGGGAGCGCAGCCAGGGTGGGGTAAACCTGGGCTGCACAGGTCGAGATTCCGCTCACTGTGGGTGGGGGGTCGGTCCCTGTTGTGCTCCCGGGGGTCGCCAATATTGCTGGGAACCCACCGGGAGCCCGGCAGGGCCGGGGCGAAACCTGGCGGTGCGGGGCGGGGTGGGGTTCCGTTCGCAGTTGGGGTCGGCTCCTGGCGGGGGTGGGGGAGGGCTTTCCAGATGTGCTGTTGGGGGTCGCCATTGCGGCTGGGAATGCCCATTTCGTGAACTCCTGGATCCCCAAGGATCGGCATCCATTGGCCACAGCGGAGGGGTGCGGAACACAGGTAAGGGAACGGGGACTGCGTGGAGCAGGGAACCATGTATTCCGCCCTGTGTTGGCACAGTCTCAGAGCTCCCCAACCTGGCGGTCGCAGAAAGGCCTCGTCTTTGGGGTCAAGGCCTTTACCGCTCCACCCCTCTGCTGAAAAACCTCAGAGTCTGCGCGGTTTTCCCAAGCAGCCTAGTGTCCGCTGGAAGTCCAAGGGACATAACCCTGAATGCTGGCCGGCTGGCCCAGCCCTGCTTCTGGCACTTTGTAGGCCAGCGGGCCCTGGAGCACCTGCTAGGATGGGAAAGGGAAGGGTACGCGAATTGCACCCTGGTGGCCGCCGAGGCAGCAAAGAAGGGGGGAGGGCACCTTACTGCCCTTTAATGGCAGACAGAATCTGTGGCTGTCCTGCTGCGTGGGCCTTTTCATGGGGACCTTGTGCAATAAAAGTTTACCGGTGACCTTAGGGAACTTACCAGTGTGCTTCTGACAGATGAGGGATGCTGTGGAGTTGGCGGGGCCTCTCAGGACTCCGCTGGGTTTGGCGCAATGGAAGAGGGCCTCATCTCCAGGGAAGGCAGGAACCTCAGGCTTCCTCTCCGTTTCAGACTCCGACCGCAGGGTCCCTGCAGAGTTGGGACAGGAGAGTCAGGAATCGTCTTGTCTGAGGAAGGGAACTCCGCTTGCCTCTCGAGGTGCTCAGGGGGTCTCAGGCCCCTTGTTGAGCTGTGTGTGGAACCTGCGGGTGTTTCCGGAAATGCACGACGGTGACAGTGCCCCTTCGTGTTGTGCCTTCACCCACTGGGTTGCCTTCGAAGAGGTGTCCGGGCCTCGGGTTCTTTTCAAGAGTGGACAGGGAAATCGGGGTCTTTCGGCATGAGGGACCACCCACGGGGCTAGTCTCAAATTTCCTAGTGAGGCCGGCTTCATCCTGAGTTGTGCTGGGAAGGCCGGGGACACTTCCAGACAATGCAGGGGGATCGACTCTCCTGTCGCCATCAGGAGGGGAGAAGGGGCTCAGATGAAGTGGGGATGGAACCCTCGGTGTTACCCTCGAGGGAAACCGGCGTGTGGGGGACTTTTGGGGGTTGCATGAAAGGAGTCAGGTACCGTTTCGCACTTCAGGACAGAACCTGGGACTTCCCTTGAGACACCGTAGCGGGCAAGGGCCTCATCTTGCGAAGACGTTGGGACCATGTGGATTTTCTCGAGTTGCGGCGGGATTCTAGAGTTACGAAGTGGATTTCAGGCTTCCTCTTGTGTTGGCCCCGGGAAGCCTAATCTTCCATTCGAGTTGCGAGGGAAAGCTGAGGGTTGCACTCGAGTCACTGCAGGGCCAAAGAGACCTCATCTAGGCCTGTGTCCGGGACTTAACGTTCCTCTCAAGGGAAGACAGGGATCTCAGGGTGGCGTTCCAGACTCCCCCGGGGAGTCAGGCCTCGCCTCGAGGGCAAGCCAAGGATGCCGCTCTCCTCTCAAGTGGCGACGCAGATCTCTTGGAGCCCACTGAGTGGCCTCAAGGGAGTCAGGCCTTCTCTTCAGTTTGGAGAGAGGACTCGGGATTGTGCTCTGGGTCAGGCAGGAAAAGAAGGCCCTCAGCTCGCGAGGATGGGGGCTTCTCAGGGGTTTCCTCGAGCTGCGGCGTCCGTGGGGCTTTTCTCACGAGGCATGACGAGGTTCTCAGGGAGCCTCTCGTGCGGCGCCAGGGAAGTCAGGTCTCCATGCGCGTGGCGAGGGGTAGCTCGTCATTGTTCTCGAGTCCTGGGAGGGGACTAGGGCATCAAGGCGTGTAGAAGAAGGTCTCTCGAGGTCTTGCTCGGCTTGCAGCGGGAAACCCTCGTTTCCCTCGACTTCTCCCGGTGACCTGAGGGAACTTCCCAGGGTTCCTCTTAGAGGTGAGGGATGCTGTGGAGTTGGTGGGCCATCTCGGGACTCCTCTGGGTTTGGCGCAATCGAAGAGGGCCTCATCTCGAGGGGAGACAGGACCTCAGGCTTCCTCTCCGTTTCGTACTCCGACAGCAGTGTCCCTGCAGCGTTGGGGCAGGAGAGTCAGGCCTCGTCTTGTCTGAGGAAGGGAACTCCGCTTGCCTCTCGAGTTGCTCAGGGAGTCTCAGTCCCCTCGTGGAGCTGTGTGTGGAAACCGCGGGTGTTTCCGGACGATGCACGGGAGTGTCAGTGCCCCTTCGTGTTCTTCCTTCACCCACAGGGTTGCCTTCGAAGAGGGGTCCGGGCCTCGGGTCCTTCTCAAAAGCGGACCGGGGAATCGGGGGCATTTGGCATGTGGCACCACCCACGTGGCTCGTCTCGAATTTCCCTGTGAGACCGGCCTCATCCTGAGGTGCACCGGGAAGGCCGGGAACCCCTTCTGAACCACGCAGGGGAATCGACTCTCCTGTCGTGATCAGGAGGGGAGAACGGGCTCAGATGAAGCTGTGCCGGGACCTCGGTGTTCCCTCGAGGGTACCCGGCGTGTCGGGGAGCTTTTGGTGGTCGCACGAAGGGTGTCAGGTACTGTTTCGCACCTCAGGGCGGAACATGGGACTTCCCCTGAGACGCTGTAGTGGGCAAGGGCCTCATCTTGCGAAGACGTTGGAACCACGTGTTTTTTCTCGAGTTGCGCCGGGATTCTCGAGTGACGATGGGGATTACAGGCTTCCTCCTCTGTTGGCCCTGGGAAGCCCAGTCTTCCATTCGATTGGCGAGGGAAAGCTGGGGGTTTCGCTCGAGTCACTGCAGGGCCAAAGAGACCTCATCTAGGCTTGTGTCCAGGACCTAATGTTCTTCTCCAGGGAAGGCAGGGATCTCGGGGTTGCATTCCAGGATCCCCCTGGGTGTCAGGCCTCGTCTCGAGGGGAAGCAAAGGACTCTGCTGTCCTCCCGAGTCGCGACGCGGATATCTTGGAGCCCCCTAGTGGCGTCAGTGGAGTCAAGCCTCCTCTTCATTTTGGAGAGAGGGCTCGGGATTGTTCTCCAGGCCATGCAGGAAAAGAAGTCCCTTCACATCGCGAGGACGGGGGCGTCTCAGGGGTTTCCTCGAGCTGCGGCGCCCGTGGGAGTTTTCTCGCGAGGCACGGCGAGGATCTCAGGGAGCCTCTCGTGCGGCGCCAGGGAAGTCAGGTCTCCCTGCGCGTAGCGAGGAGGAGCGCGTTGTGGCTCTCGAGTAATGGGAGGGGACTAGGGCCTCAAGACGCGTTGAAGAGGGACTCTTGAGGTCTTTCTCGGGTTGTGGCGGGAAAAAGTCGTTTCCCTCGACTTCTGCCAGGGACCTTAGGGAACTTCCCAGGGTGTCTCTGAGAGTTGAGGGATACTGTGGAGTTGGCGGTGCCTCTCGGGACTCCGCTGGGTTTGTCGCAATGGAAGAGGGGCTCATCTCGAGGGGAGGCAGGAACCTCAGACTTCCTCTCTGTTTCGGACTCCGACATCAGGGTCCCTGCAGAGTTGGGACAGGAGAGACAGGCTATGTCTTTTCTGAGTAATGGAACTCCGCTTGCCTCTCGAGTTGTTCATGGGGTTTCAGGCCCCTTGTCAAACTGTGTGTGGAATCTGCAGGTTTTTCCAGACGATGCACGGGGGTGTCAGTGACCCTTCGTTTTGTGTCTTCATCCACAGGGTTGCCTTCGAAGAGGTGTCCGGGCATCGGGTTCTTATGAAGAGCGGACCGGGATATCGGGGTCGTTCAGCATTTGGCACCACCCACGTGGGTTGTCTCGAATTTCCTCATGAAACCGGCCTCATCCTGAAATGTGCCGCGAAGTTCATGAAACTCTTCCAGACAAAGCAGAGGAATCGACCCTCCTGTGGCGATCAGGAGGGGAGAAGTGGCTCAGATGAAGTGCTGCTGGGAACCTCGGTGTTTCCCTCAAGTGAGACAGGTATGTCGGGTAACTTTTGGGGTCGCATGAAGCGTTCCAAGTACCGTTTCGCTCTTCAAAATGGAACGTTGGACTTCTCTTGGGGTGCTCCAGCGGGCATGGGCCTCATCTTGGAATGACTGCGGAACCACTTGGTTTTTCTCGAGTTGCGGTGGGATATTTGAGTTACCACAGGGAATTCATGCTTCCTCTTGTGTTGGCCCACAAAAGTCTTATCTTCCATTCGAGATTCGAGGAAGAGCTGGAGGTGCGCTCTAGTCACTGAAGGCAAAAGAGACCCCACCAAGGCTTGTGTGCAGGACCTAATGTTCATGTCAAGGCTCGACAGAAATCTCGGGGTTGCATTCCAGACTCACCTTGGAGTCAGCCCTCATCTCGAGGGGAAGCAAAGGACTCTGCTCTCCTCTCGAGTCGGACGTGTATGTCTTGGAGCCCACTGAGTGGCTTAAAGGGAGTCAAACCTCCTTTGGTGTTTGGAGGGAGGACACGGGATTGCTCTCCAGGGAATGCATGAAATGAAGGCCCTCATCTCCCAACGACTGTGGCGTCTCGTAGGTTTTCTCGAGCTGTGGCGCTAGTGTGGGGTTTCTCACGAAGTAAGACTGGGAGCTCAGTGAGCCTCTCACGTGGTGCCAGGGCAGTCAGGTCTCTATGCACGTGGTGAGAGGGACCCCGTCATTGTTCTCGAGTCATGGTAGGGGAATTGGGCCTGAAGAGGTGTTAAAGAAGGACTCTCGAGGTCTTTCCTGGGTTGCAGCAGGAAACCCTGGGTTCCATCGACTTGTGCCAGTGACTTCAGGAAGCTTCTCAGCGTGCCTCTGAGAAGTCAGGGTCACTGTGGAGTTGGGAGGGGCCTCTCGGAACTCCACTGGGTTTGGTGCAATGGAAGAGGGCCTCATGACAAGTTGAGGCAGGAACCTCAGGGTTCCTCTCCTGGCTTCGAATGCGCCGGATCTGACTCGGATCGCAGAGTCCCTGCAGAGTTGGGACAAGAGAGTCAGGCCTCGTCTTGTGTGGAGGACTGGAACTCCGCTTGACTCTCGCGTTGTTCATGGGGTGACAGGCCACTTGTCGATTTGTATGTGGAACTTGTGGGTTTTTCCGGACGATGCACCGGGGTGTCATTGCCCCTTCGTGTTGTGCCTTGATCCACAGGATTGCCTTCGAGTTGGGTTCTGCCATCGGGTTCTTATCAAGAGCGGACCAGGGAATTGGGGTCTTTTGGCATGCCGCACCACCCACGAGGCTATGTCTCGAATTTTGTCGTGAGGCTGGCCTCATCTTGATGTGCGCCAGGAAGGTCGGGAACGCCTTCCAGACAAAGCAGGGGAATCGAACCTCCTGTCGCGATCAAGAGGGGAGAAGAGTCTCAGATGAAGTGGTGCCGGGAACCTCGGTGTTCTCCTCAAGTGAGACTGTTATGTTGGGGAACTTTTGGGGTCGCATCAAGGGTTCCAAGTAACTTTTCGCTCTTCAATACGGAACGTGGGACTTCTCTTGAGACGCTGTAGCGGGCAAGGGCCTCATCTTTCGATGACGGGGGAACCACGTGGTTTTTCTTGAGTTGCGGCGGGATTCTCGAGTTACGACGGGGAATTCAGGCTTCCTGTTCAACTGGCCCAGGGAAGTCCAGTTTTCATTCGAATTGCGAGTTAGAACTGGGGATTGCTCTCGAGACACTGCAGGGCCAAATAGACCTCATCTAGGCTTGTGTCCAGGACCTAATGTTCCTCTGCTGGGGCGACAGCGATCTCGGCATTGCATTCTCGACTCACCCGGGGAATCAGGCCTCATCTCGAGGGGAAGCCAAGGACACCGCTCTCCTGTCAAGTCGCGACGGGTATATCTTGGAGCTCACTGTGTGGCCTAAAATGAGGCAAGCCTCCTGTGGAGTTTGGAGAGAGGACTCAGGATTGCTCTCCAGGCCATACAGCAAAAGAAGGCCCTCATCTCGTGAGGACTGGGGCGTCTCGTGGGTATTCTCGAGCTGCGGCTGGGGAGCTCAGGGAGCCTCTCCTGTGGCGCCAGGGAAGTCAGGTTTCTATGCGCGTGGCTAGGCAGAGTGCGTCATTGCTCTCGAGTCATGGTAGGGGAATCGCACCTCAAGACGCGTTGAAGAAGGACTCTCGAGGTCTTTTACGGGTTGGGGCAGTAAACCCTTGGTTCCCTCGACTTGTGCCGGTGATCTCAGGAAGGTCTAAGGGTGCATCTGAGAAGTCAGGGATACTGTGCAGTTGGGAGGGGCCTCTCGGGACTCCACTGGGTTCGGTGCAATGGAAGAGGGCCTCATCTCGAGTGGAGGCAGGAAACTCATGTTTCCTCTCCTGACTTCCCCTGGGCCAGATCTGACTCGGATTGCAGTTTCGCTGCAGAGTTCGAACAGGAGAGTCAGGCCTCGTCTTGTGTGGAGGAATGGAACTCTGCTTGCCTCTCCAGTTGTTCACGGGGTGACAGGTCACTTCTCGAGCTGTGTGTGGTACCTGCGGGTTTCTCCGGACGATACCCGGGGGTGTCAGTGCCCCTTCGTGTTGTGCCTTCATCAAAAGGGTTATCTTCAAAGAGGTGTCCGGGCATTGGGATCTTATCAAGAGCGAACCGGGAAATCGGGGTCTTTCGGCATGTGTCACCATCCACGAGGCTATGTCTTGAATATCCTCGTGAGACCGGCCTCATCCTGAGATGCACCGGGAAAGGCGGGAACCCCTTCAAGACAAAACAGGGGAATCGACCCTCCTGTCGCGATCAGGAGGGGAGAAGGGGCCCAGATGTAGTGGTGCCGGGAACCTCGGTGTTCTCCTCGAGTCAGACCAGTGTGTCGAGGAACTTTTGAGGTTGCATCAAGGGTGCCGATACCGTTTCGCACTTCAAGACGGAACGTGGGACTTCTCTTGAGACGCTGTAGGGGGCAAGGGCCTCATCTTGCGATGACGGGGGAACCACGTAGCGTTTCTCGAGTTGTGGCGGGATTCTCGAGTTTCGACGGGGAATACAGTCTTCCTCATGTGTTGGCCCAGGGAAGTCCTATCTTCCATTCGAGTTTCAAGGGAGAGCTGGGGATTGCCCTCGAGTCACTGCAGGGCAAAATAGACCTCATCTACGCTTGTGTCCAGGACTTAATGTTCATCCCTAGGGGCGACAGGGATCTCGGGCTTGCATACCAGACTCACCCGGGGAATCAGGCCTCGTCTCGAGGGGAAGCAAAGAACTCCGCTGTCCTTTTGAGTCGCGATGGGTATCTCTTGGAGCCCACTGTGTGCCCTAAAGGGAGTCAAGCCTCCTGTGCTGTTTGGATAGAGGACTCGGGATTCCTCTCCAGGCCATGCAGGAAAAGAAGGCCCTCATCTCGCGATGACGGCGGCCTCTTGTGGGTTTTCTAGACTGCCGCGCTAGTGCCGGGTTTCTGACGAGGTACGAGAGGGAGCTCAGGGAGCCTCTCGTGTGGCGCCAGGGAAGTCAGGTCCCCATGAGATGGCTAGGGGGAGTTCGTCATTGCTCTCGAGTCATGGTAGGGTAATCGGGCCTCAAGACGGGTTGAAGAAGGACTCTCGAGGTCTTTCTCGGGTCACTGCATAAAACCCAGGGTTCCCTTGACTTGTGCCTGCGACCTCAGGGAGCTTCTCAGAGTGCCTCTGAGAAGTCAGGGATACTGTGCAGTTTGGAGGGGCCTCTCGAGACTCCTCTGCATTTGGTGGAATGTAAGAGGGACTCATCTCGAGTTGAAGCAGGAACCTCAGTGTTCCTCTCCATTTCTGACTCAGATCGCAAGGTCCCTGCATGTTGGTACAGGAGAGTCAGGCCTCGTCTTTTCTGGAGGATGGGACTCCTCTTGCCTCTCGAGTTGTTCTCGAGGTGACAGGCCACTTGTCGAGCTGTGTGTGTAACCTGCCCGTTTTTCCGGTTGATGCACAGGTGTGTTAGTGCCCCTTCGTGTTGTACCTTCATACTCAAGGCTGCCTTCCAAGAGGTGTCCGAGCATCGGATTCTTATCAAGAGCGGACCGGGAAATTGGAGTCTTTCAGCAAGTGGCACCACCCACAAAGCTACGTATCGAATTTCCCCATGAGACCGGCCTCATCCTGAGTTGTGCAGGGAAGGTCGGGCCCCCTTGCAGACAAAGCAGGGGAATCGACCCACCGGTCACGATCAGGAGGGGAGAAGGGGCTTAAATGAAGTGGTGCCGGGAACCTCGGTGTTCCCCTTGAGTGAGACCGGCGTGTTGGGGGACTTTTGGGGTCGCATCAAGGGTGCCAAGTACCGTTTCGCATTTCAAGACGGAACCTGGGACATCTTTTGAAACGCTGTAGCGGGCAAGGGCCTCATCTTGCGATGACGGGAGAACCACGTGGTTTTGCTCGAGTTGCGGCGGGATTCTCGAGTTATGACCGGGAATTTAGGCTTCCTCTTGTTGGCCTTGAAATCCAGTCTTCCATTCGGGTTGCGAGGGGGAGCTGGGGATTGCGCTAGAGTCACTGCAGGGCAAAAGAGACCTAATCTAGGCTTGTGTCCAGGATCTAACGTTGCTCTCCAGGGGCGACAGGGATCTCGGGTTTGCATTCCAGACTCATCCGGGGAGTCAGTTCTCACCTCGAGGGTAAGCAAAGAATTCCGCTCTCGTCTCGAGTCTCGATGGGTATCTCTTGGAGCCCAATGTGTGTACTAAAGGGAGTCAAGCCTCCTGTGGAGTTTGGAGAGAGGACTCGGGATTGGACTCCAGGCCATGCAGGAAAAGAAGGCCCTCATCTCGAGATGACGGTGGCGTCTCGTGGGTTTTCTCGAGCTGCGGCGCCAGTGTGGGGTGTCTCATGAAGTACCACAGGGATTTCAGGGAGCGTCTTGTGTGGCGCCAGGAAAATCTAGTATTCCATTCGAGTTGCAAGTTAGAACTGGGGATTGCTCTCCAGTCACTGCAGGGCAAAATAGACCTCATCTACGCTTGTGTCCAGGACCTAGTGTTCCACTACTGGGCCGACAGGGATCTCAGGGTTGCATTCTCGACTCACCCGGAGAGTCAGGCCTCGTCTTGAGGGGAAAAAAAGGACTCCGCTCTCCTGTCGAGTCGCGACGGGTATCTCTTGGAGCCCACTGCGTGGCGTAAAGGGAGTGAAGCCTCCTATGGAGTTTGGAGAGATGACTCGGGATTGTTTTCCTGGCCATGCAGGAAAAAAGGCCCTCATCTCGCGATGACGGGGGCATCTCGTGGGTTTTCTCCAGCTGCGGCGCCAGTATCAGATTTCTCACGAGGTACGACGGGGAGCTCAGAGAGCCTCTCGTGTGGTGCTAGGGACGTCAGGTCTCCGTGCGTGTGGTGAAGGGGAGTGCGTGATTGCTCTCGAGTCATAGTAGGCGAATCGGGCCTCAAGACGCATTGAAGAAGGACTCTCGAGGGCTTTCTCGGGTTCCGGCAGGGAACCCTGTGTTCCCTCGACTTGTGTCGGTGACCTCAGGCAACTTCTCAGGGTGCCTCTGAGAAGTCAGGGACACTGTGGATTTGGGAGGGGCCTTTCATTACTCAACTGGGTTTGGTGCAATCGAAGAGGGCCTCATCTCGAATGGAGGCAGGAACCTCAGGGGTCCTCTCCATTTCTGACTCGGGTCGCAGAGTACCTGCCGAGTACGGACAAGAGAGTCACGCCTCGTCTTCCGTGGAGGAATGGATCTCCGCTTGCCTTTCGAGTTGTTCACGGAGTGACAGGCCACTTGTTGAGCTGTGTGTGGAACCTGCGGGTTTTTCCGGACGATGCACAGGGGTGTCAGTGCCCCTTCGTGTTGTGCCTTCATCCACAGGATTGCCTTCAAAGAGGTGTCCAGGCATCGGGTTCTTTTCAAGAGCGTACCAGAAAATTGGGGTCTTTCAGCATGTGGTACCACCCACGAGGCTACGTCTCGAATTTCCTCGGGAGACCGGCCTCATCCTGAGGTGCCCCTGGAAGGTCGGGAAAGCCTTCCAGACAAAGCAGGTTAATCGACCCTACTGTCGCGATCAGGAGGGGAGAAGGGGCTCAGATGAAGTGGTGCCGGGAACCTCGGTGTTCCCCTTGAGTGAGACCGGTATGTCAGGGAACTTTTGGGGTCTCACGATGCTTGCCAAATACTGTTTCAAACTTCAAGATGAAACGTGGGACTTCTCTTGAGACGCTGTGGCGGGCAAGGGCCTCATCTTGTGATGAAGGGGAAACCACGTGGTTTTTTTCGAGTTGCGATGGGATTGTTGACTTACGACGGGGAATTCAGGTTTCCTCTTCTGTTGGCCCAGGGAAGTCCATTCTTCCATTCGAGTTGCCAGGGAGAGCTGGGTGGGAATTGCTCTCAAGTCACGGCAGGTCAAAATAGACCTCATCTATGCTTGTGTCCAGGACCTAATATTCCTCTCCAGGGGCGATAGGGATCACGGGGACGCATTCCAGACTCACCCAGTGAGTCAGGCCTCGGCTCGAGGGGAAGCAAAGGATTCTGATATCCTCCTGGGTCGCGATAGGTATCTCTTGGAGCCCACTGAGTGGCCTCCAGGGAGTCAAGCCTCCTGTGGAGTTGGAGAGAGGACTCGGAATTGCTCTCCAGGCCATACAGGAAAGAAGGCCCTCAGCTCATAATGACGGGGGCGTCTTGTGGGTTTTCTCGAGTTGGAGCGCAAGTATGAGTTTTCTCACGAGGTATGACGGGGAGCTCAGGGAGCCTCTCATGTGGTGCCAGGAAAGTCAGGTGTCTATGCGTGTGATGAGGAGGAGCCCATAAATGCTCTCGAGTCATGGTAGGGAAATCGGGACTCAAGACGCGTTGAAGAAGGAGTCTCGAGGTCTTTCTCAGGTTGCGGCAGGAAACCCTGGGTTCCCTCGACTTGTACCGGTGACCTCAGGGAGCTTCTCAGGGTGCCTCTGAGAAGTCAGGCATACTGTGGACTTGGGAGGCGCTCTCGGAACTCCACTGGGTTTGGTGCAATGGCAAAGATTCTCATCTCGAGTTGAGGCAGGAACCTAAGGGTTCCTCTCCATTTAAAACTCCGACCACAGAGTCCCTGAATAGTTGGGACAGGAGAGTCAGGCCTCGTCTTGTGTGGAGGAATGGAACTCCACTTGCCTCTCGAGTTGTTCACAGGATAACAGACCATTTGTCGAGCTGTGAGTGGAACCTTCGGTTTTTTCCGTAAGATGCATGAGGGGGTCAGTGCCCCTTCGTGTTGTGCCTTCATCCACAGGGTTGCCTTCAAAGAGGTGTCCGGACATCGGGTTCTTATCAATAGCAGAGCAGGAAATCGGGGTCTTTCAGAACGTGGCACCATCCATGAGGCTACGTCTCGAATTTCTTCATTAGATTGGTGTCATCCTGAGGTGCGCCATGAAGATCGGGAACCCCTTCCAGACAAAGCAGGGGAATCGACCATCTTGTCACGATCAGGAGGAGTGAAAGGGCTCAGTTGAAGTCGTGCCGGGCACCTCGGTGTTCCCCTCGAGTGGGACCGGTGTGTCGGGAAACTTTTGGGGTCACTTCAAGGGTGCCAAGTACCGTTTTGCATTTCAATACAGACTTGGGGCTTCTCTTGACACGCTGTAGAGGGCAAGGGCCTCATCTTGGGATGACGGGGGAATCACGTGGTTTTTCTCAAGGTGCGGCGGGATTCTCGAGTTACGACGGGGAATTCAGGCTTCCTCTTGTGTTGGCCCAGGGAAGTCCAATCTTCCATTCGAGTTTCGAGGAAGAGCTGGGGTTTGCTCTTGAGTCACTGCAGGGCAAAAGAGACCTCATCTAGGCTTGTGTCCAGGACCTAATATTCCTCTCCAGGGCCGACAGCGATCTCAGGGTTGCATTCCAGACGCATCCTGGGAGTCAGAGCTCGACTCGAGGGGAAGCAAAGGACCCCGCTCTCCTCTTGAGTCACCACAGGTGTCTCTTGGAGCCCACTGAGTGGCCTAAAGGGAGTCAAGCCCCCTGTGGAGTTTGGAGAGAGGACTAAGGATTGCTCTCCAGGCCATGCAGGAAAAGAAGACCCTCATCTCGCGATGACAGGGGCGTCTTGTTGGTTTTCTCGAGCTGCGGTGCCAGTGTGCGGTTTCTGAGGAGGAGCGACGGGAAGCTCAGGGAGCCTTTCGTGTGGCACCAGGGAATTCAGGTCTCCATGCGCATGGCAAGGGGGAGCGCGTCATTGCTCTCGAGATATGATACGGGAATCGGGCCTCAAGACACGTTAAAGCAGGACTCTCAAGGTCTTTCTCGGGTTGCGGCAGGAAACCCTGGGTTCCGTCGACTTCTGCCGGTGACCTTAGGGAGCTTCTCAGGGTGCCTCTGAGAAGTCAGGCATACTGTGGATTTGGGACGGGCCTCTCGGGACTCCACTGGTTTTGTGGCAATGGAAAAGGGCCTCATCTTGAGTGGAGGCAGGAACCTCAGGCTTCCTCTCCATTTCTGACTCGGTGCGCAAGGTCCCTAGAGTTGTGATAGGAGAGTCAGGCATCGTCTTGTGTGGAGGAATGGAACTCCGCTTGCTTCTCGAGTTGTTCACGAGGTGACAGACCACTTGTGGAGCTGTGTGAGGAACCTGCGGGTTTTTCCGGAAGATGCACGGGGTGTCAGTGCCCCTACGTGTTGTGCCTTCATCCACAGGCTTGCCTTCGAAGAGGTGTCCAGGAGTCTGGTTTTGATCAAAAGTGGACCATGGAATCGGGGTCTTTCGGCATGTAGTATGGCCCTCGAGGCTACCTCTCGAATTTCCTCGTGAGACCGGCCTCATCCTGAGGTGTGCCGGGAAGGTCGGGAATCCCTTCGAGACAAAGCAGTGGAATCGACCCTCCTATCGCGATCAGGAGAGGAGAAAGGCCTCAGATGAAGTGGTGCCGGAAACTTCAGTGTCCCCTCTAGTGAGATCGGTATATAGGGGAACTTTTGGGGTCGCATCAAGGGTGCCAAGTACTGTTTTGCACTTCAAGACGGAATGTGAGACTTCTCTTGAGACGCTGTAGGGGGCAAGGGCCTCATCTTGCAATACGGGGAACCACGTGATTTTTCTCGAGTTGCGGCGGGTTTCTCAAATTACAACTGGAAATTCAGGCTTCCTCTTGTGTTGGCTCAGAAAGGCCAATCTTCCATTCGAGTTGCAAGGGAAAGCTAGGGGTTGCGCTTGAGTCACTGCAGGGCCAAAGAGACCTCATCTAGGCTTTTGTCCAGGACCTAAGGTTCCTCTCCAGGGGCGACAGGGATCCAGGGTTGCATTCCAGACTCACCCTCGTAGTCAGGCCTCATCTCGAGGGGAAGCAAAGGACACCGCTCTCCTCCTGAGTATCGACGGGTATCTCTTGGAGCCCACTGAGTGACCTAAAGGGAGTCAAGCCTCCTTTGGAGTTTGGAGAGAGGATTCGGGATTGCTCTTCAGGTCATGCAGGAAAGGCCCTCATTTCACCATGACAGGGGCGTCTCGTGGGTTTTCTCGAGCTGCGGCGCCAGTGTGGGGTTTCTCACGAGGTACGATGGGGAGCTCAGGGAGCCTCTCATGTGGTGCCGGGGAAGTCAGATCTTCATGCGCGTGGCGAGGGGGAGCGCGTCATTTTTCTCCAGTCATGGTAGGGGAATCGGGCCTCAAGACGCGTGAAGAAGGACTCGCGAGCTTTTTCTCAGGTTACGGCAGGAAACCCTGGGTTCCGTCGACTTATGCCCGTGACCTCGGGGAGCTTTTCAGGGTGCCTCTGAGAAGTCAGGGATACTGTGCAGTTGGGAGGGGCCGCTCCGAACTCCACTGGGTTTGGTGCAGTAGAAGAGGGCCTTATCTCGAGTTGAGGCAGGAACCTCATGGTTCCTCTCCATTTCTGAATCGGATCTCAGTGTCCATGCAGAGTTGGGACAGGAGAGTCAGGCCTCGTCTTGTGTGGAGGAATTTAACTCCTCTTGCCTCTCGAGTTGTTCACTGGGTGACAGGCCACTTGTCGATCTGTATGTGGAACTTGCGGGCTTTTCCAACGATGCAGGAGGGTGTCAGACCCCTTCGTTTTGTGCCTTCGTCCACAGGATTGCCTTCGAAGAGGTGTCCTAGCATTGGGTTCTTATCAAGAGCAGACAGGGAAATCGGGGTCTTTCGGCGTGTGGCACCAACCACAAGGCTACGTCTCGAATTTCCTCGTGAGACCGGCCTCATCCTGAGGTGCGCCGGGAAGGTCCGGAACCCCTTCCAGACAAAGCAGGGTAATCGACCCTCCCGTCGCGATCAGGAGGGGATAAGGGGCTCAGAACAAGCGGTGCACCGAACCTTGGTGTTCCCCTCGAGTGAGACCAGGGTGTCGGGGAACTTTTGTGCTAACATCAAGGTTGCCAATTATCGTTTTAAACTTCAAGATGGAACGTAGGGCTTCTACTGAGACGCTGTAGCTGGCAAGGGCCTCATCTTGCGATGACGGGGGAACCACGTGGTTTTCCTCGAGTTGCAGCGGGATTTTCGAATTACGACGGGGAATTCAGGTTTCCTCTTGTGTTGTCCCAGGGAAGTCCATTCTTCCATTCGAGGTGCGAGGGAGAGCAGGGGATTGCTCTCGAGTCACTTCAGGGCAAATGAGACCTCATCTATGCTTGTGTCTAGGACCTAATGTTCCTCTCCAGGGGCGACAGGGATCTCGGGGTTGCATTCCAGACTCACCTGAGGAGTCAGGCCTGGTATATAGGGGAAGCAAAGAATTCCGCTCTCCTCTCGAGTCCCAACGGGTATCTCTTGGAGCCCACAGAGTGGCCTAAAGGGAGTCAGGCCTCCTGTAGAGTTTGAAGAGAGGCCTCGAGATTGCTCTCCAGGCCATGCAGGAAAAGAAGGCCTTCATCTCGCGATGACGGAGGCGTCTCGTGGGTTTTCTCGAGCTGGGGAGCCAGTGTGGGATTTCTCACGAGGTATGACGGGGAGCTCAGGGAGCCTCTCGTGTGGCGTCAGGGAAGTCAAGTCTCCATGCGAGTGGCGAGGGGGAACGCGTCATTGCTCTCGAGTCATGGTAGGGGAATCGGGATTCAAGATGCATTGAAGGAGGATTTTCGAGGTCTTTCTCGGGTTGCGTCAGGAAACCCTGTGTTCCCTCGACTTGTGCCGGTGACCTCAGGGAGCTTCTAAGGGTGCCTCTGAGAAGTCGCGATACTGTGGATTTGGGAGGGGCCTCTCGGGCCTCCACTGTTTTTGGTGTAATGGAAGAGGGCCTCATCTCGAGTGGAGTCAGGAACCTCAGGGTTCCTCTCCATTTCGGACTCCGATCGCAGGGTCCCTTCAGAGTTGGGACCGGAGAGTCAGGCCTCGTCTTGAGTGGAGGAATGGAACTCTGCTTGCCTCTCGAGTTGTTCATGGGATGACAGGCCTCTTGTCGAGCTGAGTGTGGAACCTGCGGCTTTTACCGAATGATGCACGGGAGTGTCAGTGACCCTTCGTTTTGTGCCTTCGTCCACAGGGTTGCCTTCGAAGAGGTGTCCGGGCATCGGGTTCTTCTCAAGAGTGGGCCGGGAAATCGGGGTATTTCGGCATGTGACACCACCCACGACGCTATGTCTCGAATTTACTCGTGAGACCGGCCTCATCCTTAGATGCGCCGGGAATGTGGGAAACCCCTTCCAAACAAAGCAGGGGAATAGACCCTCCTGTCTCGAACAGGAGGGGAGAAGGTGCTCAGATGAAGTGGTGCGGGAACCTCGGTGTTCCTGTCGAGTGAGACCAGCGTGTCCGGGAACATTTGGTGTCACATCAAGGGTGCAAAGTACCGTTTCGCACTTCAAGACGGAACGTGGTTCTTTTCTTGAGACGCCATAGCAGCAAGGGCCTCATCTTGGGATGACGTTGGAAACACGTGGTTTTTCTCGAGTTGCGGCGGGATTCTCGAGTTATGAAGGGGATTTCTGGCTTCCTCTTGTGTTGGCCCAGGGAAGCCCAATCTTCCATTCGAGTTGCGAGGGAGAGCTGGGGGTTGCGCTCGAGTCACTGCAGGGCAAAAGAAACCTCATCCAGGCTTGTGTCTAGGACCTAATGTTCCTCTCAAGGGATGACTGGGATCTTGGGGTTGCATTCTAGACTCACCCAGGAGTCAGGCGTCCTCTCGAGGGGAAACAAAGGACTTCTCTCTCTTCTCGAGTCGCGACGGGTATTTCTTGGAGCCCACTGAGTGGACTAAAGGGAGTCAAGCCTCCTCTGGAGTTTGGAGAGAGGACTCGGGATTGCACTCCAGGACATGCAGGAAAAGAAGGCCCTCATCTCACGATGACGGGGGGGGGCGGGTCTCGGTGGTTTTACCGAGCTGCAGCGCCTGTGTTGGTTTCTCAGGAGGTACGACGGGGAGCTCAGGGAGCCTCTTGTGTGGCGCCAGGGAAGTTAGGTCTCGATGCGTGTGGCGAGGGGGAGTGCGTCATTGCTCTCGAGTCATGGTAGGGTAATCAGGCCTCTAGACGCGTTGAAGGACTCTCAAGATCTCTCTCGGGTCTTGGCAAGAATACCTGGGTTCCCTCGACTTGTGCCGGTGACCTCAGGGAGATTCTCCGGGTGCCTCTGAGAAGTCAGGGATACTGTGGAGTTGGGAAAGACCTCTCGGGACTCCACTGGGTTTGGTGAAATGGAAGGGGGCTTCATCTCGAGGGGAGGCAGGAACCTCAGGGTTCCTCTCCATTTCTGATTCCGATCGCAGCCCCCTGCATAGTTGGGAGAGGTGAGTCAGGCCTTGTCTTGTGTGCAGGAATGGACCTCCGCTTGCCTCTCGAGTTGTTCACTGGGTGACAGGCACTTGTTGAGCTGTATGAGTAACCTGCGGTCTTTTCCGGACGATGCACGGGGGTGTCAGTGCCCCTTCGTGTTGTGCCTTCATCCACACTATCTTCGAATAGGTGTCTGGGCATCGCGTTCTTATCAAGAGCGGATCGGGAAATCGCGGTCTTTCGGCATGTGGCACCACCATCGAGGCTACGTCTCGAATTTCCTCGTGAGACAGCCTCATCTGAGGTGCGTGGAGAAGGTCGGGAACCCCTTGCAGACAAAGCAGGGGAATTGACCCTCCTTTCGCGATCAGGAGGGGAGAAGGGGCTCAGATGAAGTGGTGCCAGGAACCTCGGTGTTCCCCTCTAGTGCGACCCGTATGTCGGGGAACTTTTGGGGTAGCATTAAGGGTGCCAAATATCATTTCGCACTTGAAGACAGAACGTGGGACTACTCTTGAGACGCTGGAGCGGGCAAGGGCCTCATCTTGCAATGACGGGGGAACCACGTGGTTTTTCTCAAGTTGAGGCGGAATTCTCGAATTACTACTGGGAATTCAGGCTTCCTCTTGTGTTGGCCCAGGGAGGTCCAATCTTCCATTCGGGTTGCGAGGGAAAGCTGGGGAGTGCTCTCGAGTTACTGCAGGGCAAAAGCGACCTCATCTAGCCTTGTGTTCAGGACCCAGTGATCCTCTCCAAGGGCGACAGGGATCTCGGGTTTGCATTACAGACTCACCCGGGGAGTTAGGCCTCGTCTCGAGGGGAAGCAAAGGACTTGGCTATCCTCTCGAGTTGCGACACGTATCTCTTGGAGCCCACTGAGTGGTCTAAAGGGAGTCAACCCTCCTCTTCAGTTTGGAGAGAGGACTCGGGATTGCTCTCCAGGCCATGCAGGAAAAGAAGGCCCACATCTCGAGATGACGGGGGCGTCTCGTGGGATTTCTCGAGCTGCGGCGCCAGTGTGGGGTTTCTCACGAGGTACGACGGGGAGTTCAGGTAGCCTCTCGTGTGGCAACAGGGAAGTCAGGTATCCATGGGCGGGGCAAGGGGGAGCGCGTCATTGCTCTCAAGTCAGGGTAGGGGAATCGTGCCTCATGACGGGTTGAAAAAGAACTCTCGATGTCTTTCTAGGGTTGTGGCAGGAAACCTTGGGTTCCCTTGACTTGTGCCGGTGACCTCAGGGAGCGTCTCAGGGTGCCTCTGAGAAGTCAGGGATACTGTGGATTTGGGAGAGGCCTCTCGGGACTCCTTTGGGTTTGGTGCAATGGAAGTGGGCCTCATCTCGAGTTGAGGCAGGAACCTCAGGGTTCTGCTCCTGACTTCCTGGAGGCCGGATGTGACTCAGATCGCAGGGTCCCTGTTGAGTTTGCTCAGGAGTGTCAGGTCTCGTGTTCTGCGGAGGAATGGAACTCCGCTTACATCTCAAGTTGTTCAAGGATAACACCACTTTTCGTGATGTGTGTGGAACCTGCGGGTTTTTCGGAGATGCACGGGGGCGTCAGTGCTCCTTCCTGTTGTGCCTTCATCCACAGGGTTGCCTTCGAAGAGGGGTCCGGGCCTCGGGTCCTTCTCAAGAGCGGACCGGGGAATCGGGGGCGTTCGGCATGTGGCACCACCCACGTGGCTCGTCTCGAATTTCTTCGTGAGACGGGCCTCATGCTGAGGTGCGCCGGGAAGGCCGGGAACCCCTTCCAGACCACGCGGGGGAATCGACTCTCCTGTCGCGATCAGGAGGGGAGAAGGAGCTCAGAGAAAGCGGTGCCGGGACCCTCGGTGTTGCCCTCGGGGGAACCCGGGGTGTGGGGGAACTTTTGGGGGTCGCAGGAAGGCTGTCAGGGACCGTTTCGCCCTTCAGGGCGGAACAGGGGACATCCCTTGAGACGCCGTCGCGGGCAAGGGCCTCACCTTGCCAAGAGGTGGGAACCACGTGGTTTGTCTCGAGTTGCGGCGGCATTCTCGAGGTACGACGGGGATCTCAGCCTTCCCCTTGGGTTGGCCCTGGGAAGCCCAATCTTCCCCTCGGGTTGCGAGGCAAAGCTGGGGGTTGCGCTCGAGTCACTGCAGGGCCGAAGAGACCTCACCTAGGCGTGTGTCCAGGACCTAATATTCCTCTCCAGGGAAGGCAGGGATCTCGGGGTTGCATTCCAGGCTCCCCCGGGGAGTCAGGCCTCGTCCGAGGGGAAGCCAAGGACTCTGATCTCCTCTCGAGTCGCGACGCGGGTCTCTTGGAGCCCCCTGAGTGGCCTCAAGGGAGTCCAGCCTCCTCTTCCGTTTGGAGAGAGGACCCGGGATTGCTCTCCAGGCCATGCAGGAAAAGAAGGCCCTCAGCTCGCGAGGACGGGGGCGTCTCAGGGGTTTCCTCGAGCTGCGGCGCCCATGGGGGTTTTCTCCTGAGGCACGACGAGGATCTCAGGGAGCCTCTCGTGCGGCGCCAGGGAAGTCAGGTCTCCATGCGCGTGGCGAGGGGGAGCGCGTCCTGGCTCTCGAGTCACGGGAGGGGACTAGGGCCTCGAGACGCGTTGAAGAAGGACTCTCGAGGTCTTTCTCGGGGGGTGGCGGGAAACCCTCGTTTCCCTCGCCTTCTGCCGGGGACCTTAGGGAACTTGCCAGGGTGCCTCTGAGAAGCGAGGGATCCTGTGGAGGTGGCAGGGCCCCTCGGGACTCCGCTGGGTCTGGCGCAACGGAAGAGGGCCTCACCTCGAAGGGAGGCAGGAACCTCAGGCTTCCTCTCCGTTTCGGACTCCGACCGCAGGGTCCCTGCAGACTTGGGACAGGAGAGTCAGGCCTCGTCTTGTCTGAGGAAGGGGACCCCGCTGGCCTCTCGAGTTGCTCAGGGGGTCTCAGGCCCCTCGTCGAGCTGTGTGTGGAACCCGCGGGTCTTTGCGGACGATGCAAGGGGGTGGCAGTGCCCCTTCGTGTTGTGCCTTCACCCACAGGGTTGCCTGCGAAGAGGGGTCCGGGCCTCGGGTCCTTCTCAAGGGTGGACCGAGGAATCGGGGGCGTTCGGCATGTGGCCCCACCCACGTGGCTCGTCTCGAATTTCCTCGTGAGAACGGCCTCATCCTGAGGTGCGCCGGGAAGGCCGGGAACCCCTTCCAGACCACGCGGGGGAATCGACTCTCCTGTCGCGATCAGGAGGGGAGAAGGAGCTCAGAGGAAGCGGTGCCGGGACCCTCGGTGTTGCCCTCGAGGGAACCCGGGTTGTGGGGGAACTTTTGGGGGTCGCAGGAAGGCTGTCAGGGACCGTTTCGCCCTTCAGGGCGGAACAGGGGACTTCCCTTGAGACGCCGACGCCGGCAAGGGCCTCATCTTGCCAAGAGGTGGGAACCACGTGGTTTTTCTCGAGTTGCGGCGGGATTCTCGAGTTACGACTGGGATCTCAGCCTTCCCCTTGGGTTGGCCCTGGGAAGCCAAATCTTCCCCTCGGGTTGCGAGGGAAAGCTGGGGGTTGCGCTCGAGTCACTGCAGGGCTGAAGAGACCTCACTTAGGCGTGTGTCCGGGACCTAATATTCCTCTCCAGGGAAGGCAGGGATCTCGGGGTTGCATTCCAGGCTCCCCCGGGGAGTCAGGCTTCGTCTCGAGGGGAAGCCAAGGACTCCGCTCTCCTCTCGAGTCGCGACGCGGGTCTCTTGGAGCCCCCTGAGCGGCCTCAAGCGAATCCAGCCTCCTCTTCCGTTTGGAGAGAGGTCCCGGGATTGCTCTCCAGGCCATGCAGGAAAAGAAGGCCCTCAGCTGGCGAGGACGGGGGCGTCTCCGGGGTTTCCTCGAACTGCGGCGCCCGTGGGGGTTTTCTCCCGAGGCACGACGAGGACCTCAGGGAGCCTCTCGTGCGGCGCCAGGGAAGTCAGGTCTCCATGCGCGTGGCGAGGGGGAGCGCGTCCTGGATCTCGATTCACGGGAGGGGACTAGGGCCTCGAGACGCGTTGAAGAAGGACTCTCGAGGTCTTTCTCGGGGGGCGGTGGGAAACCCTCGTTTCCCTCGCCTTCTTCCGGGGACCTTAAGGAACTTCCCAGGGTGCCTGTGAGAGGCGAGGGATCCTTTGGAGGTGGCGGGGCCCCTCGGGACTCCGCTGGGTCTGGGGCAACGGAAGAGGGCCTCACCTCGAGGGGAGGCAGGAACCTCAGGCTTCCTCTCCGTTTCGGACTCCGACCGCAGGGTCCCTGCAGAGTTGGGACAGGAGAGTCAGGCCTCGTCTTGTCTGAGGAAGGGAACCCCGCTGGCCTCTCGAGTTGCTCAGTGGGTCTCAGGCCCCTCGTCGAGCTGTGTGTGGAACCCGCGGGTCTTTGTGGACGATGCCCGGGGGTGGCAGTGCCCCTTCGTGTTGTGCCTTCACCCACAGGGTTGCCTTCGAAGTGGGGTCCGGGCCTCGGGTCCTTCTCAAGGGCGGACCGGGGAATCGGGGGCGTTCGGCATGTGGCCCCACCCACGTGGCTCGTCTCGAATTTCCTCGTGAGACCGGCCTCATCCTGAGGTGGGCCTGGAAGGCCGGGAACCCCTTCCAGACCACGCAGGGGAATCGCCTCTCCTGTCGCGATCAGGAGGGGAGAAGGGGCTCAGAGGAAGCGGTGCCGGGACCCTCGGTGTTCCCCTCGGGGGACCCCGGCGTGTCGGGGGACTTTTGGGGGTCGCAGGAAGGCTGTCAGGGACCGTTTCGCCCTTCAGGGTGGAACAGGGGACTTCCCTTGAGACGCCGTGGCGGGCAAGGGCCTCATTTGCCAAGAGGTGGGAACCACGTGGTTTTTCTCGAGTTGCGGCGGCATTCTCGTGTTACGACGGGGATCTCAGCCTTCCCCTTGGGTTGGCCCTGGGAAGCCCAAACTTCCCCTCGGGTTGCGAGGGAAAGCTGGGGGTTGCGCTCGAGTCACTGCAGGGCCGAAGAGACCTCACCTAGGCGTGTGTCCGGGACCTAATATTCCTCTCCAGGGAAGGCAGGGATCTCGGGGTTGCATTCCAGGCTCCCCCGGGGAGTCAGGCCTCGTCTCGAAGGGAAGCCAAGGACTCCGCTCTCCTCTCGAGTCGGGACGCGGGTCTCTTGGAGCCCCCTGAGCGGCCTCAAGGGAGTCCAGCCTCCTCTTCCGTTTGGAGAGAGGACACGGGATTGCTCTCCAGGCCATGCAGGAAAAGAAGGCCCTCATCTCGCGAGGACGGGGGCGTCTCAGGGGTTTCCTCGAGCTGCGGCGCCCGTGGGGGTTTTCTCCCGAGGCACGACGAGGATCTCAGGGAGCCTCTCGTGCGGCGCCAGGGAAGTCAGGTCTCCATGCGCGTGGCGAGGGGGAGCGCGTCCTGGCTCTCGAGTCACGCGAGGGGACTAGGGCCTCGAGACGCGTTGAAGAAGGACTCTCGAGGTCTTTCTCGGGGGGCGGCGGAAAACCCTCGTTTCCCTGGCCTTCTGCCTGGGACCTTAGGGAACTTCCCAGGGTGCCTGTGAGAGGCGAGGGATCCTGTGGAGGTGGCAGGGCCCCTCGGGACTCCGCTGGGTCTGACGCAACGGAAGAGGGCCTCACCTCGAGGGGAGGCAGGAACCTCAGGCTTCCTCTCCATTTCGGACTCCGACCGCAGGGTCTCTGCAGAGTTGGGACAGGAGAGTCAGGCCTCGTCTTGTCTGAGGAAGGGAACCCCGCTGGCCTCTCGAGTTGATCAGGGGGTCTCAGGCCCCTCGTCGAGCTGTGTGTGGAACCCGCGGGTCTTTGCGGACGATGCCCGGGGGTGGCAGTGCCCCTTCGTGTTGTGCCTTCACCCACAGGGTTGCCTTCGAAGAGGGGTACGGGCCTCGGGTCCTTCTCAAGAGCGGACTGGGGAATCGGGGGCGTTCGGCATGTGGCCCCACCCACGTGGCTCGTCTCGAATTTCCTCGTGAGACCGGCCTCATCCTGAGGTGCGCCTGGAAGGCCGGGAACCCCTTCCAGACCACGCAGGTGAATCGCCTCTCCTGTCGCGATCAGGAGGGGAGAAGGGGCTCAGAGGAAGCGGTGCCAGGACCCTCGGTGTTCCCCTCGGGGGACCCCGGCGTGTCGGGGGACTTTTGGGGGTCGCAGGAAGGCTGTCAGGGACGGTTTCGCCCTTCAGTGCGGAACAGGGGACTTCCCTTGAGACGCCGTCGCGGGCAAGGGCCTCATCTTGCCAAGAGGTGGGAACCACGTGGTTTGTCTCGAGTTGCGGCGGCATTCTCGAGTTACGACGGGGATCTCAGCCTTCTCCTTGGGTTGGCCCTGGGAAGCCCAAACTTCCCCTCGGGTTGCGAGGGAAAGCTGCGGGTTGCGCTCGAGTCACTGCAAGGCCGAAGAGACCTCACCTAGGCGTGTGTCCAGGACCTAATATTCCTCTCCAGGGAAGGCAGGGATCTCGGGGTTGCATTCCAGGCTCCCCCGGGGAGTCAGGCCTCGTCCGAGGGGAAGCCAAGGACTCCGATCTCCTCTCGAGTCGCGACGCGGGTCTCTTGGAGCCCCCTGAGCGGCCTCAAGGGAGTCCAGCCTCCTCTTCCGTTTGGAGAGAGGACCCCGGATTGCTCTCCAGGCCATGCAGGAAAAGAAGGCCCTCAGCTCGCGAGGACGGGGGCGTCTCAAGGGTTTCCTCGAGCTGCGGCGCCCGTGGTGGTTTTCTCCCGAGGCACGACGAGGATCTCAGGGAGCCTCTCGTGCGGCGCCAGGGAAGTCAGGTCTCCATGCGCGTGGCGAGGGGGAGCGCGTCCTGGCTCTCGAGTCACGCGAGGGGACTAGGGCCTCGAGACGCGTTGAAGAAGGACTCTCGAGGTCTTTCTCGGGGGGCGGCGGGAAACCCTCGTTTCCCTCGCCTTCTGCCGGGGACCTTAGGGAACTTGCCAGGGTGCCTCTGAGAGGCGAGGGATCCTGTGGAGGTGGCGGGGCCCCTCGGGACTCCACTGGGTCTGGCGCAACAGAAGAGGGCCTCACCTCGAGGGGAGGCAGGAACCTCAGGCTTCCTCTCCGTTTCGGACTCCGACCGCAGGGTCCCTGCAGAGTTGGGACAGGAGAGTCAGGCCTTGTCTTGTCTGAGGAAGGGAACCCCGCTGGCCTCTCGAGTTGCTCAGGGGGTCTCAGGCCCCTCGTCGAGCTGTGTGTGGAACCCGCGGGTCTTTGCGGACGATGCACGGGGGTGGCAGTGCCCCTTCGTGTTGTGCCTTCACCCACAGGGTTGCCTTCGAAGAGGGGTCCGGGCCTCGGGTCCTTCTCAAGGGCGGACCGGGGAATCGAGGGCGTTCGGCATGTGTCACCACCCACGTGGCTGGTCTCGAATTTCCTCGTGAGACCGGCCTCATCCTGAGGTGTGCCGGGAAGACCGGGAACCCCTTCCAGACCACGCAGGGGAATCGACTCTCCTGTCGCGTTCCGGAGGGGAGAAGGGTCTCAGATGAAGCAGTGCCGGAACACTCGTTGTTCCCTTCGAGGGAACACGGCGTGTCGAGGAACTTTTGTGTGTCGCAGGTAGGCTGTCAAGGACCGTTTCACCCTTCAGGGCGGAACAGGGGACTTCCCTTGAGACGCCGTCCCGGGCAAGGGCCTCATCTTGCCAAGAGGTGGGAACCACGTGGTTTTTCACGAGTTGCGGCGGGATTCTCGAGTTACGATGGGTATCTCAGCCTTCCTCTTGGGTTGGCCCTGGGAAGCCCAATCTTCCCCTCGAGTTGCGAGGGAAAGCTGGGGGTTGCGCTCGAGTCATTGCAGGGGCCAAGAGACCTCACCTAGTCGTGTGTCCGGGACCTAATATTCCTCTCCAGGGAAGGCGGGGATCTCGGGGTTGCATTCCAGGCTCCCCCGGGGAGTCAGGCCTCGTCTCGAGGGGAAGCCAAGGACTCCGCTCTCCTCTCGAGTCGCGACGCGGATCTCTTGGAGCCCCCTGAGCGGCTTCAAGGGAGTCCAGCCTCCTCTTCATTTTGGAGAGAGGACTCGTGATTGGTCTCCAGGCCATGCAGGAAAATAAGGCCCTCATCTCGCGATGACCGGTGTGTCTCATGTGTTTCCTCGAGCTGCCGCGCCAGTGTGGGTTTCCTCACGAGGTACGATGAGGAACTCATGGAGCCTCTCGTGCAGTGCCAGGTTAGTCAGGTCTCCATGCGCTTCGCGAGGGGGAGCATGTCATGGCTCTCGAGTCATGGTAGGGGAATCGCGACTCAACACATTTTGAAGCACTCTCAAGGTCTTTCTCGAGTCACGGCAGAAAACCCAGGGGTCCCTCGACTTGTGCCTGTGACCTCAGGGATCTTCTTTTTGTGCCTCTGAGAACTCAGGGATACTGTTGAGTTGGTAGGGGCCTCTCGGGACTCCACTGGTTGTGGTGCAATGGAAGAGTGCTTCGTCTCGAGTGGACGCAGGAACCTCAGGCTTCCTCTCCGTTTCTGACTCGGATCCCATGGTCCCTGCAGAATAGGGACAAGAGAGTCACACCTAGTCTTCTGTTGAGGAATGGACCTTCGTTTGCCTTTCGAGTTGTTTACAGGGTGACAGGCCACTTGTCGAAATGTCTGTGGGACCTGCGGGTTTTTCTGGACGATGCACGCGGGTGTCAGTGCCCCTTCGTGTTGTGCCTTCATCCACAGGTTTTCCTTCAAAGAGGTGTGCTGGCATCGGGTTCTTTTCAAGAGTGGACCATGAAATTGGGGTCTTTCGACATGTGGCACCACCCACGAGGCTATGTCTCGAACTTCCTCATGAGACCCGCCTCATCCTGAGGTGCGCCCGGAAGGTCGGGAACCCCTTGCAGACAGAGAAGGGGAGTCGACCCTCCTGTCGCAATCAGGAGAGGAGAAGGGGCTCAGATGAAGTGGTGCCGGGAACCTCGGTGTTCCCCTTGAGTGAGTCTGGTATGTCGCGGAACTTTTGGGGTCGCATCAAGGGTGCCAAGTACCGTTTCGCACTTCAGGATGGAACGTGGGACTTCTCTTGAGATGCTGTAGCGGACAAAGGGCCTCATCTTGCGATGACGAGGGAAGCACGTGGTTTTTCTCGAGTTGCGGTGGGATTCTCGAGTTACGACGGGGAATTCAGGCTTCCTCTTGTGTTGGCCCAGGAAGTCTAATCTTCCATTCGAGTTGCCAGGGAGAGCTGGGGATTGGGCTCCATTCACTGAAGGGCAAACTAGACCTCATCTAGGCTTGTATCCAGGACTTAATGTTCCTCTCCATAGGCGACAGGGATTTGGGGTTGCATTCCATACTCACCCGGGGAGTCAGGCCTCATCTCGAGGGGAAGCAAAGGACTCCACTCTCTTCTCGAGTCGCGACAGGTATCTCTTGGAGCCCACTGAGTGGTCTTTGCTCTGTAGGAGAGCTCTAGTGTTCATAAGCCTGTACATAAGTGAACACAGACATTCTGTGTGCATGTTGCTGCATACCCAAAATAGGGCCACAAGGAGCCTCATGCTCTCCATGCGGTGCGGAAGCTGTGCAGCCACGCAGCAGCTGAAGAATCCAACCAATTGCTCTTTTCTTACCTCTGACAGAGCTCGCATTGCCGTAGCCCTTGGCAGTTTGAAAACACTGGACCCTAACCACTCTCAAAGTAGGCCTGGGTTCTAGTTCGAATAGAAAGTCAATAGCGGAGCTGAGGACAGGAACGCGGCAGTCATTTATCACACGCTCCTGCAGCCTGCTACTACAGGGACACTAACGCTAGAAGCTAGGAATGTCTTTGCAAGGTGCGCAAAGGACAAGGGAGAACCTCGACCATGACTCTAGTATTTCAGTCCCCTGAGCAGATCTGAGGTTCTCCCGCTGTTGAAGCTAACCCATTCCTTTCAAATACAGGCTTCCTAACACAAGGCCAGTTGGCTGCTTGCTCTTCCACGAAGCAGGCTTCCTTAACTTGCAAACTGCGAATTCCGCTTAACAGCCTGGAGGAAAATCGCTTCTTGGAAGATTTTTTTCAGAGGCTGTATCCCCGGAGCTGGGGCCAAGCTAGGGGACCCATACTGACAAGGGAAGGCAAAACCACATCCAATGTCTTTGCTCTGGAGGACAGCTTTGGTGAGCCTAAGTCTTTCAGGAATATTTCTGGCTCCAACAGAGTCAAATTCTGTGTGTGAAGCTGCACAGCCAAAATAGGGGAACAGAGAGCCTGATTCTCTCTGTGTAGCTTTGAAGCTGTCATTCAAACAACAGCTTGAGAATCCATACAATGCTCTCCCTTACTGCTAAGAGAATTCTCATTGCTGTCGTCCTTGACAGTTTGTAGAAATCCGCACCCTAACCCTTCTCCAAGTAGGCCTGGGTCCTAGCTCGGAATAACAGGCAACAGCGGAGCTGAGGCCAGTAAGGCACAAGTGAGGTCTCACACACTCTTGCAGCCTGATCGTCCAGGAGCAGTAAGGCCTCTTTTTCCCTGTAGGAGGCTCGCTTGCCTTGCCTCCTGTGAACTGCATTTCCCAGCCTGGGCGCAAAGCTGTTCCTGAAGATTTTTTCTCAGGGGCTGTTTCCCTGGAGCTGGGTCGGACCTCGGGGGCCCAACTCACAGGGGAAGACAAAACCACATGGACAGGTCTATGCTCTGTAGGAGAGCTCTAGTGAACCTCATCTCTCAGGAACATTCTTGGCTTCTACAGAGACACCTCTGTGCATGAAGCTACACACCCAACATAGTGGCAAAGGGAGTCTGATTCTCTCCGTGGGTGCTGATGCTTTGTGGCAAAGCACCTGCTAAGAATCCATCCGCATAGGCTTCCCTCACCTTGACAGAGGTCTCATTGCTGTAGTCCTTGGCAGTTTGGAAAGAAGCAGACCCTTACCCTTCACCAAGTAGGCCCTTGTCCTTGTTTGAATGGAAAGGCAGTAGCTGAGCTGAGGCCAGTAAGGCGCCAGTCAAGTCTGACATATTCCCGATGCCTGCTCCTTCATGGAAAATAACGTTAGAATCTGGGAATGTCTTTGCAAGGCTGGCAAAGGGCAGTCAGGAACCTCGACCCTGCCTCTGGAATTTCTATCTTCTCAGCACATCTGGCGGTCTCGGTCAGGAGAAACTAACCCATTCCTTGCAAATATAGGCTTCCAAACACAGGCCGGTTGGCTGTCTCTTCTTGCCGAAGGAAGCTTGCTTATCCCACCTCCTGTGAACTCCACTTCCCAGCCTGGGTGATAAGAGGTTCTTGGAGATCTTTTCTCAGAGGCTGTTTCCAAGGAGCAGGGGCTGATCCCAGAGACCCACACGCACAGGGGAAGGGAAAACCGCATGGATAAGTCTTTGCTCTCTAGGAGTGCTCTAGTGAACCTCAGTCTGTGGGGAATGTTCTTGGCTCCAACGGGGACATCTCTGTGTGGGAAGCTGCATAGCCAACATAGAGACACAGAGACCTGATTCTCTCTGTGCAGCTTTGACGCTGTCGTTCAAACAACAAATTGAGAATCCACACAATGCTCTCCCTTACCACTGAGAGAGTTATCATTGCTGTAGCCCTTCGCAGTTTCTGGAAATCGGCACACAAACACTTCTCCAAGTAGGCCTGGGTTCAAGTTCAGATGAACATGCAATAGCGGAGCTGAGGCCAGTAAGGCACCAGTCAGGTGTCACACACTCTGGCAGCCTGCTCCTCCAGGGACAGTAAGGCCTCTATTTCCCTTCAGGAGGCTCGCTTGCCTTACTTCCTGTGAACAGCGTTTCCCAGCCTGGGCGGAAAGCAGTTCCTGGAGATCTTTTCTCAGGGGCTGTTTCCCCGGAGTTGGGGCGGACCTCGGGGACCCAACTCACAGGGGAAGGCAAAACCAAATGGACAGGTCTATGCTCTGTAGGAGATCTCTAGTTAACTGCCGGGGTCCAGCCCCAGCTGATCCAGGGTATTCGAAGCAGAGACGGCGTAGGCGAGGGCCAGGGAACAACTGCTTAATTCAACGTTAATTAAGGATATAAAGAGTAATAAAATGAGGATAGCTCAGTAGGAAAATTCAGTGGAGAAAAGAGGCTGAGTAGCTTGGTTTACGCGGGGGACCAATAAAACTTCAAGACAAGAAGCTTGCACCACTTACGTAGGCCGCAGGCGTCCTTCCGTTCTCCCGAAGGAGAGGAGACACTGAGGCCTCCCCGGTCGGATCTTAGAAGCCCAGGCAAAATTAGTAAGCTTGGTGGGTTCCGCGCTCCAGATGGAGACTCAACCAGAGTGAGAGAGAGAGAGAGACATGGGGAGACCAGTATTTCGAGAAACTGATCCCAATTCTTTATTTTCCATGGTCTACTTTTATACACTGAGATGTTATGCAAAAGTCACGTGGGGTCAGCAGTCCTGACTTTTATCAAAGTCAGGTGCTTCATACAAAAGTATACAGAGGTCTTAGGGGTGTTACATCATCTTCTGGCCGGGGGGCCTGCTGACAATTTACGACCCTCTCCTTGTGACAGCGGTCAGTCAACCAGGACACTTATTTCTCCAGGGGTGATTATTCTTAAAACAGACGCCACCCAAATAAAGTTACATTCCTATAGGGTGAGGGTGTAGTGGGTTTTAGTTAAGGAAAGAATTTACTTAGCCTAAGGTCTAACGTGATTTATATCAAAGGTTAATACTTATTTCTTCTATATATTCATTAATGTGTATAAGGGCAGGGGATGTGGAGACTTAGCAGTAAACATCAGCTCAACAAATGAAAAACCCTTCACCAATATGATTTCTAATCAGCCCATTATACTTATACTAATAATTTTCTAACTTTTCTAAGGAACCTGTTTTTAGAAGGTTTAAAGCATCTCGTGCCTCTCATGGTTGGGAGGCTGTGAGCAATCACATGTGGCCGGACAAGCCTGTCAGGCAGGCTAGAGAACCTTCAGAGGAGTTTGTAGGTTAAAACACTCTTGTCACACCCAGGGGTTTTTATCAACTGGAGCTCTAGGTTAACTCCTTCTCCGAAAGAGGTGGTGGGGGACAGCCCCCCGTAAAGTCAGAGGTGTAGGTGAGAGCACAAAGTAGTAAGGTAGGCAGGCTCTGGTGATGGGGGTAGATGCTCGAGGATTTCCAGGGGGACTCCTGAGGCTCGATCCCGCCTTTGCGTATGTCGAGCCTCCTTCCTCATGACCTTTGCCATGGGCGGAGTGCCTCACTCTGGCCCCCAACAGTGAACCTCCTCTCTCAGGAACATTCTTGGCTCCTATCGAGACACCTCTGTGCGTGTAGCTACACACGCAACGTAGGGGCAAAGGGAGCCAGATTCTTTCCGTGGGGTGCTGATGCTTTGTGGCAAAGCACCTGCTTGAGAATCCATCAGCTTACGCTTCCCTCGCCTTGACAGAGGTCTCATTGCTGTAGCCCTTGGCAGTTTGGAAAGAAGAGGACCCTTACCTTTCATAAAGTGGGCCCTTGTCCTAGTTTGAAAGGAAAGGCAAGAGCTGAGCTGAGGCCAATAAGGCGCCAGTCAAGTCTGACATATTCCCGAAGCCTGCTCCTTCATGGAAAATAACGCTGGAATCTAGGAATGTCTCTGCAAGGCTGGCAAAGGGCAGTCAGGAGCCTGCACCCTGCCTCTGGAATTACCGACTTCTGAACAGATCTGGAGGTCTCCCTTAGGGGAAGCTAACCCATTCTTCCAAATAGAGGCTTCCAAACGCAGGCCGCTTGGCTGCCTCTTGCTCTCTGAAGGAGGCCTGCTTTTCCCGCCTCCTATGAACCCCACATCCCAGCCTCTGGGAAAAGCGGATCTTGAAGATCTTTTCTCAGGGGTTGTTTCCACGGAGCTGGGGCCGAGCCTGGAGCCCCAAACGCACAGGGGAAGAAAAACCACATGGACAAGTCTTTGCTCTCTAGGAGAGCTCTAGTGAACCTCACTCTGTCAGGAACGTTCTTCTTTCCTATGGAGACACCCCTGTCTGTGAAGCTGTGTACCGAACATGGAGACACAGAGTCTGATTCTCTCTGTGCAGCTTTGAAGCTGTCGTTCAAACAACAGCTTGAAAATCCATACAATGCTCTTCCTTACCCGTGACACAGTTCTCATTGCTATACCCCTTGGCAGTATTTAGAAATCCATACCCAAACCCTTCTCCTAGTAGGCCTGGGTCCTAGTTCGGAGGAACACGCAATGGCGGAGCTGAGGCCAGTAAGGCACCAGTCAGGTCTCACACACTCTGGCAGCCTGATCGTCCAGGGAGACTAAGGCCTGTTGTGCCTTGCAGGCGGCTCGCTTGTGTTACCTCCTGTGAACTGCATTTGCCAGCCTGGGGGAATAGCGGTCCCTGGAGATCTTTTCTCAGGGGCTCCTTCCCCTGAGCTGGGGCGGACCTCAGGGACCCAACTCACAGGGCAAGGCAAAACCATATGGACAGGTCTATGCTCTGTAGCAGACTTCTAGTGAACCTCATCTCTCAGGAACATTCTTGGCTCCTATAGAGACACTTCTGTGTGTGAAGCTGCGTACCTAACATAGGGGCACAGAGAGCCTGATTCTCTCAGTTCATTTTGACCCTGTCGTTCAGAAAACAGCTTGAGAATCCATAAAATGCTCTCCCTTACCGCTGAGAGAATTCTCACTGCTGTAGCCCTTGGCACTTTGTAGAAATCCGCACCCAAACGCTTCTCCAAATAGGCCTGGGTCCTAGTTCGGAGGAACAGGCAATGGTGGAACTGAGGCCAGTAAGGCAACAGTCAGGTTTCACACACTCTGGCAGCCTGCTCCTCCAGGGACAGTAAGGCCTCTTTTTCTCTGCAGGAGATTCGCTTGAACAGCGTTTCCCAGCCTCAGCGAAGCGGTTCCTGGAGATCTTTTCTCAGGGACAGTTTCCCCGGAGGTGTGGCGGACCTTGGGGACCCAACTCACAGGGGAAGGAAAAACCACATGGACAGGTCTATGCTCTGTAGGAGAGGTTTAGTGAACCTAATCTCTCAGGAACATTCTTGGCTCCTATAGAGACAACTCTGTGTGTGAAGCTACACTCCCAACATTGGGGAACAGGGATCTTGGTTCTCTCCGTGGGGTGCTGATGCTTTGTAGTAAAGCACCTGCTTGAGAATCCATCCTCTTAGGCTTCCCTCGCCTTGACAGAGGTCTCATTGCTGTAGCCCTTGGCAGTTTCAAAGAAGAAGACCCTTACCCTTCATAAAGTAGGCCCTTGTCCTAGTTTGAATGGAAAGGCAATAGCTGAACTGAGGTCAATAAGGAGCCAGTCCCCTCTGACACATTCCTGAAGCCTGCTCCTTCATGGAATATAACTCTAGAATGTTGGAATGTCTTTGCAAGGCTGGCAAAGGGCAGTCAGGAACCAGCCCCCTGCCTCTGGAATTACCGACTTCTGAGCAGATCTGGAGGTCTCCTTTAGGAGAAGCTAACCCATTCCTTCCAAATAGAGGCTTCAAAACACAGGCAGGTTGGCTGCCTTTCGTGCCCGAAGGAGGCTTGCTTTTCTCTCCTCCTATGAACCCCAGTTCCCAGCCTCTGGGAAAAGCGTATCTTGAAGATATTTTCTCAGGGGTTGTTTCCACGGAGCTGGGGCCGAGCCCGGGGCCCAAAGGCACAGGGGAAGGCAAGACCACATGGACAGGTCTATGCTCTGTAGCAGACCTCTAGTGAACCTCATCTCTCAGGAGCATTCTTGGCTCCTACAGAGACACCTCTGTGTGTGAAGCTGCATACCTAACATAGGGGCAGAGAGAGCCTGATTCTCTCTGTTCATTTTGACGCTGTCATTCAGAAAACAGCTTGAGAATCCATAAAATGCTCTCCCTTACCACTGAGAGAATTCTCACTGCTGTAGCCCTTGGCACTTTGTAGAAATCTGCACCCAAACGCTTTTCCAAGTAGGCCTGGGTGCTAGCTCGGATGAACAGGCAATGGTGGAACTGAGGCCAGTAAGGCAACAGTCAGGTTTCACACATTCTGGCAGCCTGCTCCTCCAGGGACTGTAAGGCCCCTTTTACTTTGCAGGAGATTCGCTTGCCTTACTTCATGTGAACAGCATTTCCCAGCCTCGGCGAAGCGGTTCCTGGAGATCTTTTCTCAGGGACAGTTTCCCCGGAGGTGTGGCGGACCTCGGGGACCCAACTCACAGGGGAAGGCAAAACCACATGGACAGGTCTATGCTCTGTAGGAGAGGTTTAGTGAACCTAATCTCTCAGGAACATTCTTGGCTCCTATAGAGACAACTCTGTGTGTGAAGCCACACTCCCAACATTGGTGCACAGGGAGCTTGATTCTCTCCGTGGGGTGCTGATGCTTTGTGGCAAAGCACCTGCTTGAGAATCCATCCTCTTAGGCTTCCCTCGCCTTGACAGAGGTCTCATTCCTGTAGCCCTTGGCAGTTTGCAAAGAAGAAGACCCTTACCCTTCATAAAGTAGGGCCTTGTCCTAGTTTGAATGGAAAGGCAATAGCTGAGCTGAGGTCAATAAGGAGCCAGTCCTGTCTGACACATTCCCGAAGCCTGCTCCTTCATGGAAAATAACTCTAGAATCTAGGAATATCTTTGCAAGGCTGCAAAGGGCAGTCAGGAACCAGTACCCTGCCTCTGGAATTACCGACTTCTGAGCAGATCTGGAGGTCTCCTTTAGGAGAAGCTAACCCATTCCTTCCAAATAGAGGCTTCAAAACACAGGCAGGTGGGCTGCCTTTTCGTTCCCTATGGAGGCGTGCTTTTCTCTCCTCCTACGAACCCCGGTTCCCAGACACTGGGAAAAGTGGATCTTGAAGATATTTTCTCAGGGGTTGTTTTCTTGGAGCTGGGGCCGAGCCTGGAGTCCCAAAGGCACAGGGGAAGGCAAGACCACATGGACAAGCCTTTGCTCTTTAGTATAGCTCTAATGAACCTCTCTCTGTCAGGATCTTTCTTGATTCCTACGGAGACACACCTGTGTGTGAAGCTGCGGGCACAGAGAGCCTGATTACCCCTGTGCAGCGCTGAGTCTGGGCGGCTAAACAACAGCTTGGGAATGCAGCCTGGGGCGCTTCCCTTCCCTCGGACAGAGCTCTCCTTGCGGTAGGCCTTGGTAGTTTGCATACAATGGGGCCCTAAGCCCTCTGCAAGTTGGCCTGGCTCCTAGGTCCAAAGGGCAGGCCAGAGCGGAGCTGAGGCTGTCAGGCTCCAGACACATCTCCCATACTCCTACATCCTGCTCCTACCCGGGCGTGAACGCTAGAAGCTGGGAAGGTACCTGGACCGTGCAGGGGCGGGGCGAACGCGTGCGGCGTGGGGCGGGTTCGGCTTCTGGCGGGGGTGGGGGCGGGCTTCCCAGTTGTCCTCTGGGAGGTGGACACTGAGGCTGAAAACTCGCCGGGAGCGCACCCGGGACTGGGTAAACCCGGGCTGCGCGGGTCGAGATTCCGATGGCTTTGGGTGGGGGTTGGTCCCAGTTGTGCTCCCGGGGGTCGCCACTGCGGCTGGGAACGCGCCGGGAGCGCGGCAGGGGCGGGGCTAACACTTGGGGGCGCGGGGCGGGGGTCGGCTCATGGGGGGGATGGGGAGGGGTTCCCAGTTGTGCTCTCGGGGGTTGCAACTGCGGCTGGGAACACCCATTTCGTCCGCTCCTGGGTCCCCAAGGATCGCCATCCCGTGGGTGCAGTGGAGGGCTGCGGACCACAGGTAAGGGAACTGGGACTGCGTGGAGCAGGGAACCAAGTATTCCGCCGTCTGTTGGCACATTCTCGGAGCTCCCCAACCTGGCGGTCGCAGAAAGGCCTTGCCTTTGGGGTCAAGGCCTTTACCGCTCCACCCCTCTGCTGAAAAATCTCCGAGTCTGCGCGGTTCTTCCAAGCAGCCTAGTGTCCGCTGGAAGTCCAAGGGACAGAACACTGAACTCTGGCCGGCTGGCCCAGCCCTGCTTCTGGCACTTTGTAAGCCAGCGGGCCCTTGAGCACCTGCTGGGATGGGAAAGGGAAGGGTCCACGGATTGCACCCTAGAAACTTAGTAGGGTGCATGGATTTCAAACCCTGGTGGCCGCCCAGGCAGCAAAGAAGGGGGGAGGGCACCTTGCTGCCCTTTCATGGCAGAATCTGTGGTTGTCCAGCTGTGTGGGCCTTTTCATGAGGACCCTGTGCAATAAAAGTTTGGTGTTTTGGAACTGAATAATTAGAACGTGTAAAAGCTTTAAATTATGTGGTGGTGTAATTAAAAAACAAAACAAAACAAAACCAAGCTCCAAGTGTTTTGCAAATGGAGGTTTAAATATTGAAGGACTGTATTCCTTGCACTGTGGCATTCTATCAAGAAGTGTGCAGGATTTTTTTTTTTTTTAAGAAAAGTGTTCGAAGTGAGGGAAACAGGAAACCCAGAGGTGCCCCTGTATTTTGGGGAAGGCCTTAGGAGGTCACTTGGAAATGCTTCTGGCTGTGCGGGAGGGCGGCAGATGGGCTGTGCAGGCTTGTCCTTTGCATGGATGTTCTTGTGTGTGGAAACCCAGCTCGGAGCCATCTCCTGATGTGTAAGAATTTCGCAGACAAACCTTGAGCTAAGCAATGCATTTTTTCCTAAGAAAATGTTTGTCTTAAGCGATGTAAATATCCTATGTATTTCTGCTAGACTCTGGCTTCAGGTCGGTTCCCCCAAAAGGCTCCGAAGCGATTTGAACAAAACAGCATATTTTCCTCCTAGCTTGTTCTCCTTATCTATGTTAAGGAAATGATATATTTGCCTGCAATACTGCCTTTCTTCAAGATTCATGTCAATCAAGTTTTGGCCCGGGATGACTCACCTGCTGCCAGTATTATCTCAATGCATGTCGTGGGGGAAGGGCCTGGTGCCATTCCCTGAAACAGTTCCTTTCTTTCCTTAGCTGACTGCTAGTGCCTGTAGAATATCTGGCTAAAGACCAGCAGGGGGTACTCTTACTATCCCCCCACCCCGCCTCAAGTCTAAGTCAGCAGCTTTCTCTATCTCTTTAATACTTTAATAACACTTGATGACACAAAAGCTCTGAGCGATCAAATCATATCAAATCTTCATTTCAGATTGAAGATGCATTCCATGGTATTGCCATCTTAAGTCTTTCCATCGTTATGGAATATCTGTCCATGTATTCAGGATAGTTTTCAGCCAGGGTGTATAATTTCCAGTGTGCCAGTCTTGTCATCCTCGTTACATTCATGGCAAAGTGTTTTATTCATGTTGATATTATTGAAAGGGAATTTTTTAAAATTCCTTTTCAGATTATTATCTGCTAATGTATACAGATAAAACTGTGTAATCATTCATTTTGATCAGTTTGGACAGCTTGATAGTTGTCTTTAATTTCTTTACTTTCTGACACTTTAAGATTATCCTGGGACACATATGTAATGCCTCACCCCTAAATTCAGACATGTGTTCAAAGAACTTCTGTCCTTTTATTTATTTATTTATTTATTTATTCTTTAACATTGAAATCGTTTTGACTATGCTGGGTGTTTGTTGCTAAATGGAAGTAGCTAGGACCTCTGGACTGCAGTCTCTCATCTCTTGCTGACCTCTTGTTGACCTCTGCAGATTCCTGGTAGGTGGGAGCTTGTTAGTTCCTTGTTCCTTATCAGAACCTCCTGTGGTAAGTGTTTTTCTCTTCTCTGTTGCCTGGTAAGGGTGGGTGGTCATGGGCATCCCAAAGTTGGCTAGAAGTCAATTATTTAGGCAGGCTTGTGCATAGATATGGGAGAAGGCAATGGCACCCCACTCCTGGAAAATCCCAAGGACGGAGGAGCCTGGTAGGCTGCAGTCCATGGGGTGGCTAAGAGTCGGACACCACTGAGCGACTTCATTTTCACTTTTCACTTTCATGCATAGGAGGAGGAAATGGCAACCCAGTCCAGTGTTCTTGCCTAGAGAACCCCAGGGACTGCGGGGCCTGGTGGGCTGCCATCTATGGCGTGGCACAGGGTCGGCCTCAACTGAACCACTTAGCAGCTGCAGCAGCAGCAGCAGCAGTGCATAGATATCAAAGGGGATGAGAACAGTCAGGTAGGATCACATATGTCACCGTGAAACAATACTTCTCCTCTTAGCCAAAGCTAACAAAAGATTTCTGTTCTAGGTCAACCTAGAAGAGATCACTTAAGAGGTAAAGAAACTTAAACTCCATTAGCAAAGGCAGTTCAACATCTCAAGAAAACTTGTGCTAGGCACAAAACTCTTTTCTGGGGGCCTACTTTCCCTACAACCTCCTTATCCCATTCTGTACCCATTCCTTTGCTTCTCCCGTCCTGAAAATGCCACCTGTAAGACAGAACTACTTCGTTTTCCTCCTTAAAGTGTGATTGCATTCCATACATTCTTGTAATAACAAGTCATACATTTCCCTTCAGCAACCAAGAACTCACTCTTATATTGGCATTTGATAGATTGGTGAGCATACCTATCAGTGATAATAGCGCCCACCCCGCTTCCTGCAAGAACAGAACAAAACAAAACAAAACAAAAAAATTGCTTTCTTACATTTAATATGTTCGGATGGTGCCAGTCACTATTCATGCAGAGTCAAAAATCTCTTTTGTTTCTGTGTAAAAGGGAGGTCCTTTCAAGTCGTGAATGTTTAAGAAGTTTCATTTATTTGGAAGTGACCTAGCTATTCAATACACTGTCGTCACTTAGTTTAGCACCAGGATAGAAACTCAGGTAACCAAAACACCTGGAGGAACGATTGTAAGTTCAGTTCAGTTCAGTTGCTCAGTCGAGTCTGACTCTTTGGGACCCCGTGGCCTGCAGGACGCCAGGCTTCCGTGTCCATCACCAACTCCAGGGGCTTGCTCAAACTCATGTCCATCGAGTCAGTGATGCCATCCAACCATCTTATCCTCTGTCATCCCCTTCTCCTCTGCCTTCAATCAAGACTATGAGAGGCAGATATTTTACAGTATAATTATTGTTAAGAGTTTATCTAAAAGCTCATATCACATTTACATTTTTTACATTGGTTGTTGCTGTTTCCAGGTACTTTCTTGCTGACAAGCTTGTGACACATATAACAAAAGAGCAATTTTTACCTCAAAAGAAACCTAGGCACTATGAACATGTTGTGCTTAATGTTGTTGACTCTTAGACATGTCTATAGTGGAGGAGCAAAACCAAAAATACTAGATATTTAATATTGACTAGTTCCCAGTTCACGGGACTCTGACATTCATTTAGGTCAATGTTTTCTTGTATTTCCAGCAGTTTGATTTGGAAGGGCTGCCTTGTCTTGAGACCATTGAAATCAGAACTCAGAACTTGAGCAATATTATCAAAAACCACAAGGCTCACACTGACACATACCTTAATCCAGACAGACAGACAAGACATCTTCTAGTTTTCCGCCTGAGATTTAAAATATTTCTTTGAGCCGTTTTCCTGGGAAGTGGGGGGGGGGGTAGTGGGGGTGGCAGCGAGGCAGGCTTGGGTAACAAGCTAATTGTTGGTCATTGCATATGCAAAGAACCAGCTTTCCGGGTTCCAAGGAAAAAAGTTTCCTTGGTACCCAATTTTGTTTGGATCTATAGACTCTCATGGCCCTCCTAGGTCAGGACATCTTTCCTTTCTGTAGTCCTCGTTTTATCCCTAAATCATAGACAGCTTGGATTGTCTCTGTGGGGTGGATGTATTGTCCTCGTGTTTGACCTGGCGGCAGTAGCGAGGTCCGAGAGCCTCTCCTGGAACCGGGCGCGGGGACGGGGCTCACCAGGAGCCCCTGGTGGAAGTGCGCAACGCGCCGGGAGCGTGCCAGGGGCGGGGCGATCCCGGGCGGCGTGGGTCGGGGTTCTGTTCGGGAGGGGGTGGGGGGCGGTAACAGTTGTGCTCTCGGGGGTCCCCACTGCAGCTGGAAACGCGCTGGGAGTGCGGCAGGGGCGGGGTGAACCCGGGTGGCGCGGGGCGGAGTTCGGCTCCTGGCGGGGGTGGGGGAGGGCTTCCCAGTTGTGCTCTCGGTGGTGGCCACTGCGGCTGGAAACGCGCCGGGAGCGCACCTGGGGCGGGGTAAACCTGGGCTGCGCGTTTCGAGATTTAGATGGCTGTGGGTGGGGGTTCGGTCCCAGTTGTGCTCTCGGGGGTCGCCACTGCGGCTAGGAACGCCCATTTCCTACGCTCCTGTGTCCCCAAGGATCCACATCTAGTGGGTGCAGCGGAGGGCTGCGGGCCACAGGTCAGGGAACTGGGACTGCTTGGAGCAGGGAACCAAGTATTCCGCCCTCTGTTGGCACATTCTCGGAGCTCCCCAACCTGGCGGTTGCAGAAAGGCCTCGCCCTTGGTGTCAAGGCCTTTACCGCTCCACCCCTTTGCTGAAAAATCTCAGTCTGAACGGTTTTCCCAAGCAGCCTAGTGTCCCCTGGAAGTCCAAGGGACAGAACACTGAACTCTGGCCGGCTGGCCCAGCCCTGCTTCTGGCACTTTGTAAGCCAGCTGGCCCTTGAGCACCTGCTGGGATGGGAAAGGGAAGGGTCCACGGATTGCACCCTAGAAACTTAGTAGGGTGCATGGATTTCAAACCCTGGTGGCCGCCCAGGCAGCAAAGAAGGGGGGAGGGCACCTTGCTGCCCTTTCATGGCAGAATCTGTGGCTGTCCTGATGCGTGGGCCTTTTCATGGGGACCTTGTGCAATAAAAGTTTGGTGTTTTGGTACTGAATAATTAGAAATTGTAAAAAGTTTAAATTATGCGGTGGTGTAATTAAAAAACAAAACAAAACAAAACCAAGCCCCAAGTGTTTGGCACAGGGAGGTTTAAGTATTGAAGGCCTGTTTTCCTTGCACTGTGGCATTCTATCAAGAAGTGTGCAGGATTTTTTTTTTTTAAGAAAAGTGTTCGAAGTGAGGGAAACAGGAAACCCAGAGGTGCCCCTGTATTTTGGGGAAGGCCTTAGGAGGTCACTTGGAAATGCTGCTGGCTGTGGGGGAGGGGGGCAGATGGGCTGTGCAGGCTTGTCCTTTGCATTCATGTTCTTGTTTGTAGAAACCCAGCTCGGAGCCATCTCCTGATGTGTAAGAATTTCGCAGACAAACCTTGAGCTAAGCAATGCATTTGTTCCTGAGGAAATGTTTGTCTTAAGCGATGTAAATATCCTATGTATATCTGCTGGACACTGGCTTCAGGTCGGTTCCCCCAATAGGCTCAGAAGCGACTTGAACAAAACAGTATGTTTTCCTCGTACCTTGTTCTCCTAATCTATGTTAAGGAAATGATATATTTGCCTGCAATACTGCCTTTCTTCAAGATTCATGTCAATCAGTTTTTGGCCCAGGATGACTCACCTGCTGCCAATGTGACCTCAAGGTATGTCGTGGGGGAGGGGCCTGGGGCCATTCCCTGAGACAGTGCCTTTCTTTCCTTAGCTGACTGCTAGTGCCTGTATAATATCTGGCTAGAGACCAGCAGGGCGTACACCCCGCCTCAAGTCTAAGTCAGCAGTTTTCTCTATCTCATTTATACTTTAATAACAATTGATGACACAAAAGCTCTGAGTGATCAAATCATATCAAATCTTCATTTCAGATTGAAGATGCATTCCATGGTATTGCCATCTTAAGTCTTTCCATTGTTATGGAATACCTGTCCATGTATTCAGGATAGTTTTCAGCCAGGGTGTATAAGTTCCAGTGTGCCAGTCTTGTCATCCTCGTTACATCCATGGCAAAGTGTTGTATTCATGTTGACATTATTGAAAGGGAATTTTTTTTAATTCCTTTTCAGATTATTATCTGGTAATATATACAGAAAAAACTGTGTAATCTTTCGTTTTTATCAGTTTGGACAGCTTGATAGTTGTCTTTAATTTCTTTCCTTTCTCATACTTTAAGATTTTCCGGGCACATACATGTACTGCCTCACCCCTAATCTCAGTCATGTGTTCAAAGAACTTCTGTCCTTTATTTGTTTACTTATTTTTTGCAACATTGAATTCGTTTTGACTATGCTGGGTCTCTGCTGCAAGATGGAAGTTGCTAGGACCTCTGGACTGCAGTCTTCCATCTCTTACTGACCTCTTGTTGACCTCTGCAGAATCCTGGTTGGCGGGAGCTTGTTAGTTCCTCGTTCCTTACCAGGACCTCCTGTGGTAAGTGTTTTTCTCTTCTCTGTTGCCTTGTAAGGGTGGATGGTCATTGGCATCCCAAAGCTAGCTAGAAGTCAATGATTTAGGCAGGCTTGTGCATAGATATGGGAGAAGGCAATGGCACCCCACTCCAGTACTCTTGCGTGGAAAATCCCATGGATGGAGGAGCCTGGTAGGCTGCAGCCCATGGGGTCGCTAAGAGTCGGACACCACTGAGCGACTTCACGTTCACTTTTCACTTTCATGCATGGGAGGAGGAAATGGCAACCCACTCCAGTGTTCTTGCCTAGAGAACCCCAGGGACTGCGGGGCCTCGTGGGCTGCCGTCTATGGGGTCGCACAGAGTCGGACACGACTGAAACGACTTAGCAGCAGCAGCGGCGGCAGCAGCAGCAGAAGCAGTGCATCGATATCAAAAGGGCTGCAAACAGTCAGGAAGGATCACATATGTCACCGTGAAACACTACTTCTCCACGTAGCCAAAGCTAACCAAAGATTTCTGTCCTAGGTCAACCTAGAAGAGATCACTTAAGAGGTAAAGAAACTTAAACTCCATTAGCAAAGGCAGTTCGACATCTCAAGAAAACTTGTGCTGGGCACAGAACTCTTTTCTGGGGGTCCACTTTCCCTACAACCTCCTTATCCCATTCTGTACCCATTCCTTTGCTTCTCCCATCCTGAAACGGCCACCTGTAAGACAGAACTACTTTGTTTTCCTTCCTCAAGTGCCATTGCATTCCACATGCTTTCTTGTAATAACAAGTCATACATTTCCCTTAAGCAACCAAGAACTGACTTTTATATTGGCATTCGCTATAGCCCGCCCCCCTCCCCCCACCCCCAAGAACAGAACAAAACAAAACAAAACAATTGCTTTCGTACATTTAACATGTCAGGATGGTGCCAGACACTATTCATGGAGAGTCAAAAATCTCTTTTGTTTCTGTGTAAAAGGGAGGTCCTTTCAAGTCGTGAATGTTTCAGAACTTTCATTTATTTGGAAATGACCTAGCTATTCAATACACTGTCGTCACAAGGATAGAAACTCGGGTAACCAAAACACCTGGAGAAACATTTGTTAGTTCAGTTCAGTTCAGTTGCTCAGTCGTGTCTGACTCTTTGGGACCCCGTGGCCTGAAGGACGCCAGGCTTCCGTGTCCGTCACCAGCTCCAGGGGCTTGCTCAAACTCATGTCCATCGAGTCAGTGATGCCATCCAACCATCTTATCCTCTGTCATCCCCTTCTCCTCTGCCTTCAATCAAGACTATGAGAGGCAGATATTTTAGAGTATAATTATTGTAAAGAGTTTGTCTAAAAGCTCATATCACATTTACATTTTTTACTTTTGTTGTTGTCGTTTCCAGGTAGTTTCTTGCTGACAAGCTTGTGACAGATATAACAATAGAGCAATTTTTACCTCAAAAGAAACCTAGGCACTATGAACATGTTGTGCTTAATGTTGTTGACTCTTAGACATGTCTATAATGGAGGAGCAAAACCAAAAATACTAGATATTTAATATTGACCAGTTCCCAGTTCACGGGACTCTGACATTCATTTAGGTCAATGTTTTCTTGTATTTCCAGCAGTTTGATTTGGAAGGGCTGCCTTGTCTTGAGACCATTGAAATCAGAACTCAGAACTTGAGCAATATTATCAAAAAACACAGGGCTCACACTGACACATACCTTAATCCAAACAGACAGACAAGACATCTTCCAGGTTTCCGCCTGAGATTTAAAATATTTCTTTGAGCCAGTCTTCTGGGGAGTGGGGGGATGGGGGTGGCAGTAAGGCAGGCTTGGGTAACAAGCTAATTGTTGGTCATTGCATATGCAAAGAACCAGCTTTCCGGGTTCCAAGGAAAAAAGTTTCCTTGGTAACCAACTTTGTCTGGTTCTATAGAATATCATGGCCCTCCTAGGTCAGGTCATCTTGCCTTTCTGTAGTCCTCGTTTTATCCCTAAATCATAGACAGCTTGGATTGTCTCTGTGGGGTGTATGTATTGTCCTCATGTTTGACCTGGCGGCAGCAGCGAGGTCTGAGAGCCTCTCCTGGAACCCGGCGTGGGGACGGGGCTCACCGAGAGCCACTGGTGAAGGTGGGCAGCGCCCCTGGAGCGCGGCAGGGGCGGGGCGAACCCGGGCGGCGCAGGGCGGGTGTCAGCTCCTGGCGGGGGTAGGGGAGGGCTTCCCAGTTGTGCTCTCGGAGATGGCCACTGCAGCTGGAAACGCGCCGGGAGCGCAGCCAGGGTGGGGTAAACCTGGGCTGCACAGGTCGAGATTCCGCTCGCTGTGGGTGGGGGGTCGGTCCCTGTTGTGCTCCCGGGGGTCGCCAATATGGCTGGGAACCCGCCGGGAGCCCGGCAGGGCCGGGGCGAAACGTGGCGGCACGGGTCGGGGTGGGGTTCCGTTCGCAGTGGGGGTCGGCTCCTGGCGGGGGTGGGGGAGGGCTTTCCAGATGTGCTGTTGGGGGTCGCCATTGCGGCTGGGAATGCCCATTTCGTGAACTCCTGGATCCCCAAGGATCGGCATCCATTGGCCACAGCGGAGGGGTGCGGAACACAGGTAAGGGAACGGGGACTGCCTGGAGCAGGGAACCATGTATTCCGCCCTGTGTTGGCACAGTCTCAGAGCTCCCCAACCTGGCGGTCGCAGAAAGGCCTCGTCTTTGGGGTCAAGGCCTTTACCGCTCCACCCCTCTGCTGAAAAACCTCAGAGACTGCACGGTTTTCCCAAGCAGCCTAGTGTCCGCTGGAAGTCCAAGGGACAGAACCCTGAATTCTGGCCGGCTGGCCCAGCCCTGCTTCTGGCACTTTGTAGGCCAGCGGGCCCTGGAGCACCTGCTAGGATGGGAAAGGGAAGGGTACGCGAATTGCACCCTGGTGGCCACCGAGGCAGCAAATAAGGGGGGAGGGCACCTTACTGCCCTTTAATGGCAGACAGAATCTGTGGCTGTCCTGCTGCGTGGGCCTTTTCATGGGGACCTTGTGCAATAAAAGTTTACCGGTGACCTTAGGGAACTTCCCAGTGTGCTTCTGACAGATGAGGGATGCTGTGGAGTTGGCGGGGCCTCTCAGGACTCCGCTGGGTTTGGCGCAATGGAAGAGGGCCTCATCTCCAGGGAAGGCAGGAACCTCAGGCTTCCTCTCCGTTTCGGACTCCGACCACAGGGTCCCTGCAGAGTTGGGACAGGAGAGTCAGGAATCGTCTTGTCTGAGGAAGGGAACTCCGCTTGCCTCTCGAGGTGCTCAGGGGAGCTCAGGCCCCTTGTTGAGCTGTGTGTGGAACCTGCGGGTGTTTCCGGAAATGCACGAAGGTGACAGTGCCCCTTCGTGTTGTGCCTTCACCCACTGAGTTGCCTTCGAAGAGGTGTCCGGGCCTCGGGTTCTTTTCAAGAGCAGACAGGGAAATCGGGGTCTTTCAGCATGTGGGACCACACACGGGGCTAGTCTCAAATTTCCTAGTGAGGCCGGCTTCATCCTGAGGTCTGCTGGGAAGGCCGGGGACCCTTCCAGACAACGCAGGGGGATCGACTCTCCTGTCGCCATCAGGAGGGGAGAAGGGGCTCAGATGAAGTGGGGACGGAACCCTCGGTGTTACCCTCGAGGGAAACCGGCGTGTGGGGGACTTTTGGGGGTTGCATGAAAGGAGTCAGGTACCGTTTCGCACTTCAGGACAGAACCTGGGACTTCCCTTAGACGCCGTAGCGGGTAAGGGCCTCATCTTGCGAAGACGTTGGGACCATGTGGATTTTCTCGAGTTGCGGCGGGATTCTAGAGTTACGACGGGGATTTCAGGCTTCCTCTTGTGTTGGCCCCGGGAAGCCTAATCTTCCATTCGAGTTGCGAGGGAAAGCTGAGGGTTGCACTCGAGTCACTGCAGGGCCAAAGAGACCTCATCTAGGCCTGTGTCCGGGACTTAACGTTCCTCTCAAGAGAAGACAGGGATCTCAGGGTGGCGTTCCAGACTCCCCCCGGGAGTCAGGCCTCGCCTCGAGGGCAAGCCAAGGATGCCGCTCTCCTCTCAAGTCGCGACGCAGATCTCTTGGAACCCACTGAGTGGCCTCAAGGGAGTCAGGCCTTCTCTTCAGTTTGGAGAGAGGACTCGGGGTTGTGCTCTGGGTCAGGCAGGAAAAGAAGGCCCTCACCTCGCGAGGATGGGGGCTTCTCAGGGGTTTCCTCGAGCTGCGGCGCCCGTGGGGGTTTTCTCACGCGGCAAGACGAGGATCTCAGGGAGCCTCTCGTGCGGTGCCAGGGAAGTCAGGTTTCTGTGCGCGTGGCGAGGGGGAGCGCGTCATGGCTCTCCAGTCATGGGAGAGGACTAGGGCCTCCAGACGCGTTGAAGAAGGACACTTGAGGTCTTTCTGGGGTTGCGGCGGGAAAGCCTCATTTCCCTCGACTTCTGCCGGGGACCTGAGGGAACTTCCCGTGGTGCCTCTGATAGGTGAGGGATGCTGTGGAGTTGGCGGGGCCTCTCGGGACTCCGCTGGGCTTGGCGCAATGGAAGAGGGCCTCATCTCGAGGGGAGACAGGAAATTTAGGCTTCCTCTCCTTCTCGGACTCCAACCACAGGGTCCCTGCAGAGTTGGGACAGGAGAGTCAGGCCTCGTCTTGTCTGAGGAAGGGAACACCGCTTGCCTCTCGAATTGCTCAGGGTGTCTCACGCACCTCGTCGAGCTGTGTGTGGAAACCGCGGGTTTTTCCGGACGACGCACGGGGGTGTCAGTGCCCCTTCGAATGGTAACTTCACCCACAGGGTTGCCTTCGAAGAGGTGTCCGGGCATCGGGTTCTTATCGAGAGCGGACTGGGAAATCGGGGTCGTTTGGCATGTGGCACAACCCATGGGGCTCGTCTCGAATTTCCTCGGCAGGCCGGCCTCATCCTGAGGTGTGCCGGGAAAGCCGGGAACCCCTTCCAGAATACGCAGGGGAATCGACTCTCCTGTCGTGATGAGGAGGGGAGAAGGGGCTCAGATGAAGGGGTGCCAGGACCCTCGGTGTTCCCCTCGAGGGAACCCGGCGTGTCTGGGAAATTTTGGAGGTTGCATGAAGGGTGTCAGGTACCGTTTCGCAACTCAGGACGGAACGTGAGACTTCCCTTGAGACGCCGTAGCGGGCAAGGGCCCCATCTTGCGAAGACGTTGGGACCACGTGGTTTTTCTCGAGTTGCGGCGGGATTCTCGAGTTACGACGGGGATTTCAGGCTTCCTCTTGGGTTGGCCCTGGGAAGCCCCATCTTCCATTCTAGTTGCGAGGGAAAGCTGGGGGTTGCGCTCGAGTCACTGCAGGGCCCAAGAGACCTCATCTAGGCGTGTGTCCAGGACCTAGTAGTACTCTCAAGGGAAGACAGGGATCCCGGGGTTGCACTCCAGAGTCCCCCGTGGAGTCAGGCCTCGCCTCGAGGGGAAGCAAAGGACTCCGCTCTTCTCTTGAGCCACGACGCGGATCTCTTAGAGCCCTCTGAGTGGCCTCAAGGGAGTCAAGCCTAATCTTCAGTTTGGAGAGAGGACTCGGGATTGCTCTCCAGGAAAGGCAGGAAAAGAAGGCCCTCACCTCGCGAGGACGGGGGCTTCTCAGGTGTTTCCTCGAGCTGAGGCGTCCGTGGGGCTTTTCTCACGAGGCACGACGAGGTTCTCAGGGAGCCACTCGTGCGGCGCCAGGGAAGTCAGGTCTCCATGAGCGTGGCGAGGGGGAGCGCGTCATTGTTCTCGAGTCCTGGGAGGGGACTAGGGCATCAAGGCGTGTAGAAGAAGGACTCTTGAGGTCTTTCTCGGCTTGCGGCGGGAAACCCTCGTTTCCCTCGACTTCTCCCGGTGACCTGAGGGAACTTCCCAGGGTTCCTCTTAGAGGTGAGGGATGCTGTGGTGTTGGTGGGCCATCTCAGGACTCCTCTGGGTTTGGCGCAATCGAAGAGGGCCTCATCTCGAGGGGAGACAGGACCTCAGGCTTCCTCTGCGTTTCGTACTCCGACAGCAGTGTCCCTGCAGCATTGGGGCAGGAGAGTCAGGCCTCGTCTTGTCTGAGGAAGGGAACTCCGCTTGCCTCTCGAGTTGCTCAGGGAGTCTCAGTCCCCTCGTGGAGCTGTGTGCGAAACCGCGGGTGTTTCCGGACGATGCACGGGAGTGTCAGTGCCCCTCCGTGTTGTTCCTTCACTCACAGGGTGGTCTTCGAAGAGGTGTCCGGGCATTGGGTTCTCCTCAACTGCGGACCGGGAAATCAGGGTCGTTCAACATGGGGCACAAGCCACAGGGCTTGTCTCGAATTTCCTCGCGAGGCCGGCCTCATCCTGAGGGGCGCCGTGCAGGCCGGGAACCCCTTCCAGACCTCGCAGGGGAATCAACTCTCCTGTCGCGAACAGGAGAGGAGTAGGAGCTCAGAGGAAGTGGTGCCGGGACTCTCGGTGTTCCCCTCAAGGGAACCCGGCATGTTGGGGAACTTTTGGATGTCGCATGAAGGGTGTCAGGTACCGTGTCTCACTTCACGACGGAACATGGGACTTCCCTTGAGACGCCGTACCGGGCAAGGGCCTCATCTTGCGAAGACGTGAAACCACGTGGTTTTTCTCGAGTTGCGGCAGGATTCTCGAGTTTCGACGAGGATTTCAGGCTTCCTCTTGGGTTGGCCTTGGGAAGCCCCATCTCCCATTCAAGTAGCGAGGGAAATCTGGGGGTAGCGCTCGAGTCACTGCAGGGCCAAAGAGACCTCATCAAGGCGTGTGTCCGGGAACTAATATTCCTCTCCAGGGAAGGCAGGGATCTCGGGGTTGCATTTCAGGCTCCCTTGGGGAGTCAGGCCTCGTCTCGAGGGGAAGCCAAGGACTCCGCTCTCCTCTTGAGTGGCGACGCGGATCTCTTGGAGCCCACTGAGTGGCCTCAAGGGAGTCCAGCCTCCTCTTCAGTTTGGAGAGAGGACCCGGGATTGCTCTCCAGGCCAAGCAGGAATAGAAGGCCCTCAGATCGCCAGGACGGGGGCGTCTCTGGGGTTTCCTCGAGCTGCGGCGCCCGTGGGGGTTTTCTCCCGAGGCACGACGAGGATCTCAGGGAGCGTCTCGTGCGGCGCCAGGGAAGTGAGGTCTCCATGCGCGTGGCGAGGGGGAGCGCGTCATGGCTCTCGAGTCACGGGAGGGGACTAGGGCCTCGAGACGCATTGAAGAAGGACTCTCGAGGTCTTTCTCGGGGGGCGGCGGGAAACCCTCGTTTCCCTTGCCTTCTGCCGGGGACCTTAGGGAACTTCCCAGGGTGCCTCTGAGAGGCGAGGGATCCTGTGGAGTTGGCGGGGCCTCTGGGGACTCCGCTGGGTCTGGCGCAACGGAAGAGGGCCTCACCTCGAGGGGAGGCAGGAACCTCAGGCTTCCTCTCCGTTTCGGCTCCGACCACAGGGTCCCTGCAGAGTTGGGACAGGAGAGTCTTGCCTCGTCTTGTCTGAGGAAGGGAATCCAGCTTGCCTCTCGAGTTGTCAGGGGTTTTCAGGCCCCTGGTCGAACTGTGTGTGGAACCCGCGGGTCTTTCTGGATGATGCACAGGGGTGGCAGTGCCCCTTCGTGTTGTGCCTTCACCCACAGGGTTGCCTTCGAAGAGGGGTCCGGGCCTCGGGTCCTTCTCAAAAGCGGACCGGGGAATCGGGGGCATTTGGCATGTGGCACCACCCACGTGGCTCGTCTCAAATTTCCATGTGAGACCGGCCTCATCCTGAGGTGCACCTGGAAGGCCGGGAACCCCTTCTGAACCACGCAGGGGAATCGACTCTCCTGTCGTGATCAGGAGGGGAGAACGGGCTCAGATGAAGCTGTGCCGGGACTCTCGGTGTTCCCTCGAGGTTACCAGGCGTGTCGGGGAGCTTTTGGGGGTCGCACGAAGGGTTTCAGGTACTGTTTCGCACTTCAGGGCGGAACATGGGACTTCCCTTGAGACGCTGTAGTGGGCAAGGGCCTCATCTTGCGAAGACGTTGGAACCACGTGTTTTTTCTTGAGTTGCGGCGGGATTCTCGAGTGACGATGGTGATTACAGGCTTCCTCCTCTGTTGGCCCTGGGAAGCCCAGTCTTCCATTCGATTGGCGAGGAAAAGCTGGGGGTTGCGCTCGAATCACTGCAGGGCCAAAGAGACCTCATCTAGGCCTGTGTCCAGGACCTAATGTTACTCTCCCGGGAAGGCAGGGATCTTGGGGTTGCATTCCAGCATCCCCCTGGGTGTCAGGCCTCGTCTCGAGGGGAAGCAAAGGACTCCGCTGTCCTCCCGAGTCGCGACGCGGATCTCTTGGAGCCCCCTAGTGGCGTCAATGGAGTCAAGCCTCCTCTTCATTTTGGAGAGAGGGCTCGGGATTTTTCTCCAGGCCATGCAGGAAAAGAAGGCCCTTCACCTCGCGAGGACGGGGGCGTCTCAGGGGTTTCCTCGAGCTGCGGCGCCCGTGGGGGTTTTCTCGTGAGGCTCGGCGAGGATCATGGAGCCTCTCGTGCGGCGCCAGGGAAGTCAGGTCTCCCTGCGCGTAGCGAGGAGGAGCGCGTTGTGGCTCTCGAGTAATGGGAGGGGACTAGGGCCTCAAGACGCGTTGAAGAGGGACTCTCGAGGTCTTTCTCGGGTTGTGGCAGGAAAAAGTCGTTTCCCTCGACTTCTGCCGGGGACCTTAGGGAACTTCCCAGGGTGTCTCTGAGAGTTGAGGGATACTGTGGAGTTGGCGGTGCCTCTCGGGACTCCGCTGGGTTTGTCGCAATGGAAGAGGGGCTCATCTCGAGGGGAGGCAGGAACCTCAGACTTCCTCTCTGTTTCGGACTCCGACATCAGGGTCCCTGCAGAGTTGGGACAGGAGAGTCAGGCTACGTCTTTTCTGAGGAATGGAACTCCGCTTGCCTCTCGAGTTGTTCATGGGGTTTCAGGCCCCTTGTCAAACTGTGTGTGGAATCTGCAGGTTTTTCCAGACGATGCACGGGGGTGTCAGTGACCCTTCGTTTTGTGTCTTCATCCACAGGGTTGCCTTCGAAGAGGTGTCCGGGCATGGGGTTCTTATGAAGAGCGGACCGGGATATCGGGGTCGTTCAGCATTTGGCACCACCCACGTGGGTTGTCTAGAATTTCCTCATGAAACCGGCCTCATCCTGAAGTGTGCCGCGAAGGTCATGAAACTCTTCCAGACAAAGCAGAGGAATCGACCCTCCTGTGGCGATCAGGAGGGGAGAAGTGGCTCAGATGAAGTGCTGCTGGGAACCTCGGTGTTTCCCTCAAGTGAGACAGGTATGTCGGGTAACTTTTGGGGTCGCATAAAGCGTTCCAAGTACCGTTTCGCTCTTCAAAATGGAACGTGGGACTTCTCTTGGGGTGCTCCAGCGGGCAAGGGCCTCATCTTGGAATGACTGGGGAACCACTTGGTTTTTCTCGAGTTGCGGTGGGATATTTGAGTTACCACAGGGAATTCATGCTTCCTCTTGTGTTGGCCCACAAAAGTCTTATCTTCCATTCGAGATTCGAGGAAGAGCTGGAGGTGCGCTCTAGTCACTGAAGGCAAAAGAGACCCCACCAAGGCTTGTGTGCAGGACCTAATGTTCATGTCAAGGCTCGACAGAAATCTCGGGGTTGCATTCCAGACTCACCTTGGAGGCAGGCCTCGTCTCCAGGGGAAGCAAAGGACTCTGCTCTCCTCTCGAGTCGGACGGGTATGTCTTGGAGCCCACTGAGTGGCTTAAAGGGAGTCAAACCTCCTCTGGTGTTTGGAGGGAGGACACGGGATTGCTCTCCAGGGAATGCATGAAATGAAGGCCCTCATCTCCCAATGACTGGGGCGTCTCGTAGGTTTTCTCGAGCTGTGGCGCTAGTGTGGGGTTTCTCACGAAGTAAGACTGGGAGCTCAGTGAGCCTCTCACGTGGTGCCAGGGCAGTCAGGTATCTATGCACGTGGTGAGAGGGAGCCTGTCATTGTTCTCGAGTCATGGTAGGGGAATTGGGCCTGAAGATGTGTTAAAGAAGGACTCTCGAGTTCTTTCCTGGGTTGCAGCAGGAAACCCTGGGTTCCATCGACTTGTGCCAGTGACCTCAGGAAGCTTCTCAGCGTGCCTCTGAGAAGTCAGGGTCACTGTGGAGTTGGGAGGGGCCTCTCGGAACTCCACTGGGTTTGGTGCAATGGAAGAGGGCCTCATGACAAGTTGAGGCAGGAACCATAGGGTTCCTCTCCTGGCTTCGAATGCGCCGGATCTGACTCGGATCGCAGAGTCCCTGCAGAGTTGGGACAGGAGAGTCAGGCCTCGTCTTGTGTGGAGGAATGGAACTCCGCTTGACTCTCGCGTTGTTCATGGGGTGACAGGCCACTTGTCGATTTGTATGTGGAACTTGTGGGTTTTTCTGGACGATGCACCGGGGTGTCACTGCCCCTTCGTGTTGTGCCTTGATCCACAGGATTGCCTTCGAGTTGGGTTCTGCCATCGGGTTCTTATCAAGAGCGGACCAGGGAATTGGGGTCTTTTGGCATGCCGCACGAACCACGAGGCTATGTCTCAAATTTCCTCATGAGACTGGCCTCATCTTGATGTGCGCCAGGAAGGTCGGGAATGCCTTCCAGACAAAGCAGGGGAATCGAACCTCCTGTCGCGATCAAGAGGGTAGAAGAGTCTCAGATGAAGTGGTGCCGGGAACCTCGGTGTTATCCTCAAGTGAGAATGGTATGTCGGGGAACTTTTGGGGTCGCATCAAGGGTTCCAAGTAACTTTTCGCTCTTCAATACGGAACGTGGGACTTCTCTTGAGACGCTGTAGCGGGCAAGGGCCTCATCTTTCGATGACGGGGGAACCACGTGGTTTTTCTTGAGTTGCGGCGGGATTCTCGAGTTACGACGGGGAATTCAGGCTTCCTGTTCAACTGGCCCAGGGAAGTCCAGTTTTCATTCGAATTGCGAGTTAGAACTGGGGATTGCTCTCGAGACACTGCAGGGCCAAATAGACCTCATCTAGGCTTGTGTCCAGGACCTAATGTTCCTCTGCTGGGGCGACAGCGATCTCGGCATTGCATTCTCGACTCACCCGGGGAATCAGGCCTCGTCTCGAGGGGAAGCCAAGGACACCGCTCTCCTGTCAAGTCGCGACGGGTATATCTTGGAGCTCACTGTGTGGCCTAAAATGAGTCAAGCCTCCTGTGGAGTTTGGAGAGAGGACTCAGGATTGCTCTCCAGGCCATACAGCAAAAGAAGGCCCTCATCTCGTGAGGACTGGGGCGTCTCGTGGGTATTCTCGAGCTGCGGCTCCAGTGTGGTGTTGCTCACGAGGTATAATGGGGAGCTCAGGGAGCCTCTCCTGTGGCGCCAGGGAAGTCAGGTTTCTATGCGCGTGGCTAGGGGGAGCGCGTCATTGCTCTCGAGTCATGGTAGGGGAATCGCACCTCAAGACGCGTTGAAGAAGGACTCTCGAGGTCTTTTACGGGTTGGGGCAGGAAACCCTTGTTTCCCTCGACTTGTGCCGGTGATCTCAGGAAGGTCTAAGGGTGCCTCTGAGAAGTCAGGGATACTGTGCAGTTGGGAGGGGCCTCTCGGGACTCCACTGGGTTCGGTGCAATGGAAGAGGGCCTCATCTCGAGTGGAGGCAGGAAACTCATGTTTCCTCTCCTGACTTCCCCTGGGCCAGATCTGACTCGGATCGCAGTTTCGCTGCAGAGTTCGAACAGGAGAGTCAGGCCTCGTCTTGTGTGGAGGAATGGAACTCTGCTTGCCTCTCCAGTTGTTCACGGGGTGACAGGTCACTTCTCGAGCTGTGTGTGGTACCTGCGGGTTTCTCCGGACGATACCCGGGGGTGTCAGTGCCCCTTCGTGTTGTGCCTTCATCAAAAGGGTTATCTTCAAAGAGGTGTCCGGGCATTGGGATCTTATCAAGAGCGGACCGGGAAATCGGGGTCTTTCGGCATGTGTCACCATCCACGAGGCTATGTCTCAAATATCCTCGTGAGACCGGCCTCATCCTGAGATGCACCGGGAAAGGCGCGAACCCCTTCAAGACAAAACAGGGGAATCGACCCTCCTGTCGCGATCAGGAGGGGAGAAGGGGCCCAGATGTAGTGGTGCCGGGAACCTCGGTGTTCTCCTCGAGTCAGACCTGTGTGTCGAGGAACTTTTGAGGTCGCATCAAGGGTGCCAATACCGTTTCGCACTTCAAGACGGAACGTGGGACTTCTCTTGAGATGCTGTAGGGGGCAAGGGCCTCATCTTGCGATGACGGGGGAACCACGTAGCGTTTCTCGAGTTGTGGCGGGATTCTCGAGTTTCGATGGGGAATACAGTCTTCCTCATGTGTTGGCCCAGGGAAGTCCTATCTTCCATTCGAGTTTCAAGGGAGAGCTGGGGATTGCCCTCGAGTCACTGCAGGGCAAAATAGACCTCATCTAGGCTTGTGTCCAGGACTTAATGTTCATCCCTAGGGGCGACAGGGATCTCGGGCTTGCATACCAGACTCACCCGGGGAATCAGGCCTCGTCTCGAGGGGAAGCAAAGAACTCCGCTGTCCTTTTGAGTCGCGATGGGTATCTCTTGGAGCCCACTGTGTGCCCTAAAGGGAGTCAAGCCTCCTGTGCTGTTTGGATAGAGGACTCGGGATTCCTCTCCAGGCCATGCAGGAAAAGAAGGCCCTCATCTCGCGATGACGGCGGCCTCTTGTGGGTTTTCTAGACTGCCGCGCTAGTGCCGGGTTTCTGACGAGGTACGAGAGGGAGCTCAGGGAGCCTCTCGTGTGGCGCCAGGGAAGTCAGGTCCCCATGAGATGGCTAGGGGGAGTTCGTCATTGCTCTCGAGTCATGGTAGGGTAATCGGGCCTCAAGACTGGTTGAAGAAGGACTCTCGAGGTCTTTTCGGGTCACTGCATAAAACCCAGGGTTCCCTTGACTTGTGCCTGCGACCTCAGGGAGCTTCTCAGAGTGCCTCTGAGAAGTCAGGGATACTGTGCTGTTTGGAGGGGCCTCTCGAGACTCCTCTGCATTTGGTGGAATGTAAGAGGGACTCATCTCGAGTTGAAGCAGGAACCTCAGTGTTCCTCTCCATTTCTGACTCAGATCGCAAGGTCCCTGCATGTTGGTACAGGAGAGTCAGGCCTCGTCTTTTCTGGAGGACGGGACTCGTCTTGCCTCTCGAGTTGTTCTCGAGGTGACAGGCCACTTGTCGAGCTGTGTGTGTAACCTGCCCGTTTTTCCGGATGATGCACAGGTGTGTTAGTGCCCCTTCGTGTTGTACCTTCATACTCAAGGCTGCCTTCCAAGAGGTGTCCGAGCATCGGATTCTTATCAAGAGCGGACCGGGAAATTGGAGTCTTTCAGCAAGTGGCACCACCCACAAAGCTACGTATCGAATTTCCCCATGAGACCGGCCTCATCCTGAGTTGTGCAGGGAAGGTCGGGCCCCCTTGCAGACAAAGCAGGGGAATGGACCCACTGGTCACGATCAGGAGGGGAGAAGGGGCTTAAATGAAGTGGTGCTGGGAACCTCGGTGTTCCCCTTGAGTGAGACCGGCGTGTTGGGGGACTTTTGGGGTCGCATCAAGGGTGCCAAGTACCGTTTCGCATTTCAAGACGGAACCTGGGACATCTTTTGAAATGCTGTAGCGGGCAAGGGCCTCATCTTGCGATGACGGGAGAACCACGTGGTTTTGCTCGAGTTGCGGCGGGATTCTCGAGTTATGACCGGGAATTTAGGCTTCCTCTTGTTGGCCTTGAAATCCAATCTTCCATTTGGGTTGTGAGGGGGAGCTGGGGATTGCGCTAGAGTCACTTCAGGGCAAAAGAGACCTAATCTAGGCTTCTGTCCAGGATCTAATGTTGCTCTCCAGGGGCGACAGGGATCTCGGGTTTGCATTCCAGACTCATCCGGGGAGTCAGTTCTCACCTCGAGGGTAAGCAAAGAATTCCGCTCTCGTCTCGAGTCGCGATGGGTATTTCTTGGAGCCCACTGTGTGTACTAAAGGGAGTCACGCCTCCTGTGGAGTTTGGAGAGAGGACTCGGGATTGGACTCCAGGCCATGCAGGAAAAGAAGGCCCTCATCTCGAGATGACGGTGGCGTCTCGTGGGTTTTCTCGAGCTGCGGTGCCAGTGTGGGGTGTCTCATGAATTACCACAGGGATTTCAGGGAGCCTCTTGTGTGGCGTCAGGAAAATCCAGTATTCCATTCGAGTTGCAAGTTAGAACTGGGGATTGCTCTCCAGTCACTGCAGGGCAAAATAGACCTCATCTACGCTTGTGTCCAGGACCTAGTGTTCCACTACTGGGCCGACAGGGATCTCAGGGTTGCATTCTCGACTCACCCGGAGAGTCAGGCCTCGTCTTGAGGGGAAAAAAAGGACTCCGCTCTCCTGTGGAGTCATGACGGGTATCTCTTGGAGCCCACTGCGTGGCGTAAAGGGAGTGAAGCCTCCTATGGAGTTTGGAGATGACTCGGGATTGTTTTCCTGGCCATGCAGGAAAAAAGGCCCTCATCTCGCGATGACGGGGGCGTCTCGTGGGTTTTCTCCAGCTGCAGCGCCAGTATCAGATTTCTCACGAGGTACGACGGGGCGCTCAGAGAGCCTCTCGTGTGGTGCTAGGGACGTCAGATCTCCATGCGTGTGGTGAAGGGGAGTGCGTGATTGCTCTCGAGTCATAGTAGGCGAATCGGGCCTCAAGACGCATTGAAGAAGGACTCTCGAGGTCTTTCTCGGGTTGCGGCAGGGAACCCTGGGTTCCCTCGACTTGTGTCGGTGACCTCAGGCAACTTCTCAGGGTGCCTCTGAGAAGTCAGGGACACTGTGGATTTGGGAGGGGCCTTTCATTACTCAACTGGGTTTGGTGCAATCGAAGAGGGCCTCATCTCGAATGGAGGCAGGAACCTCAGGGGTCCTCTCCATTTCTGACTCAGGTCGCAGAGTACCTGCCGAGTACGGACAAGAGAGTCACGCCTCGTCTTCCGTGGAGGAATGGACCTCCGCTTGCCTTTCGAGTTGTTCACGGAGTGACAGGCCACTTGTTGAGCTGTGTGTGGAACCTGTGGGTTTTTCCGGACGATGCACAGGGGTGTCAGTGCCCCTTCGTGTTGTGCCTTCATCCACAGGGTTGCCTTCAAAGAAGTTTCCGGGCATCGGGATCTTTTCAAGAGCGTACCAGAAAATTGGGGTCTTTCAGCATGTGGTACCACCCACGAGGCTACGTCTCGAATTTCCTCGGGAGACCGGCCTCATCCTGAGGTTCGCCGGGAAGGTAGGGAACCCTTGCAGACAAAGCAGGGGAATCGACACCCCCGTCGCGATCAGAAGGGGAGAAGGGGCTCAGATGAAGTGGTGCCGGGAACCTCGGTGGTCCCCTCGAGTGAGACCGGTATGTCACGGCACTTTTGAGGTCGCATCAAGGGTGCCAAGTACAGTTTCACACTTCAAGACGGAACGTGGGAATTCTCTGGAGATGCTGTAGCGGGCAAGAGCCTCATATTGCGATGACGAGGGAAACACGTGGTTTTTCTCGAGTTGCGGCGGGATTCTCGAGTTACAACGGGGAATTCAGTCTTCCTCTTGTGTTGGCCCAGGAAGTCCAATCTTCCATTCAACTTGTCAGAGAGAGCTGTGGGTTGCTCTCGAGTCACTTCAGGGCAAAGAGTCCTCATCTAGGCTTGGGTCCAGGACGTAGTGTTCCTCTCCAGGGGCGACAGGGATATCGGGGTCGCATTCCAGTCTCACCCGGTGGGTCACGCCTCGTCTCGAGTGGAAGCAAAGGACTCCACTATCCTCTCGAGTCGCGACGTGTAACTCTTGGAGCCCAATGAGTGGCCTAAAGGGAGTCAAGCGTCCTGTGTAGCTTGGACAGAAGGTTCACGCTTGATCTGCATACCATTCAGTTAAAGATGGCCCTCCTCTCGTGATGACGGAAGCGTCTCATGGGTTTTCTCGAGCTGCGGCGCCAGTGTGGGGTTTCTCACGAGATATGATGGGGAGCTCAGGGAGCCTCTCGTGCGGCGCCAGAGAAGTCAGGCCTCCATGCGTGTGGCCAGGCAGATCGCGTCATTGCTCTGGAGTCATGGGAGGGACTAGGGCCTCAAGACGCATTTAAGAAGGACTCTCGAGGTCTTTCTTGGGTTGGGGCGGGAAACACTCGTTTCCCTCGACCTCTACTGGGGACCTTAGGGAACTCCCCAGGTGCCTCTGAGAGGTGAGGGATACTGAGGAGTTAGAGGGGCCTCTCGGGACTCCACTAGGTTTGACGAAATGAAAGAGGGCCTCATCTCGATTGGAGGCAGGAACCTCAGGCTTCCTCTCCATTTCTGACTCCGACCGCAGGGTCCCTGCAGGGTTGGGACAGGAGAGTCAGGCCTCGTCTTGTCTGAGTAATGGAACTCTGCTTGCCTCTCGAGTCGTTCAGTGGGTCTCAGGCCCCTTGTTGAGCTGTGTGTGGAACCTGCAGGTGTTTCCAGAAGATGCACGGGGGTGTCATTTCCCCTTCATTTGGTGCCTTCCCCCACAGGGTTGCCTTCAAAGAGGTGTCCGGGCATCAGGTTCATTTCAAGAGCGGACCGGGAAATCGGGGTCGTTCGACATGTGGCACCACCCACGTGGCTCATCTCGAATTTCCTCGTGAGACCAGCATCATCCTGAGGTGCGCCGGGAAGGCCGGGAACACCTTCCACACAAAGAAGTGGAATCGACTTTCCTGTCGCGATCAGGAGGGGAGATGGGGCTCAGATGAAGTGGGGCCGGGACTCTAGCTGTTCCACTCGAGGGAACCCGGCGTTTCAGGGAACTTAAGGGGTCGCATCAAGGGAGCCAAGTACCTTTTCCCACTTCAGGACTGAACATGGGACTTCCCTGGAGACGCTGTAGCGGGCAAGGGCCTCATCCTGTGAAGACGTTGGAACCACGTCGTTTTTCTCGAGTTGCGTCTGGATTCTCGAAAACGACGGGGATTTCAGGCTTCCTCTTGGGTTGGCCCTGGGAAGCCCAATCTTCCCCTGGAGTTGCGAGAGAAAGCTGGGGGTTCTGCTCGAGTCACTACAGGGCCAAAGAGACCTCATCGAGGCGTGTGTCCAGGACCTAATATTCCTCTCAAGGGAAGACAGAGATCTCGGGTTTCCATTCCAGACTCCCCCGGGGAGTCAGGCCTCGCCTCGAGGGGAAGCAGAGGACTGCACTTTCCTCTCAAGTCGCGACACGGATCTCTTGGAGCCCAATGAGTGGACTCAAGGGTGTCGAGCCTCCTCTTCAGTTTGGAGAGAGGACTCGGGATTGCTCTCCAGGTCAGACAGGAAAAGAAGGCCCTCATCTCGCGATGACAGGGTCCTCTCATGGGTTTCCTCAGGCTGCGGCGCCCGTGGGGGTTTTCTCACGAGGCACGACGAGGACCTCAGGGAGCCTCTCGTGCGGCGCCAGGGAACTCATGTCTCCATGCGCATGGCGAGGGGGAGCTGGTCATCACTCTCGAGTCATGGGAAGTGACTAGGGCCTCAAGACGCGTTGAAGAAGGACTCTCGAGGTCTTTCTCGGGTGGCGGCGGGAAACCCTCGTTTCCCTCGACTTCTGCAGGGGACTATAGGGAACTTACCAGGGTGCCTCTGAGAGGTGAGGAATGCTGTGGAGTTGGCAGGGCCTCTCGGGACTCTGCTGGGTTCGGCGCAATGGAAGAGGGCCTCATCTCGAGGGGAGGCAGGAACCTCAGGCTTCCTCTCCGATTCTGACTCCGACTGCACGGTCCCTGCAGTGTTGGCACAGGAGAGTCATGCCTCGTCTTGTCTGAGGAATGGAATTCTGGTTGCCTCTCGAGTTGTTCCGGGAGTCTCAGGCCCCTTGTCGAGCTGTGTGTAGACCCTGCGGGTTTTTCCGGATGATGCACGGGGGTGTCAGTGCCCCTTCGTGTTGTGCCTTCACTCACAGGGTTGCCTTCGAAGAGGTGTCCGGGCATAGGGTTCTTATCAAGAGCGGACCGGAAAATCGGTGTCGTTCGGTACGTGGCACCTCACACATGGCTAGTCTCGAATTTCCTCCTGAGACCGGCCTCATCCTGAGGTGCACCAGGAAGGCCGGGAACCCCTTCCAGAGAAAGCAGGGGAATCGACTCTCCTGTCGCGATCAGGAGGGGAGAAGGGGCTCAGATGAAGTGGTGCCGGGACCCTTGGTGTTCCCCTCGAGGGAACCCAGCGTGTCGGGGAACTTTTGCGGTCGCATCAAGGGTGTCAAGTACCGTTTCGCACTTAAGGACAGAACATGGGACTTCCCTGGAGACGCCGGGAATTTCGGTGTTCCCCTGGAGTGAGACCGGTTTGTTGGGGAACTTTGGGGTCGCATCAAGGGCGCCAAGTAGCATTTCCAACTTTAAGATGGAACGTGGGACTTCTCTTGAGACTCTAGCTGGCAAGGGCCTCATATTGCGATGAAGGGGGAACCACATGGTTTTTAAGACTTGAGGCTGAATTCTCGAATTACGATGGGAAATTCAGACTTCCTCATGTGTTGACCGTGGGAAGCCCAATCTTCCCTTCAAATTGTGAGGGAGAGATGGAGGTTGCTCTCGATCACTCTAGGGCAAAATAGACCTCATCTAGGCTTGTGTCTAGGACATAATGTTCCACTCCAGGGGCGACAGGGATCTCGGGGTTGCATTCCAAACTCACCCGGGGAGTCAGGCCTCGTCTCGAGGGAAGCAAAAGACTCCGCTCTCCTCTCGAGTCGCACCGGGTATTTCTTGGACCCAACTGAGTGGCCTAAATGGAGTCAATCCTCCTGTGAAGTTTGGAGAGAGGACCAGGAATTGCTCTCCAGGTCAGGCAGGAAAAGAAGGCCCCCATCTCTCCTTGAAGGGGGCATCTTGTGGTTTTTCTCGAACTGCGGCGCCACTGTGGGTTTTCTCACGAGGTACGATGGGGTACTCAGGGAGCCTCTTGTGTGGTACTAGGGAAGTCAGTTTTCTTGCTTGTGGCGAGGGGAGCGCGTCCTTGCTCTGGAGTCATGGTAGGGGAATCGGGCATCAAGAGACGTTGAAAAAGGACTCTCCAAGTCTTTCTCGGGTTACTTCAGGAAACTCTGGGTTCCCTCGACTTGTGCCAGTGACCTCAGGTAGCTTCTCAGGGAGCCTCTGAGAATTCAGGGATACTGTGGTGTTGGGAGGGGCCTCTCGGGACACCACTGAGTTTGGTTCAATGGAAGAGGGCCTCTTCTCTAGTTGAGGCAGGAACCTCGGGGTTCCTCTCCATTTCTGACTCCGATCGCAGGGTCCCTGAAGAGTTGGGCCAGGAGGGTAAGGCCTCGTATTGTGTGAAGGAATGCAACTTCACTTGCCTCTCGAGTTGTTCACGGGGTGACAGTCCACATTTGGAGCTGTGAGTGGAATCGGCGGGTTTTTCCAGACGATGCATGGGGATGTCAGTGTCCCTTCGTGTTGTGCCTTCATCCACAGGGTTGCCTTCGAAGACATGTCCGGGCGTCAGGTTCTTATCTAGAGTGGACCGGGAATTCGGGATCTTTCAACATGTGGCACCAACCATGAGGCTACTTTTTGAATTTCCTCATGAGACCGGCCTCATCCGGAGGTTCGCGGGGAACGTCGGGAACCCCTTGCAGACAAAACATGGGAATCGACCCTTCTGTCGTGATCAGGAGGGGTGAAGGTGCTCACAGGAAGTGGTGCCATGAACTTTGGTGTTTCCCTCGAGTGAGACCGGTATGTCAGGGAACTTTGGGGGTCGCATCAAGGGTGCCAAGTACCGTTTTGTACTTCAGGATGGAACGTGGGACTTCTCTTGATACGCTGTAGCAGCCAAGGGCCTCATCTTGCGATGACGGGGGAGCCACGTGGTTTTTCTCGAGTTGCGGCGGGATTCTCGAGTTACGACGGGGATTTCAGGCTTCCTCTTGTGTTGGGCCGGGGAAGTCCAATCATCCATTCGAGTTGCGAGGGAGAGCTGGGGGTTGCGCTCGAGTCACTGAAGGGCAAAGGAGACCTCATCTAGGCTTGTTTCCAGGACCTAATGTTCCTCTCCAAGGGCCACAGGGATCTCAGGTTTGCATTCCAGACTCACCCAGGGAGTCAGGCCTCGTGTCGAAGGGAAGCAAAGGACTCCGCTCTCCTTTCGAGTTGCGACGGGCACCTCTTGGAGCCCACTTTGTGGCCTAAAGGGAATCAAGCCTCCTGTGAAGTTTGGAGAGAGGACTTGGGACTGCTCTCCAGGCCATGCAGGAAAAGATGGCCCTCATCTCGCGATGACGGAGGGGTCTTGTGTGTTTTCTCGAGCTGCGGCGCCAGTGTGGGGTTTCACACGAGGTACGACAGGGAGCTCAGGGAGCCTCTCATGTGGCGCCAGGGAAGTCAGGTCTCCATGTGCGTGGCGAGGGGGAGCGCGTTATTGCTCTCGAGCCATGGTAGGGGAATCTGACCTCAAGACACGTTGAAGAAGGACTCTCGAGGTCTTTCTTCGGTTGTGGCAGGAAACCCTTATTTCCCTCGACGTTTGCCGGTGGCCTCAAGGAGCTTCTCAGAATGCCTATGAGAAGTCAGGGATACTGTGGAGATGGGAGTGGCCTCTCGGGACTCCACTGGGTTTGTTTTAATGGAAGAGGGCCTCATCTCGGGTTGAGGCAGGAACCTCAGGTTTCCTCTCCATTTCTGACTCAGATCGAAGCGTGCCTGCAGAGTTGGGATTGTATACTCAGGCCTCGTCTTGTCTGAGGAAGGGAACTCCGCTTGCCTCTCTCGTTGTTTAAGGGGTGACAGGCCAGTTGTGGAGCTGTATGTGGATCCTGTGGGATTTTCCGGACGATGAACAGGGTTGCCAGTGCCCCCTCCTGTAGTGCCTTCATCCACAGGGTTGCCTTAGAAGAGGTGTCCGGGCATCGGGTTCTTATCAAGAGCAAGACCGAGAAATCGGGGTCTTTCGGCACGTGGCACCAACACGAGGCTACGTCTCGAATTTCTTCGTGAGACTGGCCTCATCCTGAGGTGCGCCATGAAGGTCGGGAACCCCTTCTAGACAAAGCAGGGGAATCGACCTTCCTGCCGTGATCAGGAGGGGAGAAGGGGCTCAAATGAAGTGGTGCCATGAATTTCGGTGTTCCCTTGGAGTGAGACCGGTATATTGGGGAACTTTTGGGGTCGCATCAAGGGTGCCAAGTAGCATTTCGAACTTTATGACGAAACATGGGACTTCTCTTGAGACTCTGTAGCGGGCAAAGGCCTCATATTGCGATGAATGGGGAACCACGTGGTTTTTAAGAGTTGCGGCGGGATTCTCGAGTTACAACGGGAAATTCAGACTTCCTCTTGTGTTGGCTCAGTGAAGACCAATCTTCCATTCGAATTGCGAGGGAGAGATGGGTGTTGCTCTCGAGTCACTGTAGGGCAAAATAGACCTCATCTAGGCTTTTGTCCAGGACATAATGTTCCTCTCCAGGGGCAACAGGGATCTCGGGGTTGCATTCCAGATTCACCCGAGGTAAGGCCGCATCTCGAGGGGAAACAAAGTACTCTGCTCTCCTCTCAAGTCGCGACAGGTATCTCTTGGAGCCCATTGAGTGGCCTAAAGGGAGTAAAGCCTCCTGTGAAGTTTGGAGAAAGGACCAGGGATTGCTCTCCAGGTCAGGCAGGAAAAGAAGTCCCCAATCTCGCGATGACCGTGGCGTCTCGTGGGTTTTCCCGAGCTGTGGCGCCAGTGTGGGGTTTCTCACGAGGTATGACGGGGAGCTCAGGGAGCCTCTCATGTGGCGCCAGGGAAGTCAGGTGTCCATGCGCATGGCGAGGGGGAGCGTGTCATTGCTCTCGAGTCATGGTAGGGGAATCCGGCCTCAAGACGCGTTGAAGACGGACTCTTGAGGTCTTTCTCGGGTTGCGGCAGGATACCCTGTGTTCCCTCGACTTGTGCCGGTGACCTCAGGGAGTTGCTCAGGGTGCCTCTGAGAAGACACTGATACTGTGGTGTTGGGAGGGGCCTCTCGGGACTCCACTGCATTTGGTGCAATGGAAGATTGCCGGGAGCCAGCGAGAGACATTCCACTCGTGACAAATGTCATGAGGAAAGAGTCTCGGCATACGCAAAGGCGGGATCGAGCCTCCGGGAGTTCCCCCGTATATTCTTCAGCATCTACCCCCAAAAACCAAAGTCTGCCTTCTTTATTGCTTTGTTCTCTCACCTCTGACATTACTGGGGATGTCCCCCACCACCATCTCACTCTCTCTGTCAAAGAGCTAACTTACAGCTCCAACTAATAATGTTCCTGGGCAATTAGTAGTGTTTAAATCCAAACCCCTCAGATGGTTTTCTAACTCGCCTGACAAGTTTACCCGGTCTCCTACAGCTATGCATACGATTGTGTACAGTCTCCCAGCCTCGAGACGCACGGGAAGTTTAAGATATTCAAATAGCTTAGAGCCTCTCAGAGAGTTAGAAACTGTCAGAATAAAACTAGTAAAAGATTTCATTGATGAACCAATGCTTTTTGCCAAGTTTCCACATCCCCTGAATTGTATCCTTGAATGTGTGCTAATTAATATAGTTGGTATGTAGAAAAAATAAGTAGTGGCCTTGATGTTGGTAACTTTAGACCCTTAAGGTAATAAATTCTTTTCTTTGTTGTAAACCCATTACACATCCTCCCTATAGGAATGCAATTTTATCTTCGAAAGATGGCGCCAAACCTTAAACAATTACTCTTAGAGAAAATAACTCTTATGGTTGATAAGTCTTTGTCAAGAGTCATAAAATGTTAATAGGTCTTCTGGCCAGAAGATGATGTAAATCATCTAAACCATTTTTATACGATAAATCTGCAGAAAAGAAACCCTGGTTTTTGATAAGGATTAAAGACTGCTGACTTTGCATCCCCTATTATCCTCTATGTGTAACTTAGGGTATTAAAACCTGTGTTGAAAATAAAGCTATGGGCCTTGCTCGCCAACGCTTGGTCTCCCCATGTCATTATTCCCCTCAATTTTCATATGAGTGTCCATCTGGAGCGCGGATATCCTCTGCGACCATTTATTTGCCTGGGCTTCGAAGACCCACTCGATAAGGTGTCTAAGGTGGGGCACCTTCCTCTATTCTAGAGGGCACTTGCAGCCTCCGTGGTCAGAGCTAACCTGGTGTCACGGGTTATATTGATTTTCCGCGTAAACCAAGCTACTCAGCTGCTTTTCTCCACTGAATTTTCCTACTGAGCTATCCTCATTCTATTACTCTTTATATCTTTGATGAATAAATAAATATATAAATAGGTCGCCTACTCCATCTTCCCTTCGAATACCCTGGATCAGCTGGGGCTGGACCTCTGCAGGTGGCGCCCGAGACAGGCATTTCGAAGGTAAATCCCCAACCCCATTCCCCCAGTGTTCAGTTTTGGGGACAGATAGGATCCCACTTAGGGGGCTGCAGATCCCCCTGTAGAATAGACAGGGCGAGAGGAGTGGGAAGTGTTGAAGAGTTAGAGAGAAAAAACGGTTTCTAAAAAGGCTGACAAAAAAGGCCTAATCTTTAGATAGCTAAAAGCAAAATCTTTTACTATCCTTAAGTTTCTGCCATGGGCAACACTGAATCAAATGAAAGACAGCTCTTTATAGGAGTAATTTTACAGTTATTAAGTAAAAGAAGAATCAAGGTTAAAAAATCTTCCATTCAATCATTTTTTACATTTGTACAAGACCACTGCCCTTGGTTTCTACAACAAGGCACTGTTAACCTAGATATCTTGAAAAAACTAGGAAAACAGCTAAGAGCTTATTGTGCTCAGCAACGTTTGGAAAAAATCCCTACTTACACCTTTCCTCTGTGGAATATGACTAGAGATGTTTTAGATCCAGCTCATGAATTTGAAAAGGTACCTGTTAAAGAGGAAAGTAAAGTTGGAAAAATACCTGTTAAACAAAAAAGCAAATCTGAAAAGGTACCTGTTATAAAGAAAAGTGAAAATGAAGAGGCTATACCTAGCTATCGACAGCTAAATGAATGGCTAGCCGCTATGACTGCCAATGAGCATGTAAAAGATAGGGATGAAAAGAAAGATCAGCTCTCCCCTCAATTTGAAAAAGGTTTAGAGGAAACAGCAGCTCGATGCCATTCTGATGAGGATTTTTTTTTTTTAAACTAAAGATGCTCCTAAAAGTTTAAGAAAACATCCCTAATCAGACCATCCGCTCCTAGGAGGTTGAGGGAAACATCCCCGATCAGACAGTTCATAAGATTTAGTTACCAAACAGTTAAAGGATCTCCGGAACAGAAGAGGAAAACTTCGGGACGCTCCCATCCCCCTATGCCTCCTCCTCCATGTCGGGGTAAAGGGCCACCGCTAGGAGTTTCCCGGAGAAGGATTTTCTCTAGTCCCAAGGATGAACTTGATCCTCACCTTGAGGCTTCTTTTCTAGTCCCCTCTGCAGTTTAGCCAGGGTAAAGAGGTTACAAAATAAATAAAAATATTCTCTAAAATTAAAAAAAAAATTAAAAATGGATTTCTCTGCATCTAAGAATAGACAAATATTTATTGACTGTGGAATATGATTAGAAATGTCCTGGACCTCCGTCACGAGGCTGTTAAATAGACTATGGGGGAGGCTATAGAAGTGGATGGTGGTGAGTCTCCATTTACTGCACAGATCATATTTTCTGCTATTGAAAAAAAAAAAAAGGAGGGAGAAAGTGGTCTACCTCCCGAGGAAGGAGAGGGCTTACAGGACGCTGCGGCCGAGAGCCCTGGCGAGCTCCCTCCCCCTCTGCGCAAACCTTTAAAAAACTTATCCACCACTTTCTGATTTAAGGCGACTGCCACCGCCTTCGATTGTGCCTCCCAGGACCCAGGAGTTCCCCACTTTGCCCCCAAAGCCTCCCAAAGTGTTGCCTAAGACTGAGGAAGATAAAAAGTTTTTTAAACAAAGGAGCTTTTAGTACACAATATGCAGAGTGTGCTCCTTGGAGAAAACTCCCTCAGGGGGGTCTCACCCAGGCTAGGAGAAAAGCGAAAAGGCAAGGAGATTTAATAACAATATTAACCCCTGATGTGCCACTTACTCCAATTCCAACCGGAGTGGCTGGCCCCCTATCTGAGGACATTGTAAGATTTGTCCTGGGGCGCAGCTTGCTTTCTTTTTAAAAAAAAATTAAATAAAAAAGAAAGAAAGAAAAGAAATTTCGCTGGTGCATGGTGTAGTAGATTCTGATGATATTGAGAAATTAAAGTCTTGATCTCACTGCCTATCAAAACTGTACAAATTAATAAAGGTCAAAGAGTAACACAGCTTTTACTTTTACCTTACTATCAGACAAGGAAAAACTTGACTTCTCAATCTAAGAGCCACAAAACATTTGGATCTAGTGATCTAGCCTTTTGGGTGCAGGAAATTACAGTTCCAATGCCTTTAAAAGATCTTTTAATTCAAGAGAATAAAATGCCAGGGCTATTAGACACAGGAACAGACGTCTCTTAACATTGCTGGGAAAGACTGGCCCAGCTCCTGGCCAACACATAATACTGAAAATGAGTTGGTGGGATTAGAGAAAGTGGTATGTGGGGTGGAGATGCTGTACAGGTGGTACATTTAACAATACTTTATATATTGTTATAAATACATAATATAAATGTATTTGCCTAATTACAGTTTGCCTAATTAGGTATGGGTATAAATAAAATATAATAAAGGTATACCTAATTCTATTTATAGATCTATACTTAATTAATTTGTATATAAATTAATATGTATACTATATACACACACACATATATATACTGTATAATTAAATATATATGGCAGTAATATAATGTGTGTGTGGCTGATATTAATTGGTATGGATTGATGTGCTGTGATGATATATGTTCTATATACTGTATAATTATAAATGTGTGACATGTATTATTACAGTATATTGGTTTGTGTTGGTTGGTATTAGCTGTGTATGTGTTGTATTGTTGTAATATATATTAATTAATATATTAATTATAAAGATTAATTCAAGTATATTGATTTATATATATTATATGTCAATAACTTTATACTTGTTGCCATATATAAATACATATATAAATGCATTTTGCATTTAGGTCTATCTGTATACCTGTATACCAAAATGAGATAAGGAGGTTATACATTTATTACTTAAATTTATACAGAGACCTAAACTAAACATTAGACCTAAATTAACATATCCATAGGGAAACAGCTAGACAAATAGTGAAGTTATGTTCCAATTGTAATTAATCACTTAAACGTAAACACACAGGGGCAGACTACAATGATGAGACACTAGATGCCTGAATTACAGGCTACGACTCGGCCCCTGGTCAAGTAAAAAGGCCTCCTTACGGGAGAGTGAAAAAGGCCAGATGTGTTGCTAACTTGTGGGAGAGGGTATGCTTGTATATTTCTACAGAATGCAGATTCTCCGGTTTGGATCTCAGACAAATTCGTCATGTCACATTCCCCAAAGACCAGGTTCGCGGCGCGCGCACTCGCTCGCTCCCCCTCCCCCAGCCAGCTCTCGCCTCCGCGCCACCAGCAGCGCCTCGCACCCACCTCTCTGCACCCCGTGACCTAGAGCAAAGAAGTCTGTGCAGCGAGTGAGGGCCAGAGAGGAAAGCGCGCCCGCGGAGTGCCGTCCAGACCAGCGTGGCCCCACCGGCGAGAGGGGACCGCCCTGAGCCCAAGCGGTGGCGGCTAGCCCTAAACCACGAACCCTGCCCCTCCGCCCACCATAGGCGCCTTGGCCCACAGCTTGCCGCTCGCGTTCTGCCTCCTGATGCTGGGGACACTGCTCCCCCGGGCTGACGCCTACAGCTGCTCCCTGGTTCATCTTGTTTAAACCCTCAATATAATGTTTGCTCCTTTGTAATGCTACAACATCCACCTTATCTTATGATGTAACCACTTATTGAATTATGGTCTTGCTGTATTACAACAACTACAGGATTTAATGCAAACACGATGGTTTGTGGGCTTACTTATCTTGGGAACAGCAGCTTTGATAAGTGCAATCACTTCTGTTACTGTGGCAGCAATATCATTGACTCAACAAGTACATACTGCTCAATATGTTATTCTATGTCCAAAAATGTTTCTTTAACATTGGCAACACAGGAAGCTATAGAGAGAAAATTAGAAATGAGGGTAGACGCCCTAGAGGAAGCAGTAATACATATTGGGACTGAATTGCAGGCTTTAAAGGTGAAAATGGCATTGTCTTGTCATGCTGACTATCGGTGGATATGTGGAACACCCCTGAAAGTAAATGAGACAGATTTTGAATGGGAAAAGATTAAAAACCATATTTCAGGTATCTGGAACAGCTCTGACATTGGTTGAGACGTAGGGAAACTTCACTATCAAATAGCAACCATGGAGCACTCCCGATTAGATTTTACTGCTGCTGGAACAGCAAATGATTTCTTCCATACTTTCCCTAACTACATCTCAGGAAAGAATATTCTGTCTAATGTCTTTAGCTATGCTGCGGTGGCTGCTTTAATTCTGCTTCTCATAATCATTTTTCCTTGTATTGTCAGGATTCTTCGGCAGAGTATTCAGAGGCTCGCGACTGAGCTACATCTGGCTGTTTTAAGAAATAAAAAACGGGGAGATGCCGGGAGCCGGCGAGAGACATTCCACTCGTGACAAAGGTCATGAGGAAGGAGGCTGGGCATACACAAAGGCGGGATTGAGCCTCGGGAGTCCTCCCGGATATTCTTGAGCATCTACCCCCCAAAACCAGAGTCTGCCTACTTTATTGCTTTGTGCTCTCCCCTCTGACTTTCCTGGGGGCTGTCCCCCACCACCATCTCACTCTCTCTGTCAAAGAGCTAACTTACAGCTCCAATTAATAAAGTTCCTGGGCAATTAGGAGTGTTTAAATCCAAACACGTCAGATGGCTCTCTAACTCGCCTGACAAGTTTACCCGGTCTCCTACAGCAATGCATACAATTGTTTACAGTCTCCGAGCCTCGAGAGGCACGGGAAGCTTAAGATATTCAAATAGCTTAGAGCCTCTCAGAGAGTTAGAAACTGTCAGAATAAAACTAGTAAAAGATTTCATTGATGAACCAATGCTTGTTGCCAAGTTTCCACATCCCCTGAATTGTATCCTTGAATGTGTATTAATTAATATAGTTGGTATGTAGAAGAAATAAGTAGTGGCCTTGGTGTTACTAACTTTAGACCCTTAAGGTAATAAATTATTTCCTTTGTTGTAAGCCCATTACACATCTGCCCTATAGGAATGCAATTTTATCTTCGAAAGATGGAGCCAAACCTTAAAATAATTACTCTTAGAGAAAATAAGTCTTACGGTTGATAAGTCTTTGTCAAGAGTCATAAAATGTTAATAGGTCTTCTGGCTAGAAGATGATGTAAATCACCTAAACCATTTGTATACGATACATTTGCAGGAGAGAAACCCTGGTTTTTGATAAGGATCAAAGGCTGCTGTCTTTGCATCCCCATTATCCTCCATGTGTAACTTAGGGTATAAAAACCCCTGTTGAAAATAAAGCTACGGGCCTTGATTGCCAACGCTTAGTCTCCTAATGTCATTCTTCCCCTCAATTTTCAGATGAGTGTCCATCTGGAGCGCAGATATCCTCTGCGACCATTTATTTGCCTGGGCTTCGAAGACCACTTGAGAAGGTGTCTAAGGTGGGGCACTTTTCGCTATTCGAGAGGGAGCCTGCGGCCTCCGTGGTCAGAGCTAACCTGGTGTCACGGGTTATACTGATTTTCCGCATAAACCAAGCTACTCAGCTTCTTTTCTCCACTAAATTTTCCTACTGAGCTATCCTCATTCTATTACTCTTTATATCTTCGATAAATAAATCAATAGGTCGCCTACTCTGTCTCCCCTTCGAAAACCCTGGACCAGCCGAGGCTGGACCTTGTCAGAAGAGGGCCTCATCTCGATTTGAAGCAGGAACCTCAGGGTTGCTCTCCATTTCTGACTCTGAACACAGAGTCCCTACAGAGTTAGGACAGGAGAGTCAGGCCTCGTCTTTTGTGGAGGAATGGAACTCCACTGGACTCTCGAGTTGTTCACCGGATAACAGGCCACTTGTCGAGCTGTGTGTGGAACCTGCGGTTTTATCCGGACGATGCATGGGGGTGTCAGTTCCCCTTCGTTTTTTGCCTTCATACACAGGGTTGCCTTCGAAGAGGTATCCAGCCTTCAGATTCTTATCAAGAGCAGACCAGGAAATCAGTGTCTTTCGGCATGTGGCACCACCCACAAGCCTACGTCTCGAATTTCTTCTTGAGACGGACCTCAACCTGAGGGGCACCAGGAAGGTCGGTAACCCTTTCAGACAAAGCAAGTGAATCGACCCTCTTGTCCCGATCAGGAGGGGAGAAGGGGCTCAGATGAAGTGGTGCCAGGAACCTCGATGTTCCCCTCGAGTAAAACTGGGATGTCGGGGAACTTTTGGAGTCACATCAAAGGTGCTAAGTACCGTTTCAAACTTCAAGACGGAACGTGAGACTTCTCTTGAGACGCTGTAGCTGGCAAGGGCCTCATCTTGTGGTGACGGGTTAACCACGTCGTTTTTCTCGAGTTGTGGCGGGATTCTCAAGTTAGGTCAGGAAATTCAGGCTTCCTCTTGTGTTGGCCCAGGGAAGTCCAGTCTTCCATTCGAGTTGCGAGGGAGAGCTAGGGATTGCGCTTGAGTTACTGCAGGGCAAAAGAGACCTTATCTAGGCTTGTGTCCAGGACATAATGTTCGTCTCCAGGGGGGACAGGGATCTCGGGGTTGCTTTCCTGATGCACCCGGGGAGTCAGTCCTTGTCTCGAGGGGAAGCGAAGGACTCCACTCTCCTCTCGAGTTGCGACGGGTATCTCTTGTAGCCCACTGAGTGGCCTAAAGGGAGTCAAGCCTCCTGTGGAGTTTGGAGAGAGGACTCGTGATTGCTCTCCAGGCCATGCAGGAAAAGAAGGCCATCATCTCGCGATGAAGGGGGGGTCTCGTGGGTTTTCTCGAGCTGCAGCGCCAGTGTGGGGTTTCTCATGAGGTACTACGGGGAGCTCAGGGAGCCTCTCATGTGGCGCTTGGGAAGTCAGGTCTCCATGCGCATTGCGAGGGGGAGCGCGTCATTGCTCTAGAGTCGTGGAAGGTGTATCGGGCCTCAAGAACCGTTAAAGAAGGCCTTTCAAGGTGTTTCTTGGGTCACGGCAGTAAACCCTGGGTTCCCTCGACTAGTGCCGGTGGCCTCAGGGAGCTTCTCAGTGTGCCTCTGAGAAGTCAAGGATACCCTGGAGTTGGGAGGGCCCTCTCGGGACTCCACTGGGTTTGGTGCAATAGAAGAGGGCCTCATCTCGAGTGGAGGCAGGAACCTCAGGCTTCGTCTCCATTTCTGACTCTGATCGCAGGGTCCCTGCAGAGTTGGGACAGGAGAGTCAGGCCTCGTCTTGTAAGGAGGAATGGAACTCCGCTTGCCTCTCGAGTTATTCACAGGGTGACAGGCAACTTGTCGAACTGTGTTTGGAATCTGCGGGTTTTTCCGGACGATGCACGAGGGTGTCAGTGCCCCTTCGTGTTGTGCCTTCTTCCACAGGGTTGCCTTTCAAGAGGTGTCCGGGCATCGGGTTCTTATCAAGAGTGGACCGGGGAATCGGGGTCTTTCAGCATGTGTTACCACCCATGAAGCTACGTCTCAAATATTCTCGTTAGACCGGCCTCATCCTGAGGTGCGCCGGGAAGGTTGGGAACCCCTTCCAGACAAAGCACGGGAGTCGACCCTCCAGTCGCAATCAGGAGGGGAGAAGTGGCTCAGATGAAGTCGTACCGGGAACCTCGGTGTTCCCCTCGAGAGAGACCAGGGTGTCGGGGAACTTTTGGAATCGCATCAAGGGTGCCAAGTTTTCACACTTGAAGTGTGAAAACACTTCAAGAAGAAACCTGGGACTTCTCTTTAGACGCTGTAGCGGGCAAGGGCCTCATCTTGCGATGACAGGGTAACCATGTGGTTTTTCTCGAGTTTCGGCGGGATTCTCGAGTTACGATGGGGAATTCAGGCTTCCTCTTGTGTTGGCCCAGGGAAGTCCAATCTTCCATTGGAGTTGCGAGAGAGAGCTAGGGATTGCTCTCGAGTCACTTCAGGGCAAAAGAGACCTCATCTAAGCTTGTGTCCAGGACCTAATGTTCCTCTCCAGGGGCGACAGAGATCTCGGGGTTGCATTTTAGACGCACCCGAGGAGTCAGACCTCATCTCGAGAGGAAGGAAAGGACTCTGCTCTGCTCTTGAGTCCCGACGGGTATTTCTTGGAGACCACTGAGTGGCCTAAAGGGAGTCAAGCCTCCTGTGGATTTTTTTTTAAATTTTATTTTATTTTTAAACTTTACATAATTGTATTAGTTTTTCCAAATATCAAAATGAATCCGCCTCAGGTATACATGTGCTCCCCATCCTGAACCCTCCTCCCTCCTCCCCCCCATAGCATCCCTCTGGGTCGTCCCAGTGCACTAGCCCCAAGCATCCAGTGTCATGCATCAAACCTGGACTGGCAACTCTTTTCATACATGATATTTTACATGTTTCAATGCCATTCTCCCAAATCTTCCCACCTTCTCCCTCTCCCACAGAGTCCATAAGACTCTTCTATACATCAGTGTCTCTTTTGCTGTCTCGTACTCAGGGTTATTGTTACCGTCTTTCAAAGTTCCATATATATGCGTTAGTATACTGTATTGGTGTATTTCTTTCTGGCTTACTTCACTCTGTATAATAGGCTCCAGTTTCATCCACCTCATTAGAACTGATTCATTCTATTCTTTTTAATGGCGGAGTAATACTCCATTGTGTATATGTACCACAGCTTTCTTATCCATTCATCTGCTGATGGACATCTAGGTTGCTTCCATGTCCTGGCTATTAGAAACAGTGCTGCGATGAACATTGGGGTACACGTGTCTCTTTCCCTTCTGGTTTCCTCAGTGTGTATGCCCAGCAGTGGGATTGCTGGATCATAAGGCAGTTCTATTTCCAGTTTTTTAAGGAATCTCCACACTGTTCTCCATAGTGGCTGTACTAGTTTGCATTCCCACCAACAGTGTAAGAGGGTTCCCTTTTCTCCACACCCTCTCCAGCATTTATTATTTGTAGACTTTTGGATTGCCGCCATTCTGACTGGCGTGAAATGGTACCTCATAGTGGTTTTGATTTGCATTTCTATGATAATGAGTGATTTTGAGCATCTTTTCATGTGTTTGTTAGCCATCTGTATGTCTTCTTTGGAGAAATGTCTATTTAGTTCTTTGGCCCATTTTTTGATTGGGTCATCTATTTTTCTGGAGTTGAGCTGTAGGAGTTGCTTGTATATTTTTGAGATTAGTTGTTTGTCAGTTGCTTCATTTCCTATTATTTTCTCCCATTCCGAAGGCTGTCTTTTCACCTTGCTAATAGTTTGCTTTGATGTGCAGAAGCTTTTAAGGTTAATTAGGTCCCATTTGTTTATTTTTGTTTTTATTTCCAATATTCTGGGAGGTGGGTCATAGAGGATCCTGCTGTGATGTATTTCAGAGAGTGTTTTGCCTATGTTCTCCTCTAGGAGTTTTATAGTTTCTGGTCTTACGTTTAGATCTTTAATCCATTTTGAGTTTATTTTTGTGTATTGTGTTAGAAAGTGTTCTAGTTTCATTCTTTTACAAGTGGTTGACCAGATTTCCCAGCACCACTTGTTAAAGAGATTGTCTTTAATCCATTGTATATTTTTGCCTCCTTTGTCAAAGATAAGGTGTCCATATGTGTGTGGATTTATCTCTGGGCTTTCTATTTCGTTCCACTAATCTATATTTCTGTCTTTGTGCCAGTACCATACTGTCTTGATAACTGTGGCTTTGTAGCGGAGCCTGAAATCAGGTAGGTTGATTCCTCCAGTTCCATTCTTCTTTCTCAAGATCGCTTTGGCTATTCGAGGTTTTTTTGTATTTCCATACAAATTGTGAAATTATTTGTTCTAGCTCTGTGAAGAATACTGTTGGTAGCTTGATAGGGATTGCATTGAATCTATAAATTGCCTTGGGTAGTATACTCATTTTCACTATATTGATTCTTCCAATCCATGAACATGGTATATTTCTCCACCTATTAGTGTCCTCTTTGATTTCTTTCACCAGTGTTTTATAGTTTTCTATATATAGGTCTTTAGTTTCTTTAGGTAGGTATATTCCTAAGTATTTTATTCTTTCCGTTGCAATGGTGAATGAAATTGTTTCCTTAATTTCTCTTTCTGTTTTCTCATTATTAGTGTATAGGAATGCAAGGGATTTCTGTGTGTTGATTTTATATCCTGCAACTTTACTATAGTCATTGACTAGTTCTAGTGATTTTCTGGTGGAATCTTTAGGGTTTTCTATGTAGAGGATCATGTCATCTGCAAACAGTGAGAGTTTTACTTCTTCTTTTCCAATTTGGATTCCTTTTGTTTCTTTTTCTGCTCTGATTGCTGTGGCCAAAACTTCCAAAGCTATGTTGAATAGTAATGGTGAAAGTGGGCACCCTTGTCTAGTTCCTGACTTTAGAGGAAATGCTTTCAATTTTTCACCATTGAGGATAATGTTTGCTGTGGGTTTGTCATATATAGCTTTTATTATGTTGAGGTATGTTCCTTCTATTCCTGCTTTCTGGAGAGTTTTTATCATAAATGGATGTTGAATTTTGTCAAAGGCTTTCTCTGCATCTATTGAGACAATCATATGGTTTTTATTTTTCAATTTGTTAAGGTGGTGTATTACATTGATTGATTTGTGGATATTGAAGAATCCTTGCATCCCTGGGATAAAGCCCACTTGGTCATGGTGTATGATCTTTTTAATGTGTTGTTGGATTCTGATTGCTAGAATTTTGTTAAGGATATTTGCATCTATGTCATCAGTGATATTGGCCTGTAGTTTTCTTTTTTTGTGGGATCTTTGTCAGGTTTTGGTATTAGGCTGATGGTGGCCTCATAGAATGAGTTTGGAAGTTTACCTTCCTCTGCAATTTTCTGGAAGAGTTTGAGCAGGATAGGTGTTAGCTCTTCTCTAAATTTTTCGTAGAATTCAGCTGTGAAGCCGTCTGGACCTGGGCTTTTGTTGGCTGGAAGATTTTTGGTTACAGTTTCCATTTCCGTGCTTGTGATGGGTCTGTTAAGATTTTCTATTTCTTCCCTGGTCCAGTTTTGGAAAGTTGTACTTTTCTAAGAATTTGTCCATTTCTTCCACGTTGTCCATTTTATTGGCATATAATTGTTGATAGTAGTCTCTTATGATCCTTTGTATTTCTGTGTTTTCTGTTGTGATCTCTCCATTTTCATTTCTAATTTTATTGATTTGATTTTTCTCCCTTTGTTTCTTGATGAGTCTGGCTAATGGTTTGTCAATTTTATTTATCGTTTCAAAGAACCAGCTTTTGGTTTTGTTGATTTTTGCTATGGTCTCTTTTGTTTCTTTTGCATTTATTTCTTCTCTAATTTTTAAGATTTCTTTCCTTCTACTAACCCTGGGGTTCTTCATTTCTTCCTTTTCTAGTTGCTTTAGGTGTAGAGTTAGTTTATTTATTTGACTTTTTTCTTGTTTCTTGAGGTGTGCCTGTATTGCTATGAACTTTCCCCTTAGGACTGCTTTTACCGTGTCCCACAAGTTTTGGGTTGTTGTGTTTTCATTTTCATCCGTTTCTATGCAAATTTTGATTTCTTTTTTGATTTCTTCTGTGATTTGTTGGTTATTCAGCAGCGTGTTGTTCAGCCTCCATATGTTGGAATTTTTAATAGTTTTTCTCCTGTAATTGAGATCTAATCTTACTGCATTGTGGTCAGAAAAGATGCTTGGAATGATTTCTATTTTTTTGAATTTACCAAGGCTAGCTTTATGGCCCAGGATGTGATCTATCCTGGAGAAGGTTCCATGTGCACTTTAGAAAAAGTTGAAATTCATTGTTTTGGGATGAAATGTCCTATAGATATCAATTAGGTCTAACTGGTCTATTGTATCATTTAAAGTTTGTGTTTCCTTGTTAAATTTCTGTTTAGTTGATCTATCCATAGGTGTGAGTGGGGTATTAAAATCTCCAACTATTATTGTGTTAGTGTTAATTTCTCCTTTCATACTTGTTAGCATTTGTCTTACATACTGTGGTGCTCCCACGTTGGGTGCATATATATTTATAATTGTTATATCTTCTTCTTGGATTGATCCTTTGATCATTATGTAGTGACCTTCTTTGTCTCTTTTCACAGCCTTTGTTTTAAAGTCTATTTTATCTGATATGAGTATCGCTACTCCTGCTTTCTTTTGGTCCCTATTTGCATGGAAAACCTTTTTCCAGCCCTTCACTTTCAGTCTGTATGTATCCCCTGTTTTGAGGTGGGTCTCTTGTAGACAACATATGTAGGGGTCTTGTTTTTGTATCCATTCAGCCAGTCTTTGTCTTTTGGTTGGAGCATTCAACCCATTTACGTTTAAGGTAATTACTGATAAGTATGATCCCATTGCCGTTTACTTTATTGTTTGGGGTTTGAATTTATACACCGTTTTTGTGTTTCCTGTTTAGTATTTGTTGGAGAGCTGGTTTGGTGGTGCAGAATTCTCTCAGTTTTTGCTTGTCTGAAAAGCTTTTGATTTCTCCTTCATACTTGAATGAGATCCTTGCTGGGTACAAAAATCTGGGCTGTAGGTTATTTTCTTTCATCATTTTAAGTATGTCTTGCCATTCCCTCCTTGCTTGAAGAGTTTCTATTGAAAGATCAGCTGTTATCCTTATGGCAATTCACTTGTGTGTTATTTGTTGTTTTTCCCTTGCTGCTTTTCATATTTGTTCTTTGTGTTTGATTTTTGTTAATGTGATTAATATGTGTCTTGGGGGGTTTCGCCTTGGCTTTATCCTGTTTGGGACTCTCTGGGTTTCTTGGACTTGAGTGAGTATTTCCTTCCCCATTTTAGGGAAGTTTTCAACTATTATCTCCTCAAGTATTTTCTCACGGTCTTTCTTTTTGTCTTCTTCTTCCGGGACCCCTATGATTCGAATGTTGTAGCGTTTAATATTGTCCTGGAGGTCTCTGAGATTGTGCTCATTTCTTTTAATTCGTTTTTCATGTATCCTCTCTGATTCATTTATTTCTACCATTCTATCTTCGAATTCACTAATCCTATCTTCTGCCTCTGTTATTCTACTATTTGTTGCCTCCAGAGTGTTTTTAATTTCATTTATTGCATTATTCATTATATATTGACTCTTTTTTTATTTCTTCTAGGTCCTTGTTAAACCTTTCTTGCATCTTCTCAATCCTTGTCTCCAGGCTATTTTTCTGTGATTCCATTTTAATTTCAAGATTTTAGATCCATTTCACTATCCTTACTCGGAATTCTTTATCAGGTAGATTCCCTATCTCTTCCTCTTTTGTTTGGTTTGGTGGGCATTTATCCTGTTCCTTTATCTGCTGGGTATTCCTCTGTCTCATCTTGTTTAAATTGCTGAGTTTGGGGTGTCCTTTCTGTATTCTGGCAGTTTGTGGAGTTCTTTACTGTGGCATTTCCTCGCTGTGTGTGGGTTTGTACAGGTGTCTTGTCAAGGTTTCCTGGTTAGGGAAGCTTGTGTCCGTGTTCTGGTGGGTGGAGCTGTATTTCTTCTCTCTGGAGTGCAATGAAGTGTCCAGTAATGAGTTATGAGATGTTTGTGGTTTTGGGGTGACTTTGGGCAGCCTGTATCTTGAAGCTCAGGGCTGCGTTCCTTTGTTGCTGGAGAATTTGCTTGGTATGTCTTGCCCTGGAACTTGTTGGCCCTTGTGTGGTGCTTGATTTCAGTGTCGGTATGGAGGCATTTGATGAGCTCCTGTCAATTAATGTTCCTTGGAGTCAGGAGTTCCCTGGAGTCAGGGTTTGGACTTAAGCCTCCTGCTTCCAGTTATCTGTCTTACTTTTACAGTAGTTTCAAAACTTCTCCTTCTATACAGCACCATTGATAAAACATCTACGTTAAAGAAGAAAAGTTTCTCTACTGTGAGGGCCACTCAGAAAGGTTCACAGCGTTACATGGAGAAGAGAAGTGGGAGGAGGTAGTTAGAGGTGACCCAAATGAGATCAGGTGGAATCAATAGTGGAGAGAGTGGGCTGGCCAGTAGTCACTTCCTTATGTGCACTCCACAACTGGACCGCTCAGAGATGTTCACAGAGTTATACAGAGACGAGAAGAAGGAGGAAGGAGACAGAGGTGGCCAGAAGGATAAAAGGGGGGAATGAAAAGGAGGGAGACAGATCCAGCCAGTAATCAGTTCCCTAAGTGTTCTCCACCGTCTGGAATACACAGAAATTCACAGAGTTGGGTAGAGTAGAGAGGGGTTAGGGAGGAGACACAGGCGACCTGGTGGAGAAAAAGGAGAGTCCAAAGGGAGAGAGAGCAGTCAAGCCAGTAATCTCGCTCCCTAGTGAAAAATGGGTACTGAAGATTGGGTTCTTAAAGGTACAAAATTGGCAACAAATACATAAAAGCAAAAATTAAAAATCTAGAGTAGAGTTTGGAATTTCAAAAATACGATGTTAAAGAAAAGAAGAAGGAAAAGAAAGAGAGAAAAAACGAACAAAGAAAAACAAACAAGGTCGCAAAAATTATCAAGAAAATACAGGTACAAAATTGATAACTAATACCAAAAAGCAAAAATTAAAAATCTAGAGTAGAGTTTGGAATTTCAAAAATACAATGTTAAAAAAAAGGAAGAAGAAAACTAAAGAGAAAACAAACAAACAAAAACAAGCAATGTCGCAAAAATTATAAAGAAACTACAGGTACAAAATTGATATCAAATATCAAAAAGCATAAATTAAAAATCTAGAGTACAGTTTGGAATTTCAAAAATACAATGTTAAAGAAAAGAAGAAAAAAAAAACAAAACAAAAAAACAAGGTCAAAAAATTATTATATATATATATATATATATATATATATATATATATATATGAAGTTTGCTGAAGAAGAAAAAAATAGGGTCTTTTTTTTTTGCAAAGTAATAGGTTATAAAAGTGAAAATTAAATGAACAATAGAGAACTTAAAATTAAAAAAATTAGAAAAAAGTAAGAATGATCATAAAAATATATCTAGGACTTTCTCTGGTTTTGTTGTGAGTATCGTGGGTTCGGTTCATTTTTGGCTAGTTCCTTGGTCCGACTTATATTTCTCAAGATCTATAGGCGCCTTCCTATGTAGTCCTAGTAACCACAGGGTTTTAATCTATTGCCTGTAGCTTCCAAGGCGTTTCCCTCTGTTATAGCTTCTTTTGTTTGCTGGTCTCTTCAGTGTCTGGTTTACGCCCTGACACAAAGGGGACGGTGCAGGACACTTTTTTTTTTTAGGCTCACTTGTTCAGTTGCGCTGTGGGGAGGGAGGGAGGGAGTGATGCTGCAAACAAACAACACTGGCGTGCGCTCGCAGTGCCTCAGCCACACTGGGTCTGCCCCCGCTCACGGCGCGTGTAGCCTCCCTGCCCACACTGCTCGGGCTCTAGGTTGTTCCACCGGGAACAATCCGAGGCTGGCCCTGGGCTGCATGCACCTCCCAGGTCCAAGCCGCTCAGGTTCAGGCACTCGGGTAGTCCTCAGAGGCACAGACTCGGTTGGGCCTGCGTTTTGTGCTCTTCCCAGGTCCGAGCAGCTCAGGTGATGAGGTGTTTGGCGAGTGCCAATGTTGTGACTTATCGCCTCCCCGCCACTCGGTTATCTGGGTGTAAAACAGGCGCACCTTCTCAGGCAGATGTTGACCGTCCAGATCCCCAAGAAGTTTTAGTTAGCAAAGAAGCCTGCTTACAGTTTTATAGATAATGTCTCTCTGGGGCTGCGATTGCCCCCTTCCGGCTCTGGCTGCCTGTCACCGGAGGGGGAAGGTCTGCAGCCGGCTATCTCTGTTCAGTCCTTTGTTCCGTGCGCGGGCCTGGCGGTGTCTTAGGTTAGGGCTGGCTTTTTGCGTGGTAGATATCCCAGAGTCTGGTTTGCTAGCCCAAGTTATTTCGTTCAGATAGCGCTCAGGGTATTCAGGCCAGATTTTTACTCTAAGCGATGCAGCCCACGCTGCGCCTCCCTGCCCAGCCCCTGCTTGCTAATGGTGTGAGCAGGTGTCTGCACTGCTTCGCGGCTGGGGGAGTTACCGTAGGGCTTGCAATCTGCGAGTTTTAATTGTTTATTTATTTTTATCCCCCTTATGTTGCCCTTTGTGCTTCCAAAGCTTGGCAAAGATTTGGCAGTGAAAAGCTTTCCTGGTGTTTGGAAACTTTTCTCTTTTTAAGACTATCTTCCTGGGACGGAAATCCCTCCCTCCCTCTTTTGTCTCTTTTTTTGTCTTTTATACTTTTTCCTACCTACTTTCCAAGAGTTGGGTTCTTTTCTGGGTGCCTGATGTCCTCTGGCAGCATTCATAAGTTGTATTGTGGAATTTACTCGACGTTTAAATGCTCTTTTGATGAAATTGTTTGGGGGGGAAAGAGTTCTCCCCGTCCTACTCCTCAGCAATCTTGGCTCCTCTCTTGTGGAGTTTGGAGAGAGCACGCGGGATTGCTCTCCAGGCCATGCAGGAAAAGAAGGCCCTCATCTCGCGATGTCGGGGGAGTCTCGTGGTTTTTCTGGAGCTGCGGTGCCAGTGTGGGGTTTCTCACAAGGTACGACCGGGAGCTCAGGGAGCCTCTCGTGTGGTGTCAGGGAAGTCAAGTCTCCATACGAGTGGCGAGGGGGCGCACGTCATTGCTCTCGAGTCATGGTAGTGGAATCAGGGCTCAACGCAATGAAAAAGGACGCTCGAGGTCTTTCTCGGGTTGCGGCAGGAAACCCTGGGTTCCCTCGACTTGTGCCTGTGACGTCAGGTAGCTTCTCAGTGTGCCTCTGAGAAGTCAGGGATACTATGGAGCTGGGAGAGGCCTCTCGGGACTCCACTGGGTTTGCTGCAATGGAAGAGGGCCTAATCTCGAGATCAGGAAGGAACCTCAGGGTTCCTCTCCATTTCTGACTCAGATTGCAGGGTCCCTGCAGAGTTGGGACAGGAGAGTCAGGCCTCGTCTTGTGTGGAGGAATGGAACTCCGCTTGCCTCTCGAGTTGTTCAAGGAGTGACAGGCCACTTGTCGAGCTGTGTGTGGAACCTGCGGTTTTTTCCAGACAATGCACGGGGGTGTCAGTGCCCCTTCGTGATGTGCTTTCATCCACAGGGTTGCCTTCGAAGTGGTGTGCGGGCATCGGGTTCTTATCAAGAGCGGACCAGGAAATCGGGGTCTTTTGGAAGGCGGCACCACACACGAGGCTACGTCTCGAATTTCCTCGTGAGACGGGCCTCATGCTGAGGTGCCCCTGGAAGGTCGGGAAAGCCTTCCAGACAAAGCAGGTTAATCGACCCTACTGTCGCGATCAGGAGGGGAGAAGGGGCTCAGATGAAGTGGTGCCGGGAACCTCGGTGTTCCCCTTGAGTGAGACCGGTATGTCAGGGAACTTTTGGGGTCTCACGAAGCTTGCCAAATACTGTTTCAAACTTCAAGATGAAACGTGGGACTTCTCTTGAGACGCTGTGGCGGGCAAGGGCCTCATCTTGTGATGAAGGGGAAACCACGTGGTTTTTTTCGAGTTGCGATGGGATTGTTGACTTACGACGGGGAATTCAGGCTTCCTCTTCTGTTGGCCCAGGGAAGTCCATTCTTCCATTCGAGTTGCCAGGGAGAGCTGGGTGGGAATTGCCCTCGAGTCATGGCAGTTCAAAATAGACCTCATCTAGGCTTGTGTCCAGGACCTAATGTTCCTCTCCAGGGGCGATAGGGATTATGGGGACGCATTCCAGACTCACCCAGTGAGTCAGGCCTCGGCTCGAGGGGAAGCAAAGGATTCTGATATCCTCCTGGGTCGCGATAGGTATCTCTTGGATCCCACTGAGTGGCCTCCAGGGAGTCAAGCCTCCTGTGGAGTTGGAGAGAGGACTCGGGATTGCTCTCCAGGCCATACAGGAAAGAAGGCCCTCAGCTCGCAATGACGGGGGCGTCTTGTGGGTTTTCTCGAATTGGAGCGCAAGTATGAGTTTTCTCACGAGGTACGACGGGGAGCTCAGGGAGCCTCTTGTGTGGCGCCAGGAAAGTCAGGTGTCTATGCGTGTGATGAGGAGGACCCCATAAATGCTCTCGAGTCATGGTAGGGAAATCGGGACTCAAGACGCGTTGAAGAAGGAGTCTCGAGGTCTTTCTCAGGTTGCGGCAGGAGACCCTGGGTTCCCTCGACTTGTACCGGTGACCTCAGGGAGCTTCTCAGGGTGCCTCTGAGAAGTCAGGCATACTGTGGACTTGGGAGGTGCTCTCGGAACTCCACTGGGTTTGGTGCAATGACAAAGGTTCTCATCTCGAGTTGAGGCAGGAACCTAAGGGTTCCTCTCCATTTAAAACTCCGACCACAGGGTCCCTGAAGAGTTGGGACAGGAGAGTCAGGCCTCGTCTTGTGCGGAGGAATGGAACTCCACTTGCCTCTCGAGTTGTTCACAGGATAACAGACCATTTGTCGAGCTGTGAGTGGAACCTTCAGTTTTTTCCGTAAGATGCATGAGGGGGTCAGTGCCCCTTCGTGTTGTGCCTTCATCCACAGGGTTGCCTTCAAAGAGGTGTCCGGACATCGGGTTCTTATCAACAGCAGAGCATGAAATCGGGGTCTTTCAGAACGTGGCACCATCTATGAGGCTACGTCTCGAATTTCTTCGTTAGACTGGTGTCATCCTGAGGTGCGCCATGAAGATCGGGAACCCCTTCCAGACAAAGCAGGGGAAGCGACCATCTTGTCGCGATCAGGAGGAGTGAAAGGGCTCAGTTGAAGTCGTGCCGGGAACCTCGGTGTTCCCCTCGAGTGGGACCGGTGTGTCGGGAAACTTTTGGGGTCGCTTCAAGGGTGCCAAGTACCGTTTTGCACTTCAATACGGACTTGGGGCTTCTCTTGACACGCTGTAGAGGGCAAGGGCCTCATCTTGGGATGACGGGGGAATCACGTGGTTTTTCTCAAGGTGCGGCGGGATTCTCGAGTTACGACGGGGAATTCAGGCTTCCTCTTGTGTTGGCCCAGGGAAGTCCAATCTTCCATTCGAGTTTCGAGGAAGAGCTGGGGTTTGCTCTTGAGTCACTGCAGGGCAAAAGAGACCTCATCTAGGCTTGTGTCCAGGACCTAATATTCCTCTCCAGGGCCGACAGCGATCTCGGGGTTGCATTCCAGACGCATCCTGGGAGTCAGAGCTCGACTCGAGGGGAAGCAAAGGACCCCGCTCTCCTCTTGAGTCACCACAGGTGTCTCTTGGAGCCCACTGAGTGGCCTAAAGGGAGTCAAGCCCCCTGTGGAGTTTGGAGAGAGGACTCAGGATTGCTCTCCAGGCCATGCAGGAAAAGAAGACCCTCATCTCGCGATGACAGGGGCGTCTTGTTGGTTTTCTCGAGCTGCGGTGCCAGTGTGCGGTTTCTGAGGAGGAGCGACGGGAAGCTCAGGGAGCCTTTCGTGTGGCACCAGGGAATTCAGGTCTCCATGCGCATGGCAAGGGGGAGCGCGTCATTGCTCTCGAGATATGATACGGGAATCGGGCCTCAAGACACGTTAAAGCAGGACTCTCAAGGTCTTTCTCGGGTTGCGGCAGGAAACCCTGGGTTCCGTCGACTTCTGCCGGTGACCTTAGGGAGCTTCTCAGGGTGCCTCTGAGAAGTCAGGCATACTGTGGATTTGGGACGGGCCTCTCGGGACTCCACTGGTATTGTGGAAATGGAAAAGGGCCTCATCTTGAGTGGAGGCAGGAACCTCAGGCTTCCTCTCCATTTCTGACTCGGTGCGCTAGGTCCCTAGAGTTGTGACAGGAGAGTCAGGCATCGTCTTGTGTGGAGGAATGGAACTCCGCTTGCTTCTCGAGTTGTTCACGGGGTGACAGACCACTTGTGGAGCTGTGTGAGGAACCTGCGGGTTTTTCCGGAAGATGCACGGGGTGTCAGTGCCCCTACGTGTTGTGCCTTCATCCACAGGCTTGCCTTCGAAGAGGTGTCCAGGAGTCTGGTTTTGATCAAAAGTGGACCATGGAATCGGGGTCTTTCGGCATGTAGTATGGCCCTCGAGGCTACCTCTCGAATTTCCTCGTGAGACCGGCCTCATCCTGAGGTGTGCCGGGAAGGTCGGGAATCCCTTTGAGACAAAGCAGTGGAATCGACCCTCCTATCGCGATCAGGAGAGGAGAAAGGCCTCAGATGAAGTGGTGCCGGAAACTTCAGTGTCCCCTCTAGTGAGATCGGTATATAGGGGAACTTTTGGGGTCGCATCAAGGGTGCCAAGTACTGTTTTGCACTTCAAGACGGAATGTGAGACTTCTCTTGAGACGCTGTAGGGGGCAAGGGCCTCATCTTGCAATACGGGGAACCACGTGATTTTTCTCGAGTTGCGGCGGGTTTCTCAAATTACAACTGGAAATTCAGGCTTCCTCTTGTGTTGGCTCAGAAAGGCCAATCTTCCATTCGAGTTGCAAGGGAAAGCTAGGGGTTGCGCTTGAGTCACTGCAGGGCCAAAGAGACCTCATCTAGGCTTTTGTCCAGGACCTAAGGTTCCTCTCCAGGGGCGACAGGGATCCAGGGTTGCATTCCAGACTCACCCTCGTAGTCAGGCCTCATCTCGAGGGGAAGCAAAGGACACCGCTCTCCTCCTGAGTATCGACGGGTATCTCTTGGAGCCCACTGAGTGACCTAAAGGGAGTCAAGCCTCCTTTGGAGTTTGGAGAGAGGATTCGGGATTGCTCTTCAGGTCATGCAGGAAAGAAGGCCCTCATTTCACCATGACAGGGGCGTCTCGAGGGTTTTCTCGAGCTGCGGCGCCAGTGTGGGGTTTCTCAGGAGGTACGATGGGGAGCTCAGGGAGCCTCTCATGTGGTGCCGGGGAAGTCAGATCTTCATGCGCGTGGCGAGGGGGAGCGCGTCATTTTTCTCCAGTCATGGTAGGGGAATCGGGCCTCAAGACGCGTGAAGAAGGACTCTCGAGGTTTTTCTCAGGTTACGGCAGGAAACCCTGGGTTCCGTCGACTTATGCCCGTGACCTCAGGGAGCTTTTCAGGGTGCCTCTGAGAAGTCAGGGATACTGTGCAGTTGGGAGGGGCCGCTCCGAACTCCACTGGGTTTGGTGCAGTAGAAGAGGGCCTTATCTCGAGTTGAGGCAGGAACCTCATGGTTCCTCTCCATTTCTGAATCGGATCTCAGTGTCCATGCAGAGTTGGGACAGGAGAGTCAGGCCTCGTCTTGTGTGGAGGAATTTAACTCCTCTTGCCTCTCGAGTTGTTCACGGGGTGACAGGCTATTTGTCGATCTGTATGTGGAACTTGCGGGCTTTTCCAACGATGCAGGAGGGTGTCAGACCCCTTCGTTTTGTGCCTTCGTCCACAGGATTGCCTTCGAAGAGGTGTCCTAGCATTGGGTTCTTATCAAGAGCAGACAGGGAAATCGGGGTCTTTCGGCGTGTGGCACCAACCACAAGGCTACGTCTCGAATTTCCTCGTGAGACCGGCCTCATCCTGAGGTGCGCCGGGAAGGTCCGGAACCCCTTCCAGACAAAGCAGGGTAATCGACCCTCCCGTCGCGATCAGGAGGGGATAAGGGGCTCAGAACAAGCGGTGCGCCGAACCTTGGTGTTCCCCTTGAGTGAGACCAGGGTGTCGGGGAACTTTTGTGCTAACATCAAGGTTGCCAATTATCGTTTTAAACTTCAAGATGGAACGTAGGGCTTCTACTGAGACGCTGTAGCTGGCAAGGGCCTCATCTTGCGATGACGGGGGAACCACGTGGTTTTCCTCGAGTTGCAGCGGGATTTTCGAATTACGACGGGGAATTCAGGTTTCCTCTTGTGTTGTCCCAGGGAAGTCCATTCTTCCATTCGAGGTGCGAGGGAGAGCAGGGGATTGCTCTCGAGTCACTTCAGGGCAAATGAGACCTCATCTATGCTTGTGTCTAGGACCTAATGTTCCTCTCCAGGGGCGACAGGGATCTCGGGGTTGCATTCCAGACTCACCTGAGGAGTCAGGCCTGGTATATAGGGGAAGCAAAGAATTCCGCTCTCCTCTCGAGTCCCAACGGGTATCTCTTGGAGCCCACAGAGTGGCCTAAAGGGAGTCAGGCCTCCTGTGGAGTTTGAAGAGAGGCCTCGAGATTGCTCTCCAGGCCATGCAGGAAAAGAAGGCCTTCATCTCGCGATGACGGAGGCGTCTCGTGGGTTTTCTCGAGCTGGGGAGCCAGTGTGGGATTTCTCACGAGGTATGACGGGGAGCTCAGGGAGCCTCTCGTGTGGCGCCAGGGAAGTCAAGTCTCCATGCGAGTGGCGAGGGGGAACGCGTCATTGCTCTCGAGTCATGGTAGGGGAATCGGGATTCAAGATGCGTTGAAGGAGGATTTTCGAGGTCTTTCTCGGGTTGCGTCAGGAAACCCTGTGTTCCCTCGACTTGTGCCAGTGACTTCAGGGAGCTTCTAAGGGTGCCTCTGAGAAGTCGCGATACTGTGGATTTGGGAGGGGCCTCTCGGGCCTCCACTGTTTTTGGTGTAATGGAAGAGGGCCTCATCTCGAGTGGAGTCAGGAACCTCAGGGTTCCTCTCCATTTCGGACTCCGATCGCAGGGTCCCTTCAGAGTTGGGACCGGAGAGTCAGGCCTCGTCTTGAGTGGAGGAATGGAACTCTGCTTGCCTCTCGAGTTGTTCATGGGATGACAGGCCTCTTGTCGAGCTGTGTGTGGAACCTGCGGCTTTTACCGAATGATGCACGGGAGTGTCAGTGACCCTTCGTTTTGTGCCTTCGTCCACAGGGTTGCCTTCGAAGAGGTGTCTGGACATCGGGTTCTTCTCAAGAGTGGGCCGGGAAATCGGGGTATTTCGGCATGTGACACCACCCACGACGCTACGTCTCGAATTTCCTCGTGAGACTGGCCTCATCCTTAGGTGCGCCGGGAATGTGGGGAACCCCTTCCAAACAAAGCAGGGGAATAGACCCTCCTGTCTCGAACAGGAGGGGAGAAGGTGCTCAGATGAAGTGGTGCGGGAACCTCGGTGTTCCTGTCGAGTGAGACCGGCGTGTCCGGGAACATTTGGTGTCGCATCAAGGGTGCAAAGTACCGTTTCGCACTTCAAGACGGAACGTGGTTCTTTTCTTGAGACGCCATAGCAGCAAGGGCCTCATCTTGGGATGACGTTGGAAACACGTGGTTTTTCTCGAGTTGTGGCAGGATTCTCGAGTTACGAAGGGGATTTCTGGCTTCCTCTTGTGTTGGCCCAGGGAAGCCCAATCTTCCATTCGAGTTGCGAGGGAGAGCTGGGGGTTGCGCTCGAGTCACTGCAGGGCAAAAGAAACCTCATCCAGGCTTGTGTCTAGGACCTAATGTTCCTCTCAAGGGATGACTGGGATCTTGGGGTTGCATTCTAGACTCACCCAGGAGTCAGGCGTCCTCTCGAGGGGAAACAAAGGACTTCTCTCTCTTCTCGAGTCGCGACGGGTATTTCTTGGAGCCCACTGAGTGGACTAAAGGGAGTCAAGCCTCCTCTGGAGTTTGGAGAGAGGACTCGGGATTGCACTCCAGGACATGCAGGAAAAGAAGGCCCTCATCTCATGATGACGGGGGGGGGGCGGGTCTCGGTGGTTTTACCGAGCTGCAGCGCCTGTGTTGGTTTCTCAGGAGGTACGACGGGGAGCTCAGGGAGCCTCTTGTGTGGCGCCAGGGAAGTTAGGTCTCGATGCGTGTGGCGAGGGGGAGCGCGTCATTGCTCTCGAGTCATGGTAGGGGAATCAGGCCTCTAGACGCGTTGAAGGACTCTGAAGTTCTCTCTCGAGTCTTGGCAAGAATACCTGGGTTCCCTCGACTTGTGCCGGTGACCTCAGGGAGATTCTCCGGGTGCCTCTGAGAAGTCAGGGATACTGTGGAGTTGGGAAAGACCTCTCGGGACTCCACTGGGTTTGGTGAAATGGAAGGGGGCCTCATCTCGAGGGGAGGCAGGAACCTCAGGGTTCCTCTCCATTTCTGATTCCGATCGCAGCCCCCTGCATAGTTGGGAGAGGTGAGTCAGGCCTTGTCTTGTGTGCAGGAATGGACCTCCGCTTGCCTCTCGAGTTGTTCACTGGGTGACAGGCACTTGTTGAGCTGTATGAGTAACCTGCGGTCTTTTCTGGACGATGCACGGGGGTGTCAGTGCCCCTTCGTGTTGTGCCTTCATCCACACTATCTTCGAATAGGTGTCTGGGCATCGCGTTCTTATCAAGAGCGGATCGGGAAATCGCGGTCTTTCGGCATGTGGCACCACCATCGAGGCTACGTCTCGAATTTCCTCGTGAGACAGCCTCATCTGAGGTGCGTGGAGAAGGTCGGGAACCCCTTGAGGACAAAGCAGGGGAATTGACCCTCCTTTCGCGATCAGGAGGGGAGAAGGGGCTCAGATGAAGTGGTGCCAGGAATCTCGGTGTTCCCCTCTAGTGCGACCCGTATGTCGGGGAACTTTTGGGGTAGCATTAAGGGTGCCAAATATCATTTCGCACTTGAAGACAGAACGTGGGACTACTCTTGAGACGCTGGAGCGGGCAAGGGCCTCATCTTGCAATGACGGGGGAACCACGTGGTTTTTCTCAAGTTGAGGCGGAATTCTCGAATTACTACTGGGAATTCAGGCTTCCTCTTGTGTTGGCCCAGGGAGGTCCAATCTTCCATTCGGGTTGCGAGGGAAAGCTGGGGAGTGCTCTCGAGTTACTGCAGGGCAAAAGCGACCTCATCTAGCCTTGTGTTCAGGACCCAATGATCCTCTCCAAGGGCGACAGGGATCTCGGGTTTGCATTACAGACTCACCCGGGGAGTTAGGCCTCGTCTCGAGGGGAAGCAAAGGACTCGGCTATCCTCTCGAGTTGCGACGCGTATCTCTTGGAGCCCACTGAGTGGTCTAAAGGGAGTCAACCCTCCTCTTCAGTTTGGAGAGACGACTCGGGATTGCTCTCCAGGCCATGCAGGAAAAGAAGGCCCACATCTCGAGATGACGGGGGCGTCTCGTGGGTTTTCTTGAGCTGCGGCGCCAGTGTGGGGTTTCTCAGGAGGTACGACGGGGAGTTCAGGTAGCCTCTCGTGTGGCAACAGGGAAGTCAGGTCTCCATGGGCGGGGCAAGGGGGAGTGCGTCATTGCTCTCAAGTCAGGGTAGGGGAATCGGGCCTCATGACGGGTTGAAAAAGAACTCTCGATGTCTTTCTAGGGTTGCGGCAGGAAACCCTGGGTTCCCTTGACTTGTGCCGGTGACCTCAGGGAGTGTCTCAGGGTGCCTCTGAGAAGTCAGGGATACTGTGGATTTGGGAGAGGCCTCTCGGGACTCCTCTGGGTTTGGTGCAATGGAAGTGGGCCTCATCTCGAGTTGAGGCAGGAACCTCAGGGTTCTGCTCCTGACTTCCTGGAGGCCGGATCTGACTCAGATCGCAGGGTCCCTGTTGAGTTTGCTCAGGAGTGTCAGGTCTCGTGTTCTGCGGTGGAATGGAACTCCGCTTACATCTCAAGTTGTTCAAGGATAACACCACTTTTCGTGATGTGTGTGGAACCTGCGGGTTTTTCGGAGATGCACGGGGGCGTCAGTGCTCCTTCCTGTTGTGCCTTCATCCACAGGGTTGCCTTCGAAGAGGTGTCCGGGCATCGTGTTCTCCTCAAGTGTGGACCGGGAAATTGGGGTCTTTCAGCATGTTGCACCACCCACTAGGCTACGTCTCGAATTTTCTCGTGAGACCGGCCTCATCCTGAGGCACGCAGGAAAGTCCGGGAACCCTTTCCAAACAAAGCAGGGGAATCGACCCTCCTTTCGGGATCAGGAGGAGAGAAAGGGCTCAGATGAAGTAGTGCCGGGAACCTCGGTGCTCTCCTTGAGTGAAAGTCGGGTAACTTTTCTGGTTGCATCAAGGGTGCCAAGTACCGTTTCGCACTTCAAGACGGAACCTGGGACTTCTCTTGAGATGCTGTAGTGGGCAAGGGCCTCATCTAGCACTGACGGGGGACCCACGTGTTTTTTCTCGAGTTGCGGCAGGATTCTTGAGTTACGATGGGGAATACAGGTTTCCTCTTGTGTTGGCCCAGGGAAGTCCAATCTTCCATTCGAGTTGCAAGTGAGAGCTGGAGATTGCTCTCGAGTCACTGCAGGGCAAAATAGAGCTCATCTAGCTTTGTGTCCAGGACCGAGTTTTTCTCTCCAGGGGCGACAGGGATCTCGGGGTTGCATTCCAGACTCACCCGGGGAGTCAGGCCTCGTCTCGAAGGGAATGAATGGACTCCGCTCTCCTCTCGAGTCGCGACGGGTATCCCTTGGAGCCCAAGAGTGGCCTAAATGGAGTTAAGCCTCCTGTGGAGTTTGGAGAGAGGACTCGGGATTGCTCTCTAGGCCATGCAGGAAAAGAAGGCCCTCATCTCGCGATGACGGGGGCGTCTCGTGGGTTTTCTCAAGGTGCAGTGCCTGGTTGGGGTTTCTCACGAGATAGGACGGGGAGCTCAGGGAGACTCCTGTGGTGCCACGGAAGTCAGGTCTCCATGGACGTGGCGTGGGGGAGCGCCTCATTGCTCTCGAGTCATGGTAGGGGAATCAAGCCTCAAGACGCTTTGAAGAAGAACTCTCGAGGTCTTTCTCGGGGTGTGGCAGGAAACCCTGGGTTCCCTCGACTTGTGCCCATGACCTCAGGGAGCTTAGCGGGGTTCCTCTGAGAAGTCAGGGATACTGTGGAGTTGAGAGGGGCTTCTCGGGACATCAAAGGGACTGGTGCAATTGAAGAGGACCTAATCTCGGATTGAGGCAGTAACGTCAGGGTTCCTCTCCATTTCTGACTCGGATAGCAGGGTCCCTGCAGAGTTGTGACAGGAGAGTCAGACCTCGTCTTGTGTGGAGTAATGGAACTCCGCTTGCCTCTCGAGTTGTTCACGGGATGACAGGACACCTGTCGAGTTGTATGTGGAACCTGCGGTTTTGGGGGACGATGCACAGGGGTGTCAGTGCCCCTTCGTGTTGTGCCTTCATCCACAGGGTTACCTTCGAAGAGGTGACCGGGCATCAGGATCTTATCAATAGCGGACCAGGAAATCGGGGTCTTTCGGCATGTGGCACAACCCACGAGGCTACGTCTCGACTTCCCTCGTGAGACTGGCCTCATCCTGAGGTTCGCCGGGAAGTCTGGGAACCCCTTCCAGACAAAGCAGGGGAATCGACCCTCCTGTCGCCATCAGGAGGGGAGAAGAGGCTCAGCTGAAGCGGTGCTGGGAACCTCCATGTTCTCCTCGAGTGAGACCGGGGTGTCAGGGAAATTTGGGGGTCGCATCAAGGGTGCCAAGTACCGTTTCACACTTCAAGACGGAACATGGGACATCCCTGGAGACGCTATAGCTGACAGGGGCCTCATATTTCGATGACGGAGGAGCCACGTTGTTTTTCTCCAGTTGCCGCGGGATTCTCGAATTACAATAGGGAATACAGGCTTCCTCTTGTGTTGGCCCAGGGAAGTCCAATCATCCATTCGAGTTGCGAGGGAGAGCTGGGGATTGCACTTGAGTCAATGCAGGACAAAAAAGACCTCATTTAGGCTTGTGTCCAGGACCGAGTTTTCCTCTACAGGGGCAACACGGATCTCGGGATCCCATTCCAGACTCACCCAAGTAGTCAGGCCTCGGCTCGAGGGGAAGCAACGGACTCTGCTCTCCTCTAGAGTAGCGACGTGTATCTCTTGGAGGCTACTGAGTGGCCTAAAGGGAGTCAGGCCTCCAGTGGAGTTTGGAGAGTGGACTCGGGATTGCTCTCTAGGTCATGTAGGAAAAGAAGGCCCTCATCTTACGATGATGGGGGCGTCTCGTGAGTTTTCTTGAGCAGCGGTGCCAGTGTGGGGTTTTCATGAGGTAGGACGGGGAGCGCAGGGAGCCTCTCGTGTGGCGCCAGGGAAGTTAGGTTTCAATGGGCGTGGCGAGGGGAATGCGTCATTGCTCTCCAGTCATGGTAGGGTATCGGGCCTCAAGACGCGGTAAAGAAGGACTCTCAAGGTCTTTCTCAGAATGCAGCAGGAAACCCTGGGTTCACTCGACTTGTGCCAGTGACCGCAGAGAGCTTCTGAGGGTGCCTCTGAGAATCAGGGATACTGTGGAGTTTTAGGGGCCTCTCGGGACTCCACTGGGTATGACGCAATGGAAGAGGGCCTCATTTCGAGTTGATGCAGGAACGTCAGGTTTCATCTACATTTCTGACTCCGATCGCACGGTCCCTGCAGAGTTGGGAAAGGAGAGTCAGGCCTTCTCTTGTGTGGAGGAACGGAACTCCGCATGCCTCTCTGGTTCTTCAAGGGATGACAGGACACTTGTTGATCTGTGTTTGGAATCTGCGTGTTTTTCCGTACTATGCATGGGGATGTCAGTACCCCTTCGTGTTGTGCATTCATCCACAGGTTTGCTTTCGAAGAGGTGTCCTGGCATCGGGTTCTTATTAAGAGCGGACCGGGAAATCGGGGTCTTTCCGCATGTGGCACCACCCACCAGGCTACGTCTCGAATTTCCTAGTGAGACCGGCCTCATCCTGAGGTGCGCCGGGAAGGTCGGAACCCCTTGCAGACAAAGCAGGGGAATCGACCCTCCTGTCTCGATCAGGAGGGGAGAAGGGGCACAGATGAGGTGATGCCGGGAACCTCGGTGTTCCCCTCCAGTGAGACCAGTGTGTTGGGGAACTTTTGGGGTCGCATCAAAGGTACCAAGTACCGTATCGCACTTCAAGATGGAACGTAAGACTTCTTTTGAGACGCTGTAGCGGCAATGGCCGCATCTTGCGATGAAGAGGGAACGACGTGGTTTTTCTCGAGTTGTGGCGGGATTTTTGAGTTACAACGGGAAATTCAGGCTTCCTCTTCTGTTGGCCCAGGGAAGTCCAGTCTTCCATTCGAGTTGCGAGGGAGAGTTGGGGATTGCTCTCGAGTCACTGCAGGAAAAAAGAGACCTCATCTAGGCTTGTGTCCAGGACCTAATGTTTCTCTCCAGGGGCGACAGGGATCTCCGGTTCACATATCAGACACACCCGAGGAGTCAGGCCTCGCCTCGAGGGGAAGGAAAAGACTCCGCTCTCCTCTCGAGTCGCGACGGGTATGTCTTGGAGTCCACTGAGTGACCAAAAGGGAGTCAAGCCTACTGTGGAGTTTGGAGAGAGGACTCGGGATTGCTCTCCAGGCCATGCTAGAAAAGAAGGCCGTCATGTCGCGAAAATGGGGGCATCTCGTGGGTTTTCTCTATCTGTGGCGCCAGTGTTTGGTTTCTCACGAGGTATGACGGGGAGCTCAGGGAGCCTCTCGTGTGGCGCCAGGGAAGTCAGGGCTTCATGAGTGTAGCAGAGGGAGCGCGTCATTGCCCTCGAGTCATGGTAGGGGAATCAGGCCTCAAAATGCGTTGAAGAAGGACTCTTGAGTTCTTTCTATGGTGGCGGCAGTAAACCCTGGGCTCACTCGAATTGTGCTGGTGACCTCAGGGAGCTTCTCAGGGTGCCTCTGAGAAGTCAGGGATACTGTGGAGCTGGGACGCATCTCTCAGGAGTCCACTGGGTTTCGTGCAATGGAAGAGGTCCTAATCTCGAGTGGAGGCAGGAACCTCAGCGTTCCTCTCGTGACTTCACTGGCGCTGGTCTGATTCGGATCACAAAGTCCCTGCAGAGTTGGGACAGGAGAGTCAGGCATCGTCTTGTGTAGAGGAATGAAACCCCACTTGCCTCTCGAGTTCTTCAGGGGTGACAAGCCACTTGTTGAGCTGTATGTGGAACCTGCGGGTTTTTCCGGACGATGCACGAGGGTGTCAGTGCCCCTTTGTGTTGTGCCTTCATCCACAGGGTTGCCTTCGAAGAGGTGTCCAGGCATCGGGTTCTTATCAAGAGCGTACCGGGAAATCATAGTCTTTTGGCATGTGGTACCACCCGCGAGCTACGTCTCGAATTTCCTCGTGAGACTGGCCTCATCCTGAAGTGCCCCGTGAAGGTCGGGAACCCCTTACAAACAAAGCAGGGGAAGTGACCCTCCTGTCACGAACAGGAGGGGAGAAGGGGCTCAGATAAACTGGTGCCGGGAACCTCGGTGTTCACCTCGAGTGAGACCGATATTTCGGGGAACTTTTGGGGTCACATCAAGGGTGTCAAGTATCGTTTTGCACTTCAAGGCGGAACGTGGGACTTTTCTTGAGAAGCTGTAGCGGGCAAGGGCCTCATCTTGTGATGACGAGGGAACCAAGTGCTTTTTCTCGAGTTGCGGCGGGATTCTCGAGTTACGAAGGGGAATTCAGGCTTCCTCTTGTGTTGGCCCAGGGAAGTCCAATCTTCCATTCGAGTTGTCAGGGAGAGCGGGGGATTGCTCTCGAGTTACAGAAGGGCAAAATAGACCTCATCTAGGCTTGTTTCCAGGACCTAATGTTCCTCTCCAGGGGAGACAGGGATCTCGGGGTTGCATTCCAGACCCACCTGGTGAGTCAGGCCTTGTCTCGAGGGGAAGCAAAGGACTCAATTCTCCTCTCGAGTCGCGACGGGTATCTCTTGGAGCCCACTAAGTGGCCTAAAGGGAGTCAAGCCTCCTGTGGAGTTTGGAAAGAGGATTCGGGATTCCTCTCCAGGCCATGCAGGAAAAGAAGGCCCTCAGCTCGCGAGGATGGGGGCGTCTCAGGGGTTTCCTCGAGCTGCGGCGCCCGTGGGGGTTTTCTCCCGAGGCACGACGAGGATCTCAGGGAGCCTCTCGTGCGGCGCCAGGGAAGTCAGGTCTCCATGCGCGTGGCGAGGGGGAGCGCGTCCTGGATCTCGAGTCACGGGAGGGGACTAGGGCCCTGAGACGCGTTGAAGAAGGTCTCTCGAGGTCTTTCTCGGGGGGCGGCGGGAAACCCTCGTTTCCCTCGCCTTCTGCCGGGGACCTTAGGGAACTTCCCAGGGTGCCTCTGAGAGGCGAGCGATCCTGTGGAGGTGGCGGGGTCCCTCGGGACTCCGCTGGGTCTGGCGCAACGGAAGAGGGCCTCACCTCGAGGGGAGGCAGGAACCTCAGGCTTCCTCTCCGTTTTGGACAACGACCGCAAGGTCCCTGCAGAGTTGGGACTGGAGAGTCAGGCCTCATCTTGTCTGAGGAAGGGAACCCCGCTTGCCTCTCGAGTTGTTCAGGGGGCCACAGGCCCCTCGTCGAACTGTGTGTGAAACCCGCGGGTGTTTCCGGACGATGCACGGGGATGTCATTGCTGCTTAGGTCTGTGCCTTCTCCCACAGGGTTGCCTTCGAAGAGTGGTACGTCATCGGGTTCTTCTCAAGAGCGGTTCGGGGAATCGGGGTCGTTCGGCGTGTGGCACCACCCACGTGGCTCATTTCAAATGTCCTTGTGAGAGCGGCCTCCTCCTGAGGTGCGCCGGGAAGGCCGGGAACCCCTTCCAGACCACGCAGGGGAATCGACTCTCCTGTCGCGATCAGGAGTGGAGAAGGGGCTCAGATGAAGTGGTGCCGGGACCCTCGGTTTTCCCCTCGAGGGAACCAGGCGTGTCGGGGAACTTTTGGGGTCGCATGAAGGCTGTCAGTTCCCTTTTCGCACTTCAGGGCGGAAGAGGGGACTTCCCTTGAGACGCCGTCACGGGCAAGGGCCTCATCTTGCGAAGAGGTGGGAACCACGTGGTTTTTCTCGAGTTGCGGCGGGATTCTCGTGTTAAGACGGGGGATTACAGGCTTCCTCTTGTGTCGGCCCTGGGTAGCCCAATCTTCTATTCTAGTGGCGAGGGAAAGCTGGGGGTTGCGCTCGAGTCACTGCAGGGCCAAAGAGACCTCATCTAGGCGTGTGTCCAGGACCTAATGCTCCTCTCCAGGGAAGACAAGGATCTCGGGGTTGCATCCCATGCTCCCCCGGGGAGTCAGGCCTCACCTCGAGGGGAAGCAAAGGACTCCGCTCTCCTCCCGAGTTGCGACGCGGATATCTTGGTGCCCCCTGAGTGGCCTCAAGGGAGTCCAGCCTCCTCTTCACTTTTGAGATAGGACTCGTGATTACTGTCCAGGCCAGGCAGGAAAAGAAGGCCCTCACCTCGCGAGGACGAGGGCATCTCAGGGGTTTCCTCGAGCTGCGGAACCCGTGGGGGTTTTTTCCCGAGGCACGACGAGGATCTCAGGGAGCCTCTCGTGCGGCGCTGGGGAAGTCATGTCTCCATGCACGTGGCGAGAAGGAGCGCGTCATTGTTCTCGAGTCATGGGAGGGGACTAGGGCCTCAAGACGCGTTGAAGAAGGACTCTCGATGTCTTTCTCGGGTTGCAGCGGGAAACCCTCCTTTCCCCCGACTTCTGCCGGAGACCTGAGGGAACTTCCCAGGGTGCCTCTGAGAGGTGAGGGACGCTGTGGATTTGGCGGGGCCTCTAGGGACTCCACTGGGTTTGTCGCAATGGAAGAGGGCCTCATCTCGAGTGGAGGCAGGAACCTCAGGCTTCCTCTCCTATACTGACTCTGATCGTAGTGTCCCTGCAGAGTTGGGACAGGAGAGTCAGGCTATGTCTTTTCTGAGGAATGAAACTCCGCTTGCCTCTCGAGTTGTTCATGGGGTTTCAGGCCCCTTGTCAAACTGTGTGTGGAATCTGCAGGTTTTTCCAGACGATGCATGGGGGTGTCAGTGACCCTTCGTTTTGTGTCTTCATCCACAGGGTTGCCTTCGAAGAGGTGTCCGGGCATCGTGTTCTTATGAAGAGCGGACTGGGAAATCGGGGTCGTTCAGCATTTGGCACCACCCACGTGGCTAGTCTCGAATTTCCTCATGAAACCGGCCTCATCCTGAGGTGTGCCGCGAAGGTCATGAAACCCTTCCAGACAAAGCAGAGGAATCGACCCTCCTGTGGCGATCAGGAGGGGAGAAGTGGCTCAGATGACGTTCTGCTGGGAACCTCGGTGTTTCCCTCAAGTGAGACAGGTATGTCGGGTAACTTTTGGGGTCGCATAACGCGTTCCAAGTACCGTTTCGCTCTTCAAATTGGAACGTGGGACTTCTCTTGGGGTGCTCCAGCGGGCAAGGGCCTCATCTTGGAATGACTGGGGAACCACTTGGTTTTTCTCTAGTTGCGGTGGGATATTTGAGTTACCACAGGGAATTCATGCTTCCTCTTGTGTTGGCCCACAAAAGTCTTTTTTTTTTTTTATTTTTAAACTTTACATAACTGTATTAGATTTGCCAAATATCAAAATGAATCCGCAACAGGTATACATGTGTTCCCCATCCTTGTCTTCCATTCTAGATTCGAGGAAGAGCTGGAGGTGCGCTCTAGTCACTGAAGGCAAAAGAGACCCCACCAAGGCTTGTGTGCAGGACCTAATGTTCATGTCAAGGGGCGACAGGAATCTCGGGGTTGCATTCCAGACTCACCCTGGAGTCAGGCCTCGTCTCGAGGGGAAGCAAAGGACTCTGCTCTCCTCTCGAGTCGGACGGGTATGTCTTGGAGCCCACTGAGTGGCTTAAAGGGAGTCAAACCTCCTCTGGTGTTTGGAGGGAGGACACGGGATTGCTCTCCAGGCAATGCAGGAAATGAAGGCCCTCATCTCCCGATGACTGGGGCGTCTCGTAGGTTTTCTCGAGCTGTGGCGCTAGTGTGGGGTTTCTCACGAAGTAAGACTGGGAGCTCAGTGAGCCTCTCATGTGGTGCCAGTGCAGTCAGGTCTCTATGCACGTGGTGAGAGGGAGCCCGTCATTGTTCTCGAGTCATGGTAGGGGAATTGGGCCTGAAAACGTGTTAAAGAAGGACTCTCGAGGTCTTTCTTGGGTTGCAGCAGGAAACCCTGGGTTCCATCGACTTGTGCCAGTGACCTCAGGAAGCTTCTCAGCGTGCCTCTGAGAAGTCAGGGTCACTGTGGAGTTGGGAGGGGCCTCTCGGAACTCCACTGGGTTTGGTGCAATGGAAGAGGGCCTCATGACAAGTTGAGGCAGGAACCACAGGGTTCCTCTCCTGGCTTCGAATGCGCCGGATCTGACTCGGATCGCAGAGTCCCTGCAGAGTTGGGACAGGAGAGTCAGGCCTCGTCTTGTGTGGAGGAATGGAACTCCGCTTGACTCTCGCGTTGTTCATGGGGTGACAGGCCACTTGTCGATTTGTATGTGGAACTTGCGGGTTTTTCTGGACGATGCACTGGGGTGTCACTGCCCCTTCGTGTTGTGCCTTGTTCCACAGGATTGCCTTCGAGTTGGGTTCTGCCATCGGGTTCTTATCAAGAGCGGACCAGGGAATCGGGGTCTTTTGGCATGCCGCACCACCCACGAGGCTATGTCTCGAATTTCCTCGTGAGACCGGCCTCATCTTGATGTGCGCCAGGAAGGTCGGGAACGCCTTCCAGACAAAGCAGGGGAATCGAACCTCCTGTCGCGATCAAGAGGGGAGAAGAGTCTCAGATGAAGTGGTGCCGGGAACCTCGGTGTTCTCCTCAAGTGAGACTGGTATGTCGGGGAACTTTTGGGGTCGCATCAAGGGTTCCAAGTAACTTTTCGCTCTTCAATACGGAACGTGGGACTTCTCTTGAGACGCTGTAGCGGGCAAAGGCCTCATCTTTCGATGACGGGGGAACCACGTGGTTTTTCTTGAGTTGGGGCGGGATTCTCGAGTTACAACCGGGAATTCAGGCTTCCTCTTCAACTGGCCCAGGGAAGTCCAGTTTTCATTCGAATTGTGAGTTAGAACTGGGGATTGCTCTCGAGACACTGCAGGGCCAAATAGACCTCATCTAGGCTTGTGTCCAGGACCTAATGTTCTCTGCTGGGGCGAAAGCGATCTCAGCATTGCATTCTCGACTCACCCGGGGAGTCAGGCCTCGTCTCGAGGGGAAGCCAAGGACACCGCTCTCCTGTCAAGTCGCGACGGGTATATCTTGGAGCTCACTGTGTGGCCTAAAATGAGTCAAGCCTCCTGTGGAGTTTGGAGAGAGGACTCAGGATTGCTCTCCAGGCCATACAGCAACAGAAGGCCCTCATCTCGTGAGGACTGGGGCGTCTCGTGGGTATTCTCGAGCTGCGGCTCCAGTGTGGTGTTGCTCACGAGGTATAATGGGGAGCTCAGGGAGCCTCTCCTGTGGCGCCAGGGAAGTCAGGTTTCTATGCGCGTGGCTAGGCGGAGTGCGTCATTGCTCTCGAGTCATGGTAGGGGAATCGCACCTCAAGACGCGTTGAAGAAGGACTCTCGAGGTCTTTTACGGGTTGGGGCAGGAAACCCTTGGTTCCCTCGACTTGTGCCAGTGATCTCAGGAAGGTCTAAGGGTGCCTCTGAGAAGTCAGGGATACTGTGCAGTTGGGAGGGGCCTCTCGGGACTCCACTGGGTTCGGTGCAATGGAAGAGGGCCTCATCTCGAGTGGAGGCAGGAAACTCATGTTTCCTCTCCTGACTTCCCCTGGGCCAGATCTGACTCGGATCGCAGTTTCGCTGCAGAGTTCGAACAGGAGAGTCAGGCCTCGTCTTGTGTGGAGGAATGGAACTCTGCTTGCCTCTCCAGTTGTTCACGGGGTGACAGGTCACTTCTCGAGCTGTGTGTGGTACCTGCGGGTTTCTCCGGACGATACCCAGGGGTGTCAGTGCCCCTAAGTGTTGTGCCTTCATCAAAAGGGTTATCTTCAAAGAGGTGTCCGGGCATCAGGATCTAATAAAGGGCGGACCGGGAAATCGGGGTCTTTCGGCATGTTTCACCATCCACGTGGCTATGTCTCGAATATCCTCGTGAGACCGGCCTCATCCTGAGATGCACCGGGAAAGGTGGGAACCCCTTCAAGACAAAACAGGGGAATCGACCCTCCTGTCGCGATCAGGAGGGGAGAAGGGGCCCAGATGTAGTGGTGCTGGGAACCTCGGTGTTCTCCTCGAGTCAGACTGGTGTGTCGAGGAACTTTTGAGGGCGCATCAAGGGTGCCAATAACTTTTCGCACTTCAAGAGGGAACGTGGTACTTCTCTTGAGACGCTGTAGGGGGCAAGGACCTCATCTTGGGATGACGGGGGAACCACGTGGCGTTTCTCGAGTTGTGACGGGATTCTCGAGTTTCGACGGGGAATACAGTCTTCCTCATGTGTTGGGCCAGGGAAGTCCTATCTTCCATTTGAGTTTAAAGGGAGAGCTGGGGATTGCTCTCGAGTCACTGCAGGGCAAAGTAGACCTCATCTAGGCTTGTGTCCAGAACTTAATGCTCGTCCCTAGGGGCCACAGGGATCTTGGGGTTGCATACCAGACTCACCCGGGGAATCAGGCCTCGTCTCGAGGGGAAGCCAAGGACTCCGCTCTCCTCTCGAGTCGCGACGCGGGTCTCTTGGAGCCCCCTGAGCGTCCTCAAGGGAGTCCAGCCTCCTCTTCCGTTTGGAGAGAGGACGCGGGATTGCTCTCCAGGCCATGCAGGAAAAGAAGGCCCTCAGCTCGCGAGGACGGGGGCGTCTCAGGGGTTTCCTCGAGCTGCGGCGCCCGTGGGGGTTTTCTCCCGAGGCACGACGAGGATCTCAGGGAGCCTCTCGTGCGGCGCCAGGGAAGTCAGGTCTCCATGCGCATGGCGAGGGGGAGCGCCTCATGGCTCTCGAGTCACGGGAGGGGACTAGGGCCTCGAGACGCGTTGAAGAAGGACTCTCGAGGTCTTTCTCGGGGGGCGGCGGGAAACCCTCGTTTCCCTCGCCTTCTGCCGGGGACCTTAGGGAACTTGCCAGGGTGCCTCTGAGAGGCGAGGGATCCTGTGGAGGTGGCGGGGCCCCTCGGGACTCCGCTGGGTCTGGCGCAACGGAAGAGGGCCTCACCTCGAGGGGAGGCAGGAACCTCAGGCTTCCTCTCCGTTTCGGACTCCGACCGCAGGGTCCCTGCAGAGTTGGCACAGGAGAGTCAGGCCTCGTCTTGTCTGAGGAAGGGAACCCCGCTGGCCTCTCGAGTTGCTCAGGGGGTCTCAGGCCCCTCGTCGAGCTGTGTGTGGAACCCGCGGGTCTTTGCAGACGATGCACGGGGGTGGCAGCGCCCCTTCGTGTTGTGCCTTCACCCACAGGGTTGCCTTCGAAGAGGGGTCCGGGCCTCGGGTCCTTCTCAAGGGGGAACCGGGGAATCGGGGGCGTTCGGCATGTGACACCACCCACGTGGCTCGCCTCGAATTTCCTCGTGAGACCGGCCTCATCCTGAGGTGCGCCGGGAAGGCCGGGAACCCCTTCCAGACCACGCAGGGGAATCGCCTCTCCTGTCGCGATCAGGAGGGGAGAAGGGGCTCAGAGGAAGCGGTGCCGGGACCCTCGGTGTTCCCCTCGAGGGAATCCGGCGTGTCGGGGGACTTTTGGGGCTCGCAGGAAGGCTGTCAGGGACCGTTTCGCCCTTCAGGGCGGAACAGGGGACTTCCCTTGAGACGCCGTCGCGGGCAATGGCCTCATCTTGCCAAGAGGTGGGAACCACGTGGTTTTTCTCGAGTTGTGGCGGCATTCTCGAGTTACGACGGGGATCTCAGCCTTCCCCTTGGGTTGGCCCTGGGAAGCCCAATCTTCCCCTCGGGTTGCAAGGGAAAGCTGGGGGTTGCGCTCGAGTCACTGCAGGGCCGAAGAGACCTCACCTAGGCGTGTGTCCGGGACCTTATATTCCTCTCCAGGGAAGGCAGGGATCTCGGGGTTGCATTCCAGGCTCCCCCGGGGAGTCAGGCCTCGTCTTGAGGGGAAGCCAAGGACTCCGCTCTCCTCTCGAGTCGCGACGCGGGTCTCTTGGAGCCCCCTGAGCGGCCTCAAGGGAGTCCAGCCTCCTCTTCCGTTTGGAGAGAGGACACGGGATTGCTCTCCAGGCCATGCAGGAAAAGAAGGCCCTCATCTCGCGAGGACGGGGGCGTCTCAGGGGTTTCCTCGAGCTGCGGCGCCCGTGGGGGTTTTCTCCCGAGGCACGACGAGGATCTCAGGGAGCCTCTCGTGCGGCGCCAGGGAAGTCAGGTCTCCATGCGCGTGGCGAGGGGGAGCGCGTCCTGGCTCTCGAGTCACGGGAGGGGACTAGGGCCTCGAGACGCGTTGAAGAAGGACTCTCGAGGTCTTTCTCGGGGGGAGGCGGGAAACCCTCGTTTCCCTCGCCTTCTGCCGGGGACCTTAGGGAACTTCCCAGGGTGACTCTGAGAGGTGAGGGACGCTGTGGATTTGGCGGGGCCTCTCGGGACTCCACTGGGTTTGTCGCAATGGAAGAGAGCCTCATCTCGAGTGGAGGCAGGAACCTCAGGCTTCCTCTCCAATTCTAACTCTGATCGTAGTGTCCCTGCAGAGTTGAGACAGGAGAGTCAGGCTATGTCTTTTCTGAGGAATGGAACTCTGCTTGCCTCTCGAGTTGCTCATGGGGTTTCAGGCCCCTTGTCAAAATGTGTGTGGAATCTGCAGGTTTTTCCAGACGATGCATGGGGGTGTCAGTGACCCTTCGTTTTGTGTCTTCATCCACAGGGTTGCCTTCGAAGAGGTGTCTGGGCATCGTGTTCTTATGAAGAGCGGACTGGGAAATCGGGGTCGTTCAGCATTTGGCACCACCCACGTGGCTACTCTGGAATTTCCTCATGAAACCGGCCTCATCCTGAGGTGTGCCGCGAAGGTCATGAAACCCTTCCAGACAAAGCAGAGGAATCGACCCTCCTGTGGCGATCAGGAGGGGAGAAGTGGCTCAGATGACGTGCTGCTGGGAACCTCGGTGTTTCCCTCAAGTGAGACAGGTATGTCGGGTAACTTTTGGGGTCGCATAACGCGTTCCAAGTACCGTTTCGCTCTTCAAATTGGAACGTGGGACTTCTCTTGGGGTGCTCCAGCGGGCAAGGGCCTCATCTTGGAATGACTGGGGAACCACTTGGTTTTTCTCTAGTTGCGGTGGGATATTTGAGTTACCACAGGGAATTCATGCTTCCTCTTGTGTTGGCCCACAAAAGTCTTATCTTCCATTCGAGATTCGAGGAAGAGCTGGAGGTGCGCTCTAGTCACTGAAGGCAAAAGAGACCCCACCAAGGCTTGTGTGCAGGACCTAATGTTCATGTCAAGGGGCGACAGGAATCTCGGGGTTGCATTCCAGAGTCACCCTGGAGTCAGGCCTCGTCTCGAGGGGAAGCAAAGGACTCTGCTCTCCTCTCGAGTCGGACGGGTATGTCTTGGAGCCCACTGAGTGGCTTAAAGGGAGTCAAACCTCCTCTGGTGTTTGGAGGGAGGACACGGGATTGCTCTCCAGGCAATGCAGGAAATGAAGGCCCTCATCTCCCGATGACTGGGGCGTCTCGTAGGTTTTCTCGAGCTGTGGCGCTAGTGTGGGGTTTCTCACGAAGTAAGACTGGGAGCTCAGTGAGCCTCTCATGTGGTGCCAGGGCAGTCAGGTCTCTATGCACGTGGTGAGAGGGAGCCCGTCATTGTTCTCGAGTCATGGTAGGGGAATTGGGCCTGAAAACGTGTTAAAGAAGGACTCTCGAGGTCTTTCTTGGGTTGCAGCAGGAAACCCTGGGTTCCATCGACTTGTGCCAGTGACCTCAGGAAGCTTCTCAGCGTGCCTCTGAGAAGTCAGGGTCACTGTGGAGTTGGGAGGGGCCTCTCGGAACTCCACTGGGTTTGGTGCAATGGAAGAGGGCCTCATGACAAGTTGAGGCAGGAACCACAGGGTTCCTCTCCTGGCTTCGAATGCGCCGGATCTGACTCGGATCGCAGAGTCCCTGCAGAGTTGGGACAGGAGAGTCAGGCCTCGTCTTGTGTGGAGGAATGGAACTCCGCTTGACTCTCGCGTTGTTCATGGGGTGACAGGCCACTTGTCGATTTGTATGTGGAACTTGCGGGTTTTTCTGGACGATGCACTGGGGTGTCACTGCCCCTTCGTGTTGTGCCTTGTTCCACAGGATTGCCTTCGAGTTGGGTTCTGCCATCGGGTTCTTATCAAGAGCGAACCAGGGAATCGGGGTCTTTTGGCATGCCGCACCACCCACGAGGCTATGTCTCGAATTTCGTCGTGAGTCTGGCCTCATCTTGATGTGCACCAGGAAGGTAGGGAACGCCTTCCAGACAAAGCAGGGGAATCGAACCTCCTGTCGCGATCAAGAGGGTAGAAGAGTCTCAGATGAAGTGGTGCCGGGAACCTCGGTGTTCTCCTCAAGTGAGACTGGTATGTCGGGGAACTTTTGGGGTCGCATCAAGGGTTCCAAGTAACTTTTCGCTCTTCAATACGGAACGTGGGACTTCTCTTGAGACGCTGTAGCGGGCAAGGGCCTCATCTTTCGATGACGGGGGAACCACGTGGTTTTTCTTGAGTTGGGGCGGGATTCTCGAGTTACAACCGGGAATTCAGGCTTCCTCTTCAACTGGCCCAGGGAAGTCCAGTTTTCATTCGAATTGTGAGTTAGAACTGGGGATTGCTCTCGAGACACTGCAGGGCCAAATAGACCTCATCTAGGCTTGTGTCCAGGACCTAATGTTCCTCTGCTGGGGCGAAAGCGATCTCAGCATTGCATTCTCGACTCACCCGGGGAGTCAGGCCTCGTCTCGAGGGGAAGCCAAGGACACCGCTCTCCTGTCAAGTCGCGACGGGTATATCTTGGAGCTCACTGTGTGGCCTAAAATGAGTCAAGCCTCCTGTGGAGTTTGGAGAGAGGACTCAGGATTGCTCTCCAGGCCATACAGCAAAAGAAGGCCCTCATCTCGTGAGGACTGGGGCGTCTTGTGGGTATTCTCGAGCTGCGGCTCCAGTGTGGTGTTGCTCACGAGGTATAATGGGGAGCTCAGGGAGCCTCTCCTGTGGCGCCAGGGAAGTCAGGTTTCTATGCGCGTGGCTAGGGGGAGCGCGTCATTGCTCTCGAGTCATGGTAGGGGAATCGCACCTCAAGACGCGTTGAAGAAGGACTCTCGAGGTCTTTTACGGGTTGGGGCAGGAAACCCTTGGTTCCCTCGACTTGTGCCGGTGATCTCAGGAAGGTCTAAGGGTGCCTCTGAGAAGTCAGGGATACTGTGCAGTTGGGAGGGGCCTCTCGGGACTCCACTGGGTTCGGTGCAATGGAAGAGGGCCTCATCTTGAGTGCAGGCAGGAAACTCATGTTTCCTCTCCTGACTTCCCCTGGGCCAGATCTGACTCGGATCGCAGTTTCGCTGCAGAGTTCGAACAGGAGAGTCAGGCCTCGTCTTGTGTGGAGGAATGGAACTCTGCTTGCCTCTCCAGTTGTTCACGGGGTGACAGGTCACTTCTCGAGCTGTGTGTGGTACCTGCGGGTTTCTCCGGACGATACCCAGGGGTGTCAGTGCCCCTTCGTGTTGTGCCTTCATCAAAAGGGTTATCTTCAAAGAGGTGTCCGGGCATCAGGATCTTATCAAGAGCGGACCGGGAAATCGGGGTCTTTCGGCATGTGTCACCATCCACGTGGCTATGTCTCGAATATCCTCGTGAGACCGGCCTCATCCTGAGATGCACCGGGAAAGGTGGGAACCCCTTCAAGACAAAACAGGGGAATCGACCCTCCTGTCGTGATCAGGAGGGGAGAAGGGGCCCAGATGTAGTGGTGCCGGGAACCTCGGTGTTCTCCTCGAGTCAGACTGGTGTGTCGAGGAACATTTGAGGGCGCATCAAGGGTGCCGATACCGTTTCGCACTTCAAGACGGAACGTGGGACTTCTCTTGAGACGCTGTAGGGGGCCAGGGCCTCATCTTGGGATGACGGGGGAACCACGTGGCGTTTCTCGAGTTGTGGCGGGATTCTCGATATTCGACAGGGAATACAGTCTTCCTCATGTGTTGGGCCAGGGAAGTCCTATCTTCCATTCGAGTTTAAAGGGAGAGCTGGGGATTGCTCTCGAGAAACTGCAGGGCAAAATAGACCTCATCTAGGCTTGTGTCCAGGACTTAATGCTCGTCCCTAAGGGAGACAGGGATCTTGGGGTTGCATACCAGACTCACCCGGGGAATCAGGCCTCGTCTCGAGGGGAAGCAAAGAACTCCGCTGTCCTTTTGAGTCGCGATGGGTATCTCTTGGAGCCCACTGTGTGCCCTAAAGGGAGTCAAGCTTCCTGTGGTGTTTGGATAGAGGACTCGGGATTCCTCTCCAGGCCATGCAGGAAAAGAAGGCCCTCATCTCGCGATGATGGCGGCGTCTCGTGGGTTTTCTAGACTGCTGCGCTAGTGCCGGGTTTCTGACGAGGTACGAGAGGGAGCTCAGGGAGCCTCTCGTGTGGCGCCAGGGAAGTCAGGTCCCCATGAGATGGCTAGGGGGAGCTCCTCATTGCTCTCGAGTCATGGTAGGGTAATCGGGCCTCAAGACGGGTTGAAGAAGGACACTCGAGGTCTTTCTCGGATCACTGCATAAAACCCAGGGTTCCCTTGACTTGTGCCTGCGACCTCAGGGAGCTTCTCAGAGTGCCTCTGAGAAGTCAGGGATACTATGCAGTTTGGAGGGGCCTCTCGAGACTCCTCTGCATTTGGTGGAATGTAAGAGGGACTCATCTCGAGTTGAAGCAGGAACCTCAGTGTTCCTCTCCATTTCTGACTCAGATCGCAAGGTCCCTGCATGTTGGTACAGGAGAGTCAGGCCTCGTCTTTTCTGGAGGATGGGACTCCTCTTGCCTCTCGAGTTGTTCTCGAGGTGACAGGCCACTTGTCGAGCTGTGTGTGTAACCTGCCCGTTTTTCCGGATGATGCACAGGTGTGTTAGTGCCCCTTCGTGTTGTACCTTCATACTCAAGGCTGCCTTCCAAGAGGTGTCCGAGCATCGGATTCTTATCAAGAGCGGACCGGGAAATTGGAGTCTTTCAGCAAGTGGCACCACCCACAAAGCTACGTATCGAATTTCCCCATGAGACCGGCCTCATCCTGAGTTGTGCAGGGAAGGTCGGGCCCCCTTGCAGACAAAGCAGGGGAATCGACCCACCGGTCATGATCAGGAGGGGAGAAGGGGCTTAAATGAAGTGGTGCCGGGAACCTCGGTGCTCCCCTTGAGTGAGACCGGCGTGTTGGGGGACTTTTGGGGTCGCATCAAGGGTGCCAAGTACCGTTTCGCATTTCAAGACGGAACCTGGGACATCTTTTGAAACGCTGTAGCAGGCAAGGGCCTCATCTTGCGATGACGGGAGAACCACGTGGTTTTGCTCGAGTTGCGGCGGGATTCTCGAGTTATGACCGGGAATTTAGGCTTCCTCTTGTTGGCCTTGAAATCCAATCTTCCATTCGGGTTGCGAGGGGGAGCTGGGGATTGCGCTAGAGTCACTGCAGGGCAAAAGAGACCTAATCTAGGCTTGTGTCCAGGATCTAACGTTGCTCTCCAGGGGCGACAGGGATCTCGGGTTTGCATTCCAGACTCATCCGGGGAGTCAGTTCTCACCTCGAGGGTAATCAAAGAATTCCGCTCTCGTCTCGAGTCGCGATGGGTATTTCTTGGAGCCCACTGTGTGTACTAAAGGGAGTCAAGCCTCCTGTGGAGTTTGGAGAGAGGACTCGGGATTGGACTCCAGGCCATGCAGGAAAAGAAGGCCCTCATCTCGAGATGACGGTGGCGTCGCGTGGGTTTTCTCGAGCTGCGGCGCCAGTGTGGGGTGTCTCATGAAGTACCACGGGGATCTCAGGGAGTCTCTTGTATGGCGCCAGGAAAATCCAGTATTCCATTCGAGTTGCAAGTTAGAACTGGGGATTGCTCTCCAGTCACTGCAGGGCAAAATAGACCTCATCTACGCTTGTGTCCAGGACCTAGTGTTCCACTACTGGGCCAACAGGGATCTCAGGGTTGCATTCTCGACTCACCCGGAGAGTCAGGCCTCGTCTTGAGGGGCAAAAAAGGACTCCGCTCTCCTGTCGAGTCGCGACGGGTATCTCTTGGAGCCCACTGCGTGGCGTAAAGGGAGTGAAGCCTCCTATGGAGTTTGGAGAGATGACTCGGGATTGTTTTCCTGGCCATGCAGGAAAAAAGGCCCTCATCTCGCGATGATGGGGGCATCTCGTGGGTTTTCTCCAGCTGCGGCGCCGGTATCAGATTTCTCACGAGGTACAACGGGGAGCTCAGAGAGCCTCTCGTGTGGTGCTAGGGACGTCAGGTCTCCGTGCGTGTGGTGAAGGGGAGTGCGTGATTGCTCTCCAGTCATAGTAGGCGAATCGGGCCTCAAGACGCATTGAAGAAGGACTCTTGAGGTCTTTCTCGGGTTGCGGCAGGGAACCCTGGGTTCCCTTGATTTGTGTCGGTGACCTCAGGCAACTTCTAAGGGTGCCTCTGAGAAGTCAGGGACACTGTGGATTTGGGAGGGGCCTTTCGTTACTCAACTGGGTTTGGTGCAATCGAAGAGGGCCTCATCTCGAATGGAGGCAGGAACCTCAGGGGTCCTCTCCATATGTGACTCGGGTCGCAGGGTACCTGCAGAGTATGGACAAGAGAGTCACGCCTCGTCTTCCGTGGAGGAATGGATTTCCCCTTGCCTTTCGAGTTGTTCACGGAGTGACAGGCCACTTGTTGAGCTGAGTGTGGAACCTGCGGGTTTTTCCGGACGATGCACGGGGGTGTCAGTGCCCCTTCGTGTTGTGCCTTCATCCACAGGGTTGCCTTCAAAGAGGTGTCCGGGCATCGGGTTCTTTTCAAGAGCGTACCGGAAAATTGGGGTCTTTCAGCATGTGGTACCACCCACGAGGCTACGTCTCGAATTTCCTCGGGAGACCGGCCTCATCCTGAGGTGCGCCGGGAAGGTCAGGAACCCCTTGCAGACAAAGCAGGGGAATCGACACACCAGTCGCGATCAGAAGGGGAGAAGGGGCTCAGATGAAGTGGTGCCGGGAACCTCGGTGGTCCCCTCGAGTTAGACCGGTATGTCACGGCACTTTTGAGGTCGCATCAAGGGTGCCAAGTACAGTTTCGCACTTCAAGACGGAACGTGGGAATTCTCTGGAGATGCTGTAGCGGGCAAGGGCCTCATATTGCGATGACGAGGGAAACACGTGGTTTTTCTCGAGTTGAGGCGGGATTCTCGAGTTACAACGGGGAATTCATGCTTCCTCTTGTGTTGGCCCAGGAAGTCCAATCTTCCATTCAACTTGTCAGAGAGAGCTGGGGGTTGCTCTCGAGTCACTTCAGGGCAAAGAGTCCTCATCTAGGCTTGGGTCCAGTACGTAATGTTCCTCTCCAGGGGCGACAGGGATATCGGGGTCGCATTCCAGTCTCACCCGGTGGGTCACACCTCGTCTCGAGTGGAAGCAAAGGACTCCACTATCCTCTCGAGTCGGGACGCGTAACTCTTGGAGCCCAATGAGTGGCCTAAAGGGAGTCAAGCGTCCTGTGTAGCTTGGACAGAAGGTTCACGCTTGATCTGCATACCATGCAGTTAAAGATGGCCCTCCTCTCGTGATGACGGGGGCGTCTCATGGGTTTTCTCGAGCTGCGGCGCCAGTGTGGGGTTTCTCACGAGATATGATGGGGAGTTCAGGGAGCCTCTAGTGCGGCACCAGAGAAGCCTGACTCCATGCATGTGGCCAGGCAGATCGCGTCATTGCTCTCGAGTCATGGGAGGGACTAGGGCCTCAAGACGCATTTAAGAAGGGCTCTCAAGGTCTTTCTTGGGTTGGGGCGGGAAACACTCGTTTCCATCGACCTCTACAGGGGACCTTAGGGAACTTCCCAGGTGCCTCTGAGAGGTGAGGGATACTGAGGAGTTAGAGGGGCCTCTCGGGACTCCACTAGGTTTGACGAAATGAAAGAGGGCCTCATCTCGATTGGAGGCAGGAACCTCAGGCTTCCTCTCCATTTCTGACTCCGACCGCAGGGTCCCTGCAGAGTTGGGACAGGAGAGTCAGGCCTCGTCTTGTCTGAGTAACGGAACTCTGCTTGCCTCTTGAGTCGTTCAGGGGGTCTCAGGGCCCTTGACAAGCTGTGTGTGGAACCTGCGGGTGTTTCCAGAAGATGCATGGGGGTGTCAGTGCCCCTTCGTTTGGTGCCTTCCCCCACAGGGTTTCCTTCAAAGAGGTGTCCGGGCATCGGGTTCATTTCAAGAGCGGACCGGGAAATCGGGGTCATTCGGCATGTGGCACCACCCACGTGGCTCATCTCGAATTTCCTCGTGAGACCAGCATCATCCTGAGGTGCGCCGGGAAGGCCGGAAACACCTTCCACACAAAGTAGGGGAATCGATTCTCCTGTCGCGATCAGGAGGGGAGATGGGGCTCAGATGAAGTGGTGCCGGGACCCTCGGTGTTCCACTCGAGGGAACCCGGCGTTTCAGGGAACTTTAGGGGTCGCATCAAGGGTGCCAAGTAGCATTTCGAACTTTAAGATGGAACGTGGGACTTCTCTTGAGACTCTAGCTGGCAAGGGCCTCATATTGCGATGAAGGGGGAACCACATGGTTTTTAAGACTTGAGGCTGAATTCTCGAATTACGATGGGAAATTCAGACTTCCTCTTGTGTTGACCGTGGGAAGACCAATCTTCCATTCAAATTGTGAGGGAGAGATGGAGGTTGCTCGAGTCACTGTAGGGCAAAATAGACCTCATCTAGGCTTGTGTCTAGGACATAATGTTCCACTCCAGGGGTGGCATGGATCTCGGGGTTGCATTCCAAACTCACCCGGGGAGTCAGGCCTCGTCTCCAGGGAAGCAAAGGACTCCGCTCTCCTCTCGAGTAGCACCGGGTATTTCTTGGACCCAACTGAGTGGCCTAAAGGGAGTCAATACTCCTGTGAAGTTTGGAGAGAGGACCAGGAATTGCTCTCCAGGTCAGGCAGGAAAAGAAGGCCCCCATCTCTCCTTGAAGGGGGCATCTTGTGGTTTTTCTCAAACTGCGGCGCCAGTGTGGGTTTTCTCACGAGGTACGATGGGGTACTCAGGGAGCCTCTTGTGTGGTACTAGGGAAGTCAGTTTTCCTGCTTGTGGCGAGGGGAGCGCGTCCTTGCTCTGGAGTCATGGTAGGGGAATCGGGCATCAAGAGACGTTGAAAAAGGACTCTCCAAGTCTTTCTCGGGTTACTTCAGGAAACTCTGGGTTCCCTCGACTTGTGCCAGTGACCTCAGGTAGCTTCTCAGGGAGCCTCTGAGAATTCAGGGATACTGTGGTGTTGGGAGGGGCCTCTCGGGACACCACTGAGTTTGGTTCAATGGAAGAGGGCCTCTTCTCTAGTTGAGGCAGGAACCTCAGGGTTCCTCTCCATTTCTGACTCCAATTGCAGGGTCCCTGAAGAGTTGGGACAGGAGAGTAAGGCCTCGTCTTGTGTGAAGGAATGCAACTTCACTTGCCTCTCGAGTTGTTCACGAGGTGACAGTCCACATTTGGAGCTGTGAGTGGAATCTGCGGGTTTTTCCAGACGATGCATGGGGATGTCAGTGTCCCTTCGTGTTGTGCCTTCATCCACAGGGTTGCCTTCGAAGACATGTCCGGGCGTCAGGTTCTTATCTAGAGTGGACCGGGAATTCGGGATCTTTCAGCATATGGCACCAACCATGAGGCTACTTTTCGAATTTCCTCATGAGACCGGCCTCATCCGGAGGTTCGCGGGGAACGTCGGGAACCCCTTGCAGACCAAACATGGGAATCGACCCTTCTGTCGCGATCAGGAGGGGTGAAGGGGCTCACAGGAAGTGGTGCCGTGAACTTTGGTGTTTCCCTCGAGTGAGACCGGTATGTCAGGGAACTTTGGGGGTCGCATCAAGGGTGCCAAGTACCGTTGTGTACTTCAGGATGGAACGTGGGACTTCTCTTGATACGCTGTAGCGGCCAAGGGCCTCATCTTGCGATGACGGGGGAGCCACGTGGTTTTTCTCGAGTTGTGGCGGGATTCTCGAGTTACGACGGGGATTTCAAGCTTCCTCTTGTGTTGGGCCAGGGAAGTCCAATCATCCATTCGAGTTGCGAGGGAGAGCTGGGGGTTGCGCTCGAGTCACTGCAGGGCAAAGGAGACTTCATCTAGGCTTGTGTCCAGGACCTAATGTTCCTCTCCAAGGGCCACAGGGATCTCAGGTTTGCATTCCAGACTCACCCAGGGAGTCAGGCCTTGTGTCGAAGGGAAGCAAAGGACTCCGCTCTCCTTTCGAGTCGCGACGGGCACCTCTTGGAGCCCACTTTGTGGCCTAAAGGAAGTCAAGCCTCCTGTGAAGTTTGGAGAGAGGACTTGGGACTGCTCTCCAGGCCATGCAGGAAAAGATGGCCCTCATCTCGCGATGACGGAGGGATCTTGTGGGTTTTCTCGAGCTGCGGCGCCAGTGTGGGGTTTCACACGAGGTACGACGGGGAGCTCAGGGAGCCTCTCGTGTGGCGCCAGGGAAGTCAGGTCTCCATGTGGGTGGCGAGGGGGAGCGCATTATTGCTCTCGAGCTATGGTAGGGGAATCTGACCTCAAGACACATTGAAGAAGGACTCTCGAGGTCTTTCTTCGGTTGTGGCAGGAAACCCTTATTTCCCTCGACTTTTGCCGGTGGCCTCAAGGAGCTTCTCAGAATGCCTATGAGAAGTCAGGGATACTGTGGAGATGGGAGTGGCCTCTCGGGACTCCACTGGGTTTGTTTTAATGGAAGAGGGCCTCATCTCGGGTTGAGGCAGGAACCTCAGGTTTCCTCTCCATTTCTGACTCAGATCGAAGCGTGCCTGCAGAGTTGGGATTGGATACTCAGGCCTCGTCTTGTCTGAGGAAGGGGACTCCGCTTTCCTCTCTCATTGTTTAAGGGGTGACAGGCCAGTTGTGGAGCTGTATGTGGATCCTGCGGGGTTTTCCGGACGATGAACAGGGTTGCCAGTGCCCCCTCGTGTAGTGCCTTCATCCAAAGGGTTGCCTTAGAAGAGGTGTCCGGGCATCGGGTTCTTATCAAGAGCAAGACCGAGAAATCGGGGTCTTTTGGCACGTGGCACCAACACGAGGCTACGTCTCGAATTTCTTCGTGAGACTGGCCTCATCCTGAGGTGCGCCATGAAGGTCGGGAACCCCTTCTAGACAAAGCAGGGGGATCGACCTTCCTGCGGTGATCAGGAGCGGAGAAGGGGCTCAAATGAAGTGGTGCCAGGAACTTCGGTGTTCCCTTGGAGTGAGACCGGTATATTGGGGAACTTTTGGGGTCGCATCAAGGGTGCCAAGTAGCATCTCGAACTTTATGACGAAACATGGGACTTCTCTTGAGACTCTGTAGCGGGCAAAGGCCTCATATTGCGATGAATGGGGAACCACGTGGTTTTTAAGAGTTGCGGTGGGATTCTCGAGTTACAACGGGAAATTCAGACTTCCTCTTGTGTTGGCCCAATGAAGACCAATCTTCCATTCGAATTGCGAGGGAGAGATGGGTGTTGCTCTCGAGTCACTGTAGGGCAAAATAGACCTCATCTAGGCTTTTGTCCAGGACATAATGTTCCTCTCCAGGGACAACAGGGATCTCGGGGTTGCATTCCAGACTCACCCGAGGTAAGGCCTCGTCTCGAGGGGAAACAAAGTACTCTGCTCTCCTCTCAAGTCGCGACAGGTATCTCTTGGAGCCCATTGAGTGGCCTAAAGGGAGTAAAGCCTCCTGTGAAGTTTGGAGAAAAGACCAGGGATTGCTCTCCAGGTCAGGCAGGAAAAGAAGTCCCCAATCTCGCGATGACGGTGGGTTTTCCCGAGCTGCGGCGCCAGTGTGGGGTTTCTCACGAGGTATGACGGGGAGCTCAGGGAGCCTCTCATGTGGCGCCAGGGAAGTCAGGTGTCCATGCGCATGGCGAGGGGGAGCGTGTCATTGCTCTCGAGTCATGGTAGGGGAATCCGTCCTCAAGACGCGTTGAAGAAGGACTCTTGAGGTCTTTCTCGGGTTGCGGCAGGATACCCTGTGTTCCCTCGACTTGTGCCGGTGACCTCAGGGAGTTGCTCAGGGTGCCTCTGAGAAGACACTGATACTGTGGAGTTGGGAGGGGCCTCTCGGGACTCCACTGGGTGTGGTATAATACAAGAGGGCCTCATCTCGTGTTGAGGAAGGAACCTCAGGGTTCCTCTCCATTTCAGACTCCGATCTCAGGATTCCTGCAGAGTTGGGACAGGAGAGTCAGGCCTCGTATTCTGTGGAGAAATGAAACTTAGCTTGCCTCTCGAGTTGTTCACGAGGTAACAGGTCACTTGTCGAGCTGTATGTGGAACCTGCAGAATTTTCCAAAAGATGCACGGGTGTTCAGGGTCCCTCCTTGTTGTGCCTTCATCCTACGGGATGCATTCCAAGACGTGTACGGGCATCGGGTTCTTATTAATAGCTGACCGGGAAATGGGGTCTTTCCGCATGTGGCACCACCCACGAGGCTACATCTCCAATTTCCTCGTGAGACAGGCCTCATCCTGATGTGCGCTGGGAAGATCGGTAACCCCTTCCACACAAAGCAGGAGAAAAGACACTCCTGTTGCAATCAGGAGGGGAGAAGGGGCTCAAATGATGTGGTGCGGGGAACATGGGTGTTACCCTCGAGTGAGGCCTGTATGTTGGGGAACTTTGGGGGTGCCATCATGGGTGCCAAGTACCATTTTGCACTTCAGTAGGAACGTGGGACTTCTTTTGAGACGCTGTGGGGGGCAAGGGCCTCATGCTGCGAAGACGATGGAACCCCGTGGTTTTTCTCGAGTTGCGGCGGGATTCTCGAGTTACGACGTGGATTTCAGGCTTCCTCTTGTGTTGGCCCTGGGAAGACCAAACTTCCCTTCGAGTTGCGAGGGAAAGCTGGATGTTGTGCTCGAACCACTGCAAGGCCAATAAGACCTCATCTAGGCGTGTGTCCAGGACCTAATAGTCCTCTCAAGGGAAGACAAGGATCTCGGGATTGCACTCCAGACTCCCCCGGGGAGTCAGGCCTCGCCTCGAGGGGAAGCAAAGGACTGCGCTCTCCTCTAGAGCCCCGACGCGGATCTCTTGGAGCCCACTGAGTCGCCTCAAGGGAATCCATCCTACTCTTCAGTTTGGAGAGAGGACTCGGGATTGCTCTCCAGGCCAGGCAGGAAAAGAAGGCCCTCAGCTCGCGAGGACGGGGGCGTCTCAGGGGTTTCCTCGAGCTGCGGCGCCCGTGGGGGTTTTCTCCCGAGGCACGACGAGGATCTCAGGGAGCCTCTCGTGCGGCGCCAGGGAAGCCAGGTCTGCATGCGCGAGGCGAGGGGGAGCGCATCATTGCTCTCTAGTCCAGAGAGGGGACAAGGGCCTCAAGACACTTTGAAGAAGGACTATCGAGGTCTTTCTCGAGTGGCGGCGGGAAACCCTTATTTCCCTCGACTTCTGCCGGGGACCTGAGGGAACTTCCCAGGGTGTCTCTGAGAGGTGAGGGATGCTGTGGAGTTAGCGGGGTCTCTCGGGACTCCGCTGCGGTTGGCGCAATGGAAGAGGGCCTCATCTTGAGGGGAGGCAGGAACCTCAGGCTTCCTCTCTGTTTCTGACTCCGACCCTCCGAACTCAGGGTCCCTGCAGAGTTGGGAGCGGAGAGTCAGGCCTCGTCTTGTCTGAGGAAGGGAAATCCGCTTGCCTCTCGAGTTGTTCAGGGGGTCTCAGGCCCCTCGTCGAGCTGTGTGTGGAACCCGCGGGTCTTTGCGGACGATGCACGGGGGTGGCAGTGCCCCTTCGTGTTGTGCCTTCATCCACAGGGTTGCCTTCGAAGAGGGCTTCGGGCCTCGGGTCCTTCTCAAGAGCGGACCGGGGAATCGGGGTCGTTCGGCATGTGGCGCCACCCACGTGGCTCGGTTCGAATTTCCTCGTGAGACCGGCCTCCTCCTGAGGTGCGCGGGGAAGGCCGGGAACCCCTTCAAGACCACGCAGGGGAATTGCCTCTCCTGTCACGATCAGCAGGGGAGAAGGGGCTCAGAGGAAGCGGTGCCGGGACCCTCGGTGTTCCCCTCGAGGGAACCCGGCGTGTGGGGGGACTTTTGGAGGTCGCAGGAAGGCTGTCAGGGACCGTTTCGCCTTTCAGGGCGGAACAGGGCAATTCCCTTGAGACGCCGTCGCGGGCAAGGGCCTCATCTTGCCAAGAGGTGGGAACCACGTGGTTTTTCTCGAGTTGCGGCGGGATTCTCGAGTTACGACGGGGATCTCAGCCTTCCCCTTGGGTTGGCCCTGGGAAGCCCAATCTTCCCCTCGGGTTGCGAGGGAAAGCTGGGGGTTGCGCTCGAGTAACTGCAGGGCCGAAGAGACCTCACCTAGGCGTGTGTCCGGGACCTAATATTCCTCTCCAGGGAAGGCAGCGATCTCGGGGTTGCATTCCAGGCTCCCCCGGGGAGTCAGGCCTCGTAACGAGGGGAAGCCAAGGACTCCGCTCTCCTCTCGAGTCGCGACGCGGGTCTCTTGGAGCCCCCTGAGTGGCCTCAAGGGAGTCCAGCCTCCTCTTCCGTTTGGAGAGAGGACCCGGGATTGCTCTCCAGGCTATGCAGGAAAAGAAGGCCCTCAGCTCGCAAGGACGGGGGCGTCTCAAGGGTTTCCTCGAGCTGCGGCGCCCGTGGGGGTTTTCTCCCGAGGCACGACGAGGATCTCAGGGAGCCTCTCGTGCGGCGCCAGGGAAGTCAGGTCTCCATGCGCGTGGCGAGGGGGAGCGCGTCCTGGCTCTCGAGTCACGGGAGGGGACTAGGGCCTCGAGACGCGTTGAAGAAGGACTCTCGAGGTCTTTCTCGGGGGGCGGCGGGAAACCCTCGTTTCCCTCGCCTTCTGCCGGGGACCTTAGGGAACTTCCCAGGGTGCCTCTGAGAGTCGAGGGATCCTGTGGAGGTGGCGGGGCCCCTCGGGACTCCGCTGGGTCTGGCGCAACGGAAAAGGGCCTCACCTCGAGGGGAGGCAGGAACCTCGGGCTTCCTCTCCGTTTCGGACTCCGACCACAGCTCCCTGCAGAGTTGGGACAGGAGAGTCAGGCCTCGTCTTGTCTGAGGAAGGGAAACCCGCTGGCCTCTCGAGTTGCTCAGGGGGTCTCAGGCCCCTCGTCGAGCTGTGTGTGGAACCCGCGGGTCTTTGCGGACGATGCACGGGGGTGGCAGTGCCCCTTCGTGTTGTGCCTTCACCCACAAGGTTGCCTTCGAAGAGGGGTCCGGGCCTCGGGTCCTTCTCAAGGGCGGACCAGGGAATCGGGGGCGTTCGGCATATGGCACCACCCACGTGGCTCGTCTCGAATTTCCTCGTGAGACCGGCCTCATCCTGACGTGCGCCGGGAAGGCCGGGAACCCCTTCCAGACCACGCAGGGGAATCGCCTCTCCTGTCGCGATCAGGAGGGGAGAAGGTGCTCAGAGGAAGCGGTGCCGGGACCCTCGGTGTTCCCCTCGAGGGAACCCGGCGTGTCGGGGGACTTTTGGGGGTCGCAGGAAGGCTGTCAGGTACCGTTTCGCCCTTCAGGGTGGAACAGGGGACTTCCCTTGAGACGCCGTGGCGGGCAAGGGCCTCACCTTGCCAAGAGGTGGGAACCACCTGGTTTTTCTCGAGTTGCGGCGGGATTCTCGAGTTACGACGGGGATCTCAGCCTTCCCCTTGGGTTGGCCCTAGAAAGCCCAATCTTCCCCTCAGGTTGCGAGGGAAAGCTGGGGGTTGCGCTCGAGTCACTGCAGGGCCGAAGAGACCTCACCTAGGCGTGTGTCCGGGACCTCATATTCCTCTCCAGGAAAGGCAGCGATCTCGGGGTTGCATTCCAGGCTCCCCCGGGGAGTCAGGCCTCGTCTCGAGGGGAAGCCAAGGACTCCGCTCTCCTCTCGAGTCGTGACGCGGGTCTCTTGGAGCCCCCTGAGCGGCCTCAAGGGAGTCCAGCCTCCTCTTCCGTTTGGAGAGAGGACCCGGGATTGCTCTCCAGGCCATGCAGGAAAAGAAGGCCCTCAGCTCGCGAGGACGGGGGCGTCTCAGGGGTTTCCTCGAGCTGCGGCGCCCGTGGGGGTTTTCTCCCGAGGCACGACGAGGATCTCAGGGAGCCTCTCGTGCGGCGCCAGGGAAGTCAGGTCTCCATGCGCGTGGCGAGGGGGAGCGCGTCCTGGCTCTCGAGTCACGGGAGGGGACTAGGGCCTCGAGACGCGTTGAAGAAGGATTCTCGAGGTCTTTCTCGGGGGGCGGCGGGAAACCCTCGTTTCCCTCTCCTTCTGCCGGGGACCTTAGGGAACTTCCCAGGGTGCCTCTGAGAGGCGAGGGATCCTGTGGAGGTGGCGGGGCCCCTCGGGACTCCGCTGGGTCTGGCGCAACGGAAGAGGGCCTCACCTCGAGGAGAGGCAGGAACCTCAGGATTCCTCTCCGTTTCGGACTCCGACCGCAGGGCCCTGCAGAGTTGGGACAGGAGAGTCAGGCCTCGTCTTGTCTGAGGAAGGGAACCCCGCTGGCCTCTCGAGTTGCTCAGGGGTTCTCAGGCCCCTCGTCGAGCTGTGTGTGGAACCCGCGGGTCTTTGCGGAAGATGCACGGGGGTGGCAGTGCCCCTTCGTGTTGTGCCTTCACCCACAGGGTTGCCTTCGAAGAGGGGTCCGGGCCTCGGGTCCTTCTCAAGAGCGGACCGGGGAATCGGGGGCGTTCGGCATGTGGCCCCACCCACGTGGCTCGTCTCGAATTTCCTCGTGAGACCGGCCTCATCCTGAGGTGCGCCGGGAAGGCCGGGAACCCCTTCCAGACCACGCAGGGGAATCGCCTCTCCTGTCGCGATCAGGAGGGGAGAAGGGGCTCAGAGGAAGCGGTGCCGGGACCCTCGGTGTTCCCCTCGAGGGAAACCGGCGTGTCGGGGGACTTTTGGGGGTCGCAGGAAGGCTGTCAGGGACCGTTTCGCCCTTCAGGGCGGAACAGGGGACTTCCCTTGAGATGCCGTCGCGGGAAAGGGCCTCATCTTGTCAAGAGGTAGGAACCACGTGGTTTTTCTCGAGGTGCGGCGGGATTCTCGATTTACGACGGGGATCTCAGCTTTCCCCTTGGGTTGGCCCTGGGAAGCCCAATCTTCCCCTCGGGTTGTGAGGGAAAGCTGGTGGTTGCGCTCGAGTCACTGCAGGGCCGAAGAGACCTCACCTAGGCATGTGTCCGGGACCTAATATTCCTCTCCAGGGAAGGCTGGGATCTCGGGGACGCATTCCAGGCACCCCGGGGGAGTCAGGCCTCTTCTCGAGGGGAAGACAAGTACTCCGCTCTCCTCTCGAGTCGCGACGCGGGTCTCTTGGAGCCCCCTGAGCGGTCTCAAGGGAGTCCAGCCTCCTCTTCCGTTTGGAGAGAGGACCCGGGATTGCTCTCCAGGCCATGCAGGAAAAGAAGGCCCTCAGCTCGCGAGGACGGGGGCGTCTCAGGGGTTTCCTCGAGCTGCGGCGCCCGTGGGGGTTTTCTCCCGAGGCACGACGAGGATCTCAGGGAGCCTCTCGTGCGGCGCCAGGGAAGTCAGGTCTCCATGCGCGTGGCGAGGGGGAGCGCGTCCTGGCTCTCGAGTCACGGGAGGGGACTAGGGCCTCGAGACGCGTTGAAGAAGGACTCTCGAGGTCTTTCTCGGGGGGCGGCGGGAAACCCTCGTGTCCCTCGCCTTCTGCCGGGGACCTTAGGGAACTTCCCAGGGTGCCTCTGAGAGGCGAGGGATCCTGTGGAGGTGGCGGGGCCCCTCGGGACTCCGCTGGGTCTGGCGCAACGGAAGAGGGCCTCACCTCGAGGGGAGGCAGGAACCTCAGGCTTCCTCTCCGTTTCGGACTCCGACCGCAGGGTCCCTGCAGAGTTGGGACAGGAGAGTCAGGCCTCGTCTTGTCTGAGGAAGGGAACCCCGCTGGCCTCTCGAGTTGCTCAGGGGGTCTCAGGCCCCTCGTCGAGCTGTGTGTGGAACCCGCGGGTCTTTGCGGACGATGCACGGGGGTGGCAGTGCCCCTTCGTGTAGTGCCTTCACCCACAGGGTTGCCTTCGAAGAGGTGTCCGGGCATCGTGTTCTTATGAAGTGCGGACTGGGAAATCGGGGTCGTTCAGCATTTGGCACCACCCACATGGCTAGTCTCGAATTTCCTCATGAAACCGGCCTCATCCTGAGGTGTGCCGCGAAGGTCATGAAACCCTTCCAGACAAAGTAGAGGATTCGACCCTCCTGTGGCGATCAGGAGGGGAGAAGTGGCTCAGATGAAGTGCTGCTGGGAACCTCGGTGTTTCCCTCAAGTGAGACATGTATGTCGGGTAACTTTTGGGGTCGCATAACGCGTTCCAAGTACCGTTTCCCTCTCCAAATTGGAACGTGGGACTTCTCTTGGGGTGCTCCAGCGGGCAAGGGCCTCATCTTGAAATGACTGGGGAACCACTTTGTTTTTCTCTAGTTGCGGTGGGATATTTGAGTTACCACAGGGAATTCATGCTTCCTCTTGTGTTGGCCCACAAAAGTCTTATCTTCCATTCGAGATTCGAGGAAGAGCTGGAGGTGCGCTCTAGTCACTGAAGGCAAAAGAGACCCCACCAAGGCTTGTGTGCAGGACCTAATGTTCATGTCAAGGGGCGACAGGAATCTCGGGGTTGCATTCCAGACTCACCCTGGAGTCAGGCCTCGTCTCGAGGGGAAGCAAAGGACTCTGCTCTCCTCTCGAGTCGGACGGGAATGTCTTGGAGCCCACTGAATGGCTTAAAGGGAGTCAAACCTCCTCTGGTGTTTGGAGGGAGGACACGGGATTGCTCTCCAGGCAATGCAGGAAATGAAGGCCCTCATCTCCCGATGACTGGGGCGTCTCGTAGGTTTTCTCGAGCTGTGGCGCTAGTGTGGGGTTTCTCACGAAGTAAGACTGGGAGCTCAGTGAGCCTCTCATGTGGTGCCAGGGCAGTCAGGTCTCTATGCACGTGGTGAGAGGGAGCCCGTCATTGTTCTCGAGTCATGGTAGGGGAATTGGGCCTGAAGACGTGTTAAAGAAGGACTCTCGAGGTCTTTCTTGGGTTGCAGCAGGAAACCCTGGGTTCCATCGACTTGTGCCAGTGACCTCAGGAAGCTTCTCAGCGTGCCTCTGAGAAGTCAGGGTCACTGTGGAGTTGGGAGGGGCCTCTCGGAACTCCACTGGGTTTGGTGCAATGGAAGAGGGCCTCATGACAAGTTGAGGCAGGAACCACAGGGTTCCTCTCCTGGCTTCGAATGCGCCGGATCTGACTCGGATCGCAGAGTCCCTGCAGAGTTGGGACAGGAGAGTCAGGCCTCGTCTTGTGTGGAGGAATGGAACTCCGCTTGACTCTCGCGTTGTTCATGGGGTGACAGGCCACTTGTCGATTTGTATGTGGAACTTGTGGGTTTTTCTGGATGATGCACTGGGGTGTCACTGCCCCTTCGTGTTGTGCCTTGTTCCACAGGATTGCCTTCGAGTTGGGTTCTGCCATCGGGTTCTTATCAAAAGTGGACCAGGGAATCGGGGTCTTTTGGCATGCCGCACCACCCACGAGGCTATGTCTCGAATTTCCTCGTGAGACTGGCCTCATCTTGATGTGCGCCAGGAAGGTCGGGAACGCCTTCCAGACAAAGCAGGGGAATCGAACCTCCTGTCGCGATCAAGAGGGGAGAAGAGTCTCAGATGAAGTGGTGCCGGGAACCTCGGTGTTCTCCTCAAGTGAGACTGGTATGTCGGAGAACTTTTGGGGTCGCATCAAGGGTTCCAAGTAACTTTTCACTCTTCAATACGGAACGTGGGACTTCTCTTGAGACGCTGTAGCGGGCAAGGGCCTCATCTTTCGATGACGGGGGAACCACGTGGTTTTTCTTGAGTTGGGGCGGGATTCTCGAGTTACAACCGGGAATTCAGGCTTCCTCTTCAACTGGCCCAGGGAAGTCCAGTTTTCATTCGAATTGTGAGTTAGAACTGGGGATTGCTCTCGAGACACTGCAGGGCCAAATAGACCTCATCTAGGCTTGTGTCCAGGACCTAATGTTCCTCTGCTGGGGCGAAAGCGATCTCAGCATTGCATTCTCGACTCACCCGGGGAGTCAGGCCTCGTATCGAGGGGAAGCCAAGGACACCGCTCTCCTTTCGAGTCGCGAAGGGCACCTCTTGGAGCCCACTTTGTGGCCTAAAGGGAGTCAAGCCTCCTGTGAAGTTTGGAGAGAGGACTTGGGACTGCTCTCCAGGCCATGCAGGAAAAGATGGCCCTCATCTCGCGATGACGGAGGGATCTTGTGGGTTTTCTCGAGCTGCGGCGCCAGTGTGGGGTTTCACATGAGGTACGACGGGGAGCTCAGGGAGCCTCTCGTGTGGCGCCAGGGAAGTCAGGTCTCCATGTGGGTGGCGAGGGGGAGCGCATTATTGCTCTCGAGCTATGGTAGGGGAATCTGACCTCAAGACACATTGAAGAAGGACTCTCGAGGTCTTTCTTCGGTTGTGGCAGGAAACCCTTATTTCCCTCGACTTTTGCCGATGGCCTCAAGGAGCTTCTCAGAATGCCTATGAGAAGTCAGGGATACTGTGGAGATGGGAGGGGCCTCTCGGGACTCCACTGGGTTTGTTTTAATGGAAGAGGGCCTCATCTCGGGTTGAGGCAGGAACCTCAGGTTTCCTCTCCATTTCTGACTCAGATCGAAGCGTGCCTGCAGAGTTGGGATTGGATACTCAGGCCTCGTCTTGTCTGAGGAAGGGAACTCCGCTTTCCTCTCTCATTGTTTAAGGGGTGACAGGCCAGTTGTGGAGCTGTATGTGGATCCTGTGGGATTTTCCGGACGATGAACAGGGTTGCCAGTGCCCCCTCGTGTAGTGCCTTCATCCACAGGGTTGCCTTAGAAGAGGTGTCCGGGCATCGGGTTCTTATCAAGAGCAAGACCGAGAAATCGGGGTCTTTTGGTACGTGGCACCAACACGAGGCTACGTCTCGAATGTCTTCGTGAGACTGGCCTCATCCTGAGGTGCGCCATGAAGGTCGGGAACGCCTTCTAGACAAAGCAGGGGGATCGACCTTCCTGCCGTGATCAGGAGCGGAGAAGGGGCTCAAATGAAGTGGTGCCAGGAACTTCGGTGTTCCCTTGGAGTGAGACCGGTATATTGGGGAACTTTTGGGGTCGCATCAAGGGTGCCAAGTAGCATTTCGAACTTTATGACGAAACATGGGACTTCTCTTGAGACTCTGTAGCGGGCAAAGGCCTCATATTGCGATGAATGGGGAACCACGTGGTTTTTAAGAGTTGCGGTGGGATTCTCGAGTTACAACGGGAAATTCAGACTTCCTCTTGTGTTGGCCCAATGAAGACCAATCTTCCATTCGAATTGCGAGGGAGAGATGGGTGTTGCTCTCGAGTCACTGTAGGGCAAAATAGACCTCATCTAGGCTTTTGTCCAGGACATAATATTCCTCTCCAGGGGCAACAGGGATCTCGGGGTTGCATTCCAGACTCACCCGAGGTAAGGCCTCATCTCGAGGGGAAACAAAGTACTCTGCTCTCCTCTCAAGTCGCGACAGGTATCTCTTGGAGCCCATTGAGTGGCCTAAAGAGAGTAAAGCCTCCTGTGAAGTTTGGAGAAAGGACCAGGGATTGCTCTCCAGGTCAGGCAGGAAAAGAAGTCCGCAATCTCGCGATGACGGTGGGTTTTCCCGAGCTGCGGCGCCAGTGTGGGTTTTCTCACGAGGTATGACGGGGAGCTCAGGGAGCCTCTCATGTGGCGCCAGGGAAGCCAGGTGTCCATGCGCATGGCGAGGGGGAGCGTGTCATTGCTCTCGAGTCATGGTAGGGGAATCCGTCCTCAAGACGCGTTGAAGACGGACTCTTGAAGTCTTTCTCGGGTTGCGGCAGGATACCCTGTGTTCCCTCGACTTGTGCCGGTGACCTCAGGGAGTTGCTCAGGGTGCCTCTGAGAAGACACTGATACTGTGGAGTTGGGAGGGGCCTCTCGGGACTCCACTGGGTGTGGTATAATACAAGAGGGCCTCATCTCGTGTTGAGGAAGGAACCTCAGGGTTCCTCTCCATTTCAGACTCCGATCTCAGGATTCCTGCAGAGTTGGGACAGGAGAGTCAGGCCTCGTATTCTGTGGAGAAATGAAACTTAGCTTGCCTCTCGAGTTGTTCACGAGGTAACAGGTCACTTGTCGAGCTGTATGTGGAACCTGCAGAATTTTCCAAAAGATGCACGGGTGTTCAGGGTCCCTCCTTGTTGTGCCTTCATCCTACGGGATGCATTCCAAGACGTGTACGGGCATCGGGTTCTTATTAATAGCTGACCGGGAAATGGGGTCTTTCCGCATGTGGCACCACCCACGAGGCTACATCTCCAATTTCCTCGTGAGACAGGCCTCATCCTGATGTGCGCTGGGAAGATCGGTAACCCCTTCCACACAAAGCAGGAGAAAAGACACTCCTGTTGCAATCAGGAGGGGAGAAGGGGCTCAAATGATGTGGTGCGGGGAACATGGGTGTTACCCTCGAGTGAGGCCTGTATGTTGGGGAACTTTGGGGGTGCCATCATGGGTGCCAAGTACCGTTTTGCACTTCAGTAGGAACGTGGGACTTCTTTTGAGACGCTGTGGCGGGCAAGGGCCTCATGCTGCGAAGACGATGGAACCACGTGGTTTTTCTCGAGTTGCAGCGGGATTCTCGAGTTACGACGTGGATCTCAGGCTTCCTCTTGTGTTGGCCCTGGGAAGCCCAAACTTCCCTTCGAGTTGCGAGGGAAAGCTGGATGTTGTGCTCGAATCACTGCAAGGCCAAAGAGACCTCATCTAGGCGTGTGTCCAGGACCTAATAGTCCTCTCAAGGGAAGACAAGTATCTCGGGATTGCACTCCAGACTCCCCTGGGGAGTCAGGCCTCGCCTCGAGGGGAAGCAAAGGACTGCACTCTCCTCTCGAGCCGCGACGCAGATCTCTTGGAGCCCACTGAGTCGCCTCAAGGGAATCCATCCTACTCTTCAGTTTGGAGAGAGGACTCGGGATTGCTCTCCAGGCCAGGCAGGAAAAGAAGTCCCTCAGCTCGCGAGGACGGGGGCGTCTCAGGGGTTTCCTCGAGCTGCGGCGCCTGTGGGGGTTTTCTCCCGAGGCACGACGAGGACCTCAGGGAGCCTCTCGTGCGGCGCCAGGGAAGCCAGGTCTGCATGCGCGAGGTGAGGGGGAGCGCATCATTTCTCTCTAGTCCAGAGAGGGGACAAGGGCCTCAAGACACTTTGAAGAAGGACTATCGAGGTCTTTCTCGAGTGGTGGCAGGAAACCCTCATTTCCCTCGACTTCTGCAGGGGACCTGAGGGAACTTCCCAGGGTGCCCCTGAGAGGTGAGGGATGCTGTGGAGTTAGCGGGGCCACTGGTGGACCCAATGTAGTGACCTGTGAATAATGTATGCTCTCATCTTGTTTAAACCCTCAATATAATGTTTGCTCCTTTGTAAGTGTTACAACGTCCACCTATCTTATAATGTAACCACTTATTGATATAACTATAGTCTTGCCGTGTTACAACAACTTCAGGATTTAATGCGATTGCGACGATTTGTGGGCTTACTTATTTTAGGAATATCAGCTTTAATAACCGCAATTACTTCTGTTACTGTGGCAGCAATATCATTGACTCAACAAGTGCATACTGCCCAATATGTTGATACCATGTCTAAAAATGTTTCACTAACTCTAACAACACAGGAAGCTATAGATAAGAAATTAGAGATGAGAGTAGACGCCTTAGAAGAGGCAATAATGCATATTGGGACTGATTTACAGGCTTTAAAACTGAAAATGGCTTTGTCTTGCCACGCTGATTACCGGTGGATATGCGTGACATCTTTAAAGGTAAATGAGACAGATTATGAATGGGAAAAAATCAAAAATCATATCTCAGGTGTTTGGAACAGCTCTGACATTGGCCTGGACTTAGGGAAACTTCATAATCAAATCCAGACCCTGAAACACTCTCGACTGGATTTTACCGCCGCTGGAGCAGCTAATGACTTTTTTCACACCTTCTCTAACTTTTATTTCTGGAAAAAACATTCTGTCTAATCTTCTCATAATCATTCTTCCTTGTGTTGTCAGGATTCTTCGGCAGAACATTCAGAAGCTCGCGACTGAGCTGCATCTGGCTGTTTTAAGAAATAAAAAAGGGGGAGATGCTGGGAGCCGGCATATTGCATATTGAGTGAGGATCTGGAATAGCTCAACTGGAATTCTATCACTTCCGGGAGCCAGCGTGAGGCACTCCGCCCATGACAAAGGTCATGAGGAAGGAGGCTCGGCATACGCAAAGGCGGGATCGAGCCTCAGGAGTCCCCCTGGAAATTCTCGAGCATCTACCCCCAAACCAGAGTCTGCCTACTTTCTGCTTTGTGCTTTCACCTACACCTCTGACTTTACGGGGGGCTGTCTCCCACTACCTCTCTCTGGAAAAAGAGTTAGCTTACAGCTCCAGTTAATAATTCCTGGGTGTGACAGTGTTTAACCTACAAACTCCTTTGGAAATCCTCTAGCCTGCCTGAATGGGTTTTTCCGGCCACATGTGATTGTTCAGAGCCTCCCAACTGTGAGAGGCAGGAGATGTTCTAAACTGCCTAAACACAGATTCCTTTGAGTAGTTAAAAGATTAATTAGAAATTGTATTGGTGAAGGGTTTTTTCACTTGTTGAGCCAGTTTGCTGCTAAGTCTTCATACTCCTTACCTACTGTGTCCTTGGCAGTGTATTGATTGATATAATGGGTGTATAGAAATGTAAAATGCAGCTTTGTCCAATGCTTTTTGGAAGGCTGGCGCCTGACTTTGGAATAATCACCTTTAGAGAAAGATAAGTTTCTTAAAATGTTAACAGGCCTCCGGGCCAGAAGATGATGTCAATCACCTGAACTTTTACATATGATAAGTTTGCAGGAAGAAAGCCTGGCTTGCTGCATGACTCTACCCCTTCCCCCATTATCCTCTATGCATACCTTAAGGTATAAAAACTACTTTGGAAAATAAAGTGCGGGCCTTGTTCACTGAAACTTGGTCTCCCCATGTCACTCTCTCTCCCAAATTCCAGTTGAGCGTCCATCTGGAGCGCAGATGTCCTCTGCGACCATTTATTTGCCTGGGCTTCTAAGACCCACTCGAGAGGGTGTCTAAGGTGGGGCACCTTCCGCTATTCGAGAGGGCGCCTGTGGCCTCCGTGGTCAGAGCTAACCTGGTGTCACGGGTTATATTGATTTTCCGCGTAAACCAAGCCACTCAGCTTCTTTTCTCCACTGAATTTTCCTACTGAGCTATCCTTATTTCAGCCGCTTTTCTCCACTGAATTTCCTCACTGAGCTATCCTTATTCTATTACTCTTTGTATCCTTAATTAAGTGTAATTAAGCAGTTATTCCCTGACCCTCGCCTAGCCGTCTCTCCTTCGAATACCCTGGATCAGCAGGGGCCTCTCGGGACTCCGCTGTGGTTGGCGCAATGGAAGAGGGCCTCATCTCGAGGGGAGGCAGGAACCTCAGGCTTCCTCTCTGTTTCTGACTCCGACCCTCCGACCTCAGGGTCCCTGCAGAGATGGGAGCGGAGAGTTAGGCCTCGTCTTGTCTGAGGAAGGGAACTCCGCTTGCCTCACGAGTTGCTCAGGGGGTCTCAGGCCCCTCTTCGAGCTGTGTGTGGAACCCACGGGTGTTTCTGGACGATGCACGGGAGTGTCAGTGCCCCTTCGTGTTGTGCCTTCACCCACAGGGTTGCCTTCGAAGAGGTGTCCGTGCAACGGGTTCTTCTCAAGAGTGGACCGGGAAATCGAGGTCGATAGGCATGTGGCACCACCCCCGTGGCTCATCTCGAATTTCCTCGTGCGGACGGCCTCATCCTGAGATGCGCCGGGAAGGCCGGGAATCCCTTCCAGACCACGCAGGGGAATCGACACTCCTGTCGCCATCAGGAGGGGAGAAGGGGCTCAGATGAAGTGGTGTCGGGACCCTCAGTGTTTCCCTCGAGGGAACCCGGTGTGTCGGGGAACTTCTGGGGGTCGCATGAAAGGTGTCAGGTACTGTTTTGCACTTCAGGACTGAAACTGGGACTTCCCTTGAGACGCCATAGCGGGCAAGAGGCTCATCTTGCAAAGACGTTGGAACCACGTTGGTTTTCCTCGAGTTGCGGCGGGATTCTCGAGTTACGACGGGGATCTCAGGCTTCCTCTTGGGTTGGTCCTGGGAAGCCCAATCTTCCCCTCGATTTGCGAGGGAAAGCTGGGGGTTGCGCTCGAGTCATTGCAGGGCCCAACAGACCTCACCTAGGCGTGTGTCCGGGACCTAATATTCCTCTCCAGGATAGGCGGGGATCTCGGGGTTGCATTCCAGGCTCCCCCGGTGAGTCAGGCCTCGTCTCGAGGGGAAGCCAAGGACTCGGCTCTCCTCTCGAGTCGCGACGCGGATCTCTTGGAGCCCCCTGAGCGGCTTCAAGGGAGTCCAGCCTCCTCTTCAGTTTGGAGAGAGGACTCGTGATTGGTCTCCATGCCATGCAGGAAAATAAGGCCCTCATCTCGCGATGACCGGGGTGTCTCATGTGTTTCCTCGAGCTGCCGCGCCAGTGTAGGTTTCCTCACGAGGCACGATGAGGAACTCATGGAGCCTCTCGTGCAGTGCCAGGTTAGTCAGGTCTCCATGCGCGTGGCGAGGGGGAGCGTGTCATGGCTCTTGAGTCATGGTAGGGGAATCGCGACTCAACACATTTTGAAGCACTCTCGAGGTCTTTCTCGAGTCATGGCAGAAAACCCAGGGGTCCCTCGACTTGTGCCTGTGACCTCAGGGAGCTTCTTTTTGTGCCTCTGAGAACTCAGGGATACTGTGGAGTTGGTAGGGGCCTCTCGGGACTCCACTGGTTGTGGTGCAATGGAAGAGGGCTTCATCTCGAGTGGACGCAGGAACCTCAGGCTTGCTCTCCGTTTCTGACTCGGATCCCATGGTCCCTGCAGAATAGGGACAAGAGAGTCACACCTAGTCTTCTGTTGAGGAATGGACCTTCGTTTGCCTTTCGAGTTGTTTACAGGGTGACAGGCCACTTGTCGAAATGTCTGTGGGACCTGCGGGTTTTTCTGGACGATGCACGCGGGTGTCAGTGCCCCTTCGTGTTGTGCCTTCATCCACAGGTTTTCCTTCAAAGAGGTGTGCTGGCATCGGGTTCTTTTCAAGAGTGGACCGTGAAATTGGGGTCTTTCGACATGTGGCACCACCCACGAGGCTATGTCTCGAACTTCCTCATGAGACCGGCCTCATCCTGAGGTGCGCCCGGAAGGTCGGGAACCCCTTGCAGACAGAGAAGGGGAGTCGACCCTCCTGTCGCAATCAGGAGAGGAGAAGGGGCTCAGATGAAGTGGTGCCGGGAACCTCGGTGTTCCCCTTGAGTGAGTCTGGTATGTCGCGGAACTTTTGGGGTCGCATCAAGGGTGCCAAGTACCGTTTCGCACTTCAGGATGGAACGTGGGACTTCTCTTGAGATGCTGTAGCGGACAAAGGGCCTCATCTTGCAATGATGAGGGAAGCACGTGGTTTTTCTCGAGTTGCGGTGGGATTCTCGAGTTACGACGGGGAATTCAGGCTTCCTCTTGTGTTGGCCCAGGAAGTCTAATCTTCCATTCGAGTTGCCAGGGAGAGCTGGGGATTGGGCTCCATTCACTGAAGGGCAAACTAGACCTCATCTAGGCTTGTATCCAGGACTTAATGTTCCTCTCTATAGGCGACAGGGATTTGGGGTTGCATTCCATACTCACCCGGGGAGTCAGGCCTCATCTCGAGGGGAAGCAAAGGACTCCACTCTCTTCTCGAGTCGCGACAGGTATCTCTTGGAGCCCACTGAGTGGTCTTTGCTCTGTAGGAGAGTTCTAGTGTTCATAAGCCTGTACATAAGTGAACACAGACATTCTGTGTGCATGTTGCTGCATACCCAAAATAGGGCCACAAGGAGCCTCATGCTCTCCATGCGGCGCGGAAGCTGTGCAGCCACGCAGCAGCTGAAGAATCCAAACAATTGCTCTTTTCTTACCTCTGACAGAGCTCGCATTGCCGTAGCCCTTGGCAGTTTGAAAACACTGGACCCTAACCACTCTCAAAGAAGGCCTGGGTTCTAGTTCGAATAGAAAGTCAATAGCGGAGCTGAGGACAGGAACGCGGCAGTCATTTATCACACGCTCCTGCAGCCTGCTAATACAGGGACACTAATGCTAGAAGCTAGGAATGTCTTTGCAAGGTGCGCAAAGGACAAGGGAGAACCTCGACCCTGACTCTAGTATTTCAGTCCCCTGAGCAGATCTGAGGTTCTCCCGCTGTAGAAGCTAACCCATTCCTTTCAAATACAGGCTTCCTAACACAGGGCCAGTTGGCTGCTTGCTCTTCCACGAAGCAGGCTTCCTTAACTTGCAAACTGCGAATTCCGCTTAACAGCCTGGAGGAAAATCGCTTCTTGGAAGATTTTTTTCAGAGGCTGTATCCCCGGAGCTGGGGCCAAGCTAGGGGACCCATACTGACAAGGGAAGGCAAAACCACATCCAATGTCTTTGCTCTGGAGGACAGCTTTGGTGAGCCTAAGTCTTTCAGGAATATTTCTGGCTCCAACAGAGTCAAATTCTGTGTGTGAAGCTGCACAGCCAAAATAGGGGAACAGAGAGCCTGATTCTCTCTGTGTAGCTTTGAAGCTGTCATTCAAACAACAGCTTGAGAATCCATACAATGCTCTCCCTTACTGCTAAGAGAATTCTCATTGCTGTCGTCCTTGACAGTTTGTAGAAATCCGCACCCTAACCCTTCTCCAAGTAGGCCTGGGTCCTAGCTCGGAACAACAGGCAACGGCGGAGCTGAGGCCAGTAAGGCACAAGTGAGGTCTCACACACTCTTGCAGCCTGATCGTCCAGGAGCAGTAAGGCCTCTTTTTCCCTGCAGGAGGCTCGCTTGCCTTGCCTCCTGTGAACTGCATTTCCCAGCCTGGGCGCAAAGCTGTTCCTGGAGATTTTTTCTCAGGGGCTGTTTCCCTGGAGCTGGGTCGGACCTCGGGGGCCCAAATCACAGGGGAAGACAAAACCACATGGACAGGTCTATGCTCTGTAGGAGAGCTCTAGTGAACCTCATCTCTCAGGAACATTCTTGGCTTCTACAGAGACACCTCTGTGCATGAAGCTACACACCCAACATAGTGGCAAAGGGAGTCTGATTCTCTCCGTGGGTGCTGATGCTTTGTGGCAAAGCACCTGCTAAGAATCCATCCGCATAGGCTTCCCTCACCTTGACAGAGGTCTCATTGCTGTAGTCCTTGGCAGTTTGGAAAGAAGCAGACCCTTACCCTTCACCAAGTAGGCCCTTGTCCTTGTTTGAATGGAAAGGCAGTAGCTGAGCTGAGGCCAGTAAGGCGCCAGTCAAGTCTGACATATTCCCGATGCCTGCTCCTTCATGGAAAATAACGTTAGAATCTGGGAATGTCTTTGCAAGGCTGGCAAAGGGCAGTCAGGAACCTCGACCCTGCCTCTGGAATTTCTATCTTCTCAGCACATCTGGCGGTCTCGGTCAGGAGAAACTAACCCATTCCTTGCAAATATAGGCTTCCAAACACAGGCCGGTTGGCTGTCTCTTCTTGCCGAAGGAAGCTTGCTTATCCCACCTCCTGCGAACTCCGCTTCCCAGCCTGGGGGATAAGAGGTTCTTGGAGATCTTTTCTCAGAGGCTGTTTCCATGGAGCAGGGGCTGATCCCAGAGACCCACACGCACAGGGGAAGGGAAAACCGCATGGATAAGTCTTTGCTCTCTAGGAGTGCTCTAGTGAACCTCAGTCTGTGGGGAATGTTCTTGGCTCCAACGGGGACATCTCTGTGTGGGAAGCTGCATTGCCAACATAGAGACACAGAGACCTGATTCTCTCTGTGCAGCTTTGACGCTGTCGTTCAAACAACAAATTGAGAATCCACACAATGCTCTCCCTTACCACTGAGAGAGTTATCATTGCTGTAGCCCTTCGCAGTTTCTGGAAATCGGCACACAAACACTTCTCCAAGTAGGCCTGGGTTCAAGTTCAGATGAACATGCAATAGCGGAGCTGAGGCCAGTAAGGCACCAGTCAGGTGTCACACACTCTGGCAGCCTGCTCCTCCAGGGACAGTAAGGCCTCTATTTCCCTTCAGGAGGCTCGCTTGCCTTACTTCCTGTGAACAGCGTTTCCCAGCCTGGGCGGAAAGCAGTTCCTGGAGATCTTTTCTCAGGGGCTGTTTCCCCGGAGTTGGGGCGGACCTTGGGGACCCAACTCACAGGGGAAGGCAAAACCAAATGGACAGGTCTATGCTCTGTAGGAGATCTCTAGTGAACTGCCGGGGTCCAGCCCCAGCTGATCCAGGGTATTCGAAGCAGATACGGCGTAGGCGAGGGTCAGGGAACAACTGCTTAATTCAACGTTAATTAAGGATATAAAGAGTAATAAAATGAGGATAGCTCAGTAGGAAAATTCAGTGGAGAAAAGAGGCTGAGTAGCTTGGTTTACGCGGGGGACCAATAAAACTTCAAGACAAGAAGCTTGCACCACTTACGTAGGCCGCAGGCGTCCTTCCGTTCTCCCGAAGGAGAGGAGACACTGAGGCCTCCCCGGTCGGATCTTAGAAGCCCAGGCAAAATTAGTAAGCTTGGTGGGTTCCGCGCTCCAGATGGAGACTCAACCAGAGTGAGAGAGAGAGAGAGAGACATGGGGAGACCAGTATTTCGAGAAACTGATCCCAATTCTTTATTTTCCATGGTCTACTTTTATACACTGAGATGTTATGCAAAAGTCACGTGGGGTCAGCAGTCCTGACTTTTATCAAAGTCAGGTGCTTCATACAAAAGTATACAGAGGTCTTAGGGGTGTTACATCATCTTCTGGCCGGGGGGCCTGCTGACAATTTACGACCCTCTCCTTGTGACAGCGGTCAGTCAACCAGGACACTTATTTCTCCAGGGGTGATTATTCTTAAAACAGACGCCACCCAAATAAAGTTACATTCCTATAGGGTGAGGGTGTAGTGGGTTTTAGTTAAGGAAAGAATTTACTTAGCCTAAGGTCTAACGTGATTTATATCAAAGGTTAATACTTATTTCTTCTATATATTCATTAATGTGTATAAGGGCAGGGGATGTGGAGACTTAGCAGTAAACATCAGCTCAACAAATGAAAAACCCTTCACCAATATGATTTCTAATCAGCCCATTATACTTATACTAATAATTTTCTAACTTTTCTAAGGAACCTGTTTTTAGAAGGTTTAAAGCATCTCGTGCCTCTCATGGTTGGGAGGCTGTGAGCAATCACATGTGGCCGGACAAGCCTGTCAGGCAGGCTAGAGAACCTTCAGAGGAGTTTGTAGGTTAAAACACTCTTGTCATACCCAGGGGTTTTTATCAACTGGAGCTCTAGGTTAACTCCTTCTCTGAAAGAGGTGGTGGGGGACAGCCCCCCGTAAAGTCAGAGGTGTAGGTGAGAGCACAAAGTAGTAAGGTAGGCAGGCTCTGGTTATGGGGGTAGATGCTCGAGGATTTCCAGGGGCACTCCTGAGGCTCGATCCCGCCTTTGTGTATGTCGAGCCTCCTTCCTCATGACCTTTGCCATGGGCGGAGTGCCTCACTCTGGCCCCCAACAGTGAACCTCCTCTCTCAGGAACATTCTTGGCTCCTATCGAGACACCTCTGTGCGTGTAGCTACACACGCAACGTAGGGGCAAAGGGAGCCAGATTCTTTCCGTGGGGTGCTGATGCTTTGTGGCAAAGCACCTGCTTGAGAATCCATCAGCTTACGCTTCCCTCGCCTTGACAGAGGTCTCATTGCAGTAGCCCTTGGCAGTTTGGAAAGAAGAGGACCCTTACCTTTCATAAAGTGGGCTCTTGTCCTAGTTTGAAAGGAAAGGCAAGAGCTGAGCTGAGGCCAATAAGGCGCCAGTCAAGTCTGACATATTCCCGAAGCCTGCTCCTTCATGGAAAATAACGCTGAAATCTAGGAATGTCTCTGCAAGGCTGGCAAAGGGCAGTCAGGAGCCTGCACCCTGCCTCTGGAATTACCGACTTCTGAACAGATCTGGAGGTCTCCCTTAGGGGAAGCTAACCCATTCTTCCAAATTGAGGCTTCCAAACGCAGGCCGCTTGGCTGCCTCTTGATCTCTGAAGGAGGCCTGCTTTTCCCGCCTCCTATGAACCCCACATCCCAGCCTCTGGGAAAAGCGGATCTTGAAGATCTTTTCTCAGGGGTTGTTTCCACGGAGCTGGGGCCGAGCCTGGAGCCCCAAACGCACAGGGGAAGAAAAACCACATGGACAAGTCTTTGCTCTCTAGGAGAGCTCTAGTGAACTTCACTCTGTCAGGAACGTTCTTGTTTCCTATGGAGACACCCCTGTCTGTGAAGCTGTGTACCGAACATGGAGACAAAGAGTCTGATTCTCTCTGTGCAGCTTTGAAGCTGTCGTTCAAACAACAGCTTGAAAATCCATACAATGCTCTTCCTTACCCGTGACACAGTTCTCATTGCTATACCCCTTGGCAGTATTTAGAAATCCATACCCAAACCCTTCTCCTAGTAGGCCTGGGTCCTAGTTCGGAGAAACACGCAATGGCAGAGCTGAGGCCAGTAAGGCACCAGTCAGGTCTCACACACTCTGGCAGCCTGATCGTCCAGGGAGACTAAGGCCTGTTGTGCCTTGCAGGAGGCTCGCTTGTGTTACCTCCTGTGAACTGCGTTTGCCAGCCTGGGGGAATAGCGGTCCCTGGAGATCTTTTCTCAGGGGCTCCTTCCCCTGAGCTGGGGCGGACCTCGGGGACCCAACTCACAGGGCAAGGCAAAACCATATGGACAGGTCTATGCTCTGTAGCAGACTTCTAGTGAACCTCATCTCTCAGGAACATTCTTGGCTCCTATAGAGACACTTCTGTGTGTGAAGCTGCGTACCTAACATAGGGGCACAGAGAGCCTGATTCTCTCAGTTCATTTTGACCCTGTCGTTCAGAAAACAGCTTGAGAATCCATAAAATGCTCTCCCTTACCGCTGAGAGAATTCTCACTGCTGTAGCCCTTGGCACTTTGTAGAAATCCGCAGCCAAACGCTTCTCCAAATAGGCCTGGGTCCTAGTTCGGAGGAACAGGCAATGGTGGAACTGAGGCCAGTAAGGCAACAGTCAGGTTTCACACACTCTGGCAGCCTGCTCCTCCAGGGACAGTAAGGCCTCTTTTTCTCTGCAGGAGATTCGCTTGCCTTACTTCCTGTGAACAGCGTTTCCCAGCCTCAGCGAAGCGGTTCCTGGAGATCTTTCCTCAGGGACAGTTTCCCCGGAGGTGTGGCGGACCTCGGGGACCCAACTCACAGGGGAAGGAAAAACCACATGGACAGGTCTATGCTCTGTAGGAGAGGTTTAGTGAACCTAATCTCTCAGGAACATTCTTGGCTCCTATAGAGACAACTCTGTGTGTGAAGCTACACTCCCAACATTGGGGAACAGGGATCTTGGTTCTCTCCGTGGGGTGCTGATGCTTTGTAGTAAAGCACCTGCTTGAGAATCCATCCTCTTAGGCTTCCCTCGCTTTGACAGAGGTCTCATTGCTGTAGCCCTTGGCAGTTTCAAAGAAGAAGACCCTTACCCTTCATAAAGTAGGCCCTGTCCTAGTTTGAATGGAAAGGCAATAGCTGAGCTGAGGCCAATAAGGAGCCAGTCCCCTCTGACACATTCCCGAAGCCTGCTCCTTCATGGAATATAACTCTAGAATGTTGGAATGTCTTTGCAAGGCTGGCAAAGGGCAGTCAGATACCAGCACCCTGCCTCTGGAATTACCGACTTCTGAGCAGATCTGGAGGTCTCCTTTAGGAGAAGCTAACCCATTCCTTCCAAATAGAGGCTTCAAAACACAGGCAGGTTGGCTGCCTTTCGTGCCCAAAGGAGGCTTGCTTTTCTCTCCTCCTATGAACCCCAGTTCCCAGCCTCTGGGAAAAGCGTATCTTGAAGATATTTTCTCAGGGGTTGTTTGCACAGAGCTGGGGCCGAGCCCGGGGCCCAAAGGCACAGGGGAAGGCAAGACCACATGGACAGGTCTATGCTCTGTAGCAGACCTCTAGTGAACCTCATCTCTCAGGAGCATTCTTGGCTCCTACAGAGACACCTCTGTGTGTGAAGCTGCGTACCTAACATAGGGGCAGAGAGAGCCTGATTCTCTCTGTTCATTTTGACGCTGTCATTCAGAAAACAGCTTGAGAATCCATAAAATGCTCTCCCTTACCACTGAGAGAATTCTCACTGCTGTAGCCCTTGGCACTTTGTAGAAATCTGCACCCAAACGCTTTTCCAAGTAGGCCTGGGTGCTAGCTCGGATGAACAGGCAATGGCGGAGCTGAGGCCAGCAAGGCAACAGTCAGGTTTCACACACTCTGGCAGCCTGCTCCTCCAGGGACTGTAAGGCCTCTTTTACTCTGCAGGAGATTCGCTTGCCTTTCTTCATGTGAACAGCATTTCCCAGCCTCGGCGAAGCGGTTCCTGGAGATCTTTTCTCAGGGACAGTTTCCCCGGAGGTGTGGCGGACCTCGAGGACCCAACTCACAGGGGAAGGCAAAACCACATGGACAGGTCTATGCTCTGTAGGAGAGGTTTAGTGAACCTAATCTCTCAGGAACATTCTTGGCTCCTATAGAGACAACTCTGTGTGTGAAGCTACATTCCCAACATTGGTGCACAGGGAGCTTGATTCTCTCCGTGGGGTGCTGATGCTTTGTGGCAAAGCACCTGCTTGAGAATCCATCCTCTTAGGCTTCCCTCACCTTGACAGAGGTCTCATTGCTGTAGCCCTTGGCAGTTTGCAAAGAAGAAGACCCTTACCCTTCATAAAGTAGGGCCTTGTCCTAGTTTGAATGGAAAGGCAATAGCTGAGCTGAGGTCAATAAGGAGCCAGTCCCATCTGACACATTCCCGAAGCCTGCTCCTTCATGGAAAATAACTCTAGAATCTAGGAATATCTTTCAAGGCTAGCAAAGGACAGTCAGGAACCAGTACCCTGCCTCTGGAATTACCGACTTCTGAGCAGATCTGGAGGTCTCCTCTAGGAGAAGCTAACCCATTCCTTCCAAATAGAGGCTTCAAAACACAGGCAGGTTGGCTGCCTTTCATGCCCGAAGGAGGCTTGCTTTTCTCTCCTCCTATGAACCCCAGTTCCCAGCCTCTGGGAAAAGCGTATCTTGAAGATATTTTCTCAGGGGTTGTTTCCACGGAGCTGGGGCCAAGCCTGGAGACCCAAAGGCACAGGGGAAGGCAAGACCACATGGACAAGCCTTTGCTCTTTAGTATAGCTCTAATGAACCTCACTCTGTCAGGATCTTTCTTGATTCCTACGGAGACACACCTGTGTGTGAAGCTGCGGCCACAGAGAGCCTGATTACCCCTGTGCAGCGCTGAGTCTGGGCGGCTAAACAACAGCTTGGGAATGCAGCCTGAGGCGCTTCCCTTCCCTCTGACAGAGCTCTCCTTCGGTCCCTAAGCCCTCTGCAAGGAGGCATGGATCATAGGTGCAAAGGGAAGGGAAGAGCGGAGCTGAGGCCAGTAAGGCGCCCGCCAGTCACGTCTCCCCCACTTCCGCAGTCTGTTCCTTCCCCTGCGCGAAAGCTAGAAGCTGGGAAGGGCTTGGCGAGGCTCGCCCAGGCAGAGCAGCCTCTAGGCCGGGGCTCTGCGATATCGCGCCTGGGCGCAGATCTGGAGCTCCGCCGGAGTGGAAGCTCATTCGGTCCTTCCCAATACAGGCTTGCAAGCACCCGATGGCGGCCTGACTCTATTCTCCCGCGTGCTGGGAGTGGGCTTCCAATCCAGGGCACAGAGCACTGCCTGGAGCTCTCTGCTCAGGGGCTGGTTCCCCTGCACTGGGACTGTGCCAGGGAGCCCAAAGGCACAGGGGAAGGCCCCAAACCACATGCACACGACTCTGCTCTGGAGCTGAGCTCCGGGGAAGCCCAGTCTGTAAGGCGGTTTCTGAACACAAACGGAGGAACACTCTGGCTGTGGAGCTCCCTCCCCATGACAGGGGCACTGGGACCCTGATTCCCTCCGTTCAGCGCTGAGTCTGGGCTACCAAGCAACAGCTTGGGAATGCAACCTGGGGCATTTCCCTTCCCTCAGACAGAGGTCTCCTTGCGGGAGGCTTTCGCAGTTTGCACACCCCCGTGCCCTAAGCCGTCTGCAAGGAGGCCTGGCTCCTAGGTCCAAAGGGAAGGCAAGAGCGGAGCTGAGGCCAGTCAGGAGCCAGTCATGTCACCCACACTCCTGCAGCCTGCTCCTTTGCAGGTGCAAACGCTAGAAGCTGGGAAGGGCTTGGCGAGGCTCGCCCAGGCAGAGCAGCCTCTCGACAGGGGCTCTGTCCTATCGCGCCTGGGCGCAGGTCTGCAGCTCCGCCGGTGTGGAAGCTCACTCGGTCCTTTCCAATACAGGCTTGCAAGGACCCGCCGGCAGCCTAACTCATCTCTCCCGCGTGCTGGGACTGGGCATCCAGGCCTGGGCACAAAGCACTGCCTGGAGCTCTTTGCTCAGGGGCTGGTTCCCCTACGCTGGGGCTGTGCTAGGGAGCCCAAACGCACATGTCAAGGCCCCAAAACACATCCACACGTCTCTGCTCTGCAACAGAGCTCCGGGGAAGCCCAGTCTGGCAGGCGCTTTCTGGGCACAAAGGGAGGAACACTCTGGCTGTGGAGCTTCCTCCCCAAGACAGGGGCACTAGGACCCTTATTCCCTCCGTTTACCGCTGAGTCTGCATTGCCAAGCAACAGCTTGGGAACGCAGCCTGGGGCGCTTCCCTTCCCTCGGACAGAGCTCTCCTTGCGGTAGGCCTTGGTAGTTTGCATACAATGGGGCCCTAAGCCCTCTGCAAGTTGGCCTGGCTCCTAGGTCCAAAGGGCAGGCCAGAGCGGAGCTGAGGCTGTCAGGCTCCAGACACATCTCCCATACTCCTACATCCTGCTCCTACCCGGGCGTGAACGCTAGAAGCTGGGAAGGTACCTGGACCGTGCAGGGGCGGGGCGAATGCGGGCGGCATGGGGCGGGGGTCGGCTTCTGGCGGGGGTGGGGGCGGGCTTCCCAGTTGTGCTCTCGGAGGTGGACACTGAGGCTGAAAACGCCCCGGGAGCACACCCAGGACTGGGTAAACCCGGGCTGCGCGGGTCGAGATTCCGATGGCTTTAGGTGGGGGTCGGTCCCAGTTGTGCTCCCGGGGGTCGCCACTGTGGCTGGGAACGCGCAGGGAGCGCGGCAGGGGCGGGGCTAACCCTGGCGGCGCGGGGCGGGGGTCGGCTCATGGGGGGGATGGGGAGGGGTTCCCAGTTGTGCTCTCGGGGGTTGCAACTGCGGCTGGGAACGCCCATTTCGTCCGCTCCTGGGTCCCCAAGGATCGCCATCCCGTGGGTGCAGTGGAGGGCTGCGGACCACAGGTAAGGGAACTGGGACTGCGTGGAGCAGGGAACCAAGTATTCCACCGTCTGTTGGCACAGTCTCGGAGCTCCCCAACCTGGCGGTCGCAAAAAAGCCTTGCCTTTGGGGTCAAGGCCTTTACCGCTCCACCCCTCTGCTGAAAAATCTCAGAGTCTGCGCGGTTCTTCCAAGCAGCCTAGTGTCCGCTGGAAGTCCAAGGGACAGAACACTGAACTCTGGCCGGCTGGCCCAGCCCTGCTTCTGGCACTTTGTAAGCCAGCGGGCCCTTGAGCACCTGCTGGGATGGGAAAGGGAAGGGTCCACGGATTGCACCCTAGAAACTTAGTAGGGTGCATGGATTTCAAACCCTGGTGGCCGCCCAGGCAGCAAAGAAGGGGGGAGGGCACCTTGCTGCCCTTTCATGGCAGAATCTGTGGTTGTCCAGCTGCGTGGGCCTTTTCATGAGGACCCTGTGCAATAAAAGTTTGGTGTTTTGGAACTGAATAATTAGAACGTGTAAAAGCTTTAAATTATGTGGTGGTGTAATTAAAAACAAAACAAAACAAAACCAAGCTCCAAGTGTTTTGCAAATGGAGGTTTAAATATTGAAGGACTGTATTCCTTGCACTGTGGCATTCTATCAAGAAGTGTGCAGGATTTTTTTTTTTTTTAAGAAAAGTGTTCGAAGTGAGGGAAACAGGAAACCCAGAGGTGCCCCTGTATTTTGGGGAAGGCCTTAGGAGGTCACTTGGAAATGCTGCTGGCTGTGCGGGAGCAGGGCAGATGGGCTGTGCAGGCTTGTCCTTTGCATGGATGTTCTTGTGTGTGGAAACCCAGCTCGGAGCCATCTCCTGATGTGTAAGAATTTCGCAGACAAACCTTGAGCTAAGCAATGCATTTTTTCCTAAGAAAATGTTTATCTTAAGCGATGTAAATATCCTATGTATTTCCACTAGACTCTGGCTTCAGGTCGGTTCCCCCAAAAGGCTCAGAAGCGATTTGAACAAAACAGCATGTTTTCCTCCTAGCTTGTTCTCCTTATCTATGTTAAGGAAATGATATATTTGCCTGCAATACTGCCTTTCTTCAAGATTCATGTCAATCAAGTTTTGGCCCGGGATGACTCACCTGCTGCCAATATTATCTCAATGCATGTCGTGGGGGAGGGGCCTGGTGCCATTCCCTGAAACAGTTCCTTTCTTTCCTTAGCTGACTGCTAGTGCCTGTAGAATATCTGGCTAAAGACCAGCAGGGGGTACTCTTACTACCCCCCCCACCCCGCCTCGAGTCTAAGTCAGCAGCTTTCTCTATCTCTTTAATACTTTAATAACACTTGATGACACAAAAGCTCTGAGCGATCAAATCATATCAAATCTTCATTTCAGATTGAAGATGCATTCCATGGTATTGCCATCTTAAGTCTTTCCATCGTTATGGAATATCTGTCTATGTATTCAGGACAGTTTTCAGCCAGGGTGTATAATTTCCAGCGTGCCAGTCTTGTCATCCTCGTTACATCCATGGCAAAGTGTTTTATTCATGTTGATATTATTGAAAGGGAATTTTTTAAAATTCCTTTTCAGATTATTATCTGCTAATGTATACAGATAAAACTGTGTAATCATTCATTTTGATCAGTTTGGACAGCTTGATAGTTGTCTTTAATTTCTTTACTTTCTGACACTTTAAGATTATCCTGGGACACATATGTAATGCCTCACCCCTAAATTCAGACATGTGTTCAAAGAACTTCTGTCCTTTTATTTATTTATTTATTCTTTAACATTGAAATCGTTTTGACTATGCTGGGTGTTTGTTGCTAGATGGAAGTAGCTAGGACCTCTGGACTGCAGTCTCTCATCTCTTGCTGACCTCTTGTTGACCTCTGCAGATTCCTGGTAGGTGGGAGCTTGTTAGTTCCTTGTTCCTTATCAGAACCTCCTGTGGTAAGTGTTTTTCTCTTCTCTGTTGCCTGCTAAGGGTGGGTGGTCATGGGCATCCCAAAGTTGGCTAGAAGTCAATTATTTAGGCAGGCTTGTGCATAGATATGGGAGAAGGCAATGGCACCCCACTCCTGGAAAATCCCAAGGACGGAGGAGCCTGGTAGGCTGCAGTCCATGGGGTGGCTAAGAGTCGGACACCACTGAGCGACTTCATTTTCACTTTTCACTTTCATGCATAGGAGGAGGAAATGGCAACCCACTCCAGTGTTCTTGCCCAGAGAACCCCAGGGACTGCGGGGCCTGGTGGGCTGCCATCTATGGCGTGGCACAGGGTCGGCCTCAACTGAACCACTTAGCAGCTGCAGCAGCAGCAGCAGCAGCAGTGCATAGATATCAAAGGGGATGAGAACAGTCAGGTAGGATCACATATGTCACCGTGAAACAATACTTCTCCTCTAAGCCAAAGCTAACAAAAGATTTCTGTTCTAGGTCAACCTAGAAGAGATCACTTAAGAGGTAAAGACACTTAAACTCCATTAGCAAAGGCAGTTCAACATCTCAAGAAAACTTGTGCTAGGCACAAAACTCTTTTCTGGGGGCCTACTTTCCCTACAACCTCCTTATCCCATTCTGTACCCATTCCTTTGCTTCTCCCGTCCTGAAAATGCCACCTCTAAGACAGAACTACTTCGTTTTCCTTCTTAAAGTGTGATTGCATTCCATACATTCTTGTAATAACAAGTCATACATTTCCCTTCAGCAACCAAGAACTGACTCTTATATTGGCATTTGATAGATTGGTGAGCATACCTATCAGTGATAATAGCGCCCACCCCGCTTCCTGCAAGAACAGAACAAAACAAAACAAAACAAAAAAAAATTGCTTTCTTACATTTAATATGTTCGGATGGTGCCAGTCACTATTCATGCAGAGTCAAAAATCTCTTTTGTTTCTGTGTAAAAGGGAGGTCCTTTCAAGTCGTGAATGTTTAAGAAGTTTCATTTATTTGGAAGTGACCTAGCTATTCAATACACTGTCGTCACTTAGTTTAGCACCAGGATAGAAACTCAGGTAACCAAAACACCTGGAGGAACGATTGTAAGTTCAGTTCAGTTCAGTTGCTCAGTCGAGTCTGACTCTTTGTGACCCCGTGGCCTGCAGGATGCCAGGCTTCCGTGTCCATCACCAACTCCAGGGGCTTGCTCAAACTCATGTCCATCGAGTCAGTGATGCCATCCAACCATCTTATCCTCTGTCATCCCCTTCTCCTCTGCCTTCAATCAAGACTATGAGAGGCGGATATTTTAGAGTATAATTATTGTTAAGAGTTTATCTAAAAGCTCATATCACATTTACATTTTTTACATTGGTTGTTGCTGTTTCCAGGTACTTTCTTGCTGACAAGCTTGTGACACATATAACAATAGAGCAATTTTTACCTCAAAAGAAACCTAGGCACTATGAACATGTTGTGCTTAATGTTGTTGACTCTTAGACATGTCTATAGTGGAGGAGCAAAACCAAAAATACTAGATATTTAATATTGACTAGTTCCCAGTTCACGGGACTCTGACATTCATTTAGGTCAATGTTTTCTTGTATTTCCAGCAGTTTGATTTGGAAGGGCTGCCTTGTCTTGAGACCATTGATATCAGAACACAGAACTTGAGCAATATTATCAAAAAACACAAGGCTCACACTGACACATACCTTAATCCAAACAGACAGACAAGACATCTTCCAGGTTTCCGCCTGAGATTTAAAATATTTCTTTGAGCCAGTCTTCTGGGGAGTGGGGGGATGGGGGTGGCAGTGAGGCAGGCTTGGGTAACAAGCTAATTGTTGGTCATTGCATATGCAAAGAACCAGCTTTCCGGGTTCCAAGGAAAAAAGTTTCCTTGGTAACCAACTTTGTCTGGTTCTATAGAATATCATGGCCCTCCTAGGTCAGGTCATCTTGCCTTTCTGTAGTCCTCGTTTTATCCCTAAATCATAGACAGCTTGGATTGTCTCTGTGGGGTGTATGTATTGTCCTCATGTTTGACCTGGCAGCAGCAGCGAGGTCCGAGAGCCTCTCCTGGAACCGGGCGTGGGGACGGGGCTCACCAGGAGCCACTGGTGAAGGTGGGCTGCGCCCCTGGAGCACGGCAGGGGCGGGGCGAACCCGGGCGGCGCAGGGCGGGTGTCGGCTCCTGGCGGGGGTGGGGGAGGGCTTCCCAGTTGTGCTCTCGGAGATGGCCACTGCGGCTGGAAACGCTCCGGGAGCGCACCCAGGGCGGGGTAAACCTGGGCTGCACAGGTTGAGATTCCGCTCGCTGTGGGTGGGTGGTCGGTCCCTGTCGTGCTCCCGGGGGTCGCCAATGTGGCTGGGAACCCGCCGGGAGCCCGGCAGGGCCGGGGCGAAACCTGGCGGCGCGGGGCGTGGTGGGGGTCCGTTCGCAGCGGGGGTCGGCTCCTGGCGGGGGTGGGGGAGGGCTTTCCAGATGTGCTGTTGGGGGTCGCCATTGCGGCTGGGAATGCCCATTTCGTGAACTCCTGGATCCCCAAGGATCGGCATCCATTGGCCACAGCGGAGGGGTGCGGAACACAGGTAAGGGAACGGGGACTGCGTGGAGCAGGGAACCATGTAATCCGCCCTGTGTTGGCACAGTCTCAGAGCTCCCCAACCTGACGGTCGCAGAAAGGCCTCTTCTTTGGGGTCAAGGCCTTTACCGCTCCACCCCTCTGCTGAAAAACCTCAGAGTCTGCGCGGTTTTCCCAAGCAGCCTAGTGTCCGCTGGAAGTCCAAGGGACAGAACCCTGAATTCTGGCCGGCTGGCCCAGCCCTGCTTCTGGCACTTTGTAGGCCAGCGGGCCCTGCAGCACCTGCTAGGATGGGAAAGGGAAGGGTACGCGAATTGCACCCTGGTGGCCGCCGAGGCAGCAAAGAAGTGGGGAGCGCACCTTACTGCCTTTTAATGGCAGACAGAATCTGTGGATGTCCTGCTGCGTGGGCCTTTTCATGGGGACCTTGTGCAATAACAGTTTACCGGTGACCTTAGGGAACTTCCCAGTGTGCTTCTGACAGATGAGGGATGCTGTGGAGTTGGCGGGGCCTCTCAGGACTCCGCTGGGTTTGGCGCAATGGAAGAGGGCCTCATCTCCAGGGAAGGCAGGAACCTCAGGCTTCCTCTCCGTTTCAGACTCCGACCGCAGGGTCCCTGCAGAGTTGGGACAAGAGAGTCAGGAATCGTCTTGTCTGAGGAAGTGAACTCCGCTTGCCTCTCGAGGTGCTCAGGGGGTCTCAGGCCCCTTGTTGAGCTGTGTGTGGAACCTGCGGGTGTTTCCGGATGATGCACGACAGTGACAGTGCCCCTTCGTGTTGTGCCTTAACCCACTGGCTTGCCTTCGAAGAGGTGTCCGGGCCTCGGGTTCTTTTCAAGAGCAGACAGGGAAATTGGGGTCTTTCGGCATGTGGGAACACCCACGGGGCTAGTCTCAAATTTCCTAGTGAGGCCGGCTTCATCCTGAGGTGTGCCGGGAAGGCCGGGGACCCTTCAAGACAACGCAGGGGGATCGACTCTCCTGTCGCGGTCAGGAGGGGAGAAGGGGCTCGGATTAAGTGGGGCCAGAACCCTCGGTGTTACCCTCGAGGGAAACCGGCGTGTGAGGGACTTTTGGGGGTTGCATGAAAGGAGTCAGGTACCGTTTCGCACTTCAGGACAGAACCTAGGACTTCCCTTGAGACGCTGTAGCGGGCAAGGGCCTCATCTTGCGAAGACGTTGGAACCATGTGGATTTTCTCGAGTTGTGGCGGGATTTTAGAGTTACGACGGGGATTTCAGGCTTCCTCTTGTATTGGCCCCGAGAAGCCTAATCTTCCATTCGAGTTGCGAGGGAAAGCAGGGGGTGGCACTCGAGTCATTGCAGGGCCAAAGAGACCTCATCTAGGTCTGTGTCCGGGACATAACGTTCCTCTCAAGGGAAGACAGGGATCTCGGGGTGGCGTTCCAGACTCCCCCGGGGAGTCAGGCCTCGTCTCGAGGGCAAGCAAAGGATGCCGCTCTCCTCTCAAGTCGCGACGCAGATCTCTTGGAGCCCACTGAGTGGCCTCAAGGGAGTCAGGCCTCCTCTTCAGTTTGGAGAGAGGACTCGGAATTGCGCTCTGGGTAAGGCAGGAAAAGAAGGCCCACACCACGCGAGGATGGGGGCTTCTCAGGGGTTTCCTCGAGCTGCGGCGCCCGTGGGGGTTTTCTCACGAGGCAAGACGAGGATCTCAGGGAGCCTCCCGTGCGGTGCCAGGGAAGTCCGTTCTCCGTGCCCGTGGCGAGGGGGAGCGCGTCCTGGCTCTCGAGTCACGGGAGGGGACTAGGGCCATGAGACGCGTTGAAGAAGGACTCTCGAGGTCTTTCTCAGGGGGTGGCGGGAAACACTCGTTTCCCTCGCCTTCTGCCGGGGACCTTAGGGAACTTCCCAGGGTGCCTCTGAGAGGCGAGGGATCCTGTGGAGGTGGCGGGGCTCCTCGGGACTCCGCTGGGTCTGGCGCAATGGAAGAGGTCCTCATCTCGTGGGGCGGCAAGAACCTCAGGCTTCCTCTCCGTTTCGGACTCCGACCGCAGGGTCCCTGCAGAGTTGGGACAGGAGAGTCAGGCCTCGTCTTGTATGAGGAAGTGAACCCCGCTTGCCTCTCGAGTTGTTCAGAGGGCCACAGGATCCTCGTCGAGCTGTGTGTGGAACCCGCGGGTGTTTCAGGATGATGCACGGGGGTGTCAGTGCCCCTTCGGGCTGTGCCTTCACCCACAGGGTTGCCTTCGAAGAGGGGTCCGTCATCGGGTTCTTCTCAAGAGTGGACCGGGGAATCGGGCTCGTTCGGCATGTGGCACCACCCACGTGGCTCGTTTCGAATGTCCTCGTGAGACTGGCCTCCTCTTGAGGTGCGCCGGCAAGTCCCGGAACCCCTTCCAGACCACGCAGGGGAATCGCCTCTCCTGTCGCGATCAGGAGGGGAGAAGGGGCTCAGATGAAGCGGTGCCGGGACCCTTGGTGTTCCCCTCGAGGGAACCCGGCGTATCGGGGAACTTTTGGGGGTCGCCTGAAGGCTGTCAAATCCCGTTTCGCACTTCAGGGCGGAACAGGGGACTTCCCTTGAGACGCCGTCATGGGCAAGGGCCTCATCTTGCCAAGAGGTGGGAACCACGTGGTTTTTCTCGAGTTGCGGCGGGATTCTTGTGTTACGACGGGGGATTACAGGCTTCCTCTTGTGTCGGCCCTGGGTAGCCCAACCTTCTATTCTAGTGGCGACGGAAAGCTGGGGGTTGCGCTCGAGTCACTGCAGGGCCAAAGAGACCTCATCTAGGCGTGTGTCCAGGACCTAATGCTCCTCTCCAGGGAAGACAAGGATCTCGGGGTTGCATCCCATGCTCCCCCGGGGAGTCAGGCCTCCCCTCGAAGGGAAGCAAAGGACTCCGGTCTCCTCCCGAGTCGCGACGCTGATATCTTGGTGCCCCCTGAGTGGACTCAAGGGAGTCCAACCCCCTCTTCACTTTTGAGAGAGGACTCGTGCTTGCTCTCCAGGCCAGGCAGGAAAAGAAGGCCCTCACCTCGCGAGGACGGGGGCATCTCAGGGGTTTCCTCGAGCTGCGGCACCCGTGGGGGTTTTCTCCCGAGGCACGACGAGGATCTCAGGGAGCCTCTCGTGCGGCGCCAGGGAAGTCATGTCTCCATGCACGTGGCGAGAAGGAGCGCGTCATTGTTCTCTAGTCATGGGAGGGGACTAGGGCCTCAAGACGCGTTGAAGAAGGACTCTCGATATCTTTCTCGGTTTGCAGCGTTAAACCCTCGTTTCCCCCGACTTCTGCCGAGGACCTGAGGAAACTTCCCTGGGTGCCTCTGAGAGGTGAGGGACGCTGTGGATTTGGTGGGGCCTCTCGGGACTCTGCTGGGTTTGTCGCAATGGAAGAGGGCCTCATCTCGAGTGGAGGCAGGAGCCTCAGGCTTCCTCTCCAATTCTGACTCTGATCGTAGTGTCCCTGCAGAGTTGGGACAGGAGAGTCAGGCTATGTCTTTTCTGAGGAATGGAACTCCGCTTGCCTCTCGAGTTGTTCATGGGGTTTCAGGCCCCTTGTCAAACTGTGTGTGGAATCTGCAGGTTTTTCCAGACGATGCATGGGGGTGTCAGTGACCCTTCGTTTTGTGTCTTCATCCACAGGGTTGCCTTCGAAGAGGTGTCCGGGCATCGTGTTCTTATGAAGAGCAGACTGGGAAATCGGGATCGTTCAGCATTTAGCACCACCCACGTGGCTAGTCTCGACTTTCCTCATGAAACCGGCCTCATCCTGAGGTGTGCCGCGAAGGTCATGAAACCCTTCCAGACAAAGCAGAGGAATCGACCCTCCTGTGGTGATCAGAAGGGGAGAAGTGGCTCAGATGAAGTGCTGCTGGGAACCTCGGTGTTTCCCTCAAGTGAGACAGGTATGTCGGGTAACTTTTGGGGTCGCATAACGCGTTCCAAGTACCGTTTCGCTCTTCAAATTGGAACGTGGGACTTCTCTTGGGGTGCTCCAGTGGGCAAGGGCCTCATCTTGGAATGACTGGGGAACCACTTGGTTTTTCTCTAGTTGCGGTGGGATATTTGAGTTACCACAGGGAATTCATGCTTCCTCTTGTGTTGGCCCACAAAAGTCTTATCTTCCATTCGAGATTCGAGGAAGAGCTGGAGGTGCGCTCTAGTCACTGAAGGCAAAAGAGACCCCACCAAGGCTTGTGTGCAGGACCTAATGTTCATGTCAAGGGGCGACAGGAATCTCGGGGTTGCATTCCAGACTCACCCTGGAGTCAGGCCTCGTCTCGAGGGGAAGCAAAGGACTCTGCTCTCCTCTCGAGTCGGACGGGTATGTCTTGGAGCCCACTGAGTGGCTTAAAGGGAGTCAAACCTCCTCTGGTGTTTGGAGGGAGGACACGGGATTGCTCTCCAGGCAATGCAGGAAATGAAGGCCCTCATCTCCCGATGACTGGGGCGTCTCGTAGGTTTTCTCGAGCTGTGGCGCTAGTGTGGGGTTTCTCACGAAGTAAGACTGGGAGCTCAGTGAGCCTCTCATGTGGTGCCAGGGCAGTCAGGTCTCTATGCACGTGGTGAGAGGGAGCCCGTCATTGTTCTCGAGTCATGGTAGGGGAATTGGGCCTGAAAACGTGTTAAAGAAGGACTCTCGAGGTCTTTCTTGGGTTGCAGCAGGAAACCCTGGGTTCCATCGACTTGTGCCAGTGACCTCAGGAAGCTTCTCAGCGTGCCTCTGAGAAGTCAGGGTCACTGTGGAGTTGGGAGGGGCCTCTCGGAACTCCACTGGGTTTGGTGCAATGGAAGAGGGCCTCATGACAAGTTGAGGCAGGAACCACAGGGTTCCTCTCCTGGCTTCGAATGCGCCGGATCTGACTCGGATCGCAGAGTCCCTGCAGAGTTGGGACAGGAGAGTCAGGCCTCGTCTTGTGTGGAGGAATGGAACTCCGCTTGACTCTCGCGTTGTTCATGGGGTGACAGGCCACTTGTCGATTTGTATGTGGAACTTGCGGGTTTTTCTGGACGATGCACTGGGGTGTCACTGCCCCTTCGTGTTGTGCCTTGTTCCACAGGATTGCCTTCGAGTTGAGTTCTGCCATCGGGTTCTTATCAAGAGCGGACCAGGGAATCGGGGTCTTTTGGCATGCCGCACCACCCACGAGGCTATGTCTCGAATTTCCTCGTGAGACTGGCCTCATCTTGATGTGCGCCAGGAAGGTCGGGAACACCTTCCAGACAAAGCAGGGGAATCGAACCTCCTGTCGCGATCAAGAGGGGAGAAGAGTCTCAGATGAAGTGGTGCCGGGAACCTCGGTGTTCTCCTCAAGTGAGACTGGTATGTCGGGGAACTTTTGGGGTCGCATCAAGGGTTCCAAGTAACTTTTCGCTCTTCAATACAGAACGTGGGACTTCTCTTGAGATGCTGTAGCGGGCAAGGGCCTCATCTTTCGATGACGGGGGAACCACGTGGTTTTTCTTGAGTTGGGGCGGGATTCTCGAGTTACAACCGGGAATTCAGGCTTCCTCTTCAACTGGCCCAGGGAAGTCCAGTTTTCATTCGAATTGTGAGTTAGAACTGGGGATTGCTCTCGAGACACTGCAGGGCCAAATAGACCTCATCTAGGCTTGTGTCCAGGACCTAATGTTCCTCTGCTGGGGCGAAAGCGATCTCAGCATTGCATTCTCGACTCACCCGGGGAGTCAGGCCTCGTCTCGAGGGGAAGCCAAGGACACCGCTCTCCTGTCAAGTCGCGACGGGTATATCTTGGAGCTCACTGTGTGGCCTAAAATGAGTCAAGCCTCCTGTGGAGTTTGGAGAGAGGACTCAGGATTGCTCTCCAGGCCATACAGCAAAAGAAGGCCCTCATCTCGTGAGGACTGGGGCGTCTCGTGGGTATTCTCGAGCTGTGGCTCCAGTGTGGTGTTGCTCACGAGGTATAATGGGGAGCTCAGGGAGCCTCTCCTGTGGCGCCAGGGAAGTCAGGTTTCTATGCGCGTGGCTAGGGGGAGCGCGTCATTGCTCTCGAGTCATGGTAGGGGAATCGCACCTCAAGACGCATTGAAGAAGGACTCTCGAGGTCTTTTACGGGTTGGGGCAGGAAACCCTTGGTTCCCTCGACTTGTGCCGGTGATCTCAGGAAGGTCTAAGGGTGCCTCTGAGAAGTCAGGGATACTGTGCAGTTGGGAGGGGTCTCTCGGGACTCCACTGGGTTCGGTGCAATGGAAGAGGGCCTCATCTCGAGTGGAGGCAGGAAACTCATGTTTCCTCTCCTGACTTCCCCTGGGCCAGATGTGACTCGGATCGCAGTTTCGCTGCAGAGTTCGAACAGGAGAGTCAGGCCTCGTCTTGTGTGGAGGAATGGAACTCTGCTTGCCTCTCCAGTTGTTCACGGGGTGACAGGTCACTTCTCGAGCTGTGTGTGGTACCTGCGGGTTTCTCCGGACGATACCCAGGGGTGTCAGTGCCCCTAAGTGTTGTGCCTTCATCAAAAGGGTTATCTTCAAAGAGGTGTCCGGGCATCAGGATCTTATCAAGAGCGGACCGGGAAATCGGGGTCTTTTGGCATGTGTCACCATCCACGTGGCTATGTCTCGAATATCCTCGTGAGACCGGCCTCATCCTGAGATGCACCGGGAAAGGCGGGAACCCCTTCAAGACAAAACAAGGGAATCGACCCTCCTGTCGCGATCAGGAGGGGAGAAGGGGCCCAGATGTAGTGGTGCCGGGAACCTCGGTGTTCTCCTCGAGTCAGACTGGTGTGTCGAGGAACTTTTGAGGTCGCATCAAGGGTGCCAATACCGTTTCGCACTTCAAGACGGAACGTGGGACTTCTCTTGAGACGCTGTAGGGGGCAAGGGCCTCATCTTGGGATGACGGGGGAACCACGTGGCGTTTCTCGAGTTGTGGCGGGATTCTCGAGTTTCGACGGGGAATACAGTCTTCCTCATGTGTTGAGCCAGGGAAGTCCTATCTTCCATTCGAGTTTAAAGGGAGAGCTGGGGATTGCTCTCGAGTCACTGCAGGGCAAAATAGACCTAATCTAGGCTTGTGTCCAGGACTTAATGTTCGTCCCTAGGGGCGACAGGGATCTTGGGGTTGCATACCAGACTCACCCGGGGAATCAGGCCTCGTCTCGAGGGGAAGCAAAGAACTCCGCTGTCCTTTTGAGTCGCGATGGGTATCTCTTGGAGCCCACTGTGTGCCCTAAAGGGAGTCAAGCCTCCTGTGGTGTTTGGATAGAGGACTCGGGATTCCTCTCCAGGCCATGCAGGAAAAGAAGGCCCTCATCTCGCGATGATGGCGGCGTCTCGTGGGTTTTCTAGACTGCTGCGCTAGTGCCGGGTTTCTGACGAGGTACGAGAGGGAGCTCAGGGAGCCTCTCGTGTGGCGCCAGGGAAGTCAGGTCCCCATGAGATGGCTAGGGGGAGCTCGTCATTGCTCTCGAGTCATGGTAGGGTAATCGGGCCTCAAGACGGGTTGAAGAAGGACTCTCGAGGTCTTTCTCGGATCACTGCATAAAACCCAGGGTTCCCTTGACTTGTGCCTGCGACCTCAGGGAGCTTCTCAGAGTGCCTCTGAGAAGTCAGGGATACTGTGCAGTTTGGAGGGGCCTCTCGAGACTCCTCTGCATTTGGTGGAATGTAAGAGGGACTCATCTCGAGTTGAAGCAGGAACCTCAGTGTTCCTCTCCATTTCTGACTCAGATCGCAAGGTCCCTGCATGTTGGTACAGGAGAGTCAGGCCTCGTCTTTTCTGGAGGATGGGACTCCTCTTGCCTCTCGAGTTGTTCTCGAGGTGACAGGCCACTTGTCGAGCTGTGTGTGTAACCTGCCCGTTTTTCCGGATGATGCACAGGTGTGTCAGTGCCCCTTCGTGTTGTACCTTCATACTCAAGACTGCCTTCCAAGAGGTGTCCGAGCATCGGATTCTTATCAAGAGCGGACCGGGAAATTGGAGTCTTTCAGCAAGTGGCACCACCCACAAAGCTACGTATCGAATTTCCCCATGAGACCGGCCTCATCCTGAGTTGTGCAGGGAAGGTCGGGCCCCCTTGCAGACAAAGCAGGGGAATCGACCCACCGGTCACGATCAGGAGGGGAGAAGGGGCTTAAATGAAGTGGTGCCGGGAACCTCGGTGTTCCCCTTGAGTGAGACCGGCGTGTTGGGGGACTTTTGGGGTCGCATCAAGGGTGCCAAGTACCGTTTCGCATTTCAAGACGGAACCTGGGACATCTTTTGAAACGCTGTAGCGGGCAAGGGCCTCATCTTGCGATGACGGGAGAACCACGTGGTTTTGCTCGAGTTGCGGCGGGATTCTCGAGTTATGACCGGGAATTTAGGCTTCCTCTTGTTGGCCTTGAAATCCAATCTTCCATTCGGGTTGCGAGGGGGAGCTGGGGATTGCGCTAGAGTCACTGCAGGGCAAAAGAGACCTAATCTAGGCTTCTGTCCAGGATCTAACGTTGCTCTCCAGGGGCGACAGGGATCTCGGGTTTGCATTCCAGACTCATCCGGGGAGTCAGTTCTCACCTCGAGGGTAAGCAAAGAATTCCGCTCTCGTCTCAAGTCGCGATGGGTATCTCTTGGAGCCCACTGTGTGTACTAAAGGGAGTCAAGCCTCATGTGGAGTTTGGAGAGAGGACTCGGGATTGGACTCCAGGCCATGCAGGAAAAGAAGGCCCTCATCTCGAGATGACGGTGGCGTCTCGTGGGTTTTCTCGAGCTGCGGCGCCAGTGTGGGGTGTCACATGAAGTACCACGGGGATCTCAGGGAGCCTCTTGTGTGGCGCCAGGAAAATCCAGTATTCCATTCGAGTTGCAAGTTAGAACTGGGGATTGCTCTCCAGTCACTGCAGGGCAAAATAGACCTCATCTACGCTTGTGTCCAGGACCTAGTGTTCCACTACTGGGCCAACAGGGATCTCAGGGTTGCATTCTCGACTCACCCGGAGAGTCAGGCCTCGTCTTGAGGGGAAAAAAAGGACTCCGCTCTCCTGTCGAGTCGCGACGGGTATCTCTTGGAGCCCACTGCGTGGCGTAAAGGGAGTAAAGCCTCCTATGGAGTTTGGAGAGATGACTCGGGATTGTTTTCCTGGCCATGCAGGAAAAAAGGCCCTCATCTCGCGATGACGGGGGCATCTCGTGGGTTTTCTCCAGCTGCGGCGCCAGTATCAGATTTCTCACGAGGTACAACAGGGAGCTCAGAGAGCCTCTCGTGTGGTGCTAGGGACGTCAGGTCTCCGTGCGTGTGGTGAAGGGGAGTGCGTGATTGCTCTCGAGTCATAGTAGGCGAATCGGGCCTCAAGACGCATTGAAGAAGGACTCTTGAGGTCTTTCTCGGGTTGCAGCAGGGAACCCTGGGTTCCCTTGATTTGTGTCGGTGACCTCAGGCAACTTCTAAGGGTGCCTCTGAGAAGTCAGGGACACTGTGGATTTGGGAGGGGCCCTTCGTTACTCAACTGGGTTTGGTGCAATCGAAGAGGGCCTCATCTCGAATGGAGGCAGGAACGTCAGGGGTCCTCTCCATTTCTGACTCGGGTCGCAGGGTACCTGCAGAGTATGGAGAAGAGAGTCACGCCTCGTCTTCTGTGGAGGAATGGATTTCCCCTTGCCTTTCGAGTTGTTCACGGAGTGACAGGCCACTTGTTGAGCTGAGTGTGGAACCTGCGGGTTTTTCCGGACGATGCACGGGGGTGTCAGTGCCCCTTCGTGTTGTGCCTTCATCCACAGGGTTGCCTTCAAAGAGGTTTCCGGGCATCGGGTTCTTTTCAAGAGCGTACCGGAAAATTGGGGTCTTTCAGCATGTGGTACCACCCACGAGGCTACGTCTCGAATTTCCTCGGGATACCGGCCTCATCCTGAGGTGTGCCGGGAAGCTCGGGAACCCCTTGCAGACAAAGCAGGGGAATCGACCCACCACTCGCGATCAGAAGGGGAGAAGGGGCTCAGATGAAGTGGTGCCGGGAACCTCGGTGGTCCCCTCGAGTAAGACCGGTATGTCACGGCACTTTTGAGGTCGCATCAAGGGTGCCAAGTACAGTTTCGCACTTCAAGACGGAACGTGGGAATTCTCTGGAGATGCTGTAGCGGGCAAGGGCCTCATATTGCGATGACGAGGGAAACACGTGGTTTTTCTCGAGTTGAGGCGGGATTCTCGAGTTACAACGGGGAATTCAGGCTTCCTCTTGTGTTGGCCCAGGAAGTCCAATCTTCCATTCAACTTTTCAGAGAGAGCTGGGGGTTGCTCTCGAGTCACTTCAGGGCAAAGAGTCCTCATCTAGGCTTGGGTCCAGGACGTAATGTTCCTCTCCAGGGGCGACAGGGATATCGGGGTCGCATTCCAGTCTCACCCGGTGGGTCACGCCTCGTCTCGAGTGGAAGCAAAGGACTCCACTATCCTCTCGAGGCGTGACACGTAACTCTTGGAGCCCAATGAGTGGCCTAAAGGGAGTCAAGCGTCCTGTGTAGCTTGGACAGAAGGTTCACGCTTGATCTGCATACCATGCAGTTAAAGATGGCCCTCCTCTCGTGATGACGGGGGCGTCTCATGGGTTTTCTCGAGCTGCTGCGCCAGTGTGGGGTTTCTCACGAGATATGATGGGGAGTTCAGGGATCCTCTTGTGCAGCGCCAGAGAAGCCTGACTCCATGCGTGTGGCCAGGCAGATCGCGTCATTGCTCTCGAGTCATGGGAGGAACTAGGGCCTCAAGAGGCATTTAAGAAGGACTCTCAAGGTCTTTCTTGGGTTGGGGCGGGAAACACTCGTTTCCCTCGACCTCTACCGGGGACCTTAGGGAACTTCCCAGGTGCCTCTGAGAGGTGAGGGATACTGAGGAGTTAGAGGGGCCTCTCGGGACTCCACTAGGTTTGACGAAATGAAAGAGGGCCTCATCTCGATTGGAGGCAGGAACCTCAGGCTTCCTCTCCATTTCTGACTCCGACCGCAGGGTCCCTGCAGAGTTGGGACAGGAGAGTCAGGCCTCGTCTTGTCTGAGTAACGGAACTCTGCTTGCCTCTCGGGTCGTTCAGGGGGTCTCAGGGCCCTTGACAAGCTGTGTGTGGAACCTGCGGGTGTTTCCAGAAGATGCATGGGGGTGTCAGTGCCCCTTCGTTTTGTGCCTTCCCCCACAGGGTTTCCTTCAAAGAGGTGTCCGGGCATCGGGTTCATTTCAAGAGCGGACCGGGAAATCGGGGTCATTCTGCATGTGGCACCACCCACGTGGCTCATCTCGAATTTCCTCGTGAGACCAGCATCATCCTGAGGCGCGCCGGGAAGGCCGGGAACCCCTTCCACACAAAGTAGGGGAATCGATTCTCCTGTCGCGATCAGGAGGGGAGATGGAGCTCAGATGAAGTGGTGCCGGGACCCTCGGTGTTCCACTCGAGGGAACCCGGCGTTTCAGGGAACTTTAGGGGTCGCATCAAGGGAGCCAAGTACCGTTTCCCACTTCAGGACGGAACATGGGACTTCCCTGGAGACGCTGTAGCGGGCAAGGGCCTCATCCTGTGAAGACGTTGGAACCACGTCGTTTTTCTTGAGTTGCATCGGGATTCTCGAAAACGACAGGAATTTCAGGTCTCTCTTGGGTTGGCCCTGAGAAGCCCAATCTTCAATTCGAGTTGCGATGGAAAGCTGGGGGTTCTGCTCGAGTCACTACAGGGCCAAAGAGACCTCATCGAGGCGTGTGTCCAGGACCTAATATTCCTCTCAAGGGAAGACAGGGATCCCGGGTTTCCATTCCAGACTCCCCCGGGGAGTCAGGACTCGCCTGGAGGGGAAGCAAAGGACTCAGCTTTCCTCTCAATTCGCGACACGGATCTCTTGGAGCCCACTGAGTGGACTCAAGGGTGTCGAGCCTCCTCTTCAGTTTGGAGAGAGGACTCGGGATTGCTCTCCAGGCCAGGCAGGAAAAGAAGGCCCTCATCTCGCGATGACGGGGGCGTCTCATGGGTTTCCTCAGGCTGCTGCGCCCATGGGGGTTTTCTCACGAGGCACGACGAGGACCTCAGGGAGCCTCTCGTGCGGCGCCAGGGAAGTCAGGTCTCCATGCGCATGGCGAGGGGGAGCTGGTCATCACTCTCGAGTCATGGGAAGCGGCTAGGTCCTCAAGAGGCGTTGAAGAAGGACTCTCGAGGTCTTTCTCGGGTTCCGGGGGGAAACCCTCGTTTCCCTCGACTTCTGCAGGGGGCCTTAGGGAACTTCCCAGGGTGCCTCTGAGAGGTGAGGGATGCTGTGTAGTTGGCAGGGCCTCTCGGGACTCTGCTAGGTTCGGCGCAATGGAAGAGGACCTCATCTCGAAGGGAGGCAGGAATCTCAGGCTTCCTCTGGGTTTCGGACTCCGACTGCACGGTCCCTGCAGTGTTGGGACAGGAGAGTCATGCCTCGTCTTGTCTGAGGAATGGAATTCTGGTTGCCTCTCGAGTTGTTCCGGGAGTCTCAGGCCCCTTGTCGAGCTGTGTGTAGACCCTGCGGGTTTTTCCGAATGATGCACGGGGGTGGCAGTGCCCCTTCGTGTTGTGCCTTCACCCACAGGGTTGCCTTCGAAGAGGTGTCCGGGCATCGGGTTCTTATCTAGAGCGGACCGGAAAATCGGGGTCGTTCAGCACATGGCACCTCACACGGGGCTAGTCTCGAATTTCCTCCTGAGACCGGCCTCATCCTGAGGTGTGCCAGGAAGGCCGGGAACCCCTTCCAGACCACGCAGGGGAATCGACTCTCCTCTCGCGATCAGGAAGGGAGAAGGGGCTCAGATGAAGTGGTGCCGGGACCCTCGGTGTTCCCCTCGAGGGAACCCAGAGTGTCGGGGAACTTTTGCGGTCGCATCAAGGGTGTCAAGTACCGTTTCGCACTTAAGGACGGAACATGGGACTTCCCTGGAGACACCGGGAACTTCGGTGTTCCCCTGGAGTGAGACCGGTATGTTGGGGAACTTTGGGGTCGCATCAAGGGTGCCAAGCAGCATTTCGAACTTTAAGATGGAACGTGGGACTTCTCTTGAGACTCTAGCTGGCAAGGGCCTCATATTGCGATGAAGGGGGAACCACATGGTTTTTAAGACTTGAGGCTGAATTCTCGAATTACGATGGGAAATTTAGACTTCCTCTTGTGTTGACCGTGGGAAGACCAATCTTCCATTCAAATTGTGAGGGAGAGATGGAGGTTGCTCTCGAGTCACTGTAGGGCAAAATAGACCTCATCTAGGCTTGTGTCTAGGACATAATGTTCCACTCCAGGGGCTACAGGGATCTCGGGGTTGCATTCCAAACTCACCCGGGGAGTCAGGCCTCGTCTCCAGGGAAGCAAAGGACTCCGCTCTCCTCTCGAGTCGCACTGGGTATTTCTTGGACCCAACTGAGTGGCCTAAAGGGAGTCAATCCTCCTGTGAAGTTTGGAGAGAGGACCAGGAATTGCTCTCCAGGTCAGGCAGGAAAGAAGGCCCCCATCTCTCCTTGACGGGGGCATCTTGTGGTTTTTCTCGAACTGCGGCGCCACTGTGGGTTTTCTCACGAGGTACGATGGGGTACTCAGGGAGCCTCTTGTGTGGTACTAGGGAAGTCAGTTTTCCTGCTTGTGGCGAGGGGAGCGCGTCCTTGCTCTGGAGTCATGGTAGGGGAATCGGGCATCAAGAGACGTTGAAAAAGGACTCTCCAAGTCTTTCTCGGGTTACTTCAGGAAACTCTGGGTTCCCTCGACTTGTGCCAGTGACCTCAGGTAGCTTCTCAGGGAGCCTCTGAGAATTCAGGGATACTGTGGTGTTGGGAGGGGCCTCTCGGGACACCACTGAGTTTGGTTCAATGGAAGAGGGCCTCTTCTCTAGTTGAGGCAGGAACCTCAGGGTTCCTCTCCATTTCTGACTCCAATTGCAGGGTCCCTGAAGAGTTGGGACAGGAGAGTAAGGCCTCGTCTTGTGTGAAGGAATGCAACTTCACTTGCCTCTCGAGTTGTTCACGAGGTGACAGTACACATTTGGAGCTGTGAGTGGAATCTGCGGGTTTTTCCAGACGATGCATGGGGATGTCAGTGTCCCTTCGTGTTGTGCCTTCATCCACAGGGTTGCCTTCGAAGAGATGTCCGGACGTCAGGTTCTTATCTAGAGTGGACCGGGAATTCGGGATCTTTCAGTATATGGCACCAACCATGAGGCTACTTTTCGAATTTCCTCATGAGACCGGCCTCATCCGGAGGTTCGCGGGGAACGTCGGGAACCCCTTGCAGACAAAACATGGGAATCGACCCTTCTGTCGCGATCAGGAGGGGTGAAGGGGCTCAGAGGAAGTGGTGCCGTGAACTTTGGTGTTGCCCTCGAGTGAGACCGGTATGTCAGGGAACTTTGGGGGTCGCATCAAGGGTGCCAAGTACCGTTTTGTACTTCAGGATGGAACGTGGGACTTCTCTTGATACGCTGTAGCGGCCAAGGGCCTCATCTTGTGATGACGGGGGAGCCACGTGGTTTTTCTCGAGTTGCGGCGGGATTCTCGAGTTACGACGGGGATTTCAGGCTTCCTCTTGTGTTGGGCCAGGGAAGTCCAATCATCCATTCGAGTTGTGAGGGAGAGCTGGGGGTTGCGCTCGAGTCACTGCAGGGCAAAGAGACCTCATCTAGGCTTGTGTCCAGGACCTAATGTTCCTCTCCAAGGGCCACAGGGATCTCAGGTTTGCATTCCAGACTCACCCAGGGAGTCAGGCCTCATGTCGAAGGGAAGCAAAGGACTCCGCTCTCCTTTCGAGTCACGACGGGCACCTCTTGGAGCCCACTTTGTGGCCTAAAGGGAGTCAAGCCTCCTGTGAAGTTTGGAGAGAGGACTTGGGACTGCTCTCCAGGCCATGCAGGAAAAGATGGCCCTCATCTCGCGATGACGGAGGGATCTTGTGGGTTTTCTCGAGCTGCGGCGCCAGTGTGGGGTTTCACACGAGGTACGACAGGGAGCTCAGGGAGCCTCTCGTGTGGCGCCAGGGAAGTCAGGTCTCCATGTGCGTGGCGAGGGGGAGCGCATTATTGCTCTCGAGCTATGGTAGGGGAATCTGACCTCAAGACACATTGAAGAAGGACTCTCGAGGTCTTTCTTCGGTTGTGGCAGGAAACCCTTATTTCCCTCGACTTTTGCCGGTGGCCTCAAAGAGCTTCTCAGAATGCCTATGAGAAGTCAGGGATACTGTGGAGATGGGAGGTTCCTCTCGGGACTCCACTGGGTTTGTTTTAATGGAAGAGGGCCTCATCTCGGGTTGAGGCAGGAACCTCAGGTTTCCTCTCCATTTCTGACTCAGATCGAAGCGTGCCTGCAGAGTTGGGATTGGATACTCAGGCCTCGTCTTGTCTGAGGAAGGGAACTCCGCTTTCCTCTCTCATTGTTTAAGGGGTGACAGGCCAGTTGTGGAGCTGTATGTGGATCCTGCGGGGTTTTCTGGACGATGAACAGGGTTGCCAGTGCCCCCTCGTGTAGTGCCTTCATCCACAGGGTTGCCTTAGAAGAGGTGTCCGGGCATCGGTTTCTTATCAACAGCAAGACCGAGAAATCGGGGTCTTTTGGCACGTGGCACCAACACGAGGCTACGTCTCGAATTTCTTCGTGAGACTGGCCTCATCCTGAGGTGCGCCATGAAGGTCGGGAACCCCTTCTAGACAAAGCAGGGGGCTCGACCTTCCTGCCGTGATCAGGAGCGGAGAAGGGGCTCAAATGAAGTGGTGTCAGGAACTTCGGTGTTCCCTTGGAGTGAGACCGGTATATTGGGGAACTTTTGGGGTCGCATCAAGGGTGCCAAGTAGCATTTCGAACTTTATGACGAAACATGGGACTTCTCTTGAGACTCTGTAGCGGGCAAAGGCCTCATATTGCGATGAATGGGGAACCACGTGGTTTTTAAGAGTTGCGGCGGGATTCTTGAGTTACAACGGGAAATTCAGACTTCCTCTTGTGTTGGCCCAGTGAAGACCAATCTTCCATTCGAATTGCGAGGGAGAGATGGGTGTTGCTCTCGAGTCACTGTAGGGCAAAATAGACCTCATCTAGGCTTTTGTCCAGGACATAATGTTCCTCTCCAGGGGCAACAGGGATCTCGGGGTTGCATTCCAGACTCACCCGAGGTAAGGCCTCGTCTCGAGGGGAAACAAAGTACTCTACTCTCCTCTCAAGTCGCGACAGGTATCTCTTGGAGCCCGTTGAGTGGCCTATAGGGAGTAAAGCCTCCTGTGAAGTTTGGAGAAAAGACCAGGGATTGCTCTCCAGGTCAGGCAGGAAAAGAAGTCCCCAATCTCGCGATGACGGTGGGTTTTCCCGAGCTGCGGCGCCAGTGTGGGGTTTCTCACGAGGTATGACGGGGAGCTCAGGGAGCCTCTCATGTGGCGCCAGGGAAGTCAGGTGTCCATGCGCATGGCGAGGGGGAGCGTGTCATTGCTCTCGAGTCATGGTAGGGGAATCCGTCTTCAAGACGCGTTGAAGACGGACTCTTGAGGTCTTTCTCGGGTTGCGGCAGGATACCCTGTGTTCCCTCGACTTGTGCCGGTGACCTCAGGGAGTTGCTCAGGGTGCCTCTGAGAAGACACTGATACTGTGGAGTTGGGAGGGGCCTCTCGGGACTCCACTGGGTGTGGTATAATACAAGAGGGCCTCATCTCGTGTTGAGGAAGGAACCTCAGGGTTCCTCTCCATTTCAGACTCCGATCTCAGGATTCCTGCAGAGTTGGGACAGGAGAGTCAGGCCTCGTATTCTGTGGAGAAATGAAACTTAGCTTGCCTCTCGAGTTGTTCACGAGGTAACAGGTCACTTGTCGAGCTGTATGTGGAACCTGCAGAATTTTCCAAAAGATGCACGGGTGTTCAGGGTCCCTCCTTGTTGTGCCTTCATCCTACGGGATGCATTCCAAGAAGTGTACAGGCATCGGGTTCTTATTGATAGCTGACCGGGAAATGGGGTCTTTCCGCATGTGGCACCACCCACGAGGCTACATCTCCAATTTCCTCGTGAGACAGGCCTCATCCTGATGTGCGCTGGGAAGATCGGTAACCCCTTCCACTCAAAGCAGGAGAAAAGACACTCCTGTTGCAATCAGGAGGGGAGAAGGGGCTCAAATGATGTGGTGCAGGGAACATGGGTGTTACCCTCGAGTGAGGCCTGTATGTTGGGGAACTTTGGGGGTGCCATCATGGGTGCCAAGTACCGTTTTGCACTTCAGTAGGAACGTGGGACTTCTTTTGAGACACTGTGGCGGGCAAGGGCCTCATGCTGCGAAGACGATGGAACCACGTGGTTTTTTTCGGGTTGCGGCGGGATTCTCGAGTTACGATGGGGATTTCAGGCTTCCTCTTGTGTTAGCCCTGGTAAGCCCAAATTTCCCTTCGAGTTGCGAGGGAAAGCTGGATGTTGTGCTCGAATCACTGCAAGGCCAAAGAGACCTTATCTAGGCGTGTGTCCAGGACCTAATAGTCCTCTCAAGGGAAGACAAGGATCTCGGGATTGCACTCCAGACTCCCCTGGGGAGTCAGGCCTCGCCTCGAGGGGAAGCAAAGGACTGCGCTCTCCTCTCGAGCCGCGACGCGGATCTCTTGGAACCCACTGGGTGGCCTCAAGGGAATCCATCCTACTCTTCAGTTTGGAGAGAGGACTCGGGATTGCTCTCCAGGCCAGGCAGGAAAAGAAGGCCCTCAGCTCGCGAGGACGGGGGCGTCTCAGGGGTTTCCTCGAGCTGCGGCGCCCGTGGGGGTTTTCTCCCGAGGCACGACGAGGATCTCAGGGAGCCTCTCGTGCGGCGCCAGGGAAGCCAGGTCTTCATGCGCGAGGCGAGGGGGAGCGCATCATTGCTCTCTAGTCCAGAGAGGGGACAAGGGCCTCGAGACACTTTGAAGAAGGACTACCGAGGTCTTTCTCGAGTGGCGGCGGGAAACCCTCATTTCCCTTGACTTCTGCCGGGGACCTGAGGGAACTTCCCAGGGTGCCTCTGAGAGGTGAGGGATGCTGGGGAGTTAGCGGGGCCTCTCGGGACTCCGCTGGGGTTGGCGCAATGGAAGAGGGCCTCATCTCGAGGGGAGGCAGGAACCTCAGGCTTCCTCTCTGTTTCTGACTCCGACCGTCCGACCTCAGGGTCCCTGCAGAGTTGGGAGCGGAGAGTTAGGCCTCGTCTTGTCTGATGAAGGGAACTCCGCTGGCCTCTCGAGTTGCTCAGGGGGTCTCAGGCCCCTCTTCGAGCTGTGTGTGGAACCCACGGGTGTTTCTGGACGATGCACGGGAGTGTCAGTGCCCCTTCGTGTTGTGTCTTCACCCACAGGGTTGCCTTCGAAGAGGTGTCCGTGCAACGGGTTCTGCTCAGGAGTGGACCGGGAAATCGAGGTCGATCAGCATGTGCCACCACACCCGTGGCTCATCTCGAATTTCCTCGTGCGGACGGCCTCATCCTGAGAAGCGCCGTGAAGGCCGGCAATCCCTTCCAGACCACGCAGGGGAATCGACACTCCTGTCGCGATCAGGAGGGGAGAAGGGGCTCAGATGAAGTGGTGTCGGGACCCTCGGTGTTTCCCTCGAGGGAACCCGGTGTGTCGGGGAACTTCTGGGGGTCGCATGAAAGGTGTCAGGTACTTTTTCGCACTTCAGGACGGAAACTGGGACTTCCCTTGAGACGCCATAGCGGGCAAGAGGCTCATCTTGCAAAGCCGTTGGAACCACGTGGTTTTCCTCGAGTTGTGGCGGGATTCTCGAGTTACGACGGGGATCTCAGGCTTCCTCTTGGGTTGGCCCTGGGAAGCCCAATCTTCCCCTCGAGTGAGAGGGAAAGCTGGGGTTTGCGCTCGAGTCACTGCAGGGCCCAAGAGACCTCACCTAGGCGTGTGTCCGGGACCTAATATTCCTCTCAAGGGAAGGCAGGGATCTCGGGGTTGCATTCCAGGCTCCCCCGGGGAGTCAGGCCTCGTCTCGAGGGGAAGCCAAGGAATCCGCCCTCCTCTCGAGTCACGACGCGGGTCTCTGGGAGCCCCCTGAGCGGCCTCAAGGGAGTCCAGCCTCCTCTTCCGTTTGGAGAGAGGACCCGGGATTGCTCTCCAGGCCATGCAGGAAAAGAAGGCCCTCAGCTCGCGAGGACGGGGGCGTCTCAGGGGTTTCCTCGAGCTGCGGCGCCCGTCGGGGTTTTCTCCCGAGGCATGACGAGGATCTCAGGGAGCCTCTCGTGCGGCGCCAGGGAAGTCAGGTCTCCATGCGCGTGGCGAGGGGGAGCGCGTCCTGGCTCTCGAGTCACGGGAGGGGACCAGGGCCTCGAGACGCGTTGAAGAAGGACTCTCGAGGTCTTTCTCGGGGGGCGGCGGGAAACCCTCGTTTCCCTCGCCTTCTGCCGGGGACCTTAGGGAACTTCCCAGGGTGCCTCTGAGAGGCGAGGGATCCTGTGGAGGTGGCGGGGCCCCTCGGGACTCCGCTGGGTCTGGCGCAACGGAAGAGGGCCTCACCTCGAGGGGAGGCAGGAACCTCAGGCTTCCTCTCCGTTTCAGACTCCGACCGCAGGGTCCCTGCAGAGTTGGGACAGGAGAGTCAGGCCTCGTCTTGTCTGAGGAAGGGAACCCCGATGGCCTCTCGAGTTGCTCAGGGGGTCTCAGGCCCCTCGTCGAGCTGTGTGTGGAACCCGCGGGTCTTTGCGGACGATGCACGGGGGTGGCAGTGCCCCTTCGCGTTGTGCCTTCACCCACAGGGTTGCCTTCGAAGAGGGGTCCGGGCCTCGGGTCCTTCTCAAGGGCGGACCGGGGAATCGGGGGCGTTCGGCATGTGGCCCCACCCACGTGGCTCGTCTCGAATTTCCTCGTGAGACCGGCCTCATCCTGAGGTGCGCCGGGAAGGCCGGGAACCCCTTCCAGACCACGCAGGGGAATCGCCTCTCCTGTCACGATCAGGAGGGGAGAAAGGGCTCAGAGGAAGCGGTGCCGGGACCCTCGGTGTTCCCCTCGAGGGAACCCGGCGTGTCGGGGGACTTTTGGGGGTCGCAGGAAGGCTGTCAGGGACCGTCTCGCCCTTCAGGGCGGAACAGGGGACTTCCCTTGAGACGCCGTGGCGGGCAAGGGCCTCATCTTGCCAAGAGGTGGGAACCACGTGGTTTTTCTCGAGTTGCGGTGGCATTCTCGAGATACGACGGGGATCTCAGCCTTCCCCTTGGGTTGGCCCTGGGAAGCCCAAACTTCCCCTCGGGTTGCGAGGGAAAGCTGGGGGTTGCGCTCGAGTCACTACAGGGCCGAAGAGACCTCACCTAGGCGTGTGTCCGGGACCTAATATTCCTCTCCAGGGAAGGCAGGGATCTCGGGGTTGCATTCCAGGCTCCCCCGGGGAGTCAGGCTGCCGGGTCCAGCCCCAGCTGATCCAGGGTATTCGAAGGAGAGACGGCTAGGCGAGGGTCGGGGAACAACTGCTTAATTAAACGTTAATTAAGGAATAGAATAAGGATAGCTCAGTGAGGAAAATTCAGTGGAGAAAAGAGGCTGAGTAGCTTGGTTTACGCGGGGGACCAATAAAACTTCAAGACAAGAAGCTTGCACCACTTACGTAGGCCGCAGGCGTCCTTCCGTTCTCCCGAAGGAGAGGAGACACTGAGGCCTCCCCGGTCGGATCTTAGAAGCCCAGGCATAATTAGTAAGCATGGTGGGTTCCGCGCTCCAGATGGAGACTCAACCAGAGTGAGAGAGAGAGAGACATGGGGAGACCAGTCTTTCGAGGAACTGATCCCAATTCTTTATTTTCCATGGTCTACTTTTATACACTGAGGTGTTATGCAAAAGTCACGCGGGGTCAGCAGTCCTGACTTTTATCAAAGTCAGGTGCTTCATACAAATGTATACAGAGGTCTTAGGGGTGTTACATCATCTTCTGGCCAGGGGGCCTGCTGACAATTTACGACCCTCTCCTTGTGACAGCGGTCAGTCAACCAGGACACTTATTTCTCCAGGGGTGATTATTCTTAAAACAGACGCCACCCAAATAAAGTTACATTCCTATAGGGTGAGGGTGTAGTGGGTTTTAGTTAAGGAAAGAATTTACTTAGCCTAAGGTCTAACGTGATTAATATCAAAGGTTAATACTTATGTCTTCTATATATTCATTAATGTGTATAAGGGCAGGGGATGTGGAGACTTAGCAGTAAACATTGGCTCAACAAATGAAAAACCCTTCACCAATACGATTTCTAATCAGCCCATTACACTTATACTAATAATTTTCTAACTTTTCTAAAGAACCTGTTTTTAGAAGGTTTAAAGCATCTTGTGCCTCTCATGGTTGGGAGGCTGTGAGCAATCACATGTGGCCGGACAAGCCTGTCAGGCAGGCTGGAGAACCTTCAGAGGAGTTTGTAGATTAAAACACTCTTGTCACGCCCAGGGATTATTAACTGGAGCTGTAACCTAACTCTTTTTTCAGAGAGAGGTAGTGGAAGACAGCCCCCCGTAAAGTCAGAGGTGTAGGTGAAAGCACAAAGCAGAAAGTAGGCAGACTCTGGTTTTGGGGGTAGATGCTCGAGGATTTCCAGGGGGACTCCTGAGGCTCGATCCCGCCTTTGCGTATGCCGAGCCTCCTTCCTCATGACCTTTGTCATGGGCGGAGTGCCTCACGCTGGCTCCAGGCAGTGATAGAATTCCAGTTGAGCTATTACAGATCCTCACTCAATATGCAATATGCCGGCTCCCGGCATCTCCCCCTTTTTTATTTCTTAAAACAGCCAGATGCAGCTCAGTCGCGAGCTTCTGAATGTTCTGCCGAAGAATCCTGACAATACAAGGAAGAATGATTATGAGAAGATTAGACAGAATTTTTTTTCCAGAAATTAAGTTAGAGAAGGTGTGAAAAAAGTCATTAGCTGCTCCAGCGGCGGTAAAATCCAGTCGAGAGTGTTCCAAGGTCTGTATTTGATTATGAAGTTTCCCTAAGTCCAGGCCAATATCAGAACTATTCCAAACACCTGAGATATGATTTTTAATCTTTTCCCATTCATAATCTGTCTCGTTTACCTTCAAAGATGTCACGCATATCCACCTGTAATCAGTGTGGCATGTCAAAGCCATCTTCACCTTTAAAGCCTGTAACTCAGTCCCAATATGCATAATTGCTTCTTCTAAGGCGTCTACTCTCATCTCTAATTTCCTATCTATAGCTTCCTGAGTCGCTAGAGTTAAAGAAACATTTTTAGACATGGTATCAACATATTGGGCAGTATGCACTTGTTGAGTCAATGATATTGCTGCCGCAGTAACAGAACTAATTGCTGCTATTAAAGCTGATATTCCTAAAATAAGTAAGCCCACAAACCGTCGCGATCGCATTAAATCCTGTAGTTGTAACACAGAGAGACCGTAGCTATCATATAGGCACCATAAGATAGGATGGGCATTGTAACACCACAAAGGAGCAAACATTACATTGAGGGTTTAAACAAGATGAAAGCATACATTGTTCACAAGTTACCACGTTAGGTCCACCTGAATAATTCATGAATACATTAAGTTTGTTGGAGTCATTAGTAAAAAGGAAAACATAAGGCAAGGGTAGACAAGCTAAAACAGAATAAGTAGAATTATTTTTTGGTTGGAGTTCACGCTGCAGCAGCCCTGTCAGTCTCGCCGGGATCTCGATGTTTATCTTGTCTCCCCTGCTGGCGGGCGCTGCGCTGGTCTGGATGGCACTTTGCGGGTGAGCTCTCCTCTCTGGCCCTCACTTGCTGCACAAACTTCTTTGCTCTAGGTCGTGGGGTGCAGCGAGGAGGGTGCAGGGCGAGGCTGGAGGCGCGGAGGCGAGAGCTGCCTGGTGGGCGGGGCGAGCGAGCGCGCGCTGCGAACCTGGCCTGTCTGGAACCCAAATTGGTGAATCTGCGTCCTGTGGAAAAATACAAGCACATCCTCGACCGCTAGTTAATAATGGGTCAGGACCCTCCCATTGTCCTGAGAAGAGGTCCTTCCATTTGACTAATGGTTTTGCATTTAATTGCTCTAGGCACCAATGACGAAGCATTGCAGTAGTTCCAGCCAGATCAGTATTTAGAATATTTATTACGAAAAGAGCATGTTTGATGGGGAGATTTGATGGGGAGAGCTATACTTAAACTCCCCTTCTTTTAGTTTTTGAATTTGGATTTTTAATGTTTGATGCACTCTTTCAACAATGGCCTGTCCCTGGGGATTATAAGGGATGACAGTATTATGTTTAATTTGAAACTTTATACAAAATTCCTGAAAAGACTTAGAAGTGTAAGCAGGAGCGTTGTCAGTTTTCAGAGCTTTTGGCAGGCCCAAATATGAAAAACAAGTAAAGAGATGTTGTATCACATCTTTAACTACTTCCCCTGTACGAGCAGTTGCAATAATAACGTGAGAAAAGGTATCTACAGTTACATTAACAAAAGACAGTTTTCCAAATGAAGAGACATGAGTTAACATCCATTTGCCAGAGTACGTTAGGTTTGAGACCGCGAGGATTAACTCCCATAGGTAGACTATTATAAACAGTGGGGCAGTGTAAGCAAGAGCGCACAATCTCCCTAGCAGTTTCTCTGGGAATTTGGAATTGATATCTTAAAGCAGTAGCATTTTGATGATGAAGTAAGTGGGAGGCTCTGGCTTCCTCAATCGCCGTAGCCACTGTATTTCTGGTTAACAAGTCAGCCAAATCATTAAAGGCATTTAAAGGGCCAGGCAATCCGGAATGAGCCCAAATGTGTCCAATAAAAAATATTTTATTTCTTTTCCAAATTTGTTGCTGTAATTTAGTTAACAAATGAAATATGGTAGTTTTATTTTCAGGCAAAACCGCTGTTTCAATGTGTGGAAACAACCTGACAATATACTGAGAATCAGAGTAAAGATTAAATTCCTCATCTGCAAACATAGCAAAAGCCTCTATGACTGCTGTTATTTCAGCTCTTTGACCTGAAGTTTCCCATGTTTCTAAAACCTTTTGGTGATTTTTAGTGACTATGGAGGCTTTACCATTTGCTGACCCATCAGTAAAAACTATCTGGGCATTTGGAATAGGAGATTGTTTACATCTGACAGGAAAAATAACTGGATGTCTGGATATAAAATTCAACAAAACATGTGAAGGTAAATGATGCAAAAATTTGACCAAAATAGTTTCCTATAGCAATCTGCCAATTTTCAAACATTAGAAGAGCATCAAGTTGTTTCTTCTTATACGGAATTACAATTTCTGATGTCTCTTTACCAAATAATTTAATGTTCCGCTTTTTTCTTTTAATATCAAAGTAGCTATCAATCCTGGATAAGAAGCCGCTACTTTTTTAGTTTGAGCGGGAAGATGGACCCATTCTAGGGGGGCCGTTTTGCCATAAAACCAATTTTTGTCTGGCTACCCCAATTACACCTATGGGGGTTTCATGGTAAAGGAATTGTCAAGCAGTTGTCAATTTAATTTTTAAAATTTTTAAAATTTACATTTTAACAACATAAATTTAGGGATATGTTAATTTAGGTCTAATGTTTAGTTTGGGTCTCTGTATAAATTTAAATAATAAATGTATAAACTCCTTATCTCATTTTGGTATATAGATATGCCTAAATGCAAAATGTATTTATATATGTATTTATATATGGCAACAAGTATAAACTTATTGACATCTAATATATATAAATCAATATACTTGAATTAATCGTTATAATTAATATATTAATTAATATATATACTACAGCAATACAACACGTACACAGCTAATACCAACCAACACAAACCAATGCACTGCAATAATACATGTCACACATATATAATATAATTATACGGTATATAGAACATATATCATCACAGCATCAATCCATACCAATTAATATCAGCCACACACACATTATATTACTGCAATATACATTTAATTATACAGTATATATATAATATGCATATATAGTATACATTTTAATTTATATACAAATTAGTTAAGTATAGATCTATAAATAGAATTATGTATACCCATATCTAATTAGGCAAACTGTAATTAGGCAAATATATTTATATTATGTATTTATAATAATAATATATATAGTATTGTTAATTGTACCGCCTGTTGATAACTAAGAAATTGAAAAAACCCTTCTCTGAGTATCTCCTATTTGAGACAGCACGTCCCTCCCCCATAGGGTAAAGGGGAGCGTAGGAACTACATAGGGTTGGAAAGTTCCACAGGTATCCTCAAACTGCCAATCTAACATTTTTGAACTTTTAACTACTGTGGGGGCTTGAGGGCAAATGAAACAAAATTTGACCCCTGAAATCTATCAGGGCAACTTGCCAATCATCACTATTTTGTAAAAGACTTGCAGTTGATCCTTATTGAATGGAATTACTATATTTGTTACTTCTTTTTGTAAAAAGTTCCACACTTCTTTTTTCCTCCTTTTATAATTAATTGTGCCACCAAGCTGGGATAAGATAAAACTATTTTTCTTGGGGTCACTGGTAGATGGAACCAACGGGCCTTTTTGTCACAAGCACCCTGTAGGTGTATGTTTTGTGGCAAGAATAATTTAATCTCATCTTTTGGTATTATTAATCCTAATTAACTGATCACTTAAAGTCTCATCTACTTTAACAAGAGCCTTAGAACTGGAATTAGGATCGCTTTTTAAGCAATCAAATAAAGGCTTTAAATCTGCAGTAGTCAGTTTTAAATGTGGGCGTATCTAGTTAATGTCCCCTAATAATTTTTGGAAATCATTTAAAGTTAGTAAACAATCTTCAAATGGGCATTATCAATTTTCAAAACTTTTGGCACCTAAATATGAGAAGCAAGTAAAGAGGTGTTGCACAACATCTTTATAAGCTTCTCCAATTATCGTTTTGTAAACTAAATCTGGTCAATAGCTTTTTATATGACAAGCAACCATCTAATCTTTGCTTGAATACTTCCAGCAATGGGGAACTCACTACTCCTCAAGGTTTTAAACTCTCCCTCACCTTTTTTTCTACAGCATTCCCACCCTGCATACCACTTTCTCTAATCTCACCAACTTATTTTCAGTAGTATGCGTGGGCCAGGAACTGGGCCAGTCTTTCCCAGCAATGTTAAGAGACGTTTGTTCTTGTGTCTAATAGCCCTGACATTTTATTTTCTTGAATTAAAAGATCTTTTAAAGGCCTTGGAGCTGTAATTTCCTGCACCCAAAAAGCTAGATCACTAAATCCAAATACTCTGTGGCTCCTAGCCTGAGAAGTCAAGTTTTTTTCCTGTCTGATACTAAGGTAAAAAGCAAAAGCTGTGTTACTCTTTGACCTTTATTAATTTGCAGTTTTAGTAGGCGGTGAGGTCAAAATTTTAATTTCTCAATATAATCAGAATCTACTACACCATGCACCACCGAAATTTTTCTTTTCTCTTTTTTTTTTTTTTTTTTTCAGAAAGCGAGCTACGCCCTAGCACAAGTCCTACAATGCCCTCAGGTAGGGGGCCAGCCACTCCCATTGGAATTGGAGTAACCGGCTTGTCAAGGGTTAATATTGTTGCTAAATCCCCTTACCTTTCTGCTTTTCTCTTAGCCTGGGTGAGACCCCCCTGAGGGGGTTTTCTCCAAGGAGCACCTTTGCATATTGTGCATGCAGTCTGTTTTAAAAGCTCCACTGTTTAAAAAACTTTTTATCTTTTTCAGGCTTAGGCAACACTTTGAGAGGCTTTGGGGGCAAAGTGGGGAACTCTTGGGCCCTGGAAGGCGCAAACGGAGGCGGCGGCTATCGCCCCAAATCAGAAAGTGGTGGATAAGTTTTTTTTTAAAGTTTGCGCAGAGGGGGAGGTAGCTCGCCAGGGCGTCAGGCCACAGTGTCCTCTAAGTCCTCTCCTCTCTCCTCTGCTGATTTTTTTTTCTTTCTTCTCTAAATCTTTCTCAAGTTTTCTTTCCCTCACTCTATCTTTTTTCCTTCCTCTTCTCTTCTCTTTTACTTTCTATCATTTCCTTCCTGTTTCCCTCTTTCATTCCCCCTTTTTCCTTCTTACTTTATTTCTCTCTCTCCCCCTCTCTTTCTCTCTGTATCTCTTTTTCTAACTTCCTTTTTTCCTTTTTCTATCTTGCTGCATTCCCTGATTCCTTATTTCTCCGTTCCTCTCTCCTTTTCACTCTTTAGTTCTTTTTTTATCTTTAGATCTTTCTCTATTTTCTTTCCTTTTTTCTTTTTCACTTTTTTCTTTTTCTCTTTTTTTTTTTGCTTGGGTGAGGCCCCCCTGAGGGGGTTTTTTGCAAGGAGCAGGCTCTGTATATTGTGTATTCTTTAAAAGCTACTTTGTTTAAAAGAAAACTTTTAATCTTTTTCAACCCTAGGCAATGCTCTGGGAGGCTTTGGATGTAAACTGGGGAATTCTTAGGCCCTGGGAGGTGCAAGCGGAGGTGGAGTAGTCGCCTTAAATCAGAAATTGTTGGATAAATTTTTAAAGGTTTGTGTAGAGGGAGAGGGGGCTCACCAGGGCGCCCGGCCGCAGCGTCCTGTAAGCCCTCTCACTCCTCGGGAGGTAGAGCACAGTCTCCCTCCTTTTCCTCATCAATGGCAGAAAATATGATCTGTGTAGAAGGTGGAGACCCACTACCATCCACCGCTATAGCCTCTCCCATAGGTTATCCCACAGCCTCATGACGAGGGTTCAGAACATTTTGAATCATATTTATAGGATAAGTTTTTAGTTGGTTTTTTACCTTCACCCAAGTATCTAAATTAACAGTAGCCTCTTTAACAGTTTCAAGATTACTTGTATAAAGAGTTGCCATTCTTAGTTTCAGTGTTACCCATGTCAGAAAATTAAGTATAATAGATTTTGCTTTTAGCTATCAAAAGATCAGGCCTTTCTTGTCAGCCTTTTTAGAAACCGTTTTTTCTCTCTAACTCTTCAACACTTTCAACACTTCCCACTCCTCTCGCCCTGTCTATCCTACAGGGGGGTCCGCGGCACCCTTGAGTGGGGTCCTAGCCGTCCCGAACACTGGAAGAACAATTGGGCTGATTACCCAGATTGTCCCGGGGGGGGAACAGCGGGCTGATGGCCCAAAACTGTTCCGAGGGAGAAGCAGTAGAGCTGATGACCCAAACTGCTCCGTGGGGGAACAAGAGGGCTGATGACCCAGTTGTTCCGAGAACGGGGGAGCAATAGAGCTGATGACCCTAATTGCAGGGAGCTTACCTTGGAATATACTGTCTCGGGCGCCACCTGCCGGGATCCAGCCCCAGCTGATCCAGGGTATTCGAAGGAGAGACGGCTAGGCGAGGGTCGGGGAACAACTGCTTAATTAAACGTTAATTAAGGAATAGAATAAGGATAGCTCAGTGAGGAAAATTCAGTGCAGAAAAGAGGCTGAGTAGCTTGGTTTACGCGGGGGACCAATAAAACTTCAAGACAAGAAGCTTGCACCACTTACGTAGGCCGCAGGCGTCCTTCCATTCTCCCGAAGGAGAGGAGACACTGAGGCCTCCCCGGTCGGATCTTAGAAGCCCAGGCATAATTAGTAAGCATGGTGGGTTCTGGGCTCCAGATGGAGACTCAACCAGAGTGAGAGAGAGAGAGAGACATGGGGAGACCAGTCTTTCGAGGAACTGATCCCAATTCTTTATTTTCCATGGTCTACTTTTATACACTGAGGTGTTATGCAAAAGTCACGCGGGGTCAGCAGTCCTGACTTTTATCAAAGTCAGGTGCTTCATACAAATGTATACAGAGGTTTTAGGGGTGTTACATCATCTTCTGGCCAGGGCGCCTGCTGACAATTTACGACCCTCTCCTTGTGACAGCGGTCAGTCAACCAGGACACTTATTTCTCCAGGGGTGATTATTCTTAAAACAGACGCCACCCAAATAAAGTTACATTCCTATAGGGTGAGGGTGTAGTGGGTTTTAGTTAAGGAAAGAATTTACTTAGCCTAAGGTCTAACGTGATTAATATCAAAGGTTAATACTTATGTCTTCTATATATTCATTAATGTGTATAAGAGCAGGGGATGTGGAGACTTAGCAGTAAACATTGGCTCAACAAATGAAAAACCCTTCACCAATACGATTTCTAATCAGCCCATTACACTTATACTAATAATTTTCTAACTTTTCTAAAGAACCTGTTTTTAGAAGGTTTAAAGCATCTTGTGCCTCTCATGGTTGGGAGGCTGTGAGCAATCACATGTGGCCGGACAAGCCTGTCAGGCAGGCTAGAGAACCTTCAGAGGAGTTTGTAGATTAAAACACTTTTGTCACGCCCAGGGATTATTAACTGGAGCTGTAAGCTAACTCTTTTTTCAGAGAGAGGTAGTGGGAGACAGCCCCCCGTAAAGTCAGAGGTGTAGGTGAAAGCACAAAGCAGAAAGTAGGCAGATTCTGGTTTTGGGGGTAGATGCTCGAGAATTTCCAGGGGGACTCCTGAGGCTCGATCCCGCCTTTGCGTATGCCGAGCCTCCTTCCTCATGACCTTTGTCATGGGCGGAGTGCCTCACGCTGGCTCCAGGCAGTGATAGAATTCCAGTTGAGCTATTACAGATCCTCACTCAATATGCAATATGCCGGCTCCCGGCATCAGGCCTCGTCTCGAGGGGAAGCCAAGGACTGCGCTCTCCTCTCGAGTCGCGACGCGGGTCTCTTGGAGCCCCCTGAGCGGCCTCAAGGGAGTCCAGCCTCCTCTTCCATTTGGAGAGAGGACCCGGGATTGCTCTCCAGGCCATGCAGGAAAAGAAGGCCCTCAGCTCGCGAGGACGGGGGCGTCTCAGGGGTTTCCTCGAGCTGCGGCACCCGTGGGGGTTTTCTCCCGAGGCACGACGAGGATCTCAGGGAGCCTCTCGTGCGGCGGCAGGGAAGTCAAGTCTCCATGCGCGTGGAGAGGGGGAGCGCATCCTGGCTCTCGAGTCACGGGAGGGGACCAGGGCCTCGAGACGCGTTGAAGAAGGACTCTCGAGGTCTTTGTCGGGGGGCGGAGGGAAACCCTCGTTTCCCTCGCTTTCTGCCGGGGACCTTAGGGAACTTCCCAGGGTGCCTCTGAGAGGCGAGGGATCCTGTGGAGGTGGCGGGGCCCCTCGGGACTCCGCTGGGTCTGGCGCAACGGAAGAGGGCCTCACCTCGAGGGGAGGCAGCAACCTCAGGCTTCCTCTCCGTTTCGGACTCCGACCGCAGGGTCCCTGCAGAGTTGGGACAGGAGACTCAGGCCTCGTCTTGTCTGAGTAAGGGAACCCCGCTGGCCTCTCGAGTTGCTCAGGGGGTCTCAGGCCCCTCGTCGAGCTGTGTGTGGAAACCGCGGGGCTTTGCGGACGATGCACGGGGGTGGCAGTGTCCCTTCTCGTTGTGCCTTCACCCACAGGGTTGCCTTCGAAGAGGGGTCCGGGCCTCGGGTACTTCTCAAGGGCGGACCGGGGAATCGGGGGCGTTCGGCATGTGGCCCCACCCACGTGGCTCGTCTCGAATTTCCTCGTGAGACCGGCCTCATCCTGAGGTGCGCCGGGAAGGCCGGGAACCCCTTCCAGACCACGCAGGGGAATCGCCTGTCCTGTCGCGATCAGGAGGGGAGAAGGGGCTCAGAGGAAGCGGTGCCGGGACACTCGGTGTTCCCCTCGAGGGAATCCGGCGTGTCGGGGGACTTTTGGGGGTCGCAGGAAGGCTATCAGAGACCGTTTCGCCCTTCAGGGCGGAACAGGGGACTTCCCTTGAGACGCCGTCGCGGGCAAGGGCCTCATCTTGCCAAGAGGTGGGAACCACGTGGTTTTTCTCGAGTTGCGGCGGCATTCTCGAGTTACGACGGGGATCTCAGCCTTCCCCTTGGGTTGGCCCTGGGAAGCCCAATCTTCCCCTCGGGTTGCGAGGGAAAGCTGGGGGTTGCGCTCGAGTCACTGCAGGGCCGAAGAGACCTCACCTAGGCGTGTGTCCGGGACCTAATATTCCTCTCCAGGGAAGGCAGGGATCTCGGGGTTGCATTCCAGGCTCCCGCGGGGAGTCAGGCCTCGTCTCGAGGGGAAGCCAAGGACTCCGCTCTCCTCTCGAGTCGCGACGCGTGTCTCTTGGAGCTCCATGAGCGGCCTCAAGGGAGTCCAGCCTCCTCTTCCGTTTGGAGAGAGGACCGGGGATTGCTCTCCAGGCCATGCAGGAAAAGAAGGCCCTCAGCTCGCGAGGACGGGGGCGTCTCAGGGGTTTCCTCGAGCTGCGGCGCCCGTGGGGGTTTTCTCCCGAGGCACGACGAGGATCTCAGGGAGCCTCTCGTGCGGCGCCAGGGAAGTCAGGTCTCCATGCGCGTGGCGAGGGGGAGCGCGTCCTGGCTCTCGAGTCACGGGAGGGGACTAGGGCCTCGAGACGCGTTTAAGAAGGACTCTCGAGGTCTTTGTCGGGGGACGGCGGGAAACCCTCGTTTCCTTCGCCTTCTGCCGGGGACCTTAGGGAACTTCCCAGGGTCCCTCTGAGAGACGAGGGATCCTGTGGAGGTGGCGGGGACCCTCGGGACTCCGCTGGGTTTGGCGCAACGGAAGAGGGCCTCACCTCGTGGGGAGGCAGGAACCTCAGGCTTCCTCTCCGTTTCGGACTCCGACCGCAGGGTCCCTGCAGAGTTGGGACAGGAGAGTCAGGCCTCGTCTTGTCTGAGGAAGGGAACCCCGCTGGCCTCTCGAGTTGCTCAGGGGGTCTCAGGCCCCTCGTCGAGCTGTGTGTGGAACCCGCGGTTCTTTGCGGGCGATGCACGGGGTTGGCAGCGCCACTTCGCGTTGTGCCTTCACCCACAGGGTTGCCTTCGAAGAGGGGTCCGGGCCTCGGGTCCTTCTCAAGAGCGGACCGGGGTATCGGGGGCGTTCGGCATGTGGCCCCACCCACGTGGCTCGTCTCGAATTTCCTCGTGAGACCGGCCTCCTCCTGAGGTGCGCCGGGAAGGCCGGGAACCCCTTCCAGACCACGCAGGGGAATCGCCTCTCCTGTCGCGATCAGGAGGGGAGAAGGGGCTCAGAGGAAGCTGTGCCGGGACCCTCGGTGTTCCCCTCGAGGGAACCCGGCGTTTCGGGGGACTTTTGGGGTTCGCAGGAAGGCTGTCAGAGAACGTTTCGCCCTTCAGGGCGGAACAGGGGACTTCCCTTGAGACGCCGTGGCGGGCAAGGGCCTCATCTTGCCAAGAGGTGGGAACCACGTGGTTTTTCTCGAGTTGCGGCGGCATTCTCGAGTTACGACGGGGATCTCAGCCTTCCCCTTGGGTTGGCCCTGGGAAGCCCAATCTTCCCCTCGGGTTGCGAGGGAAAGCTGGGGGTTGCGCTCGAGTCACCGCAGGGCCGAAGAGACCTCAACTAGGCGTGTGTCCGGGACCTACTATTCCTCTCCAGGGAAGGCAGGGATCTCGGGGTTGCATTCCAGGCTCCCCCGGGGAGTCAGGCCTCGTCTCGAGGGGAAGCCAAGGACTCCGCTCTCCTCTCGAGTCGCGACGCGGGTCTCTTGGAGCCCCCTGAGCGGCCTCAAGGGAGTCCAGCCTCCTCTTCCGTTTGGAGAGAGGACCGGGGATTGCTCTCCAGGCCATGCAGGAAAAGAAGGCCCTCAGCTCGCGAGGACGGGGGCGTCTCAGGGGTTTCCTCGAGCTGCGGCGCCCGTGGGGGTTTTCTCCCGAGGCACGACGAGGATCTCAGGGAGCCTCTCGTGCGGCGCCAGGGAAGTCAGGTCTCCATGCGCGTGGCGAGGGGGAGCGCGTCCTGGCTCTCGAGTCACGGGAGGGGACTAGGGCCTCGAGACGCGTTGAAGAAGGACTCTCGAGGTCTTTCTCGGGGGGCGGCGGGAAACCCTCGTGTCCCTCGCCTTCTGCCGGGGACCTTAGGGAACTTGCCAGGGTGCCTCTGAGAGGCGAGGGATCCTGTGGAGGTGGCGGGGCCCCTCGGGACTCCGCTGGGTCTGGCGCAACGGAAGAGGGCCTCACCTCGAGGGCAGGCAGGAACCTCAGGCTTCCTCTCCGTTTCGGACTCCGACCGCAGGGTCCCTGCAGAGTTGGGACAGGAGAGACAGGCCTCGTCTTGTCTGAGGAAGGGAACCCCGCTGGCCTCTCGAGTTGCTCAGGGGGTCTCAGGCCCCTCGTCGAGCTGTGTGTGGAACCCGCGGGTCTTTGCGGACGATGCACGGGGGTGGCAGTGCCCCTTCGTGTTGTGCCTTCCCCCACAGGGTTGCCTTCGAAGAGGGGTCCGGGCCTCGGGTCCTTCTCAAGGGCGGACCTGGGAATCGGGGGCGTTCGGCATGTGGCCCCACCCACGTGGCTCGTCTCGAATTTCCTCGTGAGACCGGCCTCCTCCTGAGGTGCGCCGGGAAAGCCGGGAACCCCTTCCAGACCACGCAGGGGAATCGCCTCTCCTGTCGCGATCAGGAGGGGAGAAGGGGCTCAGAGGAAGCGGTGCCGGGACCCTCGGTGTTCCCCTCGAGGGAACCCGGCGTGTCGGGGGACTTTTGGGGGTCGCAGGAAGGCTGTCAGGGACCGTTTCGCCCTTCAGGGCGGAACAGGGGACTTCCATTGAGACGCCGTGGCGGGCAAGGGCCTCATCTTGCCAAGAGGTGGGAACCACGTGGTTTTTCTCGAGTTGCGGCGGGATTCTCGAGTTACGACGGGGATCTCAGCCTTCCCCTTGGGTTGGCCCTGGGAAGCCCAATCTTCCCCTCGGGTTGCGAGGGAAAGCTGGGGGTTGCGCTCTAGTCACCTCAGGGCCGAAGAGACCTCACCTAGGCGTGTGTCCGGGACCTAATATTCCTCTCCAGGGAAGGCAGGGATCTCGGGGTTGCATTCCAGGCTCCCGCGGGGAGTCAGGCCTCGTCTCGAGGGGAAGCCAAGGACTCCGCTCTCCTCTCGAGTCGCGACGCGTGTCTCTTGGAGCCACCTGAGCAGCCTCAAGGGAGTCCAGCCTCCTCTTCCGTTTGGAGAGAGGACCCGGGATTGCTCTCCAGGCCATGCAGGAAAAGAAGGCCCTCAGCTCGCGAGGACGGGGGCGTCTCAGGGGTTTCCTCGAGCTGCGGCGCCCGTGGGGGTTTTCTCCCGAGGCACGACGAGGATCTCAGGGAGCCTCTCGTGCGGCGCCAGGGAAGTCAGGTCTCCATGCGCGTGGCGAGGGGGAGCGCGTCCTGGCTCTCGAGTCACGGGAGGGGACTAGGGCCTCGAGACGCGTTGAAGAAGGACTCTCGAGGTCTTTCTCGGGGGGCGGCGGGAAACCCTCGTGTCCCTCGCCCTCTGCCAGGGACCTTAGGGAACTTCCCAGGGTGCCTCTGAGAGGCGAGGGATCCTGTGGAGGTGGCGGGGCCCCTGGGGACTCCGCTGGGTCTGGTGCAACGGAAGAGGGCCTCACCTCGAGGGGAGGCAGGAACCTCAGGCTTCCTCTCCGTTTCGGACTCCGACCGCAGGGTCCCTGCAGAGTTGGGACAGGAGAGTCAGGCCTCGTCTTGTCTGAGGAAGGGAACCCCGCTGGCCTCTCGAGTTGCTCAGGGGGTCTCAGGCCCCTCGTCGAGCTGTGTGTGGCACCCGCGGGTCTTTGCGGACGATGCACGGGGCTGGCAGTGCCCCTTCGTGTTGTGCCTTCCCCCCCAGGGTTGCCTTCGAAGAGGGGTCCGGGCCTCGGGCCCTTCTCAAGGGCGGACCGGGGAATCGGGGGCGTTCGGCATGTGGCCCCACCCACGTGGCTCGTCTCGAATTTCCTCGTGAGACCGGCCTCCTCCTGAGGTGCGCCGGGAAGGCCGGGAACCCCTTCCAGATCACGCAGGGGAATCGCCTCTCCTGTCGCGATCAGGAGGGGAGAAGGGGCTCAGAGGAAGCGGTGCCGGGACCCTCGGTGTTCCCCTCGAGGGAACCCGGCGTGTCGGGGGACTTTTGGGGGTCGCAGGAAGGCTGTCAGGGACCGTTTCACCCTTCAGGGCGGAACAGGGGACTTCCCTTGAGACGCCGTGGCGGGCAAGGGCCTCATCTTGCCAAGAGGTGGGAACCACGTGGTTTTTCTCGAGTTGCGGCGGGATTCTCGAGTTACGACGGGGATCTCAGCCTTCCCCTTGGGTTGGCCCTGGGAAGCCCAATCTTCCCCTCGGGTTGCGAGGGAAAGCTGGGGGTTGCGCTCGAGTCACCGCAGGGCCGAAGAGACCTCACCTAGGCGTGTGTCCGGGACCTAATATTCCTCTCCAGGGAAGGCAGGGATCTCGGGGTTGCATTCCAGGCTCCCCCGGGGAGTCAGGCCTCGTCTCGAGGGGAAGCCAAGGACTCCGCTCTCCTCTCGAGTCGCGACGCGGGTCTCTTGGAGCCCCCTGAGCGGCCTCAAGGGAGTCCAGCCTCCTCTTCCGTTTGGAGAGAGGACCTGGGATTGCTCTCCAGGCCATGCAGGAAAAGAAGGCCCTCAGCTCGCGAGGACGGGGGCATCTCAGGTGTTTCCTCGAGCTGCGGCGCCCGTGGGGGTTTTCTCCCGAGGCACGACGAGGATCTCAGGGAGCCTCTCGTGCGGCGCCAGGGAAGTCAGGTCTCCATGCGCGTGGCGAGGGGGAGCGCGTCCTGGCTCTCGAGTCACGGGAGGGGACTAGGGCCTCGAGACGCGTTGAAGAAGGACTCTCGAGGTCTTTCTCGGGGGGCGGCGGGAAACCCTCGTGTCCCTCGCCTTCTGCCGGGGACCTTAGGGAACTTGCCAGGGTGCCTCTGAGAGGCGAGGGATCCTGTGGAGGTGGCGGGGCCCCTCGGGACTCCGCTGGGTCTGGCGCAACGGAAGAGGGCCTCACCTCGAGGGCAGGCAGGAACCTCAGGCTTCCTCTCCGTTTCGGACTCCGACCGCAGGGTCCCTGCAGAGTTGGGACAGGAGAGACAGGCCTCGTCTTGTCTGAGGAAGGGAACCCCGCTGGCCTCTCGAGTTGCTCAGGGGGTCTCAGGCCCCTCGTCGAGCTGTGTGTGGAACCCGCGGGTCTTTGCGTACGATGCACGGGGGTGGCAGTGCCCCTTCGTGTTGTGCCTTCCCCCACAGGGTTGCCTTCGAAGAGGGGTCCGGGCCTCGGGTCCTTCTCAAGGGCGGACCTGGGAATCGGGGGCGTTCGGCATGTGGCCCCACCCACGTGGCTCGTCTCGAATTTCCTCGTGAGACCGGCCTCCTCCTGAGGTGCGCCGGGAAGGCCGGGAACCCCTTCCAGACCACGCAGCGGAATCGCCTCTCCTGTCGCGATCAGGAGGGGAGAAGGGGCTCAGAGGAAGCTGTTCCGGGACCCTCGGTGTTCCCCTCGAGGGAACCCGGCGTGTCGGGGGACTTTTGGGGGTCGCAGGAAGGCTGTCAGGGACCGTTTCGCCCTTCAGGGCGGAACAGGGGACTTCCCTTGAGACGCCGTGGCGGGCAAGGGCCTCATCTTGCCAAGAGGTGGGAACCACGTGGTTTTTCTCGAGTTGCGGCGGGATTCTCGAGTTACGACGGGGATCTCAGCCTTCCCCTTGGGTTGGCCCTGGGAAGCCCAATCTTCCCCTCGGGTTGCGAGGGAAAGCTGGGGGTTGCGCTCGAGTCACTGCAGGGCCGAAGAGACCTCACCTAGGCGTGTGTCCGGGACCTACTATTCCTCTCCAGGGAAGGCAGGGATCTCGGGGTTGCATTCCAGGCTCTCCCGGGGAGTCAGGCCTCGTCTCGAGGGGAAGCCAAGGACTCCGCTCTCCTCTCGAGTCGCGACGCGGGTCTCTTGGAGCCCCCTGAGCGGCCTCAAGGGAGTCCAGCCTCCTCTTCCGTTTGGAGAGAGGACCCGGGATTGCTCTCCAGGCCATGCAGGAAAAGAAGGCCCTCAGCTCGCGAGGACGGGGGCGTCTCAGGGCTTTCCTCGAGCTGCGGCGCCCGTGGGGGTTTTCTCCCGAGGCACGACGAGGATCTCAGGGAGCCTCTCGTGCGGCGCCAGGGAAGTCAGGTCTCCATGCGCGTGGCGAGGGGGAGCGCGTCCTGGCTCTCGAGTCACGGGAGGGGACTAGGGCCTCGAGACGCGTTGAAGAAGGACTCTCGAGGTCTTTCTCGGGGGGCGGCGGGAAACCCTCGTGTCCCTCGCCTTCTGCCGGGGACCTTAGGGAACTTCCCAGGGTGCCTCTGAGAGGCGAGGGATCCTGTGGAGGTGGCGGGGCCCCTCGGGACTCCGCTGGGTCTGGCGCAACGGAAGAGGGCCTCACCTCGAGGGGAGGCAGGAACCTCAGGCTTCCTCTGGGTTTCGGACTCCGACCGCAGGGTCCCTGCAGAGTTGGGACAGGAGAGTCAGGCCTCGTCTTGTCTGAGGAAGGGAACCCCGCTGGCCTCTCGAGTTGCTCAGGGGGTCTCAGGCCCCTCGTCGAGCTGCGTTTGGAACCCGCGGGTCTTTGCGGACGATGCACGGGGGTGGCAGTGCCCCTTCGTGTTGTGCCTTCACCCACAGGGTGGCCTTCGAAGAGGGGTCTGGGCCTCGGGTCCTTCTCAAGGGCGGACCGGGGAATCGGGGGCGTTCGGCATGTGGCCCCACCCACGTGGCTCGTCTCGAATTTCCTCGTGAGACCGGCCTCCTCCTGAGGTGCGCCGGGAAGGCCGGGAACCCCTTCCAGACCACGCAGGGGAATCGCCTCTCCTGTCGCGATCAGGAGGGGAGAAGGGGCTCAGAGGAAGCGGTGCCGGGACCCTCGGTGTTCCCCTCGAGGGAACCCGGCGTGTCGGGGGACTTTTGGGGGTCGCAGGAAGGCTGTCAGGGACCGTTTCGCCCTTCAGGGCGGAACAGGGGACTTCCCTTGAGACGCCGTGGCGGGCAAGGGCCTCATCTTGCCAAGAGGTGGGAACCACGTGGTTTTTCTCGAGTTGCGGCGGGATTCTCGAGTTACGACGGGGATCTCAGCCTTCCCCTTGGGTTGGCCCTGGGAAGCCCAATCTTCCCCTCGGGTTGCGAGGGAAAGCTGGGGGTTGCGCTCGAGTCACTGCAGGGCCGAAGAGACCTCACCTAGGCGTGTGTCCGGGACCTACTATTCCTCTCTAGGGAAGGCAGGGATCTCGGGGTTGCATTCCAGGCTCCCCCGGGGAGTCAGGCCTCGTCTCGAGGGGAAGCCAAGGACTCCGCTCTCCTCTCGAGTCGCGACGCGGGTCTCTTGGAGCCCCCTGAGCGGCCTCAAGGGAGTCCAGCCTCCTCTTCCGTTTGGAGAGAGGACCCGGGATTGCTCTCCAGGCCATGCAGGAAAAGAAGGCCCTCAGCTCGCGAGGACGGGGGCGTCTCAGGGGTTTCCTCGAGCTGCGGCGCCCGTGGGGGTTTTCTCCCGAGGCACGACGAGGATCTCAGGGAGCCTCTCGTGCGGCGCCAGGGAAGTCAGGTCTCCATGCGCGTGGCGAGGGGGAGCGCGTCCTGGCTCTCGAGTCACGGGAGGGGACTAGGGCCTCGAGACGCGTTGAAGAAGGACTCTCGAGGTCTTTCTCGGGGGGCGGCGGGAAACCCTCGTGTCCCTCGCCTTCTGCCGGGGACCTTAGGGAACTTCCCAGGGTGCCTCTGAGAGGCGAGGGATCCTGTGGAGGTGGCGGGGCCCCTCGGGACTCCGCTGGGTCTGGCGCAACGGAAGAGGGCCTCACCTCGAGGGGAGGCAGGAACCTCAGGCTTCCTCTCCGTTTCGGATTCTGACCGCAGGGTCCCTGCAGAGTTGGGACAGGAGAGTCAGGCCTCGTCTTGTCTGAGGAAGGGAACCCCGCTGGCCTCTCGAGTTGCTCAGGGGGTCTCAGGCCCCTCGTCGAGCTGCGTGTGGAACCCGCGGGTCTTTGCGGACGATGCACGGGGGTGGCAGTGCCCCTTCGTGTTGTGCCTTCACCCACAGGGTTGCCTTCGAAGAGGGGTCCGGGCCTCGGGTCCTTCTCAAGGGCCGTCCTGGGGAATCGGGGGCGTTCGGCATGTGGCCCCACCCACGTGGCTCGTCTCGAATTTCCTCGTGAGACCGGCCTCCTCCTGAGGTGCGCCGGGAAGGCCGGGAACCCCTTCCAGACCACGCAGCAGAATCGCCTCTCCTGTCGCGATCAGGAGGGGAGAAGGGGCTCAGAGGAAGCTGTTCCGGGACCCTCGGTGTTCCCCTCGAGGGAACCCGGCGTGTCGGGGGACTTTTGGGGGTCGCAGGAAGGCTGTCAGGGACCGTTTCGCCCTTCAGGGCGGAACAGGGGACTTCCCTTGAGACGCCGTGGCGGGCAAGGGCCTCATCTTGCCAAGAGGTGGGAACCACGTGGTTTTTCTCGAGTTGCGGCGGGATTCTCGAGTTACGACGGGGATCTCAGCCTTCCCCTTGGGTTGGCCCTGGGAAGCCCAATCTTCCCCTCGGGTTGCGAGGGAAAGCTGGGGGTTGCGCTCGAGTCACTGCAGGGCCGAAGAGACCTCACCTAGGCGTGTGTCCGGGACCTACTATTCCTCTCCAGGGAAGGCAGGGATCTCGGGGTTGCATTCCAGGCTCTCCCGGGGAGTCAGGCCTCGTCTCGAGGGGAAGCCAAGGACTCCGCTCTCCTCTCGAGTCGCGACGCGGGTCTCTTGGAGCCCCCTGAGCGGCCTCAAGGGAGTCCAGCCTCCTCTTCCGTTTGGAGAGAGGACCCGGGATTGCTCTCCAGGCCATGCAGGAAAAGAAGGCCCTCAGCTCGCGAGGACGGGGGCGTCTCAGGGGTTTCCTCGAGCTGCGGCGCCCGTGGGGGTTTTCTCCCGAGGCACGACGAGGATCTCAGGGAGCCTCTCGTGCGGCGCCAGGGAAGTCAGGTCTCCATGCGCGTGGCGAGGGGGAGCGCGTCCTGGCTCTCGAGTCACGGGAGGGGACTAGGGCCTCGAGACGCGTTGAAGAAGGACTCTCGAGGTCTTTCTCGGGGGGCGGCGGGAAACCCTCGTGTCCCTCGCCTTCTGCCGGGGACCTTAGGGAACTTGCCAGGGTGCCTCTGAGAGGCGAGGGATCCTGTGGAGGTGGCGGGGCCCCTCGGGACTCCGCTGGGTCTGGCGCAACGGAAGAGGGCCTCACCTGGAGGGGAGGCAGGAACCTCAGGCTTCCTCTCCGTTTCGGACTCCGACCGCAGTGTCCCTGCAGAGTTGGGACAGGAGAGTCAGGCCTCGTCTTGTCTGAGGAAGGGAACCCCGCTGGCCTCTCGAGTTGCTCAGGGGGTCTCAGGCCCCTCGTCGAGCTGCGTGTGGAACCCGCGGGTCTTTGCGGACGATGCACGGGGGTGGCTGTGCCCCTTCGTGTTGTGCCTTCACCCACAGGGTTGCCTTCGAAGAGGGGTCCGGGCCTCGGGTCCTTCTCAAGGGCCGTCCTGGGGAATCGGGGGCGTTCGGCATGTGGCCCCACCCACGTGGCTCGTCTCGAAATTCCTCGTGAAACCGGCCTCCTCCTGAGGTGCGCCGGGAAGGCCGGGAACCCCTTCCAGACCACGCAGGGGAATCGCCTCTCCTGTCGCGATCAGGAGGGGAGAAGGGGCTCAGAGGAAGCTGTGCCGGGACCCTCGGTGTTCCCCTCGAGGGAACCCGGCGTGTCGGGGGACTTTTGGGGGTCGCAGGAAGGCTGTCAGGGACCGTTTTGCCCTTCAGGGCGGAACAGGGGACTTCCCTTGAGACGCCGTGGCGGGCAAGGGCCTCATCTTGCCAAGAGGTGGGAACCACGTGGTTTTTCTCGAGTTGCGGCGGGATTCTCGAGTTACGACGGGGATCTCAGCCTTCCCCTTGGGTTGGCCCTGGGAAGCCCAATCTTCCCCTCGGGTTGCGAGGGAAAGCTGGGGGTTGCGCTCGAGTCACTGCAGGGCCGAAGAGACCTCACCTAGGCGTGTGTCCGGGACCTACTATTCCTCTCCAGGGAAGGCAGGGATCTCGGGGTTGCATTCCAGGCTCTCCCGGGGAGTCAGGCCTCGTCTCGAGGGGAAGCCAAGGACTCCGCTCTCCTCTCGAGTCGCGACGCGGGTCTCTTGGAGCCCCCTGAGCGGCCTCAAGGGAGTCCAGCCTCCTCTTCCGTTTGGAGAGAGGACCCGGGATTGCTCTCCAGGCCATGCAGGAAAAGAAGGCCCTCAGCTCGCGAGGACGGGGGCGTCTCAGGGGTTTCCTCGAGCTGCGGCGCCCGTGGGGGTTTTCTCCCGAGGCACGACGAGGATCTCAGGGAGCCTCTCGTGCGGCGCCAGGGAAGTCAGGTCTCCATGCGCGTGGCGAGGGGGAGCGCGTCCTGGCTCTCGAGTCACGGGAGGGGACTAGGGCCTCGAGACGCGTTGAAGAAGGACTCTCGAGGTCTTTCTCGGGGGGCGGCGGGAAACCCTCGTGTCCCTCGCCTTCTGCCGGGGACCTTAGGGAACTTCCCAGGGTGCCTCTGAGAGGCGAGGGATCCTGTGGAGGTGGCGGGGCCCCTCGGGACTCCGCTGGGTCTGGCGCAACGGAAGAGGGCCTCACCTCGAGGGGAGGCAGGAACCTCAGGCTTCCTCTCCGTTTCGGACTCCGACCGCAGGGTCCCTGCAGAGTTGGGACAGGAGAGTCAGGCCTCGTCTTGTCTGAGGAAGGGAACCCCGCTGGCCTCTCGAGTTGCTCAGGGGGTCTCAGGCCCCTCGTCGAGCTGCGTGTGGAACCCGCGGGTCTTTGCGGACGATGCACGGGTGTGGCAGTGCCCCTTCGTGTTGTGCCTTCACCCACAGGGTTGCCTTCGAAGAGGGGTCCGGGCCTCGGGTCCTTCTCAAGGGCCGTCCTGGGGAATCGGGGGCGTTCGGCATGTGGCCCCACCCACGTGGCTCGTCTCGAAATTCCTCGTGAGACCGGCCTCCTCCTGAGGTGCGCCGGGAAGGCCGGGAACCCCTTCCAGACCACGCAGGGGAATCGCCTCTCCTGTCGCGATCAGGAGGGGAGAAGGGGCTCAGAGGAAGCTGTGCCGGGACCCTCGATGTTCCCCTCGAGGGAACCCGGCGTGTCGGGGGACTTTTGGGGGTCGCAGGAAGGCTGTCAGGGACCGTTTCGCCCTTCAGGGCGGAACAGGGGACTTCCCTTGAGACGCCGTGGCGGGCAAGGGCCTCATCTTGCCAAGAGGTGGGAACCACGTGGATTTTCTCGAGTTGCGGCGGGGTTCTCGAGTTACGACGGGGATCTCAGCCTTCCCCTTGGGTTGGCCCTGGGAAGCCCAATCTTCCCCTCGGGTTGCGAGGGAAAGCTGGGGGTTGCGCTCGAGTCACTGCAGGGCCGAAGAGACCTCACCTAGGCGTGTGTCCGGGACCTAATATTCCTCTCCAGGGAAGGCAGGGATTTCGGGGTTGCATTCCAGGCTCCCCCGGGGAGTCAGGCCTCGTCTCGAGGGGAAGCCAAGGACTCCGCTCTCCTCTCGAGTCGCGACGCGGGTCTCTTGGAGCCCCCTGAGCGGCCTCAAGGGAGTCCAGCCTCCTCTTCCGTTTGGAGAGAGGACCCGGGATTGCTCTCCAGGCCATGCAGGAAAAGAAGGCCCTCAGCTCGCGAGGACGGGGGCGTCTCAGGGGTTTCCTCGAGCTGCGGCGCCCGTGGGGGTTTTCTCCCGAGGCACGACGAGGATCTCAGGGAGCCTCTCGTGCGGCGCCAGGGAAGTCAGGTCTCCATGCGCGTGGCGAGGGGGAGCGCGTCCTGGCTCTCGAGTCACGGGAGGGGACTAGGGCCTCGAGACGCGTTGAAGAAGGACTCTCGAGGTCTTTCTCGGGGGGCGGCGGGAAACCCTCGTGTCCCTCGCCTTCTGCCGGGGACCTTAGGGAACTTCCCAGGGTGCCTCTGAGAGGCGAGGGATCCTGTGGAGGTGGCGGGGCCCCTCGGGACTCCGCTGGGTCTGGCGCAACGGAAGAGGGCCTCACCTCGAGGGGAGGCAGGAACCTCAGGCTTCCTCTCCGTTTCGGACTCCGACCGCAGGGTCCCTGCAGAGTTGGGACAGGAGAGTCAGGCTTCGTCTTGTCCGAGGAAGGGAACCCCGCTGGCCTCTCGAGTTGCTCAGGGGGTCTCAGGCCCCTCGTCGAGCTGCGTGTGGAACCCGCGGGTCTTTGCGGACAATGCACGGGGGTGGCAGTGCCCCTTCGTGTTGTGCCTTCACCCACAGGGTTGCCTTCGAAGAGGGGTCCGGGCCTCGGGTCCTTCTCAAGGGCGGACCGGGGAATCGGGGGCGTTCGGCATGTGGCCCCACCCACGTGGCTCGTCTCGAATTTCCTCGTGAGACCGGCCTCCTCCTGAGGTGCGCCGGGAAGGCCGGGAACCCCTTCCAGACCACGCAGGGGAATCGCCTGTCCTGTCGCGATCAGGAGGGGAGAAGGGGCTCAGATGAAGCGGTGCCGGCACCCTCGGTGTTCCACTCGAGGGAACCCGGCGTATCGGGGAACTTTTTGGGGTCGCATGTAGGCTGTCAGGTTCCGTTTCGCACTTCAGGGCGGAACAGGGGACTTCCCTTGAGACGCCGTCACGGGCAAGTGCCTCATCTTGCCAAGAGGTGGGAACCACGTGGTTTTTCTCGAGTTGCGGCGGGATTCTCATGTTACGACAGGGGATTACAGGCTTCCTCTTTTGTCGGCCCTGGGTAACCCAACCTTCTATTCTACTGGCGAGGGAAAGCTGGGGGTTGCGCTCGAGTCACTGCAGGGCCAAAGAGACCTCATCTAGTCGTGTGTCCAGGACCTAATGCTCCTCTCCAGGGAAGACAAGGATCTCGGGGTTGCATTCCATGCTCCCCCGGGGAGTCAGGCCTCGCCTCGAGGGGAAGCAAAGGACTCCGCTCTCCTCCAGAGTCGCGACGCTGATATCTTGCTGCCCCCTGAGTGGCCTCAAGGGCGTCCAGCCTCCTCTTCACTTTTGAGAGAGGACACCTGATTGCTCTCCAGGCCAGGCAGGAAAAGACGGCCCTCACCTCGCGAGGACGGTGGCATCTCAGGGGTTTCCTCGAGCTGCGGCACCCGTGGGGGTTTTCTCCCGAGGCACGACGAGGATCTCAGGGAGCCTCTCGTGCGGCGCCAGGGAAGTCATGTCTCCATGCACGTGGCGAGAAGGAGCGCGTCATTGTTCTCGAGTCATGGGAGGGGACTAGGGCCTCAAGACGCGTTGAAGAAGGACTCTCGATGTCTTTCTCGGGTTGCAGCGGGAAACCCTCGTTTCCCCCGACTTTTGTCGGGTACCTGAGGGACCTTCCCAGGGTGCCTATGAGAGTTGAGGGTCGCTGTGGTGTTGGTGGGGCCTCTCGGGACTCCACTGGGTTTGTCGCAATGGATGAGGGCCTCATCTCGAGTGGAGTCAGGAACCTCAGTCTTCCTCTCCAATTCTGACTCTGATCGTAGTGTCCCTGCAGAGTTGGGACAGGAGAGTCAGGCTATGTCTTTTCTGAGGAATGGAACTCCGCTTGCCTCTTGAGTTGTTCATGGGGTTTCAGGCCCCTTGTCAAACTGTGTGTGAAATCTGAAGGTTTTTCCAGACGATGCATGGGGGTGTCAGTGACCCTTCGTTTTGTGTCTTCATCCACAGGGTTGCCTTCGAAGTGGTGTCCGGGCATTGTGTTCTTATGAAGAGCGGACTGGGAAATCGGGGTCGTTCAGCATTTGGCACCACCCACGTGGCTAATCTCGAATTTCCTCATGAAACCGGCCTCATCCTGAGGTGTGCCGCGAAGGTCATGAAACCCTTCCAGACAAAGCAGAGGATTCGACCCTCCTGTGGCGATCAGGAGGAGAAAAGTGGCTCAGATGAAGTGCTGCTGGGAACCTCGGTGTTTCCCTCAAGTGAGACAGGTATGTCGGGTAACTTTTGGGGTCGCATAACGCGTTCCAAGTACCGTTTCTCTCTTCAAATTGGAACGTGGGACTTCTCTTGGGGTGCTCCAGCGGGCAAGGGCCTCATCTTGGAATGACTGGGGAACCACTTGGTTTTTCTCTAGTTGCGGTGGGATATTTGAGTTACCATAGGGAATTCATGCTTCCTCTTGTGTTGGCCCACAAAAGTCTTATCTTCCATTCGAGATTCGAGGAAGAGCTGGAGGTGCGCTCTAGTCACTGAAGGCAAAAGAGACCCCACCAAGGCTTGTGTGCAGGACCTAATGTTCATGTCAAGGGGCGACAGGAATCTCGGGGTTGCATTCCAGACTCACCCTGGAGTCAGGCCTCGTCTCGAGGGGAAGCAAAGGACTCTGCTCTCCTCTCGAGTCGGACGGGTATGTCTTGGAGCCCACTGAGTGGCTTAAAGGGAGTCAAACCTCCTCTGGTGTTTGGAGGGAGGACACGGGATTGCTCTCCAGGCAATGCAGGAAATGAAGGCCCTCGTCTCCCGATGACTGGGGCGTCTCGTAGGTTTTCTCGAGCTGTGGCGCTAGTGTGGGGTTTCTCACGAAGTAAGACTGGGAGCTCAGTGAGCCTCTCACGTGGTGCCAGGGCAGTCAGGTCTCTATGCACGTGGTGAGAGGGAGCCCGTCATTGTTCTCGAGTCATGGTAGGGGAATTGGGCCTGAAAACGTGTTAAAGAAGGACTCTCGAGGTCTTTCTTGGGTTGCAGCAGGAAACCCTGGGTTCCATCGACTTGTGCCAGTGACCTCAGGAAGCTTCTCAGCGTGCCTCTGAGAAGTCAGGGTCACTGTGGAGTTGGGAGGGGCCTCTCGGAACTCCACTGGGTTTGGTGCAATGGAAGAGGGCCTCATGACAAGTTGAGGCAGGAACCTCAGGGTTCCTCTCCTGGCTTCGAATGCGCCGGATCTGACTCGGATCGCAGAGTCCCTGCAGAGCTGGGACAGGAGAGTCAGGCCTCGTCTTGTGTGGAGGAATGGAACTCCGCTTGACTCTCGCGTTGTTCATGGGGTGACAGGCCACTTGTCGATTTGTATGTGGAACTTGCGGGTTTTTCTGGACGATGCACTGGGGTGTCACTGCCCCTTCGTGTTGTGCCTTGTTCCACAGGATTGCCTTCGAGTTGGGTTCTGCCATCGGGTTCTTATCAAGAGCGGACCAGGGAATCGGGGTCTTTTGGCATGCCGCACCACCCACGAGGCTATGTCTCGAATTTCCTCGTGAGACTGGCCTCATCTTGATGTGCGCCAGGAAGGTCGGGAACGCCTTCCAGACAATGCAGGGGAATCGAACCTCCTGTCGCGATCAAGAGGGGAGAAGAGTCTCAGATGAAGTGGTGCCAGGAACCTCGGTGTTCTCCTCAAGTGAGACTGGTATGTCGGGGAACTTTTGGGGTCGCATCAAGGGTTCCAAGTAACTTTTCGCTCTTCAATACGGAACGTGGGACTTCTCTTGAGACGCTGTAGCGGGCAAGGGCCTCATCTTTCGATGACGGGGGAACCACGTGGTTTTTCTTGAGTTGGGGCGGGATTCTCGAGTTACAACCGGGAATTCAGGCTTCCTCTTCAACTGGCCCAGGGAAGTCCAGTTTTCATTCGAATTGTGAGTTAGAACTGGGGATTGCTCTCGAGACACTGCAGGGCCAAATAGACCTCATCTAGGCTTGTGTCCAGGACCTAATGTTCCTCTGCTGGGGTGAAAGCGATCTCGGCATTGCATTCTCGACTCACCCGGGGAGTCAGGCCTCGTCTCGAGGGGAAGCCAAGGACACCGCTCTCCTGTCAAGTCACGACGGGTATATCTTGGAGCTCACTGTGTGGCCTAAAATGAGTCAAGCCTCCTGTGGAGTTTGGAGAGAGGACTCAGGATTGCTCTCCAGGCCATACAGCAAAAAAAGGCCCTCATCTCGTGAGGACTGGGGCGTCTCGTGGGTATTCTCGAGCTGTGGCTCCAGTGTGGTGTTGCTCACGAGGTATAATGGGGAGCTCAGGGAGCCTCTCCTGTGGCTCCAGGGAAGTCAGGTTTATATGCGCGTGGCTAGGGGGAGCGCGTCATTGCTCTCGAGTCATGGTAGGGGAATGGCACCTCAAGACGCGTTGAAGAAGGACTCTCGAGGTCTTTTACGGGTTGGGGCAGGAAACCCTTGGTTCCCTCGACTTGTGCCGGTGATCTCAGGAAGGTCTAAGGGTGCCTCTGAGAAGTCAGGGATACTGTGCAGTTGGGAGGGGTCTCTCGGGACTCCACTGGGTTCGGTGCAATGGAAGAGGGCCTCATCTCGAGTGGAGGCAGGAAACTCATGTTTCCTCTCCTGACTTCCCCTGGGCCAGATCTGACTCGGATCGCAGTTTCGCTGCAGAGTTCGAACAGGAGAGTCAGGCCTCGTCTTGTGTGGAGGAATGGAACTCTGCTTGCCTCTCCAGTTGTTCACGGGGTGACAGGTCACTTCTCGAGCTGTGTGTGGTACCTGCGGGTTTCTCCGGACGATACCCAGGGGTGTCAGTGCCCCTAAGTGTTGTGCCTTCATCAAAAGGGTTATCTTCAAAGAGGTGTCCGGGCATCAGGATCTTATCAAGAGCGGACCGGGAAATCGGGGTCTTTTGGCATGTGTCACCATCCACGTGGCTATGTCTCGAATATCCTCGTGAGACCGGCCTCATCCTGAGATGCACCGGGAAAGGCGGGAACCCCTTCAAGACAAAACAGGGGAATCGACCCTCCTGTCGCGATCAGGAGGGGAGAAGGGGCCCAGATGTAGTGGTGCCGGGAACCTCGGTGTTCTCCTCGAGTCAGACTGGTGTGTCGAGGAACTTTTGAGGGCGCATCAAGGGTGCCAATACCGTTTCGCACTTCAAGACGGAACGTGGGACTTCTCTTGAGACGCTGTAGGGGGCAAGGGCCTCATCTTGGGATGACGGGGGAACCACGTGGCGTTTCTCGAGTTGTGGCGGGATTCTCGAGTTTCGACGGGGAATACAGTCTTCCTCATGTGTTGGGCCAGGGAAGTCCTATCTTCCATTCGAGTTTAAAGGGAGAGCTGGGGATTGCTCTCGAGTCACTGCAGGGCAAAATAGACCTCATCTAGGCTTGTGTCCAGGACTTAATGTTCGTCCCTAGGGGCGACAGGGATCTTGGGGTTGCATACGAGACTCACCCGGGGAATCAGGCCTCGTCTCGAGGGGAAGCAAAGAACTCCGCTGTCCTTTTGAGTCGCGATGGGTATCTCTTGGAGCCCACTGTGTGCCCTAAAGGGAGTCAAGCCTCCTGTGGTGTTTGGATAGAGGACTCGGGATTCCTCTCCAGGCCATGCAGGAAAAGAAGGCCCTCATCTCGCGATGATGGCGGCGTCTCGTGGGTTTTCTAGACTGCCGCGCTAGTGCCGGGTTTCTGACGAGGTACGAGAGGGAGCTCAGGGAGCCTCTCGTGTGGCGCCAGGGAAGTCAGGTCCCCATGAGATGGCTAGGGGGAGCTCGTCATTGCTCTCGAGTCATGGTAGGGTAATCGGGCCTCAAGACGGGTTGAAGAAGGACTCTCGAGGTCTTTCTCGGGTCACTGCATAAAACCCAGGGTTCCCTTGACTTGTGCCTGCGACCTCAGGGAGCTTCTCAGAGTGCCTCTGAGAAGTCAGGGATACTGTGCAGTTTGGAGGGGCCTCTCGAGACTCCTCTGCATTTGGTGGAATGTAAGAGGGACTCATCTCGAGTTGAAGCAGGAACCTCAGTGTTCCTCTCCATTTCTGACTCAGATCGCAAGGTCCCTGCATGTTGGTACAGGAGAGTCAGGCCTCGTCTTTTCTGGAGGATGGGACTCCTCTTGCCTCTCGAGTTGTTCTCGAGGTGACAGGCCACTTGTCGAGCTGTGTGTGTAACCTGCCCGTTTTTCCGGATGATGCACAGGTGTGTTAGTGCCCCTTCGTGTTGTACCTTCATACTCAAGGCTGCCTTCCAAGAGGTGTCCGAGCATCGGATTCTTATCAAGAGCGGACCGGGAAATTGGAGTCTTTCAGCAAGTGGCACCACCCACAAAGCTACGTATCGAATTTCCCCATGAGACCGGCCTCATCCTGAGTTGTGCAGGGAAGGTCGGGCCCCCTTGCAGACAAAGCAGGGGAATCGACCCACCGGTCACGATCAGGAGGGGAGAAGGGGCTTAAATGAAGTGGTGCCGGGAACCTCGGTGTTCCCCTTGAGTGAGACCGGCGTGTTGGGGGACTTTTGGGGTCGCATCAAGGGTGCCAAGTACCGTTTCGCATTTCAAGACGGAACCTGGGACATCTTTTGAAACACTGTAGCGGGCAAGGGCCTCATCTTGCGATGACGGGAGAACCACGTGGTTTTGCTCGAGTTGCGGCGGGATTCTCGAGTTATGACCGGGAATTTAGGCTTCCTCTTGTTGGCCTTGAAATCCAATCTTCCATTCGGGTTGCGAGGGGGAGCTGGGGATTGCGCTAGAGTCACTGCAGGGCAAAAGAGACCTAATCTAGGCTTGTGTCCAGGATCTAACGTTGCTCTCCAGGGGCGACAGGGATCTCGGGTTTGCATTCCAGACTCATCCGGGGAGTCAGTTCTCACCTCGAGGGTAAGCAAAGAATTCCGCTCTCGTCTCGAGTCGCGATGGGTATCTCTTGGAGCCCACTGTGTGTACTAAAGGGAGTCAAGCCTCCTGTGGAGTTTGGAGAGAGGACTCGGGATTGGACTCCAGGCCATGCAGGAAAAGAAGGCCCTCATCTCGAGATGACGGTGGCGTCTCGTGGGTTTTCTCGAGCTGTGGCGCCAGTGTGGGGTGTCTCATGAAGTACCACGGGGATCTCAGGGAGCCTCTTGTGTGGCGCCAGGAAAATCCAGTATTCCATTCGAGTTGCAAGTTAGAACTGGGGATTGCTCTCCAGTCACTGCAGGGCAAAATAGACCTCATCTACGCTTGTGTCCAGGACCTAGTGTTCCACTACTGGGCCAACAGAGATCTCAGGGTTGCATTTTCGACTCACCCGGAGAGTCAGGCCTCGTCTTGATGGGAAAAAAAGGACTCCGCTCTCCTGTCGAGTCGCGACGGGTATCTCTTGGAGCCCACTGCGTGGCGTAAAGGGAGTGAAGCCTCCTATGGAGTTTGGAGAGATGACTCGGGATTGTTTTCCTGGCCATGCAGGAAAAAAGGCCCTCATCTCGCGATGACGGGGGCATCTCGTGGGTTTTCTCCAGCTGCGGCGCCAGTATCAGATTTCTCACGAGGTACAACAGGGAGCTCAGAGAGCCTCTCGTGTGGTGCTAGGGACGTCAGGTCTCCGTGCGTGTGGTGAAGGGGAGTGTGTGATTGCTCTCGAGTCATAGTAGGCGAATCGGGCCTCAAGACGCATTGAAGAAAGACTCTTGAGGTCTTTCTCGGGTTGCGGCAGGGAACCCTGGGTTCCCTTGATTTGTGTCGGTGACCTCAGGCAACTTCTAAGGGTGCCTCTGAGAAGTCAGGGACACTGTGGATTTGGGAGGGGCCCTTCGTTACTCAACTGGGTTTGGTGCAATCGAAGAGGGCCTCATCTCGAATGGAGGCAGGAACGTCAGGGGTCCTCTCCATTTCTGACTAGGGTCGCAGGGTACCTGCAGAGTATGGACAAGAGAGTCATGCCTCGTCTTCTGTGGAGGAATGGATTTCCCCTTGCCTTTAGAGTTGTTCACGGAGTGACAGGCCACTTGTTGAGCTGAGTGTGGAACCTGCGGGGTTTTCCGGACGATGCACGGGGGTGTCAGTGCCCCTTCGTGTTGTGCCTTCCCCCACAGGGTTGCCTTCAAAGAGGTGTCCGGGCATCGGGTTCATTTCAAGAGCGGACCGGGAAATCGGGGTCATTCGGCATGTGGCACCAACCACGTGGCTCATCTCGAATTTCCTCATGAGACCAGCATCATCCTGAGGTGCGCCAGGAAGGCCGGGAACCCCTTCCACACAAAGTAGGGGAATCGATTCTCCTGTCGCGATCAGGAGGGGAGATGGGGCTCAGATGAAGTGGTGCCGGGACCCTCGGTGTTCCACTCGAGGGAACCCGGCGTTTCAGGGAACTTTAGGTGTCGCATCAAGGGAGCCAAGTACCGTTTCCCACTTCAGGACGGAACATGGGACTTCCCTGGAGACGCTGTAGCGGGCAAGGGCCTCATCCTGTGAAGACGTTGGAACCACGTCGTTTTTCTTGAGTTGCATCGGGATTCTCGAAAACGACAGGAATTTCAGGTCTCTCTTGGGTTGGCCCTGGGAAGCCCAATCTTCAATTCGAGTTGCGATGGAAAGCTGGGGGTTCTGCTCGAGTCACTACAGGGCCAAAGAGACCTCATCGAGGCGTGTGTCCAGGACCTAATATTCCTCTCAAGGGAAGACAGGGATCCAGGGTTTCCATTCCAGACTCCCCCGGGGAGTCAGGACTCGCCTGGAGGGGAAGCAAAGGACTCCGCTTTCCTCTCAAGTCGCGACACGGATCTCTTGGAGCCCACTGAGTGGACTCAAGGGTGTCGAGCCTCCTCTTCAGTTTGGAGAGAGGACTCGGGATTGCTCTCCAGGCCAGGCAGGAAAAGAAGGCCCTCATCTCGCGATGACGGGGGCGTCTCATGGGTTTCCTCAGGCTGCTGCGCCCATGGAGGTTTTCTCACGAGGCACGACGAGGACCTCAGGGAGCCTCTCGTGCGGCGCCAGGGAAGTCAGGTCTCCATGCGCATGGCGAGGGGGAGCTGGTCATCACTCTCGAGTCATGGGAAGCGGCTAGGTCCTCAAGAGGCGTTGAAGAAGGACTCTCGAGGTCTTTCTTGGGTTGCGGCGGGAAACCCTCGTTTCCCTCGACTTCTGCAGCGGACCTTAGCTAACTTCCAACGGTGCCTCTGAGAGGTGAGGGATGCTGTGTAGTTGGCAGGGCCTCTCGGGACTCTGCTGGATTCGGCGCAATGGAAGAGGGCCTCATCTCGAGGGGAGGCAGGAACCTCAGGCTTCCTCTCGGTTTCGGACTCTGACTGCATGGTCCCTGCAGTGTTGGGACAGGAGAGTCATGCCTCGTCTTGTCTGAGGAATGGAATTCTGGTTACCTCTCGAGTTGTTCCGGGAGTCTCAGGCCCCTTGTCGAGCTGTGTGTAGACCCTGCGGGTTTTTCCGGATGATGCACGGGGGTGTCAGTGCCCCTTCGTGTTGTGCCTTCACCCACAGGGTTGCCTTCGAAGAGGTGTCCGGGCATCGGGTTCTTATCAAGAGCGGGCCGGAAAATCGGGGTCGTTCGGCACGTGGCACCTCACACGTGGCTAGTCTCGAATTTCCTCCTGAGACCGGCCTCATCCTGAGGTGTGCCAGGAAGGCCGGGAACCCCTTCCAGACAAAGCAGGGGAATCGACTCTCCTGTCGCGATCAGGAGGGGAGAAGGGGCTCAGATGAAGTGGTGCCGGGACCCTCGGTGTTCCCCTCGAGGGAACCCAGCGTGTCGGGGAACTCTTGCGGTCGCATCAAGGGTGTCAAGTACCGTTTCGCACTTAAGGACGGAATATGGGACTTCCCTGGAGACACCAGGAACTTCGGTGTTCCCTTGGAGTGAGACCGGTATGTTGGGGAACTTTGGGGTCGCATCAAGGGTGCCAAGTAGCATTTCGAACTTTAAGATGGAACGTGGGACTTCTCTTGAGACTCTAGCTGGCAAGGGCCTCATATTGGGATGAAGGGGGAACCACATGGTTTTTAAGACTTGAGGCTGAATTCTCGAATTACGATGGGAAATTCAGACTTCCTCTTGTGTTGACCGTGGGAAGACCAATCTTCCATTCAAATTGTGAGGGAGAGATGGAGGTTGCTCTCGAGTCACTGTAGGGCAAAATAGACCTCATCTAGGCTTGTGTCTAGGACAAAATGTTCCACTCCAGGGGCGACAGGGATCTCGGGGTTGCATTCCAAACTCACCCGGGGAGTCAGGCCTCATCTCCAGGGAAGCAAAGGACTCCGCTCTCCTCTCGAGTCGCACCGGGTATTTCTTGGACCCAACTGAGTGGCCTAAAGGGAGTCAATACTCCTGTGAAGTTTGGAGAGAGGACCAGGAATTGCTCTCCAGGTCAGGCAGGAAAAGAAGGCCCCCATCTCTCCTTGACGGGGGCATCTTGTGGTTTTTCTCAAACTGAGGCGCCAGTGTGGTTTTTCTCACGAGGTACGATGGGGTACTCAGGGAGCCTCTTGTGTGGTACTAGGGAAGTCAGTTTTCCTGCTTGTGGCGAGGGGAGCGCGTCCTTGCTCTGGAGTCATGGTAGGGGAATCGGGCATCAAGAGACGTTGAAAAAGGACTCTCCAAGTCTTTCTCGGGTTACTTCAGGAAACTCTGGGTTCCCTCGACTTGTGCCACTGACCTCAGGTAGCTTCTCACGGAGCCTCTGAGAATTCAGGGATACTGTGGTGTTGGGAGGGGCCTCTCGGGACACCACTGAGTTTGGTTCAATGGAAGAGGGCCTCTTCTCTAGTTGAGGCAGGAACCTCAGGGTTCCTCTCCATTTCTGACTCCAATTGCAGGGTCCCTGAAGAGTTGGGACAGGAGAGTAAGGCCTCGTCTTGTGTGAAGGAATGCAACTTCACTTGCCTCTCGAGTTGTTCACGAGGTGACAGTCCACATTTGGAGCTGTGAGTGGAATCTGCGGGTTTTTCCAGACGACGCATGGGGATGTCAGTGTCCCTTCGTGTTGTGCCTTCATCCACAGGGTTGCCTTCGAAGAGATGTCCGGGCGTCAGGTTCTTATCTAGAGTGGACCGGGAATTCGGGATCTTTCAGCATATGGCACCAACCATGAGGCTACTTTTCGAATTTCCTCATGAGACCGGCCTCATCCGGAGGTTCGCGGGGAACGTCGGGAACCCCTTGCAGACAAAACATGGGAATCGACCCTTCTGTCGCGATCAGGAGGGGTGAAGGGGCTCAGAGGAAGTGGTGCCGTGAACTTTGGTGTTGCCCTCGAGTGAGACCGGTATGTCAGGGAACTTTGGGGGTCGCATCAAGGGTGCCAAGTACAGTTTTGTACTTCAGGATGGAACGTGGGACTTCTCTTGATACGCTGTAGCGGCCAAGGGCCTCATCTTGCGATGACGGGGGAGCCACGTGGTTTTTCTCGAGTTGCGGCGGGATTCTCGAGTTACGACGGGGATTTCAGGCTTCCTCTTGTGTTGGGCCAGGGAAGTCCAATCATCCATTCGAGTTGCGAGGGAGAGCTGGGGGTTGCGCTCGAGTCACGTCAGGGCAAAGGAGACCTCATCTAGGCTTGTGTCCAGGACCTAATGTTCCTCTCCAAGGGCCACAGGGATCTCAGGTTTGCATTCCAGACTCACCCAGGGAGTCAGGCCTCATGTCGAAGGGAAGCAAAGGACTCCGCTCTCCTTTCGAGTCGCGACGGGCACCTCTTGGAGCCCACTTTGTGGCCTAAAGGGAGTCAAGCCTCCTGTGAAGTTTGGAGAGAGGACTTGGGACTGCTCTCCAGACCATGCAGGAAAAGATGGCCCTCATCTCGCGATGACGGAGGGATCTTGTGGGTTTTCTCGAGCTGCGGCGCCAGTGTGGGGTTTCACACGAGGTAGGACGGGGAGCTCAGGGAGCCTCTCGTGTGGTGCCAGGGAAGTCAGGTCTCCATGTGCGTGGCGAGGGGGAGCGCATTATTGCTCTCGAGCTATGGTAGGGGAATCTGACCTCAAGACGCATTGAAGAAGGACTCTCGAGGTCTTTCTTTGGTTGTGGCAGGAAACTCTTATTTCCCTCGACTTTTGCCAGTGGCCTCAAGGAGCTTCTCAGAATGCCTATGAGAAGTCAGGGATACTGTGGAGATGGGAGGCGCCTCTCGGGACTCCGCTGGCGTTGTCGCAATGGAAGAGGGCCTTATCTCGAGGGGAGGCAGTAACCTCAGGCTTCCTCTCTGTTTCTGACTCCGACCCTCCGACCTCAGGGTCCCTGCAGAGTTGGGAGCGGAGAGTTAGGCCTCGTCTTGTCTGAGGAAGGGAACTCCGCTTGCCTCTCGAGTTGCTCAGGGGGTCTCAGGCCCCTCTTCAAGCTGTGTGTGGAACCCACGGGTGTTTCTGGACAATGCACGGGAGTGTCAGTGCCCCTTCGTGTTGTGCCATCACCCACAGGGTTGCCTTCGAAGAGGTGTCCGTGCAACGGGTTCTTCTCAAGAGTGGACCGGGAAATCGAGGTCGATCGGCATGTGGCACCACCCCCGTGGCTCATCTCGAATTTCCTTGTGCGGACGGCCTCATCCTGAGATGCGCCGGGAAGGCCGGGAATCCCTTCCAGACCACGCAGGGGAATCGACACTCCTGTCGCCATCAGGAGGGGAGAAGGGGCTCAGATGAAGTGGTGTCAGGACCCTCGGTGTTTCCCTCGAGGGAACTCGGTGTGTCGGGGAAATTCTGGGGGTCGCATGAGAGGTGTCAGGTACTGTTTGGCACTTCAGGACAGAAACTGGGACTTCCCTTGAGACGCCATAGCGGGCAAGAGGCTCATCTTGCAAAGACGTAGGAACCACGTGGATTTCCTCGAGTTGCCGCGGGATTCTCGAGTTACGACGGGGATCTCAGGCTTCCCCTTGGGTTGGCCCTGGGAAGCCCAATCTTCCCCTCGAGTGAGAGGGAAAGCTGGGGGTTGCGCTCGAGTCACTGCAGGGCGCAAGAGACCTCACCTAGGCGTGTGTCCGGGACCTAATATTCCTCTCCAGGGAAGGCAAGGATCTCGGGGTTGCATTCCAGGCTCCCCCGGGGAGTCAGGCCTCGTCTCGAGGGGAAGCCAAGGACTCCGCTCTCCTCTCGAGTCGCGACGCGGGTCTCTGGGAGCCCCCTGAGCGGCCTCAAGGGAGTCCAGCCTCCTTTTCAGTTTGGAGACAGGACACGGGATTGCTCTGCAGGCCATGCAGGAAAAGAAGGCCCTCAGTTCGAGAGGACGGGGGCGTCTCAGGGGTTTCCTGGAGCTGCGGTGCCCATTGGGGTTTTCTCCCGAGGCACTACGAGGATCTCAGGGAGCCTCTCGTGTGGCGCCAGGGAAGTCAGGTCTCCATGCGGTGGCGATGGGGATCGAGTCCTGGCTCTCGAGTCACGGGAGGGGACTAGGGCCTCGAGACGCGTTGAAGAAGGACTCTCGAGGTCTTTTTCGGGGGGCGGCGGGAAACCCTCGTTTCCCTCGCCTTCTGCCGGGGACCTTAGGGAACTTCCCAGGGTGCCTCTGAGAGGCGAGGGATCCTGTGGAGTTGGCGGGGCCTCTCGGGACTCCGCTGGGTCTGGCGCAACGGAAGAGGGCCTCACCTCGAGGGGAGGCAGGAACCCCAGGCTGCCTCTCCGTTTCGGACTCCGACCGCAGGGTCCCTGCAGAGTTGGGACAGGAGAGTCAGGCCTCGTCTTGTCTGAAGAAGAGAACCCCGCTTGCCTCTCGAGTTGTTCAGGGGGTCTCAGGCCCCTCGTCGAGCTGTGTGTGGAAGCCGCGGGTCTTTGCGGAGGATGCACGGGGGTGGCAGTGCCCCTTCGTGTTGTGCCTTCACCCACAGGGTTGCCTTCGAAGAGGAGTCCGGGCCTCGGGTCCTTCTCAAGGGCAGATCGGGGAACCGGGGGCGTTCGGCATATGGCCCCACCCACGTGGCTCATCTCGAATTTCCTCGTGAGACCGGCCTCATCCTGAGGTGCGCCGGGAAGGCCAGGAACCCCTTCCAGACCACGCAGGGGAATCGCCTCTCCTGTCGCGATCAGGAGGGGAGAAGGGGCTCAGAGGAAGCGGTGCCGGGACCCTCGGTGTTCCCCTCGGGGCAACCCGGCGTGTCGGGGGACTTTTGGGGGTTGCAGGAAGGCTGTCAGGGACCGTTTCGCCCTTCAGGGCGGAACAGGGGACTTCCCTTGAGACGCCGTGGCGGGCAAGGGCCTCATCTTGCCAAGAGGTGGGAACCACGTGGTTTTTCTCGAGTTGCGGCGGGATTCTCGAGTTACGACGGGGATCTCAGCCTTCCCCTTGGGTTGGCCCTGGGAAGCCCAATCTTCCCCTCGGGTTGCGAGGGAAAGCTGGGGGTTGCGCTCGAGTCACCGCAGGGCCGAAGAGACCTCACCTAGGCGTGTGTCCGGGACCTACTATTCCTCTCCAGGGAAGGCAGGGATCTCGGGGTTGCATTCCAGGCTCCCCCGGGGAGTCAGGCCTCATCTCGGGGGGAAGCCAAGGACTCCGCTCTCCTCTCGAGTCGCGACGCGGGTCTCTTGGAGCCCCCTGAGCGGCCTCAAGGGAGTCCAGCCTCCTCTTCCGTTTGGAGAGAGGACCCGGGATTGCTCTCCAGGCCATGCAGGAAAAGAAGGCCCTCAGCTCGCGAGGACGGGGGAGTCTCAGGGGTTTCCTCGAGCTGCGGCGCCCGTGGGTGCCGGGGTCCAGCCCCGGCTGATCCAGGGTCTTCGAAGGAGAGACGGCTAGGCGACCTATTCAAATGTTAATTAGATATAATTAAGAGGAATAGAATGATGATAGCTCAGTAGGAAAATTCAGTGGAGAAAAGAAGCTGAGTGGCTTGGTTTACGCGGAAAATCAATATAACCCGTGACACCAGGTTAGCTCTGACCACGGAGGCCGCAGGTGCCCTCTCGAATAGCGGAAGGTGCCCCACCTTAGACACCTTCTCGAGTGGGTCTTAGAAGCCCAGGCAAATAAATGGTCGCAGAGGACATCCACGCTCCAGATGGACACTCAGCTAGAAGTTAAAGGGAAGAATGACATGGGGAGACCAAGCGTTGGTGAGCAAGGCCCATAGCTTTATTTTCAAAAGGGGCTTTTATACCCTAAGTTACACATAGAGGACAATAGGGGATGCAAAATCAGCAGTCTTTGATGCTTATCAAAAACCAGGGTTTCTTTCCTGCAGATTTATCGTATACAAATGGTTTAGGTGATTTACATCATCTTCTGGCCAGAGGCCTATTAACATTTTATGACTCTTGACAAGGACTTATCAACAAAGACTTATTTTCTCTAAGAGTAATCATTTTAAGGTTTGGCGCCATCCTCCGAAGATAAGATTACGTTCCTATAGGGTGGATGTGTAATGGGTTTACAAAGGAAAGAATTTACTACCTTAAGGGTCTAAAGTTACTAACACCAAGGCCACTACTTATTTTTTCTACATACCAACTATATTAATTAATGCACATTCAAGGATACAATTCAAGGGATGTGAAAACTTGGCAACAAACATTGGCTCATCAATGAAATCTTTTACTAGTTTTATTCTGACAGTTTCTAATTCTCTGAGAGGCTCTAAGCTATTTGAATATCTTAAGCTTCCCGTGCCTCTGGAGGCTGGGAGACTGTAAACAATCGTATGCATAGCTGTAGGTGTCTGGGTAAACTTGTCAGGCGAGTTAGAGAGCCATCTGAGGGGTTTGGATTTAAACACTCCTAATTGCCCAGGAACTTTATTAATTGGAGCTGTAAGTTAACTCTTTGACAGAGAGAGTGAGATGGTGGTGGGGGACAGCCCCCAGTAAAGTCAGAGGCGAGAGCACAAAGCAATAAAGTAGGCAGACTCTGGTTTTTGGGGGGTAGATGCTCGAGAATATCCGGGGGCACTCCCGAGGCTCGATCCCGCCTTTGCGTATGCCGAGCCCCCTTCCTCATGACCTTTGTCACGAGTGGAATGTATCTCGCCGGCTCCCGGCATCTCCCCCTTTTTTATTTCTTAAAACAGCCAGATGTAGCTCAGTCGCGAGCCTCTGAATGCTCTGCCGAAGAATCCTGACAATACAAGGAAGAATGAATATGAGAAGCAGAATTAAAACAGCCACAGTAACATAGCTAAGGAAGGTAGACTGCATATTTTTTCCTGAAATGTAGTTAGAGAAAGTATGGAAGAAATCATTTGCTGTTCCAGCGGCAGTAAAATCTAATCGGGAGTGTTCCATAGTTGCTATTTGATTGTGAAGTTTCCCTAAGTCTAGACCAATGTCAGAGCTGTTCCAGATACCTGAAATGTGGTTTTTAATCTTTTCCCATTCAAAATCTGTCTCATTTACTTTCAGGGGTGTTACACATATCCACCGATAGTCAGCATGACAGGACAATGCCATTTTCACCTTTAAAGCCTGCAATTCAGTCCCAATATGTATTACTGCTTCCTCTAGGGCGTCTACCCTCATTTCTAATTTCCTGTCTATAGCTTCCTGTGTTGCCAATGCTAAAGAAACATTTTTGGACATAGAATCAACATATTGAGCAGTATGTACTTGTTGAGTCAATGATATTGCTGTCACAGTAACAGAAGTGATTGCACTTATCAAAGCTGCTATTCCCAAGATAAGTAAGCCCACAAACCGTCGGGTTCGCATTAAATCCTGCAGTTGTTGTGATACAGCCAAACCGTAATTATCATACCAATAAGAATGCACAGACACAGGTATCATGAGATAGGGTGGGCGTTTCAACACAACAAAAGAACAAACATTATATTGGGGGGTCAAACAAGATGAAAGCACACATTGTTCACAACACCACTACCACAAAGGAGCAAACATTATATTGAGGGTTTAAACAAGATGAGCCAGGAAGCAGCTGCAGGCGTCGGCCCCGGGGAGCAGTGTCCCCAGCATCAGGAGGCAGAACGCGAGCGGCAAGCTGTGGGCCTCGGCGCTTACGGCGGGCGGAGGGGCGGGGCTCGCAGCCTTGGGCTAGCCGCCGCGGCTTGGGCTCTCAGCGTTCCCCTCTCGCCGGCGGGAGCGCGCTGGTCTGGACTGCATTCCGCGGGCGCGCTTTCCTCTCTGGCCCTCACTCACCGCACAGACTTCTTTGCTCTAGGTCGCAGGGTGCAGCGAGAAGGGTACTGGGCGCTGCTGGCGGCGCGGAGGCGAGAGCTGGCTGGGGGAGGGGGAGCGAGCGAGTGCGCGCAGCGAACCTGGTGTTTGGGGAACGTGACATGACGAATTTGTCTGAGATTCAAATCGAAGAATCTGCATTCTGTAGAAATATACAAGCATACCCTCTCCCACAAGTTAGCAACACATCTGGCCTTTTTCACTCTCCAGTATGGAGGTCTTTTTACTTGACCAGGGGCCGAGTCGTAGCCTGTAATTCAGGCATCTAGTGTCTCATCATTGTAGTCTGCCCCTGTGTGTTTACGTTTAAGTGATTAATTACAATTTGGACATAACTATTTGTCTAGCTGTTTACCTAGAGATATGAAATTTATACCTTGGACCAGCTGCATTTTGATGGTGAATTTTGTGAGAATTTTTGGCCTTATCAATCTTTTTATTTAAGTTTAAAACAAATACTTTAGTCAATGCATCTGCCAAAGCATTTCCTTCATGTAAAGGGCCGGGCAAGCTGGAATGGGCTCTATGTCCCACAAAATATTTTTTATCTCTGTGTTTAATCTTTCTGTAAATCAGATAACAAGGAGAAGATAGTAGTTTTATTTTTTGGAATATTAGCAGTTTCAATATGAGGAAACAACCCTACAATATATCAGGAGTCAGTCAAAAGATTAAAGGTGTGGTCTCCTAAATGTTGAAAGGCCTAAATAACTGCTTGTAACTCAGTCTTGACATTTTATTCCCTTGAATTAAAAGATCTTTTAAAGGCCTTGGAGCTGTAATTTCCTGCACCCAAAAGGCTAGATCACTAGATTCAAATGTTTTGTGGCTCTTATCTTGAGAAGTCAAGTTTTTTCTTTTCTGATAATAAGGTAAAAGCAAAAGCTATGTTACTCTTTAACCTTTATTAATTTATACAGTTTTGGTAGACAGTGAGATCAAGACTTTAATTTCTCAATATAATCAGAATCTACTACACCATGCACCACCGAAATTTCTTTTTTTCTTTCTTTCTTTTTTTTTTTTATTTGAAAAGAAAGCGAGCTACGCCCCAGGACAAATCTTCCAAAGTCCTCGGGTATGGGGCCAGCCACTCCCGTTGGAATTGAAGTAAGCGGCACGTCAGGGGTTAATATTGTTGCTCAATCCTCTTGCCTTTTCTCCTAGCCTGGGTGAGACCCCCCCTGAGGGGGTTTTCTCCAAGGAGCACGCTCTGCATATTGTGTACTAAAAGCTCCTTTGTTTAAAAAACTTTTTATCTTCCTCAGGCTTAGGCAACTCTTTGAGAGGCTTTGGGGGCAAAGTGGGGAACTCCTGGGTCCTGGGAGGCACAAACGGAGGCGGTGGCAATCGCCTTAAATCAGAAAGTGGTGGATAAGTTTTTTAAAGGTTTGCGCAGAGGGGGAGGGAGCTCGCCAGGGCGCTCAGCCGCAGCGTCCTGTAAGCCCTCTCCTTCCTTGGGAGGTAAAGCACTTTCTCCCTCTTTTTTTTTTTTTCCAATAGCAGAAATTATGATCTGTGCAGAAAGTGGAGACTCACCACCATCCACCGCTATAGCCTCTCTCATAGGCTATTTAACAGCCTCATGACGGAGGTCCAGGACATGTCTAATCATAATACACAGAGCCAATAAACATTTGTCTATTCTTAGATGCAGAGAAACCCATTTTTTTTTTGAGAATATTTTTATTTATTTTGTACCCTCTTTACCCTATCTAAACTGCAGAGGGGACTAAAAAAGAAGCCTCAAGGTGAGGATCAAATTTATCCTCGGGACTAGAGAAAACCCCTTTCCGGGAAACTCCTAGCGGAGGCCCTTTACCCCCACATGGAGGAGGAGGCATGGGGGGATGGGAGCGTCCCGTATTTCTCTTCTCCTGTTCTGGAGATCTTTTAACTGTTTGGTGACTAAATCTTACAGACTGTCTGATAAGGGATGTTTCCCTCAAGCTCCTAGGAACGGGTGGTCTGACAGGGGAAGTTTCTCTTAGGCCTTTTGGGGCATCATTGTTTAAGAGATGCCGATCTCCATCAGAGTGATATTTAGCTATTATCTCGCCTAAATTCTCTTTTTCTTTTGGGGAAGGCTGATCTTGTTTCTCATCCCTAACTTTAAGTTGTTCCTGAGTAGTCATGGCTGCTAACATTTTTCTTAGTTGCCGATAGTCAGGTGGGTCTTCATTTTTCTCATTTTCCTGAGGTTTAACTACAGTTTCGACCTCATTTTCCTCTTTAAAGGTTACTTTTTTAGATTCAGGGGCAGGTTTAGCCACAGCATTTTCTTCACTATCCCCTTTAAGATGTACTTTTTCTGAATCGGGGGCAGGGTCTAAGACATCTCTAATGATGTTCCATAAGGAAAAAGCGTCATTAAGGACATTTTCTGAGCCATGTTCGGCATGGTAAGTTTTTAGCTGTTTTCCTACTTTTTCCCAGACATCTAAGTTAACAGAGCCTTCGTCTGGGAACCAGGGACAGTGCTCTTGTACAAATGAAAAAAATGATTGAATGGCAGATTTTTTAACTTTGATTCCTCTTTTGTTTAATAACTGTAAGATTACTCCTATAAAGAGCTGTCTTTCATTTGATTCAGTGTTACCCATGTCAGAAAATTAAGTATAGTAAAAGATTTTGCTTTTAGCTATCAAAAGATCAGGCTTTTCTTTGGCCTTTTAACTTCAGAAACTGTTTTCTCTCTCTAAGTCTAACACTTTAACACTTTCAACACTTCCCACTCCTCTCGCCCTGTCTGTCCTACAGGGGGGTCCGCGGCACCCTTGAGTGGGGTCCTAGCCGTCCCGAACACTGGAAGGACATTAGGGCTGATGACCCAGATTGTCCCGGGGGGGGGAACAGAAGGCTGGTGACCCAAACTGTTCCGAGGGGGGAGCAGTAGAGCTGATGACCCAAACTGCTCCGTGGGGGAACAAGAGAGCTGATGACCCAGTTGTTCCGAGAACGGGGGAGCAAAAGGGCTGATGACCCTAATTGCTTTGGGGAGCTTACCTTCGAAAAACCTGTTTCGGGCGCCACCTGCCGGGGTCCAGCCCCGGCTGATCCAGGGTCTTCGAAGGAGAGACGGCTAGGCGACCTATTCAAATGTTAATTAGATATAATAAAGAGGAATAGAATGAGGATAGCTCAGTAGGAAAATTCAGTGGAGAAAAGAAGCTGAGTGGATTGGTTTACGCGGAAAATCAATCTAACCCGTGACACCAGGTTAGCTCTGACCACGGAGGCCGCAGGCGCCCTCTCGAATAGCGGAAGGTGCCCCACCTTAGACACCTTCTCGAGTGGGTCTTAGAAGCCCAGGCAAATAAATGGTCGCAGAGGACATCCACGCTCCAGATGGACACTCAGCTAGAAGTTAAAGGGAAGAATGACATGGGGAGACCAAGCGTTGGTGAGCAAGGCCCATAGCTTTATTTTCAAAAGGGGCTTTTATACCCTAAGTTACACATAGAGGACAATAGGGGATGCAAAATCAGCAGTCTTTGATGCTTATCAAAAACCAGGGTTTCTTTCCTGCAGATTTATCGTATACAAATGGTTTAGGTGATTTACATCATCTTCTGGCCAGAGGCCTATTAACATTTTATGACTCTTGACAAGGACTTATCAACAAAGACTTATTTTCTCTAAGAGTAATTATTTTAAGGTTTGGCGCCATCCTCCGAAGATAAGATTACGTTCCTATAGGGTGGATGTGTAATGGGTTTACAAAGGAAAGAATTTACTACCTTAAGGGTCTAAAGTTACTAACACCAAGGCCACTACTTATTTTTTCTACATACCAACTATATTAATTAATGCACATTCAAGGATACAATTCAAGGGATGTGAAAACTTGGCAACAAACAATGGCTCATCAATGAAATCTTTTACTAGTTTTATTCTGACAGTTTCTAATTCTCTGAGAGGCTCTAAGCTATTTGAATATCTTAAGCTTCCCGTGCCTCTGGAGGCTGGGAGACTGTAAACAATCGTATGCATAGCTGTAGGTGTTCGGGTAAACTTGTCAGGCGAGTTAGAGAGCCATCTGAGGGGTTTGGATTTAAACACTCCTAATTGCCCAGGAACTTTATTAATTGGAGCTGTAAGTTAACTCTTTGACAGAGAGAGTGAGATGGTGGTGGGGGACAGCCCTCAGTAAAGTCAGAGGCGAGAGCACAAAGCAATAAAGTAGGCAGACTCTGGTTATTGGGGGGTAGATGCTCGAGAATATCCGGGGGCACTCCCGAGGCTCGATCCCGCCTTTGCGTATGCCGAGCCCCCTTCCTCATGACCTTTGTCACGAGTGGAATGTCTCTCGCCGGCTCCCGGCACGTGGGGGTTTTCTCCCGAGGCACGACGAGGATCTCAGGGAGCCTCTCGTGCGGCGCCAGGGAAGTCAGGTCTCCATGCGCGTGGCGAGGGGGAGCGCGTCCTGGCTCTCGAGTCACGGGAGGGGACTAGGGCCTCGAGACGCGTTGAAGAAGGACTCTCGAGGTCTTTCTCGGGGGGCGGCGGGAAACCCTCGTGTCCCTCGCCTTCTGCCGGGGACCTTAGGGAACTTCCCAGGGTGCCTCTGAGAGGTGAGGGATCCTGTGGAGGTGGCGGGGCCCCTCGGGACTCCGCTGGGTCTGGCGCAACGGAAGAGGGCCTCACCTCGAGGGGAGGCAGGAACCTCAGGCTTCCTCTCCGTTTCGGACTCCGACCGCAGGGTCCCTGCAGAGTTGGGACAGGAGAGTCAGGCCTCGTCTTGTCTGAGGAAGGGAACCCCGCTGGCCTCTCGAGTTGCTCAGGGGGTCTCAGGCCCCTCGTCGAGCTGTGTGTGGAACCTGCGGGTTTTGCGGACGATGCACGGGGCTGGCAGTGCCCCTTCGTGTTGTGCCTTCACCCACAGGGTTGCCTTCGAAGAGGGGTCCGGGCCTCGGGTCCTTCTCAAGGGCGGACCGGGGAACCGGGGGCGTTCGGCATGTGGCCCCACCCACGTGGCTCGTCTCGAATTTCCTCGTGAGACCGGCCTCATCCTGAGGTGCGCCGGGAAGGCCGGGAACCCCTCCCAGACCACGCAGGGGAATCGCCTCTCCTGTCGCGATCAGGAGGGGAGAAGGGGCTCAGAGGAAGCGGTGCCGGGACCCTCGGTGTTCCCCTCGAGGGAACCCGGCGTGTCGGGGGACTTTTGGGGGTCGCAGGAAGGCTGTCACGGACCGTTTCGCCCTTCAGGGCGGAACAGGGGACTTCAATTGAGACGCCGTGGCGGGCAAGGGCCTCATCTTGCCAAGAGGTGGGAACCACGTGGTTTTTCTCGAGTTGCGGCGGGATTCTCGAGTTACGACGGGGATCTCAGCCTTCCCCTTGGGTTGGCCCTGGGAAGCCCAATCTTCCCCTCGGGTTGCGAGGGAAAGCTGGGGGTTGCGCTCGCGTCACTGCAGGGCCTAAGAGACCTCACCTAGGCGTGTGTCCGGGACCTAATATTCCTCTCCAGGGAAGGCAGGGATCTCGGGGTTGCATTCCAGGCTCCCCCGGGGAGTCAGGCCTCGTCTCGAGGGGAAGCCAAGGACTCCGCTCTCCTCTTGAGTCGCGACGCGGGTCTCTTGGAGCCCCCTGAGCGGCCTCAAGGGATTCCAGCCTCCTCTTCCGTTTGGAGAGAGGACTCGGGATTGCTCTCCAGGCCATGCAGGAAAAAAGGCCCTCAGCTCGCGAGGATGGGGGCGTCTCAGGGGTTTCCTCGAGCTGCGGCGCCCATGGGGGTTTTCCCCGAGGCACGACGAGGATCTCAGGGAGCCTCTCGTGCGGCGCCAGGGAAGACAGGTCTCCATGCGCGTGGCGAGAGGGAGCGCGTCCTGGCTCTCGAGTCACGGGAGGGGACTAGGGCCTCGAGACGCGTTGAAGAAGGACTCTCGAGGTCTTTCTCGGGGGGTGGAGGGAAACCCTCGTGTCCCTCGCCTTCTGCCGGGGACCTTAGGGAACTTCCCAGGGTGCCTCTGAGAGGCGAGGGATCCTGTGGAGGTGGCGGGGCCCCTCGGGACTCCGCTGGGTCTGGCGCAACGGAAGAGGGCCTCACCTCGAGGGGAGGCAGGAACCTCAGGCTTCCTCTCCGTTTCGGACTCCGACCGCAGGGTCCCTGCAGAGTTGGGACAGGAGAGTCAGGCCTCGTCTTGTCTGAGGAAGGGAACCCCGCTGGCCTCTCGAGTTGCTCAGGGGGTCTCAGGCCCCTCGTCGAGCTGTGTGTGGCACCCGCGGGTCTTTGCGGACGATGCACGGGGGTGGCAGTGCCCCTTCGTGTTGTGCCTTCACCCACAGGGTTGCCTTCGAAGAGGGGTCCGGGCCGCGGGTCTTTCTCAAGAGCGGACCGGGGAATCGGGGTCGTTCGGCATGTGGCCCCACCCACGTGGCTCGTCTCGAATTTCCTCGTGAGACCGGCCTCATCCTTAGGTGCCCCGGGAAGGCCTGGAACCCCTTCCAGAGAACGCAGGGGAATCGCCTCTCCTGTCGCGATCAGGAGGGGAGAAGGGGCTCAGAGGAAGCGGTTGCGGGACCCTCGGTGTTCCCCTCGAGGAAACCCGGCGTGTCAGGGAACTTTTGGTGGTCGCATGAAGGCTGGCAGGATCCTTTCCGCCCTTCAGGGCGGAAGAGGGGACTTCCCTTGAGACACCGTCGCGGGCAAGGGTCTCATCTTGCCAGGAGTTTGGAACCACGTGGTTTTTCTCGAGTTGCGGCGGGATTTTCGAGTTACAATGGGGATCTCAGCCTTCCTCTTGGGTTGGCCCTGGGAAGCCCAATCTTCCCCTCGAGTTGCAAGGGAAATCTGGGGGTTGCGCTCGAGTCACTGCAGGGCCGAAGAGACCTCACCTAGGCGTGTGTCCAGGACCTACTATTCCTCTCCAGGAAAAGCAGGCATCTCGGGGTTGCATTCCAGGCTCCCCCGGGGAGTCAGACCTCGTCTCGAGGGGAAGCCAAGGACTCCGCTCTCCTCTCGAGTCGCGACAAGGATCTGTTGGAGCCCCCTGAGCGGCCTCAACGGAGTCCAGCCTGCTCTTCAGTTTGGAGAGAGGACTCGTGATTGGTCTCCAGGCCATGCAGGAATATAAGGCCCTCATCTCGCGATGACCGGGGTGTCTCATGTGTTTCCTCGAGCTGCCGCGGCAGTGTGGGTTTCCTCACGAGGTACGATGAGGATCTCAGGGAGCCTCTCGTGCAGTGCCAGGTTAGTCAGGTCTCCATGCGCGTGAAGAGGGGGCGCGTGCCATGGCTCTCGAGTCATGGTAGGGGAATCGCGAGTCAACACATTTTGAAGCACTCTCGAGGTCTTTCTCGAGTCATGGCAGAAAACCCAGGGTTCCCTCGACTTGTGCCTGTGACCTCAGGGAGCTTCTCATTGTGCCTCTGAGAACTCAGGGATACTGTGGAGTTGGTAGGGGCCTCTCGGGACTCCACTGGGTGTGGTGCAATGGAAGAGGGCCTCATCTCGAGTGGACGCAGGAACCTCAGGCTTCCTCTCCGTTTCTGACTCGGATCCCATGGTCCCTGCAGAGTAGGGACAAGAGAGTCACACCTAGTCTTCTGTTGAGGAATGGACCTTCGTTTGCCTTTCGAGTTGTTTACAGGGTGACAGGCCACTTGTCGAAATGTCTGTGGGACCTGCGGGTTTTTCTAGACGATGCACGCGGGTGTCAGTGCCCCTTCGTGTTGTGCCTTCATCCACAGGTTTTCCTTCAAAGAGGTGTGCTGGCATCGGGTTCTTTTCAAGAGTGGACCGTGAAATTGGGGTCTTTCGGCATGTGGCACCACCCACGAGGCTACGTCTCGAACTTCCTCATGAGACCGGCCTCATCCTGAGGTGCGCCCGGAAGGTCGGGAACCCCTTGCAGACAGAGAAGGGGAGTCGACCCTCCTGTCGCAATCAGGAGAGGAGAAGGGGTCAGATGAAGTGGTGCCGGGAACCTCGGTGTTCCCCTTGAGTGAGTCTGGTATGTCGCGGAACTTTTGGGGTCGCATCAAGGGTGCCAAGTACCGTTTCGCACTTCAGGATGGAACGTGGGACTTCTCTTGAGATGCTGTAGCGGACAAAGGGCCTCATCTTGCGATGACGAGGGAAGCACGTGGATTTTCTCGAGTTTCGGTGGGATTCTCGAGTTTCGACGGGGAATTCAGGCTTCCTCTTGTGTTGGCCCAGGAAGTCTAATCTTCCATTCGAGTTGCCAGGGAGAGCTGTGGATTGGGCTCCATTCACTGAAGGGCAAACTAGACCTCATCTAGGCTTGTATCCAGGACTTAATGTTCCTCTCCATAGGCGACAGGGATTTGGGGTTGCATTCCATACTCACCCGGGGAGTCAGGCCTCATCTCGAGGGGAAGCAAAGGACTCCACTCTCTTCTCGAGCCGTGACAGGTATCTCTTGGAGCCCACTGAGTGGTCTTTGCTCTGTAGGAGAGCTCTAGTGTACATAAGCCTGTACATAAGTGAACACAGACATTCTGTGTGCATGTTGCTGCGTACCCAAAATAGGGCCACAAGGAGCCTCATGCTCTCCATGCAGCGCGGAAGCTGTGCAGCCACGCAGCAGCTGAAGAATCCAACCAATTGCTCTTTTCTTACCTCTGACAGAGCTCGCATTGCCGTAGCCCTTGGCAGTTTGGAAACACTGGACCCTAACCCCTCTCAAAGTAGGCCTGGGTTCTAGTTCGAATAGAAAGTCAATAGCGGAGCTGAGGACAGGAACGCGGCAGTCATTTATCACACGCTCCTGCAGCCTGCTACTACAGGGACACTAACGCTAGAAGCTAGGAATGTCTTTGCAAGGTGCGCAAAGGACAAGGGAGAACCTCGACCCTGACTCTAGTATTTCAGCCCCCTGAGCAGATCTGAGGTTCTCCCGCTGTAGAAGCTAACCCATTCCTTTCAAATACAGGCTTCCTAACACAGGGCCAGTTGGCTGCTTGCTCTTCCACGAAGCAGGCTTCCTTAACTTGCAAACTGCGAATTCCGCTTAACAGCCTGGAGGAAAAATCGCTTCTTGGAAGATTTTTTTCAGAGGCTGTATCCCCGGAGCTGGGGCCAAGCTAGGGGACCCATACTGGCAAGGGAAGGCAAAACCACATCCAATGTCTTTGCTCTGGAGGACAGCTTTGGTGAGCCTAAGTCTTTCAGGAATATTTCTGGCTCCAACAGAGTCAAATTCTGTGTGTGAAGCTGCACAGCCAAAATAGGGGAACAGAGAGCCTGATTCTCTCTGTGTAGCTTTGAAGCTGTCATTCAAACAACAGCTTGAGAATCCATACAATGCTCTCCCTTACTGCTAAGAGAATTCTCATTGCTGTCGTCCTTGACAGTTTGTAGAAATCCGCACCCTAACCCTTCTCCAAGTAGGCCTGGGTCCTAGCTCGGAACAACAGGCAACGGCGGAGCTGAGGCCAGTAAGGCACAAGTGAGGTCTCACACACTCTTGTAGCCTGATCGTCCAGGAGCAGTAAGGCCTCTTTTTCCCTGCAGGAGGCTCGCTTGCCTTGCCTCCTGTGAACTGCATTTCCCAGCCTGGGCGCAAAGCTGTTCCTGGAGATTTTTTCTCAGGGGCTGTTTCCCTGGAGCTGGGTCGGACCTCGGGGGCCCAACTCACAGGGGAAGACAAAACCACATGGACAGGTCTATGCTCTGTAGGAGAGCTCTAGTGAACCTCATCTCTCAGGAACATTCTTGGCTTCTACAGAGACACCTCTGTGCATGAAGCTACACACCCAACATAGTGGCAAAGGGAGTCTGATTCTCTCCGTGGGTGCTGATGCTTTGTGGCAAAGCACCTGCTAAGAATCCATCCGCATAGGCTTCCCTCACCTTGACAGAGGTCTCATTGCTGTAGTCCTTGGCAGTTTGGAAAGAAGCAGACCCTTACCCTTCACCAAGTAGGCCCTTGTCCTTGTTTGAATGGAAAGGCAGTAGCTGAGCTGAGGCCAGTAAGGCGCCAGTCAAGTCTGACATATTCCCGATGCCTGCTCCTTCATGGAAAATAACGTTAGAATCTGGGAATGTCTTTGCAAGGCTGGCAAAGGGCAGTCAGGAACCTCGACCCTGCCTCTGGAATTTCTATCTTCTCAGCACATCCGGAGGTCTCGGTCAGGAGAAACTAACCCATTCCTTGCAAATATAGGCTTCCAAACACAGGCCGGTTGGCTGTCTCTTCTTGCCGAAGGAAGCTTGCTTATCCCACCTCCTGCGAACTCCGCTTCCCAGCCTGGGGGATAAGAGGTTCTTGGAGATCTTTTCTCAGAGGCTGTTTCCACGAAGCAGGGGCTGATCCTGGAGACCCACACGCACAGGGGAAGGGAAAACCGCATGGATAAGTCTTTGCTCTCTAGGAGTGCTCTAGTGAACCTCAGTCTATGCGGAATGTTCTTGGCTCCAACGGGGACATCTCTGTGTGGGAAGCTGCATAGCCAACATAGAGACACAGAGACCTGATTCTCTCTGTGCAGCTTTGACGCTGTCGTTCAAACAACAAATTGAGAATCCACACAATGCTCTCCCTTACCACTGAGAGAGTTATCATTGCTGTAGCCCTTCGCAGTTTCTGGAAATCGGCACACAAAGACTTCTCCAAGTAGGCCTGGGTTCAAGTTCAGATGAACATGCAATAGCGGAGCTGAGGCCAGTAAGGCACCAGTCAGGTGTCACACACTCTGGCAGCCTGCTCCTCCAGGGACAGTAAGGCCTCTATTTCCCTTCAGGAGGCTCGCTTGCCTTACTTCCTGTGAACAGCGTTTCCCAGCCTGGGCGGAAAGCAGTTCCTGGAGATCTTTTCTCAGGGGCTGTTTCCCCGGAGTTGGGGCGGACCTCGGGGACCCAACTCACAGGGGAAGGCAAAACCAAATGGACAGGTCTATGCTCTGTAGGAGATCTCTAGTGAACTGCCGGGGTCCAGCCCCAGCTGATCCAGGGTATTCGAAGCAGAGATGGCGTAGGCGAGGGTCAGGGAACAACTGCTTAATTAAACGTTAATTAAGGATATAAAGAGTAATAAAATGAGGATAGCTCAGTAGGAAAATTCAGTGGAGAAAAGAGGCTGAGTAGCTTGGTTTACGCGGGGGACCAATAAAACTTCAAGACAAGAAGCTTGCACCACTTACGTAGGCCGCAGGCGTCCTTCCGTTCTCCCGAAGGAGAGGAGACACTGAGGCCTCCCCGGTCGGATCTTAGAAGCCCAGGCAAAATTAGTAAGCTTGGTGGGTTCCGCGCTCCAGATGGAGACTCAACCAGAGTGAGAGAGAGAGAGAGAGACATGGGGAGACCAGTATTTCGAGAAACTGATCCTAATTCTTTATTTTCCATGGTCTACTTTTATACACTGAGATGTTATGCCAAAGTCACGTGGGGTCAGCAGTCCTGACTTTTATCAAAGTCAGGTGCTTCATACAAAAGTATACAGAGGTCTTAGGGGTGTTACATCATCTTCTGGCCGGGGGGCCTGCTGACAATTTACGACCCTCTCCTTGTGACAGCGGTCAGTCAACCAGGACACTTATTTCTCCAGGGGTGATTATTCTTAAAACAGACGCCACCCAAATAAAGTTACATTCCTATAGGGTGAGGGTGTAGTGGGTTTTAGTTAAGGAAAGAATTTACTTAGCCTAAGGTCTAACGTGATTTATATCAAAGGTTAATACTTATTTCTTCTATATATTCATTAATGTGTATAAGGGCAGGGGATGTGGAGACTTAGCAGTAAACATCAGCTCAACAAATGAAAAACCCTTCACCAATATGATTTCTAATCAGCCCATTATACTTATACTAATAATTTTCTAACTTTTCTAAGGAACCTGTTTTTAGAAGGTTTAAAGCATCTCGTGCCTCTCATGGTTGGGAGGCTGTGAGCAATCACATGTGGCCGGACAAGCCTGTCAGGCAGGCTAGAGAACCTTCAGAGGAGTTTGTAGGTTAAAACACTCTTGTCACACCCAGGGGTTTTTATCAACTCGAGCTCTAGGTTAACTCCTTCTCCGAAAGAGGTGGTGGGGGACAGCCCCCCGTAAAGTCAGAGGTGTAGGTGAGAGCACAAAGTAGTAAGGTAGGCAGGCTCTGGTTATGGGGGTAGATGCTCGAGGATTTCCAGGGGGACTCCTGAGGCTCGATCCCGCCTTTGCGTATGTCGAGCCTCCTTCCTCATGACCTTTGCCATGGGTGGAGTGCCTCACTCTGGCCCCCAACAGTGAACCTCCTCTCTCAGGAACATTCTTGGCTCCTATCGAGACACCTCTGTGTGTAGCTACACACGCAACGTAGGGGCAAAGGGAGCCAGATTCTTTCCGTGGGGTGCTGATGCTTTGTGGCAAAGCACCTGCTTGAAAATCCATCAGCTTACGCTTCCCTCGCCTTGACAGAGGTCTCATTGCTGTAGCCCTTGGCAGTTTGGAAAGAAGAGGACCCTTACCTCTCATAAAGTGGGCCCTTGTCCTAGTTTGAAAGGAAAGGCAAGAGCTGAGCTGAGGCCAATAAGGCGCCAGTCAAGTCTGACATATTCCCGAAGCCTGCTCCTTCATGGAAAATAACGCTGTAATCTAGGAATGTCTCTGCAAGGCTGGCAAAGGGCAGTCAGGAGCCTGCACCCTGCCTCTGGAATTACCGACTTCTGAACAGATCTGGAGGTCTCCCTTAGGGGAAGCTAACCCATTCTTCCAAATAGAGGCTTCCAAACGCAGGCCGCTTGGCTGCCTCTTGCTCTCTGAAGGAGGCCTGCTTTTCCCGCCTCCTATGAATCCCACATCCCAGCCTCTGGGAAAAGCGGATCTTGAAGATCTTTTCTCAGGGGTTGTTTCCACGGAGCTGGGGCTAAGCCTGGAGACCCAAACTAACAGGGGAAGAAAAACCACATGTACAAGTCTTTGCTCTCTAGGAGAGCTCTAGTGAACTTCACTCTGTCACGAACATTCTTGATTCATATGGAGACACCCCTGTGTGCGAAGCTGCGTACCCAACATGGGGGCACAGAGAGCCTGATTCTCTCTGTGTAGCTTTAAAGATGTCGTTCAAAAAACACCTTGAAAATCCATACAATGCTCTTCCTTACCCGTGACAGAGTTCTCATTGCTGTAGCCCTTGGCAGTTTTTAGAAATCCGCACCCAAACCCTTCTCCAAGTAGTCCTGGGTCCTAGTTCGGAGGAACATGCAATGGCGGAGCTGAGGCCAGTAAGGCACCAGTCAGGTCTCACACACTCTGCAGCCTGATCGTCCAGGGACAGTAAGCCCTCTTTTTCCCTGCAGGAGGCTCACTTGACTTCCCTCCTGTGAGCTGCATTTCCCAGCCTGGGGGAAAAGAGGTCCCTGGAGATCTTTTCTCAGGGGCTCCTTCCCCGGAGCTGGGGAGGACCTCGAGGACCCAACTCACAGGGGAAGGCAAAAGCATATGGACAGGTCTATGCTCTGTAGGAGAGCTCTAGTGAACCTCATCTCTCAGGAACATTCTGGCCTCCTATAGAGACACCTCTGTATGTGAAGCTACACACCCAACATAGGGGCAAATGGAGCCTGATTCTCCCCGTGGGGTGCTGATGCTTTGTGGCAAAGCACCTGCTTGATGATCCATCCACTTAGGCTTCCCTCGCCTTGACAGAGGTCCCATTGCTGTAGCCCTTGGCAGTTTGGAAAGAAGAAGACCCTTACCCTTCATAAAGTAGGCCTTTGTCCTAGTTTGAATGGAAAGGTAATAGCTGAGCTGAGGCCAATAAGGTGCCTGCCAAGTCTGACATACTCCCGTAGCCTTCACCTTCATGGAAAATAACTCTAGAATCTGGGAATGTCTTTGCAAGGCTGGCAAAGGGCAGTCAGGAACCAGCACCCTGCCTCTGGAATTACCGACTTCTGAGCAGATCTGGAGGTCTCCTTTAGGAGAAGCTAACCCATTCTTTCCAAATAGAGGCTTCCAAACAGGCCAGTTGGCTGCCTTTTCGCGCCCGAAGGAGGCCTGCTTTTCTCGCATCCTATGAAGCCCTGTTCCCAGCCTCTGGGAAAAGCGGATCTTGAAGATATTTTCTCAGGGGTTGTTTCCATGGAGCTGGGGCCGAGACCAGAGACCCAATCGCACAGGGGAAGGAAAACCACATGGACAAGTCTTTGCTCTCCAGGAGACCTCTAAGTGAAACTTACTGTGTCAGGAACGTTCTTGACTCCTATGGAGACACCCCTGTGTGTGAAGCTGTGTACCCAACAAGGGGGCACACAGGGCCTGATTCTCTCTTTGCAGCTTTGAAGCTGTCGTTCAAACAACAGCTTGAGAATCCATACAATGCTCTCCCTTACCTCTGAGAGACTTCTCATTGCTGTAGCCTTTGGCAGTTTTTACAAATCCTCACCCAAACCCTTCTCCAAGTAGGCCTGGGTCCTGGTTTGGATGGCCATGCAATGGCGGAGCTGAGGTCAGTAAGGCACCAGTCAGGTGTCACACACTCTGGCAGCCTGCTCCTCCAGGGACAGTAAGGCCTATTTTTCCCTGCAGGAGGCTCGCTTGCCTTGCCTCCTGTGAACTGCGTTTCCCAGCCTGGGCAAAAAGCGGTTCCTGGAGATCTTTTCTCAGGGGCTCTATCCCCAGAGCTGGGGTGGACCTCGGGGACCCATCTCACAGGGGAAGGAAAAACCACATGGACAGGTCTATGCTCTGTAGGAGACGCCAGTGTGTTTCATCTCTTAGGAACATTCTTGGCTCGTACAGAGACACCTCTGTGTGTAAAGCTACACACCGAACATAGGGGCACAGGGAGCCTGATTCTCTCCGTGGGGTGCTGATGCTTTGTGGCAAAGCACCTGTTTGAGAATCCATCTGCTTACTCTTCCCTCGCCTTGACAGAGGTCTCATTGCTGTGTCTCTTGGCAGTTGGGAAAGAAGTAGACCCTTACCCTTCACCAAGTAGGCCCTGATCCTAGTTTGAAAGGAAAGGCAATAGCTGAGCTGAGGCCAGTAAGGCACCCGTCAACTCTGACATATTCCCGATGCCTGCTCCTTCATGGAAAATATTGCTAGAATCTAGGAATGTCTTTGCAAGGCTGGCAAAGGGCAGTCAGGAACCTCGACCCTGCCTCTGGAATATCTATCTTCTGAGCAGATCTGGAGGTCTCCTTCTGGAGAAGCTAACCCATTCCTTGCAAATAGAGGCTTCCAAACACAGGCTAGTTGGCTGCCTCTTCTTGCCTGAAGGAGGCTTGCTTTTCCTGCCTCCTATGATCCCTGGTTTCCAGCATGGGGGAAAAGCAGATCTTGGAGATCTTTGCTCAGGGGTTGTTTCCACGGAGCTGGGGTTGTGCCCAGAGACCCACACATACAGGGGAAGGCAAAACCACATGAACAAGTCTTTGCTCTCTAAGAGAGCTCTAGTGAACCTCAGTCTTTGACGAACGTTCTTGGCTCCTATGCAGACACCTCTGTGTGTGAAACTGCGTACCCAACATGGCGGCAAAGAGCCTGATTCTCTCTGTGCAGGTTTAATGCTGTCGTTCAGAAAACAGCTTGAGAATCCATACAATTCTCGCCCTTACCTCTGAGAGAGTTCTCATTGCAGTAGCCCTTGGAAGTTTGTAGAAATCTGCACCTAAACCCTTCTCCAAGTAGGCCTGAGTCCCAGTTCGGAGGAACAAGCAATGGCGGAGCTAAGACCAGTATGGCACCAGTCAGTTTTCACACACTCTGGCAGCCTGCTCCTCCAGGGACAGTAAGGTTCTTTTTCTCTGCAGGAGGCTCACTTGCCTTACTTCCTGTGAAAAGCTTTTCCCAGCCTGGGCGAAAAGCGGTTCCTGGAGATCTTTTCTCAGAGGCTGTTTTCTCGGAGCTGGGGTGGACCTCGGGCACCCAACTCACAGGGGAAGGCGAAACCACATGTACAGGTGAGCACTCTGTAGGAGAGCTCTTGTGAGCCTCATCTCTCAGGAACATTCTTGGCTCCTGTAGAGACACCACTGTGTGTGAATCTACACACCCCACATAGGGGCAAAGGGAGCCTGATTCTCTCCGTGGGGTGCTGATGCTTGGTGGCAAAGAACCTTCCTGATAATCCATCCGCTTATGCTTCCCTCGCATTTACGGAGGTCTCATTGCTGTAGCCCTCGGCAGTTTGGAAAGAAGAAGACCCTTACCCTTCATAAAGTAGGGCCTTGTCCTACTTTGAATGGAAAGGCAATAGCTGAGCTGAGGCCAATAAGGCGCCAGTCAAGTCTGACATATTCCCAAAGCCTGCTTCTTCAGGAAGATAACTGTAGAATCTAGGAATGTCTTTGCAAGGCTGGCAAAGGGCAGTCAGGACCCTGCACACTGCCTCTGGAATTACCGACTTCTGAACAGATCTGGAGGTCTCCCTTAGGGGAAGCTAACCCATTCTTCCAAATAGAGGCTTCCAAACGCAGGCCGCTTGGCTGCCTCTTGCTCTCTGAAGGAGGCCTGCTTTTCCCGCCTCCTATGAACCCCACATCCCAGCCTCTGGGAAAAGCGGATCTTGAAGATCTTTTCTCAGGGGTTGTTTCCACGGAGCTGGGGCCGAGCCTGGAGCCCCAAACGCACAGGGGAAGAAAAACCACATGGACAAGTCTTTGCTCTCTAGGAGAGCTCTAGTGAACCTCACTCTGTCAGGAACGTTCTTGTTTCCTATGGAGACACCCCTGTCTGTGAAGCTGTGTACCGAACATGAAGACACAGAGTCTGATTCTCTCTGTGCAGCTTTGAAGCTGTCGTTCAAACAACAGCTTGAAAATCCATACAATGCTCTTCCTTACCCGTGACACAGTTCTCATTGCTATACCCCTTGGCAGTATTTAGAAATCCATACCCAAACCCTTCTCCTAGTAGGCCTGGGTCCTAGTTCAGAGGAACATGCAATGGCGGAGCTGAGGCCAGTAAGGCACCAGTCAGGTCTCACACACTCTTGCAGCCTGATCGTCCAGGGACACTAAGGCCTGTTGTGCCTTGCAGGAGGCTCGCTTGCGTTACCTCCTGTGAACTGCGTTTGCCAGCCTGGGGGAATAGCGGTCCCTGGAGATCTTTTCTCAGGGGCTCCTTCCCCTGAGCTGGGGCGGACCTCAGGGACCCAACTCACAGGGCAAGGCAAAACCATATGGACAGGTCTATGCTCTGTAGCAGACTTCTAGTGAACCTCATCTCTCAGGAACATTCTTGGCTCCTATAGAGACACTTCTGTGTGTGAAGCTGCGTACCTAACATAGGGGCACAGAGAGCCTGATTCTCTCAGTTCATTTTGACCCTGTCGTTCAGAAAACAGCTTGAGAATCCATAAAATGCTCTCCCTGACCGCTGAGAGAATTCTCACTGCTGTAGCCCTTGGCACTTTGTAGAAATCCGCAGCCAAACGCTTCTCCAAATAGGCCTGGGTCCTAGTTCGGAGGAACAGGCAATGGTGGAACTGAGGCCAGCAAGGCAACAGTCAGGTTTCACACACTCTGGCAGCCTGCTCCTCCAGGGACAGTAAGGCCTCTTTTTCTCTGCAGGAGATTCGCTTGCCTTACTTCCTGTGAACAGCGTTTCCCAGCCTCAGCGAAGCCGTTCCTGGAGATCTTTTCTCAGGGACAGTTTCCCCGGAGGTGTGGTGGACCTCGAGGACCCAACTCACAGGGGAAGGAAAAACCACATGGACAGGTCTATGCTCTGTAGGAGAGGTTTAGTGAACCTAATCTCTCAGGAACATTCTTGGCTCCTATAGAGACAACTCTGTGTGTGAAGCTACACTCCCAACATTGGGGAACAGGGATCTTGGTTCTCTCCGTGGGGTGCTGATGCTTTGTAGCAAAGCACCTGCTTGAGAATCCGTCCTCTTAGGCTTCCCTCGCCTTGACAGAAGTCTCATTGCTGTAGCCCTTGGCAGTTTCAAAGAAGAAGACCCTTACACTTCATAAACTAGGCCCTTGTCCTAGTTTGAATGGAAAGGCAATAGCTGAGCTGAGGCCAATACGGAGCCAGTCCCCTCTGACACATTCCCGAAGCCTGCTCCTTCATGGAATATAACTCTAGAATCTTGGAATGTCTTTGCAAGGCTGGCAAAGGGCAGTCAGGAACCAGCACCCTGCCTCTGGAATTACCGACTTCTGAGCAGATCTGGAGGTCTCCTTTAGGAGAAGCTAACCCACTCCTTCCAAATAGAGGCTTCAAAACACAGGCAGGTTGGCTGCCTTTCGTGCCTGAAGGAGGCTTGCTTTTCTCTCCTCCTATGAACTCCAGTTCCCAGCCTCTGGGAAAAGCGTATCTTGAAGATATTTTCTCAGGGCTTGTTTCCACGGAGCTGGGGCCGAGCCCGGGGCCCAAAGGCACAGGGGAAGGCAAGACCACATGGACAGGTCTATGCTCTGTAGCAGACCTCTTGTGAACCTCATCTCTCAGGAGCATTCTTGGCTCCTATAGAGACACCTCTGTGTGTGAAGCTGCGTACCTAACATAGGGGCACAGAGAGCCTGATTCTCTCTGTTCATTTTGACGCTGTCATTCAGAAAACAGCTTGAGAATCCATAAAATGCTCTCCCTTACCACTGAGAGAATTCTCACTGCTGTAGCCCTTGGCACTTTGTAGAAATCTGCACCCAAATGCTTTTCCAAGTAGGCCTGGGTGCTAGCTCGGATGAACAGGCAATGGCGGAGCTGAGGCCAGTAAGGCAACAGTCAGGTTTCACACACTCTGGCAGCCTGCTCCTCCAGGGACTGTAAGGCCTCTTTTACTCTGCAGGAGATTCGCTTGCCTTACTTCCTGTGAACAGCATTTCCCAGCCTCGGCGAAGCGGTTCCTGGAGATCTTTTCTCAGGGACAGTTTCCCCGGAGGTGTGGCGGACTTCGAGGACCCAACTCACAGGGGAAGGCAAAACCACATGGACAGGTCTATGCTCTGTAGGAGAGGTTTAGTGAACCTAATCTCTCAGGAACATTCTTGGCTCCTATAGAGACAACTCTGTGTGTGAAGCTACACTCCCAACATTGGTGCACAGGGAGCTTGATTCTCTCCGTGGGGTGCTGATGCTTTGTGGCAAAGCACCTGCTTGAGAATCCATCCTCTTAGGCTTCCCTCACCTTGACAGAGGTCTCATTGCTGTAGCCTTGGCAGTTTGCAAAGAAGAAGACCCTTACCCTTCATAAAGTAGGGCCTTGCCCTAGTTTGAATGGAAAGGCAATAGCTGAGCTGAGGTCAATAAGGAGCCAGTCCTGTCTGACACATTCCCGAAGCCTGCTTCTTCATGGAAAATAACTCTAGAATCTAGGAATATCTTTGCAAGGCTAGCAAAGGGCAGTCAGGAACCAGTACCCTGCCTCTGGAATTAACAACTTCTGAGCAGATCTGGAGGTCTCCTTTAGGAGAAGCTAACCCATTCCTTCCAAATAGAGGCTTCAAAACACAGGCAGGTGGGCTGCATTTTTGTTCCCGATGGAGGCGTGCTTTTCTCTCCTCCTACGAACCCCGGTTCCCAGACACTGGGAAAAGTGGATCTTGAAGATATTTTCTCAGGGGTTGTTTCCACGGAGCTGGGGCCGAGCCTGGAGACCCAAAGGCACAGGGGAAGGCAAGACCACATGGACAAGCCTTTGCTCTTTAGTATAGCTCTAATGAACCTCACCCTGTCAGGATCTTTCTTGATTCCTACGGAGACACACCTGTGTGTGAAGCTGCGGCTACAGAGAGCCTGATTCCCTCCGTTTACCGCTGAGTCTGCATTGCCAAGCAACAGCTTGGGAACGCAGCCTGGGGCACTTCCCTTCCCTCGGACAGAGCTCTCCTTGCGGTAGGCCTTGGTAGTTTGCATACAATGGGGCCCTAAGCCCTCTGCAAGTTGGCCTGGCTCCTAGGTCCAAAGGGCAGGCCAGAGCGGAGCTGAGGCTGTCAGGCTCCAGACACATCTCCCATACTCCTACATCCTGCTCCTACCCGGGCGTGAACGCTAGAAGCTGGGAAGGTACCTGGACCGTGCAGGGGCGGGGCGAACGCGGGCGGCGTGGGGCGGGGGTCGGCTTCTGGCGGGGGTGGGGGCGGGCTTCCCAGTTGTGCTCTCAGAGGTGGACACTGAGGCTGAAAACTCGCCGGGAGCGCACCCGGGACAGGTAAACCCGGGCTGCGGGGGTCGAGATTCAGATGGCTTTGGGTGGGGGTCGGTCCCAGTTGTGCTCCCGGGGTCGCCACTGCGGCTGGGAACGCGCAGGGAGCGCGGCAGGGGCGGGGCTAACCCTGGCGGAGCGGGGCGGGGTCGGCTCACGGGGGGGATGGGGAGGGGTTCCCAGTTGCGCTCTCGGGGGTTGCAACTGCGGCTGGGAACGCCCATTTCGTCCGCTCCTGGGTCCCCAAGGATCGCCATCCCGTGGGTGCAGTGGAGGGCTGCGGACCACAGGTAAGGGAACTGGGACTGCGTGGAGCAGGGAACCAAGTATTCCGCCGTCTGTTGACACATTCTCGGAGCTCCCCAACCTGGCGGTCGCAGAAAGGCCTTGACTTTGGGGTCAAGGCCTTTACCACTCCACCCCTCTGCTGAAAAATCTCAGAGTCTGCGCGGTTTTTCCAAGCAGCCTAGTGTCCGCTGGAAGTCCAAGGGACAGAACACTGAACTCTGGCCGGCTGGCCCAGCCCTCTTCTGGCACTTTGTAAGCCAGCGGGCCCTTGAGCACCTGCTGGGATGGGAAAGGGAAGGGTCCATGGATTGCACCCTAGAAACTTAGTAGGGTGCATGGATTTCAAACCCTGGTGGCCGCCCAGGCAGCAAAGAAGTGGGGAGGGCACCTTGCTGCCCTTTCATGGCAGAATCTGTGGTTGTCCAGCTGCGTGGGCCTTTTCATGAGGACCCTGTGCAATAAAAGTTTGGTGTTTTGGAACTGAATAATTAGAACGTGTAAAAGCTTTAAATTATGTGGTGGTGTAATTAAAAAACAAAACAAAACAAAACCAAGCTCCAAGTGTTTTGCAAATGGAGGTTTAAATATTGAAGGACTGTATTCCTTGCACTGTGGCATTCTATCAAGAAGTGTGCAGGATTTTTTTTTTTTAAGAAAAGTGTTCGAAGTGAGGGAAACAGGAAACCCAGAGGTGCCCCTGTATTTTGGGGAAAGCCTTAGGAGGTCACTTGGAAATGCTGCTGGCTGTGCGGGAGGGGGGCAGATGGGCTGTGCAGGCTTGTCCTTTGCATGGATGTTCTTGTGTGTGGAAACCCAGCTCGGAGCCATCTCCTGATGTGTAAGAATTTCGCAGACAAACCTTGAGCTAAGCAATGCATTTTTTCCTAAGAAAATGTTTGTCTTAAGCGATGTAAATATCCTATGTATTTCCGCTAGACTCTGGCTTCAGGTCGGTTCCCCCAAAAGGCTCAGAAGCGATTTGAACAAAACAGCATGTTTTCCTCCTAGCTTGTTCTCCTTATCTATGTTAAGGAAATGATATATTTGCCTGCAATACTGCCTTTCTTCAAGATTCATGTCAATCAAGTTTTGGCCCGGGATGACTCACCTGCTGCCAATATTATCTCAATGCGTGTCGTGGGGGAGGGGCCTGGTGCCATTCCCTGAAACAGTTCCTTTCTTTCCTTAGCTGACTGCTAGTGCCTGTAGAATATCTGGCTAAAGACCAGCAGGGGGTACTCTTACTACCCCCCCCCACCCCGCCTCGAGTCTAAGTCAGCAGCTTTCTCTATCTCTTTAATACTTTAATAACACTTGATGACACAAAAGCTCTGAGCGATCAAATCATATCAAATCTTCATTTCAGATTGAAGATGCATTCCATGGTATTGCCATGTTAAGTCTTTCCATCGTTATGGAATATCTGTCCATGTATTCAGGATAGTTTTCAGCCAGGGTGTATAATTTCCAGTGTGCCAGTCTTGTCATCCTCGTTACATCCATGGCAAAGTGTTTTATTCATGTTGATATTATTGAAAGGGAATTTTTTAAAATTCCTTTTCAGATTATTATCTGCTAATGTATACAGATAAAACTGTGTAATCATTCATTTTTATCAGTTTGGACAGCTTGATAGTTGTCTTTAATTTCTTTACTTTCTGACACTTTAAGATTATCCTGGGACACATATGTAATGCCTCACCCCTAAATTCAGACATGTGTTCAAAGAACTTCTGTCCTTTTATTTATTTATTTATTCTTTAACATTGAAATCGTTTTGACTATGCTGGGTGTTTGTTGCTAGATGGAAGTAGCTAGGACCTCTGGACTGCAGTCTCTCATCTCTTGCTGACCTCTTGTTGACCTCTGCAGAATCCTGGTAGGTGGGAGCTTGTTAGTTCCTTGTTCCTTATCAGAACCTCCTGTGGTAAGTGTTTTTCTCTTCTCTGTTGCCTGGTAAGGGTGGGTGGTCATGGGCATCCCAAAGTTGGCTAGAAGTCAATTATTTAGGCAGGCTTGTGCACAGATATGGGAGAAGGCAATGGCACCCCACTCCTGGAAAATCCCAAGGATGGAGGAGCCTGGTAGGCTGCAGTCCATGGGGTGGCTAAGAGTCGGACACCACTGAGTGACTTCGTTTTCACTTTTCACTTTCATGCATAGGAGGAGGAAATGGCAACCCACTCCAGTGTTCTTGCCTAGAGAACCCCAGAGACTGCGGGGCCTGGTGGGCTGCCATCTATGGCGTGGCACAGGGTCGGCCTCAACTGAACCACTTAGCAGCTGCAGCAGCAGCAGCAGCAGTGCATAGATATCAAAGGGGATGAGAACAGTCAGGTAGGATCACATATGTCATCGTGAAACAATACTTCTCCTCTTAGCCAAAGCTAACGAAAGATTTCTGTTCTAGGTCAACCTAGAAGAGATCACTTAAGAGGTAAAGAAACTTAAACTCCATTAGCAAAGGCAGTTCAACATCTCAAGAAAACTTGTGCTAGGCACAAAACTCTTTTCTGGGGGCCTACTTTCCCTACAACCTCCTTATCCCATTCTGTACCCATTCCTTTGCTTCTCCCGTCCTGAAAATGCCACCTCTAAGACAGAACTACTTCGTTTTCCTTCTTAAAGTGTGATTGCATTCCATACATTCTTGTAATAACAAGTCATACATTTCCCTTCAGCAACCAAGAACTGACTCTTATATTGGCATTTGATAGATTGGTGAGCATACCTATCAGTGATAATAGCGCCCACCCCGCTTCCTGCAAGAACAGAACAAAACAAAACAAAACAAAAAAATTGCTTTCTTACATTTAATATGTTCGGATGGTGCCAGTCACTATTCATGCAGAGTCAAAAATCTCTTTTGTTTCTGTGTAAAAGGGAGGTCCTTTCAAGTCGTGAATGTTTAAGAAGTTTCATTTATTTGGAAGTGACCTAGCTATTCAATACACTGTCGTCACTTAGTTTAGCACCAGGATAGAAACTCAGGTAACCAAAACACCTGGAGGAACGATTGTAAGTTCAGTTCAGTTCAGTTGCTCAGTCGAGTCTGACTCTTTGTGACCCCGTGGCCTGCAGGACGCCAGGCTTCCGTGTCCATCACCAACTCCAGGGGCTTGCTCAAACTCATGTCCATCGAGTCAGTGATGCCATCCAACCATCTTATCCTCTGTCATCCCCTTCTCCTCTGCCTTCAATCAAGACTATGAGAGGCAGATATTTTAGAGTATAATTATTGTTAAGAGTTTATCTAAAAGCTCATATCACATTTACATATTTTACATTGGTTGTTGCTGTTTCCAGGTACTTTCTTGCTGACAAGCTTGTGACACATATAACAATAGAGCAATTTTTACCTCAAAAGAAACCTAGGCACTATGTACATGTTGTGCTTAATGTTGTTGACTCTTAGACATGTCTATAGTGGAGGAGCAAAACCAAAAATACTAGATATTTAATATTGACTAGTTCCCAGTTCACGGGACTCTGACATTCATTTAGGTCAATGTTTTCTTGTATTTCCAGCAGTTTGATTTGGAAGGGCTGCCTTGTCTTGAAACCATTGAAATCAGAACTCAGAACTTGAGCAATATTATCAAAAAACACAAGGCTCACACGGACATATACCTTAATCCAGACAGACAGACAAGACATCTTCCAGTTTTCCGCCTGAGATTTAAAATATTTCTTCGAGCCGTTTTTCTGGGAAGTGGGGGGGGGGGAGTGGGGGTGGCAGCGAGGCAGGCTTGGGTAACAAGCTAATTGTTGGTCATTGCATATGCAAAGAACCAGCTTTCCGGGTTCCAAGGAAAAAAGCTTCCTTGGTACCCAATTTTGTTTGGATCTATAGACTCTCATGGCCCTCCTAGGTCAGGACATCTTTCCTTTCTGTAGTCTTCGTTTGAACCCTAAATCATAGACAGCTTGGATTGTCTCTGTGGGGTGGATGTATTGTCCTCGTGTTTGACCTGGCGGCAGTAGCGAGGTCCGAGAGCCTCTCCTGGAACCGGGCGTGGGGACAGGGCTCACCGGGAGCCCCTGGTGGAAGTGGGCAATGCGCCGGGAGCGCGCCAGGGGCGGGGCGATCCCAGGCGGCGCGGGTCGGGGTTCCGGTCGGGAGGGGGTGGGGGGTGGTAACAGTTGTGCTCTCGGGGGTCCCCACTGCAGCTGGAAACGCGCTGGGAGTGCGGCAGGGGCGGGGTAAACCTGGGCTGTGCGGGTCGAGATTTAGATGGCTGTGGGTGGGGGTTCGGTCCCAGTTGTGCTCTCCGGGGTCGCCACTGCGGCTAGGAACGCCCATTTCCTATGCTAATGTGTCCCCAAGGATCCACATCTAGTGGGTGCAGCGGAGGGCTGCGGGCCACAGGTCAGAGAACTGGGACTGCTTGGAGCAGGGAACCACGTATTCCGCCCTCTGTTGGCACATTCTCAGAGCTCCCCAACCTGGCGGTTGCAGAAAGGCCTCGCCCTTGGTGTCAAGGCCTTTACCGATCCACCCCTTTGCTGAAAAATCTCAGTCTGCACGGTTTTCCCAAGCAGCCTAGTGTCCCCTGGAAGTCCAAGGGACAGAACCCTGAACTCTGGCCGGCTGGCCCAGCCCTGCTTCTGGCACTTTGTAGGCCAGCGGGCCCTGGAGCACCTGCTAGGATGAGAAAGGGAAGGGTCCGCGAATTGCACCCTAGAAAGTTAGTAGGGTGCATGGATTTCAAACCCTGGTGGCCGCCCAGGCAGCAAAGAAGTGGGGAGGGCACCTTGCTGCCCTTTCATGGCAGAATCTGTGGCTGTCCTGATGCGTGGGCCTTTTCATGGGGACCTTGTGCAATAAAAGTTTGGTGTTTTGGTACTGAATAATTAGAAATTGTAAAAAGTTTAAATTATGTGGTGGTGTAATTAAAAAACAAAACAAAACAAAACCAAGCCCCAAGTGTTTGGCACAGGGAGGTTTAAGTATTGAAGGCCTGTTTTCCTTGCACTGTGGCATTCTATCAAGAAGTGTGCAGGATTTTTTTTTTTTTAAGAAAAGTGTTCGAAGAGCTTGAAACAGGAAACCCAGAGGTGCCCCTGTATTTTGGGGAAGGCCTTAGGAGGTCACTTGGAAATGCTGCTAGCTGTGGGGGAGGGGTCAGATGGGCTGTGCAGGCTTGTCCTTTGCATTCATGTTCTTGTGTGTAGAAACCCAGCTCGGAGCCATCTACTGATGTGTAAGAATTTCGCAGACAAACCTTGAGCTAAGCAATGCATTTGTTCCTGAGGAAATGTTTGTCTTAAGCGATGTAAATATCCTATGTATATCTGCTGGACTCTGGCTTCAGGTCGGTTCCCCCAATAGGCTCAGAAGTGACTTGAACAAAACAGTATGTTTTCCTCGTACCTTGTTCTCCTAATCTATGTTAAGGAAATGATATATTTGCCTGGAATACTGCCTTTCTTCAAGATTCATGTCAATCAGTTTTTGGCCCAGGATGACTCACCTGCTGCCAATGTGACCTCAAGGCATGTCGTGGGGGAGGGGCCTGGTGCCATTCCCTGAGACAGTGCCTTTCTTTCCTTAGCTGACTGCTAGTGCCTGTAGAATATCTGGCTAGAGACCAGCAGGGCGTACACCCCGCCTCAAGTCTAAGTCAGCAGCTTTCTCTATCTCATTTATACTTTAATAACAATTGATGACACAAAAGCTCTGAGCGATCAAATCATATCAAATCTTCATTTCAGATTGAAGATGCATTCCATGGTATTGCCATCTTAAGTCTTTCCATTGTTATGGAATATCTGTCCATGTATTCAGGATAGTTTTCAGCCAGGGTGTATAATTTCCAGTGTGCCAGTCTTGTCATCCTCATTACATCCATGGCAAAGTGTTGTATTCATGTTGACATTATTGAAAGGGAATTTTTTTAAATTCCTTTTCAGATTATTATCTGCTAATATATACAGAAAAAACTGTGTAATCTTTCGTTTTTATCAGTTCAGACAGCTTGATAGTTGTCTTTAAATTCTTTCCTTTCTCATACTTTAAGATTTTCCGGGCACCGTACATGTACTGCCTCACCCCTAATCTCAGTCATGTGTTCAAAGGACTTCTGTCCTTTATTTGTTTACTTATTTTTTGCAACATTGAATTCGTTTTGACTATGCTGGGTCTCTGCTGCAAGATGGAAGTTGCTAGGACCTCTGGACTGCAGTCTTCCATCTCTTACTGACCTCTTGTTGACCTCTGCAGAATCCTGGTTGGCGGGAGCTTGTTAGTTCCTTGTTCCTTACCAGGACCTCCTGTGGTAAGTGTTTTTCTCTTCTCTGTTGCCTGGTAAGGGTGGATGGTCATTGGCATCCCAAAGCTAGCTAGAAGTCAATTATTTAGGCAGGCTTGTGCATAGATATGGGAGAAGGCAATGGCACCCCACTCCAGTACTCTTGCGTGGAAAATCCCATGGATGGAGGAGCCTGGTAGGCTGCAGTCCATGGGGTGGTTAAGAGTCGGACACCACTGAGCGACTTCACGTTCACTTTTCACTTTCATGCATGGGAGGAGGAAATGGCAACCCACTCCAGTGTTCTTGCCTAGAGAACCCCAGGGACTGCGGGGCCTGGTGGGCTGCCGTCTATGGGGTCGCACAGAGTCGGACACGACTGAAACGACTTAGCAGCAGCGGCGGCGGCAGCAGCAGCAGAAGCAAGGCATCGATATCAAAAGGGCTGCAAACAGTCAGGAAGGATCACATATGTCACCGTGAAACACTACTTCTCCACTTAGCCAAAGCTAACCAAAGATTTCTGTTCTAGGTCAACCTAGAAGAGATCACTTAAGAGGTAAAGAAACTTAAACTCCATTAGCAAAGGCAGTTCGACATCTCAAGAAAACTTGTGCTAGGCACAGAACTCTTTTCTGGGGGTCCACTTTCCCTACAACCTCCTTATCCCATTCTGTACCCATTCCTTTGCTTCTCCCATCCTGAAACTGCCACCTGTAAGACAGAACTACTTCGTTTTCCTTCCTCAAGTGCCATTGCATTCCACATACTTTCTTGATATAACAAGTCATACATTTCCCTTCAGCAACCAAGAACTGACTTTTATATTGGCATTGGCTATAGCCCGCCCCCCTCCCCCCACCCCCAAGAACAGAACAAAACAAAACAAAACAATTGCTTTCTTACATTTAACATGTCAGGATGGTGCCAGACACTATTCATGGAGAGTCAAAAATCTCTTTTGTTTCTGTGTAAAAGGGAGGTCCTTTCAAGTCGTGAATGTTTCAGAACTTTCATTTATTTGGAAATGACCTAGCTATTCAATACACTGTCGTCACAAGGATAGAAACTCGGGTAACCAAAACACCTGGAGAAACGTTTGTTAGTTCAGTTCAGTTCAGTTGCTCAGTCGTGTCTGACTCTTTGGGACCCCGTGGCCTGAAGGACGCCAGGCTTCCGTGTCTGTCACCAGCTCCAGGGGCTTGCTCAAACTCATGTCCATCGAGTCAGTGATGCCATCCAACCATCGTACCCTTGTCATCCCCTTCTCCTCTGCCTTCAATCAAGACTATGAGAGGCAGATATTTTAGAGTATAATTATTGTAAAGAGTTTGTCTAAAAGCTCATATCACATTTACATTTTTTACTTTTGTTGTTGTCGTTTCCAGGTAGTTTCTTGCTGACAAGCTTGTGACAGATATAACAATAGAGCAATTTTTACCTCAAAAGAAACCTAGGCACTATGAACATGTTGTGCTTAATGTTGTTGACTCTTAGACATGTCTATAGTGGAGGAGCAAAACCAAAAATACTAGATATTTAATATTGACTAGTTCCCAGTTCACGGGACTCTGACATTCATTTAGGTCAATGTTTTCTTGTATTTCCAGCAGTTTGATTTGGAAGGGCTGCCTTGTCTTGAGACCATTGAAATCAGAACACAGAACTTGAGCAATATTATCAAAAAACACAAGGCTCACACTGACACATACCTTAATCCAGACAGACAGACAAGACATCTTCCAGTTTTCCGCCTGAGATTTAAAATATTTCTTTGAGCCAGTCTTCTGGGGAGTGGGGGGATGGAGGTGGCAGTAAGGCAGGCTTGGGTAACAAGCTAATTGTTGGTCATTGCATATGCAAAGAACCAGCTTTCCGGGTTCCAAGGAAAAAAGTTTCCTTGGTAACCAACTTTGTCTGGTTCTATAGAATATCATGGCCCTCCTAGGTCAGGTCATCTTGCCTTTCTGTAGTCCTCGTTTTATCCCTAAATCATAGACAGCTTGGATTGTCTCTGTGGGGTGTATGTATTGTCCTCATGTTTGACCTGGCGGCAGCAGCGAGGTCCGAGAGCCTCTCCTGGAACCGGGCGTGGGGACGGGGCTCACCGAGAGCCGCTGGTGAAGGTAGGCAGCGTCTCTGGAGCGCGACAGGGGTGGGGCGCCTCGGGCGGCGCAGGGCGGGTGTCGGCTCCTGGCGGGGGTAGGGGAGGGCTTCCCAGTTGTGCTCTCGGAGATGGCCACTGCGGCTGGAAACGCGCCGGGAGCGCAGCCAGGGTGGGGTAAACCTGGGCTGCACAGGTCGAGATTCCGCTCGCTGTGGGTGGGGGGTCGGTCCCTGTTGTGCTCCCGGGGGTCGCCAATATGGCTGTGAACCCGCCGGGAGCCCGGCAGGGCCGGGACGAAACCTGGCGGCGCGGGGCGGGGTGGGGGTCCGTTCGCAGCGGGGGTCGGCTCCTGGCAGGGGTGGGGGAGGGCTTTCCAGATGTGCTGTTGGGGGTCGCCATTGCGGCTGGGAATGCCCATTTCGTGAACTCCTGGATCCCCAAGGATCGGCATCCATTGGCCACAGTGGAGGGGTGCGGAACACAGGTAAGGTAACGGGGACTGCCTGGAGCAGGGAACCATGTATTCCGCCCTGTGTTGGCACAGTCTCAGAGCTCCCCAACCTGGCGGTCGCAGAAAGGCCTCGTCTTTGGGGTCAAGGCCTTTACCACTCCACCCCTCTGCTGAAAAACCTCAGAGTCTGGGCGGTTTTCCCAAGCAGCCTAGTGTCCGCTGGAAGTCCAAGGGACAGAACCCTGAATTCTGGCCGGCTGGCCCAGCCCTGCTTCTGGCACTTTGTAGGCCAGCGGGCCCTGGAGCACCTGCTAGGATGGGAAAGGGAAGGGTACGCGAATTGCACCCTGGTGGCCGCCGAGGCAGCAAAGAAGGGGGGAGGGCACCTTACTGCCCTTTAATGGCAGACAGAATCTGTGGCTGTCCTGCTGCGTGGGCCTTTTCATGGGGACCTTGTGCAATAAAAGTTTACCGGTGACCTTAGGGAACTTCCCAGTGTGCTTCTGACAGATGAGGGATGCTGTGGAGTTGGAGGGGCCTCTCAGGACTACGCTGTGTTTGGCGCAATGGAAGAGGGCCTCATCTCCAGGGAAGGCAGGAACCTCAGGCTTCCTCTCCGTTTCGGACTCCGCCCGCAGGGTCCCTGCAGAGTTGGGACAGGAGAGTCAGGAATCATCTTGTCTGAGGAAGGGAACTCGTTGCCTCTCGAGGTGCTCAGGGGGTCTCAGGCCCCTTGTTCAGCTGTGTGTGGAACCTGCGGGTGTTTCCGGACGATGCATGACTGTGACAGTGCCCCTTCGTGTTGTGCCTTCACCCACTGGGTTGCCTTCGAAGAGGTGTACGGGCCTCGGGTTCTTTTCAAGAGCGGACAGGGAAATCGGGGTCTTTCGGCATGTGGGACCACCCACGGGGCTAGTCTCAAATTTCCTAGTGAGGCCGGCTACATCCTGAGGTATGCCGGGAAGGCCGGGAACCCTTCGAGACAACGCAGGGGGATCGACTCTCCTGTCGCCATCAGGAGGGGAGAAGGGGCTCAGATGAAGTGGGGCCAGAACCCTCGGTGTTACCCTCGAGGGAACCCGGCGTGTCGAGGAACTTTTGGGGGTCGCATGAAGGCTGTCAGGGACTGTTTCGCCCTTCAGGGCGGAACAGGGGACTTCCCTTGAGAGGCCGTCGTGGGCAAGGGCCTCATCTTGCGAAGACGTGGGAACCACGTGGTTTTTCTCGAGTTGCGGCGGATTCTCGAGTTACGACGGGGATCTCAGGCTTCCTCTTGGGTTGGCCCTGGGAAGCCCAATCTTCCCCTCGAGTTGCGAGGGAAAGCTGGGGGTTGTGCTCGAGTCACTGCAGGGCCCAAGACACCTCATCTAGGCGTGTGTCCGGGACCTAATATTCCTCTCCAGGGAAGGCAGGGATCTCGGGTTTGCATTCCAGGTTACCCCGGGGAGTCAGGGCTCGTCTCGAGGGGAAGCCAAGGACTCCGCTCTCCCCTTGAGTCGCGACCCGGATCTCTTGGAGCCCCCTGAGTGGCCTCAAGGGAGTCCAGCCTCCTCTTCACTTTGGAGAGAGGACCCGGGATTGCTCTCCAGGCCATGCAGGAAAAGAAGGCCCTCAGTTCGCGAGGACGGGGGCGTCTCAGGGGTTTCCTCGAGCTGCGGCGCCCGTGGGGGTTTTCTCCCGAGCCACGACGAGGATCTCAGGGAGCCTCTCGTGTGGCGCCAGGGAAGTCAGGTCTCCATGCGCGTGGCGAGGGGGAGCGCGTCATGGCTCTCGAGTCACGGGAGGGGACTAGGGCCTCGAGATGCGTTGAAGAAGGACTCTCGAGGTCTTTCTCGGGTGGCGGCAGGAAACCCTCGTTTCCCTCGACTTCTGCCGGGGACCTTAGGGAACTTCCCAGGGTGCCTCTGAGAGGTGAGGGATCCTGTGGAGTTGGCGGGGCCTCTCGGGACTCCGCTAGGTCTGGCGCAACGGAAGAAGGCCTCACCTCGAGGGGAGGCAGGCACCTCAGGCTTCCTCTCCGTTTTGGACTCCGACCGCAGGGTCCCTGCAGAGTTGGGACAGGAGAGTCAGGCCTCGTCTTGTCTGAGGAAGGAAACCCCGCTTGCCTCTCGAGTTGTTCAGGGGGACTCAGGCCCCTCGCCGAGCTGTGTGTGGAACACTCGGGTCTTTCCGGATGATGCACGGGGGTGTCAGTGCCCCTTCGTGTTGTGCCTTCACCCACAAGGTTGCCTTCGAAGAGGTGTCCGGGCCTCTGGTCCTTCTCAAAAGCGGACCGGGGAATCGGGGGCGTTCGGCATGTGGCACCACCCACGTGGCTCGTCTCGAATTTCCTCGTGAGACCGGCCTCATCCTGAGGTGCGCCGGGAGGGCCGGGAACCCCTTCCGGACCACGCAGGGGAATCGACTCTCCTGTCGCGATCAGGAGGGGAGAAGGGGCTCAGATGAAGCGGTGCCGGGACTCTCGGTGTTCCCATCGAGGGAACCCGGGGTGTCAGGGAACCTTTGGGGTTCTCACGAAGGGTGTCAGGTACCGTTTCTCACTTCAGGGCGGAACATGGAACTTCCCTTGAGACGCCGTAGTGGGCAAGGGCCTCATCTTGCGAAGACGTTGGAACCACGTGTTTTTTCTCGAGTTGCGGCGGGATTGTCGAGTGACGACGGGGAATTCAGGCTTCCTCTTCAACTGGCCCAGGGAAGTCCAGTTTTCTTTCGAATTGTGAGTTAGAACTGGGGATTGCTCTCGAGACACTGCAGGGCCATATAGAGCTCATCTAGTCTTGTGTCCAGGACCTAATGTTCCTCTGCTGGGGCGACAGCTATCTCGCATTGCATTCTCGACTCACCCGGGGAATCAGGCCTCGTCTCGAGGGGAAGCCAAGGACACCGCTCTCCTGTCAAGTTGCGACGGGTATATCTTGGAGCTCACTGTGTGGCCTAAAATGAGTCAAGCCTCCTGTGGAGTTTGGAGAGAGGACTCAGGATTGCTCTCCAGGCCATACAGCAAAAGAAGGCCCTCATCTCGTGAGGACTGGGGTGTCTCGCGGGTATTCTCGAGCTGCGGCTCCAGTGTGGTGTTGCTCACGAGGTATAATGGGGAGCTCAGGGAGCCTCTCCTGTGGCGCCAGGGAAGTCAGGTTTCTATGCGCGTGGCTAGGGGGAGCGTGTCATTGCTCTCGAGTCATGGTAGGGGAATCGCACCTCAAGACGCGTTGAAGAAGGACTCTCGAGGTCTTTTACGGGTTGGGGCAGGAAACCCTTGGTTCCCTCGACTTGTGCCGGTGATCTCAGGAAGGTCTAAGGGTGCCTCTGGGAAGTCAGGGATACTGTGCAGTTGGGAGGGGCCTCTCGGGACTCCACTGGGTTCGGTGCAATGGAAGAGGGCCTCATCTCGAGTGGAGGCAGGAAACTCATGTTTCCTCTCCTGACTTCCCCTGGGCCAGATCTGACTCGGATCGCAGTTTCGCTGCAGAGTTCGAACAGGAGAGTCAGGCCTCGTCTTGTGTGGAGGAATGGAACTCTGCTTGCCTCTCCAGTTGTTCACGGGGTGACAGGTCACTTCTCTAGCTGTGTGTGGTACCTGCGGTTTTCTCCGGACGATACCCGGGGGTGTCAGTGCCCCTTCCTGTTGTGCCTTCATCAAAAGGGTTATCTTCAAAGAGGTGTCCGGGCATTGGGATCTTATCAAGAGCGGACCGGGAAATTGGGGTCTTTCGGCATGTGTCACCATCCACGAGGCTATGTCTCGAATATCATCGTGAGACTGGCCTCATCCTGAGATGCACCGGGAAAGGCGGGAACCCCTTCAAGACAAAACAGGGGAATCGACCCTCCTGTCGCGATCAGGAGGGGAGAAGGGGCCCAGATGTAGTGGTGCCGGGAACCTCGGTGTTCTCCTCGAGTCAGACTGGTGTGTCGAGGAACTTTTGAGGTTGCATCAAGGGTGCCAATACCGATTTGCACTTCAAGACGGAACGTGGGACTTCTCTTCAGACGCTGTAGGGGGCAAGGGCCTCATCTTGCGATGACGGGGGAGCCACGTGGCGTTTCTGGAGTTGTGGCGGGATTCTCGAGTTTCGACAGGGAATACAGTCTTCCTCATGTGTTGGCCCAGGGAAGTCCTATCTTCCATTCGAGTTTCAAGGGAGAGCTGGGGATTGCCCTCGAGTCACTGCAGGGCAAAATAGACCTCATCTAGGCTTGTGTCCAGGACTTAATGTTCGTCCCTAGGGGCGACAGGGATCTCGGGCTTGCATACCACACTCACCCGGGGAATCAGGCCTCGTCTCAAGGGGAAGCAAAGAACTCTGCTGTCCTTTTGGGTCGCGATGGGTATCTCTTGGAGCCCACTGTGTGCCCTAAAGGGAGTCAAGCCTCCTGTGTTGTTTGGATAGAGGACTCGGGATTCCTCTCCACGCCATGCAGGAAAAGAAGGCCCTCATCTCGCGATGACGGCGGCGTCTCGTGGGTTTTCTAGACTGCCGCGCTAGTGCCAGGTTTCTGACGAGGTACGAGAGGGAGCTCAGGGAGCCTCTCGTGTGGCGCCAGGGAAGTCAGGTCCCCATGAGATGGCTAGGGGGAGTTCGTCATTGCTCTTGAGTCATGGTAGGGTAATCGGGCCTCAAGACGGGTTGAAGAAGGACTCTCGAGGTCTTTCTCGGGTCACTGCATAAAACTCAGGGTTCCCTTGACTTGTGCCTGCGACCTCAGGGAGCTTCTCAGAGTGCCTCTGAGAAGTCAGGGATACTGTGCAGTTTGGAGGGGCCTCTCGAGACTCCTCTGCATTTGGTGGAATGTTAGAGGGACTCATCTTGAGTTGAAGCAGGAACCTCAGTGTTCCTCTCCATTTCTGACTCAGATCGCAAGGTCCCTGCATGTTGGTACAGGAGAGTCAGGCCTCGTCTTTTCTGGAGGATGGGACTCCTCTTGCCTCTCGAGTTGTTCTCGAGGTGACAGGCCACTTGTCGAGCTGTGTGTGTAACCTGCCCGTTTTTCCGGTTGATGCACAGGTGTGTTTGTGCCCCTTAGTGTTGTACCTTCATACTCAAGGCTGCCTTCCAAGAGGTGTCCGAGCATCGGATTCTTATCAAGAGCGGACCGGGAAATTGGAGTCTTTCGGCAAGTGGCACCACCCACAAAGCTACGTATCGAATTTCCCCATGAGACCGGCCTCATCCTGAGTTGTGCAGGGAAGGTCGGGCCCCCTTGCAGACAAAGCAGGGGAATCGACCCACCGGTCACGATCAGGAGGGGAGAAGGGGCTTAAATGAAGTGGTGCCGGGAACCTCGGTGTTCCCCTTGAGTGAGACCGGCGTGTTGGGGGACTTTTGGGGTCGCATCAAGGGTGCCAAGTACCGTTTCGCACTTCAAGACGGAACCTGGGACATCTTTTGAAACGCTGTAGCGGGCAAGGGCCTCATCTTGCGATGACGGGAGAACCACGTGGTTTTGCTCAAGATGCGGCGGGATTCTCGAGTCATGACCGGGAATTTAGGCTTCCTCTTGTTGGCCTTGAAATCCAATCTTCCATTCGGGTTGCGAGGGGGAGCTGGGGATTGCGCTAGAGTCACTGCAGGGCAAAAGAGACCTAATCTAGGCTTGTGTCCAGGATCTAATGTTGCTCTCCAGGGGCGACAGGGATCTCAGGTTTGCATTCCAGACTCATCCGGGGAGTCAGTTCTCAGCTCGAGGGTAAGCAAAGAATTCCGCTCTCGTCTCGAGTTGCGATGGGTATCTCTTGGAGCCCAATGTGTGTAATAAAGGGAGTCAAGCCTCCTGTGGAGTTTGGGGAGAGGACTCGGGATTGGACTCCAGGCCATGCAGGAAAAGAAGGCCCTCATCTCGAGATGACGGTGGCATCTCGTGGGTTTCCTCGAGCTGCGGCGCCAGTGTGGGGTGTCTCATGAAGTACCACGGGGATCTCAGGGAGCCTCTTGTGTGGCGCCAGGAAAATCCAGTATTCCATTCGAGTTGTGAGTTAGAACTGGGGATTGCTCTCCAGTCACTGCAGGGCAAAATAGACCTCATCTACGCTTGTGTCCAGGACCTAGTGTTCCACTACTGGGCCGACAGGGATCTCAGGGTTGCATTCTCGACTCACCTGGAGAGTCAGGCCTCGTCTTGAGGGGAAAAAAAGGACTCCGTTCTCCTGGCGAGTCGCGACGGGTATCTCTTGGAGCCCACTGTGTGGCGTAAAGGGAGTGAAGCCTCCTATGGAGTTTGGAGAGATGACTCGGGATTGTTTTCCTGGCCATGCAGGAAAAAAGGCCCTCATCTCGCGATGACGGGGGCGTCTCGTGGGTTTTCTCCAGCTGTGGCGCCAGTATCAGATTTCTCACGAGGTACGATGGGGAGCTCAGAGAGCCTCTCGTGTGGTGCTAGGGACGTCAGGTCTCCGTGCGTGTGGTGAAGGGGAGTGCGTGATTGCTCTTGAGTCATAGTAGGCAAATTGGGCCTCAAGACGCATTGAAGAAGGACTCTCGAGGTCTTTCTCGGGTTGCGGCAGGGAACCCTGGGTTCCCTCGACTTGTGTCGGTGACCTCAGGCAACTTCTCAGGGTGCCTCTGAGAAGTCAGGGACACTGTGGATTTGGGAGGGGCCTTTCGTTACTCAACTGTGTTTGGTGCAATTGAAGAGGGCCTCATCTCGTATGGAGGCAGGAACCTCAGGGGTCCTCTCCATTTCTGACTCGGGTCAGAGTACCTGCAGAGTATGGACAAGAGAGTCACGCCTCATCTTCTGTGGAGGCATGGATCTCCGCTTGCCTTGCGAGTTGTTCATGGAGTGACAGGCCACTTGTTGAGCTGTGTGTGGAACCTGTGGGTTTTTCCGGATGATGCACAGGGGTGTCAGTGCCCCTTCGTGTTGTGCCTTCATCCACAGGGTTGCCTTCAAAGAGGTGTCCGGGCATCGGGTTCTTTTCAAGAGCGTACCGGAAAATTGGGGTCTTTCAGCATGTGGTACCACCCACGAGGCTACGTCTCGAATTTCCTCGGGAGACCGGCCTCATCCTGAGGTGCGCCGGGAAGCTCGGGAACCCCTTGCAGACAAAGCAGGGGAATCGACCCACCGGTCGTGATCAGAAGGGGAGAAGGGGCTCAAATGAAGTGGTGCCGGGAACTTCGGTGGTCCCCTCGAGTGAGACCGGTATGTCACGGCACTTTTGAGGTCGCATCAAGGGTGCCAAGTACAGTTTCGCACTTCAAGACGGAATGTGGGAAGTCTCTGGAGATGCTCTAGCGGGCAAGGGCCTCATATTGCGATGACGAGGGAAACACGTGGTTTTTCTCGAGTTGCGGCGGGATTCTCGAGTTACGACGGGGAATTCAGGCTTCCTCTTGTGTTGGCCCAGGAAGTCCAATCTTCCATTCAACTTGTCAGAGAGAGCTGTGGGTTGCTCTCGAGTCACTTCAGGGCAAAGAGTCCTCATCTAGGCTTGGGTCCAGGACGTAGTATTGCCCTCCAGGGGCAACAGGGATATCGGGGTCGCATTCCAGTCTCACCCGGTGGGTCACGCCTCATCTCGAGTGGAAGCAAAGGACTCCACTATCCTCTCGAGTCACGACATGTAACTCTTGGAGCCCAATGAGTGGCCTAAAGGGAGTCAAGCGTCGTGTGTAGCTTGGACAGAAGGTTCACGCTTGATCTGCATACCATGCAGTTAAAGATGGCCCTCCTCTCGTGATGACGGGAGCGTCTCATGGGTTTTCTCGAGCTGCGGCGCCAGTGTGGGGTTTCTCACAAGATATGATGGGGAGCTCAGGGAGCCTCTCGTGCGGCGCCAGAGAAGTCAGGCCTCCATGAGTTTGGCCAGGCAGATCGCGTCATTGCTCTGGAGTCATGGGAGGGACTAGGGCCTCAAGACGCATTTAAGAAGGACTCTCGAGGTCTTTCTTGGGTTGGGGTGGGAAACACTCGTTTCCCTCGACCTCTACCGGGGACCTTAGTGAACTTCCCAGGTGCCTCTGAGAGGTGAGGGATACTGAGGAATTAGAAGGGCCTCTCGGGACTCCACTAGGTTTGACGAAATGAAAGAGGGCCTCATCTCGATTGGAGGCAGGAACCTCAGCTTCCTCTCCATTTCTGACTCCGACCGCAGGGTCCCTGCAGGGTTGGGACAGGAGAGTCAGGCCTCATCTTGTCTGAGTAATGGAACTCTGCTTGCCTCTCGAGTCGTTCAGTGGGTCTCAGGCCCCTTGTCGAGCTGTGTGTGGAACCTGCGGGTGTTTCCAGAAGATGCACGGGGGTGTCATTGCCCCTTCATTTTGTGCCTTCCCCCACAGGGTTGCCTTCAAAGAGGTGTCCGGGTATCGGGTTCATTTCAAGAGCGGACGGGGAAATCGGGGTCGTTCGGCATGTGGCACAACACACGTGGCTCATCTCGAATTTCCTCGTGAGACCAGCATCATCCTGAGGTGCGCCGGGAAGGCCGGGAACACCTTCCACACAAAGAACGGGAATCGAATCTCCTGTCGCGATCAGGAGGGGAGATGGGGCTCAGATGAAGTGGGGCCGGGAATCTAGGTGTTCCACTCGAGGGAACCCGGCGTTTCAGGGAACTTTAGGGGTCGCATCAAGGGAGCCAAGTACCGTTTCCCACTTCAGGACGGAACATGGGACTTCCCTGGAGACGCTGTAGCGGGCAAGGGCCTCATCCTGTGAAGACGTTGGAACCACGTCATTTTTCTCGAGTTGCGTCTGGATTCTCGAAAACGACGGGGATTACAGGCTTCCTCTTGGGTTGGCCCTGGGAAGCCCAATCTTCCCCTGGAGTTGCGAGGGAAAGCTGGGGGTTCTGCTCGAGTCACTACAGGGCCAAAGAGACCTCATCGAGGCATGTGTCCAGGACCTAATATTCCTCTCAAGGGAAGACAGGGATCTCGGGTTTGCATTCCAGACTCCCCTGGGGAGTCAGGCCTCGCCTCGCGGGGAAGCAGAGGACTCCGCTTTCCTCTCAATTCGCGACACCTATCTCTTGGAGCCCAATGAGTGGACTCAAGGGTGTCGAGCCTCCTCTTCAGTTTGGAGAGAGGACTCGGGATTGCTCTCCAGGCCAGGCAGGAAAAGAAGGCCGTCAGCTCGCGATGACGGGGGCGTCTCATGGGTTTCCTCAGGCTGCAGCGCCCGTGGGGGTTTTCTCACGAGGAATGACGAGGACCTCAGGGAGCCCCTCGTGCGGTGCCAGGGAATTCATGTCTCCATGCGCATGGTGAGGGGGAGCTGGTCATCACTCTCGAGTCATGGGAAGCGACTAGGGCCTCAAGACGCGTTGAAGAAGGACTCTCGAGGTCTTTCTCGGGTGGCGGCGGGAAACCCTCGTTTCCCTCGACTTCTGCAGGAGACTATAGGGAACTTCCCAGGGTGCCTCTGAGAGGTGAGGGATGCTGTGGAGTTGGCGGGGTCTCTCGGGACTCTGCTGGGTTCGGCGCAATGGAAGAGGGCCTCATCTCGAGGGGGGGCTGGAACCTCAGGCTTCCTCTCCGATTCTGACTCCGACTGCACGGTCCATGCAGTGTTGGGACAGGAGAGTCATGCCTCGTCTTGTCTGAGGAATGGAATTCTGGTTGCCTCTCGAGTTGTTCCGGGAGTCTCAGGCCCCTTGTCGAGCTGTATGTAGACCCTGCGGGGTTTTCCGGATGATGCACGGGGGTGTCAGTGCCCCTTCGTGTTGTGCCTTCACTCACAGGGTTGCCTTCGAAGAGGTGTCCGGGCATCAGGTTCTTATCAAGAGCGGACCGGAAAATCGGGGTTGTTCGGCACGTGGCACCTCACACATGGCTGGTCTCGAATTTCCTCCTGAAACCGGCCTCATCCTGAGGTGCACCAGGAAGGCCGGGAACCCCTTCCAGACCACGCAGGGGAATCGACTCTCCTGTCGCGATCAGGAGGGGAGAAGGGGCTCAGATGAAGTGGTGCTGGGACCCTCGGTGTTCCCCTCGAGGGAACCCAGCGTGTCGGTGAACTTTTGCGGTCGCATCAAGGGTGTCAATTACCATTTCGCACTTAAGGACGGAACATGGGACTTCCCTGGAGACGCCGGGAACTTCGGTGTTCCCCTGGAGTGAGACCGGTATGTTGGGGAACTTTGGGGTCGCATCAAGGGTGCATAGTAGCATTTCGAACTTTAAGATGGAACGTGGGACTTCTCTTGAGACTCTAGCTGGCAAGGGCCTCATATTGCGATGAAGGGGGAACCACATGGTTTTTAAGACTTGAGGCTGAATTCTCGAATTACGATGGGAAATCAGACTTCCTCTTGTGTTGACCTTGGGAAGACCAATCTTCCATTCAAATTGTGAGGGAGAGATGGAGGTTGCTCTCGAGTCACTGTAGGGCAAAATAGACCTCATCTAGGCTTGTGTCTAGGACATAATGTTCCACTCCAGGGGCGACAGGGATCTCGGGGTTGCATTCCAAACTCACCCGGGGAGTCAGGCCTCGTCTCGAGGGAAGCAAAGGACTCCGCTCTCCTCTCGAGTCGCACCGGGTATTTCTTGGACCCAACTGAGTGGCCTAAAGGGAGTCAATCCTCCTGTGAAGTTTGGAGAGAGGACCAGGGATTGCTCTCCAGGTCAGGCAGGAAAAGAAGGCCCCCATCTCTCCTTGACGGGGGCATCTTGTGGTTTTTCTCGAACTGCGGCGCCACTGTGGGTTTTCTCACGAGGTACGATGGGGTACTCAGGGAGCCTCTTGTGTGGTACTAGGGAAGTCAGTTTTCCTGCTTGTGGCGAGGGGAGCGCGTCCTTGCTCTGGAGACATGGTAGGGGAATCGGGCATCAAGAGACGTTGAAAAAGGACTCTCCAAGTCTTTCTCGTGTTACTTCAGGAAACTCTGGGTTCCCTCGACTTGTGCCAGTGACCTCAGGTAGCTTCTCAGGGAGCCTCTGAGAATTCAGGGATACTGTGGTGTTGGAAGGGGCCTCTCGGTACACCACTGAGTTTGGTTCAATGGAAGAGGGCCTCTTCTCTAGTTGAGGCAGGAACCTCAGGGTTCCTCTCCATTTCTGACTCCGATCGCAGGGTCCCTGAAGAGTTGGGCCAGGAGAGTAGGGCCTCGTCTTGTGTGAAGGAATGCAACTTCACTTGCCTCTAGAGTTGTTCACGGGGTGACAGTCCACATTTGGAGCTGTGAGTGGAATCGGCGGGTTTTTCCAGACGATGCATGGGGATGTCAGTGTCCCTTCGTGTTGTGCCTTCATCCACAGGGTTGCCTTCGAAGAGATGTCCGGGCGTCAGGTTCTTATCTAGAGTGGACCGGGAATTCGGGATCTTTCAGCATGTGGCACCAACCATGAGGCTACTTTTCGAATTTCCTCATGAGACCGGCCTCATCCGGAGGTTCGCGGGGAACGTCGGGAACCCCTTGCAGACAAAGCATGGGAATCGACCCTCCTGTCGCGATCAGGAGAGGAGAAAGGCCTCAGTTGAAGTGGTGCCGGGAACTTCAGTGTCCCCTCTAGTGAGATCGGTATATAGGGGAACTTTTGGGGTTGCATCAAGGGTGCCAAGTACTGTTTTGCACTTCAAGACGGAATGTGAGACTTCTCTTGAGACGCTGTAGGGGGCAAGGGCCTCATCTTGCAATACGGGGAACCACGTGATTTTTCTCGAGTTGCGGCGGGTTTCTCAAATTACAACTGGAAATTCAGGCTTCCTCTTGTGTTGGCTCAGAAAGGCCAATCTTCCATTCGAGTTGCAAGGGAAAGCTAGGGGTTGCGCTTGAGTCACTGCAGGGCCAAAGAGACCTCATCTAGGCTTTTGTCCAGGACCTAAGGTTCCTCTCCAGGGGCGACAGGGATCCAGGGTTGCATTCCAGACTCACCCTCGTAGTCAGGCCTCATCTCGAGGGGAAGCAAAGGACACCGCTCTCCTCCTGAGTATCGACGGGTATCTCTTGGAGCCCACTGAGTGACCTAAAGGGAGTCAAGCCTCCTTTGGAGTTTGGAGAGAGGATTCGGGATTGCTCTTCAGGTCATGCAGGAAAGAAGGCCCTCATTTCACCATGACAGGGGCGTCTCGTGGGTTTTCTCGAGCTGCGGCGCCAGTGTGGGGTTTCTCACGAGGTACGATGGGGAGCTCAGGGAGCCTCTCATGTGGTGCCGGGGAAGTCAGATCTTCATGCGCGTGGTGAGGGGGAGCGCGTCATTTTTCTCCAGGCATGGTAGAGGAATCGGGCATCAAGACGCGTGAAGAAGGACTCTCAAGGTTTTTCTCAGGTTATGGCAGGAAACCCTGGGTTCCCTCGACTTATGCCCGTGACCTCAGGGAGCTTCTCAGGGTGCCTCTGAGAAGTCAGGGATACTGTGCAGTTGGGAGGGGCCGCTCCGAACTCCACTGGGTTTGGTGCAGTAGAAGAGGGCCTTATCTCGAGTTGAGGCAGGAACCTCAGGGTTCCTCTCCATTTCTGAATCGGATCTCAGTGTCCATGCAGAGTTGGGACAGGAGAGTCAGGCCTCGTCTTGTGTGGAGGAATTGAACTCCTCTTGCCTCTCGAGTTGTTCATGGGGTGACAAGCCACTTGTCGATCTGTATGTGGAACTTGCGGGCTTTTCCAACGATACACGAGGGTGTCAGACCCCTTCGTTTTGTGCCTTCATCCACAGGATTGCCTTCGAAGAGGTGTCCTAGCATTGGGTTCTTATCAAGAGCAGACACGGAAATCGGGGTCTTTCGGCGTGTGGCACCAACCACAAGGCTACGTCTCGAATTTCCTCGTGAGACCGGCCTCATCCTGAGGTGCGCCGGGAAGGTCCGGAACCCCTTCCAGACAAAGCAGGGTAATCGACCCTCCCATCGCGATCAGGAGGGGATAAGGGGCTCAGAACAAGCGGTGCACCGAACCTTGGTGTTCCCCTCGAGTGAGACCAGGGTGTCGGGGAACTTTTGTGATAACATCAAGGTTGCCAATTATCATTTTAAACTTCAAGATGGAACGTGGGGCTTCTCCTGAGACGCTGTAGCTGGCAAGGGCCTCATCTAGCGATGACGGGGGAACCACGTGGTTTTTCTCGAGTTGCGGCGGGATTTTCGAATTACGACGGGGAATTCAGGCTTCCCCTTGTGTTGTCCCAGGGAAGTCCATTCTTCCATTCGAGGTGTGAGGGAGAGCAGGGGATTGCTCTCGAGTCACTTCAGGGCAAATGAGACCTCATCTATGCTTGTGTCTAGGACCTAATGTTCCTCTCCAGGGGCGGCAGGGATCTCGGGGTTGCATTCCAGACTCACCTGAGGAGTCAGGCCTGGTATATAGGGGAAGCAAAGAATTCCGCTCTCCTCTCGAGTCCCAACGGGTATCTCTTGAGCCCACAGAGTGGCCTAAAGGGAGTCAGGCCTCCTGTGGAGTTTGAAGAGAGGCCTCGAGATGCTCTCCAGGCCATGCAGGAAAAGAAGGCCTTCATCTCGCGACGACGGAGGCGTCTCGTGGGTTTTCTCGAGCTGGGGAGCCAGTGTGGGATTTCTCACGAGGTATGACGGGGAGCTCAGGGAGCCTCTCGTGTGGCGCCAGGGAAGTCAAGTCTCCATGCGAGTGGCGAGGGGGAACGCGTCATTGCTCTTGAGTCATGGTAGGGGAATCGGGATTCAAGACGCATTGAAGGAGGATTTTCGAGGTCTTTCTCGGGTTGCGTCAGGAAACCCTGTGTTCCCTCGACTTGTGCCGGTGACCTCAGGGAGCTTCTAAGGGTGCCTCTGAGAAGTCGGGATACTGTGGATTTGGGAGGGGCCTCTCGGGCCTCCACTGTTTTTGGTGTAATGGAAGAGGGCCTCATCTCGAGTGGAGTCAGGAACCTCAGGGTTCCTCTCCATTTCGGACTCCGATCGCAGGGTCCCTTCAGAGTTGGGACCGGAGAGTCAGGCATCGTCTTGAGTGGAGGAATGGAACTCTGCTTGCCTCTCGTGTTGTTCATGGGATGACAGGCCTCTTGTTGAGCTGTGTGTGGAACCTGCGGCTTATACCGAATGATGCACGGGAGTGTCAGTGACCCTTCGTTTTGTGCCTTTGTCCACAGGGTTGCCTTCGAAGAGGTGTCTGGGCATCGGGTTCTTCTCAAGAGTGGGCCGGGAAATCGGGGTATTTCGGCATGTGACACCACCCACGACGCTATGTCTCGAATTTCCTCGTGAGACTGGCCTCATCCTGAGGTGCGCCGGGAATGTGGGGAACCCCTTCCAAACAAAGCAGGGGAATAGACCCTCCTGTCGCAAACAGGAGGGGAGAAGGTGCTCAGATGAAGTGGTGCGGGAACCTCGGTGTTCCTGTCGAGTGAGACCGGCGTGTCCGGGAACATTTGGTGTCGCATCAAGGGTGCAAAGTACCGTTTCACACTTCAAGACGGAACGTGGTTCTTTTCTTGAGATGCCATAGCAGGCAAGGGCCTCATCTTGGGATGACGTTGGAAACACGTGGTTTTTCTCGAGTTGCGGCGGGATTCTCGAGTTACGAAGGGGATTTCTGGCTTCCTCTTGTGTTGGCCCAGGGAAGCCCAATCTTCCATTCGAGTTGCGAGGGAGAGCTGGGGGTTGCGCTCGAGTCACTGCAGGGCAAAAGAGACCTCATCCAGGCTTGTGTCTAGGACCTAATGTTCCTCTCAAGGGATGACTGGGATCTTGGGGTTGCATTCCAGACTCACCCAGGAGTCAGGCGTCATCTCGAGGGGAAACAAAGGACTTCTCTCTTTTCTCGAGTCGCGATGGGTATTTCTTGGAGCCCACTGAGTGGACTAAAGGGAGTCAAGCCTCCTCTGGAGTTTGGAGAGAGGACTCGGGATTGCACTCCAGGACATGCAGGAAAAGAAGGCCCTCATCTCACGATGACGGGGGGTCTCGGTGGTTTTACCGAGCTGCAGCGCCTGTGTTGGTTTCTCAGGAGGTACGACGGGGAGCTCAGGGAGCCTCTTATGTGGCGCCAGGGAAGTTAGGTCTCGATGCGTGTGGCGAGGGGGAGTGCGTCATTGCTCTCGAGTCATGGTAGGGGAATCAGGCCTCTAGACGCGTTGAAGAAGGACTCTCAAGATCTCTCTCGGGTCTTGGCAAGAATACCTGGGTTCCCTCGACTTGTGCCGGTGACCTCAGGGAGATTCTCCGGGTGCCTCTGAGAAGTCAGGGATACTGTGGAGTTGGGAAAGACCTCTCGGGACTCCACTGGGTTTGGTGAAATGGAAGGGGGCCTCATCTCGAGGGGAGGCAGGAACCTCAGGGTTCCTCTCCATTTCTGATTCCGATCGCAGCCCCCTGCATAGTTGGGAGAGGTGAGTCAGGCCTCGTCTTGTGTGCAGGAATGGATCTCCGCTTGCCTCTCGAGTTGTTCACTGGGTGACAGGCACTTGTTGAGCTGTAAGAGTAACCTGTGGTCTTTTCCGGATGATGCACGGGGTTGTCAGTGCCCCTTCGTGTTGTGCCTTCATCCACACTATCTTCGAATAGGTGTCTGGGCATCGCGTTCTTTTCAAGAGCGGATCGGGAAATCGCGGTCTTTCGGCATGTGGCACCACCATCGAGGCTACGTCTCGAATTTCCTCGTGAGACAGCCTCATCTGAGGTGCGTGGAGAAGGTCGGGAACCCCTTGCAAACAAAGCAGGGGAATCGACCCTCCTTTCGCGATCAGGAGGGGAGAAGGGGCTCAGATGAAGTGGTGCCAGGAACCTTGGTGTTCCCCTCAAATGCGACCCTTATATCGGGGTACTTTTGGGGTAGCATTAAGGGTGCCAAATATCATTTCGCACTTCAAGACAGAACGTGGGACTACTCTTGAGACGCTGGAGCAGGCAAGGGCCTCATCTTGCAATGACGGGGGAATCACGTGGTTTTTCTCGAGTTGAGGCGGAATTCTCGAATTACTACTGGGAATTCAGGCTTCCTCTTGTGTTGGCCCAGGGAGGTCCATCTTCCATTCGGGTTGCGAGGGAAAGCTGGGGAGTGCTCTCGAGTTACTGCAGGGCAAAAGCGACCTCATCTAGCCTTGTGTTCAGGACCCAATGATCCTCTCCAAGGGCGACAGGGATCTCGGGTTTGCATTACAGACTCACCCGGGGAGTTAGGCCTCGTCTCGAGGGGAAGCAAAGGACTCGGCTCTCCTCTCGAGTTGTGACGCATATCTCTTGGAGCCCACTGAGTGGTCTAAAGGGAGTCAACCCTCCTCTTCAGTTTGGAGAGAGGACTCGGGATTGCTCTCCAGGCCATGCAGGAAGAGAAGGCCCACATCTCGAGATGACGGGGGCGTCTCGTGGGTTTTCTCGAGCTGTGGCGCCAGTGTGGGGTTTCTCACGAGGTACGACGGGGAGTTCAGGTAGCCTCTCGTGTGGCAACAGGGAAGTCAGGTCTCCATGGGCGGGGCAAGGGGGAGCGCGTCATTGCTCTCCAGTCAGGGTAGGGGAATCGGGCCTCATGACGGGTTGAAAAAGGACTCTCGATGTCTTTCTAGGGTTGCAGCAGGAAACCCTGGGTTCCCTTGACTTGTGCCGGTGGCCTCAGGGAGCTTCTCAGGGTGCCTCTGAGAAATCAGGGATACTGTGGATTTGGGAGAGGCCTCTCGGGACTCCTCTGGGTTTGGTGCAATGGAAGAGGGCCTCATCTCGAGTTGAGGCAGGAACCTCAGGGTTCTGCTCCTGACTTCCTGGAGCCGGATCTGACTCAGATCGCAGGGTCCCTGCTGAGTTTGCTCAGGAGTGTCAGGTCTCGTGTTCTGCGGAGGAATGGAACTCCGCTTACATCTCAAGTTGTTCAAGGATGACACCACTTTTCGTGATGTGTGTGGAACCTGCGGGTTTTTCGGAGATGCACGGGGGTGTCAGTGCTCCTTCCTGTTGTGCCTTCATCCACAGGGTTGCCTTCGAAGAGGTGTCCGGGCATCGGGTTCTCCTCAAGTGCGGACCGGAAAATCAGGGTCTTTCAGCATGTTGCACCACCCACGAGGCTACATCTCGAATTTCCTCGTGAGATCGGCCTCATCCTGAGGCGTGCAGGAAAATCCGGGAACCCTTTCCAGACAAAGCAGGGGAATCGACCCTCCTTTCGGGATCAGGAGGAGAGAAAGGGCTCAGATGAAGTAGTGCCGGGAACCTCGGTGCTCCCCTTGAGTGAAACTGGTAAGTCGGGTAACTTTTCGGGTTGCATCAAGGGTGCCAAGTACCATTTCGCACTTCAAGACGGAACCTGGGACTTCTCTTGAGACGCTGTAGTGGGCAAGGGCCTCATCTAGCGCTGACGGGGGACCCACGTGTTTTTGCTCGAGTTGCGGCCGGATTCTTGAGTTACGAGGGGGAATACAGGTTTCCTCTTGTGTTGGCCCAGGGAAGTCCAATCTTCCATTCGAGTTGCAAGTGAGAGCTGGAGATTGCTCTTGAGTCACTGCAGGGCAAAATAGAGCTCATCTAGGTTTGTGTCCAGGACCGAGTTTTTCTCTCCAGGGGCGACAGGGATCTCGGGGTTGCATTCCAGACTCACCCGGGGAGTCAGGCCTCGTCTCGAAGGGAATGAATAGACTCCGCTCTCCTCTCGAGTCACGACGGGTATCCCTTGGAGCCCAAGAATGGCCTAAATGGAGTTAAGCCTCCTGTGGAGTTTGGATAGAGGACTCGGGATTGCTCTCTAGGCCATGCAGGATAAGAAGGCCCTCATCTCGCGATGATGGGGGCGTCTCGTGGGTTTTCTCAAGGTGCAGTGCCTGGTTGGGGTTTCTCACAAGATAGGACGGGGAGCTCAGGGAGACTCCTGTGGTGCCACGGAAATCAGGTCTCCATGGACGTGACGAGGGGGAGCGCCTCATTGCTCTCGAGTCATGGTAGGGGAATCGAGCCTCAAGACGCTTCGAAGAAGAACTCTCGAAGTCTTTCTCGGGGTGTGGCAGGAAACCCTGGGTTCCCTCGACTTGTGCCCATAACCTCAGGGAGCTTAGCGGGGTTCCTCTGAGAAGTCAGGGATACTGTGGAGTTGAGAGGGGCTTCTCGGAACTTCACAGGGACTGGTGCAATTGAAGAGGACCTAATCTCGGATTGAGGCAGTAACGTCAGGGTTCCTCTCCATTTCTGACTCGGATAGCAGGGTCCCTGCAGAGTTGGGACAGGAGAGTCAGACCTCGTCTTGTGTGGAGTAATGGAACTCCGCTTGCCTCTCGAGTTGTTCACGGGATGACAGGCCACCTGTCGAGTTGTATGTGGAACCTGCGGTTTTGGGGGACGATGCACAGGGGTGTCAGTGCCCATTCGTGTTGTGCCTTCATCCACAGGGTTACCTTCGAAGAGGTGACCGGGCATCGGGATCTTATCAATAGCGGGCCAGGAAATCGGGGTCTTTCAGCATGTGGCACAACACACGAGGCTACGTCTCGAATTCCCTCGTGAGACTGGCATCATCCTGAGGTTCGCCGGGAAGTCTGGGAACCCCTTCCAGACAAAGCAGGGGAATCGACCCTCCTGTCGCCATCAGGAGGGGAGAAGAGGCTCAGCTGAAGCAGTGCTGGGAACCTCCATGTTCTCCTCGAGTGAGACCGGGGTGTCAGGGAAATTTGGGGGTCGCATCAAGGGTGTCAAGTACCGTTTCACACTTCAAGACGGAACATGGGACTTCCCTGGAGACGCTATAGCTGACAGGGGCCTCATATTTCGATGACGGAGGAGCCAAGTTGTTTTTCTCCAGTTGCCGTGGGATTCTCGAATTACAACGGGAAATACAGTCTTCCTCTTGTGTTGGCCCAGGGAAGTCCAATCATCCATTCGAGTTGCGAGGGAGAGCGGGGGATTGCACTTGAGTCAATGCAGGACAAAAAAGACCTCATTTAGGCTTGTGTCCAGGACCGAGTTTTCCTCTACAGGGGCGACACGGATCTCGGGATCCCATTCCAGACTCACCCAAGTAGTCAGGCCTCGGCTCGAGGGGAAGCAACGGACTCTGCTCTCCTCTAGAGTAGCGACGTGTATCTCTTGGAGGCTACTGAGTGGCCTAAAGGGAGACAGGCCTCCAGTGGAGTTTGGAGAGTGGACTCGGGATTGCTCTCTAGGTCATGTAGGAAAAGAAGGCCCTCATCTTACGATGACGGGGGCGTCTCATGTGTTTTCTCGAGCGGAGGTGCCAGTGTGGGGTTTTCATGAGGTAGGACGGGGAGCGCAGGGAGCCTCTCGTGTGGTGCCAGGGAAGTTAGGTTTCAATGGGCGTGGCGAGGGAAATGCGTCATTGCTCTCCAGTCATGGTAGGGTATCGGGCCTCAAGACGCAGTAAAGAAGGACTCTCGAGGTCTTTCTCAGAATGCAGCAGGAAACCCTGGGTTCACTCGACTTGTGCCAGTGACCGCAGAGAGCTTCTGAGGGTGCCTCTGAGAAGTCAGGGATACTGTGGAGTTGGGAGGGGCCTCTCGGGACTCCACTGGGTATGGCGCAATGGAAGAGGGCCTCATTTCGAGTTGATGCAGGAACGTCAGGTTTCATCTACATTTCTGACTCCGATCGCACGGTCCCTGCAGAGTTGGGAAAGGAGAGTCAGGCATTCTCTTGTGTGGAGGAACGGAACTCCGCATGCCTCTCTAGTTCTTCCAGGGATGACAGGACACTTGTCGATCTGTGTTTGGAATCTGCGTGTTTTTCCGTACTATGCATGGGGATGTCAGTACCCCTTCGTGTTGTGCATTCATCCACAGGTTTGGTTTCGAAGAGGTGCCCGGGCATCGGGTTCTTATTAAGAGCGGACCGGGAAATCGGGGTCTTTCCGCATGTGGCACCACCCACCAGGCTACATCTCGAATTTCCTAGTGAGACCGGCCTCATCCTTAGGTGCGCCGGGAAGGTCGGAAGCCCTTGCAGACAAAGCAGGGGAATCGACCCTCCTGTCTCGATCAGGAGGGGAGAAGGGGCACAGATGAGGTGATGCCGGGAACCTCGGTGTTCCCCTCCAGTGAGACCAGTGTGTTGGGGAACTTTTGGGGTCGCATCAAAGGTGCCAAGTACCGTATCGCACTTCAAGATGGAACGTAAGACTTCTTTTGAGATGCTGTAGCGGCAATGGCCGCATCTTGCGATGAAGAGGGAACGACGTGGTTTTTCTCGAGTTGTGGTGGGATTCTTGAGTTACAACGGGAAATTCAGGCTTCCTCTTCTGTTGGCCCAGGGAAGTCCAGTCTTCCATTCGAGTTGCGAGGGAGAGTTGGGGATTGCTCTCGAGTCACTGCAGGAAAAAAGAGACCTCATCTAGGCTTGTGTCCAGGACCTAATGTTTCTCTCCAGGGGCGACAGGGATCTCCGGTTCGCATATCAGACTCACCCGAGGAGTCAGGCCTCGCCTCGAGGGGAAGGAAAAGACTCCGCTCTCCTCTCGAGTCGCGACGGGTATGTCTTGGAGTCCACTGAGTGACCAAAAGGGAGTCAAGCCTACTGTGGAGTTTGGAGAGAGGACTCGGGATTGCTCTCCAGGCCATGCTATAAAAGAAGGCCGTCATGTCGCGAAAACGGGGGCGTCTCGTGGGTTTTCTCTATCTGCGGCGCCAGTGTGGGGTTTCTCACGAGGTATGACGGGGAGCTCAAGGACCCTCTCGTGTGGTGCCAGGGAAGTCAGGGCTTCATGAGTGTAGCAGAGGGAGCGCGTCATTGCCCTCGAGTCATGGTAGGGGAATCAGGCCTCAAAGCGCGTTGAAGAAGGACTCTTGAGTTCTTTCTATGGTGGCGGCAGTAAACCCTGGGTTCACTCGAATTGCGCTGGTGACCTCAGGGAGCTTCTCAGGGTGCCTCTGAGAAGTCAGGGATACTGTGGAGCTGGGATGCGTCTCTCGGGACTCCACTGGGTTTCGTGCAATGGAAGAGGTCCTAATCTCGAGTGGAGGCAGGAACCTCAGCGTTCCTCTCGTGACTTCACTGGCGCTGGTCTGATTCGGATTGCAAAGTCCCTGCAGAGTTGGGACAGGAGAGTCAGGCCTCGTCTTGTGTAGAGGAATGAAACCCCACTTGCCTCTCGAGTTCTTCAGTGGTGACAAGCCACTTGTTGAGCTGTATGTGGAACCTGCGGGTTTTTCCAGACGATGCACGAGGGTGTCAGTGCCCCTTTGTGTTGTGCCTTCATCCACAGGGTTGCCTTCGAAGAGGTGTCCAGGCACCGGGTTCTTATCAAGAGCGTACCGAGAAATCATAGTCTTTTGGCATGTGGCACCACCCGCGAGCTACGTCTCGAATTTCCTCGTGAGACCGGCCTCATCCTGAAGTGCCCCGTGAAGGTCGGGAACCCCTTACAAACAAAGCAGGGAAAGTGACCCTCCTATCACGAACAGGAAGGGAGAAGGGGCTCAAATAAACTGGTGCTGGGAACCTCGGTGTTCACCTCGAGTGAGACCGATATTTCGGGGAACTTTTGGGGTCACATGAAGGGTGTCAAGTATCGTTTCGCACTTCAAGACGGAACGTGGGACTTTTCTTGAGAAGCTGTAGCGGGCAAGGACCTCATCTTGCGATGTCGAGGGAACCAAGTGCTTTTTCTCGAGTTGCGGCGGGATTCTCGAGTTACGAAGGGGAATTCAGGCTTCCTCTTGTGTTGGCCCAGGGAAGTCCAATCTTCCATTCGAGTTGTTAGGGAGAGCGGGAGATTGCTCTCGAGTTACAGAAGGGCAAAAGAGACCTCATCTAGGCTTGTTTCCAGGACCTAATGTTCCTCTCCAGGGGAGACAGGGATCTCGGGGTTGCATTCCAGACCCACCTGGTGAGTCAGGCCTTGTCTCGAGGGGAAGCAAAGGACTCCATTCTCCTCTCGAGTCGCGACGGGTATCTCTTGGAGCCCACTAAGTGGCCTAAAGGGAGTCAAGCCTCCTGTGGAGTTTGGAAAGAGGATTCGGGATTCCTCTCCAGGCCATGCAGGAAAAGAAGGCCCTCATCTCGCGATGACAGGGGCATATGGTGGGTTTTCTCGAGCTGCGGCATCATTGTGGGGTTTCTCACGAGGTACGACGGGGAGCTCAGGGAGCCTCTCTTATGGCGCCAGGGAAGTCAGGTCTCCATGTGTGTGGCGAGAGGGTGCGTGTCATTTCTATAGAGCCATGGAAGCAGATTCGGGCTTCAAGACACGTTGAAGTAGGACTCTCGAGGTCTTTTTTGCATTGTGGCAGGAAACCCTGGGTTCCCTCGGCATGTGCCGGTGACCTCATGGAGCTTCTCCAGGTGCCTCTGAGAAGTCAGGAGTACTGTGGAGTTGGGAGGGGCCTCTCGGGACTCCACTGGGTTTGGTGCAATGGATGAGAGCCTCATCTCGAGTGGAGGCAGGAACCTCATGTTTCTTCTCCTGGGTTTCCTGGCGCCGGTACTGACTCGGATCGCAGTTTCCCTGCAGAGTTGGTACAGAAAATCAGGTCTCGTCTTGTGTGGAGGAATGGAACTCCACTTGCCTCTCGAGTTGTTCACGGGGTGACAGACCACTTGTTGAACTGTGTTTGTAACCTGCGGGTTTTTCTGGACGATAAACGGGGGTGTCAGTGCCCCTTCGTGTTGTGCTTTCATCCACAGGCTTTCCTTCGTAAAGGTGTCAGGGCATCGCGTTCTTATCAAGAGTAGACCGGGAAATCGGGGTCTTTCGGCTTGTGGCACCACCCACGAGGCTACGTCTCGAATTTCCTCGTGAGACCTGCCTCATCCTTAGGCGTGCTGGAAAGGTCGGGAACCCCTTCCAGACATAGCAGGGGAATCGACACTCCTGTCGCGATCACGAGGGGAGAAGGAGCTCAAATGAAGTGGTTCCGGGAACCTTGGTGTTCCTTTCGAGTGAGACCGGTATGTCGGGGAATTTTGAGATTGCATCAAGGGTGCCAAGTACTGTTTCGCACTTCAAGACAGAACGTGGGACTTCTCTTGAGTCGCTGTAGAGGGCAAGGGCCTCATCTAGCGCTGATGAGGGAACCACGTGGATTTTCTCGAGTTTCGGTGGGATTCTCGAGTTACGATGTCGAATTCAGGCTTCCAATTGTATTGGCCCAGGGAAGTCCAATCTTCCATTCGATTTGCGAGGGAGAGCTGGCGATTGCTCTCTAGTAACTGCAGTGCAAAATAGACCTCATCTAGACTTGTGTCCAGGACCGAGTTTTCCTCTCCAGGTGCGACAGGAACTCGGGGTTGCATTCCAGACTCACACGGGGAGTCAGGCCTCGTCTCGAGGGGAAGCAAAGGACTCCGCTCTCCCTTCAAGTCCTGACAGGTATCTCTTGGAGCCAACTGAGAGGCCTAAAGAGAGTCAAGCCTCCTGTGGAGTCTGGAGAGAGGACTCGGTTTTGCTCTCCATGCCAGGCAGGAAAGAAGTCCCTCATCTCGTGATGACGGGGGCGTATCGTGGGTTTTCTCGAGCTGCGGTGCCTGAATGGGGTTTCCGAAGAGGTACGACGGGGAGCTCAGGGAGACTCTCTTCAGGCGTCAGGGAAGTCAGGTCTCCATGCACATGGCGATGGGGAGCGGGTCTTTGCTCTCGAGTCATGGTAGGGGAATCGGGCCTCAAGACGCGCCGAAGGACTCTCAAGGTCTTTCTCGGGTCGCAGCAGGAAACCCTGGGTTCCCTTGACTTGTGCCGGTGACCTCAGGTAGATTCTCAAGGTGCCTCTGAGAATTCAGGGATACTGTGGAGTTGGGAAGGGCCTCTCGCGACTCATCTGGGTTTGGTGCAATGGAAGAGGGCCTCATCTCGAGTTGAGGCAGGAACCTCAGGTTTCCTCTCCATTTCTAACTCGGATGGCAGGGTCCCTGAAGAGTTGGGACAGGAGAGTCAGGCCTCATCTTGTGTGGAGGAATTGAACTCCGCTTGCCTATCGAGTTGTTCACGGGGTGACATTCCACTTGTCGAGCTGTGTGTAGAACCTGTGGGTTTTTCTGGATGATGCACAGGAGTTTTAGTAACCCTTCTGTTGTGCCTTCATCCACAGGGTTGCCTTCGAAGTGGTGTCCGGGCATCGGGTTCTTATCCAGAGCGGACCGCACAATCGGGGTCTTTCGGCATGTGGCACCACCCACGAGGCTACGTCTCGAATTTCCTCCTGAGAAAGGCCTCATCCTTAGGTGCGCCGGGATGGGCGGGAACTCCTTCTAGACAAAGCAGGGGAATTTACCCTCCTGTCGTGATCAGGAGGGGAGAAAGTCATCAGATGAAGTGGTGCCGGGAACTTCGGTGTTCCCCTCGGTGAGAACGGTGTGTCGGGGAACTTTTGGGGTTACATCAAGGGTGAAAAGTACCATTTCGCACTTCAAGACGGAACGTGGGACTTCACTTGAGACGCTGTAGCGGGCCAGGGCCTCATCTTGGGATGACGAGTGAACCACGTGGTTTTTCTCGCATTGCGGCGGGAGTCTCGAGTTTCGACGGGGAATTCAGATTTCCTCCTGTGTTGGCCCATGGAAGTCCAATCTTCCATTCGAGTTGCGAGGGTGAGCTGGGATCCCACTCGAGTCACTGCGGGGCAAAATAGGCCATATCTAGGCTTGTGTCCAGGACCGAATATTCCTCTCCAGGGGTGACAGGGATCTCGGGGTGGCATTCCAGACTCACCCGGGAAGTCCGGCCTTGTTTCTAGAGGAAGCAAAGTACTCCGCTTTCCTCTCGAGTCGCGACGGGTACCTATTGAGCGCACTGAGTAGCCTTTGTGAGTCAAGCCTCCCGTGGAGTTTGGAGAGACGACTCGGGATTGCCCTCCAGGCCATGCAGTGAATGATGGCCCTCATCTCACGATAACGGGGGCGTCTCGTGGGTTTTCTCGAGCTGCGGCACCAGTGTGCGGTTTCTCACGAGGTACGACGGGGACCTCAGGGAGCCTCTCATGAGGTGCCAGGGAAGTTAAGTCTCCATGCGCGTGGGTACTGGGAGCGCTTCATTGCTCTTGAGACATGGTAGGGGAATCGGGCCTCAAGACGCATCAAAGAAGGACTATCCAGTCTTTCTCGGGTTGCGGCAGGAAACCCTGGGTTCCATCGACTTGTGCTGGAGATCTCAGGGAGCTTGTCAGGGTGCCTCTGAGAAGTCAGGGACACTGTGGGTTGGAGGGACCTCTCGGGACTCCAGTGGTTTTGGTGCTATGGAAGAGGGCCTCATCTCGAGTTGAGGCAGGAACCTCAGGGTTCCTCTCCATTTCTGATTCGGATTGCAGGGTCCCAGCAGATTTGGGACAGGAGAGTCAGGCCTCGTCCTGTGTGGAGGATGGAACTCAGCTTGCCTCTCGAGTTGTGCACGGGGTGACAGGCCACGTGTCGAGCTGTGTGTGGAACCTGTAGGTTTTTCCGGACGATGCACGGGTGTGTCTGTGCCCCTTCGTGTTGTGCCTTCATCCACAGGGTTGCCTTCTAAGGGGTGTCCAGGCATCGGGTTCTTATCAAGAGCGGACCGGGCAATCGGAGTCTTTCGGCATGTGGCACCACCCACGAGGCTACGTCTCGAACTTCCTCGTGAGACCGGCATCATCCTGAGGTGCGCCGTTAAGGTCGGGAAACCCTTGCAGACAAAGCAGGGGAATCGACCCTCCTGTCGTGATCAGGAGGGGAGAAGGCGCTCAAAAGAAATGGTGCCGGGAACTTCGGTGTTCCCCTCAAGTGAGACCGGTATGTTGGGGAACTTTTGGGGTCGCATCAAGGGTGCCAAGTACTGTTTCGCACTTCAAGATGGAACGTGGGACTACTCTTGAGACGCTGTAGCGGGAAAGTGCCTCATATTGCGATGATGGGGGAACCACTTGGTTTTTCTCGAGTTACGGCGGGATTCTCGAGTTACGACGGGGATTTCAGGCTTCCTCTTGTGTTGGCCCAGGGAAGTCCAATCTTCAATTCGAGCTGCGAGGGAGAGCTGGGGATTGCGCACGAGTCACTGTACGGAAAAAGAGACCTCATCTTGGCTTGTGTCCAGGATCTAATGTTCCTCTCCAGGGGCGACAGGGATCTCGGGGTTGCATTCCAGACTCACCCGGGGAGTCAGGCCTCATCTCGAGGGGAAGCAAATGACTCCACTCTCCTCTCAAGTCGAGACGGATATCTCTTGGAGCCCACTGAGTGGCCTACAGGGAGCCAAGCTTCCTGTGGATTTTGGAGAGAGGACTCGGTATTGCTCTCCAGGCCATGCAGAAAAAGAAGGCCCTCATCTCGCGATGACAGGGGCATCTCGTGGGTTTTCTCGAGCTGAGGCACAAGTGTGGTGTTTCCCACGTGGTATGCTGGGAGCTCAGGGAGCATCTTGTGTGGCGCCAGGTAAGTCAGGTCTCCATGCGCGTGGCGAGGGGGAGTGCGTCATTGCTCTCTTGTCATGATAGGGGATTTGGACCTCAAGATGCATTGAAGAAGGACTCTCAAGGTCTTTCTCAGGTTGTGGCAGGAAACCATGGGTTCCCTCGACTCATGCATGTTACGTCAGGGAGCTTCTCAGGTGCCTCTGAGAAATCAGGGATACTGTGGAGTTGGGAGTGACCTCTCGGAACTCCACTGGGTTTGGTGAAATGGAAAAAGGCATCATCTTTAGATAAAGCAGGAACATCAGGTTTCCTCTTCATTTCTGACTCGGATCGCATGTTCCTACAGAGATGGGAGAGGAGAGTCAGGACTCATCTTGTGTGGAGGAATGGAAATCCGCTTGCATCTCGAGTTGTTCACGGGGTGACAGGCCTCTTGTAGAGCTGTATGTGGAACCTGCGGGTTTTTCCAGACGATGCACAGGGGTGTCAGTGCCCCTTTTGTTGTACCTTCATCCACAGGGTTGTCTTCAAAGAGGTGTCTGGTCATCGGGTTCTTCTCAAGAGTGTACTGGGAAATCGGGGTCTTTCAGCATGTGGCACCCCCCACGAGGCCACGTCTCGAAATTTCCCATGAGTCCGGCTTCATCCTGAGGTGCACCGTGAATGTCGGGAACCCCTTTAAGTCAAAGCATGGGAATCGACCCTCTTGTCGCTATCAGGAGGGGAGAAGGGGCTCAAAAGAAGTGGTGCCGGGAACCTCGGTGTTCCCCTCAAATGAAACCGGTGTGTCGGGGAACATTTGGGGTCGCATTAAGGGTGCCAAGTAACGTTTCGCACTTCAACACGGAACGTGGGACTTCTCTTGAGACGCTGTAGTGAGCACGGGCCCCATCTTGTGATGACGGGGGAACCACGTGGTTTTTCTCGAGTTGCGGCAGGGAATTCAGGCTTCCTCTTGTGTTGGCCCAGGGAAGTCCAAATTTCCATACGAGTTGAGAGCTAGAGCTGGGGGTTGGCTCGAGTTATTGCAGGGCAAAAGAGACCTCATCTAGGCTTGTGTCTAGGACCTAATGTTCCTTTCAAGGGGCAACAGGGATCTCGGAGTTGCATTCCAGATCCTCCCGAGGAGTCAGGCCTCTTCAAGAGGGTAATGAATGGACTCCCCTCTCCTCTTGAGTCGCGACGGGTATCTCTTAGAGCCCATTGTGTGGCCTAAAGGGAGTCAAGCCTCCTGTGGAGATTGGAGAGAGGACTTGGGATTGCTCTCCAGGCCATGCAGGAAAAGAAGGCCCTCATATCGTGATGACGGAGGCGTCTTGTGCATTTTCTTGAGGTGCGGTGCCAGGATGGGGTTTCTCACAAGATACGATGGGGAGCTCAGGGAGTCTCTCGTGTGGTGACAGGAAAGTCAGGTCTCCATGCACGTGTGGAGGGGGAGCGCTTCATTGCTCTCGAGTCATGGTAGGGGAATCGGGCCTCAAGAGGCGTTGAAGAACGACTCTCAAGGTCTTTCTCCGGTTGCGGCAGGAAACCCTGGTTTTTCTCGACTTGTGCTGGTGACCTCAGGGAGCTTAACATGGTGCCTCTGAGAAGTCATGAATTCTGTGGAGTTGGGAGGGGCCACTCGGGACACCACTGGGTGTGGTATAATGCAAGAGGGCCTCATCTCGTGTTGAGGAAGGAACCTCAGGGTTCCTCTCCATTTCAGACTCCGATCTCAGGATTCCTGCAGAGTTGGGACAGGAGAGTCAGGCCTCGTATTCTGTGGAGAAATGAAACTTAGCTTGCCTCTCGAGTTGTTCTCGAGGTAACAGGTCACTTGTCGAGCTGTATGTGGAACCTGCAGAATTTTCCAAAAGATTCACGGGTGTGCAGGGCCCCTCCTTGTTGTGCCTTCATCCAACGGGATGCATTCGAAGAAGTGTACGGGCATCGGGTTCTTATTAATAGCGGACCAGGAAATGGGGTCTTTCCGCATGTGGCACCACCACGAGGCTACATCTCCAATTTCCTCGTGAGACCGGCCTCATCCTGAGGTGCAATGGGAAGATCGGTAACCCCTTCCAGACAAAGCAGGAGAATCGACACGCCTGTTGCAATCAGGAGGGGAGAAGGGGCTCAAATGATGTGGTGTGGGGACATGGGTGTTCCCCTCGAGTGAGGCATGTATGTTGGGGAACTTTGGGAGTGCCATCATGGGTGCCAAGTACCGTTTTGCACTTCAGTGGGAACGTGGGACTTCTTTTGAGATGCTGTGGCGGGCAAGGGGCTCATGCTGCGAAGACGATGGAACCACGTGGTTTTTCTTGAGTTGCGGCGGGATTCTCGAGTTACGATGGGGATTTCAGGCTTCCTCTTGTGTTCGCCCTGGGAAGCCCAAACTTCCCTTCGAGTTGCGAGGGAAAGCTGGGGGTTGTGCTCGAGTCAATGCAGGGCCAAAGAGACCTCATCTAGGCGTGTGTCCAGGACCTAATAGTCCTCTCATGGGAAGAAAAGGATCTCGGGGTCGCACTCCAGACTCCCCCGGGGAGTCAGGCCTCACCTCGAGGGGAAGCAAAGGACTGTGCTCTCCTCTCGAGCCGCGACGCGGATCTCTTGGAGCCCACTGATTGGCCTAAAGGGAGTCAAGCTTCCTCTTCAGTTTGGAGAGAGGACTCGGGATTGCTCTCCAGGCCAGGCAGGAAAAGAAGGCGCTCACCTCGAGAGGACGGGGGCATCTCAGGGGTTTCCTCGAGCTGCGGCGCCCGTGGGGGCTTTCTCACAAGGCACGACGAGGATCTCAGGAGCCTCTCGTGTGGCACCAGGGAAGCCAGGTCTCCATGGGCGAGGCGAGGGGGAGTGCGTCTTTGCTCTCTAGTCCAGGGAGGGGACAAGGGCCTCAAGACACTTTGAAGAAGGACTCTCGAGGTCTTTCTCGGATGGCGGCAGGAAACCCTCGTTTCTCTCAACTTCTGCCGGAGACCTGAGGGAACTTCCCAGGGTGCCTCTGAGAGGTGAGGGATGCTGTGGAGGTGGCGGGGCCCCTCGGGACACCGCTGGGTCTGGAGCAACGGAAGAGGGCCTCACCTCGAGGGGAGGCAGGAACCTGAGGCTTCCTCTCCATTTCGGACTCCGACCGCAGGGTCCCTGCAGAGTTGGGACAGGAGAGTCAGGCCTCGTCTTGTCTGAGGAAGGGAACCCGCTTGCATCTCGAGTTGCTCAGGGGGTCTCAGGCCCCTCGTCGAGCTGTGTGTGGAACCCGCGGGTCTTTGCGGACGATGCACGGGGGTGGCAGTTCCCCTTCGTGTTGTGCCTTCACCCACAGGGTTGACTTCGAAGAGGGGTCCGGGCCTCGGGTCCTTCTTAAGAACGGACCAGGGAAACGGGGTCGTTCTGCATGTGGCACCACCCACGTGGCTCGTCTCGAATTTCCTCGTGAGACCGGCCTCATCCTGACGTGTGCCGGGAAGGCCAGGAACCCTTTCCAGACCACGCAGGGGAATCGACTCTCCTGTCGCGAGCAGGAGGGGAGAAGGGGCACAGAGGAAGCGGTGCCGGGACCCTCGGTGTTCCCCTTGAGGGAGCCCGGCTTGTCGGAGAATTTTGGGGGTCGCAAGAAGGCTGTCAGGGACCGTTTCGCCCTTCAGGGCAGAAGAGGGGACTTCCCTTGAGACGCCGTCGCGGGCAAGGGCCTCATCTTGCCAAGAGGTGGGAACCACGTGGTGTTTCTCAAGTTGCGGCGGGATTCTCGAGTTACGACGGGGATCTCAGGCTTCCTCTTGGTTTGGCCCTGGGAAGCCCAATCTTCCCCTCGAGTTGCGAGGGAAAGCTGGGGGTTGCGCTCGGGTCAGTGCAGGGCCGAAGAGACCTGACCTAGGCGTGTGTCCGGGACCTAATATTCCTCTCCAGGGAAGGCAGGGATCTCGGGGTTGCATTCCAGGCTCCCCCAGGGAGTCAGGCCTCGTCTCGAGGGGAAGCCAAGGACTCCGCTCTCCTCTCGAGTCGCGACGCGGGTCTCTTGGAGCCCCCTGAGCGGCCTCAAGGGAGTCCAGCCTCCTCTTCCGTTTGGAGAGAGGACCCGGGATTGCTATGCAGGCCATGCAGGAAAAGAAGGCCCTCAGCTCGCGAGGACGGGGGCGTCTCAGGGGTTTCCTCGAGCTGCGGCGCCCGTGGGGGTTTTCTCCCAAGGCACGACAAGGATCTCAGGGAGCCTCTCGTGCGGCGCCAGGGAAGTCAGGTCTCCATGCGCGTGGCGAGGCGGAGCGCATCATGGCTCTCGAGTCACGGGGGGGACTAGGGCCTCGAGACGCGTTGAAGATGGACTCTCGAGGTCTTTGTCGGGGGGCGGCGGGAAACCCTCGTTTCCCTCGCCTTCTGCCGGGGACCTTAGGGAACTTCCCAGGGTGCCTCTGAGAGGCGAAGGATCCTGTGGAGTTGGTGGGGCCTCTCGGGACTCCACTGGGATGGTCGCAATGGAAGAGGGCCTCATCTCTAGTGGAGGCAGGAACCTCAGGCTTCCTCTCCAATTCTGACTCTGATCGTAGTGTCCCTGCAGAGTTGGGACAGGAGAGTCAGGCTATGTCTTTTCTGAGGAATGGAACTCCTCTTGCCTCTCGAGTTGTTCATGGGGTTTCAGGCCCCTTGTCAAACTGTGTGTGGAATCTGCAGGTTTTTCCAGACGATGTCTTATCTTCCATTCGAGATTCGAGGAAGAGCTAGAGGTGCGCTCTAGTCACTGAAGGCAAAAGAGACCCCACCAAGGCTTGTGTTCAGGACCTAATGTTCATGTCAAGGGGCGACAGGAATCTCGGGGTTGCATTCCAGACTCACCCTGGAGTCAGGCCTCGTCTCAAGGGGAAGCAAAGGACTCTGCTCTCCTCTCGAGTCGGACGGGTATGTCTTGCAGCCCACTGAGTGGCTTAAAGGGAGTCAAACCTCCTCTGGTGTTTGGAGGGAGGACACGGGATTGCTCTCCAGGGAATGCAGGAAATGAAGGCCCTCATCTCCCGATGACTGGGGCGTCTCGTAGGTTTTCTCGAGCTGTGGCGCTAGTGTGGGGTTTCTCACGAAGTAAGACTGGGAACTCAGTGAGCCTCTCATGTGGTGCCAGGGCAGTCAGGTCTCTATGCACGTGGTGAGAGGGAGCCCGTCATTGTTCTCGAGTCATGGTAGGGGAATTGGGCCTGAAAACGTGTTAAAGAAGGACTCTCGAGGTCTTTCTTGGGTTGCAGCAGGAAACCCTGGGTTCCATCGACTTGTGCCAGTGACCTCAGGAAGCTTCTCAGCGTGCCTCTGAGAAGTCAGGGTCACTGTGGAGTTGGGAGGGGCCTCTCGGAACTCCACTGGGTTTGGTGCAATGGAAGAGGGCCTCATGACAAGTTGAGGCAGGAACCACAGGGTTCCTGTCCTGGCTTCGAATGCGCTGGATCTGACTCGGATCGCAGAGTCCCTGCAGAGTTGGGACAGGAGAGTCAGACCTCGTCTTGTGTGGAGGAATGGAACTCCGCTTGACTCTCGCGTTGCTCATGGGGTGACAGGCCACTTGTCGATTTGTATGTGGAACTTGCGGGTTTTTCTGGACGATGCACTGGGGTGTCACTGCCCCTTCGTGTTGTGCCTTGTTCCACAGGATTGCCTTCGAGTTGGGTTCTGCCATCGGGTTCTTATCAAGAGCGGACCAGGGAATCGGGGTCTTTTGGCATGCCGCACCACCCACGAGGCTATGTCTCGAATTTCCTCCTGAGACTGGCCTCATCTTGATGTGCGCCAGGAAGGTCGGGAACGCCTTCCAGACAAAGCAGGGGAATCGAACCTCCTGTCGCAATCAAGAGGGGAGAAGAGTCTCAGATGAAGTGGTGCCGGAAACCTCGGTGTTCTCCTCAAGTGAGACTGGTATGTCGGGGAACTTTTGGGGTCGCATCAAGGGTTCCAAGTAACTTTTCGCTCTTCAATACGGAACGTGGGACTTCTCTTGAGACGCTGTAGTGGGCAAGGGCCTCATTTTTCGATGACGGGGGAACCACGTGGTTTTTCTTGATTTGGGGCGGGATTCTCGAGTTACAGCCGGGAATTCAGGCTTCCTCTTCAACTGGCCCAGGGAAGTCCAGTTTTCATTCGAATTGTGAGTTAGAACTGGGGATTGCTCTCGAGACACTGCAGGGCCAAATAGACCTCATCTAGGCTTGTGTCCAGGACCTAATGTTCCTCTGCTGGGGCGAAAGCGATCTCAGCATTGCATTCTCGACTCACCCGGGGAGTCAGGCCTCGTCTCGAGGGGAAGCCAAGGACACCGCTCTCCTGTCAAGTCGCGACGGGTATATCTTGGAGCTCACTGTGTGGCCTAAAATGAGTCAAGCCTCCTGTGGAGTTTGGAGAGAGGACTCAGGATTGCTCTCCAGGCCATACAGCAAAAGAAGGCCCTCATCTCGTGAGGACTGGGGCGTCTCGTGGGTATTCTCGAGCTGCGGCTCCAGTGTGGTGTTGCTCACGAGGTATAATCGGGAGCTCAGGGAGCCTCTCCTGTGGCGCCAGGGAAGTCAGGTTTCTATGCGCGTGGCTAGGGGGAGCGTGTCATTGCTCTCGAGTCATGGTAGGGGAATCGCACCTCAAGACGCGTTGAAGAAGGACTCTCGAGGTCTTTTACGGGTTGGGGCAGGAAACCCTTGGTTCCCTCGACTTGTGCCGGTGATCTCAGGAAGGTCTAAGGGTGCCTCTGAGAAGTCAGGGATACTGTGCAGTTGGGATTGGTCTCTCGGGACTCCACTGGGTTCGGTGCAATGGAAGAGGGCCTCATCTCGAGTGGAGGCAGGAAACTCATGTTTCCTCTCCTGACTTCCCCTGGGCCAGATCTGACTCGGATCGCAGTTTCGCTGCAGAGTTCGAACAGGAGAGTCAGGCCTCGTCTTGTGTGGAGGAATGGAACTCTGCTTGCCTCTCCAGTTGTTCACGGGGTGACAGGTCACTTCTCGAGCTGTGTGTGGTACCTGCGGGTTTCTCCGGACGATACCCAGGGGTGTCAGTGCCCCTAAGTGTTGTGCCTTCATCAAAAGGGTTATCTTCAAAGAGGTGTCCGGGCATCAGGATCTTATCAAGAGCGGACCGGGAAATCGGGGTCTTTCGGCATGTGTCACCATCCACGTGGCTATGTCTCGAATATCCTCGTGAGACCGGCCTCATCCTGAGATGCACCGGGAAAGGCGGGAACCCCTTCAAGACAAAACAGGGGAATCGACCCTCCTGTCGCGATCAGGAGGGGAGAAGGGGCCCAGATGTAGTGGTGCCGGGAACCTCGGTGTTCTCGAGTCAGACTGGTGTGTCGAGGAACTTTTGAGGGCGCATCAAGGGTGCCAATACCGTTTCGCACTTCAAGACGGAACATGGGACTTCTCTTGAGACGCTGTAGGGGGCAAGGGCCTCATCTTGGGATGACGGGGGAACCACGTGGCGTTTCTCGAGTTGTGGCGGGATTCTCGAGTTTCGACGGGGAATACAGTCTTCCTCATGTGTTGGGCCAGGGAAGTCCTATCTTCCATTCGAGTTTAAAGGGAGAGCTGGGGATTGCTCTCGAGTCACTGAAGGGCAAAATAGACCTCATCTAGGCTTGTGTCCAGGACTTAATGCTCGTCCCTAGGGGCGACAGGGATCTTGGGGTTGCATACCAGACTCACCCGGGGAATCAGGCCTCGTCTCGAGGGGAAGCAAAGAACTCCGCTGTCCTTTTGAGTCGCGATGGGTATCTCTTGGAGCCCACTGTGTGCCCTAAAGGGAGTCAAGCCTCCTGTGCTGTTTGGATAGAGGACTTGGGATTCCTCTCCAGGCCATGCAGGAAAAGAAGGCCCTCATCTCGCGATGATGGTGGCGTCTCGTGGGTTTTCTAGACTGCTGCGCTAGTGCCGGGTTTCTGACGAGGTACGAGAGGGAGCTCAGGGAGCCTCTCGTGTGGCGCCAGGGAAGTCAGGTCCCCATGAGATGGCTAGGGGGAGCTCGTCATTGCTCTCGAGTCATGGTAGGGTAATCGGGCCTCAAGACGGGTTGAAGAAGGACTCTCGAGTTCTTTCTCGGGTCACTGCATAAAACCCAGGGTTCCCTTGACTTGTGCCTGCGACCTCAGGGAGCTTCTCAGAGTGCCTCTGAGAAGTCAGGGATACTGTGCAGTTTGGAGGGGCCTCTCGAGACTCCTCTGCATTTGGTGGAATGTAAGAGGGACTCATCTCGAGTTGAAGCAGGACCTCAGTGTTCCTCTCCATTTCTGACTCAGATCGCAAGGTCCCTGCATATTAGTACAGGAGAGTCAGGCCTCGTCTTTTCTGGAGGATGGGACTCCTCTTGCCTCTCGAGTTGTTCTCGAGGTGACAGGCCACTTGTCGAGCTGTGTGTGTAACCTGCCCGTTTTTCCGGATGATGCACAGGTGTGTTAGTGCCCCTTCGTGTTGTACCTTCATACTCAAGGCTGCCTTCCAAGAGGTGTCCGAGCATCGGATTCTTATCAAGAGCGGACCGGGAAATTGGAGTCTTTCAGCAAGTGGCACCACCCACAAAGCTACGTATCGAATTTCCCCATGAGACCGGCCTCATCCTGAGTTGTGCAGGGAAGGTCGGGCCCCCTTGCAGACAAAGCAGGGGAATCGACCCACCGGTCACGATCAGGAGGGGAGAAGGAGCTTAAATGAAGTGGTGCCGGGAACCTCGGTGTTCCCCTTGAGTGAGACCGGCGTGTTGGGGGACTTTTGGGGTCGCATCAAGGGTGCCAAGTACCGTTTCGCATTTCAAGACGGAACCTGGGACATCTTTTGAAACGCTGTAGCGGGCAAGGGCCTCATCTTGCGATGACGGGAGAACCACGTGGTTTTGCTCGAGTTGCAGCGGGATTCTCGAGTTATGACCGGGAATTTAGGCTTCCTCTTTTGGCCTTGAAATCCAATCTTCCATTCGGGTTGCGAGGGGGAGCTGGGGATTGCGCTAGAGTCACTGCAGGGCAAAAGAGACCTAATCTAGGCTTGTGTCCAGGATCTAACGTTGCTCTCCAGGGGCGACAGGGATCTCGGGTTTGCATTCCAGACTCATCCGGGGAGTCAGTTCTCACCTCGAGGGTAAGCAAAGAATTCCGCTCTCGTCTCGAGTCGCGATGGGTATCTCTTGGAGACCAATGTGTGTACTAAAGGGAGTCAAGCCTCCTGTGGAGTTTGGAGAGAGGACTCGGGATTGGACTCCAGGCCATGCAGGAAAAGAAGGCCCTCATCTCGAGATGACGGTGGCGTCTCGTGGGTTTTCTCGAGCTGCGGCGCCAGTGTGGGGTGTCTCATGAAGTACCACGGGGATCTCACGGAGCCTCTTGTGTGGCGCCAGGAAAATCCAGTATTCCATTCGAGTTGCAAGTTAGAACTGGGGATTGCTCTCCAGTCACTGCAGGGCAAAATAGACCTCATCTACGCTTGTGTCCAGGACCTTGTGTTCCACTACTGGGCCAACAGGGATCTCAGGGTTGCATTCTCGACTCACCCGGAGAGTCAGGCCTCGTCTTGAGGGGAAAAAAAGGACTCCGCTCTCCTGTCGAGTCGCGACGGGTATCTCTTGGAGCCCACTGCGTGGCGTAAAGGGAGTGAAGCCTCCTATGGAGTTTGGAGAGATGACTCGGGATTATTTTCCTGGCCATGCAGGAATAAAGGCCCTCATCTCGCGAAGACGGGGGCATCTCGTGGGTTTTCTCCAGCTGCGGCGCCAGTATCAGATTTCTCACGAGGTACAACGGGGAGCTCAGAGAGCCTCTCGTGTGGTGCTAGGGATGTCAGGTCTCCGTGCGTGTGGTGAAGGGGAGTGCGTGATTGCTCTCGAGTAATAGTAGGCGAATCGGGCCTCAAGACGCATTGAAGAAGGACTCTTGAGGTCTTTCTCGGGTTGCGGCAGGGAACCCTGTGTTCCCTTGATTTGTGTCGGTGACCTCAGGAAACTTCTAAGGGTGCCTCTGAGAAGTCAGGGACACTGTGGATTTGGGAGGGGCCCTTCGTTACTCAACTGGGTTTGGTGCAATCGAAGAGGGCCTCATCTCGAATGGAGGCAGGAACGTCAGGGGTCCTCTCCATTTCTGACTCGGGTCGCAGTGTACCTGCAGAGTATGGAGAAGAGAGTCACGCCTCGTCTTCTGTGGAGGAATGGATTTCCCCTTGCCTTTCGAGTTGTTCACGGAGTGACAGGCCACTTGTTGAGCTGAGTGTGGAACCTGCGGGTTTTTCCGGACGATGCACGGGGGTGTCAGTGCCCCTTCGTGTTGTGCCTTCATCCGCAGGGTTGCCTTCAAAGAGGTTTCCGGGCATCGGTTTCTTTTCAAGAGCGTACCGGAAAATTGGGGTCTTTCAGCATGTGGTACAACCCACGAGGCTACGTCTCGAATTTCCTCGGGATACCGGCCTCATCCTGAGGTGCGCTGGGAAGCTCGGGAACCCCTTGCAGACAAAGCAGGGGAATCGACCCACTGCTCGCGATCAGAAGGGGAGAAGGGGCTCAGATGAAGTGGTGCCGGGAACTTCGGTGGTCCCCTCGAGTGGGACCGGTATGTCACGGCACTTTTGAGGTCGCATCAAGGGTGCCAAGTACAGTTTCGCACTTCAAGACGGAACGTGGGAATTCTCTGGAGATGCTGTAGCGGGCAAGGGCCTCATATTGCGATGACGAGGGAAACACGTGGTTTTTCTCGAGTTGAGGCGGGATTCTCGAGTTACAACGGGGAATTCAGGCTTCCTCTTGTGTTGGCCCAGGAAGTCCAATCTTCCATTCAACTTGTCAGAGAGAGCTGGGGGTTGCTCTCGAGTCACTTCAGGGCAAAGAGTCCTCATCTAGGCTTGGGTCCAGGACGTAATGTTCCTCTCCAGGGGCGACAGGGATATCGGGGTCGCATTCCAGTCTCACCCGGTGGGTCACGCCTCGTCTCGAGTGGAAGCAAAGGACTCCACTATCCTCTCGAGTCGGGACGCGTAACTCTTGGAGCCCAATGAGTGGCCTAAAGGGAGTCAAGCGTCCTGTGTAGCTTGGACAGAAGGTTCACGCTTGATCTGCATACCATGCAATTAAAGATGGCCCTCCTCTCGTGATGACGGGGGCGTCTCATGGGTTTTCTCGAGCTGCGGCACCAGTGTGGGGTTTCTCACGAGATATGATGGGGAGTTCAGGGATCCTCTTGTGCGGCGCCAGAGAAGCCTGACTCCATGCGTGTGGCCAGGCAGATCGCGTCATTGCTCTCGAGTCATGGGAGGGACTAGGGCCTCAAGAGGCATTTAAGAAGGACTCTCAAGGTCTTTCTTGGGTTGGGGCGGGAAACACTCGTTTCCCTCGACCTCTACAGGGGACCTTAGGGAACTTCCCAGGTGCCTCTGAGAGGTGAGGGATACTGAGGAGTTAGAGGGGCCTCTCGGGACTCCACTAGGTTTGACGAAATGAAAGAGGGCCTCATCTCGATTGGAGGCAGGAACCTCAGGCTTTCTCTCCATTTCTGACTCCGACCGCAGGGTCCCTGCAGAGTTGGGACAGGAGAGTCAGGCCTCGTCTTGTCTGAGTAACGGAACTCTGCTTGCCTCTCGAGTCGTTCAGGGGGTCTCAGGGCCCTTGACAAGCTGTGTGTGGAACCTGCGGGTGTTTCCAGAAGATGCATGGGGGTGTCAGAGCCCCTTCGTTTTGTGCCTTCCCCCACAGGGTTGCCTTCAAAGAGGTGTCCGGGCATCGGGTTCATTTCAAGAGCGGACCGGGAAATCGGGGTCATTCTGCATGTGGCACCACCCACGTGGCTCATCTCGAATTTCCTCGTGAGACCAGCATCATCCTGAGGTGCGCCGGGAAGACCGGGAACCCCTTCCACACAAAGTAGGGGAATCGATTCTGCTGTCGCGATCAGGAGGGGAGATGGAGCTCAGATGAAGTGGTGCCGGGACCCTCGGTTTTCCACTCGAGGGAACCCGGCGTTTCAGGGAACTTTAGGGGTCGCATCAAGGGAGCCAAGTACCGTTTCCCACTTCAGGACGGAACATGGGACTTCCCTGGAGACGCTGTAGCGGGCAAGGGCCTCATCCTGTGAAGACGTTGGAACCACGTCGTTTTTCTCGAGTTGCATCGGGATTCTTGAAAACGACAGGAATTTCAGGCTTCCTCTTGCGTTGGCCCTGGGAAGCCCAATCTTCAATTCGAGTTGCGATGGAAAGCTGGGGGTTCTGCTCGAGTCACTACAGGCCCAAAGAGACCTCATCGAGGCGTGTGTCCAGGACCTAATATTCCTCTCAAGGGAAGACAGGGATCCCGGGTTTCCATTCCAGACTCCCCCGGGGAGCCAGGACTCGCCTGGAGGGGAAGCAAAGGACTCCGCTTTCCTCTCAAGTCGCGACACGGATCTCTTGGAGCCCACTGAGTGGACTCAAGGGTGTCGAGCCTCCTCTTCAGTTTGGAGAGAGGACTCGGGATTGCTCTCCAGGCCAGGCAGGAAAAGAAGGCCCTCATCTCGCGATGACGGGGGCGTCTCATGGGTTTCCTCAGGCTGCTGCGCCCATGGGGGTTTTCTCATGAGGCACGACGAGGACCTCAGGGAGCCTCTCGTGCGGCGCCAGGGAAGTCAGGTCTCTATGCGCATGGCGAGGGGGAGCTGGTCATCACTCTCGAGTCATGGGAAGCGGCTAGGTCCTCAAGAGGCGTTGAAGAAGGACTCTCGAGTTCTTTCTCGGGTTGCGGCGGGAAACCCTCGTTTCCCTTGACTTCTGCAGGGGACCTTAGGGAACTTCCCAGGGTGCCTCTGAGAGGTGAGGGATGCTGTGCAGTTGGCAGGGCCTCTCGGGACTCTGCTGGGTTCGGCGCAATGGAAGAGGGCCTCATCTCGAGGGGAGGCAGGAACCTCAGGCTTCCTCTCGGTTTCGGATTCCGACTGCACGGTCCCTGCAGTGTTGGGACAGGAGAGTCATGCCTCGTCTTGTCTGAGGAATGGAATTCTGGTTGCCTCTCGAGTTATTCCGGGAGTCTCAGGCCCCTTGTCGAGCTGTGTGTAGACCCTGCGGATTTTTCCAGATGATGCACGGAGGTGTCAGTGCCCCTTCGTGTTGTGCCTTCACCCACAGGGTTGCCTTCGAAGAGGTATCCGGGCATCGGCTTCTTATCAAGAGCGGACCGGAAAATCGGGGTCGTTTGGCACGTGGCACCTCACACGTGGCTAGTCTCGAATTTCCTCCGGAGACCGGCCTCATCCTGAGGTGCGCCAGGAAGGCCGGGAACCCCTTCCAGACCACGCAGGGGAATCGACTCTCCTCTCGCGATCAGGAAGGGAGAAGGGGCTCAGATTAAGTGGTGCCGGGACCCTCGGTGTTCCCCTCGAGGGAACCCAGCGTGTCGGGGAACTTTTGCGGTCGCATCAAGGGTGTCAAGTACCGTTTCGCACTTAAGGACGGAACATGGGACTTCCCTGGAGACGCCGGGAACTTCGGTGTTCCCCTGGAGTGAGACCGGTATGTTGGGGAACTTTGGGGTCGCATCAAGGGTGCCAAGTAGCATTTCAAACTTTAAGATGGAACGTGGGACTTCTCTTGAGACTCTAGCTGGCAAGGGCCTCATATTGCGATGAAGGGGGAACCACATGGTTTTTAAGACTTGAGGCTGAATTCTCGAATTACGATGGGAAATTCAGACTTCCTCTTGTGTTGACCTTGGGAAGACCAATCTTCCATTCAAATTGTGAGGGAGAGATGGAGGTTGCTCTCGAGTCACTGTAGGGCAAAATAGACCTCATCTAGGCTTGTGTCTAGGACATAATGTTCCACTCCAGGGGCGACAGGGATTTCGGGGTTGCATTACAAACTCACCCGGGGAGTCAGGCCTCGTGTCCAGGGAAGCAAAGGACTCCGCTCTCCTCTCGAGTCGCACCGAGTATTTCTTGGACCCAACTGAGTGGCCTAAAGGGAGTCAATCCTCCTGTGAAGTTTGGAGAGAGGACCAGGGATTGCTCTCCAGGTCAGGCAGGAAAGAAGGCCCCCATCTATCCTTGACGGGGGCATCTTGTGGTTTTTCTCGAACTGCGGCGCCACTGTGGGTTTTCTCACGAGGTATGATGGGGTACTCAGGGAGCCTCTTGTGTGGTACTAGGGAAGTCAGTTTTCCTGCTTGTGGCGAGGGGAGCGCGTCCTTGCTCTGGAGTCATGGTAGGGGAATCGGGCATCAAGAGACGTTGAAAAAGGACTCTCCAAGTCTTTCTCGGGTTACTTCAGAAAACTCTGGGTTCCCTCGACTTGTGCCAGTGACCTCAGGTAGCTTCTCAGGGAGCCTCTGAGAATTCAGGGATACTGTGGTGTTGGGAGGGGCCTCTCGGGACACCACTGAGTTTGGTTCAATGGAAGAGGGCCTCTTCTCTAGTTGAGGCAGGAACCTCAGGGTTCCTCTCCATTTCTGACTCCGATCGCAGGGTCCCTGAAGAGTTGGGCCAGGAGAGTAAGGCCTCGTCTTGTGTGAAGGAATGCAACTTCACTTGCCTCTCGAGTTGTTCACGAGGTGACAGTCCACATTTGGAGCTGTGAGTGGAATCTGCGGGTTTTTCCAGACGATGCATGGGGATGTCAGTGTCCCTTCGTGTTGTGCCTTCATCCACAGGGTTGCCTTCGAAGAGATGTCCGGGCGTCAGGTTCTTATCTAGAGTGCACCGGGAATTCGGGATCTTTCAGCATATGGCACCAACCATGAGGCTACTTTTCGAATTTCCTCATGAGACCGGCCTCATCTGGAGGTTCGCGGGGAACGTCGGGAACCCCTTGCAGACAAAACATGGGAATCGACCCTTCTGTCGCGATCAGGAGGGGTGAAGGGGCTCACAGGAAGTGGTGCCGTGAACTTTGGTGTTTCCCTCGAGTGAGACCGGTATGTCAGGGAACTTTGGGGGTCGCATCAAGGGTGCCAAGTACCGTTTTGTACTTCAGGATGGAACGTGGGACTTCTCTTGATACGCTGTAGCGGCCAAGGGCCTCATCTTGCGATGACGGGGGAGCCACGTGGTTTTTCTCGAGTTGCAGCGGGATTCTCGTGTTACGACGGGGATTTCAGGCTTCCTCTTGTGTTGGGCCAGGGAAGTCCAATCATCCATTCGAGTTGCGAGGGAGAGCTGGGGGTTGCGCTCGAGTCACTGCAGGGCAAAGGAGACCTCATCTAGGCTTGTGTCCAGGACCTAATGTTCCTCTCCAAGGGCCACAGGGATCTCAGGTTTGCATTCCAGACTCACCCAGGGAGTCAGGCCTCATGTCGAAGGGAAGCAAAGGACTCCGCTCTCCTTTAGAGTTGCGACGGGCACCTCTTGGAGCCCACTTTGTGGCCTAAAGGGAGTCAAGCCTCCTGTGAAGTTTGGAGAGAGGACTTGGGACTGCTCTCCAGGCCATGCAGGAAAAGATGCCCCTCATCTCGCGATGACGGAGGGATCTTGTGGGTTTTCTCCAGCTGCGGCGCCAGTGTGGGGTTTCACACGAGTTATGACGGGGAGCTCAGGGAGCCTCTCGTGTGGCGCCAGGGAAGTCAGGTCTCCATGTGCGTGGCGAGGGGGAGCGCATTATTGCTCTCGAGCTATGGTAGGGGAATCTGACCTCAAGACACATTGAAGAAGGACTCTCGAGGTCTTTCTTCAGTTGTGGCAGGAAACCCTTATTTCCCTCGACTTTTGCCGGTGGCCTCAAGGAGCTTCTCAGAATGCCTATGAGAAGTCAGGGATACTGTGGAGATGGGAGGGGCCTCTCGGGACTCCACTGGGTTTGTTTTAATGGAAGAGGGCCTCATCTCGGGTTGAGGCAGGAACCTCAGGTTTCCTCTCCATTTCTGACTCAGATCGAAGTGTGCCTGCAGAGTTGGGATTGGATACTCAGGCCTCGTCTTGTCTGAGGAAGGGAACTCCGCTTTCCTCTCTCATTGTTTAAGGGGTGACAGGCCAGTTGTGGAGCTGTATGTGGATCCTGCGGGTTTTTCCGGACAATGAACAGGGTTGCCAGCGCCCCCTCGTGTAGTGCCTTCATCCACAGGGTTGCCTTAGAAGAGGTGTCCGGGCATCGGGTTCTTATCAAGAGCAAGACCGAGAAATCGGGGTCTTTTGGCACGTGGCACCAACACGAGGCTACGTCTCGAATTTCTTCGTGAGACTGGCCTCATCCTGAGGTGCGCCATGAAGCTCGGGAACGCCTTCTAGACAAAGCAGGGGGATTGACCTTCCTGCCGTGATCAGGAGGGGAGAAGGGGCTCAAATGAAGTGGTGCCAGGAACTTCGGTGTTCCCTTGGAGTGAGACCGGTATATTGGGGAACTTTTGGGGTCGCATCAAGGGTGCCAAGTAGCATTTCGAACTTTATGACGAAACATGGGACTTCTCTTGAGACTCTGTAGCGGGCAAAGGCCTCATATTGCGATGAATGGGGAACCACGTGGTTTTTAAGAGTTGCGGCGGGATTCTCGAGTTACAACGGGAAATTCAGACTTCCTCTTGTGTTGGCCCAATGAAGACCAATCTTCCATTCGAATTGCGAGGGAGAGATGGGTGTTGCTCTCGAGTCACTGTAGGGCAAAATAGACCTCATCTAGGCTTTTGTCCAGGACATAATGTTCCTCTCCAGGGGCAACAGGGATCTCGGGGTTGCATTCCAGACTCACCCGAGGTAAGGCCTCGTCTCGAGGGGAAACAAAGTACTCTGCTCTCCTCTCACGTCGCGACAGGTATCTCTTGGAGCCCATTGAGTGGCCTAAAGGGAGTAAAGCCTCCTGTGAAGTTTGGAGAAAAGACCAGGGATTGCTCTCCAGGTCAGGCAGGAAAAGAAGTCCCCAATCTCGCGATGACGGTGGGTTTTCCCGAGCTGCGGCGCCAGTGTGGGGTTTCTCACGAGGTATGACGGGGAGCTCAGGGAGCCTCTCATGTGGCGCCAGGGAAGTCAGCTGTCCATGTGCATGGCGAGGGGGAGCGTGTCATTGCTCTCGAGTCATGGTAGGGGAATCCGTCCTCAAGACACGTTGAAAACGGACTCTTGAGGTCTTTCTCGGGTTGCGGCAGTATACCCTGTGTTCCCTCGACTTGTGCCGGTGACCTCAGGGAGTTGCTCAGGGTGCCTCTGAGAAGACACTGATACTGTGGAGTTGGGAGGGGCCTCTAGGGACTCCACTGGGTGTGGTATAATACAAGAGGGCCTCATCTCGTGTTGAGGAAGGAACCTCAGGGTTCCTCTCCATTTCAGACTCCGATCTCAGGATTCCTGCAGAGTTGGGACAGGAGAGTCAGGCCTCGTATTCTGTGGAGAAATGAAACTTAGCTTGCCTCTCGAGTTGTTCACGAGGTAAAAGGTCACTTGTCGAGCTGTATGTGGAACCTGCAGAATTTTCCAAAAGATGCACGGGTGTTCAGGGTCCCTCCTTGTTGTGCCTTCATCCTACGGGATGCATTCCAAGAAGTGTACGGGCATCGGGTTCTTATTAATAGCTGACCGGGAAATGGGGTCTTTCCGCATGTGGCACCACCCACGAGGCTACATCTCCAATTTCCTCGTGAGACAGGCCTCATCCTGATGTGCGCTGGGAAGATCGGTAACCCCTTCCACACAAAGCAGGAGAAAAGACACTCCTGTTGCAATCAGGAGGGGAGAAGGGGCTCAAATGATGTGGTGCGGGGAACATGGGTGTTACTCTCCAGTGAGGCCTGTATGTTGGGAAACTTTGGTGGTGCCATCATGGGTGCCAAGTACCGTTTTGCACTTCAGTAGGAACGTGGGACTTCTTTTGAGACGCTGTGGCGGGCAAGGGCCTCATGCTGCGAAGACGATGGAACCACGTGGTTTTTTTCGAGTTGCGGCGGGATTCTCGAGTTACGACGGGGATTTCAGGCTTCCTCTTGTGTTAGCCCTGGGAAGCCCAAACTTCCCTTCGAGTTGCGAGGGAAAGCTGGATGTTGTGCTCGAATCACTGCAAGGCCAAAGAGACCTCATCTAGGTGTGTGTCCAGGACCTAATAGTCCTCTCAAGGGAAGACAAGGATCTCGGGATTGCACTCCAGACTCCCCCGGGGATTCAGGCCTCGCCTCGAGGGGAAGCAAAGGACTGCGCTCTGCTCTCGAGCCGCGAGGCGGATCTCTTGGAGCCCACTGAGTCGCCTCAAGGGAATCCATCCTACTCTTCAGTTTGGAGAGAAGACTCGGGATTGCTCTCCAGGCCAGGCAGGAAAAGAAGGCCCTCAGCTCGCGAGGACGGGGGCGTCTCAGGGGTTTCCTCGAGCTGCGGCGCCCGTGGGGGTTTTCTCCTGAGGCACGACGAGGATCTCAGGGAGCCTCTCGTGTGGCGCCAGGGAAGCCAGGTCTGCATGCGCGAGGCGAGGGGGAGCGCATAATTGCTCTCTAGTCCAGAGAGGGGACAAGGGCCTCAAGACACTTTGAAGAAGGACTATCGAGGTCTTTCTCGAGTGGACGCGGGAAACCCTCATTTCCCTCGACTTCTGCCGGGGACATGAGGGAACTTCCCAGGGTGCCTCTGAGAGGTGAGGGATGCTGTGGAGTTAGCGGGGCCTCTCGGGACTCCGCTGGGGTTGGCACAATGGAAGAGGGCCTCATCTCGAGGGGAGGCAGGAACCTCAGACTTCCTCTCTGTTTCTGAATCCGAACCTCCGACCTCAGGGTCCCTACAGAGTTGGGACAGGAGAGTCAGGCCTCGTCGTGTCTGAGGAAGGGAACCCCGCTGGCCTCTCGAGTTGCTCAGGGGGTCTCAGGCCCCTCGTCGAGCTGTGTGTGGAACCCGCGGGTCTTTGCGGACGATGCCCGGGGGTGGCAGTGCCCCTTCGTGTTGTGCCTTCACCCACAGGGTTGCCTTCGAAGAGGGGTCCGGGCCTCGGGTCCTTCTCAAGAGCGGACCGTGGAATCGGGGGCGTTCGGCAGGTGGCCCCACCCACGTGGCTCGTCTCGAATTTCCTCGTGAGACCGGCCTCATCCTGAGGTGCGCCGGGAAGGCCGGGAACCCCTTCCAGACCACGCAGGGGAATCGCCTCTCCTGTCGCGATCAGGAGGGGAGAAGGGGCTCAGAGGAAGCGGTGCCGGGACCCTCGGTGTTCCCCTCGGGGGACCCCGGCGTTTCGGGGGAATTTTGGGGGTCGCAGGAAGGCTGTCAGGGACCGTTTCGCCCTTCAGGGCGGAACAGGGGACTTCCCTTGAGACGCCGCCGCGGGCAAGGGCCTCATCTTGCCAAGAGGTGGGAACCACGTGGTTTTTCTCGAGTTGCGGCGGGACCCTCGAGTTACGACGGGGATCTCAGCCTTCCCCTTGGGTTGGCCCTGGGAAGCCCAATCTTCCCCTCGGGTGGCGAGGGAAAGCTGGGGGTTGCGCTCGAGTCACCGCAGGGCCGAAGAGACCTCACCTAGGCGTGTGTCTGGGACCTAATATTCCTCTCCAGGGAAGGCAGGGATCTCGGGGTTGCATTCCAGGCTCCCCCGGGGAGTCAGGCCTCGTCTCGAGGGGAAGCCAAGGACTCCGCTCTCCTCTCGAGTCGCGACGCGGGTCTCTTGGAGCCACCTGAGCTGCCTCAAGGGAGTACAGCCTCCTCTTCCGTTTGGAGAGAGGACCCGGGATTGCTCTCCAGGCCATGCAGGAAAAGAAGGCCCTCAGCTGGCGAGGACGGGGGCGTCTCAGGGGTTTCCTCGAGCTGCGGCGCCCGTGGGGGTTTTCTCCCGAGGCACGACGAGGATCTCAGTGAGCCTCTCGTGCGGCGCCAGGGAAGTCAGGTCTCCATGCGCGTGGCGAGGGGGAGCGCGTCCTGGCTCTCGAGTCACGGGAGGGGACTAGGGCCTCGAGACGCGTTGAAGAAGGACTCTCGAGGTCTTTCTCGGGGGGCGGCGGGAAACCCTCGTTTCCCTCGCCTTCTGCCAGGGACCTTAGGGAACTTCCCAGGGTGCCTCTGAGAGGCGAGGGATCCTGTGGAGGTGGCGGGGCCCCTCGGGACTCCGCTGGGTCTGGCGCACCGGAAGACGGCCTCACCTCGTGGGGAGGCAGGAACCTCAGGCTTCCTCTCCGTTTCGGACTCCGACCGCAGGGTCCCTGCAGAGTTGGGACAGGAGAGTCAGGCCTCGTCTTGTCTGAGGAAGGGAACCCCGCTGGCCTCTCGAGTTGCTCAGGGGGTCTCAGGCCCCTCGTAGAGCTGTGTGTGGAACCCGCGGGTCTTTGCAGACGATGCACGGGGGTGGCAGTGCCCCTTCGTGTTGTGCCTTCACGCACAGGGTTGCCTTCGAAGAGGGGTCCGGGCCTCGGGTCCTTCTCAAGAGCGGACCGGGGAATCGGGGGCGTTCGGCATGTGGCCCCACCCACGTGGCTCGTCTCGAATTTCCTCGTGAGACCGGCCTCATCCTGAGGTACGCCGGGAAGGCCGGAACCCCTTCCAGACACGCAGGGGAATCGCCTCTCGTGTCGCGATCAGGAGGGGATTAGGGGCTCAGAGGAAGCGCTGCCGGGACCCTCGGTGTTCCCCTCGGGGCATCCCGGCCTGTCGGGGGACTTTTGGGGGTCGCAGGAAGGCTGTAAGGGACCGTTTCGCCCTTCAGGGGGGAACAGGGGACTTCCCTTGAGACGCCGCCGCGGGCAAGGGCCTCATCTTGCCAAGAGGTGGGAACCACGTGGTTTTTCTCGAGTTGCGGCGGGACTCTCGAGTTACGACGGGGATCTCAGCGTTCCCCTTGGGTTTGCCCTGGGAAGCCCAATCATCTCCTCGGGTGGCGAGGGAAAGCTGGGGTTGCGCTCGAGTCACTGCAGGGCCCAAGAGACCTCACCTAGGCGTGTGTCTGGGACCACATATTCCTCTCCAGGGAAGGCAGGGATCTCGGTCTTGCATTCCAGGCTCCCCCGGGGAGTCAGGCCTCGTCTCGAGGGGAAGCCAAGGACTCCGCTCTCCTCTCGAGTCACGACGCGGGTCTCTTGGAGCCCCCTGAGCGGCCTCAAGGGAGTCCAGCCTCCTCTTCCGTTTGGAGAGAGGACCCGGGATTGCTCTCCAGGCCATGCAGGAAAAGAAGGCCCTCAGCTCGCGAGGCGGGGGCCTCTCAGGGGTTTCCTCGAGCTGCGGCGCCCGTGGGGGTTTTCTCCCGAGGCACGACGAGGATCTCAGGGAGCCTCTCTTGCGGCGCCAGGGAAGTCAGGTCTCCATGCGCCTGGCGAGGGGGAGCGCGTCCTGGCTCTCGAGTCACGGGAGGGGACTAGGGCCTCGAGACGCGTTGAAGAAGGACTCTCGAGGTCTTTCTCGGGGGGCGGCGAGAAACCCTCGTTTCCCTCGCCTTCTGCCGGGGACCTTAGGGAACTTCCCAGGGTGCGTCTGAGAGGCGAGGGATCCTGTGGAGGTGGCGGGGCCCCTCGGGACTCCGCTGGGTCTGGCGCAACGGAAGAGGGCCTCACCTCGAGGGGAGGCAGGAACCTCAGGCTTCCTCTCCGTTTCGGACTCCGACCGCAGGGTCCCTGCAGAGTTGGGACAGGAGAGTCAGGCCTCGTCTTGTCTGAGGAAGGGAACCCCGCTGGCCTCTCGAGTTGCTCAGGGGGTCTCAGGCCCCTCGTCGAGCTGTGTGTGGAACCCGCGGGTCTTTGCGGACGATGCACGGGGGTGGCAGTGCCCCTTCGTGTTGTGCCTTCACCCACAGGGTTGCCTTCGAAGAGGGGTCCGGGCCTCGGGTCCTTCTCAAGAGCGGACCGGGGAATCGGGGGCGTTCGGCATGTGGCCCCACTCACGTGGCTCGCCTCGAATTTCCTCGTGAGACCGGCCTCATCCTGAGGTGCGCCGGGAAGGCCGGGAACCCCTTCCAGACCTCGCAGGGGAATCGCCTCTCCTGTCGCGATCAGGAGGGGAGAAGGGGCTCAGAGGAAGCGGTGCCGGGACCCTCGGTGTTCCCCTCGGGGGACCCCTGCGTGTCGGGGGACTTTTGGGGGTCGCAGGAAGGCTGTCAGGGACCGTTTCTCCCTTCAGGGCGGAACAGGGGACTTCCCTTGAGACGCCGTCACGGCAAGGGCCTCATCTTGCCAAGAGGTGGGAACCACGTGGTTTTTCTCGAGTTGCGGCGGGATTCTCGAGTTACGACGGGGATCTCAGCCTTCCCCTGGGGTTGGCCCTGGGAAGCCCAATCTTCCCCTCGGGTTGCGAGGGAAAGCTGGGGGTTGCGCTCGAGTCACTGCAGGGCCGAACAGATCTCACCTAGGCGTGTGTCTGGGACCTAATATTCCTCTCCAGGGAAGGCAGGGATCTCGGGGTTGCATTCCAGGCTCCCCCGGGGAGTCAGGCCTCGTCTCGAGGGGAAGCCAAGGACTCCGCTCTCCTCTCGAGTCGCGACGCGGGTCTCTTGGAGCCCCCTGAGCGGCCTCAAGGGAGTCCAGCCTCCTCTTCCGTTTGGAGAGAGGACCCGGGATTGCTCTCCAGGCCATGCAGGAAAAGAAGGCCCTCAGCTCGCGAGGACGGGGGCGTCTCAGGGCTGTGCAGCCACGCAGCAGCTGAAGAATCCAACCAATTGCTCTTTTCTTACCTCTGACAGAGCTCGCATTGCCGTAGCCCTTGGCAGTTTGAAAACACTGGACCCTAACCCCTCTCAAAGTAGGCCTGGGTTCTAGTTCGAATAGAAAGTCAATAGCGGAGCTGAGGACAGGAACGCGGCAGTCATTTATCACACGCTCCTGCAGCCTGCTACTACAGGGACACTAACGCTAGAAGCTAGGAATGTCTTTGCAAGGTGCGCAAAGGACAAGGGAGAACCTCGACCCTGACTCTAGTATTTCAGCCCCCTGAGCAGATCTGAGGTTCTCCCGCTGTAGAAGCTAACCCATTCCTTTCAAATACAGGCTTCCTAACACAGGGCCAGTTGGCTGCTTGCTCTTCCACGAAGCAGGCTTCCTTAACTTGCAAACTGCGAATTCCGCTTAACAGCCTGGAGGAAAAATCGCTTCTTGGAAGATTTTTTTCAGAGGCTGTATCCCCGGAGCTGGGGCCAAGCTAGGGGACCCATACTGGCAAGGGAAGGCAAAACCACATCCAATGTCTTTGCTCTGGAGGACAGCTTTGGTGAGCCTAAGTCTTTCAGGAATATTTCTGGCTCCAACAGAGTCAAATTCTGTGTGTGAAGCTGCACAGCCAAAATAGGGGAACAGAGAGCCTGATTCTCTCTGTGTAGCTTTGAAGCTGTCATTCAAACAACAGCTTGAGAATCCATACAATGCTCTCCCTTACTGCTAAGAGAATTCTCATTGCTGTAGTCCTTGACAGCTTGTAGAAATCCGCACCCTAACCCTTCTCCAAGTAGGCCTGGGTCCTAGCTCGGAACAACAGGCAACGGCGGAGCTGAGGCCAGTAAGGCACAAGTGAGGTCTCACACACTCTTGCAGCCTGATCGTCCAGGAGCAGTAAGGCCTGTTTTTCCCTGCAGGAGGCTCGCTTGCCTTGCCTCCTGTGAACTGCATTTCCCAGCCTGGGCGCAAAGCTGTTCCTGGAGATTTTTTCTTAGGGGCTGTTTCCCTGGAGCTGGGTCGGACCTCGGGGGCCCAACTCACAGGGGAAGACAAAACCACATGGACAGGTCTATGCTCTGTAGGAGAGCTCTAGTGAACCTCATCTCTCAGGAACATTCTTGGCTTCTACAGAGACACCTCTGTGCATGAAGCTACACACCCAACATAGTGGCAAAGGGAGTCTGATTCTCTCCGTGGGTGCTGATGCTTTGTGGCAAAGCACCTGCTAAGAATCCGTCCGCATAGGCTTCCCTCACCTTGACAGAGGTCTCATTGCTGTAGTCCTTGGCAGTTTGGAAAGAAGCAGACCCTTACCCTTCACCAAGTAGGCCCTTGTCCTTGTTTGAATGGAAAGGCAGTAGCTGAGCTGAGGCCAGTAAGGCGCCAGTCAAGTCTGACATATTCCCGATGCCTGCTCCTTCATGGAAAATAACGTTAGAATCTGGGAATGTCTTTGCAAGGCTGGCAAAGGGCAGTCAGGAAACTCGACCCTGCCTCTGGAATTTCTATCTTCTCAGCACATCCGGAGGTCTCGGTCAGGAGAAACTAACCCATTCCTTGCAAATATAGGCTTCCAAACACAGGCCGGTTGGCTGTCTCTTCTTGCCGAAGGAAGCTTGCTTATCCCACCTCCTGCGAACTCCGCTTCCCAGCCTGGGGGATAAGAGGTTCTTGGAGATCTTTTCTCAGAGGCTGTTTCCACGGAGCAGGGGCCGATCCCGGAGACCCACACGCACAGGGGAAGGGAAAACCGCATGGATAAGTCTTTGCTCTCTAGGAGTGCTCTAGTGAACCTCAGTCTATGCGGAATGTTCTTGGCTCCAACGGGGACATCTCTGTGTGGGAAGCTGCTTACCCAACATAGAGACACAGAGACCTGATTCTCTCTGTGCAGCTTTGACGCTGTCGTTCAAACAACAAATTGAGAATCCACACAATGCTCTCCCTTACCACTGAGAGAGTTATCATTGCTGTAGCCCTTCGCAGTTTCTGGAAATCGGCACACAAAGACTTCTCCAAGTAGGCCTGGGTTCAAGTTCAGATGAACATGCAATAGCGGAGCTGAGGCCAGTAAGGCACCAGTCAGGTGTCACACACTCTGGCAGCCTGCTCCTCCAGGGACAGTAAGGCCTCTATTTCCCTTCAGGAGGCTCGCTTGCCTTACTTCCTGTGAACAGCGTTTCCCAGCCTGGGCGGAAAGCAGTTCCTGGAGATCTTTTCTCAGGGGCTGTTTCCCCGGAGTTGGGGCGGACCTCGGGGACCCAACTCACAGGGGAAGGCAAAACCAAATGGACAGGTCTATGCTCTGTAGGAGATCTCTAGTGAACTGCCGGGGTCCAGCCCCAGCTGATCCAGGGTATTCGAAGCAGAGACGGTGTAGGCGAGGGTCAGGGAACAACTGCTTAATTAAACATTAATTAAGGATATAAAGAGTAATAAAATGAGGATAGCTCAGTAGGAAAATTCAGTGGAGAAAAGAGGCTGAGTAGCTTGGTTTACGCGGGGGACCAATAAAACTTCAAGACAAGAAGCTTGCACCACTTACGTAGGCCGCAGGCGTCCTTCCGTTCTCCCGAAGGAGAGGAGACACTGAGGCCTCCCCGGTCGGATCTTAGAAGCCCAGGCAAAATTAGTAAGCTTGGTGGGTTCCGCGCTCCAGATGGAGACTCAACCAGAGTGAGAGAGAGAGAGACATGGGGAGACCAGTATTTCGAGAAACTGATCCCAATTCTTTATTTTCCATGGTCTACTTTTATACACTGAGATGTTATGCAAAAGTCACGTGGGGTCAGCAGTCCTGACTTTTATCAAAGTCAGGTGCTTCATACAAAAGTATACAGAGGTCTTAGGGGTGTTACATCATCTTCTGGCCGGGGGGCCTGCTGACAATTTACGACCCTCTCCTTGTGACAGCGGTCAGTCAACCAGGACACTTATTTCTCCAGGGGTGATTATTCTTAAAACAGACGCCACCCAAATAAAGTTACATTCCTATAGGGTGAGGGTGTAGTGGGTTTTAGTTAAGGAAAGAATTTACTTAGCCTAAGGTCTAACGTGATTTATATCAAAGGTTAATACTTATTTCTTCTATATATTCATTAATGTGTATAAGGGCAGGGGATGTGGAGACTTAGCAGTAAACATCAGCTCAACAAATGAAAAACCCTTCACCAATATGATTTCTAATCAGCCCATTATACTTATACTAATAATTTTCTAACTTTTCTAAGGAACCTGTTTTTAGAAGGTTTAAAGCATCTCGTGCCTCTCATGGTTGGGCGGCTGTGAGCAATCACATGTGGCCGGACAAGCCTGTCAGGCAGGCTAGAGAACCTTCAGAGGAGTTTGTAGGTTAAAACACTCTTGTCACACCCAGGGGTTTTTATCAACTGGAGCTCTAGGTTAACTCCTTCTCCGAAAGAGGTGGTGGGGGACAGCCCCCCGTAAAGTCAGAGGTGTAGGTGAGAGCACAAAATAGTAAGGTAGGCAGGCTCTGGTGATGGGGGTAGATGCTCGAGGATTTCCAGGGGGACTCCTGAGGGTCGATCCCGCCTTTGCGTATGTCGAGCTTCCTTCCTCATGACCTTTGCCATGGGCGGAGTGCCTCACTCTGGCCCCCAACAGTGAACCTCCTCTCTCAGGAACATTCTTGGCTCCTATCGAGACACCTCTGTGTGTGTAGCTACACACGCAACATAGGGGCAAAGGGAGCCAGATTCTTTCCGTGGGGTGCTGATGCTTTGTGGCAAAGCACCTGCTTGAGAATCCATCAGCTTACGCTTCCCTCGCCTTGACAGGGGTCTCATTGCTGTAGCCCTTGGCAGTTTGGAAAGAAGAGGACCCTTACCTTTCATAAAGTGGGCCCTTGTCCTAGTTTGAAAGGAAAGGCAAGAGCTGAGCTGAGGCCAATAAGGCGCCAGTCAAGTCTGACATATTCCCGAAGCCTGCTCCTTCATGAAAATAACGCTGGAATCTAGGAATGTCTCTGCAAGGCTGGCAAAGGGCAGTCAGGAGCCTGCACCCTGCCTCTGGAATTACCGATTTCTGAGCAGATCTGGAGGTCTACTTTAGGAGAATCTAACTCATTCCTTCCATATTGAGACTTCCAAAAACAGGCCGGTCGGCTGCCTCTTCGTGCCCGAAGGAGGCTTGCTTTTCCTGCCTCCTATGAACCCAGCTTCCCAGGCTCTGGGAAAAGCGGATCTTGAAGATCTTTTCTCAGGGGTTGTTTCCACAGAGCTGGGGCTAAGCCTGGAGACCCAAACTATCAGGGGAAGAAAAACCACATGTACAAGTCTTTGCTCTCTAGGAGAGCTCTAGTGAACTTCACTCTGTCACGAACATTCTTGATTCATATGGAGACACCCCTGTGTGCGAAGCTGCGTACCCAACATGGGGGCACAGAGAGCCTGATTCTCTCTGTGTAGCTTTAAAGATGTCGTTCAAAAAACACCTTGAAAATCCATACAATGCTCTTCCTTACCCGTGACAGAGTTCTCATTGCTGTAGCCCTTGGCAGTTTTTAGAAATCCGCACCCAAACCCTTCTCCAAGTAGTCCTGGGTCCTAGTTCGGAGGAACATGCAATGGCGGAGCTGAGGCCAGTAAGGCACCAGTCAGGTCTCACACACTCTGCAGCCTGATCGTCCAGGAACAGTAAGCCCTCTTTTTCCCTGCAGGAGGCTCACTTGACTTCCCTCCTGTGAGCTGCATTTCCCAGCCTGGGGGAAAAGAGGTCCCTGGAGATCTTTTCTCAGGGGCTCCTTCCCCGGAGCTGGGGAGGACCTCGAGGACCCAACTCACAGGGGAAGGCAAAAGCACATGGACAGGTCTATGCTCTGTAGGAGAGCTCTAGTGAACCTCATCTCTCAGGAACATTCTGGCCTCCTATAGAGACACCTCTGTATGTGAAGCTACACACCCAACATAGGGGCAAATGGAGCCTGATTCTCCCCGTGGGGTGCTGATGCTTTGTGGCAAAGCACCTGCTTGATGATCCATCCACTTAGGCTTCCCTCGCCTTGACACAGGTCCCATTGCTGTAGCCCTTGGCAGTTTGGAAAGAAGAAGACCCTTACCCTTCATAAAGTAGGCCTTTGTCCTAATTTGAATGGAAAGGTAATAGCTGAGCTGAGGCCAATAAGGTGCCTGCCAAGTCTGACATACTCCCGTAGCCTTCACCTTCATGGAAAATAACTCTAGAATCTGGGAATGTCTTTGCAAGGCTGGCAAAGGGCAGTCAGGAACCAGCACCCTGCCTCTGGAATTACCGACTTCTGAGCAGATCTGGAGGTCTCCTTTAGGAGAAGCTAACCCATTCTTTCCAAATAGAGGCTTCCAAACAGGCCAGTTGGCTGCCTTTTCGCGCCCGAAAGAGGCCTGCTTTTCTCGCATCCTATGAAGCCCTGTTCCCAGCCTCTGGGAAAAGCGGATTTTGAAGATATTTTCTCAGGGGTTGTTTCCATGGAGCTGGGGCCGAGACCAGAGACCCAATCGCACAGGGGAAGGAAAACCACATGGACAAGTCTTTGCTCTCCAGGAGACCTCTAAGTGAAACTTACTGTGTCAGGAACGTTCTTGACTCCTATGGAGACACCCCTGTGTGTGAAGCTGTGTACCCAACAAGGGGGCACACAGGGCCTGATTCTCTCTTTGCAGCTTTGAAGCTGTCGTTCAAACAACAGCTTGAGAATCCATAGAATGCTCTCCCTTACCTCTGAGAGACTTCTCATTGCTGTAGCCTTTGGCAGTTTTTACAAATCCGCACCCAAACCCTTCTCCAAGTAGGCCTGGGTCCTGGTTTGGATGGCCATTCAATGGCGGAGCTGAGGTCAGTAAGGCACCAGTCAGGTGTCACACACTCTGGCAGCCTGCTCCTCCAGGGACAGTAAGGCCTATTTTTCCCTGCGGGAGGCTCGCTTGCCTTGCCTCCTGTGAACTGCGTTTCCCAGCCTGGGCAAAAAGCGGTTCCTGGAGATCTTTTCTCAGGGGCTCTATCCCCAGAGCTGGGGTGGACCTCGGGGACCCATCTCACAGGGGAAGGAAAAACCACATGGACAGGTCTATGCTCTGTAGGAGACGTTAGTGTGTCTCATCTTTTAGGAACATTCTTGGCTCGTACAGAGACACCTCTGTGTGTAAAGCTACACACCGAACATAGGGGCACAGGGAGCCTCATTCTCTACGTGGTGTGCTGATGCTTTGTGGCAAAGCACCTGTTTGAGAATCCATCCGCTTACGCTTCCCTCGCCTTGACAGAGGTCTCATTGCTGTGTCTCTTGGCAGTTGGGAAAGAGGTAGACCCTTACCCTTCACCAAGTAGGCCCTGATCCTAGTTTGAAAGGAAAGGCAATAGCTGAGCTGAGGCCAGTAAGGCACCCGTCAACTCTGACATATTCCCGATGCCTGCTCCTTCATGGAAAATATTGCTAGAATCTAGGAATGTCTTTGCAAGGCTGGCAAAGGGCAGTCAGGAACCTCGACCCTGCCTCTGGAATTTCTATCTTCTGAGCAGATCTGGAGGTCTCCTTCTGGAGAAGCTAACCCATTCCTTGCAAATAGAGGCTTCCAAACACAGGCTAGTTGGCTGCCTCTTCTTGCCTGAAGGAGGCTTGCTTTTCCTGCCTCCTATGATCCCTGGTTCCCAGCATGGGGGAAAAGCAGATCTTGGAGATCTTTGCTCAGGTGTTGTTTCCACGGAGCTGGGGTTGTGCCCAGAGACCCACACATACAGGGGAAGGCAAAACCACATGAACAAGTCTTTGCTCTATAAGAGAGCTCTAGTGAACCTCAGTCTTTGACGAACGTTCTTGGCTCCTATGCGGACACCTCTGTGTGTGAAACTGCGTACCCAACATGGCGGCAGAGAGCCTGATTCTCTCTGTGCAGGTTTAATGCTGTCGTTCAGAAAACAGCTTGAGAATCCATACAATTCTCGCCCTTACCTCTGAGAGAGTTCTCATTGCAGTAGCCCTTGGCAGTTTGTAGAAATCTGCACCTAAACCCTTCTCCAAGTAGGCCTGAGTCCCAGTTCGGAGGAACAAGCAATGGCGGAGCTAAGACCAGTATGGCACCAGTCAGTTTTCACACACTCTGGCAGCCTGCTCCTCTAGGGGCAGTAAGGCTTCTTTTTCTCTGCAGGAGGCTCACTTGCCTTACTTCCTGTGAACAGCTTTTCCCAGCCTGGGCGAAAAGCGGTTCCTGGAGATCTTTTCTCAGAGGCTGTTTTCTCGGAGCTGGGGTGGACCTCAGGCACCCAACTCACAGGGGAAGGCGAAACCACATGTACAGGTGAGCACTCTGTAGGAGAGCTCTTCTGAGCCTCATCTCTCAGGAACATTCTTGGCTCCTGTAGAGACACCACTGTGTGTGAATCTACACACCCCACATAGGGGCAAAGGGAGCCTGATTCTCTCCGTGGGGTGCTGATGCTTGGTGGCAAAGAACCTTCCTGATAATCCATCCACTTATGCTTCCCTCGCATTTACGGAGGTCTCATTGCTGTAGCCCTCGGCAGTTTGGAAAGAAGAAGACCCTTACCCTTCATAAAGTAGGGCCTTGTCCTACTTTGAATGGAAAGGCAATAGCTGAGCTGAGGCCAATAAGGCGCCAGTCAAGTCTGACATATTCCCAAAGCCTGCTTCTTCAGGAAGATAACTCTAGAATCTAGGAATGTCTTTGCAAGGCTGGCAAAGGGCAGTCAGCACCCTGCACACTGCCTCTGGAATTACCGACTTCTGAACAGATCTGGAGGTCTCCCTTAGGGGAAGCTAACCCATTCTTCCAAATAGAGGCTTCCAAACGCAGGCCGCTTGGCTGCCTCTTGCTCTCTGAAGGAGGCCTGCTTTTCCCGCCTCCTATGAACCCCACATCCCAGCCTCTGGGAAAAGCGGATCTTGAAGATCTTTTCTCAGGGGTTGTTTCCACGGAGCTGGGGCCGAGCCTGGAGCCCCAAACGCACAGGGGAAGAAAAACCACATGGACAAGTCTTTGCTCTCTAGGAGAGCTTTAGTGAACCTCACTCTGTCAGGAACGTTCTTGTTTCCTATGGAGACACCCCTGTCTGTGAAGCTGTGTACCGAACATGGAGACACAGAGTCTGATTCTCTCTGTGCAGCTTTGAAGCTGTCATTCAAACAACAGCTTGAAAATCCATACAATGCTCTTCCTTACCCGTGACACAGTTCTCATTGCTATACCCCTTGGCAGTATTTAGAAATCCATACCCAAACCCTTCTCCTAGTAGGCCTGGGTCCTAGTTCAGAGGAACACGCAATGGCGGAGCTGAGGCCAGTAAGGCACCAGTCAGGTCCCACACACTCTGGCAGCCTGATCGTCCAGGGAGACTAAGGCCTGTTGTGCCTTGCAGGAGGCTCGCTTTTGTTACCTCCTGTGATCTGCGTTTGCCAGCCTGGGGGAATAGCGGTCCCTGGAGATCTTTTCTCAGGGGCTCCTTCCCCTGAGCTGGGGCGGACCTCAGGGACCCAACTCACAGGGCAAGGCAAAACCATATGGACAGGTCTATGCTCTGTAGCAGACTTCTAGTGAACCTCATCTCTCAGGAACATTCTTGGCTCCTATAGAGACACTTCTGTGTGTGAAGCTGCGTACCTAACATAGGGGCACAGAGAGCCTGATTCTCTCAGTTCATTTTGACCCTGTCGTTCAGAAAACAGCTTGAGAATCCATAAAATGCTCTCCCTTACCGCTGAGAGAATTCTCACTGCTGTAGCCCTTGGCACTTTGTAGAAATCCGCACCCAAACGCTTCTCCAAATAGGCCTGGGTCGTAGTTCGGAGGAACAGGCAATGGTGGAACTGAGGCCAGTAAGGCAACAGTCAGGTTTCACACACTCTGGCAGCCTGCTCCTCCAGGGACAGTAAGGCCTCTTTTTCTCTGCAGGAGATTCGCTTGCCTTACTTCCTGTGAACAGCGTTTCCCAGCCTCAGCGAAGCGGTTCCTGGAGATCTTTTCTCAGGGACAGTTTCCCCGGAGGTGTGGCGGACCTCGGGGACCCAACTCACAGGGGAAGGAAAAACCACATGGACAGGTCTATGCTCTGTAGGAGAGGTTTAGTGAACCTAATCTCTCAGGAACATTCTTGGCTCCTATAGAGATAACTCTGTGTGTGAAGCTACACTCCCAACATTGGGGAACAGGGATCTTGGTTCTCTCTGTGGGGTGCTGATGCTTTGTAGTAAAGCACCTGCTTGAGAATCCATCCTCTTAGGCTTCCCTCGCCTTGACAGAGGTCTCATTGCTGTAGCCCTTGGCAGTTTCAAAGAAGAAGACCCTTACCCTTCATAAAGTAGGCCCTTGTCCTAGTTTGAATGGAAAGGCAATAGCTGAGCTGAGGCCAATAAGGAGCCAGTCCCCTCTGACACATTCCCGAAGCCTGCTCCTTCATGGAATATAACTCTAGAATGTTGGAATGTCTTTGCAAGGCTGGCAAAGGGCAGTCAGGAACCAGCACCCTGCCTCTGGAATTACCGACTTCTGAGCAGATCTGGAGGTCTCCTTTAGGAGAAGCTAACCCATTCCTTCCAAATAGAGGCTTCAAAACACAGGCAGGTTGGCTGCCTTTCGTGCCCGAAGGAGGCTTGCTTTTCTCTCCTCCTATGAACCCCAGTTCCCAGCCTCTGGGAAAAGCGGATCTTGAAGATATTTTCTCAGGGGTTGTTTCCACGGAGCTGGGGCCGAGCCCGGGGCCCAAAGGAACAGGGGAAGGCAAGACCACATGGACAGGTCTATGCTCTGTAGCAGACCTCTAGTGAACCTCATCTCTCAGGAGCATTCTTGGCTCCTATAGAGACACCTCTGTGTGTGAAGCTGCGTACCTAACATAGGGGCAGAGAGAGCCTGATTCTCTCTGTTCATTTTGATGCTGTCATTCAGAAAACAGCTTGAGAATCCATAAAATGCTCTCCCTTACCACCGAGAGAATTCTCACTGCTGTAGCCCTTGGCACTTTGTAGAAATCTGCACCCAAACGCTTTTCCAAGGAGGCCTGGGTGCTAGCTCGGATGAACAGGCAATGGTGGAGCTGAGGCCAGTAAGGCAACAGTCAGGTTTCACACATTCTGGCAGCCTGCTCCTCCAGGGACTGTAAGGCCTCTTTTACACTGCAGGAGATTCGCTTGCCTTACTTCATGTGAACAGCATTTCCCAGCCTCGGCGAAGCGGTTCCTGGAGATCTTTTCTCAGGGACAGTTTCCCCGGAGGTGTGGCAGACCTCGAGGACCCAACTCACAGGGGAAGGCAAAACCACATGGACAGGTCTATGCTCTGTAGGAGAGGTTTAGTGAACCTAATCTCTCAGGAACATTCTTGGCTCCTATAGAGACAACTCTGTGTGTGAAGCTGCACTCCCAACATTGGTGCACAGGGAGCTTGATTCTCTCCGTGGGGTGCTGATGCTTTGTGGCAAAGCACCTGCTTGAGAATCCATCCTCTTAGGCTTCCCTCACCTTGACAGAGGTCTCATTGCTGTAGCCCTTGGCAGTTTGCAAAGAAGAAGACCCTTACCCTTCATAAAGTAGGGCCTTGTCCTAGTTTGAATGGAAAGGCAATAGCTGAGCTGAGGTCAATAAGGAGCCAGTCCCATCTGACACATTCCCGAAGCCTGCTCCTTCATGGAAAATAACTCTAGAATCTAGGAATATCTTTGCAAGGCTAGCAAAGGGCAGTCAGGAACCAGTACCCTGCCTCTGGAATTACCGACTTCTGAGCAGATCTGGAGGTCTCCTTTAGGAGAAGCTAACCCATTCCTTCCAAATAGAGGCTTCAAAACACAGGCAGGTGGGCTGCCTTTTCGTTCCCTATGGAGGCGTGCTTTTCTCTCCTCCTACGAACCCCGGTTCCCAGACACTGGGAAAAGGGGATCTTGAAGATATTTTCTCAGGGGTTGTTTCCACGGAGCTGGGGCCGAGCCTGGAGACCCAAAGGCACAGGGGAAGGCAAGACCACATGGACAAGCCTTTGCTCTTTAGTATAGCTCTAATGAACCTCACTCTGTCAGGATCTTTCTTGATTCCTACGGAGACACACCTGTGTGTGAAGCTGCGGGCACAGAGAGCCTGATTACCCCTGTGCAGCGCTGAGTCTGGGCGGCTAAAAAACAGCTTGGGAATGCAGCCTGGGGCGCTTCCCTTCCCTCGGACAGAGCTCTCCTTGCGGTAGGCCTTGGTAGTTTGCATACAATGGGGCCCTAAGCCCTCTGCAAGTTGGCCTGGCTCCTAGGTCCAAAGGGCAGGCCAGAGCGGAGCTGAGGCTGTCAGGCTCCAGACACATCTCCCATACTCCTACATCCTGCTCCTCCCCGGGCGTGAACGCTAGAAGCTGGGAAGGTACCTGGACCGTGCAGGGGCGGGGCGAACGCGGGCGGCGTGGGGCGGGGGTCGGCTTCTGGCGGGGGTGGGGGCGGGCTTCCCAGTTGTGCTCTCAGAGGTGGACACTGAGGCTGAAAACTCGCCGGGAGCGCACCCGGGACTGGGTAAACCCGGGCTGCGCGGGTCGAGATTCCGATGGCTTTGGGTGGGGGTCGGTCCCAGTTGTGCTCCCGGGGGTCACCACTGCGGCTGGGAACGCGCCGGGAGCGCGGCAGGGACGGGGCTAAACCAGGGGGCGCGGGGCGGGGATCGGCTCATGGGGGGGATGGGGAGGGGTTCCCAGTTGCGCTCTCGGGGGTTGCAACTGCGGCTGGGAACGCCCATTTCGTCCGCTCCTGGGTCCCCAAGGATCGCCATCCCGTGGGTGCAGTGGAGGGCTGCGGACCACAGGTAAGGGAACTGGGACTGCGTGGAGCAGGGAACCAAGTATTCCGCCGTCTGTTGGCACATTCTCGGAGCTCCCCAACCTGGCGGTCGCAGAAAGGCCTTGCCTTTGGGGTCAAGGCCTTTACCGCTCCACCCCTCTGCTGAAAAATCTCAGAGTCTGCGCGGTTCTTCCAAGCAGCCTAGTGTCCGCTGGAAGTCCAAGGGACAGAACACTGAACTCTGGTCGGCTGGCCCAGCCCTGCTTCTGGCACTTTGTAAGCCAGCGGGCCCTTGAGCACCTGCTGGGATGGGAAAGGGAAGGGTCCACGGATTGCACCCTAGAAACTTAGTAGGGTGCATGGATTTCTAACCCTGGTGGCCGCCCAGGCAGCAAAGAAGGGGGGAGGGCACCTTGCTGCCCTTTCATGGCAGAATCTGTGGTTGTCCAGCTGCGTGGGCCTTTTCATGAGGACCCTGTGCAATAAAAGTTTGGTGTTTTGGAACTGAATAATTAGAACGTGTAAAAGCTTTAAATTATGTGGTGGTGTAATTAAAAAACAAAACAAAACAAAACCAAGCTCCAAGTGTTTTGCAAATGGAGGTTTAAATATTGAAGGACTGTATTCCTTGCACTGTGGCATTCTATCAAGAAGTGTGCAGGATTTTTTTTTTTTTTTAAGAAAAGTGTTCGAAGTGAGGGAAACAGGAAACCCAGAGGTGCCCCTGTATTTTGGGGAAGGCCTTAGGAGGTCACTTGGAAATGCTGCTGGCTGTGCGGGAGGGCGGTAGATGGGCTGTGCAGGCTTGTCCTTTGCATGGATGGTCTTGTGTGTGGAAACCCAGCTCGGAGCCATCTCCTGATGTGTAAGAATTTCGCAGACAAACCTTGAGCTAAGCAATGCATTTTTTCCTAAGAAAATGTTTGTCTTAAGCGATGTAAATATCCTATGTATTTCCGCTAGACTCTGGCTTCAGGTCGGTTCCCCCAAAAGGCTCAGAAGCGATTTGAACAAAACAGCATGTTTTCCTCCTAGCTTGTTCTCCTTATCTATGTTAAGGAAATGATATATTTGCCTGCAATACTGCCTTTCTTCAAGATTCATGTCAATCAAGTTTTGGCCCGGGATGACTCACCTGCTGCCAATATTATCTCAATGCATGTCGTGGGGGAAGGGCCTGGTGCCATTCCCTGAAACAGTTCCTTTCTTTCCTTAGCTGACTGCTAGTGCCTGTAGAATATCTGGCTAAAGACCAGCAGGGGGTACTCTTACTACCCCCCCCACCCCGCCTCGAGTCTAAGTCAGCAGCTTTCTCTATCTCTTTAATACTTTAATAACACTTGATGACACAAAAGCTCTGAGCGATCAAATCATATCAAATCTTCATTTCAGATTGAAGATGCATTCCATGGTATTGCCATCTTAAGTCTTTCCATCGTTATGGAATATCTGTCCATGTATTCAGGATAGTTTTCAGCCAGGGTGTATAATTTCCAGTGTGCCAGTCTTGTCATCCTCGTTACATCCATGGCAAAGTGTTTTATTCATGTTGATATTATTGAAAGGGAATTTTTTTAAATTCCTTTTCAGATTATTATCTGCTAATGTATACAGATAAAACTGTGTAATCATTCATTTTTATCAGTTTGGACAGCTTGATAGTTGTCTTTAATTTCTTTACTTTCTGACACTTTAAGATTATCCTGGGACACATATGTAATGCCTCACCCCTAAATTCAGACATGTGTTCAAAGAACTTCTGTCCTTTTATTTATTTATTTATTTATTTATTCTTTAACATTGAAATCGTTTTGATTATGCTGGGTGTTTGTTGCTAGATGGAAGTAGCTAGGACCTCTGGACTGCAGTCTCTCATCTCTTGCTGACCTCTTGTTGACCTCTGCAGATTCCTGGTAGGTGGGAGCTTGTTAGTTCCTTGTTCCTTATCAGAACCTCCTGTGGTAAGTGTTTTTCTCTTCTCTGTTGCCTGGTAAGGGTGGGTGGTCATGGGCATCCCAAAGTTGGCTGGAAGTCAATTATTTAGGCAGGCTTGTGCATAGATATGGGAGAAGGCAATGGCACCCCACTCCTGGAAAATCCCAAGGACGGAGGAGCCTGGTAGGCTGCAGTCCATGGGGTGGCTAAGAGTCGGACACCACTGAGTGACTTCATTTTCACTTTTCACTTTCATGCATAGGAGGAGGAAATGGCAACCCACTCCAGTGTTCTTGCCTAGAGAACCCCAGGGACTGCGGGGCCTGGTGGGCTGCCATCTATGGCGTGGCACAGGGTCGGCCTCAACTGAACCACTTAGCAGCTGCAGCAGCAGCAGCAGCAGTGCATAGATATCAAAGGGGATGAGAACAGTCAGGTAGGATCACATATGTCACCGTGAAACAATACTTCTCCTCTTAGCCAAAGCTAACAAAAGATTTCTGTTCTAGGTCAACCTAGAAGAGATCACTTAAGAGGTAAAGAAACTTAAACTCCATTAGCAAAGGCAGTTCAACATCTCAAGAAAACTTGTGCTAGGCACAAAACTCTTTTCTGGGGGCCTACTTTCCCTACAACCTCCTTATCCCATTCTGTACCCATTCCTTTGCTTCTCCCGTCCTGAAAATGCCACCTGTAAGACAGAACTACTTCGTTTTCCTTCTTAAAGTGTGATTGCATTGCATACATTCTTGTAATAACAAGTCATACATTTCCCTTCAGCAACCAAGAACTGACTCTTATATTGGCATTTGATAGATTGGTGAGCATACCTATCAGTGATAATAGCGCCCACCCCGCTTCCTGCAAGAACAGAACAAAACAAAACAAAACAAAAAAATTGCTTTCTTACATTTTATATGTTCGGATGGTGCCAGTCACTATTCATTCAGAGTCAAAAATCTCTTTTGTTTCTGTGTAAAAGGGAGGTCCTTTCAAGTCGTGAATGTTTAAGAAGTTTCATTTATTTGGAAGTGACCTAGCTATTCAATACACTGTCGTCACTTAGTTTAGCACCAGGATAGAAACTCAGGTAACCAAAACACCTGGAGGAACGATTGTAAGTTCAGTTCAGTTCAGTTGCTCAGTCGAGTCTGACTCTTTGTGACCCCGTGGCCTGCAGGACGCCAGGCTTCCGTGTCCATCACCAACTCCAGGGGCTTGCTCAAACTCATGTCCATCGAGTCAGTGATGCCATCCAACCATCTTATCCTCTGTCATCCCCTTCTCCTCTGCCTTCAATCACGACTATGAGAGGCAGATATTTTAGAGTATAATTATTGTTAAGAGTTTATCTAAAAGCTCATATCACATTTACATTTTTTACATTGGTTGTTGCTGTTTCCAGGTACTTTCTTGCTGACAAGCTTGTGACACATATAACAATAGAGCAATTTTTACCTCAAAAGAAACCTAGGCACTATGAACATGTTGTGCTTAATGTTGTTGACTCTTAGACATGTCTATAGTGGAGGAGCAAAACCAAAAATATTAGATATTTAATATTGACTAGTTCCCAGTTCACGGGACTCTGACATTCATTTAGGTCAATGTTTTCTTGTATTTCCAGCAGTTTGATTTGGAAGGGCTGCCTTGTCTTGAGACCATTGAAATCAGAACTCAGAACTTGAGCAATATTATCAAAAAACACAAGGCTCACACTGACACATACTTTAATCCAGACAGACAGACAAGACATCTTCCAGTTTTCCCCCTGAGATTTAAAATATTTCTTTGAGCCGTTTTCCTGGGGAGTGGGGGGGGGGAGTGGGGGTGGCAGCGAGGCAGGCTTGGGTAACAAGCTAATTGTTGGTCATTGCATATGCAAAGAACCAGCTTTCCAGGTTCCAAGGAAAAAAGTTTCCTTGGTACCCAATTTTGTTTTGATCTATAGACTCTCATGGCCCTCCTAGGTCAGGACATCTTTCCTTTCTGTAGTCCTCGTTTTATCCCTAAATCATAGACAGCTTGGATTGTCTCTGTGGGGTGGATGTATTGTCCTCGTGTTTGACCTGGCGGCAGGAGCGAGGTCCGAGAGCCTCTCCTGGAACCGGGCGTGGGGACGGGGCTCACCAGGAGCCCCTGGTGGAAGTGGGCAACGCGCCGGGAGCGCGCCAGGGGCGGGGCGATCCCGGGCGGCGCGGGTCGGGGTTCTGGTCGGGAGGGGGTGGGGGGCGGTAACAGTTGTGCTCTTGGGGGTCCCCACTGCAGCTGGAAACGCACTGGGAGTGCGGCAGGGGCGGGGTGAACCCGGGTGGTGCGGGGCGGGGTTCGGCTCCTGGCGGGGGTGGGGGAGGGCTTCCCAGTTGTGCTCTCGGTGCTGGCCACTGCGGCTGGAAACGCGCCGGGAGCGCACCCGGGGCGGGGTAAACCTGGGCTGCGCGAGTCGAGATTTAGATGGCTGTGGGTGGGGGTTCGGTCCCAGTTGTGCTCTCGGGGGTCGCCACTGCGGCTAGGAACGCCCATTTCCTACGCTCCTGTGTCCCCAAGGATCCACATCTAATGGGTGCAGCGGAGGGCTGCGGGCCACAGGTCACGGAACTGGGACTGCTTGGAGCAGGGAACCAAGTATTCCGCCCTCTGCTGGCACATTCTCGGAGCTCCCCAACCTGGCGGTGGCAGAAAGGCCTCGCCCTTAGTGTCAAGGCCTTTACCGCTCCACCCCTTTGCTGAAAAATCTCAGTCTGCACGGTTTTCCCAAGCAGCCTAGTGTCCCCTGGAAGTCCAAGGGACAGAACACTGAACTCTGGCTGGCTGGCCCAGCCCTGCTTCTGGCACTTTGTAAGCCAGCGGGCCCTTGAGCACCTGCTGGGATGGGAAAGGGAAGGGTCCACGGATTGCACCCTAGAAACTTAGTAGGGTGCATGGATTTCAAACCCTGGTGGCCGCCCAGGCAGCAAAGAAAGGGGGAGGGCACCTTGCTGCTCTTTCATGGCAGAATCTGTGGCTGTCATGATGCGTGGGCCTTTTCATGGGGACCTTGTGCAATAAAAGTTTGGTGTTTTGGTACTGAATAATTAGAAATTGTAAAAAGTTTAAATTATGTGGTGGTGTAATTAAAAAACAAAACAAAACAAAACCAAGCTCCAAGTGTTTGGCACAGTGAGGTTTAAGTATTGAAGGCCTGTTTTCCTTGCACTGTGGCATTCTATCAAGAAGTGTGCAGGATTTTTTTTTTTTTAAGAAATGTGTTCGAAGTGAGGGAAACAGGAAACCCAGAGGTGCCCCTGTATTTTGGGGAAGGCCTTAGGAGGTCACTTGGAAATGCTGCTGGCTGTGGGGGAGGGCGGCAGATGGGCTGTGCAGGCTTGTCCTTTACATTCATGTCCTTGTGTGTAGAAACCCAGCTCGGAGCCATCTCCTGATGTGTAAGAATTTCGCAGACAAACCTTGAGCTAAGCAATGCATTTGTTCCTGAGGAAATGTTTGTCTTAAGCGATGTAAATATCCTATGTATATCTGCTGGACTCTGGCTTCAGGTCGGTTCCCCCAATAGGCTCAGAAGCGACTTGAACAAAACAGTATGTTTTCCTCGTACCTTGTTCTCCTAATCTATGTTAAGGAAATGATATATTTGCCTGGAATACTGCCTTTCTTCAAGATTCATGTCAATCAGTTTTTGGCCCAGGATGACTCACCTGCTGCCAATGTGACCTCAAGGCATGTCGTGGGGGAGGGGCCTGGTGCCATTCCCTGAGACAGTGCCTTTCTTTCCTTAGCTGACTGCTAGTGCCTGTAGAATATCTGGCTAGAGACCAGCAGGGCGTACACCCCGCCTCAAGTCTAAGTCAGCAGCTTTCTCTATCTCATTTATACTTTAATAACAATTGATGACACAAAAGCTCTGAGCGATCAAATCATATCAAATCTTCATTTCAGATTGAAGATGCATTCCATGGTATTGCCATCTTAAGTCTTTCCATTGTTATGGAATACCTGTCCATGTATTCAGGATAGTTTTCAGCCAGGGTGTATAAGTTCCAGTGTGCCAGTCTTGTCATCCTCGTTACATCCATGGCAAAGTGTTGTATTCATGTTGACATTATTGAAAGGGAATTTTTTTAAATTCCTTTTCAGATTATTATCTGGTAATATATACAGAAAAAACTGTGTAATCTTTCGTTTTTATCAGTTTGGACAGCTTGATAGTTGTCTTTAATTTCTTTCCTTTCTCATACTTTAAGATTTTCCGGGCACCATACATGTACTGCCTCACCCCTAATCTCAGTCATGTGTTCAAAGAACTTCTGTCCTTTATTTGTTTACTTATTTTTTGCAACATTGAATTCGTTTTGACTATGCTGGGTCTCTGCTGCAAGATGGAAGTTGCTAGGACCTCTGGACTACAGTCTTCCATCTCTTACTGACCTCTTGTTGACCTCTGCAGAATCCTGGTTGGCGGGAGCTTGTTAGTTCCTCGTTCCTTACCAGGACCTCCTGTGGTAAGTGTTTTTCTCTTCTCTGTTGCCTTGTAAGGGTGGATGGTCATTGGCATCCCAAAGCTAGCTAGAAGTCAATTATTTAGGCAGGCTTGTGCATAGATATGAGAGAAGGCAATGGCACCCCACTCCAGTACTCTTGCGTGGAAAATCCCATGGATGGAGGAGCCTGGTAGGCTGCAGTCCATGGGGTCGCTAAGAGTCGGACACCACTGAGCGACTTCACGTTCACTTTTCACTTTCATGCATGGGAGGAGGAAATGGCAACCCACTCCAGTGTTCTTGCCTAGAGAACCCCAGGGACTGCGGGGCCTCGTGGGCTGCCGTCTATGGGGTCGCACAGAGTCGGACACGACTGAAACGACTTAGCAGCAGCAGCGGCTGCAGCAGCAGCAGAAGCAGTGCATCGATATCAAAAGGGCTGCAAACAGTCAGGAAGGATCACATATGTCACCGTGAAACACTACTTCTCCACTTAGCCAAAGCTAACAAAAGATTTCTGTTCTAGGTCAACCTAGAAGAGATCACTTAAGAGGTAAAGAAACTTAAACTCCATTAGCAAAGGCAGTTCGACATCTCAAGAAAACTTGTGCTAGGCACAGAACTCTTTTCTGGGGGTCCACTTTCCCTACACCTCCTTATCCCATTCTGTACCCATTCCTTTGCTTCTCCCATCCTGAAACGGCCACCTGTAAGACAGAACTACTTTGTTCTCCTTCCTCAAGTGCCATTGCATTCCACATACTTTCTTGTAATAACAAGTCATACATTTCCCTTCAGCAACCAAGAACTGACTTTTATATTGGCATTCGCTATAGCCCGCCCCCCTCCCCCCACCCCCAAGAACAGAACAAAACAAAACAAAACAATTGCTTTCTTACATTTAACATGTCAGGATGGTGCCAGACACTATTCATGGAGAGTCAAAAATCTCTTTTGTTTCTGTGTAAAAGGGAGGTCCTTTCAAGTCGTGAATGTTTCAGAACTTTCATTTATTTGGAAATGACCTAGCTATTCAATACACTGTCGTCACAAGGATAGAAACTCGGGTAACCAAAACACCTGGAGAAACGTTTGTTAGTTCAGTTCAGTTCAGATGCTCAGTCGTGTCTGACTCTTTGGGACCCCGTGGCCTGAAGGACGCCAGGCTTCCGTGTCCGTCACCAGCTCCAGGGGCTTGCTCAAACTCATGTCCATCGAGTCAGTGATGCCATCCAACCATCTTATCCTCTGTCATCCCCTTCTCCTCTGCCTTCAATCAAGACTATGAGAGGCAGATATTTTAGAGTATAATTATTGTAAAGAGTTTGTCTAAAAGCTCATATCACATTTACATTTTTTACTTTTGTTGTTGTCGTTTCCAGGTAGTTTCTTGCTGACAAGCTTGTGACAGATATAACAATAGAGCAATTTTTACCTCAAAAGAAACCTAGGCACTATGAACATGTTGTGCTTAATGTTGTTGACTCTTAGACATGTCTATAGTGGAGGAGCAAAACCAAAAATACTAGATATTTAATATTGACTAGTTCCCAGTTCACGGGACTCTGACATTCATTTAGGTCAATGTTTTCTTGTATTTCCAGCAGTTTGATTTGGAAGGGCTGCCTTGTCTTGAGACCATTGAAATCAGAACACAGAACTTGAGCAATATTATCAAAAAACACAGGGCTAACACTGACACTTACCTTAATCCAAACAGACAGACAAGACATCTTCCAGGTTTCCGCCTGAGATTTAAAATATTTCTTTGAGCCAGTCTTCTGGGGAGTGGGGGGATGGGGGTGGCAGTAAGGGAGGCTTGGGTAACAAGCTAATTGTTGGTCATTGCATATGCAAAGAACCAGCTTTCCGGGTTCCAAGGAAAAAAGTTTCCTTGGTAACCAACTTTGTCTGGTTCTATAGAATATCATGGCCCTCCTAGGTCAGGTCATCTTGCCTTTCTGTAGTCCTCGTTTTATCCCTAAATCATAGACAGCTTGGATTGTCTCTGTGGGGTGTATGTATTGTCCTCATGTTTGACCTGGCGGCAGCAGCGAGGTCCGAGAACCTCCTCTGTAACCGGGCGTGGGGACGGGGCTCACCGAGAGCCACTGGTGAAGGTGGGCAGCGCCCCTGGAGCGCGGCAGGGGCGGGGCGAACCCGGGTGGCACAGGGCGGGTGTCGGCTCCTTGCGGGGGTAGGGGAGGGCTTCCCAGTTGTGCTCTTGGAGATGGCCACTGCAGCTGGAAAAGCGCCGGGAGCGCAGCCAGGGCGGGGTAAACCTGGGCTGCACAGGTCGAGATTCCGCTCGCTGTGGGTGGGGGGTCGGTCCCTGTTGTGCTCCCGGGGGTCACCAATATGGCTGGGAACCCGCCGGGAGCCCGGCAGGGCCGGGGCGAAACCTGGCGGTGCGGGGCGGGGTGGGGTTCCGTTCGCAGTGGGGGTCGGCTCCTGGCGGTGGTGGGGGAGGGCTTTCCAGATGTGCTGTTGGGGGTCGCCATTGCGGCTGGGAATGCCCATTTCGTGAACTCCTGGATCCCCAAGGATCGGCATCCATTGGCCACAGCGGAGGGGTGCGGAATACAGGTAAGGGAACGGGGACTGCCTGGAGCAGGCAACAATGTATTCCGCCCTGTGTTGGCACAGTCTCAGAGCTCCCCAACCTGGCGGTCGCAGAAAGGCCTCGTCTTTGGGGTCAAGGCCTTTACCGCTCCACCCCTCTGCTGAAAAACCTCAGAGTCTGCGCGGTTTTCCCAAGCAGCCTAGTGTCCGCTGGAAGTCCAAGGGACAGAACCCTGAATTCTGGCCGGCTGGCCCAGCCCTGCTTCTGGCACTTTGTAGGCCAGCGGGCCCTGGAGCACCTGCTAGGATGGGAAAGGGAAGGGTACACGAATTGTACCCTGGTGGCCGCCGAGGCAGCAAAGAAGGGGGGAGGGCACCTTACTGCCCTTTAATGGCAGACAGAATCTGTGGCTGTCCTGCTGCGTGGGCCTTTTCATGGGGACCTTGTGCAGTAAAAGTTTACCGGTGACCTTAGGGAACTTCCCAGTGTGCTTCTGACAGATGAGGGATGCTGTGGAGTTGGCGGGGCCTCTCAGGACTCCGCTGGGTTTGGCGCAATGGAAGAGGGCCTCATCTCCAGGGAAGGCAGGAACCTCAGGCTTCCTCTCCGTTTCGGACTCCGACCGCAGGGTCCCTGCAGATTTGGGACAGGAGAGTCAGGAATCGTCTTGTCTGAGGAAGGGAACTCCGCTTGCCTCTCGAGGTGCTCAGGGGGTCTCAGGCCCCTTGTTGAGCTGTGTGTGGAACCTGCGGGTCTTTCCGGAAATGCACGACGGTGACAGTGCCCCTTCGTGTTGTGCCTTCACCCACTGGGTTGCCTTCGAAGAGGTGTCCGGGCCTCGGGTTCTTTTCAAGAGCGGACAGGGAAATCGGGGTCTTTCGGCATGTGGGACCACCCACGGGGCTAGTCTCAAATTTCCTAGTGAGGCCAGCTTCATCCTGAGGTGTGCTGGGAAGGCCGGGTACCCTTCCAGACAACGCAGGGGGATCGACTCTCCTGTCGCCATCAGGAGGGGAGAAGGGGCTCAGATGAAGTGGGGAAGGAACCCTCGGTGTTACCCTCGAGGGAAACCGGCGTGTGGGGGACTTTTGGGGGTTGGATGAAAGGAGTCAGGTACCGTTTCGCACTTCAGGACAGAACCTGGGACTTCCCTTGAGACGCCGTAGCGGGCAAGGGCCTCATCTTGCGAAGACGTTGGGACCATGTGGATTTTCTCGAGTTGCGGCGGGATTCTAGAGTTATGACGGGGATTTCAGGCTTCCTCTTGTGTTGGCCCCGGGAAGCCTAATCTTCCATTCGAGTTGCGAGGGAAAGCTGAGGGTTGCACTCGAGTCACTGCAGGGCCAAAGAGTCCTCATCTAGGCCTGTGTCCGGGACTTAACGTTCCTCTCAAGAGAAGACAGGGATCTCAGGGTGGCGTTCCAGACTCCCCCGGGGAGTCAGGCCTCCCCTCGAGGGCAAGCCAAGGATGCCGCTCTCCTCTCAAGTCGCGACACAGATCTCTTGGAGCCCACTGAGTGGCCTCAAGGGAGTCAGGCCTTCTCTTCAGTTTGGAGAGAGGACTCGGGATTGTGCTCTGGGTCAGGCAGGAAAAGAAGGCCCTCACCTCGCGAGGATGGGGGCTTCTCAGGGGTTTCCTCGAGCTGCGGCGCCTGTGGGGGTTTTCTCACGAGGCAAGATGAGGATCTCAGGGAGCCTCTCGTGCGGTGCCAGGGAAGTCAGGTCTCTGTGCGCGTGGCGAGGGGGAGCGCGTCATGGCTCTCCAGTCATGGGAGAGGACTAGGGCCTCCAGACGCGTTGAAGAAGGACACTCGAGGTCTTTCTGGGGTTGCGGCGGGAAAGCCTCGTTTCCCTCGACTTCTTCCGGGGACCTGAGGGAACTTCCCGTGGTGCCTCTGATAGGTGAGGGATGCTGTGGAGTTGGCGGGGCCTCTCGGGACTCCGCTGGGCTTGGCGCAATGGAAGAGGGCCTCATCTCGAGGGGAGACAGGGAACTTAGGCTTCCTCTCCTTTTCGGACTCCAACCACAGGGTCCCTGCAGAGTTGGGACAGGAGAGTCAGGCCTCGTCTTGTCTGAGGAAGGGAACTCCGCTTGCCTCTCGAATTGCTCAGGGTGTCTCACGCACCTCGTCGAGCTGTGTGTGGAAACCGCGGGTTTTTCCGGACGACGCACGGGGGTGTCAGTGCCCCTTCGAATGGTAACTTCACCCACAGGGTTGTCTTCGAAGAGGTGTCCGGGCATCGGGTTCTTATCCAGAGTGGACTGGGAAATCGGGGTCGTTCGGCATGTGGCACAACCCACGGGGCTCGTCTAGAATTTCCTCGGGAGGCCGGCCTCATCCTGAGGTGTGCCGGGAAAGCCGGGAACCCCTTCCAGAATACGCAGGGGAATCGACTCTCCTGTCGTGATGAGGAGGGGAGAAGGGGCTCAGATGAAGGGGTGCCAGGACCCTCGGTGTTCCTCTCGAGGGAACCCGGCGTGTCTGGGAAATTTTGGAGGTTGCATGAAGGGTGTCAGGTACCGTTTCGCAACTCAGGACAGAACGTGAGACTTCCCTTGAGACGCCATAGCGGGCAAGGGCCCCATCTTGCGAAGACGTTGGGACCACGTGGTTTTTCTCGAGTTGCGGCGGGATTCTCGAGTTACGACGGGGATTTCAGGCTTCCTCTTGGGTTGGCCCTGGGAAGCCCCATCTTCCATTCAAGTTGAGAGGGAAAGATGGGGGTTGCGCTCGAGTCACTGCAGGGCCCAAGAGACCTCATCTAGGCGTGTGTCCAGGACCTAGTAGTACTCTCAAGGGAAGAAAGGGATCCCGGGGTTGCACTCCAGAGTCCCCCGTGGAGTCAGGCCTCGCCTCGAGGGGAAGCAAAGGACTCCGTTCTTCTCTTGAGCCACGACGCGGATCTCTTGGAGCCCTCTGAGTGGCCTCAAGGGAGTCAAGCCTAATCTTCAGTTTGGAGAGAGGACTCGGGATTGCTCTCCAGGAAAGGCAGGAAAAGAAGGCCCTCACCTCGCGAGGACGGGGGCTTCTCAGGGGTTTCCTCGAGCTGCGGCGTCTGTGGGGCTTTTCTCACGAGGCACGACGAGGTTCTCAGGGAGCCTCTCGTGCGGCGCCAGGGAAGTCAGGTCTCCATGAGCGTGGCGAGGGGGAGCGCGTCATTGTTCTCGAGTCCTGGGAGGGGACTAGGGCATCAAGGCGTGTAGAAGAAGGACTCTCGAGGTCTTTCTCGGCTTGCGGCGGGAAACCCTCGTTTCCCTCGACTTCTCCCGGTGACCTGAGGGAACTTCCGAGGGTTCCTCTTAGAGGTGAGGGATGCTGTGGAGTTGGTGGGCCATCTCGGGACTCCTCTGGGTTTGGCGCAATCGAAGAGGGCCTCATCTCGAGGGGAGACAGGACCTCAGGCTTCCTCTCCGTTTCGTACTCCGACAGCAGTGTCCTGCAGCGTCGGAGCAGGAGAGTCAGGCCTCGTCTTGTCTGAGGAAGGGAACTCAGCTTGCCTCTCGAGTTGCTCAGGGAGTCTCAGTCCCCTCGTGGAGCTGTGTGTGGAAACCGCGGGTGTTTCCGGACGATGCACGGGAGTGTCAGTGCCCCTTCGTGTTGATCCTTCACTCACAGGGTGGCCTTCGAAGAGGTGTCTGGGCATCGGGTTCTTATCCAGAGTGGACCGAACAATCGGGGTCTTTTGGCATGTGGCACCACCCACGAGGCTACGTCTCGAATTTCCTCCTGAGAAAGGCCTCATCCTTAGGTGCGCCAGGATGGGCGGGAACTCCTTCCAGGCAAAGCAGGGGAATTTACCCTCCTGTCGTGATCAGGAGGGGAGAAAGTGATCAGATGAAGTGGTGCCGGGAACTTCGGTGTTCCCCTCGGTTAGAACGGTGTGTCGGGGAACTTTTGGGGTTACATCAAGGGTGAAAAGTAGCATTTCGCACTTCAAGACGGAACGTGGGACTTCACTTGAGACGCTGTAGCGGGCCAGGGCCTCATCTTGGGATGACGAGTGAACCACGTGGTTTTTCTCGCATTGCGGCGGGAGTCTCGAGTTTCGACGGGGGATTCAGATTTCCTCCTGTGTTGGCCCATGGAAGTCCAATCTTTCATTCGAGTTTCGAGGGTGAGCTGGGATCCCACTCGAGTCACTGCGGGGCAAAATAGACCATATCTAGGCTTGTGTCCAGGACCGAATATTCCTCTCCAGGGGTGACAGGGATCTCGGGGTGGCATTTCAGACTCACCCGGGAAGTCCGGCCTTGTTTCTAGGGGAAGCAAAGTACTCCTGTTTCCTCTCGAGTCGCGACGGGTACCTATTGAGCGCACTGAGTAGCCTTAGTGAGTCAAGCCTCCCGTGGAGTTTGGAGAGACGACTCGGGATTGCCCTCCAGGCCATGCAGTTAATGATGGCCCTCATCTCACTATAACGGGGGCGTCTCGTGGGTTTTCTCGAGCTGCGGCGCCAGTGTGGGGTTTCTCACGAGGTACGACGGGGACCTCAGGGAGCCTCTCGTGAGGTGCCAGGGAAGTTAAGTCTCCATGCGCATGGGTACTGGGAGCGCTTCATTGCTCTTGAGACATGGTAGGGGAATCGGGCCTCAAGATGCATCAAAGAAGGACTATCCAATCTTTCTCGGGTTGCGGCAGGAAACCCTGGGTTCCATCGACTTGTGCTGGAGATCTCAGGGAGCTTGTCAGGGTGCCTCTGAGAAGTCAGGGACACTGTGGGTTGGAGGGACCTCTCGGGACTCCAGTGGTTTTGGTGCTATGGAAGAGGGCCTCATCTTGAGTTGAGGCAGGAACCTCAGGGTTCCTCTCCATTTCTGATTCGGATTGAAGGGTCCCAGCAGATTTGGGACAGGAGAGTCAGGCCTCGTCCTGTGTGGAGAATGGAACTCAGCTTGCCTCTCGAGTTGTGCATGGGGTGACAGACCACGTGTCGAGCTGTGTGTGGAACCTGTAGGTTTTTCCGGACGGTGCACGGGTGTGTCTGTGCCCCTTCGTGTTGTGCCTTCATCCACAGGGTTGCCTTCTAAGGGGTGTCCAGGCATCGGGTTCTTATCAACAGCGGGCCGGGCAATCGGAGTCTTTCGGCATGTGGCATCACCCACGAGGCTACGTCTCGAACTTCCTCATGAGACCGGCATCATCCTGAGGTGTGCCGTTAAGGTCGGGAAACCCTTGCAGACAAAGCAGGGGAATCGACCCTCCTGTCGTGATCAGGAGGGGAGAAGGCGTTCAAAAGAAATGGTGCCGGGAACTTCGGTGTTCCCCTCAAGTGAGACTGGTATGTTGGGGAACTTTTGGGGTCGCATCAAGGGTGCCAAGTACTGTTTCGCACTTCAAGATGGAACGTGGGACTACTCTTGAGACGCTGTAGCGGGAAAGTGACTCATATTGCGATGGTGGGGCAACCACTTGGTTTTTCTTGAGTTACGGCGGGATTCTCGAGTTACGACGGGGATTTCAGGCTTCCTCTTGTGTTGTCCCAGGGAAGTCCAATCTTCAATTCGAGTTGCGAGGGAGAGCTGGGGATTGCGCACGAGTCACTGTAGGGAAAAAGAGACCTCATCTTGGCTTGTGTCCAGGATCTAATGTTCCTCTCCAGGGGCGACAGGGATCTCGGGGTTGCATTCCAGACTCACCCGGGGAGTCAGGCCTCATCTCGAGGGGAAGCAAATGACTCCACTCTCCTCTCGAGTCGCGACGGATATCTCTTGGAGCCCACTGAGTGGCCTACAGGGAGCCAAGCTTCCTGTGGATTTTGGAGAGAGGACTCGGTATTGCTCTCCAGGCCATGCAGAAAAAGAAGGCCCTCATCTCGCGATGACAGGGGCATCTCGTGGGTTTTCTCGAGCTGAGGCACAAGTGTGGTGTTTCCCACGTGGTAAGGCTGGGAGCTCAGGGATCATCTTGTGCGGCGCCAGGGAAGTCAGGTCTCCATGCGTGTGGCGAGGGGGAGTGCGTCATTACTCTCTTGTCATGATAGGGGATTTGGACCTCAAGACGCATTAAAGAAGGACTCTCAAGGTCTTTCTCAGGTTGTGGCAGGAAACCATGGGTTCCCTCGACTCATGCATGTTACGTCAGGGAGCTTCTCAGGTGCCTCTGTGAAATCAGGGATACTGTGGAGTTGGGAGTGACCTCTCGGAACTCCACTGGGTTTGGTGAAATGGAAAAAGGCATCATCTTTAGATAAAGCAGGAACATCAGGTTTCCTCTTCATTTCTGCCTCAGATCGCATGTTCCTGCAGAGTTGGGAGAGGAGAGTCAGGACTCATCTTGTGTGGAGGAATGGAAATCCGCTTGCATCTCGAGTTGTTCACGGGGTGACAGGCCTCTTGTAGAGCTGTATGTGGAACCTGTGGGTTTTTCTGGACGATGCACAGGGGTGTCAGTGCCCCTTTTGTTGTACCTTCATCCACAGGGTTGTCTTCAAAGAGGTGTCTGGTCATCGGGTTCTTCTCAAGAGTGTACTGGGAAATCGGGGTCTTTCGGCATGTGGCACCCCACACGAGGCCACGTCTCGAAATTTCCCATGAGTCCGGCTTCATCCTGAGGTGCGCCGTGAATGTCGGGAACCCCTTTAAGTCAAAGCATGGGAATCGACCTTCTTGTCGCTATCAGGAGGGGAGAAGGGGCTCAAAAGAAGTGGTGCCGGGAACCTCGGTGTTCCCCTCAAATGAAACCGGTGTGTCGGGGAACATTTGGGGTCGCATTAAGGGTGCCAAGTAACGTTTCGCACTTCCACACGGAACGTGGGACTTCTCTTGAGACGCTGTAGTGAGCACGGGCCCCATCTTGTGATGACGGGGGAACCACGTGGTTTTTCTCGAGTTGCGGCAGGGAATTCAGGCTTCCTCTTGTGTTGGCCCAGGGAAGTCCAAATTTCCATACGAGTTGAGAGCTAGAGCTGGGGGTTGGCTCGAGTTATTGCAGGGCAAAAGAGACTTCATCTAGGCTTGTGTCTAGGACCTAATGTTCCTTTCAAGGGGCAACAGGGATCTCGGAGTTGCATTCCAGATCCTCCCGAGGAGTCAGGCCTCTTAAAGACGGTAATGAATGGACTCCCCTCTCCTCTAGAGTCGCGACGGGTATCTCTTAGAGCCCATTGTGTGGCCTCAAGGGAGTCAAGCCTCCTCTTCAGTTTGGAGAGAGGACTCGGGATTGCTCTCCAGGCCATGCAGGAAAAGAAGGACCTCAGCTCGTGAAGAAGGGGGCGTCTCAGGTGTTCCTCGAGCTGCGGCGCCCATGGGGGTTTTCTCCGGAGGCAGGACGAAGATCTAAGGGAGCCGCTAGTTCGGCACCAGGGAAGTCAGGTCTCCATGCGCGTGGCGAGGGGGAGAGCGTCATGTCTCTCGAGTCACGGGAGGGCACTAGGGCCTCGAGACGCGTTGAAGAAGGACTCTCGAGGTCTTTCTCGGGGGGCGGCGGGAAACCCTAGTTTCCCTCGTGTTCTGCCGGGGACCTTAGGGAACTTCCCAGGGTGCCTCTGAGAGGCGAGGGATCCTGTGGAGGTGGCGGGGCCCCTCGGGATTCCGCTGGGTCTGGCGCAACGGAAGAGGGCCTCACCTCGAGGGGAGGCAGGCACCTCAGGCTTCCTCTCCGTTTCGGACTCCGACCGCAGGGTCCCTGCAGAGTTGGGACAGGAGAGTCAGGCCTCGTCTTGTCTGAGGAAGGGAACCCCGCTGGCCTCTCGAGTTGCTCAGGGGGTCTCAGGCCCCTCGTCGAGCTGTGTGTGGAACCTGCGGGTCTTTGCGGACGATGCACGGGGGTGGCAGTGCCCATTCGTGTTGTGCCTTCACCCACAGGGTTGCCTTCGAAGAGGGGTCCGGGCCTCGGGTCCTTCTCAAGAGTGGACCGGGGAATCGGGGTCGTTCGGCATGTGGCCCCACCCACGTGGCTCGTCTCGAATTTCCTCGTGAGACCGGCCTCATCCTGAGGTGCGCCGGGAAGGCCGGGAACCCCTTCCAGACCACGCAGGGGAATCGCCTCTCCTGTCGCGATCAGGAGGGGAGAAGGGACTCAGAGGAAGCGGTGCCGGGACCCTCGGTGTTCCCCTCGGGGGAACCGGCTTGTCGGGGGACTCTTGGGGGCCGCATGAAGGCTGTCAGGGACCGTTTCGCCCTTCAGGGCGGAACAGGGGACTTCCCTTGAGACGCCGTGGCGGGCAAGGGCCTCATCTTGCCAAGAGGTGGGAACCACGTGGTTTTTCTCGAGTTGCGGCGGGATTCTCGAGTTACGACGGGGATCTCAGCCTTCCCCTTGGGTTGGCCCTTGGAAGCCCAATCTTCCCCTCGGGTTGCGAGGGAAAGCTGGGGGTTGCGCTCGAGTCACTGCAAGGCCGAAGAGACCTCACCTAGGCGTGTGTCCGGGACCTAATATTCCTCTGCAGGGAAGGCAGGGATCTCGGGGTTGCATTCCAGGCTCCCCCGGGGAGTCAGGCCTCGTCTCGAGGGGAAGCCAAGGACTCCGCTCTCCTCTCGAGTCGCGACGCGGGTCTCTTGGAGCCCCCTGAGCGGCCTCAAGGGAGTCCAGCCTCCTCTTCCGTTTGGAGAGAGGACCCGGGTTTGCTCTCCAGGCCAGGCAGGAAAAGAAGGCCCTCAGCTCGCGAGGACGGGGGCGTCTCAGGGGTTTCCTCGAGCTGCGGCACCCGTGGGGGTTTTCTCCCGAGGCACGACAAGGATCTCAGGGAGCCTCTCGTGCGGCGCCAGGGAAGTCAGGTCTCCATGCGCGTGGCGAGGGGGAGCGCGTCCTGGCTCTCGAGTCACGGGAGGGGATTAGGGCCTCGAGACGCGTTGAAGAAGGACTCTCGAGGTCTTTGTCGGGGGGCGGCGGGAAACCCTCGTTTCCCTCGCCTTCTGCCGGGGACCTTAGGGAACTTCCCAGGGTGCCTCTGAGAGGCGAGGGATCCTGTGGAGGCGGCGGGGCCCCTCGTGACTCCGCTGGGTCTGGCGCAACGGAAGAGGGCCTCACCTCGACGGGAGGCAGGAACCTCAGGCTTCCTCTCCGTTTCGGACTCCGACCGCAGGGTCCCTGCAGAGTTGGGACAGGAGAGTCAGGCCTCGTCGTGTCTGAGGAAGGGAACCCCGCTGGCCTCTCGAGTTGCTCAGGGGGTCTCAGGCCCCTCGTCGAGCTGTGTGTGGAACCCGCGGGTCTTTGCGGATGATGCACGGGGGTGGAAGTGCCCCTTCGTGTTGTGCCTTCACCCACAGGGTTGCCTTCGAAGAGGGGTCCGGGCCTCGGATCCTTCTCAAGAGCGGACCGGGGAATCGGGGGCGTTCGGCATGTGGCCCCACCCACGTGGCTCGTCTCGAATTTCCTGGTGAGATCGGCCTCATCCTGAGGTGCGCCGGGAAGTCCGGGAACCCCTTCCAGACCACGCAGTGGAATCGCCTCTCCTGTCGCCATCAGGAGGGGAGAAGGGGCTCAGAGGAAGCGGTGTCGGGACCCTCGGTGTTCCCCTCGGGGGACCCCGGCGTTTCCGGGGACTTTTGTGGGTCGCAGGAAGGCTGTCAGGGACCGTTTCGCCCTTCAGGGCGGAACAGGGGACTTCCCTTGAGACGCCGTGGCGGGCAAGGGCCTCATCTTGCCAAGAGGTGGGAACCACGTGGTTTTCTCGAGTTGCGGCGGCATTCTCGAGTTACGACGGGGATCTCAGCCTTCCGCTGGGGTTGGCCCTGGGAAGCCCAATCTTCCCCTCGGGTTGCGAGGGAAAGCTGGGGGTTGCGCTCGAGTCACTGCAGGGCCGAAGAGACCTCACCTAGGCGTGTGTCCGGGACCTAATATTCCTCTCCAGGGAAGGCAGGGATCTCGGGGTTGCATTCCAGGCTCCCCCGGGGAGTCAGGCCTCGTCTCGAGGGGAAGCCAAGGACTCCGCTCTCCTCTCGAGTCGCGACGCGGGTCTCTTGGAGCCCCCTGAGCGGCCTCAAGGGAGTCCTGCCTCCTCTTCCGTTTGGAGAGAGGACCCGGGATTGCTCTCCAGGCCATGCAGGAAAAGAAGGCCCTCAGCTCGCGAGGACGGGGGCGTCTCAGGGGTTTCCTCGAGCTGCGGCACCCGTGGGTGTTTTCTCCCGAGGCACGACGAGGATCTCAGGGAGCCTCTCGTGCGGTGCCAGGGAAGTCAGGTGTCCATGCGCGTGGCGAGGGGGAGCGCGTCCTGGCTCTCGAGTCACGGGAGGGGATTAGGGCCTCGAGACGCGTTGAAGAAGGACTCTCGAGGTCTTTGTCGGGCGGCGGTGGGAAACCCTCGTTTCCCTCGCCTTCTGCCGGGGACCTTAGGGAACTTCCCAGGGTGCCTCTGAGAGGCGAGGGATCCTGTGGAGGTGGCGGGGCCCCTCGGGACTCCGCTGGGTATGGCGCAACGGAAGAGGGCCTCACCTCGAGGGGAGGCAGGAACCTCAGGCTTCCTCTCCGTTTCGGACTCCGCCCGCAGGGTCCCTGCAGAGTTGGGACAGGAGAGTCAGGCCTCGTCTTGTCTGAGGAAGGGAACCCCGCTGGCCTCTCGAGTTGCTCAGGGGGTCTCAGGCCCCTCGTCGAGCTGTGTGTGGAACCCGCGGGTCTTTGCGGACGATGCACGGGGGTGGCAGTGCCCCTTCGTGTTGTGCCTTCCCCCACAGGCTTGCCTTCGAAGAGGGGTCCGGGCCTCGGGTCCTTCTCAAGAGCGGACCGGGCAATCGGGGGCGTTCGGCATGTGGCCCCACCCACGTGGCTCGTCTCGAATTTCCTCGTGAGACCGGCCTCCTCCTGAGGTGCGCCGGGAAGGCCGGGAACCCCTTCCAGACCACGCAGGGGAATCGCCTCTCCTGTCGCGATCCGGAGGGGAGAAGGGGCTCAGAGGAAGCGGTGCCGGGACCCTCGGTGTTCCCCTCGAGGGAACCCGGCGTGTCGGGGAACATTTGGGGGTCGCAGGAAGGCTGTCAGGGACCGTTTCGCCCCTCAGGGCGGAACAGGGCACTTCCCTTGAGACGCCCTCGCGGGCAAGGGCCTCATCTTGCCAAGAGGTGGGAACCACATTGTTTTTCTCGAGTTGAGGCGGGATTCTCGAGTTACGACGGGGATCTCAGCCTTCCCCTTGGGTTGGCCCTGGGAAGCCCAATCTTCCCCTCGAGTTGCGAGGGAAAGCTGGGGGTTGCGCTCGAGTCCCTGCAGGGCCGAAGAGACCTCACCTAGGCGTGTGTCCGGGACATACTATTCCTCTCCAGGGAAAGCAGGGATCTCGGGGTTGCATTCCAGGCTCCCCCGGGGAGTCAGACCTCGTCTCGAGGGGAAGCCAAGGACTCCGCTCTCCTCTCGAGTCGCGACGCGGATCTGTTGTAGCCCCCTGAGCGGCCTCAACGGAGTCCAGCCTGCTCTTCAATTTGGAGAGAGGACTCGTGATTGGTCTCCAGGCCATGCAGGAAAATAAGGCCCTCATCTCGTGATGACCGGGGTGTCTCATGTGTTTCCTCGAGCTGCCGCGGCAGTGTGGGTTTCCTCACTAGGTACGATGAGGATCTCAGGGAGCCTCTCGTGCAGTGCCAGGTTAGTCAGGTCTCCATGCGCGTGAATAAGGGGCGCGTGTCATGGCTCTCGAGTCATGGTAGGGGAATCGCGACTCAACACATTTTGAAGCACTCTCGAGGTCTTTCTCGAGTCATGGCAGAAAACCCAGGGTTCCCTCGACTTGTGCCTGTGACCTCAGGGAGCTTCTCATTGTGCCTCTGAGAACTCAGGGATACTGTGGAATTGGTAGGGGCCTCTCGGAACTCCACTGAGTGTGGTGCAATGGAAGAGGGCCTCATCTCGAGTGGACGCAGGAACCTCAGGCTTCCTCTCCGTTTCTGACTCGGATCCCATGGTCCCTGCAGAGTAGGGACAAGAGAGTCACACCTAGTCTTCTGTTGATGAATGGACCTTCGTTTGCCTTTCGAATTGTTTACAGGGTGACAGGCCACTTTTTGAAATGTCTGTGGGACCTGCGGGTTTTTCTGGACGATGCACGCAGGTGTCAGTGCCCCTTCGTCTTTTGCCTTCATCCACAGGTTTTCCTTCAAAGAGGTGTGCTGGCATCGGGTTCTTTTCAAGAGTGGACTGTGAAATTGGGGTCTTTCGACATGTGGCACCACCCACGAGGCTACGTTTCGAACTTCCTCATGAGACCGGCCTCATCCTGAGGTGCGCCCGGAAGGTCGGGAACCCCTTGCAGACAGAGAAGGGGAGTCGACCCTCCTGTCGCAATTAGGAGGGGAGAAGGGGTCAGATGAAGTGCTGCCAGGAACCTCGGTGTTCCCCTTGAGTGAGTCTGGTATGTCGCGGAACTTTTGGGGTCGCATCAAGGGTGCCAAGTACCGTTTCGCACTTCAGGATGGAACGTGGGACTTCTCTTGAGATGCTGTAGCGGACAAAGGGCCTCATCTTGCGATGACGAGGGAAGCACGTGGTTTTTCTCGAGTTTCGGTGGGATTCTCGAGTTACGATGGGGAATTCAGGCTTCCTCTTGTGTTGGCCCAGGAAGTCTAATCTTCCATTCGAGTTGCCAGGGAGAGCTGTGGATTGGGCTCCATTCACTGAAGGGCAAACTAGACCTCATCTAGGCTTGTATCCAGGACTTAATATTCCTCTCCATAGGCGACAGGGATTTGGGGTTGCATTCCATACTCACCCGGGGAGTCAGGCCTCATCTCGAGGGGAAGCAAAGGACTCCACTCTCTTCTCGAGCCGCGACAGGTATCTCTTGGAGCCCACTGAGTGGTCTTTGCTCTGTAGGAGAGCTCTAGTGTACATAAGCCTGTACATAAGTGAACACAGACATTCTGTGTGCATGTTGCTGCGTACCCAAAATAGGGCCACAAGGAGCCTCATGCTCTCCATGCGGCGCGGAAGCTGTGCAGCCACGCAGCAGCTGAAGAATCCAACCAATTGCTCTTTTCTTACCTCTGACAGAGCTCGCATTGCCGTAGCCCTTGGCAGTTTGGAAACACTGGACCCTAACCCCTCTCAAAGTAGGCCTGGGTTCTAGTTCGAATAGAAAGTCAATAGCGGAGCTGAGGACAGGAACGCGGCAGTCATTTATCACACGCTCCTGCAGCCTGCTACTACAGGGACACTAACGCTAGAAGCTAGGAATGTCTTTGCAAGGTGCGCAAAGGACAAGGGAGAACCTCGACCCTGACTCTAGTATTTCAGCCCCCTGAGCAGATCTGAGGTTCTCCCGCTGTAGAAGCTAAGCCATTCCTTTCAAATACAGGCTTCCTAACACAGGGCCAGTTGGCTGCTTGCTCTTCCACGAAGCAGGCTTCCTTAACTTGCAAACTGCGAATTCCGCTTAACAGCCTGGAGGAAAAATCGCTTCTTGGAAGATTTTTTTCAGAGGCTGTATCCCCGGAGCTGGGGCCAAGCTAGGGGACCCATACTGACAAGGGAAGGCAAAACCACATCCAATGTCTTTGCTCTGGAGGACAGCTTTGGTGAGCCTAAGTCTTTCAGGAATATTTCTGGCTCCAACAGAGTCAAATTCTGTGTGTGAAGCTGCACAGCCAAAATAGGGGAACAGAGAGCCTGATTCTCTCTGTGTAGCTTTGAAGCCGTCATTCAAACAACAGCTTGAGAATCCATACAATGCTCTCCCTTACTGCTAAGAGAATTCTCATTGCTGTAGTCCTTGACAGTTTGTAGAAATCCGCACCCTAACCCTTCTCCAAGTAGGCCTGGGTCCTAGCTCGGAACAACAGGCAACGGCGGAGCTGAGGCCAGTAAGGCACAAGTGAGGTCTCACACACTCTTGCAGCCTGATCGTCCAGGAGCAGTAAGGCCTCTTTTTCCCTGCAGGAGGCTCGCTTGCCTTGCCTCCTGTGAACTGCATTTCCCAGCCTGGGCGCAAAGCTGTTCCTGGAGATTTTTTCTCAGGGGCTGTTTCCCTGGAGCTGGGTCGGACCTCGGGGGCCCAACTCACAGGGGAAGACAAAACCACATGGACAGGTCTATGCTCTGTAGGAGAGCTCTAGTGAACCTCATCTCTCAGGAACATTCTTGGCTTCTACAGAGACACCTCTGTGCATGAAGCTACACACCCAACATAGTGGCAAAGGGAGTCTGATTCTCTCCGTGGGTGCTGATGCTTTGTGGCAAAGCACCTGCTAAGAATCCATCCGCATAGACTTCCCTCACCTTGACAGAGGTCTCATTGCTGTAGTCCTTGGCAGTTTGGAAAGAAGCAGACCCTTACCCTTCACCAAGTAGGCCCTTGTCCTTGTTTGAATGGAAAGGCAGTAGCTGAGCTGAGGCCAGTAAGGCGCCAGTCAAGTCTGACATATTCCCGATGCCTGCTCCTTCATGGAAAATAACGTTAGAATCTGGGAATATCTATGCAAGGCTGGCAAAGGGCAGTCAGGAAACTCGACCCTGCCTCTGGAATTTCTATCTTCTCAGCACATCTGGCGGTCTCGGTCAGGAGAAACTAACCCATTCCTTGCAAATATAGGCTTCCAAACACAGGCCGGTTGGCTGTCTCTTCTTGCCGAAGGAAGCTTGCTTATCCCACCTCCTGCGAACTCCGCTTCCCAGCCTGGGGGATAAGAGGTTCTTGGAGATCTTTTCTCAGAGGCTGTTTCCACGGAGCAGGGGCCGATCCCGGAGACCCACACGCACAGGGGAAGGGAAAACCGCATGGATAAGTCTTTGCTCTCTAGGAGTGCTCTAGTGAACCTCAGTCTATGCGGAATGTTCTTGGCTCCAACGGGGACATCTCTGTGTGGGAAGCTGCTTACCCAACATAGAGACACAGAGACCTGATTCTCTCTGTGCAGCTTTGACGCTGTCGTTCAAACAACAAATTGAGAATCCACACAATGCTCTCCCTTACCACTGAGAGAGTTATCATTGCTGTAGCCCTTCGCAGTTTCTGGAAATCAGCACACAAACACTTCTCCAAGTAGGCCTGGGTTCAAGTTCAGATGAACATGCAATAGCGGAGCTGAGGCCAGTAAGGCACCAGTCAGGTGTCACACACTCTGGCAGCCTGCTCCTCCAGGGACAGTAAGGCCTCTATTTCCCTTCAGGAGGCTCGCTTGCCTTACTTCCTGTGAACAGCGTTTCCCAGCCTGGGCGGAAAGCAGTTCCTGGAGATCTTTTCTCAGGGGCTGCTTCCCCGGAGTTGGGGCGGACCTCGGGGACCCAACTCACAGGGGAAGGCAAAACCAAATGGACAGGTCTATGCTCTGTAGGAGATCTCTAGTGAACTGCCGGGGTCCAGCCCCAGCTGATCCATGGTATTCGAAGCAGAGACGGCGTAGGCGAGGGTCAGGGAACAACTGCTTAATTAAACGTTAATTAAGGATATAAAGAGTAATAAAATGGGGATAGCTCAGTAGGAAAATTCAGTGGAGAAAAGAGGCTGAGTAGCTTGGTTTACGCGGGGGACCAATAAAACTTCAAGACAAGAAGCTTGCACCACTTACGTAGGCCGCAGGCGTCCTTCCGTTCTCCCGAAGGAGAGGAGACACTGAGGCCTCCCCGGTCGGATCTTAGAAGCCCAGGCAAAATTAGTAAGCTTGGTGGGTTCTGCGCTCCAGATGGAGACTCAACCAGAGTGAGAGAGAGAGAGAGACATGGGGAGACCAGTATTTCGAGAAACTGATCCCAATTCTTTATTTTCCATGGTCTACTTTTATACACTGAGATGTTATGCCAAAGTCACGTGGGGTCAGCAGTCCTGACTTTTATCAAAGTCAGGTGCTTCATACAAAAGTATACAGAGGTCTTAGGGGTGTTACATCATCTTCTGCCCAGGGGGCCTGCTGACAATTTACGACCCTCTCCTTGTGACAGCGGTCAGTCAACCAGGACACTTATTTCTCCAGGGGTGATTATTCTTAAAACAGACGCCACCCAAATAAAGTTACATTCCTATAGGGTGAGGGTGTAGTGGGTTTTAGTTAAGGAAAGAATTTACTTAGCCTAAGGTCTAACGTGATTTATATCAAAGGTTAATACTTATTTCTTCTATATATTCATTAATGTGTATAAGGGCAGGGGATGTGGAGACTTAGCAGTAAACATCAGCTCAACAAATGAAAAACCCTTCACCAATATGATTTCTAATCAGCCCATTATACTTATACTAATAATTTTCTAACTTTTCTAAGGAACCTGTTTTTAGAAGGTTTAAAGCATCTCGTGCCTCTCATGGTTGAGAGGCTGTGAGCAATCACATGTGGCCGGACAAGCCTGTCAGGCAGGCTAGGGAAACTTCAGAGGAGTTTGTAGGTTAAAACACTCTTGTCACACCCAGGGGTTTTTATCAACTGGAGCTCTAGGTTAACTCCTTCTCCAAAAGAGGTGGTGGGGGACAGCCCCCCGTAAAGTCAGAGGTGTAGGTGAGAGCACAAAGTAGTAAGGTAGGCAGGCTCTGGTTATGGGGGTAGATGCTCGAGGATTTCCAGGGGGACTCCTGAGGCTCGATCCCACCTTTGCGTATGTCGAGCCTCCTTCCTCATGACCTTTGCCATGGGCGGAGTGCCTCACTCTGGCCCCCAACAGTGAACCTCCTCTCTCAGGAACATTCTTGGCTCCTATCGAGACACCTCTGTGTGTGTAGCTACACACGCAACGTAGGGGCAAAGGGAGCCAGATTCTTTCCGTGGGGTGCTGATGCTTTGTGGCAAAGCACCTGCTTGAGAATCCATCAGCTTACGCTTCCCTCGCCTTGACAGAGGTCTCATTGCTGTAGCCCTTGGCAGTTTGGAAAGAAGAGGACCCTTACCTTTCATAAAGTGGGCCCTTGTCCTAGTTTGAAAGGAAAGGCAAGAGCTGAGCTGAGGCCAATAAGGCGCCAGTCAAGTCTGACATATTCCCGAAGCCTGCTCCTTCATGGAAAATAACGCTGGAATCTAGGAATGTTTCTGCAAGGCTGGCAAAGGGCAGTCAGGAGCCTGCACCCTGCCTCTGGAATTACCGACTTCTGAACAGATCTGGAGGTCTCCTTTAGGAGAATCGAACTCATTCCTTCCATATTGAGACTTCCAAAAACAGGCCGGTCGGCTGCCTCTTCGTGCCCGAAGGAGGCTTGCTTTTCCTGCCTCCTATGAACGCAGCTTCCCAGGCTCTGAGAAAAGCGGATCTTGAAGATCTTTTCTCGGGGGTTGTTTCCACGGAGCTGGGGCTAAGCCTGGAGACCCAAACTAACAGGGGAAGAAAAACCACATGGACAAGTCTTTGCTCTCTAGGAGAGCTCTAGTGAACTTCACTCTGTCACGAACATTCTTGATTCATATGGAGACACCCCTGTGTGCGAAGGTGCATACCCAACATGGGGACACAGAGAGCCTGATTCTCTCTGTGTAGCTTTAAAGATGTCGTTCAAAAAACACCTTGAAAATCCATACAATGCTCTTCCTTACCCGTGACAGAGTTCTCATTGCTGTAGCCCTTGGCAGTTTTTAGAAATCCGCACCCAAACCCTTCTCCAAGTAGTCCTGGGTCCTAGTTCGGAGGAACATGCAATGGCGGAGCTGAGGCCAGTAAGGCACCAGTCAGGTCTCACACACTCTGGCAGCCTGATCGTCCAGGGACAGTAAGCCCTCTTTTTCCCTGCAGGAGGCTCACTTGACTTCCCTCCTGTGAGCTGCATTTCCCAGCCTGGGGGAAAAGAGGTCCCTGGAGATCTTTTCTCAGGGGCTCCTTCCCCGGAGCTGGGGAGGACCTCGAGGACCCAACTCACAGGGGAAGGCAAAAGCACATGGACAGGTCTATGCTCTGTAGGAGAGCTCTAGTGAACCTCATCTCTCAGGAACATTCTGGCCTCCTATAGAGACACCTCTGTATGTGAAGCTACACACCCAACATAGGGACAAATGGAGCCTGATTCTCCCCGTGGGGTGCTGATGCTTTGTGGCAAAGCACCTGCTTGATAATCCATCCACTTAGGATTCCCTCGCCTTGACAGAGGTCCCATTGCTGTAGCCCTTGGCAGTTTGGAAAGAAGAAGACCCTTACCCTTCATTAAGTAGGCCTTTGTCCTAGTTTGAATGGAAAGGTAATAGCTGAGCTGAGGCCAATAAGGTGCCTGACAAGTCTGACATACTCCCGTAGCCTTCACCTTCATGGAAAATAACTCTAGAATCTGGGAATGTCTTTGCAAGGCTGGCAAAGGACAGTCAGGAACCAGCACCCTGCCTCTGGAATTACCGACTTCTGAGCAGATCTGGAGGTCTCCTTTAGGAGAAGCTAACCCATTCTTTCCAAATAGAGGCTTCCAAACAGGCCGGTTGGCTGCCTCTTCGCGCCCGAAGGAGGCCTGTTTTTCTCGCATCCTATGAAGCCCTGTTCCCAGCCTCTGGGAAAAGCGGATCTTGAAGATATTTTCTCAGGGTTTGTTTCCATGGAGCTGGGGCCGAGACCAGAGACCCAATCGCACAGGGGAAGGAAAACCACATAGACAAGTCTTTGCTCTCCAGGAGACCTCTAAGTGAAACTTACTGTGTCAGGAACGTTCTTGACACCTATGGAGACACCCCTGTGTGTGAAGCTGCGTACCCAACAAGGGGGCACACAGGGCCTGATTCTCTCTTTGCAGCTTTGAAGCTGTCGTTCAAACAACAGCTTGAGAATCCATAGAATGCTCTCCCTTACCTCTGAGAGACTTCTCATTGCTGTAGCCTTTGGCAGTTTTTACAAATCCTCACCCAAACCCTTCTCCAAGTAGGCCTGGGTCCTGGTTTGGATGGCCATGCAATGGCGGAGCTGAGGTCAGTAAGGCACCAGTCAGGTGTCACACACTCTGGCAGCCTGCTCCTCCAGGGACAGTAAGGCCTATTTTTCCCTGCAGGAGGCTCGCTTGCCTTGCCTCCTGTGAACTGCGTTTCCCAGCCTGGGCAAAAAGCGGTTCCTGGAGATCTTTTCTCAGGGGCTCTATCCCCAGAGCTGGGGTGGACCTCGGGGACCCATCTCACAGGGGAAGGAAAAACCACATGGACAGGTCTATGCTCTGTAGGAGACCTTAGTGAATCTCAAGTCTTAGGAACATTCTTGGCTCGTACAGAGACACCTCTGTGTGTAAAGCTACACACCGAACATAGGGGCACAGGGAGCCTGATTCTCTCCGTGGGGTGCTGATGCTTTGTGGCAAAGCACCTGTTTGAGAATCCATCCGCTTACGCTTCCCTCGCCTTGACAGAGGTCTCATTGCTGTGTCTCTTGGCAGTTGGGAAAGAAGTAGACCCTTACCCTTCACCAAGTAGGCCCTGATCCTAGTTTGAAAGGAAAGGCAATAGCTGAGCTGAGGCCAGTAAGGCACCCGTCAACTCTGACATATTCCCGATGCCTGCTGCTTCATGGAAAATATTGCTAGAATCTAGGAATGTCTTTGCAAGGCTGGCAAAGGGCAGTCAGGAACCTCGACCCTGCCTCTGGAATTTCTATCTTCTGAGCAGATCTGGAGGTCTCCTTCTGGAGAAGCTAACCCATTCCTTGCAAATAGAGGCTTCCAAACACAGGCCGGTTGGCTGCCTCTTCTTGCCTGAAGGAGGCTTGCTTTTCCTGCCTCCTATGATCCCTGGTTCCCAGCATGGGGGAAAAACAGATCTTGGAGATCTTTGCTCAGGGGTTGTTTCCACGGAGCTGGGGTTGTGCCCAGAGACCCACACATACAGGGGAAGGCAAAACCACATGAACAAGTCTTTGCTCTATAAGAGAGCTCTAGTGAACCTCAGTCTTTGACGAACGTCCTTGGCTCCTATGCGGACACCTCTGTGTGTGAAACTGCGTACCCAACATGGCGGCAGAGAGCCTGATTCTCTCTGTGCAGGTTTAATGCTGTCGTTCAGAAAACAGCTTGAGAATCCATACAATTCTCGCCCTTACCTCTGAGAGAGTTCTCATTGCAGTAGCCCTTGGCAGTTTGTAGAAATCTGCACCTAAACCCTTCTCCAAGTAGGCCTGAGTCCCAGTTCGGAGGAACAAGCAATGGCGGAGCTAAGACCAGTATGGCACCAGTCAGTTTTCACACACTCTGGCAGCCTGCTCCTCCAGGGACAGTAAGGCTTCTTTTTCTCTGCAGGAGGCTCACTTGCCTTACTTCCTGTGAACAGCTTTTCCCAGCCTGGGCGAAAAGCGGTTCCTGGAGATCTTTTCTCAGAGGCTGTTTTCTCGGACCTGGGGCGGACCTCGGGGACCCAACTCACAGGGGAAGGCGAAACCACATGTACAGGTGAGCACTCTGTAGGAGAGCTCTTGTGAGCCTCATCTCTCAGGAACATTCTTGGCTCCTGTAGAGACACCACTGTTTGTGAATCTACACACCCCACATAGGGGCAAAGGGAGCCTGATTCTCTCCGTGGGGTGCTGATGCTTGGTGGCAAAGAACCTTCCTGATAATCCATCCACTTATGCTTCCCTCGCATTTACGGAGGTCTCATTGCTGTAGCCCTCGGCAGTTTGGAAAGAAGAAGACCCTTACCCTTCATAAAGTAGGGCCTTGTCCTACTTTGAATGGAAAGGCAATAGCTGAGCTGAGGCCAATAAGGCGCCAGTCAAGTCTGACATATTCCCAAAGCCTGCTTCTCCAGGAAGATAACTGTAGAATCTAGGAATGTCTTTGCAAGGCTGGCAAAGGGCAGTCAGCACCCTGCACACTGCCTCTGGAATTACCGACTTCTGAACAGATCTGGAGGTCTCCCTTAGGGGAAGCTAACCCATTCTTCCAAATAGAGGCTTCCAAACGCAGGCCGCTTGGCTGCCTCTTGCTCTCTGAAGGAGGCCTGCTTTTCCCGCCTCCTATGAACCCCACATCCCAGCCTCTGGGAAAAGCGGATCTTGAAGATCTTTTCTCAGGGGTTGTTTCCACGGAGCTGGGGCCGAGCCTGGAGCCCCAAACGCACAGGGGAAGAAAAACCACATGGACAAGTCTTTGCTCTCTAGGAGAGCTCTAGTGAACCTCACTCTGTCAGGAACATTCTTGTTTCCTATGGAGACACCCCTGTCTGTGAAGCTGTGTACCGAACATGGAGACACAGAGTCTGATTCTCTCTGTGCAGCTTTGAAGCTGTCGTTCAAACAACAGCTTGAAAATCCATACAATGCTCTTCCTTACCCGTGACACAGTTCTCATTGCTATACCCCTTGGCAGTATTTAGAAATCCATACCCAAACCCTTCTCCTAGTAGGCCTGGGTCCTAGTTCGGAGGAACATGCAATGGCGGAGCTGAGGCCAGTAAGGCACCAGTCAGGTCTCACACACTCTTGCAGCCTGATCGTCCAGGGACACTAAGGCCTGTTGTGCCTTGCAGGAGGCTCGCTTGTGTTACCTCCTGTGAACTGCATTTGCCAGCCTGGGGGAATAGCGGTCCCTGGAGATCTTTTCTCAGGGGCTCCTTCCCCTGAGCTGGGGCGGACCTCAGGGACCCAACTCACAGGGCAAGGCAAAACCATATGGACAGGTCTATGCTCTGTAGCAGACTTCTAGTGAACCTCATCTCTCAGGAACATTCTTGGCTCCTATAGAGACACTTCTGTGTGTGAAGCTGCGTACCTAACATAGGGGCACAGAGAGCCTGATTCTCTCAGTTCATTTTGACCCTGTCGTTCAGAAAACAGCTTGAGAATCCATAAAATGCTCTCCCTTACCGCTGAGAGAATTCTCACTGCTGTAGCCCTTGGCACTTTGTAGAAATCCGCACCCAAACGCTTCTCCAAATAGGCCTGGGTCCTAGTTCGGAGGAACAGGCAATGGTGGAACTGAGGCCAGCAAGGCAACAGTCAGGTTTCACACACTCTGGCAGCCTGCTCCTCCAGGGACAGTAAGGCCTCTTTTTCTCTGCAGGAGATTCGCTTGCCTTACTTCCTGTGAACAGCGTTTCCCAGCCTCAGCGAAGCGGTTCCTGGAGATCTTTTCTCAGGGACAGTTTCCCTGGAGGTGTGGCGGACCTCGGGGACCCAACTCACAGGGGAAGGAAAAACCACATGGACAGGTCTATGCTCTGTAGGAGAGGTTTAGTGAACCTAATCTCTCAGGAACATTCTTGGCTCCTATAGAGACAACTCTGTGTGTGAAGCTACACTCCCAACATTGGGGAACAGGGATCTTGGTTCTCTCCGTGGGGTGCTGATCCTTTGTAGTAAAGCACCTGCTTGAGAATCCGTTCTCTTAGGCTTCCCTCGCCTTGACAGAGGTCTCATTGCTGTAGCCCTTGGCAGTTTCAAAGAAGAAGACCCTTACCCTTCATAAAGTAGGGCCTTGTCCTAGTTTGAATGGAAAGGCAATAGCTGAGCTGAGGCCAATAAGGAGCCAGTCCCCTCTGACACATTCCCGAAGCCTGCTCCTTCATGGAATATAACTCTAGAATCTTGGAATGTCTTTGCAAGGCTGGCAAAGGGCAGTCAGGAACCAGCACCCTGCCTCTGGAATTACCGACTTCTGAGCAGATCTGGAGGTCTCCTTTAGGAGAAGCTAACCCATTCCTTCCAAATAGAGGCTTCAAAACACAGGCAGGTTGGCGGCCTTTCGTGCCCGAAGGAGGCTTGCTTTTCTCTCCTCCTATGAACTCCAGTTCCCAGCCTCTGGGAAAAGCATATCTTGAAGATATTTTCTCAGGGGTTGTTTCCACGGACCTGGGGCCGAGCCCGGGGCCCAAAGGCACAGGGGAAGGCAAGACCACATGGACAGGTCTATGCTCTGTAGCAGACCTCTAGTGAACCTCATCTCTCAGGAGCATTCTTGGCTCCTATAGAGACACCTCTGTGTGTGAAGCTGCGTACCTAACATAGGGGCACAGAGAGCCTGATTCTCTCAGTTCATTTTGACCCTGTCGTTCAGAAAACAGCTTGAGAATCCATAAAATGCTCTCCCTTACCACCGAGAGAATTCTCACTGCTTTAGCCCTTGGCACTTTGTAGAAATCTGCACCCAAACGCTTTTCCAAGGAGGCCTGGGTGCTAGCTCGGATGAACAGGCAATGGCGGAGCTGAGGCCAGTAAGGCAACAGTCAGGTTTCACACACTCTGGCAGCCTGCTCCTCCAGGGACAGTAAGGCCTCTTTTTCTCTGCAGGAGATTCGCTTGCCTTACTTCCTGTGAACAGCGTTTCCCAGCCTCAGCGAAGCGGTTCCTGGAGATCTTTTCTCAGGGACAGTTTCCCCGGAGGTGTGGCGGACCTCGGGGACCCAACTCACAGGGGAAGGAAAAACCACATGGACAGGTCTATGCTCTGTAGGAGAGGTTTAGTGAACCTAATCTCTCAGGAACATTCTTGGCTCCTATAGAGACAACTCTGTGTGTGAAGCTACACTCCCAACATTGGTGCACAGGGAGCTTGATTCTCTCCGTGGGGTGCTGATGCTTTGTGGCAAAGCACCTGCTTGAGAATCCATCCTCTTAGGCTTCCCTCACCTTGACAGAGGTCTCATTGCTGTAGCCCTTGGCAGTTTGCAAAGAAGAAGACCCTTACCCTTCATAAAGTAGGGCCTTGTCCTAGTTTGAATGGAAAGGCAATAGCTGAGCTGAGGTCAATAAGGAGCCAGTCCCGTCTGACACATTCCCGAAGCCTGCTCCTTCATGGAAAATAACTCTAGAATCTAGGAATATCTTTGCAAGGCTAGCAAAGGGCAGTCAGGAACCAGTACCCTGCCTCTGGAATTACCGACTTCTGAGCAGATCTGGAGGTCTCCTTTAGGAGAAGCTAACCCATTCCTTCAAAATAGAGGCTTCAAAACACAGGCAGGTGGGCTGCCTTTTCGTTCCCGATGGAGGCGTGCTTTTCTCTCCTCCTACGAACCCCGGTTCCCAGACACTGGGAAAAGTGGATCTTGAAGATATTTTCTCAGGGGTTGTTTCCACGGAGCTGGGGCCGAGCCTGGAGACCCAAAGGCACAGGGGAAGGCAAGACCACATGGACAAGCCTTTGCTCTTTAGTATAGCTCTAATGAACCTCACTCTGTCAGGATCTTTCTTGATTCCTACGGAGACACACCTGTGTGTGAAGCTGCGGCTACAGAGAGCCTGATTCCCTCCGTTTACCGCTGAGTCTGCATTGCCAAGCAACAGCTTGGGAACGCAGCCTGGGGCGCTTCCCTTCCCTCGGACAGAGCTCTCCTTGCGGTAGGCCTTGGTAGTTTGCATACAATGGGGCCCTAAGCCCTCTGCAAGTTGGTCTGGCTCCTAGGTCCAAAGGGCAGGCCAGAGCGGAGCTGAGGCTGTCAGGCTCCAGACACATCTCCCATACTCCTACATCCTGCTCCTACCCGGGCGTGAACGCTAGAAGCTGGGAAGGTACCTGGACCGTGCAGGGGCGGGGCGAACGCGGGCGGCGTGGGGCAGGGGTCGGCTTCTGGCGGGGGTGGGGGCGGGCTTCCCAGTTGTGCTCTCAGAGGTGGACACTGAGGCTGAAAACTCGCCGGGAGCGCACCCGGGACTGGGTAAACCCGGGCTGCGGGGGTCGAGATTCAGATGGCTTTGGGTGGGGGTCGGTCCCAGTTGTGCTCCCGGGGGTCGCCACTGCAGCTGGGAACGCACCGGGAGCGCGGCAGGGGCGGGGCTAACCCTGGCGGCGCGGGGCGGGGGTCAGCTCACGGGGGGGATGGGGAGGGGTTCCCAGTTGCGCTCTCGGGGGTTGCAACTGCGGCTGGGAACGCCCATTTCGTCCGCTCCTGGGTCCCCAAGGATCGCCATCCCGTGGGTGCAGCGGAGGGCTGCGGACCACAGGTAAGGGAACTGGGACTGCGTGGAGCAGGGAACCAAGTATTCCGCCGTCTGTTGGCACATTCTCGGAGCTCCCCAACCTGGCGGTCGCAGAAAGGCCTTGCCTTTGGGGTCAAGGCCTTAACCCCTCCACCCCTCTGCTGAAAAATCTCCGAGTCTGCGCGGTTTTTCCAAGCAGCCTAGTGTCCTCTGGAAGTCCAAGGGACAGAACACTGAACTCTGGCCGGCTGGCCCAGCCCTGCTTCTGGCACTTTGTAAGCCAGCGGGCCCTTGAGCACCTGCTGGGATGGGAAAGGGAAGGGTCCATGGATTGCACCCTAGAAACTTAGTAGGGTGCATGGATTTCAAACCCTGGTGGCCGCCCGGGCAGCAAAGAAGGGGGGAGGGCACCTTGCTGCCCTTTCATGGCAGAATCTGTGGTTGTCCAGCTGCATGGGCCTTTTCATGAGGACCCTGTGCAATAAAAGTTTGGTGTTTTGGAACTGAATAATTAGAACGTGTAAAAGCTTTAAATTATGTGGTGGTGTAATTAAAAAACAAAACAAAACAAAACCAAGCTCCAAGTGTTTTGCAAATGGAGGTTTAAATATTGAAGAACTGTATTCCTTGCACTGTGGCATTCTATCAAGAAGTGTGCAGGATTTTTTTTTTTTTTAAGAAAAGTGTTCGAAGTGAGGGAAACAGGAAACCCAGAGGTGCCCCTGTATTTTGGGGAAGGCCTTAGGAGGTAACTTGGAAATGCTGCTGGCTGTGCGGGAGCGGGGCAGATGGGCTGTGCAGGCTTGTCCTTTGCATGGATGTTCTTGTGTGTGGAAACCCAGCTCGGAGCCATCTCCTGATGTGTAAGAATTTCGCAGACAAACCTTGAGCTAAGCAATGCATTTTTTCCTAAGAAAATGTTTGTCTTAAGCGATGTAAATATCCTATGTATTTCCGCTAGACTCTGGCTTCAGGTCGGTTCCCCCAAAAGGCTCAGAAGCGATTTGAACAAAACAGCATGTTTTCCTCCTAGCTTGTTCTCCTTATCTATGTTAAGGAAATGATATATTTGCCTGCAATACTGCCTTTCTTCAAGATTCATGTCAATCAAGTTTTGGCCCGGGATGACTCACCTGCTGCCAATATTATCTCAATGCATGTCGTGGGGGAGGGGCCTGGTGCCATTCCCTGAAACAGTTCCTTTCTTTCCTTAGCTGACTGCTAGTGCCTGTAGAATATCTGGCTAAAGACCAGCAGGGGGTACTCTTACTACCCACCCCCCACCCCGCCTCGAGTCTAAGTCAGCAGCTTTCTCTATCTCTTTAATACTTTAATAACACTTGATGACACAAAAGCTCTGAGCGATCAAATCATATCAAATCTTCATTTCAGATTGAAGATGCATTCCATGGTATTGCCATCTTAAGTCTTTCCATCGTTATGGAATATCTGTCCATGTATTCAGGATAGTTTTCAGCCAGGGTGTATAATTTCCAGTGTGCCAGTCTTGTCATCCTCGTTACATCCATGGCAAAGTGTTTTATTCATGTTGATATTATTGAAAGGGAATTTTTTTAAATTCCTTTTCAGATTATTATCTGCTAATGTATACAGATAAAACTGTGTAATCATTCATTTTTATCAGTTTGGACAGCTTGATAGTTGTCTTTAATTTCTTTACTTTCTGACACTTTAAGATTATCCTGGGACACATATGTAATGCCTCACCCCTAAATTCAGACATGTGTTCAAAGAACTTCTGTCCTTTTATTTATTTATTTATTTATTCTTTAACATTGAAATCGTTTTGACTATGCTGGGTGTTTGTTGCTAGATGGAAGTAGCTAGGACCTCTGGACTGCAGTCTCTCATCTCTTGCTGACCTCTTGTTGATCTCTGCAGAATCCTGGTAGGTGGGAGCTTGTTAGTTCCTTGTTCCTTATCAGAACCTCCTGTGGTAAGTGTTTTTCTCTTCTCTGTTGCCTGGTAAGGGTGGGTGGTCATGGGCATCCCAAAGTTGGCTAGAAGTCAATTATTTAAGCAGGTTTGTGCACAGATATGGGAGAAGGCAATGGCACCCCACTCCTGGAAAATCCCAAGGACGGAGGAGCCTGGTAGGCTGCAGTCCACGGGGTGGCTAAGAGTCGGACACCACTGAGCGACTTCATTTTCACTTTTCACTTTCATGCATAGGAGGAAGAAATGGCAACCCACTCCAGTGTTCTTGCCTAGAGAACCCCAGGGACTGCAGGGCCTGGTGGGCTGCCATCTATGGCGTGGCACAGGGTCGGCCTCAACTGAACCACTTAGCAGCTGCAGCAGCAGCAGCAGCAGTGCATAGATATCAAAGGGGATGAGAACAGTCAGGTAGGATCACATATGTCATCGTGAAACAATACTTCTCCCCTTAGCCAAAGCTAACGAAAGATTCCTGTTCTAGGTCAACCTAGAAGAGATCACTTAAGAGGTAAAGAAACTTAAACTCCATTAGCAAAGGCAGTTCAACATCTCAAGAAAACTTGTGCTAGGCACAAAACTCTTTTCTGGGGGCCTACTTTCCCTACAACCTCCTTATCCCATTCTGTACCCATTCCTTTGCTTCTCCCGTCCTGAAAATGCCACCTGTAAGACAGAACTACTTCGTTTTCCTTCTTAAAGTGTGATTGCATTCCATACATTCTTGTAATAACAAGTCATACATTTCCCTTCAGCAACCAAGAACTGACTCTTATATTGGCATTTGATAGATTGGTGAGCATACCTATCAGTGATAATAGCGCCCACCCCGCTTCCTGCAAGAACAGAACAAAACAAAACAAAACAAAAAAATTGCTTTCTTACATTTAATATGTTCGGATGGTGCCAGTCACTATTCATGCAGAGTCAAAAATCTCTTTTGTTTCTGTGTAAAAGGGAGGTCCTTTCAAGTCGTGAATGTTTAAGAAGTTTCATTTATTTGGAAGTGACCTAGCTATTCAATACACTGTCGTCACTTAGTTTAGCACCAGGATAGAAACTCAGGTAACCAAAACACCTGGAGGAACGATTGTAAGTTCAGTTCAGTTCAGTTGCTCAGTCGAGTCTGACTCTTTGTGACCCCGTGGCCTGCAGGACGCCAGGCTTCCGTGTCCATCACCAACTCCAGGGGCTTGCTCAAACTCATGTCCATCGAGTCAGTGATGCCATCCAACCATCTTATCCTCTGTCGTCCCCTTCTCCTCTGCCTTCAATCAAGACTATGAGAGGCAGATATTTTAGAGTATAATTATTGTTAAGAGTTTATCTAAAAGCTCATATCACATTTACATTTTTTACATTGGTTGTTGCTGTTTCCAGGTACTTTCTTGCTGACAAGCTTGTGACACATATAACAATAGAGCAATTTTTACCTCAAAAGAAACCTAGGCACTATGAACATGTTGTGCTTAATGTTGTTGACTCTTATACATGTCTATAGTGGAGGAACAAAACCAAAAATACTAGATATTTAATATTGACTAGTTCCCAGTTCACGGGACTCTGACATTCATTTAGGTCAATGTTTTCTTGTATTTCCAGCAGTTTGATTTGGAAGGGCTGCCTTGTCTTGAGACCATTGAAATCAGAACTCAGAACTTGAGCAATATTATCAAAAAACACAAGGCTCACACTGACATATACCTTAATCCAGACAGACAGACAAGACATCTTCCAGTTTTCCGCCTGAGATTTAAAATATTTCTTTGAGCCGTTTTCCTGGGAAGTGGGGGGGGGGAGTGGGGGTGGCAGCGAGGCAGGCTTGGGTAACAAGCTAATTGTTGGTCATTGCATATGCAAAGAACCAGCTTTCCGGGTTCCAAGGAAAAAAGTTTCCTTGGTACCCAATTTTGTTTGGATCTATAGACTCTCATGGCCCTCCTAGGTCAGGACATCTTTCCTTTCTGTAGTCCTCGTTTGAACCCTAAATCATACACAGCTTGGACTGTCTCTGTGGGGTGGATGTATTGTCCTCGTGTTTGACCTGGCGGCAGTAGCGAGGTCCGAGAGCCTCTCCTGGAACCGGGCGTGGGGACGGGGCTCACCGGGAGCCCCTGGTGGAAGTGGGCAACGCGCCGGGAGTGCGCCAGGGGCGGGGCGATCCCGGGCGGCGCGGGTCGGGGTTCTGGTCGGGAGGGGGTGGGGGCGGTAACAGTTGTGCTCTTGGGGGTCCCCACTGCAGCTGGAAACGCGCTGGGAGTGCGGCAGGGGCGGGGTGAACCCGGGTGGCGCGGGGCGGGGCTCGGCTCCTGGCGGGGGTGGGGGAGGGCTTCCCAGTTGTGCTCTCGGTGGTGGCCACTGAGGCTGGAAACGCGCCGGGAGCGCACCCGGGGCGGGGTAAACCTGGGCTGCGTGGGTCGAGATTTAGATGGCTGTGGGTGGGGTTCGGTCCCAGTTGTGCTCTCGGGGGTCGCCACTGCGGCTAGGAACGCCCATTTCGTGCGCTCCTGTGTCCCCAAGGATCCACATCTAGTGGGTGCAGCGGAGGGCTGCGGGCCACAGGTCAGGGAACTGGGACTGCTTGGAGCAGGGAACCACGTATTCCGCCCTCTGTTGGCACATTCTCGGAGCTCCCCAACCTGGCGGTTGCAGAAAGGCCTCGCCCTTGGTGTCAAGGCCTTTACCGCTCCACCCCTTTGCTGAAAAATCTCAGTCTGCACGGTTTTCCCAAGCAGCCTAGTGTCCCCTGGAAGTCCAAGGGACAGAACCCTGAACTCTGGCCGGCTGGCCCAGCCCTGCTTCTGGCACTTTGTAGGCCAGCGGGCCCTGGAGCACCTGCTAGGATGAGAAAGGGAAGGGTCCGCGAATTGCACCCTAGAAAGTTAGTAGGGTGCATGGATTTCAAACCCTGGTGGCCGCCCGGGCAGCAAAGAAGTGGGGAGGGCACCTTGCTGCCCTTTCATGGCAGAATCTGTGGCTGTCCTGATGCTTGGGCCTTTTCATGGGGACCTTGTGCAATAAAAGTTTGGTGTTTTGGTACTGAATAATTAGAAATTGTAAAAAGTTTAAATTATGTGGTGGTGTAATTAAAAAACAAAACAAAACAAAACCAAGCCCCAAGTGTTTGGCACAGGGAGGTTTAAGTATTGAAGGCCTGTTTTCCTTGCACTGTGGCATTCTATCAAGAAGTATGCAGGATTTTTTTTTTTTTTAAGAAAAGTGTTCGAAGTGAGGGAAACAGGAAACCCAGAGGTGCCCCTGTATTTTGGGGAAGGCCTTAGGAGGTCACTTGGAAATGCTGCTGGCTGTGGGGGAGGGGGGCAGATGGGCTGTGCAGGCTTGTCCTTTGCATTCATGTTCTTGTGTGTAGAAACCCAGCTCGGAGCCATCTCCTGATGTGTAAGAATTTCGCAGACAAACCTTGAGCTAAGCAATGCATTTGTTCCTGAGGAAATGTTTGTCTTAAGCGATGTAAATATCCTATGTATATCCGCTGGACTCTGGCTTCAGGTCGGTTCCCCCAATAGGCTCAGAAGCGACTTGAACAAAACAGTATGTTTTCCTCGTACCTTGTTCTCCTAATCTATGTTAAGGAAATGATGTATTTGCCTGGAATACTGCCTTTCTTCAAGATTCATGTCAATCAGTTTTTGGCCCAGGATGACTCACCTGCTGCCAATGTGACCTCAAGGCATGTCGTGGGGGAGGGGCCTGGTGCCATTCCCTGAGACAGTGCCTTTCTTTCCTTAGCTGACTGCTAGTGCCTGTAGAATATCTGGCTAGAGACCAGCAGGGCGTACACCCCGCCTCAAGTCTAAGTCAGCAGCTTTCTCTATCTCATTTATACTTTAATAACAATTGATGACACAAAAGCTCTGAGCGATCAAATCATATCAAATCTTCATTTCAGATTGAAGATGCATTCCATGGTATTGCCATCTTAAGTCTTTCCATTGTTATGGAATATCTGTCCATGTATTCAGGATAGTTTTCAGCCAGGGTGTATAATTTCCAGTGTGCCAGTCTTGTCATCCTCGTTACATCCATGGCAAAGTGTTATATTCATGTTGACATTATTGAAATGGAATTTTTTTTAATTCCTTTTCAGATTATTATCTGCTAATATATACAGAAAAAACTGTGTAATCTTTCGTTTTTATCAGTTTGGACAGCTTGATAGTTGTCTTTAATTTCTTTCCTTTCTCATACTTTAAGATTTTCTGGGCACCGTACATGTACTGCCTCAGCCCTAATCTCAGTCATGTGTTCAAAGAACTTCTGTCCTTTATTTGTTTACTTATTTTTTGCAACATTGAATTCGTTTTGACTATGCTGGGTCTCTGCTGCAAGATGGAAGTTGCTAGGACCTCTGGACTGCAGTCTTCCATCTCTTATTGACCTCTTGTTGACTTCTGCAGAATCCTGGTTGGCGGGAGCTTGTTAGTTCCTTGTTCCTTACCAGGACCTCCTGTGGTAAGTGTTTTTCTCTTCTCTGTTGCCTGGTAAGGGTGGGTGGTCATGGGCATCCCAAAGTTGGCTAGAAGTCAATTATTTAGGCAGGCTTGTGCATAGATATGGGAGAAGGCAATGGCACCCCACTCCAGTACTCTTGCGTGGAAAATCCCATGGATGGAGGAGCCTGGTAGGCTGCAGTCCATGGGGTGGTTAAGAGTCGGACACCACTGAGCGACTTCACGTTCACTTTTCACTTTCATGCATGGGAGGAGGAAATGGCAACCCACTCCAGTGTTCTTGCCTAGAGAACCCCAGGGACTGCGGGGCCTCGTGGGCTGCCGTCTATGGGGTCGCACAGAGTCGGACACGACTGAAACGACTTAGCAGCAGCGGCGGCGGCAGCAGCAGCAGAAGCAGTGCATCGATATCAAAAGGGCTGCAAACAGTCAGGAAGGATCACATATGTCACCGTGAAACACTACTTCTCCACTTAGCCAAAGCTAACAAAAGATTTCTGTTCTAGGTCAACCTAGAAGAGATCACTTAAGAGGTAAAGAAACTTAAACTCCATTAGCAAAGGCAGTTCAACATCTCAAGAAAACTTGTGCTAGGCACAGAACTCTTTTCTGGGGGTCCACTTTCCCTACAACCTCCTTATCCCATTCTGTACCCATTCCTTTGCTTCTCCCATCCTGAAACTGCCACCTGTAAGACAGAACTACTTCGTTTTCCTTCCTCAAGTGCCATTGCATTCCACATACTTTCTTGTAATAACAAGTCATACATTTCCCTTCAGCAACCAAGAACTGACTTTTATATTGGCATTGGCTATAGCCCGCCCCCCTCCCCCCACCCCCAAGAACAGAACAAAACAAAACAAAACAATTGCTTTCTTACATTTAACATGTCAGGATGGTGCCAGACACTATTCATGGAGAGTCAAAAATCTCTTTTGTTTCTGTGTAAAAGGGAGGTCCTTTCAAGTCGTGAATGTTTCAGAACTTTCATTTATTTGGAAATGACCTAGCTATTCAATACACTGTCGTCACAAGGATAGAAACGCGGGTAACCAAAACACCTGGAGAAACGTTTGTTAGTTCAGTTCAGTTCAGTTGCTCAGTCGTGTCTGAGTCTTTGGGACCCCGTGGCCTGAAGGACGCTAGGCTTCCGTGTCCGTCACCAGCTCCAGGGGCTTGCTCAAACTCATGTCCATCGAGTCAGTGATGCCATCCAACCATCTTATCCTCTGTCGTCCCCTTCTCCTCTGCCTTCAATCAAGACTATGAGAGGCAGATATTTTAGAGTTTAATTATTGTTAAGGGTTTGTCTAAAAGCTCATATCACATTTACATTTTTTACTTTTGTTGTTGTCATTTCCAGGTAGTTTCTTGCTGACAAGCTTGTGACAGATATAACAATAGAGCAATTTTTACCTCAAAAGAAACCTAGGCACTATGAACATGTTGTGCTTAATGTTGTTGACTCTTAGACATGTCTATAATGGAGGAGCAAAACCAAAAATACTAGATATTTAATATTGACTAGATCCCAGTTCACGGGACTCTGACATTCATTTAGGTCAATGTTTTCTTGTATTTCCAGCAGTTTGATTTGGAAGGGCTGCCTTGTCTTGAGACCATTGAAATCAGAACACAGAACTTGAGCAATATTATCAAAAAACACAAGGCTCACACTGACACATACCTTAATCCAAACAGACAGACAAGACATCTTCCAGGTTTCCGCCTGAGATTTAAAATATTTCTTTGAGCCAGTCTTCTGGGGAGTGGGGGGATGGGGGTGGCAGTGAGGCAGGCTTGGGTAACAAGCTAATTGTTGGTCATTGCATATGCAAAGAACCAGCTTTCCGGGTTCCAAGGAAAAAAGTTTCCTTGGTAACCAACTTTGTCTGGTTCTATAGAATATCATGGCCCTCCTAGGTCAGGTCATCTTGCCTTTCTGTAGTCCTCGTTTTATCCCTAAATCATAGACAGCTTGGATTGTCTCTGTGGGGTGTATGTATTGTCCTCATGTTTGACCTGGCGGCAGCAGCGAGGTCCGAGAGCCTCTCCTGGAACCGGGCGTGGGGACGGGGCTCACCGGGAGCCACTGGTGAAGGTGGGCAGCGCCCCTGGAGCGCGGCAGGGGCGGGGCGAACCCGGGCGGCGAAGGGCGGGTGTCGGCTCCTCTCGGGGGTAGGGGAGGGCTTCCCAGTTGTGCTCTCGGAGATGGCCACTGCGGCTGGAAACGCGCTGGGAGCACACCCAGGGCGGGGTAAACCTGGGCTGCACAGGTCGAGATTCCGCTTGCTGTGGGTGGGGGGTCGGTCCCTGTTGTGCTCCCGGGGGTCGCCAATGTGGCTGGGAACCCGCCGGGAGCCCGGCAGGGCCGGGGCGAAACCTGGCGGTGCGGGGCGGGGCGGGGGTCCCTTCGCAGCGGGGGTCGGCTCCTGGCGGGGGTGGGGGAGGGCTTTCCAGATGTACTGTTGGGGGTCGCCATTGCGGCTGGGAATGCCCATTTCGTGAACTCCTGGATCCCCAAGGATCGGCATCCATTGGCCACAGTGGAGGGGTGCGGAACACAGGTAAGGGAACGGGGACTGCCTGGAGCAGGGAACCATGTATTCCGCCCTGTGTTGGCACAGTCTCAGAGCTCCCCAACCTGGCGGTCGCAGAAAGGCCTCGTCTTTGGGGTCAAGGCCTTTACCGCTCCACCCCTCTGCTGAAAAACCTCAGAGTCTGGGCGGTTTTCCCAAGCAGCCTAGTGTCCGCTGGAAGTCCAAGGGACAGAACCCTGAATTCTGGCCGGCTGGCCCAGCCCTGCTTCTGGCACTTTGTAGGCCAGCGGGCCCTGGAGCACCTGCTAGGATGGGAAAGGGAAGGGTACGCGAATTGCACCCTGGTGGCCGCCGAGGCAGCAAAGAAGGGGGGAGGGCACCTTACTGCCCTTTAATGGCAGACAGAATCTGTGGCTGTCCTGCTGCGTGGGCCTTTTCATGGGGACCTTGTGCAATAAAAGTTTACCGGTGACCTTAGGGAACTTCCCAGTGTGCTTCTGACAGATGAGGGATGCTGTGGAGTTGGCGGGGCCTCTCAGGACTACGCTGTGTTTGGCGCAATGGAAGAGGGCCTCATCTCCAGGGAAGGCAGGAACCTCAGGCTTCCTCTCCGTTTCGGACTCCGCCCGCAGGGTCCCTGCAGAGTTGGGACAGGAGAGTCAGGAATCATCTTGTCTGAGGAAGGGAACTCGTTGCCTCTCGAGGTGCTCAGGGGGTCTCAGGCCCCTTGTTCAGCTGTGTGTGGAACCTGCGGGTGTTTCCGGACGATGCACGACTGTGACAGTGCCCCTTCGTGTTGTGCCTTCACCCACTGGATTGCCTTCGAAGAGGTGTACGGGCCTCGGGTTCTTTTCAAGAGCGGACAGGGAAATCGGGGTCTTTCGGCATGTGGGACCACCCACGGGGCTAGTCTCAAATTTCCTAGTGAGGCCGGCTACATCCTGAGGTATGCCGGGAAGGCCGGGGACCCTTCCAGACAACACAGGGGGATCGACTCTCCTGTCGCCATCAGGAGGGGAGAAGGGGCTCAGATGAAGTGGGGCCGGAACCCTCGGTGTTACCCTCGAGGGAACCCGGCGTGTCGAGGAACTTTTGGGGGTCGCATGAAGGCTGTCAGGGACCGTTTCGCCCTTCAGGGCGGAACAGGGGACTTCCCTTGAGAGGCCGTCGCGGGCAAGGGCCTCATCTTGCGAAGACGTGGGAACCACGTGGTTTTTCTCGAGTTGCGGCGGATTCTCGAGTTACGACGGGGATCTCAGGCTTCCTCTTGGGTTGGCCCTGGGAAGCCCAATCTTCCCCTCGAGTTGCGAGGGAAAGCTGGGGGTTGTGCTCGAGTCACTGCAGGGCCCAAGACACCTCATCTAGGCGTGTGTCCGGGACCTAATATTCCTCTCCAGGGAAGGCAGGGATCTCGGGTTTGCATTCCAGGTTACCCCGGGGAGTCAGGGCTCGTCTCGAGGGGAAGCCAAGGACTCCGCTCTCCCCTTGAGTCGCGACCCGGATCTCTTGGAGCCCCCTGAGTGGCCTCAAGGGAGTCCAGCCTCCTCTTCAGTTTGGAGAGAGGACCCGGGATTGCTCTCCAGGCCATGCAGGAAAAGAAGGCCCTCAGTTCGCGAGGACGGGGGCGTCTCAGGGGTTTCCTCGAGCTGCGGCGCCCGTGGGGGTTTTCTCCTGAGGCACGACGAGGATCTCAGGGAGCCTCTCGTGTGGCGCCAGGGAAGTCAGGTCTCCATGCGCGTGGCGAGGGGGAGCGCGTCCTGGCTCTCGAGTCACGGGAGGGGACTAGGGCCTCGAGACGCGTTGAAGACGTTCTCTTGAGGTCTTTCTCGGGTGGCGGCAGGAAACCCTCGTTTCCCTCGACTTCTGCCGGGGACCTTAGGGAACTTCCCAGGGTGCCTCTGAGAGGTGAGGGATCCTGTGGAGTTGGCGGGGCCTCTCGGGACTCCGCTAGGTCTGGCGCAACGGAAGAAGGCCTCACCTCGAGGGGAGGCAGGCACCTCAGGCTTCCTCTCCGTTTTGGACTCCGACCGCAGGGTCCCTGCAGAGTTGGGACAGGAGAGTCAGGCCTCGTCTTTTCTGAGGAAGGAAACCCCGCTTGCCTCTCGAGTTGTTCAGGGGGACTCAGGCCCCTCGCCGAGCTGTGTGTGGAACACGCGGGTCTTTCCGGATGATGCATGGGGGTGTCAGTGCCCCTTCGTGTTGTGCCTTCACCCACAAGGTTGCCTTCGAAGAGGTGTCCGGGCCTCTGGTCCTTCTCAAAAGCGGACCGGGGAATCGGGGGCGTTCGGCATGTGGCACCACCCACGTGGCTCGTCTCGAATTTCCTCGTGAGACCGGCCTCATCCTGAGGTGCGCCAGGAGGGCCGGGAACCCCTTCCGGACCACGCAGGGGAATCGACTCTCCTGTCGCGATCAGGAGGGGAGAAGGGGCTCAGATGAAGCGGTGCCGGGACTCTCGGTGTTCCCATCGAGGGAACCCGGGGTGTCAGGGAACCTTTGGGGTTCTCACGAAGGGTGTCAGGTACCGTTTCTCACTTCAGGGCGGAACATGGAACTTCTCTTGAGACGCCGTAGTGGGCAAGGGCCTCATCTTGCGAAGACGTTGGAACCACGTGTTTTTTCTCGAGTTGCGGCGGGATTGTCGAGTGACGACGGGGAATTCAGGCTTCCTCTTCAACTGGCCCAGGGAAGTCCAGTTTTCTTTCGAATTGTGAGTTAGAACTGGGGATTGCTCTCGAGACACTGCAGGGCCAAATAGACCTCATCTAGGCTTGTGTCCAGGACCTAATGTTCCTCTGCTGGGGCGACAGCTATCTCGGCATTGCATTCTCGACTCACCCGGGGAATCAGGCCTCGTCTCGAGGGGAAGCCAAGGACACCGCTCTCCTGTCAAGTTGCGACGGGTATATCTTGGAGCTCACTGTGTGGCCTAAAATGAGTCAAGCCTCCTGTGGAGTTTGGAGAGAGGACTCAGGATTGCTCTCCAGGCCATACAGCAAAAGAAGGCCCTCATCTCGTGAGGACTGGGGTGTCACGTGGGTATTCTCGAGCTGCGGCTCCAGTGTGGTGTTGCTCACGAGGTATAATGGGGAGCTCAGGGAGCCTCTCCTGTGGTGCCAGGGAAGTCAGGTTTCTATGCTCGTGGCTAAGGGGAGCGCGTCATTGCTCTCGAGTCATGGTAGGGGAATCGCACCTCAAGACGCGTTGAAGAAGGACTCACGAGGTCTTTTACGGGTTGGGGCAGGAAACCCTTGGTTCCCTCGACTTGTGCCGGTGATCTCAGGAAGGTCTAAGGGTGCCTCTGAGAAGTCAGGGATACTGTGCAGTTGGGAGGGGCCTCTCGGGACTCCACTGGGTTCGGTGCAATGGAAGAGGGCCTCATCTCAAGTGGAGGCAGGAAACTCATGTTTCCTCTCCTGACTTCCCCTGGGCCAGATCTGACTCGGATCGCAGTTTCGCTGCAGAGTTCGAACAGGAGAGTCAGGCCTCGTCTTGTGTGGAGGAATGGAACTCTGCTTGCCTCTCCAGTTGTTCACGGGGTGACAGGTCACTTCTCGAGCTGTGTGTGGTACCTGCGGGTTTCTCCGGACGATACCCGGGGGTGTCAGTGCCCCTTCCTTTTGTGCCTTCATCAAAAGGGTTATCTTCAAAGAGGTGTCCGGGCATTGGGATCTTATCAAGTGCGGACCGGGAAATTGGGGTCTTTCGGCATGTGTCACCATCCACGAGGCTATGTCTCGAATATCATCGTGAGACCGGCCTCATCCTGAGATGCACCGGGAAAGGCGGGAACCCCTTCAAGACAAAACAGGGGAATCGACCCTCCTGTCGCGATCAGGAGGGGAGAAGGGGCCCAGATGTAGTGGTGCCGGGAACCTCGGTGTTCTCCTCGAGTCAGACTGGTGTGTCGAGGAACTTTTGAGGTTGCATCAAGGGTGCCAATACCGATTTGCACTTCAAGACGGAACGTGGGACTTCTCTTGAGACGCTGTAGGGGGCAAGGGCCTCATCTTGCGATGACGGGGGAGCCACGTGGCGTTTCTGGAGTTGTGGCGGGATTCTCGAGTTTCGACAGGGAATACAGTCTTCCTCATGTGTTGGCCCAGGGAAGTCCTATCTTCCATTCGAGTTTCAAGGGAGAGCTGGGGATTGCCCTCGAGTCACTGCAGGGCAAAATAGACCTCATCTAGGCTTGTGTCCAGGACTTAATGTTCGTCCCTAGGGGCGACAGGGATCTCGGGCTTGCATACCACACTCACCCGGGGAATCAGGCCTCGTCTCGAGGGAAGCAAAGAACTCTGCTGTCCTTTTGGGTCGCGATGGGTATCTCTTGGAGCCCACTGTGTGCCCTAAAGGGAGTCAAGCCTCCTGTGGTGTTTGGATAGAGGACTCGGGATTCCTCTCCACGCCATGCAGGAAAAGAAGGCCCTCATCTCGCGATGACGGCGGCATCTCGTGGGTTTTCTAGACTGCCGCGCTAGTGCCAGGTTTCTGACGAGGTACGAGAGGGAGCTCAGGGAGCCTCTCGTGTGGCGCCAGGGAAGTCAGGTCCCCATGAGATGGCTAGGGGGAGTTCGTCATTGCTCTTGAGTCATGGTAGGGTAATCGGGCCTCAAGACGGGTTGAAGAAGGACTCTCGAGGTCTTTCTCGGGTCACTGCATAAAACCCAGGGTTCCCTTGACTTGTGCCTGCGACCTCAGGGAGCTTCTCAGAGTGCCTCTGAGAAGTCAGGGATACTGTGCAGTTTGGAGGGGCCTCTCGAGACTCCTCTGCATTTGGTGGAATGTAAGAGGGACTCATCTTGAGTTGAAGCAGGAACCTCAGTGTTCCTCTCCATTTCTGACTCAGATCGCAAGGTCCCTGCATGTTGGTACAGGAGAGTCAGGCCTCGTCTTTTCTGGAGGATGGCACTCCTCTTGCCTCTCGAGTTGTTCTCGAGGTGACAGGCCACTTGTCGAGCTGTGTATGTAACCTGCCCGTTTTTCCGGTTGATGCACAGGTGTGTTTGTGCCCCTTAGTGTTGTACCTTCATACTCAAGGCTGCCTTCCAAGAGGTGTCCGAGCATCGGATTCTTATCAAGAGCGGACCGGGAAATTGGAGTCTTTCGGCAAGTGGCACCACCCACAAAGCTACGTATCGAATTTCCCCATGAAACCGGCCTCATCCTGAGTTGTGCAGGGAAGGTCGGGCCCCCTTGCAGACAAAGCAGGGGAATCGACCCACCGGTCACGATCAGGAGGGGAGAAGGGGCTTAAATGAAGTGGTGCCGGGAACCTCGGTGTTCCCCTTGAGTGAGACCGGTGTGTTGGGGGACTTTTGGGGTCGCATCAAGGGTGCCAAGTACCGTTTCGCACTTCAAGACGGAACCTGGGACATCTTTTGAAAGGCTGTAACGGGCAAGGGCCTCATCTTGCGATGACGGGAGAACCACGTGGTTTTGCTCAAGATGCGGCGGGATTCTCGAGTCATGACCGGGAATTTAGGCTTCCTCTTGTTGGCCTTGAAATCCAATCTTCCATTCGGGTTGCGAGGGGGAGCTGGGGATTGCGCTAGAGTCACTGCAGGGCAAAAGAGACCTAATCTAGGCTTGTGTCCAGGATCTACTGTTGCTCTCCAGGGGCGACAGGGATCTCGGGTTTGCATTCCAGACTCATCCGGGGAGTCAGTTCTCAGCTCGAGGGTAAGCAAAGAATTCCGCTCTCGTCTCGAGTCGCGATGGGTATCTCTTGGAGCCCACTGTGTGTACTAAAGGGAGTCAAGCCTCCTGTGGAGTTTGGGGAGAGGACTCGGGATTGGACTCCAGGCCATGCAGGAAAAGAAGGCCCTCATCTCGAGATGACGGTGTCATCTCGTGGGTTTTCTCGAGCTGCGGCGCCAGTGTGGGGTGTCTCATGAAATACCACGGGGATCTCAGGGAGCCTCTTGTGTGGCGCCAGGAAAATCCAGTATTCCATTCGAGTTGCAAGTTAGAACTGGGGATTGCTCTCCAGTCACTTCAGGGCAAAATAGACCTCATCTACGCTTGTGTCCAGGACCTAGTGTTCCACTACTGGGCCGACAGGGATCTCAGGGTTGCATTCTCGACTCACCTGGAGAGTCAGGCCTCGTCTTGAGGGGAAAAAAAGGACTCCGTTCTCCTGGCGAGTCGCGACGGGTATCTCTTGGAGCCCACTGTGTGGCGTAAAGGGAGTGAAGCCTCCTATGGAGTTTGGAGAGATGACTCGGGATTGTTTTCCTGGCCATGCAGGAAAAAAGGCCCTCATCTCGCGATGACGGGGGCGTCTCGTGGGTTTTCTCCAGCTGTGGCGCCAGTATCAGATTTCTCACGAGGTACGACGGGGAGCTCAGAGAGCCTCTCGTGTGGTGCTAGGGACGTCAGGTCTCCGTGCGTGTGGTGAAGGGGAGTGCGTGATTGCTCTCGAGTCATAGTAGGCAAATCGGGCCTCAAGACGCATTGAAGAAGGACTCTCAAGGTCTTTCTCAGGTTGCGGCAGGGAACCCTGGGTTCCCTCGACTTGTGTCGGTGACCTCAGGCAACTTCTCAGGGTGCCTCTGAGAAGTCAGGGACACTGGATTTGGGAGGGGCCTTTCGTTACTCAACTGTGTTTGGTGCAATTGAAGAGGGCCTCATCTCGTATGGAGGCAGGAACCTCAGGTGTCCTCTCCATTTCTGACTCGGGTCGCAGAGTACCTGCAGAGTATGGACAAGAGAGTCACGCCTCATCTTCTGTGGAGGCATGGATCTCCGCTTGCCTTGCGAGTTGTTCATGGAGTGACAGGCCACTTGTTGAGCTGTGTGTGGAACCTGTGGGTTTTTCCGGATGATGCACAGGGGTGTCAGTGCCCCTTCGTGTTGTGCCTTCATCCACAGGGTTGCCTTCAAAGAGGTGTCCAGGCATCGGGTTCTTTTCAAGAGCGTACCAGAAAATTGGGGTCTTTCAGCATGTGGTACCAAACACGAGGCTACGTCTCGAATTTCCTCGGGAGACCGGCCTCATCCTGAGGTTCGCCGTGAAGGTAGGGAACCCCTTGCAGACAAAGCAGGGGAATCGACCCACCGGTCGCGATCAGAAGGGGAGAAGGGGCTCAAATGAAGTGGTGCCGGGAACTTCGGTGGTCCCCTCGAGTGGGACCGGTATGTCACGGCACTTTTGAGGTCGCATCAAGGGTGCCAAGTACAGTTTCGCACTTCAAGACGGAACGTGGGAAGTCTCTGGAGATGCTGTAGCGGGCAAGGGCCTCATATTGCGATGACGAGGGAAACACGTGGTTTTTCTCGAGTTGCGGCGGGATTCTCGAGTTACGACGGGGAATTCAGGCTTCCTCTTGTGTTGGCCCAGGAAGTCCAATCTTCCATTCAACTTGTCAGAGAGAGCTGTGGGTTGCTCTCGAGTCACTTCAGGGCAAAGAGTCCTCATCTAGGCTTGGGTCCAGGACGTAGTATTGCTCTCCAGGGGCAACAGGGATATCGGGGTCGCATTCCAGTCTCACCCGGTGGGTTACGCCTCATCTCGAGTGGAAGCAAAGGACTCCACTATCCTCTCGAGTCACGACATGTAACTCTTGGAGCCCAATGAGTGGCCTAAAGGGAGTCAAGCGTCGTGTGTAGCTTGGACAGAAGGTTCACGCTTGATCTGCATACCATGCAGTTAAAGATGGCCCTCCTCTCGTGATGACGGGAGCGTCTCATGGGTTTTCTCGAGCTGCGGCGCCAGTGTGGGGTTTCTCACGAGATATGATGGGGAGATCAGGGAGCCTCTCGTGCGGCGCCAGAGAAGTCAGGCCTCCATGAGTGTGGCCAGGCAGATCGCGTCATTGCTCTGGAGTCATGGGAGGGACTAGGGCCTCAAGACGCATTTAAGAAGGACTCTCGAGGTCTTTCTTGGGTTGGGGTGGGAAACACTCGTTTCCCTCGACCTCTACAGGGGACCTTAGGGAACTTCCCAGGTGCCTCTGAGAGGTGAGGGATACTGAGGAGTTAGAGGGGCCTCTCGGGACTCCACTAGGTTTGACGAAATGAAAGAGGGCCTCATCTCGATTGGAGGCAGGAACCTCAGGCTTCCTCTCCATTTCTGACTCTGACCACAGGGTCCCTGCAGAGTTGGGACAGGAGAGTCAGGCCTCGTCTTGTCTGAGTAACGGAACTCTGCTTGCCTCTCGAGTCGTTCAGGGGGTCTCAGGGCCCTTGACAAGCTGTGTGTGGAACCTGCGGATGTTTCCAGAAGATGCATGGGGGTGTCAGTGCCCCTTCGTTTTGTGCCTTCCCCCACAGGGTTGCCTTCAAAGAGGTGTCCGGGCATCGGGTTCATTTCAAGAGCGGACCGGGAAATCGGGGTCATTCGGCATGTGGCACCACCCACGTGGCTCATCTCGAATTTCCTCGTGAGACCAGCATCATCCTGAGGTGCGCCGGGAAGGCCGGGAACCCCTTCCACACAAAGTAGGGGAATCGATTCTCCTGTCGCGATCAGGAGGGGAGATGGAGCTCAGATGAAGTGGTGCCGGGACCCTCGGTGTTCCCCTCGGGGGACCCCGGCGTGTCGGGGGACTTTTGGGGGCCGCAGGAAGGCTGTCAGGGACCGTTTCGCCCTTCAGGGCGGAACAGGGGACTTCCCTTGAGACGCCGTCGCGGGCAAGGGCCTCATCTTGCCAAGAGGTGGGAACCACGTGGTTTTTCTCGAGTTGCGGCGGCATTCTCGAGTTACGACGGGTATCTCAGCTTTCCCCTTGGGTTGGACCTGGTAAGCCCAATCTTCCCCTCGAGTTGCGAGGGAAAGCTGGGGGTTGCGCTCGGGTCACTGCAGGGCCGAAGAGACCTCACCTAGGCGTGTGTCCGGGACCTAATATTCCTCTCCAGGGAAGGCAGGGATCTCGGGGTTGCATTCCAGGCTCCCCCGGGGAGTCAGGCCTCGTCTCGAGGGGAAGCCAAGGACTCCGCTCTCCTCTCGAGTCCCGACGCTGGTCTCTTGGAGCCCCCTGAGCGGCCTCAAGGGAGTCCAGCCTCCTCTTCCGTTTGGAGAGAGGACCCGGGATTGCTCTCCAGGCCATGCAGGAAAAGAAGGCCCTCAGCTCGCGTGGACGGGGGCGTCTCAGGGGTTTCCTCGCACTGCGGAGCCCATGGGGGTTTTTCTCCCGAGGCACGACGAGGATCTCAGGGAGCCTCTCGTGCCACGCCAGGGAAGTCAGGTCTCCATGCGCGTGGCGAGGGGGAGCGTGTCATGGCTCTCGAGTCATGGTAGGGGAATTGCGACTCAAGACATTTTGAAGCACTTTCGCGGTCTTTCTCGAGTCGCGGCAGAAAACCCAGGGTTCCCTCAACTTGTGCCTGTGACCTCAGGGAGCTTCTCATTGTGCCTGTGAGAACTCAGGGATACTGTGGAGTTGGTAGGGGCCTCTCGGGACTCCACTGGGTGTGGTGCAATGGAAGAGGGCCTCATCTCGAGTGGACGCAGGAACCTCAGGCTTCCTCTCCGTTTCTGACTCGGATCCCATGGTCCCTGCAGAGTAGGCACAAGAGAGTCACACCTAGTCTTCTGTTGAGGAAGTGGACCTTCGTTTGCCTTTCGAGTTGTTTACAGGGTGACAGGCCACTTTTCGAAATGTCTGTGGGACCTGCAGGTTTTTCTGGACGATGCACGCGGGTGTCAGTGCCCCTTCGTCTTTTGCCTTCATCCACAGGTTTTCCATCAAAGAGGTGTGCTGGCATCGGGTTCTTTTCAAGAGTGGACTGTGAAATTGGGGTCTTTCGGCATGTGGCACCACCCACGAGGCTACGTCTCGAACTTCCTCATGAGACCGGCCTCATCCTGAGGTGCGCCCGGAAGGTCGGGAACCCCTTGCAGACAGAGAAGGGGAGTCGACCCTCCTGTCGCAATCAGGAGAGGAGAAGGGGCTCAGATGAAGTGGTGCCGGGAACCTCGGTGTTCCCCTTGAGTGAGTCTGGTATGTCGCGGAACTTTTGGGGTCGCATCAAGGGTGCCAAGTACCGTTTCGCATTTCAGGATGGAATGTGGGACTTCTCTTGAGATGCTGTAGCGGACAAAGGGCCTCATCTTGCGATGACGAGGGAAGCACGTGGTTTTTCTCGAGTTGCGGTGGGATTCTCGAGTTACGACGGGGAATTCAGGCTTCCTCTTGTGTTGGCCCAGGAAGTCTAATCTTCCATTTGAGTTGCCAGGGAGAGCTGGGAATTGGGCTCCATTCACTGAAGGGCAAACTAGACCTCATCTAGGCTTGTATCCAGGACTTAATGTTCCTCTCCATAGGCGACAGGGATTTGGGGTTGCATTCCATACTCACCCGGGGAGTCAGGCCTCATCTCGAGGGGAAGCAAAGGACTCCACTCTCTTCTCGAGTCGCGACAGGTATCTCTTGGAGCCCACTGAGTGGTCTTCGCTCTGTAGGAGAGCTCTAGTGTACATAAGCCTGTACATAAGTGAACACAGACATTCTGTGTGCATGTTGCTGCGTACCCAAAATAGGGCCACAAGGAGCCTCATGCTCTCCATGCGGCGCGGAAGCTCTGCAGCCATGCAGCAGCTGAAGAATCCAACCAATTGCTCTTTTCTTACCTCTGACAGAGCTCGCATTTCCGTAGGCCTTGGCAGTTTGGAAACACTAGACCCTAACCCCTCTCAAAGTAGGCCTGGGTTCTAGTTCGAATAGAAAGTTAATAGCGGAGCTGAGGACAGGAACGCGGCAGTCATTTATCACACGCTCCTGCAGCCTGCTACTACAGGGACACTAACGCTAGAAGCTAGGAATGTCTTTGCAAGGTGCGCAAAGGACAAGGGAGAACCTCGACCCTGACTCTAGTATTTCAGTCCCCTGAGCAGATCTGAGGTTCTCCCGCTGTAGAAGCTAACCCATTCCTTTCAAATACAGGCTTCCTAACACAGGGCCAGTTGGCTGCTTGCTCTTCCACGAAGCAGGCTTCCTTAACTTGCAAACTGCGAATTCCGCTTAACAGCCTGGAGGAAAATCGCTTCTTGGAAGATTTTTTTCAGAGGCTGTATCCCCGGAGCTGGGGCCAAGCTAGGGGACCCATACTGACAAGGGAAGGCAAAACCACATCCAATGTCTTTGCTCTGGAGGACAGCTTTGGTGAGCCTAAGTCTTTCAGGAATATTTCTGGCTCCAACAGAGTCAAATTCTGTGTGTGAAGCTGCACAGCCAAAATAGGGGAACAGAGAGCCTGATTCTCTCTGTGTAGCTTTGAAGCTGTCATTCAAACAACAGCTTGAGAATCCATACAATGCTCTCCCTTACTGCTAAGAGAATTCTCATTGCTGTCGTCCTTGACAGTTTGTAGAAATCCGCACCCTAACCCTTCTCCAAGTAGGCCTGGGTCCTAGCTCGGAACAACAGGCAACGGCGGAGCTGAGGCCAATAAGGCACAAGTGAGGTCTCACACACTCTTGCAGCCTGATCGTCCAGGAGCAGTAAGGCCTCTTTTTCCCTGCAGGAGGCTCGCTTGCCTTTCCTCCTGTGAACTGCATTTCCCAGCCTGGGCGCAAAGCTGTTCCTGGAGATTTTTTCTCAGGGGCTGTTTCCCTGGAGCTGGGTCGGACCTCGGGGGCCCAACTCACAGGGGAAGACAAAACCACATGGACAGGTCTATGCTCTGTAGGAGAGCTCTAGTGAACCTCATCTCTCAGGAACATTCTTGGCTTCTACAGAGACACCTCTGTGCATGAAGCTACACACCCAACATAGTGGCAAAGGGAGTCTGATTCTCTCCGTGGGTGCTGATGCTTTGTGGCAAAGCACCTGCTAAGAATCCATCCGCATAGGCTTCCCTCACCTTGACAGAGGTCTCATTGCTGTAGTCCTTGGCAGTTTGGAAAGAAGCAGACCCTTACCCTTCACCAAGTAGGCCCTTGTCCTTGTTTGAATGGAAAGGCAGTAGCTGAGCTGAGGCCAGTAAGGCGCCAGTCAAGTCTGACATATTCCCGATGCCTGCTCCTTCATGGAAAATAACGTTAGAATCTGGGAATGTCTTTGCAAGGCTGGCAAAGGGCAGTCAGGAACCTCGACCCTGCCTCTCGAATTTCTATCTTCTCAGCACATCTGGTGGTCTCGGTCAGGAGAAACTAACCCATTCCTTGCAAATATAGGCTTCCAAACACAGGCCGGTTGGCTGTCTCTTCTTGCCGAAGGAAGCTTGCTTATCCCACCTCCTGCGAACTCCGCTTCCCAGCCTGGGGGATAAGAGGTTCTTGGAGATCTTTTCTCAGAGGCTGTTTCCACGGAGCAGGGGCCAATCCCGGAGACCCACATGCACAGGGGAAGGGAAAACCGCATGGATAAGTCTTTGCTCTCTAGGAGTGCTCTAGTGAACCTCACTCTATGGGGAATGTTCTTGGCTCCAATGGGGACATCTCTGTGTGGGAAGCTGCATAGCCAACATAGAGACACAGAGACCTGATTCTCTCTGTGCAGCTTTGACGCTGTCGTTCAAACAACAAATTGAGAATCCACACAATGCTCTCCCTTACCACTGAGAGAGTTATCATTGCTGTAGCCCTTCGCAGTTTCTTAAAATCGGCACACAAACACTTCTCCAAGTAGGCCTGGGTTCAAGTTCAGATGAACATGCAATAGCGGAGCTGAGGCCAGTAAGGCACCAGTCAGGTGTCACACACTCTGGCAGCCTGCTCCTCCAGGGACAGTAAGGCCTCTATTTCCCTTCAGGAGGCTCGCTTGCCTTACTTCCTGTGAACAGCGTTTCCCAGCCTAGGCGGAAAGCAGTTCCTGGAGATCTTTTCTCGGGGGCTGTTTCCCCGGAGTTGGGGCGGACCTCGGGGACCCAACTCACAGGGGAAGGCAAAACCAAATGGACAGGTCTATGCTCTGTAGGAGATCTCTAGTGAACTGCCGGGGTCCAGCCCCAGCTGATCCAGGGTATTCGAAGCAGAGACGGCGTAGGCGAGGGTCAGGGAACAACTGCTTAATTAAACGTTAATTAAGGATATAAAGAGTAATAAAATGAGGATAGCTCAGTAGGAAAATTCAGTGGAGAAAAGAGGCTGAGTAGCTTGGTTTACGCGGGGGACCAATAAAACTTCAAGACAAGAAGCTTGCACCACTTACGTAGGCTGCAGGCGTCCTTCCGTTCTCCCGAATGAGAGGAGACACTGAGGCCTCCCCGGTCGGATCTTAGAAGCCCAGGCAAAATTAGTAAGCTTGGTGGGTTCCGCGCTCCAGATAGAGACTCAACCAGAGTGAGAGAGAGAGAGAGACATGGGGAGACCAGTATTTCGAGAAACTGATCCCAATTCTTTATTTTCCATGGTCTACTTTTATACACTGAGATGTTATGCAAAAGTCACGTGGGGTCAGCAGTCCTGACTTTTATCAAAGTCAGGTGCTTCATACAAAAGTATACAGAGGTCTTAGGGGTGTTACATCATCTTCTGGCCGGGGGGCCTGCTGACAATTTACGACCCTCTCCTTGTGACAGCGGTCAGTCAACCAGGACACTTATTTCTCCAGGGGTGATTATTCTTAAAACAGACGCCACCCAAATAAAGTTACATTCCTATAGGGTGAGGGTGTAGTGGGTTTTAGTTAAGGAAAGAATTTACTTAGCCTAAGGTCTAACGTGATTTATATCAAAGGTTAATACTTATCTCTTCTATATATTCATTAATGTGTATAAGGGCAGGGGATGTGGAGACTTAGCAGTAAACATCAGCTCAACAAATGAAAAACCCTTCACCAATATGATTTCTAATCAGCCCATTATACTTATACTAATAATTTTCTAACTTTTCTAAGGAACCTGTTTTTAGAAGGTTTAAAGCATCTCGTGCCTCTCATGGTTGGGAGGCTGTGAGCAATCACATGTGGCCGGACAAGCCTGTCAGGCAGGCTAGAGAACCTTCAGAGGAGTTTGTAGGTTAAAACACTCTTGTCACACCCAGGGGTTTTTATCAACTGGAGCTCTAGGTTAACTCCTTCTCCGAAAGAGGTGGTGGGGGACAGCCCCCCGTAAAGTCAGAGGTGTAGGTGAGAGCACAAAGTAGTAAGGTAGGCAGGCTCTGGTTATGGGGGTAGATGCTCGAGGATTTCCAGGGGGACTCCTGAGGCTCGATCCCGCCTTTGCGTATGTCGAGCCTCCTTCCTCATGACCTTTGTCAAGGGCGGAGTGCCTCACTCTGGCCCCCAACAGTGAACCTCCTCTCTCAGGAACATTCTTGGCTCCTATTGAGACACCTCTGTGTGTGTAGCTACACACGCAACGTAGGGGCAAAGGGAGCCAGATTCTTTCCGTGGGGTGCTGATGCTTTGTGGCAAAGCACCTGCTTGAGAATCCATCAGCTTACGCTTCCCTCGCCTTGACAGAGGTCTCATTGCAGTAGCCCTTGGCAGTTTGGAAAGAAGAGGACCCTTACCTTTCATAAAGTGGGCCCTTGTCCTAGTTTGAAAGGAAAGGCAAGAGCTGAGCTGAGGCCAATAAGGCGCCAGTCAAGTCTGACATATTCCCGAAGCCTGCTCCTTCATGGAAAATAACGCTGGAATCTAGGAATGTCTCTGCAAGGCTGGCAAAGGGCAGTCAGGAGCCTGCACCCTGCCTCTGGAATTACCGATTTCTGAGCAGATCTGGAGGTCTTCTTTAGGAGAATCTAACTCATTCCTTCCATATTGAGACTTCCAAAAACAGGCCGGTCGGCTGCCTCTTCGTGCCCGAAGGAGGCTTGCTTTTCCTGCCTCCTATGAACCCAGCTTCCCAGGCTCTGGGAAAAGCGGATCTTGAAGATCTTTTCTCAGGGGTTGTTTCCACGGAGCTGGGGCTAAGCCTGGAGACCCAAACTCACAGGGGAAGAAAAACCACATGGACAAGTCTTTGCTCTCTAGGAGAGCTCTAGTGAACTTCACTCTGTCACGAACATTCTTGATTCATATGGAGACACCCCTATGTGTGAAGCTGCGTACCCAACATGGGGGCACAGAGAGCCTGATTCTCTCTGTGTAGCTTTAAAGATGTCGTTCAAAATACACCTTGAAAATCCATACAATGCTCTTCCTTACCCGTGACAGAGTTCTCATTGCTGTAGCCCTTGGCAGTTTTTAGAAATCCGCACCCAAACCCTTCTCCAAGTAGTCCTGGGTCCTAGTTCGGAGGAACATGCAATGGCGGAGCTGAGGCCAGTAAGGCACCAGTCAGGTCTCACACACTCTTGCAGCCTGCTCCTCCAGTGGCAGTAAGGCCTCTTTTTCTCTGCAGGAGGCTCGCTTGCCTTGCCTTCTGTGAACTGCGTTTCCCAGTCTGGACGAAAAGCAGTTCCTGGAGGTGTTTTCTCAAGGGTTTCTTCCTCGGAGCTGGGGCGAACATCGGGAACCCAACTCACAGGGGAAGGCAAAACCATATGGACAGGTATATGCTCCATAGCAGAGCTCTAGTGAACCTCATCTCCCAGGAACATTCTTGGCTCCTATAGAGACACCTCTGTGTTTGAAACTACACACCCAACATAGGGGCAAATGCAGCCTGATTCTCTCCGTGGGGTGCAGATGCTTTGTGGCAAAGCACCTGTTTGAGAATCCATCCGCTTCCACTTCCCTCTCTTTGACAGAGGTGTCTTTGCTGTAGCCTTTGGCAGTTTGGAAAGAAGCAGACCCTTACCCTTCACCAAGTAGGCCCTTGTCCTAGTTTGAACGGAAAGGCGATAGCTGAGCTGAGGCCAGTAAGGCGCCAGTCAAGTCTGACATATTCCTGAAGCCTGCTCCTTCGTGGAAAATAACGCTAGAATCTAGAAATGTCTTTGCAAGGCTGGCAAAGGACAGTCAGGAACCTCGACCCTGCCTCTGGAATTTCCGTCTTCTGAGCAGATCTGGAGGTCTTCTTTTGGAGAAGCTAATCATTCCTTCCAAAGAGAGGCTTCCAAACACAGGCTAGTTGGCTGCCTCTACTTGCCCGAAGGAGGCTTGCTTGTTCCGCTTCCTGTGAACTCCGCTTCCCGCCTGGGGGAAAAGTGGTTCTTGGAGATCTTTTTTCAGGGGCTATTTCAACGGAGTTGGAGCTGAGCCCGGAGACCCACACACACAGAGGAAGGCAAAACCACATGGACAAGTCTTTGCTCTGTAGGAGAACTCTAGTTAACCTCAGTATGTGAGGAAAGTCTTGGATTCTACGGGGATACCTCTGTGTGTGGAGCTGCATACCCAACAAGGGGGCACACAGGGCCTGATTCTCTCTTTGCAGCTTTGAAGCTGTCGTTCAAACAACAGCTTGAGAATCCATACAATGCTCTCCCTTACCTCTGAGAGACTTCTCATTGCAGTAGCCCTTGGTAGTTTTTACAAATCTGCACCCAAACCCTTCTCCAAGTAGGCCTGGGTCCTGGTTTGGATGGCCATGCAATGGCGGAGCTGAGGTCAGTAAGGCACCAGTCAGGTGTCACACACTCTGGCAGCCTGCTCCTCCAGGGACAGTAAGGCCTATTTTTCCCTGCGGGAGGCTCGCTTGCCTGGCCTCCTGTGAACTGCGTTTCCCAGCCTGGGCAAAAAGCGGTTCCTGGAGATCTTTTCTCAGGGGCTCTATCCCCAGAGCTGGGGTGGACCTCGGGGACCCATCTCACAGGGGAAGGAAAAACCACATGGACAGGTCTATGCTCTGAAGGAGACGTTAGTGTGTCTCATCTCTTAGGAACATTCTTGGCTCGTACAGAGACACCTCTGTGTGTAAAGCTACACACCGAACATAGGGGCACAGGGAGCCTGATTCTCTCTGTGGGGTGCTGATGCTTTGTGGCAAAGCACCTGTTTGAGAATCCATCCGCTTACGCTTCCCTCGCCTTGACAGAGGTCTCATTGCTGTGTCTCTTGGCACTTTGGAAAGAAGCAGACCCTTACCCTTCACCAAGTAGGCCCTGATCCTAGTTTGAAAGGAAAGGCAATAGCTGAGCTGAGGCCAGTAAGGCACCCGTCAACTCTGACATATTCCCGATGCCTGCTCCTTCATGGAAAATATTGCTAGAATCTAGGAATGTCTTTGCAAGGCTGGCAAAGGGCAGTCAGGAACCTCAACCCTGCCTCTGGAATATCTATCTTCTGAGCAGATCTGGAGGTCTCCTTCTGGAGAAGCTAACCCATTCCTTGCAAATAGAGGCTTCCAAACACAGGCCGGTTGGCTGCCTCTTCTTGCCTGAAGGAGGCTTGCTTTTCCTGCCTCCTATGATCCCTGGTTCCCAGCATGGGGGAAAAGCAGATTCTTGGAGATCTTTGCTCAGGGGTTGTTTCCACGGAGCTGGGGTTGTGCCCAGAGACCCACACATACAGGGGAAGGCAAAACCACATGAACAAGTCTTTGCTCTCTAAGAGAGCTCTAGTGAACCTCAGTCTTTGACGAACGTTCTTGGCTCCTATGCGGACACCTCTGTGTGTGAAACTGCGTACCCAACATGGCGGCAGAGAGCCTGATTCTCTCTGTGCAGGTTTAATGCTGTCGTTCAGAAAACAGCTTGAGAATCCATACAATTCTCGCCCTTACCTCTGAGAGAGTTCTCATTGCAGTAGCCCTTGGCAGTTTGTAGAAATCTGCACCTAAACCCTTCTCCAAGTAGGCCTGAGTCCCAGTTCGGAGGAACAAGCAATGGCGGAGCTAAGACCAGTATGGCACCAGTCAGTTTTCACACACTCTGGCAGCCTGCTCCTCCAGGGACAGTAAGGCTTCTTTTTCTCTGCAGGAGGCTCACTTGCCTTACTTCCTGTGAACAGCTTTTCCCAGCCTGGGCGAAAAGCGGTTCCTGGAGATCTTTTCTCAGAGGCTGTTTTCTCGGAGCTGGGGCGAACCTCGGGGACCCAACTCACAGGGGAAGGCGAAACCACATGTACAGGTGAGCACTCTGTAGGAGAGCTCTTGTGAGCCTCATCTCTCAGGAACATTCTTGGCTCCTGTAGAGACACCACTGTGTGTGAATCTACACACCCCACATAGGGGCAAAGGGAGCCTGATTCCCTCCGTGGGGTGCTGATGCTTGGTGGCAAAGAACTTTCCTGATAATCCATCCGCTTATGCTTCCCTCGCATTTACGGAGGTCTCATTGCTGTAGCCCTCGGCAGTTTGGAAAGAAGAAGACCCTTACCCTTCATAAAGTAGGGCCTTGTCCTACTTTGAATGGAAAGGCAATAGCTGAGCTGAGGCCAATAAGGCGCCAGTCAAGTCTGACATATTCCCAAAGCCTGCTTCTTCAGGAAGATAACTGTAGAATCTAGGAATGTCTTTGCAAGGCTGGCAAAGGGCAGTCAGGAGCCTGCACCCTGCCTCTGGAATTACCGACTTCTGAACAGATCTGGAGGTCTCCCTTAGGGGAAGCTAACCCATTCTTCCAAATAGAGGCTTCCAAACGCAGGCCGCTTGGCTGCCTCTTGCTCTCTGAAGGAGGCCTGCTTTTCCCGCCTCCTATGAACCCCACATCCCAGCCTCTGGGAAAAGTGGGTCTTGAAGATCTTTTCTCAGGGGTTGTTTCCACGGAGCTGGGGCCGAGCCTGGAGCCCCAAACGCACAGGGGAAGAAAAACCACATGGACAAGTCTTTGCTCTCTAGGAGAGCTCTAGTGAACCTCACTCTGTCAGGAACGTTCTTGTTTCCTATGGAGACACCCCTGTCTGTGAAGCTGTGTACCGAACATGGAGACACAGAGTCTGATTCTCTCTGTGCAGCTTTGAAGCTGTCGTTCAAACAACAGCTTGAAAATCCATACAATGCTCTTCCTTACCCATGACACAGTTCTCATTGCTACACCCCTTGGCAGTATTTAGAAATCCATACCCAAACCCTTCTCCTAGTAGGCCTGGGTCCTAGTTCGGAGGAACATGCAATGGCGGAGCTGAGGCCAGTAAGGCACCAGTCAGGTCTCACACACTCTGGCAGCCTGATCGTCCAGGGAGACTAAGGCCTGTTGTGCCTTGCAGGAGGCTCGCTTGTGTTACCTCCTGTGAACTGCGTTTGCCAGCCTGGGGGAATAGCGGTCCCTGGAGATCTTTTCTCAGGGGCTCCTTCCCCTGAGCTGGCGCGGACCTCAGGGACCCAACTCACAGGGCAAGGCAAAACCATATGGACAGGTCTATGCTCTGTAGCAGACTTCTAGTGAACCTCATCTCTCAGGAACATTCTTGGCTCCTATAGAGACACCTCTGTGTGTGAAGCTGCGTACCTAACATAGGGGCACAGAGAGCCTGATTCTCTCAGTTCATTTTGACGCAGTCGTTCAGAAAACAGCTTGAGAATCCATAAAATGCTCTCCCTTACCGCTGAGAGAATTCTCACTGCTGTAGCCCTTGGCACTTTGTAGAAATCCGCAGCCAAACGCTTCTCCAAATAGGCCTGGGTCCTAGTTCGGAGGAACAGGCAATGGTGGAACTGAGGCCAGCAAGGCAACAGTCAGGTTTCACACACTCTGGCAGCCTGCTCCTCCAGGGACAGTAAGGCCTCTTTTTCTCAGCAGGAGATTCGCTTGCCTTACTTCCTGTGAACAGCGTTTCCCAGCCTCAGCGAAGCGGTTCCTGGAGACCTTTTCTCAGGGACAGTTTCCCCGGAGGTGTGGCGGACCTCGGGGACCCAACTCACAGGGGAAGGAAAAACCACATGGACAGGTCTATGCTCTGTAGGAGAGGTTTAGTGAACCTAATCTCTCAGGAACATTCTTGGCTCCTATAGAGACAACTCTGTGTGTGAAGCTACACTCCCAACATTGGGGAACAGGGATCTTGGTTCTCTCCGTGGGGTGCTGATGCTTTGTAGTAAAGCACCTGCTTGAGAATCCGTCCTCTTAGGCTTCCCTCGCCTTGACAGAGGTCTCATTGCTGTAGCCCTTGGCAGTTTCAAAGAAGAAGACCCTTACCCTTCATAAAGTAGGCCCTTGTCCTAGTTTGAATGGAAAGGCAATAGCTGAGCTGAGGCCAATAAGGAGCCAGTCCCCTCTGACACATTCCCGAAGCCTGCTCCTTCATGGAATATAACTCTAGAATCTTGGAATGTCTTTGCAAGGCTGACAAAGGGCAGTCAGGAACCATCACCCTGCCTCTGGAATTACCGACTTCTGAGCAGATCTGGAGGTCTCCTTTAGGAGAAGCTAACCCTTTCCTTCCAAATAGAGGCTTCAAAACACAGGCAGGTTGGCTGCCTTTCGTGCCCGAAGGAGGCTTGCTTTTCTCTCCTCCTATGAACCCCAGTTCCCAGCCTCTGGGAAAAGCGTATCTTGAAGATATTTTCTCAGGGGTTGTTTCCACGGAGCTGGGGCCGAGCCCGGGGCCCAAAGGCACAGGGGAAGGCAAGACCACATGGACAGGTCTATGCTCTGTAGCAGACCTCTAGTGAACCTCATCTCTCAGGAGCATTCTTGGCTCCTACAGAGACACCTCTGTGTGTGAAGCTGCGTACCTAACATAGGGGCAGAGAGAGCCTGATTCTCTCTGTTCATTTTGACGCTGTCATTCAGAAAACAGCTTGAGAATCCATAAAATGCTCTCCCTTACCACCGAGAGAATTCTCACTGCTGTAGCCCTTGGCACTTTGTAGAAATCTGCACCCAAACGCTTTTCCAAGTAGGCCTGGGTGCTAGCTCGGATGAACAGGCAATGGTGGAGCTGAGGCCAGTAAGGCAACAGTCAGGTTTCACACATTCTGGCAGCCTGCTCCTCCAGGGACTGTAAGGCCTCTTTTACTCTGCAGGAGATTCGCTTGCCTTACTTCATGTGAACAGCATTTCCCAGCCTTGGCGAAGCGGTTCCTGGAGATATTTTCTCAGGGACAGTTTCCCCAGAGGTGTGGCGGACCTCGAGGACCCAACTCACAGGGGAAGGCAAAACCACATGGACAGGTCTATGCTCTGTAGGAGAGGTTTAGTGAACCTAATCTCTCAGGAACATTCTTGGCTCCTATAGAGACAACTCTGTGTGTGAAGCTACACTCCCAACATTGGTGCACAGGGAGCTTGATTCTCTCCGTGGGGTGCTGATGCTTTGTGGCAAAGCACCTGCTTGAGAATCCATCCTCTTAGGCTTCCCTCACCTTGACAGAGGTCTCATTGCTGTAGCCCTTGGCAGTTTGCAAAGAAGAAGCCCCTTACCCTTCATAAAGTAGGGCCTTGTCCTAGTTTGAATGGAAAGGCAATAGCTGAGCTGAGGTCAATAAGGAGCCAGTCCCGTCTGACACATTCCCGAAGCCTGCTCCTTCATGGAAAATAACTCTAGAATCTAGGAATATCTTTCAAGGCTAGCAAAGGGCAGTCAGGAACCAGTACCCTGCCTCTGGAATTACCGACTTCTGAGCAGATCTGGAGGTCTCCTTTAGGAGAAGCTAACCCATTCCTTCCAAATAGAGGCTTCAAAACACAGGCAGGTGGGCTGCCTTTCGTGCCCGAAGGAGGCTTGCTTTTCTCTCCTCCTATGAACCCCAGTTCCCAGCCTCTGGGAAAAGCGTATCTTGAAGATATTTTCTCAGGGGTTGTTTCCACGGAGCTGGGGCCGAGCCTGGAGACCCAAAGGCACAGGGGAAGGCAAGACCACATGGACAAGCCTTTGCTCTTTAGTATAGCTCTAATGAACCTCACTCTGTCAGGATCTTTCTTGATTCCTACGGAGACACACCTGTGTGTGAAGCTGCGGCCACAGAGAGCCTGATTACCCCTGTGCAGCGCTGAGTCTGGGCGGCTAAACAACAGCTTGGGAATGCAGCCTGGGGCGCTTCCCTTCCCTCTGACAGAGCTCTCCTTCGGTCCCTAAGCCCTCTGCAAGTAGGCATGGATCATAGGTGCAAAGGGAAGGGAAGAGCCGAGCTGAGGCCAGTAAGGCGCCCGCCAGTCACGTCTCCCCCACTTCCGCAGTCTGTTCCTTCCCCTGCGTGAAAGCTAGAAGCTGGGAAGGGCTTGGCGAGGCTCGCCCAGGCAGAGCAGCCTCTAGGCCGGGGCTCTGCGATATCGCGCCTGGGCGCAGATCTGGAGCTCTGCCGGAGTGGAAGCTCATTCGGTCCTTCCCAATACAGGCTTGCAAGCACCCGACGGCGGCCTGACTCTATTCTCCCGCGTGCTGGGAGTGGGCTTCCAATCCAGGGCACAGAGCACTGCCTGGAGCTCTCTGCTCAGGGGCTGGTTCCCCTGCACTGGGACTGTGCTAGGGAGCCCAAAGGCACAGGGGAAGGCCCCAAACCACATGCACACGAGTCTGCTCTGGAGCTGAGCTCCGGGGAAGCCCAGTCTGTAAGGCGGTTTCTGAACACAAACAGGGGAACACTCTGGCTGTGGAGCTCCCTCCCCATGACAGGGGCACTGGGACCCTGATTCCCTCCGTTCAGCGCTGAGTCTGGGCTACCAAGCAACAGCTTGGGAATGCAACCTGGGGCATTTCCCTTCCCTCAGACAGAGGTCTCCTTGCGGGAGGCTTTCGCAGTTTGCACACCCCCGTGCCCTAAGCCGTCTGCAAGGAGGCCTGGCTCCTAGGTCCAAAGGGAAGGCAAGAGAGGAGCTGAGGCCAGTCAGGAGCCAGTCATGTCGCCCACACTCCCGCAGCCTGCTCCTTTGCAGGTGCAAACGCTAGAAGCTGGGAAGGGCTTGGCGAGGCTCGCCCAGGCAGAGCAGCCTCTCGACAGGGGCTCTGTCCTATCGCGCCTGGGCGCAGGTCTGCAGCTCTGCCGGTGTGGAAGCTCACTCGGTCCTTTCCAATACAGGCTTGCAAGGACCCGCCGGCAGCCTAACTCATCTCTCCCGCGTGCTGGGACTGGGCATCCAGGCCTGGGCACAAAGCACTGCCTGGAGCTCTTTGCTCAGGGGCTGGTTCCCCTACGCTGGGGCTGTGCTAGGGAGCCCAAACGCACATGTCAAGGCCCCAAAACACATCCACACGTCTCTGCTCTGCAACAGAGCTCCGGGGAAGCCCAGTCTGGCAGGCGCTTTCTGGGCACAAAGGGAGGAACACTCTGGCTGTGGAGCTTCCTCCCCAAGACAGGGGCACTAGGACCCTGATTCCCTCCGTTTACCGCTGAGTCTGCATTGCCAAGCAACAGCTTGGGAACGCAGCCTGGGGCGCTTCCCTTCCCTCGGACAGAGCTCTCCTTGAGGTAGGCCTTGGTAGTTTGCATACAATGGGGCCCTAAGCCCTCTGCAAGTTGGCCTGGCTCCTAGGTCCAAAGGGCAGGCCAGAGCGGAGCTGAGGCTGTCAGGCTCCAGACACATCTCCCATACTCCTACATCCTGCTCCTACCCGGGCGTGAACGCTAGAAGCTGGGAAGGTACCTGGACCGTGCAGGGGCGGGGCGAACACGGGCGGTGTGGGGCGGGGGTCGGCTTCTGGCGGGGGTGGGGGCGGGCTTCCCAGTTGTGCTCTCAGAGGTGGACACTGAGGCTGAAAACGCCCCGGGAGCGCACCCGGGACTGGGTAAACCCGGGCTGCGCGGGTCGAGATTCCGATGGCTTTAGGTGGGGGTCAGTCCCAGTTGTGCTCCTGGGGGTCGCCACTGCGGCTGGGAACGCGCAGGGAGCGCGGCAGGGGCGGGGCTAACCCTGGCGGCGCGGGGCGGGGGTCGGCTCATGGGGGGGATGGGGAGGGGTTCCCAGTTGTGTTCTCGGGGGTTGCAACTGCGGCTGGGAACGCCCATTTCGTCCGCTCTTGGGTCCCCAAGGATCGCCATCCCGTGGGTGCAGCGGAGGGCTGCGGACCACAGGTAAGGGAACTGGGACTGCGTGGAGCAGGGAACCAAGTATTCCGCCGTCTGTTGGCACATTCTCGGAGCTCCCCAACCTGGCGATCGCAGAAAAGCCTTGCCTTTGGGGTCAAGGCCTTTACCGCTCCACCCCTCTGCTGAAAAATCTCAGAGTCTGCGCGGTTCTTCCAAGCAGCCTAGTGTCCGCTGGAAGTCCAAGGGACAGAACACTGAACTCTGGCCGGCTGGCCCAGCCCTGCTTCTGGCACTTTGTAAGCCAGCGGGCCCTTGAGCACCTGCTGGGATGGGAAAGGGAAGGGTCCATGGATTGCACCCTAGAAACTTAGTAGGGTGCATGGATTTCAAACCCTGGTGGCCGCCCGGGCAGCAAAGAAGGGGGGAGGGCACCTTGCTGCCCTTTCATGGCAGAATCTGTGGTTGTCCAGCTGCATGGGCCTTTTCATGAGGACCCTGTGCAATAAAAGTTTGGTGTTTTGGAACTGAATAATTAGAACGTGTAAAAGCTTTAAATTATGTGGTGGTGTAATTAAAAAACAAAACAAAACAAAACCAAGCTCCAAGTGTTTTGCAAATGGAGGTTTAAATATTGAAGGACTGTATTCCTTGCACTGTGGCATTCTATCAAGAAGTGTGCAGGATTTTTTTTTTTTTTAAGAAAAGTGTTCGAAGTGAGGGAAACAGGAAACCCAGAGGTGCCCCTGTATTTTGGGGAAGGCATTAGGAGGTCACTTGGAAATGCTGCTGGCTGTGCGGGAGCAGGGCAGATGGGCTGTGCAGGCTTGCCCTTTGCATGGATGTTCTTGTGTGTGGAAACCCAGCTCGGAGCCATCTCCTGATGTGTAAGAATTTCGCAGACAAACCTTGAGCTAAGCAATGCATTTTTTCCTAAGAAAATGTTTGTCTTAAGCGATGTAAATATCCTATGTATTTCCGCTAGACTCTGGCTTCAGGTCGGTTCCCCCAAAAGGCTCAGAAGCGATTTGAACAAAACAGCATGTTTTCCTCCTAGCTTGTTCTCCTTATCTATGTTAAGGAAATGATATATTTGCCTGCAATACTGCCTTTCTTCAAGATTCATGTCAATCAAGTTTTGGCCCGGGATGACTCACCTGCTGCCAATATTATCTCAATGCATGTCGTGGGGGAGGGGCCTGGTGCCATTCCCTGAAACAGTTCCTTTCTTTCCTTAGCTGACTGCTAGTGCCTGTAGAATATCTGGCTAAAGACCAGCAGGGGGTACTCTTACTACCCCCCCACCCCGCCTCGAGTCTAAGTCAGCAGCTTTCTCTATCTCTTTAGTACTTTAATAACACTTGATGACACAAAAGCTCTGAGCGATCAAATCATATCAAATCTTCATTTCAGATTGAAGATGCATTCCATGGTATTGCCATCTTAAGTCTTTCCATCGTTATGGAATATCTGTCCATGTATTCAGGATAGTTTTCAGCCAGGGTGTATAATTTCCAGTGTGCCAGTCTTGTCATCCTCGTTACATCCATGGCAAAGTGTTTTATTCATGTTGATATTATTGAAAGGGAATTTTTTAAAATTCCTTTTCAGATTATTATCTGCTAATGTATACAGATAAAACTGTGTAATCATTCATTTTTATCAGTTTGGACAGCTTGATAGTTGTCTTTAATTTCTTTACTTTCTGACACTTTAAGATTATCCTGGGACACATATGTAATGCCTCACCCCTAAATTCAGACATGTGTTCAAAGAACTTCTGTCCTTTTATTTATTTATTTATTCTTTAACATTGAAATCGTTTTGACTATGCTGGGTGTTTGTTGCTAGATGGAAGTAGCTAGGACCTCTGGACTGCAGTCTCTCATCTCTTGCTGACCTCTTGTTGACCTCTGCAGAATCCTGGTAGGTGGGAGCTTGTTAGTTCCTTGTTCCTTATCAGAACCTCCTGTGATAAGTGTTTTTCTCTTCTCTGTTGCCTGGTAAGGGTGGGTGGCCATGGGCATCCCAAAGTTGGCTAGAAGTCAATTATTTAGGCAGGCTTGTGCATAGATATGGGAGAAGGCAATGGCACCCCACTCCTGGAAAATCCCAAGGACGGAGGAGCCTGGTAGGCTGCAGTCCATGGGGTGGCTAAGAGTCGGACACCACTGAGCGACTTCATTTTCACTTTTCACTTTCATGCATAGGAGGAGGAAATGGCAACCCACTCCAGTGTTCTTGCCTAGAGAACCCCAGGGACTCCGGGGCCTGGTGGGCTGCCATCTATGGTGTGGCACAGGGTCGGCCTCAACTGAACCACTTAGCAGCTGCAGCAGCAGCAGCAGCAGTGCATAGATATCAAAGGGGATGAGAACAGTCAGGTAGGATCACATATGTCACCGTGAAACAATACTTCTCCTCTTAGCCAAAGCTAACAAAAGATTTCTGTTCTAGGTCAACCTAGAAGAGATCACTTAAGAGGTAAAGAAACTTAAACTCCATTAGCAAAGGCAGTTCAACATCTCAAGAAAACTTGTGCTAGGCACAAAACTCTTTTCTGGGGGCCTACTTTCCCTACAACCTCCTTATCCCATTCTGTACCCATTCCTTTGCTTCTCCCGTCCTGAAAATGCCACCTGTAAGACAGAACTACTTCGTTTTCCTTCTTAAAGTGTGATTGCATTGCATACATTCTTGTAATAACAAGTCATACATTTCCCTTCAGCAACCAAGAACTCACTCTTATATTGGCATTTGATAGATTGGTGAGCATACCTATCAGTGATAATAGCGCCCACCCCGCTTCCTGCAAGAACAGAACAAAACAAAACAAAACAAAAAAATTGCTTTCTTACATTTAATATGCTCGGATGGTGCCAGTCACTATTCATGCAGAGTCAAAAATCTCTTTTGTTTCTGTGTAAAAGGGAGGTCCTTTCAAGTCGTGAATGTTTAAGAAGTTTCATTTATTTGGAAGTGACCTAGCTATTCAATACACTGTCGTCACTTAGTTTAGCACCAGGATAGAAACTCAGGTAACCAAAACACCTGGAGGAACGATTGTAAGTTCAGTTCAGTTCAGTTGCTCAGTCGAGTCTGACTCTTTGTGACCCCGTGGCCTGCAGGACGCCAGGCTTCCGTGTCCATCACCAACTCCAGGGGCTTGCTCAAACTCATGTCCATCGAGTCAGTGATGCCATCCAACCATCTTATCCTCTGTCATCCCCTTCTCCTCTGCCTTCAATCAAGACTATGAGAGGCGGATATTTTAGAGTATAATTATTGTTAAGAGTTTATCTAAAAGCTCATATCACATTTACATTTTTTACATTGGTTGTTGCTGTTTCCAGGTACTTTCTTGCTGACAAGCTTGTGACACATATAACAATAGAGCAATTTTTACCTTAGAATAAACCTAGGCACTATGAACATGTTGTGCTTAATGTTGTTGACTCTTAGACATATCTATAGTGGAGGAGCAAAACCAAAAATACTAGATATTTAATATTGACTAGTTCCCAGTTCACGGGACTCTGACATTCATTTAGGTCAATGTTTTCTTGTATTTCCAGCAGTTTGATTTGGAAGGGCTGCCTTGTCTTGAGACCACTGAAATCAGAACACAGAACTTGAGCAATATTATCAAAAAACACAAGGCTCACACTGACACATACCTTAATCCAAACAGACAGACAAGACATCTTCCAGGTTTCCGCCTGAGATTTAAAATATTTCTTTGAGCCAGTCTTCTGGGGAGTGGGGGGATGGGGGTGGCAGTGAGGCAGGCTTGGGTAACAAGCTAATTGTTGGTCATTGCATATGCAAAGAACCAGCTTTCCGGGTTCCAAGGAAAAAAGTTTCCTTGGTAACCAACTTTGTCTGGTTCTATAGAATATCATGGCCCTCCTAGGTCAGGTCATCTTGCCTTTCTGTAGTCCTCGTTTTATCCCTAAATCATAGACAGCTTGGATTGTCTCTGTGGGGTGTATGTATTGTCCTCATGTTTGACCTGGCGGCAGCAGCGAGGTCCAAGAGCCTCTCCTGGAACCGGGCGTGGGGACGGGGCTCACCGGGAGCCACTGGTGAAGGTGGGCAGCGCCCCTGGAGCACGGCAGGGGCGGGGCGAACCCGGGCAGCACAGGGCAGGTGTCGGCTCCTGGCGGGGGTGGGGGAGGGCTTCCCATTTGTGCTCTCGGAGATGGCCACTGCGGCTGGAAACGCTCCGGGAGCGCACCCAGGGCAGGGTAAACCTGGGCTGCACAGGTCGAGATTCCGCTCTCTGTGGGTGGGTGGTCAGTCCCTGTTGTGCTCCCGGGGGTCGCCAATGTGGCTGGGAACCCGCCGGGAGCCCGGCAGGGCCGGGGCGAAACCTGGAGGCACGGGGCGGGGTGGGGGCCCGTTCGCAGCGGGGGTCGGCTCCTGGCGGGGGTGGGGGAGGGCTTTCCAGATGTGCTGTTGGGGGTCGCCATTGCGGCTGCGAATGCCCATTTGGTGAACTCCTGGATCCCCAAGGATCGGCATCCATTGGCCACAGCGGAGGGGTGCGGAACACAGATAAGGGAACGGGGACTGCGTGGAGCAGGGAACCATGTATTCCGCCCTGTGTTGGCACAGTCTCAGAGCTCCCCAACCTGACGGTCGCAGAAAGGCCTCGTCTTTGGGGTCAAGGCTTTTACCGCTCCACCCCTCTGCTGAAAAACCTCAGAGTCTGCGCGGTTTTCCCAAGCAGCCTAGTGTCCGCTGGAAGTCCAAGGGACAGAACCCTGAATTCTGGCCAGCTGGCCCAGCCCTGCTTCTGGCACTTTGTAGGCCAGCGGGCCCTGGAGCACCTGCTAGGATGGGAAAGGGAAGGGTACGCGAATTGCACCCTGGTGGCCGCCGAGGCAGCAAAGAAGTGGGGAGGGCACCTTACTGCCCTTTAATGGCAGACAGAATCTGTGGATGTCCTGCTGAGCGGGCCTTTTCATGGGGACCTTGTGCAATAACAGTTTACCGGTGACCTTAGGGAACTTCCCAGTGTGCTTCTGACAGATGAGGGATGCTGTGGAGTTGGCGGGGCCTCTCAGGACTCCGCTGTGTTTGGCGCAATGGAAGAGGGCCTCATCTCCAGGGAAGGCAGGAACCTCAGGCTTCCTCTCCGTTTCGGACTCCGACCGCAGGGTCCCTGCAGAGTTGGGACAAGAGAGTCAGGAATCGTCTTGTCTGAGGAAGGGAACTCCGCTTGCCTCTCGAGGTGCTCAGGGGGTCTCAGGCCCCTTGTTGAGCTGTGTGTGGAACCTGCGGGTGTTTCCGGACGATGCACGACAGTGACAGTGCCCCTTCGTGTTGTGCCTTCACCCACTGGCTTGCCTTCGAAGAGGTGTCCGGGCCTCGGGTTCTTTTCAAGAGCAGACAGGGAAATTAGGGTCTTTCGGCATGTGGGACCACCCACGGGGCTAGTCTCAAATTTCCTAGTGAGGCCGGCTTCATCCTGAGGTGTGCCGGGAAGGCCGGGAACCCTTCAAGACAATGCAGGGGGATCGACTCTCCTGTCGCGGTCAGGAGGGGAGAAGGGGCTCAGATGAAGTGGGGCCGGAACCCTCGGTGTTACCCTCGAGGGAAACCGGCGTGTGAGGGACTTTTGGGGGATGCATGAAAGGAGTCAGGTACCGTTTCGCACTTCAGGACAGAACCTAGGACTTTCCTTGAGACGCCGTAGCGGGCAAGGGCCTCATCTTGCGAAGACGTTGGAACCATGTGGATTTTCTCGAGTTGCGGCGGGATTCTCGAGTTACGACGGGGATTTCAGGCTTCCTCTTGTATTGGCCCCGAGAAGCCTAATCTTCCACTCGAGTTGCGAGGGAAAGCAGGGGGTTGCATTCGAGTCACTGCAGGGCCAATGAGACCTCATCTAGGTCTGTGTCCGGGACTTAACGTTCCTCTCAAGGGAAGACAGGGATCTCGGGGTGCGTTCCAGACTCCCCCGGGGAGCCAGGCCTTGTCTCGAGGGCAAGCAAAGGATGCCACTCTCCTCTCAAGTCGTGACGCAGATCTCTTGGAGCCCACTGAGTGGCCTCAAGGGAGTCAGGCCTCCTCTTCAGTTTGGAGAGAGGACTCGGGATTGCGCTCTGGGTAAGGCAGAAAAAGAAGGCCCTCACCTCGCGAGGACGGGAGCTTCTCAGGGGTTTCCTCGAGCTGTGGCGCCCGTGGGGGTTTTCTCACGAGGCAAGACGAGGATCTCAGGGAGCCTCTCGTGCGGCGCCAGGGAAGTCAGGTCTCCGTGCCCGTGGCGAGGGGGAGCGCGTCATGGCTCTCGAGTCACGGGAGGGGACTAGGGCCATGAGACGCGTTGAAGAAGGACTCTCGAGGTCTTTGTCGGGGGGCGGCGGGAAACCCTCGTTTCCCTTGCCTTCTGCCGGGGACCTTAGGGAACTTCCCAGGGTGCCTCTGAGAGGCGAGGGATCCTGTGGAGGTGGCGGGGCCTCTCGGGACTCCGCTGGGTCTTGCCCAACCGAAGAGGGCCTCACCTCGAGGGGAGGCTGGAACCTCAGGCTTTCACTCCGTTTCGGACTGCGACCGCAGGGTCCCTGCAGAGTTGGGACAGGAGAGTCAGGCCTCGTCTTGTCTGAGGAAGGGAAACCCGCTGGCCTCTCGAGTTGTTCAGAGGGCCACAGGCCCCTCGTCGAGCTGTGTGTGGAACCCGCGGGTGTTTCCAGACGATGCACAGGGGTGTCAGTGCCGCTTCGGGCTGTGCCTTCACCCACAGGGTTGCCTTCGAAGAGGGGTCCGTCATCGGGTTCTTCTCAAGAGCGGACAGGGGAATCGGGCTCATTAGGCATGTGGCACCACACACGTGGCTCGTTTCTAATTTCCTCGTGAGACCGGCCTCCTCTTGAGGTGCGACGGCTAGTCCGGGAACCCCTTCCAGACCACGCAGGGGAATCGACTCTCCTGTCGCGATAAGGAGGGGAGAAGGGGCTCAGATGAAGCGGTGCCGGGACCCTCGGTGTTCCACTCGAGGGAACCCGGCGTATCGGGGAACTTTTGGGGGTCGCATGAAGGCTGTCAGGTCCCGTTTCGCACTTCAGGGCGGAACAGGGGACTTCCCTTGAGACGCCGTCACGGGCAAGGGCCTCATTTTGCGAAGAGGTGGGAACCACGTTGTTTTTCTCGAGTTGCGGCGGGATTCTCGTGTTACGACAGGGGATTACAGGCTTCCTCTTGTGTCGGCCCTGGGTAGCCCAAACTTCTATTCTAGTGGCGAGGGAAAGGTGGGGGTTGCGCTCGAGTCACTGCAGGGCCAAAGAGACCTCATCTAGGCGTGTGTCCAGGACCTAATGCTCCTCTCCAGGGAAGACAAGGATCTCGGGGTTGCATCCCATGCTCCCCCGGGGAGTCAGGCCTCGCCTCGAGGGGAAGCAAAGACTCCGCTCTCCTCCCGAGTCGCGACGCTGATATCTTGGTGCCCCCTGAGTGGCCTCAAGGGAGTCCAGCCTCCTCTTCACTTTTGAGAGAGGACTCGTGATTGCTCTCCAGGCCAGGCAGGAAAAGAAGGCCCTCACCTCGCGAGGACGGGGGCATCTCAGGGGTTTCCTCGAGCTGTGGCACCCGTGGGGGTTTTCTCCCGAGGCACGACGAGGATCTCAGGGAGCCTCTCGTGCGGCACCAGGGAAGTCATGTCTCCATGCACGTGGCGAGAAGGAGCGCGTCATTGTTCTCGAGTCATGGGAGGGGACTAGGGCCTCAAGACGCGTTGAAGAAGGACTCTCGATGTCTTTCTCGGGTTGCAGCGGGAAACCCTGTTTTCCCCGACTTCTGCCGGGGACCTGAGGGAACTTCCCAGGGTGCCTCTGAGAGGTGAGGGACGCTGTGGAGTTGGTGGGGCCTCTCGGGACTCCACTGGGTTTGTCGCAATGGAAGAGGGCCTCATCTCGAGTGGAGGCAGGAACCTCAGGCTTCCTCTCCAATTCTGACTCTGATCGTAGTGTCCCTGCAGAGTTGGGACAGGAGAGTCAGGCTATGTCTTTTCTGAGGAATGGAACTCCGCTTGCCTCTCGAGTTGTTCATCGGGTTTCAGGCCCCTTGTCAAACTTGTGTGGAATCTGCAGGTTTTTCCAGACGATGCATGGGGGTGGCAGTGCCCCTTCTTTTTGTGTCTTCATCCACAGGGTTGCCTTCGAAGATGTGTCCGGGCATCGTGTTCTTATGAAGAGCGGCCTGGGAAATCGGGGTCGTTCAGCATTTGGCACCACCCACGTGGCTAGTCTCGAATTTCCTCATGAAACCGGCCTCATCCTGAGGTGTGCCGCGAAGGTCATGAAACCCTTCCAGACAAAGCAGAGGATTCGACCCTCCTGTGGCGATCAGGAGGAGAGAAGTGGCTCAGATGAAGTGCTGCTGGGAACCTCGGTGTTTCCCTCAAGTGAGACAGGTATGTCGGGTAACTTTTGGGGTCGCATAACGCGTTCCAAGTACCGTTTCGCTCTTCCAATTGGAACGTGGGACTTCTCTTGGGGTGCACCAGCGGGCAAGGGCCTCATCTTGGAATGACTGGGGAACCACTTGGTTTTTCTCTAGTTGCGGTGGGATATTTGAGTTACCACAGGGAATTCATGCTTCCTCTTGTGTTGGCCCACAAAAGTCTTATCTTCCATTCGAGATTCGAGGAAGAGCTGGAGGTGCGCTCTAGTCACTGAAGGCAAAAGAGACCCCACCAAGGCTTGTGTGCAGGACCTAATGTTCATGTCAAGGGGCGACAGGAATCTCGGGGTTGCATTCCAGACTCACCCTGGAGTCAGGCCTCGTCTCGAGGGGAAGCAAAGGACTCTGCTCTCCTCTCGAGTCGGACGGGTATGTCTTGGAGCCCACTGAGTGGCTTAAAGGGAGTCAAACCTCCTCTGGTGTTTGGAGGGAGGACACGGGATTGCTCTCCAGGCAATGCAGGAAATGAAGGCCCTCATCTCCCGATGACTGGGGCGTCTCGTAGGTTTTCTCGAGCTGTGGCGCTAGTGTGGGGTTTCTCACGAAGTAAGCCTGGGAGCTCAGTGAGCCTCTCATGTGGTGCCAGGGCAGTCAGGTCTCTATGCACGTGGTGAGAGGGAGCCCGTCATTGTTCTCGAGTCATGGTAGGGGAATTGGGCCTGAAAACGTGTTAAAGAAGGACTCTCGAGGTCTTTCTTGGGTTGCAGCAGGAAACCCTGGGTTCCATCGACTTGTGCCAGTGACCTCAGGAAGCTTCTCAGCGTGCCTCTGAGAAGTCAGGGTCACTGTGGAGTTGGGAGGGGCCTCTCGGAACTCCACTGGGTTTGGTGCAATGGAAGAGGGCCTCATGACAAGTTGAGGCAGGAACCACAGGGTTCCTCTCCTGGCTTCGAATGCGCCGGATCTGACTCGGATCGCAGAGTCCCTGCAGAGTTGGGACAGGAGAGTCAGGCCTCGTCTTGTGTGGAGGAATGGAACTCCGCTTGACTCTCGCGTTGTTCATGGGGTGACAGGCCACTTGTCGATTTGTATGTGGAACTTGCGGGTTTTTCTGGACGATGCACTAGGGTGTCACTGCCCCTTCGTGTTGTGCCTTGTTCCACAGGATTGCCTTCGAGTTGGGTTCTGCCATCGGGTTCTTATCAAGAGCGGACCAGGGAATCGGGGTCTTTTGGCATGCCGCACCACCCACGAGGCTATGTCTCGAATTTCCTCGTGAGACTGGCCTCAGCTTGATGTGCGCCAGGAAGGTCGGGAACGCCTTCCAGACAAAGCAGGGGAATCGAACCTCCTGTCGCGATCAAGAGGGGAGAAGAGTCTCAGATGAAGTGGTGCCGGGAACCTCGGTGTTCTCCTCAAGTGAGACTGGTATGTCGGGGAACTTTTGGGGTCACATCAAGGGTTCCAAGTAACTTTTCGCTCTTCAATACGCAACGTGGGACTTCTCTTGAGACGCTGTAGCGGGCAAGGGCCTCATCTTTCGATGACGGGGGAACCACGTGGTTTTTCTTGAGTTGGGGCGGGATTCTCGAGTTACAACCAGGAATTCAGGCTTCCTCTTCAACTGGCCCAGGGAAGTCCAGTTTTCATTCGAATTGTGAGTTAGAACTGGGGATTGCTCTCGAGACACTGCAGGGCCAAATAGACCTCATCTAGGCTTGTGTCCAGGACCTAATGTTCCTCTGCTGGGGCGAAAGCGATCTCAGCATTGCATTCTCGACTCACCCGGGGAGTCAGACCTCGTCTCGAGGGGAAGCCAAGGACACCGCTCTCCTGTCAAGTCGCTACGGGTATATCTTGGAGCTCACTGTGTGGCCTAAAATGAGTCAAGCCTCCTGTGGAGTTTGGAGAGAGGACTCAGGATTGCTCTCCAGGCCATACAGCAAAAGAAGGCCCTCATCTCGTGAGGACTGGGGCGTCTCGTGGGTATTCTCGAGCTGCGGCTCCAGTGTGGTGTTGCTCACGAGGTATAATGGGGAGCTCAGGGAGCCTCTCCTGTGGCGCCAGGGAAGTCAGGTTTCTATGTGCGTGGCTAGGGGGAGCGCGTCATTGCTCTCGAGTCATGGTAGGGGAATCGCAACTCAAGACGCGTTGAAGAAGCACTCTCGAAGTCTTTTACGGGTTGGGGCAGGAAACCCTTGGTTCCCTTGACTTGTGCCGGTGATCTCAGGAAGGTCTAAGGGTGCCTCTGAGAAGTCAGGGATACTGAGCAGTTGGGAGGGGTCTCTCGGGACTCCACTGGGTTCGGTGCAATGGAAGAGGGCCTCATCTCGAGTGGAGGCAGGAAACTCATGTTTCCTCTCCTGACTTCCCCTGGGCCAGATCTGACTCGGATCGCAGTTTCGCTGCAGAGTTCGAACAGGAGAGTCAGGCCTCGTCTTGTGTGGAGGAATGGAACTCTGCTTGCCTCTCCATTTGTTCATGGGGTGACAGGTCACTTCTTGAGCTGTGTGTGGTACCTGCGGGTTTCTCCGGACGATACCCAGGGGTGTCAGTGCCCCTAAGTGTTGTGCCTTCATCAAAAGGGTTATCTTCAAAGAGGTGTCCGGGCATCAGGATCTTATCAAGAGCGGACCGGGAAATCGGGGTCTTTCGGCATGTGTCACCATCCACGTGGCTATGTCTCGAATATCCTCGTGAAACCGGCCTCATCCTGAGATGCACCGGGAAAGGTGGGAACCCCTTCAAGACAAAACAGGGGAATCGACCCTCCTGTCGCGATCAGGAGGGGAGAAGGGGCCCAGATGTAGTGGTGCCGGGAACCTCGGTGTTCTCCTCGAGTCAGACTGGTGTCTCGAGGAACTTTTGAGGGCGCATCATGGGTGCCAATACCGTTTCGCACTTCAAGACGGAACGTGGGACTTCTCTTGAGACGCTGTAGGGGGCAACGGCCTCATCTTGGGATGACGGGGGAACCACGTGGCGTTTCTCGAGTTGTGGCGGGATTCTCGAGTTTTGACGGGGAATACAGTCTTCCTCATGTGTTGGGCCAGGGAAGTCCTATCTTCCATTCGAGTTTAAAGGGAGAGCTGGGGATTGCTCTCGAGTCACTGCAGGGCAAAATAGACCTCATCTAGGCTTGTGTCCAGGACTTAATGCTCGTCCCTAGGGGCGACAGGGATCTTGGGGTTGCATACCAGACTCACCCGGGGAATCAGGCCTCGTCTCGAGGGGAAGCAAAGAACTCCGCTGTCCTTTTGAGTCGCGATGGGTATCTCTTGGAGCCCACTGTTTGCCCTAAAGGGAGTCAAGCCTCCTGTGGTGTTTGGAGAAAAGACCAGGGATTCCTCTCAAGGTCAGGCAGGAAAAGAAGTCCCCAATCTCGCGATGACGGTGGGTTTTCCCGAGCTGCGGCGCCAGTGTGGGGTTTCTCACGAGGTATGACGGGGAGCTCAGGGAGCCTCTCATGTGGCGCCAGGGAAGTCAGGTGTCCATGCGCATGGCGAGGGGGAGCGTGTCATTGCTCTCGAGTCATGGTAGGGGAATCCGTCCTCAAGACGCATTGAAGACGGACTCTTGAGGTCTTTCTTGGGTTGCGGCAGGATACCCTGTGTTCCCTCGACTTGTGCCGGTGACCTCAGGGAGTTGCTCAGGGTGCCTCTGAGAAGACACTGATACTGCGGAGTTGGGAGGGGCCTCTAGGGACTCCACTGGCTGTGGTATAATACAAGAGGGACTCATCTCGTGTTGAGGAAGGAACCTCAGGGTTCCTCTCCATTTCAGACTCCGATCTCAGGATTCCTGCAGAGTTGGGACAGGAGAGTCAGGCCTCGTATTCTGTGGAGAAATGAAACTTAGCTTGCCTCTCGAGTTGTTAACGAGGTAACAGGTCACTTGTCGAGCTGTATGTGGAACCTGCAGAATTTTCCAAAAGATGCACGGGTGTTCAGGGTCCCTCCTTGTTGTGCCTTCATCCTATGGGATGCATTCCAAGAAGTGTACGGGCATCGGGTTCTTATTAATAGCTGACCAGGAAATGGGGTCTTTCCGCATGTGGCACCACCCACGAGGCTACATCTCCAATTTCCTCGTGAGACAGGCCTCATCCTGATGTGCGCTGGGAAGATCGGTAACCCCTTCCACACAAAGCAGGAGAAAAGACACTCCTGTTGCAATCAGGAGGGGAGAAGGGGCTCAAATGATGTGGTGCGGGGAACATGGGTGTTACCCTCCAGTGAGGCCTGTATGTTGGGAAACTTTGGGGGTGCCATCATGGGTGCCAAGTACCGTTTTGCACTTCAGTAGGAACGTGGGACTTCTTTTGAGACGCTGTGGCGGGCAAGGGCCTCATGCTGCGAAGACGATGGAACCACGTGGTTTTTTTCGAGTTGCGGCGGGATTCTCGAGTTACGACGGGGATTTCAGCCTTCCTCTTGTGTTAGCCCTGGGAAGCCCAAACTTCCCTTCGAGTTGCGAGGGAAAGCTGGATGTTGTGCTCGAATCACTGCAAGGCCAAAGAGACCTCATCTAGGCGTGTGTCCAGGACCTAATAGTCCTCTCAAGGGAAGACAAGGATCTCGGGATTGCACTCCAGACTCCCCCGGGGATTCAGGCCTCGCCTCGAGGGGAAGCAAAGGACTGCGCTCTGCTCTCGAGCCGTGAGGTGGATCTCTTGGAGCCCACTGAGTCGCCTCAAGGGAATCCATCCTACTCTTCAGTTTGGAGAGAAGACTCGGGATTGCTCTCCAGGCCAGGCAGGAAAAGAAGGCCCTCAGCTCGCGAGGACGGGGGCGTCTCAGGGGTTTCCTCGAGCTGCAGCGCCCGTGGGGGTTTTCTCCCGAGGCACGACGAGGATCTCAGGGAGCCTCTCGTGCGGCACCAGGGAAGCCAGGTCTGCATGCGCGAGGCGAGGGGGAGCGCATAATTGCTCTCTAGTTCAGAGAGGGGACAAGGGCCTCAAGACACTTTGAAGAAGGACTATCGAGGTCTTTCTCGAGTGGATGCGGGAAACCCTCATTTCCCTCGACTTCTGCCGGGGACCTGAGGGAACTTCCCAGGGTGCCTCTGAGAGGTGAGGGATGCTGTGGAGTTAGCGGGGCCTCTCGGGACTCCGCTGGGGTTGGCGCAATGGAAGAGGGCCTCATCTCGAGGGGAGGCAGGAACCTCAGACTTCCTCTCTGTTTCTGACTCCGACCCTCCGACCTCAGGGTCCCTGCAGAGTTGGGAGCGGAGAGTTAGGCCTCGTCTTGTCTGAGGAAGGGAACTCCGCTTGCCTCTCGAGTTGCTCAGGGGGTCTCAGGCCCCTCGTCGAGCTGTGTGTGGAACCCACGGGTGTTTCTGGACGATGCACGGGAGTGTCAGTGCCCCTTCGTGTTGTGCCTTCACCCACAGGGTTGCCTTCGAAGAGGTGTCCGTTCAACGTGTTCTTCTCAAGAGTGGACCGGGAAATCGAGGTCGATCGGCATGTGGCACCAACCCCGTGGCTCATCTCGAATTTCCTCGTGCGGACGGCCTCATCCTGAGATGCGCCGGGAAGGCCGAGAATCCCTTCCAGACCACGCAGGGGAATCGACACTCCTGTCGCCATCAGGAGGGGAGAAGGGGCTCAGATGAAGTGGTGTCGGGACCCTCGGTGTTTCCCTCGAGGGAACCCGGTGTGTCGGGGAACTTCTGGGGGTCGCATGAAAGGTGTCAGGTACTGTTTCGCACTTCAGGACGGAAACTGGGACTTCCCTTGAGACGCCATAGCGGGCAATAGGCTCATCTTGCAAAGACGATGGAACCACGTGGTTTTCCTCGAGTTGAGGCGGGATTCTCGAGTTACGACGGGGATCTCAGGCTTCCTCTTGGGTTGGCCCTGCGAAGCCCAATCTTCCCCTCGAGTGAGAGGGAAAGCTGGGGGTTGCGCTCGAGTCACTGCAGGGCCGAAGAGACCTCACCTAGGCTTGTGTCCGGGACCTAATATTCCTCTCCAGGGAAGGCAGGGATCTAGGGGTTGCATTCTAGGCTCCCCCGGGGAGTCAGGCCTCGTCTCGAGGGGAAGCCAAGGACTCCGCTCTCCTCTCGAGTCGCGACGGGTATCCCTTGGAGCCCAAGAGTGGCCTAAATGGAGTTAAGCCTCCTGTGGAGTTTGGAGAGAGGACTCGGGATTGCTCTCTAGGCCATGCAGGAAAAGAAGGCCCTTATCTCGCGATGACGGGGGTGTCTCGTGGGTTTTCTCAAGGTGCAGTGCCTGGTTGGGGTTTCTCACGAGATAGGACGGGGAGCTCAGGGAGACTCCTGTGGTGCCACGGAAGTCAGGTCTCCATGGACGTGGCGTGGGGGAGCGCCTCATTGCTCTCGAGTCATGGTAGGGGAATCAAGCCTCAAGACGCTTCGAAGAAGAACTCTCGAGGTCTTTCTCGGGGTGTGGCAGGAAACCCTGGGTTCCCTCGACTTGTGCCCATGACCTCAGGGAGCTTAGCGGGGTTCCTCTGAGAAGTCAGGGATACTGTGGAGTTGAGAGGGGCTTCTCGGGACATCACAGGGACTGGTGCAATTGAAGAGGACCTAATCTCGGATTGAGGCAGTAACGTCAGGGTTCCTCTCCATTTCTGACTCGGATAGCAGGGTCCCTGCAGAGTTGGGACAGGAGAGTCAGACCTCGTCTTGTGTGGAGTAATGGAACTCCGCTTGCCTCTCGAGTTGTTCACGGGATGACAGGCCACCTGTCGAGTTGTATGTGGAATCTGCGGTTTTGGGGGACGATGCACAGGGGTGTCAGTGCCCCTTCGTGTTGTGCCTTCATCCACAGGGTTACCTTCGAAGAGGTGACCGGGCATCGGGATCTTATCAATAGCGGACCAGGAAATCGGGGTCTTTCGGCATGTGGCACCAACACGAGGCTACGTCTCGACTTCCCTCGTGAGACTGGCCTCATCCTGAGGTTCGCCGGGAAGCCTGGGAACCCCTTCCAGACAAAGCAGGGGAATCGACCCTCCTGTCGCCATTAGGAGGGGAGAAGAGGCTCAGCTGAAGCGGTGCTGGGAACCTCCATGTTCTCCTCGAGTGAGACCGGGGTGTCAGGGAAATTTGGGGGTCGCATCAAGGGTGCCAAGTACCGTTTCACACTTCAAGACGGAACATGGGACTTCCCTGGAGACGCTATAGCTGACAGGGGCCTCATATTTCGATGACGGAGGAGCCACGTTGTTTTTCTCCAGTTGCCGCGGGATTCTCGAATTACAATGGGGAATACAGGCTTCCTCTTGTGTTGGCCCAGGGAAGTCCAATCATCCATTCGAGTTGCGAGGGAGAGCTGGGGATTGCACTTGAGTCAATGCAGGACAAAAAAGACCTCATTTAGGCTTGTGTCCAGGACCGAGTTTTCCTCTACAGGGGCAACACGGATCTCGGGATCCCATTCCAGACTCACCCAAGTAGTCAGGCCTCGGCTCGAGGCGAAGCAACGGACTCTGCACTCCTCTAGAGTAGCGACGTGTATCTCTTGGAGGCTACTGAGTGGCCTAAAGGTAGTCAGGCCTCCAGTGGAGTTTGGATAGTGGACTCGGGATTGCTCTCTAGGTCATGTAGGAAAAGAAGGCCCTCATCTTACGATGATGGGGGCATCTCGTGAGTTTTCTCAAGTGGCGGTGCCAGTGTGGGGTTTTCATGAGGTAGGATGGGGAGCGCAGGGAGCCTCTCGTGTGGCGCCAGGGAAGTTAGGTTTCAATGGGCGTGGCGAGGGGAATGCGTCATTGCTCTCCAGTCATGGTAGGGTATCGGGCCTCAAGACGCGGTAAAGAAGGACTCTCAAGGTCTTTCTCAGAATGCAGCAGGAAACCCTGGGTTCACTCGACTTGTGCCAGTGACCGCAGAGAGCTTCTGAGGGTGCCTCTGAGAATCAGGGATACTGTGGAGTTTTAGGGGCCTCTCGGGACTCCACTGGGTATGGCGCAATGGAAGAGGGCCTCATTTCGAGTTGATGCAGGAACGTCAGGTTTCATCTACATTTCTGACTCCGATCGCACGGTCCCTGCAGAGTTGGGAAAGGAGAGTCAGGCCTTCTCTTGTGTGGAGGAACGGAACTCCGCATGCCTCTCTAGTTCTTCAAGGGATGACAGGACACTTGTCGATCTGTGTTTGGAATCTGCGTGTTTTTCCGTACTATGCATGGGGATGTCAGTACCCCTTCGTGTTGTGCATTCATCCACAGGTTTGCTTTCGAAGAGGTGTCCTGGCATCGGGTTCTTATTAAGAGCGGACCGGGAAATCGGGGTCTTTCCGCATGTGGCACCACCCACCAGGCTACGTCTCGAATTTCCTTGTGAGACCGGCCTCATCCTGACGTGCGCCGGGAAGGTCGGAACCCCTTGCAGACAAAGCAGGGGAATCGACCCTCCTGTCTCGATCAGGAGGGGAGAAGGGGCACAGATGAGGTGATGCCGGGAACCTCGGTGTTCCCTTCCAGTGAGACCAGTGTGTTGGGGAACTTTTGGGGTCACATCAAAGGTGCCAAGTACTGTATCGCACTTCAAGATGGAACATAAGACTTCTTTTGAGACGCTGTAGCGGCAATGGCCGCATCTTGCGATGAAGAGGGAACGACGTGGTTTTTCTCGAGTTGTGGCGGGATTCTTGAGTTACAACGGGAAATTCAGGCTTCCTCTTCTGTTGGCCCAGGGAAGTCCAGTCTTCCATTCGAGTTGCGAGGGAGAGTTGGGGATTGCTCTCGAGTCACTGCAGGAAAACAGAGACCTCATCTAGGCTTGTGTCCAGGACCTAATGTTTCTCTCCAGGGGCGACAGGGATCTCCGGTTCACATATCAGACACACCCGAGGAGTCAGGCCTCGCCTCGAGGGGAAGGAAAAGACTCCGCTCTCCTCTCGAGTCGCGACGGGTATGTCTTGGAGTCCACTGAGTGACCAAAAGGGAGTCAAGCCTACTGTGGAGTTTGGAGAGAGGACTCGGGATTGCTCTCCAGGCCATGCTAGAAAAGAAGGCCGTCATGTCGCGAAAATGGGGGCGTCTCGTGGGTTTTCTCTATCTGTGGCGCCAGTGTTTGGTTTCTCACGAGGTATGACGGGGAGCTCAGGGAGCCTCTCGTGTGGCGCCAGGGAAGTCAGGGCTTCATGAGTGTAGCAGAGGGAGTGCGTCATTGCCCTCGAGTCATGGTAGGGGAATCAGGCCTCAAAATGCGTTGAAGAAGGACTCTTGAGTTCTTTCTATGGTGGTGGCAGTAAACCCTGGGCTCACTCGAATTGTGCTGGTGACCTCAGGGAGCTTCTCAGGGTGCCTCTGAGAAGTCAGGGATACTGTGGAGCTGGGACGCGTCTCTCGGGACTCCACTGGGTTTCGTGCAATGGAAGAGGTCCTAATCTCGAGTGGAGGCAGGAACCTCAGCGTTCCTCTCGTGACTTCACTGGCGCTGGTCTGATTCGGATCGCAAAGTCCCTCCAGAGTTGGGACAGGAGAGTCAGGCATAATCTTGTGTAGAGGAATGAAACCCCACTTGCCTCTCGAGTTCTTCAGGGGTGACAAGCCACTTGTTGAGCTATATGTGGAACCTGCGGGTTTTTCCGGACGATGCACGAGGGTGTCAGTGCCCCTTTGTGTTGTGCCTTCATCCACAGGGTTGCCTTCGAAGAGCCGTCCGGGCCTCGGGTACTTCTCAAGGGCGGACCGGGGAATCGGGGGCGTTCGGCATGTGGCACCACCCACGTGGCTCGTCTCGAATTTCCTCGTGAGACCGGCCTCATCCTGAGGTGCACCGGGAAGGCCGGGAACCCCTGCCAGACCACGCAGGGGAATCTCCTCTCCTGTCGCGATCAGGAGGGGAGAAGGGGCTCAGAGGAAGCGGTGCCGGGACTATTGGTGTTCCCCTCGAGGGAACCCGGCGTGTCGGGGGACTCTTGGGGGTCACAGGAAGGCTGTCAGGGACCGTTTCGCCCTTCAGGGCGGAACAGGGGACTTCCCTTGAGACGCCGTCGCGGGCAAGGGCCTCATCTTGCCAAGAGGTGGGAACCACGTGGTTTTTCTCGAGTTGCGGCGGGATTCTCGAGTTACGACGGGGATCTCAGCCTTCCCCTTGGGTTGGCCCTGGGAAGCCCAATCTTCCACTCGGGTTGCGAGGGAAAGCTGGGGGTTGCGCTCGAGTCACGGCAGGGCCGAAGAGACCTCACCTAGGCGTGTGTCCGGGACCTAATATTCCTCTCCAGGGAAGGCAGGGATCTCGGGGTTGCATTCCAGGCTCCCCCGGGGAGTCAGGCCTCGTCTCGAGGGGAAGCCAAGGACTCCGCTCTCCTCTCGAGTCGCGACGCGGGTCTCTTGGAGCCCCCTGAGCGGCCTCAAGGGAGTCCAGCCTCCTCTTCCGTTTGGAGAGAGGACCCGGGATTGCTCTCCAGGCCATGCAGGAAAAGAAGGCCCTCAGCTCGCGAGAACGGGTGCGTGTCAGGGTTTTCATCGAGCTGCGGCGCCTGTGGGGGTTTTCTCCCGAGGCACGACGAGGATCTCAGGGAGCCTCTCGTGCGGCGCCAGGGAAGTCAGGTCTCCATGCGCGTGGCGAGGGGGAGCGCGTCCTGGCTCTCGAGTCACGGGAGGGGACTAGGGCCTCGAGACGCGTTGAAGAAGGACTCTCGAGGTCTTTGTCGGGGGGCGGCGGGAAACCCTCGTTTCCCTCGCCTTCTGCCGGGGACCTTAGGGAACTTCCCAAGGTGCCTCTGAGAGGCGAGGGATCCTGTGGAGGTGGCGGGGCCCCTCGGGACTCCGCTGGGTCTGGCGCAACGGAAGAGGGCCTCATCTCGAGGGGAGGCAGGAACCTCAGGCTTCCTCTCTGTTTCGGACTCCGACCGCAGGGTCCCTGCAGAGTTGGGACAGGAGAGTCAGGCCTCGTCTTGTCTGAGGAAGGGAACCCCGCTGGCCTCTCGAGTTGCTCAGGGGGTCTAAGGCCCCTCGTCGAGCTGTGTGTGGAACCCGCGGGTCTTTGCGGACGATGCACGGGGGTGGCAGTGCCCCTTCGTGTTGTGCCTTCACCCACAGGGTTGACTTCGAAGAGGGGTCCGGGCCTCGGGTACTTCTCAAGGGCGGACCGGGGAATCGGGGGCGTTCGGCATGTGGCACCACCCACGTGGCTCGTCTCGAATTTCCTCGTGAGACCGGCCTCATCCTGAGGTGCACCGGGAAGGCCGGGAACCCCTGCCAGACCACGCAGGGGAATCTCCTCTCCTGTCGCGATCAGGAGGGGAGAAGGGGCTCAGAGGAAGCGGTGCCGGGACTATTGGTGTTCCCCTCGAGGGAACCCGGCGTGTCGGGGGACTCTTGGGGGTCACAGGAAGGCTGTCAGGGACCGTTTCGCCCTTCAGGGCGGAACAGGGGACTTCCCTTGAGACGCCGTCGCGGGCAAGGGCCTCATCTTGCCAAGAGGTGGGAACCACGTGGTTTTTCTCGAGTTGCGGCGGGATTCTCGAGTTACGACGGGGATCTCAGCCTTCCCCTTGGGTTGGCCCTGGGAAGCCCAATCTTCCACTCGGGTTGCGAGGGAAAGCTGGGGGTTGCGCTCGAGTCACGGCAGGGCCGAAGAGACCTCACCTAGGCGTGTGTCCGGGACCTAATATTCCTCTCCAGGGAAGGCAGGGATCTCGGGGTTGCATTCCAGGCTCCCCCGGGGAGTCAGGCCTCGTCTCGAGGGGAAGCCAAGGACTCCGCTCTCCTCTCGAGTCGCGACGCGGGTCTCTTGGAGCCCCCTGAGCGGCCTCAAGGGAGTCCAGCCTCCTCTTCCGTTTGGAGAGAGGACCCGGGATTGCTCTCCAGGCCATGCAGGAAAAGAAGGCCCTCAGCTCGCGAGAACGGGTGCGTGTCAGGGTTTTCATCGAGCTGCGGCGCCTGTGGGGGTTTTCTCCCGAGGCACGACGAGGATCTCAGGGAGCCTCTCGTGCGGCGCCAGGGAAGTCAGGTCTCCATGCGCGTGGCGAGGGGGAGCGCGTCCTGGCTCTCGAGTCACGGGAGGGGACTAGGGCCTCGAGACGCGTTGAAGAAGGACTCTCGAGGTCTTTGTCGGGGGGCGGCGGGAAACCCTCGTTTCCCTCGCCTTCTGCCGGGGACCTTAGGGAACTTCCCAAGGTGCCTCTGAGAGGCGAGGGATCCTGTGGAGGTGGCGGGGCCCCTCGGGACTCCGCTGGGTCTGGCGCAACGGAAGAGGGCCTCATCTCGAGGGGAGGCAGGAACCTCAGGCTTCCTCTCTGTTTCGGACTCCGACCGCAGGGTCCCTGCAGAGTTGGGACAGGAGAGTCAGGCCTCGTCTTGTCTGAGGAAGGGAACCCCGCTGGCCTCTCGAGTTGCTCAGGGGGTCTAAGGCCCCTCGTCGAGCTGTGTGTGGAACCCGCGGGTCTTTGCGGACGATGCACGGGGGTGGCAGTGCCCCTTCGTGTTGTGCCTTCACCCACAGGGTTGACTTCGAAGAGGGGTCCGGGCCTCGGGTCCTTCTCAAGGGCGGACTGGGGAATCGGGGGCGTTCGGCATTTGGCCCCACCCACGTGGCTCGTCTCGAATTTCCTCGTGAGACCGGCCTCATCCTGAGGTGCGCCGGGAAGGCCGGGAACCCCTTCCAGACCACGCAGGGGAATCGCCTCTCCTGTCGCGATCAGGAGGGGAGAAGGGGCTCAGAGGAAGCGGTGCCGGTACCCTCGGTGTTCCCCTCAGGGGACCCCGGCGTGTCGGGGGACTTTTTGGGGTCGCAGGAAGGCTGTCAGGGACCGTTTCTCCCTTCAGGGCGGAACAGGGGACTTCCCTTGAGACGCCGTCGCGGTCAAGGGCCTCATCTTGCCAAGAGGTGTGAACCACGTGGTTTGTCTCGAGTTGCGGCGGCATTCTCGAGTTACGACGGGGATCTCAGCCTTCCCCTTGGGTTGGCCCTGGGAAGCCCAATCTTCCCCTCGTGTTGCGAGGGAAAGCTGGGGGTTGCGCTCGAGTCACTGCAGGGCCGAAGAGACCTCACCTAGGCGTGTGTCCGGGACCTAATATTCCTCTCCAGGGAAGGCAGGGATCTCGGGGTTGCATTCCAGGCTCCCCCGGGGAGTCAGGCCTCGTCTCGAGGGGAAGCCAAGGACTCTGCTCTCCTCCCGAGTCGCGACGTGGATATCTTGGTGCCCCCTGAGTGGCCTCAAGGGAGTCCAGCCTCCTCTTCACTTTTGAGAGAGGACTCGTGATTACTCTCCAGGCCAGGCAGGAAAAGAAGGCCCTCACCTCGCGAGGACGGGGGCATCTCAGGGGTTTCCTCGAGCTGTGGCACCCGTGGGGGTTTTCTCCCGAGGCACGACGAGGATCTCAGGGAGCCTCTCGTGCGGTTCCAGGGAAGTCATGTCTCCATGCACGTAGCGAGAAGGAGCGCGTCATTGTTCTCGAGTCATGGGAGGGGACTAGGGCCTCAAGACGCGTTGAAGAAGGACTCTCGATGTCTTTCTCGGGTTGCAGCGGGAAACCCTCGTTTCCCCCGACTTCTGCCAGGGACCTGAGGAAACTTCCCAGGGTGCCTCTGAGAGGTGAGGGACGCTGTGGATTTGGCGGGGCCTCTCGGGACTCCACTGGGTTTGTCGCAATGGAAGAGGGCCTCATCTCGAGTGGAGGCAGGAACCTCAGGCTTCCTCTCCAATTCTGACTCTGATCGTAGTGTCCCTGCAGAGTTGGGACAGGAGAGTCAGGCTATGTCTTTTCTGAGGAATGGAACTCCGCTTGCCTGTCGAGTTGTTCATGGGGTTTCAGGCCCCTTGTCAAACTGTGTGTGGAATCTGCAGGTTTTTCCAGACGATGCATGGGGGTGTCAGTGACCCTTCGTTTTGTGTCTTCATCCACAGGGTTGCCTTCGAAGAGGTGTCCGGGCATAGTGTTCTTATGAAGAGCGGACTGGGAAATCGGGGTCGTTCAGCATTTGGCACCACCCACGTGGCTAGTCTCGAATTTCCTCATGAAACCGGCCTCATCCTGAGGTGTGCCGCGAAGGTCATGAAACCCTTCCAGACAAAGCAGAGGAATCGACCCTCCTGTGGCGATCAGGAGGGGAGAAGTGGCTCAGATGAAGTGCTGCTGGGAACCTCGGTGTTTCCCTCAAGTGAGACAGGTATGTCGGGTAACTTTTGGGGTCGCATAACGCGTTCCAAGTACCGTTTCGCTCTTCCAATTGGAACGTGGGACTTCTCTTGGGGTGCTCCAGCGGGCAAGGGCCTCATATTGGAATGACTGGGGAACCACTTGGTTTTTCTCTAGTTGCGGTGGGATATTTGAGTTACCACAGGGAATTCATGCTTCCTGTTGTGTTGGCCCACAAAAGTCTTATCTTCCATTCGAGATTCGAGGAAGAGCTGGAGGTGCGCTCTAGTCACTGAAGGCAAAAGAGACCCCACCAAGGCTTGTGTGCAGGACCTAATGTTCATGTCAAGGGGCGACAGGAATCTCGGGGTTGCATTCCAGACTCACCCTGGAGTCAGGCCTCGTCTCGAGGGGAAGCAAAGGACTCTGCTCTCCTCTCGAGTCGGACGGGTATGTCTTGGAGCCCACTGAGTGGCTTAAAGGGAGTCAAACCTCCTCTGGTGTTTGGAGGGAGGACACGGGATTGCTCTCCAGGCAATGCAGGAAATGAAGGCCCTCATCTCCCGATGACTGGGGCGTCTCGTAGGTTTTCTCGGGCTGTGGCGCTAGTGTGGGGTTTCTCACGAAGTAAGCCTGGGAGCTCAGTGAGCCTCTCATGTGGTGCCAGGGCAGTCAGGTCTCTATGCACGTGGTGAGAGGGAGCCCGTCATTGTTCTCGAGTCATGGTAGGGGAATTGGGCCTGAAAACGTGTTAAAGAAGGACTCTTGAGGTCTTTCTTGGGTTGCAGCAGGAAACCCTGGGTTCCATCGACTTGTGCCAGTGACCTCAGGAAGCTTCTCAGCGTGCCTCTGAGAAGTCAGGGTCACTGTGGAGTTGGGAGGGGCCTCTCGGAACTCCATTGGGTTTGGTGCAATGGAAGAGGGCCTCATGACAAGTTGAGGCAGGAACCACAGGGTTCCTCTCCTGGCTTCGAATGCGCCGGATCTGACTCGGATCGCAGAGTCCCTGCAGAGTTGGGACAGGAGAGTCAGGCCTCGTCTTGTGTGGAGGAATGGAACTCCACTTGAATCTCGCCTTGTTCATGGGGTGACAGGCCACTTGTCGATTTGTATGTGGAACTTGCGGGTTTTTCTGGATGATGCACTGGGGTGTCACTGCCCCTTCGTGTTGTGCCTTGTTCCACAGGATTGCCTTCGTGTTGGGTTCTGCCATCGGGTTCTTATCAAGAGCGGACCAGGGAATCGGGGTCTTTTGGCATGCCGCACCACCCACGAGGCTATGTCTCGAATTTCCTCGTGAGACTGGCCTCATCTTGATGTGCGCCAGGAAGGTCGGGAACGCCTTCCAGACAAAGCAGGGGAATCGAACCTCCTGTCGCGATCAAGAGGGGAGAAGAGTCTCAGATGAAGTGGTGCCGGGAACCTCGGTGTTCTCCTCAAGTGAGACTGGTATGTCGGGGAACTTTTGGGGTCGCATCAAGGGTTCCAAGTAACTTTTCGCTCTTCAATACGGAACGTGGGACTTCTCTTGAGACGCTGTAGCGGGCAAGGGCCTCATCTTTCGAGGACGGGGGAACCACGTGGTTTTTCTTGAGTTGGGGCGGGATTCTCGAGTTACAACCGGGAATTCAGGCTTCCTCTTCAACTGGCCCAGGGAAGTCCAGTTTTCATTCGAATTGTGAGTTAGAACTGGGGATTGCTCTCGAGACACTGCAGGGCCAAATAGACCTCATCTAGGCTTGTGTCCAGGACCTAATGTTCCTCTGCTGCGGCGAAAGCAATCTCAGCATTGCATTCTCGACTCACCCGGGGAGTCAGGCCTCGTCTCGAGGGGAAGCCAAGGACACCGCTCTCCTGTCAAGTCGCGACGGGTATATCTTGGAGCTCACTGTGTGGCCTAAAATGAGTCAAGCCTCCTGTGGAGTTTGGAGAGAGGACTCAGGATTGCTCTCCAGGCCATACAGCAAAAGAAGGCCCTCATCTCGTGAGGACTGGGGCGTCTCGTGGGTATTCTCGAGCTGCGGCTCCAGTGTGGTGTTGCTCACGAGGTATAATGGGGAGCTCAGGGAGCCTCTCCTGTGGCGCCAGGGAAGTCAGGTTTCTATGCGTGTGGCTAGGGGGAGCGCGTCATTGCTCTCGAGTCATGGTAGGGGAATCGCACCTCAAGACGCGTTGAAGAAGGACTCTCGAGGTCTTTTACGGGTTGGGGCAGGAAACCCTTGGTTCCCTCGACTTGTGCCGGTGATCTCAGGAAGGTCTAAGTGTGCCTCTGAGAAGTCAGGGATACTGAGCAGTTGGGAGGGGTCTCCTGGGACTCCACTGGGTTCGGTGCAATGGAAGAGGGCCTCATCTCGAGTGGAGGCAGGAAACTCATGTTTCCTCTCCTGACTTCCCCTGGGCCAGATCTGACTCGGATCGCAGTTTCGCTGCAGAGTTCGAACAGGAGAGTCAGGCCTCGTCTTGTGTGGAGGAATGGAACTCTGCTTGCCTCTCCAGTTGTTCACGGGGTGACAGGTCACTTCTCGAGCTGTGTGTGGTACCTGCGGGGTTCTCCGGACGATACCCAGGGGTGTCAGTGCCCCTAAGTGTTGTGCCTTCATCAAAAGGGTTATCTTCAAAGAGGTGTCCGGGCATCAGGATCTTATCAAGAGCGGACCGGGAAATCGGGGTCTTTCGGCATGTGTCACCATCCACGTGGCTATGTCTCGAATATCCTCGTGAGACCGGCCTCATCCTGAGATGCACCGGGAAAGGTGGGAACCCCTTCAAGACAAAACAGGGGAATCGACCCTCCTGTCGCGATCAGGAGGGTAGAAGGGGCCCAGATGTAGTGGTGCTGGGAACCTCGGTGTTCTCCTCGAGTCAGACTGGTGTGTCGAGGAACTTTTGAGGGCGCATCAAGGGTGCCAATACCGTTTCGCACTTCAAGACGGAACGTGGGACTTCTCTTGAGACGCTGTAGGGGGCAAGGGCCTCATCTTGGGATGACAGGGGAACCACGTGGCATTTCTCGAGTTGTGGCGGGATTCTCGAGTTTCGACGGGGAATACAGTCTTCCTCATGTGTTGGGCCAGGGAAGTCCTATCTTCCTTTCGAGTTTAAAGGGAGAGCTGGGGATTGCTCTCGAGTCACTGCAGGGCAAAATAGACCTCATCTAGGCTTGTGTCCAGGACTTAATGCTCGTCCCTAGGGGCGACAGGGATCTTGGGGTTGCATACCAGACTCACCCGGGGAATCAGGCCTCGTCTCGAGGGGAAGCAAAGAACTCCGCTCTCGTTTTGAGTCGCGATGGGTATCTCTTGGAGCCCACTGTGTGCCCTAAAGGGAGTCAAGCCTCCTGTGGTGTTTGGATAGAGGAATCGGGATTCCTCTCCAGGCCGTGCAGGAAAAGAAGGCCCTCATCTCACGATGATGGCGGCGTCTCGTGGGTTTTCTAGACTGCCGCGCTAGTGCCGGGTTTCTGACGAGGTACGAGAGGGAGCTCAGGGAGCCTCTCGTGTGGCGCCAGGGAAGTCAGGTCCCCATGAGATGGCTAGGGGGAGCTCGTCATTGCTCTCGAGTCATGGTAGGGTAATCGGGCCTCAAGACGGGTTGAAGAAGGACTCTCAAGGTCTTTCTCGGGTCACTGCATAAAACCCAGGGTTCCCTTGACTTGTGCCTGCGACCTCAGGGAGCTTCTCAGAGTGCCTCTGAGAAGTCAGGGATACTGTGCAGTTTGGAGGGGCCTCTCGAGACTCCTCTGCATTTGGTGGAATGTAAGAGGGACTCATCTCGAGTTGAAGCAGGAACCTCAGTGTTCCTCTCCATTTCTGACTCAGATCGCAAGGTCCCTGCATGTTGGTACAGGAGAGTCAGGCCTCGTCTTTTCTCGAGGATGGGACTCCTCTTGCCTCTCGAGTTGTTCTCGAGGTGACAGGCCACTTGTCGAGCTGTGTGTGTAACCTGCCCGTTTTTCCAGATGATGCACAGGTGTGTTAGTGCCCCTTCGTGTTGTACCTTCATACTCAAGGCTGCCTTCCAAGTGGTGTCCGAGCATCGGATTCTTATCAAGAGCGGACCGGGAAATTGGAGTCTTTCAGCAAGTGGCACCACCCACAAAGCTACGTATCGAATTTCCCCATGAGACCGGCCTCATCCTGAGTTGTGCAGGGAAGGTCGGGCCCCCTTGCAGACAAAGCAGGGGAATCGACCCACCGGTCACGATCAGGAGGGGAGAAGGGGCTTAAATGAAGTGGTGCCGGGAACCTCGGTGTTCCCCTTGAGTGAGACCGGCGTGTTGGGGGACTTTTGGGGTCGCATCAAGGGTGCCAAGTACCGTTTCGCATTTCAAGACGGAACCTGGGACATCTTTTGAAACGCTGTAGCGGGCAAGGGCCTCATCTTGCGATGACGGGAGAACCACGTGGTTTTGCTCGAGTTGCGGCGGGATTCTCGAGTTATGACCGGGAATTTAGGCTTCCTCTTGTTGGCCTTGAAATCCAATCTTCCATTCGGGTTGCGAGGAGGAGCTGGGGATTGCGCTAGAGTCACTGCAGGGCAAAAGAGACCTAATCTAGGCTTGTGTCCAGGATCTAACGTTGCTCTCCAGGGGCGACAGGGATCTCGGGTTTGCATTCCAGACTCATCCGGGGAGTCAGTTCTCACCTCGAGGGTAAGCAAAGAATTCCGCTCTCGTCTCGAGTCGCGATGGGTATCTCTTGGAGCCCACTGTGTGTACTAAAGGGAGTCAAGCCTCCTGTGGAGTTTGGAGAGAGGACTCGGGATTGGACTCCAGGCCATGCAGGAAAAGAAGGCCCTCATCTCGAGATGACGGTGGCGTCTCGTGGGTTTTCTCGAGCTGCGGCGCCAGTGTGGGGTGTCTCATGAAGTACCACGGGGATCTCAGGGAGCCTCTTGTATGGCGCCAGGAAAATCCAGTATTCCATTCGAGTTGCAAGTTAGAACTGGGGATTGCTCTCCAGTCACTGCAGGGCAAAATAGACCTCATCTACGCTTGTGTCCAGGACCTAGTGTTCCACTACTGGGCCAACAGGGATCTCAGGGTTGCATTCTCGACTCACCCGGAGAGTCAGGCCTCGTCTTGAGGGGAAAAAAAGGACTCCGCTCTCCTGTCGAGTCGCGACGGGTATCTCTTGGAGCCCACTGCGTGGCGTAAAGGGAGTGAAGCCTCCTATGGAGTTTGGAGATGACTCGGGATTGTTTTCCTGGCCATGCAGGAAAAAAGGCCCTCATCTCGCGATGACGGGGGCGTCTCATGGGTTTTCTCCAGCTGCGGCGCCAGTATCAGATTTCTCACGAGGTACAACGGGGAGCTCAGAGAGCCTCTCGTGTGGTGCTAGGGACGTCAGGTCTCCGTGCGTGTGGTGAAGGGGAGTGCGTGATTGCTCTCGAGTCATAGTAGGCGAATCGGGCCTCAAGACGCATTGAAGAAGGACTCTTGAGGTCTTTCTTGGGTTGCGGCAGGGAACCCTGGGTTCCCTCGACTTCTGCAGGGGACCTTAGGGAACTTCCCACGGTGCCTCTGAGAGGTGAGGGATGCTGTGTAGTTGGCAGGGCCTCTCGGGACTCTGCTGGGTTCGGCGCAATGGAAGAGGGCCTCATCTCGAGGGGAGGCAGGAACGTCAGGCTTCCTCTCGGTTTCGGACTCCGACTGCACGGTCCCTGCAGTGTTGGGACAGGAGAGTCATGCCTCGTCTTGTCTGAGGAATGGAATTCTGGTTGCCTCTCGAGTTGTTCCGGGAGTTCCAGGCCCCTTGTCGAGCTGTGTGTAGACCCTGTGTGTTTTTCCGGATGATGCACGGGGGTGTCAGTGTCCCTTCGTGTTGTGCCTTCACCCACAGGGTTGCCTTCGAAGAGGTGTCCGGGCATCGGGTTCTTATCAAGAGCGGACCGGAAAATCGGAGTCGTTCGGAACGTGTCACCTCACACGTGGCTAGTCTCGAATTTCCTCCTGAGACCGGCCTCATCCTGAGGTGCGCCAGGAAGGCTGGGAACCCCTTCCAGACAAAGCAGGGGAATCGACTCTCCTGTCGTGATCAGGAGGGGAGAAGGGGCTCAGATGAAGTGGTGCCGGGACCCTCGGTGTTCCCCTCGAGGGAACGCAGCGTGTCGGGGAACTTTTGCGGTCGCATCAAGGGTGTCAAGTACCGTTTTGCCCTTCAGGGCGGAACATGGGACTTCCCTGGAGACACCGGGAACTTCGGTGTTCCCCTGGAGTGAGACCGGTATGTTGGGGAACTTTGGGGTCGCATCAAGGGTGCCAAGTAGCATTTCCAACTTTAAGATGGAACGTGGGACTTCTCTTGAGACTCTAGCTGGCAAGGGCCTCATATTGCGATGAAGGGGGAACCACATGGTTTTTAAGACTTGAGGCTGAATTCTCGAATTACGATGGGAAATTCAGACTTCCTCTTGTGTTGACCGTGGGAAGACCAATCTTCCATTCAAATTGTGAGGGAGAGATGGAGGTTGCTCGAGTCACTGTAGGGCAAAATAGACCTCATCTAGGCTTGTGTCTAGGACATAATGTTCCACTCCAGGGGTGACATGGATCTCGGGGTTGCATTCCAAACTCACCCGGGGAGTCAGGCCTCGTCTCCAGGGAAGCAAAGGACTCCGCTCTCCTCTCGAGTCGCACCGGGTATTTCTTGGACCCAACTGAGTGGCCTAAAGGGAGTCAATACTCCTGTGAAGTTTGGAGAGAGGACCAGGAATTGCTCTCCAGGTCAGGCAGGAAAAGAAGGCCCCCATCTCTCCTTGACGGGGGCATCTTGTGGTTTTTCTCGAACTGCGGCGCCAGTATGGGTTTTCTCACGAGGTACGATGGGGTACTCAGGGAGCCTCTTGTGTGGTACTAGGGAAGTCAGTTTTCCTGCTTGTGGCGAGGGGAGCGCGTCCTTGCTCTGGAGTCATGGTAGGGGAATCGGGCATCAAGAGACGTTGAAAAAGGACTCTCCAAGTCTTTCTCGTGTTACTTCAGTAAACTCTGGGTTCCCTCGACTTGTGCCAGTGACCTCAGGTAGCTTCTCAGGGAGCCTCTGAGAATTCAGGGATACTGTGGTGTTGGGAGGGGCCTCTCGGGACACCACTGAATTTGGTTCAATGGAAGAGGGCCTCTTCTCTAGTTGAGGCAGGAACCTCAGGGTTCCTCTCCATTTCTGACTCCAATTGCAGGGTCCCTGAAGAGTTGGGACAGGAGAGTAAGGCCTCGTCTTGTGTGAAGGAATGCAACTTCACTTGCCTCTCGAGTTGTTCACGAGGTGACAGTCCATATTTGGAGCTGTGAGTGGAATCGGCGGGTTTTTCCAGACGATGCATGGGGATGTCAGTGTCCCTTCGTGTTGTGCCTTCATCCACAGGGTTGCCTTCGAAGAGATGTCCGGGCGTCAGGTTCTTATCTAGAGTGGACCGGGAATTCGGGATCTTTCAGCATATGGCACCAACCATGAGGCTACTTTTCGAATTTCCTCATGAGACCGGCCTCATCCGGAGGTTCGCGGGGAACGTCGGGAACCCCTTGCAGACAAAACATGGGAATCGACCCTTCTGTCGCGATCAGGAGGGGTGAAGGGGCTCACAGGAAGTGGTGCTGTGAACTTTGGTGTTTCCCTCGAGTGAGACCGTATGTCAGGGAACTTTGGGGGTCGCATCAAGGGTGCCAAGTACCGTTTTGTACTTCAGGATGGAACGTGGGACTTCTCTTGATACGCTGTAGCGGCCAAGGGCCTCATCTTGCGATGTCGGGGGAGCCACGTGGTTTTTCTCGAGTTGCGGCGGGATTCTCGAGTTACGACGGGGATTTCAGGCTTCCTCTTGTGTTGGGCCAGGGAAGTCCAATCATCCATTCGAGTTGCGAGGGAGAGCTGGGGGTTGCGCTCGAGTCACTGCAGGGCAAAGGAGACCTCATCTAGGCTTGTGTCCAGGACCTAAAGTTCCTCTCCAAGGGCCACAGGGATCTCAGTTTTGCATTCCAGACTCACCCAGGGAGTCAGGCCTCATGTCGAAGGGAAGCAAAGGACTCCGCTCTCCTTTCGAGTCGCGACGGGCAAATCTTGGAGCCCACTTTGTGGCCTAAAGGGAGTCAAGCCTCTTGTGAAGTTTGGAGAAAAGACCAGGGATTGCTCTCCAGGTCAGGCAGGAAAAGAAGTCCCCAATCTCGCGATGACGGTGGGATTTCTCGAGCTGCGGCGCCAGTGTGGGGTTTCTCACGAGGTATGACGGGGAGCTCAGGGAGCCTCTCATGTGGCGCCAGGGAAGTCAGGTGTCCATGCCCATGGCGAGGGGGAGCGTGTCATTGCTCTCGAGTCATGGTAGGGGAATCCGTCCTCAAGACGCGTTGAAGACGGACTCTTGAGGTCTTTCTCGGGTTGCGGCAGGAGACCCTGTGTTCCCTCGACTTGTGCCGGTGACCTCAGGGAGTTTCTCAGGGTGCCTCTGAGAAGACACTGATACTGTGGAGTTGGGAGGGGCCTCTCGGGACTCCACTGGGTGTGGTATAATACAAGAGGGCCTCATCTCGTGTTGAGGAAGGAACCTCAGGGTTCCTCTCCATTTCAGACTCCGATCTCAGGATTCCTGCAGAGTTGGGACAGGAGAGTCAGGCCTCGTATTCTGTGGAGAAATGAAACTTAGCTTGCCTCTCGAGTTGTTCACGAGGTAACAGGTCACTTGTCGAGCTGTATGTGGAACCTGCAGAATTTTCCAAAAGATGCACGGGTGTTCAGGGTCCCTCCTTGTTGTGCCTTCATCCTACGGGATGCATTCCAAGAAGTGTACGGGCATCGGGTTCTTATTAATAGCTGACCAGGAAATGGGGTCTTTCCGCATGTGGCACCACCCACGAGGCTACATCTCCAATTTCCTCATGAGACCGGCCTCATCCTGATGTGCGCTGGGAAGATCGGTAACCCCTTCCACACAAAGCAGGAGAATCGACACTCCTGTTGCAATCAGGAGAGGAGAAGGGGCTCAAATGATGTGGTGCGGGGAACATGGGTGTTACCCTCGAGTGAGGCCTGTATGTTGGGGAACTTTGGGGGTGCCATCATGGGTGCCAAGTACCGTTTTGCACTTCAGTAGGAACGTGGGACTTCTTTTGAGACGCTGTGGCGGGCAAGGGCCTCATGCTGCGAAGACGATGGAACCACGTGGTTTTTCTCGAGTTGCGGCGGGATTCTCGAGTTACGACGTGGATTTCAGGCTTCCTCTTGTGTTGGCCCTGGGAAGCCCAAACTTCCCTTCGAGTTGCGAGGGAAAGCTGGATGTTGTGCTCGAATCACTGCAAGGCCAAAGAGACCTCATCTAGGCGTGTGTCCAGGACCTAATAGTCCTCTCAAGGGAAGACAAGGATCTCGGGATTGCACTCCAGTCTCCCCTGGGGAGTCAGGCCTCGCCTCGAGGGGAAGCAAAGGACTGCGCTCTCCTCTTGAGCCGCGACGCGGATCTCTTGGAGCCCACTGAGTCGCCTCAAGGGAGTCCATCCTACTCTTCAGTTTGGAGAGAGGACTCGGGATTGCCCTCCAGGCCAGGCAGGAAAAGAAGGCCCTCAGCTCGCGAGGACGGGGGCATCTCAGGGGTTTCCTCGAGCTGCGGCGCCCGTGGGGGTTTTCTCCCGAGGCACGACGAGGATCTCAGGGAGCCTCTCGTGCGGCACCAGGGAAGCCAGGTCTGCATGCGCGAGGCGAGGGGGAGCGCATCATTGCTCTCTAGTCCAGAGAGGGGACAAGGGCCTCAAGACACTTTGAAGAAGGACTATCGAGGTCTTTCTCGAGTGGCGGCGGGAAACCCTCATTTCCCTCGACTTCTGCAGAGGACCTGAGGGAACTTCCCAGGGTGCCTCTGAAAGGTGAGCGATGCTGTGGAGTTAGCGGGGCCTCTCGGGACTCCACTGGGGTTGGCGCAATGGAAGAGGACCTCATCTCGAGGGGAGGCAGGAACCTCAGGCTTCCTCTCTGTTTCTGACTCCGAACCTCCGACCTCAGGGTCCCTGCAGAGTTGGGAGCGGAGAGTTAGGCCTCGTCTTGTCTTAGGAAGGGATCTCCGCTTGCCTCTCGAGTTGCTCAGGGGGTCTCAGGCCCCTCTTCGAGCTGTGTGTGGAACCCACGGGTGTTTCTGGACGATGCACAGGAGTGTCCTTGCCCCTTCGTGTTGTGCCTTCACCCACAGGGTTGCCTTCGAAGAGGTGTCCGTGCAACGGGTTCTTCTCAAGAGTGGACCGGGAAATCGAGTTCGATCGGCATGTGGCACCAACCCCGTGGCTCATCTCGAATTTCCTCGTGCGGACGGCCTCATCCTGAGATGCGCCGGGAAGGCCGAGAATCCCTTCCAGACCACGAAGGGGAATCGACACTCCTGTCGCCATCAGGAGGGGAGAAGGGGCTCAGATGAAGTGGTGTCGGGACCCTTGGTGATTCCCTTGAGGGAACCTGGTGTGTCGGGGAACTTCTGGGCGTCGCATGAAAGGTGTCAGGTACTGTTTCGCACTGCAGGACGGAAACTGGGACTTCCCTAGAGACGCCATAGCGGGCAAGAGGCTCATCTTGCAAAGACGTTGGAACCACGTGGTTTTCCTCGAGTTGCGGCGGGATTCTCGAGTTACGACGGAGATCTCAGTCTTCCTCTTGGGTTGGCCCTGGGAAGCCCAATCTTCCCCTCGAGTGAGAGGGAAAGCTGGGGGGTGCGCTCGACTCACTGCAGGGCCCAAGAGACTCACCTAGGCGTGTGTCCGGGACCTAATATTCCTCTCCAGGGAAGGCAGGGATCTCGGGGTTGCATTCCAGGCTCCCCCGGGGAGTCAGGCCTCGTCTCGAGGGGAAGCCAAGGACTCCGCCCTCCTCTCGAGTCGCGACGCGGGTCTCTGGGAGCCCCCTGAGCGGCCTCAAGGGAGTCCAACCTCCTCTTCAGTTTGGAGACAGGACCCGGGATTGCTCTGCAGGCCATGCAGGAAAAGAAGGCCCTCAGCTCACGAGGACGGGGGCGTCTCAGGGGTTTCATCGAGCTGCGGTGCCCGTGGAGATTTTCTCCCGAGGCACGACGAGAATCTCAGGGAGCCTCTCGTGCGGCGCCAGGGAAGTCAGGTCTCCATGCGGTGGCGATGGGGATCGAGTCATGGCTCTCGAGTCACGGGAGGGGAATAGGGCCTCGAGACGCGTTGAAGGACTCTCGAGGTCTTTTTCGGAGGGCGGCGGGAAACCCTCGTGTCCCTCGCCTTCTGCCGGGGACCTTAGGGAACTTCCCAGGGTGCCTCTGAGAGGCGAGGGATCCTGTGGAGTTGGCGGGGCCTCTCGAGACTCCGCTGGGTCTGGCAAAACGGAAGAGGGCCTCACCTCGAGGGGAGGCAGGAACCCCAGGCTGCCTCTCCGTTTCGGACTCCGACCGCAGGGTCCCTGCAGAGTTGGGACAGGAGAGTCAGGCCTCGTCTTGTCTGAGGAAGGGAACCCCGCTGGCCTCTCGAGTTGCTCAGGGGGTCTCCGGCCCCTCGTCGAGCTGTGTGTGGAACCCGCGGGTCTTTGCGGACGATGCACGGGGGTGGCAGTGCCCCTTCGTGTTGTGCTTTCACCCACAGGGTTGCCTTCGAAGAGGGGTCCGGGCCTCGGGTCCTTCTCAAGAGCGGACCGAGGAATCGGGGGCGTTCGTCATGTGGCGCCACCCACGTGGCTTGTCTCAAATTTCCTCGTGAGACCGGCCTCATCCTGAGGGGCGCCGGGAAGGCCGGGAACCCCTTCCAGACCACGCAGGGGAATCGCCTCTCCTGTCGCGATCAGGAGGGGAGAAGGGGCTCAGAGGAAGCGGTGCGGGACCCTCGGAGTTCCCCTCGGGGGAACCCTGCGTGTCGGGGGACTCTTGGGGGTCGCAGGAAGGCTGTCAGGGACCGTTTCGCCCTTCAGGGCGGAACAGGGGACTTCCCTTGAGACGCCATGGCGGGCAAGGGCCTCATCTTGCCAAGAGGTGGGAACCACGGGGTTTTTCTCGAGTTGCGGCGGGATTCTCGAGTTACGACGGGGATCTCAGCCTTCCCCTTGGGTTGGCCCTGGGAAGCCCAATCTTCCCCTCGGGTTGCGAGGGAAAGCTGGGGGTTGCGCTCGAGTCACTGCAGGGCCGAAGAGACCTCACCTAGGCGTGTGTCCGGGACCTAATATTCCTCTCCAGGGAAAGCAGGGATCTCGGGGTTGCATTCCAGGCTCCCCTGGGGAGTCAGGCATCGTCTCGAGGGGAAGCCAAGGACTCCGCTCTCCTCTCCAGTCGCGACGCGTGTCACTTGGAGCTCCCTGAGCGGCCTCAAGGGAGTCCAGCCTCCTCTTCCGTTTGGAGAGAGGACCCGGGATTGCTCTCCAGGCCATGCAGGAAAAGAAGGCCCTCAGCTCGCGAGGACGGGGGTGTTTCAGGGGTTTCCACGAGCTGCGGCGCCCGTGGGGGTTTTCTCCCGAGGCACGACGAGGATCTCAGGGAGCCTCTCGTGCGGCGCCAGGGAAGTCAGGTCTCCATGCGCGTGGCGACGGGGAGCGCGTCCTGTCCCTCGAGTCACGGGAGGGGACTAGGGCCTCGAGACGCGTTGAAGAAGGACTCTCGAGGTCTTTCTCGGGGGGCGGCGGGAAACCCTCTTTTCCCTCGCCTTCTGCCGGGGACTTTAGGGAACTTCCCAGGGTGCATCTGAGAGGCGAGGGATCCTGTGGAGGTGGCGGGGCCCCTCGGGACTCCACTGGGTCTGGCGCAACGGAAGAGGGCCTCACCTCGAGGGGAGGCAGGAATCTCAGGCTTCCTCTCCGTTTCGGACTCCGACCGCAGGGTCCCTGCAGAGTTGGGACAGGAGAGTCAGGCCTCGTCTTGTCTGAGGAAGGGAACCCCGCTGGCCTCTCGAGTTGCTCAGGGGGTCTCAGGCCCCTCGTCGAGCTGTGTGTGGAACCCGAGGGTCTTTGCGGACGATGCACGGGGGTGCCAGAGCCCTTCGTGTTGTGCCTTCACCCACAAGGTTGCCTTCGAAGAGGGGTCCGGGCCTCGGATCCTTCTCAAGAGCGGACCGGGGAATCGGGGGCGTTCGGCATGTGGCCCCACCCTCGTGGCTCGTCTCGAATTTCCTCGTGAGACCGGCCTCATCCTGAGGTGCGCCGGGAAGGCCGGGAACCCCTTCCAGAGCACGCAGGGTAATCGCCTCTCCTGTCTCGATCAGGAGGGGAGAAGCGGCTTAGAGTAAGCGGTGCCGGGACCCTCTGTGTGGCCCTCGGGGTAAACCGGCGTGTCGGGGGACTTTTGGGGGTCTCAGGAAGGCTGTCAGGGACCGTTTCGCCCTTCAGGGCGGAACAGGGGACTTCCATTGAGATGCCGTGGCGGGCAAGGGCCTCATCTTGCCAAGAGGTGGGAACCACGTGGTTTGTCTCGAGTTGCGGCGGGATTCTCGAGTTACGACGGGGATCTCAGCCTTCCCCTTGGGTTGGCCCTGGGAAGCCCAAACTTCCCCTCGGGTTGCGAGGGACAGCTGGGGGTTGCGCTAGAGTTACTGCAGGGCCGAAGAGACGTCACCTAGGCGTGTGTCTGGGATCAAATATTCCTCTCCAGGGAAGGCAGGGATCTCGGGGTTGCATTTCAGGCTCCCCCGGGGAGTCAGGCCTCGTCTCGAGGGGAAGCCAAGGACTCCGCTCTCCTCTCGAGTCGCGACGCGGGTCTCTTGGAGCCCCCTGAGCGGCCTCAAGGGAGTCCAGCCTCCTCTTCCGTTTGGAGAGAGGACCCGGGATTGCTCTCCAGGCCATGCAGGAGAAGAAGGCCCTCAGCTCGCGAGGACGGTGGCGTCTCAGGGGTATCCTCGAGCTGCGGCGCCCGTGGGGTTTTCTCCCGAGGCACGACGAGGATCTCAGGGAGCCTCTCGTGCGGCGCCAGGGAAGTCAAGTCTCCATGCGCGTGGCGAGGGGGAGCGCGTCCTGGCTCTCGAGTCACGGGAGGGGACTAGGGCCTCGAGACGCGTTGAAGAAGGACTCTCGAGGTCTTTCTGGGGGGCGGCGGGAAACCGTCGTTTCCCTCGCCTTCTGCCGGGGACCTTAGCGAACTTGCCAGGGTGCCTCTGAGAGGCGAGGGATCCTGTGGAGGTGGCGGGGCGCCTCGGGACACCGCTGGGTCTGGCGCAACGGAAGAGGGCCTCACCTCGAGGGGAGGCAGGAACCTCAGGCTTCCTCTCCGTTTCGGACTCCGACCGCAGGGTCCCTGCAGAGTTGGGACAGGAGAGTCAGGCCTCGTCTTGTCTGAGGAAGGGAACCCCGCTGGCCTCTCGAGTTGCTCAGGGGGTCTCAGGCCCCTCGTCGAGCTGTGTGTGGAACCCGCGGGTCTTTGCGGACGATGCACGGGGGTGGCAGTGCCCCTTCGTGTTGTGCCTTCCCCCCCAGGGTTGCCTTCGACGAGGGGTCCGGGCCTCGGGTCCTTCTCAAGGGCGGACCGGGGAATCGGGGGCGTTCGGCATGTGGCCTCACCCACGTGGCTCGTCTCGAATTTCCTCGTGAGACCGGCCTCATCCTGAGGTGTGCCGGGAAGGCCGGGAACCCCTTCCAGACCACGCAGGGGAATCGCCTCTCCTGTCGCGGTCAGGAGGGGAGAAGGGGCTCAGAGGAAGCGGTGCCGGGACCCTCGGTGTTCCCCTCGAGGGAACCCGGCGTGTCGGGGGACTTTTGGGGGTCGCAGGAAGGCTGTCAGGGACCGTTTCGCCCTTCAGGGCGGAACAGGGGACTTCTCTTGAGACGCCGTGGCGGGCAAGGGCCTCATCTTGCCAAGAGGTGGGAACCACGTGGTTTTTCTCGAGTTGCGGCGGGATTCTCGAGTTACGACGGGGATCTCAGTCTTCCCCTTGGGTTGGCCTGGGAAGCCCAATCTTCCCCTCGGGTTGCGAGGGAAAGCTGGGGGTTGCGCTCGAGTCACTGCAGGGCCGAAGAGACCTCACCTAGGCGTGTGTCCGGGACCTAATATTCCTCTGCAGGGAAGGCAGGGATCTCGGGGTTGCATTCCAGGCTCCCCCGGGGAGTCAGGCCTCGTCTCGAGGGGAAGCCAAGGACTCCGCTCTCCTCTCGAGTCGCGACGCGGGTCTCTTGGAGCCCCCTGAGCGGCCTCAAGGGAGTCCAGCCTCCTCTTCCGTTTGGAGAGAGGACCCGGCATTGCTCTCCAGGCCATGCAGGGAAAGAGGGCCCTCAGCTCGCGAGGCCGGGGGCGTCTCAGGGGTTTCCTCGAGCTGCGGCGCCCGTGGGGGTTTTCTCCTGAGGCACGACGAGGATCTCAGGGAGCCTCTCGTGCGGCGCCAGGGAGGTCAGGTCTCCATGCGCGTGGCGAGGGGGAGCGCGTCCTGGCTCTCGAGTCACGGGAGGGGACTAGGGCCTCGAGACGCGTTGAAGAAGGACTCTCGAGGTCTTCCTCGGGGGGGCGGCGGGAAACCCTCGTGTCCCTCGCCTTCTGCCGGGGACCTTAGGGAACTTGCCAGGGTGCCTCTGAGAGGCGAGGAATCCTGTGGAGGTGGCGGGGCCCCTCGGGACTCCGCTGGGTCTGGCGCAACGGAAGAGGGCCTCACCTCGAGGGGAGGCAGGAACCTCAGGCTTCCTCTCCGTTTCGGACTCCGACCGCAGGGTCCCTGCAGAGTTGGGACAGGAGAGTCAGGCCTCGTCTTGTCTGAGGAAGGGAACCCCGCTGGCCTCTCGAGTTGCTCAGGGGGTCTCAGGCCCCTCGTCGAGCTGTGTGTGGAACCCGCGGGTCTTTGCGGACGATGCACGGGGGTGGCAGTGCCCCTTCGTGTTGTGCCTTCCCCCCCAGGGTTGCCTTCGACGAGGGGTCCGGGCCTCGGGTCCTTCTCAAGGGCGGACCGGGGAATCGGGGGCGTTCGGCACGTGGCCCCACCCACGTGGCTCGTCTCGAATTTCCTCGTGAGAACGGCCTCATCCTGAGGTGCGCCGGGAAGGCCGGGATCCCCTTCCAGACCACGCAGGGGAATCGCCTCTCCTGTCGCGATCAGGAGGGGAGAAGGGGCTCAGAGGAAGCGGTGCCGGGACCCTCGGTGTTCCCCTCGAGGGAACCCGGCGTGTCGGGGTACTTTTGGGGGTCGCAGGAAGGCTGTCAGGGACCGTTTCGCCCTTCAGGGCGGAACAGGGGACTTCCCTTGATACGCCGTGGCGGGCAAGGGCCTCATCTTGCCAAGAGGTGGGAACCACGTGGTTTTTCTCGAGTTGCGGCGGGATTCTCGAGTTACGACGGGGATCTCAGCCTTCCCCTTGGGTTGGCCCTGGGAACCCCAATCTTCCCCTCGGGTTGCGAGGGAAAGCTGGGGGTTGCGCTCGAGTCACTGCAGGGCCGAAGAGACCTCACCTAGGCGTGTGTCCGGGACCTAATATTCCTCTCCAGGGAAGGCAGGGATCTCGGGGTTGCATTCCAGGCTCCCCCGGGGAGTCAGGCCTCGTCTCGAGGGGAAGCCAAGGACTCCGCTCTCCTCTCGAGTCGCGACGCGGGTCTCTTGGAGCCCCCTGAGCGGCCTCAAGGGAGTCCAGCCTCCTCTTCCGTTTGGAGAGAGGATCCGGGATTGCTCTCCAGGCCATGCAGGAAAAGAAGGCCCTCAGCTCGCGAGGACGGGGGCGTCTCAGGGGTTTCCTCGAGCTGCGGCGCCCGTGGGGGTTTTCTCCCGAGGCACGACGCGGATCTCAGGGAGCCTCTCGTGCGGCGCCAGGGAAGTCAGGTCTCCATGCGCGTGGCGAGGGGGAGCGCGTCCTGGCTCTCGAGTCACGGGAGGGGACTAGGGCCTCGAGACGCGTTGAAGAAGGACTCTCGAGGTCTTCCTCGGGGGGCGGCGGGAAACCCTCGTGTCCCTCGCCTTCTGCCGGGGACCTTAGGGAACTTCCCAGGGTGCCTCTGAGAGGCGAGGGATCCTGTGGAGGTGGCGGGGCCCTTCGGGACTCGCTGGGTCTGGCGCAACGGAAGAGGGCCTCACCTCGAGGGGAGGCAGGAACCTCAGGCTTCCTCTCCGTTTCGGACTCCGACCGCAGGGTCCCTGCAGAGTTGGGACAGGAGAGTCTGGCCTCGTCTTGTCTGAGGAAGGGAACCCCGCTGGCCTCTCGAGTTGCTCAGGGGGTCTCAGGCCCCTCGTCTAGCTGTGTGTGGAACCCGCGGGTCTTTGCGGACGATGCACGGGGGTGGCAGTGCCCCTTCGTGTTGTGCCTTCCCCCCCAGGGTTGCCTTCGAAGAGGGGTCCGGGCCTCGGGTCCTTCTCAAGGGCGGACCGGGGAATCAGGGGCGTTCGGCATGTGGCCCCACCCACGTGGCTCGTCTCGAATGTCCTCGTGAGACCGGCCTCATCCTGAGGTGCGCCGGGAAGGCCGGGAACCCCTTCCAGACCACGCAGGGGAATCGCTTCTCCTGTCGCGGTCAGGAGGGGAGAAGGGGCTCAGAGGAAGCGGTGCCGGGACCCTCGGTGTTCCCCTCGAGGGAACCCGGCGTGTTGGGGGACTTTTGGGGGTCTCAGGAAAGCTGTCAGGGACCGTTTCGCCCTTCAGGGCGGAACAGGGGACTTCCCTTGAGACGCCGTGGCGGGCAAGGGCCTGATCTTGCCAAGAGGTGGGAACCACGTGGTTTTTCTCGAGTTGCGGCGGGATTCTCGAGTTACGACGGGGATCTCAGCCTTCCCCTTGGGTTGGCCCTGGGAAGCCCAATCTTCCCCTCGGGTTGCGAGGGAAAGCTGGGGGTTGCGCTCGAGTCACTGCAGGGCCGAAGAGACCTCACCTAGGCGTGTGTCCGGGACCTAATATTCCTCTCCAGGGAAGGCAGGGATCTCGGGGTTGCATTCCAGGCTCCCCCGGGAGTCAGGACTCGTCTCGAGGGGAAGCCAAGGACTCCGCTCTCCTCTCGAGTCGCGACGCGGGTCTCTTGGAGCCCCCTGAGCGGCCTCAAGGGAGTCCAGCCTCCTCTTCCGTTTGGAGAGAGGACCCGGGATTGCTCTCCAAGCCATGCAGGAAAAGAAGGCCCTCAGCTCGCGAGGACGGGGGCGTCTCAGGGGTTTCCTCGAGCTGCGGCGCCCGTGGGGGTTTTCTCCCGAGGCACGACGTGGATCTCAGGGAGCCTCTCGTGCGGCGCCAGGGAAGTCAGGTCTCCATGCGCGTGGCGAGGGGGAGCGCGTCCTGGCTCTCGAGTCACGGGAGGGGACTAGGGCCTCGAGACGCGTTGAAGAAGGACTCTCGAGGTCTTTCTCGGGGGGCGGCGGGAAACCCTCGTGTCCCTCGCCTTCTGCCGGGGACCTTAGGGAACTTCCCAGGGTGGCTCTGAGAGGCGAGGGATCCTGTGGAGGTGGCAGGGCTCCTCGGGACTCCGCTGGGTCTGGCGCAACGGAAGAGGGCCTCACCTCGAGGGGAGGCAGGAACCTCAGGCTTCCTCTGCGTTTCGGACTCCGACCGCAGGGTCCCTGCAGAGTTGGGACAGGAGAGTCAGGCCTCGTCTTGTCTGAGGAAGGGAACCCCGCTGGCCTCTCGAGTTGCTCAGGGGGTCTCAGGCCCCTCGTCGAGCTGTGTGTGGAACCCGCGGGTCTTTGCGGACGATGCCCGGGGGTGGCAGTGCCCCTTCGTGTTGTGCCTTCACCCACAGGGTTGCCTTCGAAGAGGGGTCCGGGCCTCGGGTCCTTCTCAAGAGCGGACCGGGGTATCGGGGGCGTTCGGCATGTGGCCCCACCCACGTGGCTCGTCTCGAATTTCCTCGTGAGACCGGCCTCATCCTGAGGTGCGCCGCGAAGGCCGGGAACCCCTTCCAGACCACGCAGGGGAATCGCCTCTCCTGTCGCGATCAGGAGGGGAGAAGGGGCTCAGAGGAAGCGGTGCCGGGACCCTCGGTGTTCCCCTCCAGGGAACCCGGCGTGTCGGGGGACTTTTGGTGGTCGCAGGAAGGCTGTCAGGGACCGTTTCGCCCTTCAGGGCGGAACAGGGGACTTCCCTTGAGACGCCGTGGCGGGCAAGGGCCTCATCTTGCCAAGAGGTGGGAACCACGTGGTTTTTCTCGAGTTGCGGCGGGATTCTCGAGTTACAACGGGGATCTCAGCCTTCCCCTTGGGTTGGCCCTGGGAAGCCCAATCTTCCCCTCGGGTTGCGAGGGAAAGCTGGGGGTTGCGCTCGAGTCACTGCAGGGCCGAAGAGACCTCACCTAGGCGTGTGTCTGGGACCTACTCTTCCTCTCCAGGGAAGGCAGGGATCTCGGGGTTGCATTCCAGGCTCCCCCGGGGAGTCAGGCCTTGTGTCGAGGGGAAGCCAAGGACTCCGCTCTCCTCTCGAGTCGCGACGCGGGTCTCTTGGAGCCCCCTGAGCGGCCTCAAAGGAGTCCAGCCTCCTCTTCCGTTTGGAGAGAGGACCCGGGATTGCTCTCCAGGCCATGCAGGAAAAGAAGGCCCTCAGCTCGCGAGGACGGGGGCGTCTCAGGGGTTTCCTCGAGCTGCGGCGCCCGTGGGGGTTTTCTCCCGAGGCACGACGAGGATCTCAGGGAGCCTCTCGTGCGGTGCCAGGGAAGTCAGGTCTCCATGCGCGTGGCGAGGGGGAGCGCGTCCTGGCTCTCGAGTCACGGGAGGGGACTAGGGCCTCGAGACGCGTTGAAGAAGGACTCTCGAGGTCTTCCTCGGGGGGCGGCGGGAAACCCTCGTGTCCCTAGCCTTCTGCCGGGGACCTTAGGGAACTTCCCAGGGTGCCTCTGAGAGGCGAGGGATCCTGTCGAGGTGGCGGGGCCCCTCGGGACTCCGCTGGGTCTGGCGCAACGGAAGAGGGCCTCACCTCGAGGGGAGGCAGGAACCTCAGGCTTCCTCTCCGTTTGGGACTCCGACCGCAGGGTCCCTGCAGAGTTGGGACAGGAGAGTCAGGCCTCGTCTTGTCTGAGGAAGGGAACCCCGCTGGCCTCTCGAGTTGCTCAGGGGGTCTCAGGCCCCTCGTCGAGCTGTGTGTGGAACCCGCGGGTCTTTGCGGACGATGCACGGGGGTGGCAGTGCCCCTTCGTGTTGTGCCTTCCCCCCCAGGGTTGCCTTCGAAGAGGGGTCCGGGTCTCGGGTCCTTCTCAAGGGCGGACCGGGGAATCGGGGGCGTTCGGCATGTGGCCCCACACACGTGGCTCGTCTCGAATTTCCTCGTGAGACAGGCCTCATCCTGAGGTGCGCCGGGAGGGCCGGGAAACCCTTCCAGACCACGCAGGGGAATCGCCTCTCCTGTCACGATCAGGAGGGGAGAAGCGGCTCAGAGGAAGCGGTGCCGGGACCCTCGGTGTTCCCCTCGAGGGAACCCGGCGTGTCGGGGGACTTTTGGGGGTCGCAGGAAGGCTGTCAGGGACCGTTTCGCCCTTCAGTGCGGAACAGGGGACTTCCCTTGAGGCGCCGTGGCGGGCAAGGGCCTGATCTTGCCAAGAGGTGGGAACCACGTGGTTTTTCTCGAGTTGCGGCGGGATTCTCGAGTTACGACGGGGATCTCAGCCTTCCCCTTGGGTTGGCCCTGGGAAGCCCAATCTTCCCCTCGGGTTGCGAGGGAAAGCTGGGGGTTGCGCTCGAGTCACTGCAGGGCCGAAGAGACCTCACCTAGGCGTGTGTCCGGGACCTAATATTCCTCTGCAGGGAAGGCAGGGATCTCGGGGTTGCATTCCAGGCTCCCCCGGGGAGTCAGGCCTCGTCTCGAGGGGAAGCCAAGGACTCCGCTCTCCTCTCGAGTCGCGACGCGGGTCTCTTGGAGCCCCCTGAGCGGCCTCAAGGGAGTCCTGCCTCCTCTTCCGTTTGGAGAGAGGACCCGGGATTGCTCTCCAGGCCATGCAGGAAAAGAAGGCCCTCAGCTCGCGAGGACGGGGGCGTCTCAGGGGTTTCCTCGAGCTGCGGCGCTCGTGGGGGTTTTCTCCTGAGGCACGACGAGGATCTCAGGGAGCCTCTCGTGCGGCGCCAGGGAAGTCAGGTCTCCATGCGCGTAGCGAGGGTGAGCGCGTCCTGGCTCTCGAGTCACGGGAGGGGACTAGGGCCTCGAGACGCGTTGAAGAAGGACTCTCGAGGTCTTTGTCGGGGGTCGGCGGGAAACCCTCGTGTCCCTCGCCTTCTGCCGGGGACCTTAGGGAACTTCCCAGGGTGCCTCTGAGAGGCGAGGGATCCTGTGGAGGTGGCGGGGCCCCTCGGGCCTCCGCTGGGTCTGGCGCAACGGAAGAGGGCCTCACCTCGAGGGGAGGCAGGAACCTCAGGCTTCCTCTCCGTTTCGGATTCCGACCGCAGGGTCCCTGCAGAGTTGGGACAGGAGAGTCAGGCCTCGTCTTGTCTGAGGAAGGGAACCCCGCTGGCCTCTCGAGTTGCTCAGGGGGTCTCAGGCCCCTCGTCGAGCTGTGTGTGGAACCCGCGGGTCTTTGCGGACGATGCACGGGGGTGGCAGTGCCCCTTCGTGTTGTGCCTTCCCCCCCAGGGTTGCCTTCGAAGAGGGGTCCGGGCCTCGGGTCCTTCTCAAGGGCGGACCGGGGAATCGGGGGCGTTCGGCATGTGGCCCCACCCACGTGGCTCGTCTCGAATTTCCTCGTGAGACCGGCCTCATCCTGAGGTGCGCCGGGAAGGCCGGGAACCCCTTCCAGACCACGCAGGGGAATCGCCTCTCCTGTCGCGATCAGGAGGGGAGAAGGGGCTCAGAGGAAGCGGTGCCAGGACCCTCGGTGTTCCCCTCGAGGGAACCCGGCGTGTCGGGGGACTTTTGGGGGTCGCAGGAAGGCTGTCAGGGACCGTTTCGCCCTTCAGGGCGGAACAGGGGACTTCCCTTGAGACGCCGTGGCGGGCAAGGGCCTGATCTTGCCAAGAGGTGGGAACCACGTGGTTTTTCTCGAGTTGCGGCGGGATTCTCGAGTTACAACGGGGATCTCAGCCTTCCCCTTGGGTTGGCCCTGGGAAGCCCAATCTTCCCCTCGGGTTGCGAGGGAAAGCTGGGGGTTGCGCTCGAGTCACTGCAGGGCCGAAGAGACCTCACCTAGGCGTGTGTCCGGGACCTACTATTCCTCTCCAGGGAAGGCAGGGATCTCGGGGTTGCATTCCAGGCTCCCCCGGGGAGTCAGGCCTCGTGTCGAGGGGAAGCCAAGGACTCCGCTCTCCTCTCGAGTCGCGACGCGGGTCTCTTGGAGCCCCCTGAGCGGCCTCAAGGGAGTCCAGCCTCCTCTTCCGTTTGGAGAGAGGACCCGGGATTGCTCTCCAGGCCATGCAGGAAAAGAAGGCCCTCAGCTCGCGAGGACGGGGGCTTCTCAGGGGTTTCCTCGAGCTGCGGCGCCCGTGGGGGTTTTCTCCCGAGGCACGACGAGGATCTCAGGGAGCCTCTCGTGCGGCGCCAGGGAAGTCAGGTCTCCATGCCCGTCGCGAGGGGGAGCGCGTCCTGGCTCTCGAGTCACGGGAGGGGACTAGGGCCTCGAGACGCTTTGAAGAAGGACTCTCGAGGTCTTCCTAGGGGGGCGGCGGGAAACCCTCGTGTCCCTCGCCTTCTGCCGGGGACCTTAGGGAACTTCCCAGGGTGCCTCTGAGAGGCGAGGGATCCTGTGGAGGTGGCGGGGCCCCTCGGGACTCCGCTGGGTCTGGCGCAACGGAAGAGGGCCTCACCACGATTGGAGGCAGGAACCTCAGGCTTCCTCTCCGTTTGGGACTCCGACCGCAGGGTCCCTGCAGAGTTGGGACAGGAGAGTCAGGCCTCGTCTTGTCTGAGGAAGGGAACCCCGCTGGCCTCTCGAGTTGCTCAAGGGGTCTCAGGCCCCTCGTCGAGCTGTGTGTGGAACCCGCGGGTCTTTGCGGACGATGCACGGGGGTGGCAGTGCCCCTTCGTGTTGTGCCTTCACGCACAGGGTTGCCTTCGAAGAGGGGTCCGGGCCTCGGGTCCTTCTCAAGGGCGGACCGGGGAATCGGGGGCGTTCGGCATGTGGCCCCACCCACGTGGCTCGTCTCGAATTTCCTCGTGAGACCGGCCTCATCCTGAGGTGCGCCGGGAAGTCCGGGAACCCCTTCCAGACCACGCAGGGGAATCGCCTCTCCTGTCGCCATCAGGAGGGGAGAAGGGGCTCAGAGGAAGCGGTGCCGGGACCCTCGGTGTTCCCCTCGAGGGAACCCGGCGTGTCGGGGGACTTTTGGGGGTCGCAGGAGGGCTGTCAGGGACCGTTTCGCCCTTCAGGGCGGAACAGGGGACTTCCCTTGAGACGCTGTAGGGGGCAAGGGCCTCATCTTGGGATGACGGGGGAACCACGTGGCGTTTCTCGAGTTGTGGCGGGATTCTCGAGTTTTGACGGGGAATACAGTCTTCCTCATGTGTTGGGCCAGGGAAGTCCTATCTTCCATTCGAGTTTAAAGGGAGAGCTGGGGATTGCTCTCGAGTCACTGCAGGGCAAAATAGACCTCATCTAGGCTTGTGTCCAGGACTTAATGCTCGTCCCTAGGGGAGACAGGGATCTTGGGGTTGCATACCAGACTCACCCGGGGAATCAGGCCTCGTCTTGAGGGGAAGCAAAGAACTCCGCTGTCCTTTTGAGTCGCGATGGGTATCTCTTGGGGCCAATTTGTGCCCTAAAGGGAGTCAAGCCTCCTGTGGTGTTTGGATAGAGGACTCGGGATTCCTCTCCAGGCCATGCAGGAAAAGAAGGCCCTCATCTCGCGATGATGGCGGCGTCTCGTGGGTTTTCTAGACTGCTGCGCTAGTGCCGGGTTTCTGACGAGGTACGAGAGGGTGCTCAGGGAGCCTCTCGTGTGGCGCCAGGGAAGTCAGGTCCCCATGAGATGGCTAGGGGGAGCTCGTCATTGCTCTCGAGTCATGGTAGGGTAATCGGGCCTCAAGACGGGTTGAAGAAGGACTCTCGAGGTCTTTCTCGGGTCACTGCATAAAACCCAGGGTTCCCTTGACTTGTGCCTGCGACCTCAGGGAGCTTCTCAGAGTGCCTCTGAGAAGTCAGGGATACTGTGCAGTTTGGAGGGGCCTCTCGAGACTCCTCTGCATTTGGTGGAATGTAAGAGGGACTCATCTCGAGTTGAAGCAGGAACCTCAGTGTTCCTCTCCATTTCTGACTCAGATCGCAAGGTCCCTGCATGTTGGTACAGGAGAGTCAGGCCTCGTCTTTTCTGGAGGATGGGACTCCTCTTGCCTCTCGAGTTGTTCTCGAGGTGACAGGCCACTTGTCGAGCTGTGTGTGTAACCTGCCCGTTTTTCCGGATGATGCACAGGTGTGTTAGTGCCCCTTCGTGTTGTACCTTCATACTCAAGGCTGCCTTCCAAGAGGTGTCCGAGCATCGGATTCTTATCAAGAGCGGACCGGGAAATTGGAGTCTTTCGGCAAGTGGCACCACCCACAAAGCTACGTATCGAATTTCCCCATGAGACCGGCCTCATCCTGAGTTGTGCAGGGAAGGTCGGGCCCCCTTGCAGACAAAGCAGGGGAATCGACCCACCGGTCACGATCAGGAGGGGAGAAGGGGCTTAAATGAAGTGGTGCCGGGAACCTCGGTGTTCCCCTTGAGTGAGACCGGCGTGTTGGGGGACTTTTGGGGTCGCATCAAGGGTGCCAAGTACCGTTTCACATTTCAAGACGGAACCTGAGACATCTTTTGAAACGCTGTAGCGGGCAAGGGCCTCATCTTGCGATGACGGGAGAACCACGTGGTTTTGCTCGAGTTGCGGCGGGATTCTCGAGTTATGACCGGGAATTTAGGCTTCCTCTTGTTGGCCTTGAAATCCAATCTTCCATTCGGGTTGCGAGGGGGAGCTGGGGATTGCGCTAGAGTCACTGCAGGGCAAAAGAGACCTAATCTAGGCTTGTGTCCAGGATCTAACGTTGCTCTCCAGGGGCGACAGGGATCTCGGGTTTGCATTCCAGACTCATCCGGGGAGTCAGTTCTCACCTCGAGGGTAAGCAAAGAATTCCGCTCTCGTCTCGAGTCGCGATGGGTATCTCTTGGAGCCCACTGTGTGTACTAAAGGGAGTCAAGCCTCCTGTGGAGTTTGGAGAGAGGACTCGGGATTGGACTCCAGGCCATGCAGGAAAAGAAGGCCCTCATCTCGAGATGACGGTGGCGTCTCGTGGGTTTTCTCGAGCTGCGGCGCCAGTGTGGGGTGTCTCATGAAGTACCACGGGGATCTCAGAGAGCCTCTTGTATGGCGCCAGGAAAATCCAGTATTCCATTCGAGTTGCAAGTTAGAACTGGGGATTGCTCTCCAGTCACTGCAGGGCAAAATAGACCTCATCTACGCTTGTGTCCAGGACCTAGTGTTCCACTACTGGGCCAACAGGGATCTCAGGGTTGCATTCTCGACTCAGCCGGAGAGTCAGGCCTCGTCTTGAGGGGAAAAAAAGGACTCCGCTCTCCTGTCGAGTCGCGACGGGTATCTCTTGGAGCCCACTGCGTGGCGTAAAGGGAGTGAAGCCTCCTATGGAGTTTGGAGATGACTCGGGATTGTTTTCCTGGCCATGCAGGAAAAAAGGCCCTCATCTCGCGATGACGGGGGCGTCTCATGGGTTTTCTCGAGCTGCGGCGCCAGTGTAGGGTTTCTCACGAGATATGATGGGGAGTTAAGGGAGCCTCTCGTGCGGCGCCAGAGAAGCCTGACTCCATGCGTGTGGCCAGGCAGATCGCGTCATTGCTCTCGAATCATGGGAGGGACTAGGGCCTCAAGAGGCATTTAAGAAGGACTCTCAAGGACTTTCTTGGGTTGGGGCGAGAAACACTCGTTTCCATCGACCTCTACAGGGGACCTTAGGGAACTTCCCAGGTGCCTCTGAGAGGTGAGGGATACTGAGGAGTTAGAGGGGCCTCTCGGGACTCCACTAGGTTTGACGAAATGAAAGAGGGCCTCATCTCGATTGGAGGCAGGAACCTCAGGCTTCCTCTCCATTTCTGACTCCGACCGCAGGGTCCCTGCAGAGTTGGGACAGGAGAGTCAGGCCTCGTCTTGTCTGAGTAACGGAACTCTGCTTGCCTCTCGAGTCGTTCAGGGGGTCTCAGGGCCCTTGACAAGCTGTGTGTGGAACCTGCGGGTGTTTCCAGAAGATGCATGGGGGAGTCAGTGCCCCTTCGTTTTGTGCCTTCCCCTACAGGGTTGCCTTCAAAGAGGTGTCCGGGCATCGGGTTCATTTCAAGAGCGGACCGGGAAATCGGGGTCATTCTGCATGTGGCACCACCCACGTGGCTCATCTCGAATTTCCTCGTGAGACCAGCATCATCCTGAGGTGCGCAGGGAAGGCCGGGAACACCTTCCACACAAAGTAGGGGAATCGATTCTCCTGTCGCGATCAGGAGGGGAGATGGGGTTCAGATGAAGTGGTGCCGGGACCCTCGGTGTTCCACTCGAGGGAACCTGGCGTTTCAGGGAACTTTAGGGGTTACATCAAGGGAGCCAAGTACCGTTTCCCACTTCAGGACGGAACATGGGACTTCCCTGGAGACGCTGTAGCGGGCAAGGGCCTCATCCTGTGAAGACGTTGGAACCACGTCGTTTTTCTCGAGTTGCATCGGGATTCTCGAAAACGACAGGAATTTCAGGCTTCCTCTTGGGTTGGCCCTGGGAAGACCAATCTTCAATTCGAGTTGCGATGGAAAGCTGGGGGTTCTGCTCGAGTCACTACAGGGCCAAAGAGACCTCATCGAGGCGTGTGTCCAGGACCTAATATTCCTCTCAAGGGAAGACAGGGATCACGGGTTTCCATTCCAGACTCCCCCGGGGGGTCAGGACTCGCCTGGAGGGGAAGCAAAGACTCCGCTTTCCTCTCAAGTCGCGACACGGATATCTTGGAGCCCACTGAGTGGACTCAAGGGTGTCGAGCCTCCTCTTCAGTTTGGAGAGAGGACTCGGGATTGCTCTCCAGGCTAGGCAAGAAAAGAAGGCCCTCATCTCGCGATGACGGGGGCGTCTCATGGGTTTCCTCAGGCTGCTGCGCCCATGGGGGTTTTCTCACGAGGCACGACGAGGACCTCAGGGAGCCTCTCGTGCGGCGCCAGGGAAGTCAGGTCTCCATGCGTATGGCGAGGGGGAGCTGGTCATCACTCTCGAGTCATGGGAAACGGCTAGGTCCTCAAGAGGCGTTGAAGAAGGACTCTCGAGGTCCTTCTCGGGTTGCGGCGGGAAACCCTCATTTCCCTTGACTTCTGCAGGGGACCTTAGGGAACTTCCCACGGTGCCTCTGAGAGGTGAGGGATGCTGTGTAGTTGGCAGGGCCTCTCGGGACACTGCTGGGTTCGGCGCAATGGAAGAGGGCCTCATCTCGAGGGGAGGCAGGAACCTCAGGCTTCCTCTCGGTTTCGGACTCCGACTGCATGGTCCCTGCAGTGTTGGGACAGGAGAGTCATGCCTCGTCTTGTCTGAGGAATGGAATTCTGGTTGCCTCTCGAGTTGTTCCGGGAGTCTCAGGCCCCTTGTCGAGCTGTGTGTAGACCCTGCGGGTTTTTCCGGATGATGCACGGGGGTGTCAGTGCCCCTTCGTGTTGTGCCTTCACTCACAGGGTTGCCTTTGAAGAGGTGTCCGGGCATCGGGTTCTTATCAAGAGCGGACCGGAAAATCGGTGTCGTTCGGCACGTGGCACCTCACACATGGCTAGTCTCGAATTTCCTCCTGAGACCGGCCTCATCCTGAGGTGCAACGGGAAGGCCGGGAACCCCTTCCAGAGAAAGCAGGGGAATCGACTCTCCTGTCGTGATCAGGAGGGGAGAAGGGGCTCAGATGAAGTGGTGCCGGGACCCTTGGTGTTCCCCTCGAGGGAACCCAGCGTGTCGGGGAACTTTTGCGGTCGCATCAAGGTGTCAAGTACCGTTTCGCACTTAAGGACAGAACATGGGACTTCCCTGGAGACGCCGGGAATTTCGGTGTTCCCCTGGAGTGAGACCGGTATGTTGGGGAACTTTGGGGTCGCATCAAGGGTGCCAAGTAGCATTTCGAACTTTAAGATGGAACATGGGACTTCTCTTGAGACTCTAGCTGGCAAGGGCCTCATATTGCGATGAAGGGGGAACCACATGGTTTTTAAGACTTGAGGCTGAATTCTCGAATTACGATGGGAAATTCAGACTTCCTCATGTGTTGACCGTGGGAAGCCCAATCTTCCATTCAAATTGTGAGGGAGAGATGGAGGTTGCTCTCGATCACTGTAGGGCAAAATAGACCTCATGTAGGCTTGTGTCTAGGACATAATGTTCCACTCCAGGGGCGACAGGGATCTCGGGGTTGCATTCCAAACTCACCCGGGGAGTCAGGCCTCGTCTCGAGGGAAGCAAAGGACTCCGCTCTCCTCTCGAGTCGCACCGGGTATTTCTTGGACCCAACTGAGTGGCCTAAAGGGAGTCAATCCTCCTGTGAAGTTTGGAGAGAGGACCAGGGATTGCTCTCCAGGTCAGGCGGGAAAAGAAGGCCCCCATCTCTCCTTGACGGGGGCATCTTGTGGTTTTTCTCGAACTGCAGTGCCACTGTGGGTTTTCTCACGAGGTACGATGGGGTACTCAGGGAGCCTCTTGTGTGGTACTAGGGAAGTCAGTTTTCCTGCTTGTGGCGAGGGGAGCGCGTCCTTGATCTGGAGTCATGGTAGGGGAATCGGGCATCAAGAGACGTTGAAAAAGCACTCTCCAAGTCTTCCTCGGGTTACTTCAGGAAACTCTGGGTTCCCTCGACTTGTGCCAGTGACCTCAGGTAGCTTCTCAGGGAGCCTCTGAGAATTCAGGGATACTGTGGTGTTGGGAGGGGCCTCTCGGGACACCACTGAGTTTGGTTCAATGGAAGAGGGCCTCTTCTCTAGTTGAGGCAGGAACCTCAGGGTTCCTCTCCATTTCTGACTCCGATCGCAGGGTCCCTGAAGAGTTGGGCCAGGAGGGTAAGGCCTCGTCTTGTGTGAAGGAATGCAACTTCACTTGCCTCTCGAGTTGTTCACGGGGTGACAGTCCACATTTGGAGCTGTGAGTGGAATCGGCGGGTTTTTCCAGACGATACATGGGGATGTCAGTGTCCCTTCGTGTTGTGCCTTCATCCACAGGGTTGCCTTCGAAGAGATGTCCGGGCGTCAGGTTCTTATCTAGAGTGGACCGGGAATTCGGGATCTTTCAACATGTGGCACCAACCATGAGGCTACTTTTTGAATTTCCTCATGAGACCGGCCTCATCCGTAGGTTCGCGGGGAACGTCGGGAACCCCTTGCAGACAAAGCATGGGAGTCGACCCTCCTGTCGCGATCAGGAGGGGTGAAGGGGCTCACAGGAAGTGGTGCCATGAACTTTGGTGTTTCCCTCGAGTGAGACCGGTATGTCAGGGAACTTTGGGGGTCGCATCAAGGGTGCCAAGTACCGTTCTGTATTTCAGGATGGAACGTGGGACTTCTCTTGACACGCTGTAGCGGCCAAGGGCCTCATCTTGCGATGACGGGGGAGCCACGTGGTTTTTCTCGAGTTGCGGCGGGATTCTCGAGTTACGACGGGGATTTCAGGCTTCCTCTTGTGTTGGGCCAGGGAAGGCCAATCATCCATTCGAGTTGCGAGGGAGAGCTGGGGGTTGCGCTCGAGTCACTGCAGGGCAAAGGAGACCTCATCTAGGCTTGTGTCCAGGACCTAATGTTCCTCTCCAAGGGCCACAGGGATCTCAGGTTTGCATTCCAGACTCACCCAGGGAGTCAGGCCTCATGTCGAAGGGAAGCAAAGGACTCCGCTCTCCTTTCGAGTTGCGACAGGCACCTCTTGGAGCCCACTTTGTGGCCTAAAGTGAGTCAAGCCTCCTGTGAAGTTTGGAGAGAGGACTTGGGACTGCTCTCCAGGCCATGCAGGAAAAGATGGCCCTCATCTCGCGATGACGGAGGGGTCTTGTGTGTTTTCTCGAGCTGCGGCGCCAGTGTGGGGTTTCACACGAGGTACGACAGGGAGCTCAGGGAGCCTCTCATGTGGCGCCAGGGAAGTCAGGTCATGTGCGTGGCGAGGGGGAGCGCGTTATTGCTCTCGAGCCATGGTAGGGGAATCTGACCTCAAGACGCGTTGAAGAAGGACTCTCGAGGTCTTTCTTCGGTTGTGGCAGGAAACCCTTATTTCCCTCGACGTTTGCCGGTGGCCTCAAGGAGCTTCTCAGAATGCCTATGAGAAGTCAGGGATACTGTGGAGATGGGAGTGGCCTCTCGGGACTCCACTGGGTTTGTTTTAATGGAAGAGGGCCTCATCTCGGGTTGAGGCAGGAACCTCAAGTTTCCTCTCCATTTCTGACTCAGATCGAAGCGTGCCTGCAGAGTTGGGATTGGATACTCAGGCCTCGTCTTGTCTGAGGAAGGGAACTCCGCTTGCCTCTCTCGTTGTTTAAGGGGTGACAGGCCAGTTGTGGAGCTGTATGTGGATCCTGTGGGATTTTCCAGACGATGAACAGGGTTGCCAGTGCCCCCTCGTGTAGTGCCTTCATCCACAGGGTTGCCTTAGAAGAGGTGTCCGGGCATCGGGTTCTTATCAAGAGCAAGACCGAGAAATCGGGGTCTTTCGGCACGTGGCACCAACACGAGGCTACGTCTCGAATTTCTTCGTGAGACTGGCCTCATCCTGAGGTGCGCCATGAAGGTCGGGAACCCCTTCTAGGCAAAGCAGGGGAATCGACCTTCCTGCCGTGATCAGGAGGGGAGAAGGGGCTCAAATGAAGTGGTGCCAGGAACTTCGGTGTTCCCTTGGAGTGAGACCGGTATATTGGGGAACTTTTGGGGTCGCATCAAGGGTGCCAAGTAGCATTTCGAACTTTATGACGAAACATGGGACTTCTCTTGAGACTCTGTAGCGGGCAAAGGCCTCATATTGTGATGAATGGGGAACCACGTGGTTTTTAAGAGTTGCGGCGGGATTCTCGAGTTACAACGGGAAATTCAGACTTCCTCTTGTGTTGGCCCAGTGAAGACCAATCTTCCATTCGAATTGCGAGGGAGAGATGGGTGTTGCTCTCGAGTCACTGTAGGGCAAAATAGACCTCATCTAGGCTTTTGTCCAGGACATAATGTTTCTCTCCAGGGGCAACAGGGATCTCGGGGTTGCATTCCAGACTCACCCGAGGTAAGGCCTCATCTCGAGGGGAAACAAAGTACTCTGCTCTCCTCTCAAGTCGCGACAGGTATCTCTTGGAGCCCATTGAGTGGCCTAAAGGGAGTAAAGCCTCCTGTGAAGTTTGGAGAAAGGACCAGGGATTGCTCTCCAGGTCAGGCAGGAAAAGAAGTCCCCAATCTCGCGATGACGGTGGCGTCTCGTGGGTTTTCCCGAGCTGTGGCGCCAGTGTGGGGTTTCTCACGAGGTATGACGGGGAGCTCAGGGAGCCTCTCATGTGGCGCCAGGGAAGTCAGGTGTCCATGCGCATGGCGAGGGGGAGCGTGTCATTGCTCTCGAGTCATGGTAGGGGAATCCGTCCTCAAGACGCGTTGAAGACGGACTCTTGAGGTCTTTCTCGGGTTGCGGCAGGATACCCTGTGTTCCCTCGACTTGTGCCGGTGACCGCAGGGAGTTGCTCAGGGTGCCTCTGAGAAGACACTGATACTGTGGTGTTGGGAGGGGCCTCTCGGGACTCCACTGCGTTTGGTGCAATGGAAGAGGGCCTCATGACAAGTTGAGGCAGGAACCACAGGGTTCCTCTCCTGGCTTCGAATGCCCCGGATCTGACTCGGATCGCAGAGTCCCTGCAGAGTTGGGACAGGAGAGTCAGGCCTCGTCTTGTGTGGAGGAATGGAACTCCGCTTGAATCTCGCGTTGTTCATGGGGTGACAGGCCACTTGCGGGAACTTGTATGTGGAGCTGTGGCTCCAGTGTGGTGTTGCTCACGAAGTATAATGGGGAGCTCAGGGAGCCTCTCCTGTGGCGCCAGGGAAGTCAGGTTTCTATGCGCGTGGCTAGGGGGAGCGGGTCATTGCTCTCGAGTCATGGTAGGGGAATCGCACCTCAAGACGCGTTGAAGAAGGACTCTCGAGGTCTTTTACGGGTTGGGGCAGGAAACCCTTGGTTCCCTCGACTTGTGCCGGTGATCTCAGGAAGGTCTAAGGGTGCCTCTGAGAAGTCAGGGATACTGTGCAGTTGGGAGGGGCCTCTCGGGACTCCACTGGGTTCGGTGCAATGGAAGAGGGCCTCATCTCGAGTGGAGGCAGGAAACTCATGTTTCCTCTCCTGACTTCCCCTGGGCCAGATCTGACTCGGATCGCAGTTTCGCTGCAGAGTTCGAACAGGAGAGTCAGGCCTCGTCTTGTGTGGAGGAATGGAACTCTGCTTGCCTCTCCAGTTGTTCACGGGGTGACAGGTCACTTCTCGAGCTGTGTGTGGTACCTGCGGGTTTCTCCGGACGATACCCAGGGGTGTCAGTGCCCCTAAGTGTTGTGCCTTCATCAAAAGGGTTATCTTCAAAGAGGTGTCCGGGCATCAGGATCTTATCAAGAGCGGACCGGGAAATCGGGGTCTTTCGGCATGTGTCACCATCCAAGTGGCTATGTCTCGAATATCCTCGTGAGACCGGCCTCATCCTGAGATGCACCGGGAAAGGTGGGAACCCCTTCAAGACAAAACAGGGGAATCGACCCTCCTGTCGCGATCAGGAGGGGAGAAGGGGCCCAGATGTAGTGGTGCCGGGAACCTCGGTGTTCTCCTCGAGTCAGACTGGTGTGTCGAGGAACATTTGAGGGCGCATCAAGGGTGCCAATACCGTTTCGCACTTCAAGACGGAACGTGGGACTTCTCTTGAGACGCTGTAGGGGGCAAGGGCCTCATCTTGGGATGACGGGGGAACCACGTGGCGTTTCTCGAGTTGTGGCGGGATTCTCGAGTTTTGACGGGGAATACAGTCTTCCTCATGTGTTGGGCCAGGGAAGTCCTATCTTCCATTCGAGTTTAAAGGGAGAGCTGGGGATTGCTCTCGAGTCACTGCAGGGCAAAATAGACCTCATCTAGGCTTGTGTCCAGGACTTAATGCTCGTCCCTAGGGGAGACAGGGATCTTGGGGTTGCATACCAGACTCACCCGGGGAATCAGGCCTCGTCTTGAGGGGAAGCAAAGAACTCCGCTGTCCTTTTGAGTCGCGATGGGTATCTCTTGGGGCCAATTTGTGCCCTAAAGGGAGTCAAGCCTCCTGTGGTGTTTGGATAGAGGACTCGGGATTCCTCTCCAGGCCATGCAGGAAAAGAAGGCCCTCATCTCGCGATGATGGCGGCGTCTCGTGGGTTTTCTAGACTGCTGCGCTAGTGCCGGGTTTCTGACGAGGTACGAGAGGGTGCTCAGGGAGCCTCTCGTGTGGCGCCAGGGAAGTCAGGTCCCCATGAGATGGCTAGGGGGAGCTCGTCATTGCTCTCGAGTCATGGTAGGGTAATCGGGCCTCAAGACGGGTTGAAGAAGGACTCTCGAGGTCTTTCTCGGGTCACTGCATAAAACCCAGGGTTCCCTTGACTTGTGCCTGCGACCTCAGGGAGCTTCTCAGAGTGCCTCTGAGAAGTCAGGGATACTGTGCAGTTTGGAGGGGCCTCTCGAGACTCCTCTGCATTTGGTGGAATGTAAGAGGGACTCATCTCGAGTTGAAGCAGGAACCTCAGTGTTCCTCTCCATTTCTGACTCAGATCGCAAGGTCCCTGCATGTTGGTACAGGAGAGTCAGGCCTCGTCTTTTCTGGAGGATGGGACTCCTCTTGCCTCTCGAGTTGTTCTCGAGGTGACAGGCCACTTGTCGAGCTGTGTGTGTAACCTGCCCGTTTTTCCGGATGATGCACAGGTGTGTTAGTGCCCCTTCGTGTTGTACCTTCATACTCAAGGCTGCCTTCCAAGAGGTGTCCGAGCATCGGATTCTTATCAAGAGCGGACCGGGAAATTGGAGTCTTTCAGCAAGTGGCACCACCCACAAAGCTACGTATCGAATTTCCCCATGAGACCGGCCTCATCCTGAGTTGTGCAGGGAAGGTCGGGCCCCCTTGCAGACAAAGCAGGGGAATCGACCCACCGGTCACGATCAGGAGGGGAGAAGGGGCTTAAATGAAGTGGTGCCGGGAACCTCGGTGTTCCCCTTGAGTGAGACCGGCGTGTTGGGGGACTTTTGGGGTCGCATCAAGGGTGCCAAGTACCGTTTCACATTTCAAGACGGAACCTGGGACATCTTTTGAAACGCTGTAGCGGGCAAGGGCCTCATCTTGCGATGACGGGAGAACCACGTGGTTTTGCTCGAGTTGCGGCGGGATTCTCGAGTTATGACCGGGAATTTAGGCTTCCTCTTGTTGGCCTTGAAATCCAATCTTCCATTCGGGTTGCGAGGGGGAGCTGGGGATTGCGCTAGAGTCACTGCAGGGCAAAAGAGACCTAATCTAGGCTTGTGTCCAGGATCTAACGTTGCTCTCCAGGGGCGACAGGGATCTCGGGTTTGCATTCCAGACTCATCCGGGGAGTCAGTTCTCACCTCGAGGGTAAGCAAAGAATTCCGCTCTCGTCTCGAGTCGCGATGGGTATCTCTTGGAGCCCACTGTGTGTACTAAAGGGAGTCAAGCCTCCTGTGGAGTTTGGAGAGAGGACTCGGGATTGGACTCCAGGCCATGCAGGAAAAGAAGGCCCTCATCTCGAGATGACGGTGGCGTCTCGTGGGTTTTCTCGAGCTGCGGCGCCAGTGTGGGGTGTCTCATGAAGTACCACGGGGATCTCAGAGAGCCTCTTGTATGGCGCCAGGAAAATCCAGTATTCCATTCGAGTTGCAAGTTAGAACTGGGGATTGCTCTCCAGTCACTGCAGGGCAAAATAGACCTCATCTACGCTTGTGTCCAGGACCTAGTGTTCCACTACTGGGCCAACAGGGATCTCAGGGTTGCATTCTCGACTCAGCCGGAGAGTCAGGCCTCGTCTTGAGGGGAAAAAAAGGACTCCGCTCTCCTGTCGAGTCGCGACGGGTATCTCTTGGAGCCCACTGCGTGGCGTAAAGGGAGTGAAGCCTCCTATGGAGTTTGGAGATGACTCGGGATTGTTTTCCTGGCCATGCAGGAAAAAAGGCCCTCATCTCGCGATGACGGGGGCGTCTCATGGGTTTTCTCGAGCTGCGGCGCCAGTGTAGGGTTTCTCACGAGATATGATGGGGAGTTAAGGGAGCCTCTCGTGCGGCGCCAGAGAAGCCTGACTCCATGCGTGTGGCCAGGCAGATCGCGTCATTGCTCTCGAATCATGGGAGGGACTAGGGCCTCAAGAGGCATTTAAGAAGGACTCTCAAGGACTTTCTTGGGTTGGGGCGAGAAACACTCGTTTCCATCGACCTCTACAGGGGACCTTAGGGAACTTCCCAGGTGCCTCTGAGAGGTGAGGGATACTGAGGAGTTAGAGGGGCCTCTCGGGACTCCACTAGGTTTGACGAAATGAAAGAGGGCCTCATCTCGATTGGAGGCAGGAACCTCAGGCTTCCTCTCCATTTCTGACTCCGACCGCAGGGTCCCTGCAGAGTTGGGACAGGAGAGTCAGGCCTCGTCTTGTCTGAGTAACGGAACTCTGCTTGCCTCTCGAGTCGTTCAGGGGGTCTCAGGGCCCTTGACAAGCTGTGTGTGGAACCTGCGGGTGTTTCCAGAAGATGCATGGGGGAGTCAGTGCCCCTTCGTTTTGTGCCTTCCCCTACAGGGTTGCCTTCAAAGAGGTGTCCGGGCATCGGGTTCATTTCAAGAGTGGACCGGGAAATCGGGGTCATTCTGCATGTGGCACCACCCACGTGGCTCATCTCGAATTTCCTCGTGAGACCAGCATCATCCTGAGGTGCGCAGGGAAGGCCGGGAACACCTTCCACACAAAGTAGGGGAATCGATTCTCCTGTCGCGATCAGGAGGGGAGATGGGGTTCAGATGAAGTGGTGCCGGGACCCTCGGTGTTCCACTCGAGGGAACCTGGCGTTTCAGGGAACTTTAGGGGTTGCAACAAGGGAGCCAAGTACCGTTTCCCACTTCAGGACGGAACATGGGACTTCCCTGGAGACGCTGTAGCGGGCAAGGGCCTCATCCTGTGAAGACGTTGGAACCACGTCGTTTTTCTCGAGTTGCATCGGGATTCTCGAAAACGACAGGAATTTCAGGCTTCCTCTTGGGTTGGCCCTGGGAAGACCAATCTTCAATTCGAGTTGCGATGGAAAGCTGGGGGTTCTGCTCGAGTCACTACAGGGCCAAAGAGACCTCATCGAGGCGTGTGTCCAGGACCTAATATTCCTCTCAAGGGAAGACAGGGATCACGGGTTTCCATTCCAGACTCCCCCGGGGGGTCAGGACTCGCCTGGAGAGGAAGCAAAGACTCCGCTTTCCTCTCAAGTCGCGACACGGATATCTTGGAGCCCACTGAGTGGACTCAAGGGTGTCGAGCCTCCTCTTCAGTTTGGAGAGAGGACTCGGGATTGCTCTCCAGGCTAGGCAAGAAAAGAAGGCCCTCATCTCGCGATGACGGGGGCGTCTCATGGGTTTCCTCAGGCTGCTGCGCCCATGGGGGTTTTCTCACGAGGCACGACGAGGACCTCAGGGAGCCTCTCGTGCGGCGCCAGGGAAGTCAGGTCTCCATGCGTATGGCGAGGGGTAGCTGGTCATCACTCTCGAGTCATGGGAAACGGCTAGGTCCTCAAGAGGCGTTGAAGAAGGACTCTCGAGGTCCTTCTCGGGTTGCGGCGGAAAACCCTCGTTTCCCTCGACTTCTGCAGGGGACCTTAGGGAACTTCCCACGGTGCCTCTGAGAGGTGAGGGATGCTGTGTAGTTGGCAGGGCCTCTCGGGACACTGCTGGGTTCGGCGCAATGGAAGAGGGCCTCATCTCGAGGGGAGGCAGGAACCTCAGGCTTCCTCTCGGTTTCGGACTCCGACTGCATGGTCCCTGCAGTGTTGGGACAGGAGAGTCATGCCTCGTCTTGTCTGAGGAATGGAATTCTGGTTGCCTCTCGAGTTGTTCCGGGAGTCTCAGGCCCCTTGTCGAGCTGTGTGTAGACCCTGCGGGTTTTTCCGGATGATGCACGGGGGTGTCAGTGCCCCTTCGTGTTGTGCCTTCACTCACAGGGTTGCCTTTGAAGAGGTGTCCGGGCATCGGGTTCTTATCAAGAGCGGACCGGAAAATCGGTGTCGTTCGGCACGTGGCACCTCACACATGGCTAGTCTCGAATTTCCTCCTGAGACCGGCCTCATCCTGAGGTGCAACGGGAAGGCCGGGAACCCCTTCCAGAGAAAGCAGGGGAATCGACTCTCCTGTCGCGATCAGGAGGGGAGAAGGGGCTCAGATGAAGTGGTGCCGGGACCCTTGGTGTTCCCCTCGAGGGAACCCAGCGTGTCGGGGAACTTTTGCGGTCGCATCAAGGTGTCAAGTACCGTTTCGCACTTAAGGACAGAACATGGGACTTCCCTGGAGACGCCGGGAATTTCGGTGTTCCCTTGGAGTGAGACCGGTATGTTGGGGAACTTTGGGGTCGCATCAAGGGTGCCAAGTAGCATTTCGAACTTTAAGATGGAACATGGGACTTCTCTTGAGACTCTAGCTGGCAAGGGCCTCATATTGCGATGAAGGGGGAACCACATGGTTTTTAAGACTTGAGGCTGAATTCTCGAATTACGATGGGAAATTCAGACTTCCTCATGTGTTGACCGTGGGAAGCCCAATCTTCCATTCAAATTGTGAGGGAGAGATGGAGGTTGCTCTCGATCACTGTAGGGCAAAATAGACCTCATCTAGGCTTGTGTCTAGGACATAATGTTCCACTCCAGGGGCGACAGGGATCTCGGGGTTGCATTCCAAACTCACCCGGGGAGTCAGGCCTCGTCTCGAGGGAAGCAAAGGACTCCGCTCTCCTCTCGAGTCGCACCGGGTATTTCTTGGACCCAACTGAGTGGCCTAAAGGGAGTCAATCCTCCTGTGAAGTTTGGAGAGAGGACCAGGGATTGCTCTCCAGGTCAGGCGGGAAAAGAAGGCCCCCATCTCTCCTTGACGGGGGCATCTTGTGGTTTTTCTCGAACTGCAGTGCCACTGTGGGTTTTCTCACGAGGTACGATGGGGTACTCAGGGAGCCTCTTGTGTGGTACTAGGGAAGTCAGTTTTCCTGCTTGTGGCGAGGGGAGCGCGTCCTTGATCTGGAGTCATGGTAGGGGAATCGGGCATCAAGAGACGTTGAAAAAGCACTCTCCAAGTCTTCCTCGGGTTACTTCAGGAAACTCTGGGTTCCCTCGACTTGTGCCAGTGACCTCAGGTAGCTTCTCAGGGAGCCTCTGAGAATTCAGGGATACTGTGGTGTTGGGAGGGGCCTCTCGGGACACCACTGAGTTTGGTTCAATGGAAGAGGGCCTCTTCTCTAGTTGAGGCAGGAACCTCAGGGTTCCTCTCCATTTCTGACTCCGATCGCAGGGTCCCTGAAGAGTTGGGCCAGGAGGGTAAGGCCTCGTCTTGTGTGAAGGAATGCAACTTCACTTGCCTCTCGAGTTGTTCACGGGGTGACAGTCCACATTTGGAGCTGTGAGTGGAATCGGCGGGTTTTTCCAGACGATACATGGGGATGTCAGTGTCCCTTCGTGTTGTGCCTTCATCCACAGGGTTGCCTTCGAAGAGATGTCCGGGCGTCAGGTTCTTATCTAGAGTGGACCGGGAATTCGGGATCTTTCAACATGTGGCACCAACCATGAGGCTACTTTTTGAATTTCCTCATGAGACCGGCCTCATCCGTAGGTTCGCGGGGAACGTCGGGAACCCCTTGCAGACAAAGCATGGGAGTCGACCCTCCTGTCGCGATCAGGAGGGGTGAAGGGGCTCACAGGAAGTGGTGCCATGAACTTTGGTGTTTCCCTCGAGTGAGACCGGTATGTCAGGGAACTTTGGGGGTCGCATCAAGGGTGCCAAGTACCGTTCTGTATTTCAGGATGGAACGTGGGACTTCTCTTGACACGCTGTAGCGGCCAAGGGCCTCATCTTGCGATGACGGGGGAGCCACGTGGTTTTTCTCGAGTTGCGGCGGGATTCTCGAGTTACGACGGGGATTTCAGGCTTCCGCTTGTGTTGGGCCAGGGAAGTCCAATCATCCATTCGAGTTGCGAGGGAGAGCTGGGGGTTGCGCTCGAGTCACTGCAGGGCAAAGGAGACCTCATCTAGGCTTGTGTCCAGGACCTAATGTTCCTCTCCAAGGGCCACAGGGATCTCAGGTTTGCATTCCAGACTCACCCAGGGAGTCAGGCCTCATGTCGAAGGGAAGCAAAGGACTCCGCTCTCCTTTCGAGTTGCGACAGGCACCTCTTGGAGCCCACTTTGTGGCCTAAAGTGAGTCAAGCCTCCTGTGAAGTTTGGAGAGAGGACTTGGGACTGCTCTCCAGGCCATGCAGGAAAAGATGGCCCTCATCTCGCGATGACGGAGGGGTCTTGTGTGTTTTCTCGAGCTGCGGCGCCAGTGTGGGGTTTCACACGAGGTACGACAGGGAGCTCAGGGAGCCTCTCATGTGGCGCCAGGGAAGTCAGGTCTCCATGTGCGTGGCGAGGGGGAGCGCGTTATTGCTCTCGAGCCATGGTAGGGGAATCTGACCTCAAGACGCGTTGAAGAAGGACTCTCGAGGTCTTTCTTCGGTTGTGGCAGGAAACCCTTATTTCCCTCGACGTTTGCCGGTGGCCTCAAGGAGCTTCTCAGAATGCCTATGAGAAGTCAGGGATACTGTGGAGATGGGAGTGGCCTCTCGGGACTCCACTGGGTTTGTTTTAATGGAAGAGGGCCTCATCTCGGGTTGAGGCAGGAACCTCAGGTTTCCTCTCCATTTCTGACTCAGATCGAAGCGTGCCTGCAGAGTTGGGATTGGATACTCAGGCCTCGTCTTGTCTGAGGAAGGGAACTCCGCTTGCCTCTCTCGTTGTTTAAGGGGTGACAGGCCAGTTGTGGAGCTGTATGTGGATCCTGTGGGATTTTCCAGACGATGAACAGGGTTGCCAGTGCCCCCTCGTGTAGTGCCTTCATCCACAGGGTTGCCTTAGAAGAGGTGTCCGGGCATCGGGTTCTTATCAAGAGCAAGACCGAGAAATCGGGGTCTTTCGGCACGTGGCACCAACACGAGGCTACGTCTCGAATTTCTTCGTGAGACTGGCCTCATCCTGAGGTGCGCCATGAAGGTCGGGAACCCCTTCTAGGCAAAGCAGGGGAATCGACCTTCCTGCCGTGATCAGGAGGGGAGAAGGGGCTCAAATGAAGTGGTGCCAGGAACTTCGGTGTTCCCTTGGAGTGAGACCGGTATATTGGGGAACTTTTGGGGTCGCATCAAGGGTGCCAAGTAGCATTTCGAACTTTATGACGAAACATGGGACTTCTCTTGAGACTCTGTAGCGGGCAAAGGCCTCATATTGTGATGAATGGGGAACCACGTGGTTTTTAAGAGTTGCGGCGGGATTCTCGAGTTACAACGGGAAATTCAGACTTCCTCTTGTGTTGGCCCAGTGAAGACCAATCTTCCATTCGAATTGCGAGGGAGAGATGGGTGTTGCTCTCGAGTCACTGTAGGGCAAAATAGACCTCATCTAGGCTTTTGTCCAGGACATAATGTTCCTCTCCAGGGGCAACAGGGATCTCGGGGTTGCATTCCAGACTCACCCGAGGTAAGGCCTCATCTCGAGGGGAAACAAAGTACTCTGCTCTCCTCTCAAGTCGCGACAGGTATCTCTTGGAGCCCATTGAGTGGCCTAAAGGGAGTAAAGCCTCCTGTGAAGTTTGGAGAAAGGACCAGGGATTGCTCTCCAGGTCAGGCAGGAAAAGAAGTCCCCAATCTCGCGATGACGGTGGCGTCTCGTGGGTTTTCCCGAGCTGTGGCGCCAGTGTGGGGTTTCTCACGAGGTATGACGGGGAGCTCAGGGAGCCTCTCATGTGGCGCCAGGGAAGTCAGGTGTCCATGCGCATGGCGAGGGGGAGCGTGTCATTGCTCTCGAGTCATGGTAGGGGAATCCGTCCTCAAGACGCGTTGAAGACGGACTCTTGAGGTCTTTCTCGGGTTGCGGCAGGATACCCTGTGTTCCCTCGACTTGTGCCGGTGACCGCAGGGAGTTGCTCAGGGTGCCTCTGAGAAGACACTGATACTGTGGTGTTGGGAGGGGCCTCTCGGGACTCCACTGCGTTTGGTGCAATGGAAGAGGGCCTCATGACAAGTTGAGGCAGGAACCACAGGGTTCCTCTCCTGGCTTCGAATGCCCCGGATCTGACTCGGATCGCAGAGTCCCTGCAGAGTTGGGACAGGAGAGTCAGGCCTCGTCTTGTGTGGAGGAATGGAACTCCGCTTGAATCTCGCGTTGTTCATGGGGTGACAGGCCACTTGCGGGAACTTGTATGTGGAGCTGTGGCTCCAGTGTGGTGTTGCTCACGAAGTATAATGGGGAGCTCAGGGAGCCACTCCTGTGGCGCCAGGGAAGTCAGGTTTCTATGCGCGTGGCTAGGGGGAGCGGGTCATTGCTCTCGAGTCATGGTAGGGGAATCGCACCTCAAGACGCGTTGAAGAAGGACTCTCGAGGTCTTTTACGGGTTGGGGCAGGAAACCCTTGGTTCCCTCGACTTGTGCCGGTGATCTCAGGAAGGTCTAAGGGTGCCTCTGAGAAGTCAGGGATACTGTGCAGTTGGGAGGGGCCTCTCGGGACTCCACTGGGTTCGGTGCAATGGAAGAGGGCCTCATCTCGAGTGGAGGCAGGAAACTCATGTTTCCTCTCCTGACTTCCCCTGGGCCAGATCTGACTCGGATCGCAGTTTCGCTGCAGAGTTCGAACAGGAGAGTCAGGCCTCGTCTTGTGTGGAGGAATGGAACTCTGCTTGCCTCTCCAGTTGTTCACGGGGTGACAGGTCACTTCTCGAGCTGTGTGTGGTACCTGCGGGTTTCTCCGGACGATACCCAGGGGTGTCAGTGCCCCTAAGTGTTGTGCCTTCATCAAAAGGGTTATCTTCAAAGAGGTGTCCGGGCATCAGGATCTTATCAAGAGCGGACCGGGAAATCGGGGTCTTTCGGCATGTGTCACCATCCACGTGGCTATGTCTCGAATATCCTCGTGAGACCGGCCTCATCCTGAGATGCACCGGGAAAGGTGGGAACCCCTTCAAGACAAAACAGGGGAATCGACCCTCCTGTCGCGATCAGGAGGGGAGAAGGGGCCCAGATGTAGTGGTGCCGGGAACCTCGGTGTTCTCCTCGAGTCAGACTGGTGTGTCGAGGAACATTTGAGGGCGCATCAAGGGTGCCAATACCGTTTCGCACTTCAAGACGGAACGTGGGACTTCTCTTGAGACGCTGTAGGGGGCAAGGGCCTCATCTTGGGATGACGGGGGAACCACGTGGCGTTTCTCGAGTTGTGGCGGGATTCTCGAGTTTTGACGGGGAATACAGTCTTCCTCATGTGTTGGGCCAGGGAAGTCCTATCTTCCATTCGAGTTTAAAGGGAGAGCTGGGGATTGCTCTCGAGTCACTGCAGGGCAAAATAGACCTCATCTAGGCTTGTGTCCAGGACTTAATGCTCGTCCCTAGGGGAGACAGGGATCTTGGGGTTGCATACCAGACTCACCCGGGGAATCAGGCCTCGTCTTGAGGGGAAGCAAAGAACTCCGCTGTCCTTTTGAGTCGCGATGGGTATCTCTTGGGGCCAATTTGTGCCCTAAAGGGAGTCAAGCCTCCTGTGGTGTTTGGATAGAGGACTCGGGATTCCTCTCCAGGCCATGCAGGAAAAGAAGGCCCTCATCTCGCGATGATGGCGGCGTCTCGTGGGTTTTCTAGACTGCTGCGCTAGTGCCGGGTTTCTGACGAGGTACGAGAGGGTGCTCAGGGAGCCTCTCGTGTGGCGCCAGGGAAGTCAGGTCCCCATGAGATGGCTAGGGGGAGCTCGTCATTGCTCTCGAGTCATGGTAGGGTAATCGGGCCTCAAGACGGGTTGAAGAAGGACTCTCGAGGTCTTTCTCGGGTCACTGCATAAAACCCAGGGTTCCCTTGACTTGTGCCTGCGACCTCAGGGAGCTTCTCAGAGTGCCTCTGAGAAGTCAGGGATACTGTGCAGTTTGGAGGGGCCTCTCGAGACTCCTCTGCATTTGGTGGAATGTAAGAGGGACTCATCTCGAGTTGAAGCAGGAACCTCAGTGTTCCTCTCCATTTCTGACTCAGATCGCAAGGTCCCTGCATGTTGGTACAGGAGAGTCAGGCCTCGTCTTTTCTGGAGGATGGGACTCCTCTTGCCTCTCGAGTTGTTCTCGAGGTGACAGGCCACTTGTCGAGCTGTGTGTGTAACCTGCCCGTTTTTCCGGATGATGCACAGGTGTGTTAGTGCCCCTTCGTGTTGTACCTTCATACTCAAGGCTGCCTTCCAAGAGGTGTCCGAGCATCGGATTCTTATCAAGAGCGGACCGGGAAATTGGAGTCTTTCAGCAAGTGGCACCACCCACAAAGCTACGTATCGAATTTCCCCATGAGACCGGCCTCATCCTGAGTTGTGCAGGGAAGGTCGGGCCCCCTTGAAGACAAAGCAGGGGAATCGACCCACCGGTCACGATCAGGAGGGGAGAAGGGGCTTAAATGAAGTGGTGCCGGGAACTTCGGTGTTCCCCTTGAGTGAGACCGGCGTGTTGGGGGACTTTTGGGGTCGCATCAAGGGTGCCAAGTACCGTTTCACATTTCAAGACGGAACCTGGGACATCTTTTGAAACGCTGTAGCGGGCAAGGGCCTCATCTTGCGATGACGGGAGAACCACGTGGTTTTGCTCGAGTTGCGGCGGGATTCTCGAGTTATGACCGGGAATTTAGGCTTCCTCTTGTTGGCCTTGAAATCCAATCTTCCATTCGGGTTGCGAGGGGGAGCTGGGGATTGCGCTAGAGTCACTGCAGGGCAAAAGAGACCTAATCTAGGCTTGTGTCCAGGATCTAACGTTGCTCTCCAGGGGCGACAGGGATCTCGGGTTTGCATTCCAGACTCATCCGGGGAGTCAGTTCTCACCTCGAGGGTAAGCAAAGAATTCCGCTCTCGTCTCGAGTCGCGATGGGTATCTCTTGGAGCCCACTGTGTGTACTAAAGGGAGTCAAGCCTCCTGTGGAGTTTGGAGAGAGGACTCGGGATTGGACTCCAGGCCATGCAGGAAAAGAAGGCCCTCATCTCGAGATGACGGTGGCGTCTCGTGGGTTTTCTCGAGCTGCGGCGCCAGTGTGGGGTGTCTCATGAAGTACCACGGGGATCTCAGAGAGCCTCTTGTATGGCGCCAGGAAAATCCAGTATTCCATTCGAGTTGCAAGTTAGAACTGGGGATTGCTCTCCAGTCACTGCAGGGCAAAATAGACCTCATCTACGCTTGTGTCCAGGACCTAGTGTTCCACTACTGGGCCAACAGGGATCTCAGGGTTGCATTCTTGACTCAGCCGGAGAGTCAGGCCTCGTCTTGAGGGGAAAAAAAGGACTCCGCTCTCCTGTCGAGTCGCGACGGGTATCTCTTGGAGCCCACTGCGTGGCGTAAAGGGAGTGAAGCCTCCTATGGAGTTTGGAGATGACTCGGGATTGTTTTCCTGGCCATGCAGGAAAAAAGGCCCTCATCTCGCGATGACGGGGGCGTCTCATGGGTTTTCTCGAGCTGCGGCGCCAGTGTAGGGTTTCTCACGAGATATGATGGGGAGTTAAGGGAGCCTCTCGTGCGGCGCCAGAGAAGCCTGACTCCATGCGTGTGGCCAGGCAGATCGCGTCATTGCTCTCGAATCATGGGAGGGACTAGGGCCTCAAGAGGCATTTAAGAAGGACTCTCAAGGACTTTCTTGGGTTGGGGCGAGAAACACTCGTTTCCATCGACCTCTACAGGGGACCTTAGGGAACTTCCCAGGTGCCTCTGAGAGGTGAGGGATACTGAGGAGTTAGAGGGGCCTCTCGGGACTCCACTAGGTTTGACGAAATGAAAGAGGGCCTCATCTCGATTGGAGGCAGGAACCTCAGGCTTCCTCTCCATTTCTGACTCCGACCGCAGGGTCCCTGCAGAGTTGGGACAGGAGAGTCAGGCCTCGTCTTGTCTGAGTAACGGAACTCTGCTTGCCTCTCGAGTCGTTCAGGGGGTCTCAGGGCCCTTGACAAGCTGTGTGTGGAACCTGCGGGTGTTTCCAGAAGATGCATGGGGGAGTCAGTGCCCCTTCGTTTTGTGCCTTCCCCTACAGGGTTGCCTTCGAAGAGGTGTCCGGGCATCGGGTTCTTCTCAAGAGTGGGCCGGGAAATCGGGGTATTTCGGCATGTGACACCACCCACGATGCTACGTCTCGAATTTCCTCGTGAGACCGGCCTCATCCTGAGGTGCGCCGGGAATGTGGGGAACCCCTTCCAAACAAAGCAGGGGAATAGACCCTCCTGTCTCGAACAGGAGGGGAGAAGGTGCTCAGATGAAGTGGTGCGGGAACCTCGGTGTTCCTGTCGAGTGAGACCGGCGTGTCCGGGAACATTTGGTGTTGCATCAAGGGTGCAAAGTACCGTTTCGCACTTCAAGACGGAACGTGGTTCTTTTCTTGAGACGCCATAGCAGCAAGGGCCTCATCTTGGGATGACGTTGGAAACACGTGGTTTTTCTCGAGTTGCGGCGGGATTCTCGAGTTACGAAGGGGATTTCTGGCTTCCTCTTGTGTTGGCCCAGGGAAGCCCAATCTTCCATTCCAGTTGCGAGGGAGAGCTGGGGGTTGCGCTCGAGTCACTGCAGGGCAAAAGAAACCTCATCCAGGCTTGTGTCTAGGACCTAATGTTCCTCTCAAGGGATGACTGGGATCTTGGGGTTGCATTCTAGACTCACCCAGGAGTCAGGCGTCCTCTCGAGGGGAAACAAAGGACTTCTCTCTCTTCTCGAGTCGCGACGGGTATTTCTTGGAGCCCACTGAGTGGACTAAAGGGAGTCAAGCCTCCTCTGGAGTTTGGAGAGAGGACTCGGGATTGCACTCCAGGACATGCAGGAAAAGAAGGCCCTCATCTCACGATGACGGGGGGGGGGTCTCGGTGGTTTTACCGAGCTGCAGCGCCTGTGTTGGTTTCTCAGGAGGTACGACGGGGAGCTCAGGGAGCCTCTTGTGTGGCGCCAGGGAAGTTAGGTCTCGATGCGTGTGGCGAGGGGGAGCGCATCATTGCTCTCGAGTCATGGTAGGGGAATCAGGCCTCTAGACGCGTTGAAGGACTCTCAAGATCTCTCTCGGGTCTTGGCAAGAATACCTGGGTTCCCTCGACTTGTGCCGGTGACCTCAGGGAGATTCTCCGGGTGCCTCTGAGAAGTCAGGGATACTGTGGAGTTGGGAAAGACCTCTCGGGACTCCACTGGGTTTGGTGAAATGGAAGGGGGCCTCATCTCGAGGGGAGGCAGGAACCTCAGGGTTCCTCTCCATTTCTGATTCCGATCGCAGCCCCCTGCATAGTTGGGAGAGGTGAGTCAGGCCTTGTCTTGTGTGCAGGAATGGACCTCCGCTTGCCTCTCGAGTTGTTCACTGGGTGACAGGCACTTGTTGAGCTGTATGAGTAACCTGCGGTCTTTTCCGGACGATGCACGGGGGTGTCAGTGCCCCTTCATGTTGTGCCTTCATCCACACTATCTTCGAATAGGTGTCTGGGCATCGCGTTCTTATCAAGAGCGGATCGGGAAATCGCGGTCTTTCGGCATGTGGCACCACCATCGAGGCTACGTCTCGAATTTCCTCGTGAGACAGCCTCATCTGAGGTGCGTGGAGAAGGTCGGGAACCCCTTGCAGACAAAGCAGGGGAATTGACCCTCCTTTCGCGATCAGGAGGGGAGAAGGGGCTCAGATGAAGTGGTGCCAGGAACCTCGGTGTTCCCCTCTAGTGCGACCCGTATGTCGGGGAACTTTTGGGGTAGCATTAAGGGTGCCAAATATCATTTCGCACTTGAAGACAGAACGTGGGACTACTCTTGAGACGCTGGAGCGGGCAAGGGCCTCATCTTGCAATGACGGGGGAACCACGTGGTTTTTCTCAAGTTGAGGCGGAATTCTCGAATTACTCCTGGGAATTCAGGCTTCCTCTTGTGTTGGCCCAGGGAGGTCCAATCTTCCATTTGGGTTGCGAGGGAAAGCTGGGGAGTGCTCTCGAGTTACTGCAGGGCAAAAGCGACCTCATCTAGCCTTGTGTTCAGGACCCAGTGATCCTCTCCAAGGGCGACAGGGATCTCGGGTTTGCATTACAGACTCACCCGGGGAGTTAGGCCTCGTCTCGAGGGGAAGCAAAGGATTCGGCTATCCTCTCGAGTTGCGACGCGTATCTCTTGGAGCCCACTGAGTGGTCTAAAGGGAGTCAACCCTCCTCTTCAGTTTGGAGAGAGGACTCGGGATTGCTCTCCAGGCCATGCAGGAAAAGAAGGCCCACATCTCGAGATGACGGGGGCGTCTCGTGGGTTTTCTCGAGCTGCGGCGCCAGTGTGGGGTTTCTCACGAGGTACGACGGGGAGTTCAGGTAGCCTCTCGTGTGGCAACAGGGAAGTCAGGTCTCCATGGGCGGGGCAAGGGGGAGCGCGTCATTGCTCTCAAGTCAGGGTAGGGGAATCGGGCCTCATGACGGGTTGAAAAAGAACTCTCGATGTCTTTCTAGGGTTGCGGCAGGAAACCCTGGGTTCCCTTGACTTGTGCCGGTGACCTCAGGAAGCGTCTCAGGGTGCCTCTGAGAAGTCAGGGATACTGTGGATTTGGGAGAGGCCTCTCGGGACTCCTCTGGGTTTGGTGCAATGGAAGTGGGCCTCATCTCGAGTTGAGGCAGGAACCTCAGGGTTCTGCTCCTGACTTCCTGGAGGCCGGATCTGACTCAGATCGCAGGGTCCCTGTTGAGTTTGCTCAGGAGTGTCAGGTCTCGTGTTCTGCGGAGGAATGGAACTCCGCTTACATCTCAAGTTGTTCAAGGATAACACCACTTTTCGTGATGTGTGTGGAACCTGCGGGTTTTTCGGAGATGCACGGGGGCGTCAGTGCTCCTTCCTGTTGTGCCTTCATCCACAGGGTTGCCTTCGAAGAGGTGTCCGGGCATCGTGTTCTCCTCAAGTGCGGACCGGGAAATTGGGGTCTTTCAGCATGTTGCACCACCCACTAGGCTACGTCTCGAATTTTCTCGTGAGACCGGCCTCATCCTGAGGCGCGCAGGAAAGTCGAGGAACCCTTTCCAAACAAAGCAGGGGAATCGACCCTACTTTCGGGATCAGGAGGAGAGAAAGGGCTCAGATGAAGTAGTGCCGGGAACCTCGGTGCTCTCCTTGAGTGAAAGTCGGGTAACTTTTCTGGTTGCATCAAGGGTGCCAAGTACCGTTTCGCACTTCAAGACGGAACCTGGGACTTCTCTTGAGATGCTGTAGTGGGCAAGGGCCTCATCTAGCGCTGACGGGGGACCCACGTGTTTTTTCTCGAGTTGCGGCAGGATTCTTGAGTTACGATGGGGAATACAGGTTTCCTCTTGTGTTGGCCCAGGGAAGTCCAATCTTCCATTCGAGTTGCAAGTGAGAGCTGGAGATTGCTCTCGAGTCACTGCAGGGCAAAATAGAGCTCATCTAGGTTTGTGTCCAGGACCGAGTTTTTCTCTCCAGGGGCGACAGGGATCTCGGGGTTGCATTCCAGACTCACCCGGGGAGTCAGGCCTCGTCTCGAAGGGAATGAATGGACTCCGCTCTCCTCTCGAGTTGCGACGGGTATCCCTTGGAGCCCAAGCGTGGCCTAAATGGAGTTAAGCCTACTGTGGAGTTTGGAGAGAGGACTCGGGATTGCTCTCTAGGCCATGCAGGAAAAGAAGGCCCTCATCTCACGATGACGGGGGCGTCTCGTGGGTTTTCTCAAGGTGCAGTGCCTGGTTGGGGTTTCTCACGAGATAGGACGGGGAGCTCAGGGAGACTCCTGTGGTGCCACGGAAGTCAGGTCTCCATGGACGTGGCGTGGGGGAGCGCCTCATTGCTCTCGAGTCATGGTAGGGGAATCAAGCCTCAAGACGCTTCGAAGAAGAACTCTCGAGGTCTTTCTCGGGGTGTGGCAGGAAACCCTGGGTTCCCTCGACTTGTGCCCATGACCTCAGGGAGCTTAGCGGGGTTCCTCTGAGAAGTCAGGGATACTGTGGAGTTGAGAGGGGCTTCTCGGGACATCACAGGGACTGGTGCAATTGAAGAGGACCTAATCTCGGATTGAGGCAGTAACGTCAGGGTTCCTCTCCATTTCTGACTCGGATAGCAGGGTCCCTGCAGAGTTGGGACAGGAGAGTCAGACCTCGTCTTGTGTGGAGTAATGGAACTCCGCTTGCCTCTCGAGTTGTTCACGGGATGACAGGCCACCTGTCGAGTTGTATGTGGAACCTGCGGTTTTGGGGGACGATGCACAGGGGTGTCAGTGCCCCTTCGTGTTGTGCCTTCATCCACAGGGTTACCTTCGAAGAGGTGACCGGGCATCGGGATCTTATCAATAGCGGACCAGGAAATCGGGGTCTTTCGGCATGTGGCACCAACACGAGGCTACGTCTCGACTTCCCTCGTGAGACTGGCCTCATCCTGAGGTTCGCCGGGAAGTCTGGGAACCCCTTCCAGACACAGCAGGGGAATCGACCCTCCTGTCGCCATCAGGAGGGGAGAATAGGCTCAGCTGAAGCGGTGCTGGGAACCTCCATGTTCTCCTCGAGTGAGACCGGGGTGTCAGGGAAATTTGGGGGTCGCATCAAGGGTGCCAAGTACCGTTTCACACTTCAAGACGGAACATGGGACTTCCCTGGAGACGCTATAGCTGACAGGGGCCTCATATTTCGATGACGGAGGAGCCACGTTGTTTTTCTCCAGTTGCCGCGGGATTCTCGAATTACAATGGGGAATACAGGCTTCCTCTTGTGTTGGCCCAGGGAAGTCCAATCATCCATTCGAGTTGCGAGGGAGAGCTGGGGATTGCACTTGAGTCAATGCAGGACAAAAAAGACCTCATTTAGGCTTGTGTCCAGGACCGAGTTTTCCTCTACAGGGGCAACACGGATCTCGGGATCCCATTCCAGACTCACCCAAGTAGTCAGGCCTCGGCTCGAGGGGAAGCAACGGACTCTGCTCTCCTCTAGAGTAGCGACGTGTATCTCTTGGAGGCTACTGAGTGGCCTAAAGGGAGTCAGGCCTCCAGTGGAGTTTGGAGAGTGGACTCGGGATTGCTCTCTAGGTCATGTAGGAAAAGAAGGCCCTCATCTTACGATGATGGGGGCGTCTCGTGAGTTTTCTCGAGCGGCGGTGCCAGTGTGGGGTTTTCATGAGGTAGGACGGGGAGCACAGGGAGCCTCTCGTGTGGCGCCAGGGAAGTTAGGTTTCAATGCGCGTGGCGAGGGGAATGCGTCATTGCTCTCCAGTCATGGTAGGGTATCGGGCCTCAAGACGCGGTAAAGAAGGACTCTCAAGGTCTTTCTCAGAATGCAGCAGAAAACCCTGGGTTCACTCGACTTGTGCCAGTGACCGCAGAGAGCTTCTGAGGGTGCCTCTGAGAATCAGGGATACTGTGGAATTTTAGGGGCCTCTCGGGACTCCACTGGGTATGGCGCAATGGAAGAGGGCCTCATTTCGAGTTGATGCAGGAACGTCAGGTTTCATCTACATTTCTGACTCCGATCGCACGGTCCCTGCAGAGTTGGGAAAGGAGAGTCAGGCCTTCTCTTGTGTGGAGGAACGGAACTCCGCATGCCTCTCTAGTTCTTCAAGGGATGACAGGACACTTGTCGATCTGTGTTTGGAATCTGCGTGTTTTTCCGTACTATGCATGGGGATGTCAGTACCCCTTCGTGTTGTGCATTCATCCACAGGTTTGCTTTCGAAGAGGTGTCCTGGCATCGGGTTCTTATTAAGAGCGGACCGGGAAATCGGGGTCTTTCCGCATGTGGCACCACCCACCAGGCTACGTCTCGAATTTCCTAGTGAGACCGGCCTCATCCTGAGGTGCGCCGGGAAGGTCGGAACTCCTTGCAGACAAAGCAGGGGAATCGACCCTCCTGTCTCGATCAGGAGGGGAGAAGGGGCACAGATGAGGTGATGCCGGGAACCTCGGTGTTCCCCTCCAGTGAGACCAGTGTGTTGGGGAACTTTTGGGGTCGCATCAAAGGTGCAAAGTATCGCATCGCACTTCAAGATGGAACGTAAGACTTCTTTTGAGACGCTGTAGCGGCAATGGCCGCATCTTGCGATGAAGAGGGAACGACGTGGTTTTTCTCTAGTTGTGGTGGGATTCTTGAGTTACAACGGGAAATTCAGGCTTCCTCTTCTGTTGGCCCAGGGAAGTCCAGTCTTCCATTCGAGTTGCGAGGGAGAGTTGGGGATTGCTCTCGAGTCACTGCAGGAAAACAGAGACCTCATCTAGGCTTGTGTCCAGGGCCTAATGTTTCTCTCCAGGGGCGACAGGGATCTCCGGTTCACATATCAGACACACCCGAGGAGTCAGGCCTCGCCTCGAGGGGAAGGAAAAGACTCCGCTCTCCTCTCGAGTCGCGACAGGTATGTCTTGGAGTCCACTGAGTGACCAAAAGGGAGTCAAGCCTACTGTGGAGTTTGGAGAGAGGACTCGGGATTGCTCTCCAGGCCATGCTAGAAAAGAAGGCCGTCATGTCGCGAAAATGGGGGCGTCTCGTGGGTTTTCTCTATCTGTGGCGCCAGTGTTTGGTTTCTCACCAGGTATAACGGGGAGCTCAGGGAGCCTCTCGTGTGGTGCCAGGGAAGTCAGGGCTTCATGAGTGTAGCAGAGGGAGCGCATCATTGCCCTCGAGTCATGGTAGGGGAATCAGGCCTCAAAATGCGTTGAAGAAGGACTCTTGAGTTCTTTCTATGGTGGCGGCAGTAAACCCTGTGTTCACGCGAATTGTGCTGGTGACCTCAGGGAGCTTCTCAGGGTGCCTCTGAGAAGTCAGGGATACTGTGGAGCTGGGACGCCTCTCTCGGGACTCCACTGGGTTTCGTGCAATGGAAGAGGTCCTAATCTCGAGTGGAGGCAGGAACCTCAGCGTGCCTCTCGTGACTTCACTGGCGCTGGTCTGATTCGGATCGCAAAGTCCCTGCAGAGATGGGACAGGAGAGTCAGGCCTCGTCTTGTGTAGAGGAATGAAACCCCACTTGCCTCTCGAGTTCTTCAGGGGTGACAAGCCACTTGTTGAGCTGTATGTGGAACCTGCGGGTTTTTCCGGACGATGCACGAGGGTGTCAGTGCCCCTTCGTGTTGTGCCTTCACCCACAGGGTTGCCTTCGAAGAGGGGTCCGGGCCTCGGGTCCTTCTCAAGGGCGGACCGGGGAATCGGGGGCGTTCGGCATGTGGCCCCACCCACGTGGCTCCTCTCGAATGTCCTCGTGAGACCGGCCTCATCCTGAGGTGCGCCGGGAAGGCCCGGAACCCCTTCCAGACCACGCAGGGGAATCGCCTCTCCTGTCGCGATCAGGAGGGGAGAAGGGGCTCAGAGGAAGCGGTGCCGGGACCCTCGGTGTTCCCCTCGGGGGACCCCGGCGTGTCGGGGGACTTTTGGGGGTCGCAGGAAGGCTGTCAGGGACCGTTTCGCCCTTCAGGGCGGAACAGGGGACTTCCCTTGAGACGCCGTCGCGGGCAAGGGCCTCATCTTGCCAAGAGGTGGGAACCACGTGGTTTTTCTCGAGTTCCGGCGGCATTCTCGAGTTACGACGGGGATCTCAGCCTTCCCCTTGGGTTGGCCCTGGGAAGCCCCATCTTCCCCTCGGGTTGCGAGGGAAAGCTGGGGGTTGCGCTGGGTCACTGCAGGGCCGAAGAGACCTCACCTAGGCGTGTGTCTGGGACCTAATATTCCTCTCCAGGGAAGGCAGGGATCTCGGGGTTGCATTCCAGGCTCCCCCGGGGAGTCAGGCCTCGTCTCGAGGGGAAGCCAAGGACTCCGCTCTCCTCTCGAGTCGCGACGCGGGTCTCTTGGAGCCCCCTGAGCGGCCTCAAGGGAGTCCAGCCTCCTCTTCCGTTTGGAGAGAGGACCCGGGATTGCTCTCCAGGCCATGCAGGAAAAGAAGGCCCTCAGCTCGCGAGGACGGGGGCGTCTCAGGGGTTTCCTCGAGCTGCGGCGCCCGTGGGGGTTTTCTCCCGAGGCACGACGGGGATCTCAGGGAGCCTCTCGTGCGGCGCCAGGGAAGTCAGGTCTCCATGCGCGTGGCGAGGGGGAGCGCGTCCTGGCTCTCGAGTCATGGGAGGGTCTAGGGCCTCGAGACGCATTGAAGAAGGACACTCGAGGTCTTTCTCGGGGGGCGGCGGGAAACCATCGTTTCCCTCGCCTTCTGCCGGGGACCTTAGGGAACTTCCCAGGGTGTCTCTGAGAGGCGAGGGATCCTGTGGAGTTGGCGGGGCCCCTCGGACTCCGCTGGGTCTGGCGCAACGGAAGAGGGCCTCACCTCGAGGGGAGACAGGAACCTCAGGCTTCCTCTGCGTTTCGGACTCCGACCGCATGGTCCCTGCAGAGTTGGGACAGGAGAGTCTGGCCTCGTCTTGTCTGAGGAAGGGAACCCCGCTGGCCTCTCGAGTTGCTCAGGGGGTCTCAGGCCCCTCGTCGAGCTGTGTGTGGAACCTGCGGGTCTTTGCGGACGATGCACGGGGGTGGCAGTGCCCCTTCGTGTTGTGCCTTCACCCACAGGGTTGCCTTTGAAGAGGGGTCCGGGCCTCGGGTCCTTCTTAAGAGCGGACCGGGGAATCGGGGGCGTTCGGCATGTGGCACCACCCACGTGGCTCGTCTCGAATTTCCTCGTGAGACCGGCCTCATCGTGAGGTGCGCCGGGAAGGCCGGGAACCCCTTCCAGACCACGCAGGGGAATCGCCTCTCCTGTCGCGATCAGGAGGGGAGAAGGGGCTCAGAGGAAGCGGTGCCGGGACCCTCGGTGTTCCCCTCGGGGGAACCCGGCATGTCGGGGGACTCTTGGGGGTCGCAGGAAGGCTGTCAGGGACCGTTTCGCCCTTCAGGGCGGAACAGGGGACTTCCCTTGAGACGCCGTCGCGGGCAAGGGCCTCATCTTGCCAAGAGGTGGGAACCACGTGGTTTTTCTCGAGTTGCGGCGGGATTCTCGAGTTATGACGGGGATCTCATGCTTCCTCTCGGCTTGGCCCTGGGAAGCCCAATCTTCCCCTCGGGTTGCGAGAGAAAGCTGGGGGTTGCGCTCGGGTCACTGCGGGGCCGAAGAGACCTCACCTAGGCGTGTGTCCGGGACCTAATATTCCTCTCCAGGGAAGGCAGGGATCTCGGGGTTGCATTCCAGGCTCCCCCGGGGAGTCAGACCTCGTCTCGAGGGGAAGCCAAGGACTCCGCTCTCCTCTCGAGTCGCGACGCGGGTCTCTTGGAGCCCCCTGAGCGGCCTCAAGGGAGTCCAGCCTCCTCTTCCGTTTGGAGAGAGGACCCGGGATTGCTCTCCAGGCCATGCAGGAAAAGAAGGCCCTCATCTCGCGAGGACGGGGGCGTCTCAGGGGTTTCCTCGAGCTGCGGCGCCCGTGGGGGTTTTCTCCCGAGGCACGACGAGGATGTCAGGGAGCCTCTCGTGCGGCGCCAGGGAAGTCAGGTGTCCATGCGCGTGTCGAGGGGGAGCGTGTCATGGCTCTCGAGTCATGGTAGGGGAATCGCGACTCAAGACATTTTGAAGCACTCTCTCGGTCTTTCTCGAGTCGCGGCAGAAAACCCAGGGTTCCCTCAACTTGTGCCTGTGACCTCAGGGAGCTTCTCATTGTGCCTGTGAGAACTCAGGGATACTGTGGAGTTGGTAGGGGCCTCTTGGGACTCCACTGCGTGTGGTGCAATGGAAGAGGGCCTCATCTCGAGTGGACGCAGGAACCTCAGGCTTCCTCTCCGTTTCTGACTCGGATCCCATGGTCCCTGCAGAGTAGGCAAAAGAGAGTTACACCTAATCTTCTGTTGAGGAAGTGGAACTTCGTTTGCCTTTCGAGTTGTTTACAGGGTCACAGTCCACTTGTCGAAATGTCTGTGGGACCTGCGGGTTTTTTGGACGATGCACGCGGGTGTCAGTGCCCCTTCGTCTTGTGCCTTCATCCACAGGTTTTCCTTCAAAGAGGTGTGCTGGCATCGGGTTCTTTTCAAGAATGGACCGTGAAATTGGGGTCTTTCGGCATGTGGCACCACCCACGAGGCTACGTCTCGAACTTCCTCATGAGACCGGCCTCATCCTGAGGTGCGCCCGGAAGGTCGGGAACCCCTTGCAGACAGAGAAGGGGAGTCGACCCTCCTGTCGCAATCAGGAGAGGAGAAGGGGCTCAGATGAAGTGGTGCCGGGAACCTCGGTGTTCCCCTTGAGTGAGTTTGGTATGTCGCGGAACTTTTGGGGTCGCATCAAGGGTGCCAAGTACCGTTTCGCACTTCAGGATGGAACGTGGGACTTCTCTTGAGATGCTGTAGCGGACAAAGGGCCTCATCTTGCGATGACGAGGGAAGCACGTGGTTTTTCTCGAGTTGCGGTGGGATTCTCGAGTTACGACGGGGAATTCAGGCTTCCTCTTGTGTTGGCCCAGGAAGTCTAATCTTCCATTTGAGTTGCCAGGGAGAGCTGGGGATTGGGCTCCATTCACTGAAGTGCAAACTAGACCTCATCTACGCTTGTATCCAGGACTTAATGTTCCTCTCCATAGGCGACAGGGATTTGGGGTTGCATTCCATACTCACCCGGGGAGTCAGGCCTCATCTCGAGGGGAAGCAAAGGACTCCACTCTCTTCTCGAGTCGCGACATGTATCTCTTGGAGCCCACTGAGTGGTCTTCGCTCTGTAGGAGAGCTCTAGTGTACATAAGCCTGTACATAAGTGAACACAGACACTCTGTGTGCATGTTGCTGCGTACCCAAAATAGGGCCACAAGGAGCCTCATGCTCTCCATGCGGTGCGGAAGCTGTGTAGCCACGCAGCAGCTGAAGAATCCAACCAATTGCTCTTTTCTTACCTCTGACAGAGCTCGCATTTCCGTAGGCCTTGGCAGTTTGGAAACACTAGACCCTAACCCCTCTCAAAGTAGGCCTGGGTTCTAGTTCGAATAGAAAGTCAATAGCGGAGCTGAGGACAGGAACGCGGCAGTCATTTATCACACGCTCCTGCAGCCTGCTACTACAGGGACACTAACGCTAGAAGCTAGGAATGTCTTTGCAAGGTGCGCAAAGGACAAGGGAGAACCTCGACCCTGACTCTAGTATTTCAGTCCCCTGAGCAGATCTGAGGTTCTCCCGCTATAGAAGCTAACCCATTCCTTTCAAATACAGGCTTCCTAACACAGGGCCAGTTGGCTGCTTGCTCTTCCACGAAGCAGGCTTCCTTAACTTGCAAACTGCGAATTCCGCTTAACAGCCTGGAGGAAAATCGCTTCTTGGAAGATTGTTTTCAGAGGCTGTATCCCCGGAGCTGGGGCCAAGCTAGGGGACCCATACTGACAAGGGAAGGCAAAACCACATCCAATGTCTTTGCTCTGGAGGACAGCTTTGGTGAGCCTAAGTCTTTCAGGAATATTTCTGGCTCCAACAGAGTCAAATTCTGTGTGTGAAGCTGCACAGCCAAAATAGGGGAACAGAGAGCCTGATTCTCTCTGTGTAGCTTTGAAGCTGTCATTCAAACAACAGCTTGAGAATCCATACAATGCTCTCCCTTACTGCTAAGAGAATTCTCATTGCTGTCGTCCTTGACAGTTTGTAGAAATCCGCACCCTAACCCTTCTCCAAGTAGGCCTGGGTCCTAGCTCGGAACAACAGGCAACGGCGGAGCTGAGGCCAGTAAGGCACAAGTGAGGTCTCACACACTCTTGCAGCCTGATCGTCCAGGAGCAGTAAGGCCTCTTTTTCCCTGTAGGAGGCTCGCTTGCCTTGCCTCCTGTGAACTGCATTTCCCAGCCTGGGCGCAAAGCTGTTCCTGGAGATTTTTTCTCAGGGGCTGTTTCGCTGGAGCTGGGTCGGACCTCGGGGGCCCAACTCACAGGGGAAGACAAAACCACATGGACAGGTCTATGCTCTGTAGGAGAGCTCTAGTGAACCTCATCTCTCAGGAACATTCTTGGCTTCTACAGAGACACCTCTGTGCATGAAGCTACACACCCAACATAGTGGCAAAGGGAGTCTGATTCTCTCCGTGGGTGCTGATGCTTTGTGGCAAAGCACCTGCTAAGAATCCGTCCGCATAGGCTTCCCTCACCTTGACAGAGGTCTCATTGCTGTATTCCTTGGCAGTTTGGAAAGAAGCAGACCCTTACCCTTCACCAAGTAGGCCCTTGTCCTTGTTTGAATGGAAAGGCAGTAGCTGAGCTGAGGCCAGTAAGGCGCCAGTCAAGTCTGACATATTCCCGATGCCTGCTCCTTCATGGAAAATAACGTTAGAATCTGGGAATGTCTTTGCAAGGCTGGCAAAGGGCAGTCAGGAACCTGGACCCTGCCTCCGGAATTTCTATCTTCTCAGCACATCTGGCGGTCTCGGTCAGGAGAAACTAACCCATTCCTTGCAAATATAGGCTTCCAAACACAGGCCGGTTGGCTGTCTCTTCTTGCCGAAGGAAGCTTGCTTATCCCACCTCCTGCGAACTCCGCTTCCCAGCCTGGGGGATAAGAGGTTCTTGGAGATCTTTTCTCAGAGGCTGTTTCCACGGAGCAGGGGCCGATCCCGGAGACCCACACGCACAGGGGAAGGGAAAACCGCATGGATAAGTCTTTGCTCTCTAGGAGTGCTCTAGTGAACCTCAGTCTATGCGGAATGTTCTTGGCTCCAACGGGGACATCTCTGTGTGGGAAGCTGCATTGCCAACATAGAGACACAGAGACCTGATTCTCTCTGTGCAGCTTTGACGCTGTCGTTCAAACAACAAATTGAGAATCCACACAATGCTCTCCCTTACCACTGAGAGAGTTATCATTGCTGTAGCCCTTCGCAGTTTCTGGAAATCGGCACACAAACACTTCTCCAAGTAGGCCTGGGTTCAAGTTCAGATGAACATGCAATAGCGGAGCTGAGGCCAGTAAGGCACCAGTCAGGTGTCACACACTCTGGCAGCCTGCTCCTCCAGGGACAGTAAGGCCTCTATTTCCCTTCAGGAGGCTCGCTTGCCTTACTTCCTGTGAACAGCATTTCCCAGCCTGGGCGGAAAGCAGTTCCTGGAGATCTTTTCTCAGGGGCTGTTTCCCCGGAGTTGGGGCGGACCTCGGGGACCCAACTCACAGGGGAAGGCAAAACCAAATGGACAGGTCTATGCTCTGTAGGAGATCTCTAGTGAACTGCCGGGGTCCAGCCCCAGCTGATCCAGGGTATTCGAAGCAGAGACGGCGTAGGCGAGGGTCAGGGAACAACTGCTTAATTCAACGTTAATTAAGGATATAAAGAGTAATAAAATGAGGATAGCTCAGTAGGAAAATTCAGTGGAGAAAAGAGGCTGAGTAGCTTGGTTTACGCGGGGGACCAATAAAACTTCAAGACAAGAAGCTTGCACCACTTACGTAGGCCGCAGGCGTCCTTCCGTTCTCCCGAAGGAGAGGAGACACTGAGGCCTCCCCGGTCGGATCTTAGAAGCCCAGGCAAAATTAGTAAGCTTGGTGGGTTCCGCGCTCCAGATGGAGACTCAACCAGAGTGAGAGAGAGAGAGAGACATGGGGAGACCAGTATTTCGAGAAACTGATCCCAATTCTTTATTTTCCATGGTCTACTTTTATACACTGAGATGTTATGCAAAAGTCACGTGGGGTCAGCAGTCCTGACTTTTATCAAAGTCAGGTGCTTCATACAAAAGTATACAGAGGTCTTAGGGGTGTTACATCATCTTCTGGCCGGGGGGCCTGCTGACAATTTACGACCCTCTCCTTGTGACAACGGTCAGTCAACCAGGACACTTATTTCTCCAGGGGTGATTATTCTTAAAACAGACGCCACCCAAATAAAGTTACATTCCTATAGGGTGAGGGTGTAGTGGGTTTTAGTTAAGGAAAGAATTTACTTAGCCTAAGGTCTAACGTGATTTATATCAAAGGTTAATACTTATCTCTTCTATATATTCATTAATGTGTATAAGGGCAGGGGATGTGGAGACTTAGCAGTAAACATCAGCTCAACAAATGAAAAACCCTTCACCAATATGATTTCTAATCAGCCCATTATACTTATACTAATAATTTTCTAACTTTTCTAAGGAACCTGTTTTTAGAAGGTTTAAAGCATCTCGTGCCTCTCATGGTTGGGAGGCTGTGAGCAATCACATGTGGCCGGACAAGCCTGTCAGGCAGGCTAGAGAACCTTCAGAGGAGTTTGTAGGTTAAAACACTCTTGTCACACCCAGGGGTTTTTATCAACTGGAGCTCTAGGTTAACTCCTTCTCCGAAAGAGGTGGTGGGGGACAGCCCCCCGTAAAGTCAGAGGTGTAGGTGAGAGCACAAAGTAGTAAGGTAGGCAGGCTCTGGTTATGGGGGTAGATGCTCGAGGATTTCCAGGGGGACTCCTGAGGCTCGATCCCGCCTTTGCGTATGTCGAGCCTCCTTCCTCATGACCTTTGCCATGGGCGGAGTGCCTCACTCTGGCCCCCAACAGTGAACCTCCTCTCTCAGGAACATTCTTGGCTCCTATCGAGACACCTCTGTGCGTGTAGCTACACACGCAACGTAGGGGCAAAGGGAGCCAGATTCTTTCCGTGGGGTGCTGATGCTTTGTGGCAAAGCACCTGCTTGAGAATCCATCAGCTTACGCTTCCCTCGCCTTGACAGAGGTCTCATTGCTGTAGCCCTTGGCAGTTTGGAAAGAAGAGGACCCTTACCTTTCATAAAGTGGGCCCTTGTCCTAGTTTGAAAGGAAAGGCAAGAGCTGAGCTGAGGCCAATAAGGCGCCAGTCAAGTCTGACATATTCCCGAAGCCTGCTCCTTCATGGAAAATAACGCTGGAATCTAGGAATGTCTCTGCAAGGCTGGCAAAGGGCAGTCAGGAGCCTGCACCCTGCCTCTGGAATTACTGATTTCTGAGCAGATCTGGAGGTCTCCTTTAGGAGAATCTAACTCATTCCTTCCATATTGAGACTTACAAAAACAGGCCGGTCGGCTGCCTCTTCGTGCCCGAAGGAGGCTTGATTTTCCTGCCTCCTATGAACCCAGCTTCCCAGGCTCTGGGAAAAGCGGATCTTGAAGATCTTTTCTCAGGGGTTGTTTCCACGGAGCTGGGGCTAAGCCTGGAGACCCAAACTCACAGGGGAAGAAAAACCACATGGACAAGTCTTTGCTCTCTAGGAGAACTCTACTGAACTTCACTCTGTCACGAACATTCTTGATTCATATGGAGACACCCCTATGTGTGAAGCTGCGTACCCAACATGGGGGCACAGAGAGCCTGATTCTCTCTGTGTAGCTTTAAAGATGTCGTTCAAAAAACACCTTGAAAATCCATACAATGCTCTTCCTTACCCGTGACAGAGTTCTCATTGCTGTAGCCCTTGGCAGTTTTTAGAAATCCGCACCCAAACCCTTCTCCAAGTAGTCCTGGGTCCTAGTTCGGAGGAACATGCAATGACGGAGCTGAGGCCAGTAAGGCACCAGTCAGGTCTCACACACTCTGGCAGCCTGCTCCTCCAAGGGCAGTAAGGCCTCTTTTTCTCTGCAGGAGGCTCGCTTGCCTTGCCTTCTGTGAACTGCGTTTCCCAGTCTGGACGAAAAGCAGTTCCTGGAGGTGTTTTCTTAGGGGTTTCTTCCTCAGAGCTGGGGCGAACATCGGGAACCCAACTCACAGGGGAAGGCAAAACCATATGGACAGGTCTATGCTCCGTAGCAGAGCTCTAGTGAACCTCATCTCCCAGGAACATTCTTGGCTCCTATAGAGACACCTCTGTGTTTGAAGCTACACACCCAACATAGGGGCAAATGCAGCCTGATTCTCTCCATGGGGTGCAGATGCTTTGTGGCAAAGCACCTGTTTGAGAATCCATCCGCTTCCACTTCCCTCTCTTTGACAGAGGTGTCTTTGCTGTAGCCTTTGGCAGTTTGGAAAGAAGCAGATCCTTACCCTTCAACAAGTAGGCCCTTGTCCTAATTTGAACGGAAAGGCGATAGCTGAGCTGAGGCCAGTAAGGCGCCAGTCAAGTCTGACATATTCCTGAAGCCTGCTCCTTCATGGAAAATAACGCTAGAATCTAGAAAGGTCTTTGCAAGGCTGGCAAAGGACAGTCAGGAACCTCGACCCTGCCTCTGGAATTTCCGTCTTCTGAGCAGATCTGGAGGTCTTCTTTTGGAGAAGCTAACCATTCCTTCCAAATAGAGGCTTCCAAACACAGGCTAGTTGGCTGCCTCGACTTGCCCGAAGGAGGCTTGCTTGTTCCGCTTCCTGTGAACTCCGCTTCCCGCCTGGGGGAAAAGTTGTTCTTGGAGATCTTTTTTCAGGGGCTATTTCAACGGAGTTGGAGCCTAGCCCGGAGACCCACATGCACAGAGGAAGGCAAAACCACATGGACAAGTCTTTGCTCTGTAGGAGAACTCTAGTTAACCTCAGTATGTGAGGAAAGTCTTGGATTCTACGGGGATACCTCTGTGTGTGGAGCTGCATACCCAACAAGGGGGCACACAGGGCCTGATTCTCTCTTTGCAGCTTTGAAGCTGTCGTTCAAACAACAGCTTGAGAATCCATACAATGCTCTCCCTTACCTCTGAGAGACTTCTCATTGCAGTAGCCCTTGGCAGTTTTTACAAATCCGCACCCAAACCCTTCTCCAAGTAGGCCTGGGTCCTGGTTTGGATGGCCATGCAATGGCGGAGCTGAGGTCAGTAAGGCATCAGTCAGGTGTCACACACTCTGGCAGCCTGCTCCTCCAGGGACAGTAAGGCCTATTTTTCCCTGCAGGAGGCTCGCTTGCCTTGCCTCCTGTGAACTGCGTTTCCCAGCCTGGGCAAAAAGCGGTTCCTGGAGATCTTTTCTCAGGGGCTCTATCCCCAGAGCTGGGGTGGACCTCGGGGACCCATCTCACAGGGGAAGGAAAAACCACATGGACAGGTCTATGCTCTGTAGGAGACCTTAGTGAATCTCAAGTCTTAGGAACATTCTTGGCTCGTACAGAGACACCTCTGTGTGTAAAGCTACACACCGAACATAGGGGCACACGGAGCCTGATTCTCTCCGTGGGGTGCTGATGCTTTGTGGCAAAGCACCTGTTTGAGAATCCATCCGCTTACGCTTCCCTCGCCTTGACAGAGGTCTCATTGCTGTGTCTCTTGGCACTTTGGAAAGAAGCAGACCCTTACCCTTCACCAAGTAGGCCCTGATCCTAGTTTGAAAGGAAAGGCAATAGCTGAGCTGAGGCCAGTAAGGCACCTGTCAACTCTGACATATTCCCGATGCCTGCTCCTTCATGGAAAATATTGCTAGAATCTAGGAATGTCTTTGCAAGGCTGGCAAAGGGCAGTCAGGAACCTCGACCCTGCCTCTGGAATTTCTATCTTCTGAGCAGATCTGGAGGTCTCCTTCTGGAGAAGCTAACCCATTCCTTGCAAATAGAGGCTTCCAAACACAGGCCGGTTGGCTGCCTCTTCTTGCCTGAAGGAGGCTTGCTTTTCCTGCCTCCTATGATCCCTGGTTCCCAGCATGGAGGAAAAGCAGATTCTTGGAGATCTTTGCTCAGGGGTTGTTTCCACGGAGCTGGGGTTGTGCCCAGAGACCCACACATACAGGGGAAGGCAAAACCACATGAACAAGTCTTTGCTTTCTAAGAGAGCTCTAGTGAACCTCAGTCTTTGACGAACGTTCTTGGCTCCTATGCGGACACCTCTGTGTGTGAAACTGCGTACCCAACATGGCGGCAGAGAGCCTGATTCTCTCTGTGCAGGTTTAATGCTGTCGTTCAGAAAACAGCTTGAGAATCCATACAATTCTCGCCCTTAACTCTGAGAGAGTTCTCATTGCAGTAGCCCTTGGCAGTTTGTAGAAATCTGCACCTAAACCCTTCTCCAAGTAGGCCTGAGTCCCAGTTCGGAGGAACAAGCAATGGCGGAGCTAAGACCAGTATGGCACCAGTCAGTTTTCACACACTCTGGCAGCCTGCTCCTCCAGGGACAGTAAGGCTTCTTTTTCTCTGCAGGAGGCTCACTTGCCTTACTTCCTGTGAACAGCTTTTCCCAGCCTGGGCGAAAAGCGGTTCCTGGAGATCTTTTCTCAGAGGCTGTTTTCTCGGAGCTGGGGTGGACCTCAGGCACCCAACTCACAGGGGAAGGCGAAACCACATGTACAGGTGAGCACTCTGTAGGAGAGCTCTTGTGAGCCTCATCTCTCAGGAACATTCTTGGCTCCTGTAGAGACACCACTGTGTGTGAATCTACACACCCCACATAGGGGCAAAGGGAGCCTGATTCTCTCCGTGGGGTGCTGATGCTTTGTGGCAAAGAACCTTCCTGATAATCCATCCGCTTATGCTTCCCTCGCATTTACGGAGGTCTCATTGCTGTAGCCCTCGGCAGTTTGGAAAGAAGAAGACCCTTACCCTTCATAAAGTAGGGCCTTGTCCTACTTTGAATGGAAAGGCAATAGCTGAGCTGAGGCCAATAAGGCGCCAGTCAAGTCTGACATATTCCCAAAGCCTGCTTCTTCAGGAAGATAACTGTAGAATCTAGGAATGTCTTTGCAAGGCTGGCAAAGGGCAGTCAGGACCCTGCACACTGCCTCTGGAATTACCGACTTCTGAACAGATCTGGAGGTCTCCCTTAGGGGAAGCTAACCCATTCTTACAAATAGAGGCTTCCAAACGCAGGCCGCTTGGCTGCCTCTTGCTCTCTGAATGAGGCCTGCTTTTCCCGCCTCCTATGAACCCACATCCCAGCCTCTGGGAAAAGCGGATCTTGAAGATCTTTTCTCAGGGGTTGTTTCCACGGAGCTGGGGCCGAGCCTGGAGCCCCAAACGCACAGGGGAAGAAAACCACTTCGACAAGTCTTTGCTCTCTAGGAGAGCTCTAGTGAACCTCACTCTGTCAGAAACGTTCTTGTTTCCTATGAAGACACCCCTGTCTGTGAAGCTGTGTACCGAACATGGAGACACAGAGTCTGATTCTCTCTGTGCAGCTTTGAAGCTGTCGTTCAAACAACAGCTTGAAAATCCATACAATGCTCTTCCTTACCCGTGACACAGTTCTCATTGCTATACCCCTTGGCAGTATTTAGAAATCCATACCCAAACCCTTCTCCTAGTAGGCCTGGGTCCTAGTTTGGAGGAACACGCAATGGCGGAGCTGAGGCCAGTAAGGCACCAGTCAGGTCTCACATACTCTGGCAGCCAGATTGTCCAGGGACACTAAGGCCTGTTCTGCCTTGCAGGAGGCTCGCTTGCGTTACCTCCTGTGAACTGCGTTTGCCAGCCTGGGGGAATAGCGGTCCCTGGAGATCTTTTCTCAGGGGCTCCTTCCCCTGAGCTGGGGCGGACCTCGGGGACCCAACTCACAGGGCAAGGCAAAACCATATGGACAGGTCTATGCTCTGTAGCAGACTTCTAGTGAACCTCATCTCTCAGGAACATTCTTGGCTCCTATAGAGACACTTCTGTGTGTGAAGCTGCGTACCTAACATAGGAGCACAGAGAGCCTGATTCTCTCAGTTCATTTTGACGCAGTCATTCAGAAAACAGCTTGAGAATCCATAAAATGCTCTCCCTTACCGCTGAGAGAATTCTCACTGCTGTAGCCCTTGGCACTTTGTAGAAATCCGCAGCCAAACGCTTCTCCAAATAGGCCTGGGTCCTAGTTCGGAGGAACAGGCAATGGTGGAACTGAGGCCAGCAAGGCAACAGTCAGGTTTCACACACTCTGGCAGCCTGCTCCTCCAGGGACAGTAAGGCCTCTTTTTCTCTGCAGGAGATTCGTTTGCCTTACTTCCTGTGAACAGCGTTTCCCAGCCTCAACGAAGTGGTTCCTGGAGATCTTTTCTCAGGGACAGTTTCCTCGGAGGTGTGGCGGATCTCGGGGACCCAACTCACAGGGGAAGGAAAAACCACATGGATAGGTCTATGCTCTGTAGGAGAGGTTTAGTGAACCTAATCTCTCAGGAACATTCTTGGCTCCTATACAGACAACTCTGTGTGTGAAGCTACACTCCCAACATTGGGGAACAGGGATCTTGGTTCTCTCCGTGGGGTGCTCATGCTTTGTAGTAAAGCACCTGCTTGAGAATCTGTCCTCTTAGGCTTCCCTCACCTTGACAGAGGTCTCATTGCTGTAGCCCTTGGCAGTTTCAAAGAAGAAGACCCTTACCCTTCATAAAGTAGGCCCTTGTCCTAGTTTGAATGGAAAGGCAATAGCTGAGCTGAGGCCAATAAGGAGCCAGTCCCCTCTGACACATTCCCGAAGCCTGCTCCTTCATGGAATATAACTCTAGAATCTTGGAATGTCTTTGCAAGGCTAGCAAAGGACAGTCAGGAACCAGTACCCTGCCTCTGGAATTACCGACTTCTGAGCAGATCTGGAGGTCTCCTTTAGGAGAAGCTAACCCATTCCTTCCAAATAGAGGCTTCAAAACACAGGCAGGTTGGCTGCCTTTCGTGCCCGAAGGAGGCTTGCTTTTCTCTCCTCCTATGAACCCCAGTTCCCAGCCTCTGGGAAAAGCGTATCTTGAAGATATTTTCTCAGGGGTTGTTTCCACGGAGCTGGGGCCGAGCCTGGAGACCCAAAGGCACAGGGGAAGGCAAGACCACATGGACAAGCCTTTGCTCTTTAGTATAGCTCTAATGAACCTCACTCTGTCAGGATCTTTCTTGATTCCTACGGAGACACACCTGTGTGTGAAGCTGCGGCCACAGAGAGCCTGATTACCCCTGTGCAGCGCTGAGTCTGGGCGGCTAAACAACAGCTTGGGAATGCAGCCTGGGGCGCTTCCCTTCCCTCTGACAGAGCTCTCCTTCGGTCCCTAAGCCCTCTGCAAGGAGGCATAGATCATAGGTGCAAAGGGAAGGGAAGAGCCGAGCTGAGGCCAGTAAGGCGCCCGCCAGTCACGTCTCCCCCACTTCCGCAGTCTGTTCCTTCCCCTGCGCGAAAGCTAGAAGCTGGGAAGGGCTTGGTGAGGCTCGCCCAGGCAGAGCAGCCTCTAGGTCGGGGCTCTGCGATATCGCGCCTGGGCGCAGATCTGGAGCTCTGCCGGAGTGGAAGCTCATTCGGTCCTTCCCAATACAGGCTTGCAAGCACCCGACGGCGGCCTGACTCTATTCTCCCGCGTGCTGGGAGTGGGCTTCCAATCCAGGGCACAGAGCACTGCCTGGAGCTCTCTGCTCAGGGGCTGGTTCCCCTGCACTGGGACTGTGCTAGGGAGCCCAAAGGCACAGGGGAAGGCCCCAAACCACATGCACACGACTCTGCTCTGGAGCTGAGCTCCGGGGAAGCCCAGTCTGTAAGGCGGTTTCTGAACACAAACGGAGGAACACTCTGGCTGTGGAGCTCCCTCCCCATGACAGGGGCACTGGGACCCTGATTCCCTCCGTTCAGCGCTGAGTCTGGGCTGCCAAGCAAAAGCTTGGGAATGCAACCTGGGGCATTTCCCTTCCCTCAGACAGAGGTCTCCTTGTGGGAGGCTTTCGCAGTTTGCACACCCCCGTGCCCTAAGCCGTCTGCAAGGAGGCCTGGCTCCTAGGTCCAAAGGGAAGGCAAGAGCGGAGCTGAGGCCAGTCAGGAGCCAGTCATGTCGCCCACACTCCCGCAGCCTGCTCCTTTGCAGGTGCAAACGCTAGAAGCTGGGAAGGGCTTGGCGAGGCTCGACCAGGCAGAGCAGCCTCTCGACAGGGGCTCTGTCCTATCGCGCCTGGGCGCAGGTCTGCAGCTCCGCCGGTGTGGAAGTTCACTCGGTCCTTTCCAATACAGGCTTGCAAGGACCCGCCGGCAGCCTAACTCATCACTCCCGCGTGCTGGGACTGGGCATCCAGGCCTGGGCACAAAGCACTGCCTGGAGCTCTTTGCTCAGGGGCTGGTTCCCCTACGCTGGGGCTGTGCTAGGGAGCCCAAACGCATATGTCAAGGCCCCAAAACACATCCACACGTCTCTGCTCTGCAACAGAGCTCCAGGGAAGCCCAGTCTGGCAGGCTCTTTCTGGGCACAAAGGGAGGAACACTCTGGCTGTGGAGCTTCCTCCCCAAGACAGGGGCACTAGGACCCTGATTCCCTCCGTTTACCGCTGAGTCTGCATTGCCAAGCAACAGCTTGGGAACGCAGCCTGGGGCGCTTCCCTTCCCTCGGACAGAGCTCTCCTTGCGGTAGGCCTTGGTAGTTTGCATACAATGGGGCCCTAAGCCCTCTGCAAGTTGGCCTGGCTCCTAGGTCCAAAGGGCAGGCCAGAGCGGAGCTGAGGCTGTCAGGCTCCAGACACATCTCCCATACTCCTACATCCTGCTCCTACCCGGGCGTGAACGCTAGAAGCTGGGAAGGTACCTGGACCGTGCAGGGGCGGGGCGAACGCGGGCGGTGTGGGGCGGGGGTCGGCTTCTGGCGGGGGTGGGGGCGGGCTTCCCAGTTGTGCTCTCGGAGGTGGACACTGAGGCTGAAAACGCCCCGGGAGTGCACCCGGGACTGGGTAAACCCGGGCTGCGCGGGTCGAGATTCCGATGGCTTTAGGTGGGGGTCGGTCCCAGTTGTGCTCCCGGGGGTCGCCACTGCGGCTGGGAAAGCGCAGGGAGCGCGGCAGGGGCGGGGCTAACCCTGGCGGCGCGGGGCGGGGGTCGTCTCATTGGGGGGGATGGGGAGGGGTTCCCAGTTGCGCTCTCGGGGGTTGCAGCTGCGGCTGGGAACGCCCATTTCATCCGCTCCTGGGTCCCCAAGGATCGCCATCCCGTGGGTGCAGCGGAGGGCTGCGGACCACTGGTAAGGGAACTGGGATTGCGTGGAGCAGGGAACCAAGTATTCCGCCGTCTGTGGGCATATTCTCGGAGCTCCCCAACCTGGCGGTCGCAGAAAGGCCTTGCCTTTGGGGTCAAGGCCTTTACCGCTCCACCCCTCTGCTGAAAAATCTCAGAGTCTGCGCGGTTCTTCCAAGCAGCCTAGTGTCCGCTGGAAGTCCAAGGGACAGAACACTGAACTCTGGCCGGCTGGCCCAGCCCTGCTTCTGGCACTTTGTAAGCCAGCGGGCCCTTGAGCACCTGCTGGGATGGGAAAGGGAAGGGTCCACGGATTGCACCCTAGAAACTTAGTAGGGTACATGGATTTCAAACCCTGGTGGCCGCCCAGGCAGCAAAGAAGGGGGTGGGCACCTTGCTGCCCTTTCATGGCAGAATCTGTGGTTGTCCAGCTGCGTGGGCCTTTTCATGAGGACCCTGTGCAATAAAAGTTTGGTGTTTTGGAACTGAATAATTAGAACGTGTAAAAGCTTTAAATTATGTGGTGGTGTAATTAAAAAACAAAACAAAACAAAACCAAGCTCCAAGTGTTTTGCAAATGGAGGTTTAAATATTGAAGGACTGTATTCCTTGCACTGTGGCATTCTATCAAGAAGTGTGCAGGATTTTTTTTTTTTTAAGAAAAGTGTTCGAAGTGAGGGAAACAGGAAACCCAGAGGTGCCCCTGTATTTTGGGGAAGGCCTTAGGAGGTCACTTGGAAATGCTGCTGGCTGTGCGGGAGGGCGGCAGATGGGCTGTGCAGGCTTGTCCTTTGCATGGATGTTCTTGTGTGTGGAAACCCAGCTCGGAGCCATCTCCTGATGTGTAAGAATTTCGCAGACAAACCTTGAGCTAAGCAATGCATTTTTTCCTAAGAAAATGTTTGTCTTAAGCGATGTAAATATCCTATGTATTTCCGCTAGACTCTGGCTTCAGGTCGGTTCCCCCAAAAGGCTCAGAAGCGATTTGAACAAAACAGCATGTTTTCCTCCTAGCTTGTTCTCCTTATCTATGTTAAGGAAATGATATATTTGCCTGCAATACTGCCTTTCTTCAAGATTCATGTCAATCAAGTTTTGGCCCGGGATGACTCACCTGCTGCCAATATTATCTCAATGCATGTCGTGGGGGAGGGGCCTGGTGCCATTCCCTGAAACAGTTCCTTTCTTTCCTTAGCTGACTGCTAGTGCCTGTAGAATATCTGGCTAAAGACCAGCAGGGGGTACTCTTACTACCCACCCCCCACCCCGCCTCGAGTCTAAGTCAGCAGCTTTCTCTATCTCTTTAATACTTTAATAACACTTGATGACACAAAAGCTCTGAGCGATCAAATCATATCAAATCTTCATTTCAGATTGAAGATGCATTCCATGGTATTGCCATCTTAAGTCTTTCCATCGTTATGGAATATCTGTCCATGTATTCAGGATAGTTTTCAGCCAGGGTGTATAATTTCCAGTGTGCCAGTCTTGTCATCCTCGTTACATCCATGGCAAAGTGTTTTATTCATGTTGATATTATTGAAAGGGAATTTTTTAAAATTCCTTTTCAGATTATTATCTGTTAATGTATACAGATAAAACTGTGTAATCATTCATTTTTATCAGTTTGGACAGCTTGATAGTTGTCTTTAATTTCTTTACTTTCTGACACTTTAAGATTATCCTGGGACACATATGTAATGCCTCACCCCTAAATTCAGACATGTGTTCAAAGAACTTCTGTCCTTTTATTTATTTATTTATTTATTTATTCTTTAACATTGAAATCGTTTTGATTATGCTGGGTCTCTGCTGCAAGATGGAAGTTGCTAGGACCTCTGGACTACAGTCTTCCATCTCTTACTGACCTCTTGTTGACCTCTGCAGAATCCTGGTTGGTGGGAGCTTGTTAGTTCCTCGTTCCTTACCAGGACCTCCTGTGGTAAGTGTTTTTCTCTTCTCTGTTGCCTTGTAAGGGTGGATGGTCATTGGCATCCCAAAGCTAGCTAGAAGTCAATTATTTAGGCAGGCTTGTGCATAGATATGAGAGAAGGCAATGGCACCCCACTCCAGTACTCTTGCGTGGAAAATCCCATGGATGGAGGAGCCTGGTAGGCTGCAGTCCATGGGGTCGCTAAGAGTCGGACACCACTGAGCGACTTCACGTTCACTTTTCACTTTCATGCATGGGAGGAGGAAATGGCAACCCACTCCAGTGTTCTTGCCTAGAGAACCCCAGGGACTGCGGGGCCTCGTGGGCTGCCGTCTATGGGGTCGCACAGAGTCGGACACGACTGAAACGACTTAGCAGCAGCAGCGGCTGCAGCAGCAGCAGAAGCAGTGCATCGATATCAAAAGGGCTGCAAACAGTCAGGAAGGATCACATATGTCACCGTGAAACACTACTTCTCCACTTAGCCAAAGCTAACAAAAGATTTCTGTTCTAGGTCAACCTAGAAGAGATCACTTAAGAGGTAAAGAAACTTAAACTCCATTAGCAAAGGCAGTTCGACATCTCAAGAAAACTTGTGCTAGGCACAGAACTCTTTTCTGGGGGTCCACTTTCCCTACACCTCCTTATCCCATTCTGTACCCATTCCTTTGCTTCTCCCATCCTGAAACGGCCACCTGTAAGACAGAACTACTTTGTTTTCCTTCCTCAAGTGCCATTGCATTCCACATACTTTCTTGTAATAACAAGTCATACATTTCCCTTCAGCAACCAAGAACTGACTTTTATATTGGCATTCGCTATAGCCCGCCCCCCTCCCCCCACCCCCAAGAACAGAACAAAACAAAACAAAACAATTGGTTTCTTACATTTAATATGTCAGGATGGTGCCAGACACTATTCATGGAGAGTCAAAAATCTCTTTTGTTTCTGTGTAAAAGGGAGGTCCTTTCAAGTCGTGAATGTTTCAGAACTTTCATTTATTTGGAAATGACCTAGCTATTCAATACACTGTCGTCACAAGGATAGAAACGCGGGTAACCAAAACACCTGGAGAAACGTTTGTTAGTTCAGTTCAGTTCAGTTGCTCAGTCGTGTCTGACTCTTTGGGACCCCGTGGCCTGAAGGACGCCAGGCTTCCGTGTCCGTCACCAGCTCCAGGGGCTTGCTCAAACTCATGTCCATCGAGTCAGTGATGCCATCCAACCATCTTATCCTCTGTCAACCCCTTCTCCTCTGCCTTCAATCAAGACTATGAGAGGCAGATATTTTAGAGTATAATTATTGTAAAGAGTTTGTCTAAAAGCTCATATCACATTTACATTTTTTACTTTTGTTGTTGTCATTTCCAGGTAGTTTCTTGCTGACAAGCGTGTGACAGATATACTAATAGAGCAATTTTTACCTCAAAAGAAACCTAGGCACTATGAACATGTTGTGCTTAATGTTGTTGACTCTTAGACATGTCTATAATGGAGGAGCAAAACCAAAAATACTAGATATTTAATATTGACTAGTTCCCAGTTCACGGGACTCTGACATCCATTTAGGTCAATGTTTTCTGGTATTTCCAGCAGTTTGATTTGGAAGGGCTGCCTTGTCTTGAGACCATTGATATCAGAACACAGAACTTGAGCAATATTATCAAAAAACACAGGGCTCACACTGACACATACCTTAATCCAAACAGACAGACAAGACATCTTCCAGGTTTCCGCCTGAGATTTAAAATATTTCTTTGAGCCAGTCTTCTGGGGAGTGGGGGGATGGGGGTGGCAGTGAGGCAGGCTTGGGTAACAAGCTAATTGTTGGTCATTGCATATGCAAAGAACCAGCTTTCCGGGTTCCAAGGAAAAAAGTTTCCTTGGTAACCAACTTTGTCTGGTTCTATAGAATATCATGGCCCTCCTAGGTCAGGTCATCTTGCCTTTCTGTAGTCCTCGTTTTATCCCTAAATCATAGACAGCTTGGATTGTCTCTGTGGGGTGTATGTATTGTCCTCATGTTTGACCTGGCGGCAGCAGCGAGGTCCGAGAGCCTCTCCTGGAACCGGGCGTGGGGACGGGGCTCACCGGGAGCCACTGGTGAAGATAGGCAGCGCCCCTGGAGCACGGCAGGGGCGGGGTGAACCCGGGCGGCACAGGGCGGGTGTCGGCTCCTGGCTGGGGTGGGGGAGGGCTTCCCAGTTGTGCTCTCGAAGATGGCCACTGCGGCTGGAAACGCTCCGGGAGCGCACCCAGGGCGGGGTAAACCTGGGCTGCACAGGTCGAGATTCTGCTCGCTGTGGGTGGGTGGTCGGTCCCTGTTATGCTCCCGGGGGTCGCCAATGTGACTGGGAAACCGCCAGGAGCCCGGCAGGGCCGGGGCGAATCCTGGCGGCGCGTGGCGGGGTGGGGGTCCGTTCGCAGCGGGGGTCGACTCCTGGCGGGGGTGGGGGAGGGCTTTCCAGATGTGCTGTTGGGGGTCGCCATTGCGGCTGGGAATGCCCATTTCGTGAACTCCTGGATCCCCAAGGATCGGCATCCATTGGCCACAGCGGAGGGGTGCGGAACACAGGTAAGGGAACAGGGACTGCGTGGAGCAGGGAACCATGTATTCCGCCCTGTGTTGGCACAGTCTCAGAGCTCCCCAACCTGGCGGTCGCAGAAAGGCCTCGTCTTTGGGGTCAAGGCCTTTACCGCTCCACCCCTCTGCTGAAAAACCTCAGAGTCTGCGCGGTTTTCCCAAGCAGCCTAGTGTCCGCTGGAAGTCCAAGGGACAGAACCCTGAATTCTGGCCGGCTGGCCCAGCCCTGCTTCTGGCACTTTGTAGGCCAGCGGGCCCTGGAGCACCTGCTAGGATGGGAAAGGGAAGGGTACGCGAATTGCACCCTGGTGGCCGCCGAGGCAGCAAAGAAGTGGGGAGGGCACCTTACTGCCCTTTAATGGCAGACAGAATCTGTGGCTGTCCTGCTGCGTGGGCCTTTTCATGGGGACCTTGTGCAATAAAAGTTTACCGGTGACCTTAGGGAACTTCCCAGTGTGCTTCTGACAGATGAGGGATGCTGTGGAGTTGGCGGGGCCTCTCAGGACTCTGCTGGGTTTGGCGCAATGGAAGAGGGCTTCATCTCCAGGGAAGGTAGGAACCTCAGGCTTCCTCTCTGTTTCGGACTCCGACCGCAGGGTCCCTGCAGAGTTGGGACAAGAGAGTCAGGAATCGTCTTGTCTGAGGAAGGGAACTCCGCTTGCCTCTCGAGGTGCTCAGGGGGTCTCAGGCCCCTTGTTGAGCTGTGTGTGGAACCTGCGGGTGTTTCCGGACGATGCACGACAGTGACAGTGCCCCTTCGTGTTGTGCCTTCACCCACTAGCTTGCCTTCGAAGATGTGTCCGTGCCTCGGGTTCTTTTCAAGAGCGGACAGGGAAATTGGGGTCTTTCGGCATGTGGGACCACCCACGGGGCTAGTCTCAAATTTCCTAGTGAGGCCGGCTTCATCCTGAGATGTGCCGGGAAGGCCGGGGACCCTTCAAGACCACGCAGGGGGATCGACTCTCCTGTCGCCATCAGGAGGGGAGAAGGGGCTCAGATGAAGTGGGGCCGGAACCCTCGGTGTTACACTCGAGGGAAACCGGCGTGTGAGGGACTTTTGGGGGATGCATGAAAGGAGTCAGGTACCGTTTCGCACTTCAGGACAGAACCTAGGACTTCCCTTGAGACGCCGTAGCGGGCAAGGGCCTCATCTTGCGAAGACGTTGGATCCATGTGGATTTTCTCGAGTTGCGGCGGGATTCTAGAGTTACGACGGGGATTTCAGGCTTCCTCTTGTATTGGCCCCGAGAAGCCTAATCTTCCATTCCAGTTGCGAGGGAAAGCTGGGGGTTGCACTCGAGTCACTGCAGGGCCAAGAGACCTCATCTATGTCTGTGTCCGGGACTTAACGTTCCTCTCAAGGGAAGACAGGGATCTCGGGGTGGCGTTCCAGACACCCCCGGGGAGTCAGGCCTCGTCTCGAGGGCAAGCAAAGGATGCCGCTCTCCTCTCAAGTCGCGACGCAGATCTCTTGGAGCCCACTGAGTGGCCTCAAGGGAGTCAGGCCTCCTCTTCAGTTTGGAGAGAGGACTCGGGATTGCGCTCTGGGTAAGGCAGGAAAAGAAGGCCCTCACCTCGCGAGAACGGGGGCTTCTCAGGGGTTTCCTCGAGCTGCGGCGCCCGTGGGGGTTTTCTCCCGAGGCACGACGAGGATCTCAGGGAGCCTCTCGTGCGGCGCCTGGAAAGTCAGGTCTCCATGTGTGTGGCGAGGGGGAGCGCGTCATGGCTCTCGAGTCACGGGAGAGGACTAGGGCCTCGAGACACGTTGAAGAAGCACTCTCGAGGTCTTTCTCGGGGGGCGGCGGGAAACCCTCGTTTCCCTCGCCTTCTGCCGGGGACATTAGGGAACTTCCCAGGGTGTCTCTGAAAGTTGAGGGACACTGTGGAGTTTGCGGGGCCTCTCGGTTCTCCGCTGGGTTTCGCGCAATGGAAGAGGGCCTCATCTCGAGGGGAGGCAGGAACCTCAGACTTCCTCTCTGTTTTGGACTCCGACATCAGGGTCCCTGCAGAGTTGTGACAGGAGAGTCAGGCTACTTCTTTTCTGAGGAATGGAACTCCGCTTGCCTCTCGAGTTGTTCATGGGTTTTCAGGCCCCTTGTCAAACTGTGTGTGGAATCTGCAGGTTTTTCCAGACGATGCACGGGGGTGTCAGTGACCCTTCGTTTTGTGTCTTCATCCACAGGGTTGCCTTCTAAGAGGTGTCCAGGCATCGGGTTCTTATGAAGAGCGGACCGGGAAATCGGGGTCCTTCAGCATTTGGCACCACCCACGTGGGTTGTCTCGAATTTCCTCATGAAACCGGCCTCATCCTGAGGTGTGCCGCGAAGGTCATGAAACTCTTCCAGACAAAGCAGAGGAATCGACCCTCCTGTGGCGATCAGGAGGGGAGAAGTGGCTCAGATGAAGTGCTGCTGGGAACCTCGGTGTTTCCCTCAAGTGAGACAGGTATGTCGGGTAACTTTTGGGGTCGCATAAAGCGTTCCAAGTACCGTTTCGCTCTTCAAAATGGAAAGTTGGACTTCTCTTGGGGTGCTCCAGCGTGCAAGGGCCTCATCTTGTAATGACTGCGGAACCACTTGGTTTTTCTCTAGTTGCGGTGGGATATTTGAGTTACCACAGGGAATTCATGCTTCCTATTGTGTTGGCCCACAAAAGTCTTATCTTCCATTCGAGATTCGTGGAATAGCTGGATGTGCGCTCTAGTCACTGAAGGCAAAAGAGACCCCTCCAAGGCTTGTTTGCAGAACCTAATGTTCATGTCAAGGCTCGACAGAAATCTCGGGGTTGCATTCCAGACTCACCCTGGAGTCAGGCCTCGTCTCAAGGGGAAGCAAAGGACTCTGCTCTCCTCTCGAGTCGGACGGGTATGTCTTGGAGCCCACTGAGTGGCTTAAAGGGAGTCAAACCTCCTCTGGTGTTTGGAGGGAGGACACGGGATTGCTCTCCAGGCAATGCAGGAAATGAAGGCCCTCATCTCCCGATGACTGGGGCGTCTCGTAGGTTTTCTCGAGCTGTGGCGCTAGTGTGGGGTTTCTCACGAAGTAAGACTGGGAGCTCAGTGAGCCTCTCACGTTGTGCCAGGGCAGTCAGGTTTCTATGCGCGTGGCTAGGGGGAGCGCGTCATTGCTCTCGAGTCATGGTAGGGGAATCGCACCTCAAGACGCGTTGAAGAAGGACTCTCGAGGTCTTTACGGGTTGGGGCAGGAAACCCTTGGTTCCCTCGACTTGTGCCGCTGATCTCAGGAAGGTCTAAGGGTGCCTCTGAGAAGTCAGGGATACTGTGCAGTTGGGAGGGGCCTCTCGGGACTCCACTGGGTTCGGTGCAATGGAAGAGGGCCTCATCTCGAGTGGAGGCAGGAAACTCATGTTTCCTCTCCTGACTTCCCCTGGGCCAGGTCTGACTCGGATCGCAGTTTCGCTGCAGAGTTCGAACAGGAGAGTCAGGCCTCGTCTTGTGTGGAGGAATGGAACTCTGCTTGCCTCTCCAGTTGTTCACGGGGTGACAGGTCACTTCTCGAGCTGTGTGTGGTAACTGCGGGTTTCTCCGGACGATATCCGGGGGTGTCAGTGCCCCTAAGTGTTGTGCCTTCATCAAAAGGGTTATCTTCAAAGAGGTGTCCGGGCATTGGGATCTTATCAAGAGCGAACCGGGTAATCGGGGTCTTTCGGCATGTGTCACCATCCACGAGGCTATGTCTCGAATATCCTCGTGAGACCGGCCTCATCCTGAGATGCACCGCGAAAGGCGGAAACCCCTTCAAGACAAAACAGGGTAATCGACCCTCCTGTCGCGTTCAGGAGGGGAGAAGGGGCCCAGATGTAGTGGTGCCGGGAACCTCGGTGTTCTCCTCGAGTCAGACCAGTGTGTCGAGGAACTTTTGAGGTCGCATCAAGAGTGCCAATACCGTTTCGCACTTCAAGACGGAACGTGGGACTTCTCTTCAGACGCTGTAGGGGGCAAGGGCCTCATCTTGCGATGACGGGGGAACCACGTGGCGTTTCTCGAGTTGTGGTGGGATTCTCGAGTTTCGACGGGGAATACAGTCTTCCTCATGTGTTGGCCCAGGGAAGTCCTATCTTCCATTCGAGTTTAAAGGGAGAGCTGGGGATTGCCCTCGAGTCACTGCAGGGCAAAATAGACCTCATCTAGGCTTGTGTCCAGGACTTAATGCTCGTCCCTAGGGGCGACAGGGATCTTGGGGTTGCATACCAGACTCACCCGGGGAATCAGGCCTCGTCTCGAGGGGAAGCAAAGAACTCTGCTGTCCTTTTGGGTCGCGATGGGTATCTCTTGGAGCCCACTGTGTGCCCTAAAGGGAGTCAAGCCTCCTGTGGTGTTTGGATAGAGGACTCGGGATTCCTCTCCAGGCCATGCAGGAAAAGAAGGCCCTCATCTCGCGATGACGGTGGCGTCTCGTGGGTTTTCTAGACTGCCGCGCTAGTTCCAGGTTTCTGACGAGGTACGAGAGGCAGCTCAGGGAGCCTCTCGTGTGGCGCCAGGGAAGTCAGGTACCCATGAGATGGCTAGGGGGAGTTCGTCATTGCTCTCGAGTCATGGTAGGGTAATCGGGCCTCAAGACGGGTTGAAGAAGGACTCTCGAGGTCTTTCTCGGGTCACTGCATAAAACCCAGGGTTCCCTTGACTTGTGCCTGCGACCTCAGAGAGCTTCTCAGAGTGCCTCTGAGAAGTCAGGGATACTGTGCAGTTTGGAGGGGCCTCTCGAGACTCCTCCGCATTTGGTGGAATGTAAGAGGGACTCATCTCGAGTTGAAGCAGGAACCTCAGTGTTCCTCTCCATTTCTGACTCAGATCGCAAGGTCCCTGCATGTTGGTACAGGAGAGTCAGGCCTCGTCTTTTCTGGAGGATTGGACTCCTCTTGCCTCTCGAGTTGTTCTCGAGGTGACAGGCCACTTGTCGAGCTGTGTATGTAACCTGCCCGTTTTTCCGGATGATGCAGAGGTGTGTTAGTGCCCCTTCGTGTTGTACCTTCATACTCAAGGCTGCCTTCCAAGAGGTGTCCGAGCATCAGACTCTTATCAAGAGCGGACCGGGAAATTGGAGTCTTTCAGCAAGTGGCACCACCCACAAAGCTACGTATCGAATTTCCCCATGAGACCGGCCTCATCCTGAGTTGTGTAGGGAAGGTCGGGCCCCCTTGCAGACAAAGCAGGGGAATCGACCCACCGGTCACGATCAGGAGGGGAGAAGGGGCTTAAATGAAGTGGTGCTGGGAACCTCGGTGTTCACCTTGAGTGAGACCGGCGTGTTGGGGGACTTTTGGGGTCGCATCAAGGGTGCCAAGTACCTTTTCGCACTTCAAGACGGAACCTGGGAAATCTTTTGAAACGCTGTAGCGGGCAAGGGCCTCATCTTGCGATGACGGGAGAACCACGTGGTTTTGCTCGAGTTGCAGCGGGATTCTCGAGTTATGACCAGGAATTTAGGCTTCCTCTTGTTGGCCTTGAAATCCAATCTTCCATTCGGGTTGCGAGGGGGAGCTGGGGATTGCACTAGAGTCACTGCAGGGCAAAAGAGACCTAATCTAGGCTTGTGTCCAGGATCTAACGTTGCTCTCCAGGGGCGACAGGGATCTCGGGTTTGCATTCCAGACTCATCCGGGGAGTCAGTTCTCACCTCAAGGGTAAGCAAAGAATTCCGCTCTCATCTCGAGTCGCGATGGGTATCTCTTGGAGCCCAGTGTGTGTACTAAAGGGAGTCAAGCCTCCTGTGGAGTTTGGAGAGAGGACTCGGGATTGGACTCCAGGCCATGCAGGAAAAGAAGGCCCTCATCTCGAAATGACGGTGGCATCTCGTGGGTTTTCTCGAGCTGCGGCGCCAGTGTGGGGTGTCTCATGAAGTACCACGGGGATCTCAGGGAGCCTCTTGTGTGGCGCCAGGAAAATCCGGTATTCCATTCGAGTTGCAAGTTAGAACTGGGGATTGCTCTCCAGTCAATGCAGGGCAAAATAGACCTCATCTACGCTTGTGTCCAGGACCTAGTGTTCCACTACTGGGCCGACAGGGATCTCAGGGTTGCATTCTCGACTCACCCGGAGAGTCAGGCCTCGTCTTGAGGGGGAAAAAAGGACTCCGCTCTCCTGTCGAGTCGCGACGGGTATCTCTTGGAGCCCACTGCGTGGCGTAAAGGGAGTGAAGCCTCCTATGGAGTTTGGAGAGATGACTCGGGATTGTTTTCCTGGCCATGCAGGAAAAAAGGCCCTCATCTCACGATGACGGGGGCGTCTCGTGGGTTTTCTCCAGCTGCGGCGCCAGTATCAGATTTCTCACGAGGTACGACGGGGAGTTCAGAGAGCCTCTCGTGTGGTGCTAGGGACGTCAGGTCTCCGTGTGTGTGGTGAAGGGGAGTGCGTGATTGCTCTCGAGTCATAGTAGGCGAATCTGGCCTCAAGACGCATTGAAGAAGGACTCTCGAGGTCTTTCTCGGGTTGCGGCAGGGAACCCTGGGTTCCCTCGACTTGTGTCGGTGACCTCAGGCAACTTCTCAGGGTGCCTCTAAGAAGTCAGGGACACTGTGGATTTGGGAGGGGCCTTTCGTTACTCAACTGGGTTTGGTGCAATCAAAGAGGGCCTCATCTCGAATGGAGGCAGGAACCTCAGGGGTCCTCTCCATTTCTGACTCGGGTCGCAGATACCTGCCGAGTATGGACAAGAGAGTCACGCCTCGTCTTCTGTGGAGGAATGGATCTCCGCTTGCCTTTTGAGTTGTTCACAGAGTGACAGGCCACTTGTTGAGCTGAGTGTGGAACCTGCGGGTTTTTCCGGACGATGCACAGGGGTGTTAGTGCCCCTTCGTGTTGTGCCTTCATCCACAGGGTTGCCTTCAAAGAGGTGTCCGGGCATCGGGTTCTTTTCAAGAGCGTACCAGAAAATTGGGGTCTTTCAGCATGTGGTACCATCCACGAGGCTACGTGTTGAATTTCCTCGGGAGACCGGCCTCATCCTGAGGTTCGCCGGGAAGGTAGGGAACCCCTTGCAGACAAAGCAGGGGAATCGACCCACTGGTCGCGATCAGAAGGGGAGAAGGGGCTCAGATGAAGTGGTGCCGGGAACCTCGGTGGTCCCCTCGAGTGAGACCGGTATGTCACGGCACTTTTGAGGTCACATCAAGGGTGCCAAGCATAGTTTCGCACTTCAAGACGGAACGTGGGAATTCTCTGGAGATGCTGTAGCGGGCAAGGGCCTCATATTGCGATGACGAGGGAAACACGTGGTTTTTCTCGAGTTGAGGCGGGATTCTCGAGTTACAACGGGGAATTCAGGCTTCCTCTTGTGTTGGCCCAGGAAGTCCAATCTTCCATTCAACTTGTCAGAGAGAGCTGGGGGTTGCTCTCGAGTCACTTCAGGGCAAAGAGTCCTCATCTAGGCTTGGGTCCAGGACGTAGTGTTCCTCTCCAGGGGCAACAGGGATATCGGGGTCTCATTCCAGTCTCACCCGTTGGATCACGCCTCGTCTCGAGTGGAAGCAAAGGACTCCACTATCCTCTCGAGTCGCGACGTGTAACTCTTGGAGCCCAATTAGTGGCCTAAAGGGAGTCAAGCGTCCTGTGTAGCTTGGACAGAAGGTTCACGCTTGATCTGCATACCATGCAGTTAAAGATGGCCCTCCTCTCGTGATGACGGGAGCGTCTCATGGGTTTTTCTCGAGCTGTGGCGCCAGTGTGGGGTTTCTCACGAGATATGATGGGGAGCTCAGGGAGCCTCTCGTGCGGCGCCAGAGAAGTCAGGCCTCCATGAGTGTGGCCAGGCAGATCGCGTCATTGCTCTGGAGTCATGGGAGGGACTAGGGCCTCAAGACGCATTTAAGAAGGACTCTCGAGGTCTTTCTTGGGTTGGGGCGGGAAACACTCGTTTCCCTCGACCTCTACAGGGGACCTTATGGAACTTCCCAGGTGCCTCTGAGAGGTAAGGGATACTGAGGAGTTAGAGGGGCCTCTCGGGACTCCACTAGGTTTGACGAAATGAAAGAGGGCCTCATCTTGATTGGAGGCAGAAACCTCAGGCTTCCTCTCCATTTCTGACTCCGACTGCAGGGTCCCTGCAGGGTTGGGACAGGAGAGTCAGGCCTCGTCTTGTCTGAGTAATGGAACTCTGCTTGCCTCTCGAGTCGTTCAGTGGGTCTCAGGCCCCTTGTCGAGCTGTGTGTGGAACCTGCGGGTGTTTCCAGAAGATGCATGGGGGTGTCATTGCCCCTTCATTTTGTGCCTTCCCCCACAGGGTTGCCTTCAAAGAGGTGTCCGAGCATCGGGGTCATTTCAAGAGCGGATCGGGAAATTGAGGTCGTTCGGCATGTGGCACCACCCACGTGGCTCATCTCGAATTTCCTCGTGAGACCAGCATCATCCTGAGGTGCGCCGGGAAGGCCGGGAACACCTTCCACACAAAGCAGGGGAATCGACTCTCCTGTCGAGATCAGGAGGGGAGATGGGGCTCAGATGAAGTGGGGCCAGGACTCTAGGTGTTCCACTCGAGGGAACCCGGCGTTTCAGGGAACTTTAGGGGTCGCATCAAGGGAGCCAAGTACCGTTTCCCACTTCAGGACGGAACATGGGACTTCCCTGGAGACGCTGTAGCGGGCAAGGGCCTTATCCTGTGAAGACGTTGGAACCACGTCGTTTTTCTAGAGTTGCGTCTGGATTCTCGAAAACGACGGGGATATCAGGCTTCCTCTTGAGTTGGCCCTGGGAAGCCCAATCTTCCCCTGGAGTTGCGAAGGAAAGCTGGGGGTTCTGCTCGAGTCACTACAGGGCCAAAGAGACCTCATCGAGGCGTGTGTCCAGGACCTAATATTCCTCTCAAGGGAAGACAGGGATCTCGGGTTTCCATTCCAGACTCCCCTGGGGAGTCAGGCCTCGCCTCGAGGGGAAGCAGAGGACTCCGCTTTCCTCTCAAGTCGCGACATGGATCTCTTGGAGCCCAATGACTGGACTCAAGGGTGTCGAGCCTCCTCTTCAGTTTGGAGAGAGGACTCGGGATTGCTCTCCAGGACAGGCAGGAAAAGAAGGCCCTCATCTCGCAATGACGGGGGCGTCTCATGGGTTTCCTCAGGCTGTGGCGCCCGTGGGGGTTTTCTCACGAGGCACGATGAGGACCTCAGGGAGCCTCTCGTGCGGCGCCAGGGAACTCATGTCTCCATGCGCATGGCGAGGGGGAGCTGGTCATCACTCTCGAGTCATGGGAAATGACTAGGGCCTCAAGACGCGTTGAAGAAGGACTCTCGAGGTCTTTCTCGGGTGGCGGCGGGAAACCCTCGTTTCCCTCGACTTCTGCAGGGGACTATAGGGAACTTCCCAGGGTGCCTCTGAGAGGTGAGGGATACTGTGTAGTTGGCAGGGCCTCTCGGGACTCTGCTGGGTTCAGCGCAATGGAAGAGTGCCTCATCTCGAGGGGAGGCAGGAACCTCAGGTTTCCTCTCCGATTCTGACTCCGACTGCACGGTCCGTTCAGTGTTGGGACAGGAGAGTCATGCCACGTCTTGTCTGAGGAATGGAATTCTGGTTGCCTCTCGAGTTGTTCCGGGAGTCTCAGGCCCCTTGTCGAGCTGTGTGTAGACCCTGCGGGTTTTTCTGGATGATGCACGAGGGTGTCAGTGCCCCTTCGTGTTGTGCCTTCACTCACAGGGTTGCCTTTGAAGAGGTGTCCGGGCATCGGGTTCTTATCAAGAGCGGACCGGAAAATCAGGGTCGTTCGGCACGTGGCACCTCACACATGGCTAGTCAAGAATTTCCTCCTGAGACCGGCCTCATCCTGAGGTGCACCAGGAAGGCCGGGAACCCCTTCCAGAGAAAGCAGGGGAATCGACTCTGCTGTCACGATCAGGAGGGGAGAAGGGGCTCAGATGAAGTGGTGCCTGGACCCTCGGTGTTCCCCTCGAGGGAACCCAGCGTGTCGGGGAACTTTTGCGGTCGCATCAAGGGTGTCAAGTACCGTTTCGCACTTAAGGACGGAACATGGGACTTCCCTGGAGACGCCGGGAACTTCGGTGTTCCCCTGGAGTGAGACCGGTATGTTGGGGAAATTTGGGGTCGCATCAAGGGTGCCAAGTAGCATTTCGAACTTTAAGATGGAATGTGGGACTTCTGTTGAGACTCTAGCTGGCAAGGGCCTCATATTGCGATGAAGGGGGAACCACATGGTTTTTAAGACTTGAGGCTGAATTCTCGAATTACGATGGGAAATTCAGACTTCCTCTTGTGTTGACCGTGGGAAGACCAATCTTCCATTCAAATTGTGAGGGAGAGATGGAGGTTGCTCTCGAGTCACTGTAGGGCAAAATAGACCTCATCTAGGCTTGTGTCTAGGACATAATGTTCCACTCCAGGGGCGACAGGGATCTCGGGGTTGCATTCCAAACTCACCAGGGGAGTCAGGCCTCGTCTCGAGGGAAGCAAAGGACTCCGCTCTCCTCTCGAGTCGCACCGGGTATTTCTTGGACCCAACTGAGTGGCCTAAAGGGAGTCAATCCTCCTGTGAAGTTTGGAGAGAGGACCAGGGATTGCTCTCCAGGTCAGGCAGGAAAAGAAGGCCCCCATCTCTCCTTGACGGGGGCATCTTGTGGCTTTTCTCGAACTGCGGCGCCACTGTGGGTTTTCTCACGAGGTATGATGGGGTACTCAGGGAGCCTCTTGTGTGGTACTAAGGAAGTCAGTTTTCCTGCTTGTGGCGATGGGAGCGTGTCCTTGCTCTGGAGTCATGGTAGGGGAATCGGGCATCAAGAGACGTTGAAAAAGGACTCTCCAAGTCTTTCTCGGGTTGCTTCAGGAAACTCTGGGTTCCCTCGACTTGTGCCAGTGACCTCAGGTAGCTTCTCAGGGAGCCTCTGAGAATTCAGGGATACTGTGGTGTTGGGAGGGGCCTCTCGGGACACCACTGAGTTTGGTTCAATGGAAGAGAGCCTCTTCTCTAGTTGAGGCAGGAACCTCAGGGTTCCTCTCCATTTCTGACTCCGATCGCAGGGTCCCTGAAGAGTTGGGACAGGAGAGTAAGGCCTCGTCTTGTGTGAAGGAATGCAACTTCACTTGCCTCTCGAGTTGTTCACGGGGTGACAGTCCACATTTGGAGCTGTGAGTGGAATCGGCGGGTTTTTCCAGACGATGCATGGGGATGTCAATGTCCCTTCGTGTTGTGCCTTCATCCAAAGGGTTGCCTTCGAAGAGATGTCCGGGCGTCAGGTTCTTATCTAGAGTGGACCGGGAATTCCGGATCTTTCAACATGTGGCACCAATCATGAGGCTACTTTTCGAATTTCCTCATGAGACCGGCCTCATCCGGAGGTTCACGGGGAACGTCGGGAACCCTTGCAGAAAAAGCATGGGAATCGACCCTCCTGTCGCGATCAGGAGGGGTGAAGTGGCTCACAGGAAGTGGTGCCGTGAACTTTGGTGTTTCCCTCGAGTGAGACCGGTATGTCAGGGAACTTTGGGGGTCGCATCAAGGGTGCCAAGTACCGTTTTGTACTTCAGGATGGAACGTGGGACTTCTCTTGATACCCTGTAGTGGCCAAGGGCCTCATCTTGCGATGACGGGGGAGCCACGTGGTTTTTCTCAAGCTGCGGCGGGATTCTCGAGTTACAACGGGGAATTCAGGCTTCCTCTTGTGTTGGCCCAGAGAAGTCCAATCTTCCATTCGATTTGCAAGGGAGAGCTGGCGATTGCTCTCTAGTAACTGCAGTGCAAAATAGACCTCATCTAGGCTTGTGTCCAGGACCGAGTTTTCCTCTCCAGGTGCGACAGGAACTCGGGGTTGCATTCCAGACTCACACGGGGAGTCAGGCCTCGTCTCGAGGGGAAGCAAAGGACTCCGCTCTCCCTTCAAGTCCTGACAGGTATCTCTTGGAGCCAACTGAGAGGCCTAAAGAGAGTCAAGCCTCCTGTGGAGTCTGGAGAGAGGACTCGGTTTTGCTCTCCATGCCAGGCAGGAAAGAAGTCCCTCATCTCGTGATGACGGGGGCGTATCGTGGGTTTTCTCGAGCTGCGGTGCCTGAATGGGGTTTCCAAAGATGTACGACGGGGAGCTCAGGGAGACTCTCTTCAGGCGTCAGGGAAGTCAGGTCTCCATGCGCATGGCGATGGGGAGCGGGTCTTTGCTCTCGAGTCATGGTAGGGGAATCGGGCCTCAAGACGCGCCGAAGGACTCTCAAGGTCTTTCTCGGGTCGCAGCAGGAAACCCTAGGTTCCCTCGACTTGTGCCGGTGACCTCAGGTAGATTCTCAAGGTGCCTCTGAGAATTCAGGGATACTGTGGAGTTGGGAGGGGCCTCTCGCGACTCATCTGGGTTTGGTGCAATGCAAGAGGGCCTCATCTCGAGTTGAGGCAGGAACCTCAGGTTTCCTCTCCATTTCTGACTCGGATGGCAGGGTCCCTGAAGAGTTGGGACAGGAGAGTCAGGCCTCGTCTTGTGTGGAGGAAACGAACTCTGCTTGCCTATCGAGTTGTTCATGGGGTGACATTCCACTTGTCGAGCTGTGTGTAGAACCTGCGGGTTTTTCTGGACGATGCACGGGAGTTTTAGTAACCCTTCTGTTGTGCCTTCATCCACAGGGTTGCCTTCGAAGTGGTGTCCGGGCATCGGGTTCTTATCCAGAGTGGACCGAACAATCGGGGTCTTTCGGCATGTGGCACCACCCACGAGGCTACGTCTCGAATTTCCTCCTGAGAAAGGCCTCATCCTTAGGTGCGCCGGGATGGGCGGGAACTCCTTCCAGACAAAGCAGGGGAATTTACCCTCCTGTCGTGATCAGGAGGGGAGAAAGTGATCAGATGAAGTGGTGCCGGGAACTTCGGTGTTCCCCTCGGTGAGAACGGTGTGTCGGGGAACTTTTGGGGTTACATCAAGGGTGAAAAGTAGCATTTCGCACTTCAAGACGGAACGTGGGACTTCACTTGAGACGCTGTAGCGGGCCAGGGCCTCATCTTGGGATGACGAGTGAACCACGTGGTTTTTCTCGCATTGCGGCGGGAGTCTCGAGTTTCGACGGGGAATTCAGATTTCCTCCTGTGTTGGCCCATGGAAGTCCAATCTTTCATTCGAGTTGCGAGGGTGAGCTGTGATCCCACTCGAGTCACTGCAGGGCAAAATAGACCATATCTAGGCTTGTGTCCAGGACCGAATATTCCTCTCCAGGGGTGACAGGGATCTCGGGGTGGCATTCCAGACTCACCCGGGAAGTCCGGCCTTGTTTCTAGGGGAAGCAAAGTACTCCGCTTTCCTCTCGAGTCGCGACGGGTACCTATTGAGCGCACTGAGTAGCCTTAGTGAGTCAAGCCTCCCGTGGAGTTTGGAGAGACAACTCGGGATTGCCCTCCAGGCCATGCAGTTAATGATGGCCCTCATCTCACGATAACGGGGGCGTCTCGTGGGTTTTCTCGAGCTGCGGCGCCAGTGTGGGGTTTCTCACGAGGTACGACGGGGACCTCAGGGAGCCTCTCGTGAGGTGCCAGGGAAGTTAAGTCTCCATGCGCATGGGTACTGGGAGTGCTTCATTGCTCTTGAGACATGGTAGGGGAATCGGGCCTCAAGACGCATCAAAGAAGGACTGTCCAATCTTTCTCGGGTTGCGGCAGGAAACCCTGGGTTCCATCGACTTGTGCCGGAGATCTCAGGGAGCTTGTCAGGGTGCCTCTGAGAAGTCAGGGACACTGTGGGTTGGAGTGACCTCTCGGGACTCCAGTGGTTTTGGTGCTATGGAAGAGGGCCTCATCTTGAGTTGAGGCAGGAACCTCAGGGTTCCTCTCCATTTCTGATTCGGATTGCAGGGTCCCAGCAGATTTGGGACAGGAGAGTCAGGCCTCGTCCTGTGTGGAGAATGGAACTCAGCTTGCCTCTCGAGTTGTGCACGGGGTGACAGACCACGTGTCGAGCTGTGTGTGGAACCTGTAGGTTTTTCCAGACGATGCACGGGTGTGTCTGTGCCCCTTCGTGTTGTGCCTTCATCCACAGGGTTGCCTTCTAAGGGGTGTCCAGGCATCAGGTTCTTATCAAGAGCGGACCGGGCAATCGGAGTCTTTCGGCATGTGGCACCACCCACGAGGCTACGTCTCGAACTTCCTCGTGAGACCGGCATCATCCTGAGGTGCGCCGTTAAGGTCGGGAAACCCTTGCAGACAAAGCAGGGGAATCGACCCTCCTGTCGTGATCAGGAGGGGAGAAGGCGCTCAAAAGAAATGGTGCCGGGAACTTCGGTGTTCCCCTCAAGTGAGACCGGTATGTTGGGGAACTTTTGGGGTCGCATCAAGGGTGCCAAGTACTGTTTCGCACTTCAAGATGGAACGTGGGACTACTCTTGAGACGCTGTAGCGGGAAAGTGCCTCATATTGCGATGATGGGGCAATCACTTGGTTTTTCTCCAGTTACGGCGGGATTCTCAATTTACGATGGGGATTTCAGGCTTCCTCTTGTGTTGGCCCAGGGAAGTCCAATCTTCAATTCGAGTTGCGAGGGAGAGCTGGGGATTGCGCACAAGTCACTGTAGGGAAAAAGAGACCTCATCTTGGCTTGTGTCCAGGATCTAATGTTCCTCTCCAGGGGCGACAGGGATCTCGGGGTTGCATTCCAGACTCACCCGGGGAGTCAGGCCTCGTCTCGAGGGGAAGCAAATGACTCCACTCTCCTCTCGAGTCGCGACGGATATCTCTTGGAGCCCACTGAGTGGCCTACAGGGAGCCAAGCTTCCTGTGGATTTTGGAGAGAGGACTCGGTATTGCTCTCCAGGCCATGCAGAAAAAGAAGGCCCTCATCTCGCGATGACAGGGGCATCTCGTGGGTTTTCTCGAGCTGAGGCACAAGTGTGGTGTTTCCCTCGTGGTAAGGCTGGGAGCTCAGGGAGCATCTTGTGCGGCGCCAGGTAAGTCAGGTCTCCATGCGCGTGGCGAGGGGGAGTGCGTCATTGCTCTCTTGTCATGATAGGGGATTTTGACCTCAAGACGCATTGAAGAAGGACTCTCAAGGTCTTTCTCAGGTTGTGGCAGGAAACCATGGGTTCCCTCGACTCATGCATGTTACGTCAGGGAGCTTCTCAGGTGCCTATGTGAAATCAGGGATACTGTGGAGTTGGGAGTGACCTCTCGGAACTCCACTGGGTTTGGTGAAATGGAAAAAGGCATCATCTTTAGATAAAGCAGGAACATCAGGTTTCCTCTTCATTTCTGCCTTGGATCGCATGTTCCTGCAGAGTTGGGAGAGGAGAGTCAGGACTCATCTTGTGTGGAGGAATGGAAATCCGCTTGCATCTCGAGTTGTTCACGGGGTGACAGGCCTCTTGTATAGCTGTATGTGGAACCTGCGGGTTTTTCCAGACGATGCACAGGGGTGTCAGTGCCCCTTTTGTTGTACCTTCATCCACAGGGTTGTCTTCAAAGAGGTGTCTGGTCATCGGGTTCTTCTCAAGAGTGTACTGGGAAATCGGGGTCTTTCGGCATGTGGCACCCCCCATGAGGCCACGTCTCGAAATTTCCCATGAGTCCGGCTTCATCCTGAGGTGCGCCGTGAATGTCGGGAACTCCTTTAAGTCAAAGCAGGGGAATCGACCCTCTTGTCGCTATCAGGAGGGGAGAAGGGGCTCAAAAGAAGTGGTGCCGGGAACCTCGGTGTTCCCCTCAAATGAAACCGGTGTGTCGGGGAACATTTGGGGTCGCATTAAGGGTGCCAAGTAACGTTTTGCACTTCAACACAGAACGTGGGACTTCTCTTGAGACGCCGTAGTGAGCACGGGCCCCATCTTGTGATGACGGGGGAACCACGTGGTTTTTCTCGAGTTGCGGCAGGGAATTCAGGCTTCCTCTTGTGTTGGCCCAGGGAAGTCCAAATTTCCATACGAGTTGAGAGCTAGAGCTGGGGGTTGGCTCGAGTTATTGCAGGGCAAAAGAGACCTCATCTAGGCTTGTGTCTAGGACCTAATGTTCCTTTCAAGGGGCAACAGGGATCTCGGAGTTGCATTCCAGAACCTCCCGAGGAGTCAGGCCTCTTCAAGAGGGTAATGAATGGACTCCCATCTCCTCTTGAGTCGCGACGGGTATCTCTTAGAGCCCATTGTGTGGCCTAAAGGGAGTCAAGCCTCCTGTGGAGATTGGAGAGAGGACTCGGGATTGCTCTCCAGGCCATGCAGGAAAAGAAGGCCCTCATAACGTGATGACGGGGGCGTCTTGTGCATTTTCTCGAGGTGCGGTGCAAGGATGGGGTTTCTCACAAGATACGATGGGGAGCTCAGGGAGTCTCTCGTGTGGTGACAGGAAAGACAGGTCTCCATGCACGTGTGGAGGGGGAGCGCGTCATTGCTCTCGAGTCATGGTAGGGGAATCGGGCCTCAAGAGGCGTTGAAGAACGACTCTCAAGGTCTTTTTCCGGTTGCGGCAGGAAACCCTGGTTTTTCTCGACTTGTGCTGGTGACCTCAGGGAGCTTAACATGGTGCCTCTGAGAAGTCAGGGATTCTGTGGAGTTGGGAGGGGCCACTCGGGACACCACTGGGTGTGGTATAATGCAAGAGGGCCTCATCTCGTGTTGAGGAAGGAACCTCAGGGTTCCTCTCCATTTCAGACTCCGATCTCAGGATTCCTGCAGAGTTGGGACAGGAGAGTCAGGCCTCGTATTCTGTGGAGAAATGAAACTTAGCTTGCCTCTCGAGTTGTTCACGAGGTAACAGGTCACTTGTCGAGCTGTATGTGGAACCTGCAGAATTTTCCAAAAGATGCACGGGTGTGCAGGGCCCCTCCTTGTTGTGCCTTCATCCAACGGGATGCATTCGAAGAAGTGTACGGGCATCGGGTTATTATTAATAGCGGACCAGGAAATGGGGTCTTTCCGTATGTGGCACCACCCACGAGGCTACATCTCCAATTTCCTCGTGAGACCGGCCTCATCCTGAGGTACGCTGGGAAGATTGGTAACGCCTTCCAGACAAAGCAGGAGAATCGACACTCCTGTTGCAATCAGGAGGGGAGAAGGGGCTCAAATGATGTGGTGTGGGGAACATGGGTGTTCCCCTGGAGTGAGGCATGTATGTTGGGGAACTTTGGGGGTGCCATCATGGGTGCCAAGTACTGTTTTGCACTTCAGTGGGAACGTGGACATCTTTTGAGACGCTGTGGAGGGCAAGGGGCTCATGCTGTGAAGACGATGGAACCACGTGGTTTTTCTCGAGTTGTGGCGGGATTCTCGAGTTATGATGGGGATTTCAGGCTTCCTCTTGTGTTGGTCCTGGGAAGCCCAAACTTCCCTTCGAGTTGCGAGCGAAAGCTGGGGGTTGTGCTCGAGTCACTGAAGGGCCAAAGAGACCTCATCTAGGCATGTGTCCAGGACCTAATAGTCCTCTCATGGAAAGACAAGGATCTCGGGATCGCACTCCAGACTCCCCCGGGGAGTCAGGCCTCGCCTCGAGGGGAAGCAAAGGACTGCGCTCTCCTCTCGAGCCACGACGCGGATCTCTTGGAGCCCACTGAGTGGCCTCAAGGGAGTCAAGCCTCCTCTTCAGTTTGGAGAGAGGACTCGGAATTGCTCTCCAGGCCAGACAGGAAAAGAAGGCCCTCACCTCGAGAGGACGGGGGCGTCTCAGGGGTTTCCTCGAGCTGCGGCGCCCGTGGGGGTTTTCTCACAAGGCACGACGAGGATCTCAGGAGCCTCTCGTGCGGCGCTAGGGAAGCCAGGTCTCCATGGGGGAGGCGAGGGGGAGCGCGTCTTTGCTTTCTACTCCAGGGAGGGGACTAGGGCCTCAAGACACGTTGAAGAAGGACTCTCGAGGTCTTTCTCGGGTGGCGACGGGAAACCCTCGTTTCCCTCGACTTCTGCCGGAGACCTGAGGGAACTTCCCAGGGAGCCTCTGAGAGGTGAGGGATGCTGTGGAGTTGGCGGGGCCTCTCGGGACTAAGCTGGGTTTGGCGCACTGGAAGAGGGCCTCATCTCGAGGGGAGGCAGGAACCTCAGGCTTCCTCTCCGTTACGGACTCCAACTTCAGGGTCCCTGCAGAGTTGGGACAGGAGAGTCAGGCCTCGTCTTGTCTGAGGAAGGGAACAACGCTTGCCTCTCGAGTTGCTCAGGGGGTCTCAGGCCCCTCGTCGAGCTGTGTGTGGAACCCGAGGGTGATTGCCGACGATGCACGGGGGTGGCAGTGCCCCTTCGTGTTGTGCCTTCACCCACAGGGTTGCCTTCAAAGAGGGGTCCAGGCCTCAGGTCCTTCTCAAGAGCGGACCGGGGAATCGGGGGCGTTCGGCATGTGGCCCCACCCACGTGGCTCGTCTCGAATTTCCTCGTGAGACCGGCCTCATCCTGAGGTGCGCCGGGAAGGCCGGGAACCCCTTCCAGACCACGCAGGGGAATCGCCTCTCCTGTCACGATCAGGAGGGGAGAAGGGGCTCAGAGGAAGCGGTGCCGGGACCCTAGGTGTTCCCCTCGGGGGACCCCGGCGTGTCCGGGGATTTTGGGGGTCGCAGGAAGGCTTTCAGGGACCGTTTCGCCCTTCAGGGCGGAACAGGGGACTTCCCTTGAGACGCCGTCGCGGGCAAGGGCCTCATCTTGCCAAGAGGTGGGAACCACGTGGTTTTTCTCGAGTTGCGGCGGGATTCTCGAGTTACGATGGGGATCTCAGCCTTCCCCTTGGCTTGGCCCTGGGAAGCCCAATCTTCCCCTCGGGTTGCGAGGGAAAGCTGGGGGTTGCGCTCGAGTCACTGCAGGGCCGAAGAGACCTCACCTAGGCGTGTGTCCGGGACCTAATATTCCTCTCCAGGGAAGGCAGGGATCTCGGGGTTGCATTCCAGGCTCCCCCGGGGAGTCAGGCCTCGTCTCGAGGGGAAGCCAAGGACTCCGCTCTCCTCTCGAGTCGCGACGCGGGTCTCTTGGAGCCCCCTGAGCGGCCTCAAGGGAGTCCAGCCTCCTCTTCCGTTTGGAGAGAGGACCCGGGATTGCTCTCCAGGCCATGCAGGAAAAGAAGGCCCTCAGCTCGCGAGGACGGGGGCGTCTCAGGGGTTTCCTCGAGCTGCGGCGCCCGTGGGGGTTTTCTCCCGAGGCACGACGAGGATCTCAGGGAGCCTCTCGTGCGGCGCCAGGGAAGTCAGGTCTCCATGCGCGTGGCGAGGGGGCGCGCGTCCTGGCTCTCGAGTCACAGGAGGGGACTAGGGCCTCGAGACGCGTTGAAGAAGGACTCTCGAGGTCTTTCTCGGGGGGCGGCGGGAAACCCTCGTTTCCCTCGCCTTCTGCCGGGGACCTTAGGGAACTTCCCAGGGTGCCTCTGAGAGGCGAGGGATCCTGGGGAGGTGGCGGGGCCCCTCGGGACTCCGCTGGGTCTGGCGCAATGGAAGAGGGCCTCACCTCGAGGGGAGGCAGCAACCTCAGGCTTCCTCTGCGTTTCGGACTCCGACCGCAGGGTCCCTGCAGAGTTGGGACAGGAGAGTCAGGCCTCATCTTGTCTGAGGAAGGGAACCCCGCTGGCCTCTCGAGTTGCTCAGGGGGTCTCAGGCCCCTCGTTGAGCTGTGTGTGGAACCCGCGGGTCTTTGCGGACGATGCACGGGGGTGGCAGTGCCCCTTCGTGTTGTGCCTTCACCCACAGGGTTGCCTTCGAAGAGGGGTCCGGGCCTCGGGTCCTTCTCAAGAGCGGACCGGGGAATCGGGGGCGTTCGGCATGTGGCCCCACCCACGTGGCTCGTCTCGAATTTCCTCGTGAGACCGGCCTCATCCTGAGGTGCGCCGGGACGGCCGGGAACCCCTTCCAGACCACGCAGGGGAATCGCCTCTCATGTCGCGATTAGGAGGGGAGAAGGGGCTCAGAGGAAGCAGGGCCGGGACCCTCGGTGTTCCCCTCGGGGGACCCCGGCGTGTCGAGGGACTTTTGGGGGTCGCAGGAACGCTGTCAGGGATTGTTTCGCCCTTCAGGGCGGAACAGGGGACTTCCCTTGAGACGCCGTCGCGGGCAAGGGTCTCATCTTGCCAAGAGGTGGGAACCACGTGGGTTTTCTCGAGTTGCGGCGGGATTCTCGAGTTACGACCGGGATCTCAGCCTTCCCCTTGGCTTGGCCCTGGGAAGCCCAATCTTCCCCTCGGGTTGCGAGGGAAAGCTGGGGGTTGCGCTCGAGTCACTGCAGGGCCGAAGAGACCTCACCTAGGCGTGTGTCCGGGACCTAATATTCCTCTCCAGGGAAGGCAGGGATCTCGGGGTTGCATTCCAGGCTCCCCCGGGGAGTCAGGCCTCGTCCCGAGGGCAAGCCAAGGAATCCGCTCTCCTCTCGAGTCGCGACGCGGGTCTCTTGGAGCCCCCTGAGCGGCCTCAAGGAAGTCCAGCCTCCTCTTCCGTTTGGAGAGAGGACCCGGGATTGCTCTCCAGGCCATGCAGGAAAAGAAGGCCCTCAGCTCGCGAGGACGGCGGCGTCTCAGGGGTTTCCTCGAGCTGCGGCGCCCGTGGGGGTTTTCTCACAAGGCACGACGAGGATCTCAGGAGCCTCTCGTGCGGCGCTAGGGAAGCCAGGTCTCCATGGGGGAGGCGAGGGGGAGCGCGTCTTTGCTTTCTACTCCAGGGAGGGGACTAGGGCCTCAAGACACGTTGAAGAAGGACTCTCGAGGTCTTTCTCGGGTGGCGACGGGAAACCCTCGTTTCCCTCGACTTCTGCCGGAGACCTGAGGGAACTTCCCAGGGAGCCTCTGAGAGGTGAGGGATGCTGTGGAGTTGGCGGGGCCTCTCGGGACTAAGCTGGGTTTGGCGCACTGGAAGAGGGCCTCATCTCGAGGGGAGGCAGGAACCTCAGGCTTCCTCTCCGTTACGGACTCCAACTTCAGGGTCCCTGCAGAGTTGGGACAGGAGAGTCAGGCCTCGTCTTGTCTGAGGAAGGGAACAACGCTTGCCTCTCGAGTTGCTCAGGGGGTCTCAGGACCCTCGTCGAGCTGTGTGTGGAACCCGCGGGTGATTGCCGACGATGCACGGGGGTGGCAGTGCCCCTTCGTGTTGTGCCTTCACCCACAGGGTTGCCTTCAAAGAGGGGTCCAGGCCTCAGGTCCTTCTCAAGAGCGGACCGGGGAATCGGGGGCGTTCGGCATGTGGCCCCACCCACGTGGCTCGTCTCGAATTTCCTCGTGAGACCGGCCTCATCCTGAGGTGCGCCGGGAAGGCCGGGAACCCCTTCCAGACCACTCAGGGGAATCGCCTCTCCTGTCGCGATCAGGAGGGGAGAAGGGGCTCAGAGGAAGCGGTGCCGGGACCCTAGGTGTTCCCCTCAGGGGACCCCGGCGTGTCCGGGGATTTTGGGGGTCGCAGGAAGGCTTTCAGGGACCGTTTCGCCCTTCAGGGCGGAACAGGGGACTTCCCTTGAGACGCCGTCGCGGGCAAGGGCCTCATCTTGCCAAGAGGTGGGAACCACGTGGTTTTTCTCGAGTTGCGGCGGGATTCTCGAGTTACGATGGGGATCTCAGCCTTCCCCTTGGCTTGGCCCTGGGAAGCCCAATCTTCCCCTCGGGTTGCGAGGGAAAGCTGGGGGTTGCGCTCGAGTCACTGCAGGGCCGAAGAGACCTCACCTAGGCGCGTGTCCGGGACCTAATATTCCTCTCCAGGGAAGGCAGGGATCTCGGGGTTGCATTCCAGGCTCCCCCGGGGAGTCAGGCCTCGTCTCGAGGGGAAGCCAAGGACTCCGCTCTCCTCTCGAGTCGCGACGCGGGTCTCTTGGAGCCCCCTGAGCGGCCTCAAGGGAGTCCAGCCTCCTCTTCCGTTTGGAGAGAGGACCCGGGATTGCTCTCCAGGCCATGCAGGAAAAGAAGGCCCTCAGCTCGCGAGGACGGGGGCGTCTCAGGGGTATCCTCGAGCTGCGGCGCCCGTGGGGGTTTTCTCCCGAGGCACGACGAGGATCTCAGGGAGCCTCTCGTGCGGCGCCAGGGAAGTCAGGTCTCCATGCGCGTGGCGAGGGGGCGCGCGTCCTGGCTCTCGAGTCACAGGAGGGGACTAGGGCCTCGAGACGCGTTGAAGAAGGACTCTCGAGGTCTTTCTCGGGGGGCGGCGGGAAACCCTCGTTTCCCTCGCCTTCTGCCGGGGACCTTAGGGAACTTCCCAGGGTGCCTCTGAGAGGCGAGGGATCCTGGGGAGGTGGCGGGGCCCCTCGGGACTCCGCTGGGTCTGGCGCAATGGAAGAGGGCCTCACCTTGAGGGGAGGCAGCAACCTCAGGCTTCCTCTGCGTTTCGGACTCCGACCGCAGGGTCCCTGCAGAGTTGGGACAGGAGAGTCAGGCCTCATCTTGTCTGAGGAAGGGAACCCCGCTGGCCTCTCGAGTTGCTCAGGGGGTCTCAGGCCCCTCGTTGAGCTGTGTGTGGAACCCGCGGGTCTTTGCGGTCGATGCACGGGGGTGGCAGTGCCCCTTCGTGTTGTGCCTTCACCCACAGGGTTGCCTTCGAAGAGGGGTCCGGGCCTCGGGTCCTTCTCAAGAGCGGACCGGGGAATCGGGGGCGTTCGGCATGTGGCCCCACCCACGTGGCTCGTCTCGAATTTCCTCGTGAGACCGGCCTCATCCTGAGGTGCGCCGGGACGGCCGGGAACCCCTTCCAGACCACGCAGGGGAATCGCCTCTCATGTCGCGATTAGGAGGGGAGAAGGGGCTCAGAGGAAGCAGGGCCGGGACCCTCGGTGTTCCCCTCGGGGGACCCCGGCGTGTCGGGGGACTTTTGGGGGTCGCAGGAACGCTGTCAGGGATTGTTTCGCCCTTCAGGGCGGAACAGGGGACTTCCCTTGAGACGCCGTCGCGGGCAAGGGTCTCATCTTGCCAAGAGGTGGGAACCACGTGGGTTTTCTCGAGTTGCGGCGGGATTCTCGAGTTACGACCGGGATCTCAGCCTTCCCCTTGGCTTGGCCCTGGGAAGCCCAATCTTCCCCTCGGGTTGCGAGGGAAAGCTGGGGGTTGCGCTCGAGTCACTGCAGGGCCGAAGAGACCTCACCTAGGCGTGTGTCCGGGACCTAATATTCCTCTCCAGGGAAGGCAGGGATCTCGGGGTTGCATTCCAGGCTCCCCCGGGGAGTCAGGCCTCGTCCCGAGGGCAAGCCAAGGAATCCGCTCTCCTCTCGAGTCGCGACGCGGGTCTCTTGGAGCCCCCTGAGCGGCCTCAAGGAAGTCCAGCCTCCTCTTCCGTTTGGAGAGAGGACCCGGGATTGCTCTCCAGGCCATGCAGGAAAAGAAGGCCCTCAGCTCGCGAGGACGGCGGCGTCTCAGGGGTTTCCTCGAGCTGCGGCGCCCGTGGGGGTTTTCTCACAAGGCACGACGAGGATCTCAGGAGCCTCTCGTGCGGCGCTAGGGAAGCCAGGTCTCCATGGGGGAGGCGAGGGGGAGCGCGTCTTTGCTTTCTACTCCAGGGAGGGGACTAGGGCCTCAAGACACGTTGAAGAAGGACTCTCGAGGTCTTTCTCGGGTGGCGACGGGAAACCCTCGTTTCCCTCGACTTCTGCCGGAGACCTGAGGGAACTTCCCAGGGAGCCTCTGAGAGGAGAGGGATGCTGTGGAGTTGGCGGGGCCTCTCGGGACTAAGCTGGGTTTGGCGCACTGGAAGAGGGCCTCATCTCGAGGGGAGGCAGGAACCTCAGGCTTCCTCTCCGTTACGGACTCCAACTTCAGGGTCCCTGCAGAGTTGGGACAGGAGAGTCAGGCCTCGTCTTGTCTGAGGAAGGGAACAACGCTTGCCTCTCGAGTTGCTCAGGGGGTCTCAGGCCCCTCGTCGAGCTGTGTGTGGAACCCGCGGGTGATTGCCGACGATGCACGGGGGTGGCAGTGCCCCTTCGTGTTGTGCCTTCACCCACAGGGTTGCCTTCAAAGAGGGGTCCAGGCCTCAGGTCCTTCTCAAGAGCGGACCGGGGAATCGGGGGCGTTCGGCATGTGGCCCCACCCACGTGGCTCGTCTCGAATTTCCTCGTGAGACCGGCCTCATCCTGAGGTGCGCCGGGAAGGCCGGGAACCCCTTCCAGACCACGCAGGGGAATCGCCTCTCCTGTCGCGATCAGGAGGGGAGAAGGGGCTCAGAGGAAGCGGTGCCGGGACCCTAGGTGTTCCCCTCGGGGGACCCCGGCGTGTCCGGGGATTTTGGGGGTCGCAGGAAGGCTTTCAGGGACCGTTTCGCCCTTCAGGGCGGAACAGGGGACTTCCCTTGAGACGCCGTCGCGGGCAAGGGCCTCATCTTGCCAAGAGGTGGGAACCACGTGGTTTTTCTCGAGTTGCGGCGGGATTCTCGAGTTACGATGGGGATCTCAGCCTTCCCCTTGGCTTGGCCCTGGGAAGCCCAATCTTCCCCTCGGGTTGCGAGGGAAAGCTGGGGGTTGCGCTCGAGTCACTGCAGGGCCGAAGAGACCTCACCTAGGCGTGTGTCCGGGACCTAATATTCCTCTCCAGGGAAGGCAGGGATCTCGGGGTTGCATTCCAGGCTCCCCCGGGGAGTCAGGCCTCGTCTCGAGGGGAAGCCAAGGACTCCGCTCTCCTCTCGAGTCGCGACGCGGGTCTCTTGGAGCCCCCTGAGCGGCCTCAAGGGAGTCCAGCCTCCTCTTCCGTTTGGAGAGAGGACCCGGGATTGCTCTCCAGGCCATGCAGGAAAAGAAGGCCCTCAGCTCGCGAGGACGGGGGCGTCTCAGGGGTTTCCTCGAGCTGCGGCGCCCGTGGGGGTTTTCTCCCGAGGCACGACGAGGATCTCAGGGAGCCTCTCGTGCGGCGCCAGGGAAGTCAGGTCTCCATGCGCGTGGCGAGGGGGCGCGCGTCCTGGCTCTCGAGTCACAGGAGGGGACTAGGGCCTCGAGACGCGTTGAAGAAGGACTCTCGAGGTCTTTCTCGGGGGGCGGCGGGAAACCCTCGTTTCCCTCGCCTTCTGCCGGGGACCTTAGGGAACTTCCCAGGGTGCCTCTGAGAGGCGAGGGATCCTGGGGAGGTGGCGGGGCCCCTCGGGACTCCGCTGGGTCTGGCGCAATGGAAGAGGGCCTCACCTCGAGGGGAGGCAGCAACCTCAGGCTTCCTCTGCGTTTCGGACTCCGACCGCAGGGTCCCTGCAGAGTTGGGACAGGAGAGTCAGGCCTCATCTTGTCTGAGGAAGGGAACCCCGCTGGCCTCTCGAGTTGCTCAGGGGGTCTCAGGCCCCTCGTTGAGCTGTGTGTGGAACCCGCGGGTCTTTGCGGACGATGCACGGGGGTGGCAGTGCCCCTTCGTGTTGTGCCTTCACCCACAGGGTTGCCTTCGAAGAGGGGTCCGGGCCTCGGGTCCTTCTCAAGAGCGGACCGGGGAATCGGGGGCGTTCGGCATGTGGCCCCACCCACGTGGCTCGTCTCGAATTTCCTCGTGAGACCGGCCTCATCCTGAGGTGCGCCGGGACGGCCGGGAACCCCTTCCAGACCACGCAGGGGAATCGCCTCTCATGTCGCGATTAGGAGGGGAGAAGGGGCTCAGAGGAAGCAGGGCCGGGACCCTCGGTGTTCCCCTCGGGGGACCCCGGCGTGTCGGGGGACTTTTGGGGGTCGCAGGAACGCTGTCAGGGATTGTTTCACCCTTCAGGGCGGAACAGGGGACTTCCCTTGAGACGCCGTCGCGGGCAAGGGTCTCATCTTGCCAAGAGGTGGGAACCACGTGGGTTTTCTCGAGTTGCGGCGGGATTCTCGAGTTACGACCGGGATCTCAGCCTTCCCCTTGGCTTGGCCCTGGGAAGCCCAATCTTCCCCTCGGGTTGCGAGGGAAAGCTGGGGGTTGCGCTCGAGTCACTGCAGGGCCGAAGAGACCTCACCTAGGCGTGTGTCCGGGACCTAATATTCCTCTCCAGGGAAGGCAGGGATCTCGGGGTTGCATTCCAGGCTCCCCCGGGGAGTCAGGCCTCGTCCCGAGGGCAAGCCAAGGAATCCGCTCTCCTCTCGAGTCGCGACGCGGGTCTCTTGGAGCCCCCTGAGCGGCCTCAAGGAAGTCCAGCCTCCTCTTCCGTTTGGAGAGAGGACCCGGGATTGCTCTCCAGGCCATGCAGGAAAAGAAGGCCCTCAGCTCGCGAGGACGGGGGCGTCTCAGGGGTTTCCTCGAGCTGCGGCGCCCGTGGGGGTTTTCTCCCGAGGCACGACGAGGCTCTCAGGGAGCCTCTCGTGCGGCGCCAGGGAAGTCAGGTCTCCATGCGCGTGGCGAGGGGGAGCGCGTCCTGGCTCTCGAGTCACGGGAGGGGACTAGGGCCTCGAGACGCGTTGAAGAAGGACTCTCGAGGTCATTGTCGGGGGGCGGCGGGAAACCCTCGTTTCCCTCGCCTTCTGCCGGGGACCTTAGGGAACTTCCCAGGGTGCCTCTGTGAGGCGAGGGATCCTGTAGAGGGGGCCGGGCCCCTCGGGACTCCGCTGGGTCTGGCGCAACGGAAGAGGGCCTCACCTCGAGGGGAGGCAGGAACCTCAGGCTTCCTCCCCGTTTCGGACTCCGACCGCAGGGTCCCTGCAGAGTTGGGAAAGGAGAGTCATGCCTCGTCTTGTCTGAGGAAGGGAACCCCGCTGGTCTCTCGAGTTGCTCAGGGGGTCTCAGGCCCCTCGTCGAGTGTGTGTGGAACCCACGGGTCTTTGCGGACGATGCACGGGGGTGGCAGTGCCCCTTCGTGTTGTGCCTTCACCCACAGGTTTGCCTTCGAAGAGGGGTCCGGGTCTCGGGTATTTCTCAAGAGCGGACCGGGGAATCGGGGCGTTCGGCATGTGGCCCCACCCACGTGGCTCGCCTCGAATTTCCTCGTGAGACCAGCCTCATTCTGAGGTGCGCCGGGAAGGCCGGGAACCCCTTCCAGACCACGCAGGTGAATCGCCTCTCCTGTCGCGATCAGTAGTGGAGAAGGGGCTTAGAAGAAGCGGTGCCGGGACCCTCGGTGTTCCCCTCGAGGGAAGCCGGCGTGTCGGGTAAGTTTTGGTGGCGCATGAAGGCCGTCAGGTCCCGTTTCGCACTTCAGGGTGGAACAGGGGACTTCCCTTGAGACCCTTTCGCGGGCAAGGGCCGCATCTTGCGAAGATGTGGGAACCACGTGGGTTTTCTGTAGTTGCGGCGGGATTCTCGAGTTACGACGGGGATCTCAGGCTTTCTCTTGGGTTGGCCCAGGGAATCCCAAACTTCCCCTCGATTTGCGAGGGAAAGCTGGGGGTTGCGCTCGAGTCACTGCAGGGCCAAAGAGACCTCACCTAGGCGTGTGTCCAGGACCTAATGCTCCTCTCCAGGGAAGACAATGATCTCGGGGTTGCATCCCATGCTCCCCCGGGGAGTCAGGCCTCGCCTCGAGGGGAAGCAAAGGATTCCGCTCTCCTCCCGAGTCACGATGCGGATATCTTGGTGCCCCCTGAGTGGCCTCAAGGGAGTCCAGCCTCCTCTTCACTTTTGAAAGAGGACTCCTGATTACTCTCCAGGCCAGGCAGGAAAAGAAGGCCCTCACCTCGCGAGGACGGGGGCATCTCAGGGGTTTCCTCGAGCTGTGGCCCCCATGGGGGTTTTCTCCCGAGGCACGACGAGGATCTCAGGGAGCCTCTCGTGCGGCGCCAGGGAAGTCATGTCTCCATGCACGTGGCGAGAAGGAGCGCGTCATTGTTCTCGAGTCATGGGAGGGGACTAGGGCCTCAAGACGCGTTGAAGAAGGACTCTCGATGTCTTTCTCGGGTTGCAGCGGGAAACCCTCGTTTCCCCCGACTTCTGCCGGGGACCTGAGGAAACTTCCCAGGGTGCCTCTGAGAGGTGAGGGACGCTATGGATTTGGCGAGGCCTCTTGGGACTCCACTGCGTTTGTCGCAATGGAAGAGGGCCTCATCTCGAGTGGAGGCAGGAACCTCAGGCTTCCTCTCCAATTCTGACTCTGATCGTAGTGTCCCTGCAGAGTTGGGACAGGAGAGTCAGGCTATGTCTTTTCTGAGGAATGGAACTCCGCTTGCCTCTCGAGTTGTTCATGGGGTTTCAGGCCCCTTGTCAAACTGTGTGTGGAATCTGCAGGTTTTTCCAGACGATGCATGGGGGTGTCAGTGACCCTTCGTTTTGTGTCTTCATCCACATGGTTGCCTTCGAAGAGGTGTCCGGGCATCGTGTTCTTATGAAGAGCGGACTGGGAAATCGGGGTCGTTCAGCATTTGGCACCACCCACGTGGCTAGTCTCGAATTTCCTCATGAAACCGGCCTCATCCTGAGGTGTGCCGCGAAGGTCATGAAACCCTTCCAGACAAAGCAGAGGAATCGACCCTCCTGTGGCGATCAGGAGGGGAGAAGTGGCTCAGATGAAGTGCTGCTGGGAACCTCGGTGTTTCCCTCAAGTGAGACAGGTATGTCGGGTAACTTTTGGGGTCGCATAACGCGTTCCAAGTACCGTTTCGCTCTTCAAATTGGAACGTGGGACTTCTCTTGGGGTGCTCCGGCGGGCAAGGGCCTCATCTTGGAATGACTGGGGAACCACTTGGTTTTTCTCTAGTTGCGGTGGGATATTTGAGTTACCACAGGGAATTCATGCTTCCTGTTGTGTTGGCCCACAAAAGTCTTATCTTCCATTCGAGATTCGAGGAAGAGCTGGAGGTGCGCTCTAGTCACTGAAGGCAAAAGAGACCCCACCAAGGCTTGTGTGCAGGACCTAATGTTCATGTCAAGGGGTGACAGGAATCTCGGGGTTTCATTCCAGACTCACCCTGGAGTCAGGCCTCGTCTCGAGGGGAAGCAAAGGACTCTGCTCTCCTCTCGAGTCGGACGGGTATGTCTTGGAGCCCACTGAGTGGCTTAAAGGGAGTCAAACCTCCTCTGGTGTTTGGAGGGAGGACACGGGATTGCTCTCCAGGCAATGCAGGAAATGAAGGCCCTCATCTCCCGATGACTGGGGCGTCTCGTAGGTTTTCTCGAGCTGTGGCGCTAGTGTGGGGTTTCTCACGAAGTAAGACTGGGAGCTCAGTGAGCCTCTCATGTGGTTCCAGGGCAGTCAGGTCTCTATGCACGTGGTGAGAGGGAGCCCGTCATTGTTCTCGAGTCATGGTAGGGGAATTGGGCCTGAAAACGTGTTAAAGAAGGACTCTCGAGGTCTTTCTTGGGTTGCAGCAGGAAACCCTGGGTTCCATCGACTTGTGCCAGTGACCTCAGGAAGCTTCTCAGCGTGCCTCTGAGAAGTCAGGGTCACTGTGGAGTTGGGAGGGGCCTCTCGGAACTCCACTGGGTTTGGTGCAATGGAAGAGGGCCTCATGACAAGTTGAGGCAGGAACCACAGGGTTCCTCTCCTGGCTTCGAATGCGCCGGATCTGACTCGGATCACAGAGTCCCTGCAGAGTTGGGACAGGAGAGTCAGGCCTCGTCATGTGTGGAGGAATGGAACTCCGCTTGACTCTCGCGTTGTTCATGGGGTGACAGGCCAATTGTCGATTTGTATGTGGAACTTGCGGGTTTTTCTGGACGATGCACTGGGGTGTCACTGCCCCTTCGTGTTGTGCCTTGTTCCACAGGATTGCATTCGAGTTGGGTTCTGCCATCGGGTTCTTATCAAGAGCAGACCAGGGAATCGGGGTCTTTTGGCATGTCGCACCACCCACGAGGCTATGTCTCGAATTTCCTCGTGAGACTGGCTTCATCTTGATGTGCTCCAGGAAGGTCGGGAACGCCTTCCAGACAAAGCAGGGGAATCGAACCTCCTGTCGCGATCAAGAGGGGAGAAGAGTCTCAGATGAAGTGGTGCTGGGAACCTCGGTGTTCTCCTCAAGTGAGACTGGTATGTTGGGGAACTTTTGGGGTCGCATCAAGGGTTCCAAATAACTTTTCGCTCTTCAATACGGAACGTGGGACTTCTCTTGAGACGCTGTAGCGGGCAAGGGTCTCATCTTTCGATGACGGGGGAACCACGTGGTTTTTCTTGAGTTGGGGCGGGATTCTCGAGTTACAACCGGGAATTCAGGCTTCCTCTTCAACTGGCCCAGGGAAGTCCAGTTTTCATTCGAATTGTGAGTTAGAACTGGGGATTGCTCTCGAGACACTGCAGGGCCAAATAGACCTCATCTAGGCTTGTGTCCAGGACCTAATGTTCCTCTGCTGGGGCGAAAGCGATCTCAGCATTGAATTCTCGACTCACCCGGGGAGTCAGGCCTCGTCTCGAGGGGAAGCCAAGGACACCGCTCTCCTGTCAAGTCGCGACGGGTATATCTTGGAGCTCACTGTGTGGCCTAAAATGAGTCAAGCCTCCTGTGGAGTTTGGAGAGAGGACTCAGGATTGCTCTCCAGGCCATACAGCAAAAGAAGGCCCTCATGTCGTGAGGACTGGGGCGTCTCGTGGGTATTCTCGAGCTGTGGCTCCAGTGTGGTGTTGCTCACGAGGTATAATGGGTAGCTCAGGGAGCCTCTCCTGTGGCGCCAGGGAAGTCAGGTTTCTATGCGTGTGGCTAGGGGGAGCGCGTCATTGCTCTCGAGTCATGGTAGGGGAATCGCACCTCAAGATGCGTTGAAGAAGGACTCTCGAGGTCGTTTACGGGTTGGGGCAGGAAACCCTTGGTTCCCTCGACTTGTGCCGGTGATCTCAGGAAGGTCTAAGGGTGCCTCTAAGAAGTCAGGGATACTGTGCAGTTGGGAGGGGTCTCTCGGGACTCCACTGGGTTCGGTGCAATGGAAGAGGGCCTCATCTCGAGTGGAGGCAGGAAACTCATGTTTCCTCTCCTGACTTCCCCTGGGCCAGATCTGACTCGGATCGCAGTTTCGCTGCAGAGTTCGAACAGGAGAGTCAGGCCTCGTCTTGTGTGGAGGAATGGAACTCTGCCTGCCTCTCCAGTTGTTCACGGGGTGACAGGTCACTTCTCGAGCTGTGTGTGGTACCTGCGGGTTTCTCCGGACGATACCCAGGGGTGTCAGTGCCCCTAAGTGTTGTGCCTTCATCAAAAGGGTTATCTTCAAAGAGGTGTCCGGGCATCAGGATCTTATCAAGAGCGGACCGGGAAATCGGGGTCTTTCGGCATGTGTCACCATCCACGTGGCTATGTCTCGAATATCCTCGTGAGATCGGCCTCATCCTGAGATGCACCGCGAAAGGCGGGAACCCCTTCAAGACAAAACAGGGGAATCGACCCTCCTGTCGCGATCAGGAGGGGAGAAGGGGCCCAGATGTAGTGGTGTCGGGAACCTCGGTGTTCTCCTCGAGTCAGACTGGTGTGTCGAGGAACTTTTGAGGGCGCATCAAGGGTGCCAATACCGTTTCGCACTTCAAGACGGAACGTGGGACTTCTCTTGAGACGCTGTAGGGGGCAAGGGCCTCATCTTGGGATGACGGGGGAACCACGTGGCGTTTCTCGAGTTGTGGCGGGATTCTCGAGTTTCGACGGGGAATACAGTCTTCCTCATGTGTTGGGCCAGGGAAGTCCTATCTTCCATTCGAGTTTCAAGGGAGACCTGGGGATTGCTCTCGAGTCACTGCAGGGCAAAATAGACCTCATCTAGGCTTGTGTCCAGGACTTAATGCTCGTCCCTAGGGGAGACAGGGATCTTGGGGTTGCATACCAGACTCACCCGGGGAATCAGGCCTCGTCTCGAGGGGAAGCAAAGAACTCCGCTGTCCTTTTGAGTCGCGATGGGTATCTCTTGGAGCCCACTGTGTGCCCTAAAGGGAGTCAAGCCTCCTGTGGTGTTTGGATAGAGGACTCGGGATTCCTCTCCAGGCCATGCAGGAAAAGAAGGCCCTCATCTCGCGATGATGGCGGCGTCTCGTGGGTTTTCTAGACTGCTGCGCTAGTGCCGGGTTTCTGACGAGGTAAGAGAGGGAGCTCAGGGAGCCTCTCGTGTGACGCCAGGGAAGTCAGGTCCCCATGAGATGGCTAGGGGGAGCTCGTCATTGCTCTCGAGTCATGGTAGGGTAATCGGGCCTCAAGACGGGTTGAAGAAGGACTCTCGAGGTCTTTCTCGGGTCACTGCATAAAACCCAGGGTTCCCTTGACTTGTGCCTGCGACCTCAGGGAGCTTCTCAGAGTGCCTCTGAGAAGTCAGGGATACTGTGCAGTTTGGAGGGGCCTCTCGAGACTCCTCTGCATTTGGTGGAATGTAAGAGGGACTCATCTCGAGTTGAAGCAGGAACCTCAGTGTTCCTCTCCATTTCTGACTCAGATCGCAAGGTCCCTGCATGTTGGTACAGGAGAGTCAGGCCTCGTCTTTTCTGGAGGATGGGACTCCTCTTGCCTCTCGAGTTGTTCTCGAGGTGACAGGCCACTTGTCGAGCTGTGTGTGTAACCTGCCCATTTTTCCGGATGATGCTCAGGTGTGTTAGTGCCCCTTCGTGTTGTACCTTCATACTCAAGGCTGCCTTCCAAGAGGTGTCCGAGCATCGGATTCTTATCAAGAGCGGACCGGGAAATTGGAGTCTTTCAGCAAGTGGCACCACCCACAAAGCTACGTATCGAATTTCCCCATGAGACCGGCCTCATCCTGAGTTGTGCAGGGAAGGTCGGGCCCCCTTGCAGACAAAGCAGGGGAATCGACCCACCGGTCACGATCAGGAGGGGAGAAGGGGCTTAAATGAAGTGGTGCCGGGAACCTCGGTGTTCCCCTTGAGTGAGACCGGCGTGTTGGGGGACTTTTGGGGTCGCATCAAGGGTGCCAAGTACCGTTTCGCATTTCAAGACGGAACCTGGGACATCTTTTGAAACGCTGTAGCGGGCAAGGGCTTCATCTTGCGATGACGGGAGAACCACGTGGTTTTGCTCGAGTTGCGGCGGGATTCTCGAGTTACAACCGGGAATTTAGGCTTCCTCTTGTTGGCCTTGAAATCCAATCTTCCATTCGGGTTGCGAGGGGGAGCTGGGGATTGTGCTAGAGTCACTGCACGGCAAAAGAGACCTAATCTAGGCTTGTGTCCAGGATCTAACGTTGCTCTCCAGGGGCGACAGGGATCTCGGGTTTGCATTCCAGACTCATCCGGGGAGTCAGTTCTCACCTCAAGGGTAAGCAAAGAATTCCGCTCTCGTCTCGAGTCGCGATGGGTATCTCTTGGAGCCCACTGTGTGTACTAAAGGGAGTCAAGCCTCCTGTGGAGTTTGGAGAGATGACTCGGGATTGTTTTCCTGGCCATGCAGGAAAAAAGGCCCTCATCTCGCGATGACGGGGGCGTCTCGTGGGTTTTCTCCAGCTGCGGCGCCAGTATCAGATTTCTCACGAGGTACAACGGGGAGCTCAGAGAGCCTCTCGTGTGGTGCTAGGGACGTCAGGTCTCCGTGCGTGTGGTGAAGGGGAGTGCGTGATTGCTCTCGAGTCATAGTAGGCGAATCGGGCCTCAAGACGCATTGAAGAAGGACTCTTGAGGTCTTTCTCGGTTTGCAGCAGGGAACCCTGGGTTCCCTTGATTTGTGTCGTTGACCTCAGGCAACTTCTAAGGGTGCCTCTGAGAAGTCAGGGACACTGTGGATTTGGGAGGGGCCTTTTGTTACTCAACTGGGTTTGGTGCAATCGAAGAGGGCCTCATCTCGAATGGAGGCAGGAACCTCAGGGGTCCTCTCCATATCTGACTCGGGTCGCAGGGTACCTGCAGAGTATGGACAAGAGAGTCACGCCTCGTCTTCTGTGGAGGAATGGATCTCCGCTTGCCTTTTGAGTTGTTCACGGTGTGACAGGCCACTTGTTGAGCTGAGTGTGGAACCTGCGGGTTTTTCCGGACGATGCACGGGGGTGTCAGTGCCCCTTCGTGTTGTGCCTTCATCCACAGGGTTGCCTTCAAAGAGGTTTCCGGGCATCGGGTTCTTTTCAAGAGCGTACCGGAAAATTGGGGTCTTTCAGCATGTGGTACCACCCACGAGGCTACGTCTCGAATTTCCTCGGGAGACCGGCCTCATCCTGAGGTGTGCCGGGAAGCTCGGGAACCCCTTGCAGACAAAGCAGGGGAATCGACCCACCGGTCGCGATCAGAAGGGGAGAAGGGGCTCAGATGAAGTGGTGCCGGGAACCTCGGTGGTCCCCTCGAGTGAGACCGGTATGTCACGGCACTTTTGAGGTCGCATCAAGGGTGCCAAGTACAGTTTCACACTTCAAGACGGAACGTGGGAATTCTCTGGAGATGCTGTAGCGGGCAAGGGCCTCATATTGCGATGACGAGGGAAACACGTGGTTTTTCTCGAGTTGAGGCGGGATTCTCGAGTTACAACGGGGAATTCAGGCTTCCTCTTGTGTTGGCCCAGGAAGTCCAATCTTCCATTCAACTTGTCAGAGAGAGCTGGGGGTTGCTCTCGAGTCACTTCAGGGCAAAGAGTCCTCATCTAGGCTTGGGTCCAGGACGTAATGTTCCTCTCCAGGGGCGACAGGGATATCGGGGTCGCATTCCAGTCTCACCCGGTGGGTCACACCTCGTCTCGAGTGGAAGGAAGCAAAGGACTCCACTATCCTCTCGAGTCGGGACGCGTAACTCTTGGAGCCCAATGAGTGGCCTAAAGGGAGTCAAGCGTCCTGTGTAGCTTGGAGAGAAGGTTCACGCTTGATCTGCATACCATGCAGTTAAAGATGGCCCTCCTCTCGTGATGACGGGGGCGTCTCATGGGTTTTCTCGAGCTGCGGCGCCAGGGTGGGGTTTCTCACGAGATATGATGGGGAGTTCAGGGAGCCTCTCGTGCAGCGCCAGAGAAGCCTGACTCCATGCGTGTGGCCAGGCAGATCGCGTCATTGCTCTCGAGTCATGGGAGGGACTAGGGCCTCAAGAGGCATTTAAGAAGGACTCTCAAGGTCTTTCTTGGGTTGGGGCGGGAAACACTCGTTTCCATCGACCTCTACATGGGACCTTAGGGAACTTCCCAGGTGCCTCTGAGAGGTGAGGGATACTGAGGAGTTAGAGGGGCCTCTCGGGACTCCACTAGGTTTGACGAAATGAAAGAGGGCCTCATCTCGATTGGAGGCAGGAACCTCAGGCTTCCTCTCCATTTCTGACTCCGACCGCAGGGTCCCTGCAGAGTTGGGACAGGAGAGTCAGGCCTCGTCTTGTCTGAGTAACAGAACTCTGCTTGCCTCTTGAGTCGTTCAGGGGGTCTCAGGGCCCTTGACAAGCTGTGTGTGGAACCTGCGGGTGTTTCCAGAAGATGCATGGGGGTGTCAGTGCCCCTTCGTTTGGTGCCTTCCCCCACAGGGTTTCCTTCAAAGAGGTGTCCGGGCATCGGGTTCATTTCAAGAGCGGACCGGGAAATCGGGGTCATTCGGCATGTGGCACCACCCACGTGGCTCATCTCGAATTTCCTCGTGAGACCAGCATCATCCTGAGGTGCACCGGGAAGGCCGGGAACACCTTCCACACAAAGTAGGGGAATCGATTCTCCTGTCGCGATCAGGAGGGGAGATGGGGCTCAGATGAAGTGGTGCCGGGACCCTCGGTGTTCCACTCGAGGGAACCCGGCGTTTCAGGGAACTTTAGGGGTCGCATCAAGGGAGCCAAGTACCGTTTCCCACTTCAGGACGGAACATGGGACTTCCCTGGAGACGCTGTAGCGGGCAAGGGCCTCATCCTGTGAAGACGTTGGAACCACGTCGTTTTTCTCGAGTTGCATTGGGATTCTCAAAAACGACAGGAATTTCAGGCTTCCTCTTGGGTTGGCCCTGGGAAGCCCAATCATCAATACGAGTTGCGATGGAAAGCTGGGGGTTCTGCTCGAGTCACTACAGGGCCAAAGAAACCTCATCGAGGCGTGTGTCCAGGACCTAATATTCCTCTCAAGGGAAGACAGGGATCACGGGTTTCCATTCCAGACTCCCCCGGGGGGTCAGGACTCGCCTGGAGGGGAAGCAAAGACTCCGCTTTCCTCTCAAGTCGCGACACGGATCTCTTGGAGCCCACTGAGTGGACTCAAGGGTGTCGAGCCTCCTCTTCAGTTTGGAGAGAGGACTCGGGATTGCTCTCCAGGCCAGGCAAGAAAGAAGGCCCTCATCTCGCGATGACGGGGGCGTCTCATGTGTTTCCTCAGGCTGCTGCGCCCATGGGGGTTTTCTCACGAGGCACGATGAGGACCTCAGGGAGCCTCTCGTGCGGCGCCAGGGAAGTCAGGTCTCCATGCGCATGGCGAGGGGGAGCTGGTCATCACTCTCGAGTCATGGGAAACGGCTAGGTCCTCAAGAGGCGTTGAAGAAGGACTCTCGAGGTCTTTCTCGGGGGGCGGCGGGAAACCCTCGTTTCCCTCGCCTTCTGCCGGGGACCTTAGGGAACTTCCCAGGGTGCCTCTGAGAGGCGAGGGATCCTGTGGAGGTGGCGGGGCACCTCGGGACTCCTCTGGGTCTGGCGCAACGGAAGAGGGCCTCACCTCGAGGGGAGGCAGGAACCTCAGGCTTCCTCTCCGTTTCGGACTCTGACCGCAGGGTCCCTGCAGAGTTGGGACAGGAGAGTCAGGCCTCGTCTTGTCTGAGGAAGGGAACCCCGCTGGCCTCTCGAGTTGCTCAGGGGGTCTCAGGACCCTCGTCGAGCTGTGTGTGGAACCCGCGGGTCTTTGCGGACGATGCACGGGGGTGGCAGTGCCCCTTCGTGTTGTGCCTTCACCCACAGGGTTGCCTTCGAAGAGGGGTCCGGGCCTTGGTTCCTTCTCAAGAGCGGACCGGGGAATCGGGGGCGTTCGGCATGTGGCCCCACCCACGTGGCTCGTCTCGAATTTCCTCGTGAGACCGGCCTCATCCTGAGGTGGGCCGGGAAGGCAGGGAACCCCTTCCAGACCACGCAGGGGAATCGCCTCTCCTGTCGCGATCAGGAGGGGAGAAGGGGCTCAGAGGAAGCGGTGCCGGGACCCTCAGTGTTCCCCTCGAGGGACCCCTGCGTGTAGGGGGACACTTGGGGGTCGCAGGAAGGCTGTCAGGGACCGTTTCGCCCTTCAGGGCGGAACAGGGGACTTCCCTTGAGAAGCCGTCGCGGGCAAGGGCCTCATCTTGCCAAGAGGTGGGAACCACGTGGTTTTTCTCGAGTTGCGGCGGCATTCTCGAGTGACGACGGGGATCTCAGCCTTCCCCTTGGGTTGGCCCTGGGAAGCCCAATCTTCCCCTCGGGTTGTGAGGGAAAGCTGGGGGTTGCGCTCGAGTCACTGCAGGGCCGAAGAGACCTCACCTAGGCGAGTGTCCGGGACCTAATATTCCTCTCCAGGGAAGGCAGGGATCTCGGGGTTGCATTCCAGGCCTCCCCGGGGAGTCAGGCCTCGTCTCGAAGGGAAGAGAAGGACTCCGCTCTCCTCTTGAGTCGCGACGCGGGTCTCTTGGAGCCCCCTGAACGGCCTCAAGGGAGTCCAGCCTCCTCTTCCGTTTGGAGAGAGGACCCGGGATTGCTCTCCAGGCCATGCAGGAAAAGAAGGCCGTCAGCTCGCGAGGACGGGGGCGTCTCAGGGGTTTCCTCCTGCTGCGGCGCCCGTGGGGGTTTTCTCCCGAGGCACGACTAGGATCTCAGGGAGCCTCTCGTGCGGCGCCAGGGAAGTCAGGTCTCCATGCGCATGGCGAGGGGGAGCGCGTCCTGGCTCTCGAGTCACGGGAGGGGACTAGGGCCTCGAGACGCGTTGAAGAAGGACTCTCGAGGTCTTTCTCGGGGGGGCGGCGGGAACCCCTCGTTTCCCTCGCCTTCTGCCGGGGACCTTAGGGAACTTCCCAGGGTGCCTCTGAGAGGCGAGGGATCCTGTGGAGGTGGCGGGGCCCCTCGGGACTCCGCTGGGTCTGGCGCAACGGAAGAGGGCCTCACCTCGAGGGGAGGCAGGAACCTCAGGCTTCCTCTCCGTTTCGGACTCCGACCGCAGGGTCCCTGCAGAGTTGGGACAGGAGAGTCAGGCCTCGTCTTGTCTGAGGAAGGGAACCCCGCTGGCCTCTCGAGTTGCTCAGGGGGTCTCAGGACCCTCGTCGAGCTGTGTGTGGAACCCGCGGGTCTTTGAGGACGATGCACGGGGGTGGCAGTGCCCCTTCGTGTTGTGCCTTCACCCACAGGGTTGCCTTCGAAGAGGGGTCCGGGCCTCGGGTCCTTCTCAAGAGCGGACCGTGGAATCGGGGGCGTTCAGCATGTGGCCCCACCCACGTGGCTCGTTTCCAATTTCCTCGTGAGACCGGCCTCATCCTGAGGTGCGCCGGGAAGGCCGGGAACCCCTTCCAGACCACGCAGGGGAATCGCCTCTCCTGTCGTGATCAGGAGGGGAGAAGGGGCTCAGAGGAGGCGGTGCCGGGACCCTCGGTGTTCCCCTCGGTGGACCCCGGCGTTTCGGGGGACTTTTGGGGGTCACAGGAAGACTGTCAGTGACCGTTTCGCCCTTCAGGGCGGAACAGGGGACTTCCCTTGAGACACCGTCGCGGGCAAGGGCCTCATTTTGCCAAGAGGTGGGAACCACGTGGTTTTTCTCGAGTTGCGGCGGCATTCTCGAGTTACGACGGGGATCTCAGCCTTCCCCTTGTGTTGGCCCTGGGAAGCCCCATCTTCCCTTCGGGTTGCGAGGGAAACCTGGGGGTTGCGCTCGAGTCACTGCAGGGCCGAAGAGACCTCACCTAGGCGTGTGTCCGGGACCTAATATTCCTCTCCAGGGAAGGCAGGGATCTCGGGGTAGCATTCCAGGCTCCCCCGGGGAGTCAGGCCTCGTCTCGAGGGGAAGCCAAGGACTCCGCTCTCCTCTCGAGTCGCGACGCGGGTCTCTTGGAGCCCCCGAGCGGCCTCAAGGGAGTCCAGCCTCCTCTTCCTTTTGGAGAGAGGACACGGGATTGCTCTCCAGGCCATGCACGAAAAGAAGGCTCTCAGCTCGCGAGGTTGGGGGCGTCTCAGGGTTTTCCTCGAGCTGCAGCGCCAAAGGGGGTTTCTCCCGAGGCACGACGAGGATCTCAGGGAGCCTCTCGTGCGGCGCCAGGGAAGTCAGGTCTCCATGCGCGTGGCGAGGGGGAGCGCTTCATTGCTCTCGAGTCACGGGAGGGGACTAGGTCCTCGAGACGCATTGAAGGACTCGAGGTCTTTCTCGGGGGGCAGCGGGAAACCCTCGTTTCCCTCGCCTTCTGCCGGGGACCTTAGGGAACTTTCCAGGGTGCCTCTGAGAGGCGAGGGATCCTGTGGAGGTGGCGGGGCCCCTCGGGACTCCGCTGGGTTTGGCGCAACGGAAGAGGGCCTCACCTCGAGGGGAGGCAGGAACCTCAGGCTTCCTCTCCGTTTCGGACTCCGACCGCAGCGTCCCTGTATGGTTGGGACACAAGAGTCAGGCCTCGTCTTGTCTGAGGAAGGGAACCCCGCTGGCCTCTCGAGTTGCTCAGGGTGTCTCAGGCCCCTCGTAGAGCTGTCTGTGGAACCCGCGGGTCTTTGCGGACGATGCACGGGGGTGGCAGTGCCCCTTCGTGTTGTGCCTTCACCTACAGGGTTGCCTTCGAAGAGGGGTCTGGGCCTCGGGTCCTTCTCAAGTGCGGACCGGGGAATCGGGGGCGTTCGGCATGTGTCACCACCCACGTGGCTGGTCTCGAATTTCCTCGTGAGACCGGCCTCATCCTGAGGTGTGCGGGGAAGGCCAGGAACCCCTTCCAGACCACGCAGGGGAATCGACTCTCCTGTCGCGTTCCGGAGGGGAGAAGGGTCTCAGATGAAGCAGTGCCGGGACACTCGGTGTTCCCCTCGAGGGAACACGGCGTGTCGAGGAACTTTTGTGTGTCGCAGGTAGGCTGTCAAGGACCGTTTCACCCTTCAGGGCGGAACAGGGGACTTCCCTTGAGACGCCGTCCCGGGCAAGGGCCTCATCTTGCCAAGAGGTGGGAACCACGTGGTTTTTCTCGAGTTGCGGCGGGATTCTCGAGTTACGACGGGGATCTCAGCCTTCCCCTTGGGTTGGCCCTGGGAAGCCCAATCTTCCCCTCGGGTTGCGAGGGAAAGTTGGGGGTTGCGCTCGAGTCATTGCAGGGGCCAAGAGACCTCACCTAGGCGTGTTTCCGGGACCTAATGTTCCTCTCCAGGGAAGGCGTGGATCTCGGGGTTGCATTCCAGGCTCCCCTGGGGAGTCAGGCCTCGTCTCGAGGGGAAGCCAAGGACTCCGCTCTCCTCTCGAGTCTCGACGCGGATCTCTTGGAGCCCCCTGAGCGGCTTCAAGGGAGTCCAGCCTCCTCTTCAGTTTGGAGAGAGGACTCCTGATTGGTCTCCAGGCCATGCAGGAAAATAAAGCCCTCATCTCGCGATGACCCGGGTGTCTCATGTGTTTCCTCTAGCTGCCGCGCCAGTGTGGGTTTCCTCACGAGGTACGATGAGGAACTCATGGAGCCTCTCGTGCAGTGCCAGGTTAGTCAGGTCTCCATGCGCGTGGCGAGGGGGAGCGTGTCATGGTTCTCGAGTCATGGTAGGGGAATCGCGACTCAACACATTTTGAATCACTCTCGAGTTCTTTCTCGAGTCACGGCAGAAAACCCAGGGGTCCCTCGACTTGTGCCTGTGACCTCAGGGAGCTTCTTTTTGTGCCTCTGAGAACTCAGGGATACTGAGGAATTGGTAGGGGCCTCTCGGGACTCCACTGGTTGTGGTGCAATGGAAGAGGGCTTCATCTCGAGTGGACGCAGGAACCTCAGGCTTCCTCTCCGTTTCTGACTCGGATCCCATGGTCCCTGCAGAATAAGGACAAGAGAGTCACACCTAGTCTTCTGTTGAGGAATGGACCTTCGTTTGCCTTTCGAGTTGTTTACAGGGTGACAGGCCACTTGTCGAAATGTCTGTGGGACCTGCGGGTTTTTCTGGACGATGCACGCGGGTGTCAGTGCCCCTTCGTGTTGTGCCTTCATCCACAGGTTTTCCTTCAAAGAGGTGTGCTGGCATCGGGTTCTTTTCAAGAGTGGACCGTGAAATTGGGGTCTTTCGACATGTGGCACCACCCACGAGGCTACGTCTCGAACTTCCTCATGAGACCAGCCTCATCCTGAGGTGCTCCCGGAAGGTCGGGAACCCCTTGCAGACAGAGAAGGGGAGTCGACCCTCCTGTCACAATCAGGAGAGGAGAAGGGGGTCAGATGAAGTGGTGCCGGGAACCTCGGTGTTCCCCTTGAGTGAGTCTGGTATGTCGCGGAACTTTTGGGGTCGCATCAAGGGTGCCAAGTACCGTTTCGCACTTCAGGATGGAACGTGGGACTTCTCTTGAGATGCTGTAGCGGACAAAGGGCCTCATCTTGCGATGACGAGGGAAGCACGTGGTTTTTCTCGAGTTGCGGTGGGATTCTCGAGTTACGACGGGGAATTCAGGCTTCCTCTTGTGTTGGCCCAGGAAGTCTAATCTTCCATTCGAGTTGCCAGGGAGAGCTGGGGATTGGGCTCCATTCATTGAAGGGCAAACTAGACCTCATCTAGGCTTGTATCCAGGACTTAATGTTCCACTCCATAGGCGACAGGGATTTGGGGTTGCATTCCATACTCACCCGGGGAGTCAGGCCTCATCTCGAGGGGAAGCAAAGGACTCCACTCTCTTCTCGAGTCGCGACAGGTATCTCTTGGAGCCCACTGAGTGGTCTTTGCTCTGTAGGAGAGCTCTAGTGTTCATAAGCCTGTACATAAGTGAACACAGACATTCTGTGTGCATGTTGCTGCATACCCAAAATAGGGCCACAAGGAGCCTCATGCTCTGCATGCGGCGCGGAAGCTGTGCAGCCACGCAGCAGTTGAAGAATCCAACCAATTGCTCTTTTCTTACCTCTGACAGAGCTCGCATTGCCGTAGCCCTTGGCAGTTTGAAAACACTGGACCCTAACCCCTCTCAAAGTAGGCCTGGGTTCTAGTTCGAATAGAAAGTCAATAGCGGAGCTGAGGACAGGAACGCGGCAGTCATTTATCACACGCTCCTGCAGCCTGCTACTACAGGGACACTAACGCTAGAAGCTAGGAATGTCTTTGCAAGGTGCGCAAAGGACAAGGGAGAACCTCGACCCTGACTCTAGTATTTCAGTCCCCTGAGCAGATCTGAGGTTCTCCCGCTGTAGAAGCTAACCCATTCCTTTCAAATTCAGGCTTCCTAACACAGGGCCAGTTGGCTGCTTGCTCTTCCACGAAGCAGGCTTCCTTAACTTGCAAACTGCGAATTCCGCTTAACAGCCTGGAGGAAAATCGCTTCTTGGAAGATTTTTTTCAGAGGCTGTATCCCCGGAGCTGGGGCCAAGCTAGGGGACCCATACTGACAAGGGAAGGCAAAACCACATCCAATGTCTTTGCTCTGGAGGACAGCTTTGGTGAGCCTAAGTCTTTCAGGAATATTTCTGGCTCCAACAGAGTCAAATTCTGTGTGTGAAGCTGCACAGCCAAAATAGGGGAACAGAGAGCCTGATTCTCTCTGTGTAGCTTTGAAGCTGTCATTCAAACAACAGCTTGAGAATCCATACAATGCTCTCCCTTACTGCTAAGAGAATTCTCATTGCTGTCGTCCTTGACAGTTTGTAGAAATCTGCACCCTAACCCTTCTCCAAGTAGGCCTGGGTCCTAGCTCGGAATAACAGGCAACGGCGGAGCTGAGGCCAGTAAGGCACAAGTGAGGTCTCACACACTCTTGCAGCCTGATCGTCCAGGAGCAGTAAGGCCTTTTTCCCTGTAGGAGGCTCGCTTGCCTTGCCTCCTGTGAACTGCATTTCCCAGCCTGGGCGCAAAGCTGTTCCTGGAGATTTTTTCTCAGGGGCTGTTTCCCTGGAGCTGGGTCGGACCTCGGGGGCCCAACTCACAGGGGAAGACAAAACCACATGGACAGGTCTATGCTCTGTAGGAGAGCTCTAGTGAACCTCATCTCTCAGGAACATTCTTGGCTTCTACAGAGACACCTCTGTGCATGAAGCTACACACCCAACATAGTGGCAAAGGGAGTCTGATTCTCTCCGTGGGTGCTGATGCTTTGTGGCAAAGCACCTGCTAAGAATCCATCCGCATAGGCCTCCCTCACCTTGACAGAGGTCTCATTGCTGTAGTCCTTGGCAGTTTGGAAAGAAGCAGACCCTTACCCTTCACCAAGTAGGCCCTTGTCCTTGTTTGAATGGAAAGGCAGTAGCTGAGCTGAGGCCAGTAAGGCGCCAGTCAAGTCTGACATATTCCCGATGCCTGCTCCTTCATGGAAAATAACGTTAGAATCTGGGAATGTCTTTGCAAGGCTGGCAAAGGGCAGTCAGGAACCTGGACCCTGCCTCTGGAATTTCTATCTTCTCAGCACATCTGGCGGTCTCGGTCAGGAGAAACTAACCCATTCCTTGCAAATATAGGCTTCCAAACACAGGCCGGTTGGCTGTCTCTTCTTGCCGAAGGAAGCTTGCTTATCCCACCTCCTGTGAACTCCACTTCCCAGCCTGGGTGATAAGAGGTTCTTGGAGATCTTTTCTCAGAGGCTGTTTCCAAGGAGCAGGGGCTGATCCCAGAGACCCACACGCACAGGGGAAGGGAAAACCGCATGGATAAGACTTTGCTCTCTAGGAGTGCTCTAGTGAACCTCAGTCTATGGGGAATGTTCTTGGCTCCAACGGGGACATCTCTGTGTGGGAAGCTGCATTGACAACATAGAGACACAGAGACCTGATTCTCTCTGTGCAGCTTTGACGCTGTCGTTCAAACAACAAATTGAGAATCCACACAATGCTCTCCCTTACCACTGAGAGAGTTATCATTGCTGTAGCCCTTCGCAGTTTCTGGAAATCGGCACACAAACACTTCTCCAAGTAGGCCTGGGTTCAAGTTCAGATGAACATGCAATAGCGGAGCTGAGGCCAGTAAGGCACCAGTCAGGTGTCACACACTCTGGCAGCCTGCTCCTCCAGGGACAGTAAGGCCTCTATTTCCCTTCAGGAGGCTCGCTTGCCTTACTTCCTGTGAACAGCTTTTCCCAGCCTGGGCGGAAAGCAGTTCCTGGAGATCTTTTCTCAGGGGCTGTTTCCCCGGAGTTGGGGCGGACCTCGGGGACCCAACTCACAGGGGAAGGCAAAACCAAATGGACAGGTCTATGCTCTGTAGGAGATCTCTAGTGAACTGCCGGGGTCCAGCCCCAGCTGATCCAGGGTATTCGAAGCAGAGACGGCGTAGGCGAGGGTCAGGGAACAACTGCTTAATTAAACGTTAATTAAGGATATAAAGAGTAATAAAATGAGGATAGCTCAGTAGTAAAATTCAGTGGAGAAAAGAGGCTGAGTAGCTTGGTTTACGCGGGGGACCAATAAAACTTCAAGACAAGAAGCTTGCACCACTTACGTAGGCCGCAGGCGTCCTTCCGTTCTCCCGAAGGAGAGGAGACACTGAGGCCTCCCCGGTCGGATCTTAGAAGCCCAGGCAAAATTAGTAAGCTTGGTGGGTTCCGCGCTCCAGATGGAGACTCAACCAGAGTGAGAGAGAGAGAGAGACATGGGGAGACCAGTATTTCGAGAAACTGATCCCAATTCTCTATTTTCCATGGTCTACTTTTATACACTGAGATGTTATGCAAAAGTCACGTGGGGTCAGCAGTCCTGACTTTTATCAAAGTCAGGTGCTTCATACAAAAGTATACAGAGGTCTTAGGGGTGTTACATCATCTTCTGGCCGGGGGGCCTGCTGACAATTTACGACCCTCTCCTTGTGACAGCGGTCAGTCAACCAGGACACTTATTTCTCCAGGGGTGATTATTCTTAAAACAGACGCCACCCAAATAAAGTTACATTCCTATAGGGTGAGGGTGTAGTGGGTTTTAGTTAAGGAAAGAATTTACTTAGCCTAAGGTCTAACGTGATTTATATCAAAGGTTAATACTTATTTTTTCTATATATTCATTAATGTGTATAAGGGCAGGGGATGTGGAGAGTTAGCAGTAAACATCAGCTCAACAAATGAAAAACCCTTCACCAATATGATTTCTAATCAGCCCATTATACTTATACTAATAATTTTCTAACTTTTCTAAGGAACCTGTTTTTAGAAGGTTTAAAGCATCTCGTGCCTCTCATGGTTGGGAGGCTGTGAGCAATCACATGTGGCCGGACAAGCCTGTCAGGCAGGCTAGAGAACCTTCAGAGGAGTTTGTAGGTTAAAACACTCTTGTCACACCCAGGGGTTTTTATCAACTGGAGCTCTAGGTTAACTCCTTCTCCGAAAGAGGTGGTGGGGGACAGCCCCCCGTAAAGTCAGAGGTGTAGGTGAGAGCACAAAGTAGTAAGGTAGGCAGGCTCTGGTTATGGGGGTAGATGCTCGAGGATTTCCAGGGGGACTCCTGAGGCTCGATCCCGCCTTTGCGTATGTCGAGCCTCCTTCCTCATGACCTTTGCCATGGGCGGAGTGCCTCACTCTGGCCCCCAACAGTGAACCTCCTCTCTCAGGAACATTCTTGGCTCCTATCGAGACACCTCTGTGCGTGTAGCTACACACGCAACGTAGGGGCAAAGGGAGCCAGATTCTTTCCGTGGGGTGCTGATGCTTTGTGGCAAAGCACCTGCTTGAGAATCCATCAGCTTACGCTTCCCTCGCCTTGACAGAGGTCTCATTGCTGTAGCCCTTGGCAGTTTGGAAAGAAGAGGACCCTTACCTTTCATAAAGTGGGCCCTTGTCCTAGTTTGAAAGGAAAGGCAAGAGCTGAGCTGAGGCCAATAAGGCGCCAGTCAAGTCTGACATATTCCCGAAGCCTGCTCCTTCATGGAAAATAACGCTGGAATCTAGGAATGTCTCTGCAAGGCTGGCAAAGGGCAGTCAGGAGCCTGCACCCTGCCTCTGGAATTACCGACTTCTGAACAGATCTGGAGGTCTCCCTTAGGGGAAGCTAACCCATTCTTCCAAATAGAGGCTTCCAAACGCAGGCCGCTTGGCTGCCTCTTGCTCTCTGAAGGAGGCCTGCTTTTCCCGCCTCCTATGAACCCCACATCCCAGCCTCTGGGAAAAGCGGATCTTGAAGATCTTTTCTCAGGGGTTGTTTCCACGGAGCTGGGGCCGAGCCTGGAGCCCCAAACGCACAGGGGAAGAAAAACCACATGGACAAGTCTTTGCTCTCTAGGAGAGCTCTAGTGAACTTCACTCTGTCAGGAACGTTCTTGTTTCCTATGGAGACACCCCTGTCTGTGAAGCTGTGTACCGAACATGGAGACACAGAGTCTGATTCTCTCTGTGCAGCTTTGAAGCTGTCGTTCAAACAACAGCTTGAAAATCCATACAATGCTCTTCCTTACCCGTGACACAGTTCTCATTGCTATACCCCTTGGCAGTATTTAGAAATCCATACCCAAACCCTTCTCCTAGTAGGCCTGGGTCCTAGTTCGGAGAAACACGCAATGGCGGAGCTGAGGCCAGTTAGGCACCAGTCAGGTCTCACACACTCTGGCAGCCTGATCGTCCAGGGAGACTAAGGCCTGTTGTGCCTTGCAGGAGGCTCGCTTGTGTTACCTCCTGTGAACTGCGTTTGCCAGCCTGGGGGAATAGCGGTCCCTGGAGATCTTTTCTCAGGGGCTCCTTCCCCTGAGCTGGGGCGGACCTCGGGGACCCAACTCACAGGGCAAGGCAAAACCATATGGACAGGTCTATGCTCTGTAGCAGACTTCTAGTGAACCTCATCTCTCAGGAACATTCTTGGCTCCTATAGAGACACTTCTGTGTGTGAAGCTGCGTACCTAACATAGGGGCACAGAGAGCCTGATTCTCTCAGTTCATTTTGACGCAGTCGTTCAGAAAACAGCTTGAGAATCCATAAAATGCTCTCCCTTACCGCTGAGAGAATTCTCACTGTTGTAGCCCTTGGCACTTTGTAGAAATCCGCACCCAAACGCTTCTCCAAATAGGCCTGGGTCCTAGTTCGGAGGAACAGGCAATGGTGGAACTGAGGCCAGTAAGGCAACAGTCAGGTTTCACACACTCTGGCAGCCTGCTCCTCCAGGGACAGTAAGGCCTCTTTCTCTCTGCAGGAGATTCGCTTGCCTTACTTCCTGTGAACAGCATTTCCCAGCCTCAGCGAAGCGGTTCCTGGAGATCTTTTCTCAGGGACAGTTTCCCCGGAGGTGTGGCGGACCTCGGGGACCCAACTCACAGGGGAAGGAAAAACCACATGGACAGGTCTATGCTCTGTAGGAGAGGTTTAGTGAACCTAATCTCTCAGGAACATTCTTGGCTCCTATAGAGACAACTCCGTGTGTGAAGCTACACTCCCAACATTGGGGAACAGGGATCTTGGTTCTCTCCGTGGGGTGCTGATGCTTTGTAGTAAAGCACCTGCTTGAGAATCCATCCTCTTAGGCTTCCCTCGCTTTGACAGAGGTCTCATTGCTGTAGCCCTTGGCAGTTTCAAAGAAGAAGACCCTTACCCTTCATAAAGTAGGCCCTTGTCCTAGTTTGAATGGAAAGGCAATAGCTGAGCTGAGGCCAATAAGGAGCCAGTCCCCTCTGACACATTCCCGAAGCCTGCTCCTTCATGGAATATAACTCTAGAATGTTGGAATGTCTTTGCAAGGCTGGCAAAGGGCAGTCAGGAACCAGCACCCTGCCTCTGGAATTACTGATTTCTGAGCAGATCTGGAGGTCTCCTTTAGGAGAAGCTAACCCATTCCTTCCAAATAGAGGCTTCAAAATACAGGCAGGTTGGCTGCCTTTCGTGCCCGAAGGAGGCTTGCTTTTCTCTCCTCCTATGAACCCCAGTTCCCAGCCTCTGGGAAAAGCGTATCTTGAAGATATTTTCTCAGGGGTTGTTTCCACGGAGCTGGGGCCAAGCCCGGGGCCCAAAGGCACAGGGGAAGGCAAGACCACATGGACAGGTCTATGCTCTGTAGCAGACCTCTAGTGAACCTCATCTCTCAGGAGCATTCTTGGCTCCTACAGAGACACCTCTGTGTGTGAAGCTGCGTACCTAACATAGGGGCAGAGAGAGCCTGATTCTCTCTGTTCATTTTGACGCTGTCATTCAGAAAACAGCTTGAGAATCCATAAAATGCTCTCCCTTACCACTGAGAGAATTCTCACTGCTGTAGCCCTTGGCACTTTGTAGAAATCTGCACCCAAACGCTTTTCCAAGTAGGCCTGGGTGCTAGCTCGGATGAACAGGCAATGGTGGAGCTGAGGCCAGTAAGGCAACAGTCAGGTTTCACACATTCTGGCAGCCTGCTCCTCCAGGGACTGTAAGGCCTCTTTTACTCTGCAGGAGATTCGCTTGCCTTACTTCATGTGAACAGCATTTCCCAGCCTCGGCGAAGCGGTTCCTGGAGATCTTTTCTCAGGGACAGTTTCCCCGGAGGTGTGGCAGACCTCGAGGACCCAACTCACAGGGGAAGGCAAAACCACATTGACAGGTCTATGCTCTGTAGGAGAGGTTTAGTGAACCTAATCTCTCAGGAACATTCTTGGCTCCTATAGAGACAACTCTGTGTGTGAAGCTACACTCCCAACATTGGTGCACAGGGAGCTTGATTCTCTCCGTGGGGTGCTGATGCTTTGTGGCAAAGCACCTGCTTGAGAATCCATCCTCTTAGGCTTCCCACACCTTGACAGAGGTCTCATTGCTGTAGCCCTTGGCAGTTTGCAAAGAAGAAGACCCTTACCCGTCATAAAGTAGGGCCTTGTCCTAGTTTGAATGGAAAGGCAATAGCTGAGCTGAGGTCAATAAGGAGCCAGTCCCGTCTGACACATTCCCGAAGCCTGCTCCTTCATGGAAAATAACTCTAGAATCTAGGAATATCTTTGCAAGGCTAGCAAAGGGCAGTCAGGAACCAGTACCCTGCCTTTGGAATTACCGACTTCTGAGCAGATCTGGAGGTCTCCTTTAGGAGAAGCTAACCCATTCCTTCCAAATAGAGGCTTCAAAACACAGGCAGGTGGGCTGCCTTTTCGTTCCCTATGGAGGCGTGCTTTTCTCTCCTCCTACGAACCCCGGTTCCCAGACACTGGGAAAAGTGGATCTTGAAGATATTTTCTCAGGGGTTGTTTCCACGGAGCTGGGGCCGAGCCTGGAGACCCAAAGGCACAGGGGAAGGCAAGACCACATGGACAAGCCTTTGCTCTTTAGTATAGCTCTAATGAACCTCACTCTGTCAGGATCTTTCTTGATTCCTACGGAGACACACCTGTGTGTGAAGCTGCGGGCACAGAGAGCCTGATTACCCCTGTGCAGCGCTGAGTCTGGGCGGCTAAACAACAGCTTGGGAATGCAGCCTGGGGCGCTTCCCTTCCCTCGGACAGAGCTCTCCTTGCGGTAGGCCTTGGTAGTTTGCATACAATGGGGCCCTAAGCCCTCTGCAAGTTGGCCTGGCTCCTAGGTCCAAAGGGCAGGCCAGAGCGGAGCTGAGGCTGTCAGGCTCCAGACACATCTCCCATACTCCTACATCCTGCTCCTACCCGGGCGTGAAGGCTAGAAGCTGGGAAGGTACCTGGACCGTGCAGGGGCGGGGCGAACGCGGGCGGCGTGGGGCGGGGGTCGGCTTCTGGCGGGGGTGGGGGCGGGCTTCCCAGTTGTGCTCTCGGAGGTGGACACTGAGGCTGAAAACGCGCCGGGAGGGCACCCGGGACTGGGTAAACCCGGGCTGCGGGGGTCGAGATTCCGATGGCTTTGGGTGGGGGTCGGTCCCAGTTGTGCTCCCGGGGGTCGCCACTGCGGCTGGGAACGCGCCGGGAGCGCGGCAGGGGCGGGGCTAACCCTGGGGGCGCGGGGCGGGGGTCGGCTCATGGGGGGGATGGGGAGGGGTTCCCAGTTGCGCTCTCGGGGGTTGCAACTGCGGCTGGGAACGCCCATTTCGTCCGCTCCTGGGTCCCCAAGGATCGCCATCCCATGGGTGCAGTGGAGGGCTGTGGACCACAGGTAAGGGAACTGGGACTGCGTGGAGCAGGGAACCAAGTATTCCGCCGTCTGTTGGCACATTCTCGGAGCTCCCCAACCTGGCGGTCGCAGAAAGGCCTTGCCTTTGGGGTCAAGGCCTTTACCGCTCCACCCCTTTGCTGAAAAATCTCCGAGTCTGCACGGTTCTTCCAAGCAGCCTAGTGTCCGCTGGAAGTCCAAGGGACAGAACACTGAACTCTGGCCGGCTGGCCCAGCCCTGCTTCTGGCACTTTGTAAGCCAGCGGGCCCTTGAGCACCTGCTGGGATGGGAAAGGGAAGGGTCCACGGATTGCACCCTAGAAACTTAGTAGGGTGCATGGATTTCAAACCCTGGTGGCCGCCCAGGCAGCAAAGAAGGGGGGAGGGCACCTTGCTGCCCTTTCATGGCAGAATCTGTGGTTGTCCAGCTGCGTGGGCCTTTTCATGAGGACCCTGTGCAATAAAAGTTTGGTGTTTTGGAACTGAATTATTAGAACGTGTAAAAGCTTTAAATTATGTGGTGATGTAATTAAAAAACAAAACAAAACAAAACCAAGCTCCAAGTGTTTTGCAAATGGAGGTTTAAATATTGAAGGACTGTATTCCTTGCACTGTGGCATTCTATCAAGAAGTGTGCAGGATTTTTTTTTTTTTTAAGAAAAGTGTTCGAAGTGAGGGAAACAGGAAACCCAGAGGTGCCCCTGTATTTTGGGGAAGGCCTTAGGAGGTCACTTGGAAATGCTGCTGGCTGTGCGGGAGGGCGGCAGATGGGCTGTGCAGGCTTGTCCTTTGCATGGATGTTCTTGTGTGTGGAAACCCAGCTCGGAGCCATCTCCTGATGTGTAAGAATTTCGCAGACAAACCTTGAGTAAGCAATGCATTTTTTCCTAAGAAAATGTTTGTCTTAAGCGATATAAATATCCTATGTATTTCCGCTAGACTCTGGCTTCAGGTCGGTTCCCCCAAAAGGCTCAGAAGCGATTTGAACAAAACAGCATGTTTTCCTCCTAGCTTGTTCTCCTTATCTATGTTAAGGAAATGATATATTTGCCTGCAATACTGCCTTTCTTCAAGATTCATGTCAATCAAGTTTTGGCCCGGGATGACTCACCTGCTGCCAATATTATCTCAATGCATGTCGTGGGGGAAGGGCCTGGTGCCATTCCCTGAAACAGTTCCTTTCTTTCCTTAGCTGACTGCTAGTGCCTGTAGAATATCTGGCTAAAGACCAGCAGGGGGTACTCTTACTACCCCCCCCACCCCGCCTCAAGTCTAAGTCAGCAGCTTTCTCTATCTCTTTAATACTTTAATAACACTTGATGACACAAAAGCTCTGAGCGATCAAATCATATCAAATCTTCATTTCAGATTGAAGATGCATTCCATGGTATTGCCATCTTAAGTCTTTCCATCGTTATGGAATATCTGTCCATGTATTCAGGATAGTTTTCAGCCAGGGTGTATAATTTCCAGTGTGCCAGTCTTGTCATCCTCGTTACATCCATGGCAAAGTGTTGTATTCATGTTGACATTATTGAAAGGGAATTTTTTAAAATTCCTTTTCAGATTATTATCTGCTAATGTATACAGATAAAACTGTGTAATCATTCATTTTTATCAGTTTGGACAGCTTGATAGTTGTCTTTAATTTCTTTACTTTCTGACACTTTAAGATTATCCTGGGACACATATGTAATGCCTCACCCCTAAATTCAGACATGTGTTCAAAGAACTTCTGTCCTTTTATTTATTTATTTATTTATTCTTTAACATTGAAATCGTTTTGACTATGCTGGGTGTTTGTTGCTAAATGGAAGTAGCTAGGACCTCTGGACTGCAGTCTCTCATCTCTTGCTGACCTCTTGTTGACCTCTGCAGAATCCTGGTAGGTGGGAGCTTGTTAGTTCCTTGTTCCTTATCAGAACCTCCTGTGGTAAGTATTTTTCTCTTCTCTGTTGCCTGGTAAGGGTGGGTGGTCATGGGCATCCCAAAGTTGGCTAGAAGTCAATTATTTAGGCAGGCTTGTGCATAGATATGGGAGAAGGCAATGGCACCCCACTCCTGGAAAATCCCAAGGACGGAGGAGCCTGGTAGGCTGCAGTCCATGGGGTGGCTAAGAGTCGGACACCACTGAGCGACTTCATTTTCACTTTTCACTTTCATGCATAGGAGGAGGAAATGGCAACCCACTCCAGTGTTCTTGCCTAGAGAACCCCAGGGACTGCGGGGCCTGGTGGGCTGCCATCTATGGCGTGGCACAGGGTCGGCCTCAACTGAACCACTTAGCAGCTGCAGCAGCAGCAGCAGCAGTGCATAGATATCAAAGGGGATGAGAACAGTCAGGTAGGATCACATATGTCACCGTGAAACAATACTTCTCCTCTTAGCCTAAGCTAACAAAAGATTTCTGTTCTAGGTCAACCTAGAAGAGATCACTTAAGAGGTAAAGAAACTTAAACTCCATTAGCAAAGGCAGTTCAACATCTCAAGAAAACTTGTGCTAGGCACAAAACTCTTTTCTGGGGGCCTACTTTCCTACAACCTCCTTATCCCATTCTGTACCCATTCCTTTGCTTCTCCCGTCCTGAAAATGCCACCTGTAAGACAGAACTACTTCGTTTTCCTTCTTAAAGTGTGATTGCATTCCATACATTCTTGTAATAACAAGTCATACATTTCCCTTCAGCAACCAAGAACTGACTCTTATATTGGCATTTGATAGATTGGTGAGCATACCTATCAGTGATAATAGCGCCCACCCCGCTTCCTGCAAGAACAGAACAAAACAAAACAAAACAAAAAAATTGCTTTCTTACATTTAATATGTTCGGATGGTGCCAGTCACTATTCATGCAGAGTCAAAAATCTCTTTTGTTTCTGTGTAAAAGGGAGGTCCTTTCAAGTCGTGAATGTTTAAGAAGTTTCATTTATTTGGAAGTGACCTAGCTATTCAATACACTGTCGTCACTTAGTTTAGCACCAGGATAGAAACTCAGGTAACCAAAACACCTGGAGGAACGATTGTAAGTTCAGTTCAGTTCAGTTGCTCAGTCGAGTCTGACTCTTTGTGACCCCGTGGCCTGCAGGACGCCAGGCTTCCGTGTCCATCACCAACTCCAGGGGCTTGCTCAAACTCATGTCCATCGAGTCAGTGATGCCATCCAACCATCTTATCCTCTGTCATCCCCTTCTCCTCTGCCTTCAATCACGACTATGAGAGGCAGATATTTTAGAGTATAATTATTGTTAAGAGTTTATCTAAAAGCTCATATCACATTTACATATTTTACATTGGTTGTTGCTGTTTCCAGGTACTTTCTTGCTGACAAGCTTGTGACACATATAACAACAGAGCAATTTTTACCTCAAAAGAAACCTAGGCACTATGAACATGTTGTGCTTAATGTTGTTGACTCTTAGACATGTCTATAGTGGAGGAGCAAAACCAAAAATACTAGATATTTAATATTGACTAGTTCCCAGTTCACGGGACTCTGACATTCATTTAGGTCAATGTTTTCTTGTATTTCCAGCAGTTTGATTAGGAAGGGCTGCCTTGTCTTGAGACCATTGAAATCAGAACTCAGAACTTGAGCAATATTATCAAAAAACACAAGGCTCACACTGACACATACCTTAATCCAGACAGACAGACAAGACATCTTCCAGTTTTCCGCCTGAGATTTAAAATATTTCTTTGAGCCGTTTTCCTGGGGATTGGGGGGGGGTGAGTGGGGGTGGCAGCGAGGCAGGCTTGGGTAACAAGCTAATTGTTGGTCATTGCATATGCAAAGAACCAGCTTTCCGGGTTCCAAGGAAAAAAGTTTCCTTGGTACCCAATTTTGTTTGGATCTATAGACTCTCATGGCCCTCCTAGGTCAGGACATCTTTCCTTTCTGTAGTCCTCATTTTATCCCTAAATCATAGACAGCTTGGATTGTCTCTGTGGGGTGGATGTATTGTCCTCGTGTTTGACCTGGCGGCAGTAGCGAGGTCCGAGATCCTCTCCTGGAACCGGGCGTGGGGACGGGGCTCACCAGGAGCCCCTGGTGGAAGGGGGCAACGCCCCGGGAGCACGCCAGGGGCGGGGCGATCCCAGGCGGCGCGGGTCGGGGTTCTGTTCGGGAGGGGGTGGGGGGCGGTAACAGTTGTGCTCTCGGGGGTCCCCACTGCAGCTGGAAACGCGCTGGGAGTGCGGCAGGGGCGGGGTGAACCCGGGTGGCGCGGGGCGGGGTTAGGCTCCTGGCGGGGGTGGGGGAGGGCTTCCCAGTTGTGCTCTCGGTGGTGGCCACTGCGGCTGGAAATGCGCCGGGAGCGCACCCGGGGCGGGGTAAACCTGGGCTGCGCGGGTCGAGATTTAGATGGCTGTGGGTGGGGGTTCGGTCCCAGTTGTGCTCTCGGGGATCGCCACTGCGGCTAGGAACGCCCATTTCCTACGCTCCTGTGTCCCCAAGGATCCACATCTAGTGGGTGCAGCGGAGGGCTGCGGGCCACAGGTCAGGGAACTGGGACTGCTTGGAGCAGGGAACCAAGTATTCCGCCCTCTGTTGGCACATTCTCGGAGCTCCCCAACCTGGCGGTTGCAGAAAGGCCTCGCCCTTGGTGTCAAGGCCTTTACCGCTCCACCCCTTTGCTGAAAAATCTCAGTCTGCACGGTTTTCCCAAGCAGCCTAGTGTCCCCTGGAAGTCCAAGGGACAGAACACTGAACTCTGGCCGGCTGGCCCAGCCCTGCTTCTGGCACTTTGTAAGCCAGCGGGCCCTTGAGCACCTGCTGGGATGGGAAAGGGAAGGGTCCACGGATTGCACCCTAGAAACTTAGTAGGGTGCATGGATTTCAAACCCTGGTGGCCGCCCAGGCAGCAAAGAAGGGGGGAGGGCACCTTGCTGCCCTTTCATGGCAGAATCTGTGGCTGTCCTGATGCGTGGGCCTTTTCATGGGGACCTTGTGCAATAAAAGTTTGGTGTTTTGGTACTGAATAATTAGAAATTGTAAAAAGTTTAAATTATGTGGTGGTGTAATTAAAAAACAAAACAAAACAAAACCAAGCCCCAAGTGTTTGGCACAGGGAGGTTTAAGTATTGAAGGCCTGTTTTCCTTGCACTGTGGCATTCTATCAAGAAGTGTGCAGGATTTTTTTTTTTTTTTAAGAAAAGTGTTCGAAGTGAGGGAAACAGGAAACCCAGAGGTGCCCCTGTATTTTGGGGAAGGCCTTAGGAGGTCACTTGGAAATGCTGCTGGCTGTGGGGGAGGGGAGCAGATGGGCTGTGCAGGCTTGTCCTTTGCATTCATGTTCTTGTGTGTAGAAACCCAGCTCGGAGCCATCTCCTGATGTGTAAGAATTTCGCAGACAAACCTTGAGCTAAGCAATGCATTTGTTCCTGAGGAAATGTTTGTCTTAAGCGATGTAAATATCCTATGTATATCTGCTGGACTCTGGCTTCAGGTCGGTTCCCCCAATAGGCTCAGAAGCGACTTGAACAAAACAGTATGTTTTCCTCGTACCTTGTTCTCCTCATCTATGTTAAGGAAATGATATATTTGCCTGGAATACTGCCTTTCTTCAAGATTCATGTCAATCAGTTTTTGGCCCAGGATGACTCACCTGCTGCCAATGTGACCTCAAGGCATGTCGTGGGGGAGGGGCCTGGTGCCATTCCCTGAGACAGTGCCTTTCTTTCCTTAGCTGACTGCTAGTGCCTGTAGAATATCTGGCTAGAGACCAGCAGGGCGTACACCCCGCCTCAAGTCTAAGTCAGCAGCTTTCTCTATCTCATTTATACTTTAATAACAATTGATGACACAAAAGCTCTGAGCGATCAAATCATATCAAATCTTCATTTCAGATTGAAGATGCATTCCATGGTATTGCCATCTTAAGTCTTTCCATTGTTATGGAATACCTGTCCATGTATTCAGGATAGTTTTCAGCCAGGGTGTATAAGTTCCAGTGTGCCAGTCTTGTCATCCTCGTTACATCCATGGCAAAGTGTTGTATTCATGTTGACATTATTGAAAGGGAATTTTTTTAAATTCCTTTTCAGATTATTATCTGCTAATATATACAGAAAAAACTGTGTAATCTTTCGTTTTTATCAGTTTGGACAGCTTGATAGTTGTCTTTAATTTCTTTCCTTTCTCATACTTTAAGATTTTCCGGGCACTGTACATGTACTGCCTCACCCCTAATCTCAGTCATGTGTTCAAAGAACTTCTGTCCTTTATTTGTTTACTTATTTTTTGCAACATTGAATTCGTTTTGACTATGCTGGGTCTCTGCTGCAAGATGGAAGTTGCTAGGACCTCTGGACTGCAGTCTTCCATCTCTTACTGACCTCTTGTTGACCTCTGCAGAATCCTGGTTGGCGGGAGCTTGTTAGTTCCTTGTTCCTTACCAGGACCTCCTGTGGTAAGTGTTTTTCTCTTCTCTGTTGCCTTGTAAGGGTGGATGGTCATTGGCATCCCAAAGCTAGCTAGAAGTCAATTATTTAGGCAGGCTTGTGCATAGATATGGGAGAAGGCAATGGCACCCCACTCCAGTACTCTTGCGTGGAAAATCCCATGGATGGAGGAGCCTGGTAGGCTGCAGTCGATGGGGTCGCTAAGAGTCGGACACCACTGAGCGACTTCACGTTCACTTTTCACTTTCATGCATGGGAGGAGGAAATGGCAACCCACTCCAGTGTTCTTGCCTAGAGAACCCCAGGGACTGCGGGGCCTCGTGGGCTGCCGTCTATGGGGTCGCACAGAGTCGGACACGACTGAAACGACTTAGCAGCAGCAGCGGCGGCAGCAGCAGCAGAAGCAGTGCATCGATATCAAAAGGGCTGCAAACAGTCAGGAAGGATCACATATGTCACCGTGAAACACTACTTCTCCACTTAGCCAAAGCTAACAAAAGATTTCTGTTCTAGGTCAACCTAGAAGAGATCACTTAAGAGGTAAAGAAACTTAAACTCCATTAGCAAAGGCAGTTCGACATCTCAAGAAAACTTGTGCTAGGCACAGAACTCTTTTCTGGGGGTCCACTTTCCCTACAACCTCCTTATCCCATTCTGTACCCATTCCTTTGCTTCTCCCATCCTGAAACGGCCACCTGTAAGACAGAACTACTTTGTTTTCCTTCCTCAAGTGCCATTGCATTCCACATACTTTCTTGTAATAATAAGTCATACATTTCCCTTCAGCAACCAAGAACTGACTTTTATATTGGCATTCGCTATAGCCCGCCCCCCTCCCCCCACCCCCAAGAACAGAACAAAACAAAACAAAACAATTGCTTTCTTACATTTAACATGTCAGGATGGTGCCAGACACTATTCATGGAGAGTCAAAAATCTCTTTTGTTTCTGTGTAAAAGGGAGGTCCTTTCAAGTCGTGAATGTTTCAGAACTTTCATTTATTTGGAAATGACCTAGCTATTCAATACACTGTCGTCACAAGGATAGAAACTCGGGTAACCGAAACACCTGGAGAAACGTTTGTTAGTTCAGTTCAGTTCAGTTGCTCAGTCGTGTCTGACTCTTTGGGACCCCGTGGCCTGAAGGACGCCAGGCTTCCGTGTCCGTCACCAGCTCCAGGGGCTTGCTCAAACTCATGTCCATCGAGTCAGTGATGCCATCCAACCATCTTATCCTCTGTCATCCCCTTCTCCTCTGCCTTCAATCAAGACTATGAGAGGCAGATATTTTAGAGTATAATTATTGTAAAGAGTTTGTCTAAAAGCTCATATCACATTTACATTTTTTACTTTTGTTGTTGTCGTTTCCAGGTAGTTTCTTGCTGACAAGCTTGTGACAGATATAACAATAGAGCAATGTTTACCTCAAAAGAAACCTAGGCACTATGAACATGTTGTGCTTAATGTTGTTGACTCTTAGACATGTCTATAATGGAGGAGCAAAACCAAAAATACTAGATATTTAATATTGACTAGTTCCCAGTTCACGGGACTCTGACATTCATTTAGGTCAATGTTTTCTTGTATTTCCAGCAGTTTGATTTGGAAGGGCTGCCTTGTCTTGAGTCCATTGAAATCAGAACTCAGAACTTGAGCAATATTATCAAAAAACACAGGGCTCACACTGACACATACCTTAATCCAAACAGACAGACAAGACATCTTCCAGGTTTCCGCCTGAGATTTAAAATATTTCTTTGAGCCAGTCTTCTGGGGAGTGGGGGGATGGGGGTGGCAGTAAGGCAGGCTTGGGTAACAAGCTAATTGTTGGTCATTGCATATGCAAAGAACCAGCTTTCTGGGTTCCAAAGAAAAAAGTTTCCTTGGTAACCAACTTTGTCTGGTTCTATAGAATATCATGGCCCTACTAGGTCAGGTCATCTTGCCTTTCTGTGGTCCTCGTTTTATCCCTAAATCATAGACAGCTTGGATTGTCTCTGTGGGGTGTATGTATTGTCCTCATGTTTGACCTGGCGGCAGCAGCGAGGTCCGAGAGCCTCTCCTGGAACCGGGCGTGGGGACGGGGCTCACCGAGAGCCACTGGTGAAGGTGGGCAGCGCCCCTGGAGCGCGGCAGGGGCGGGGCGAACCCGGGCGGCGCAGGGCGGGTGTCGGCTCCTGGCGGGGGTAGGGGAGGGCTTCCCAGTTGTGCTCTCGGAGATGGCCACTGCAGCTGGAAACGCGCCGGGAGCGCAGCCAGGGTGGGGTAAACCTGGGCTGCACAGGTCGAGATTCCGCTCACTGTGGGTGGGGGGTCGGTCCCTGTTGTGCTCCCGGGGGTCGCCAATATTGCTGGGAACCCACCAGGAGCCCGGCAGGGCCGGGGCGAAACCTGGCGGTGCGGGGCAGGGTGGGGTTCCGTTCGCAGTGGGGGTCGGCTCCTGGCGGGTGTGGGGGAGGGCTTTCCAGATGTGCTGTTGGGGGTCGCCATTGCGGCTGGGAATGCCCATTTCGTGAACTCCTGGATCCCCAAGGATCGGCATCCATTGGCCACAGCGGAGGGGTGCGGAACACAGGTAAGGGAACGGGGACTGCGTGGAGCAGGGAACCATGTATTCCGCCCTGTGTTGGCACAGTCTCAGAGCTCCCCAACCTGGCGGTCGCAGAAAGGCCTCGTCTTTGGGGTCAAGGCCTTTACCGCTCCACCCCTCTGCTGAAAAACCTCAGAGTCTGCGCGGTTTTCCCAAGCAGCCTAGTGTCCGCTGGAAGTCCAAGGGACAGAACCCTGAATTCTGGCCGGCTGGCCCAGCCCTGCTTCTGGCACTTTGTAGGCCAGCGGGCCCTGGAGCACCTGCTAGGATGGGAAAGGGAAGGGTACGCGAATTGCATCCTGGTGGCCGCCGAGGCAGCAAAGAAGGGGGGAGGGCACCTTACTGCCCTTTAATGGCAGACAGAATCTGTGGCTGTCCTGCTGCGTGGGCCTTTTCATGGGGACCTTGTGCAATAAAAGTTTACCGGTGACCTTAGGGAACTTCCCAGTGTGCTTCTGACAGATGAGGGATGCTGTGGAGTTGGCGGGACCTCTCAGGACTCCGCTGGGTTTGGCGCAATGGAAGAGGGCCTCATCTCCAGGGAAGGCAGGAACCTCAGGCTTCCTTTCCGTTTCAGACTCCGACCGCAGGGTCCCTGCAGAGTTGGGACAGGAGAGTCAGGAATCGTCTTGTCTGAGGAAGGGAACTCCGCTTGCCTCTCGAGGTGCTCAGGGGGTCTCAGGCCCCTTGTTGAGCTGTGTGTGGAACCTGCGGGTGTTTCCGGAAATGCACGACGGTGACAGTGCCCCTTCGTGTTGTGCCTTCACCCACTGGGTTGCCTTCGAAGAGGTGTCCGGGCCTCGGGTTCTTTTCAAGTGCGGACAGGGAAATCGGGGTCTTTCGGCATGAGGGACCACCCACGGGGCTAGTCTCAAATTTCCTAGTGAGGCCGGCTTCATCCTTAGGTGTGCTGGGAAGGCCGGGGACCCTTCCAGACAATACAGGGGGATCGACCCTCCTGTCGCCATCAGGAGGGGAGAAGGGGCTCAGATGAAGTGGGGATGGAACCCTCGGTGTTACCCTCGAGGGAAACCGGCGTGTGGGGGACTTTTCGGGGTTGCATGAAAGGAGTCAGGTACCTTTTCGCACTTCAGGACAGAACCTGGGACTTCCGTTGAGACGCCGTAGTGGGCAAGGGCCTCATCTTGCGAAGACGTTGGGACCATGTGGATTTTCTCGAGTTGCGGCGGGATTCTAGAGTTACGAAGTGGATTTCAGGCTTCCTCTTGTGTTGGCCCCGGGAAGCCTAATCTTCCATTCGAGTTGCAAGGGAAAGCTGAGGGTTGCACTAGAGTCACTGCAGGGCCAAAGAGACCTCATCTAGGCCTGTGTCCGGGACTTAACGTTCCTCTCAAGGGAAGACAGGGATCTCAGGGTGGCGTTCCAGACTCCCCCGGGGAGTCAGGCCTCGCCTCGAGGGCAAGCCAAGGATGCCGCTCTCCTCTCAAGTCGCGACGCAGATCTCTTGGAGCCCACTGAGTGGCCTCAAGGGAGTCAGGCCTTCTCTTCAGTTTGGAGAGAGGACTCGGGATTGTGCTCTGGGTCAGGCAGGAAAAGAAGGCCCTCACCTCGCGAGGATGGGGGCTTCTCAGGGGTTTCCTCGAGCTGCAGCGCCCGTGGGGGTTTTCTCACGAGGCAAGACGAGGATCTCAGGGAGCCTCTCGTGCGGTGCCAGGGAAGTCAGGTCTCTGTGCACGTGGCGAGGGGGAGCGCGTCATGGTTCTCCAGTCATGGGAGAGGACTAGGGCCTCCAGAGGCATTGAAGAAGGACACTCGAGGTCTTTCTGTGGTTGCGGCGGGAAAGCCTCGTTTCCCTCGACTTCTGCCGGGGACCTGAGGGAACTTCCCATGGTGCCTCTGATAGGTGAGGGATGCTGTGGAGTTGGCGGGGCCTCTCGGGACTCCACTGGGCTTGGCGCAATGGAAGAGGGCCTCATCTCGAGGGGAGACAGGAAACTTAGGCTTCCTCTCCTTTTCGGACTCCAACCACAGGGTCCCTGCAGAGTTGGGACAGGAGAGTCAGGCCTCGTCTTGTCTGAGGAAGGGAACTCCGCTTGCCTCTCGAATTGCTCAGGGTGTCTCACGCACCTCGTCAAGCTGTGTGTGGAAACCGCGGGTTTTTCCGGACGACGCACGGGGGTGTCAGTGCCCCTTCGAATGGTAACTTCACCCACAGGGTTGCCTTCGAAGAGGTGTCCGGGCAGCGGGTTCTTATCCAGAGCGGACTGGGAAATCGGGGTCGTTCGGCATGTGGCACAACCCACGGGGCTCGTCTCGAATTTCCTCGGGAGGCCGGCCTCATCCTGAGGTGTGCCGGGAAAGCCGGGAACCCCTTCCAGAATACGCAGGGGAATCGACTCTCCTGTCGTGATGAGGAGGGGAGAAGGGGCTCAGATGAAGGGGTGCCAGGACCCTCGGGGTTCCCCTCGAGGGAACCCGGCGTGTCTGGGAAATTTTGGAGATCGCATGAAGGGTGTCAGGTACCGTTTCACAACTCAGGACGGAACGTGAGACTTCCCTTGAGACGCCGTAGCGGGCAAGGGCCCCATCTTGCGAAGACGTTGGGACCACGTGGTTTTTCTCGAGTTGCGGCGGGATTCTCGAGTTACGACGGGGATTTCAGGCTTCCTCTTGGGTTGACCCTGGGAAGCCCCATCTTCCATTCGAGTTGCTAGGGAAAGCTGGGTGTTGCGCTCGAGTCACTGCAAGGCCCAAGAGACCTCATCTAGGCGTGTGTCCAGGACCTAGTAGTACTCTCAAGGGAAGACAGGGATCCCGGTGTTGCACTCCAGAGTCCCCCGTGGAGTCAGGCCTCGCCTCGAGGGGAAGCAAAGGACTCCGCTCTTCTCTTGAGCCACGACGCGGATCTCTTGGAGCCCTCTGAGTGGCCTCAAGGGAGTCAAGCCTAATCTTCAGTTTGGAGAGAGGACTCGGGTATGCTCTCCAGGAAAGGCAGGAAAAGAAGGCCCTCACCTCGCGAGGACGGGGGCTTCTCAGGGGTTTCCTCGAGCTGCGGCGTCCATGGGGCTTTTCTCACGAGGCACGACGAGGTTCTCAGGGAGCCTCTCGTGCGGCGCCATGGAAGTCAGGTCACCATGAGCGTGGCGAGGGGGAGCGCGTCATTGTTCTCGAGTCCTGGGAGGGGACTAGGGCATCAAGGCATGTAGAACAAGGTCTCTCGAGGTCTTTCTCGGCTTGCAGCGGGAAACCCTCGTTTCCCTCGACTTCTCCCGGTGACCTGAGGGAACTTCCCAGGGTTCCTCTTAGAGGTGAGGGATGCTGTGGAGTTGGTGGGCCATCTCGGGACTCCTCTGGGTTTGGCGCAATCGAAGAGGGCCTCATCTCGAGGGGAGACAGGACCGCAGGCTTCCTCTCCGTTTCGTACTCCGACAGCAGTGTCCCTGCAGCGTTGGGGCAGGAGAGTCAGGCCTCGTCTTGTCTGAGGAAGGGAACTCCGCTTGCCTCTCGAGTTGCTCAGGGAGTCTCAGTCCCCTCGTGGAGCTGTGTGTGGAAACCGCGGGTGTTTCCGGACGATGCACGGGAGTGTCAGTGCCCCTTCGTGTTGTTCCTTCACTCACAGGGTGGCCTTCGAAGAGGTGTCCGGGCATCGGGTTCTCCTCAACTGCGGACCGGGAAATCAGGGTCGTTCAACATGGGGCACCAGCCACGGGGCTTGTCTCGAATTTCCTCGCGAGGCCGGCCTCATCCTGAGGGGCGCCGTGCAGGCCGGGAACCCCTTCCAGACCACGCAGGGGAATCGACTCTCCTGTCGTGATCAGGAGGGGAGAACGGGCTCAGATGAAGCTGTGCCGGGACTCTCGGTGTTCCCTCGAGGGTACCCGGCGTGTCGGGGAGCTTTTGGTGGTCGCACGAAGGGTGTCAGGTACTGTTTCGCACTTCAGGGCGGAACATGGGACTTCCCCTGAGACGCTGTAGTGGGCAAGGGCCTCATCTTGCGAAGACGTTGGAACCACGTGTTTTTTCTCGAGTTGCGTCTGGATTCTCGAGTGACGATGGGGATTACAGGCTTCCTCCTCTGTTGGCCCTGGGAAGCCCAGTCTTCTATTCGATTGGCGAGGGAAAGCTGGGGGTTGCGCTCGAGTCACTGCAGGGCCAAAGAGACCTCATCTAGGCTTGTGTCCAGGACCTAATGTTCCTCTCCAGGGAAGGCAGGGATCTCGGGGTTGCATTCCAGGATCCCCCTGGGTGTCAGGCCTCGTCTCGAGAGGAAGCAAAGGACTCTGTTGTCCTCCCGAGTCGCGACGCGGAAATCTTGGAGCCCCCTAGTGGCGTCAGTGGAGTCAATACTCCTCTTCATTTTGGAGAGAGGGCTCAGGATTGTTCTCCAGGCCATGCAGGAAAAGAAGTCCCTTCACATCGCGAGGACGGGGGCGTCTCAGGGGTTTCCTCAAGCTGCGGCGCCCGTGGGGGTTTTCTCGCGAGGCACGGCGAGGATCTCATGGAGCCTCTCGTGCGGCGCCAGGGAAGTCAGGTCTCCATGCGCGTGGCGAGGGGGAGCGCATCCTGGCTCTCGAGTCACGGGAGGGGAATAGGGCCTCGAGACGCGTTGAAGAAGGACTCTGGAGGTCTTTCTCGGGGGGCGGCGGGAAACCCTCGTGTCCCTCGCCTTCTGCCGGGGACCTTAGGGAACTTCCCAGGGTGCCTCTGAGAGGCGAGGGATCCTGTGGAGGTGGCGGGGCTCCTCGGGACTCCGCTGGGTCTGGCGCAACGGAAGAGGGCCTCACCTCGAGGGGAGGCAGGAACCTCAGGCTTCCTCTCCGTTTCGGACTCCGACCGCAGGGTCCCTGCAGAGTTGGGACAGGAGAGTCAGGCCTCGTCTTGCCTGAGGAAGGGAGCCCCGCTGGCCTCTCGAGTTGCTCAGGGGGTCTCAGGCCCCTCGTCGAGCTGTGTGTGGAACCCGCGGGTCTTTGCGGACGATGCACGGGGGTGGCAGTGCCCCTTCGTGTTGTGCCTTCACCCACAGGGTTGCCTTCGAAGAGGGGTCCGGGCCTCGGGTCCTTCTCAAGGGCGGACCGGGGAATCGGGGGCGTTCGGTATGTGGCCCCACCCACGTGGCTCGTCTCGAATTTCCTCGTGAGACCGGCCTCATCCTGAGGGGCGCCGGGAAGGCCGGGAACCGCTTCCAGACCACGCAGGGGAATCGCCTCTCCTGTCGCGATCAGGAGGGGAGAAGGGGCTCAGAGGAAGCCGTGCCGGGACCCTCGGTGTTCCCCTCGAGGGAACCCGGCGTGTCGGGGGACTTTTGGGGGTCGCAGGAAGGCTGTCAGGGACCGTTTCGCCCTTCAGGGCGGAACAGGGGACTTCCCTTGAGACGCCGTCTCGGGCAAGGGCCTCATCTTGCCAAGAGGTGGGAACCACGTGGTTTTTCTCGAGTTGCGGCGGGATTCTCGAGTTACGACGGGGATCTCAGCCTTCCCCTTGGGTTGGCCCTGGGAAGCCCAATCTTCCCCTCGGGTTGCGAGGGAAAGCTGGGGGTTGCGCTCGAGTCACCGCAGGGCCGAAGAGACCTCACCTAGGCGTGTGTCCGGGACCTAATATTCCTCTCCAGGGAAGGCAGGGATCTCGGGGTTGCATTCCAGGCTCCCCCGGGGAGTCAGGCCTCGTCTCGAGGGGAAGCCAAGGACTCCGCTCTCCTCTCGAGTCGCGACGCGGGTCTCTTGGAGCCCCCTAAGCGGCCTCAAGGGAGTCCAGCCTCCTCTTCCATTTGGAGAGAGGACCCGGGATTGCTCTCCAGGCCATGCAGGAAAAGAAGCCCCTCAGCGCGCGAGGACGGGGGCGTCTCAGGGGTTTCCTCGAGCTGCGGCGCCCGTGGGGGTTTTCTCCCGAGGCACGACGAGGATCTCAGGGAGCCTCTCGTGCGGCGCCAGGGAAGTCAGGTCTCCATGCGCGTGGCGAGGGGGAGCGCGTCCTGGCTCTCGAGTCACGGGAGGGGACTAGGGCCTCGAGACGCGTTGAAGAAGGACTCTCGAGGTCTTTCTCGGGGGGGCGGCGGGAAACCCTCGTGTCCCTCGCCTTCTGCCGGGAACCTTAGGGAACTTCCCAGGGTGCCTCTGAGAGGCGAGGTATCCTGTGGAGTTGGCGGGGCCCCTCGGGACTCCGCTGGGTCTGGCGCAACGGAAGAGGGCCTCACCTCGAGGGGAGGCAGGAACCTCAGGCTTCCTCTCCGTTTCGGACTCCGACCGCAGGGTCCCTGCAGAGTTGGGACAGGAGAGTCAGGCCTCGTCTTGTCTGAGGAAGGGAACCCCGCTGGCCTCTCGAGCTGCTCAGGGGGTCTCAGGCCCCTCGTCGAGCTGTGTGTGGAAGCCGCGGGTCTTTGCGAACGATGCACGGGGGTGGCAGTGCCCCTTCGTGTTGTGCCTTCACCCACAGGGTTGCCTTCGAAGAGGGGTCCGGGCCTCGGGTCCTTCTCAAGGGCAGACCGGGGAATCGGGGGCGTTCGGCATGTGGCCCCACCCACGTGGCTCGTCTCGAATTTCCTCGTGAGACCGGCCTCCTCCTGAGGTGCGCCGGGAAGGCCGGGAACCCCTTCCAGTTCACGCAGGGGAATCGCCTCTCCTGTCGCGATCAGGAGGGGAGAAGGGGCTCAGAGGAAGCGGTGCCGGGACCCTCGGTGTTCCCCTCGAGGGAACCCGGCGTGTCGGGGGACTTTTGGGGGTCGCAGGAAGGCTGTCAGGGACCGTTTCGCCCTTCAGGGCGGAACAGGGGACTTCCCTTGAGACGCCGTCGCGGGCAAGGGCCTCGTCTTGCCAAGAGGTGGGAACCACGTGGTTTTTCTCGAGTTGCGGTGGGATTCTCGCGTTACGACGGGGATCTCAGCCTTCCCCTTGGGTTGGCCCTGGGAAGCCCAATCTTCCCCTCGGGTTGCGAGGGAAAGTTGGGGGTTGCGCTCGAGTCACTGCAGGGCCGAAGAGACCTCACCTAGGCGTGTGTCCGGGACCTCATATTCCTCTCCAGGGAAGGCAGGGATCTCGGGGTTGCATTCCAGGCTCCCCCGGGGAGTCAGGCCTCGTCTCGAGGGGAAGCCAAGGACTCCGCTCTCCTCTCGTGTCGCGACGCGGGTCTCTTGGAGCCCCCTGAGTGGCCTCAAGGGAGTCCAGCCTCCTCTTCCTTTTGGAGAGAGGACCCGGGATTGCTCTCCAGGCCATGCAGGAAAAGAAGGCCCTCAGCTCGCGAGGATGGAGGCGCCTCAGGGGTTTCCTCGAGCTGTGGCGCCCGTGGGGGTTTTCTCCAGAGGCGCGACGAGGATCTCAGGGAGCCTCTCGTGAAGCGCCAGGGAAGTCAGGTCTCCATGCGCGTGGCGAGGGGGAGCGCGTCCTGGCTCTCCAGTCACGGGAGGGGACTAGGGCCTCGAGACGCGTTGAAGAAGGACTCTCGAGGTCTTTGTCGGGGGGCGGCGGGAAACCCTCCTTTCCCTCGCCTTCTGCCGGGGACCTTAGGGAACTTCCCAGGGTTCCTCTGAGAGGCGAGGGATCCTGTGGAGGTGGCGGGGCCCCTCGGGACTCCGCTGGGTCTGGCGCAACGGAAGAGGGCCTCACCTCGAGGGGAGGCAGGAACCTCAGGCTTCCTCTCCGTTTCGGACTCCGACCGCAGGGTCCCTGCAGAGTTGGGACAGGAGAGTCAGGGCTCGTCTTGTCTGAGGAAGGGAACCCCGCTGGCCTCTCGAGTTGCTCGGGGGGTCTCAGGCCCCTCGTCGAGCTGTGTGTGGAACCCGCGGTTCTTTGCGGACGATGCCCGGGGGTGGCAGTGCCCCTTCGTGTTGTGCCTTCACCCACAGGGTTGCCTTCGAAGAGGGGTCCGGGCCTCGGGTCCTTCTCAAGGGCGGACCGGGGAATCGGGGGCGTTCGGCATGTGGCCCCACCCACGTGGCTCGTCTCGAATTTCCTCGTGAGACCGGCCTCATCCTGAGGTGCGCCGGGAAGGCCGGGAACCCCTTCCAGACCACGCAGGGGAATCGCCTCTCCTGTCGCCATCAGGAGGGGAGAAGGGGCTCAGAGGAAGCGGTGCCGGGACCCTCGGTGTTCCCCTCGGGGGAACCCGGCGTGTCGGGGGACTTTTGGGGGTCGCAGGAAGGCTGTCAGGGACCGTTTCGCCCTTCAGGGCGGAACAGGGGACTTCCCTTGAGACGTCGTGGCGGGCAAGGGCCTCATCTTGCCAAGAGGTGGGAACCACGTGGTTTTTCTCGAGTTGCGGCGGGATTCTCGAGTTACGACGGGGATCTCAGCCTTCCCCTTGGGTTGGCCCTGGGAAGCCCAATCTTCCCCTCGGGTTGCGAGGGAAAGCTGGGGGTTGCGCTCGAGTCACTGCAGGGCCGAAGAGACCTCACCTAGGCGTGTGTCCGGGACCTCATATTCCTCTCCAGGGAAGGCAGGGATCTCGGGGTTGCATTCCAGGCTCCCCCGGGGAGTCAGGCCTCGTCTCGAGGGGAAGCCAAGGACTCCGCTCTCCTCTCGAGTCGCGACGCGGGTCTCTTGGAGCCCCCTGAGCGGCCTCAAGGGAATCCAGCCTCCTCTTCCGTTTGGAGAGAGGACCCGGGATTGCTCTCCGGGCCATGCAGGAAAAGAAGGCCCTCAGCTCGCGAGGACGGGGGCGTCTCAGGGGTTTCCTCGAGCTGCCGCGCCCGTGGGGGTTTTCTCCCAAGGCGCGACGAGGATCTCAGGGAGCCTCTCGTGCGGCGCCAGGGAAGTCAGGTCTCCATGCGCGTGGCGAGGGGGAGCGCGTCCTGGCTCTCGAGTCACGGGAGGGGACTAGGGCCTCGAGACGCGTTGAAGAAGGACTCTCGAGGTCTTTGTCGGGGGGCGGCGGGAAACCCTCGTTTCCCTCGCCTTCTGCCGGGGACCTTAGGGAACTTCCCAGGGTGCCTCTGAGAGGCGAGGGATCCTGTGGAGCTGGCGGGGCCCCACGGGACTCCGCTAGGTCTGGCGCAACGGAAGAGGGCCTCACCTCGAGGGGAGGCAGGAACCTCAGGCTTCCTCTCCGTTTCGGACTCCGACCGCAGGGTCCCTGCAGAGTTGGGACAGGAGAGTCAGGCCTCGTCTTGTCTGAGGAAGGGAACCCCGCTGGTCTCTCGAGTTGCTCGGGGGGTCTCAGGCCCCTCGTCGAGCTGTGTGTGGAACCCGCGGGTCTTTGCGGACGATGCCCGGGGGTGGCAGTGCCCCTTCGTGTTGTGCCTTCACCCACAGGGTTGCCTTCGAAGAGGGGTCCGGGCCTCGGGTCCTTCTCAAGGGCGGACCAGGGAATCGGGGGCGTTCGGCATGTGGCCCCACCCACGTGGCTCGTCTCGAATTTCCTCGTGAGACCGGCCTCCTCCTGAGGTGCGCCGGGAAGGCCGGGAACCCCTTCCAGACCACGCAGGGGAATCGCCTCTCCTGTCGCGATCAGGAGGGGAGAAGGGGCTCAGAGGAAGCGGTGCCGGGACCCTCGGTGTTCCCCTCGGGGGAACCCGGCGTGTCGGGGGACTTTTGGGGGTCGCAGGAAGGCTGTCAGGGACCGTTTCGCCCTTCAGGGCGGAACAGGGGACTTCCCTTGAGACGTCGTGGCGGGCAAGGGCCTCATCTTGCCAAGAGGTGGGAACCACGTGGTTTTTCTCGAGTTGCGGCGGGATTCTCGAGTTACGACGGGGATCTCAGCCTTCCCCTTGGGTTGGCCCTGGGAAGCCCAATCTTCCCCTCGGGTTGGGAGGGAAAGCTGGGGGTTGCGCTCGAGTCACTGCAGGGCCGAAGAGACCTCACCTAGGCGTGTGTCCGGGACCTCATATTCCTCTCCAGGGAAGGCAGGGATCTCGGGGTTGCATTCCAGGCTCCCCTGGGGAGTCAGGCCTCGTCTCGAGGGGAAGCCAAGGACTCCGCTCTCCTCTCGAGTCGCGACGCGGGTCTCTTGGAGCCCCCTGAGCGGCCTCAAGGGAGTCCAGCCTCCTCTTCCGTTTGGAGAGAGGACCCGGGATTGCTCTCCAGGCCATGCAGGAAAAGAAGGCCCTCAGCTCGCGAGGACGGGGGCGTCTCAGGGGTTTCCTCGAGCTGTGGTCCCCGTGGGGGTTTTCTCCCGAGGCGCGACGAGGATCTCAGGGAGCCTCTCGTGCGGCGCCAGGGAAGTCAGGTCTCCATGCGCGTGGCGAGGGGGAGCGCGTCCTGGCTCTCGAGTCACGGGAGGGGACTAGGGCCTCGAGACGCGTTGAAGAAGGACTCTCGAGGTCTTTGTCGGGGGGCGGCGGGAAACCCTCGTTTCCCTCGCTTTCTGCCGGGGACCTTAGGGAACTTCCCAGTGTGCCTCTGAGAGGCGAGGGATCCTGTGGAGGTGGCGGGGCCCCTCGGGACTCCGCTGGGTCTGGCGCAACAGAAGAGTTCCTCACCTCGAGGGGAGGCAGGAACCTCAGGCTTCCTCTCCGTTTCGGACTCCGACCGCAGGGTCCCTGCAGAGTTGGGACAGGAGAGTCAGGCCTCGTCTTGTCTGAGGAAGGGAACCCCGCTGGCCTCTCGAGTTGCTCGGGGGGTCTCAGGCCCCTCGTCGAGCTGTGTGTGGAACCCGCGGGTCTTTGCGGACGATGCCCGGGGGTGGCAGTGCCCCTTCGTGTTGTGCCTTCACCCACAGGGTTGCCTTCGAAGCGGGGTCCGGGCCTCGGGTCCTTCTCAAGGGCGGACCGGGGAATCGGGGGCGTTCGGCATGTGGCCCCACCCACGTGGCTCATCTCGAATTTCCTCGTGAGACCGGCCTCATCCTGAGGTGCGCCGGGAAGGCCGGGAACCCCTTCCAGACCACGCAGGGGAATCGCCTCTCCTGTCGCGATCAGGAGGGGAGAAGGGGCTCAGAGGAAGCGGTGCCGGGACCCTCGGTGTTCCCCTCGGGGGAACCCGGCGTGTCGGGGGACTTTTGGGGGTCGCAGGAAGGCTGTCAGGGACCGTTTCGCCCTTCAGGGCGGAACAGGGGACTTCCCTTGAGACGCCGTCGCGGGCAAGGGCCTCGTCTTGCCAAGAGGTGGGAACCACGTGGTTTTTCTCGAGTTGCGGCGGGATTCTCGAGATACGACGGGGATCTCAGCCTTCCCCTTGAGTTGGCCCTGGGAAGCCCAATCTTCCCCTCGGCTTGCGACTGAAAGCTGGGGGTTGCGCTCGAGTCACTGCAGGGCTGAAGAGACCTCACCTAGGCGTGTGTCCGGGACCTCATATTCCTCTCCAGGGAAGGCAGGGATCTCGGGGTTGCATTCCAGGCTCCCCCGGGGAGTCAGGCCTCGTCTCGAGGGGAAGCCAAGGACTCCGCTCTCCTCTCGAGTCGCGACGCAGGTCTCTTGGAGCCCCCTGAGCGGCCTCAAGGGAGTCCAGCCTCCTCTTCCGTTTGGAGAGAGGACCCGGGATTGCTCTCCAGGCCATGCAGGAAAAGAAGGCCCTCAGCTCGCGAGGACGGGGGCGTCTCAGGGGTTTCCTCGAGCTGCGGCGCCCGTGGGGGTTTTCTCCCGAGGCGCGACGAGGATCTAAGGGAGCCTCTCGTGCGGCGCCAGGGAAGTCAGGTCTCCATGCGCGTGGCGAGGGGGAGCGCGTCCTGGCTCTCGAGTCACGGGAGGGGACTAGGGCCTCGAGACGCGTTGAAGAAGGACTCTCGAGGTCTTTGTCGGGGGGCGGGGGGAAACCCTCGTTTCCCTCGCCTTCGGCCGGGGACCTTAGGGAACTTCCCAGGGTGCCTCTGAGAGGCGAGGGATCCTGTGGAGGGGGCGGGGCCCCTCGGGACTCCGCTGGGTCTGGCGCAACGGAAGAGGGCCTCACCTCGTGGGGAGGCAGGAACCTCTGGCTTCCACTCCGTTTCGGACTCCGACCGCAGGGTCCTGCAGAGTTGGGACAGGAGAGTCAGGCCTCGTCTTGTCTGAGGAAGGGAACCCCGCTGGCCTCTCGAGTTGCTCGGGGGGTCTCAGGCCCCTCGTCGAGCTGTGTGTGGAACCCGCGGGTCTTTGCGGACGATGCCCGGGGGTGGCAGTGCCCCTTCGTGTTGTGCCTTCACCCACAGGGTTGCCTTCGAAGAGGGGTCCGGGCCTCGGGTCCTTCTCAAGGGCGGACCGGGGAATCGGGGGCGTTCGGCATGTGGCACCACCCACGTGGCTCGTCTCGAATTTCCTCGTGAGACCGGCCTCATCCTGAGGTGCGCCGGGAAGGCCGGGAACCCCTTCCAGACCACGCAGGGGAATCGCCTCTCCTGTCGCGATCAGGAGGGGAGAAGGGGCTCAGAGGAAGCGGTGCCGGGACCCTCGGTGTTCCCCTCGGGGGAACCCGGCGTGTCGGGGGACTTTTGGGGGTCGCAGGAAGGCTGTCAGGGACCGTTTCGCCCTTCAGGGCGGAACAGGGGACTTCCCTTGAGACGCCGTCGCGGGCAAGGGCCTCGTCTTGCCAAGAGGTGGGAACCACGTGGTTTTTCTCGAGTTGCGGCGGGATTCTCGAGTTACGACGGGGATCTCAGCCTTCCCCTTGGGTTGGCCCTGGGAAGCCCAATCTTCCCCTCGGGTTGCGAGGGAAAGCTGGGGGTTGCGCTGGAGTCACTGCAGGGCCGAAGAGACCTCACCTAGGCGTGTGTCCGGGACCTCATATTCCTCTCCAGGGAAGGCAGGGATCTCGGGGTTGCATTGCAGGCTCCCCCGGGGAGTCAGGCCTCGTCTCGAGGGGAAGCCAAGGACTCCGCTCTCGTCTCGAGTCGCGACGCGGGTCTCTTGGAGCCCCCTGAGCGGCCTCAAGGGAGTCCAGCCTCCTCTTCCGTTTGGAGAGAGGACCCGGGATTGCTCTCCAGGCCATGCAGGAAAAGAAGGCCCTCAGCTCGCGAGGACGGGGGCGTCTCAGGGGTTTCCTCGAGCTGCGGCGCCCGTGGGGGTTTTCTCCCGAGGCGCGACGAGGATCTAAGGGAGCCTCTCGTGCGGCGCCAGGGAAGTCAGGTCTCCATGCGCGTGGCGAGGGGGAGCGCGTCCTGGCTCTCGAGTCACGGGTGGGGACTAGGGCCTCGAGACGCGTTGAAGAAGGACTCTCGAGGTCTTTGTCGGGGGGCGGCGGGAAACCCTCGTTTCCCTCGCCTTCTGCCGGGGACCTTAGGGAACTTCCCAGGGTGCCTCTGAGAGGCGAGGGATCCTGTGGAGGTGGCGGGGCCCCTCGGGACTCCGCTGGGTCTGGCGCAACTGAAGAGGGCCTCACCTCGAGGGGAGGCAGGAACCTCAGGCTTCCTCTCCGTTTCGGACTCCGACCGCAGGGTCCCTGCAGAGTTGGGACAGGAGAGTCAGGCCTCGTCTTGTCTGAGGAAGGGAACCCCGCTGGCCTCTCGAGTTGCTCGGGGGGTCTCAGGCCCCTCGTCGAGCTGTGTGTGGAACCCGCGGGTCTTTGCGGACGATGCCCGGGGGTGGCAGTGCCCCTTCGTGTTGTGCCTTCACCCACAGGGTTGCCTTCGAAGAGGGGTCCGGGCCTCGGGTCCTTTTCAAGGGCGGACCGGGGAATCGGGGGCGTTCGGCATGTGGCCCCACCCACGTGGCTCGTCTCGAATTTCCTCGTGAGACCGGCCTCATCCTGAGGTGCGCCGGGAAGGCCGGGAACCCCTTCCAGACCACGCAAGGGAATCGCCTCTCCTGTCGCGATCAGGAGGGGAGAAGGGGCTCAGAGGAAGCGGTGCCGGGACCCTCGGTGTTCCCCTCGGGGGAACCCGGCGTGTCGGGGGACTTTTGGGGGTCGCAGGAAGGCTGTCAGGGACCGTTTCGCCCTTCAGGGCGGAACAGGGGACTTCCCTTGAGACGCCGTCGCGGGCAAGGGCCTCATCTTGCCAAGAGGTGGGAACCACGTGGTTTTTCTCGAGTTGCGGCGGGATTCTCGAGTTACGACGGGGATCTCAGCCTTCCCCTTGGGTTGGCCCTGGGAAGCCCAATCTTACCCTCGGGTTGCGAGGGAAAGTTCGGGGTTGCGCTCGAGTCACTGCAGGGCCGAAGAGACCTCACCTAGGCGCGTGTCCGGGACCTCATATTCCTCTCCAGGGAAGGCAGGGATCTCGGTGTTGCATTGCAGGCTCCCCCGGGGAGTCAGGCCTCGTCTCGAGGGGAAGCCAAGGACTCCGCTCTCCTCTCGAGTCGCGACGCGGGTCTCTTGGAGCCCCCTGAGCGGCCTCAAGGGAGTCCAGCCTCCTCTTCCATTTGGAGAGAGGACCCGGGATTGCTCTCCAGGCCATGCAGGAAAAGAAGGCCCTCAGCTCGCGAGGACGGGGGCGTCTCAGGGGTTTCCTCGAGCTGCGGCGCCCGTGGGGGTTTTCTCCCGAGGCGCGACGAGGATCTCAGGGAGCCTCTCGTGCGGCGCCAGGGAAGTCAGGTCTCCATGCGCGTGGCGAGGGGGAGCGCATCCTGGCTCTCGAGTCACGGGAGGGGACTAGGGCCTCGAGACGCGTTGAAGAAGGACTCTCGAGGTCTTTGTCGGGGGGCGGGGGGAAACCCTCGTTTCCCTCGCCTTCGGCCGGGGACCTTAGGGAACTTCCCAGGGTGCCTCTGAGAGGCGAGGGATCCTGTGGAGGGGGCGGGGCCCCTCGGGACTCCGCTGGGTCTGGCGCAACGGAAGAGGGCCTCACCTCGAGGGGAGGCAGGAACCTCAGGCTTCCTCTCCGTTTCGGACTCCGACCACAGGGTCCCTGCAGAGTTGGGACACGAGAGTCAGGCCTCGTCTTGTCTGAGGAAGGGAACCCCGCTGGCCTCTCGAGTTGCTCGGGGGGTCTCAGGCCCCTCGTCGAGCTGTGTGTGGAACCCGCGGGTCTTTGCGGACGATGCCCGGGGGTGGCAGTGCCCCTTCGTGTTGTGCCTTCACCCACAGGGTTGCCTTCGAAGAGGGGTCCGGGCCTCGGGTCCTTCTCAAGTGCGGACCGGGGAATCGGGGGCGTTCGCCATGTGGCACCACCCACGTGGCTCGCCTCGAATTTCCTCGTGAGACCGGCCTCATCCTGAGGTGCGCCGGGAAGGCCGGGAACCCCTTCCAGCCCACGCAGAGGAATCGCCCCTCCTGTCGCGATCAGGAGGGGAGAAGGGGCTCAGAGGAAGCGGTGCCGGGACCCTCGGAGTTCCCCTCGGGGGAACCCGGCGTGTCGGGGGACTTTTGGGGGTCGCAGGAAGGCTGTCAGGGACCGTTTCGCCCTTCAGGGCGGAACAGGGGACTTCCCTTGAGACGCCGTCGCGGGCAAGGGCCTCGTCTTGCCAAGAGGTGGGAACCACGTGGTTTTTCTCGAGTTGCGGCGGGATTCTCGAGATACGACGGGGATCTCAGCCTTCCCCTTGGGTTGGCCCTGGGAAGCCCAATCTTCCCCTCGGGTTGCGAGGGAAAGCTGGGGGTTGCGCTCGAGTCACTGCAGGGCCGAAGAGACCTCACCTAGGCGTGTGTCCGGGAGCTAATATTCCTCTCCAGGGAAGGCAGGGATCTCGGGGTTGCATTCCAGGCTGCCCCGGGGAGTCAGGCCTCGACGCGAGGGGAAGCCAGGGACTCCGCTCTCCTCTCGAGTCGCGACGCGGGTCTCTTGGAGCCCCCTGAGCGGCCTCAAGGGAGTCCAGCCTCCTCTTCCGTTTGGAGAGAGGACCCGGGATTGCTCTCCAGGCCATGCAGGAAAAGAAGGCCCTCAGCTCGCGAGGACGGGGGCGTCTCAGTGGTTTCCTCGAGCTGTGGCGCCCATGGGGGTTTTCTCCCGAGGCGCGACGAGGATCTCACTGAGCCTCTCGTGCGGCGCCAGGGAAGTCAGGTCTCCATGCGCGTGGCGAGGGGGAGCGCGTCCTGGCTCTCGAGTCACGGGAGGGGACTAGGGCCTCGAGACGCGTTGAAGAAGGACTCTCGAGGTCTTTGTCGGGGGGCGGCGGGAAACCCTCGTGTCCCTCGCCTTCTGCCGGGGACCTTAGGGAACTTCCCAGGGTGCCTCTGAGAGGCGAGGGATCCTGTGGAGGTGGCGGGGCCCCTCGCGACTCCGCTGGGTCTGGCGCAACGCAAGAGGGCCTCACCTCGAGGGGAGGCAGGAACCTCAGGCTTCCTCTCCGTTTCGGACTCCGACCGCAGGGTCCCTGCAGAGTTGGGACAGGAGAGTCAGGCCTCGTCTTGTCTGAGGAAGGGAACCCCGATGGCCTCTCGAGTTGCTCGGGGGGTCTCAGGCCCCTCGTCGAGCTGTGTGTGGAACCCGCGGGTCTTTGCGGACGATGCCCGGGGGTGGCAGTGCCCCTTCGTGTTGTGCCTTCACCCACAGTGTTGCCTTCGAAGAGGGGTCCGGGCCTCCGGTCCTTCTCAAGGGCGGACCGGGGAATCGGGGGCGTTCGGCATGTGGCACCACCCACGTGGCTCGTCTCGAATTTCCTCGTGAGACCGGCCTCATCCTGAGGTGCGCCGGGAAGGCCGGGAACCCCTTCCAGACCACGCAGGGGAATCGCCTCTCCTGTCGCGATCAGGAGGGGAGAAGGGGCTCAGAGGAAGCGGTGCCGGGACCCTCGGTGTTCCCCTCGGGGGAACCCGGCGTGTCGGGGGACTTTTGGGGGTCGCAGGAAGGCTGTCAGGGACCGTTTCGCCCTTCAGGGCGGAACAGGGGACTTCCCTTGAGACGCCGTCGCGGACAAGGGCCTCGTCTTGCCAAGAGGTGGGAACCACGTGGTTTTTCTCGAGTTGCGGCCGGATTCTCGAGTTACGACGGGGATCTCAGCCTTCCCCTTGGGTTGGCCCTGGGAAGCCCAATCTTCCCCTCGGGTTGCGACTGAAAGCTGGGGGTTGCGCTCGAGTCACTGCAGGGCCGAAGAGACCTCACCTAGGCGTGTGTCCGGGACCTCATATTCCTCTCCAGGGAAGGCAGGGATCTCGGGGTTGCATTCCAGGCTCCCCCGGGGAGTCAGGCCTCGTCTCGAGGGGAAGCCAGGGACTCCGCTCTCCTCTCGAGTCGCGACGCGGGTCTCTTGGAGCCCCCTGAGCGGCCTCAAGGGAGTCCAGCCTCCTCTTCCGTTTGGAGAGAGGACCCGGGATTGCTCTCCAGGCCATGCAGGCAAAGAAGGCCCTCAGCTCGCGAGGACGGGGGCGTCTCCGGGGTTTCCTCGAGCTGCGGCGCCCGTGGGGGTTTTCTCCCGAGGCGCCACGAGGATCTCAGGGAGCCTCTCGTGCGGCGCCAGGGAAGTCAGGTCTCCATGCGCGTGGCGAGGGGGAGCGCGTCCTGGCTCTCGAGTCACGGGAGGGGACTAGGGCCTCGAGACGCGTTGAAGAAGGACTCTCGAGGTCTTTGTCGGGGGGCGGCGGGAAACCCTCGTTTCCCTCGCCTTCTGCCGGGGACCTTAGGGAACTTCCCAGGGTGCCTCTGAGAGGCGAGGGATCCTGTGGAGGTGGCGGGGCCCCTCGGGACTCCTCTGGGTCTGGCGCAACGGAAGAGGGCTTCACCTCGAGGGGAGGCAGGAACCTCAGGCTTCCTCTCCGTTTCGGACTCCGACCGCAGGGTCCCTGCAGAGTTGGGACAGGAGAGTCTGGCCTCGTCTTGTCTGAGGAAGGGAACCCCGCTGGCCTCTCGAGTTGCTCGGGGGGTCTCAGGCCCCTCGTCGAGCTGTGTGTGGAACCCGCGGGTCTTTGCGGACGATGCCCGGGGGTGGCAGTGCCCCTTCGTGTTGTGCCTTCACCCACAGGGTTGCCTTCGAAGAGGGGTCCGGGCCTCGGGTCCTTCTCAAGGGCGGACCGGGGAATCGGGGGCGTTCGGCATGTGGCACCACCCACATGGCTCATCTCGAATTTCCTCGTGAGACCGGCCTCATCCTGAGGTGCGCCGGGAAGGCCGGGAACCCCTTCCAGACCACGCAGGGGAATCGCCTCTCCTGTCGCGATCAGGAGGGGAGAAGGGGCTCAGAGGAAGCGGTGCCGGGACCCTCGGTGTTCCCCTCGGGGGAACCCGGCGTGTCGGGGGACTTTTGGGGGTCGCAGGAAGGCTGTCAGGGACAGTTTCGCCGTTCAGGGCGGTACAGGGGACTTCCCTTGAGACGCCGTGGCGGGCAAGGGCCTCATCTTGCCAAGAGGTGGGAACCACGTGGTTTTTCTCGAGTTGCGGCGGGATTCTCGAGTTACGACGGGGATCTCAGCCTTCCCCTTGGGTTGGCCCTGGGAAGCCCAATCTTCCCCTCGGGTTGTGAGGGAAAGCTGGGGTTGCGCTCGAGTCACTGCAGGGCCGAAGAGACCTCACCTAGGCGTGTGTCCGGGACCTCATATTCCTCTCCAGGGAAGGCAGGGATCTCGGGATTGTATTCCAGGCTCCCCCGGGGAGTCAGGCCTCGTCTCGAGGGGAAGCCAAGGACTCCGCTCTCCTCTCGAGTCGCGACGCGGGTCTCTTGGAGCCCCCTGAGCGGCCTCAAGGGAGTCCAGCCTCCTCTTCCGTTTGGAGAGAGGACCCGGGATTGCTCTCCAGGCCATGCAGGAAAAGAAGGCCCTCAGCTCGCGAGGACGGGGGCGTCTCAGGGGTTTCCTCGAGCTGCGGCGCCCGTGGGGGTTTTCTCCCGAGGCGCGACGAGGATCTCAGGGAGCCTCTCGTGCGGCGCCAGGGAAGTCAGGTCTCCATGCGCGTGGCGAGGGGGAGCGCGTCCTGGCTCTCGAGTCACGGGAGGGGACTAGGGCCTCGAGACGCGTTGAAGAAGGACTCTCGAGGTCTTTGTCGGGGGGCGGCGGGAAACCCTCGTTTCCCTCGCCTTCTTCCGGGGACCTTAGGGAACTTCCCAGGGTGCCTCTGAGAGGCGAGGGATCCTGTGGAGGTGGCAGGGCCCCTCGGGACTCCGCTGGGTCTGGCGCAACGGAAGAGGGCCTCACCTCGAGGGGAGGCAGGAACCTCAGGCTTCCTCTCCGTTTCGGACTCCGACCGCAGGGTCCCTGCAGAGTTGGGACAGGAGAGTCAGGCCTCGTCTTGTCTGAGGAAGGGAACCCCGCTGGCCTCTCGAGTTGCTCGGGGGGTCTCAGGCCCCTCGTCGAGCTGTGTGTGGAACCCACGGGTCTTTGTGGACGCTGCACGGGGGTGTCAGTGCCCCTTCGAATGGTAACTTCACCCACAGGGTTGCCTTCGAAGAGGTGTCCGGGCATCGGGTTCTTATCCAGAGCGTACTGGGAAATCGGGGTCATTCGGCATGTGGCACAACCCACGGGGCTCGTCTCGAATTTCCTCGGGAGGCCGGCCTCATCCTGAGGTGTGCCGGGAAAGCCGGGAACCCCTTCCAGAATACGCAGAGGAATCGACTCTCCTGTCGTGATGAGGAGGGGAGAAGGGGCTCAGATGAAGGGGTGCCAGGACCCTCGGTGTTCCCCTCGAGGGGACCCGGCGTGTCTGGGAAATTTTGGAGGTCGCATGAAGGGTGTCAGGTACCGTTTCGCAACTCAGGACGGAACGTGAGACTTCCCTTGAGACGCCGTAGCGGGTAAGGGCCCCATCTTGCGAAGACGTTGGGACCACGTGGTTTTTCTCGAGTTGCGGCGGGATTCTCGAGTTACGACGGGGATTTCAGGCTTCCTCTTGGGTTGGCCCTGGGAAGCCCCATCTTCCATTCGAGTTGCTAGGGAAAGCTGGGGGTTGCGCTCGAATCACTGCAGGGCCCAAGAGACCTCATCTAGGCGTGTGTCCAGGACCTAGTAGTACTCTCAAGGGAAGACAGGGATCCCGGGGTTGCACTCCAGAGTCCCCCGAGGAGTCAGGCCTCGCCTCGAGGGGAAGCAAAGGACTCCGCTCTTCTCTTGAGCCACGACGCGCATCTCTTGGAGCCCTCTGAGTGGCCTCAAGGGAGTCAAGCCTAATCTTCAGTTTGGAGAGAGGACTCGGGATTGCTCTCCAGGAAAGGCAGGAAAAGAAGGCCCTCACCTCGCGAGGACGGGGGCTTCTCAGGGGTTTCCTCGAGCTGCGGCGTCCGTGGGGCTTTTCTCACGAGGCACGACGAGGTTCTCAGGGAGCCTCTCGTGCGGCACCAGGGAAGTCAGGTCTCCATGAGCGTGGCGAGGGGGAGCGCATCATTGTTCTTGAGTCCTGGGAGGGGACTAGGGCATCAAGGCGTGTAGAAGAAGGTCTCTCGAGGTCTTTCTCGGCTTGCAGCGGGAAACCATCGTTTCCCTCGACTTCTCCCGGTGACCTGAGGGAACTTCCGAGGGTTCCTCTTAGAGGTGAGGGATGCTGTGGAGTTGGTGGGCCATCTCGGGACTCCTCTGGGTTTGGCGCAATCGAAGAGGGCCTCATCTCGAGGGGAGACAGGACCTCAGGCTTCCTCTCCGTTTCGTACTCCGACAGCAGTGTCCCTGCAGCTTTGGGGCAGGAGAGTCAGGCCTCGTCTTGTCTGAGGAAGGGAACTCCGCTTGCCTCTCGAGTTGCTCAGGGAGTCTCAGTCCCCTCGTGGAGCTCTGTGTGGAAACCGCGGGTGTTTCCGGACGATGCACGGGAGTGTCAGTGCCCCTTCGTGTTGTTCCTTCACTCACAGGGTGGCCTTCGAAGAGGTGTCCGGGCATCGGGTTCTCCTCAACTGCGGACCGGGAAATCAGGGTCGTTCAACATGGGGCACCAGCACGGGGCTTGTCTCGAATTTCCTCGCGAGGCCGGCCTCATCCTGAGGGGCGCCGTGCAGGCCGGGAACCCCTTCCAGACCACGCAGGGGAATCAACTCTCCTGTCGCGAACAGGAGAGGAGTAGGAGCTCAGAGGAAGTGGTGCCGGGACTCTCGGTGTTCCCCTCAGGGAACCCGGCATGTCGGGGAACTTTTCGATGTCGCATGAAGGGTGTCAGGTACCGTGTCTCACTTCACGACGGAACATGGGACTTCCCTTGAGACGCCGTACCGGGCAAGGGCCTCATCTTGCGAAGACGTTGAAACCACGTGGTTTTTCTCGAGTTGCGGCAGGATTCTCGAGTTTCGACGAGGATTTCAGGCTTCCTCTTGGGTTGGCCTTGGGAAGCCCCATCTCCCATTCAAGTAGCGAGGGAAATCTGGGGGTAGCGCTCGAGTCACTGCAGGGCCAAAGAGACCTCATCAAGGCGTGTGTCCTGGAACTAATATTCCTCTCCAGGGAAGGCAGGAATCTCGGGGTTGCATTTCAGGCTCCCTCAGGGAGTCAGGCCTCGTCTCGAGGGGAAGCCAAGGACTCCGCTCTCCTCTCGAGTGGCGACGCGGATCTCTTGGAGCCCCCTGAGCGGCCTCAAGGGAGTCCAGCCTCCTCTTCCGTTTGGAGAGAGGACCCGGGATTGCTCTCCAGGCCATGCAGGAAAAGAAGGCCCTCAGCTCGCGAGGACGGGGGCGTCTCAGGGGTTTCCTCGAGCTGCGGCGCCCGTGGGGGTTTTCTCCCGAGGCACGACGAGGACCTCAGGGAGCCTCTCGTGCGGCGCCAGGGAAGTCAGTTCTCCATGCGCGTGGCGAGGGGGAGCGCGTCCTGGCTCTCGAGTCACGGGAGGGGACTAGGGCCTTGAGACGGGTTGAAGAAGGACTCACGAGGTCTTTCTGGGGGGGCGGCGGGAAACCCTCGTTTCCCTCGCCTTCTGCCGGGGACCTTAGGGAACTTGCCAGGGTGCCTCTGAGAGGCGAGGGATCCTGTGGAGGTGGCGGGGCCCCTCGGGACTCCGCTGGGTCTGGCGCAACGGAAGAGGGCCTCACCTCGAGGGGAGGCAGGAACCTCAGGCTTCCTCTGCGTTTCGGACTCTGACCGCAGCGTCCCTGCAGAGTTGGGACAGGAAAATCAGTCCTCGACGTGTCTGAGGAAGGGAACCCCGCTGGCCTCCCGAGTTGCTCAGGGGGTCTCAGGCCCCTCGTCGAGCTGTGTGTGGAACCCGCGCGTCTTTGCGGACGATGCACGGGGGTGGCAGTGCCCCTTCGTGTTGTGCCTTCACCCACAGGGTTGCCTTCGAAGAGGGGTCCGGGCCTCGGGTCCTTCTCAAGGGCGGACCAGGGAATTGGGGGCGTTCGGCATGTGGCACCACCCACGTGGCTCGTCTCGAATTTCCTCGTGAGACCGGCCTCATCCTGAGGTGTGCCGGGAAGGCCGGGAACCCCTTCCAGACCACGCAGGGGAATCGCCTCTCCTGTCGCGCTCAGGAGGGGAGAAGGGGCTCCGAGGAAGCGGTTCCGGGACCCTCGGTGTTCCCCTCGGGGGACCCCGGTGTGTCGGGGGACTTTTGGGGGTCGCAGGAAGGCTGTCAGGGACCGTTTCGCCCTTCAGGTCCGAACAGGGGACTTCCCTTGAGACGACGTCGCGGGCAAGGGCCTCATCTTGCGAAGAGGTGGGAACCACGTGGTTTTTCTCGAGTTGCGGCGGGATTCTCGTGTTACGACGGGGGATTACAGGCTTCCTCTTGTGTCTTCCCTGGGTAGCCCAATCTTCTATTCTAGTGGCGAGCGAAAGCTGGGGGTTGCGCTCGAGTCACTGCAGGGCCAAAGAGACCTCATCTAGGCCTGTGTCCAGGACCTAATGCTCCTCTCCAGGGAAGACAAGGATCTCAGAGTTGAATCCCATGCTCCCCCGGGGAGTCAGGCCTCGCCTCGAGGGGAAGCAAAGGACTCCGCTCTCCTCCCGAGTCGCGACGCGGATATCTTGGTGCCCCCTGCGTGGCCTCAAGGGAGTCCAGCCTCCTCTTCACTTTTGAGAGAGGACTCGTGATTACTCTCCAGGCCAGGCAGGAAAAGAAGGCCCTCACCTCGGAGGAAGGGACATCTCAGGGGTTTCCTCGAGCTGTGACACCCGTGGGGGTTTTCTCCCGAGGCACGACAAGGATCTCAGGGATCCTCTCGTGCGGTTCCAGGGAAGTCATGTCTCCATGCACATGGCGAGAAGGAGCGCGTCATTGTTCTCGAGTCATGGGAGGGGACTAGGGCCTCAAGACGCGTTGAAGAAGGACTCTCGATGTCTTTCTAGGGTTGCAGCGGGAAACCCTCGTTTCCCCCGACTTCTGCCGGGGACCTGAGGAAACTTCCCAGGGTGCTTCTGAGAGGTGAGGGACGCTGTGGATTTGGCGGGGCCTCTCGGGACTCCACTGGGTTTGTCGCAATGGAAGAGGGCCTCATCTCGAGTGGAGGCAGGAACCTCAGGCTTCCTCTCCAATTCTGACTCTGATCATAGTGTCCCTGCAGAGTTGGGACAGGAGAGTCAGGCTATGTCTTTTCTGAGGAATGGAACTCCGCTTGCCTCTCGAGTTGTTCATGGGGTTTCAGGCCCCTTGTCAAACTGTGTGTGGAATCTGCAGGTTTTTCCAGACGATGCATGGGGGTTTCAGTGACCCTTCGTTTTGTGTCTTCATCCACAGGGTTGCCTTCGAAGAGGTGTCCGGGCATCGTGTTCTTATGAAGAGCGGACTGGGAAATCGGGGTCGTTTAGCATTTGGCACCACCCACGTGGCTAGTCTCGAATTTCCTCATGAAACCGGCCTCATCCTGAGGTGTGCCGCGAAGGTCATGAAACCCTTCCAGACAAAGCAGAGGAATCGACCCTCCTGTGGCGATCAGGAGGGGAGAAGTGGCTCAGATGAAGTGCTGCTGGGAACCTCGGTGTTTCCCTCAAGTGAGACAGGTATGTCGGGTAACTTTTGGGGTCGCATAACGCGTTCCAAGTACCGTTTCGCTCTTCAAATTGGAACGTGGGACTTCTCTTGGGGTGCTCCGGCGGGCAAGGGCCTCATCTTGGAATGACTGGGGAACCACTTGGTTTTTCTCTAGTTGCGGTGGGATATTTGAGTTACCACAGGGAATTCATGCTTCCTGTTGTGTTGGCCCACAAAAGTCTTATCTTCCATTCGAGATTCGAGGAAGAGCTGGAGGTGCGCTCTAGTCACTGAAGGCAAAAGAGACCCCACCAAGGCTTGTGTGCAGGACCTAATGTTCATGTCAAGGGGCGACAGGAATCTCGGGGTTGCATTCCAGACTCACCCTGGAGTCAGGCCTCGTCTCGAGGGGAAGCAAAGGACTCTGCTCTCCTCTCGAGTCGGACGGGTATGTCTTGGAGCCCACTGAGTGGCTTAAAGGGAGTCAAACCTCCTCTGGTGTTTGGAGGGAGGACACGGGATTGCTCTCCAGGCAATGCAGGGAATGAAGGCCCTCATCTCCCGATGACTGGGGCGTCTCGTAGGTTTTCTCGAGCTGTGGCGCTAGTGTGGGGTTTCTCAGGAAGTAAGACTGGGAGCTCAGTGAGCCTCTCATGTGGTGCCAGGGCAGTCAGGTCTCTATGCACGTGGTGAGAGGGAGCCCGTCATTGTTCTCGAGTCATGGTAGGGGAATTGGGCCTGAAGACGTGTTAAAGAAGGACTCTCGAGGTCTTTCTTGGGTTGCAGCAGGAAACCCTGGGTTCCATCGACTTGTGCCAGTGACCTCAGGAAGCTTCTCAGCGTGCCTCTGAGAAGTCAGGGTCACTGTGGAGTTGGGAGGGGCCTCTCGGAACTCCACTGGGTTTGGTGCAATGGAAGAGGGCCTCATGACAAGTTGAGGCAGGAACCACAGGGTTCCTCTCCTGGCTTCGAATGCGCCGGATCTGACTCGGATCGCAGAGTCCCTGCAGAGTTGGGACAGAAGAGTCAGGCCTCGTCTTGTGTGGAGGAATGGAACTCCACTTGACTCTCGCGTTGTTCATGGGGTGACAGGCCACTTGTCGATTTGTATGTGGAACTTGCGGGTTTTTCTGGACGATGCACCGTGGTGTCTCTGCCCCTTCGTGTTGTGCCTTGTTCCACAGGATTGCCTTCGAGTTGGGTTCTGCCATCGGGTTCTTATCAAGAGCGAACCAGGGAATCGGGGTCTTTTGGCATGCCACACCACCCACGAGGCTATGTCTCGAATTTCGTCGTGAGACTGGCCTCATCTTGATGTGCACCAGGAAGGTCGGGAACGCCTTCCAGACAAAGCAGGGGAATCGAACCTCCTGTCGCGATCAAGAGGGGAGAAGAGTCTCAGATGAAGTGGTGCCGGGAAGCTCGGTGTTCTCCTCAAGAGAGACTGGTATGTCGGGGAACTTTTGGGGTCGCATCAAGGGTTCCAAGTAACTTTTCGCTCTTCAATACGGAACGTGGGACTTCTCTTGAGACGCTGTAGCGGGCAAGGGCCTCATCTTTCGATGACGGGGGAACCACATGGTTTTTCTTGAGTTGGGGCGGGATTCTCGAGTTACAACCGGGAATTCAGGCTTCCTCTTCAACTGGCCCAGGGAAGTCCAGTTTTCATTCGAATTGTGAGTTAGAACTGGGGATTGCTCTCGAGACACTGCAGGGCCAAATAGACCTCATCTAGGCTTGTGTCCAGGACCTAATGTTCCTCTGCTGGGGCGAAAGCGATCTCAGCATTGCATTCTCGACTCACCCGGGGAGTCAGGCCTCGTCTCGAGGGGAAGCCAAGGACACCGCTCTCCTGTCAAGTCGCGACGGGTATATCTTGGAGCTCACTGTGTGGCCTAAAATGAGTCAAGCCTCCTGTGGAGTTTGGAGAGAGGACTCAGGATTGCTCTCCAGGCCATACAGCAAAGGAAGGCCCTCATCTCGTGAGGACTGGGGCATCTCGTGGGTATTCTCGAGCTGCGGCTCCAGTGTGGTGTTGCTCGCGAGGTATAATGGGGAGCTCAGGGAGCCTCTCCTGTGGCGCCAGGGAAGTCAGGTTTCTATGCGCGTGGCTAGGGGGAGCGCGTCATTGCTCTCGAGTCATGGTAGGGGAATCGCACCTCAAGACGCGTTGAAGAAGGACTCTCGAGGTCTTTTACGGGTTGGGGTAGGGAACCCTTGGTTCCCTCGACTTGTGCCGGTGATCTCAGGAAGGTCTAAGGGTGACTCTGAGAAGTCAGGGATACTGTGCATTTGGGAGGGGTCTCTCGGGACTCCACTGGGTTCGGTGCAATGGAAGAGGGCCTCATCTCGAGTGGAGGCAGGAAACTCATGTTTCCTCTCCTGACTTCCCCTGGGCCAGATGTGACTCGGATCACAGTTTCGCTGCAGAGTTCGAACAGGAGAGTCAGGCCTCGTCTTGTGTGGAGGAATGGAACTCTGCTTGCCTCTCCAGTTGTTCACGTGGTGACAGGTCACTTCTCGAGCTGTGTGTGGTACCTGCGGGTTTCTCCGGACGATACCCAGGGGTGTCAGTGCCCCTAAGTGTTGTGCCTTCATCAAAAGGGTTATCTTCAAAGAGGTGTCCGGGCATCAGGATCTTATCAAGAGCGGACCGGAAAATCGGGGTCTTTCGGCATGTGTCACCATCCACATGGCTATGTCTCCAATATCCTCGTGAGACCGGCCTCATCCTGAGATGCACCGGGAAAGGTGGGAACCCCTTCAAGACAAAACAGGGGAATCGACCCTCCTGTCCCGATCAGGAAAGGAGAAGGGGCCCAGATGTAGTGGTGCCGGGAACCTCGGTGTTCTCCTCGAGTCAGACTGGTGTGTCGAGGAACATTTGAGGGCGCATCAAGGGTGCCAATACCGTTTCGCACTTCAATATGGAACGTGGGACTTCTCTTGAGACGCTGTAGGGGGCAAGGGCCTCATCTTGGGATGACGGGGGAACCACGTGGCGTTTCTCGAGTTGTGGCGGGATTCTCGAGTTTCGACGGGGAATACAGTCTTCCTCATGTGTTGAGCCAGGGAAGTCCTATCTTCCATTCGAGTTTAAAGGGAGAGCTGGGGATTGCTCTCGAGTCACTGCAGGGCAAAATAGACCTCATCTAGGCTTGTGTCCAGGACTTAATGCTCGTCCCTAGGGGCGACAGGGATCTTGGGGTTGCATACCAGACTCACCCGGGGAATCAGGCCTCGTCTCGAGGGGAAGCAAAGAACTCCGCTGTCCTTTTGAGTCGCGATGGGTATCTCTTGGAGCCCACTGTGTGCCCTAAAGGGAGTCAAGCCTCCTGTGCTGTTTGGATAGAGGACTCAGGATTCCTCTCCAGGCCATGCAGGAAAAGAAGGCCCTCATCTCGCGATGATGGCGGCGTCTCGTGGGTTTTCTAGACTGCTGCGCTAGTGCCGGGTTTCTGACGAGGTACGAGAGGGAGCTCAGGGAGCCTCTCGTGTGGCGCCAGGGAAGTCAGGTCCCCATGAGATGGCTAGGGGGAGCTCGTCATTGCTCTCGAGTCATGGTAGGGGAATCGGGCCTCAAGACGGGTTGAAGAAGGACTCTCGAGGTCTTTCTCGGGTCACTGCATAAAACCCAGGGTTCCCTTGACTTGTGCCTGCGACCTCAGGGAGCTTCTCAGAGTGCCTCTGAGAAGTCAGTGATACTGTGCAGTTTGGAGGGGCCTCTCGAGACTCCTCTGCATTTGGTGGAATGTAAGAGGGACTCATCTCGAGTTGAAGCAGGAACCTCAGTGTTCCTCTCCATTTCGGACTCAGATCGCAAGGTCCCTGCATGTTGGTACAGGAGAGTCAGGCCTCGTCTTTTCTGGAGGATGGGACTCCTCTTGCCTCTCGAGTTGTTCTCGAGGTGACAGGCCACTTGTCGAGCTGTGTGTGTAACCTGCCCGTTTTTCCGGATGATGCACAGGTGTGTTAGTGCCCCTTCGTGTTGTACCTTCATACTCAAGGCTGCCTTCCAAGAGGTGTCCGAGCATCGGATTCTTATCAAGAGCGGACCGGGAAATTGGAGTCTTTCAGCAAGTGGCACCGCCCACAAAGCTACGTATCGAATTTCCCCATGAGACCGGCCTCATCCTGAGTTGTGCAGGGAAGGTCGGGCCCCCTTTCAGACAAAGCAGGGGAATCGACCCACGGGTCATGATCAGGAGGGGAGAAGGGGCTTAAATGAAGTGGTGCCGGGAACCTCGGTGTTCCCCTTGAGTGAGACCGGCGTGTTGGGGGACTTTTGGGGTCGCATCAAGGGTGCCAAGTACCGTTTCGCATTTCAAGACGGAACCTGGGACATCTTTTGAAACACTGTAGCGGGCAAGGGCCTCATCTTGCGATGACGGGAGAACCACGTGGTTTTGCTCGAGTTGCGTCGGGATTCTCGAGTTATGACCGGGAATTTAGGCTTCCTCTTGTTGGCCTTGAAATCCAATCTTCCATTCGGGTTGCGAGGGGGAGCTGGGGATTGCGCTAGAGTCACTGCAGGGCAAAAGAGACCTAATCTAGGCTTGTGTCCAGGATCTAACGTTGCTCTCCAGGGGCGACAGGGATCTCGGGTTTGCATTCCAGACTCATCCGGGGAGTCAGTTCTCACCTCGAGGGTAAGCAAAGAATTCCGCTCTCGTCTCGAGTCGCGATGGGTATCTCTTGGAGCCCACTGTGTGTACTAAAGAGAGTCAAGCCTCCTGTGGAGTTTGGAGAGAGGACTCGGGATTGGACTCCAGGCCATGCAGGAAAAGAAGGCCCTCATCTCGAGATGACGGTGGCGTCACGTGGGTTTTCTCGAGCTGCGGCGCCAGTGTGGGGTGTCTCATGAAGTACCACGGGGATCTCAGGGAGCCTCTTGTATGGCGCCAGGAAAATCCAGTATTCCATTCAAGTTGCAAGTTAGAACTGGGGATTGCTCTCCAGTCACTGCAGGGCAAAATAGACCTCATCTACGCTTGTGTCCAGGACCTAGTGTTCCACTACTGGGCCGACAGGGATCTCAGGGTTGCATTCTCGACTCACCCGGAGAGTCAGGCCTCGTCTTGAGGGGGAAAAAAAGGACTCCGCTCTCCTGTCGAGTCGCGACGGGTATCTCTTGGAGCCCACTGCGTGGCGTAAAGGGAGTGAAGCCTCCTATGGAGTTTGGAGATGACTCGGGATTGTTTTCCTGGCCATGCAGGAAAAAAGGCCCTCATCTCGCGATGATGGGGGCATCTCGTGGGTTTTCGCCAGCTGCGGCGCCAGTATCAGATTTCTCACGAGGTACAACGGGGAGCTCAGAGAGCCTCTCGTGTGGTGCTAGGGACGTCAGGTCTCCGTGCGTGTGGTGAAGGGGAGTGCGTGATTGCTCTCGAGTCATAGTAGGCGAATCGGGCCTCAAGACACATTGAAGAAGGACTCTTGAGGTCTTTCTCGGGTTGCGGCAGGGAACCCTGGGTTCCCTTGATTTGTGTCGGTGACCTCAGGCAACTTCTAAGGGTGCCTCTGAGAAGTCAGGGACACTGTGGATTTGGGAGGGGCCTTTCGTTACTCAACTGGGTTTGGTGCAATCGAAGAGGGCCTCATCTCGAATGGAGGCAGGAACCTCAGGTGTCCTCTCCATATCTGACTCGGGTCGCAGGGTACCTGCAGAGTATGGAGAAGAGAGTCACGCCTCGTCTTCTGTTGAGGAATGGATTTCCCCTTGCCTTTCGAGTTGTTCACGGAGTGACAGGCCACTTGTTGAGCTGAGTGTGGAACCTGCGGGTTTTTCCGGACGATGCACGGGGGTGTCAGTGCCCCTTCGTGTTGTGCCTTCATCCACAGGGTTGCCTTCAAAGAGATTTCCGGGCATCGGGTTCTTTTCAAGAGCGTACCGGAAAATTGGGGTCTTTCAGCATGTGGTACCACCCACGAGGCTACGTCTCGAATTTCCTCGGGAGACCGGCCTCATCCTGAGGTGCGCTGGGAAGGTCGGGAACCCCTTGCAGACAAAGCAGGGGAATCGACCCACCGCTCGCGATCAGAAGGGGAGAAGGGGCTCAGATGAAGTGGTGCCGGGAACCTCGGTGGTCCCCTCGAGTGAGACCGGTATGTCACGGCACTTTTGAGGTCGCATCAAGGGTGCCAAGTACAGTTTCGCACTTCAAGATGGAACGTGGGAATTCTCTGGAGATGCTGTAGCGGGCAAGGGCCTCATATTGCGATGACGAGGGAAACACGTGGTTTTTCTCGAGTTGAGGCGGGATTCTCGAGTTACAACGGGGAATTCAGGCTTCCTCTTGTGTTGGCCCAGGAAGTCCAATCTTCCATTCAACTTGTCAGAGAGAGCTGGGGGTTGCTCTCGAGTCACTTCAGGGCAAAGAGTCCTCATCTAGGCTTGGGTCCAGGACGTAATGTTCCTCTCCAGGGGCGACAGGGATATCGGGGTCGCATTCCAATCTCACCCGGTGGGTCACACCTCGTCTCGAGTGGAAGGAAGCAAAGGACTCCACTATCCTCTCGAGTCGGGACGCGTAACTCTTGGAGCCCAATGAGTGGCCTAAAGGGAGTCAAGCGTCCTGTGTAGCTTGGACAGAAGGTTCACGCTTGATCTGCATACCATGCAGTTAAAGATGGCCCTCCTCTCGTGATGACGGGGGCGTCTCATGGGTTTTCTCGAGCTGCGGCGCCAGTGTGGGGTTTCTCACGAGATATGATGGGGAGTTCAGGGAGCCTCTCGTGCGGCGCCAGAGAAGCCTGACTCCATGCGTGTGGCCAGGCAGATCGTGTCATTGCTCTCGAGTCCTGGGAGGGACTAGGGCCTCAAGAGGCATTTAAGAAGGACTCTCAAGGTCTTTCTTGGGTTGGGGCGGGAAACACTCGTTTCCATCGACCTCTACAGGGGACCTTAGGGAACTTCCCAGGTGCCTCTGAGAGGTGAGGGATACTGAGGAGTTAGAGGGGCCTCTCGGGACTCCACTAGGTTTGACGAAATGAAAGAGGGCCTCATCTCGATTGGAGGCAGGAACCTCAGGCTTCCTCTCCATTTCTGACTCCGACCGCAGGGTCCCTGCAGAGTTGGGACAGGAGAGTCAGGCCTCGTCTTGTCTGAGTAACGGAACTCTGCTTGCCCCTTGAGTCGTTCAGGGGGTCTCAGGGCCCTTGACAAGCTGTGTGTGGAACCTGCGGGTGTTTCCAGAAGATGCATGGGGGTGTCAGTGCCCCTTCGTTTGGTGCCTTCCCCCACAGGGTTTCCTTCAAAGAGGTGTCCGGGCATCGGGTTCATTTCAAGAGCGGACCGGGAAATCGGGGTCATTCGGCATGTGGCACCACCCACGTGGCTCATCTCGAATTTCCTCGTGAGACCAGCATCATCCTGAGGTGCGGCGGGAAGGCCGGGAACACCTTCCACACAAAGTAGGGGAATCGATACTCCTGTCGCGATCAGGAGGGGAGATGGGGCTCAGATGAAGTGGTGCCGGGACCCTCGGTGTTCCACTCGAGGGAACCCGGCGTTTCAGGGAACTTTAGGGGTCGCATCAAGGGAGCCAAGTACCGTTTCCCACTTCAGGACGGAACATGGGACTTCCCTGGAGACGCTGTAGCGGGCAAGGGCCTCATCCTGTGAAGACGTTGGAACCACGTCGTTTTTCTCGAGTTGCATTGGGATTCTCAAAAACGACAGGAATTTCAGGCTTCCTCTTGGGTTGGCCCTGGGAAGCCCAATCTTCAATTCGAGTTGCGATGGAAAGCTGGGGGTTCTGCTCGAGTCTCTACAGGGCCAAAGAGACCTCATCGAGGCGTGTGTCCAGGACCTAATATTCCTCTCAAGGGAAGACAGGGATCACGGGTTTCCATTCCAGACTCCCCCGGGGGGTCAGGACTCGCCTGGAGGGGAAGCAAAGACTCCGCTTTCCTCTCAAGTCGCGACACGGATCTCTTGGAGCCCACTGAGTGGACTCAAGGGTGTCGAGCCTCCTCTTCAGTTTGGAGAGAGGACTCGCTATTGCTCTCCAGGCCAGGCAAGAAAGAAGGCCCTCATCTCGCGATGACGGGGGCGTCTCATGGGTTTCCTCAGGCTGCTGCGCACATGGGGGTTTTCTCACGAGGCACGATGAGGACCTCAGGGAGCCTCTCGTGCGGCGCCAGGCAAGTCAGGTCTCCATGCGCATGGCGAGGGGGAGCTGGTCATCACTCTCGAGTCAAGGGAAACGGCTAGGTCCTCAAGAGGCGTTGAAGAAGGACTCTCGAGGTCTTTCTCGGGTTGCGGCGGGAAACCCTTGTTTCCCTCGACTTCTGCAGGGGACCTTAGGGAACTTCCCACGGTGCTTCTGAGAGGTGAGGGATGCTGTGCAGTTGGCAGGGCCTCTCGGGACTCTGCTGGGTTCGGCCCAATGGAAGAGGGCCTCATCTCGAGGGGAGGCAGGTACCTCAGGCTTCCTCTCGGATTCGGACTCCGACTTCACGGTCCCTGCAGTGTTGGGACAGGAGAGTCATGCCTCGTCTTGTCTGAGGAATGGAATTCTGGTTGCCTCTCGAGTTGTTCCGGGAGCCTCAGGCCCCTTGTCGAGCTGTGTGTAGACCCTGCGGGATTTTCCGGATGATGCACGGGGTGTCAGTGCCCCTTCGTGTTGTGCCTTCACCCACAGGGTTGCCTTCGAAGAGGTGTCCGGGCATCGGGTTCTTATCAAGAGCGGACCGGAAAATCGGAGTCGTTCGGCACGTGGCACCTCACATGTGGCTAGTCTCGAATTTCCTCCTGAGACCGGCCTCATCCTGAGGTGCGCCAGGAAGGCCGGGAACCCCTTCCAGACAAAGCAGGGGAATCGACTCTCCTTTCGCGATCAGAAGGGGAGAAGGGGCTCAGATGAAGTGGTGCCGGGACCCTCGGTGTTCCCCTCGAGGGAACCCAGCGTGTCGGGGAACTTTTGCGGTCGCATCAAGGGTGTCAAGTACCGTGTCGCCCTTCAGGGCAGAACATGGGACTTCCCTGGAGACACCGGGAACTTCGGTGTTCCCCTGGAGTGAGACCGGTATGTTGGGGAACTTTGGGGTCACATCAAGGGTGCCAAGTAGCATTTCGAACTTTAAGATGGAACGTGGGACTTCTCTTGAGACTCTAGCTGGCAAGGGCCTCATATTGCGATGAAGGGGGAACCACATGGTTTTTAAGACTTGAGGCTGAATTCTCGAATTACGATGGGAAATTCAGACTTCCTCTTGTGTTGACCGTGGGAAGACCAATCTTCCATTCAAATTGTGAGGGAGAGATGGAAGTTGCTCGAGTCACTGTAGGGCAAAATAGACCTCATCTAGGCTTGTGTCTAGGACATAATGTTCCACTCCAGGGGTGACATGGATCTCGGGGTTGCATTCCAAACTCACCCGGGGAGTCAGGCCTCGTCTCCAGGGAAGCAAAGGACTCCACTCTCCTCTCGAGTCGCACCGGGTATTTCTTGGACCCAACTGAGTGGCCTAAAGGGAGTCAATACTCCTGTGAAGTTTGGAGAGAGGACCAGGAATTGCTCTCCAGGTCAGGCAGGAAAAGAAGGCCCCCATCTCTCCTTGACGGGGGCATCTTGTGGTTTTTCTCGAACTGCGGCGCCAGTGTGGGTTTTCTCACGAGGTACGATGGGGTACTCAGGGAGCCTCTTGTGTGGTACTAGGGAAGTCAGTTTTCCTGCTTGTGGCGAGGGGAGCGCGTCCTTGCTCTGGAGTCATGGTAGGGGAATCGGGCATCAAGAGACGTTGAAAAAGGACTCTCCAAGTCTTTCTCGGGTTACTTCAGGAAACTCTGGGTTCCCTCGACTTGTGCCAGTGACCTCAGGTAGCTTCTCACGGAGCCTCTGAGAATTCAGGGATACTGTGGTGTTGGGAGGGGCCTCTCGGGACACCACTGAGTTTGGTTCAATGGAAGAGGGCCTCTTCTCTAGTTGAGGCAGGAACCTCAGGGTTCCTCTCCATTTCTGACTCCAATTGCAGGGTCCCTGAAGAGTTGGGACAGGAGAGTAAGGCCTCGTCTTGTGTGAAGGAATGCAACTTCACTTGCCTCTCGAGTTGTTCACGAGGTGACAGTCCACATTTGGAGCTGTGAGTGGAATCTGCGGGTTTTTCCAGACGATGCATGGGGATGTCAGTGTCCCTTCGTGTTGTGCCTTCATCCACAGGGTTGCCTTCGAAGAGATGTCCGGGCGTCAGGTTCTTATCTAGAGTGGACCGGGAATTCGGGATCTTTCAGCATATGGCACCAACCATGAGGCTACTTTTCGAATTTCCTCATGAGACCGGCCTCATCCGGAGGTTCGCGGGGAACGTCGGGAACCCCTTGCAGACAAAACATGGGAATCGACCCTTCTGTCGCGATCAGGAGGGGTGAAGGGGCTCACAGGAAGTGGTGCCGTGAACTTTGGTGTTTCCCTCGAGTGAGACCGGTATGTCAGGGAACTTTGGGGGTCGCATCAAGGGTGCCAAGTACCGTTTTGTACTTCAGGATGGAACGTGGGACTTCTCTTGATACGCTGTAGCGGCCAAGGGCCTCATCTTGCGATGACGGGGGAGCCACGTGGTTTTTCTCGAGTTGCGGCGGGATTCTCGAGTTACGACGGGGATTTCAGGCTTCCTCTTGTGTTGGGCCAGGGAAGTCCAATCATCCATTCGAGTTGCGAGGGAGAGCTGGGGGTTGCGCTCGAGTCACTGCAGGGCAAAGTAGACCTCATCTAGGCTTGTGTCCAGGACCTAATGTTCCTCTCCAAGGGCCACAGGGATCTCAGGTTTGCATTCCAGACTCACCCAGGGAATCAGGCCTCATGTCGAAGGGAAGCAAAGGACTCCGCTCTCCTTTCGAGTCGCGACGGGCACCTCTTGGAGCCCACTTTGTGGCTTAAGGGAGTCAAGCCTCCTGTGAAGTTTGGAGAGAGGACTTGGGACTGCTCTCCAGGCCATGCAGGAAAAGATGGCCCTCATCTCGCGATGACGGAGGGGTCTTGTGTGTGTTCTCGAGCTGCGGCGCCAGTGTGGGGTTTCACACGAGGTACGACAGGGAGCTCAGGGAGCCTCTCATGTGGCGCCAGGGAAGTCAGGTCTCCATGTGCGTGGCGAGGGGGAGCGCGTTATTGCTCTCGAGCCATGGTAGGGGAATCTGACCTCAAGACGCGTTGAAGAAGGACTATCGAGGTCTTTCTCGAGTGGCGGCGGGAAACCCTTATTTCCCTCGAATTCTGCCAGGGACCTGAGGGAACTTCCCAGGGTGCCTCTGAGAGGTGAGGGATGCTGTGGAGTTAGCGGGGTCTCTCGGGACTCCGCTGGGGTTTGCGCAACGGAAGAGGGCCTCATCTCGAGGGGAGGCAGGAACATCAGGCTTCCTCTCTGTTTCTGACTCCGACCCTCCGACTTCAGGGTCCCTGCAGAGTTGGGAGCGGAGAGTCAGACCTCGTCTTGTCTGAGGAAGGGAACCCCGCTGGCCTCTCGAGTTGCTCAGGGGGTCTCAGGCCCCTCGTCGAGCTGTGTGTGGAACCCACGGGTTTTTGCGGACGATGCACGGGGGTGGCAGTGCCCCTTCGTGTTGTGCCTTCACCCACAGGGTTGCCTTCAAAGAGGGGTCCGGGCCTCGGGTCGTTCTCAAGGGCGGACTGGGGAATCGGGGGCGTTCGGCATGTGTCACCACCCACGTGGCTCGTCTCGAATTTCCTCGTGAGACCTGCCTCATCCTGATGTGCGCCGGGAAGGCCGGGAACCCCATCCAGACCACGCAGGGGAATCGCCTCTCCTGTCGCGATCAGGAGGGGAGAAGGGGCTCAGAGGAAGCGGTGCCGGGACCCTCGGTGTTCCCCTCGAGGGAACCCGGCATGTCGGGGGACTTTTGGGGGTCGCAGGAAGGCTGACAGGGACCGTTTCGCCCTTCAGGGCGGAACAGGGGACTTCCCTTGAGACGCCGTCGCGGGCAAGGGCCTCATATTGCCAAGAGGTGGGAACCACGTGGTTTTTCTCGAGTTGCGGCGGGATTCTCGAGTTACGACGTGGATCTCAGCCTTCCCCTTGGGTTGGCCCTGGGAAGCCCAAACTTCCCCTCGGGTTGCGAGGGAAAGCTGGGGGTTGCGCTCGAGTCACGGCAGGGCCGAAGAGACCTCACCTAGGCGTGTGTCCAGGACCTAATATTCCTCTCCAGGGAAGGCAGGGATCTCGGGGTTGCATTCCAGGCTCCCCCGAGGAGTCAGGCCTCGTCTCGAGGGGAAGCCAAGGACTCCGCTCTCCTCTCGAGTCGCGACGCGGGTCTCTTGGAGCCCCCTGAGCGGCCTCAAGGGAGTCCAGCCTCCTCTTCCGTTTGGAGAGAGGACCCGGGATTGCTCTCCAGGCCATGCAGGAAAAGAAGGCCCTCAGCTCGGGAGGTCGGCGGCGTCTCAGGGGTTTCCTCGAGCTGCGGCGCCCGTGGGGATTTTCTCCCGAGGCACGACGAGGATCTCAGGGAGCCTCTCGTGCGGCGCCAGGGAAGTCAGGTCTCCATGCGCGTGGCGAGGGGGAGCGCGTCTTGGCTCTCGAGTCACGGGAGGGGACTAGGGCCTCGAGACGCGTTGAAGAAGGACTCTCGAGGTCTTCCTCGGGGGGCGGCGGGAAACCCTCGTGTCCCTCGCCTTCTGCCGGGGACCTTAGGGAACTTCCCAGGGTGCCTCTGAGAGGCGAGGGAACCTGTGGAGGTGGCGGGGCCCCTCGGGACTCCGCTGGGTCTGGCGCAACGGAAGAGGGCCTCACCTCGAGGGGAGGCAGGAACCTCAGGCTTCCTCTCCGTTTCGGACTCCGACCGCAGGGTCCCTGCAGAGTTGGGACAGGAGAGTCAGGCCTCGTCTTGTCCGAGGAACGGAACCCCGCTGGCCTCTCGAGTTACTCAGGGGGTCTCAGGCCCCTCGTCGAGCTGTGCGTGGAACCCGCGGGTCTTTGCGGACGATGCACGGGGGTGGCAGTGCCCCTTCGTGTTGTGCCTTCACCCACAGGGTTGCCTTCGAAGAGGGGTCCGGGCCTCGGGTCCTTCTCAAGGGCGGACCGGGGAATCGGGGGCGTTCGGCATGTGGCCCCACCCACGTGGCTCGTCTCGAATTTCCTCGTGAGACCGGCCTCCTCCTGAGGTGCGCCGGGAAGGCCGGGAACCCCTTCCAGACCACGCAGGGGAATCGCCTCTCCTGTCGCCATCAGGAGGGGAGAAGGGGCTCAGAGGAAGCGGTGCCGGGACCCTCGGTGTTCCCCTCGAGGGAACCCGGCGTGTCGGGGGACTTTTGGGGGTCGCAGGAAGGCTGTCAGGGACCGTTTCACCCTTCAGGGCGGAACAGGGGACTTCCCTTGAGACGCCGTGGCGGGCAAGGGCCTCATCTTGCCAAGAGGTGGGAACCACGTGGTTTTTCTCGAGTTGCGGCGGGATTCTCGAGTTACGACGGGGATCTCAGCCTTCCCCTTGGGTTGGCCCTGGGAAGCCCAATCTTCCCCTCGGGTTGCGAGGGAAAGCTGGGGGTTGCGCTCGAGTCACTGCAGGGCCGAAGAGACCTCACCTAGGCGTGTGTCCGGGACCTCATATTCCTCTCCAGGGAAGGCAGGGATCTCGGGGTTGCATTCCAGGCTCCCCCGGGGAGTCAGGTCTCGTCTCGAGGGGAAGCCAAGGACTCCGCTCTCCTCTCGAGTCGCGACGCGGGTCTCTTGGAGCCCCCTGAGCGGCCTCAAGGGAGTCCAGCCTCCTCTTCCGTTTGGAGAGAGCACCCGGGATTGCTCTCCAGGCCACGCAGGAAAAGAAGGCCCTCAGCTCGCGAGGACGGGGGCGTCTCAGGGGTTTCCTCGAGCTGCGGCGCCCATGGGGGTTTTCTCGCGAGGCACGACGAGGATCTCAGAGAGCCTCTCGTGCGGCGCCAGGGAAGTCAGGTCTCCATGCGCGTGGCGAGGGGGAGCGCGTCCTGGCTCTCGAGTCACGGGAGGGGACTAGGGCCTCGAGACGCGTTGAAGAAGGACTCTCGAGGTCTTCCTCGGGGGGCGGCGGGAAACCCTCGTGTCCCTCGCCTTCTGCCGGGGACCTTAGGGAACGTCCCAGGGTGCCTCTGAGAGGCGAGGGATCCTGTGGAGGTGGCGGGGCCCCTCGGGACTCCGCTGGGTCTGGCGCAACGGAAGAGGGCCTCACCTCGAGGGGAGGCAGGAACCTCAGGCTTCCTCTCCGTTTCGGACTCCGACCGCAGGGTCCCTGCAGAGTTGGGACAGGAGAGTCAGGCCTCGTCTTGTCTGAGGAAGGGAACCCCGCTGGCCTCTCGAGTTGCTCAGGGGGTCTCAGGCCCCTCGTCGAGCTGTGTGTGGAACCCGCGGGTCTTTGCGGACGATGCACGGGGGTGGCAGTGCCCCTTCGTGTTGTGCCTTCACCCACAGGGTTGCCTTCGAAGAGGGGTCCGGGCCTCGGGTCTCTTTCAAGGGCGGACCGGGGAATCGGGGGCGTTCGGCATGTGGCCCCACCCACGTGGCTCATCTCGAATTTCCTCGTGAGACCGGCCTCATCCTGAGGTGCGCCGGGAAGGCCGGGAACCCCTTCCAGACCACGCAGGGGAATCGCCTCTCCTGTCGCGATCAGGAGGGGAGAAGGGGCTCAGAGGAAGCGGTGCCGGGACCCTCGGTGTTCCCCTCTGGGGAACCCGGCGTGTCGGGGGACTTTTGGGGGTCGCAGGAAGGCTGTCAGGGACCGTTTCGCCCTTCAGGGCGGAACAGGGGACTTCCCTTGAGACGCCGTGGCGGGCAAGGGCCTCATCTTGCCAAGAGGTGGGAACCACGTGGTTTTTCTCGAGTTGCGGCGGGATTCTCGAGTTACGACGGGGATCTCAGCCTTCCCCTTGGGTTGGCCCTGGGAAGCCCAATCTTCCCCTCGAATTGCGAGGGAAAGATGGGGGTTGCGCTCGAGTCACTGCAGGGCCAAAGAGACCTCACCTAGGCGTGTGTCCGGGACCTAATATTCCTCTCCAGGGAAGGCAGGGATCTCGGGGTTGCATTCCAGGCTCCTCCGGGGAGTCTGGCCTCGTCTCGAGAGGAAGCCAAGGACTCCGCTCTCCTCTCGAGTCGCGACGCGGGTCTCTTGGAGCCCCCTGAGCGGCCTTAAGGGAGTCCAGCCTCCTCTTCCGTTTGGAGAGAGGACCCGGGATTGCTCTCCAGGCCATGCAGGAAGAGAAGGCCCTCAGCTCGCGAGGACGGGGGCGTCTAAGGGGTTTTCTCGAGCTGCGGCGCCCGTGGGGGTTTTCTCCCGAGGCACGACGAGGATCTCAGGGAGCCTCTCGTGCGGCGCCAGGGAAGTCAGGTCTCCATGCGCGTGGAGAGGGGGAGCGCGTCCTGGCTCTCGAGTCACGGGAGGGGACTAGGGCCTCGAGACGCGTTGAAGAAGGACTCTCGAGGTCTTTCGCGGGGGGCGGCGGGAAACCCTCGTGTCCCTCGCCTTCTGCCGGGGACCTTAGGGAACTTCCCAGGGTGCCTCTGAGAGGCGAGGGATCCTGTGGAGGTGGCGGGGCCCCTCGGGACTCCGCTGGGTCTGGCGCAACGGAAGAGGGCCTCACCTCGAGGGGAGGCAGGAACCTCAGGCTTCCTCTCCGTTTCGGACTCCGCCCGCAGGGTCCCTGCAGAGTTGGGACAGGAGAGTCAGGCCTCGTCTTGTCTGAGGAAGGGAACCCCGCTGGCCTCTCGAGTTGCTCAGGGGGTCTCAGGCCCCTCGTCGAGCTGTGTGTGGAACCCGCGGGTCTTTGCGGACGATGCACGGGGGTGGCAGTGCCCCTTCGTGTTGTGCCTTCCCCCACAGGGTTGCCTTCGAAGAGGGGTCCGGGCCTCGGGTCCTTCTCAAGGGCGGACCGGGGAATCGGGGGCGTTTGGAATGTGGCCCCACCCACGTGGCTCTTCTCGAATTTCCTCGTGAGACCGGCCTCATCCTGAGGTGCGCCGGGAAGGCCGGGAACCCCTTTCAGACAACGCAGGGGAATCGCCTCTCCTGTCGCGATCAGGAGGGGAGAAGGGGCTCAGAGGAAGCGGTGCCGGGACCCTCGGTGTTCCCCTCTGGGGAACCCGGCGTGTCGGGGGACTTTTGGGGGTCGCAGGAAGGCTGTCAGGGACCGTTTCGCCCTTCAGGGCGGAACAGGGGACTTCCCTTGAGACGCCGTGGCGGGCAAGGGCCTCATCTTGCCAAGAGATGGGAACCACGTGGTTTTTCTCGAGTTGCGGCGGGATTCTCGAGTTACGACGGGGATCTCAGCCTTCCCCTTGGGTTGGCCCTGGGAAGCCCAATCTTCCCCTCGCGTTGCGAGGGAAAGCTGGGGGTTGCGCTCGAGTCACTGCAGGGCCGAAGAGACCTCACCTAGGCCTGTGTCCGGGACCTAATATTCCTCTTCAGGGAAGGCAGGGATCTCGGGGTTGCATTCCAGGCTCCCCCGGGGAGTCAGGCCTCGTCTCGAGGGGAAGCCAAGGACTCCGCTCTCCTCTCGAGTCGCGACGCGGGTCTCTTGGAGCACCCTGAGCGGCCTCAAGGGAGTCCAGCCTCCTCTTCCGTTTGGAGAGAGGACCCGGGATTGCTCTCCAGGCCATGCAGGAAGAGAAGGCCCTCACCTCGCGAGGACGGGGGCGGCTCAGGGGTTTCCTCGAGCTGCGGCGCCCGTGGGGGTTTTCTCCCGAGGCACGACGAGGATCTCAGGGAGCCTCTCGTGCGGCGCCAGGGAAGTCAGGTCTCCATGCGCGTGGCGAGGGGGAGCGCGTCCTGGCTCTCGAGTCACGGGAGGGGACTAGGGCCTCGAGACGCGTTGAAGAATGTCTCTCGAGGTCTTTCTCGGGGGGCGGCGGGAAACCCTCGTGTCCCTCGCCTTCTGCCGGGGACCTTAGGGAACTTCCCAGGGTGCCTCTGAGAGGCGAGGGATCCTGTGGTGGTGGCGGGGCCCCTCGGGACTCCGCTGGGTCTGGCGCAACGGAAGAGGGCCTCACCTCGAGGGGAGGCAGGAACCTCAGGCTTCCTCTCCGTTTCGGACTCCGACCGCAGGGTCCCTGCAGAGTTGGGACAGGAGTCAGGCCTCGTCTTGTCTGAGGAAGGGAACCCCGCTGGCCTCTCGAGTTGCTCAGGGGGTCTCAGGCCCCTCGTCGAGCTGTGTGTGGAACCCGCGGGTCTTTGCGGACGATGCACGGGGGTGGCAGTGCCCCTTCGTGTTGTGCCTTCACCCACAGGGTTGCCTTCGAAGAGGGGTCCGGGCCTCGGGTCCTTCTCAAGGGCGGACCGGGGAACCGGGGGCGTTCAGCATGTGGCCCCACCCACGTGGCTCGTCTCGAATTTCCTCGTGAGACCGGCCTCATCCTGAGGTGCGCCGGGAAGGCCGGGAACCCCTTCCAGACCACGCAGGGGAATCGCCTCTCCTGTCGCGATCAGGAGGGGAGAAGGGGCACATAGGAAGCGGTGCCGGGACCCTCGGTGTTCCCCTTGAGGGAACCCGGCGTGTCGGGGGACTTTTAGGGGTCGCAGGAAGGCTGTCAGGGACCGTTTCGCCCTTCAGGGCGGAACAGGGGACTTCCCTTGAGACGCCGCGGCGGGCAAGGGCCTCATCTTGCCAAGAGGTGGGAACCACGTGGTTTTTCTCGAGTTGCGGCGGGATTCTCGAGTTACGACGGGGATCTCAGCCTTCCCCTTGGGTTGGCCCTGGGAAGCCCAATCTTCCCCTCGGGTTGCGAGGGAAAGCTGGGGGTTGCGCTCCAGTCACTGCAGGGCCGAAGAGACCTCACCTAGGCGTGTGTCCGGGACCTAATATTCCTCTCCAGGGAAGGCAGGGATCTCGGGGTTGCATTCCAGGCTCCCCCGTGGAGTCAGGCCTCGTCTCGAGGGGAAGCCAAGGACTCCGCTCTCCTCTCGAGTCGCGACGAGGGTCTCTTGGAGCCCCCTGAGCGGCCTCAAGGGAGTCCAGCCTCCTCTTCCGTTTGGAGAGAGGACCCGGGATTGCTCTCCAGGCCATGCAGGAGGAGAAGGCCCTCAGCTCGCGAGGACGGGGGCGTCTCAGGGGTTTCCTCGAGCTGCGGCGCCCGTGGGGGTTTTCTCCCGAGGCACGACGAGGATCTCAGGGAGCCTCTCGTGCGGCGCCAGGGAAGTCAGGTCTCCATGCGCGTGGCGAGGGGGACCGCGTCCTGGCTCTCGAGTCACGGGAGGGGACTAGGGCCTCAAGACGCGTTGAAGAAGGACTCTCGAGGTCTTTCTCGGGGGGCGGCGGGAAACCCTCGTGTCCCTCGCCTTCTGCCGGGGACCTTAGGGAACTTCCCAGGGTGCCTCTGAGAGGCGAGGGATCCTGTGGAGGTGGCGGGGCCCCTCGGGACTCCGCTGGGTCTGGCGCAACGGAAGAGGGCCTCACCTCGAGGGGAGGCAGGAACCTCAGGCTTCCTCTCCGTTTCGGACTCCGACCGCAGGGTCCCTGCAGAGTTGGGACAGGAGAGTCAGGCCTCGTCTTGTCTGAGGAAGGGAACCCCGCTGGCCTCTCGAGTTGCTCAGGGGGTCTCAGGCCCCTCGTCGAGCTGTGTGTGGAACCCGCGGGTCTTTGCGGACGATGCCCGGGGGTGGCAGTGCCCCTTCGTGTTGTGCCTTCACCCACAGGGTTGCCTTCGAAGAGGGGTCCGGGCCTCGGGTCCTTCTCAAGGGCGGACCGGGGAATCGGGGGCGTTCGTGGCTCGTCTCGAATTTCCTCGTGAGACCGGCCTCATCCTGAGGTGCGCCGGGAAGGCCGGGAACCCCTTCCAGACCACGCAGGGGAATCGCCTCTCCTGTCGCGATCAGGAGGGGAGAAGGGGCTCAGAGGAAGCGGTGCCGGGACCCTCGGTGTTCCACTCTGGGGAACCCGGCGTGTCGGGGGACTTTTGGGGGTCGCAGGAAGGCTGTCAGGGACCGTTTCGCCCTTCAGGGCGGAACAGGGGACTTCCCTTGAGACGCCGTGGCGGGCAAGGGCCTCCTCTTGCCAAGAGGTGGGAACCACGTGGTTTTTCTCGAGTTGCGGCGGGATACTCGAGTTACGACGGGGATCTCAGCCTTCCCCTTGGGTTGGCCCTGGGAAGCCCAATCCTCCCCTCGGGTTGCGAGGGAAAGCTGGGGGTTGCGCTCGAGTCACTGCAGGGCCGAAGAGACCTCACCTAGGCGTGTGTCCGGGACCTCATATTCCTCTCCAGGGAAGGCAGGGATCTCGGGGTTGCATTCCAGGCTCCCCCGGGGAGTCAGGCCTTGTATCGAGGGGAAGCCAAGGACTCCGCTCTTCTCTCGAGTCGCGACGCGGGTCTCCTGGAGCCCCCTGAGCGGCCTCAAGGGAGTCCAGCCTCCTCTTCCGTTTGGAGAGAGGACTCGGGATTGCTCTCCAGGCCATGCAGGAAAAGAAGGCCCTCAGCTCGCGAGGACGGGGGCGTCTCAGGGGTTTCCTCGAGCTGCGGCGCCCGTGGGGGTTTTCTCCCGAGGCACGACGAGGATCTCAGGGAGCCTCTCGTGCGGGCCAGGGAAGTCAGATCTCCATGCGTGTGGCGAGGGGGAGCGCGTCCTAGCTCTCGAGTCACGGGAGGGGACTAGGGCCTCGAGACGCGTTGAAGAAGGACTCTCGAGGTCTTTCTCGGGGGGCGGCGGGAAACCCTCGTGTCCCTCGCCTTCTGCCGGGGACCTTAGGGAACTTCCCAGGGTGCCTCTGAGACGAGGGATCCTGTGGAGGTGGCGGGGCCCCTCGGGACTCCGCTGGGTCTGGCGCAACGGAAGAGGGCCTCACCTCGAGGGGAGGCAGGCACCTCAGGCTTCCTCTCCGTTTCGGACTCCGACCGCAGGGTCCCTGCAGAGTTGGGACAGGAGAGTCAGGCCTCGTCTTGTCTGAGGAAGGGAACCCCGCTGGCCTCTCGAGTTGCTCAGGGGGTCTCAGGACCCTCGTCGAGCTGTGTGTGGAACCCGCGGGTCTTTGCGGACGATGCACGGGGGTGGCAGTGCCCCTTCGTGTTGTGCCTTCACCCACAGGGTTGCCTTCGAAGAGGGGTCCGGGCCTCGGGTCCTTCTCAAGGGCGGACCGGGGAATCGGGGGGCGTTCGGCATGTGGCCCCACCCACGTGGCTCGTCTCGAATTTCCTCGTGAGACCGGCCTGATCCTGAGGTGCGCCGGGAAGGCCGGGAACCCCTTCCAGGCCACGCAGGGGAATCGCCTCTCCTGTCGCGATCAGGAGGGGAGAAGGGGCTCAGAGGAAGCGGTTCCGGGACCCTCGGTGTTCCCCTCTGGGGAACCCAGCGTGTCGGGGGACTTTTGGGGGTCGCAAGAAGGCTGTCAGGGACCGTTTCGCCCTTCAGGGCGGAACAGGGGACTTCCCTTGAGACGCCGTGGCGGGCAAGGGCCTCCTCTTGCCAAGAGGTGGGAACCACGTGGTTTTTCTCGAGTTGCGGCGGGATTCTCGAGTTACGACGGGAATTTCAGCCTTCCCCTTGGGTTGGCCCTGGGAAGCCCAATCTTCCCCTCGGGTTCCGAGGGAAAGCTGGGGGTTGCGCTCGAGTCACTGCAGGGCCGAAGAGACCTCACCTAGGCGTGTGTCCGGGACCTAATATTCCTCTCCAGGGAAGGCAGGGATCTCGGGGTTGCATTCCAGGCTCCTCCGGGGAGTCTGGCCTCGTCTCGAGAGGAAGCCAAGGACTCCGCTCTCCTCTCGAGTCGCGACGCGGGTCTCTTGGAGCCCCCTGAGCGGCCTTAAGGGAGTCCAGCCTCCTCTTCCGTTTGGAGAGAGGACCCGGGATTGCTCTCCAGGCCATGCAGGAAGAGAAGGCCCTCAGCTCGCGAGGACGGGGGCGTCTCAGGGGTTTCCTCGAGCTGCGGCGCCCGTGGGGGTTTTCTCCCGAGGCACGACGAGGATCTCAGGGAGCCTCTCGTGCGGCGCCAGGGAAGTCAGGTCTCCATGCGCGTGGAGAGGGGGAGCGCGTCCTGGCTCTCGAGTCACGGGAGGGGACTAGGGCCTCGAGACGCGTTGAAGAAGGACTCTCGAGGTCTTTCGCGGGGGGCGGAGGGAAACCCTCGTGTCCCTCGCCTTCTGCCGGGGACCTTAGGGAACTTCCCAGGGTGCCTCTGAGAGGCGAGGGATCCTGTGGAGGTGGCGGGGCCCCTCGGGACTCCGCTGGGTCTGGCGCAACGGAAGAGGGCCTCACCTCGAGGGGAGGCAGGAACCTCAGGCTTCCTCTCCGTTTCGGACTCCGCCCGCAGGGTCCCTGCAGAGTTGGGACAGGAGAGTCAGGCCTCGTCTTGTCTGAGGAAGGGAACCCCGCTGGCCTCTCGAGTTGCTCAGGGGGTCTCAGGCCCCTCGTCGAGCTGTGTGTGGAACCCGCGGGTCTTTGCGGACGATGCACGGGGGTGGCAGTGCCCCTTCGTGTTGTGCCTTCCCCCACAGGGTTGCCTTCGAAGAGGGGTCCGGGCCTCGGGTCCTTCTCAAGGGCGGACCGGGGAATCGGGGGCGTTTGGCATGTGGCCCCACCCACGTGGCTCTTCTCGAATTTCCTCGTGAGACCGGCCTCATCCTGAGGTGCGCCGGGAAGGCCGGGAACCCCTTTCAGACAACGCAGGGGAATCGCCTCTCCTGTCGCGATCAGGAGGGGAGAAGGGGCTCAGAGGAAGCGGTGCCGGGACCCTCGGTGTTCCCCTCTGGGGAACCCGGCGTGTCGGGGGACTTTTGGGGGTCGCAGGAAGGCTGTCAGGGACCGTTTCGCCCTTCAGGGCGGAACAGGGGACTTCCCTTGAGACGCCGTGGCGGGCAAGGGCCTCATCTTGCCAAGAGGTGGGAACCACGTGGTTTTTCTCGAGTTGCGGCGGGATTCTCGAGTTACGACGGGGATCTCAGCCTTCCCCTTGGGTTGGCCCTGGGAAGCCCAATCTTCCCCTCGCGTTGCGAGGGAAAGCTGGGGGTTGCGCTCGAGTCACTGCAGGGCCGAAGAGACCTCACCTAGGCCTGTGTCCGGGACCTAATATTCCTCTTCAGGGAAGGCAGGCATCTCGGGGTTGCATTCCAGGCTCCCCCGGGGAGTCAGGCCTCGTCTCGAGGGGAAGCCAAGGACTCCGCTCCCCTCTCGAGTCGCGACGCGGGTCTCTTGGAGCACCCTGAGCGGCCTCAAGGGAGTCCAGCCTCCTCTTCCGTTTGGAGAGAGGACCCGGGATTGCTCTCCAGGCCATGCAGGAAGAGAAGGCCCTCAGCTCGCGAGGACGGGGGCGTCTCAGGGGTTTCCTCGAGCTGCGGCGCCCGTGGGGGTTTTCTCCCGAGGCACGACGAGGATCTCAGGGAGCCTCTCGTGCGGCGCCAGGGAAGTCAGGTCTCCATGCGCGTGGCGAGGGGGAGCGCGTCCTGGCTCTCGAGTCACGGGAGGGGACTAGGGCCTCGAGACGCGTTGAAGAATGTCTCTCGAGGTCTTTCTCGGGGGGCGGCGGGAAACCCTCGTGTCCCTCGCCTTCTGCCGGGGACCTTAGGGAACTTCCCAGGGTGCCTCTGAGAGGCGAGGGATCCTGTGGTGGTGGCGGGGCCCCTCGGGACTCCGCTGGGTCTGGCGCAACGGAAGAGGGCCTCACCTCGAGGGGAGGCAGGAACCTCAGGCTTCCTCTCCGTTTCGGACTTCGACCGCAGGGTCCCTGCAGAGTTGGGACAGGAGTCAGGCCTCGTCTTGTCTGAGGAAGGGAACCCCGCTGGCCTCTCGAGTTGCTCAGGGGGTCTCAGGCCCCTCGTCGAGCTGTGTGTGGAACCCGCGGGTCTTTGCGGACGATGCACGGGGGTGGCAGTGCCCCTTCGTGTTGTGCCTTCACCCACAGGGTTGCCTTCGAAGAGGGGTCCGGGCCTCGGGTCCTTCTCAAGGGCGGACCGGGGAATCGGGGGCGTTCAGCATGTGGCCCCACCCACGTGGCTCGTCTCGAATTTCCTCGTGAGACCGGCCTCATCCTGAGGTGCGCCGGGAAGGCCGGGAACCCCTTCCAGACCACGCAGGGGAATCGCCTCTCCTGTCGCGATCAGGAGGGGAGAAGGGGCTCAGAGGAAGCGGTGCCGGGACCCTCGGTGTTCCCCTCGAGGGAACCCGGCGTGTCGGGGGACTTTTGGGGGTCGCAGGAAGGCTGTCAGGGACCGTTTCGCCCTTCAGGGCGGAACAGGGGACTTCCCTTGAGACGCCGTGGCGGGCAAGGGCCTCCTCTTGCCAAGAGGTGGGAACCACGTGGTTTTTCTCGAGTTGCGGCGGGATTCTCGAGTTACGACGGGGATCTCAGCCTTCCCCTTGGGTTGGCCCTGGGAAGCCCAATCTTCCCCTCGGGTTGCGAGGGAAAGCTGGGGGTTGCGCTCGAGTCACTGCAGGGCCGAAGAGACCTCACCTAGGCGCGTGTCCGGGACCTAATATTCCTCTCCAGGGAAGGCAGGGATCTCGGGGTTGCATTCCAGGCTCCCCCGGGGAGTCAGGCCTCGTCTCGAGGGGAAGCCAAGGACTCCGCTCTCCTCTCGAGTCGCGACGCGGGTCTCTTGGAGCCCCCTGAGCGGCCTCAAGGGAGTCCAGCCTCCTCTTCCGTTTGGAGAGAGGACCCGGGATTGCTCTCCAGGCCATGCAGGAAGAGAAGGCCCTCAGCTCGCGAGGACAGGGGCTTCTCAGGGGTTTCCTCGAGCTGCGGCGCCCGTGGGGGTTTTCTCCCGAGGCACGACGAGGATCTCAGGGAGCCTCTCGTGCGGCGCCAGGGAAGTCAGGTCTCCATGCGCGTGGCGAGGGGGACCGCGTCCTGGCTCTCGAGTCACGGGAGGGGACTAGGGCCTCAAGACGCGTTGAAGAAGGACTCTCGAGGTCTTTCTCGGGGGGCGGCGGGAAACCCTCGTGTCCCTCGCCTTCTGCCGGGGACCTTAGGGAACTTCCCAGGGTGCCTCTGAGAGGCGAGGGATCCTGTGGAGGTGGCGGGGCCCCTCGGGACTCCGCTGGGTCTGGCGCAACGGAAGAGGGCCTCACCTCGAGGGGAGGCAGGAACCTCAGGCTTCCTCTCCGTTTCGGACTCCGACCGCAGGGTCCCTGCAGAGTTGGGACAGGAGAGTCAGGCCTCGTCTTGTCTGAGGAAGGGAACCCCGCTGGCCTCTCGAGTTGCTCAGGGGGTCTCAGGCCCCTCGTCGAGCTGTGTGTGGAACCCGCGGGTCTTTGCGGACGATGCACGGGGGTGGCAGTGCCCCTTCGTGTTGTGCCTTCACCCACAGGGTTGCCTTCGAAGAGGGGTCCGGGCCTCGGGTCCTTCTCAAGGGCGGACCGGGGAATCGGGGGCGTTCGTGGCTCGTCTCGAATTTCCTCGTGAGACCGGCCTCATCCTGAGGTGCGCCGGGAAGGCCGGGAACCCCTTCCAGACCACGCAGGGGAATCGCCTCTCCTGTCGCGATCAGGAGGGGAGAAGGGGCTCAGAGGAAGCGGTGCCGGGACCCTCGGTGTTCCACTCTGGGGAACCCGGCGTGTCGGGGGACTTTTGGGGGTCGCAGGAAGGCTGTCAGGGACCGTTTCGCCCTTCAGGGCGGAACAGGGGACTTCCCTTGAGACGCCGTGGCGGGCAAGGGCCTCCTCTTGCCAAGAGGTGGGAACCACGTGGTTTTTCTCGAGTTGCGGCGGGATACTCGAGTTACGACGGGGATCTCAGCCTTCCCCTTGGGTTGGCCCTGGGAAGCCCAATCCTCCCCTCGGGTTGCGAGGGAAAGCTGGGGGTTGCGCTCGAGTCACTGCAGGGCCGAAGAGACCTCACCTAGGCGTGTGTCCGGGACCTCATATTCCTCTCCAGGGAAGGCAGGGATCTCGGGGTTGCATTCCAGGCTCCCCCGGGGAGTCAGGCCTTGTATCGAGGGGAAGCCAAGGACTCCGCTCTTCTCTCGAGTCGCGACGCGGGTCTCCTGGAGCCCCCTGAGCGGCCTCAAGGGAGTCCAGCCTCCTCTTCCGTTTGGAGAGAGGACTCGGGATTGCTCTCCAGGCCATGCAGGAAAAGAAGGCCCTCAGCTCGCGAGGACGGGGGCGTCTCAGGGGTTTCCTCGAGCTGCGGCGCCCGTGGGGGTTTTCTCCCGAGGCACGACGAGGATCTCAGGGAGCCTCTCGTGCGGGCCAGGGAAGTCAGATCTCCATGCGTGTGGCGAGGGGGAGCGCGTCCTAGCTCTCGAGTCACGGGAGGGGACTAGGGCCTCGAGACGCGTTGAAGAAGGACTCTCGAGGTCTTTCTCGGGGGGCGGCGGGAAACCCTCGTGTCCCTCGCCTTCTGCCGGGGACCTTAGGGAACTTCCCAGGGTGCCTCTGAGAGGCGAGGGATCCTGTGGAGGTGGCGGGGCCCCTCGGGACTCCGCTGGGTCTGGCGCAACGGAAGAGGGCCTCACCTCGAGGGGAGGCAGGCACCTCAGGCTTCCTCTCCGTTTCGGACTCCGACCGCAGGGTCCCTGCAGAGTTGGGACAGGAGAGTCAGGCCTCGTCTTGTCTGAGGAAGGGAACCCCGCTGGCCTCTCGAGTTGCTCAGGGGGTCTCAGGCCCCTCGTCGAGCTGTGTGTGGAACCCGCGGGTCTTTGCGGACGATGCACGGGGGTGGCAGTGCCCCTTCGTGTTGTGCCTTCACCCACAGGGTTGCCTTCGAAGAGGGGTCCGGGCCTCGGGTCCTTCTCAAGGGCGGACCGGGGAATCGGGGGGCGTTCGGCATGTGGCCCCACCCACGTGGCTCGTCTCGAATTTCCTCGTGAGACCGGCCTGATCCTGAGGTGCGCCGGGAAGGCCGGGAACCCCTTCCAGGCCACGCAGGGGAATCGCCTCTCCTGTCGCGATCAGGAGGGGAGAAGGGGCTCAGAGGAAGCGGTTCCGGGACCCTCGGTGTTCCCCTCTGAGGAACCCAGCGTGTCGGGGGACTTTTGGGGGTCGCAAGAAGGCTGTCAGGGACCGTTTCGCCCTTCAGGGCGGAACAGGGGACTTCCCTTGAGACGCCGTGGCGGGCAAGGGCCTCCTCTTGCCAAGAGGTGGGAACCACGTGGTTTTTCTCGAGTTCCGGCGGGATTCTCGAGTTACGACGGGAATTTCAGCCTTCCCCTTGGGTTGGCCCTGGGAAGCCCAATCTTCCCCTCGGGTTCCGAGGGAAAGCTGGGGGTTGCGCTCGAGTCACTGCAGGGCCGAAGAGACCTCACCTAGGCGTGTGTCCGGGACCTAATATTCCTCTCCAGGGAAGGCAGGGATCTCGGGGTTGCATTCCAGGCTCCTCCGGGGAGTCTGGCCTCGTCTCGAGAGGAAGCCAAGGACTCCGCTCTCCTCTCGAGTCGCGACGCGGGTCTCTTGGAGCCCCCTGAGCGGCCTTAAGGGAGTCCAGCCTCCTCTTCCGTTTGGAGAGAGGACCCGGGATTGCTCTCCAGGCCATGCAGGAAGAGAAGGCCCTCAGCTCGCGATGACGGGGGCGTCTCAGGGGTTTCCTCGAGCTGCGGCGCCCGTGGGGGTTTTCTCCCGAGGCACGACGAGGATCTCAGGGAGCCTCTCGTGCGGCGCCAGGGAAGTCAGGTCCCCATGCGCGTGGAGAGGGGGAGCGCGTCCTGGCTCTCGAGTCACGGGAGGGGACTAGGGCCTCGAGACGCGTTGAAGAAGGACTCTCGAGGTCTTTCGCGGGGGGCGGCGGGAAACCCTCGTGTCCCTCGCCTTCTGCCGGGGACCTTAGGGAACTTCCCAGGGTGCCTCTGAGAGGCGAGGGATCCTGTGGAGGTGGCGGGGCCCCTCGGGACTCCGCTGGGTCTGGCGCAACGGAAGAGGGCCTCACCTCGAGGGGAGGCAGGAACCTCAGGCTTCCTCTCCGTTTCGGACTCCGCCCGCAGGGTCCCTGCAGAGTTGGGACAGGAGAGTCAGGCCTCGTCTTGTCTGAGGAAGGGAACCCCGCTGGCCTCTCGAGTTGCTCAGGGGGTCTCAGGCCCCTCGTCGAGCTGTGTGTGGAACCCGCGGGTCTTTGCGGACGATGCACGGGGGTGGCAGTGCCCCTTCGTGTTGTGCCTTCCCCCACAGGGTTGCCTTCGAAGAGGGGTCCGGGCCTCGGGTCCTTCTCAAGGGCGGACCGGGGAATCGGGGGCGTTTGGCATGTGGCCCCACCCACGTGGCTCTTCTCGAATTTCCTCGTGAGACCGGCCTCATCCTGAGGTGCGCCGGGAAGGCCGGGAACCCCTTTCAGACAACGCAGGGGAATCGCCTCTCCTGTCGCGATCAGGAGGGGAGAAGGGGCTCAGAGGAAGCGGTGCCGGGACCCTCGGTGTTCCCCTCTGGGGAACCCGGCGTGTCGGGGGACTTTTGGGGGTCGCAGGAAGGCTGTCAGGGACCGTTTCGCCCTTCAGGGCGGAACAGGGGACTTCCCTTGAGACGCCGTGGCGGGCAAGGGCCTCATCTTGCCAAGAGGTGGGAACCACGTGGTTTTTCTCGAGTTGCGGCGGGATTCTCGAGTTACGACGGGGATCTCAGCCTTCCCCTTGGGTTGGCCCTGGGAAGCCCAATCTTCCCCTCGCGTTGCGAGGGAAAGCTGGGGGTTGCGCTCGAGTCACTGCAGGGCCGAAGAGACCTCACCTAGGCCTGTGTCCGGGACCTAATATTCCTCTTCAGGGAAGGCAGGCATCTCGGGGTTGCATTCCAGGCTCCCCCGGGGAGTCAGGCCTCGTCTCGAGGGGAAGCCAAGGACTCCGCTCTCCTCTCGAGTCGCGACGCGGGTCTCTTGGAGCACCCTGAGCGGCCTCAAGGGAGTCCAGCCTCCTCTTCCGTTTGGAGAGAGGACCCGGGATTGCTCTCCAGGCCATGCAGGAAGAGAAGGCCCTCACCTCGCGAGGACGGGGGCGGCTCAGGGGTTTCCTCGAGCTGCGGCGCCCGTGGGGGTTTTCTCCCGAGGCACGACGAGGATCTCAGGGAGCCTCTCGTGCGGCGCCAGGGAAGTCAGGTCTCCATGCGCGTGGCGAGGGGGAGCGCGTCCTGGCTCTCGAGTCACGGGAGGGGACTAGGGCCTCGAGACGCGTTGAAGAATGTCTCTCGAGGTCTTTCTCGGGGGGCGGCGGGAAACCCTCGTGTCCCTCGCCTTCTGCCGGGGACCTTAGGGAACTTCCCAGGGTGCCTCTGAGAGGCGAGGGATCCTGTGGTGGTGGCGGGGCCCCTCGGGACTCCGCTGGGTCTGGCGCAACGGAAGAGGGCCTCACCTCGAGGGGAGGCAGGAACCTCAGGCTTCCTCTCCGTTTCGGACTTCGACCGCAGGGTCCCTGCAGAGTTGGGACAGGAGTCAGGCCTCGTCTTGTCTGAGGAAGGGAACCCCGCTGGCCTCTCGAGTTGCTCAGGGGGTCTCAGGCCCCTCGTCGAGCTGTGTGTGGAACCCGCGGGTCTTTGCGGACGATGCACGGGGGTGGCAGTGCCCCTTCGTGTTGTGCCTTCACCCACAGGGTTGCCTTCGAAGAGGGGTCCGGGCCTCGGGTCCTTCTCAAGGGCGGACCGGGAAATCGGGGGCGTTCAGCATGTGGCCCCACCCACGTGGCTCGTCTCGAATTTCCTCGTGAGACCGGCCTCATCCTGAGGTGCGCCGGGAAGGCCGGGAACCCCTTCCAGACCACGCAGGGGAATCGCCTCTCCTGTCGCGATCAGGAGGGGAGAAGGGGCTCAGAGGAAGCGGTGCCGGGACCCTCGGTGTTCCCCTCGAGGGAACCCGGCGTGTCGGGGGACTTTTGGGGGTCGCAGGAAGGCTGTCAGGGACCGTTTCGCCCTTCAGGGCGGAACAGGGGACTTCCCTTGAGACGCCGTGGCGGGCAAGGGCCTCCTCTTGCCAAGAGGTGGGAACCACGTGGTTTTTCTCGAGTTGCGGCGGGATTCTCGAGTTACGACGGGGATCTCAGCCTTCCCCTTGGGTTGGCCCTGGGAAGCCCAATCTTCCCCTCGGGTTGCGAGGGAAAGCTGGGGGTTGCGCTCGAGTCACTGCAGGGCCGAAGAGACCTCACCTAGGCGCGTGTCCGGGACCTAATATTCCTCTCCAGGGAAGGCAGGGATCTCGGGGTTGCATTTCAGGCTCCCCCGGGGAGTCAGGCCTCGTCTCGAGGGGAAGCCAAGGACTCCGCTCTCCTCTCGAGTCGCGACGCGGGTCTCTTGGAGCCCCCTGAGCGGCCTCAAGGGAGTCCAGCCTCCTCTTCCGTTTGGAGAGAGGACCCGGGATTGCTCTCCAGGCCATGCAGGAAGAGAAGGCCCTCAGCTCGCGAGGACAGGGGCTTCTCAGGGGTTTCCTCGAGCTGCGGCGCCCGTGGGGGTTTTCTCCCGAGGCACGACGAGGATCTCAGGGAGCCTCTCGTGCGGCACCAGGGAAGTCAGGTCTCCATGCGCGTGGCGAGGGGGAGAGCGTCCTGGCTCTCGAGTCACGGGAGGGGACTAGGGCCTCGAGACGCGTTGAAGAAGGACTCTCGAGGTCTTTCTCGGGGGGCGGCGGGAAACCCTCGTGTCCCTCGCCTTCTGCCGGGGACCTTAGGGAACTTCCCAGGGTGCCTCTGAGAGTCGAGGGATCCTGTGGAGGTGGCGGGGCCCCTCGGGACTCCGCTGGGTCTGGCGCAACGGAAGAGGGCCTCACCTCGAGGGGAGGCAGGAACCTCAGGCTTCCTCTCCGTTTCGGACTCCGACCACAGGGTCCCTGCAGAGTTGGGACAGGAGAGTCAGGCCTCGTCTTGTCTGAGGAAGGGAACCCCGCTGGCCTCTCGAGTTGCTCAGGGGGTCTCAGTCCCCTCGTCGAGCTGTGTGTGGAACCCGCGGGTCTTTGCGGACGATGCACGGGGTTGGCAGTGCCCCTTCGTCTTGTGCCTTCCCCCACAGGGTTGCCTTCGAAGAGGGGTCCGGGCCTCGGGTCCTTCTCAAGGGCGGACCGGGGAATCGGGGGCGTTCGGCATGTGGCCCCACCCACGTGGCTCGTCTCGAATTTCCTCTTGAGACCGGCCTCATCCTGAGGTGCGCCGGGAAGGCCGGGAACCTCTTCCAGATCACGCAGGGGAATCGCCTCTCCTGTCGCGATCAGGAGGGGAGAAGGGGCACATAGGAAGCGGTGCCGGGACCCTCGGTGTTCCCCTTGAGGGAACCCGGCGTGTCGGGGTACTTTTAGGGGTCGCAGGAAGGCTGTCAGGGACCGTTTCGCCCTTCAGGGCGGAACAGGGGACTTCCCTTGAGACGCCGCGGCGGGCAAGGGCCTCATCTTGCCAAGAGGTGGGAACCACGTGGTTTTTCTCGAGTTGCGGCGGGATTCTCGAGTTACGACGGGGATCACAGCCTTCCCCTTGGGTTGGCCCTGGGAAGCCCAATCTTCCCCTCGGGTTGCGAGGGAAAGCTGGGGGTTGCGCTCCAGTCACTGCAGGGCCGAAGAGACCTCACCTAGGCGTGTGTCCGGGACCTAATATTCCTCTCCAGGGAAGGCAGGGATCTCGGGGTTGCATTCCAGGCTCCCCCGTGGAGTCAGGCCTCGTCTCGAGGGGAAGCCAAGGACTCCGCTCTCCTCTCGAGTCGCGACGCGGGTCTCTTGGAGCCCCCTGAGCGGCCTCAAGGGAGTCCAGCCTCCTCTTCCGTTTGGAGAGAGGACCCGGGATTGCTCTCCAGGCCATGCAGGAGGAGAAGGCCCTCAGCTCGCGAGGACGGGGGCGTCTCAGGGGTTTCCTCGAGCTGCGGCGCCCGTGGGGGTTTTCTCCCGAGGCACGACGAGGATCTCAGGGAGCCTCTCGTGCGGCGCCAGGGAAGTCAGGTCTCCATGCGCGTGGCGAGGGGGACCGCGTCCTGGCTCTCGAGTCACGGGAGGGGACTAGGGCCTCGAGACGCGTTGAAGAAGGACTCTCGAGGTCTTTCTCGGGGGGCGGCGGGAAACCCTCGTGTCCCTCGCCTTCTGCCGGGGACCTTAGGGAACTTCCCAGGGTGCCTCTGAGAGGCGAGGGATCCTGTGGAGGTGGCGGGGCCCCTCGGGACTCCGCTGGGTCTGGCGCAACGGAAGAGGGCCTCACCTCGAGGGGAGGCAGGAACCTCAGGCTTCCTCTCCGTTTCGGACTCCGACCGCAGGGTCCCTGCAGAGTTGGGACAGGAGAGTCAGGCCTCGTCTTGTCTGAGGAAGGGAACCCCGCTGGCCTCTCGAGTTGCTCAGGGGGTCTCAGGCCCCTCGTCGAGCTGTGTGTGGAACCCGCGGGTCTTTGCGGACGATGCACGGGGGTGGCAGTGCCCCTTCGTGTTGTGCCTTCACCCACAGGGTTGCCTTCGAAGAGGGGTCCGGGCCTCGGGTCCTTCTCAAGGGCGGACCGGGGAATCGGGGGCGTTCGTGGCTCGTCTCGAATTTCCTCGTGAGACCGGCCTCATCCTGAGGTGCGCCCGGAAGGCCGGGAACCCCTTCCAGACCACGCAGGGGAATCGCCTCTCCTGTCGCGATCAGGAGGGGAGAAGGGGCTCAGAGGAAGCGGTGCCGGGACCCTCGGTGTTCCACTCTGGGGAACCCGGCGTGTCGGGGGACTTTTGGGGGTCGCAGGAAGGCTGTCAGGGACCGTTTCGCCCTTCAGGGCGGAACAGGGGACTTCCCTTGAGACGCCGTGGCGGGCAAGGGCCTCCTCTTGCCAAGAGGTGGGAACCACGTGGTTTTTCTCGAGTTGCGGCGGGATACTCGAGTTACGACGGGGATCTCAGCCTTCCCCTTGGGTTGGCCCTGGGAAGCCCAATCTTCCCCTCGGGTTGCGAGGGAAAGCTGGGGGTTGCGCTCGAGTCACTGCAGGGCCGAAGAGACCTCACCTAGGCGTGTGTCCGGGACCTCATATTCCTCTCCAGGGAAGGCAGGGATCTCGGGGTTGCATTCCAGGCTCCCCCGGGGAGTCAGGCCTTGTATCGAGGGGAAGCCAAGGACTCCGCTCTCCTCTCGAGTCGCGACGCGGGTCTCCTGGAGCCCCCTGAGCGACCTCAAGGGAGTCCAGCCTCCTCTTCCGTTTGGAGAGAGGACTCGGGATTGCTCTCCAGGCCATGCAGGAAAAGAAGGCCCTCAGCTCGCGAGGACGGGGGCGTCTCAGGGGTTTCCTCGAGCTGCGGCGCCCGTGGGGGTTTTCTCCCGAGGCACGACGAGGATCTCAGGGAGCCTCTCGTGCGGGCCAGGGAAGTCAGGTCTCCATGCGTGTGGCGAGGGGGAGCGCGTCCTAGCTCTCGAGTCACGGGAGGGGACTAGGGCCTCGAGACGCGTTGAAGAAGGACTCTCGAGGTCTTTCTCGGGGGGCGGCGGGAAACCCTCGTGTCCCTCGCCTTCTGCCGGGGACCTTAGGGAACTTCCCAGGGTGCCTCTGAGAGGCGAGGGATCCTGTGGAGGTGGCGGGGCCCCTCGGGACTCCGCTGGGTCTGGCGCAACGGAAGAGGGCCTCACCTCGAGGGGAGGCAGGCACCTCAGGCTTCCTCTCCGTTTCGGACTCCGACCGCAGGGTCCCTGCAGAGTTGGGACAGGAGAGTCAGGACTCGTCTTGTCTGAGGAAGGGAACCCCGCTGGCCTCTCGAGTTGCTCAGGGGGTCTCAGGCCCCTCGTCGAGCTGTGTGTGGAACCCGCGGGTCTTTGCGGACGATGCACGGGGGTGGCAGTGCCCCTTCGTGTTGTGCCTTCACCCACAGGGTTGCCTTCGAAGAGGGGTCCGGGCCTCGGGTCCTTCTCAAGGGCGGACCGGGGAATCGGGGGGCGTTCGGCATGTGGCCCCACCCACGTGGCTCGTCTCGAATTTCCTCGTGAGACCGGCCTGATCCTGAGGTGCGCCGGGAAGGCCGGGAACCCCTTCCAGGCCACGCAGGGGAATCGCCTCTCCTGTCGCGATCAGGAGGGGAGAAGGGGCTCAGAGGAAGCGGTTCCGGGACCCTCGGTGTTCCCCTCTAGGGAACCCAGCGTGTCGGGGGACTTTTGGGGGTCGCAAGAAGGCTGTCAGGGACCGTTTCGCCCTTCAGGGCGGAACAGGGGACTTCCCTTGAGACGCCGTGGCGGGCAAGGGCCTCCTCTTGCCAAGAGGTCGGAACCACGTGGTTTTTCTCGAGTTGCGGCGGGATTCTCGAGTTACGACGGGAATTTCAGCCTTCCCCTTGGGTTGGCCCTGGGAAGCCCAATCTTCCCCTCGGGTTGCGAGGGAAAGCTGGGGGTTGCGCTCGAGTCACTGCAGGGCCGAAGAGACCTCACCTAGGCGTGTGTCCGGGACCTAATATTCCTCTCCAGGGAAGGCAGGGATCTCGGGGTTGCATTCCAGGCTCCCCCGGGGAGTCAGGCCTCGTCTCGACGGGAAGCCAAGGACTCCGCTCTCCTCTCGAGTCGCGACGCGGGTCTCTTGGAGCCCCCTGAGCGGCCTCAAGGGAGTCCAGCCTCCTCTTCCGTTTGGAGAGAGGACCCGGGATTGCTCTCCAGGCCATGCAGGAAGAGAAGGCCCTCAGCTCGCGAGGACAGGGGCTTCTCAGGGGTTTCCTCGAGCTGCGGCGCCCGTGGGGGTTTTCTCCCGAGGCACGACGAGGATCTCAGGGAGCCTCTCGTGCGGCGCCAGGGAAGTCAGGTCTCCATGCGCATGGCGAGGGGGAGCACGTCCTGGCTCTCGAGTCACGGGAGGGGACTAGGGCCTCGAGACGCGTTGAAGAAGGACTCTCGAGGTCTTTCTCGGGGGGCGGCGGGAAACCCTCGTTTCCCTCGCCTTCTGCCGGGGACCTTAGGGAACTTGCCAGGGTGCCTCTGAGAGGCGAGGGATCCTGTGGAGGTGGCGGGGCCCCTCGGGACTCCGCTGGGTCTGGCGCAACGGAAGAGGGCCTCACCTCGAGGGGAGGCAGGAACCTCAGGCTTCCTCTCCGTTTCGGACTCCGACCGCAGGGTCCCTGCAGAGTTGGGACAGGAGAGTCAGGCCTCGTCTTGTCTGAGGAAGGGAACCCCGCTGGCCTCTCGAGTTGCTCAGGGGGTCTCAGGCCCCTCGTCGAGCTGTGTGTGGAACCCGCGTGTCTTTGCGGACGATGCACGGGGGTGGCAGTGCCACTTCGTGTTGTGCCTTCACCCACAGGGTTGCCTTCGAAGAGGGGTCCGGGCCTCGGGTCCTTCTCAAGAGCGGACCGGGGAATCGGGGGCGTTCGGCATGTGGCGCCACCCACGTGGCTCGTCTCGAATTTCCTCGTGAGACCGGCCTCACCCTGAGTTGCGCCGGGAAGGCCGGGAACCCCTTCCAGACCACGCAGGGGAATCGCCTCTCCTGTCGTGATCAGGAGGGGAGAAGGGGCTCAGAGGAAGCGGTGCCGGGACCCTCGGTGTTCTCCTCGGGGTCCCCGGCATGTCGGGGAACTTTTGGGGGTCGCAGGTAGGCTGTCAAGGACCGTTTCACCCTTCAGGGCGGAACAGGGGACTTCCCTTGAGACGCCGTCCCGGGCAAGGGCCTCATCTTGCCAAGAGGTGGGAACCACGTGGTATTTCTCGAGTTGCGGCGGGATTCTCGGTTTACGATGGGGATCTCAGCCTTCCTCTTGGGTTGGCCCTGGGAAGCCCAATCTTCCCCTCGAGTTGCGAGGGAAAGCTGGGGGTTGCGCTCGAGTCATTGCAGGGGCCAAGAGACCTCACCTAGGCGTGTGTCCGGGACCTTATATTCCTCTGCAGGGAAGGCGGGGATCTCGGGGTTGCATTCCAGGCTCCCCCGGGGAGTCAGGCCTCGTCTCGAGGGGAAGCCAAGGACTCCGCTCTCCTCTCGAGTCGCGACGCGGATCTCTTGGAGCCCCCTGAGCGGCTTCAAGGGAGTCCAGCCTCCTCTTCAGTTTGGAGAGAGGACTCGTGATTGGTCTCCAGGCCATGCAGGAAAATAAGGCCCTCATCTCGCGATTACCGGGGTGTCTCATGTGTTTCCTCGATCTGCCGCGCCAGTGTGGGTTTCCTCACGAGGTACGATGAGGAACTCATGGAGCCTCTCGTGCAGTGCCAGGTTAGTCAGGTCTCCATGCGCTTGGCGAGGGGAAGCGTGTCATTGCTCTCGAGTCATGGTAGGGGAATCGCGACTCAACACATTTTGAAGCACTCTCGAGGTCTTTCTCGAGTCACGGCAGAAAACCCAGGGGTCCCTCGACTTGCGCCTGTGACCTCAGGGATCTTCTTTTTGTGCCTCTGAGAACTCAGGGATACTTTTGAGTTGGTAGGGGCCTCTCGGGACTCCACTGGGTGTGGTGCAATGGAAGAGGGCCTCATCTCGAGTGGACGCAGGAACCTCAGGCTTCCTCTCCGTTTCTGACTCGGATCCCATGGTCCCTGCAGAATAGGGACAAGAGAGTCACACCTAGTCTTCTGTTGAGGAATGGACCTTCGTTTGCCTTTCGAGTTGTTTACAGGGTGACAGGCCACTTGTCGAAATGTCTGTGGGACCTGCGGGTTTTTCTGGACGATGCACGCGGGTGTCAGTGCCCCTTCGTGTTGTGCCTTCATCCACAGGTTTTCCTTCAAAGAGGTGTGCTGGCATCGGGTTCTTTTCAAGAGTGGACCGTGAAATTGGGGTCTTTCGACATGTGGCACCACCCACGAGGCTATGTCTCGAACTTCCTCATGAGACCGGCCTCATCCTGAGGTGCGCCCGGAAGGTCGGGAACCCCTTGCAGACAGAGAAGGGGAGTCGACCCTGCTGTCGCAATCAGGAGAGGAGAAGGGGCTCAGATGAAGTGGTGCAGGGAACCTCGGTGTTCCCCTTGAGTGAGTCTGGTATGTCGCGGAACTTTTGGGGTCGCATCAAGGGTGCCAAGTACCGTTTCGCACTTCAGGATGGAACGTGGGACTTCTCTTGAGATGCTGTAGCGGACAAAGGGCCTCATCTTGCGATGACGAGGGAAGCACGTGGTTTTTCTCGAGTTGCGGTGGGATTCTCGAGTTACGACGGGGAATTCAGGCTTCCTCTTGTGTTGGCCCAGGAAGTCTAATCTTCCATTCGAGTTGCCAGGGAGAGCTGGGGATTGGGCTCCATTCACTGAAGGGCAAACTAGACCTCATCTAGGCTTGTATCCAGGACTTAATGTTCCTCTCCATAGGCGACAGGGATTTGGGGTTGCATTCCATACTCACCCGGGGAGTCAGGCCTCATCTCGAGGGGAAGCAAAGGACTCCACTCTCTTCTCGAGTCGCGACAGGTATCTCTTGGAGCCCACTGAGTGGTCTTTGCTCTGTAGGAGAGCTCTAGTGTTCATAAGCCTGTACATAAGTGAACACAGACATTCTGTGTGCATGTTGCTGCGTACCCAAAATAGGGCCACAAGGAGCCTCATGCTCTCCATGCGGCGCGGAAGCTGTGCAGCCACGCAGCAGCTGAAGAATCCAACCAATTGCTCTTTTCTTACCTCTGACAGAGCTCGCATTGCCGTAGCCCTTGGCAGTTTGAAAACACTGGACCCTAACCCCTCTCAAAGTAGGCCTGGGTTCTAGTTCGAGTAGAAAGTCAATAGCGGAGCTGAGGACAGGAACGCGGCAGTCATTTATCACACGCTCCTGCAGCCTGCTACTACAGGGACACTAACGCTAGAAGCTAGGAATGTCTTTGCAAGGTGCGCAAAGGACAAGGGAGAACCTCGACCCTGACTCTAGTATTTCAGTCCCCTGAGCAGATCTGAGGTTCTCCCGCTGTAGAAGCTAACCCATTCCTTTCAAATACAGGCTTCCTAACACAGGGCCAGTTGGCTGCTTGCTCTTCCACGAAGCAGGCTTCCTTAACTTGCAAACTGCGAATTCCGCTTAACAGCCTGGAGGAAAATCGCTTCTTGGAAGATTTTTTTCAGAGGCTGTATCCCCGGAGCTGGGGCCAAGCTAGGGGACCCATACTGACAAGGGAAGGCAAAACCACATCCAATGTCTTTGCTCTGGAGGACAGCTTTGGTGAGCCTAAGTCTTTCAGGAATATTTCTGGCTCCAACAGAGTCAAATTCTGTGTGTGAAGCTGCACAGCCAAAATAGGGGAACAGAGAGCCTGATTCTCTCTGTGTAGCTTTGAAGCTGTCATTCAAACAACAGCTTGAGAATCCATACAAAGCTCTCCCTTACTGCTAAGAGAATTCTCATTGCTGTCGTCCTTGACAGTTTGTAGAAATCCGCACCCTAACCCTTCTCCAAGTAGGCCTGGGTCCTAGCTCGGAATAACAGGCAACGGCGGAGCTGAGGCCAGTAAGGCACAAGTGAGGTCTCACACACTCTTGCAGCCTGATCGTCCAGGAGCAGTAAGGCCTCTTTTTCCCTGTAGGAGGCTCGCTTGCCTTGCCTCCTGTGAACTGCATTTCCCAGCCTGGGCGCAAAGCTGTTCCTGGAGATTTTTTCTCAGGGGCTGTTTCCCTGGAGCTGGGTCAGACCTCGGGGGCCCAACTCACAGGGGAAGACAAAACCACATGGACAGGTCTATGCTCTGTAGGAGAGCTCTAGTGAACCTCATCTCTCAGGAACATTCTTGGCTTCTACAGAGACACCTCTGTGCATGAAGCTACACACCCAACATAGTGGCAAAGGGAGTCTGATTCTCTCCGTGGGTGCTGATGCTTTGTGGCAAAGCACCTGCTAAGAATCCATCCGCATAGGCTTCCCTCACCTTGACAGAGGTCTCATTGCTGTAGTCCTTGGCAGTTTGGAAAGAAGCAGACCCTTACCCTTCACCAAGTAGGCCCTTGTCCTTGTTTGAATGGAAAGGCAGTAGCTGAGCTGAGGCCAGTAAGGCGCCAGTCAAGTCTGACATATTCCCGATGCCTGCTCCTTCATGGAAAATAACGTTAGAATCTGGGAATGTCTTTGCAAGGCTGGCAAAGGGCAGTCAGGAACCTCGACCCTGCCTCTGGAATTTCTATCTTCTCAGCACATCTGGCGGTCTCGGTCAGGAGAAACTAACCCATTCCTTGCAAATATAGGCTTCCAAACACAGGCCGGTTGGCTGTCTCTTCTTGCCGAAGGAAGCTTGCTTATCCCACCTCCTGTGAACTCCACTTCCCAGCCTGGGTGATAAGAGGTTCTTGGAGATCTTTTCTCAGAGGCTGTTTCCAAGGAGCAGGGGCTGATCCCAGAGACCCACACGCACAGGGGAAGGGAAAACCGCATGGATAAGTCTTTGCTCTCTAGGAGTGCTCTAGTGAACCTCAGTCTGTGGGGAATGTTCTTGGCTCCAACGGGGACATCTCTGTGTGGGAAGCTGCATTGCCAACATAGAGACACAGAGACCTGATTCTCTCTGTGCAGCTTTGACGCTGTCGTTCAAACAACAAATTGAGAATCCACACAATGCTCTCCCTTACCACTGAGAGAGTTATCATTGCTGTAGCCCTTCGCAGTTTCTGGAAATCGGCACACAAACACTTCTCCAAGTAGGCCTGGGTTCAAGTTCAGATGAACATGCAATAGCGGAGCTGAGGCCAGTAAGGCACCAGTCAGGTGTCACACACTCTGGCAGCCTGCTCCTCCAGGGACAGTAAGGCCTCTATTTCCCTTCAGGAGGCTCGCTTGCCTTACTTCCTGTGAACAGCGTTTCCCAGCCTGGGCGGAAAGCAGTTCCTGGAGATCTTTTCTCAGGGGCTGTTTCCCCGGAGTTGGGGCGGACCTCGGGGACCCAACTCACAGGGGAAGGCAAAACCAAATGGACAGGTCTATGCTCTGTAGGAGATCTCTAGTGAACTGCCGGGGTCCAGCCCCAGCTGATCCAGGGTATTCGAAGCAGAGACGGCGTAGGCGAGGGTCAGGGAACAACTGCTTAATTAAACGTTAATTAAGGATATAAAGAGTAATAAAATGAGGATAGCTCAGTAGGAAAATTCAGTGGAGAAAAGAGGCTGAGTAGCTTGGTTTACGCGGGGGACCAATAAAACTTCAAGACAAGAAGCTTGCACCACTTACGTAGACCGCAGGCGTCCTTCCGTTCTCCCGAAGGAGAGGAGACACTGAGGCCTCCCCGGTCGGATCTTAGAAGCCCAGGCAAAATTAGTAAGCTTGGTGGGTTCCGCGCTCCAGATGGAGACTCAACCAGAGTGAGAGAGAGAGAGAGAGACATGGGGAGACCAGTATTTCGAGAAACTGATCCCAATTCTTTATTTTCCATGGTCTACTTTTATACACTGAGATGTTATGCAAAAGTCACGTGGGGTCAGCAGTCCTGACTTTTATCAAAGTCAGGTGCTTCATACAAAAGTATACAGAGGTCTTAGGGGTGTTACATCATCTTCTGGCCGGGGGGCCTGCTGACAATTTACGACCCTCTCCTTGTGACAGCGGTCAGTCAACCAGGACACTTATTTCTCCAGGGGTGATTATTCTTAAAACAGACGCCACCCAAATAAAGTTACATTCCTATAGGGTGAGGGTGTAGTGGGTTTTAGTTAAGGAAAGAATTTACTTAGCCTAAGGTCTAACGTGATTTATATCAAAGGTTAATACTTATTTCTTCTATATATTCATTAATGTGTATAAGGGCAGGGGATGTGGAGACTTAGCAGTAAACATCAGCTCAACAAATGAAAAACCCTTCACCAATATGATTTCTAATCAGCCCATTATACTTATACTAATAATTTTCTAACTTTTCTAAGGAACCTGTTTTTAGAAGGTTTAAAGCATCTCGTGCCTCTCATGGTTGGGAGGCTGTGAGCAATCACATGTGGCCGGACAAGCCTGTCAGGCAGGCTAGAGAACCTTCAGAGGAGTTTGTAGGTTAAAACACTCTTGTCACACCCAGGGGTTTTTATCAACTGGAGCTCTAGGTTAACTCCTTCTCCGAAAGAGGTGGTGGGGGACAGCCCCCCGTAAAGTCAGAGGTGTAGGTGAGAGCACAAAGTAGTAAGGTAGGCAGGCTCTGGTGATGGGGGTAGATGCTCGAGGATTTCCAGGGGGACTCCTGAGGCTCGATCCCGCCTTTGCGTATGTCGAGCCTCCTTCCTCATGACCTTTGCCATGGGCGGAGTGCCTCACTCTGGCCCCCAACAGTGAACCTCCTCTCTCAGGAACATTCTTGGCTCCTATCGAGACACCTCTGTGCGTGTAGCTACACACGCAACGTAGGGGCAAAGGGAGCCAGATTCTTTCCGTGGGGTGCTGATGCTTTGTGGCAAAGCACCTGCTTGAGAATCCATCAGCTTACGCTTCCCTCGCCTTGACAGAGGTCTCATTGCTGTAGCCCTTGGCAGTTTGGAAAGAAGAGGACCCTTACCTTTCATAAAGTGGGCCCTTGTCCTAGTTTGAAAGGAAAGGCAAGAGCTGAGCTGAGGCCAATAAGGCGCCAGTCAAGTCTGACATATTCCCGAAGCCTGCTCCTTCATGGAAAATAACGCTGGAATCTAGGAATGTCTCTGCAAGGCTGGCAAAGGGCAGTCAGGAGCCTGCACCCTGCCTCTGGAATTACCGACTTCTGAACAGATCTGGAGGTCTCCCTTAGGGGAAGCTAACCCATTCTTCCAAATAGAGGCTTCCAAACGCAGGCCGCTTGGCTGCCTCTTGCTCTCTGAAGGAGGCCTGCTTTTCCCGCCTCCTATGAACCCCACATCCCAGCCTCTGGGAAAAGCGGATCTTGAAGATCTTTTCTCAGGGGTTGTTTCCACGGAGCTGGGGCCGAGCCTGGAGCCCCAAACGCACAGGGGAAGAAAAACCACATGGACAAGTCTTTGCTCTCTAGGAGAGCTCTAGTGAACTTCACTCTGTCAGGAACGTTCTTGTTTCCTATGGAGACACCCCTGTCTGTGAAGCTGTGTACCGAACATGGAGACACAGAGTCTGATTCTCTCTGTGCAGCTTTGAAGCTGTCGTTCAAACAACAGCTTGAAAATCCATACAATGCTCTTCCTTACCCGTGACACAGTTCTCATTGCTATACCCCTTGGCAGTATTTAGAAATCCATACCCAAACCCTTCTCCTAGTAGGCCTGGGTCCTAGTTCGGAGAAACACGCAATGGCGGAGCTGAGGCCAGTAAGGCACCAGTCAGGTCTCACACACTCTGGCAGCCTGATCGTCCAGGGAGACTAAGGCCTGTTGTGCCTTGCAGGAGGCTCGCTTGTGTTACCTCCTGTGAACTGCGTTTGCCAGCCTGGGGGAATAGCAGTCCCTGGAGATCTTTCCTCAGGGGCTCCTTCCCCTGAGCTGGGGCGGACCTCGGGGACCCAACTCACAGGGCAAGGCAAAACCATATGGACAGGTCTATGCTCTGTAGCAGACTTCTAGTGAACCTCATCTCTCAGGAACATTCTTGGCTCCTATAGAGACACTTCTGTGTGTGAAGCTGCGTACCTAACATAGGGGCACAGAGAGCCTGATTCTCTCAGTTCATTTTGACCCTGTCGTTCAGAAAACAGCTTGAGAATCCATAAAATGCTCTCCCTTACCGCTGAGAGAATTCTCACTGCTGTAGCCCTTGGCACTTTGTAGAAATCCGCACCCAAACGCTTCTCCAAATAGGCCTGGGTCCTAGTTCGGAGGAACAGGCAATGGTGGAACTGAGGCCAGTAAGGCAACAGTCAGGTTTCACACACTCTGGCAGCCTGCTCCTCCAGGGACAGTAAGGCCTCTTTTTCTCTGCAGGAGATTCGCTTGCCTTACTTCCTGTGAACAGCGTTTCCCAGCCTCAGCGAAGCGGTTCCTGGAGATCTTTTCTCAGGGACAGTTTCCCCGGAGGTGTGGCGGACCTCGGGGACCCAACTCACAGGGGAAGGAAAAACCACATGGACAGGTCTATGCTCTGTAGGAGAGGTTTAGTGAACCTAATCTCTCAGGAACATTCTTGGCTCCTATAGAGACAACTCTGTGTGTGAAGCTACACTCCCAACATTGGGGAACAGGGATCTTGGTTCTCTCCGTGGGGTGCTGATGCTTTGTAGTAAAGCACCTGCTTGAGAATCCATCCTCTTAGGCTTCCCTCGCTTTGACAGAGGTCTCATTGCTGTAGCCCTTGGCAGTTTCAAAGAAGACCCTTACCCTTCATAAAGTAGGCCCTGTCCTAATTTGAATGGAAAGGCAATAGCTGAGCTGAGGCCAATAAGGAGCCAGTCCCCTCTGACACATTCCCGAAGCCTGCTCCTTCATGGAATATAACTCTAGAATGTTGGAATGTCTTTGCAAGGCTGGCAAAGGGCAGTCAGGAACCAGCACCCTGCCTCTGGAATTACCGACTTCTGAGCAGATCTGGAGGTCTCCTTTAGGAGAAGCTAACCCATTCCTTCCAAATAGAGGCTTCAAAACACAGGCAGGTTGGCTGCCTTTCGTGCCCGAAGGAGGCTTGCTTTTCTCTCCTCCTATGAACCCCAGTTCCCAGCCTCTGGGAAAAGCGTATCTTGAAGATATTTTCTCAGGGGTTGTTTCCACGGAGCTGGGGCCGAGCCCGGGGCCCAAAGACACAGGGGAAGGCAAGACCACATGGACAGGTCTATGCTCTGTAGCAGACCTCTAGTGAACCTCATCTCTCAGGAGCATTCTTGGCTCCTACAGAGACACCTCTGTGTGTGAAGCTGCGTACCTAACATAGGGGCAGAGAGAGCCTGATTCTCTCTGTTCATTTTGACGCTGTCATTCAGAAAACAGCTTGAGAATCCATAAAATGCTCTCCCTTACCACCGAGAGAATTCTCACTGCTGTAGCCCTTGGCACTTTGTAGAAATCTGCACCCAAACGCTTTTCCAAGTAGGCCTGGGTGCTAGCTCGGATGAACAGGCAATGGTGGAGCTGAGGCCAGTAAGGCAACAGTCAGGTTTCACACATTCTGGCAGCCTGCTCCTCCAGGGACTGTAAGGCCTCTTTTAATATGCAGGAGATTCGCTTGCCTTACTTCATGTGAACAGCATTTCCCAGCCTCGGCGAAGCGGTTCCTGGAGATCTTTTCTCAGGGACAGTTTCCCCGGAGGTGTGGCAGACCTCGAGGACCCAACTCACAGGGGAAGGCAAAACCACATGGACAGGTCTATGCTCTGTAGGAGAGGTTTAGTGAACCTAATCTCTCAGGAACATTCTTGGCTCCTATAGAGACAACTCTGTGTGTGAAGCTACACTCCCAACATTGGTGCACAGGGAGCTTGATTCTCTCCGTGGGGTGCTGATGCTTTGTGGCAAAGCACCTGCTTGAGAATCCATCCTCTTAGGCTTCCCTCACCTTGACAGAGGTCTCATTGCTGTAGCCCTTGGCAGTTTGCAAAGAAGAAGACCCTTACCCTTCATAAAGTAGGGCCTTGTTCTAGTTTGAATGGAAAGGCAATAGCTGAGCTGAGGTCAATAAGGAGCCAGTCCCGTCTGACACATTCCCGAAGCCTGCTCCTTCATGGAAAATAACTCTAGAATCTAGGAATATCTTTGCAAGGCTAGCAAAGGGCAGTCAGGAACCAGTACCCTGCCTCTGGAATTACCGACTTCTGAGCAGATCTGGAGGTCTCCTTTAGGAGAAGCTAACCCATTCCTTCCAAATAGAGGCTTCAAAACACAGGCAGGTGGGCTGCCTTTTCGTTCCCTATGGAGGCGTGCTTTTCTCTCCTCCTACGAACCCCGGTTCCCAGACACTGGGAAAAGTGGATCTTGAAGATATTTTCTCAGGTGTTGTTTCCACGGAGCTGGGGCCGAGCCTGGAGACCCAAAGGCACAGGGGAAGGCAAGACCACATGGACAAGCCTTTGCTCTTTAGTATAGCTCTAATGAACCTCACTCTGTCAGGATCTTTCTTGATTCCTACGGAGACACACCTGTGTGTGAAGCTGCGGGCACAGAGAGCCTGATTACCCCTGTGCAGCGCTGAGTCTGGGCGGTTAAACAACAGCTTGGGAATGCAGCCTGGGGCGCTTCCCTTCCCTCGGACAGAGCTCTCCTTGCGGTAGGCCTTGGTAGTTTGCATACAATGGGGCCCTAAGCCCTCTGCAAGTTGGCCTGGCTCCTAGGTCCAAAGGGCAGGCCAGAGCGGAGCTGAGGATGTCAGGCTCCAGACACATCTCCCATACTCCTACATCCTGCTCCTACCCGGGCGTGAACGCTAGAAGCTGGGAAGGTACCTGGACCGTGCAGGGGCGGGGTGAACGCGGGCCGCGTGGGGCGGGGGTCGGCTTCTGGCGGGGGTGGGGGCGGGCTTCCCAGTTGTGCTCTCAGAGGTGGACACTGAGGCTGCAAACGCGCCGGGAGTGCACCCGGGACTGGGTAAACCCGGGCTGCGCGGGTCGAGATTCCGATGGCTTTGGGTGGGGGTCGGTCCCAGTTGTGCTCCCTGGGGTCGCCACTGCGGCTGGGAACGCGCCGGGAGCGCGGCAGGGGCGGGGCTAACCCTGGGGGCGCGGGGCGGGGGTCGGCTCATGGGGGGGATGGGGAGGGGTTCCCAGTTGCGCTCTCGGGGGTTGCAACTGCGGCTGGGAACGCCCATTTCGTCCGCTCCTGGGTCCCCAAGGATCTCCATCCCGTGGGTGCAGTGGAGGGCTGCGGACCACAGGTAAGGGAACTGGGACTGCGTGGAGCAGGGAACCAAGTATTCCGCCCTCTGTTGGCACATTCTCGGAGCTCCCCAACCTGGCGGTCGCAGAAAGGCCTTGCCTTTGGGGTCAAGGCCTTTACCGCTCCACCCCTCTGCTGAAAAATCTCCGAGTCTGCGCGGTTCTTCCAAGCAGCCTAGTGTCCGCTGGAAGTCCAAGGGACAGAACACTGAACTCTGGCCGGCTGGCCCAGCCCTGCTTCTGGCACTTTGTAAGCCAGCGGGCCCTTGAGCACCTGCTGGGATGGGAAAGGGAAGGGTCCACGGATTGCACCCTAGAAACTTAGTAGGGTGCATGGATTTCAAACCCTGGTGGCCGCCCAGGCAGCAAAGAAGGGGGGAGGGCACCTTGCTGCCCTTTAATGGCAGAATCTGTGGTTGTCCAGCTGCGTGGGCCTTTTCATGAGGACCCTGTGCAATAAAAGTTTGGTGTTTTGGAACTGAATAATTAGAACGTGTAAAAGCTTTAAATTATGTGGTGGTGTAATTAAAAAACAAAACAAAACAAAACCAAGCTCCAAGTGTTTTGCAAATGGAGGTTTAAATATTGAAGGACTGTATTCCTTGCACTGTGGCATTCTATCAAGAAGTGTGCAGGATTTTTTTTTTTTTTTAAGAAAAGTGTTCGAAGTGAGGGAAACAGGAAACCCAGAGGTGCCCCTGTATTTTGGGGAAGGCCTTAGGAGGTCACTTGGAAATGCTGCTGGATGTGCGGGAGGGCGGCAGATGGGCTGTGCAGGCTTGTCCTTTGCATGGATGTTCCTGTGTGTGGAAACCCAGCTCGGAGCCATCTCCTGATGTGTAAGAATTTCGCAGACAAACCTTGAGCTAAGCAATGCATTTTTTCCTAAGAAAATGTTTGTCTTAAGCGATGTAAATATCCTATGTATTTCCGCTAGACTCTGGCTTCAGGTCGGTTCCCCCAAAAGGCTCAGAAGCGATTTGAACAAAACAGCATGTTTTCCTCCTAGCTTGTTCTCCTTATCTATGTTAAGGAAATGATATATTTGCCTGCAATACTGCCTTTCTTCAAGATTCATGTCAATCAAGTTTTGGCCCGGGATGACTCACCTGCTGCCAATATTATCTCAATGCATGTCGTGGGGGAAGGGCCTGGTGCCATTCCCTGAAACAGTTCCTTTCTTTCCTTAGCTGACTGCTAGTGCCTGTAGAATATCTGGCTAAAGACCAGCTGGGGGTACTCTTACTACCCCCCCCCACACCGCCTCAAGTCTAAGTCAGCAGCTTTCTCTATCTCTTTAATACTTTAATAACACTTGATGACACAAAAGCTCTGAGCGATCAAATCATATCAAATCTTCATTTCAGATTGAAGATGTATTCCATGGTATTGCCATCTTAAGTCTTTCCATCGTTATGGAATATCTGTCCATGTATTCAGGATAGTTTTCAGCCAGGGTGTATAATTTCCAGTGTGCCAGTCTTGTCATCCTCGTTACATCCATGGCAAAGTGTTTTATTCATGTTGATATTATTGAAAGGGAATTTTTTAAAATTCCTTTTCAGATTATTATCTGCTAATGTATACAGATAAAACTGTGTAATCATTCATTTTTATCAGTTTGGACAGCTTGATAGTTGTCTTTAATTTCTTTACTTTCTGACACTTTAAGATTATCCTGGGACACATATGTAATGCCTCACCCCTAAATTCAGACATGTGTTCAAAGAACTTCTGTCCTTTTATTTTTTTATTTATTTATTCTTTAACATTGAAATCGTTTTGACTATGCTGGGTGTTTGTTGCTAAATGGAAGTAGCTAGGACCTCTGGACTGCAGTCTCTCATCTCTTGCTGACCTCTTGTTGACCTCTGCAGATTCCTGGTAGGTGGGAGCTTGTTAGTTCCTTGTTCCTTATCAGAACCTCCTGTGGTAAGTGTTTTTCTCTTCTCTGTTGCCTGGTAAGGGTGGGTGGTCATGGGCATCCCAAAGTTGGCTAGAAGTCAATTATTTAGGCAGGCTTGTGCATAGATATGGGAGAAGACAATGGCACCCCACTCCTGGAAAATCCCAAGGACGGAGGAGCCTGGTAGGCTGCAGTCCATGGGGTGGCTAAGAGTCGGACACCACTGAGCGACTTCATTTTCACTTTTCACTTTCATGCATAGGAGGAGGAAATGGCAACCCACTCCAGTGTTCTTGCCTAGAGAACCCCAGGGACTGCGGGGCCTGGTGGGCTGCCATCTATGGCGTGGCACAGGGTCGGCCTCACCTGAACAACTTAGCAGCTGCAGCAGCAGTGCATAGATATCAAAGGGGATGAGAACAGTCAGGTAGGATCACATATGTCACCGTGAAACAATACTTCTCCTCTTAGCCAAAGCTAACAAAAGATTTCTGTTGAGGTCAACCTAGAAGAGATCACTTAAGAGGTAAAGAAACTTAAACTCCATTAGCAAAGGCAGTTCAACATCTCAAGAAAACTTGTGCTAGGCACAAAACTCTTTTCTGGGGGCCTACTTTCCCTACAACCTCCTTATCCCATTCTGTACCCATTCCTTTGCTTCTCCCCTCCTGAAAATGCCACCTGTAAGACAGAACTACTTCGTTTTCCTTCTTAAAGTGTGATTGCATTCCATACATTCTTGTAATAACAAGTCATACATTTCCCTTCAGCAACCAAGAACTGACTCTTATATTGGCATTTGATAGATTGGTGAGCATACCTATCAGTGATAATAGCGCCCACCCCGCTTCCTGCAAGAACAGAACAAAACAAAACAAAACAAAAAAATTGCTTTCTTACATTTAATATGTTCGGATGGTGCCAGTCACTATTCATGCAGAGTCAAAAATCTCTTTTGTTTCTGTGTAAAAGGGAGGTCCTTTCAAGTCGTGAATGTTTCAGAAGTTTCATTTATTTGGAAGTGACCTAGCTATTCAATACACTGTCGTCACTTAGTTTAGCACCAGGATAGAAACTCAGGTAACCAAAACACCTGGAGGAACGATTGTAAGTTCAGTTCAGTTCAGTTGCTCAGTCGAGTCTGACTCTTTGGGACCCCGTGGCCTGCAGGACGCCAGGCTTCCGTGTCCATCACCAACTCCAGGGGCTTGCTCAAACTCATGTCCATCGAGTCAGTGATGCCATCCAACCATCTTATCCTCTGTCATCCCCTTCTCCTCTGCCTTCAATCAAGACTATGAGAGGCGGATATTTTAGAGTATAATTATTGTTAAGAGTTTATCTAAAAGCTCATATCACATTTACATTTTTTACATTGGTTGTTGCTGTTTCCAGGTACTTTCTTGCTGACAAGCTTGTGACACATATAACAATAGAGCAATTTTTACCTCAAAAGAAACCTAGGCACTATGAACATGTTGTGCTTAATGTTGTTGACTCTTAGACATGTCTATAGTGGAGGAGCAAAACCAAAAATACTAGATATTTAATATTGACTAGCTCCCAGTACACGGGACTCTGACATTCATTTAGGTCAATGTTTTCTTGTATTTCCAGCAGTTTGATTTGGAAGGGCTGCCTTGTCTTGAGACCATTGAAATCAGAACTCAGAACTTGAGCAATATTATCAAAAAACACAAGGCTCACACTGACACATACCTTAATCCAGACAGACAGACAAGACATCTTCCAGTTTTCCGCCTGAGATTTAAAATATTTCTTTGAGCCGTTTTCCTGGGGAGTGGGGGGGGGGGAGTGGGGGTGGCAGCGAGGCAGGCTTGGGTAACAAGCTAATTGTTGGTCATTGCATATGCAAAGAACCAGCTTTCCGGGTTCCAAGGAAAAAAGTTTCCTTGGTACCCAATTTTGTTTGGATCTATAGACTCTCATGGCCCTCCTAGGTCAGGACATCTTTCCTTTCTGTAGTCCTCGTTTTATCCCTAAATCATAGACAGCTTGGATTGTCTCTGTGGGGTGGATGTATTGTCCTCGTGTTTGACCTGGCGGAAGTAGCTAGGTCCGAGAGCCTCTCCTGGAACCGGGCGTGGGGACGGGGCTCACCAGGAGCCCCTGGTGGAAGTGGGCAACGCCCCGGGAGCGCGCCAGGGGCGGTGCGATCCCGGGCGGCGCGGGTCGGGGTTCTGGTCGGGAGGGGGTGGGGGGCGGTAACAGTTGTGCTCTCGGGGGTCCCCACTGCAGCTGGAAACGCGCTGGGCGTGCGGCAGGGGCGGGGTGAACCCGGGTGGCGCGGGGCGGGGTTCGGCTCCTGGCGGGGGTGGGGGAGGGCTTCCCAGTTGTGCTCTCGGTGGTGGCCACTGCGGCTGGAAACGTGCCGGGAGCGCACCCGGGGCGGGGTAAACCTGGGCTGCGCGGGTCGAGATTTAGATGGCTGTGGGTGGGGGTTCGGTCCCAGTTGTGCTCTAGGGGGTCGCCACTGCGGCTAGGAACGCCCATTTCCTACGCTCCTGTGTCCCCAAGGATCCACATCTAGTGGGTGCAGCGGAGGGCTGCGGGCCACAGGTCAGGGAACTGGGACTGCTTGGAGCAGGGAACCAAGTATTCCGCCCTCTGTTGGCACATTCTCGGAGCTCCCCAACCTGGCGGTTGCAGAAAGGCCTCACCCTTGGTGTCAAGGCCTTTACCGCTCCACTCCTTTGCTGAAAAATCTCAGTCTGCACGGTTTTCCCAAGCAGCCTAGTGTCCCCTGGAAGTCCAAGGGACAGAACACTGAACTCTGGCCGGCTGGCCCAGCCCTGCTTCTGGCACTTTGTAAGCCAGCGGGCCCTTGAGCACCTGCTGGGATGGGAAAGGGAAGGGTCCACGGATTGCACCCTAGAAACTTAGTAGGGTGCATGGATTTCAAACCCTGGTGGCCGCCCAGGCAGCAAAGAAGTGGGGAGGGCACCTTGCTGCCCTTTCATGGCAGAATCTGTGGCTGTCCTGATGCGTGGGCCTTTTCATGGGGACCTTGTGCAATAAAAGTTTGGTGTTTTGGTACTGAATAATTAGAAATTGTAAAAAGTTTAAATTATGTGGTGGTGTAATTAAAAAACAAAACAAAACAAAACCAAGCCCCAAGTGTTTGGCACAGGGAGGTTTAAGTATTGAAGGCCTGTTTTCCTTGCACTGTGGCATTCTATCAAGAAGTGTGCAGGATTTTTTTTTTTTTAAGAAAAGTTTTCGAAGTGAGGGAAACAGGAAACCCACAGGTGCCCCTGTATTTTGGGGAAGGCCTTAGGAGGTCACTTGGAAATGCTGCTGGCTGTGGGGGAGGGGGGCAGATGGGCTGTGCAGGCTTGTCCTTTGCATTCATGTTCTTGTGTGTAGAAACACAGCTCGGAGCCATCTCCTGATGTGTAAGAATTTCGCAGACAAACCTTGAGCTAAGCAATGCATTTGTTCCTGAGGAAATGTTTGTCTTAAGCGATGTAAATATGCTATGTATATCTGCTGGACTCTGGCTTCAGGTCGGTTCCCCCAATAGGCTCAGAAGCGACTTGAACAAAACAGTATGTTTTCCTCGTACCTTGTTCTCCTAATCTATGTTAAGGAAATGATATATTTGCATGGAATACTGCTTTTCTTCAAGATTCATGTCAATCAGTTTTTGGCCCAGGATGACTCACCTGCTGCCAATGTGACCTCAAGGCATGTCGTGGGGGAGGGGCCTGGTGCCATTCCCTGAGACAGTGCCTTTCTTTCCTTAGCTGACTGCTAGTGCCTGTAGAATATCTGGCTAGAGACCAGCAGGGCGTACACCCCGCCTCAAGTCTAAGTCAGCAGCTTTCTCTATCTCATTTATACTTTAATAACAATTGATGACACAAAAGCTCTGAGCGATCAAATCATATCAAATCTTCATTTCAGATTGAAGATGCATTCAATGGTATTGCCATCTTAAGTCTTTCCATTGTTATGGAATACCTGTCCATGTATTCAGGATAGTTTTCAGCCAGGGTGTATAAGTTCCAGTGTGCCAGTCTTGTCATCCTCGTTACATCCATGGCAAAGTGTTGTATTCATGTTGACATTATTGAAAGGGAATTTTTTTTAATTCCTTTTCAGATTATTATGTGGTAATATATACAGAAAAAACTGTGTAATCTTTCGTTTTTATCAGTTTGGACAGCTTGATAGTTGTCTTTAATTTCTTTCCTTTCTCATACTTTAAGATTTTCCGGGCACCGTACATGTACTGCCTCACCCCTAATCTCAGTCATGTGTTCAAAGAACTTCTGTCCTTTATTTGTTTACTTATTTTTTGCAACATTGAATTCGTTTTGACTATGCTGGGTGTCTGCTGCAAGATGGAAGGTGCTAGGACCTCTGGACTGCAGTCTTCCATCTCTTACTGACCTCTTGTTGACCTCTGCAGAATCCTGGTTGGCGGGAGCTTGTTAGTTCCTCGTTCCTTACCAGGACCTCCTGTGGTAAGTGTTTTTCTCTTCTCCGTTGCCTGGTAAGGGTGGATGGTCATTGGCATCCCAAAGCTAGCTAGAAGTCAATTATTTAGGCAGGCTTGTGCATAGATATGGGAGAAGGCAATGGCACCCCACTCCAGTACTCTTGCGTGGAAAATCCCATGGATGGAGGAGCCTGGTAGGCTGCAGTCCATGGGGTCGCTAAGAGTTGGACACCACTGAGCGACTTCACGTTCACTTTTCACTTTCATGCATGGGAGGAGGAAATGGCAACCCACTCCAGTGTTCTTGCCTAGAGAACCCCAGGGACTGCGGGGCCTGGTGGGCTGCCGTCTATGGGGTCGCACAGAGTCGGACACGACTGAAACGACTTAGCAGCAGCAGCGGCGGCAGCAGCAGCAGAAGCAGTGCATCGATATCAAAAGGGCTGCAAACAGTCAGGAAGGATCACATATGTCACCGTGAAACACTACTTCTCTACTTAGCCAAAGCTAACAAAAGATTTCTGTTCTAGGTCAACCTAGAAGAGATCACTTAAGAGGTAAAGAAACTTAAACTCCATTAGCAAAGGCAGTTCGACATCTCAAGAAAACTTGTGCTAGGCACAGAACTCTTTTCTGGGGGTCCACGTTCCCTACAACCTCCTTATCCCATTCTGTACCCATTCCTTTGCTTCTCCCATCCTGAAACGGCCACCTGTAAGACAGAACTACTTTGTTTTCCTTCCTCAAGTGCCATTGCATTCCACATACTTTCTTGTAATAACAAGTCATACATTTCCCTTCAGCAACCAAGAACTGACTTTTATATTGGCATTCGCTATAGCCCGCCCCCCTCCCCCCACCCCAAAGAACAGAACAAAACAAAACAAAACAATTGCTTTCTTATATTTAACATGTCAGGATGGTGCCAGACACTATTCATGGAGAGTCAAAAATCTCTTTTGTTTCTGTGTAAAAGGGAGGTCCTTTCAAGTCGTGAATGTTTCAGAACTTTCATTTATTTGGAAATGACCTAGCTATTCAATACACTGTCGTCACAAGGATAGAAACTCGGGTAACCAAAACTCCTGGAGAAACGTTTGTTAGTTCAGTTCAGTTCAGTTGCTCAGTCGTGTCTGACTCTTTGGGACCCCGTGGCCTGAAGGACACCAGGCTTCCGTGTCCATCACCAACTCCAGGGGCTTGCTCAAATTCATGTCCATCGAGTCAGTGATGCCATCCAACCATCTTATCCTCTGTCATCCCCTTCTCCTCTGCCTTCAATCAAGACTATGAGAGGCAGATATTTTAGAGTATAATTATTGTAAAGAGTTTGTCTAAAAGCTCATATCACATTTACATTTTTTACTTTTGTTGTTGTCATTTCCAGGTAGTTTCTTGCTGACAAGCTTGTGACAGATATAACAATAGAGCAATTTTTACCTCAAAAGAAACCTAGGCACTATGAACATGTTGTGCTTAATGTTGTTGACTCTTAGACATGTCTATAATGGAGGAGCAAAACCAAAAATACTAGATATTTAATATTGACCAGTTCCCAGTTCACGGGACTCTGACATTCATTTAGGTCAATGTTTTCTTGTATTTCCAGCAGTTTGATTTGGAAGGGCTGCCTTGTCTTGAGACCATTGAAATCAGAACACAGAACTTGAGCAATATTATCAAAAAACACAGGGCTCACACTGACACATACCTTAATCCAAACAGACAGACAAGACATCTTCCAGATTTCCGCCTGAGATTTAAAATATTTCTTTGAGCCAGTCTTCTGGGGAGTGGGGGGATGGGGGTGGCAGTGAGGCAGGCTTGGGTAACAAGCTAATTGTTGGTCATTGCATATGCAAAGAACCAGCTTTCCGGGTTCCAAGGAAAAAAGTTTCCTTGGTAACCAACTTTGTCTGGTTCTATAGAATATCATGGCCCTCCTAGGTCAGGTCATCTTGCCTTTCTGTAGTCCTCGTTTTATCCCTAAATCATAGACAGCTTGGATTGTCTCTGTGGGGTGTATGTATTGTCCTCATGTTTGACCTGGCGGCAGCAGCGAGGTCCGAGAGCCTCTCCTGGAACCGGGCGTGGGGACGGGGCTCACCGAGAGCCACTGGTGAAGGTGGGCAGCGCCCCTGGAGCGCGGCAGGGGCGGGGCGAACCCGGCGGCGCAGGGCAGGTGTCGGCTCCTGGCGGGGGTAGGGGAGGGCTTCCCAGTTGTGCTCTCGGAGATGGCCACTGCAGCTGGAAACGCGCCGGGAGCGCAGCCAGGGTGGGGTAAACCTGGGCTGCACAGGTCGTGATTCCGCTCGCTGTGGGTGGGTGGTCGGTCCCTGTTGTGCTCCCGGGGGTCGCCAATATGGCTGGGAACCCGCCGGGAGCCCGGCAGGGCCGGGGCGAAACCTGGCGGCGCGGGGCGGGGTGGGGTTCCGTTCGCAGTGGGGGTCGGCTCCTGGCGGGGGTGGGGGAGGGCTTTCCAGATGTGCTGTTGGGGGTCGCCATTGCGGCTGGGAATGCCCATTTCATGAACTCCTGGATCCCCAAGGATCGGCATCCATTGGCCACAGCGGAGGGGTGCGGAACACAGGTAAGGGAACGGGGACTCCCTGGAGCAGGGAACCATGTATTCCGCCCTGTGTTGGCACAGTCTCAGAGCTCCCCAACCTGGCGGTCGCAGAAAGGCCTCGTCTTTGGGGTCAAGGCCTTTACCGCTCCACCCCTCTGCTGAAAAACCTCAGAGTCTGCGCGGTTTTCCCAAGCAGCCTAGGGTCCGCTGGAAGTCCAAGGGACATAACCCTGAATTCTGGCCGGCTGGCCCAGCCCTGCTTCTGGCACTTTGTAGGCCAGCGGGCCCTGGAGCACCTGCTAGGATGGGAAAGGGAAGGGTACGCGAATTGCACCCTGGTGGCCGCCGAGGCAGCAAAGAAGTGGGGAGGGCACCTTACTGCCCTTTAATGGCAGACAGAATCTGTGGCTGTCCTGCTGCGTGGGCCTTTTCATGGGGACCTTGTGCAATAAAAGTTTACCGGTGACCTTAGGGAACTTCCCAGTGTGCTTCTGACAGATGAGGGATGCTGTGGAGTTGGCGGGGCCTCTCAGGACTCCGCTGGGTTTGGCGCAATGGAAGAGGGCCTCATCTCCAGGGAAGGCAGGAACCTCAGGCCTCCTCTCCGTTTCGGACTCCGACCGCAGGGTCCCTGCAGAGTTGGGACAGGAGAGTCAGGAATCGTCTTGTCTGAGGAAGGGAACTCCGCTTGCCTCTCGAGGTGCTCAGGGGGTCTCAAGCCCCTTGTTGAGCTGTGTGTGGAACCTGCGGGTGTTTCCGGAAATGCACGACGGTGACAGTGCCCCTTCGTGTTGTGCCTTCACCCACTGGGTTGCCTTCGAAGAGGTGTCCGGGCCTCGGGTTCTTTTCAAGAGCGGACAGGGAAATTGGGGTCTTTCGGCATGTGGGACCACCCACGGGGCTAGTCTCAAATTTCCTAGTGAGGCCGGCTTCATCCTGAGGTGTGCTGGGAAGGCCGGGGACCCTTCCAGACAATGCAGGGGGATCGACTCTCCTGTCGCCATCAGGAGGGTAGAAGGGGCTCAGATGAAGTAGAGACGGAACCCTCGGTGTTACCCTCGAGGGAAACCGGCGTGTGGGGGACTTTTGGGGGTTGCATGAAAGGAGTCAGGTACCGTTTCGCACTTCAGGACAGAACCTGGGACTTCCCTTGAGACGCCGTAGCGGGCAAGGGCCTCATCTTGCGAAGACGTTGGGACCATGTGGATTTTCTTGAGTTGCGGCGGGATTCTAGAGTTACGACGGGGATTTCAGGCTTCCTCTTGTGTTGGCCCCGGGAAGCCTAATCTTCCATTCGAGTTGCGAGGGAAAGCTGAGGGTTGCACTCCAGTCACTGCAGGGCCAAAGAGACCTCATCTAGGCCTGTGTCCGGGACTTAACGTTCCTCTCAAGGGAAGACAGGGATCTCAGGGTGGCGTTCCAGACTCCCCCGGGGAGTCAGGCCTCGCCTCTAGGGCAAGCCAAGGATGCCGCTCTCCTCTCAAGTCGCGACGCAGATCTCTTGGAGCCCACTGAGTGGCCTCAAGGGAGTCAGGCCTTCTCTTCAGTTTGGAGAGAGGACTCGGGATTGCGCTCTGGGTCAGGCAGGAAAAGAAGGCCCTCACCTTGCGAGGATGGGGGCTTCTCAGGGGTTTCCTCGAGCTGCGGCGCCCGTGGGGGTTTTCTCACGAGGCAAGACGAGGATCTCAGGGAGCCTCTCCTGCGGTGCCAGGGAAGTCAGGTCTCTGTGCGCATGGCGAGGGGGAGCGCGTCATGGCTCTCCAGTCATGGGAGAGGACTAGGGCCTCCAGACGCGTTGAAGAAGGACACGCGAGGTCTTTCTGGGGTTGCGGCGGGAAAGCCTCGTTTCCCTCGACTTCTGCAGGGGACCTGAGGGAACTTTCCATGGTGCCTCTGATAGGTGAGGGATGCTGTGGAGTTGGCGGGGCCTCTTGGGACTCTGCTGGGCTTGGCGCAATGGAAGAGGGCCTCATCTCGAGGGGAGACAGGAAACTTAGGCTTCCTCTCCTTTCGGACTCCAACCACAGGGTCCCTGCAGAGTTGGGACAGGAGAGTCAGGTCTCGTCTTGTCTGAGGAAGGGAACTCCGCTTGCCTCTCAAATTGCTCACGGTGTCTCACGCACCTCGTCGAGCTGTGTGTGGAAACCACGGGTTTTTCCGGACGACGCACGGGGGTGTCAGTGCCCCTTCGAATGGTAACTTCACCCACAGGGTTGCCTTCGAAGAGGTGTCTGGGCATCGGGTTCTTATCCAGAGCGGACTGGGAAATCGGGGGCGTTCGGCATGTGGCACAACCCACGGGGCTCATCTCGAATTTCCTCGGGAGGCCGGCCTCATCCTGAGGTGTGCCGGGAAAGCCGGGAACCCCTTCCAGAATATGCATTGGAATCGACTCTCCTGTCGTGATGAGGAGGGGAGAAGGGGCTCAGATGAAGGGGTGCCAGGACCCTCGGTGTTCCCCTCGAGGGAACCCGGCGTGTCTGGGAAATTTTGGAGGTCGCATGAAGGGTGTCAGGTACCGTTTCGCAATTCAGGACGGAACGTGAGACTTCCCTTGAGACGCCGTAGCGGGCAAGGGCCCCATCTTGTGAAGACGTAGGGACCACGTGGTTTTTCTCGAGTTGCGGCGGGATTCTCGAGTTACGACGGGGATTTCAGGCTTCCTCTTGGGTTGGCCCTGGGAAGCCCCATCTTCCATTCGAGTTGCGAGGGAAAGCTGGGGGTTGCGCTCGAGTCACTGCAGGGCCCAAGAGACCTCATCTAGGCGTGTGTCCAGGACCTAGTAGTACTCTCAAGGGAAGACAGGGATCCCGGGGTTGCACTCCAGAGTCCCCCGAGGAGTCAGGCCTCGCGTCGAGGGGAAGCAAAGGACTCCGCTCTTCTCTTGAGCCACGACGCGGATCTCTTGGAGCCCTCTGAGTGGCCTCAAGGGAGTCAAGCCTAATCTTCAGTTTGGAGAGAGGACTCGGGATTGCTCTCCAGGAAAGGCAGGAAAAGAAGGCCCTCACCTCGCAAGGACGGGGGCTTCTCAGGGGTTTCCTCGAGCTGCCGCGTCCGTGGGGCTTTTCTCACGAGGCACGACGAGGTTCTCAGGGAGCCTCTCGTGCGGCACCAGGGAAGTCAGGTCTCCATGAGCGTGGCGAGGGGGAGCGCGTCATTGTTCTCGAGTCCTGGGAGGGGACTAGGGCATCAAGGCGTGTAGAAGAAGGGCTCTCGAGGTCTTTCTCGGGGGGCGGCGGGAAACCCTCATTTCCCTCGACTTCTCCCGGTCACCTGAGGGAACTTCCCAGGGCTCCTCTTAGAGGTGAGGGATGCTGTGGAGTTGGTGGGCCATCTCGGGACTCCTCTGGGTTTGGCGCAATCGAAGAGGGCCTCTTCTCGAGTGGAGACAGGACCTCAGTCTTCCTCTCCATTTCGTACTCCGACAGCAGTGTCCCTGCAGCGTTGGGGCAGGAGAGTCAGGCCTCGTCTTGTCTGAGGAAGGGAACTCCGCTTGCCTCTCGAGTTGCTCAGGGAGTCTCAGTCCCCTCGTGGAGCTGTGTGTGGAAACCGCGGGTGTTTCCAGACGATGCACGGGAGTGTCAGTGCCCCTTCGTGTTGTTCCTTCACTCACAGGGTGGCCTTCGAAGAGGTGTCCGGGCATCGGGTTCTCCTCAACTGCGGACCGGGAAATCAGGGTCGTTCAACATGGGGCACCAGCCACGGGGCTTGTCTCGAATTTCCTCGCGAGGCTGGCCTCATCCTGAGGGGCGCCGTGCAGGACGGTAACCCCTTCCAGACGACGCAGGGGAATCAACTCTCCTGTCGCGAACAGGAGAGGAGTAGGAGCTCAGAGGAAGTGGTGCGGGGACTCTCGGTGTTCCCCTCAAGGGAACCCGGCATGTCGGGGAACTTTTGGATGTCGCATGAAGGGTGTCAGGTACCGTGTCTCACTTCACGACGGAACATGGGACTTCCCTTGAGACACCGTACCGGGCAAGGGCCTCATCTTGCAAAGACTTTGAAACCACGTGGTTTTTCTCGAGTTGCGGCAGGATTCTCGAGTTTCGACGAGGATTTCAGGCTTCCTCTTGGGTTGGCCTTGGGAAGCCCCATCTCCCATTCAAGTAGTGAGGGAAATCTGGGGGTAGCGCTCGAGTCACTGCAGGGCAAAAGAGACCTCATCAAGGCGTGTGTCCGGGAACTAATATTCCTCTCCAGGGAAGTCAGGGATCTCGGGGTTGCATTCCAGGCTCCCTCGGGGAGTCAGGCCTCGTCTCGAGGGGAAGCCAAGGACTCCGCTCTCCTCTCGAGTGGCGACGCGGATCTCTTGGAGCCCACTGAGTGGCCTCAAGGGAGTCCAGCCTCCTCTTCCGTTTGGAGAGAGGACCCGGGATTGCTCTCCAGGCCATGCAGGAATAGAAGGCCCTCAGATCGCGAGGACGGGGGCGTCTCAGGGGTTTCCTCGAGCTGCGGCGCCCGTGGGGGTTTTCTCCCGAGGCACGACGAGGATCTCAGGGAGCCTCTCGTGCGGCGCCAGGGAAGTCAGGTCTCCATGCGCGTGGCGAGGGGGAGCGCGTCATGGCACTCGAGTCACTGGAGGGGACTAGGGCCTCGAGACGCATTGAAGAAGGACTCTCGAGGTCTTTCTCGGGTGGCGGCGGGAAACCCTCGTTTCCCTCACCTTCTGCCGGGGATCTTAGGGAACTTCCCAGGGTGCCTCTGAGAGGCGAGGGATCCTGTGGAGTAGGCGGGGCCTCTCGGGACTCCGCTGGGTCTGGCGCAACGGAAGAGGGCCTCACCTCGAGGGGAGGCAGGAACCTCAGGCTTCCTCCCCGTTTCCGCTCCGACCACAGGGTCCCTGCAGAGTTGGGACAGGAGAGTCATGCCTCGTCTTGTCTGAGGAAGGGAACCCCGCTTGCCTCTCGAGTTGTCAGGGGTTTTCAGGCCCCTGGTCGAGCTCTGTGTGGAACCCGCGGGTCTTTCCGGATGATGCACGGGGGTGTCAGTGTCCCTTCGTGTTGTGCCTTCACCCACAGGGTTGCCTTCAAAGAGGGGTCCGGGCCTCGGGTCCTTCTCAAGAGCGGACCGGGGAATCGGGGGCATTTGGCATGTGGCACCACCCACGTGGCTCGTCTCGAATTTCCCTGTGAGACCGGCCTCATCCTGAGGTGCACCGGGAAGGCCGGGAACCCCTTCTGAACCACGCAGGGGAATCGACTCTCCTTTCGTGATCAGGAGGGGAGAACGGGCTCAGATGTAGCTGTGCCGGGACTCTCGGTGTTCCCTCGAGGGTACCCGGCGTTTCGGGGAGCTTTTGGATGTCGCATGAAGGGTGTCAGGTACCGTGTCTCACTTCACGACGGAACATGGGACTTCTCTTGAGACGCCGTACCGGGCAAGGGCCTCATCTTGCGAAGACGTGAAACCACGTGGTTTTTCTAGAGTTGCGGCAGGATTCTCGAGTGACGATGGGGATTACAGGCTTCCTCCTCTGTTGGCCCTGGGAAGCCCAGTCTTCCATTGGATTGGCGAGGGAAAGCTGGGGGTTGCGCTCGAGTCACTGCAGGGCCAAAGAGACCTCATCTAGGCTTGTGTCCAGGACCTAATGTTCCTCTCCAGGGAAGGCAGGGATCTCGGACTTGCATTCCAGGATCCCCCTGGGTGTCAGGCCTCGTCTCGAGGGGAAGCAAAGGACTCCGCTGTCCTCCCGAGTCACGAAGCGGATCTCTTGGAGCCCCCTAGTGGCGTCAATGGAGTCAAGCCTCCTCTTCATTTTGGAGAGAGGGCTCGGGATTGTTCTCCAGGCCATGCAGGAAAAGAAGGCCCTTCACCTCGCGAGGACGGGGGCGTCTCAGGGGTTTCCTCGAGCTGCGGCGCCTGTGGGGGTTTTCTCTTGAGGCACGGCGAGGATCATGGAGCCTCTCGTGCGGCGCCAGGGAAGTCAGGTCTCCCTGCGCGTAGCGAGGAGGAGCGCGTTGTGGCTCTCGAGTAATGGGAGGGGACTAGGGCCTCAAGACGCGTTGAAGAGGGACTCTCGAGGTCTTTCTCGGGTTGTGGCGGGAAAAAGTCGTTTCCCTCGACTTCTGCCGGGGACCTTAGGGAACTTCCCAGGGTGTCTCTGAGAGTTGAGGGATACTGTGGAGTTGGCGGTGCCTCTCGGGACTCCGCTGGGTTTGTCGCAATGGAAGAGGGGCTCATCTCGAGGGGAGGCAGGAACCTCAGACTTCCTCTCTGTTTCGGACTCCGACATCAGGGTCCCTGCAGAGTTGGGACAGGAGAGTCAGGCTACGTCTTTTCTGAGGAATGGAACTCCGCTTGCCTCTCGAGTTGTTCATGGGTTTCAGGCCCCTTGTCAAACTGTGTGTGGAATCTGCAGGTTTTTCCAGACGATGCACGGGGGTGTCAGTGACCCTTCGTTTTGTGTCTTCATCCACAGGGTTGCCTTCGAAGAGGTGTCCGGGCATCAGGTTCTTATGAAGAGCGGACCGGGATATCGGGGTCGTTCAGCATTTGGCACCACCCACGTGGGTTGTCTCGAATTTCCTCATGAAACCGGCCTCATCCTGAAGTGTGCCGCGAAGGTCATGAAACTCTTCCAGACAAAGCAGAGGAATCGACCCTCCTGTGGCGATCAGGAGGGGAGAAGTGGCTCAGATGAAGTGCTGCTGGGAACCTCGGTGTTTCCCTCAAGTGAGACAGGTATGTCGGGTAACTTTTGGGGTCGCATAAAGCGTTCCAAGTACCGTTTCGCTCTTCAAAATGGAACGTTGGACTTCTCTTGGGGTGCTCTAGCGGGCATGGGCCTCATCTTGGAATGACTGCGGAACCACTTGGTTTTTCTCGAGTTGCGGTGGGATATTTGAGTTACCACAGGGAATTCATGCTTCCTCTTGTGTTGGCCCACAAAAGTCTTATCTTCCATTCGAGATTCGAGGAAGAGCTGGAGGTGCGCTCTAGTCACTGAAGGCAAAAGAGACCCCACCAAGGCTTGTGTGCAGGACCTAATGTTCATGTCAAGGCTCGACAGAAATCTCGGGGTTGCATTCCAGACTCACCTTGGAGGCAGGCCTCGTCTCGAGGGGAAGCAAAGGACTCTGCTCTCCTCTCGAGTCGGATGGGTATGTCTTGGAGCCCATTGAGTGGCTTAAAGGGAGTCAAACCTCCTCTGGTGTTTGGAGGGAGGACACGGGATTGCTCTCCAGGGAATGCATGAAATGAAGGCCCTCATCTCCCAATGACTGGGGCGTCTCGTAGGTTTTCTCGAGCTGTGGCGCTAGTGTGGGGTTTCTCACGAAGTAAGACTGGGAGCTCAGTGAGCCTCTCACGTGGTGCCAGGGCAGTCAGGTCTCTATGCACGTGGTGAGAGGGAGCCTGTCATTGTTCTCGAGTCATGGTAGGGGAATTGGGCCTGAAGACGTGTTAAAGAAGGACTCTCGAGGTCTTTCCTGGGTTGCAGCAGGAAACCCTGGGTTCCATCGACTTGTGCCAGTGACCTCAGGAAGCTTCTCAGCGTGCCTCTGAGAAGTCAGGGTCACTGTGGAGTTGGGAGGGTCCTCTCGGAACTCCACTGGGTTTGGTGCAATGGAAGAGGGCCTCATGACAACTTGAGGCAGGAACCTCAGGGTTCCTCTCCTGGCTTCGAATGCGCCGGATCTGACTCGGATCGCAGAGTCCCTGCAGAGTTGTGACAGGAGAGTCAGGCCTCGTCTTATGTGGAGGAATGGAACTCTGCTTGACTCTCGCGTTGTTCATGGGGTGACAGGCCACTTGTCGATTTGTATGTGGAACTTGCGGGTTTTTCTGGACGATGCACCGGGGTGTCACTGCCCCTTCGTGTTGTGCCTTGATCCACAGGATTGCCTTCGAGTTGGGTTCTGCCATCGGGTTCTTATCAAGAGCGGACCAGGGAATTGGGGTCTTTTGGCATGCCGCACCACCCACGAGGCTATGTCTAAAATTTCCTCGTGAGACTGGCCTCATCTTGATGTGCGCCAGGAAGGTCGGGAATGCCTTCCAGACAAAGCAGGGGAATCGAACCTCCTGTCGTGATCAAGAGGGGAGAAGAGTCTCAGATGAAGTGGTGCCGGGAACCTCGGTGTTCTCCTCAAGTGAGAATGGTATGTCGGGGAACTTTTGGAGTCGCATCAAGGGTTCCAAGTAACTTTTCGCTCTTCAATACGGAACGTGGGACTTCTCTTGAGACGCTGTAGCGGGCAAGGGCCTCATCTTTCGATGACGGGAGAACCACGTGGTTTTTCTTGAGTTGCAGCGGGATTCTCGAGTTACGACGGGGAATTCAGGCTTCCTGTTCAACTGGCCCAGGGAAGTCCAGTTTTCATTCGAATTGCGAGTTAGAACTGGGGATTGCTCTCGAGACACTGCAGGGCCAAATAGACCTCATCTAGGCTTGTGTCCAGGACCTAATGTTCCTCTGCTGGGGCGACAGCGATCTCGGCATTGCATTCTCGACTCACCCGGGGAATCAGGCCTCGTCTCGAGGGGAAGCCAAGGACACCGCTCTCCTGTCAAGTCGCGACGGGTATATCTTGGAGCTCACTGTGTGGCCTAAAATGAGGCAAGCCTCCTGTGGAGTTTGGAGAGAGGACTCAGGATTGCTCTCCAGGCCATACAGCAAAAGAAGGCCCTCATCTCGTGAGGACTGGGGCGTCTCGTGGGTATTCTCGAGCTGCGGCTCCAGTGTGGTGTTGCTCACGAGGTATAATGGTGAGCTCAGGGAGCCTCTCCTGTGGCGCCAGGGAAGTCAGGTTTCTATGCGCGTGGCTAGGGGGAGCGCGTCATTGCTCTCGAGTCATGGTAGGGGAATCGCACCTCAAGACGCGTTGAAGAAGGACTCTCGAGGTCTTTTACGGGTTGGAGCAGGAAACCCTTGGTTCCCTCGACTTGTGCCGGTGATCTCAGGAAGGTCTAAGGGTGCCTCTGAGAAGTCAGGGATACTGTGCAGTTGGGAGGGGCCTCTCGGGACTCCACTGGGTTCGGTGCAATGGAAGAGGGCCTCATCTCGAGTGGAGACAGGAAACTTATGTTTCTTCTCCTGACTTACCCTGGGCCAGATCTGACTCGGATCGCAGTTTCGCTGCAGAGTTCGAACAGGAGAGTCAGGCCTCGTCTTGTGTGGAGGAATGGAACTCTGCTTGCCTCTCCAGTTGTTCACGGGGTGACAGGTCACTTCTCGAGCTGTGTGTGGTACCTGCGGGTTTCTCCGGACGATACCCGGGGGTGTCAGTGCCCCTTCGTGTTGTGCCTTCATCAAAAGGGTTATCTTCAAAGAGGTGTCCGGGCATTGGGATCTTATCAAGAGCGAACTGGGAAATCGGGGTCTTTCGGCATGTGTCACCATCCACGAGGCTATGTCTCGAATATCCTCGTGAGACCGGCCTCATCCTGAGATGTACCGGGAAAGGCGGGAACCCCTTCAAGACAAAACAGGGGAATCGACCCTCCTGTCGCGATCAGGAGGGGAGAAGGGGCCTAGATGTAGTGGTGCCGGGAACCTCGGTGTTCTCCTCGAGTCAGACCAGTGTGTCGAGGAACTTTTGAGGTCGCATCAAGGGTGCCAATACCGTTTCGCACTTCAAGACGGAACGTGGGACTTCTCTTGAGACGCTGTAGGGGGCAAGGGCCTCATCTTGCGATGACGGGGGAACCACGTGGCGTTTCTCGAGTTGTGGCGGGATTCTCGAGTTTCGACGGGGAATACAGTCTTCCTCATGTGTTGGCCCAGGGAAGTCCTATCTTCCATTCGAGTTTCAAGGGAGAGCTGGGGATTGCCCTCGAGTCACTGCAGGGCAAAATAGACCTCATCTAGGCTTGTGTCCAGGACTTCATGTTCATCCCTAGGGGCGACAGGGATCTCGGGCTTGCATACCAGACTCACCCGGGGAATCAGGCCTCGTCTCGAGGGGAAGCAAAGAACTCCGCTGTCCTTTTGAGTCGCCATGGGTATCTCTTGGAGCCCACTGTGTGCCCTAAAGGGAGTCAAGCCTCCTGTGCTGTTTGGATAGAGGACTCGGGATTCCTCTCCAGGCCATGCAGGAAAAGAAGGCCCTCATCTCGCGATGACGGCGGCGTCTTGTGGGTTTTCTAGACTGTCGCGCTAGTGCCGGGTTTCTGACGAGGTACGAGAGGGAGCTCAGGGAGCCTCTCGTGTGGCGCCAGGGAAGTCAGGTCCCCATGAGATGGCTAGGGGGAGCTCGTCATTTCTCTCGAGTCATGGTAGGGTAATCGGGCCTCAAGACGGGTTGAAGAAGGACTCTCGAGGTCTTTCTCGGGTCACTGCATAAAACCCAGGGTTCCCTTGACTTGTGCCTGCGACCTCAGGGAGCTTCTCAGAGTGCCTCTGAGAAGTCAGGGATACTGTGCAGTTTGGAGGGGCCTCTTGAGACTCCTCTGCATTTGGTGGAATGTAAGAGGGACTCATCTCGAGTTGAAGCAGGAACCTCAGTGTTCCTCTCCATTTCTGACTCAGATCGCAAGGTCCCTGCATGTTGGTACAGGAGAGTCAGGCCTCGTCTTTTCTGGAGGATGGGACTCCTCTTGCCTCTCGAGTTGTTCTCGAGGTGACAGGCCACTTGTCGAGCTGTGTATGTAACCTGCCCTTTTTTCCGGATGATGCACAGGTGTGTTAGTGCCCCTTCGTGTTGTACCTTCATACTCAAGGCTGCCTTCCAAGAGGTGTCCGAGCATCGGATTCTTATCAAGAGCGGACCGGGAAATTGGAGTCTTTCAGCAAGTGGCACCACCCACAAAGCTACGTATCGAATTTCCCCATGAGACCGGCCTCATCCTGAGTTGTGCAGGGAAGGTCGGGCCCCCTTGCAGACAAAGCAGGGGAATCGACCCACCGGTCACGATCAGGAGGGGAGAAGGGGCTTAAATGAAGTGGTGCCGGGAACCTCGGTGTTCCCCTTGAGTGAGACCGGCGTGTTGGGGGACTTTTGGGGTCGCATCAAGGGTGCCAAGTACCGTTTCGCATTTCAAGACGGAACCTGGGACATCTTTTGAAACGCTGTAGCGGGCAAGGGCCTCATCTTGCGATGACGGGAGAACCACGTGGTTTTGCTCGAGTTGCGGCGGGATTCTCGAGTTATGATCGGGAATTTAGGCTTCCTCTTGTTGGCCTTGAAATCCAATCTTCCATTCGGGTTGTGAGGGGGAGCTGGGGATTGCGCTAGAGTCACTGCAGGGCAAAAGAGACCTAATCTAGGCTTGTGTCCAGGATCTAACGTTGCTCTCCAGGGGCGACAGGGATCTCGGGTTTGCATTCCAGGCTCATCCGGGGAGTCAGTTCTCACCTCGAGGGTAAGCAAAGAATTCCGCTCTCGTCTCGAGTCGCGATGGGTATCTCTTGGAGCCCAATGTGTGTACTAAAGGGAGTCAAGCCTCCTGTGGAGTTTGGAGAGAGGACACGGGATTGGACTCCAGGCCATGCAGGAAAAGAAGGCCCTCATCTCGAGATGACGGTGGCGTCTCGTGGGTTTTCTCGAGCTGCGGCGCCAGTGTGGGGTGTCTCATGAAGTACCACGGGGATCTCAGGGAGCCTCTTGTATGGCGCCAGGAAAATCCAGTATTCCTTTCGAGTTGCAAGTTAGAACTGGGGATTGCTCTCCAGTCACTGCAGGGCAAAATAGACCTCATCTACGCTTGTGTCCAGGACCTAGTGTTCCACTACTGGGCCGACAGGGATCTCAGGGTTGCATTCTCGACTCACCCGGAGAGTCAGGCCTCGTCTTGAGGGGAAAAAAAGGACTCCACTCTCCTGTCGAGTCGTGACGGGTATCTCTTGGAGCCCACTGCGTGGCTTAAAGGGAGTGAAGCCTCCTATGGAGTTTGGAGATGACTCGGGATTGTTTTCCTGGCCATGCAGGAAAAAAGGCCCTCATCTCGCGATGACGGGGGCATCTCGTGGGTTTTCTCCAGCTGCGGCGCCAGTATCAGATTTCTCGCGAGGTACAACGGGGAGCTCAGAGAGCCTCTCGTGTGGTGCTAGGGACGTCAGGTCTCCGTGCGTGTGGTGAAGGGGAGTGCGTGATTGCGCTCGAGTCATAGTAGGCGAATCGGGCCTCAAGACGCATTGAAGAAGGACTCTTGAGGTCTTTCTCGGGTTGCGGCAGGGAACCCTGGGTTCCCTTGATTTGTGTCGGTGACCTCAGGCATCTTCTAAGGGTGCCTCTGAGAAGTCAGGGACACTGTGGATTTGGGAGGGGCCTTTCGTTTCTCAACTGGGTTTGGTGCAATCGAAGAGGGCCTCATCTCGAATGGAGGCAGGAACCTCAGGGGTCCTCTCCATATCTGACTCGGGTCGCAGGGTACCTGCAGAGTATGGACAAGAGAGTCACGCCTCGTCTTCTGTGGAGGAATGGATTTCCCCTTGCCTTTCGAGTTGTTCACGGAGTGACAGGCCACTTGTTGAGCTGAGTGTGGAACCTGCGGATTTTTCCGGACGATGCACGGGGGTGTCAGTGCCCCTTCGTGTTGTGCCTTCACCCACAGGGTTGCCTTCGAAGAGGTGTCCGGGCATCGGGTTCTTATCAAGAGAGGACCGGAAAATCGGAGTCGTTCGGCACGTGGCACCTCACACGTGGCTAGTCTCGAATTTCCTCCTGAGACCGGCCTCATCCTGAGGTGCGCCAGGAAGGCCGGGAACCCCTTCCAGACAAAGCAGGGGAATCAACTCTCCTGTCGCGATCAGGAGGGGAGAAGGTGCTCAGATGAAGTGGTGCCGGGACCCTCGGTGTTCCCCTCGAGGGAACCCAGCATGTCGGGAAACTTTTGCGGTCGCATCAAGGGTGTCAAGTACTGTTTCGCCCTTCAGGGCGGAACATGGGACTTCCCTGGAGACACCGGGAACTTCGGTGTTCCCCTGGAGTGAGACCGGTATGTTGGGGAACTTTGGGGTCGCATCAAGGGTGCCAAGTAGCATTTCGAACTTTAAGATGGAACGTGGGACTTCTCTTGAGACTCTAGGTGGCAAGGGCCTCATATTGCGATGAAGGGGGAACCACATGGTTTTTAAGACTTGAGGCTGAATTCTCGAATTACGATGGGAAATTTAGACTTCCTCTTGTGTTGACCGTGGGAAGACCAATCTTCCATTCAAATTGTGAGGGAGAGATGGAGGTTGCTCTCGATCACTGTAGGGCAAAATAGACCTCATCTAGGCTTGTGTCTAGGACATAATGTTCCACTCCAGGGGCGACAGGAATCTCGGGGTTGCATTCCAAACTCACCCGGGGAGTCAGGCCTCGTCTCCAGGGAAGCAAAGGACTCCGCTCTCCTCTCGAGTCGCACCGGGTATTTCTTGGACCCAACTGAGTGGCCTAAAGGGAGTAAATACTCCTGTGAAGTTTGGAGAGAGGACCAGGAATTGCTCTCCAGGTCAGGCAGGAAAAGAAGGCCCCCATCTCTCCTTGATGGGGGCATCTTGTGGTTTTTCTCGAACTGCGGCGCCAGTGTGGGTTTTCTCACGAGGTACGATGGGGTACTCAGGGAGCCTCTTGTATGGTACTAGGGAAGTCAGTTTTCCTGCTTGTGGCGAGGGGAGCGCGTCCTTGCTCTGGAGTCATGGTAGGGGAATCGGGCATCAAGAGACGTTGAAAAAGGACTCTCCAAGTCTTTCTCGGGTTACTTCAGAAAACTCTGGGTTCCCTCGACTTGTGCCAGTGACCTCAGGTAGCTTCTCAGGGAGCCTCTGAGAATTCAGGGATACTGTGGTGTTGGGAGGGGCCTCTCGGGACACCACTGAGTTTGGTTCAATGGAAGAGGGCCTCTTCTCTAGTTGAGGCAGGAACCTCAGGGTTCCTCTCCATTTCTGACTCCAATTGCAGGGTCCCTGAAGAGTTGGGACAGGAGAGTAAGGCCTCGTCTTGTGTGAAGGAATGCAACTTCACTTGCCTCTCGAGTTGTTCACGAGGTGACAGTCCACATTTGGAGCTGTGAGTGGAATCTGCAGGTTTTTCCAGACGATGCATGGGGATGTCAGTGTCCCTTCGTGTTGTGTCTTCATCCACAGGGTTGCCTTCGAAGAGATGTCCGGGCGTCAGGTTCTTATCTAGAGTGGACCGGGAATTCGGGATCTTTCAGCATATGGCACCAACCATGAGGCTACTTTTCGAATTTCCTCATGAGACCGGCCTCATCCGGAGGTTCGCGGGGAACGTCGGGAACCCCTTGCAGACAAAACATGGGAATCGACCCTTCTGTCGCGATCAGGAGGGGTGAAGGGGCTCACAGGAAGTGGTGCCGTGAACTTTGGTGTTTCCCTCGAGTGAGACCGGTATGTCAGGGAACTTTGGGGGTCGCATCCAGGGTGCCAAGTACCGTTTTGTACTTCAGGATGGAACGTGGGTCTTCCCTTGATACGCTGTAGCGGCCAAGGGCCTCATCTTGCGATGACGGGGGAGCCACGTGGTTTTTCTCGAGTTGCGGCGGGATTCTCGAGTTACGACGGGGATTTCAGGCTTCCTCTTGTGTTGGGCCAGGGAAGTCCAATCATCCATTCGAGTTGCGAGGGAGAGCTGGGGGTTGCGCTCGAGTCACTGCAGGGCAAAGGAGACCTCATCTAGGCTTGTGTCCAGGACCTAATGTTCCTCTCCAAGGGCCACAGGGATCTCAGGTTTGCATTCCAGACTCACCCAGGGAGTCAGGCCTCATGTCAAAGGGAAGCAAAGGACTCTGCTCTCCTTTCGAGTCGCGACGGGCACCTCTTGGAGCCCACTTTGTGGCCTAAAGGGAGTCAAGCCTCCTGTGAAGTTTGGAGAGAGGACTTGGGACTGCTCTCCACGCCATGCAGGAAAAGATGGCCCTCATCTCGCGATGACGGAGGGATCTTGTGGGTTTTCTCGAGCTGCGGCGCCAGTGTGGGGTTTCACACGAGGTACGACGGGGAGCTCAGGGAGCCTCTCGTGTGGCGCCAGGGAAGTCAGGTCTCCATGTGCGTGGCGAGGGGGAGCGCATTATTGCTCTCGAGCTATGGTAGGGGAATCTGACCTCAAGACACATTGAAGAAGGACTCTCGAGGTCTTTCTTCGGTTGTGGCAGGAAACCCTTATTTCCCTCGACTTTTGCCGGTGGCCTCAAGGAGCTTCTCAGAATGCCTATGAGAAGTCAGGGATACTGTGGAGATGGGAGGGGCCTCTCGGGACTCCACTGGGTTTGTTTTAATGGAAGAGGGCCTCATCTCGTGTTGAGGCAGGAACCTCAGGTTTCCTCTCCATTTCTGACTCAGATCGAAGCGTGCCTGCAGAGTTGGGATTGGATACTCAGGCCTCGTCTTGTCTGAGGAAGGGAACTCCGCTTTCCTCTCTCATTGTTTAAGGGGTGACAGGCCAGTTGTGGAGCTGTATGTGGATCCTGCGGGGTTTTCCGGACGATGAACAGGGTTGCCACTGCCCCCTCGTGTAGTGCCTTCATCCACAGGGTTGCCTTAGAAGAGGTGTCCGGGCATCGGGTTCTTATCAAGAGCAAGACCGAGAAATCGGGGTCTTTTGGCACGTGGCACCAACACGAGGCTACGTCTCGAATTTCTTCGTGAGACTGGCCTCATCCTGAGGTGCGCCATGAAGGTCGGGAACCCCTTCTAGACAAAGCAGGGGGATCGACCTTCCTGCCGTGATCAGGAGCGGAGAAGGGGCTCAAATGAAGTGGTGCCAGGAACTTCGGTGTTCCCTTGGAGTGAGACTGGTATATTGGGGAACTTTTGGGGTCGCATCAAGGGTGCCAAGTAGCATTTCGAACTTTATGACGAAACATGGGACTTCTCTTGAGACTCTGTAGCGGGCAAAGGCCTCATATTGCGATGAATGGGGAACCACGTGGTTTTTAAGAGTTGTGGTGGAATTCTCGAGTTACAACGGGAAATTCAGACTTCCTCTTGTGTTGGCCCAATGAAGACCAATCTTCCATTCGAATTGCGAGGGAGAGATGGGTGTTGCTCTCGAGTCACTGTAGGGCAAAATAGACCTCATCTAGGCTTTTGTCCAGGACATAATGTTCCTCTCCAGGGGCAACAGGGATCTCGGGGTTGCATTCCAGACTCACCCGAGGTAAGGCCTCGTCTCGAGGGGAAACAAAGTACTCTGCTCTCCTCTCAAGTCGCGACAGGTATCTCTTGGAGCCCATTGAGTGGCCTAAAGGGAGTAAAGCCTCCTGTGAAGTTTGGAGAAAAGACCAGGGATTGCTCTCCAGGTCAGGCAGGAAAAGAAGTCCCCAATCTCGCGATGACGGTGGGTTTTCCCGAGCTGCGGCGCCAGTGTGGGGTTTCTCACGAGGTATGACGGGGAGCTCAGGGAGCCTCTCATGTGGCGCCAGGGAAGTCAGGTGTCCATGCGCATGGCGAGGGGGAGCGTGTCATTGCTCTCGAGTCATGGTAGGGGAATCCGTGCTCAAGACGCGTTGAAGACGGACTCTTGAGGTCTTTCTCGGGTTGCGGCAGGATACCCTGTGTTCCCTCGACTTGTGCCGGTGACCTCAGGGAGTTGCTCAGGGTGCCTCTGAGAAGACACCGATACTGTGGAGTTGGGAGGGGCCTCTCGGGACTCCACTGGGTGTGGTATAATACAAGAGGGCCTCATCTCGTGTTGAGGAAGGAACCTCAGGGTTCCTCTCCATTTCAGACTCCGATCTCAGGATTCCTGCAGAGTTGGGACAGGAGAGTCAGGCCTCGTATTCTGTGGAGAAATGAAACTTAGCTTGCCTCTCGAGTTGTTCACGAGGTAACAGGTCACTTGTCGAGCTGTATGTGGAACCTGCAGAATTTTCCAAAAGATGCATGGGTGTTCAGGGTCCCTCCTTGTTGTGCCTTCATCCTACGGGATGCATTCCAAGACGTGTACGGGCATCGGGTTCTTATTAATAGCTGACCAGGAAATGGGGTCTTTCCGCATGTGGCACCACCCACGAGGCTACATCTCCAATTTCCTCGTGAGACAGGCCTCATCCTGATGTGCGCTGGGAAGATCGGTAACCCCTTCCACACAAAGCAGGAGAAAAGACACTCCTGTTGCAATCAGGAGGGGAGAAGGGGCTCAAATGATGTGGTGCGGGGAACATGGGTGTTACCCTCGAGTGAGGCCTGTATGTTGGGGAACTTTGGGGGTGCCATCATGGGTGCCAAGTACCGTTTTGCACTTCAGTAGGAACGTGGGACTTCTTTTGAGACGCTGTGGCGGGCAAGGGCCTCATGCTGCGAAGACGATGGAACCACGTGGTTTTTTTCGAGTTGCGGCGGGATTCTCGAGTTACGACGGGGATTTCAGGCTTCCTCTTGTGTTAGCCCTGGGAAGCCCAAACTTCCCTTCGAGTTGCGAGGGAAAGCTGGATGTTGTGCTCGAATCACTGCAAGGCCAAAGAGACCTCACCTAGGCGTGTGTCCAGGACCTAATAGTCCTCTCAAGGGAAGACAAGGATCCCGGGATTGCACTCCACACTCCCCCGGGGAGTCAGGCCTCGCCTCGAGGGGAAGCAAAGGATTGCGCTCTCCTCTCGAGCCGCGACGCGGATCTCTTGGAGCCCACTGAATCGCCTCAAGGGAATCCATCCTACTCTTCATTTTGGAGAGAGGACTCGGGATTGCTCTCCAGGCCAGGCAGGAAAAGAAGGCCCTCAGCTAGCGAGGACGGGGGCGTCTCAGGGGTTTCCTCGAGCTGCGGCGCCCGTGGGGGTTTTCTCCCGAGGAACGACGAGGATCTCAGGGAGCCTCTCGTGCGGCGCCAGGGAAATCAGGTCTCCATGCGCGAGGCGAGGGGGAGCACATCATTGCTCTCTAGTCCAGAGAGGGGACAAGGGCCTCAAGACACTTTGAAGAAGGACTATCGAGGTCTTTCTCGAGTGGCGGAGGGAAATCCTCATTTCCCTCGACTTCTGCCGGGGACCTGAGGGAACTTCGCAGGGTGCCTCTGAGAGGCGAGGGATCCTGTGGAGGTGGCGGGGCGCCTCGGGACTCCGCTGGGTCTTGCGCAAGGAAAGAGGGCCTCACCTCGAAGGGAGGCAGGAAGCTCAGGCTTCCTCTCCGTTTCGGACTCCGACCGCAGGGTCCCTGCAGAGTTGGGACAGGAGAGTCAGGCCTTGTCTTGTCTGAGGAAGGGAACACCGCTGGCCTCTCGAGTTGTTCAAGGGGTCTCAGGCCCCTCGTCGAGCTGTGTTTGGTACCCGCGGGTCTTTGCGGACGATGCACGGGGGTGGCAGTGCCCCTTCATGTTGTGCCTTCACCCACAGGGTTGCCTTCGAAGAGGGGTCCGGGCCTCGGGTCCTTCTCAAGGGCGGACCGGGGAATCGGGGGTGTTCGGCATGTGGCCCCACCCACGTGGCTCGTCTTCAATTTCCTCGTGAGACCGGCCTCATCCTGAGGTGCGCCGGGAAGGCCGGGAACCCCTTCCAGACCACGCAGGGGAATCGCCTCTCCTGTCGCGATCAGGAGGGGAGAAGGGGCTCAGAGAAAGCGGTGCCGGGACCCTTGGTGTTCCCCTCGGGGGAACCCGGCCTGTCGGGGTCTCTTGGGGGTCGCAGGAAGGCTGTCAGGGACCGTTTCACCCTTCAGGGCGGAACAGGGGACTTCCCTTGAGACGCCGTCGCGGGCAAGGGCCTCATCTTGCCAAGAGGTGGGAACCACGTGGTTTTTCTCGAGTTGTGGCGGGATTCTCGAGTTACGACGGGGATCTCAGCCTTCCCCTTGGGTTGGCCCTGGGAAGCCCAATCTTCCCCTCGGGTTGCGAGGGAAAGCTGGGGGTTGCGCTCGAGTCACTGCAGGGCCGAAGAGACCTCACCTAGGCGTGTGTCCGGGACCTAATATTCCTCTCCAGTGAAGGCACGGATCTCGGGGTTGCATTCCAGGCTCCCCCGGGGAGTCAGGCCTCGTCTCGAGGGGAAGCCAAGGACTCCGCTCTCCTCTCGAGTCGCGACGCGGTTCTCTTGGAGCCCCCTCAGCGGCCTCAAGGGAGTCCAGCCTCCTCTTCCATTTGGAGAGAGGACCCGGGATTGCTCTCCAGGCCATGCAGGAAAAGAAGGCCCTCAGCTCGGGAGGTCGGCGGCGTCTCAGGGGTTTCCTCGAGCTGCGGCGCCCGTGGGGATTTTCTCCCGAGGCACGACGAGGATCTCAGGGAGCCTCTCGTGCAGCGCCAGGGAAGTCAGGTCTCCATGCGCGTGGCGAGGGGGAGCGCGTCTTGGCTCTCGAGTCACGGGAGGGGACTAGGGCCTCGAGACGTGTTGAAGAAGGACTCTCGAGGTCTTTCTCGGGGAGCGGCGGGGAACCCTCATGTCCCTCACCTTCTGCCGGGGACCTTAGGGAACTTCCCAGGGTGCCTCTGAGAGGCGAGGGATGCTGTGGAGGTGGCGGGGCCCCTCGGGACTCCGCTGGGTCTGGCGCATCGGAAGAGGGCCTCACCTCGAGGGGAGGCAGGAACCTCAGGCTTCCTCTCCGTTTCGGACTCCGACCGCAGGGTCCCTGCAGAGTTGGGACAGGAGAGTCAGGCCTCGTCTTGTCTGAGGAAGGGAACCCCGCTGGCCTCTCGAGTTGCTCAGGGGGTCTCAGGCCCCTCGTCGAGCTGTGTGTGGAACCCGCGGGTCTTTGCGGACGATGCACGGGGGTGGCTGTGCCCCTTCGTGTTGTGCCTTCACCCACAGGGTTGCCTTCGAAGAGGGGTCCGGGCCTCGGGTCCTTCTCAAGAGCGGACCGGGGAATCGGGGGCGTTCGGCATGTGGCCCCACCCACGTGGCTCGTCTCCAATTTCCTCGTGAGACCGGCCTCATCCTGAGGTGCGCCGGGAAGGCCGGGAACCCCTTCCAGACCACGCAGGGGAATCGCCTCTCCTGTCGGATTAGGAGGGGAGAAGGGGCTCAGAGGAAGCGGTGCCGGGACCCTCGGTGTTCCCCTCGAGGGAACCCGGCGTGTCGGGGGACTTTTGGGGGTCGCAGGAAGGCTGTCAGGGACCGTTTCGCCCTTCAGGGCGGAACAGGGGACTTCCCTTGAGTCGCCGTGGCGGGCAAGGGCCTCATCTTGCCAAGAGGTGGGAACCACGTGGTTTTTCTCGAGTTGCAGCGGTATTCTCGAGTTACGACGGGGACCTCAGCCTTCCCCTTGGGTTGGCCCTGGGAAGCCCAATCTTCCCCTCGGGTTGCGAGGGAAAGCTGGGGGTTGCGCTCGAGTCACTGCAGGGCCGAAGAGACCTCACCTTGGCTTGTGTCCGGGACCTAATATTCCTCTCCAGGGAAGGCAGGGATCTCGGGGTTGCATTCCAGGCTCCCACGGGGAGTCAGGCCTCGTCTCGAGGGGAAGCCAAGGACTCCGCTCTCCTCTCGAGTCGCGACGCGGGGCTCTTGGAGCCCCCTGAGCGGCCTCAAGGGAGTCCAGCCTCCTCTTCCGTTTGGAGAGAGGACCCGGGATTGCTCTCCAGGCCATGCAGGAAAAGAAGGCCCTCAGCTCGCGAGGACGGGGGCGTCTCAGGGGTTTCCTCAAGCTGCGGCGCCCGTGGGGGTTTTCTCCCGAGGCACGACGAGGATCTCAGGGAGCCTCTCGTGCAGCGCCAGGGAAGTCAGGTCTCCATGCGCGTGGCGAGGGGGAGCGCGTCCTGGCTCTCGAGTCACGGGAGGGGACTAGGGCCTCAAGACGCATTGAAGAAGGACTCTCGAGGTCTTTCTCGGGGGGGCGGCGGGAAACCCTCGTGTCCCTAGCCTTCTGCCGGGGACCTTAGGGAACTTCCCAGGGTGCCTCTGAGAGGCGAGGGATCCTGTGGAGGTGGCGGGGCCCCTCGGGACGCCGCTGGGTCTGGCGCAACGGAAGAGGGCCTCACCTCGAGGGGAGGCAGGAACCTCAGGCTTCCTCTCCGTTTCGGACTCCGACCGCAGGGTCCCTGCAGCGTTGGGACAGGAGAGTCAGGCCTGGTCTTGTCTGAGGAAGGGAACCCCGCTGGCCTCTCGAGTTGCTCGGGGGGTCTCAGGCCCCTCGTCGAGCTGTGTGTGGAACCCGCGGGTCTTTGCGGAAGATGCACGGGGGTGGCAGTGCCCCTTCGTGTTGTGCCTTCACCCACAGGGTTGCCTTCGAAGAGGGGTCCGGGCCTCGGGTCCTTCTCAAGGGCGGACCGGGGAATCGGGGGCGTTCGGCATGTGGCCCCACCCACGTGGCTCGTCTCGAATTTCCTCGTGAGACCGGCCTCATCCTGAGGTGCGCCGGGAAGGCCGGGAACCCCTTCCAGACCACGCAGGGGAATCGCATCTCCTGTCGCGGTCAGGAGGGGAGAAGGGGCGCAGAGGAAGCGGTGCCGGGACCCTCGGTGTTCCCCTCAAGGGAACCCGGCGTGTCGGGGGAATTTTGGGGGTCGCAGGAAGGCTGTCAGGGACCGTTTCGCCCTTCAGGGCGGAACAGGGGACTTCCCTTGAGACGCCGTGGCGGGCAAGGGCCTCATCTTGCCAAGAGGTGGGAACCACGTGGTTTTTCTCGAGTTGCGGCGGGATTCTCGAGTTACGACGGGGATCTCAGCCTTCCCCTTGGGTTGGCCCTGGGAAGCCCAATCTACCCCTCGGGGTGCGAGGGAAAGCTGGGGGTTGCGCTCGAGTCACTGCAGGGCCGAAGAGACCTCACCTAGGCGTGTGTCCGGGACCTCATATTCCTCTCCAGGGAAGGCAGGGATCTCGGGCTTGCATTCCAGGCTCCCCCGGGGAGTCAGGCCTCGTCTCCAGGGCAAGCCAAGGACTCCGCTCTCCTCTCGAGTCGCGACGCGGGTCTCTTGGAGCCCCCTGAGCGGCCTCAAGGGAGTCCAGCCTCCTCTTCCGTTTGGAGAGAGGACCCGGGATTGCTCTCCAGGCCATGCAGGAAAAGAAGGCCCTCAGCTCGCGAGGACGGGGGCGTCTCAGGGGTTTCCTCGAGCTGCGGCGCCCGTGGGGGTTTTCTCCCGAGGCACGACGAGGATCTCAGGGAGCCTCTCGTGCGGCGCCAGGGAAGTCAGGTCTCCATGCGCGTGGCGAGGGGGAGCGCGTCCTGGCTCTCGAGTCACGGGAGGGGACTAGGGCCTCGAGACGCGTTGAAGGACTCTCGAGGTCTTTCTCGAGGGGGCGGCGGGAAACCCTCGTGTCCCTCGCCTTCTGCCGGGGACCTTAGGGAACTTGCCAGGGTGCCTCTGAGAGGCGAGGGATCCTGTGGAGGTGGCGGGGCCCCTCGGGACTCCGCGGGGTCTGGCGCAACGGAAGAGGGCCTCACCTCGTAGGGAGGCAGGAACCTCAGGCTTCCTCTCCGTTTCGGACTCCGACCGCAGGGTCCCTGCAGAGTTGGGACAGGAGAGTCAGGCCTCGTCTTGTCTGAGGAAGGGAACCCCGCTGGCCTCTCGAGTTGCTCAGGGGGTCTCAGGCCCCTCGTCGAGCTGTGTGTGGAACCCGCGGGTCTTTGCGGACGATGCACGGGGGTGGCAGTGCCCCTTCGTGTTGTTCCTTCACCCACAGGGTTGCCTTCAAAGAGGGATCCGGGCCTCGGGTCCTTCTCAAGGGCGGACCGGGGAATCGGGGGCGTTCGGCATGTGGCCCCACCCACGTGGCTCGTCTCGAATTTCCTCGTGAGACCGGCCTCATCCTGAGGTGCGCCGGGAAGGCCGGGAACCCCTTCCAGACCACGCAGGGGAATCGCCTCTCCTGTCGCGGTCAGGAGGGGAGAAGGGGCTCAGAGGAAGCGGTGCCGGGAACCTCGGTGTTCCCCTCGAGGGAACCCGGCGTGTCGGGGGACTTTTGGGGTTCGCAGGAAGGCTGTCAGGGACCGTTTCGCCCTTCAGGGTGGTACAGGGGACTTCCCTTGAGACGCCGTGGCGGGCAAGGGCCTCATCTTGCCAAGAGGTGGGAACCACGTGGTTTTTCTCGAGTTGCGGCGGGATTCTCGAGTTCCGACGGGGATCTCAGCCTTCCCCTTGGGTTGGCCCTGGGAAGCCCAATCTTCCCCTCGGGTTGCGAGGGAAAGCTGGGGGTTGCGCTCGAGTCACTGCAGGGCCGAAGAGACCTCACCTAGGCGTGTGTCCGGGACCTAATATTCCTCTCCAGGGAAGGCAGAGATCTCGGGGTTGCATTCCAGGCTCCCCCGGGGAGTCAGGCCTCGTCTCGAGGGCAAGCCAAGGACTCCGCTCTCCTCTCGAGTCGCGACGCGGGTCTCTTGGAGCCCCCTGAGCGGCCTCAAGGGAGTCCAGCCTCCTCTTCCGTTTGGAGAGAGGACCCGGGATTGCTCTCCAGGCCATGCAGGAAAAGAAGGCCCTCAGCTCGCGAGGACGGGGGCGTCTCAGGGGTTTCCTCGAGCTGCGGCGCCCGTGGGGGTTTTCTCCCGAGGCACGACGAGGATCTCAGGGAGCCTCTCGTGCGGCGCCAGGGAAGTCAGGTCTCCATGCGCGAGGCGAGGGGGAGCGCGTCCTGGCTCTCGAGTCACGGGAGGGGACTAGGGCCTCGAGACACGTTGAAGAAGGACTTTCGAGGTCTTTCTCGGGGGGGCGGAGGGAAAACCTCGTGTCCCTCGCCTTCTGCCGGGGACCTTAGGGAACTTCCCAGGGTGCCTCTGAGAGGCGAGGGATCCTGTGGAGGTGGCGGGGCCCCTCGGGACTCCGCTGGGTCTGGCGCAACGGAAGAGGGCCTCATCTCGAGGGGAGGCAGGAACCTCAGGCTTCCTCTCCGTTTCGGACTGCGACCGCAGGGTCCCTGCAGAGTTGGGACAGGAGAGTCAGGCCTGGTCTTGTGTGAGGAAGAGAACCCCGCTGGCCTCTCGAGTTGCTCAGGGGGTCTCAGGCCCCCCGTCGAGCTGTGTGTGGAACCCGCGGGTCTTTGCGGACGATGCACGGGGGTGGCAGTGCCCCTTCGTGTTGTGCCTTCCCCCACAGGGTTGCCTTCGAAGAGGGGTCCGGGCCTCGGGTGCTTCTCAAGAGCGGACCGGGGAATCGGGGGCGTTCGGCATGTGGCCCCACCCACGTGGCTCGTCTCGAATTTCCTCGTGAGACCGGCCTCATCCTGAGGGGAGCCGGGAAGGCCGGGTACCCCTTCCAGACCACGCAGGGGAATCGCCTCTCCTGTCGCGATCAGGAGGGTAGAAGGGGCTCAGAGGAAGAGGTGCCGGGACCCTCGGTTTTCCCCTCGGGGTCCCCGGCGTGTCGGAGGACTTTTGGGGGTCGCAGGAAGGCTGTCAAAGACCGTTTCGCCCTTCAGGGCGGAATAGGGGACTTCCCTTGAGACGCCGTCGCGGGCAAGGGCCTCATCTTGCCAAGAGGTGGGAACCACGTGGTTTTTCTCGAGTTGCGGCGGCATTCTCGAGTTACGACGTGGATCTCAGCCTTCCCCTTGGGTTGGCCCTGGGAAGCCCAATCTTCCCCTCGGGTTGCGAGGGAAAGCTGGGGGTTGCGCTCGAGTCACTGCAGGGCCGAAGAGACCTCACCTAGGCGTGTGTCCGGGACCTAATATTCCTCTCCGGGGAAGGCAGGGATCTCGGGGTTGCATTCCAGGCTCCCCCGGGGAGTCAGGCCTCGTCTCGAGGGCAAGCCAAGGACTCCGCTCTCCTCTCGAGTCGCGACGCGGGTCTCTTGGAGCCCCCTGAGCGGCCTCAAGGGAGTCCAGCCTCCTCTTCCGTTTGGAGAGAGGACCCGGGATTGCTCTCCAGGCCATGCAGGAAAAGAAGGCCCTCAGCTCGCGAGGACGGGGGCGTCTCAGGGGTTTCCTCGAGCTGCGGCGCCCGTGGGGGTTTTCTCCCGAGGCACGACGAGGATCTCAGGGAGCCTCTCGTGCGGCGCCAGGGAAGTCAGGTCTCCATGCGCGAGGCGAGGGGGAGCGCGTCCTGGCTCTCGAGTCACGGGAGGGGACTAGGGCCTCGAGACACGTTTAAGAAGGACTCTCGAGGTCTTTCTCGGGGGGGGGGGGGCGGCGGGAAACCCTCGTGTCCCTCGCCTTCTGCCGGGGACCTTAGGGAACTTCCCAGGGTGCCTCTGAGAGGCGAGGGATCCTGTGGAGGTGGCGGGGCCCCTCGGGACTCCGCTGGGTCTGGCGCAACGGAAGAGGGCCTCACCTCGAGGGGAGGCAGGAACCTCAGGCTTCCTCTCCGTTTCGGACTCCGACCGCAGGGTCCCTGCAGAGTTGGGACAGGAGAGTCAGGCCTCGTCTTGTCTGAGGAAGGGAACCCCGCTGGCCTCTCGAGTTGCTCAGGGGGTCTCAGGCCCCTCGTCGAGCTGTGTGTGGAACCCGCGGGTCTTTGCGGACGATGCACGGGGGTGGCAGTGCCCCTTCGTGTTGTGCCTTCCCCCACAGGGTTGCCTTCGAAGAGGGTTCCGGGCCTCGGGTCCTTCTCAAGGGCGGACCGGGGAATCGGGGGCGTTCGGCATGTGGCCCCACCCACGTGGCTCGTCTCGAATTTCCTCGTGAGACCGGCCTCATCCTGAGGTGCGCCGGGAAGGCCGGGAACCCCTTCCAGACCACGCAGGGGAATCGCCTCTCCTGTCGCGATCAGGAGGGGAGAAGGGGCTCAGAGGAAGCGGTGCCGGGACCCTCGGTGTTCCCCTCGAGGGAACCCGGCGTGTCGGGGGACTTTTGGGGGTCGCAGGAAGGCTGTCAGGGACCGTTTCGCCCTTCAGGGCGGAACAGGGGACTTCCCTTGAGACGCCGTGGCGGGCAAGGGCCTCCTCTTGCCAAGAGGTGGGAACCACGTGGTTTTTCTCGAGTTGCGGCGGGATTCTCGAGTTACGACGGGGATCTCAGCCTTCCCCTTGGGTTGGCCCTGGGAAGCCCAATCTTCCCCTCGGGTTTCGAGGGAAAGCTGGGGGTTGCGCTCGAGTCACCGCAGGGCCGAAGAGACCTCACCTAGGCGTGTGTCCGGGACCTAATATTCCTCTCCAGGGAAGGCAGGGATCTCGGGGTTGCATTCCAGGCTCCCCCTGGGAGTCAGGCCTCATTTCGAGGGGAAGCCAACGACTCCGCTCTCCTCTCGAGTCGCGACGCGGGTCTCTTGGAGCCCCCTGAGCGGCCTCAAGGGAGTCCAGCCTCCTCTTCCGTTTGGAGAGAGGACCCGGGATTGCTCTCCAGGCCATGCAGGAAACGAAGGCCCTCAGCTCGCGAGGACGGGGGCGTCTCAGGGGTTTCCTCGAGCTGCGGCGCCCGTGGGGGTTTTCTCCCGAGGCACGACGAGGATCTCAGGGAGCCTCTCGTGCGGCGCCAGGGAAGTCAGGTCTCCATGCGCGTGGCGAGGGGGAGCGCGTCCTGGCTCTCGAGTCACGGGAGGGGAATAGGGCCTCGAGACGCGTTGAAGAAGGACTCCCGAGGTCTTTCTCGGGGGGCGGCGGGAAACCCTCGTGTCCCTCGCCTTCTGCCGGGGACCTTAGGGAACTTGCCAGGGTGCCTCTGAGAGGCGAGGGATCCTGTGGAGGTGGCGGGGCCCCTCGGGACTCCGCTGGGTCTGGCGCAACGGAAGAGGGCCTCACCTCGAGGGGAGGCAGGAACCTCCGGCTTCCTCTCCGTTTCGGTCTCCGAACGCAGGGTCCCTGCAGAGTTGGGACAGGAGAGTCAGGCCTCGTCTTGTCTGAGGAAGGGAACCCCGCTGGCCTCTCGAGTTGCTCAGGGGGTCTCAGGCCCCTCGTCGAGCTGTGTGTGGAACCCGCGGGTCTTTGCGGACGATGCACGGGGTTGGCAGTGCCCCTTCGTGTTGTGCCTTCCCCCACAGGGTTGCCTTCGAAGAGGGGTCCGGGCCTCGGGTCCTTCTCAAGGACGGACCGGGGAATCGGGGGCGTTCGGCATGTGGCCCCACCCACGTGGCTCGTCTCGAATTTCCTCGTGAGACCGGCCTCATCCTGAGGTGCGCCGGGAAGGCCGGGAACCCCTTCCAGACCACGCAGGGGAATCGCCTCTCCTGTCGCGATCAGGAGGGGAGAAGGGGCTCAGAGGAAGCGGTGCCGGGACACTCGGTGTTCCCCTCGAGGGAACCCGGCGTGTCGGGGGACTTTTGGGGGTCGCAGGAAGGCTGTCAGGGACCGTTTCGCCCTTCAGGGCGGAACAGGGGACTTCCCTTGAGACGCCGTGGCGGGCAAGGGCCTCATCTTGCCAAGAGGTGGGAACCACGTGGTTTTTCTCGAGTTGTGGCGGGATTCTCGAGTTACGACGGGGATCTCAGCCTTCCCCTTGGGTTGGCCCTGGGAAGCCCAATCTTCCCCTCGGGTTGCGAGGGAAAGCTGGGGGTTGCGCTCGAGTCACCGCAGGGCCGAAGAGACCTCACCTAGGCGTGTGTCCGGGACCTAATATTCCTCTCCAGGGAAGGCAGGGATCTCGGGGTTGCATTCCAGGCTCCCCCGGGGAGTCAGGCCTCGTCTCGAGGGGAAGCCAAGGACTCCGCTCTCCTCTCGAGTCGCGACGCGGGTCTCTTGGAGCCCCCTGAGCGGCCTCAAGGGAGTCCAGCCTCCTCTTCCGTTTGGAGAGAGGACCCGGGATTGCTCTCCAGGCCATGCAGGAAAAGAAGGCCCTCAGCTCGCGAGGATGGGGGCGTCTCAGGGGTTTCCTCGAGCTGCGGCGCCCGTGGGGGTTTTCTCCCGAGGCACGACGAGGATCTCAGGGAGCCTCTCGTGCGGCGGCAGGGAAGTCAGGTCTCCATGCACGCGGCGAGGGGGAGCGCGTCCTGGCTCTCGAGTCACGGGAGGGGACTAGGGCCTCGAGACGCGTTGAAGAAGGACTCTCGAGGTCTTTCTCGGGGGGCGGCGGGAAACCCTCGTGTCCCTCGCCTTCTGCCGGGGACCTTAGGGAACTTGCCAGGGTGCCTCTGAGAGGCGAGGGATCCTGTGGAGGTGGCGGGGCCCCTCGGGACTCCGCTGGGTCTGGCGCAACGGAAGAGGGCCTCACCTCGAGGGGAGGCAGGAACCTCAGGCTTCCTCTCCGTTTCGGACTCCGACCGCAGGGTCCCTGCAGAGTTGGGACAGGAGAGTCAGGCCTCGTCTTGTCTGAGGAAGGGAACCCCGCTGGCCTCTCGAGTTGCTCAGGGGGTCTCAGGCCCCTCGTCGAGCTGTGTGTGGAACCCGCGGGTCTTTGCGGACGATGCACGGGGGTGGCACTGCCCCTTCGTGTTGTGCCTTCCCCCACAGGGTTGCCTTCGAAGAGGGTTCCGGGCCTCGGGTCCTTCTCAAGGGCGGACCGGGGAATCGGGGCCGTTCGGCATGTGGCCCCACCCACGTGGCTCGTCTCGAATTTCCTCGTGAGACCGGCCTCATCCTGAGGTGCGCCGGGAAGGCCGGGAACCCCTTCCAGACCACGCAGGGGAATCGCCTCTCCTGTCGCGATCAGGAGGGGAGAAGGGGCTCAGAGGAAGCGGTGCCGGGACCCTCGGTGTTCCCCTCGAGGGAACCCGGCGTGTCGGGGGACTTTTGGGGGTCGCAGGAAGGCTGTCAGGGACCGTTTCGCCCTTCAGGGCGGAACAGGGGACTTCCCTTGAGACGCCGTGGCGGGCAAGGGCCTCCTCTTGCCAAGAGGTGGGAACCACGTGGTTTTTCTCGAGTTGCGGCGGGATTCTCGAGTTACGACGGGGATCTCAGCCTTCCCCTTGGGTTGGCCCTGGGAAGCCCAATCTTCCCCTCGGGTTTCGAGGGAAAGCTGGGGGTTGCGCTCGAGTCACCGCAGGGCCGAAGAGACCTCACCTAGGCGTGTGTCCGGGACCTAATATTCCTCTCCAGGGAAGGCAGGGATCTCGGGGTTGCATTCCAGGCTCCCCCGGGGAGTCAGGCCTCATTTCGAGGGGAAGCCAACGACTCCGCTCTCCTCTCGAGTCGCGACGCAGGTCTCTTGGAGCCCCCTGAGCGGCCTCAAGGGAGTCCAGCCTCCTCTTCCGTTTGGAGAGAGGACCCGGGATTGCTCTCCAGGCCATGCAGGAAACGAAGGCCCTCAGCTCGCGAGGACGGGGGCGTCTCAGGGGTTTCCTCGAGCTGCGGCGCCCGTGGGGGTTTTCTCCCGAGGCACGACGAGGATCTCAGGGAGCCTCTCGTGCGGCGCCAGGGAAGTCAGGTCTCCATGCGCGTGGCGAGGGGGAGCGCGTCCTGGCTCTCGAGTCACGGGAGGGGAATAGGGCCTCGAGACGCGTTGAAGAAGGACTCTCGAGGTCTTTCTCGGGGGGCGGCGGGAAACCCTCGTGTCCCTCGCCTTCTGCCGGGGACCTTAGGGAACTTGCCAGGGTGCCTCTGAGAGGCGAGGGATCCTGTGGAGGTGGCGGGGCCCCTCGGGACTCCGCTGGGTCTGGCGCAACGGAAGAGGGCCTCACCTCGAGGGGAGGCAGGAACCTCCGGCTTCCTCTCCGTTTCGGACTCCGACCGCAGGGTCCCTGCAGAGTTGGGACAGGAGAGTCAGGCCTCGTCTTGTCTGAGGAAGGGAACCCCGCTGGCCTCTCGAGTTGCTCAGGGGGTCTCAGGCCCCTCGTCGAGCTGTGTGTGGAACCCGCGGGTCTTTGCGGACGATGCACGGGGTTGGCAGTGCCCCTTCGTGTTGTGCCTTCCCCCACAGGGTTGCCTTCGAAGAGGGGTCCGGGCCTCGGGTCCTTCTCAAGGGCGGACCGGGGAATCGGGGGCGTTCGGCATGTGGCCCCACCCACGTGGCTCGTCTCGAATTTCCTCGTGAGACCGGCCTCATCCTGAGGTGCGCCGGGAAGGCCGGGAACCCCTTCCAGACCACGCAGGGGAATCGCCTCTCCTGTCGCGATCAGGAGGGGAGAAGGGGCTCAGAGGAAGCGGTGCCGGGACCCTCGGTGTTCCCCTCGAGGGAACCCGGCGTGTCGGGGGACTTTTGGGGGTCGCAGGAAGGCTGTCAGGGACCGTTTCGCCCTTCAGGGCGTAACAGGGGACTTCCCTTGAGACGCCGTGGCGGGCAAGGGCCTCATCTTGCCAAGAGGTGGGAACCACGTGGTTTTTCTCGAGTTGTGGCGGGATTCTCGAGTTACGACGGGGATCTCAGCCTTCCCCTTGGGTTGGCCCTGGGAAGCCCAATCTTCCCCTCGGGTTGCGAGGGAAAGCTGGGGGTTGCGCTCGAGTCACCGCAGGGCCGAAGAGACCTCACCTAGGCGTGTGTCCGGGACCTAATATTCCTCTCCAGGGAAGGCAGGGATCTCGGGGTTGCATTCCAGGCTCCCCCGGGGAGTCAGGCCTCGTCTCGAGGGGAAGCCAAGGACTCCGCTCTCCTCTCGAGTCGCGACGCGGGTCTCTTGGAGCCCCCTGAGCGGCCTCAAGGGAGTCCAGCCTCCTCTTCCGTTTGGAGAGAGGACCCGGGATTGCTCTCCAGGCCATGCAGGAAAAGAAGGCCCTCAGCTCGCGAGGATGGGGGCGTCTCAGGGGTTTCCTCGAGCTGCGGCGCCCGTGGGGGTTTTCTCCCGAGGCACGACGAGGATCTCAGGGAGCCTCTCGTGCGGCGGCAGGGAAGTCAGGTCTCCATGCACGCGGCGAGGGGGAGCGCGTCCTGGCTCTCGAGTCACGGGAGGGGACTAGGGCCTCGAGACGCGTTGAAGAAGGACTCTCGAGGTCTTTCTCGGGGGGCGGCGGGAAACCCTCGTGTCCCTCGCCTTCTGCCGGGGACCTTAGGGAACTTGCCAGGGTGCCTCTGAGAGGCGAGGGATCCTGTGCAGGTGGCGGGGCCCCTCGGGACTCCGCTGGGTCTGGCGCAACGGAAGAGGGCCTCACCTCGAGGGGAGGCAGGAACCTCAGGCTTCCTCTCCGTTTCGGACTCCGACCGCAGGGTCCCTGCAGAGTTGGGACAGGAGAGTCAGGCCTCGTCTTGTCTGAGGAAGGGAACCCCGCTGGCCTCTCGAGTTGCTCAGGGGGTCTCAGGCCCCTCGTCGAGCTGTGTGTGGAACGCGCGGGTCTTTGCGGACGATGCACGGGGGTGGCCGTCCCCCTTCGTGTTGTGCCTTCACCCACAGGGTTGCCTTCGAAGAGGGGTCCGGGCCTCGGGTCCTTCTCAAGGGTGGACCGGGGAATCGGGGGCGTTCGGCATGTGGCCCCACCCACGTGGCTCGTCTCGAATTTCCTCGTGAGACCGGCCTCATCCTGAGGTGCGCCGGGAAGGCCGGGAACCCCTTCCAGACCACGCAGGGGAATCGCCTCTCCTGTCGCGATCAGGAGGGGAGAAGGGGCTCAGAGGAAGCGGTGCCGGGACCCTCGGTGTTCCTCTCGAGGGAACCCGGCATGTCGGGGGACTTTTGGGGGTCGCAGGAAGGCTGTCAGGGACCGTTTCGCCCTTCAGGGCGGAACAGGGGACTTCCCTTGAGACGCCGTGGCGGGCAAGGGCCTCATCTTGCCAAGAGGTGGGAACCACGTGGTTTTTCTTGAGTTGCGGCGGGATTCTCGAGTTACGACGGGGATCTCAGCCTTCCCCTTGGGTTGGCCCTGGGAAGCCCAATCTTCCCCTCGGGTTGCGAGGGAAAGCTGGGGGTTGCGCTCGAGTCACCGCAGGGCCGAAGAGACCTCACCTAGGCGTGTGTCCGGGACCTAATATTCCTCTCCAGGGAAGGCAGGGATCTCGGCGTTGCATTCCAGGCTCCCCCGGGGAGTCTGGCCTCGTCTCGAGGGGAGGCCAAGGATTCCGCTCTCCTCTCGAGTCGCGACGCGGGTCTCTTGGAGCCCCCTGAGCGGCCTCAAGGGAGTCCAGCCTCCTCTTCCGTTTGGAGAGAGGACCCGGGATTGCTCTCCAGGCCATGCAGGAAAAGAAGGCCCTCAGCTCGCGAGGACGGGGGCGTCTCAGGGGTTTCCTCGAGCTGCGACGCCCGTGGGGGTTTTCTCCCGAGGCACGACGAGGATCTCAGGGAGCCTCTCGTGCGGAGCCAGGGAAGTCAGGTCTCCATGCGCGTGGCGAGGGGGAGTGCGTCCTGGCTCTCGAGTCACGGGAGGGGACTAGGGCCTCGAGACGCGTTGAAGAAGGACTCTGGAGGTCTTTCTCTGGGGGCGGCGGGAAACCCTTGTGTCCCTCGCCTTCTGCCGGGGACCTTAGGGAACTTGCCAGGGTGCCTCTGAGAGGCGAGGGATCCTGTGCAGGTGGCGGGGCCCCTCGGGACTCCGCTGGGTCTGGCGCAACGGAAGAGGGCCTCACCTCGAGGGGAGGCAGGAACCTCAGGCTTCCTCTCCGTTTCGGACTCCGACCGCAGGGTCCCTGCAGAGTTGGGACAGGAGAGTCAGGCCTCGTCTTGTCTGAGGAAGGGAACCCCGCTGGCCTCTCGAGTTGCTCAGGGGGTCTCAGGCCCCTCGTCGAGCTGTGTGTGGAAGCCGCGGGTCTTTGCGGACGATGCACGGGGGTGGCAGTGCCCCTTCGTGTTGTGCCTTCACCCACAGGGTTGCCTTCGAAGAGGGGTCCGGGCCTCGGGTCCTTCTCAAGGGCGGACCGGGGAATCGGGGGCGTTCGGCATGTGGCCCCACCCACGTGGCTCTTCTCGAATTTCCTCGTGAGACCGGCCTCATCCTGAGGTGCGCCGGGAAGGCCGGGAACCCCTTCCAGACCACGCAGGGGAATCGCCCCTCCTGTCGCGATCAGGAGGGGAGAAGGGGCTCAGAGGAAGCGGTGCCGGGACCCTCGGTGTTCCCCTCGAGGGAACCCGGCGTGTCGGGGGACTTTTGGGGGTCGCAGGAAGGCTGTCAGGGACCGTTTCGCCCTTCATGGCGGAACAGGGGTCTTCCCTTGAGACGCCGTGGCGGGCAAGGGCCTCATCTTGCAAAGAGGTGGGAACCACGTGGTTTTTCTCGAGTTGCGGCGGGATTCTCGAGTTACGACGGGGATCTCAGCCTTCCCCTTGGGTTGGCCCTGGGAAGCCCAATCTTCCCCTCGGGTTGCGAGGGAAAGCTGGGGGTTGCGCTCGAGTCACCGCAGGGCCGAAGAGACCTCGCCTAGGCGTGTGTCTGGGACCTACTATTCCTCTCCAGGGAAGGCAGGGATCTCGGGGTTGCATTCCAGGCTCCCCCGGGGAGTCAGGCCTCGTCTCGAGGGGAAGCCAAGGACTCCGCTCTCCTCTCGAGTCGCGACGCGGGTCTCTTGGAGCCCCCTGAGCGGCCTCAAGGGAGTCCAGCCTCCTCTTCCGTTTGGAGAGAGGACCCGGGATTGCTCTCCAGGCCATGCAGGAAAAGAAGGCCCTCAGCTCGCGAGGACGGGGGCGTCTCAGGGGTTTCCTCGAGCTGCGGCGCCCGTGGGGGTTTTCTCCCGAGGCACGACGAGGATCTCAGGGAGCCTCTCGTGCGGCGCCAGGGAAGTCAGGTCTCCATGCCCGTGGCGAGGGGGAGCGCGTCCTGGCTCTCGAGTCACGGGAGGGGACTAGGGCCTCGAGACGCGTTGAAGAAGGACTCTCGAGGTCTTCCTCGGGGGGCGGCGGGAAACCCTCGTTTCCCTCGCCTTCTGCCGGGGACCTTAGGGAACTTGCCAGGGTGCCTCTGAGAGGCGAGGGATCCTGTGGAGGTGGCGGGGCCCCTCGGGACTCCGCTGGGTCTGGAGCAACGGAAGAGGGCCTCACCTCGAGGGGAGGCAGGAACCTCAGGCTTCCTCTCCGTTTCGGACTCCGACCGCAGGGTCCCTGCAGAGTTGGGACAGGAGAGTCAGGCCTCGTCTTGTCTGAGGAAGGGAACCCCGCTGGCCTCTCGAGTTGCTCGGGGGGTCTCAGGCCCCTCGTCGAGCTGTGTGTGGAACCCGCGGGTCTTTGCGGACGATTCCCGGGGGTGGCAGTGCCCCTTCGTGTTGTGCCTTCACCCACAGGGTTGCCTTCGAAGAGGGGTCCGGGCCTCGGGTCCTTCTCAAGGGCGGACCGGGGAATCGGGGGCATTCGGCATGTGGCACCACCCACGTGGCTTGCCTCGAATTTCCTCGTGAGACCGGCCTCATCCTGAGGTGCGCCGGGAAGGCCGGGAACCCCTTCCAGACCACACAGGGGAATAGCCTCTCCTGTCACGATCAGGAGGGGAGAAGGGGCTCAGAGGAAGCGGTGCCGGGACCCTCGGTGTTCCCCTCGGGGGAACCCGGCGTGTCGGGGGACTTTTGGGGGTCGCAGGAAGGCTGTCAGGGACCGTTTCGCCCTTCAGGGCGGAACAGGGGACTTCCCTTGAGACGCCGTCGCGGGCAAGGGCCTCATCTTGCCAAGAGGTGGGAACCACGTGGTTTTTCTCGAGTTGCGGCGGGATTCGCGAGTTACGACGGGGAATTCAGGCTTCCTCTTGTGTTGGCCCAGGAAGTCTAATCTTCCATTCGAGTTGCCAGGGAGAGCTGGGGATTGGGCTCCATTCACTGAAGGGCAAACTAGACCTCATCTAGGCTTGTATCCAGGACTTAATGTTCCTCTCCATAGGCGACAGGGATTTGGGGTTGCATTCCATACTCACCCGGGGAGTCAGGCCTCATCTCGAGGGGAAGCAAAGGACTCCACTCTCTTCTCGAGTCGCGACAGGTATTTCTTAGAGCCCACTGAGTGGTCTTTGCTCTGTAGGAGAGCTCTAGTGTTCATAAGCCTGTACATAAGTGAACACAGACATTCTGTGTGCATGTTGCTGCATACCCAAAATAGGGCCACAAGGAGCCTCATGCTCTCCATGCGGCGCGGAAGCTGTGCAGCCACGCAGCAGCTGAAGAATCCAACCAATTGCTCTTTTCTTACCTCTGACAGAGCTCACATTGCTGTAGCCCTTGGCAGTTTGAAAACACTGGACCCTAACCCCTCTCAAAGTAGGCCTGGGTTCTAGTTCGAATAGAAAGTCAATAGCGGAGCTGAGGACAGGAACGCGGCAGTCATTTATCACACGCTCCTGCAGCCTGCTACTACAGGGACACTAACGCTAGAAGCTAGGAATGTCTTTGCAAGGTGCGCAAAGGACAAGGGAGAACCTCGACCCTGACTCTAGTATTTCAGCCCCCTGAGCAGATCTGAGGTTCTCCCGCTGTAGAAGCTAACCCATTCCTTTCAAATACAGGCTTCCTAACACAGGGCCAGTTGGCTGCTTGCTCTTCCACGAAGCAGGCTTCCTTAACTTGCAAACTGCGAATTCCGCTTAACAGCCTGGAGGAAAATCGCTTCTTGGAAGATTTTTTTCAGAGGCTGTATCCCCGGAGCTGGGGCCAAGCTAGGGGACCCATACTGACAAGGGAAGGCAAAACCACATCCAATGTCTTTGCTCTGGAGGACAGCTTTGGTGAGCCTAAGTCTTTCAGGAATATTTCTGGCTCTAACAGAGTCAAATTCTGTGTGTGAATCTGCACAGCCAAAATAGGGGAACAGAGAGCCTGATTCTCTCTGTGTAGCTTTGAAGCTGTCTTTCAAACAACAGCTTGAGAATCCATACAATGCTCTCCCTTACTGCTAAGAGAATTCTCATTGCTGTAGTCCTTGACACTTTGTAGAAATCCGCACCCTAACCCTTCTCCAAGTAGGCCTGGGTCCTAGCTCGGAACAACAGGCAACGGCGGAGCTGAGGCCAGTAAGGCACAAGTGAGGTCTCACACACTCTTGCAGCCTGATCGTCCAGGAGCAGTAAGGCCTCTTTTTCCCTGTAGGAGGCTCGCTTGCCTTGCCTCCTGTGAACTGCATTTCCCAGCCTGGGCGCAAAGCTGTTCCTGGAGATTTTTTCTCAGGGGCTGTTTCCCTGGAGCTGGGTCGGACCTCGGGGGCCCAACTCACAGGGGAAGACGAAACCACAAGGACAGGTCTATGCTCTGTAGGAGAGCTCTAGTGAACCTCATCTCTCAGGAACATTCTTGGCTTCTACAGAGACACCTCTGTGCATGAAGCTACACACCCAACATAGTGGCAAAGGGAGTCTGATTCTCTCCGTGGGTGCTGATGCTTTGTGGCAAAGCACCTGCTAAGAATCCATCCGCATAGGCTTCCCTCACCTTGACAGAGGTCTCATTACTGTAGTCCTTGGCAGTTTGGAAAGAAGCAGACCCTTACCCTTCACCAAGTAGGCCCTTGTCCCTGTTTGAATGGAAAGGCAGTAGCTGAGCTGAGGCCAGTAATGCGCCAGTCAAGTCTGACATATTCCCGATGCCTGCTCCTTCATGGAAAATAACGTTAGAATCTGGGAATGTCTTTGCAAGGCTGGCAAAGGGCAGTCAGGAACCTCGACCCTGACTCTGGAATTTCTATCTTCTCAGCACATCTGGCGGTCTCGGTCAGGAGAAACTAACCCATTCCTTGCAAATATAGGCTTCCAAACACAGGCCGGTTGGCTGTCTCTTCTTGCCGAAGGAAGCTTGCTTATCCCACCTCCTGCGAACTCCGCTTCCCAGCCTGGGGGATAAGAGGTTCTTGGAGATCTTTTCTCAGAGGCTGTTTCCACGGAGCAGGGGCCGATCCCGGAGACCCACATGCACAGGGGAAGGGAAAACCGCATGGATAAGTCTTTGCTCTCTAGGAGTGCTCTAGTGAACCTCACTCTATGGGGAATGTTCTTGGCTCCAATGGGGACATCTCTGTGTGGGAAGCTGCATAGCCAACATAGAGACACAGAGACCTGATTCTCTCTGTGCAGCTTTGACGCTGTCGTTCAAACAACAAATTGAGAATCCACACAATGCTCTCCCTTACCACTGAGAGAGTTATCATTGCTGTAGCCCTTCGCAGTTTCTGGAAATCGGCACACAAACACTTCTCCAAGTAGGCCTGGGTTCAAGTTCAGATGAACATGCAATAGCGGAGCTGAGGCCAGTAAGGCACCAGTCAGGTGTCACACACTCTGGCAGCCTGCTCCTCCAGGGACAGTAAGGCCTCTATTTCCCTTCAGGAGGCTCGCTTGCCTTACTTCCTGTGAACAGCGTTTCCCAGCCTGGGCGGAAAGCAGTTCCTGGAGATCTTTTCTCAGGGGCTGTTTCCCCGGAGTTGGGGCGGACCTCGGGGACCCAACTCACAGGGGAAGGCAAAACCAAATGGACAGGTCTATGCTCTGTAGGAGATCTCTAGTGAACTGCCGGGGTCCAGCCCCAGCTGATCCAGGGTATTTGAAGCAGAGACGGCGTAGGCGAGGGTCAGGGAACAACTGCTTAATTAAACGTTAATTAAGGATATAAAGAGTAATAAAATGAGGATAGCTCAGTAGGAAAATTCAGTGGAGAAAAGAGGCTGAGTAGCTTGGTTTACGCGGGGGACCAATAAAACTTCAAGACAAGAAGCTTGCACCACTTACGTAGGCCGCAGGCGTCCTTCCGTTCTCCCGAAGGAGAGGAGACACTGAGGCCTCCCCGGTCGGATCTTAGAAGCCCAGGCAAAATTAGTAAGCTTGGTGGATTCCGCGCTCCAGATGGAGACTCAACCAGAGTGAGAGAGAGAGAGAGACATGGGGAGACCAGTATTTCGAGAAACTGATCCCAATTCTTTACTTTCCATGGTCTACTTTTATACACTGAGATGTTATGCAAAAGTCACGTGGGGTCAGCAGTCCTGACTTTTATCAAAGTCAGGTGCTTCATACAAAAGTATACAGAGGTCTTAGGGGTGTTACATCATCTTCTGGCCGGGGGGCCTGCTGACAATTTACGACCCTCTCCTTGTGACAGCGGTCAGTCAACCAGGACACTTATTTCTCCAGGGGTGATTATTCTTAAAACAGACGCCACCCAAATAAAGTCACATTCCTATAGGGTGAGGGTGTACTGGGTTTTAGTTAAGGAAAGAATTTACTTAGCCTAAGGTCTAACGTGATTTATATCAAAGGTTAATACTTATTTCTTCTATATATTCATTAATGTGTATAAGGGCAGGGGATGTGGAGACTTAGCAGTAAACATCAGCTCAACAAATGAAAAACCCTTCACCAATATGATTTCTAATCAGCCCATTATACTTATACTAATAATTTTCTAACTTTTCTAAGGAACCTGTTTTTAGAAGGTTTAAAGCATCTCGTGCCTCTCATGGTTGGGAGGCTGTGAGCAATCACATGTGGCCGGACAAGCCTGTCAGGCAGGCTAGAGAACCTTCAGAGGAGTTTGTAGGTTAAAACACTCTTGTCACACCCAGGGGTTTTTATCAACTGGAGCTCTAGGTTAACTCCTTCTCCGAAAGAGGTGGTGGGGGACAGCCCCCCGTAAAGTCAGAGGTGTAGGTGAGAGCACAAAGTAGTAAGGTAGGCAGGCTCTGGTGATGGGGGTAGATGCTCGAGGATTTCCAGGGGGACTCCTGAGGCTCGATCCCGCCTTTGCGTATGTCGAGCCTCCTTCCTCATGACCTTTGCCATGGGCGGAGTGCCTCACTCTGGCCCCCAACAGTGAACCTCCTCTCTCAGGAACATTCTTGGCTCCTATCGAGACACCTCTGTGCGTGTAGCTACACACGCAACGTAGGGGCAAAGGGAGCCAGATTCTTTCCGTGGGGTGCTGATGCTTTGTGGCAAAGCACCTGCTTGAGAATCCATCAGCTTACGCTTCCCTCACCTTGACAGAGGTCTCATTGCTGTAGCCCTTGGCAGTTTGGAAAGAAGAGGACCCTTACCTTTCATAAAGTGGGCCCTTGTCCTAGTTTGAAAGGAAAGGCAAGAGCTGAGCTGAGGCCAATAAGGCGCCAGTCAAGTCTGACATATTCCCGAAGCCTGCTCCTTCATGGAAAATAACGCTGGAATCTAGGAATGTCTCTGCAAGGCTGGCAAAGGGCAGTCAGGAGCCTGCACCCTGCCTCTGGAATTACCGACTTCTGAACAGATCTGGAGGTCTCCCTTAGGGGAAGCTAACCCATTCTTCCAAATAGAGGCTTCCAAACGCAGGCCGCTTGGCTGCCTCTTGCTCTCTGAAGGAGGCCTGCTTTTCCCGCCTCCTATGAACCCCACATCCCAGCCTCTGGGAAAAGCGGATCTTGAAGATCTTTTCTCAGGGGTTGTTTCCACGGAGCTGGGGCTGAGCCTGGAGCCCCAAACGCACAGGGGAAGAAAAACCACATGGACAAGTCTTTGCTCTCTAGGAGAGCTCTAGTGAACCTCACTCTGTCAGGAACGTTCTTGTTTCCTATGGAGACACCGCTGTCTGTGAAGCTGTGTACCGAACATGGAGACACAGAGTCTGATTCTCTCTGTGCAGCTTTGAAGCTGTCGTTCAAACAACAGCTTGAAAATCCATACAATGCTCTTCCTTACCCGTGACACAGTTCTCATTGCTATACCCCTTGGCAGTATTTAGAAATCCATACCCAAACCCTTCTCCTAGTAGGCCTGGGTCCTAGTTCGGAGGAACACGCAATGGCGGAGCTGAGGCCAGTAAGGCATCACTCAGGTCTCACACACTCTGGCAGCCTGATTGTCCAGGGAGACTAAGGCCTGTTGTGCCTTGCAGGAGGCTTGCTTGTGTTACCTCCTGTGAACTGCGTTTGCCAGCCTGGGGGAATAGCGGTCCCTGGAGATCTTTTCTCAGGGGCTCCTTCCCCTGAGCTGGGGCGGACCTCAGGGACCCAACTCACAGGGGAAGGCAAGACCACATGGACAGGTCTATGCTCTGTAGCAGACCTCTAGTGAACCTCATCTCTCAGGAGCATTCTTGGCTCCTACAGAGACACCTCTGTGTGTGAAGCTGCGTACCTAACATAGGGGCAGAGAGAGCCTGATTCTCTCTGTTCATTTTGACGCTGTCATTCAGAAAACAGCTTGAGAATCCATAAAATGCTCTCCCTTACCACCGAGAGAATTCTCACTGCTGTAGCCCTTGGCACTTTGTAGAAATCTGCACCCAAACGCTTTTCCAAGTAGGCCTGGGTGCTAGCTCGGATGAACAGGCAATGGTGGAGCTGAGGCCAGTAAGGCAACAGTCAGGTTTCACACACTCTGGCAGCCTGCTCCTCCAGGGACTGTAAGGCCTCTTTTACTATGCAGGAGATTCGCTTGCCTTACTTCATGTGAACAGCATTTCCCAGCCTCGGCGAAGCGGTTCCTGGAGATCTTTTCTCAGGGACAGTTTCCCCGGAGGTGTGGCAGACCTCGAGGACCCAACTCACAGGGGAAGGCAAAACCACATGGACAGGTCTATGCTCTGTAGGAGAGGTTTAGTGAACCTAATCTCTCAGGAACATTCTTGGCTCCTATAGAGACAACTCTGTGTGTGAAGCTACACTCCCAACATTGGTGCACAGGGAGCTTGATTCTCTCCGTGGGGTGCTGATGCTTTGTGGCAAAGCACCTGCTTGAGAATCCATCCTCTTAGGCTTCCCTCGCCTTGACAGAGGTCTCATTGCTGTAGCCCTTGGCAGTTTGCAAAGAAGAAGACCCTTACCCTTCATAAAGTAGGGCCTTGTCCTAGTTTGAATGGAAAGGCAATAGCTGAGCTGAGGTCAATAAGGAGCCAGTCCCCTCTGACACATTCCCGAAGCCTGCTCCTTCATGGAAAATGACTCTAGAATCTAGGAATATCTTTGCAAGGCTAGCAAAGGGCAGTCAGGAACCAGTACCCTGCCTCTGGAATTACCGACTTCTGAGCAGATCTGGAGGTCTCCTTTAGGAGAAGCTAACCCATTCCTTCCAAATAGAGGCTTCAAAACACAGGCAGGTTGGCTGCCTTTTCGTTCCCTATGGAGGCGTGCTTTTCTCTCCTCCTACGAACCCCGGTTCCCAGACACTGGGAAAAGGGGATCTTGAAGATATTTTCTCAGGGGTTGTTTCCACAGAGCTGGGGCCGAGCCTGGAGACCCAAAGGCACAGGGGAAGGCAAGACCACATGGACAAGCCTTTGCTCTTTAGTATAGCTCTAATGAACCTCACTCTGTCAGGATCTTTCTTGATTCCTATGGAGACACACCTGTGTGTGAAGCTGCGGGCACAGAGAGCCTGATTACCCCTGTGCAGCGCTGAGTCTGGGTGGCTAAACAACAGCTTGGGAATGCAGCCTGGGGCGCTTCCCTTCCCTCGGACAGAGCTCTCCTTGCGGTAGGCCTTGGTAGTTTGCATACAATGGGGCCCTAAGCCCTCTGCAAGTTGGCCTGGCTCCTAGGTCCAAAGGGCAGGCCAGAGCGGAGCTGAGGCTGTGAGGCTCCAGACACATCTCCCATACTCCTACATCCTGCTCCTACCCGGGCGTGAATGCTAGAAGCTGGGAAGGTACCTGGACCGTGCAGGGGCGGGGCGAACGCGCGCGGGGTGGGGCGGGGGTCAGCTTCTGGCGGGGGTGGGGGCGGGCTTCCCTGTTGTGCTCTCGGAGGTGGACACTGAGGCTGAAAATGCGCCGGGAGCGCACCCGGGACTGGGTAAACCCGGGCTGCGCGGGTCGAGATTCCGATGGCTTTAGGTGGGGGTCGGTCCCAGTTGTGCTCCCGGGGGTCGCCACTGCGGCTGGGAACGCGCAGGGAGCGCGGCAGGGGCGGGGCTAACCCTGAGGGCGCGGGGCGGGGGTCGGCTCATGGGGGGGATGGGGAGGGGTTCCCAGTTGTGCTCTCGGGGGTTGCAACTGCGGCTGGGAACGCCCATTTCGTCCGCTCCTGGGTCCCCAAGGATCGCCATCCCGTGGGTGCAGCGGAGGGCTGCGGACCACAGGTAAGGGAACTGGGACTGCGTGGAGCAGGGAACCAAGTATTCCGCCGTCTGTTGGCACATTCTCGGAGCTCCCCAACCTGGCGGTCGCAGAAAAGCCTTGCCTTTGGGGTCAAGGCCTTTACCGCTCCACCCCTCTGCTGAAAAATCTCAGAGTCTGCGTGGTTCTTCCAAGCAGCCTAGTGTCTGCTGGAAGTCCAAGGGACAGAACACTGAACTCTGGCCGGCTGGCCCAGCCCTGCTTCTGGCACTTTGTAAGCCAGCGGGCCCTTGAGCACCTGCTGGGATGGGAAAGGGAAGGGTCCACGGATTGCACCCTAGAAACTTAGTAGGGTGCATGGATTTTAAACCCTGGTGGCCGCCCAGGCAGCAAAGAAGGGGGGAGGGCACCTTGCTGCGCTTTCATGGCAGAATCTGTGGTAGTCCAGCTGCGTGGGCCTTTTCATGAGGACCCTGTGCAATAGAAGTTTGGTGTTTTGGAACTGAATAATTAGAACGTGTAAAAGCTTTAAATTATGTGGTGGTGTAATTAAAAAACAAAACAAAACCAAGCTCCAAGTGTTTTGCAAATGGAGGTTTAAATATTGAAGGACTGTATTCCTTGCACTGTGGCATTCTATCAAGAAGTGTGCAGGATTTTTTTTTTTTTTTAAGAAAAGTGTTCGAAGTGAGGGAAACAGGAAACCCAGAGGTGCCCCTGTATTTTGGGGAAGGCCTTAGGAGGTCACTTGGAAATGCTGCTGGCTGTGCGGGAGGGCGGCAGATGGGCTGTGCAGGCTTGTCCTTTGCATGGATGTTCTTGTGTGTGGAAACCCAGCTCGGAGCCATCTCCTGATGTGTAAGAATTTCGCAGACAAACCTTGAGCTAAGCAATGCATTTTTTCCTAAGAAAATGTTTGTCTTAAGCGATGTAAATATCCTATGTATTTCCGCTAGACTCTGGCTTCAGGTCGGTTCCCCCAAAAGGCTCAGAAGCGATTTGAACAAAACAGCATATTTTCCTCCTAGCTTGTTCTCCTTATCTATGTTAAGGAAATGATATATTTGCCTGCAATACTGCCTTTCTTCAAGATTCATGTCAATCAAGTTTTGGCCCGGGATGACTCACCTGCTGCCAATATTATCTCAATGCATGTCGTGGGGGAAGGGCCTGGTGCCATTCCCTGAAACAGTTCCTTTCTTTCCTTAGCTGACTGCTAGTGCCTGTAGAATATCTGGCTAAAGACCAGGAGGGGGTACTCTTACTATCCCCCCCCACCCCGCCTCAAGTCTAAGTCAGCAGCTTTCTCTATCTCTTTAATACTTTAATAACACTTGATGACACAAAAGCTCTGAGCGATCAAATCATATCAAATCTTCATTTCAGATTGAAGATGCATTCCATGGTATTGCCATCTTAAGTCTTTCCATCGTTATGGAATATCTGTCCATGTATTCAGGATAGTTTTCAGCCAGGGTGTATAATTTCCAGTGTGCCAGTCTTGTCATCCTCGTTACATCCATGGCAAAGTGTTTTATTCATGTTGATATTATTGAAAGGGAATTTTTTAAAATTCCTTTTCAGATTATTATCTGCTAATGTATACAGATAAAACTGTGTAATCATTCATTTTTATCAGTTTAGACAGCTTGATAGTTGTCTTTAATTTCTTTACTTTCTGACACTTTAAGATTATCCTGGGACACATATGTAATGCCTCACCCCTAAATTCAGACATGTGTTCAAAGAACTTCTGTCCTTTTATTTATTTATTTATTTATTCTTTAACATTGAAATCGTTTTGACTATGCTGGGTGTTTGTTGCTAGATGGAAGTAGCTAGGACCTCTGGACTGCAGTCTCTCATCTCTTGCTGACCTCTTGTTGACCTCTGCAGATTCCTGGTAGGTGGGAGCTTGTTAGTTCCTTGTTCCTTATCAGAACCTCCTGTGGTAAGTGTTTTTCTCTTCTCTGTTGCCTGGTAAGGATGGGTGGTCATGGGCATCCCAAAGTTGGCTAGAAGTCAATTATTTAGGCAGGCTTGTGCATAGATATGGGAGAAGGCAATGGCACCCCACTCCTGGAAAATCCCAAGGACGGAGGAGCCTGGTAGGCTGCAGTCCATGGGGTGGCTAAGAGTCGGACACCACTGAGCGACTTCATTTTCACTTTTCACTTTCATGCATAGGAGGAGGAAATGGCAACCCACTCCAGTGTTCTTTCCTAGAGAACCCCAGGGACTGTGGGGCCTGGTGGGCTGCCATCTATGGCGTGGCACAGGGTCGGCCTCAACTGAACCACTTAGCAGCTGCAGCAGCAGCAGCAGCAGTGCATAGATATCAAAGGGGATGAGAACAGTCAGGTAGGATCACATATGTCACCGTGAAACAATACTTCTCCTCTTAGCCAAAGCTAACGAAAGATTTCTGTTCTAGGTCAACCTAGAAGAGATCACTTAAGAGGTAAAGAAACTTAAACTCCATTAGCAAAGGCAGTTCAACATCTCAAGAAAACTTGTGCTAGGCACAAAACTCTTTTCTGGGGGCCTACTTTCCCTACAACCTCCTTATCCCATTCTGTACCCATTCCTTTGCTTCTCCCGTCCTGAAAATGCCACCTGTAAGACAGAACTACTTCGTTTTCCTTCTTAAAGTGTGATTGCATTCCATACATTCTTGTAATAACAAGTCATACATTTCCCTTCAGCAACCAAGAACTGACTCTTATATTGGCATTTGATAGATTGGTGAGCATACCTATCAGTGATAATAGCGCCCACCCCGCTTCCTGCAAGAACAGAACAAAACAAAACAAAACAAAAAAATTGCTTTCTTACATTTAATATGTTCGGATGGTGCCAGTCACTATTCATGCAGAGTCAAAAATCTCTTTTGTTTCTGTGTAAAAGGGAGGTCCTTTCAAGTCGTGAATGTTTAAGAAGTTTCATTTATTTGGAAGTGACCTAGCTATTCAATACACTGTCGTCACTTAGTTTAGCACCAGGATAGAAACTCAGGTAACCAAAACACCTGGAGGAACGATTGTAAGTTCAGTTCAGTTCAGTTGCTCAGTCGAGTCTGACTCTTTGTGACCCCGTGGCCTGCAGGACGCCAGGCTTCCGTGTCCATCACCAACTCCAGGGGCTTGCTCAAACTCATGTCCATCGAGTCAGTGATGCCATCCAACCATCTTATCCTCTGTCATCCCCTTCTCCTCTGCCTTCAATCAAGACTATGAGAGGCGGATATTTTAGAGTATAATTATTGTTAAGAGTTTATCTAAAAGCTCATATCACATTTACATTTTTTACATTGGTTGTTGCTGTTTCCAGGTACTTTCTTGCTGACAAGCTTGTGACACATATAACAATAGAGCAATTTTTACCTTAGAATAAACCTAGGCACTATGAACATGTTGTGCTTAATGTTGTTGACTCTTAGACATGTCTATAATGGAGGAGCAAAACCAAAAATACTAGATATTTAATATTGACTAGTTCCCAGTTCACGGGACTCTGACATTCATTTAGGTCAATGTTTTCTTGTATTTGCAGCAGTTTGATTTGGAAGGACTGCCTTGTCTTGAGACCATTGAAATCAGAACTCAGAACTTGAGCAATATTATCAAAAAACACAAGGCTCACACTGACACATACCTTAATCCAGACAGACAGACAAGACATCTTCCAGATTTCCGCCTGAGATTTAAAATATTTCTTTGAGCCGTTTTCCTGGGAAGTGGGGGGGGGGGAGTGGGGGTGGCAGCGAGGCAGGCTTGGGTAACAAGCTAATTGTTGGTCATTGCATATGCAAAGAACCAGCTGTCCGGGTTCCAAGGAAAAAACTTTCCTTGGTACCCAATTTTGTTTGGATCTATAGACTCTCATGGCCCTCCTAGGTCAGGACATCTTTCCTTTCTGTAGTCCTCGTTTTATCCCTAAATCATAGACAGCTTGGATTGTCTCTGTGGGGTGGATGTATTGTCCTCGTGTTTGACCTGGCGGCAGTAGCGAGGTCCGAGAGCCTCTCCTGGAACCGGGCGTGGGGACGGGGCTCACCAGGAGCCCCTGGTGGAAGTGGGCAACGCGCCGGGAGCGCGCCAGGGGCGGGGCGATCCTGGGCGTCGCGGGTCGGGGTTCTGGTCGGGAGGGGGTGGGGGGCGGTAACAGTTGTGCTCTCGGGGGTCCCCACTGCAGCTGGAAACGCGCTGGGCGTGCGGCAGGGGCGGGGTGAACCCGGGTGGCGCGGGGCGGGGTTCGGCTCCTGGTGGGGGTGGGGGAGGGCTTCCCAGTTGTGCTCTCGGTGGTGGCCACTGCGGCTGGAAACGCGCCGGGAGCGCACCCGGGGCAGGGTAAACCTGGGATGCGCGGGTCGAGATTTAGATGGCTGTGGGTGGGGGTTCGGTCCCAGTTGTGCTCTCGGGGGTCGCCACTGCGGCTAGGAACGCCCATTTCCTACGCTCCTGTGTCCCCAAGGATCCACATCTAGTGGGTGCAGCGGAGGACTGCGGGCCACAGGTCAGGGAACTGGGACTGCTTGGAGCAGGGAACCAAGTATTCCGCCCTCTGTTGGCACATTCTCGGAGCTCCCCAACCTGGCGGTTGCAGAAAGGCCTCGCCCTTGGTGTCAAGGCCTTTACCGCTCCACCCCTTTGCTGAAAAATCTCAGTCTGCACGGTTTTCCCAAGCAGCCTAGTGTCCCCTGGAAGTCCAAGGGACAGAACACTGAACTCTGGCCGGCTGGCCCAGCCCTGCTTCTGGCACTTTGTAAGCCAGCGGGCCCTTGAGCACCTGCTGGGATGGGAAAGGGAAGGGTCCACGGATTGCACCCTAGAAACTTAGTAGGGTGCATGGATTTCAAACCCTGGTGGCCGCCCAGGCAGCAAAGAAGGGGGGAGGGCACCTTGCTGCTCTTTCATGGCAGAATCTGTGGCTGTCCTGATGCGTGGGCCTTTTCATGGGGACCTTGTGCAATAAAAGTTTGGTGTTTTGGTACTGAATAATTAGAAATTGTAGAAAGTTTAAATTATGTGGTGGTGCAATTAAAAAACAAAACAAAACAAAACCAAGCCCCAAGTGTTTGGCACAGGGAGGGTTAAGTATTGAAGGCCTGTTTTCCTTGCACTGTGGCATTCTATCAAGAAGTGTGCAGGATTTTTTTTTTTTAAGAAAAGTGTTCGAAGTGAGGGAAACAGGAAACCCAGAGGTGCCCCTGTATTTTGGGGAAGGCCTTAGGAGGTCACTTGGAAATGCTGCTTGCTGTGGGGGAGGGGGGCAGATGGGCTGTGCAGGCTTGTCCTTTGCATTCATGTTCTTGTGTGTAGAAACCCAGCTCGGAGCCATCTCCTGATGTGTAAGAATTTCGCAGACAAACCTTGAGCTAAGCAATGCATTTGTTCCTGAGGAAATGTTTGTCTTAAGCGATGTAAATATACTATGTATATCTGCTGGACTCTGGCTTCAGGTCGGTTCCCCCAATAGGCTCAGAAGCGACTTGAACAAAACAGTATGTTTTCCTCGTACCTTGTTCTCCTAATCTATGTTAAGGAAATGATATATTTGCCTGGAATACTGCCTTTCTTCAAGATTCATGTCAATCAGTTTTTGGCCCAGGATGACTCACCTGCTGCCAATGTGACCTCAAGGCATGTCGTGGGGGAGGGGCCTGGTGCCATTCCCTGAGACAGTGCCTTTCTTTCCTTAGCTGACTGCTAGTGCCTGTAGAATATCTGGCTAGAGCCCAGCAGGGCGTACACCCCGCCTCAAGTCTAAGTCAGCAGCTTTCTCTATCTCATTTATACTTTAATAACAATTGATGACACAAAAGCTCTGAGTGATCAAATCATATCAAATCTTCATTTCAGATTGAAGATGCATTCCATGGTATTGCCATCTTAAGTCTTTCCATTGTTATGGAATACCTGTCCATGTATTCAGGATAGTTTTCAGCCAGGGTGTATAAGTTCCAGTGTGCCAGTCTTGTCATCCTCGTTACATCCATGGCAAAGTGTTGTATTCATGTTGAAATTATTGAAAGGGAATTTTTTTTAATTCCTTTTCAGATTATTATCTGGTAATATATACAGAAAAAACTGTGTAATCTTTCGTTTTTATCAGTTTGGACAGCTTGATAGTTGTCTTTAATTTCTTTCCTTTCTCATACTTTAAGATTTTCCGGGCACCGTACATGTACTGCCTCACCCCTAATCTCAGTCATGTGTTCAAAGAACTTCTGTCCTTTATTTGTTTACTTATTTTTTGCAACATTGAATTCGTTTTGACTATGCTGGGTCTCTGCTGCCAGATGGAAGTTGCTAGGACCTCTGGACTGCAGTCTTCCATCTCTTACTGACCTCTTGTTGACCTCTGCAGAATCCTGGTTGGCGGGAGCTTGTTAGTTCCTCGTTCCTTACCAGGACCTCCTGTGGTAAGTGTTTTTCTCTTCTCTGTTGCCTTGTAAGGGTGGATGGTCATTGGCATCCCAAAGCTAGCTAGAAGTCAATGATTTAGGCAGGCTTGTGCATAGATATGGGAGAAGGCAATGGCACCCCACTCCAGTACTCTTGCGTGGAAAATCCCATGGATGGAGGAGCCTGGTAGGCTGCAGTCCATGGGGTCGCTAAGAGTCGGACACCACTGAGCGACTTCACGTTCACTTTTCACTTTCATGCATGGGAGGAGGAAATGGCCACCCACTCCAGTGTTCTTGCCTAGAGAACCCCAGGGACTGCGGGGCCTCGTGGGCTGCCGTCTATGGGGTCGCACAGAGTCGGACACGACTGAAACGACTTAGCAGCAGCAGCGGCGGCAGCAGCAGCAGAAGCAGTGCATCGATATCAAAAGGGCTGCAAACAGTCAGGAAGGATCACATATGTCACCGTAAAATACTACTTCTCCACTTAGCCGAAGCTAACAAAAGATTTCTGTTCTAGGTCAACCTAGAAGAGATCACTTAAGAGGTAAAGAAACTTAAACTCCATTAGCAAAGGCAGTTCGACATCTCAAGAAAACTTGTGCTAGGCACAGAACTCTTTTCTGGGGGTCCACTTTCCCTACAACCTCCTTATCCCATTCTGTACCCATTCCTTTGCTTCTCCCATCCTGAAACGGCCACCTGTAAGACAGAACTACTTTGTTTTCCTTCCTCAAGTGCCATTGCATTCCACATACTTTCTTGCAATAACAAGTCATACATTTCCCTTCAGCAACCAAGAACTGACTTTTATATTGGCATTTGCTATAGCCCGCCCCCCTCCCCCCAACCCCAAGAACAGAACAAAACAAAACAAAACAATTGCTTTCTTACATTTAACATGTCAGGATGGTGCCAGACACTATTCATGGAGAGTCAAAAATCTCTTTTGTTTCTGTGTAAAAGGGAGGTCCTTTCAAGTCGTGAATGTTTCAGAACTTTCATTTATTTGGAAATGACCTAGCTATTCAATACACTGTCGTCACAAGGATAGAAACTCGGGTAACCAAAACACCTGGAGAAACGTTTGTTAGTTCAGTTCAGTTCAGTTGCTCAGTCGTGTCTGACTCTTTGGGACCCCGTGGCCTGAAGGACGCCAGGCTTCCGTGTTCGTCACCAGCTCCAGGGGCTTGCTCAAACTCATGTCCATCGAGTCAGTGATGCCATCCAACCATCTTATCCTCTGTCATCCCCTTCTCCTCTGCCTTCAATCAAGACTATGAGAGGCAGATATTTTAGAGTATAATTATTGTAAAGAGTTTGTCTAAAAGCTCATATCACATTTACATTTTTTACTTTTGTTGTTGTCGTTTCCAGGTAGTTTCTTGCTGACAAGCTTGTGACAGATATAACAATAGAGCAATTTTTACCTCAAAAGAAACCTAGGCACTATGAACATGTTGTGCTTAAAGTTGTTGACTCTTAGACATGTCTATAATGGAGGAGCAAAACCAAAAATACTAGATATTTAATATTGACTAGTTCCCAGTTCACGGGACTCTGACATTCATTTAGGTCAATGTTTTCTTGTATTTCCAGCAGTTTGATTTGGAAGGGCTGCCTTGTCTTGAGACCATTGAAATCAGAACTCAGAACTTGAGCAATATTATCAAAAAACACAGGGCTCACACTGACACATACCTTAATCCAAACAGACAGACAAGACATCTTCCAGGTTTCCGCCTGAGATTTAAAATATTTCTTTGAGCCAGTCTTCTGGGGAGTGGGGGGATGGGGGTGGCAGTAAGGCAGGCTTGGGTAACAAGCTAATTGTTGGTCATTGCATATGCAAAGAACCAGCTTTCCGGGTTCCAAGGAAAAAAGTTTCCTTGGTAACCAACTTTGTCTGGTTCTATAGAATATCATGGCCCTCCTAGGTCAGGTCATCTTGCCTTTCTGTAGTCCTCGTTTTATCCCTAAATCATAGACAGCTTGGATTGTCTCTGTGGAGTGTATGTATTGTCCTCATGTTTGACCTGGCGGCAGCAGCGAGGTCCGAGAGCCTCTCCTGGAACCGGGCGTGGGGACGGGGCTCACCGAGAGCCACTGGTGAAGGTGGGCAGCGCCCCTGGAGCGCGGCAGGGGCGGGGCGAACCCGGGCGGCGCAGGGCGGGTGTCGGCTCCTGGCGGGGGTAGGGGAGGGCTTCCCAGTTGTGCTCTCGGAGATGGCCACTGCAGCTGGAAACGCGCCGGGAGCGCAGCCAGGGTGGGGTAAACCTGGGCTGCACAGGTCGAGATTCCGCTCACTGTGGGTGGGGGGTCGGTCCCTGTTGTGCTCCCGGGGGTCGCCAATATTGCTGGGAACCCACCGGGAGCCCGGCAGGGCCGGGGCGAAACCTGGCGGTGCGGGGCGGGGTGGGTTTCCGTTCGCAGTTGGAGTCGGCTCCTGGCGGGGGTGGGGGAGGGCTTTCCAGATGTGCTGTTGGGGGTCGCCATTGCAGCTGAGAATGCCCATTTCGTGAACTCCTGGATCCCCAAAGATCGGCATCCATTGGCCACAGCGGAGGGGTGCGGAACACAGGTAAGGGAACGGGGACTGCGTGGAGCAGGGAACCATGTATTCCGCCCTGTGTTGGCAGAGTCTCAGAGCTCCCCAACCTGGCGGTCGCAGAAAGGCCTCGTCTTTGGGGTCAAGGCCTTTACCGCTCCACCCCTCTGCTGAAAAACCTCAGAGTCTGCGCGGTTTTCCCAAGCAGCCTAGTGTCCGCTGGAAGTCCAAGGGACATAACCCTGAATTCTGGCCGGCTGGCCCAGCCCTGCTTCTCGCACTTTGTAGGCCAGCGGGCCCTGGAGCACCTGCTAGGATGGGAAAGGGAAGGGTACGCGAATTGCACCCTGGTGGCCGCCGAGGCAGCAAAGAAGGGGGGAGGGCACCTTACTGCCCTTTAATGGCAGACAGAATCTGTGGCTGTCCTGCTGCGTGGGCCTTTTCATGGGGACCTTGTGCAATAAAAGTTTACCGGTGACCTTAGGGAACTTCCCAGTGTGCTTCTGACAGATGAGGGATGCTGTGGAGTTGGCGGGGCCTCTCAGGACTCCGCTGGGTTTGGCGCAATGGAAGAGGGCCTCATCTCCAGGGAAGGCAGGAACCTCAGGCTTCCTCTCCGTTTCAGACTCCGACCGCAGGGTCCCTGCAGAGTTGGGACAGGAGAGTCAGGAATCGTCTTGTCTGAGGAAGGGAACTCTGCTTGCCTCTCGAGGTGCTCAGGGGGTCTCAGGCCCCTTGTTCAGCTGTATGTGGAACCTGCGGGTGTTTCCGGAAATGCACGACGGTGACAGTGCCCCTTCGTGTTGTGCCTTCACCCACTGGGTTGCCTTCGAAGAGGTGTCTGGGCCTCGGGTTCTTTTCAAGAGCGGACAGGGAAATCGGGGTCTTTCGGCATGAGGGACCACCCACGGGGCTAGTCTCAAATTTCCTAGTGAGGCCGGCTTCATGCTGAGTTGTGCTGGGAAGGCCGGGAACACTTCCAGACAATGCAGGGGGATCGACTCTCCTGTCGCCATCAGGAGGGGAGAAGGGGCTCAGATGAAGTGGGGACGGAACCCTCGGTGTTACCCTCGAGGGAAACCGGCGTGTGGGGGACTTTTGGGGGTTGCATGAAAGGAGTCAGGTACCGTTTCGCACTTCAGGACAGAACCTGGGACTTCCCTTGAGACGCCGTAGCGGGCAAGGGCCTCATCTTGCGAAGACGTTGGGACCATGTGGATTTTCTCGAGTTGCAGCGGGATTCTAGAGTTATGAAGTGGATTTCAGGCTTCCTCTTGTGTTGGCCCCGGGAAGCCTAATCTTCCATTCGAGTTGCGAGGGAAAGCTGAGGGTTGCCCTCGAGTCACTGCAGGGCCAAAGAGACCTCATCTAGGCCTGTGTCCGGGACTTAACGTTCCTCTCAAGGGAAGACAGGGATCTCAGGGTGGCGTTCCAGACTCCCCCGGGGAGTCAGGCCTCGCCTCGAGGGCAAGCCAAGGATGCTGCTCTCCTCTCAAGTCGCGACGCAGATCTCTTGGAGCCCACAGAGTGGCCTCAAGGGAGTCAGGCCTTCTCTTCAGTTTGGAGAGAGGACTCGGGATTGTGCTATGGGTCAGGCAGGAAAAGAAGGCCCTCACCTCGCGAGGATGGGGGCTTCTCAGGGGTTTCCTCGAGCTGCGGCGCCCGTGGGGGTTTTCTCACGAGGCAAGACGAGGATCTCAGGGAGCCTCTCGTGCGGTGCCAGGGAAGTCAGGTCTCTGTGCACGTGGCGAGGGGGAGCGCGTCATGGCTCTCCAGTCATGGGAGAGGACTAGGGCCTCCAGAGGCGTTGAAGAAGGACACTCGAGGTCTTTCTGTGGTTGCGGCGGGAAAGCCTCGTTTCCCTCGACTTCTGCCGGGGACCTGAGGGAACTTCCCATGGTGCCTCTGATAGGTGAGGGATGCTGTGGAGTTGGCGGGGCCTCTCGGGACTCCACTGGGCTTGGCGCAATGGAAGAGGGCCTCATCTCGAGGGGAGACAGGAAACTTAGGCTTCCTCTCCTTTTCGGACTCCAACCACAGGGTCCCTGCAGAGTTGGGACAGGAGAGTCAGGCCTCGTCTTGTCTGAGGAAGGGAACTCCGCTTGCCTCTCGAATTGCTCAGGGTGTCTCACGCACCTCGTCAAGCTGTGTGTGGAAACCGCGGGTTTTTCCGGATGACGCACGGGGGTGTCAGTGCCCCTTCGAATGGTAACTTCACCCACAGGGTTGCCTTCGAAGAGGTGTCCGGGCATTGGGTTCTTATCCAGAGCGGACTGGGAAATCGGGGTCGTTCAGCATGTGGCACAACCCACGGGGCTCGTCTCGAATTTCCTCGGGAGGCCGGCCTCATCCTGAGGTGTGCCGGGAAAGCCGGGAACCCCTTCCAGAATACGCAGGGGAATCGACTCTCCTGTCGTGATGAGGAGGGGAGAAGGGGCTCAGATGAAGGGGTGCCAGGACCCTCGGTGTTCCCCTCGAGGGAACCCGGCGTGTCTGGGAAATTTTGGAGGTCGCATGAAGGGTGTCAGGTACCGTTTCGCAACTCAGGACAGAACGTGAGACTTCCCTTGAGACGCCATAGCGGGCAAGGGCCCCATCTTGCGAAGACGTTGGGACCACGTGGTTTTTCTCGAGTTGCGGCGGGATTCTCGAGTTACGACGGGGATTTCAGGCTTCCTCTTGGGTTGGCCCTGGGAAGCCCCATCTTCCATTCGAGTTGCTAGGGAAAGCTGGGGGTTGCGCTCGAGTCACTGCAGGGCCCAAGAGACCTCATCTAGGCGTGTGTCCAGGACCTAGTAGTACTCTCAAGGGAAGACAGGTATCCCGGGGTTGCACTCCAGAGTCCCCCGAGGAGTCAGGCCTCGCCTCGAGGGGAAGCAAAGGACTCCGCTCTTCTCTTGAGCCACGACGCGGATCTCTTGGAGCCCTCTGAGTGGCCTCAAGGGAGTCAAGCCTAATCTTCAGTTTGGAGAGAGGACTCGGGATTGCTCTCCAGGAAAGGCAGGAAAAGAAGGCCCTCACCTCGCGAGGACGGGGGCTTCTCAGGGGTTTCCTCGAGCTGCGGCGTCCGTGGGGCTTTTCTCACGAGGCACGACGAGGTTCTCAGGGAGCCTCTCGTGCGGCGCCAGGGAAGTCAGGTCTCCATGCGCGTGGCGAGGGGGAGCGCGTCATGGCTCTCGAGTCACGGGAGGGGACTAGGGCCTCGAGACGCGTTGAAGAAGGACTCTCGAGGTCTTTCTCGGGGGGCGGCGGGAAACCCTCGTTTCCCTCGCCTTCTGCCGGGGACCTTAGGGAACTTCCCAGGGTGCCTCTGAGAGGCGAGTGATCCTGTGGAGGTGGCGGGGCCCCTCGGGACTCCGCTGGGTCTGGCGCAACGGAAGAGGGCCTCACCTCGAGGGGAGGCAGGAACCTCAGGCTTCCTCTCCGTTTCGGCTCCGACCACAGGGTCCCTGCAGAGTTGGGACAGGAGAGTCATGCCTCGTCTTGTCTGAGGAAGGGAACCCCGCTTGCCTCTCGAGTTGTCAGGGGTTTTCAGGCCCCTGGTCGAGCTGTGTGTGTAACCCGCGGGTCTTTCCGGATGATGCACGGGGGTGTCAGTGCCCCTTCGTGTTGTGCCTTCACCCACAGGGTTGCCTTCGAAGAGGGGTCCAGGCCTCGGGTCCTTCTCAAAAGCGGACCGGGGAATCGGGGGCATTTGGCATGTGGCCCCACCCACGTGGCTCGTCTCGAATTTCCCTGTGAGACCGGCCTCATCCTGAGGTGCACCGGGAAGGCCGGGAACCCCTTCTGAACCACGCAGGGGAATCGACTCTCCTGTCGTGATCAGGAGGGGAGAACGGGCTCAGATGAAGCTGTGCCGGGACCTCGGTGTTCCCTCGAGGGTACCCGGCGTGTCGGGGAGCTTTTGGTGGTCGCACGAAGGGTGTCAGGTACTGTTTCGCACTTCAGGGCGGAACGTGGGACTTCCCCTGAGACGCTGTAGTGGGCTAGGGCCTCATCTTGCGAAGACGTTGGAACCACGTGTTTTTTCTCGAGTTGCGCCGGGATTCTCGAGTGACGATGGGGATTACAGGCTTCCTCCTCTGTTGGCCCTGGGAAGCCCAGTCTTCCATTCGATTGGCGAGCGAAAGCTGGGGGTTTCGCTCGAGTCACTGCAGGGCCAAAGAGACCTCATCTTGGCTTGTGTCCAGGACCTAATGTTCTTCTCCAGGGAAGGCAGGGATCTCGGGGTTGCATTCCAGGATCCCCCTGGGTGTCAGGCCTCGTCTCGAGGGGAAGCAAAGGACTCTGCTGTCCTCCCGAGTCGCGACGCGGATATCTTGGAGCCCCCTAGTGGCGTCAGTGGAGTCAAGCCTCCTCTTCATTTTGGAGAGAGGGCTCGGGATTGTTCTCCAGGCCATGCAGGAAAAGAAGTCCCTTCACTTCGCAAGGACGGGGGCGTCTCAGGGGTTTCCTCGAGCTGCGGCGCCCGTGGGGGTTTTCTCGCGAGGCACGGCGAGGATCTCAGGGAGCCTCTCGTGCGGCGCCAGGGAAGTCAGGTCTCCCTGCGCGTAGCGAGGAGGAGCGCGTTGTGGCTCTCGAGTAATGGGAGGGGACTAGGGCCTCAAGACGCGTTGAAGAGGGACTCTCGAGGTCTTTCTCGGGTTGTGGCGGGAAAAAGTCGTTTCCCTCGACTTCTGCCGGGGACCTTAGGGAACTTCCCAGGGTGTCTCTGAGAGTTGAGGGATACTGTGGAGTTGGCGGTGCCTCTCGGGACTCCGCTGGGTTTGTCGCAATGGAAGAGGGGCTCATCTCGAGGGGAGGCAGGAACCTCAGACTTCCTCTCTGTTTCGGACTCCGACATCAGGGTCCCTGCAGAGTTGGGACAGGAGAGACAGGCTACGTCTTTTCTGAGTAATGGAACTCCGCTTGCCTCTCGAGTTGTTCATGGGGTTTCAGGCCCCTTGTCAAACTGTGTGTGGAATCTGCAGGTTTTTCCAGACGATGCACGGGGGTGTCAGTGACCCTTCGTTTTGTGTCTTCATCCACAGGGTTGCCTTCGAAGAGGTGTCCGGGCATCGGGTTCTTATGAAGAGCGGACCGGGATATCGGGGTCGTTCAGCATTTGGCACCACCCACGTGGCTAGTCTCGAATTTCCTCATGAAACCGGCCTCATCCTGAAATGTGCCGCGAAGTTCATGAAACTCTTCCAGACAAAGCAGAGGAATCGACCCTCCTGTGGCGATCAGGAGGGGACAAGTGGCTCAGATGAAGTGCTGCTGGGAACATCGGTGTTTCCCTCAAGTGAGACAGGTATGTCGGGTAACTTTTGGGGTCGCATAAAGCGTTCCAAGTACCGTTTCGCTCTTCAAAATGGAACGTTGGACTTCTCTTGGGGTGCTCCAGCGGGCATGGGCCTCATCTTGGAATGACTGCGGAACCACTTGGTTTTTCTCGAGTTGCGGTGGGATATTTGAGTTACCACAGGGAATTCATGCTTCCTCTTGTGTTGGCCCACAAAAGTCTTATCTTCCATTCGAGATTCGAGGAAGAGCTGGAGGTGCGCTCTAGTCACTGAAGGCAAAAGAGACCCCACCAAGGCTTGTGTGCAGGACCTAATGTTCATCTCAAGGCTCGACAGAAATCTCGAGGTTGCATTCCAGACTCTCCTTGGAGTCAACCCTCATCTCGAGGGGAAGCAAAGGACTCTGCTCTCCTCTCGAGTCGGACGGGTATGTCTTGGAGCCCACTGAGTGGCTTAAAGGGAGTCAAACCTCCTTTGGTGTTTGGAGGGAGGACACGGGATTGCTCTCCAGGGAATGCATGAAATGAAGGCCCTCATCTCCCAACGACTGGGGCGTCTTGTAGGTTTTCTCGAGCTGTGGCGCTAGTGTGGGGTTTCTCACGAAGTAAGACTGGGAGCTCAGTGAGCCTCTCACGTGGTGCCAGGGCAGTCAGGTCTCTATGCACGTGGTGAGAGGGAGCCCGTCATTGTTCTCGAGTCATGGTAGGGGAATTGGGCCTGAGGAGGTGTTAAAGAAGGACTCTCGAGGTCTTTCTTGGGTTGCAGCAGGAAACCCTGGGTTCCATCGACTTGTGCCAGTGACTTCAGGAAGCTTCTCAGCGTGCCTCTGAGAAGTCAGGGTCACTGTGGAGTTGGGAGGGGCCTCTCGGAACTCCACTGGGTTTGGTGCAATGGAAGAGGGCCTCATGACAAGTTGAGGCAGGAACCACAGGGTTCCTCTCCTGGCTTCGAATGCGCCGGATCTGACTCGGATCGCAGAGTCCCTGCAGAGTTGGGACAGGAGAGTCAGGCCTCGTCTTGTGTGGAGGACTGGAACTCCGCTTGACTCTCGCGTTGTTCATGGGGTGACAGGCCACTTGTCGATTTGTATGTGGAACTTGTGGGTTTTTCTGGACGATGCACCGGGGTGTCACTGCCCCTTCGTGTTGTGCCTTGATCCACAGGATTGCCTTCGAGTTGGGTTCTGCCATCGGGTTCTTATCAAGAGCGGACCAGGGAATTGGGGTCTTTTGGCATGCCGCACCACCCACGAGGCTATGTCTCAAATTTCCTCGTGAGACTGGCCTCATCTTGATTTGCGCCAGGAAGGTCGGGAATGCCTTCCAGACAAAGCAGGGGAATCGAACCTCCTGTCGCGATCAAGAGGGGAGAAGAGTCTCAGATGAAGTGGTGCCGGGAACCTCGGTGATCTCCTCAAGTGAGACTGGTATGTCGGGGAACTTTTAGGGTCGCATCAAGGGTTCCAAGTAACTTTTCGCTCTTCAATACGGAACGTGGGACTTCTCTTGAGACGCTGTAGCGGGCAAGGGCCTCATCTTTCGATGACGGGGGAACCACGTGGTTTTTCTTGAGTTGCGGCGGGATTCTCGAGTTACGACGGGGAATTCAGGCTTCCTGTTCAACTGGCCCAGGGAAGTCCAGTTTTCATTCGAATTGCGAGTTAGAACTGGGGATTGCTCTCGAGACACTGCAGGGCCAAATAGACCTCATCTAGGCTTGTGTCCAGGACCTAATGTTCCTCTGCTGGGGCGACAGCGATCTCGGCACTGCATTTTCGACTCACCCGGGGAATCAGGCCTCGTCTCGAGGGGAAGCCAAGGACACCGCTCTCCTGTCAAGTCGCGACGGGTATATCTTGGAACTCACTGTGTGGCCTAAAATGAGGCAAGCTTCCTGTGGAGTTTGGAGAGAGGACTCAGGATTGCTCTCCAGGCCATACAGCAAAAGAAGGCCCTCATCTCGTGAGGACTGGGGCGTCTCGTGGGTATTCTCGAGCTGTGGCTCCAGTGTGGTGTTGCTCACGAGGTATAATGGGGAGCTCAGGGAGCCTCTCCTGTGGCGCCAGGGAAGTCAGGTTTCTATGCGCGTGGCTAGGCGGAGTGCGTCATTGCTCTCGAGTCATGGTAGGGGAATCGCACCTCAAGACGCGTTGAAGAAGGACTCTTGAGGTCTTTTACGGGTTGGGGCAGGAAACCCTTGGTTCCCTCGACTTGTGCCGGTGATCTCAGGAAGGTCTAAGGGTGCCTCTGAGAAGTCAGGGATACTGTGCAGTTGGGAGGGGCCTCTCGGGACTCCACTGGGTTCGGTGCAATGGAAGAGGGCCTCATCTCGAGTGGAGGCAGGAAACTCATGTTTCCTCTCCTGACTTCCCCTGGGCCAGATCTGACTCGGATTGCAGTTTCGCAGCAGAGTTCGAACAGGAGAGTCAGGCCTCGTCTTGTGTGGAGGAATGGAACTCTGCTTGCCTCTCCAGTTGTTCACGGGGTGACAGGTCACTTCTCGAGCTGTGTGTGGTACCTGCGGGTTTCTCCGGACGATACCCGGGGGTGTCAGTGCCCCTTCGTGTTGTGCCTTCATCAAAAGGGTTATCTTCAAAGAGGTGTCCGGGCATTGGGATCTTATCAAGAGCGAACCGGGAAATCGGGGTCTTTCGGCATGTGTCACCATCCACGAGGCTATGTCTCGAATATCCTCGTGAGACCGGCCTCATCCTGAGATGCACCGGGAAAGGCGGGAACCCCTTCAAGACAAAACAGGGGAATCGACCCTCCTGTCGCGATCAGGAGGGGAGAAGGGGCCCAGATGTAGTGGTGCCGGGAACCTCGGTGTTCTCGAGTCAGACCAGTGTGTCGAGGAACTTTTGAGGTTGCATCAAGGGTGCCGATACCGTTTCGCACTTCAAGACGGAAAGTGGGACTTCTCTTGAGACGCTGTAGGGGGCAAGGGCCTCATCTTGCGATGACGGGGGAACCACGTAGCGTTTCTCGAGTTGTGGCGGGATTCTCGAATTTCGACGGGGAATACAGTCTTCCTCATGTGTTGGCCCAGGGAAGTCCTATCTTCCATTCGAGTTTCAAGGGAGAGCTGGGGATTGCCCTCGAGTCACTGCAGGGCAAAATAGACCTCATCTAGGCTTGTGTCCAGGACTTAATGTTCATCCCTAGGGGCGACAGGGATCTCGGGCTTGCATACCAGCCACCCCGGGGAATCAGGCCTCGTCTCGAGGGGAAGCAAAGAACTCCGCTGTCCTTTTGAGTCGTGATGGGTATCTCTTGGAGCCCACTGTGTGCCCTAAAGGGAGTCAAGCCTCCTGTGGTGTTTGGATAGAGGACTCGGGATTCCTCTCCAGGCCATGCAGGAAAAGAAGGCCCTCATCTCGCGATGACGGCGGCCTCTTGTGGGTTTTGTAGACTGCCGCGCTAGTGCCGGGTTTCTGACGAGGTACGAGAGGGAGCTCAGGGAGCCTCTCGTGTGGCGCCAGGGAAGTCAGGGCCCCATGAGATGGCTAGGGGGAGTTCGTCATTGCTCTCGAGTCATGGTAGGGTAATCGGGCCTCAAGACGGGTTGAAGAAGGACTCTCGAGGTCTTTCTCGGGTCACTGCATAAAACCCAGGGTTCCCTTGACTTGTGCCTGCGACCTCAGGGAGCTTCTCAGAGTGCCTCTGAGAAGTCAGGGATACTGTGCAGTTTGGAGGGGCCTCTCGAGACTCCTCCGCATTTGGTGGAATGTAAGAGGGACTCATCTCGAGTTGAAGCAGGAACCTCAGTGTTCCTCTCCATTTCTGACTCAGATCGCAAGGTCCCTGCATGTTGGTACAGGAGAGTCAGGCCTCGTCTTTTCTGGAGGATGGGACTCCTCTTGCCTCTCGAGTTGTTCTCGAGGTGACAGGCCACTTGTCGAGCTGTGTGTGTAACCTGCCCGTTTTTCCGGATGATGCACAGGTGTGTTAGTGCCCCTTCGTGTTGTACCTTCATACTCAAGGCTGCCTTCCAAGAGGTGTCCGAGCATCGGATTCTTATCAAGAGCGGACCGGGAAATTGGAGTCTTTCAGCAAGTGGCACCACCCACAAAGCTACGTATCGAATTTCCCCATGAGACCGGCCTCATCCTGAGTTGTGCAGGGAAGGTCGGGCCCCCTTGCAGACAAAGCAGGGGAATCGACCCACCGGTCACGATCAGGAGGGCAGAAGGGGCTTAAATGAAGTGGTGCCGGGAACCTCGGTGTTCCCCTTGAGTGAGACCGGCGTGTTGGGGGACTTTTGGGGTCGCATCAAGGGTGCCAAGTACCGTTTCGCATTTCAAGACGGAACCTGGGACATCTTTTGAAACGCTGTAGCGGGCAAGGGCCTCATCTTGCGATGACGGGAGAACCACGTGGTTTTGCTCGAGTTGCGGCAGGATTCTCGAGTTATGACCGGGAATTTAGGCTTCCTCTTGTTGGCCTTGAAATCCAATCTTCCATTCGGGTTGCGAGGGGGAGCTGGGTATTGCGCTAGAGTCACTGCAGGGCAAAAGAGACCTAATCTAGGCTTGTGTCCAGGATCTAACGTTGCTCTCCAGGGGCGACAGGGATCTCGGGTTTGCATTCCAGACTCATCCGGGGAGTCAGTTCTCACCTCGAGGGTAAGCAAAGAATTCCGCTCTCGTCTCGAGTCTCGATGGGTATCTCTTGGAGCCCAATGTGTGTACTAAAGGGAGTCAAGCCTCCTGTGGAGTTTGGAGAGAGGACTCGGGATTGGACTCCAGGCCATGCAGGAAAAGAAGGCCCTCATCTCGAGATGACGGTGGCGTCTCGTGGGTTTTCTCGAGCTGCGGCGCCAGTGTGGGGTGTCTCATGAAGTACCACAGGGATTTCAGGGAGCCTCTTGTGTGGCGCCAGGAAAATCCAGTATTCCATTCGAGTTGCAAGTTAGAACTGGGGATTGCTCTCCAGTCACTGCAGGGCAAAATAGACCTCATCTACGCTTGTGTCCAGGACCTAGTGTTCCACTACTGGGCCGACAGGGATCTCAGGGTTGCATTCTCGACTCACCCGGAGAGTCAGGCCTCGTCTTGAGGGGCAAAAAAGGACTCCGCTCTCCTGTCGAGTCGCGACGGGTATCTCTTGGAGCCCACTGCGTGGCGTAAAGGGAGTGAAGCCTCCTATGGAGTTTGGAGAGATGACTCGGGATTGTTTTCCTGGCCATGCAGGAAAAAAGGCCCTCATCTCGCGATGACGGGGGCGTCTCGTGGGTTTTCTCCAGCTGCGGCGCCAGTATCAGATTTCTCACGAGGTACGACGGGGAGCTCAGAGAGCCTCTCATGTGGTGCTAGGGATGTCAGGTCTCCGTGCGTGTGGTGAAGGGGAGTGCGTGATTGCTCTCGAGTCATAGTAGGCGAATCGGGCCTCAAGACGCATTGAAGAAGGACTCTCGAGGTCTTTCTTGGGTTGCGGCAGGGATCCCTGGGTTCCCTCGACTTGTGTCGGTGACCTCAGGCAACTTCTCAGGGTGCCTCTGAGAAGTCAGGGACACTGTGGATTTGGGAGGGGCCTTTCATTACTCAACTGGGTTTGGTGCAATCGAAGAGGGCCTCATCTCGAATGGAGGCAGGAACCTCAGGGGTCCTCTCCATTTCTGACTCGGGTCGCAGAGTACCTGCCGAGTACGGACAAGAGAGTCACGCCTCGTCTTCCGTGGAGGAATGGATCTCCGCTTGCCTTTCGAGTTGTTCACGGAGTGACAGGCCACTTGTTGAGCTGTGTGTGGAACCTGCGGGTTTTTCCGGACGATGCACAGGGGTGTCAGTGCCCCTTCGTGTTGTGCCTTCATCCACAGGGTTGCCTTCAAAGAGGTTTCCGGGCATCGGGTTCTTTTCAAGAGCGTACCGGAAAATTGGGGTCTTTCAGCATGTGGTACCACCCACGAGGCTACGTCTCGAATTTCCTCGGGATACCGGCCTCATCCTGAGGTGCGCCGGGAAGGTCGGGAACCCCTTGCAGACAAAGCTGGGGAATCGACCCACCGCTCGCTATCAGAAGGGGAGAAGGGGCTCAGATGAAGTGGTGCCGGGAACCTCGGTGGTCCCCTCGAGTGAGACCGGTATGTCATGGCACTTTTGAGGTCGCAATAAAGGGTGCCAAGTACAGTTTCGCACTTCAAGACGGAACGTGGGAATTCTCTGGAGATGCTCTAGCGGGCAAGGGCCTCATATTGCGATGATGAGGGAAACACGTGGTTTTTCTCGAGTTGCGGCGGGATTCTCGAGTTACGACGGGGAATTCAGGCTTCCTCTTGTGTTGGCCCAGGAAGTCCAATCTTCCATTCAACTTGTCAGAGAGAGCTGTGGGTTGCTCTCGAGTCACTTCAGGGCAAAGAGTCCTCATCTAGGCTTGGGTCCAGGACGTAGTGTTCCTCTCCAGGGGCAACAGGGATATCGGGGTCGCATTCCAGTCTCACCCGGTGGGTCACGCCTCGTCTCGAGTGGAAGCAAAGGACTCCACTATCCTCTCGAGTCGCGACGTGTAACTCTTGGAGCCCAATGAGTGGCCTAAAGGGAGTCAAGCGTCCTGTGTAGCTTGGACAGAAGGTTCACGCTTGATCTGCATACCATTCAGTTAAAGATGGCCCTCCTCTCGTGATGACGGGAGCGTCTCATTGGTTTTCTCGAGCTGCGGCGCCAGTGTGGGGTTTCTCACGAGATATGATGGGGAGCTCAGGGAGCCTCTCGTGCGGTGCCAGAGAAGTCAGGCCTCCATGCGTGTGGCCAGGCAGATCGCGTCATTGCTCTGGAGTCATGGGAGGGACTAGGGCCTCCAGACGCATTTAAGAAGGACTCTCGAGGTCTTTCTTGGGTTGGGGCGGGAAACACTCGTTTCCCTCGACCTCTACCGGGGACCTTAGGGAACTTCCCAGGTGCCTCTGAGAGGTGAGGGATACTGAGGAGTTAGAGGGGCCTCTCGGGACTCCACTAGGTTTGACGAAATGAAAGAGGGCCTCATCTCGTTTGGAGGCAGGAACCTCAGGCTTCCTCTCCATTTCTGACTCCGACCGCAGGGTCCCTGCAGGGTTGGGACAGGAGAGTCAGGCCTCGTCTTGTCTGAGTAATGGAACTCTGCTTGCCTCTCGAGTCGTTCAGTGGGTCTCAGGCCCCTTGTTGAGCTGTGTGTGGAACCTGCGGGTGTTTCCAGAAGATGCACGGGGGTGTCATTGCCCCTTCATTTGGTGCCTTCCCCCACAGGGTTGCCTTCAAAGAGGTGTCCAGCATCAGGTTCATTTCAAGAGCGGACCAGGAAATCGGGGTCATTCGGCATGTGGCACCACCCACGTGGCTCATCTCGAATTTCCTCGTGAGACCAGCATCATCCTGAGGTGCGCCGGGAAGGCCGGGAACACCTTCCACACAAAGAAGGGGAATCGACTCTCCTGTCGCGATCAGGAGGGGAGATGGGGCTCAGATGAAGTGGGGCCGGGACCCTCGGTGTTCCACTCGAGGGAACCCGGCGTTTCAGGGAACTTTAGGGGTCGCATCAAGGGAGCCAAGTACCATTTCCCACTTCAGGACGGAACATGGGACTTCCCTGGAGACGCTGTAGCGGGCAAGGGCCTCATCCTGTGAAGACGTTGGAACCACGTCGTTTTCTCGAGTTGCGTCTGGATTCTCGAAAACGACGGGGATTTCAGGCTTCCTCTTGGGTTGGCCCTGGGAAGCCCAATCTTCCCCTGGAGTTGTGAGGGAATGCTGGGGGTTCTTCTCGAGTCACTACAGGGCCAAAGAGACCTCATTGAGGCGTGTGTCCAGGACCTAATATTCGTCTCAAGGGAAGACAGAGATCTCGGGTTTCCATTCCAGACTCCCCCGGGGAGTCAGGCCTCGCCTCGAGGGGAAGCAGAGGACTCCACTTTCCTCTCAAGTCGCGACACGGATCTCTTGGAGCCCACTGAGTGGACTCAAGGGTGTCGAGCCTCCTCTTCAGTTTGGAGAGAGGACTCGGGATTGCTCTCCAGGTCAGGCAGGAAAAAAAGGCCCTCATCTCGCGATGACGGGGGCATCTCATGTGTTTCCTCAGGCTGCGGCGCCCGTGGGGGTTTTCTCACGAGGCACGACGAGGACCTCAGGGAGCCTCTCGTGCGGCGCCAAGGAACTCATGTCTCCATGCGCATGGCGAGGGGGAGCTGGTCATCACTCTCGAGTCATGGGAAGTGACTAGGGCCTCAAGACGCGTTGAAGAAGGACTCTCTAGGTCTTTCTCGGGTGGCGGCGGGAAACCCTCGTTTCCCTCGACTTCTGCAGGGGACTATAGGGAACTTACCAGGGTGCCTCTGAGAGGTGAGGAATGCTGTGGAGTTGGCAGGGCCTCTCGGGACTCTGCTGGGTTCGGCGCAATGGAAGAGGGCCTCATCTCGAGGGGAGGCAGGAACCTCAGGCTTCCTCTCGGTTTCGGACTCCGACTGCACGGTCCCTGCAGGGTTGGGACAGGAGAGTCATGCCTCGTCTTGTCTGAGGAATGGAATTCTGGTTGCCTCTCGAGTTGTTCCGGGAGTCTCAGGCCCCTTGTCGAGCTGTGTGTAGACCCTGCGGGTTTTTCCGGATGATGCACGGGGGTGTCAGTGCCCCTTCGTGTTGTGCCTTCACTCACAGGGTTGCCTTCGAAGAGGTGTCCGGGCATCAGGTTCTTATCAAGAGTGGACCGGAAAATCGGTGTCGTTCGGCACGTGGCACCTCACACATGGCTGGTCTCGAATTTCCTCCTGAGACCGGCCTCATCCTGAGGTGCACCAGGAAGGCCGGGAACCCCTTCCAGAGAAAGCAGGGGAATCGACTCTCCTGTCGCGATCAGGAGGGGAGAAGGGGCTCAGATGAAGTGGTGCCGGGACCCTTGGTGTTCCCCTCGAGGGAACCCAGCGTGTCGGGAACTTTTGCGGTCGCATCAAGGGTGTCAAGTACCGTTTCGCACTTAAGGACAGAACATGGGACTTCCCTGGAGACGCCGGGAATTTCGGTGTTCCCCTGGAGTGAGACCGGTATGTTGGGGAACTTTGGGGTCGCATCAAGGGTGCCAAGTAGCATTTCGAACTTTAAGATGGAACGTGGGACTTCTCTTGAGACTCTAGCTGGCAAGGGCCTCATATTGCGATGAAGGGGGAACCACATGGTTTTTAAGACTTGAGGCTGAATTCTCGAATTACGATGGGATATTCAGACTTCCTCATGTGTTGACCGTGGGAAGCCCAATCTTCCATTCAAATTGTGAGGGAGAGATGGAGGTTGCTCTCGATCACTGTAGGGCAAAATAGACCTCATCTAGGCTTGTGTCTAGGACATAATGTTCCACTCCAGGGGCGACAGGGATCTCGGGGTTGCATTCCAAACTCACCCGGGGAGTCAGGCCTCGTCTCCAGGGAAGCAAAGGACTCCGCTCTCCTCTCGAGTCGCACCGGGTATTTCTTGGACCCAACTCAGTGGCCTAAAGGGAGTCAATACTCCTGTGAAGTTTGGAGAGAGGACCAGGGATTGCTCTCCAGGTCAGGCAGGAAAAGAAGGCCCCCATGTCTCCTTGACGGGGGCATCTTGTGGTTTTTCTCGAACTGAGGCGCCACTGTGGGTTTTCTCACGAGGTATGATGGGGTACTCAGGGAGCCTCTTGTGTGGTACTAGGGAAGTCAGTTTTCCTGCTTGTGGCGAGGGGAGCACGTCCTTGCTCTGGAGTCATGGTAGGGGAATCGGGCATCAAGAGACGTTGAAAAAGGACTCTCCAAGTCTTTCTCGGGTTACTTCAGGAAACTCTGGGTTCCCTCGACTTGTGCCAGTGACCTCAGGTAGCTTCTCACGGAGCCTCTGAGAATTCAGGGATACTGTGGTGTTGGGAGGGGCCTCTCGGGACACCACTGAGTTTGGTTCAATGGAAGAGGGCCTCTTCTCTAGTTGAGGTAGGAACCTCAGGGTTCCTCTCCATTTCTGACTCCGATCGCAGGGTCCCTGATGAGTTGGGCCAGGAGGGTAAGGCCTCGTCTTGTGTGAAGGAATGCAACTTCACTTGCCTCTCGAGTTGTTCACGGGGTGACAGTCCACATTTGGAGCTGTGAGTGGAATTGGCGGATTTCTTCAGACGATGCATGGGGATGTCATTGTCCCTTCGTGTTGTGCCTTCATCCACAGGGTTGCCTTCGAAGAGATGTCCTGGCGTCAGGTTCTTATCTAGAGTGGACCGGGAATTCGGGATCTTTCAACATGTGGCACCAACCATGAGGCTACTTTTCGAATTTCCTCATGAGACCGGCCTCATCCGGAGGTTTGCGGGGAACGTCGGGAACCCCTTGCAGACAAAGCATGGGAGTCGACCCTCCTGTCGCGATCAGGAGGGGTGAAGGGGCTCACAGGAAGTGGTGCCGTGAACTTTGGTGTTTCCCTCGAGTGAGACCGGTATGTCAGGGAACTTTGGGGGTCGCATCAAGGGTGCCAAGTACCGTTTTGTACTTCAGGATGGAACGTGGGACTTCTCTTGATACGCTGTAGCGGCCAAGGGCCTCATCTTGCGATGACGGGGGAGCCACGTGGTTTTTCTCGAGTTGTGGCGGGATTCTCGAGTTACGACGGGGATTTCAGGCTTCCTCTTGTGTTGGGCCAGGGAAGTCCAATCATCCATTCGAGTTGCGAGGGAGAGCTGGGGGTTGCGCTCGAGTCACTGCAGGGCAAAGGAGACCTCATCTAGGCTTGTGTCCAGGACCTAATGTTCCTCTCCAAGGGCCACAGGGATCTCAGGTTTGCATTCCAGACTCACCCAGGGAGTCAGGCCTCGTGTCGAAGGGAAGCAAAGGACTCTGCTCTCCTTTCGAGTTGCGACAGGCACCTCTTGGAGCCCACTTTGTGGCCTAAAGGGAGTCAAGCCTCCTGTGAAGTTTGGAGAGAGGACTTGGGACTGCTCTCCAGGCCATGCAGGAAAAGATGGCCCTCATCTCGCGATGACGGAGGGGTCTTGTGTGTTTTCTCGAGCTGCGGCGCCAGTGTGGGGTTTCACACGAGGCACGACAGGGAGCTCAGGGAGCCTCTCATGTGGCGCCAGGGAAGTCAGGTCTCCATGTGCGTGGCGAGGGGGAGCGCGTTATTGCTCTCGAGCCATGGTAGGGGAATCTGACCTCAAGACGCGTTGAAGAAGGACTCTCGAGGTCTTTCTTCGGTTGTGGCAGGAAACCCTTATTTCCCTCGACGTTTGCCGGTGGCCTCAAGGAGCTTCTCAGAATGCCTATGAGAAGTCAGGGATACTGTGGATATGGGAGTGGCCTCTGGGGACTCCACTGGGTTTGTTTTAATGGAAGAGGGCCTCATCTCGGGTTGAGGCAGGAACCTCAGGTTTCCTCTCCATTTCTGACTCAGATCGAAGCGTGCCTGCAGAGTTGGGATTGGATACTCAGGCCTCGTCTTGTCTGAGGAAGGGAACTCCGCTTGCCTCTCTCGTTGTTTAAGGGGTGACATGCCAGTTGTGGAGCTGTATGTGGATCCTGTGGGATTTTCCGGACGATGAACAGGGATGCCAGTGCCCCCTCGTGTAGTGCCTTCATCCACAGGGTTGCCTTAGAAGAGGTGTCCGGGCATCGGGTTCTTATCAAGAGCAAGACCGAGAAATCGGGGTCTTTCGGCACGTGGCACCAACACGAGGCTACGTCTCGAATTTCTTCGTGAGACTGGCCTCATCCTGAGGTGCGCCATGAAGGTCGGGAACCCCTTCTAGACAAAGCAGGGGAATCGACCTTCCTGCCATGATCAGGAGGGGAGAAGGGGCTCAAATGAAGTGGTGCCAGGAACTTCGGTGTTCCCTTGGAGTGAGACCGGTATATTGGGGAATTTTGGGGTCGCATCAAGGGTGCCAAGTAGCATTTCGAACTTTATGACGAAACATGGGACTTCTCTTGAGACTCTGTAGCGGGCAAAGGCCTCATATTGTGATGAATGGGGAACCACGTGGTTTTTAAGAGTTGCGGCGGGATTCTCGAGTTACAACGGGAAATTCAGGCTTCCTCTTGTGTTGGCCCAGTGAAGACCAATCTTCCATTCGAATTGCGAGGGAGAGATGGGTGTTGCTCTCGAGTCACTGTAGGGCAAAATAGACCTCATCTAGGCTTTTGTCCAGGACATAATGTTCCTCTCCAGGGGCAACAGGGATCTCGGGGTTGCATTCCAGACTCACCCAAGGTAAGGCCTCATCTCGAGGGGAAACAAAGTACTCTGCTCTCCTCTCAAGTCGCGACAGGTATCTCTTGGAGCCCATTGAGTGGCCTAAAGGGAGTAAAGCCTCCTGTGAAGTTTGGAGAAAGGACCAGGGATTGCTCTCCAGGTCAGGCAGGAAAAGATGTCCCCAATCTCGCGATGACGGTGGCGTCTCGTGGGTTTTCCCGAGCTGTGGCGCCAGTGTGGGGTTTCTCACGAGGTATGACGGGGAGCTCAGGGAGCCTCTCATGTGGCGCCAGGGAAGTCAGGTGTCCATGCGCATGGCGAGGGGGAGCGTGTCATTGCTCTCGAGTCATGGTAGGGGAATCCGGCCTCAAGACGCATTGAAGACGGACTCTTGAGGTCTTTCTCGGGTTGCGGCAGGATACCCTGTGTTCCCTCGACTTGTGCCGGTGAACTCAGGGAGTTGCTCAGGGTGCCTCTGAGAAGACACTGATACTGTGGTGTTGGGAGGGGCCTCTCGGGACTCCACTGCGTTTGGTGCAATGGAAGATTGCCGGGAGCCAGCGAGAGATATTCCACTCGTGACAAATGTCATGAGGAAAGAGTCTCGGCATACGCAAAGGCGGGATCGAGCCTCCGGGAGTTCCCCCGTATATTCTTCAGCATCTACCCCCAAAAACCAAAGTCTGCCTTCTTTATTGCTTTGTTCTCTCACCTCTGACATTACTGGGGATGTCCCCCACCACCATCTCACTCTCTCTGTCAAAGAGCTAACTTACAGCTCCAACTAATAATGTTCCTGGGCAATTAGTAGTGTTTAAATCCAAACCCCTCAGATGGTTTTCTAACTCGCCTGACAAGTTTACCCGGTCTCCTACAGCTATGCATACGATTGTGTACAGTCTCCCAGCCTCGAGACGCACGGGAAGTTTAAGATATTCAAATAGCTTAGAGCCTCTCAGAGAGTTAGAAACTGTCAGAATAAAACTAGTAAAAGATTTCATTGATGAACCAATGCTTTTTGCCAAGTTTCCACATCCCCTGAATTGTATCCTTGAATGTGTGCTAATTAATATAGTTGGTATGTAGAAAAAATAAGTAGTGGCCTTGATGTTGGTAACTTTAGACCCTTAAGGTAATAAATTCTTTTCTTTGTTGTAAACCCATTACACATCCTCCCTATAGGAATGCAATTTTATCTTCGAAAGATGGCGCCAAACCTTAAACAATTACTCTTAGAGAAAATAACTCTTATGGTTGATAAGTCTTTGTCAAGAGTCATAAAATGTTAATAGGTCTTCTGGCCAGAAGATGATGTAAATCATCTAAACCATTTGTATACGATAAATCTGCAGAAAAGAAACCCTGGTTTTTGATAAGGATTAAAGACTGCTGACTTTGCATCCCCTATTATCCTCTATGTGTAACTTAGGGTATTAAAACCTGTGTTGAAAATAAAGCTACGGGCCTTGCTCGCCAACGCTTGGTCTCCCCATGTCATTATTCCCCTCAATTTTCAGATGAGTGTCCATCTGGAGCGCGGATATCCTCTGCGACCATTTATTTGCCTGGGCTTCGAAGACCCACTCGATAAGGTGTCTAAGGTGGGGCACCTTCCTCTATTCTAGAGGGCACTTGCAGCCTCCGTGGTCAGAGCTAATCTGGTGTCACGGGTTATATTGATTTTCCGCGTAAACCAAGCTACTAAGCTGCTTTTCTCCACTGAATTTTCCTACTGAGCTATCCTCATTCTATTACTCTTTATATCTTTGATGAATAAATAAATATATAAATAGGTCGCCTACTCCATCTTCCCTTCGAATACCCTGGATCAGCTGGGGCTGGACCTCTGCAGGTGGCGCCCGAGACAGGCATTTCGAAGGTAAATCCCCAACCCCATTCCCCCAGTGTTCAGTTTTGGGGACAGATAGGATCCCACTTAGGGGGCTGCAGATCCCCCTGTAGAATAGACAGGGCGAGAGGAGTGGGAAGTGTTGAAGAGTTAGAGAGAAAAAACGGTTTCTAAAAAGGCTGACAAAAAAGGCCTAATCTTTAGATAGCTAAAAGCAAAATCTTTTACTATCCTTAAGTTTCTGACATGGGCAACACTGAATCAAATGAAAGACAGCTCTTTATAGGAGTAATTTTACAGTTATTAAGTAAAAGAAGAATCAAGGTTAAAAAATCTTCCATTCAATCATTTTTTACATTTGTACAAGACCACTGCCCTTGGTTTCTACAACAAGGCACTGTTAACCTCGATATCTTGAAAAAACTAGGAAAACAGCTAAGAGCTTATTGTGCTCAACAAGGTTTGGAAAAAATCCCTACTTACAACTTTCCTCTGTGGAATATGACTAGAGATGTTTTAGATCCAGCTCATGAATTTGAAAAGGTACCTGTTAAAGAGGAAAGTAAAGTTGGAAAAGTACCTGTTAAACAAAAAAGCAAATCTGAAAAGGTACCTGTTATAAAGAAAAGTGAAAATGAAGAGGCTATACCTAGCTATCGACAGCTAAATGAATGGCTAGCCGCTATGACTGCCAATGAGCATGTAAAAGATAGGGATGAAAAGAAAGATCAGCTCTCCCCTCAATTTGAAAAAGGTTTAGAGGAAACAGCAGCTCGATGCCATTCTGATGAGGATTTTTTTTTTTTAAGCTAAAGATGCTCCTAAAAGTTTAAGAAAACATCCCTAATCAGACCATCCGCTCCTAGGAGGTTGAGGGAAACATCCCCGATCAGACAGTTCGTAAGATTTAGTTACCAAACAGTTAAAGGATCTCCGGAACAGAAGAGGAAAACTTCGGGACGCTCCCATCCCCCTATGCCTCCTCCTCCATGTCGGGGTAAAGGGCCACCGCTAGGAGTTTCCCGGAGAAGGATTTTCTCTAGTCCCAAGGATGAACTTGATCCTCACCTTGAGGCTTCTTTTCTAGTCCCCTCTGCAGTTTAGCCAGGGTAAAGAGGTTACAAAATAAATAAAAATATTCTCTAAAATTAAAAAAAATTAAAAATGGATTTCTCTGCATCTAAGAATAGACAAATATTTATTGACTGTGGAATATGATTAGAAATGTCCTGGACCTCCGTCACGAGGCTGTTAAATAGACTATGGGGGAGGCTATAGAGGTGGATGGTGGTGAGTCTCCATTTACTGCACAGATCATATTTTCTGCCATTGAAGAAAAAAAAAAAGGAGGGAGAAAGTGGTCTACCTCTCGAGGAAGGAGAGGGCTTACAGGACGCTGCGGCCGAGAGCCCTGGTGAGCTCCCTCCCCCTCTGCGCAAACCTTTAAAAAACTTATCCACCACTTTCTGATTTAAGGCGACTGCCACCGCCTTCGATTGTGCCTCCCAGGACCCAGGAGTTCCCCACTTTGCCCCCAAAGCCTCCCAAAGTGTTGCCTAAGACTGAGGAAGATAAAAAGTTTTTTAAACAAAGGAGCTTTTAGTACACAATATGCAGAGTGTGCTCCTTGGAGAAAACTCCCTCAGGGGGGTCTCACCCAGGCTAGGAGAAAAGCGAAAAGGCAAGGAGATTTAATAACAATATTAACCCCTGATGTGCCGCTTACTCTAATTCCAACCAGAGTGGCTGGCCCCCTATCTGAGGACATTGTAAGATTTGTCCTGGGGCGTAGCTCGCTTTCTTTTAAAAAAAAATTAAATAAAAAAAAAAGAAAGAAAAGAAATTTCGCTGGTGCATGGTGTAGTAGATTCTGATGATATTGAGAAATTAAAGTCTTGATCTCACTGCCTATCAAAACTGTACAAATTAATAAAGGTCAAAGAGTAACACAGCTTTTACTTTTACCTTACTATCAGACAAGGAAAAACTTGACTTCTCAAGCTAAGAGCCACAAAACATTTGGATCTAGTGATCTAGCCTTTTGGGTGCAGGAAATTACAGTTCCAAGGCCTTTAAAAGATCTTTTAATTCAAGAGAATAAAACGCCAGGGCTATTAGACACAGGAACAGACGTCTCTTAACATTGCTGGGAAAGACTGGCCCAGCTCCTGGCCAACACATAATACTGAAAATGAGTTCGTGGGATTAGAGAAAGTGGTATGTGGGGTGGAGATGCTGTACAGGTGGTACATTTAACAATACTTTATATATTGTTATAAATACATAATATAAATGTATTTGCCTAATTACAGTTTGCCTAATTAGGTATGGGTATAAATAAAATATAATAAAGGTATACCTAATTCTATTTATAGATCTATACTTAATTAATTTGTATATAAATTAATATGTATACTATATACACACACACATATATATACTGTATAATTAAATATATATGGCAGTAATATAATGTGTGTGTGGCTGATATTAATTGGTATGGATTGATGTGCTGTGATGATATATGTTCTATATACTGTATAATTATAAATGTGTGACATGTATTATTACAGTATATTGGTTTGTGTTGGTTGGTATTAGCTGTGTATGTGTTGTATTGTTGTAATATATATTAATTAATATATTAATTATAAAGATTAATTCAAGTATATTGATTTATATATATTATATGTCAATAACTTTATACTTGTTGCCATATATAAATACATATATAAATGCATTTTGCATTTAGGTCTATCTGTATACCTGTATACCAAAATGAGATAAGGAGGTTATACATTTATTACTTAAATTTATACAGAGACCTAAACTAAACATTAGACCTAAATTAACATATCCATAGGGAAACAGCTAGACAAATAGTGAAGTTATGTTCCAATTGTAATTAATCACTTAAACGTAAACACACAGGGGCAGACTACAATGATGAGACACTAGATGCCTGAATTACAGGCTACGACTCGGCCCCTGGTCAAGTAAAAAGGCCTCCTTACGGGAGAGTGAAAAAGGCCAGATGTGTTGCTAACTTGTGGGAGAGGGTATGCTTGTATATTTCTACAGAATGCAGATTCTCCGGTTTGGATCTCAGACAAATTCGTCATGTCACATTCCCCAAAGACCAGGTTCGCGGCGCGCGCACTCGCTCGCTCCCCCTCCCCCAGCCAGCTCTCGCCTCCGCGCCACCAGCAGCGCCTCGCACCCACCTCTCTGCACCCCGTGACCTAGAGCAAAGAAGTCTGTGCAGCGAGTGAGGGCCAGAGAGGAAAGCGCGCCCGCGGAGTGCCGTCCAGACCAGCGTGGCCCCACCGGCGAGAGGGGACCGCCCTGAGCCCAAGCGGTGGTGGCTAGCCCTAAACCACGAACCCTGCCCCTCCGCCCACCATAGGCGCCTTGGCCCACAGCCTGCCGCTCGCGTTCTGCCTCCTGATGCTGGGGACACTGCTCCCCTGGGCTGACGCCTACAGCTGCTCCCTGGTTCATCTTGTTTAAACCCTCAATATAATGTTTGCTCCTTTGTAATGCTACAACATCCACCTTATCTTATGATGTAACCACTTATTGAATTATGGTCTTGCTGTATTACAACAACTACAGGATTTAATGCAAACACGACGGTTTGTGGGCTTACTTATCTTGGGAACAGCAGCTTTGATAAGTGCAATCACTTCTGTTACTGTGGCAGCAATATCATTGACTCAACAAGTACATACTGCTCAATATGTTGATTCTATGTCCAAAATGTTTCTTTAACATTGGCAACACAGGAAGCTATAGAGAGAAAATTAGAAATGAGGGTAGACGCCCTAGAGGAAGCAGTAATACATATTGGGACTGAATTGCAGGCTTTAAAGGTGAAAATGGCATTGTCTTGTCATGCTGACTATCGGTGGATATGTGGAACACCCCTGAAAGTAAATGAGACAGATTTTGAATGGGAAAAGATTAAAAACCATATTTCAGGTATCTGGAACAGCTCTGACATTGGTTGAGACGTAGGGAAACTTCACTATCAAATAGCAACCATGGAGCACTCCCGATTAGATTTTACTGCTGCTGGAACAGCAAATGATTTCTTCCATACTTTCCCTAACTACATCTCAGGAAAGAATATTCTGTCTAATGTCTTTAGCTATGCTGCGGTGGCTGCTTTAATTCTGCTTCTCATAATCATTCTTCCTTGTATTGTCAGGATTCTTCGGCAGAGTATTCAGAGGCTTGCGACTGAGCTACATCTGGCTGTTTTAAGAAATAAAAAACGGGGAGATGCCGGGAGCCGGCGAGAGACATTCCACTCGTGACAAAGGTCATGAGGAAGGAGGCTGGGCATACACAAAGGCGGGATCGAGCCTCGGGAGTCCTCCCGGATATTCTTGAGCATCTACCCCCCAAAACCAGAGTCTGCCTACTTTATTGCTTTGTGCTCTCCCCTCTGACTTTACTGGGAGCTGTCCCCCACCACCATCTCACTCTCTCTGTCAAAGAGCTAACTTACAGCTCCAATTAATAAAGTTCCTGGGCAATTAGGAGTGTTTAAATCCAAACACGTCAGATGGCTCTCTAACTCGCCTGACAAGTTTACCCGGTCTCCTACAGCAATGCATACAATTGTTTACAGTCTCCGAGCTTCGAGAGGCACGGGAAGCTTAAGATATTCAAATAGCTTAGAGCCTCTCAGAGAGTTAGAATCTGTCAGAATAAAACTAGTAAAAGATTTCATTGATGAACCAATGCTTGTTGCCAAGTTTCCACATCCCCTGAATTGTATCCTTGAATGTGTATTAATTAATATAGTTGGTATGTAGAAGAAATAAGTAGTGGCCTTGGTGTTACTAACTTTAGACCCTTAAGGTAATAAATTATTTCCTTTGTTGTAAGCCCATTACACATCTGCCCTATAGGAATGCAATTTTATATTCGAAAGATGGAGCCAAACCTTAAAATAATTACTCTTAGAGAAAATAAGTCTTACGGTTGATAAGTCTTTGTCAAGAGTCATAAAATGTTAATAGGTCTTCTGGCTAGAAGATGATGTAAATCACCTAAACCATTTGTATACGATACATTTGCAGGACAGAAACTCTGGTTTTTGATAAGGATCCAAGGCTGCTGTCTTTGCATCCCCATTATCCTCCATGTGTAACTTAGGGTATAAAAACCCCTGTTGAAAATAAAGCTATGGGCCTTGATTGCCAACGCTTAGTCTCCTAATGTCATTCTTCCCCTCAATTTTCAGATGAGTGTCCATCTGGAGCACGGATATCCTCTGCGACCATTTATTTGCCTGGGCTTCGAAGACCACTTGAGAAGGTGTCTAAGGTGGGGCACTTTTCGCTATTCGAGAGGGAGCCTGCGGCCTCCGTGGTCAGAGCTAACCTGGTGTCACGGGTTATACTGATTTTCCGCATAAACCAAGCTACTCAGCTTCTTTTCTCCACTAAATTTTCCTACTGAGCTATCCTCATTCTATTACTCTTTATATCTTCGATAAATAAATCAATAGGTCGCCTACTCTGTCTCCCCTTCGAAAACCCTGGACCAGCCGAGGCTGGACCTTGTCAGAAGAGGGCCTCATCTCGATTTGAAGCAGGAACCTCAGGGTTGCTCTCCATTTCTGACTCTGAACACAGAGTCCCTACAAAGTTAGGACAGGAGAGTCAGGCCTCGTCTTGTGTGGAGGAATGGAACTCCACTGGACTCTCGAGTTGTTCACCGGATAACAGGCCACTTGTCGAGCTGTGTGTGGAACCTGCGGTTTTATCCAGACGATGCATGGGGGTGTCAGTTCCCCTTCGTTTTTTGCCTTCATACACAGGGTTGCCTTCGAAGAGGTATCCAGCCTTCAGATTCTTATCAAGAGCAGACCAGGAAATCAGTGTCTTTCGGCATGTGGCACCACCCACAAGCCTACGTCTCGAATTTCTTCTTGAGACGGACCTCAACCTGAGGTGCACCAGGAAGGTCGGTAACCCTTTCAGACAAAGCAAGTGAATCGACCCTCTTGTCCCGATCAGGAGGGGAGAAGGGGCTCAGATGAAGTGGTGCCGGGAACCTCGATGTTCCCCTCGAGTAAAACTGGGATGTCGGGGAACTTTTGGAGTCACATCAAAGGTGCTAAGTACCGTTTCAAACTTCAAGACGGAACGTGAGACTTCTCTTGAGATGCTGTAGCTGGCAAGGGCCTCATCTTGTGGTGACGGGTTAACCACGTCGTTTTTCTCGAGTTGTGGTGGGATTCTCGAGTTAGGTCAGGAAATTCAGGCTTCCTCTTGTGTTGGCCCAGGGAAGTCCAGTCTTCCATTCGAGTTGCGAGGGAGAGCTAGGGATTGCGCTTGAGTTACTGCAGGGCAAAAGAGACCTTATCTAGGCTTGTGTCCAGGACATAATGTTCGTCTCCAGGGGGGACAGGGATCTCGGGGTTGCTTTCCTGATGCACCCGGGGAGTCAGTCCTTGTCTCGAGGGGAAGCGAAGGACTCCACTCTCCTCTCGAGTTGCGACGGGTATCTCTTGGAGCCCACTGAGTGGCCTAAAGGGAGTCAAGCCTCCTGTGGAGTTTGGAGAGAGGACTCGTGATTGCTCTCCAGGCCATGCAGGAAAAGAAGGCCATCATCTCGCGATGAAGGGGGCGTCTCGTGGGTTTTCTCGAGCTGCAGCGCCAGTGTGGGGTTTCTCATGAGGTACTACGGGGAGCTCAGGGAGCCTCTCATGTGGCGCTTGGGAAGTCAGGTCTCCATGCGCATTGCCAGGGGGAGCGCGTCATTGCTCTAGAGTCATGGAAGGTGTATCGGGCCTCAAGAACCGTTAAAGAAGGACTTTCAAGGTGTTTCTTGGGTCACGGCAGTAAACCCTGGGTTCCCTCGACTAGTGCCGGTGGCCTCAGGGAGCTTCTCAGTGTGCCTCTGAGAAGTCAAGGATACCCTGGAGTTGGGAGGGCCCTCTCGGGACTCCACTGGGTTTGGTGCAATAGAAGAGGGCCTCATCTCGAGTGGAGGCAGGAACCTCAGGGTTCGTCTCCATTTCTGACTCTGATCGCAGGGTCCCTGCAGAGTTGGGACAGGAGAGTCAGGCCTCGTCTTGTAAGGAGGAATGGAACTCCGCTTGCCTCTCGAGTTATTCACGGGGTGACAGGCAACTTGTCGAACTGTGTTTGGAATCTGCGGGTTTTTCCGGACGATGCACGAGGGTGTCAGTGCCCCTTCGTGTTGTGGCTTCTTCCACAGGGTTGCCTTTCAAGAGGTGTCCGGGCATCGGGTTCTTATCAAGAGTGGACCGGGGAATCGGGGTCTTTCAGCATGTGTTACCACCCATGAAGCTACGTCTCAAATATTCTCGTTAGACCGGCCTCATCCTGAGGTGCGCCGGGAAGGTTGGGAACCCCTTCCAGACAAAGCACGGGAGTCGACCCTCCAGTCGCAATCAGGAGGGGAGAAGTGGCTCAGATGAAGTCGTACCGGGAACCTCGGTGTTCCCCTCGAGAGAGACCAGGGTGTCGGGGAACTTTTGTAATCGCATCAAGGGTGCCAAGTTTTCACACTTGAAGTGTGAAAACACTTCAAGAAGAAACCTGGGACTTCTCTTTAGACGCTGTAGCGGGCAAGGGCCTCATCTTGCGATGACAGGGTAACCATGTGGTTTTTCTCGAGTTTCGGCGGGATTCTCGAGTTACGATGGGGAATTCAGGCTTCCTCTTGTGTTGGCCCAGGGAAGTCCAATCTTCCATTGGAGTTGCGAGAGAGAGCTAGGGATTGCTCTCGAGTCACTTCAGGGCAAAAGAGACCTCATCTAAGCTTGTGTCCAGGACCTAATGTTCCTCTCCAGGGGCGACAGAGATCTCGGGGTTGCATTTTAGACGCACCCGAGGAGTCAGACCTCATCTCGAGAGGAAGGAAAGGACTCTGCTCTGCTCTCGAGTCCCGACGGGTATTTCTTGGAGACCACTGAGTGGCCTAAAGGGAGTCAAGCCTCCTGTGGATTTTTTTTTTAATTTTATTTTATTTTTAAACTTTACATAATTGTATTAGTTTTTCCAAATATCAAAATGAATCCGCCTCAGGTATACATGTGCTCCCCATCCTGAACCCTCCTCCCTCCTCCCCCCCATAGCATCCCTCTGGGTCGTCCCAGTGCACTAGCCCCAAGCATCCAGTGTCATGCATCAAACCTGGACTGGCAACTCTTTTCATACATGATATTTTACATGTTTCAATGCCATTCTCCCAAATCTTCCCACCTTCTCCCTCTCCCACAGAGTCCATAAGACTCTTCTATACATCAGTGTCTCTTTTGCTGTCTCGTACTCAGGGTTATTGTTACCGTCTTTCAAAGTTCCATATATATGCGTTAGTATACTGTATTGGTGTTTTTCTTTCTGGCTTACTTCACTCTGTATAATAGGCTCCAGTTTCATCCACCTCATTAGAACTGATTCATTCTATTCTTTTTAATGGCGGAGTAATACTCCATTGTGTATATGTACCACAGCTTTCTTATCCATTCATCTGCTGATGGACATCTAGGTTGCTTCCATGTCCTGGCTATTAGAAACAGTGCTGCGATGAACATTGGGGTACACGTGTCTCTTTCCCTTCTGGTTTCCTCAGTGTGTATGCCCAGCAGTGGGATTGCTGGATCATAAGGCAGTTCTATTTCCAGTTTTTTAAGGAATCTCCACACTGTTCTCTATAGTGGCTGTACTAGTTTGCATTCCCACCAACAGTGTAAGAGGGTTCCCTTTTCTCCACACCCTCTCCAGCATTTATTATTTGTAGACTTTTGGATTGCAGCCATTCTGACTGGCGTGAAATGGTACCTCAGAGTGGTTTTGATTTGCATTTCTATGATAATGAGTGATTTTGAGCATCTTTTCATGTGTTTGTTAGCCATCTGTATGTCTTCTTTGGAGAAATGTCTATTTAGTTCTTTGGCCCATTTTTTGATTGGGTCATCTATTTTTCTGGAGTTGAGCTGTAGGTGTTGCTTGTATATTTTTGAGATTAGTTGTTTGTCAGTTGCTTCATTTCCTATTATTTTCTCCCATTCCGAAGGCTGTCTTTTCACCTTGCTAATAGTTTGCTTTGATGTGCAGAAGCTTTTAAGGTTAATTAGGTCCCATTTGTTTATTTTTGTTTTGATTTCCAATATTCTGGGAGGTGGGTCATAGAGGATCCTGCTGTGATGTATTTCAGAGAGTGTTTTGCCTATGTTCTCCTCTAGGAGTTTTATAGTTTCTGGTCTTACGTTTAGATCTTTAATCCATTTTGAGTTTATTTTTGTGTATTGTGTTAGAAAGTGTTCTAGTTTCATTCTTTTACAAGTGGTTGACCAGATTTCCCAGCACCACTTGTTAAAGAGATTGTCTTTAATCCATTGTATATTTTTGCCTCCTTTGTCAAAGATAAGGTGTCCATATGTGTGTGGATTTATCTCTGGGCTTTCTATTTCGTTCCACTAATCTATATTTCTGTCTTTGTGCCAGTACCATACTGTCTTGATAACTGTGGCTTTGTAGCGGAGCCTGAAATCAGGTAGGTTGATTCCTCCAGTTCCATTCTTCTTTCTCAAGATCGCTTTGGCTATTCGAGGTTTTTTGTATTTCCATACAAATTGTGAAATTATTTGTTCTAGCTCTGTGAAGAATACTGTTGGTAGCTTGATAGGGATTGCGTTGAATCTATAAATTGCCTTGGGTAGTATACTCATTTTCACTATATTGATTCTTCCAATCCATGAACATGGTATATTTCTCCACCTATTAGTGTCCTCTTTGATTTCTTTCACCAGTGTTTTATAGTTTTCTATATATAGGTCTTTAGTTTCTTTAGGTAGGTATATTCCTAAGTATTTTATTCTTTCCGTTGCAATGGTGAATGAAATTGTTTCCTTAATTTCTCTTTCTGTTTTCTCATTATTAGTGTATAGGAATGCAAGGGATTTCTGTGTGTTGATTTTATATCCTGCAACTTTACTATAGTCATTGACTAGTTCTAGTGATTTTCTGGTGGAGTCTTTAGGGTTTTCTATGTAGAGGATCATGTCATCTGCAAACAGTGAGAGTTTTACTTCTTCTTTTCCAATTTGGATTCCTTTTGTTTCTTTTTCTGCTCTGATTGCTGTGGCCAAAACTTCCAAAGCTATGTTGAATAGTAATGGTGAAAGTGGGCACCCTTGTCTAGTTCCTGACTTTAGAGGAAATGCTTTCAATTTTTCACCATTGAGGATAATGTTTGCTGTGGGTTTGTCATATATAGCTTTTATTATGTTGAGGTATGTTCCTTCTATTCCTGCTTTCTGGAGAGTTTTTATCATAAATGGATGTTGAATTTTGTCAAAGGCTTTCTCTGCATCTATTGAGAAAATCATATGGTTTTTATTTTTCAATTTGTTAAGGTGGTGTATTACATTGATTGATTTGCGGATATTGAAGAATCCTTGCATCCCTGGGATAAAGCCCACTTGGTCATGGTGTATGATCTTTTTAATGTGTTGTTGGATTCTGATTGCTAGAATTTTGTTAAGGATTTTTGCATCTATGTCATCAGTGATATTGGCCTGTAGTTTTCTTTTTTTGTGGGATCTTTGTCAGGTTTTGGTATTAGGCTGATGGTGGCCTCATAGAATGAGTTTGGAAGTTTACCTTCCTCTGCAATTTTCTGGAAGAGTTTGAGCAGGATAGGTGTTAGCTCTTCTCTAAATTTTTCGTAGAATTCAGCTGTGAAGCCGTCTGGACCTGGGCTTTTGTTGGCTGGAAGATTTTTGGTTACAGTTTCCATTTCCGTGCTTGTGATGGGTCTGTTAAGATTTTCTATTTCTTCCCTGGTCCAGTTTTGGAAAGTTGTACTTTTCTAAGAATTTGTCCATTTCTTCCACGTTGTCCATTTTATTGGCATATAATTGTTGATAGTAGTCTCTTATGATCCTTTGTATTTCTGTGTTTTCTGTTGTGATCTCTCCATTTTCATTTCTAATTTTATTGATTTGATTTTTCTCCCTTTGTTTCTTGATGAGTCTGGCTAATGGTTTGTCAATTTTATTTATCGTTTCAAAGAACCAGCTTTTGGTTTTGTTGATTTTTGCTATGGTCTCTTTTGTTTCTTTTGCATTTATTTCTGCTCTAATTTTTAAGATTTCTTTCCTTCTACTAACCCTGGGGTTCTTCATTTCTTCCTTTTCTAGTTGCTTTAGGTGTAGAGTTAGTTTATTTATTTGACTTTTTTCTTGTTTCTTGAGGTGTGCCTGTATTGCTATGAACTTTCCCCTTAGGACTGCTTTTACCGTGTCCCACAAGTTTTGGGTTGTTGTGTTTTCATTTTCATCCGTTTCTATGCAAATTTTGATTTCTTTTTTGATTTCTTCTGTGATTTGTTGGTTATTCAGCAGCGTGTTGTTCAGCCTCCATATGTTGGAATTTTTAATAGTTTTTCTCCTGTAATTGAGATCTAATCTTACTGCATTGTGGTCAGAAAAGATGCTTGGAATGATTTCTATTTTTTTGAATTTACCAATGCTAGCTTTATGGCCCAGGATGTGATCTATCCTGGAGAAGGTTCCATGTGCACTTTAGAAAAAGTTGAAATTCATTGTTTTGGGATGAAATGTCCTATAGATATCAATTAGGTCTAACTGGCCTATTGTATCATTTAAAGTTTGTGTTTCCTTGTTAAATTTCTGTTTAGTTGATCTATCCATAGGTGTGAGTGGGGTATTAAAATCTCCAACTATTATTGTGTTAGTGTTAATTTCTCCTTTCATACTTGTTAGCATTTGTCTTATATACTGTGGTGCTCCCACGTTGGGTGCATATATATTTATAATTGTTATATCTTCTTCTTGGATTGATCCTTTGATCATTATGTAGTGACCTTCTTTGTCTCTTTTCACAGCCTTTGTTTTAAAGTCTATTTTATCTGATATGAGTATCGCTACTCCTGCTTTCTTTTGGTCCCTATTTGCATGGAAAATCTTTTTCCAGCCCTTCACTTTCAGTCTGTATGTATCCCCTGTTTTGAGGTGGGTCTCTTGTAGACAACATATGTAGGGGTCTTTTTTTTGTATCCATTCAGCCAGTCTTTGTCTTTTGGTTGGAGCATTCAACCCATTTATGTTTAAGGTAATTACTGATAAGTATGATCCCATTGCCATTTACTTTATTGTTTGGGGTTTGAATTTATACACCGTTTTTGTGTTTCCTGTTTAGTATTTGTTGGAGAGCTGGTTTGGTGGTGCAGAATTCTCTCAGCTTTTGCTTGTCTGAAAAGCTTTTGATTTCTCATTCATACTTGAATGAGATCCTTGCTGGGTACAATAATCTGGGCTGTAGGTTATTTTCTTTCATCATTTTAAGTATGTCTTGCCATTCCCTCCTTGCTTGAAGAGTTTCTATTGAAAGATCAGCTGTTATCCTTATGGCAATTCCCTTGTGTGTTATTTGTTGTTTTTCCCTTGCTGCTTTTCATATTTGTTCTTTGTGTTTGATTTTTGTTAATGTGATTAATATGTGTCTTGGGGGGTTTCGCCTTGGCTTTATCCTGTTTGGGACTCTCTGGGTTTCTTGGACTTGAGTGAGTATTTCCTTCCCCATTTTAGGGAAGTTTTCAACTATTATCTCCTCAAGTATTTTCTCACGGTCTTTCTTTTTGTCTTCTTCTTCTGGGACCCCTATGATTCGAATGTTGTAGCGTTTAATATTGTCCTGGAGGTCTCTGAGATTGTGCTCATTTCTTTTAATTCGTTTTTCATTTATCCTCTCTGATTCATTTATTTCTACCATTCTATCTTCGAATTCACTAATCCTATCTTCTGCCTCTGTTATTCTACTATTTGTTGCCTCCAGAGTGTTTTTAATTTCATTTATTGCATTATTCATTATATATTGACTCTTTTTTTATTTCTTCTAGGTCCTTGTTAAACCTTTCTTGCATCTTCTCAATCCTTGTCTCCAGGCTATTTATCTGTGATTCCATTTTAATTTCAAGATTTTAGATCCATTTCACTATCCTTACTCGGAATTCTTTATCAGGTAGATTCCCTATCTCTTCCTCTTTTGTTTGGTTTGGTGGGCATTTATCCTGTTCCTTTATCTGCTGGGTATTCCTCTGTCTCATCTTGTTTAAATTGCTGAGTTTGGGGTGTCCTTTCTGTATGCTGGCAGTTTGTGGAGTTCTTTACTGTGGCATTTCCTCGCTGTGTGTGGGTTTGTACAGGTGTCTTGTCAAGGTTTCCTGGTTAGGGAAGCTTGTGTCCGTGTTCTGGTGGGTGGAGCTGTATTTCTTCTCTCTGGAGTGCAATGAAGTGTCCAGTAATGAGTTATGAGATGTCTGTGGTTTTGGGGTGACTTTGGGCAGCCTGTATCTTGAAGCTCAGGGCTGCGTTCCTTTGTTGCTGGAGAATTTGCTTGGTATGTCTTGCCCTGGAACTTGTTGGCCCTTGTGTGGTGCTTGATTTCAGTGTCGGTATGGAGGCATTTGATGAGCTCCTGTCAATTAATGTTCCTTGGAGTCAGGAGTTCCCTGGAGTCAGGGTTTGGACTTAAGCCTCCTGCTTCCAGTTATCTGTCTTACTTTTACAGTAGTTTCAAAACTTCTCCTTCTATACAGCACCATTGATAAAACATCTACGTTAAAGAAGAAAAGTTTCTCTACTGTGAGGGCCACTCAGAAAGGTTCACAGCATTACATGGAGAAGAGAAGAGGGAGGAGGGAGTTAGAGGTGACCCAAATGAGATCAGGTGGAATCAATAGTGGAGAGAGTGGGCTGGCCAGTAGTCACTTCCTTATGTGCACTCCACAACTGGACCGCTCAGAGATGTTCACAGAGTTATACAGAGACGAGAAGAAGGAGGAAGGAGACAGAGGTGGCCAGAAGGATAAAAGGGGGGAATGAAAAGGAGGGAGACAGATCCAGCCAGTAATCAGTTCCCTAAGTGTTCTCCACCGTCTGGAATACACAGAAATTCACAGAGTTGGGTAGAGTAGAGAGGGGTTAGGGAGGAGACACAGGCGACCTGGTGGAGAAAAAGGAGAGTCCAAAGGGAGAGAGAGCAGTCAAGCCAGTAATCTCGCTCCCTAGTGAAAAATGGGTACTGAAGATTGGGTTCTTAAAGGTACAAATTTGGTAACAAATACATAAAAGCAAAAATTAAAAATCTAGAGTAGAGTTTGGAATTTCAAAAATACGATGTTAAAGAAAAGAAGAAGGAAAAGAAAGAGAGAAAAAACGAACAAAGAAAAACAAACAAGGTCGCAAAAATTATCAAGAAAATACAGGTACAAAATTGATAACTAATACCAAAAAGCAAAAATTAAAAATCTAGAGTAGAGTTTGGAATTTCAAAAATACAATGTTAAAAAAAAAGGAAGAAGAAAACTAAAGAGAAAACAAACAAACAAAAACAAGCAATGTCACAAAAATTATAAAGAAACTACAGGTACAAAATTGATATCAAATATCAAAAAGCATAAATTAAAAATCTAGAGTACAGTTTGGAATTTCAAAAATACAATGTTAAAGAAAAGAAGAAAAAAAACAAAACAAAAAAACAAGGTCAAAAAATTATTATATATATATATATATATATATATATATATATATATGAAGTTTGCTGAAGAAGAAAAAAATAGGGTCTTTTTTTTTGCAAAGTAATAGGTTATAAAAGTGAAAATTAAATGAACAATAGAGAACTTAAAATTAAAAAAATTAAAAAAAAGTAAGAATGATCATAAAAATATATCTAGGACTTTCTCTGGTTTTGTTGTGAGTATCGTGGGTTCGGTTCATTTTTGGCTAGTTCCTTGGTCCAACTTATATTTCTCAAGATCTATAGGCGCCTTCCTATGTAGTCCTAGTAACCACAGGGTTTTAATCTATTGCCTGTAGCTTCCAAGGCGTTTCCCTCTGTTATAGCTTCTTTTGTTTGCTGGTCTCTTCAGTGTCTGGTTTACGCCCTGACACAAAGGGGACGGTGGAGGACACTTTTTTTTTTTTTAGGCTCACTTGTTCAGTTGCGCTGTGGGGAGGGAGGGAGGGAGTGATGCTGCAAACAAATAACACTGGCGTGCGCTCGCAGTGCCTCAGCCACACTGGGTCTGCCCCCGCTCACGGCACGTGTAGCCTCCCTGCCCACACTGCTCGGGCTCTAGGTTGTTCCACCGGGAACAATCCGAGGCTGGCCCTGGGCTTCATGCACCTCCCAGGTCCAAGCCGCTCAGGTTCAGGCACTCGGGTAGTCCTCAGAGGCACAGACTCGGTTGGGCCTGCGTTTTGTGCTCTTCCCAGGTCCGAGCAGCTCAGGTGATGAGGTGTTTGGCGAGCGCCAAGGTTGTGACTTATCGCCTCCCCGCCACTCGGTTATCTGGGTGTAAAACAGGCGCACCTTCTCAGGCAGATGTTGACCGTCCAGATCCCCAAGAAGTTTTAGTTAGCAAAGAAGGCTGCTTACAGTTTTATAGATAATGTCTCTCTGGGGCTGCGATTGCCCCCTTCTGGCTCTGGCTGCCTGTCACCGGAGGGGGAAGGTCTGCAGCCGGCTATCTCTGTTCAGTCCTTTGTTCCGTGCGCGGGCCTGGCGGTGTCTTAGGTTAGGGCTGGCTTTTTGCGTGGTAGATATCCCAGAGTCTGGTTTGCTAGCCCAAGTTATTTCGTTCAGATAGTGCTCAGGGTATTCAGGCCAGATTCTTACTCTAAGCGATGCAGCCCGCGCCGCACCTCCCTGCCCAGCCCCTGCTTGCTAATGGTGTGAGCAGGCGTCTGCACTGCTTTGCGGCTGGGGGAGTTCCCGTACGGTTTGCAATCTGCGAGTTTTAATTGTTTATTTATTTTTATCCCCCTTATGTTGCCCTTTGTGCTTCCAAAGCTTGGCAAAGATTTGGCAGTGAAAAGCTTTCCTGGTGTTTGGAAACTTTTCTCTTTTTAAGACTATCTTCCCGGGATGGAAATCCCTCCCTCCCTCTTTTGTCTCTTTTTTTGTCTTTTATACTTTTTCCTACCTACTTTCCAAGAGTTGGGTTCTTTTCTGGGTGCCTGATGTCCTCTGGCAGCATTCATAAGTTGTATTGTGGAATTTATTCGACGTTTAAATGCTCTTTTGATGAAATTGTTTGGGGGGGAAAGAGTTCTCCCCGTCCTACTCCTCAGCAATCTTGGCTCCTCTCTTGTGGAGTTTGGAGAGAGCATGCGGGATTGCTCTCCAGGCCATGCAGGAAAAGAAGGCCCTCATCTCGCGATGTCGGGGGAGTCTCGTGGTTTTTCTGGAGCTGCGGTGCCAGTGTGGGGTTTCTCACAAGGTACGACCGGGAGCTCAGGGAGCCTCTCCTGTGGTGTCAGGGAAGTCAAGTCTCCATACGAGTGGCGAGGGGGCGCACGTCATTGCTCTCGAGTCATGGTAGTGGAATCAGGGCTCAACGCAATGAAAAAGGACGCTCGAGGTCTTTCTCGGGTTGCGGCAGGAAACCCTGGGTTCCCTCGACTTGTGCCTGTGACCTCAGGTAGCTTCTCAGGGTGCCTCTGAGAAGTCAGGGATACTATGGAGCTGGGAGAGGCCTCTCAGGACTCCACTGGGTTTGCTGCAATGGAAGAGGGCCTAATCTTGAGATCAGGAAGGAACCTCAGGGTTCCTCTCCATTTCTGACTCAGATTGCAGGGTCCCTGCAGAGTTGGGACAGGAGAGTCAGGCCTCGTCTTTTGTGGAGGAATGGAACTCCGCTTGCCTCTCGAGTTGTTCAAGGAGTGACAGGCCACTTGTCGAGCTGTGTGTGGAACCTGCGGTTTTTTCCAGACAATGCACGGGGGTGTCAGTGCCTCTTCGTGATGTGCTTTCATCCACAGGGTTGCCTTCGAAGTGGTGTGCGGGCATCGGGTTCTTATTAAGAGCGGACCAGGAAATCGGGGTCTTTTGGAATGCGGCACCACACACGAGGCTACGTCTCGAATTTTCTCGTGAGACGGGCCTCATGCTGAGGTGCCCCTGGAAGGTCGGGAAAGCCTTCCAGACAAAGCAGGTTAATCGACCCTACTGTCACGATCAGGAGGGGAGAAGGGGCTCAGATGAAGTGGTGCCGGGAACCTCGGTGTTCCCCTTGAGTGAGACCGGTATGTCAGGGAACTTTTGGGGTCTCATGAAGCTTGCCAAATACTGTTTCAAACTTCAAGATGAAACGTGGGACTTCTCTTGAGACGCTGTGGCGGGCAAGGGCCTCATCTTGTGATGAAGGGGAAACCACGTGGTTTTTTTCGAGTTGCGATGGGATTGTTGACTTACGACGGGGAATTCAGGTTTCCTCTTCTGTTGGCCCAGGGAAGTCCATTCTTCCATTCGAGTTGCCAGGGAGAGCTGGGTGGGAATTGCTCTCAAGTCACGGCAGGTCAAAATAGACCTCATCTATGCTTGTGTCCAGGACCTAATGTTCCTCTCCAGGGGCGATAGGGATCACGGGGATGCATTCCAGACTCACCCAGTGAGTCAGGCCTCGGCTCGAGGGGAAGCAAAGGATTCTGATATCCTCCTGGGTCGCGATAGGTATCTCTTGGAGCCCACTGAGTGGCCTCCAGGGAGTCAAGCCTCCTGTGGAGTTGGAGAGAGGACTCGGGATTGCTCTCCAGGCCATACAGGAAAGAAGGCCCTCAGCTCGTAATGACGGGGGCGTCTTGTGGGTTTTCTCGAGTTGGAGCGCAAGTATGAGTTTTCTCACGAGGTATGACGGGGAGCTCAGGGAGCCTCTCGTGTGGTGCCAGGAAAGTCAGGTGTCTATGCGTGTGATGAGGAGGAGCCCATAAATGCTCTCGAGTCATGGTAGGGAAATCGGGACTCAAGACGCGTTGAAGAAGGAGTCTCGAGGTCTTTCTCAGGTTGCGGCAGGAAACCCTGGGTTCCCTCGACTTGTACCGGTGACCTCAGGGAGCTTCTCAGGGTGCCCCTGAGAAGTCAGGCATACTGTGGACTTGGGAGGCGCTCTCGGAACTCCACTGGGTTTGGTGCAATGGCAAAGGTTCTCATCTCGAGTTGAGGCAGGAACCTAAGGGTTCCTCTCCATTTAAAACTCCGACCACAGGGTCCCTGAAGAGTTGGGACAGGAGAGTCAGGCCTCGTCTTGTGTGGAGGAATGGAACTCCACTTGCCTCTCGAGTTGTTCACAGGATAACAGACCATTTGTTGAGCTGTGAGTGGAACCTTCAGTTTTTTCCGTAAGATGCATGAGGGGGTCAGTGCCCCTTCGTGTTGTGCCTTCATCCACAGGGTTGCCTTCAAAGAGGTGTCCGGACATCGGGTTCTTATCAATAGCAGAGCAGGAAATCGGGGTCTTTCAGAACGTGGCACCATCCATGAGGCTACGTCTCGAATTTCTTCATTAGACTGGTGTCATCCTGAGGTGCGCCATGAAGATCGGGAACCCCTTCCAGACAAAGCAGGGGAATCGACCATCTTGTCACGATCAGGAGGAGTGAAAGGGCTCAGTTGAAGTCGTGCCGGGAACCTCGGTGTTCCCCTCGAGTGGGACCGGTGTTTCGGGAAACTTTTGGGGTCACTTCAAGGGTGCCAAGTACCGTTTTGCACTTCAATACAGACTTGGGGCTTCTCTTGACACGCTGTAGAGGGCAAGGGCCTCATCTTGGGATGACGGGGGAATCACGTGGTTTTTCTCAAGGTGCGGCGGGATTCTCGAGTTACGACGGGGAATTCAGGCTTCCTCTTGTGTTGGCCCAGGGAAGTCCAATCTTCCATTCGAGTTTCGAGGAAGAGCTGGGGTTTGCTCTTGAGTCACTGCAGGGCAAAAGAGACCTCATCTAGGCTTGTGTCCAGGACCTAATATTCCTCTCCAGGGCCGACAGCGATCTCGGGGTTGCATTCCAGACGCATCCTGGGAGTCACAGCTCGACTCGAGGGGAAGCAAAGGACCCCGCTCTCCTCTTGAGTCACCACAGGTGTCTCTTGGAGCCCACTGAGTGGCCTAAAGGGAGTCAAGCCCCCTGTGGAGTTTGGAGAGAGGACTCAGGATTGCTCTCCAGGCCATGCAGGAAAAGAAGACCCTCATCTCGCGATGACAGGGGCGTCTTCTTGGTTTTCTCGAGCTGCGGTGCCAGTGTGCGGTTTCTGACGAGGTGCGACGGGAAGCTCAGGGAGCCTTTCGTGTGGCACCAGGGAATTCAGGTCTCCATGCGCATGGCAAGGGGGAGCGCGTCATTGCTCTCGAGATATGATACGGGAATCGGGCCTCAAGACACGTTAAAGCAGGACTCTCAAGGTCTTTCTCGGGTTGCGGCAGGAAACCCTGGGTTCCGTCGACTTCTGCCGGTGACCTTAGGGAGCTTCTCAGGGTGCCTCTGAGAAGTCAGGCATACTGTGGATTTGGGACGGGCCTCTCGGGACTCCACTGGTTTTGTGGCAATGGAAAAGGGCCTCATCTTGAGTGGAGGCAGGAACCTCAGGCTTCCTCTCTATTTCTGACTCGGTGCGCAAGGTCCCTAGAGTTGTGACAGGAGAGTCAGGCATCGTCTTGTGTGGAGGAATGGAACTCTGCTTGTTTCTCGAGTTGTTCACGAGGTGACAGACCACTTGTGGAGCTGTGTGAGGAACCTGCGGGTTTTTCCGGAAGATGCACGGGGTGTCAGTGCCCCTACGTGTTGTGCCTTCATCCACAGGCTTGCCTTCGAAGAGGTGTCCAGGAGTCTGGTTTTGATCAAAAGTGGACCATGGAATCGGGGTCTTTCGGCATGTAGTATGGCCCTCGAGGCTACCTCTCGAATTTCCTCGTGAGACCGGCCTCATCCTGAGGTGTGCCGGGAAGGTCGGGAATCCCTTCGAGACAAAGCAGTGGAATCGACCCTCCTATCACGATCAGGAGAGGAGAAAGGCCTCAGATGAAGTGGTGCCGGAAACTTCAGTGTCCCCTCTAGTGAGATCGGTATATAGGGGAACTTTTGGGGTCGCATCAAGGGTGCCAAGTACTGTTTTGCACTTCAAGACGGAATGTGAGACTTCTCTTGAGACGCTGTAGGGGGCAAGGGCCTCATCTTGCGATGATGGGGGAACCACGTGGTTTTCCTCGAGTTGCAGCGGGATTTTCGAATTACGACGGGGAATTCAGGTTTCCTCTTGTGTTGTCCCAGGGAAGTCCATTCTTCCATTCAAGGTGCGAGGGAGAGCAGGGGATTGCTCTCGAGTCACTTCAGGGCAAATGAGACCTCATCTATGCTTGTGTCTAGGACCTAATGTTCCTCTCCAGGGGCGACAGGGATCTCGGGGTTGCATTCCAGACTCACCTGAGGAGTCAGGCCTGGTATATAGGGGAAGCAAAGAATTCCGCTCTCCTCTCGAGTCCCAACGGGTATCTCTTGGAGCCCACAGAGTGGCCTAAAGGGAGTCAGGCCTCCTGTAGAGTTTGAAGAGAGGCCTCGAGATTGCTCTCCAGGCCATGCAGGAAAAGAAGGCCTTCATCTCGCGATGACGGAGGCGTCTCGTGGGTTTTCTCGAGCTGGGGAGCCAGTGTGGGATTTCTCACGAGGTATGACGGGGAGCTCAGGGAGCCTCTCGTGTGGCGCCAGGGAAGTCAAGTCTCCATGCAAGTGGCGAGGGGGAATGCGTCATTGCTCTCGAGTCATGGTAGGGGAATCGGGATTCAAGATGCGTTGAAGGAGGATTTTCGAGGTCTTTCTCGGGTTGCGTCAGGAAACCCTGTGTTCCCTCGACTTGTGCCAGTGACCTCAGGGAGCTTCTAAGGGTGCCTCTGAGAAGTCGCGATACTGTGGATTTGGGAGGGGCCTCTCGGGCCTCCACTGTTTTTGGTGTAATGGAAGAGGGCCTCATCTCGAGTGGAGTCAGGAACCTCAGGGTTCCTCTCCATTTCGGACTCTGATCGCAGGGTCCCTTCAGAGTTGGGACCGGAGAGTCAGGCCTCGTCTTGAGTGCAGGAATGGAACTCTGCTTGCCTCTCGAGTTGTTCATGGGATGACAGGCCTCTTGTCGAGCTGTGTGTGGAACCTGCGGCTTTTACCGAATGATGCACGGGAGTGTCAGTGACCCTTCGTTTTGTGCCTTCGTCCACAGGGTTGCCTTCGAAGAGGTGTCCGGGCATCGGGTTCTTCTCAAGAGTGGGCCGGGAAATCGGGGTATTTCGGCATGTGACACCACCCACGACGCTATGTCTCGAATTTACTCGTGAGACCGGCCTCATCCTTAGATGCGCCGGGAATGTGGGAAACCCCTTCCAAACAAAGCAGGGGAATAGACCCTCCTGTCTCGAACAGGAGGGGAGAAGGTGCTCAGATGAAGTGGTGCGGGAACCTCGGTGTTCCTGTCGAGTGAGACCGGCGTGTCCGGGAACATATGGTGTCGCATCAAGGGTGCAAAATACCGTTTCACACTTCAAGACGGAACGTGATTCTTTTCTTGAGACGCCATAGCAGCAAGGGCCTCATCTTGGGATGACGTTGGAAACACGTGGTTTTTCTCGAGTTGCGGCGGGATTCTCGAGTTACGAAGGGGATTTCTGGCTTCCTCTTGTGTTGGCCCAGGGAAGCCCAATCTTCCATTCGAGTTGCGAGGGAGAGCTGGGGGTTGCGTTCGAGTCACTGCAGGGCAAAAGAAACCTCATCCAGGCTTGTGTCTAGGACCTAATGTTCCTCTCAAGGGATGACTGGGATCTTGGGGTTGCATTCTAGACTCACCCAGGAGTCAGGCGTCCTCTTGAGGGGAAACAAAGGACTTCTCTCTCTTCTCGAGTCGCGACGGGTATTTCTTGGAGCCCACTGAGTGGACTAAAGGGAGTCAAGCCTCTTCTGGAGTTTGGAGAGAGGACTCGGGATTGCACTCCAGGACATGCAGGAAAAGAAGGCCCTCATCTCACGATGACGGGGGGGGGGGGGTCTCGGTGGTTTTACCGAGCTGCAGCGCCTGTGTTGGTTTCTCAGGAGGTACGACGGGGAGCTCAGTGAGCCTCTTGTGTGGCGCCAGGGAAGTTAGGTCTCGATGCGTGTGGCGAGGGGGAGCGCGTCATTGCTCTCGAGTCATGGTAGGGGAATCAGGCCTCTAGACGCGTTGAAGGACTCTCAAGATCTCTCTCGGGTCTTGGCAAGAATACCTGGGTTCCCTTGACTTGTGCCGGTGACCTCAGGGAGCTTTTCAGGGTGCCTCTGAGAAATCAGGGATACTGTGGAGTTGGGAAAGACCTCTCGGGACTCCACTGGGTTTGGTGAAATGGAAGGGGGCCTCGTCTCGAGGGGAGGCAGGAACCTCAGGGTTCCTCTCCATTTCTGATTCCAATCGCAGCCCCCTGCATAGTTGGGAGAGGTGAGTCAGGCCTTGTCTTGTGTGCAGGAATGGACCTCCGCTTGCCTCTCGAGTTGTTCACTGGGTGACACGCACTTGTTGAGCTGTATGAGTAACCTGCGGTCTTTTCCGGACGATGCACGGGGGTGTCAGTGCCCCTTCGTGTTGTGCCTTCATCCACACTATCTTCGAATAGGTGTCTGGGCATCGCGTTCTTATCAAGAGCGGATCGGGAAATCGCGGTCTTTCGGCATGTGGCACCACCATCGAGGCTACGTCTCGAATTTCCTCGTGAGACAGCCTCATCTGAGGTGCGTGGAGAAGGTCGGGAACCCCTTGCAGACAAAGCAGGGGAATTGACCCTCCTTTCGCGATCAGGAGGGGAGAAGGGGCTCAGATGAAGTGGTGCCAGGAACCTCGGTGTTCCCCTCTAGTGCGACCCGTATGTCGGGGAACTTTTGGTGTAGCATTAAGGGTGCCAAATATCATTTCGCACTTGAAGACAGAACGTGGGACTACTCTTGAGACGCTGGAGCGGGCAAGGGCCTCATCTTGCAATGACGGGGGAACCACGTGGTTTTTCTCAAGTTGAGGCGGAATTCTCGAATTACTACAGGGAATTCAGGCTTCCTCTTGTGTTGGCCCAGGGAGGTCCAATCTTCCATTCAGGTTGCGAGGGAAAGCTGGGGAGTGCTCTCGAGTTACTGCAGGGCAAAAGCGACCTCATCTAGCCTTGTGTTCAGGACCCAGTGATCCTCTCCAAGGGCGACAGGGATCTCGGGTTTGCATTACAGACTCACCCGGGGAGTTAGGCCTCGTCTCGAGGGGAAGCAAAGGACTTGGCTATCCTCTCGAGTTGCGACGCGTATCTCTTGGAGCCCACTGAGTGGTCTAAAGGGAGTCAACCCTCCTCTTCAGTTTGGAGAGAGGACTCGGGATTGCTCTCCAGGCCATGCAGGAAAAGAAGGCCCACATCTCGAGATGACGGGGGCGTCTCGTGGGTTTTCTCGAGCTGCGGCGCCAGTGTGGGGTTTCTCACGAGGTACGTCGGGGAGTTCAGGTAGCCTCTCGTGTGGCAACAGGGAAGTCAGGTCTCCATGGGCAGGGCAAGGGGGAGCGCGTCATTGCTCTCAAGTCAGGGTAGGGGAATCGGGCCTCATGACGGGTTGAAAAAGAACTCTCGATGTCTTTCTAGGGTTGCGGCAGGAAACCCTGGGTTCCCTTGACTTGTGCCGGTGACCTCAGGGAGCGTCTCAGGGTGCCTCTGAGAAGTCAGGGATACTGTGGATTTGGGAGAGGCCTCTCGGGACTCCTCTGGGTTTGGTGCAATGGAAGTGGGCCTCATCTCGAGTTGAGGCAGGAACATCAAGGTTCTGCTCCTGACTTCCTGGAGGCCGGATCTGACTCAGATCGCAGGTTCCCTGTTGAGTTTGCTCAGGAGTGTCAGGTCTCGTGTTCTGCGGAGGAATGGAACTCCGCTTACATCTCAAGTTGTTCAAGGATAACACCACTTTTCGTGATGTGTGTGGAACCTGCGGGTTTTTCGGAGATGCACGGGGGCGTCAGTGCTCCTTCCTGTTGTGCCTTCATCCACAGGGTTGCCTTCGAAGAGGTGTCCGGGCATCGGGTTCTCCTCAAGTGCGGACCGGGAAATTGGGGTCTTTCAGCATGTTGCACCACCCACGAGGCTACGTCTCGAATTTTCTCGTGAGACCGGCCTCATCCTGAGGCGCGCAGGAAAGTCCGGGAACCCTTTCCAAACAAAGCAGGGGAATCGACCCTACTTTCGGGATCAGGAGGAGAGAAAGGGCTCAGATGAAGTAGTGCCGGGAACCTCAGTGCTCTCCTTGAGTGAAAGTCGGGTAACTTTTCTGGTTGCATCAAGGGTGCCAAGTACCGTTTCGCACTTCAAGACGGAACCTGGGACTTCTCTTGAGATGCTGTAGTGGGCAAGGGCCTCATCTAGCACTGACGGGGGACCCACGTGTTTTTTCTCGAGTTGCGGCAGGATTCTTGAGTTACAATGGGGAATACAGGTTTCCTCTTGTGTTGGCCCAGGGAAGTCCAATCTTCCATTCGAGTTGCAAGTGAGAGCTGGAGATTGCTCTCGAGTCACTGCAGGGCAAAATAGAGCTCATCTAGGTTTGTGTCCAGGACCGAGTTTTTCTCTCCAGGGGCAACAGGGATCTCGGGGTTGCATTCCAGACTCACCCGGGGAGTCAGGCCTCGTCTCGAAGGGAATGAATGGACTCCGCTCTCCTCTCGAGTCACGACGGGTATCCCTTGGAGCCCAAGAGTGGCCTAAATGGAGTTAAGCCTCCTGTGGAGTTTGGAGAGAGGACTCGGGATTGCTCTCTAGGCCATGCAGGAAAAGAAGGCCCTCATCTCGCGATGACGGGGGCGTCTCGTGGGTTTTCTCAAGGTGCAGTGCCTGGTTGGGGTTTCTCACGAGATAGGACGGGGAGCTCAGGGAGACTCCTGTGGTGCCACGGAAGTCAGGTCTCCATGGACGTGGCGTGGGGGAGCGCCTCATTGCTCTCGAGTCATGGTAGGGGAATCAAGCCTCAAGACGCTTCGAAGAAGAACTCTCGAGGTCTTTCTCGGGGTGTGGCAGGAAACCCTGGGTTCCCTCGACTTGTGCCCATGACCTCAGGGAGCTTAGCGGGGTTCCTCTGAGAAGTCAGGGATACTGTGGAGTTGAGAGGGGCTTCTCGGGACATCACAGGGACTGGTGCAATTGAAGAGGACCTAATCTCGGATTGAAGCAGTAACGTCAGGGTTCCTCTCCATTTCTGACTCGGATAGCAGGGTCCCTGCAGAGTTGGGACAGGAGAGTCAGACCTCGTCTTGTGTGGAGTAATGGAACTCCGCTTGCCTCTCGAGTTGTTCACGGGATGACAGGCCACCTGTCGAGTTGTATGTGGAACCTGCGGTTTTGGGGGACAATGCACAGGGGTGTCAGTGCCCCTTCGTGTTGTGCCTTCATCCACAGGGTTACCTTCGAAGAGGTGACCGGGCATCGGGATCTTATCAATAGCGGACCAGGAAATCGGGGTCTTTCGGCATGTGGCACAACCCACGAGGCTACGTCTCGACTTCCCTCGTGAGACTGGCCTCATCCTGAGGTTCGCCGGGAAGTCTGGGAACCCCTTCCAGACAAAGCAGGGGAATCGACCCTCCTGTCGCCATCAGGAGGGGAGAAGAGGCTCAGCTGAAGCGGTGCTGGGAACCTCCATGTTCTCCTCGAGTGAGACCGGGGTGTCAGGGAAATTTGGGGGTCGCATCAAGGGTGCCAAGTACCGTTTCACACTTCAAGACGGAACATGGGACTTCCCTGGAGACGCTATAGCTGACAGGGGCCTCATATTTCGATGACGGAGGAGCCACGTTGTTTTTCTCCAGTTGCCGCGGGATTCTCGAATTACAATGGGGAATACAGGCTTCCTCTTGTGTTGGCCCAGGGAAGTCCAATCATCCATTCGAGTTGCGAGGGAGAGCTGGGGATTGCACTTGAGTCAATGCAGGACAAAAAAGACCTCATTTAGGCTTGTGTCCAGGACCGAGTTTTCCTCTACAGGGGCAACACGGATCTCGGGATCCCATTCCAGACTCACCCAAGTAGTCAGGCCTCGGCTCGAGGGGAAGCAACGGACTCTGCTCTCCTCTAGAGTAGCGACGTGTATCTCTTGGAGGCTACTGAGTGGCCTAAAGGGAGTCAGGCCTCCAGTGGAGTTTGGAGAGTGGACTCGGGATTGCTCTCTAGGTCATGTAGGAAAAGAAGGCCCTCATCTTACGATGATGGGGGCGTCTCGTGAGTTTTCTCGAGCGGCGGTGCCAGTGTGGGGTTTTCATGAGGTAGGACGGGGAGCGCAGGGAGCCTCTCGTGTGGCGCCAGGGAAGTTAGGTTTCAATGGGCGTGGCGAGGGGAATGCGTCATTGCTCTCCAGTCATGGTAGGGTATCGGGCCTCAAGACGCGGTAAAGAAGGACTCTCAAGGTCTTTCTCAGAATGCAGCAGGAAACCCTGGGTTCACTCGACTTGTGCCAGTGACCGCAGAGAGCTTCTGAGGGTGCCTCTGAGAATCAGGGATACTGTGGAGTTTTAGGGGCCTCTCGGGACTCCACTGGGTATGGCGCAATGGAAGAGGGCCTCATTTCGAGTTGATGCAGGAACGTCAGGTTTCATCTACATTTCTGACTCCGATCGCACGGTCCCTGCAGAGTTGGGAAAGGAGAGTCAGGCCTTCTCTTGTGTGGAGGAACGGAACTCCGCATGCCTCTCTAGTTCTTCAAGGGATGACAGGACACTTGTCGATCTGTGTTTGGAATCTGCGTGTTTTTCCATACTATGCATGGGGATGTCAGTACCCCTTCGTGTTGTGCATTCATCCACAGGTTTGCTTTCGAAGAGGTGTCCTTGCATCGGGTTCTTATTAAGAGCGGACCGGGAAATCGGGGTCTTTCCGCATGTGGCACCACCCACCAGGCTACGTCTCGAATTTCCTAGTGAGACCGGCCTCATCCTGAGGTGCGCCGGGAAGGTCGGAACCCCTTGCAGACAAAGCAGGGGAATCGACCCTCCTGTCTCGATCAGGAGGGGAGAAGGGGCACAGATGAGGTGATGCCGGGAACCTCGGTGTTCCCCTCCAGTGAGACCAGTGTGTTGCGGAACTTTTGGGGTCGCATCAAAGGTGCTAAGTACCGTATCGCACTTCAAGATGGAACGTAAGACTTCTTTTGAGACGCTGTAGCGGCAATGGCCGCATCCTGCGATGAAGAGGGAACGACGTTGTTTTTCTCGAGTTGTGGCGGGATTCTTGAGTTACAACGGGAAATTCAGGCTTCCTCTTCTGTTGGCCCAGGGAAGTCCAGTCTTCCATTCGAGTTGCGAGGGAGAGTTGGGGATTGCTGTCGAGTCACTGCAGGAAAAAAGAGACCTCATCTAGGCTTGTGTCCAGGACCTAATGTTTCTCTCCAGGGGTGACAGGGATCTCCGGTTCACATATCAGACACACCCGAGGAGTCAGGCCTCGCCTCGAGGGGAAGGAAAAGACTCCGCTCTCCTCTCGAGTCGCGACGGGTATGTCTTGGAGTCCACTGAGTGACCAAAAGGGAGTCAAGCCTACTGTGGAGTTTGGAGAGAGGACTCGGGATTGCTCTCCAGGCCATGCTAGAAAAGAAGGCCGTCATGTCGCGAAAATGGGGGCGTCTCGTGGGTTTTCTCTATCTGTGGCGCCAGTGTTTGGTTTCTCACGAGGTATGACGGGGAGCTCAGGGAGCCTCTCGTGTGGCGCCAGGGAAGTCAGGGCTTCATGAGTGTAGCAGAGGGAGCGTGTCATTGCCCTCGAGTCATGGTAGGGGAATCAGGCCTCAAAATGCGTTGAAGAAGGACTCTTGAGTTCTTTCTATGGTGGCGGCAGTAAACCCTGGGTTCACTCGAATTGTGCTGGTGACCTCAGGGAGCTTCTCAGGGTGCCTCTGAGAAGTCAGGGATACTGTGGAGCTGGGACGCGTCTCTCAGGACTCCACTGGATTTCGTGCAATGGAAGAGGTCCTAATCTCGAGTGGAGGCAGGAACCTCAGCGTTCCTCTCGTGACTTCACTAGCGCTGGTCTGATTCGGATCGCAAAGTCCCTGCAGAGTTGGGACAGGAGAGTCAGGCATCGTCTTGTGTAGAGGAATGAAACCCCACTTGCCTCTCGAGTTCTTCAGGGGTGACAAGCCACTTGTTGAGCTGTATGTGGAACCTGCGGGTTTTTCCGGACGATGCACGAGGGTGTCAGTGCCCCTTTGTGTTGTGCCTTCATCCACAGGGTTGCCTTCAAAGAGGTGTCCAGGCATCGGGTTCTTATCAAGAGCGTACCGGGAAATCATCGTCTTTTGGCATGTGGTACCACCCGCGAGCTACGTCTCGAATTTCCTCGTGAGACTGGCCTCATCCTGAAGTGCCCCGTGAAGGTCGGGAACCCCTTACAAACAAAGCAGGGGAAGTGACCCTCCTATCACGAACAGGAGGGGAGAAGGGGCTCAGATAAACTGGTGCCGGGAACCTCGGTGTTCACCTCGAGTGAGACCGATATTTCGGGGAACTTTTGGGGTCACATCAAGGGTGTCAAGTATCGTTTTGCACTTCAAGACGGAACGTGGGACTTTTCTTGAGAAGCTGTAGCGGGCAAGGGCCTCATCTTGTGATGACGAGGGAACCAAGTGCTTTTTCTCGAGTTGCGGCGGGATTCTCGAGTTACGAAGGGGAATTCAGGCTTCATCTTGTGTTGGCCCAGGGAAGTCCAATCTTCCATTCGAGTTGTCAGGGAGAGCGGGGGATTGCTCTCGAGTTACAGAAGGGCAAAAGAGACCTCATCTAGGCTTGTTTCCAGGACCTAATGTTCCTCTCCAGGGGAGACAGGGATCTCGGGGTTGCATTCCAGACCCACCTGGTGAGTCAGGCCTTGTCTCGAGGGGAAGCAAAGGACTCCATTCTCCTCTCGAGTCGTGACGGGTATCTCTTGGAGCCCACTAAGTGGCCTAAAGGGAGTCAAGCCTCCTGTGGTGTTTGGAAAGAGGATTCGGGATTCCTCTCCAGGCCATGCAGGAAAAGAAGGCCCTCATCTCGCGATGACAGGGGCGTATGGTGAGTTTTCTCAAGCTGCGGCGTCAGTGTGGGGTTTCTCACGAGGTACGACAGGGAGCTCAGGGAGCCTCTCTTATGGCGCCAGGGAAGTCAGGTCTCCATGTGCGTGGCGAGGGGGTGCGTGTCATTTCTATAGAGCCATGGAAGCAGAGTCGGGCTTCAAGACACGTTGAAGTAGGACTCTCGAGGTCTTTTTCCCATTGTGGCAGGAAACCCTGGGTTCCCTCGACATGTGCCGGTGACCTCATGGAGCTTCTCCGGGTGCCTCTGAGAAGTCAGGGGTACTGTGGAGTTGGGAGGGGCCTCTCTGGACTCCACTGGGTTTGGTGCAATGGATGAGAGCCTCATCTCGAGTGGAGGCAGGAACCTCATGTTTCCTCTCCTGGGTTTCCTGTCGCTGGTACTGACTCGGATCGCAGTTTCCCTGCAGAGTTGGTACAGAAAATCAGGTCTCGTCTTGTGTGGAGGAATGGAACTCCACTTGCCTGTCGAGTTGTTCACGGGGTGACAGACCACTTGTTGAACTGTGTTTGTAACCTGCGGGTTTTTCTGGACGATGCACGGTGTCAGTGCCCCTTCGTGTTGTGCTTTCATCCACAGTTTTTCCTTCGTAAAGGTGTCACGGCATCACGTTCTTATCAAGAGCAGACCGGGAAATCGGGGTCTTTCGGCTTGTGGCACCACCCACGAGGCTATGTCTCGAATTTCCTCGTGAGACCTGCCTCATCCTTAGGCGCGCTGGAAAGGTCGGGAACCCCTTCCAGACATAGCAGGGGAATCGACACTCCTGTCGCGATCACGAGGGGAGAAGGAGCTCAAATGAAGTGGTTCCGGGAACCTCGGTGTTCCTTTCGAGTGAGACCGGTATGTCGGGGAATTTTGAGATTGCATCAAGGGTGCCAAGTACCGTTTCGCACTTCAAGACAGAACGTGGGACTTCTCTTGAGTCGCTGTAGCGGGCAAGGGCCTCATCTAGCGCTGATGGGGGAACCACGTGGATTTTCTCGAGTTTCGGCGGGATTCTCGAGTTACGATGTCGAATTCAGGCTTCCAATTGTATTGGCCCAGGGAAGTCCAATCTTCAATTCGATTTGCGAGGGAGAACTGGCGATTGCTCTCTAGTAACTGCAGTGCAAAATAGACCTCATCTAGGCTTGTGTCCAGGACAGAGTTTTCCTCTCCAGGTGTGACAGGAACTCGGGGTTGCATTCCAGACTCACACGGGGAGTCAGGCCTCGTCTCGAGGGGAAGCAAAGGACTCTGCTCTCCCTTCAGGTACTGACAGGTATCTCTTGGAGCCAACTGAGAGGCCTAAAGAGAGTCAAGCCTCCTGTGGAGTCTGGAGAGAGGACTCGGTTTTGCTCTCCATGCCAGGCAGGAAACAAGTCCCTCATCTCGTGATGACGGGGGCGTATCGTGGGTTTTCTCGAGCTGCGGTGCCTGAATGGGGTTTCCGAAGAGGTACGACGGGGAGCTCAGGGAGACTCTCTTCAGGAGTCAGGGAAGTCAGGTCTCCATGCGCATGGCGATGGGGAGCGGGTCTTTGCTCTCGAGTCATGGTAGGGGAATCGGGCCTCAAGACGCGCCGAAGGACTCTCAAGGTCTTTCTCGGGTCGCAGCAGGAAACCCTGGGTTCCCTGGACTTGAGCCGGTGACCTCAGGTAGATTCTCAAGGTGCCTCTGAGAATTCAGGGATACTGTGGAGTTGGGAGGGGCCTCTCGCGACTCATCTGGGATTGATGCAATGGAAGAGGGCCTCACCTCGAGGGGAGGCAGGAACCTCAGGATTCCTCTCCGTTTCGGACTCCGACCGCAGGGGCCCTGCAGAGTTGGGACAGGAGGGTCAGGCCTCGTCTTGTCTGAGGAAGGGAACCCCGCTGGCCTCTCGAGTTGCTCAGGGGGTCTCAGGCCCCTTGTCGAGCTGTGTGTGGAACCCGCGGGTCTTTGCGGACAATGCACGGGGGTGGCAGTGCCCCTTCGTGTTGTGCCTTCACCCACAGGGTTGCCTTCGAAGAGGGGTCCGGGCCTCGGGTCCTTCTCAAGAGCGGACCGGGGAATCGGGGGCGTTCGGCATGTGGCACCACCCACGTGGCTCGTCTCGAATTTCTTTGTGAGACCGGCCTCATGCTGAGGTGCGCCTGGAAGGCCGGGAACCCCTTCCAGAACACGCGGGGGAATCGACTCTCCTGTCGCGATCAGGAGGGGAGAAGGAGCTCAGAGGAAGTGGTGCCGGGACCCTCGGTGTTGCCCTCGAGGGAACCCGGCGTGTCGGGGGACTTTTGGTGGTCGCAGGAAGGCTGTCAGGGACCGTTTCGCCCTTCAGGGCGGAACAGGGGACTTCCCTTGAGACGCCGTGGCGGGCAAGGGCCTCATCTTACCAAGAGGTAGGAACCACGTGGTTTGTCTCGAGTTGCGGCGGCATTCTCGAGGTACGACAGGGATCTCAGCCTTCCCCTTGGGTTGGCCCTGGGAAGCCCAATCTTCCCCTCGGGTTGCGAGGGAAAGCTGGGAGTTGCGCTCGAGTCACTGCAGGGCCGAAGAGACCTCACCTAGGCGTGTGTCCGGGACCTAATATTCCTCTCCAGGGAAGGCAGGGACCTCGGGGTTGCATTCCAGGCTCCCCCGGGGAGTCAGGCCTCGTCTCGAAGGGAAGCCAAGGACTCCGCTCTCCTCTCGAGTCGCGACGCGGGTCTCTTGGAGCCCCCTGAGCGGCCTCAAGGGAGTCCAGCCTGCTCTTCCGTTTGGAGAGAGGACCCGGGATTGCTCTCCAGGCCATGCAGGAAAAGAAGGCCCTCAGCTCGCGAGGACGGGGGCGTCTCCGGGGTTTCCTCGAGCTGCGGCGCCCGTGGGGGTTTTCTCCCGAGGCACGACGAGGACCTCAGGGAGCCTCTCGTGTGGCGCCAGGGAAGTCAGGTGTCCATGCGCGTGGTGAGGGGGAGCGCGTCCTGGCTCTCGAGTCACGGGAGGGGACTAGGGCCTCGAGACGCGTTGAAGAAGGACTCTCGAGGTCTTTGTCGGGGGGCGGCGGGAAACCCTCGTTTCCCTCGCCTTCTGCCGGGGACCTTAGGGAACTTCCCAGGGTGCCTCTGAGAGGCGAGGGATCCTGTGGAGGTGGCGGGGCCCCTCGGGACTCCGCTGGGTCTGGCGCAATGGAAGAGGGCCTCACCACGAGGGGAGGCAGGAACCTCAGGCTTCCTCTCCGTTTCAGACTCCGACCGCAGGGTCCCTGCAGAGTTGGGACAGGAGAGTCAGGCCTCGTCTTTTCTGAGGAAGGGAAACCCGCTGGCCTCTCGAGTTGCTCAGGGGGTCTCAGGCCCCTCGTCGAGCCGTGTGTGGAACCCGCGGTCCTTTGCGGACGATGCACGGGGGTGGCAGTGCCCCTTCGTGTTGTGCCTTCACCCACAGGGTTGCCTTCGAAGAGGGGTCCGGGCCTCGGGTTCTTCTCAAGGGCGGGCCGGGGAATCGGGGGCGTTCGGCATGTGGCCCCACCCACGTGGCTCGTCTCGAATTTCCTCGTGAGACCGGCCTCATCCTGAGGTGCGCCTGGAAGGCCGCAAACACCTTCCAGACCACGCAGGGGAATGGCCTCTCCTGTCGCGATCAGGAGGGGAGAAGGGGCTCAGAGGAAGCGGTGTCGGGACCCTCGGTGTTCCCCTCGGGGGACCCCGGCGTGTCGGGGGACTTTTGGGGGTCGCAGGAAGGCTGTCAGGGACCGTTTCGCCCTTCAGGGCGGAACAGGGGACTCCCCTTGAGACGCCGTCGCGGGCAAGGGCCTCATCTTGCCAAGAGGTGGGAACCACGTGGGTTTTCTCGAGTTGCGGCGGGATTCTCGAGTTACGACGGGGATCTCAGCCTTCTCCTTGGGTTGGCCCTGGGAAGCCCAATCTTCCCCTCGGGTTGCGAGGGAAAGCTGGGGGTTGCGCTCGAGTCACTGCAGGGTCGAAGAGACCTCACCTAGGCGTGTGTCCGGGACCTAATATTCCTCTCCGGGGAAGGCAGGGATCTCGGGGTTGCATTCCAGGCTCCCCCGGGGAGTCAGGCCTCGTCTCGAGGGCAAGCCAAGGACTCCGCTCTCCTCTCGAGTCGCGACGCGGCTCTCTTGGAGCCCCCTGAGCGGCCTCAAGGGAGTCCAGCCTCCTCTTCCGTTTGGAGAGAGGACCCGGGATTGCTCTCCAAGCCATGCAGGAAAAGAAGGCCATCAGCTCGCGAGGACGGGGGCGTCTCAGGGGTTTCCTCGAGCTGCGGCGCCCGTGGGGGTTTTCTCCCGAGGCACGACGAGGATCTCAGGGAGCCTCTCGTGCGGCGCCAGGGAAGACAGGTCTCCATGCGCGTGGCGAGGGGGAGCGCGTCCTGGCTCTCGAGTCACGGGAGGGGGCTAGGGCCTCGAGACGCGTTGAAGAAGGATTCTCGAGGTCTTTCTCGGGGGGCGGCGGGAAACCCTCGTTTCCCTCGCCTTCTGCCGGGGACCTTAGGGAACTTCCCAGGGTGCCTCTGAGAGGCGAGGGATCCTGTGGAGGGGGCGGGGCCCCTCGGGACTCCGCTGGGTCTGGCGCAACGGAAGAGGGCCTCACCTCGAGGGGAGGCAGGAACCTCAGGCTTCCTCTCCGTTTCGGACTCCGACCGCAGGGTCCCTGCAGAGTTGGGACAGGAGAGTCAGGCCTCGTCTTGTCTGAGGAAGGGAACCCCGCTGGCCTCTCGAGTTGCTCAGGGGGTCTCAGGCCCCTCGTCGAGCTGTGTGTGGAACCCGCGGGTGTTTGCGGACGCTGCACGGGGGTGGCAGTGCCCCTTCGTGTTGTGCCTTCACCCACAGGGTTGCCTTCGAAGAGGGGTCCGGGCCTCGGGTCCTTCTCAAGGGCGGACCGGGGAATCGGGGGCGTTCGGCATGTGGCCCCACCCACGTGGCTCGTCTCGAATTTCCTCGTGAGACCGGCCTCATCCTGAGGTGCGCCGGGAAGGCCGGGAACCCCTTCCAGACCACGCAGGGGAATCGCCTCTCCTGTCGCGATCAGGAGGGGAGAAGGGGCTCAGAGGAAGCGGTGCCAGGACCCTCGGTGTACCCCTCGAGGGAACCCAGCGTGTCGGGGGAATTTTGGGGGTCGCAGGAAGGCTGTCAGGGACCGTTTCGCCCTTCAGGGCGGAACAGGGGACTTCCCTTGAGACGCCGTGGCGGGCAAGGGCCTCATCTTGCCAAGAGGTGGGAACCACGTGGTTTTTCTCGAGTTGCGGCGGGATTCTCGAGTTACGACGGGGATCTCAGCCTTCCCCTTGGGTTGGCCCTGGGAAGTCCAATCTTCCCCTCGGGTTGCGAGGGAAAGCTGGGGGTTGCGCTCGAGTCACCGCAGGGCCGAAGAGAACTCACCTAGGCGTGTGTCCGGGACCTACTCTTCCTCTCCAGGGAAGGCAGGGATTTCGGGGTTGCATTGCAGGCTCCCCCGGGGAGTCAGGCCTCGTCTCGAGGGGAAGCCAAGGACTCCGCTCTCCTCTCGAGTCGCGACGCGGGTCTCTTGGAGCCCCCTGAGCGGCCTCAAGGGAGTCCAGCCTCCTCTTCTGTTTGGAGAGAGGACCCGGGATTGCTCTCCAGGCCATGCAGGAAAAGAAGGCCCTCAGCTCTCGAGGACGGGGGCGTCTCAGGGGTTTCCTCGAGCTGCGGCGCCCGTGGGGGTTTTCTCCCGAGGCACGACGAAGATCTCAGGGAGCCTCTCGTGCGGCGCCAGGGAAGTCAGGTCTCCATGCGCGTGGCGAGGGGGAGCGCGTCCTGGCTCTCGAGTCACGGGAGGGGACTAGGGCCTCGAGACGCGTTGAAGAAGGACTCTCGAGGTCTTTCTCGGGGGGCGGCGGGAAACCCTCGTGTCCCTCGCCTTCTGCCGGGGACCTTAGGGAACTTGCCAGGGTGCCTCTGAGAGGCGAGGGATCCTGTGGAGGTGGCGGGGCCCCTCGGGACTCCGCTGGGTCTGGCGCAACGGAAGAGGGCCTCACCTCGAGGGGAGGCAGGAACCTCAGGCTTCCTCTCCGTTTCGGACTCCAACCGCAGGGTCCCTGCAGAGTTGGGACAGGAGAGTCAGGCCTCGTCTTGTCTGAGGAAGGAAACCCCGCTGGCCTCTCGAGTTGCTCAGGGGGTCTCAGGCCCCTCGTCGAGCTGTGTGTGGAACCCGCGGGTCTTTGCGGACGCTGCACGGGGGTGGCAGTGCCCCTTCGTGTTGTGCCTTCACCCACAGGGTTGCCTTCGAAGAGGGGTCCGGGCCTCGGGTCCTTCTCAAGGGCGGACCGGGGAATCGGGGGCGTTCGGCATGTGGCCCCACCCACGTGGCTCGTCTCGAATTTCCTCGTGAGACCGGCCTCATCCTGAGGTGCGCCGGGAAGGCCGGGAACCCCTTCCAGACCACGCAGGGGAATCGCCTCTCCTGTCGCGATCAGGAGGGGAGAAGGGTCTCAGAGGAAGCGGTGCCGGGACCCTCGGTGTTCCCCTCGAGGGAACCCGGCGTGTTGGGGGACTTTTGGGGGTCGCAGGAAGGCTGTCAGGGAACGTTTCGCCCTTCAGGGTGGAACAGGGTTCTTCCCTTGAGACGCCCTGGCGGGCAAGGGCCTCATCTTGCCAAGAGGTGGTAACCACGTGGTTTTTCTCGAGTTGCGGCGGCATTCTCGAGTTACGACGGGGATCTCAGCCTTCCCCTTGGGTTGGCCCTGGGAAGCGCAATCTTCCCCTCGGGTTGCGAGGGAAAGCTGGGGTTTGAGCTCGAGTCACCGCAGGGCCGAAGAGACCTGACCTAGGCGTGTGTCCGGGACCTAATATTCCTCTCCAGGGAAGGCAGGGATCTCGGGGTTGCATTCCAGGCTCCCCCGGGGAGTCAGCCCTCGTCTCGAGGGGAAGCCAAGGACTCCGCTCTCCTCTCGAGTCGCGACGCGGGTCTCTTGGAGCCCCCTGAGCGGCCTCAAGGGAGTCCAGCCTCCTCTTCCGTTTGGAGAGAGGACCCGGGATTGCTCTCCAGGCCATGCAGGAAAAGAAGGCCCTCAGCTCGCGAGGACGGGGGCGTCTCAGGGGTTTCCTCGAGCTGCGGCGCCCGTGGGGGTTTTCTCCCGAGGCACGACGAGGATCTCAGGGAGCCTCTCGTGCGGTGCCAGGGAAGTCAGGTCTCCATGCTCGTGGCGAGGGGGAGCGCGTCCTGGCTCTCGAGTCACGGGAGGGGACTAGGGCCTCGAGACGCGTTGAAGAAGGACTCTCGAGGTCTTTGTCGGGGGGCGGCGGGAAACCCTCGTGTCCCTCGCCTTCTGCCGGGGACCTTAGGGAACTTCCCAGGGTGCCTCTGAGAGGCGAGGGATCCTGTGGAGGTGGCGGGGCCCCTCGGGACTCCGCTGGGTCTGGCGCAACGGAAGAGGGCCTCACCTCGAGGGGAGGCAGGAACCTCAGGCTTCCTCTCCGTTTCGGACTCCGACCGCAGGGTCCCTGCAGAGTTGGGACAGGAGAGTCAGGCCTCGTCTTGTCTGAGGAAGGGAACCCCGCTGGCTTCTCGAGTTGCTCAGGGGGTCTCAGGCCCCTCGTCGAGCTGTGTGTGGAACCCGCGGTTGTTTCCGGACGCTGCACGGGGGTGGCAGTGCCCCTTCGTGTTGTGCCTTCACCCACAGGGTTGCCTTCGAAGAGGGGTCCGGGCCTCGGGTCCTTCTCAAGGGCGGACCGGGGAATCGGGGGCGTTCGGCATGTGGCCCCACCCACCTGGCTCGTCTCGAATTTCCTCGTGAGACCGGCCTCATCCTGAGGTGCGCCGGGAAGGCCTGGAACCCCTTCCAGACCACGCAGGGGAATCGCCTCTCCTGTCGCGATCAGTAGTGGAGAAGGGGTTCAGAGGAAGCGGTGCCGGGACACTCCGTGTTCCCCTCGAGGGAACCCCGCGTGTCGGGGGACTTTTGGGGGTCGCAGGAAGGTTGTCAGGGACCGTTTCGCCCTTCAGGGCGGAACAGGGGACTTCCCTTGAGACGCCGTGGGGGGAAGGGCCTCATCTTGCCAAGAGGTGGGAACCACGTGGTTTTTCTCGAGTTGCGGCGGCATTCTCGAGTTACGACGGGGATCTCAGCCTTCCCCTTGGGTTGGCCCTGGGAAGCCCAATCTTCCCCTCGGGTTGCGAGGGTAAGCTGGGGGTTGCGCTCGAGTCACCGCAGGGCCGAAGAGAACTCACCTAGGCGTGTGTCTGGGACCTAATATTCCTCTCCAGGGAAGGCAGGGATCTCGGGGTTGCATTCCAGGCTCCCCCGGGGAGTCAGGCCTCGTCTCGAGGGGAAGCCAAGGACTCCGCTCTCCTCTCGAGTCGCGACGCGGGTCTCTTGGAGCCCCCTGAGCGGCCTCAAGGGAGTCCAGCCTCCTCTTCCGTTTGGAGAGAGGACCCGGGATTGCTCTCCAGGCCATGCAGGAAGAGAAGGCCCTCAGCTCGCGAGGACGGGGGCGTCTCAGGGGTTTTCTCGAGCTGCGGCGCCCGTGGGGGTTTTCTCCCGAGGCACGACGAGGATCTCAGGGAGCCTCTCGTGTGGCGCCAGGGAAGTTAGGTCTCCATGCGCGTGGCGAGGGGGAGCGCGTCCTGGCTCTCGAGTCACGGGAGGGGACTAGGGCCTCGAGACGCGTTGAAGAAGGACTCTCGAGGTCATTCTCGGGGGGGGGCGGTGGGAAACCCTCGTGTCCCTCGCCTTCTGCCGGGGACCTTAGGGAACTTGCCAGGGTGCCTCTGAGAGCCGAGGGATCCTGTGGAGGTGGCGGGGCCCCTCGGGACTCCGCTGGGTCTGGCGCAACGGAAGAGGGCCTCACCTCGAGGGGAGGCAGGAACCTCAGGCTTCCTCTCCGTTTCGGACTCCGACCGCAGGGTCCCTGCAGAGTTGGGACAGGAGAGTCAGGCCTCGTCTTGTCTGAGGAAGGGAACCCCGCTGGCCTCTCGAGTTGCTCAGGGGGTCTCAGGCCCCTCGTCGAGCTGTGTGTGGAACCCGCGGGTCTTTGCGGACGATGCACGGGGCTGGCAGTGCCCCTTCGTGTTGTGCCTTCCCCCACAGGGTTGCCTTCGAAGAGCGGTCCGGGCCTCGGGTCCTTCTCAAGGGCGGACCGGGGAATCGGGGGCGTTCGGCATGTGGCCCCACCCACGTGGCTCCTCTCGAATTTCCTCGTGAGACCGGCCTCATCCTGAGGTGCGCCGGGAAGGCCGGGAACCCCTTCCAGACCACGCAGGGGAATCGCCTCTCCTGTCGCGATCAGGAGGGGAGAAGGGGCTCAGAAGAAGCGGTGCCGGGACCCTCGGTGTTCCCCTCGAGGGAACCCGGCGTGTTGGGGGACTTTTGGGGGTCGCAGGAAGGCTGTCAGGGACCGTTTCGCCCTTCAGGGCGGAACAGGGGACTTCCCTTGAGACGCCGTGGCGGGCAAGGGCCTCATCTTGCCAAGAGGTGGGAACCACTTGGTTTTTCTCGGGTTGCGGCGGGATTCTCGAGTTACGACGGGGATCTCAGCCTTCCCCTTGGGTTGGCCCTGGGAAGCCCAATCTTCCCCTCGGGTTGCGAGGGAAAGCTGGGGGTTGCGCTCGAGTCACCGCAGGGCCGAAGAGACCTCACCTAGGCGTGTGTCCGGGACCTAATATTCCTCTCCAGGGAAGGCAGGGATCTCGGGGTTGCATTCCAGGCTCCCCCGGGGAGTCAGGCCTCGTCTCGAGGGGAAGCCAAGGACTCCGCTCTCCTCTCGAGTCGCGACGCGGGTCTCTTGGAGCCCCCTGAGCGGCCTCAAGGGAGTCCAGCCTCCTCTTCCGTTTGGAGAGAGGACCCGGGATTGCTCTCCAGGCCATGCAGGAAGAGAAGGCCCTCAGCTCGCGAGGACGGGGGCGTCTCAGGGGTTTCCTCGAGCTGCGGCGCCCGTGGGGGTTTTCTCCCGAGGCACGACGAGGATCTCAGGGAGCCTCTCGTGTGGCGCCAGGGAAGTTAGGTCTCCATGCGCGTGGCGAGGGGGAGCGCGTCCTGGCTCTCGAGTCACGGGAGGGGACTAGGGCCTCGAGACGCGTTGAAGAAGGACTCTCGAGGTCTTTCTCGGGGGGCGTCAGGAAACCCTCGTGTCCCTCGCCTTCTGCCGGGGACCTTAGGGAACTTCCCAGGGTGCCTCTGAGAGGCGAGGGATCCTGTGGAGGTGGCGGGGCCCCTCGGGACTCCGCTGGGTCTGGCGCAACGGAAGAGGGCCTCACCTCGAGGGGAGGCAGGAACCTCAGGCTTCCTCTCCGTTTCGGACTCCGACCGCAGGGTCCCTGCAGAGTTGGGACAGGAGAGTCAGGCCTCGTCTTGTCTGAGGAAGGGAACCCCGCTTGCCTCTCGAGTTGTTCAGAGGGCCACAGGCCCCTCGTCGAGTTGTGTGTGGAACCCGCGGTTGTTTCCGGACGATGCACGGGGGTGTCAGTGCCGCTTCGGGCTGTGCCTTCACCCACAGGGTTGCCTTCGAAGAGGGGTCGTCATCGGGTTCTTCTCAAGAGCGGACCGGGGAATTGGGCTCGTTCGGCATGTGGCACCACCCACGTGGCTCGTCTCGAATGTCCTCGTGTGACCGGCCTCCTCTTGAGGTGCACCGGCAAGTCCGGGAACCCCTTCCAGACCACGCAGGGGAATCGCCTCTCCTGTCGCGATCAGGAGGGGAGAAGGGGCTCAGATGAAGCAGTGCCGTCACCCTCGGTGTTCCACTCGAGGGAACCCGGCGTATCGGGGAACTTTTTGGGGTCGCATGAAGGCTGTCAGGTTCCGTTTCGCACTTCAGGGCGGAACAGTGGACTTCCCTTGAGACGCTGTCACGGGCAAGTGCCTCATCTTGCCAAGAGTTGGGAACCACGTGGTTTTTCTCGAGTTGCGGCGGGATTCTCATGTTACGACAGGGGATTACAGGCTTCCTCTTGTGTCGGCCCTGGGTAACCCAACCTTCTATTCTACTGGCGAGGGAAAGCTGGGGGTTGCGCTCGAGTCACTGCAGGGCCAAAGAGACCTTATCTAGGCGTGTGTCCAGGACCTAATGCTCCTCTCCAGGGAAGACAAGGATCTCGGGGTTGCATCCCATGCTCCCCCGGGGAGTCAGGCCTCGCCTCGAGAGGAAGCAAAGGACTCCGCTCTCCTCCCGAGTCGCGACGCTGATATCTTGCTGCCCCCTGAGTGGCCTCAAGGGCGTCCAGCCTCCTCTTCACTTTTGAGAGAGGACTCCTGATTGCTCTCCAGGCCAGGCAGGAAAAGACGGCCCTCACCTCGCGAGGACGGTGGCATCTCAGGGGTTTCCTCGAGCTGCGGCACCCGTGGGGGTTTTCTCCCGAGGCACGACGAGGATCTCAGGGAGCCTCTCGTGCGGCGCCAGGGAAGTCATGTCTCCATGCACGTGGCGAGAAGGAGCGCGTCATTGTTCTCGAGTCATGGGAGGGGACTAGGGCCTCAAGACGCGTTGAAGAAGGACTCTCGATGTCTTTCTCGGGTTGCAGCGGGAAACCCTCCTTTCCCCCGACTTTTGTCGGGGACCTGAGGGAACTTCCCAGGGTGCCTATGAGAGGTGAGGGTCGCTGTCGTGTTGGTGGGGCCTCTCGGGACTCCACTGGGTTTGTCGCAATGGAAGAGGGCCTCATCTCGAGTGGAGTCAGGAACCTCAGTCTTCCTCTCCAATTCTGACTCTGATCGTAATGTCCCTGCAGAGTTGGGACAGGAGAGTCAGGCTATGTCTTTTCTGAGGAATGGAACTCCGCTTGCCTCTTGAGTTGTTCATGGGGTTTCAGGCCCCTTGTCAAACTGTGTGTGAAATCTGCAGGTTTTTCCAGACGATGCATGGGGGTGTCAGTGACCCTTCGTTTTGTGTCTTCATCCACAGGGTTGCCTTCGAAGAGGTGTCCGGGCATCGTGTTCTTATGAACAGCGGACTGGGAAATCGGGGTCGTTCAGCATTTGGCACCACCCACGTGGCTAATCTCGAATTTCCTCATGAAACCGGCCTCATCCTGAGGTGTGCCGCGAAGGTCATCAAACCCTTCCAGACAAAGCAGAGGATTCGACCCTCCTGTGGCGATCAGGACGAGAGAAGTGGCTCAGATGAAGTGCTGCTGGGAACCTCGGTGTTTCCCTCAAGTGAGACAGGTATGTCGGGTAACTTTTGGGGTCGCATAACGCGTTCCAAGTACCGTTTCTCTCTTCAAATTGGAACGTGGGACTCCTCTTGGGGTGCTCCAGCGGGCAAGGGCCTCATCTTGGAATGACTGGGGAACCACTTGGTTTTTCTCTAGTTGCGGTGGGATATTTGAGTTACCATAGGGAATTCATGCTTCCTCTTGTGTTGGCCCACAAAAGTCTTATCTTCCATTCGAGATTCGAGGAAGAGCTGGAGGTGTGCTCTAGTCACTGAAGGCAAAAGAGACCCCACCAAGGCTTGTGTGCAGGACCTAATGTTCATGTCAAGGGGCGACAGGAATCTCGGGGTTGCATTCCAGACTCACCCTGGAGTCAGGCCTCGTCTCGAGGGGAAGCAAAGGACTCTGCTCTCCTCTCGAGTCGGACGGGTATGTCTTGGAGCCCACTGAGTGGCTTAAAGGGAGTCAAACCTCCTCTGGTGTTTGGAGGGAGGACACGGGATTGCTCTCCAGGCAATGCAGGAAATGAAGGCCCTCGTCTCCCGATGACTGGGGCGTCTCGTAGGTTTTCTCGAGCTGTGGCGCTAGTGTGGGGTTTCTCACGAAGTAAGACTGGGAGCTCAGTGAGCCTCTCATGTGGTGCCAGGGCAGTCAGGTCTCTATGCACGTGGTGAGAGGGAGCCCGTCATTGTTCTCGAGTCATGGTAGGGGAATTGGGCCTGAAAACGTGTTAAAGAAGGACTCTCGAGGTCTTTCTTGGGTTGCAGCAGGAAACCCTGGGTTCCATCGACTTGTGCCAGTGACCTCAGGAAGCTTCTCAGCGTGCCTCTGAGAAGTCAGGGTCACTGTGGAGTTGGGAGGGGCCTCTCGGAACTCCACTGGGTTTGGTGCAATGGAAGAGGGCCTCATGACAAGTTGAGGCAGGAACCTCAGGGTTCCTCTCCTGGCTTCGAATGCGCCGGATCTGACTCGGATCGCAGAGTCCCTGCAGAGCTGGGACAGGAGAGTCAGGCCTCGTCTTGTGTGGAGGAATGGAACTCCGCTTGACTCTCGCGTTGTTCATGGGGTGACAGGCCACTTTTCGGTTTGTATGTGGAACTTGCGGGTTTTTCTGGACGATGCACTGGGGTGTCACTGCCCCTTCGTGTTGTGCCTTGTTCCACAGGATTGCCTTCGAGTTGGGTTCTGCCATCGGGTTCTTATCAAGAGCGGACCAGGGAATCGGGGTCTTTTGGCATGCCGCACCACCCACGAGGCTATGTCTCGAATTTCCTCGTGAGACTGGCCTCATCTTGATGTGCGCCAGGAAGGTCGGGAATGCCTTCCAGACAAAGCAGGGGAATCGAACCTCCTGTCGCGATCAAGAAGGGAGAAGAGTCTCAGATGAAGTGGTGCCGGGAACCTCGGTGTTCTCCTCAAGTGAGACTGGTATGTCGGGGAACTTTTGGGGTCGCATCAAGGGTTCCAAGTAACTTTTCGCTCTTCAATACGGAACGTGGGACTTCTCTTGAGACGCTGTAGCGGGCAAGGGCCTCATCTTTCGATGACGGGGGAACCACGTGGTTTTTCTTGAGTTGGGGCGGGATTCTCGAGTTACAACCGGGAATTCAGGCTTCCTCTTCAATTGGCCCAGGGAAGTCCAGTTTTCATTCGAATTGTGAGTTAGAACTGGGGATTGCTCTCGAGACACTGCAGGGCCAAATAGACCTCATCTAGGCTTGTGTCCAGGACCTAATGTTCCTCTGCTGGGGCGAAAGCGATCTCAGCATTGCATTCTCGACTCACCCGGGGAGTCAGGCCTCGTCTCGAGGGGAAGCCAAGGACACCGCTCTCCTGTCAAGTCGCGACGGGTATATCTTGGAGCTCACTGTGTGGCCTAAAATGAGTCAAGCCTCCTGTGGAGTTTGGAGAGAGGACTCAGGATTGCTCTCCAGGCCATACAGCAAAAGAAGGCCCTCATCTCGTGAGGACTGGGGCGTCTCGTGGGTATTCTCGAGCTGTGGCTCCAGTGTGGTGTTGCTCACGAGGTATAATGGGGATCTCAGGGAGCCTCTCCTGTGGCGCCAGGGAAGTCAGGTTTCTATGCGCGTGGCTAGGGGGAGCGCGTCATTGCTCTCGAGTCATGGTAGGGGAATGGCACCTCAAGACGCGTTGAAGAAGGACTCTCGAGGTCTTTTACGGGTTGGGGCAGGAAACCCTTGGTTCCCTCGACTTGTGCCGGTGATCTCAGGAAGGTCTAAGGGTGCCTCTGAGAAGTCAGGGATACTGTGCAGTTGGGAGGGGTCTCTCGGGACTCCACTGGGTTCGGTGCAATGGAAGAGGGCCTCATCTCGAGTGGAGGCAGGAAACTCATGTTTCCTCTCCTGACTTCCCCTGGGCCAGATCTGACTCGGATCGCAGTTTCGCTGCAGAGTTCGAACAGGAGAGTCAGGCCTCGTCTTGTGTGGAGGAATGGAACTCTGCTTGCCTCTCCAGTTGTTCACGGGGTGACAGGTCACTTCTCGAGCTGTGTGTGGTACCTGCGGGTTTCTCCGGACGATACCCAGGGGTGTCAGTGCCCCTAAGTGTTGTGCCTTCATCAAAAGGGTTATCTTCAAAGAGGTGTCCGGGCATCAGGATCTTATCAAGAGCGGACCGGGAAATCGGGGTCTTTTGGCATGTGTCACCATCCACGTGGCTATGTCTCGAATATCCTCGTGAGACCGGCCTCATCCTGACATGCACCGGGAAAGGCGGGAACCCCTTCAAGACAAAACAGGGGAATCGACCCTCCTGTCGCGATCAGGAGGGGAGAAGGGGCCCAGATGTAGTGGTGCCAGGAACCTCGGTGTTCTCCTCGAGTCAGACTGGTGTGTCGAGGAACTTTTGAGGGCGCATCAAGGGTGCCCATACCGTTTCGCACTTCAAGACGGAACGTGGGACTTCTCTTGAGACGCTGTAGGGGGCAAGGGCCTCATCTTGGGATGACGGGGGAACCACGTGGCGTTTCTCGAGTTGTGGCGGGATTCTCGAGTTTCGACGGGGAATACAGTCTTCCTCATGTGTTGGGCCAGGGAAGTCCTATCTTCCATTCGAGTTTAAAGGGAGAGCTGGGGATTGCTCTCGAGTCACTGCAGGGCAAAAGAGACCTCATCTAGGCTTGTGTCCAGGACTTAATATTCATCCCTAGGGGCGACAGGGATCTCAGGCTTGCATACCAGACTCACCCGGGGAATCAGGCCTCGTCTCGAGGGGAAGCAAAGAACTCCGCTGTCCTTTTGAGTCGCGATGGGTATCTCTTGGAGCCCACTGTGTGCCCTAAAGGGAGTCAAGCCTCCTGTGGTGTTTGGATAGAGGACTCGGGATTCCTCTCCAGGCCATGCAGGAAAAGAAGGCCCTCATCTCGCGATGATGGCGGCGTCTCGTGGGTTTTCTAGACTGCTGCGCTAGTGCCGGGTTTCTGACGAGGTACGAGAGGGAGCTCAGGGAGCCTCTCGTGTGGCGCCAGGGAAGTCAGGTCCCCATGAGATGGCTAGGGGGAGCTCGTCATTGCTCTCAAGTCATGGTAGGGTAATCGGGCCTCAAGACGGGTTGAAGAAGGACTCTCGAGGTCTTTCTCGGGTCACTGCATAAAACCCAGGGTTCCCTTGACTTGTGCCTGCGACCTCAGGGAGCTTCTCAGAGTGCCTCTGAGAAGTCAGGGATACTGTGCAGTTTGGAGGGGCCTCTCGAGACTCCTCTGCATTTGGTGGAATGTAAGAGGGACTCATCTCGAGTTGAAGCAGGAACCTCAGTGTTCCTCTCCATTTCTGACTCAGATCGCAAGGTCCCTGCATGTTGGTACAGGAGAGTCAGGCCTCGTCTTTTCTGGAGGATGGGACTCCTCTTGCCTCTCGAGTTGTTCTCGAGGTGACAGGCCACTTGTCGAGCTGTGTGTAACCTGCCCGTTTTTCCGGATGATGCACAGGTGTGTTAGTGCCCCTTCGTGTTGTACCTTCATACTCAAGGCTGCCTTCCAAGAGGTGTCCGAGCATCGGATTCTTATCAAGAGCGGACCGGGAAATTGGAGTCTTTCGGCAAGTGGCACCACCCACAAAGCTACGTATCGAATTTCCCCATGAGACCGGCCTCATCCTGAGTTGTGCAGGGAAGGTCGGGCCCCCTTGCAGACAAAGCAGGGGAATCGACCCACCGGTCACGATCAGGAGGGGAGAAGGGGCTTAAATGAAGTGGTGCCGGGAACCTCGGTGTTCCCCTTGAGTGAGACCGGCGTGTTGGGGGACTTTTGGGGTCGCATCAAGGGTGCCAAGTACCGTTTCGCATTTCAAGACGGAACCTGGGACATCTTTTGAAACGCTGTAGCGGGCAAGGGCCTCATCTTGCGATGACGGGAGAACCACGTGGTTTTGCTCGAGTTGCGGCGGGATTCTCGAGTTATGACCGGGAATTTAGGCTTCCTCTTGTTGGCCTTGAAATCCAATCTTCCATTCGGGTTGCGAGGGGGAGCTGGGGATTGCGCTAGAGTCACTGCAGGGCAAAAGAGACCTAATCTAGGCTTGTGTCCAGGATCTAACGTTGCTCTCCAGGGGCGACAGGGATCTCGGGTTTGCATTCCAGACTCATCCGGGGAGTCAGTTCTCACCTCGAGGGTAAGCAAAGAATTCCGCTCTCGTCTCGAGTCGCGATGGGTATCTCTTGGAGCCCACTGTGTGTACTAAAGGGAGTCAAGCCTCCTGTGGAGTTTGGAGAGAGGACTCGGGATTGGACTCCAGGCCATGCAGGAAAAGAAGGCCCTCATCTCGAGATGACGGTGGCGTCTCGTGGGTTTTCTCGAGCTGCGGCGCCAGTGTGGGGTGTCTCATGAAGTACCACGGGGATCTCAGGGAGCCTCTTGTGTGGCGCCAGGAAAATCCAGTATTCCATTCGAGTTGCAAGTTAGAACTGGGGATTGCTCTCCAGTCACTGCAGGGCAAAATAGACCTCATCTACGCTTGTGTCCAGGACCTAGTGTTCCACTACTGGGCCAACAGAGATCTCAGAGTTGCATTCTCGACTCACCCGGAGAGTCAGGCCTCGTCTTGAGGGGAAAAAAAGGACTCCGCTCTCCTGTCGAGTCGCGACGGGTATCTCTTGGAGCCCACTGCGTGGCGTAAAGGGAGTGAAGCCTCCTATGGAGTTTGGAGAGATGACTCGGGATTGTTTTCCTGGCCATGCAGGAAAAAAGGCCCTCATCTCGCGATGACGGGGGCATCTCGTGGGTTTTCTCCAGCTGCGGCGCCAGTATCAGATTTCTCACGAGGTACAACAGGGAGCTCAGAGAGCCTCTCGTGTGGTGCTAGGGACGTCAGGTCTCCGTGCGTGTGGTGAAGGGGAGTGCGTGATTGCTCTCGAGTCATAGTAGGCGAATCGGGCCTCAAGACGCATTGAAGAAAGACTCTTGAGGTCTTTCTCGGGTTGCGGCAGGGAACCCTGGGTTCCCTTGATTTGTGTCGGTGACCTCAGGCAACTTCTAAGGGTTCCTCTGAGAAGTCAGGGACACTGTGGATTTGGGAGGGGCCCTTCGTTACTCAACTGGGTTTGGTGCAATCGAAGAGGGCCTCATCTCGAATGGAGGCAGGAACGTCAGGGGTCCTCTCCATTTCTGACTAGGGTCGCAGGGTACCTGCAGAGTATGGACAAGAGAGTCACGCCTCGTCTTCTGTGGAGGAATGGATTTCCCCTTGCCTTTAGAGTTGTTCACGGAGTGACAGGCCACTTGTTGAGCTGAGTGTGGAACCTGCGGGGTTTTCCGGACGATGCACGGGGGTGTCAGTGCCCCTTCGTGTTGTGCCTTTATCCACAGGGTTGCCTTCAAAGAGGTTTCCGGGCATCGGGTTCTTTTCAAGAGCGTACCGGAAAATTGGGGTCTTTCAGCATGTGGTACCACCCACGAGGCTACGTCTCGAATTTCCTCGGGATATCGGCCTCATCCTGAGGTGCGCCGGGAAGGTCGGGAACCCTTGCAGACAAAGGGGAATCGACCCACCGCTCGCGATCAGAAGGGGAGAAGGGGCTCAGATGAAGTGGTGCCGGGAACCTCGGTGGTCCCCTCGAGTGAGACCGGTATGTCACGGCACTTTTGAGGTCGCATCAAGGCTGCCAAGTACAGTTTCGCACTTCAAGACGGAACGTGGGAATTCTCTGGAGATGCTCTAGCGGGCAAGGGCCTCATATTGCGATGACGAGGGAAACACGTGGTTTTTCTCGAGTTGAGGCGGGATTCTCGAGTTACAACGGGGAATTCAGGCTTCCTCTTGTGTTGGCCCAGGAAGTCCAATCTTCCATTCAACTTGTCAGAGAGAGCTGGGGGTTGCTCTCGAGTCACTTCAGGGCAAAGAGTCCTCATCTAGGCTTGGGTCCAGGACGTAATGTTCCTCTCCAGGGGCGACAGGGATATCGGGGTCGCATTCCAGTCTCACCCGGTGGGTCACGCCTCATCTCGAGTGGAAGCAAAGGACTCCACTATCCTCTCGAGTCGCGACACGTAACTCTTGGAGCCCAATGAGTGGCCTAAAGGGAGTCAAGAGTCCTGTGTAGCTTCGACAGAAGGTTCACGCTTGATCTGCATACCATGCAGTTAAAGATGGCCCTCCTCTCGAGATGATGGGGGCGTCTCATGGGTTTTCTCGAGCTGCGGCGCCAGTGTGGGGTTTCTCACGAGATATGATGGGGAGTTCAGGGAGCCTCTTGTGCAGCGCCAGAGAAGCCTGACTCCATGCGTGTGGCCAGGCAGATCGCGTCATTGCGCTCGAGTCATGGGAGGGACTAGGGCCTCAAGAGGCATTTAAGAAGGACTCTCAAGGTCTTTCTTGGGTTGGGGCGGGAAACACTCGTTTCCCTCGACCTCTACAGGGGACCTTAGGGAACTTCCCAGGTGCCTCTGAGAGGTGAGGGATACTGAGGGGTTAGAGGGGCCTCTCGGGACTCCACTAGGTTTGACGAAATGAAGGAGAGCCTCATCTCGATTGGAGGCAGGAACCTCAGGCTTCCTCTCCATTTCTGACTCCGACCGCAGGGTCCCTGCAGAGTTGGGACAGGAGAGTCAGGCCTCGTCTTGTCTGAGTAACGGAACTCTGCTTGCCTCTCGAGTCGTTCAGGGGGTCTCAGGGCCCTTGACAAGCTGTGTGTGGAACCTGCGGGTGTTTCCAGAAGATGCATGGGGGTGTCAGTGCCCCTTCGTTTTGTGCCTTCCCCCACAGGGTTGCCTTCAAAGAGGTGTCCGGGCATCGGGTTCATTTCAAGAGCGGACCGGGATATCGGGGTCATTCGGCATGTGGCACCAACCACGTGGCTCATCTCGAATTTCCTCATGAGACCAGCATCATCCTGAGGTGCGCCAGGAAGGCCGGGAACTCCTTCCACACAAAGTAGGGGAATCGATTCTCCTGTCGCGATCAGGAGGGGAGATGGGGCTCAGATGAAGTGGTGCCGGGACCCTCGGTGTTCCACTCGAGGGAACCCGGCGTTTCAGGGAACTTTAGGTGTCGCATCAAGGGAGCCAAGTACCGTTTCCCACTTAAGGACGGAACATGGGACTTCCCTGGAGACGCTGTAGCGGGCAAGGGCCTCATCCTGTGAAGACGTTGGAACCACGTCGTTTTTCTTGAGTTGCATCGAGATTCTCGAAAACGACAGGAATTTCAGGTCTCTCTTGGGTTGGCCCTGGGAAGCCCAATCTTCAATTCGAGTTGCGATGGAAAGCTGGGGGTTCTGCTCGAGTCACTACAGGGCCAAAGAGACCTCATCGAGGCGTGTGTCCAGGACCTAATATTCCTCTCAAGGGAAGACAGGGATCCAGGGTTTCCATTCCAGACTCCCCCGGGGAGTCAGGACTCGCCTGGAGGGGAAGCAAAGGACTCCGCTTTCCTCTCAAGTCGCGACATGGATCTCTTGGAGCCCACTGAGTGGACTCAAGGGTGTCGAGCCTCCTCTTCAGTTTGGAGAGAGGACTCGGGATTGCTCTCCAGGCCAGGCAGGAAAAGAAGGCCCTCATCTCGCGATGACGGGGGCGTCTCATGGGTTTCCTCAGGCTGCTGCGCCCATGGGGGTTTTCTCACGAGGCACGACGAGGACCTCAGGGAGCCTCTCGTGCGGCGCCAGGGAAGTCAGGTCTCCATGCGCATGGCGAGGGGGAGCTGGTCATCACTCTCGAGTCATGGGAAGCGGCTAGGTCCTCAAGAGGCGTTGAAGAAGGACTCTCGAGGTCTTTCTTGGGTTGCGGCGGGAAACCCTCGTTTCCCTCGACTTCTGCAGCGGACCTTAGGGAACTTCCCACGGTGCCTCTGAGAGGTGAGGGATGCTGTGTAGTTGGCAGGGCCTCTCGGGACTCTGCTGGGTTCGGCGCAATGGAAGAGGGCCTCATCTCGAGGGGAGGCAGGAACCTCAGGCTTCCTCTCGGTTTCGGACTCTGACTGCACGGTCCCTGCAGTGTTGGGACAGGAGAGTCATGCCTCGTCTTGTCTGAGGAATGGAATTCTGGTTACCTCTCGAGTTGTTCCGGGAGTCTCAGGCCCCTTGTCGAGCTGTGTGTAGACCCTGCGGGTTTTTCCGGATGATGCACGGGGGTGTCAGTGCCCCTTCGTGTTGTGCCTTCACCCACAGGGTTGCCTTCGAAGAGGTGTCCGGGCATCGGGTTCTTATCAAGAGAGGACCGGAAAATCGGGGTCGTTCGGCACGTGGCACCTCACACGTGGCTAGTCTCGAATTTCCTCCTGAGACCGGCCTCATCCTGAGGTGCGCCAGGAAGGCCGGGAACCCCTTCCAGACAAAGCAGGGGAATCGACTCTCCTGTCGCGATCAGGAGGGGAGAAGGGGCTCAGATGAAGTGGTGCCGGGACCCTCGGTGTTCCCCTCGAGGGAACCCAGCGTGTCGGGGAACTTTTGCGGTCGCATCAAGGGTGTCAAGTACCGTTTCGCACTTAAGGACGGAATATGGGACTTCCCTGGAGACACCAGGAACTTCGGTGTTCCCTTGGAGTGAGACCGGTATGTTGGGGAACTTTGGGGTCGCATCAAGGGTGCCAAGTAGCATTTCGAACTTTAAGATGGAACGTGGGACTTCTCTTGAGACTCTAGCTGGCAAGGGCCTCATATTGGGATGAAGGGGGAACCACATGGTTTTTAAGACTTGAGGCTGAATTCTCGAATTACGATGGGAAATTCAGACTTCCTCTTGTGTTGACCGTGGGAAGACCAATCTTCCATTCAAATTGTGAGGGAGAGATGGAGGTTGCTCTCGAGTCACTGTAGGGCAAAATAGACCTCATCTAGGCTTGTGTCTAGGACAAAATGTTCCACTCCAGGGGCGACAGGGATCTCGGGGTTGCATTCCAAACTCACCCGGGGAGTCAGGCCTCGTCTCCAGGGAAGCAAAGGACTCCGCTCTCCTCTCGAGTCGCACCGGGTATTTCTTGGACCCAAATGAGTGGCCTAAAGGGAGTCAATACTCCTGTGAAGTTTGGAGAGAGGACCAGGAATTGCTCTCCAGGTCAGGCAGGAAAAGAAGGCCCCCATCTCTCCTTGACGGGGGCATCTTGTGGTTTTTCTCAAACTGCGGCGCCAGTGTGGGTTTTCTCACGAGGTACGATGGGGTACTCAGGGAGCCTCTTGTGTGGTACTAGGGAAGTCAGTTTTCCTGCTTGTGGCAAGGGGAGCGCGTCCTTGCTCTGGAGTCATGGTAGGGGAATCGGGCATCAAGAGACGTTGAAAAGGGACTCTCCAAGTCTTTCTCGGGTTACTTCAGGAAACTCTGGGTTCCCTCGACTTGTGCCAGTGACCTCAGGTAGCTTTTCACGGAGCCTCTGAGAATTCAGGGATACTGTGGTGTTGGGAGGGGCCTCTCGGGACACCACTGAGTTTGGTTCAATGGAAGAGGGCCTCTTCTCTAGTTGAGGCAGGAACCTCAGGGTTCCTCTCCATTTCTGACTCCAATTGCAGGGTCCCTGAAGAGTTGGGACAGGAGAGTAAGGCCTCGTCTTGTGTGAAGGAATGCAACTTCACTTGCCTCTCGAGTTGTTCACGAGGTGACAGTCCACATTTGGAGCTGTGAGTGGAATCGGCGGGTTTTTCCAGACGATGCATGGGGATGTCAGTGTCCCTTCGTGTTGTGCCTTCATCCACAGGGTTGCCTTCGAAGAGATGTCCGGGCGTCAGGTTCTTATCTAGAGTGGACCGGGAATTCGGGATCTTTCAGCATATGGCACCAACCATGAGGCTACTTTTCGAATTTCCTCATGAGACCGGCCTCATCCGGAGGTTCACGGGGAACGTTGGGAACCCCTTGCAGACAAAACATGGGAATCGACCCTTCTGTCGCGATCAGGAGGGGTGAAGGGGCTCACAGGAAGTGGTGCCATGAACTTTGGTGTTTCCCTCGAGTGAGACCGGTATGTCAGGGAACTTTGGGGGTCGCATCAAGGGTGCCAAGTACCGTTTTGTACTTCAGGATGGAACGTGGGACTTCTCTTGATACGCTGTAGCGGCCAAGGGCCTCATCTTGCGATGACGGGGGAGCCACGTGGTTTTTCTCGAGTTGCAGCGGGATTCTCGAGTTGCGACGGGGATTTCAGGCTTCCTCTTGTGTTGGGCCAGGGAAGTCCAATCATCCATTCGAGTTGCGAGGGAGAGCTGGGGGTTGCGCTCGAGTCACTGCAGGGCAAAGGAGACCTCATCTAGGCTTGTGTCCAGGACCTAATGTTCCTCTCCAAGGGCCACAGGGATCTCAGGTTTGCATTCCAGACTCACCCAGGGAGTCAGGCCTCATGTCGAAGGGAAGCAAAGGACTCCGCTCTCCTTTCGAGTCGCGACGGGCACCTCTTGGAGCCCACTTTGTGGCCTAATGGGAGTCAAGCCTCCTGTGAAGTTTGGAGAGAGGACTTGGGACTGCTCTCCAGGCCATGCAGGAAAAGATGGCCCTCATCTCGCGATGACGGAGGGATCTTGTGGGTTTTCTCGAGCGGCGGCGCCAGTGTGGGGTTTCACACGAGGTAGGACGGGGAGCTCAGGGAGCCTCTCGTGTGGTGCCAGGGAAGTCAGGTCTCCATGTGCGTGGCGAGGGGGAGCGCATTATTGCTCTCGAGCTATGGTAGGGGAATCTGACCTCAAGACGCATTGAAGAAGGACTCTCGAGGTCTTTCTTCGGTTGTGGCAGGAAACTCTTATTTCCCTCGACTTTTGCCGGTGGGCTCAAGGAGCTTCTCAGAATGCCTATGAGAAGTCAGGGATACTGTGGAGATGGGAGGGGCCTCTCGGGACTCCGCTGGCGTTGTCGCAATGGAAGAGGGCCTTATCTCGAGGGGAGGCAGTAACCTCAGGCTTTCTCTCTGTTTCTGACTCCGACCCTCTGACCTCAGGGTCCCTGCAGAGTTGGGAGCGGAGAGTTAGGCCTCGTCTTGTCTGAGGAAGGGAACTCCGCTTGCCTCTCGAGTTGCTCAGGGGGTCTCAGGCCCCTCTTCGAGCTGTGTGTGGAACCCACGGGTGTTTCTGGACGATGCACGGGAGTGTCAGTGCCCCTTCGTGTTGTGCCATCACCCACAGTGTTGCCTTCGAAGAGGTGTCCGTGCAACATGTTCTTCTCAAGAGTGGACCGGGAAATCGAGGTCGATCGGCATGTGGCACCACCCCCGTGGCTCATCTCGAATTTCCTTGTGCGGACGGCCTCATCCTGAGATGCGCCGGGAAGGCCGGGAATCCCTTCCAGACCACGCAGGGGAATCGCCTCTCCTGTCGCGATCAGGAGGGGAGAAGGGGCTCAGAGGAAGCGGTGCCAGGACCCTCGGTGTTCCCCTCGGGGGAACCCGGCGTGTCGGGGGACTTTTGGGGGTCGCAGGAAGGCTGTCAGGGACCGTTTCGCCCTTCAGGGCGGAACAGGGGAATTCCCTTGAGACGCCGTGGTGGGCAAGGGCCTCGTCTTGCCAAGAGGTGGAACCACGTGGTTTTTCTCGAGTTGCGGCGAGATTCTCGAGTGACGACGGGGATCTCAGCCTTCCCCTTGGGTTGGCCCTGGGAAGCCCAATCTTCCCCTCGGGTTGCGAGGGAAAGCTGGGGGTTGCGCTCGAGTGACTGCAGGGCCGAAGAGACCTCACCTAGGCGTGTGTCCGGGACCTAATATTCCTCTCCAGGGAAGGCAGGGATCTCGTTGTTGCACTCCAGGCTCCCCTGGGGAGTCAGGCCTCGTCTCGAGGGGAAGCCAAGGACTCCGCTCTCCTCTCGAGTCGCGACGCGGGGCTCTTGGAGCCCCCTGAGCGGCCTCAAGGGAGTCCACCCTCCTCTTCCGTTTGGAGAGAGGACCCGGGATTGCTCTCCAGGCCATGCAGGAAAAGAAGGCCCTCAGCTCGCGAGGACCGGGGCGTCTCAGGGGTTTCCTCGACCTGCGGCGCCCGTGGGGGTTTTCTCCCGAGGCACGACGAGGATCTCAGGGAGCCTCTCGTGCGGCGCCAGGGAAGTCAGGTCTCCATGCGTGTGGCGAGGGGGAGAGCGTCCTGGCTCTCGAGTCACGGGAGGGGACTAGGGCCTCGAGACGCGTTGAAGAAGGACTCTCGAGGTCTTTCTCGGGGGGCGGCGGGAAACCCTCGTGTCCCTCGCCTTCTGCCGGGGACCTTAGGGAACTTCCCAGGGTGCCTCTGAGAGGCGAGGGATCCTGTGGAGGTGGAGGGGCCCCTCGGGACTCCGCTGGGTCTGGCGCAACGGAAGAGGGCCTCACCTTGAGGGGAGGCAGGAACCTCAGGCTTCCTCTCCGTTTCGGACTCCGACCGCAGGGTCCCTGCAGAGTTGGGACAGGAGAGTCAGGCCTCGTCTTGTCTGAGGAAGTGAACCCCGCTGGCCTCTCGAGTTGCTCAGGGGGTCTCAGGCCCCTCGTCGAGCTGTGTGTGGAACCCGCGGGTCTTTGCAGACGATGCACGGGGGTGGCAGTGCCCCTTCGTGTTGTGCCTTCACCCACAGGGTTTCCTTCGAAGATGGGTCCGGGCCTCGGGTCCTTCTCAAGGGCGGACCGGGGAACCGGGGGCGTTCGGCATGTGGCACCACCCACGTGGCTCGTCTCGAATCTCCTCGTGAGACCGGCCTCATCCTGAGGTGCGCCGGAAAGGCCTGGAACCCCTTCCAGACCACGCAGGGGAATCGCCTCTCCTGTCGCGATCAGGAGGGGAGAAGGGGCTCAGAGGAAGCGGTGCCGGGACCCTCGGTGTTCCCCTCGAGGGAACCCGGCGTGTCGGGGGACTCCTGGGGGTCGCAGGAAGGCTGTCAGGGACCGTTTCGCGCTTCAGGGCGGAACAGGGGACTTCCCTTGAGACGCCGTGGCGGGCAAGGGCCTCATCTTGCCAAGAGGTGGGAACCACGTGGTTTTTCTCGAGTTGCGGCGGGATTCTCGAGTTACGACGGTGATCTCAGCCTTCCCCTTGGGTTGGCCCTGGGAAGCCCAATCTTCCCCTCGGGTTGCGAGGGAAAGCTGGGGGTTGTGGTCGAGTCACTGCAGCCGAAGAGACCTCACCTAGGCGTGTGTCCGGGACCTAATATTCCTCTCCAGGGAAGGCAGGGATCTCGGGGTTGCATTCCAGGCTCCCCCGGGGAGTCAGGCCTCGTCTCGAGGGCAAGCCAAGGACTCCGCTCTCCTCTCGAGTCGCGACGCGGGTCTCTTGGAGCCCCCTGAGCCGCCTCAAGGGAGTCCAGCCTCAGCCTCCTCTTCCGTTTGGAGAGAGGACCCGGGATTGCTCTCCAGGCCATGCAGGAAAAGAAGGCCCTCAGCTCGCGAGTACGGGGGCGTCTCTGGGGTTTCCTCGATCTGCGGCGCCCGTGGGGGTTTTCTCCCGAGGCACGACGAGGATCTCAGGGAGCCTCTCGTGCGGCGCCAGGGAAGTCAGGTCTCCATGCGCGTGGCGAGGGGGAGCGCGTCCTGGCTCTCGAGTCACGGGAGGGGACTAGGGCCTCGAGACGTGTTGAAGAAGGACTCTCGAGGTCTTTCTCAGGGGGCGGCGGGAAACCCTCGTGTCCCTCGCCTTCTGCCGGGGACCTTAGGGAACTTCCCAGGGTGCCTCTGAGAGGCGAGGGATCCTGTGGAGGTGGCGGGGCCCCTCGGGACTCCGCTGGGTCTGGCGCAACGGAAGAGGGCCTCACCTCGAGGGGAGGCAGCAACCTCAGGCTTCCTCTCCGTTTCGGACTCCGACCGCAGGGTCCCTGCAGAGTTGGGACAGGACAGTCAGGCCTCGTCTTGTCTGAGGAAGGGAACCCCGCTGGCCTCTCGAGTTGCTCAGGGGGTCTCAGGCCCCTCGTCGAGCTGTGTGTGGAACCCGCGGGTCTTTGCGGACGATGCACGGGGGTGGCAGTGCCCCTTCGTGTTGTGCCTTCACCCACAGGGTTGCCTTCGAAGAGGGGTCCGGGCCTCGGGTCCTTCTCAAGGGCGGGCCGGGGAACCGGGGGCGTTCGGCATGTGGCACCACCCACGTGGCTCGTCTCGAATTTCCTCGTGAGACCGGCCTCATCCTGAGGTGCGCCGGGAAGGCCGGGAACCCCTTCCAGACCACGCAGGGGAATCGCCTCTCCTGTCGCGATCAGGAGGGGAGAAGGGGCTCAGAGGAAGCGGTGCCGGGACCCTCGGTGTTCCCCTCGAGGGAACCCGGCGTGTCGGGGGACTTTTGGGGGTCGCAGGAAGGCTGTCAGGGACCGTTTCGCCCTTCAGGGCGGAACAGGGGACTTCCCTTGAGACGCCGTGGCGGGCAAGGGCCTCATCTTGCCAAGAGGTGGGAACCACGTGGATTTTCTCGAGTTGTGGCGGGATTCTCGAGTTACGACGGGGATCTCAGCCTTCCCCTTGGGTTGGCCCTGGGAAGCCCAATCTTCCCCTCGGGTTGCGAGGGAAAGCAGGGGGTTGCGCTCGAGTCACTGCAGGGCCGAAGAGACCTCACCTAGGCGTGTGTCCGGGACCTACTATTCCTCTCCAGGGAAGGCAGGGATCTCGGGGTTGCATTCCAGGCTCCCCCGGGGAGTCAGGCCTCGTCTCGAGGGCAAGCCAAGGACTCCGCTCTCCTCTCGAGTCGCGACGCGGGTCTCTTGGAGCCCCCTGAGCGGCCTCAAGGGAGTCCAGCCTCCTCTTTCGTTTGGAGAGAGGACCCGGGATTGCTCTCCAGGCCATGCAGGAAAAGAAGGCCCTCAGCTCGCGAGGACGGGGGCGTCTCAGGGGTTTCCTCGAGCTGTGGCGCCCGTGGGTGCCGGGGTCCAGCCCCGGCTGATCCAGGGTCTTCGAAGGAGAGACGGCTAGGCGACCTATTTAAATGTTAATTAGATATAATAAAGAGGAATAGAATGAGGATAGCTCAGTAGGAAAATTCAGTGGAGAAAAGAAGCTGAGTGGCTTGGTTTACGCGGAAAATCAATATAACCCGTGACACCAGGTTAGCTCTGACCACGGAGGCCGCAGGCGCCCTCTCGAATAGCGGAAGGTGCCCCACCTTAGACACCTTCTCGAGTGGGTCTTAGAAGCCCAGGCAAATAAATGGTCGCAGAGGACATCCACGCTCCAGATGGACACTCAGCTAGAAGTTAAAGGGAAGAATGACATGGGGAGACCAAGCGTTGGTGAGCAAGGCCCATAGCTTTATTTTCAACAGGGGCTTTTATACCCTAAGTTACACATAGAGGACAATAGGGGATGCAAAATCAGCAGTCTTTGATGCTTATCAAAAACCAGGGTTTCTTTCCTGCAGATTTATCGTATACAAATGGTTTAGGTGATTTACATCATCTTCTGGCCAGAGGCCTATTAACATTTTATGACTCTTGACAAGGACTTATCAACAAAGACTTATTTTCTCTAAGAGTAATTATTTTAAGGTTTGGCGCCATCCTCCGAAGATAAGATTACGTTCCTATAGGGTGGATGTGTAATGGGTTTACAAAGGAAAGAATTTACTACCTTAAGGGTCTAAAGTTACTAACACCAAGGCCACTACTTATTTTTTCTACATACCAACTATATTAATTAATGCACATTCAAGGATACAATTCAAGGGATGTGAAAACTTGGCAACAAACATTGGCTCATCAATGAAATCTTTTACTAGTTTTATTCTGACAGTTTCTAATTCTCTGAGAGGCTCTAAGCTATTTGAATATCTTAAGCTTCCCGTGCCTCTGGAGGCTGGGAGACTGTAAACAATCGTATGCATAGCTGTAGGTGTCTGGGTAAACTTGTCAGGCGAGTTAGAGAGCCATCTGAGGGGTTTGGATTTAAACACTCCTAATTGCCCAGGAACTTTATTAATTGGAGCTGTAAGTTAACTCTTTGACAGAGAGAGTGAGATGGTGGTGGGGGACAGCCCCCAGTAAAGTCAGAGGCGAGAGCACAAAGCAATAAAGTAGGCAGACTCTGGTTATTGGGGGGTAGATGCTCGAGAATATCCGGGGGCACTCCCGAGGCTCGATCCGGCCTTTGCGTATGTCGAGCCCCCTTCCTCATGACCTTTGTCACGAGTGGAATGTCTCTCGCCGGCTCCCGGCACGTGGGTGTTTTCTCCCGAGGCACGACGAGGATCTCAGGGAGCCTCTCGTGCGGCGCCAGGGAAGTCAGGTCTCCATGCGCGTGGCGAGGGGGAGCGCGTCCTGGCTCTCGAGTCACGGGAAGGGACTAGGGCCTCGAGACGCGTTGAAGAAGGACTCTCGAGGTCTTTCTCGGGGGGCGGCGGGAAACCCTCGTGTCCCTCGCCTTCTGCCGGGGACCTTAGGGAACTTCCCAGGGTGCCTCTGAGAGGCAAGGGATCCTGTGGAGGTGGCGGGGCCCCTCGGGACTCCGCTGGGTCTGGCGCAACGGAAGAGGGCCTCACCTCGAGGGGAGGCAGGAACCTCAGGCTTCCTCTCCGTTTCGGACTCCGACCGCAGGGTCCCTGCAGAGTTGGGACAGGAGAGTCAGGCCTCGTCTTGTCTGAGGAAGGGAACCCCGCTGGCCTCTCGAGTTGCTCAGGGGGTCTCAGGCCCCTCGTCGAGCTGTGTGTGGAACCCGCGGGTCTTTGCGGACGCTGCACGGGGGTGGCAGTGCCCCTTCGTGTTGTGCCTTCACCCACAGGGTTGCCTTCGAAGAGGGGTCCGGGCCTCGGGTCCTTCTCAAGGGCGGACCGGGGAACCGGGGGCGTTCGGCATGTGGCACCACCCACGTGGCTCGTCTCGAATTTCCTCGTGAGACCGGCCTCATCCTGAGGTGCGCCGGGAAGGCCAGGAACCCCTCCCAGACCACGCAGGGGAATCGCCTCTCCTGTCGCGATCAGGAGGGGAGAAGGGGCTCAGAGGAAGCGGTGCCGGGACCCTCGGGGGAACCCGGCGAGTCGGGGGACTTTTGGGGGTCGCAGGAAGGCTGTCAGGGACCGTTTCGCCCTTCAGGGCGGAACAGGGGACTTCCCTTGAGACGGCGTCGCCGGCAAGGGCCTCATCTTGCCAAGAGGTGGGAACCACGTGGTTTTTCTCGAGTTGCGGCGGGATTCTCGAGTTACGACGGGGATCTCAGCCTTCCCCTTGGGTTGGCCCTGGGAAGCCCAAACTTACCCTCGGGTTGCGGTGGAAAGCTGGGGGTTGCGCTCGAGTCACTGCAGGGCCGAAGAGACCTCACCTAAGCGTGTGTCCGGGACCTAATATTCCTCTCCAGGGAAGGCAGGGATCTCGGGGTTGCACTCCAGGCTCCCCTGGGGAGTCAGGCCTCGTCTCGAGGGGAAGCCAAGGACTCCGCTCTCCTCTCGAGTCGCGACGCGGGACTCTTGGAGCCCCCTGAGCGGACTCAAGGGAGTCCACCCTCCTCTTCCGTTTGGAGAGAGGACCCGGGATTGCTCTCCAGGCCATGCAGGAAAAGAAGGCCCTCGGCTCGCCAGTACGGGGGCGTCTCAGTGGTTTCCTCGAGCTGCGGCGCCCGTGGGGGTTTTCTCCCGAGGCAGGACGAGGATCTCAGGGAGCCTCTCGTGGGGCGCCAGGGAAGTCAGGTCTCCGTGCGCGTGGCGAGGGGGAGCGCGTCCTGGCTCTCGAGTCACGGGAGGGGACTAGGGCCTCGAGACGCGTTGAAGAAGGACTCTCGAGGTCGTTGTCGGGGGGCGGCGGGAAACCCTCGTTTCCCTCGCCTTCTGCCGGGGAGCTTAGGGAACTTCCCAGGGTGCCTCTGAGAGGCGAGGGATCCTGTGGAGGTGGGGGGGCCCCTCGGGACTCCGCTGGGTCTGGCGCAACGGAAGAGGGCCTCACCTCGAGGGGAGGCAGGAACCTCAGGCTTCCTCTCCGTTTCGGACTCCGACCGCAGGGTCCCTGCAGAGTTGGGACAGGAGAGTCAGGCCTCGTCTTGTCTGAGGAAGGGAACCCCGCTGGCCTCTCGAGTTGCTCAGGGGGTCTCAGGCCCCTCGTCGAGCTGTGTGTGGAACCCGCGGGTCGTTGCGGACGAAGCACGGGGGTGGCAGTGCCCCTTCGTGTTGTGCCTTCACCACAGGGTTGCCTTCGAACAGGTATCCGGGCCTCGGGTGCTTCTCAAGAGCGGACTGGGGAATCGGGGGCGTTCGGCATGTGGCCCCACCCACGTGGCTCGTCTCGAATTTCCTCGTGAGACCGGCCTCATCCTGAGGTGCGCCGGGAAGGCCGGGAACCCCTTCCAGACCACGCAGGGGAATCGCCTCTCCTGTCGCGATCAGGAGGGGAGAAGGGGCTCAGAGGAAGCGGTGCCAGGACCCTCGGTGTTCCCCTCGGGGGAACCCGGCGTGTCGGGGGACTTTTGGGGGTCGCAGGAAGGCTGGCAGGATCCTTTCCGCCCTTCAGGGCGGAAGAGGGGACTTCCCTTGAGACGCCGTCGCGGGCAAGGGTCTCCTCTTGCCAAGAGTTGGGAACCACGTGGTTTTTCTCGAGTTGCGGCGGGATTCTCGAGTTACAATGGGGATCTCAGCCTTCCTCTTGGGTTGGCCCTGGGAATCCCAATCTTCCCCTCGAGTTGCAAGGGAAATCTGGGGGTTGCGCTCGAGTCACTGCAGGGCCGAAGAGACCTCACCTAGGCGTGTGTCCAGGACCTACTATTCCTCTCCAGGGAAAGCAGGCATCTCGGGGTTGCATTCCAGGCTCCCCCAGGGAGTCAGACCTCGTCTCGAGGGGAAGCCAAGGACTCCGCTCTCCTCTCGAGTCGCGACAAGGATCTGTTGGAGTCCCCTGAGCTGCCTCAACGGAGTCCAGCCTGCTCTTCAGTTTGGAGAGAGGACTCGTGATTGGTCTCCAGGCCATGCAGGAATATAAGGCCCTCATCTCGCGATGACCGGGGTGTCTCATGTGTTTCCTCGAGCTGCCGCGGCAGTGTGGGTTTCCTCACGAGGTACGATGAGGATCTCAGGGAGCCTCTCGTGCAGTGCCAGGTTAGTCAGGTCTCCATGCGCGTGAAGAGGGGGCGCGTGCCATGGCTCTCGAGTCATGGTAGGGGAATCGCGAGTCAACACATTTTGAAGCACTCTCGAGGTCTTTCTCGAGTCATGGCAGAAAACCCAGGGTTCCCTCGACTTGTGCCTGTGACCTCAGGGAGCTTCTCATTGTGCCTCTGAGAACTCAGGGATACTGTGGAGTTGGTAGGGGCCTCTCGGGACTCCACTGGGTGTGGTGCAATGGAAGAGGGCCTCATCTCGAGTGGACGCAGGAACCTCAGGCTTCCTCTCCGTTTCTGACTCGGATCCCATGGTCCCTGCAGAGTAGGGACAAGAGAGTCACACCTAGTCTTCTGTTGAGGAATGGACCTTCGTTTGCCTTTCGAGTTGTTTACAGGGTGACAGGCCACTTGTCGAAATGTCTGTGGGACCTGCGGGTTTTTCTGGACGATGCACGCGGGTGTCAGTGCCCCTTCGTGTTGTGCCTTCATCCACAGGTTTTCCTTCAAAGAGGTGTGCTGGCATCGGGTTCTTTTCAAGAGTGGACCGTGAAATTGGGGTCTTTCGGCATGTGACACCACCCACGAGGCTACATCTCGAACTTCCTCATGAAACCGGCCTCATCCTGAGGTGCGCCCGGAAGGTCGGGAACCCCCTGCAGACAGAGAAGGGGAGTCGACCCTCCTGTCGCAATCAGGAGAGGAGAAGGGGTCAGATGAAGTGGTGCCGGGAACCTCGGTGTTCCCCTTGAGTGAGTCTGGTATGTCGCGGAACTTTTGGGGTCGCATCAAGGGTGCCAAGTACCGTTTCGCACTTCAGGATGGAACGTGGGACTTCTCTTGAGATGCTGTAGCGGACAAAGGGCCTCATCTTGCGATGACGAGGGAAGCACGTGGATTTTCTCGAGTTTCGGTGGGATTCTCGAGTTATGACGGGGAATTCAGGCTTCCTCTTGTGTTGGCCCAGGAAGTCTAATCTTCCATTCGAGTTGCCAGGGAGAGCTGTGGATTGGGCTCCATTCACTGAAGGGCAAACTAGACCTCATCTAGGCTTGTATCCAGGACTTAATGTTCCTCTCCATAGGCGACAGGGGTTTGGGGTTGCATTCCATACTCACCCGGGGAGTCAGGCCTCATCTCGAGGGGAAGCAAAGGACTCCACTCTCTTCTCGAGTCGCGACAGGTATCTCTTGGAGCCCACTGAGTGGTCTTTGCTCTGTAGGAGAGCTCTAGTGTACATAAGCCTGTACATAAGTGAACACAGACATTCTGTGTGCATGTTGCTGCGTACCCAAAATAGGGCCACAAGGAGCCTCATGCTCTCCATGCGGCGCGGAAGCTGTGCAGCCACGCAGCAGCTGAAGAATCCAACCAATTGCTCTTTTCTTACCTCTGACAGAGCTCGCATTGCCGTAGCCCTTGGCAGTTTGGAAACACTGGACCCTAACCCCTCTCAAAGTAGGCCTGGGTTCTAGTTCGAATAGAAAGTTAATAGCGGAGCTGAGGACAGGAACGCGGCAGTCATTTATCACACGCTCCTGCAGCCTGCTACTACAGGGACACTAACGCTAGAAGCTAGGAATGTCTTTGCAAGGTGCGCAAAGGACAAGGGAGAACCTCGACCCTGACTCTAGTATTTCAGCCCCCTGAGCAGATCTGAGGTTCTCCCGCTGTAGAAGCTAACCCATTCCTTTCAAATACAGGCTTCCTAACACAGGGCCAGTTGGCTGCTTGCTCTTCCACGAAGCAGGCTTCCTTAACTTGCAAACTGCGAATTCCGCTTAACAGCCTGGAGGAAAAATCGCTTCTTGGAAGATTTTTTTCAGAGGCTGTATCCCCGGAGCTGGGGCCAAGCTAGGGGACCCATACTGGCAAGGGAAGGCAAAACCACATCCAATGTCTTTGCTCTGGAGGACAGCTTTGGTGAGCCTAAGTCTTTCAGGAATATTTCTGGCTCCAACAGAGTCAAATTCTGTGTGTGAAGCTGCACAGCCAAAATAGGGGAACAGAGAGCCTGATTCTCTCTGTGTAGCTTTGAAGCTGTCATTCAAACAACAGCTTGAGAATCCATACAATGCTCTCCCTTACTGCTAAGAGAATTCTCATTGCTGTCGTCCTTGACAGTTTGTAGAAATCCGCACCCTAACCCTTCTCCAAGTAGGCCTGGGTCCTAGCTCGGAACAACAGGCAACGGCGGACCTGAGGCCAGTAAGGCACAAGTGAGGTCTCACACACTCTTGCAGCCTGATCGTCCAGGAGCAGTAAGGCCTCTTTTTCCCTGCAGGAGGCTCGCTTGCCTTGCCTCCTGTGAACTGCATTTCCCAGCCTGGGCGCAAAGCTGTTCCTGGAGATTTTTTCTCAGGGGCTGTTTCCCTGGAGCTGGGTCGGACCTCGGGGGCCCAACTCACAGGGGAAGACAAAACCACATGGACAGGTCTATGCTCTGTAGGAGAGCTCTAGTGAACCTCATCTCTCAGGAACATTCTTGGCTTCTACAGAGACACCTCTGTGCATGAAGCTACACACCCAACATAGTGGCAAAGGGAGTCTGATTCTCTCCGTGGGTGCTGATGCTTTGTGGCAAAGCACCTGCTAAGAATCCATCCGCATAGGCTTCCCTCACCTTGACAGAGGTCTCATTGCTGTAGTCCTTGGCAGTTTGGAAAGAAGCAGACCCTTACCCTTCACCAAGTAGGCCCTTGTCCTTGTTTGAATGGAAAGGCAGTAGCTGAGCTGAGGCCAATAAGGCGCCAGTCAAGTCTGACATATTCCCGATGCCTGCTCCTTCATGGAAAATAACGTTAGAATCTGGGAATGTCTTTGCAAGGCTGGCAAAGGGCAGTCAGGAACCTCGACCCTGCCTCTGGAATTTCTATCTTCTCAGCACATCCGGAGGTCTCGGTCAGGAGAAACTAACCCATTCCTTGCAAATATAGGCTTCCAAACACAGGCCGGTTGGCTGTCTCTTCTTGCCTAAGGAAGCTTGCTTATCCCACCTCCTGCGAACTCCGCTTCCCAGCCTGGGGGATAAGAGGTTCTTGGAGATCTTTTCTCAGAGGCTGTTTCCACGGAGCAGGGGCTGATCCCGGAGCCCACACGCACAGGGGAAGGGAAAACCGCATGGATAAGTCTTTGCTCTCTAGGAGTGCTCTAGTGAACCTCAGTCTATGCGGAATGTTCTTGGCTCCAACGGGGACATCTCTGTGTGGGAAGCTGCATAGCCAACATAGAGACACAGAGACCTGATTCTTTCTGTGCAGCTTTGACGCTGTCGTTCAAACAACAAATTGAGAATCCACACAATGCTCTCCCTTACCACTGAGAGAGTTATCATTGCTGTAGCCCTTCGCAGTTTCTGGAAATCGGCACACAAACACTTCTCCAAGTAGGCCTGGGTTCAAGTTCAGATGAACATGCAATAGCGGAGCTGAGGCCAGTAAGGCACCAGTCAGGTGTCACACACTCTGGCAGCCTGCTCCTCCAGGGACAGTAAGGCCTCTATTTCCCTTCAGGAGGCTCGCTTGCCTTACTTCCTGTGAACAGCGTTTCCCAGCCTGGGCGGAAAGCAGTTCCTGGAGATCTTTTCTCAGGGGCTGTTTCCCCGGAGTTGGGGCGGACCTCGGGGACCCAACTCACAGGGGAAGGCAAAACCAAATGGACAGGTCTATGCTCTGTAGGAGATCTCTAGTGAACTGCCGGGGTCCAGCCCCAGCTGATCCAGGGTATTCGAAGCAGAGACGGCGTAGGCGAGGGTCAGGGAACAACTGCTTAATTAAACGTTAATTAAGGATATAAAGAGTAATAAAATGAGGATAGCTCAGTAGGAAAATTCAGTGGAGAAAAGAGGCTGAGTAGCTTGGTTTACGCGTGGGACCAATAAAACTTCAAGACAAGAAGCTTGCACCACTTACGTAGGCCGCAGGCGTCCTTCCATTCTCCCGAAGAAGAGGAGACACTGAGGCCTCCCCGGTCGGATCTTAGAAGCCCAGGCAAAATTAGTAAGCTTGGTGGGTTCCGCACTCCAGATGGAGACTCAACCAGAGTGAGAGAGAGAGAGAGAGACATGGGGAGACCAGTATTTCGAGAAACTGATCCCAATTCTTTATTTTCCATGGTCTACTTTTATACACTGAGATGTTATGCCAAAGTCACGTGGGGTCAGCAGTCCTGACTTTTATCAAAGTCAGGTGCTTCATACAAAAGTATACAGAGGTCTTAGGGGTGTTACATCATCTTCTGGCCGGGGGGCCTGCTGACAATTTACGACCCTCTCCTTGTGACAGCGGTCAGTCAACCAGGACACTTATTTCTCCAGGGGTGATTATTCTTAAAACAGACGCCACCCAAATAAAGTTACATTCCTATAGGGTGAGGGTGTAGTGGGTTTTAGTTAAGGAAAGAATTTACTTAGCCTAAGGTCTAACGTGATTTATATCAAAGGTTAATACTTATTTCTTCTATATATTCATTAATGTGTATAAGGGCAGGGGATGTGGAGACTTAGCAGTAAACATCAGCTCAACAAATGAAAAACCCTTCACCAATATGATTTCTAATCAGCCCATTATACTTATACTAATAATTTTCTAACTTTTCTAAGGAACCTGTTTTTAGAAGGTTTAAAGCATCTCGTGCCTCTCATGGTTGGGAGGCTGTGAGCAATCACATGTGGCCGGACAAGCCTGTCAGGCAGGCTAGAGAACCTTCAGAGGAGTTTGTAGGTTAAAACACTCTTGTCACACCCAGGGGTTTTTATCAACTGGAGCTCTAGGTTAACTCCTTCTCCGAAAGAGGTGGTGGGGGACAGCCCCCTGTAAAGTCAGAGGTGTAGGTGAGAGCACAAAGTAGTAAGGTAGGCAGGCTCTGGTTATGGGGGTAGATGCTCGAGGATTTCCAGGGGGACTCCTGAGGCTCGATCCCGCCTTTGCGTATGTCGAGCCTCCTTCCTCATGACCTTTGCCATGGGCGGAGTGCCTCACTCTGGCCCCCAACAGTGAACCTCCTCTCTCAGGAACATTCTTGGCTCCTATCGAGACACCTCTGTGTGTAGCTACACACGCAACGTAGGGGCAAAGGGAGCCAGATTCTTTCCGTGGGGTGCTGATGCTTTGTGGCAAAGCACCTGCTTGAAAATCCATCAGCTTACGCTTCCCTCGCCTTGACAGAGGTCTCATTGCTGTAGCCCTTGGCAGTTTGGAAAGAAGAGGACCCTTACCTCTCATAAAGTGGGCCCTTGTCCTAGTTTGAAAGGAAAGGCAAGAGCTGAGCTGAGGCCAATAAGGCGCCAGTCAAGTCTGACATATTCCCGAAGCCTGCTCCTTCATGGAAAATAACGCTGGAATCTAGGAATGTCTCTGCAAGGCTGGCAAAGGGCAGTCAGGAGCCTGCACCCTGCCTCTGGAATTACCGACTTCTGAACAGATCTGGAGGTCTCCCTTAGGGGAAGCTAACCCATTCTTCCAAATAGAGGCTTCCAAATGCAGGCCGCTTGGCTGCCTCTTGCTCTCTGAAGGAGGCCTGCTTTTCCCGCCTCCTATGAATCCCACATCCCAGGCTCTGGGAAAAGCGGATCTTGAAGATCTTTTCTCAGGGGTTGTTTCCACGGAGCTGGGGCTAAGCCTGGAGACCCAAACTAACAGGGGAAGAAAAACCACATGTACAAGTCTTTGCTCTCTAGGAGAGCTCTAGTGAACTTCACTCTGTCACGAACATTCTTGATTCATATGGAGACACCCCTGTGTGCGAAGCTGCGTACCCAACATGGGGGCACAGAGAGCCTGATTCTCTCTGTGTAGCTTTAAAGATGTCGTTCAAAAAACACCTTGAAAATCCATACAATGCTCTTCCTTACCCGTGACAGAGTTCTCATTGCTGTAGCCCTTGGCAGTTTTTAGAAATCCGCACCCAAACCCTTCTCCAAGTAGTCCTGGGTCCTAGTTCGGAGGAACATGCAATGGCGGAGCTGAGGCCAGTAAGGCACCAGTCAGGTCTCACACACTCTGCAGCCTGATCGTCCAGGGACAGTAAGCCCTCTTTTTCCCTGCAGGAGGCTCACTTGACTTCCCTCCTGTGAGCTGCATTTCCCAGCCTGGGGGAAAAGAGGTCCCTGGAGATCTTTTCTCAGGGGCTCCTTCCCCGGAGCTGGGGAGGACCTCGAGGACCCAACTCACAGGGGAAGGCAAAAGCATATGGACAGGTCTATGCTCTGTAGGAGAGCTCTAGTGAACCTCATCTCTCAGGAACATTCTGGCCTCCTATAGAGACACCTCTGTATGTGAAGCTACACACCCAACATAGGGGCAAATGGAGCCTGATTCTCCCCGTGGGGTGCTGATGCTTTGTGGCAAAGCACCTGCTTGATGATCCATCCACTTAGGCTTCCCTCGCCTTGACAGAGGTCCCATTGCTGTAGCCCTTGGCAGTTTGGAAAGAAGAAGACCCTTACCCTTCATAAAGTAGGCCTTTGTCCTAGTTTGAATGGAAAGGTAATAGCTGAGCTGAGGCCAATAAGGTGCCTGCCAAGTCTGACATACTCCCGTAGCCTTCACCTTCATGGAAAATAACTCTAGAATCTGGGAATGTCTTTGCAAGGCTGGCAAAGGGCAGTCAGGAACCAGCACCCTGCCTCTGGAATTACCGACTTCTGAGCAGATCTGGAGGTCTCCTTTAGGAGAAGCCAACCCATTCTTTCCAAATAGAGGCTTCCAAACAGGCCAGTTGGCTGCCTTTTCGCGCCCGAAGGAGGCCTGCTTTTCTCGCATCCTATGAAGCCCTGTTCCCAGCCTCTGGGAAAAGCGGATCTTGAAGATATTTTCTCAGGGGTTGTTTCCATGGAGCTGGGGCCGAGACCAGAGACCCAATCGCACAGGGGAAGGAAAACCACATGGACAAGTCTTTGCTCTCCAGGAGACCTCTAAGTGAAACTTACTGTGTCAGGAACGTTCTTGACTCCTATGGAGACACCCCTGTGTGTGAAGCTGTGTACCCAACAAGGGGGCACACCGGGCCTGATTCTCTCTTTGCAGCTTTGAAGCTGTCGTTCAAACAACAGCTTGAGAATCCATACAATGCTCTCCCTTACATCTGAGAGACTTCTCATTGCTGTAGCCTTTGGCAGTTTTTACAAATCCGCACCCAAACCCTTCTCCAAGTAGGCCTGGGTCCTGGTTTGGATGGCCATGCAATGGCGGAGCTGAGGTCAGTAAGGCACCAGTCAGGTGTCACACACTCTGGCAGCCTGCTCCTCCAGGGACAGTAAGGCCTATTTTTCCCTGCAGGAGGCTCGCTTGCCTTGCCTCCTGTGAACTGCGTTTCCCAGCCTGGGCAAAAAGCGGTTCCTGGAGATCTTTTCTCAGGGGCTCTATCCCCAGAGCTGGGGTGGACCTCGGGGACCCATCTCACAGGGGAAGGAAAAACCACATGGACAGGTCTATGCTCTGTAGGAGACGTCAGTGTGTTTCATCTCTTAGGAACATTCTTGGCTCGTACAGAGACACCTCTGTGTGTAAAGCTACACACCGAACATAGGGGCACAGGGAGCCTGATTCTCTCCGTGGGGTGCTGATGCTTTGTGGCAAAGCACCTGTTTGAGAATCCATCCGCTTACGCTTCCCTCGCCTTGACAGAGGTCTCATTGCTGTGTCTCTTGGCAGTTGGGAAAGAAGTAGACCCTTACCCTTCACGAAGTAGGCCCTGATCCTAGTTTGAAAGGAAAGGCAATAGCTGAGCTGAGGCCAGTAAGGCACCCGTCAACTCTGACATATTCCCGATGCCTGCTCCTTCATGGAAAATATTGCTAGAATCTAGGAATGTCTTTGCAAGGCTGGCAAAGGGCAGTCAGGAACCTCGACCCTGCCTCTGGAATATCTATCTTCTGAGCAGATCTGGAGGTCTCCTTCTGGAGAAGCTAACCCATTCCTTGCAAATAGAGGCTTCCAAACACAGGCTAGTTGGCTGCCTCTTCTTGCCTGAAGGAGGCTTGCTTTTCCTGCCTCCTATGATCCCTGGTTTCCAGCATGGGGGAAAAGCAGATCTTGGAGATCTTTGCTCAGGGGTTGTTTCCACGGAGCTGGGGTTGTGCCCAGAGACCCACACATACAGGGGAAGGCAAAACCACATGAACAAGTCTTTGCTCTCTAAGAGAGCTCTAGTGAACCTCAGTCTTTGACGAACGTTCTTGGCTCCTATGCGGACACCTCTGTGTGTGAAACTGCGTACCCAACATGGCGGCAAAGAGCCTGATTCTCTCTGTGCAGGTTTAATGCTGTCGTTCAGAAAACAGCTTGAGAATCCATACAATTCTCGCCCTTACCTCTGAGAGAGTTCTCATTGCAGTAGCCCTTGGAAGTTTGTAGAAATCTGCACCTAAACCCTTCTCCAAGTAGGCCTGAGTCCCAGTTCGGAGGAACAAGCAATGGCGGAGCTAAGACCAGTATGGCACCAGTCAGTTTTCACACACTCTGGCAGCCTGCTCCTCCAGGGACAGTAAGGCTTCTTTTTCTCTGCAGGAGGCTCACTTGCCTTACTTCCTGTGAACAGCTTTTCCCAGCCTGGGCGAAAAGCGGTTCCTGGAGATCTTTTCTCAGAGGCTGTTTTCTCGGAGCTGGGGTGGACCTCGGGCACCCAACTCACAGGGGAAGGCGAAACCACATGTACAGGTGAGCACTCTGTAGGAGAGCTCTTGTGAGCCTCATCTCTCAGGAACATTCTTGGCTCCTGTAGAGACACCACTGTGTGTGAATCTACACACCCCACATAGGGGCAAAGGGAGCCTGATTCTCTCCGTGGGGTGCTGATGCTTGGTGGCAAAGAACCTTCCTGATAATCCATCCGCTTATGCTTCCCTCGCATTTACGGAGGTCTCATTGCTGTAGCCCTCGGCAGTTTGGAAAGAAGAAGACCCTTACCCTTCATAAAGTAGGGCCTTGTCCTACTTTGAATGGAAAGGCAATAGCTGAGCTGAGGCCAATAAGGCGCCAGTCAAGTCTGACATATTCCCAAAGCCTGCTTCTTCAGGAAGATAACTGTAGAATCTAGGAATGTCTTTGCAAGGCTGGCAAGGGGCAGTCAGGACCCTGCACAATGCCTCTGGAATTACCGACTTCTGAACAGATCTGGAGGTCTCCCTTAGGGGAAGCTAACCCATTCTTCCAAATAGAGGCTTCCAAACGCAGGCCGCTTGGCTGCCTCTTGCTCTCTGAAGGAGGCCTGCTTTTCCCGCCTCCTATGAACCCCACATCCCAGCCTCTGGGAAAAGCGGATCTTGAAGATCTTTTCTCAGAGGTTGTTTCCACGGAGCTGGGGCCGAGCCTGGAGCCCCAAACGCACAGGGGAAGAAAAACCACATGGACAAGTCTTTGCTCTCTAGGAGAGCTCTAGTGAACCTCACTCTGTCAGGAACGTTCTTGTTTCCTATGGAGACACCCCTGTCTGTGAAGCTGTGTACCGAACATGGAGACACAGAGTCTGATCCTCTCTGTGCATCTTTGAAGCTGTCGTTCAAACAACAGCTTGAAAATCCATACAATGCTCTTCCTTACCCGTGACACAGTTCTCATTGCTATACCCCTTGGCAGTATTTAGAAATCCATACCCAAACCCTTCTCCTAGTAGGCCTGGGTCCTAGTTCAGAGGAACATGCAATGGCGGAGCTGAGGCCAGTAAGGCACCAGTCAGGTCTCACACACTCTTGCAGCCTGATCGTCCAGGGACACTAAGGCCTGTTGTGCCTTGCAGGAGGCTCGCTTGCGTTACCTCCTGTGAACTGCGTTTGCCAGCCTGGGGGAATAGCGGTCCCTGGAGATCTTTTCTCAGGGGCTCCTTCCCCTGAGCTGGGGCGGACCTCAGGGACCCAACTCACAGGGCAAGGCAAAACCATATGGACAGGTCTATGCTCTGTAGCAGACCTCTTGTGAACCTCATCTCTCAGGAGCATTCTTGGCTCCTATAGAGACACCTCTGTGTGTGAAGCTGCGTACCTAACATAGGGGCACAGAGAGCCTGATTCTCTCTGTTCATTTTGACGCTGTCATTCAGAAAACAGCTTGAGAATCCATAAAATGCTCTCCCTTACCACTGAGAGAATTCTCACTGCTGTAGCCCTTGGCACTTTGTAGAAATCTGCACCCAAATGCTTTTCCAAGTAGGCCTGGGTGCTAGCTCGGATGAACAGGCAATGGCGGAGCTGAGGCCAGTAAGGCAACAGTCAGGTTTTACACACTCTGGCAGCCTGCTCCTCCAGGGACTGTAAGGCCTCTTTTACTCTGCAGGAGATTCGCTTGCCTTACTTCCTGTGAACAGCATTTCCCAGCCTCGGCGAAGCGGTTCCTGGAGATCTTTTCTCAGGGACAGTTTCCCCGGAGGTGTGGCGGACCTCGAGGACCCAACTCACAGGGGAAGGCAAAACCACATTGACAGGTCTATGCTCTGTAGGAGAGGTTTAGTGAACCTAATCTCTCAGGAACATTCTTGGCTCCTATAGAGACAACTCTGTGTGTGAAGCTACACTCCCAACATTGGTGCACAGGGAGCTTGATTCTCTCCGTGGGGTGCTGATGCTTTGTGGCAAAGCACCTGCTTGAGAATCCATCCTCTTAGGCTTCCCTCACCTTGACAGAGGTCTCATTGCTGTAGCCCTTGGCAGTTTGCAAAGAAGAAGACCCTTACCCTTCATAAAGTAGGGCCTTGCCCTAGTTTGAATGGAAAGGCAATAGCTGAGCTGAGGTCAATAAGGAGCCAGTCCCGTCTGACACATTCCCGAAGCCTGCTTCTTCATGGAAAATAACTCTAGAATCTAGGAATATCTTTGCAAGGCTAGCAAAGGGCAGTCAGGAACCAGTACCCTGCCTCTGGAATTAACAACTTCTGAGCAGATCTGGAGGTCTCCTTTAGGAGAAGCTAACCCATTCCTTCCAAATAGAGGCTTCAAAACACAGGCAGGTGGGCTGCATTTTTGTTCCTGATGGAGGCGTGCTTTTCTCTCCTCCTTCGAACCCCGGTTCCCAGACACTGGGAAAAGTGGATCTTGAAGATATTTTCTCAGGGGTTGTTTCCACGGAGCTGGGGCCGAGCCTGGAGACCCAAAGGCACAGGGGAAGGCAAGACCACATGGACAAGCCTTTGCTCTTTAGTATAGCTCTAATGAACCTCACCCTGTCAGGATCTTTCTTGATTCCTACGGAGACACACCTGTGTGTGAAGCTGCAGCTACAGAGAGCCTGATTCCCTCCGTTTACCGCTGAGTCTGCATTGCCAAGCAACAGCTTGGGAACGCAGCCTGGGGCACTTCCCTTCCCTCGGACAGAGCTCTCCTTGCGGTAGGCCTTGGTAGTTTGCATACAATGGGGCCCTAAGCCCTCTGCAAGTTGGCCTGGCTCCTAGGTCCAAAGGGCAGGCCAGAGCGGAGCTGAGGCTGTCAGGCTCCAGACACATCTCCCATACTCCTACATCCTGCTCCTACCCGGGCGTGAACGCTAGAAGCTGGGAAGGTACCTGGACCGTGCAGGGGCGGGGCGAACGCGGGCGGCGTGGGGCGGGGGTCGGCTTCTGGCGGGGGTGGGGGCGGGCTTCCCAGTTGTGCTCTCAGAGGTGGACACTGAGGCTGAAAACTCGCCGGGAGCACACCCGGGACAGGTAAACCCGGGCTGCGGGGGTCGAGATTCAGATGGCTTTGGGTGGGGGTCGGTCCCAGTTGTGCTCCCGGGGTCGCCACTGCGGCTGGGAACGCGCAGGGAGCGCGGCAGGGGCGGGGCTAACCCTGGCGGAGCGGGGCGGGGTCGGCTCACGGGGGGGATGGGGAGGGGTTCCCAGTTGCGCTCTCGGGGGTTGCAACTGCGGCTGGGAACGCCCATTTCGTCCGCTCCTGGGTCCCCAAGGATCGCCATCCCGTGGGTGCAGCGGAGGGCTGCAGACCACAGGTAAGGGAACTGGGACTGCGTGGAGCAGGGAACCAAGTATTCCGCCGTCTGTTGACACATTCTCGGAGCTCCCCAACCTGGCGGTCGCAGAAAGGCCTTGCCTTTGGGGTCAAGGCCTTTACCGCTCCACCCCTCTGCTGAAAAATCTCAGAGTCTGCGCGGTTTTTCCAAGCAGCCTAGTGTCCGCTGGAAGTCCAAGGGACAGAACACTGAACTCTGGCCGGCTGGCCCAGCCCTCTTCTGGCACTTTGTAAGCCAGCGGGCCCTTGAGCACCTGCTGGGATGGGAAAGGGAAGAGTCCATGGATTGCACCCTAGAAACTTAGTAGGGTGCATGGATTTCAAACCCTGGTGGCCGCCCAGGCAGCAAAGAAGTGGGGAGGGCACCTTGCTGCCCTTTCATGGCAGAATCTGTGGTTGTCCAGCTGCGTGGGCCTTTTCATGAGGACCCTGTGCAATAAAAGTTTGGTGTTTTGGAACTGAATAATTAGAACGTGTAAAAGCTTTAAATTATGTGGTGGTGTAATTAAAAAACAAAACAAAACAAAACCAAGCTCCAAGTGTTTTGCAAATGGAGGTTTAAATATTGAAGGACTGTATTCCTTGCACTGTGGCATTCTATCAAGAAGTGTGCAGGATTTTTTTTTTTAAGAAAAGTGTTCGAAGTGAGGGAAACAGGAAACCCAGAGGTGCCCCTGTATTTTGGGGAAGGCCTTAGGAGGTCACTTGGAAATGCTGCTGGCTGTGCGGGAGCAGGGCAGATGGGCTGTGCAGGCTTGTCCTTTGCATGGATGTTCTTGTGTGTGGAAACCCAGCTCGGAGCCATCTCCTGATGTGTAAGAATTTCGCAGACAAACCTTGAGCTAAGCAATGCATTTTTTCCTAAGAAAATGTTTGTCTTAAGCGATGTAAATATCCTATGTATTTCCGCTAGACTCTGGCTTCAGGTCGGTTCCCCCAAAAGGCTCAGAAGCGATTTGAACAAAACAGCATGTTTTCCTCCTAGCTTGTTCTCCTTATCTATGTTAAGGAAATGATATATTTGCCTGCAATACTGCCTTTCTTCAAGATTCATGTCAATCAAGTTTTGGCCCGGGATGACTCACCTGCTGCCAATATTATCTCAATGCATGTCGTGGAGGAGGGGCCTGGTGCCATTCCCTGAAACAGTTCCTTTCTTTCCTTAGCTGACTGCTAGTGCCTGTAGAATATCTGGCTAAAGACCAGCAGGGGGTACTCTTACTACCCCCCCCCACCCCGCCTCGAGTCTAAGTCAGCAGCTTTCTCTATCTCTTTCATACTTTAATAACACTTGATGACACAAAAGCTCTGAGCGATCAAATCATATCAAATCTTCATTTCAGATTGAAGATGCATTCCATGGTATTGCCATCTTAAGTCTTTCCATCGTTATGGAATATCTGTCCATGTATTCAGGATAGTTTTCAGCCAGGGTGTATAATTTCCAGTGTGCCAGTCTTGTCATCCTCGTTACATCCATGGCAAAGTGTTTTATTCATGTTGATATTATTGAAAGGGAATTTTTTAAAATTCCTTTTCAGATTATTATCTGCTAATGTATACAGATAAAACTGTGTAATCATTCATTTTTATCAGTTTGGACAGCTTGATAGTTGTCTTTAATTTCTTTACTTTCTGACACTTTAAGATTATCCTGGGACACATATGTAATGCCTCACCCCTAAATTCAGACATGTGTTCAAAGAACTTCTGTCCTTTTATTTATTTATTTATTTATTTATTCTTTAACATTGAAATCGTTTTGACTATGCTGGGTGTTTGTTGCTAGATGGAAGTAGCTAGGACCTCTGGACTGCAGTCTCTCATCTCTTGCTGACCTCTTGTTGACCTCTGCAGAATCCTGGTAGGTGGGAGCTTGTTAGTTCCTTGTTCCTTATCAGAACCTCCTGTGGTAAGTGTTTTTCTCTTCTCTGTTGCCTGGTAAGGGTGGGTGGTCATGGGCATCCCAAAGTTGGCTAGAAGTCAATTATTTAGGCAGGCTTGTGCACAGATATGGGAGAAGGCAATGGCACCCCACTCCTGGAAAATCCCAAGGATGGAGGAGCCTGGTAGGCTGCAGTCCATGGGGTGGCTAAGAGTCGGACACCACTGAGTGACTTCGTTTTCACTTTTCACTTTCATGCATAGGAGGAGGAAATGGCAACCCACTCCAGTGTTCTTGCCTAGAGAACCCCAGAGACTGCGGGGCCTGGTGGGCTGCCATCTATGGCGTGGCACAGGGTCGGCCTCAACTGAACCACTTAGCAGCTGCAGCAGCAGCAGCAGCAGTGCATAGATATCAAAGGGGATAAGAACAGTCAGGTAGGATCACATATGTCATCGTGAAACAATACTTCTCCTCTTAGCCAAAGCTAACGAAAGATTTCTGTTCTAGGTCAACCTAGAAGAGATCACTTAAGAGGTAAAGAAACTTAAACTCCATTAGCAAAGGCAGTTCAACATCTCAAGAAAACTTGTGCTAGGCACAAAACTCTTTTCTGGGGGCCTACTTTCCCTACAACCTCCTTATCCCATTCTGTACCCATTCCTTTGCTTCTCCCGTCCTGAAAATGCCACCTGTAAGACAGAACTACTTCGTTTTCCTTCTTAAAGTGTGATTGCATTCCATACATTCTTGTAATAACAAGTCATACATTTCCCTTCAGCAACCAAGAACTGACTCTTATATTGGCATTTGATAGATTGGTGAGCATACCTATCAGTGATAATAGCGCCCACCCCGCTTCCTGCAAGAACAGAACAAAACAAAACAAAACAAAAAAATTGCTTTCTTACATTTAATATGTTCGGATGGTGCCAGTCACTATTCATGCAGAGTCAAAAATCTCTTTTGTTTCTGTGTAAAAGGGAGGTCCTTTCAAGTCGTGAATGTTTAAGAAGTTTCATTTATTTGGAAGTGATCTAGCTATTCAATACACTGTCGTCACTTAGTTTAGCACCAGGATAGAAACTCAGGTAACCAAAACACCTGGAGGAACGATTGTAAGTTCAGTTCAGTTCAGTTGCTCAGTCGAGTCTGACTCTTTGTGACCCCGTGGCCTGCAGGACGCCAGGCTTCCGTGTCCATCACCAACTCCAGGGGCTTGCTCAAACTCATGTCCATCGAGTCAGTGATGCCATCCAACCATCTTATCCTCTGTCATCCCCTTCTCCTCTGCCTTCAATCAAGACTATGAGAGGCAGATATTTTAGAGTATAATTATTGTTAAGAGTTTATCTAAAAGCTCATATCACATTTACATATTTTACATTGGTTGTTGCTGTTTCCAGGTACTTTCTTGCTGACAAGCTTGTGACACATATAACAATAGAGCAATTTTTACCTCAAAAGAAACCTAGGCACTATGTACATGTTGTGCTTAATGTTGTTGACTCTTAGACATGTCTATAGTGGAGGAGCAAAACCAAAAATACTAGATATTTAATATTGACTAGTTCCCAGTTCACGGGACTCTGACATTCATTTAGGTCAATGTTTTCTGGTATTTCCAGCAGTTTGATTTGGAAGGGCTGCCTTGTCTTGAGACCATTGAAATCAGAACTCAGAACTTGAGCAATATTATCAAAAAACACAAGGCTCACACTGACATATACCTTAATCCAGACAGACAGACAAGACATCTTCCAGTTTTCCGCCTGAGATTTAAAATATTTCTTTGAGCCGTTTTCCTGGGAAGTGGGGGGGGGGAGTGGGGGTGGCAGCGAGGCAGGCTTGGGTAACAAGCTAATTGTTGGTCATTGCATATGCAAAGAACCAGCTTTCCGGGTTCCAAGGAAAAAAGCTTCCTTGGTACCCAATTTTGTTTGGATCTATAGACTCTCATGGCCCTCCTAGGTCAGGACATCTTTCCTTTCTGTAGTCCTCGTTTGAATCCTAAATCATAGACAGCTTGGATTGTCTCTGTGGGGTGGATGTATTGTCCTCGTGTTTGACCTGGCGGCAGTAGCGAGGTCCGAGAGCCTCTCCTGGAACCGGGCGTGGGGACAGGGCTCACCGGGAGCCCCTGGTGTAAGTGGGCAACGCGCCGGGAGCGCGCCAGGGGCGGGGCGATTCCAGGCGGCGCGGGTCGGGGTTCCGGTCGGGAGGGGGTGGGGGGTGGTAACAGTTGTGCTCTCGGGGGTCCCCACTGCAGCTGGAAACGCGCTGGGAGTGCGGCAGGGGCGGGGTAAACCTGGGCTGCGCGGGTCGAGATTTAGATGGCTGTGGGTGGGGGTTCGGTCCCAGTTGTGCTCTCCGGGGTCGCCACTGCGGCTAGGAACGCCCATTTCCTATGCTAATGTGTCCCCAAGGATCCACATCTAGTGGGTGCAGCGGAGGGCTGCGGGCCACAGGTCAGAGAACTGGGACTGCTTGGAGCAGGGAACCACGTATTCCGCCCTCTGTTGGCACATTCTCGGAGCTCCCCAACCTGGCGGTCGCAGAAAGGCCTCGCCCTTGGTGTCAAGGCCTTTACCGATCCACCCCTTTGCTGAAAAATCTCAGTCTGCACGGTTTTCCCAAGCAGCCTAGTGTCCCCTGGAAGTCCAAGGTACAGAACCCTGAACTCTGGCCGGCTGGCCCAGCCCTGCTTCTGGCACTTTGTAGGCCAGCGGGCCCTGGAGCACCTGCTAGGAGGAGAAAGGGAAGGGTCCGCGAATTGCACCCTAGAAAGTTAGTAGGGTGCATGGATTTCAAACCCTGGTGGCCGCCCAGGCAGCAAAGAAGTGGGGAGGGCACCTTGCTGCCCTTTCATGGCAGAATCTGTGGCTGTCCTGATGCGTGGGCCTTTTCATGGGGACCTTGTGCAATAAAAGTTTGGTGTTTTGGTACTGAATAATTAGAAATTGTAAAAAGTTTAAATTATGTGGTGGTGTAATTAAAAAACAAAACAAAACAAAACCAAGCCCCAAGTGTTTGGCACAGGGAGGTTTAAGTATTGAAGGCCTGTTTTCCTTGCACTGTGGCATTCTATCAAGAAGTGTGCAGGATTTTTTTTTTTTTAAGAAAAGTGTTCGAAGAGCTTGAAACAGGAAACCCAGAGGTGCCCCTGTATTTTGGGGAAGGCCTTAGGAGGTCACTTGGAAATGCTGCTAGCTGTGGGGGAGGGGTCAGATGGGCTGTGCAGGCTTGTCCTTTGCATTCATGTTCTTGTGTGTAGAAACCCAGCTCGGAGCCATCTACTGATGTGTAAGAATTTCGCAGACAAACCTTGAGCTAAGCAATGCATTTGTTCCTGAGGAAATGTTTGTCTTAAGCGATGTAAATATCCTATGTATATCTGCTGGACTCTGGCTTCAGGTCGGTTCCCCCAATAGGCTCAGAAGCGACTTGAACAAAACAGTATGTTTTCCTCGTACCTTGTTCTCCTAATCTATGTTAAGGAAATTATATATTTGCCTGGAATACTGCCTTTCTTCAAGATTCATGTCAATCAGTTTTTGGCCCAGGATGACTCACCTGCTGCCAATGTGACCTCAAGGCATGTCGTGGGGGAGGGGCCTGGTGCCATTCCCTGAGACAGTGCCTTTCTTTCCTTAGCTGACTGCTAGTGCCTGTAGAATATCTGGCTAGAGACCAGCAGGGCGTACACCCCGCCTCAAGTCTAAGTCAGCAGCTTTCTCTATCTCAGTTATACTTTAATAACAATTGATGACACAAAAGCTCTGAGCGATCAAATCATATCAAATCTTCATTTCAGATTGAAGATGCATTCCATGGTATTGCCATCTTAAGTCTTTCCATTGTTATGGAATATCTGTCCATGTATTCAGGATAGTTTTCAGCCAGGGTGTATAATTTCCAGTGTACCAGTCTTGTCATCCTCGTTACATCCATGGCAAAGTGTTGTATTCATGTTGACATTATTGAAAGGGAATTTTTTTAAATTCCTTTTCAGATTATTATCTGCTAATATATACAGAAAAAACTGTGTAATCTTTCGTTTTTTTCAGTTCGGACAGCTTGATAGTTGTCTTTAAATTCTTTCCTTTCTCATACTTTAAGATTTTCCGGGCACCGTACATGTACTGCCTCACCCCTAATCTCAGTCATGTGTTCAAAGGACTTCTGTCCTTTATTTGTTTACTTATTTTTTGCAACATTGAATTCATTTTGACTATGCTGGGTCTCTGCTGCAAGATGGAAGTTGCTAGGACCTCTGGACTGCAGTCTTCCATCTCTTACTGACCTCTTGTTGACCTCTGCAGAATCCTGGTTGGCGGGAGCTTGTTAGTTCCTTGTTCCTTACCAGGACCTCCTGTGGTAAGTGTTTTTCTCTTCTCTGTTGCCTGGTAAGGGTGGATGGTCATTGGCATCCCAAAGCTAGCTAGAAGTCAATTATTTAGGCAGGCTTGTGCATAGATATGGGAGAAGGCAATAGCACCCCACTCCAGTACTCTTGCGTGGAAAATCCCATGGATGGAGGAGCCTGGTAGGCTGCAGTCCATGGGGTGGTTAAGAGTCGGACACCACTGAGCGACTTCACGTTCACTTTTCACTTTCATGCTTGGGAGGAGGAAATGGCAACCCACTCCAGTGTTCTTGCCTAGAGAACCCCAGGGACTGCGGGGCCTGGTGGGCTGCCGTCTATGGGGTCGCACAGAGTCGGACACGACTGAAACGACTTAGCAGCAGCGGCGCCGGCAGCAGCAGCAGAAGCAAGGCATCGATATCAAAAGGGCTGCAAACAGTCAGGAAGGATCACATATGTCACCGTGAAACACTACTTCTCCACTTAGCCAAAGCTAACCAAAGATTTCTGTTCTAGGTCAACCTAGAAGAGATCACTTAAGAGGTAAAGAAACTTAAACTCCATTAGCAAAGGCAGTTCGACATCTCAAGAAAACTTGTGCTAGGCACAGAACTCTTTTCTGGGGGTCCACTTTCCCTACAACCTCCTTATCCCATTCTGTACCCATTCCTTTGCTTCTCCCATCCTGAAACGGCCACCTGTAAGACAGAACTACTTCGTTTTCCTTCCTCAAGTGCCATTGCATTCCACATACTTTCTTGTAATAACAAGTCATACATTTCCCTTCAGCAACCAAGAACTGACTTTTATATTGGCATTGGCTATAGCCCGCCCCCCTCCCCCCACCCCCAAGAACAGAACAAAACAAAACAAAACAATTGCTTTCTTACATTTAACATGTCAGGATGGTGCCAGACACTATTCATGGAGAGTCAAAAATCTCTTTTGTTTCTGTGTAAAAGGGAGGTCCTTTCAAGTCGTGAATGTTTCAGAACTTTCATTTATTTGGAAATGACCTAGCTATTCAATACACTGTCGTCACAAGGATAGAAACTCGGGTAACCAAAACACCTGGAGAAACGTTTGTTAGTTCAGTTCAGTTCAGTTGCTCAGTTGTGTCTGACTCTTTGGGACCCCGTGGCCTGAAGGACGCCAGGCTTCCGTGTCTGTCACCAGCTCCAGGGGCTTGCTCAAACTCATGTCCATCGAGTCAGTGATGCCATCCAACCATCGTACCCTTGTCATCCCCTTCTCCTCTGCCTTCAATCAAGACTATGAGAGGCAGATATTTTAGAGTATAATTATTGTAAAGAGTTTGTCTAAAAGCTCATATCACATTTACATTTTTTACTTTTGTTGTTGTCATTTCCAGGTAGTTTCTTGCTGACAAGCTTGTGACAGATATAACAATAGAGCAATTTTTACCTCAAAAGAAACCTAGGCACTATGAACATGTTGTGCTTAATGTTGTTGACTCTTAGACATGTCTATAATGGAGGAGCAAAACCAAAAATACTAGATATTTAATATTGACTAGTTCCCAGTTCACGGGACTCTGACATTCATTTAGGTCAATGTTTTCTTGTATTTCCAGCAGTTTGATTTGGAAGGGCTGCCTTGTCTTGAGACCATTGAAATCAGAACACAGAACTTGAGCAATATTATCAAAAAACACAAGGCTCACACTGACACATACCTTAATCCAAACAGACAGACAAGACATCTTCCAGGTTTCCGCCTGAGATTTAAAATATTTCTTTGAGCCAGTCTTCTGGGGAGTGGGGGGATGGGGGTGGCAGTGAGGCAGGCTTGGGTAACAAGCTAATTGTTGGTCATTGCATATGCAAAGAACCAGCTTTCCGGGTTCCAAGGAAAAAAGTTTCCTTGGTAACCAACTTTGTCTGGTTCTATAGAATATCATGGCCCTCCTAGGTCAGGTCATCTTGCCTTTCTGTAGTCCTCGTTTTATCCCTAAATCATAGACAGCTTGGATTGTCTCTGTGGGGTGTATGTATTGTCCTCATGTTTGACCTGGCGGCAGCAGCGAGGTCCGAGAGCCTCTCCTGGAACCGGGCGTGGGGACGGGGCTCACCGAGAGCCGCTGGTGAAGGTGGGCAGCGCCTCTGGAGCGCGGCAGGGGTGGGGCGCCCCGGGCGGCGCAGGGCGGGTGTCGGCTCCTGGCGGGGGTAGGGGAGGGCTTCCCAGTTGTGCTCTCGGAGATGGCCACTGCGGCTGGAAACGCGCCGGGAGCGCAGCCAGGGTGGGGTAAACCTGGGCTGCACAGGTCGAGATTCCGCTCGCTGTGGGTGGGGGGTCGGTCCCTGTTGTGCTCCTGGGGGTCGCCAATATGGCTGGGAACCCGCCGGGAGCCCGGCAGGGCCGAGACGAAACCTGGCGGCGCGGGGCGGGGTGGGCGTCCGTTCGCAGCGGGGGTCGGCTCCTGGCAGGGGTGGGGGAGGGCTTTCCAGATGTGCTGTTGGGGGTCGCCATTGCGGCTGGGAATGCCCATTTCGTGAACTCCTGGATCCCCAAGGATCGGCATCCATCGGCCACAGCGGAGGGGTGCGGAACACAGGTAAGGGAACGGGGACTGCGTGGAGCAGGGAACCATGTATTCCGCCCTGTGTTGGCACAGTCTCAGAGCTCCCCAACCTGGCGGTCGCAGGAAGGCCTCGTCTTTGGGGTCAAGGCCTTTACCACTCCACCCCTCTGCTGAAAATCCTGAGAGTCTGCGCGGTTTTCCCAAGCAGCCTAGTGTCTGCTGGAAGTCCAAGGGACAGAACCCTGAATTCTGGCCGGCTGGCCCAGCCCTGCTTCTGGCACTTTGTAGGCCAGCGGGCCCTGGAGCACCTGCTAGGATGGGAAAGGGAAGGGTATGCGAATTGCACCCTGGTGGCCGCCGAGGCAGCAAAGAAGAGGGGAGGGCACCTTACTGCCCTTTAATGGCAGACAGAATCTGTGGCTGTCCTGCTGCGTGGGCCTTTTCATGGGGACCTTGTGCAATAAAAGTTTACCGGTGAACTTACGGAACTTCCCAGTGTGCTTCTGACAGATGAGGGATGCTGTGGAGTTGGCGGGGCCTCTCAGGACTCTGCTGGGTTTGGCGCAATGGAAGAGGGCCTCATCTCCAGGGAAGGCAGGAACCTCAGGCTTCCTCTCCGTTTCGGACTCCGACCGCAGGGTCCCTGCAGAGTTGGGACAGGAGAGTCAGGAATCGTCTTGTCTGAGGAAGGGAACTCCGCTTGCCTCTCGAGGTGCTCAGGGGGTCTCAGGCCCCTTGTTGAGCTGTGTGTGGAACCTGCGGGTATTTCCGGAAATGCACGACGGTGACAGTGCCCCTTCGTGTTGTGCCTTCACCCACTGGGTTGCCTTCGAAGAGGTGTCTGGGCCTCGGGTTCTTTTTAAGAGCGGACCGGGAAATCGGGGTCTTTCGGCATGTGGGACCACCCACGGGGCTAGTCTCAAATTTCCTAGTGAGGCCGGCTTCATCCTGACGTGTGCCAGGAAGGCCGGGGACCCTTCCAGACAACGCAGGGGGATCGACTCTCCTGTCGCCATCAGGAGGGGAGAAGGGGCTCAGATGAAGTGGGGCCGGAACCCTCGGTGTTACCCTCGAGGGAAACCGGCGTGTGGGGGACTTTTGGGGGTTGCATGAAAGGAGTCAGGTACCATTTCGCACTTCAGGACAGAACCTGGGACTTCCCTTGAGACGCCGTAGCGGGCAAGGGCCTCATCTTGCGAAGACGTTGGAACCATGTGGATTTTCTCGAGTTGCGGCGGGATTCTAGAGTTACGACGGGGATTTCAGGCTTCCTCTTGTGTTGGCCCCGGGAAGCCTAATCTTCCATTCGAGTTGCGAGGGAAAGCTTGGGGTTGCACTCGAGTCACTGCAGGGCCAAAGAGACCTCATCTAGGCCTGTGTCCCGGACTTAACGTTCCTCTCAAGGGAAGACAGGGATCTCAGGGTGGCGTTCCAGACTCCCCCGGGGAGTCAGGCCTAGCCTCGAGGGCAAGCAAAGGATGCCGCTCTCCTCTCAAGTCGCGACGCAGATCTCTTGGAGCCCACTGAGTGGCCTCAAGGGTGTCAGGCCTTCTCTTCAGTTTGGAGAGAGGACTCAGGATTGCGGTCTGGGTCAGGCAGGAAAAGAAGGCCCTCACCTCGCGAGGATGGGGGCTTCTCAGGGGTTTCCTCGAGCTGCGGCGCCCGTGGGGGTTTTTCACGAGGCAAGACGAGGATCTCAGGGAGCCTCTCGTGCGGTGCCAGGGAAGTCAGGTCTCTGTGCGGGTGGCGAGGGGGAGCGCGTCATGGCTCTCGAGTCATGGGAGAGGACTAGGGCCTCCAGACGCATTGAAGAAGGACTCTCGAGGTCTTTCTGGGGTTGCGGCGGGAAAGCCTCATTTCCCTCGACTTCTGCCAGGGACCTGAGGGAACTTCCCATGGTGCCTCTGATAGTTGAGGGATGCTGTGGAGTTGGCGGGGCCTCTCGGGACTCCGCTGGGCTTGGCGCAATGGAAGAGGGCCTCATCTCGAGGGGAGACAGGAAACTTAGGCTTCCTCTCCTTTTCGGACTCCAACCACAGGGTCCCTGCAGAGTTGGGACAGGAGAGTCAGGCCTCGTCTTGTCTGAGGAAGGGAACTCCGCTTGCCTCTCGAATTGCTCAGGGTGTCTCACGCACCTCGTCGAGCTGTGTGTGGAAACCGCGGGTTTTTCCGGACGACTCACGGGGGTGTCAGTGCCCCTTCGAGTGGTACCTTCACCCACAGGGTTGCCTTCAAAGAGGGGTCCGTGCCTCGGGTCCTTCTCAAGAGCGGACCGGGGAATCGGGGGCGTTCGGCATGTGGCACCACCCACGTGGCTCGTCTCGAATTTCCCCGTGAGACCGGCCTCATCCTGAGGTGCGCCGGGAAGGCCGGGAACCCCTTCTGGACCACGCAGGGGAATCGCCTCTCCTGTCGCGATCAGGAGGGGAGAAGGGGCTCAGATGAAGCTGTGCCGAGACTCTCGGTGTTCCCCTCGAGGGAACCCGGCGTGTCGGGGAACTTTTGGGTGTCGTACGAAGGGTGTCAGGTACCGTTTCGCACTTCAGGGCGGATCATGGGACTTCCCTTGAGACGCCGTAGTGGGCAAGGGCCTCATCTTGCGAAGACGTTAGAACCACGTGTTTTTTCTCGATTTGCGGTGGGATTCTCGAGTGACGACGGGGATTACAGGCTTCCTCCTCTGTTGGCCCTGGGAAGCCCCGTCTTCCATTCAAGTGGCGAGGGAAAGCTGGGGGCTGCCTTGAGTCACTGCAGGGCCAAAGAGACCTCATCTAGGCGTGTGTCCAGGACCTAATGTTCCTATCCAGGGAAGGCAGGGATCTCGGGGTTGCATTCCAGGATCCCCCGGGGTGCCAGGCCTCGTCTCGAGGGGAAGCCAAGGACTCCGCTGTCCTCCCGAGTCGCGACGCGGATCTCTTGGAGCCCCCTAGTGGCCTCAGTGGAGTCAAGCCTCCTCTTCATTTTGGAGAGAGGGCTCGGGATTGTTCTCCAGGCCATGTAGGAAAAGAAGGCCCTTCACCTCGTGAGGACGGGGTCGTCTCAGGGCTTTCCTCGAGCTGCGGCTCCCTTGGGGGTTTTCTCGCGAGGCACGACGAGGATCTCAGGGAGCCTCTCGTGCGGCGCCAGGGAAGTCAGGTCTCCCTGCGCGTGGCGAGGGGGAGCGCGTCATGGCTCTCGAGTCACGGGAGGGGACTAGGGCCTCGAGACGCGTTGAAGAGGGACTATCGAGGTCTTTCTCGGGTTGTGTCGGGAAAAGTCATTTCCCTCGACTTCTGCCGGGGACCTTAGGGAACTTCCCAGGGTGTCTCTGAGAGTTGATGGATACTGTGGAGTTGGCGGGGCCTCTCGGGACTCCACTGGGTTTGTCGCAATGGAAGAGGGCCTCATCTCGAGGGGAGGCAGGAACCTCAGACTTCCTCTCTGTTTCGGACTCAGACCGCAGGGTCCCTGCAGAGTTGGGACAGGAGAGTCAGGCTACGTCTTTTCTGAGGAATGGAACTCCGCTTGCCTCTCGAGTTGTTCATCGGGTTTCAGGCCCCTTGTCAAACTGTGTGTGGAATCTGCAGGTTTTTCCAGACGATGCACGGGGGTGTCAGTGACCCTTCGTTTTGTGTCTTCATCCACAGGGTTGCCTTCGAAGAGGTGTCCGGGCATCGGGTTCTTATGAAGAGCGGACTGGGAAATCGGGGTCGTTCAGCATTTGGCAGCACCCACGTGGGTTGTCTCGAATTTCCTCATGAAACCGGCCTCATCCTGAGGTGTGCCGCGAAGGCCATGAAACTCTTCCAGACAAAGCAGAGGAATCGACCCTCCTTTGGCGATCAGGAGGGGAGAAGTGGCTCAGATGAAGTGCTGCTGGGAACCTCGGTGTTTCCCTCAAGTGAGACAGGTATGTCGGGTAACTTTTGGGGTTGCATAAAGCGTTCCAAGTACCATTTCACTCTTCAAAATGGAACGTTGGACTTCTCTTGGGGTGCTCCAGCGGGCAAGGGCCTCATCTTGGAATGACTGAGGAACCACTTGGTTTTTCTCGAGTTGCGGTGGGATACTTGAGTTACCACAGGGAATTCATGCTTCCTCTTGTGTTGGCCCACAAAAGTCTTATCTTCCATTCGAGATTCGAGGAAGAGCTGGAGGTGCGCTCTAGTCACTGAAGGCAAAAGAGACCCCACCAAGGCTTGTGTGCAGGACCTAATGTTCATCGCAAGACTCGACAGAAATCTCGGGGTTGCATTCCAGACTCACCTTGGAGTCAGGCCTCGTCTCGAGGGGAAGCAAAGGACTCTGCTCTCCTCTCGAGTCGGACGGGTATGTCTTGGAGCCCACTGAGTGGCTTAAAGGGAGTCAAACCTCCTCTGGTGTTTGGAGGGAGGACACGGGATTGCTCTCCAGGCAATGCATGAAATGAAGGCCCTCATCTCCCAATGACTGGGGCGTCTCGTAGGTTTTCTCGAGCTGTGGCTCTATGTGGGGTTTCTCACGAAGTAAGACTGGGAGCTCAGTGAGCCTCTCACGTGGTGCCAGGGCAGTCAGGTCTCTATGCACGTGGTGAGAGGGAGCCCATCATTGTTCTCGAGTCATGGTAGTGGAATTGGGCCTGAAGACGTGTTAAAGAAGGACTCTCAAGGTCTTTCTTGGGTTGCAGCAGGAAACCCTGGGTTCCATCGACTTGTGCCAGTGACCTCAGGAAGCTTCTCAGCGTGCCTCTGAGAAGTCAGGGTCACTGTGGAGTTGGGAGGGGCCTCTCGGAACTCCACTGGGTTTGGTGCAATGGAAGAGGGCCTCATGACAAGTTGAGGCAGGAACCTCAGGGTTCCTCTCCTGGCTTCGAATGCGCCGGATCTGACTCGGATCCCAGAGTCCCTGCAGAGTTGGGACAGGAGAGTCAGGCCTCGTCTTGTGTGGAGGAATGGAACTCCGCTTGACTCTCGCGTTGTTCATGGGGTGACAGGCCACTTGTCGATTTGTATGTGGAACTTGTGGGTTTTTCTGGACGATGCACCGGGGTGTCACTGCCCCTTCGTGTTGTGCCTTGATCCACAGGATTGCCTTCGAGTTGGGTTCTGCCATCGGGTTCTTATCAAGAGCGGACCAGGGAATCGGGGTCTTTTGGCATGTCGCACCACCCATGAGGCTATGTCTCGAATTTCCTCGTGAGACTGGCCTCATCTTGATGTGCGCCAGGAAGGTCGGGAACGCCTTCCAGACAAAGCAGGGGAATCGAACCTCCTGTCGCGATCAAGAGGGGAGAAGAGTCTCAGATGAAGTGGTGCCGGGAACCTCGGTGTTCTCCTCAAGTGAGACTGGTATGTCGGGGAACTTTTGGGGTCGCATCAAGGGTTCCAAGTAACTTTTCGCTCTTCAATACGGAACGTGGGACTTCTCTTGAGACGCTGTAGCGGGCAAGGGCCTCATCTTTCGATGACGGGGGAACCACGTGGTTTTTCTTGAGTTGGGGCGGGTTTCTCGAGTTACGACGGGGAATTCAGGCTTCCTCTTCAACTGGCCCAGGGAAGTCCAGTTTTCATTCGAATTGCGAGTTAGAACTGGGGATTGCTCTCGAGACACTGCAGGGCCAAATAGACCTCATCTAGGCTTGTGTCCAGGACCTAATGTTCCTCTGCTGGGGCGACAGCGATCTCGGCATTGCATTCTCGACTCACCCTGGGAATCAGGCCTCGTCTCGAGGGGAAGCCAAGGGCACCGCTCTCCTCTCGAGTCGCGACGGGTATATCTTGGAGCTCACTGTGTGGCCTAAAATGAGTCAAGCCTCCTGTGGAGTTTGGAGAGAGGACTCAGGATTGCTCTCCAGGCCATACAGCAAAAGAAGGCCCTCATCTCCTGAGGACTGGGGCGTCTCGTGGGTATTCTCGAGCTGCGGCTCCAGTGTGGTGTTGCTCACGAGGTATAATGGGGAGCTCAGGGAGCCTCTCCTGTGGCGCCAGGGAAGTCAGGTTTCTACGCGCGTGGCTAGGGGGAGTGTGTCATTGCTCTCGAGTCATGGTAGGGGAATGGCACCTCAAGACGCGTTGAAGAAGGACTCTCGAGGTCTTTTACGGGTTGGGGCAGGAAACCCTTGGTTCCCTCGACTTGTGCCGGTGATCTCAGGAAGGTCTAAGGGTGCCTCTGAGAAGTCAGGGATACTGTGCAGTTGGGAGGGGCCTCTCGGGACTCCACTGGGTTCGGTGCAATGGAAGAGGGCCTCATCTCAAGTGGAGGCAGGAAACTCATGTTTCCTCTCCTGACTTCCCCTGGGCCAGATCTGACTCGGATCGCAGTTTTGCTGCAGAGTTCGAACAGGAGAGTCAGGCCTCGTCTTGTGTGGAGGAATGGAACTCTGCTTGCCTCTCCAGTTGTTCACGGGGTGACAGGTCACTTCTCGAGCTGTGTGTGGTATCTGCGGGTTTCTCCGGATGATACCTGGGGGTGTCATTGCCCCTTCGTGTTGTGCCTTCATCAAAAGGGTTATCTTCAAAGAGGTGTCCGGGCATTGGGATCTTATCAAGAGTGAACCGGGAAATCGGGGTCTTTCGGCATGTGTCACCATCCACGAGGCTATGTCTCGAATATCCTCGTGAGACCGGCCTCATCCTGAGATGCACCGGGAAAGGCGGGAACCCCTTCAAGACAAAACAGGGGAATCGACCCTCCTGTCACGATCCGGAGGGGAGAAGGGGCCCAGATGTAGTGGTGCCGGGAACCTCGGTGTTCTCCTCGAGTCAGACCGGGGTGTCGAGGAACTTTTGAGGTCGCATCAAGGGTGCCAATACCGTTTCGCACTTCAAGACGGAACGTGGGACTTCTCTTGAGACGCTGTAGGGGGCAAGGGCCTCATCTTGCGATGACGGGGGAACCACGTGGCGTTTCTCGAGTTGTGGCGGGATTCTCGAGTTTCGACGGGGAATACAGTCTTCCTCATGTGTTGGCCCAGGGAAGTCCTATCTTCCATTCGAGTTTCAAGGGACAGCTGGGGATTGTCCACGAGTCACTGCAGGGCAAAATAGACCTCATCTAGGCTTGTGTCCAGGACTTAATGTTCGTCCCTAGGGGCGACAGGGATCTGGGGGTTGCATACCAGACTCACCCGGGGAATCAGGCCTCGTCTCGAGGGGAAGCAAAGAACTCCGCTGTCCTTTTGAGTCGCGATGGGTATCTCTTGGAGCCCACTGTGTGCCCTAAAGGGAGTCAAGCCTCCTGTGGAGTTTGGAGAGAGGACTCGGGATTGGACTCCAGGCCATGCAGGAAAAGGAGGCCCTCATCTCGAGATGACGGTGGCGTCTCGTGGGTTTTCTCGAGCTGCGGCGCCAGTGTGGGGTGTCTCATGAAGCACCACGGGGATCTCAGGGAGCCTCTTGTGTGGCGCCAGGAAAATCCAGTATTCCTTTTGAGTTGCGAGTTAGAACTGGGGATTGCTCTCCAGTCAATGCAGGGCAAAATAGACATCATCTACGCTTGTGTCCAGGACCTAGTGTTCCACTACTGCGCCGACAGGGATCTCAGGGTTGCATTCTCGACTCACCCGGAGAGTCAGGCCTCGTCTTGAGGGGAAAAAAAGGACTCCGCTCTCCTGTCGAGTCGCGACGGGTATCTCTTGGAGCCCACTGCGTGGCGTAAAGGGAGTGAAGCCTCCTATGGAGTTTGGAGAGATGACTCAGGATTGTTTTCCTGGCCATGCAGGAAAAAAGGCCCTCATCTCGCGATGACGGGGGCGTCTCGTGGGTTTTCTCCAGCTGCGGCGCCAGTATCAGATTTCTCACGAGGTACGACGGGGAACTCAGAGAGCCTCTCGTGTGGTGCTAGGGACGTCAGGTCTCCGTGCATGTGGTGAAGGGGAGTGCGTGATTGCTCTCGAGTCATAGTAGGCGAATTGGGCCTCAAGACGCATTGAAGAAGGACTCTCGAGGTCTTTCTCGGGTTGCGGCAGGGAACCCTGGGTTCCCTCGACTTGTGTCTGTGACCTCAGGCAACTTCTCAGGGTGCCTCTGAGAAGTCAGGGACACTGTGGATTTGGGAGGGGCCTTTCGTTACTCAACTGGGTTTGGTGCAGTCGAAGAGGGCCTCATCTCGAATGGAGGGAAGAACCTCAGGGGTCCTCTCCATTTCTGACTCGGGTCGCAGAGTATCTGCCGAATATGGACAAGAGAGTCACGCCTCGTCTTCTGTGGAGGAATGGATCTCCGCTTGCCTTTCGAGTTGTTCACGGAGTGACAGGCCACTTGTTGAGCTGAGTGTGGAACCTGCGGGTTTTTCCAGACGATGCACAGGGGTGTCAGTGCCCCTTCGTGTTGTGCCTTCATCCAAAGGGTTGCCTTCAAAGAGGTGTCCGGGCATCGGGTTCTTTTCAAGAGCGTACCAGAAAATTGGGGTCTTTCAGCATGTGGTACCACCCACGAGGCTACGTCTCGAATTTCCTCGGGAGACCGGCCTCATCCTGAGGTTCGCCGGGAAGGTAGGGAACCCCTTGCAGACAAAGCAGGGGAATCGATCCACCGGTCACGATCAGAAGGGGAGAAGGGGCTCAGAAGAAGTGGTGCCGGGAACCTCGGTGGTCCCCTCGAGTGAGACCGGTATGTCACGGCACTTTTGAGGTCGCATCAAGGGTGCCAAGTACAGTTTCGCACTTCAAGACAGAACGTGGGATTTCTCTGGAGATGCTCTAGCGGGCAAGGGCCTCATATTGCGATGACGAGGGAAACACGTGGTTTTTCTCGAGATGCGGCGGGATTCTCGAGTTACAACGGGGAATTCAGGCTTCCTCTTGTGTTGGCCCAGGAAGTCCAATCTTCCATTCAACTTGTCACAGAGAGCTGTGGGTTGCTCTCGAGTCACTTCAGGGCAAAGAGTCCTCATCTAGGCTTGCGTCCAGGACGTAGTGTTCCTCTCCAGGGGCAACAGGGATATCGGGGTCGCATTCCAGTCTCACCTGGTGGGTCACGCCTCGTCTCGAGTGGAAGCAAAGGACTCCACTATCCTCTCGAGTCACGACGTGTAACTCTTGGAGCCCAATGAGTGGCCTAACGGGAGTCAAGCGTCCTGTGTAGCTTGGACAGAAGGTTCACGCTTGATCTGCATACCATTCAGTTAAAGATGGCCCTCCTCTCTTGATGACGGGAGCATCTCATGGGTTTTCTCGAGCTGCGGCGTCAGTGTGGGGTTTCTCACGAGATATGATGGGGAGCTCAGGGAGCCTCTCGTGTGGCGCCAGAGAAGTCAGTCCTCCATGCGTGTGGCCAGCAGATCGCGTCATTGCTCTGGAGTCATGGGAGGGACTAGGGCCTCAAGACGCATTTAAGAAGGACTCTCGAGGTCTTTCTTGGGTAGGGGCGGGAAACACTTATTTCCCTCGACCTCTACCGGGGACCTTAGGGAACTTCCCAGGTGCCTCTGAGAGGTGAGGGATACTGAGGAGTTAGAGGGGCCTCTCGGGACTCCACTAGGTTTGACGAAATGAAAGAGGGCCTCATCTCGATTGGAGGCAGGAACCTCAGGCTTCCTCTCCATTTCTGACTCCGACCGCAGGGTCCCTGCAGGGTTGGGACAGGAGAGTCAGGCCTCGTCTTGTCTGAGTAATGGAACTCTGCTTGCCTCTTGACTCGTTCAGTGGGTTTCAGGCCCCTTGTCGAGCTGTGTGTGGAACCTGCGGGTGTTTCCAGAAGATGCACAGGGGTGTCATTGCCCCTTCATTTTGTGCCTTCCCCCACAGGGTTGCCTTCAAAGAGGTGTCCGGGCATCGGGTTCATTTCAAGAGCGGACCAGGAAATCGGGGTCGTTCGGCATGTGGCAGCACCCACGTGGCTCATCTCGAATTTCCTCGTGAGACCAGCATCATCCTGAGGTGCGCCGGGAAGGCCGGGAACACCTTCCACACAAAGAAGGGGAATCGACTCTCCTGTCGTGATCAGGAGGGGAGATGGGGCTCAGATGAAGTGGGGCCGGGACTCTAGGTGTTCCACTCGAGGGAACCCGGCATTTCAGGGAACTTTAGGGGTCGCAACAAGGGAGCCAAGTACCGTTTCCCACTTCAGGACGGAACATGTGACTTCCCTGGGGACGCTGTAGCGGGCAAGGGCCTCATTCTGTGAAGACGTTGGAACCACGTCGTTTTTCTCGAGTTGAGTCTGGATTCTCGAAAACGACGGGGATTTCAGGCTTCCTCTTGGGTTGGCCCTGGGAAGCCCAATCTTCCCCTGGAGTTGCGAGGGAAAGCTGGGGGTTCTGCTCGAGTCACTACAGGGCCAAAGAGACCTCATCGAGGCGTGTGTCCAGGACCTAATATTCCTCTCAAGGGAAGACAGGGATCTCGGGTTTCCATTCCAGACTCCCCCAGGGAGTCAGGCCTCGCCTCGAGGGGAAGCAGAGGACTCCGCTTTCCTCTCAAGTCGCGACACGGATCTCTTGGAGCCCAATGAGTGGACTCAAGGGTGTCGAGCCTCCTCTTCAGTTTGGAGAGAGGACTCGGGATTGCTCTCCAGGCCAGGCAGGAAAAGAAGGCCCTCATCTAGCGATGACGGGGGCGTCTCATGTGTTTCCTCAGACTGCGGCGCCCATGGGGGTTTTCTCACGAGGCACGACGAGTACCTCAGGGAGCCTCTCGTGCGGTGCCAGGGAACTCATGTCTCCATGCGCATGGCGAGGGTGAGCTGGTCATCACTCTCGAGTCATGGGAAGTGACTAGGGCCTCAAGACGCGTTGAAGAAGGACTCTCGAGGTCTTTCTCGGGTGGCGGCGGGAAACCCTCGTTTCCCTCGACTTCTGCAGGGGACTATAGGGAACTTCCCATGGTGACTCTGAGAGGTGAGGGATGCTGTGTAGTTGGCAGGGCCTCTCGGGACTCTGCTGGGTTCGGCGCAATGGAAGAGGGCCTCATCTCGAGGGGAGGCAGGAACCTCAGGCTTCCTCTCCGATTCTGACTCCGACTGCACGGTCCCTGCAGTGTTGGGACAGGAGAGTCATGCCTCGTCTTGTCTGAGGAATGGAATTCTGGTTGCCTCTCGAGTTGCTCCGGGAGTCTCAGGCCCCTTGTCGAGCTGTGTGTAGACCCTGCAGGTTTTTCCGGATGATGCACGGGGGTGTCAGTGCCCCTTCGTGTTTTGCCTTCACTCACAGGGTTGCCTTCGAAGAGGTGTCCGGGCATCGGGTTCTTATCAAGAGCGGACCGGATAATCGGGGTCGTTCGGCACGTGGCACCTCACACATGGCTAGTCTCGAATTTCCTCCTGAGACCGGCCTCATCCTGAGGTGCACCAGGAAGGCCGGGAACCCCTTCCAGAGAAAGCAGGGGAATCGACTCTCCTGTCGCGATCAGGAGGGGAGAAGGGGCTCAGATGAAGTGGTGCCGGGACCCTCGGTGTTCCCCTCGAGGCACCCAGCGTGTCGGCGAACTTTTGCGGTCTCATCAAGGGTGTCAAGTACCGTTTCACACTTAAGGACGGAACATGGGACTTCCCTGGAGACGCCGGGAATTTCGGTCTTCCCCTGGAGTGAGACCGGTATGTTGGGGAACTTTGGGGTCGCATCAAGGGTGCCAAGTAGCATTTCGAACTTTAAGATGGAACGTGGGACTTCTCTTGAGACTCTAGCTGGCAAGGGCCTCATATTGCAATGAAGGGGGAACCACATGGTTTTTAAGACTTGAGGCTGAATTCTCGAATTACGATGGGAAATTCAGACTTCCTCTTGTGTTGACCGTGGGAAGACCAATCTTCCATTCAAATTGTGAGGGAGAGATGGAGGTTGCTCTCGAGTCACTGTAGGGCAAAATAGACCTCATCTAGGCTTGTGTCTAGGACATAATGTTCCACTCCAGGGGCGACAGGGATCTCGGGGTTGCATTCCAAACTCACCCGGGGAGTCAGGCCTCGTCTCGAGGGAAGCAAAGGACTCCGCTCTCCTCTCGAGTCGCACCAGGTATTTCTTGGACCCAACTGAGTGGCCTAAAGGGTGTCAATCCTCCTGTGAAGTTTGGAGAGAGGACCAGGGATTGCTCTCCAGGTCAGGCAGGAAAAGAAGGCCCCCATCTCTCCTTGACGGGGGCATCTTGTGGTTTTTCTCGAACTGCGGCGCCACTGTGTGTTTTCTCACGAGGTACGATGGGGTACTCAGGGAGCCTCTTTTGTGGTTCTAGGGAAGTCAGTTTTCCTGCTTGTGGCAAGGGGAGCGCGTCCTTGCTCTGGAGTCATGGTAGGGGAATCGGGCATCAAGAGACGTTGAAAAAGGACTCTCCAAGTCTTTCTCGGGTTACTTCAGGAAACTCTGGGTTCCCTCGACTTGTGCCAGTGACCTCAGGTAGCTTCTCAGGGAGCCTCTGAGAATTCAGGGATACTGTGGTGTTGGGAGGGGCCTCTCGGGACACCACTGAGTTTGGTTCAATGGAAGAGGGCCTCTTCTCTTCTGACTCCGATCGCAGGGTCCCTGAAGAGTTGGGCCAGGAGGGTAAGGCCTCGTCTTGTGTGAAGGAATGCAACTTCACTTGCCTCTCGAGTTGTTCACGGGGTGACAGTCCACATTTGGAGCTGTGAGTGGAATCGGCGGGTTTTTCCAGACGATGCATGGGGATGTCAGTGTCCCTTTGTGTTGTGCCTTCATCCACAGGGTTGCCTTCGAAGAGATGTCCGGGTGTCAGGTTCTTATCTAGAGTGGACCGGGAATTCGGGATCTTTCAGCATGTGGCACGAACCATGAGGCTACTTTTCGAATTTCCTCATGAGACCGGCCTCATCCAGAGGTTCGCGGGGAACGTCGGGAACCCCTTGCAGACAAAGCATGGGAGTCGACCCTCCTGTTGCGATCAGGAGGGGTGAAGGGGCTCACAGGAAGTGGTGCCGTGAACTTTGGTGTTTCCCTCGAGTGAGACCGGTATGTCAGGGAACTTTGGGGGTCGCATCAAGGGTGCCAAGTACCGTTTTGTATTTCAGGATGGAACGTGGGACTTCTCTTGATACGCTGTAGCGGCCAAGGGCCTCATCTTGCGATGACGGGGGAGCCACGTGGTTTTTCTCGAGTTGCGGTGGGATTCTCGAGTTACGACGGGGATTTCAGGCTTCCTCTTGTGTTGGGCCAGGGAAGTCCAATCATCCATTCGAGTTGCGAGGGAGAGCTGGGGGTTGCGCTCGAGTCACTGCAGGGCAAAGGAGACCTCATCTAGGCTTGTGTCCAGGACCTAATGTTCCTCTCCAAGGGCCACAGGGATCTCAGGTTTGCATTCCAGACTCACCCAGGGAGTCAGGCCTCGTGTCGAAGGGAAGCAAAGGACTCCGCTCTCCTTTCGAGTCGCGACGGGCACCTCTTGGAGCCCACTTTGTGGCCTAAAGGGAGTCAAGCCTCCTGTGAAGTTTGGAGAGAGGACTTGGGACTGCTCTCCAGGCCATGCAGGAAAAGATGGCCCTCATCTCGCGATGACGGAGGGGTCTTGTGGGTTTTCTCGAGCTGCGGCGCCAGTGTGGGGTTTCACACGAGGTACGTCAGGGAGCTCAGGGAGCCTCTCATGTGGCGCCAGGGAAGTCAGGTCTCCATGTGCGTGGCGAGGGGGAGCGCGTTATTGCTCTCGAGCCATGGTAGGGGAATCTGACCTCAAGACTTATTGAAGAAGGACTCTCGAGGTCTTTCTTCGATTGTGGCAGGAAACCCTTATTTCCCTCGACGTTTGCCGGTGGCCTCAAGGAGCTTATCAGAATGCCTATGAGAAGTCAGGGATACTGTGGAGATGGGAGTGGCCTCTCGGGACTCCACTGGGTTTGTTTTAATGGAAGAGGGCCTCATCTCGGGTTGAGGCAGGAACCTCAGGTTTCCTCTCCATTTCTGACTCAGATCGAAGCGTGCCTGCAGAGTTGGGATTGGATACTCAGGCCTCGTCTTGTCTGAGGAAGGGAACTCCGCTTTCCTCTCTCATTGTTTAAGGGGTGACAGGCCAGTTGTGGAGCTGTATGTGGATCCTGCGGGGTTTTCCGGACGATGAACAGGGTTGCCAGTGCCCCCTCGTGTAGTGCCTTCATCCACAGGGTTGCCTTAGAAGAGGTGTCCGGGCATCGGGTTCTTATCAAGAGCAAGACCGAGAAATCGGGGTCTTTTGGCACGTGGCACCAACACGAGGCTATGTCTCGAATTTCTTCGTGAGACTGGCCTCATCCTGAGGTGCGCCATGAAGGTCGGGAACCCCTTCTAGACAAAGCAGGGGGATCGACCTTCCTGCCGTGATCAGGAGCGGAGAAGGGGCTCAAATGAAGTGGTGCCAGGAACTTCGGTGTTCCCTTGGAGTGAGACCGGTATATTGGGGAACTTTTGGGGTCGCATCAAGGGTGCCAAGTAGCATTTCGAACTTTATGACGAAACATGGGACTTCTCTTGAGACTCTGTAGCGGGCAAAGGCCTCATATTGCGATGAATGGGGAACCACGTGGTTTTTAAGAGTTGCGGCGGGATTCTCGAGTTACAACGGGAAATTCAGACTTCCTCTTGTGTTGGCCCAGTGAAGACCAATCTTCCATTCGAATTGCGAGGGAGAGATGGGTGTTGCTCTCGAGTCACTGTAGGGCAAAATAGACCTCATCTAGGCTTTTGTCCAGGACATAATGTTCCTCTCCAGGGGCAACAGGGATCTCGGGGTTGCATTCCAGACTCACCCGAGGTAAGGCCTCATCTCGAGGGGAAACAAAGTACTCTGCTCTCCTCTCAAGTCGCGACAGGTATCTCTTGGAGCCCATTGAGTGGCCTAAAGGGAGTAAAGCCTCCTGTGAAGTTTGGAGAAAGGACCAGGGATTGCTCTCCAGGTCAGGCAGGAAAAGAAGTCCCCAATCTCGCGATGACGGTGGCGTCTCGTGGGTTTTCCCGAGCTGCGGCGCCAGTGTGGGGTTTCTCACGAGGTATGACGGGGAGCTCAGGGAGCCTCTCATGTGGCGCCAGTGAAGTCAGGTGTCCATGCGCATGGCGAGGGGGAGCGTGTCATTGCTCTCGAGTCATGGTAGGGGAATCCGTCCTCAAGACGCGTTGAAGACGGACTCTTGAGGTCTTTCTCGGGTTGCGGCAGGAGACCCTGTGTTCCCTCGACTTGTGCCGGTGACCTCAGGGAATTGCTCAGGGTGCCTCTGAGAAGACACTGATACTGTGGTGTTGGGAGGGGCCTCTCGGGACTCCACTGCGTTTGGTGCAATGGAAGATTGCCGGGAGCCAGTGAGAGACATTCCACTCGTGACAATTGTCATGAGGAAAGAGTCTCGGCATACGCAAAGGCGGGATCGAGCCTCCGGGAGTTCCCCCGTATATTCTTGAGCATCTACCCCCAAAAACCAAAGTCTGCCTTTTTTATGACTTTGTTCTCTCACCTCTGACATTACTGGGGATGTCCCCTACCACCATCTCACTCTCTCTGTCAAAGAGCTAACTTACAGCTCCAACTAATAATGTTCCTGGGCAATTAGTAGTGTTTAAATCCAAACCCCTCAGATGGTTTTCTAACTCGCCTGACAAGTTTACCCGGTCTCCTACAGCTATGCATACGATTGTGTACAGTCTCCCAGCCTCGAGACGCACGGGAAGTTTAAGATATTCAAATAGCTTAGAGCCTCTCAGAGAGTTAGAAACTGTCAGAATAAAACTAGTAAAAGATTTCATTGATGAACCAATCCTTTTTGCCAAGTTTCCACATCCCCTGAATTGTATCTTTGAATGTGTGTTAATTAATATAGTTGGTATGTAGAAAAAATAAGTACTGGCCTTGATGTTAGTAACTTTAGACCCTTAAGGTAATAAATTCTTTTCTTTGTTGTAAACCCATTACACATCCTCCCTATAGGAATGCAATTTTATCTTCGAAAGATTGCGCCAAACCTTAAACAATTACTCTTAGAGAAAATAACTCTTATGGTTGATAAGTCTTTGTCAAGAGTCATAAAATGTTAATAGGTCTTCTGGCCAGAAGATGATGTAAATCATCTAAACCATTTTAATACGATAAATCTGCAGAAAAGAAACCCTGGTTTTTGATAAGGATTAAAGACTGCTGACTTTGCATCCCCTATTATCCTCTATGTGTAACTTAGGGTATTAAAACCTGTGTTGAAAATAAAGTTACAGGCCTTGCTCGCCAACGCTTGGTCTCCCCATGTCATTATTCCCCTCAATTTTCAGATGAGTGTCCATCTGGAGCGCGGATATCCTCTGCGACCATTTATTTGCCTGGGCTTCGAAGACCTACTCGATAAGGTGTCTAAGGTGGGGCAACTTCCTCTATTCTAGAGGGCACTTGCAGCCTCCGTGGTCAGAGCTAACCTGGTGTCATGGGTTATATTGATTTTCCGCATAAACCAAGCTACTCAGCTGCTTTTCTCCACTGAATTTTCCTACTGAGCTATCCTCATTCTATTACTCTTTATATCTTTGATGAATAAATAAATATATAAATAGGTCGCCTACTCCATCTTCCCTTCAAATACCCTGGATCAGCTGGGGCTGGACCTCTGCAGGTGGCGCCCGAGACAGGCATTTCGAAGGTAAATCCCCAACCCCATTCCCCCAGTGTTCAGTTTTGGGGACAGATAGGATCCCACTTAGGGGGCTGCATATCCCCCTGTAGAATAGACAGGGCGAGAGGAGTGGGAAGTGTTGAAGAGTTAGAGAGAAAAAACGGTTTCTAAAAAGGCTGACAAAAAGGGCCTAATCTTTAGATAGCTAAAAGCAAAATCTTTTACTATCCTTAATTTTCTGACATGGGCAACACTGAATCAAATGAAAGACAGCTCTTTATAGGAGTAATTTTACAGTTATTAAGTAAAAGAAGAATCAAGGTTAAAACATCTTCCATTCAATCATTTTTTACATTTGTACAAGACCACTGCCCTTGGTTTCTACAACAAGGCACTGTTAACCTAGATATCTTGAAAAAACTAGGAAAACAGCTAAGAGCTTATTGTGCTCAGCAAGGTTTGGAAAAAATCCCTACTTACACCTTTCCTCTGTGGAATATGACTAGAGATGTTTTAGATCCAGCTCATGAATTTGAAAAGGTACCTGTTAAAGTGGAAAGTAAAGTTGGAAAAGTACCTGGTAAACAAAAAAGCAAATCTGAAAAGGTACCTGTTATAAAGAAAAGTGAAAATGAAGAGGCTATACCTAGCTATCGACAGCTAAATGAATGGCTGGCCGCTATGACTGCCAATGAGCATGTAAAAGATAGGGATGAAAAGAAAGATCAGCTCTCCCCTCAATTTGAAAAAGGTTTAGAGGAAACAGCAGCTCGATGCCATTCTGATGAGGATTGTTTTTTTTTTTTTTTTAGCTAAAGATGCTCCTAAAAGTTTAAGAAAACATCCCTAATCAGACCATCCGCTCCTAGGAGGTTGAGGGAAACATCCCCGATCAGACAGTTCGTAAGATTTAGTTACCAAACAGTTAAAGGATCTCCGGAACAGAAGAGGAAAACTTCGGGACGCTCCCATCCCCCTATGCCTCCTCCTCCATGTCGGGGTAAAGGGCCACCGCTAGGAGTTTCCCGGAGAAGGATTTTCTCTAGTCCCAAGGATGAACTCGATCCTCACCTTGAGGCTTCTTTTCTAGTCCCCTCTGAAGTTTAGCCAGGGTAAAGAGGTTACAAAATAAATAAAAATATTCTCTAAAATTAAAAAAAAAAATTAAAAATGGATTTCTCTGCATCTAAGAATAGACAAATATTTATTGACTGTGGAATATGATTAGAAATGTCCTGGACCTCCGTCACGAGGCTGTTAAATAGCCTATGGGGGAGGCTATAGAGGTGGATGGTGGTGAGTCTCCATTTACTGCACAGATCATATTTTCTGCCATTGAAAAAAAAAAAGGAGGGAGAAAGTGGTCTACCTCCCGAGGAAGGAGAGGGCTTACAGGACGCTGCGGCCGAGAGCCCTGGCGAGCTCCCTCCCCCTCTGCACAAACCTTTAAAAAACTTATCCACCACTTTCTGATTTAAGGAGACCACCACCGCCTTCGATTGTGCCTCCCAGGACCCAGGAGTTCCCCACTTTGCCCCCAAAGCCTCCCAAAGTGTTGCCTAAGACTGAGGAAGATAAAAAGTTTTTTAAACAAAGGAGCTTTTAGTACACAATATTCAGAGCGTGCTCCTTGGAGAAAACTCCCTCAGGGGGGTCTCACCCAGGCTAGGAGAAAAGCGAAAAGGCAAGGAGATTTAATAACAATATTAACCCCTGATGTGCCGCTTACTCCAATTCCAACCGGAGTGGCTGGCCCCCTATCTGAGGACATTGTAAGATTTGTCCTGGGGCGTAGCTCGCATTCTTTTAAAAAATAATTAAATAAAAAAAAAAGAAAGAAAAGAAATTTCGCTGGTGCATGGTGTAGTAGATTCTGATGATATTGAGAAATTAAAGTCTTGATCTCACTGCCTATCAAAACTGTACAAATTAATAAAGGTCAAAGAGTAACACAGCTTTTACTTTTACCTTACTATCAGACAAGGAAAAACTTGACTTCTCAAGCTAAGAGCCACAAAACATTTGGATCTAGTGATCTAGCCTTTTGGGTGCAGGAAATTACAGTTCCAAGGCCTTTAAAAGATCTTTTAATTCAAGAGAATAAAACGCCAGGGCTATTAGACACAGGAACAGACGTCTCTTAACATTGCTGGGAAAGACTGGCCCAGCTCCTGGCCAACACATAATACTGAAAATGAGTTGGTGGGATTAGAGAAAGTGGTATGTGGGGTGGAGATGCTGTACAGGTGGTACATTTAACAATACTTTATATATTGTTATAAATACATAATATAAATGTATTTGCCTAATTACAGTTTGCCTAATTAGGTATGGGTATAAATAAAATATAATAAAGGTATACCTAATTCTATTTATAGATCTATACTTAATTAATTTGTATATAAATTAATATGTATACTATATACACACATATATATATATATACTGTATAATTAAATATATATGGCAGAATATAATGTGTGTGTGGCTGATATTAATTGGTATGGATTGATGTGCTGTGATGATAAATGTTCTATATACTGTATAATTATAAATGTGTGACATGTATTATTACAGTATATTGGTTTGTGTTGGTTGGTATTAGCTGTGTATGTGTTGTATTGTTGTAATATATATTAATTAATATATTAATTATAAAGATTAATTCAAGTATATTGATTTATATATATTATATGTCAATAACTTTATACTTGTTGCCATATATAAATACATATATAAATGCATTTTGCATTTAGGTATATCTGTATACCTGTATACCAAAATGAGATAAGGAGGTTATACATTTATTACTTAAATTTATACAGAGACCTAAACTAAACATTAGACCTAAATTAACATATCCATAGGGAAACAGCTAGACAAATAGTGAAGTTATGTTCCAATTGTAATTAATCACTTAAACGTAAACACACAGGGGCAGACTACAATGATGAGACACTAGATGCCTGAATTACAGGCTACGACTCGGCCCCTGGTCAAGTAAAAAGGCCTCCTTACGGGAGAGTGAAAAAGGCCAGATGTGTTGCTAACTTGTGGGAGAGGGTATGCTTGTATATTTCTACAGAATGCAGATTCTCCGGTTTGGATCTCAGACAAATTCGTCATGTCACATTCCCCAAAGACCAGGTTTGCGGCGCGCGCACTCGCTCGCTCCCCCTCCCCCAGCCAGCTCTCGCCTCCGTGCCACCAGCAGCGCCTCGCACCCACCTCGCTGCACCCCGTGACCTAGAGCAAAGAAGTCTGTGCAGCGAGTGAGGGCCAGAGAGGAAAGCGCACCCGCGGAGTGCTGTCCAGACCAGCGTGGCCCCACCGGCGAGAGGGGACCGCCCTGAGCCCAAGCGGTGGCGGCTAGCCCTAAACCACGAATCCTGCCCCTCCGCCCACCATAGGCGCCTTGGCCCACAGCCTGCCGCTCGCGTTCTGCCTCCTGATGCTGGGGACACTGCTCCCCCAGGCTGACGCCTACAGCTGCTCCCTGGTTCATCTTGTTTAAACCCTCAATATAATGTTTGCTCCTTTGTAATGCTACAACATCCACCTTATCTTATGATGTAACCACTTATTGAATTATGGTCTTGCTGTATTACAACAACTACAGGATTTAATGCAAACACGACGGTTTGTGGGCTTAATTATCTTGGGAACAGCAGCTTTGATAAGTGCAATCACTTCTGTTACTGTGGCAGAAATATCATTGACTCAACAAGTACATACTGCTCAATATGTTGATTCTATGTCCAAAAATGTTTCTTTAACATTGGCAACACAGGAAGCTATAGAGAGAAAATTAGAAATGAGGGTAGACGCCCTAGAGGAAGCAGTAATACATATTGGGACTGAATTGCAGGCTTTAAAGGTGAAAATGGCATTGTCTTGTCATGCTGACTATCGGTGGATATGTGGAACACCCCTGAAAGTAAATGAGACAGATTTTGAATGGGAAAAGATTAAAAACCATATTTCAGGTATCTGGAACAGCTCTGACATTGGTTGAGACGTAGGGAAACTTCACTATCAAATAGCAACCATGGAGCACTCCCGATTAGATTTTACTGCTGCTGGAACAGCAAATGATTTCTTCCATACTTTCCCTAACTACATCTCAGGAAAGAATATTCTGTCTAATGTCTTTAGCTATGCTGCGGTGGCTGCTTTAATTCTGCTTCTCATAATCATTCTTCCTTGTATTGTCAGGATTCTTCGGCAGAGTATTCAGAGGCTTGCGACTGAGCTACATCTGGCTGTTTTAAGAAATAAAAAACGGGGAGATGCCGGGAGCCGGCGAGAGACATTCCACTCGTGACAAAGGTCATGAGGAAGGAGGCTGGGCATACACAAAGGCGGGATCGAGCCTCGGGAGTCCTCCCGGATATTCTTGAGCATCTACCCCCCAAAACCAGTGTCTGCCTACTTTATTGCTTTGTGCTCTCACCTCTGACTTTACTGGGGGCTGTCCCCCACCACCATCTCATTCTTTCTGTCAAAGAGCTAACTTACAGCTCCAATTAATAAAGTTCCTGGGCAATTAGGAGTGTTTAAATCCAAACACGTCAGATGGCTCTCTAACTCGCCTGACAAGTTTACCCGGACTCCTACAGCAATGCATACAATGGTTTACAGTCTCCAAGCCTCGAGAGGCACGGGAAGTTTAAGATATTCAAATAGCTTAGAGCCTCTCAGAGAGTTAGAAACTGTCAGAATAAAACTAGTAAAAGATTTCATTGATGAACCAATGCTTGTTGCCAAGTTTCCACATCCCCTGAATTGTATAATTGAATGTGTATTAATTAATATAGTTGGTATGTAGAAGAAATAAGTAGTGGCCTTGGTGTTACTAACTTTAGACCCTTAAGGTAATAAATTCTTTCCTTTGTTGTAAACCCATTACATATCTGCCCTATAGGAATGCAATTTTATCTTCGAAAGATGGGGCCAAACCTTAAAATAATTACTCTTAGAGAAAATAAGTCTTACGGTTGATAAGTCTTTGTCAAGAGTCATAAAATGTTAATAGGTCTTCTGGCTAGAAGATGATGTAAATCACCTAAACCATTTGTATATGATACATTTGCAGGAAAGAAACCCTGGTTTTTGATAAGGATCAAAGGCTGCTGACTTTGCATCCCCATTATCCTCTATGTGTAACTTAGGGTATAAAAACCCCTGTTGAAACTAAAGCTACGGGCCTTGATTGCCAACGCTTAGTCTCCTAATGTCATTCTTCCCCTCAATTTTCAGATGAGTGTCCATCTGGAGCGCGGATATCCTCTGCGACCATTTATTTGCCTGGGCTTCGAAGACCACTTGAGAAGGTGTCTAAGGTGGGGCACTTTTCGCTATTCAAGAGGGAGACTGCGGCCTCCGTGGTAAGAGCTAACCTGGTGTCACGGGTTATACTGATTTTCCGCATAAACCAAGCTACTCAGCTTCTTTTCTCCACTAAATTTTCCTACTGAGCTATCCTCATTCTATTACTCTTTATATCTTTGATAAATAAATCAATAGGTCGCCTACTCTGTCTCCCCTTCGAAAACCCTGGACCAGCCGAGGCTGGACCTTGTCAGAAGAGGGCCTCATCTCGATTTGAAGCAGGAACCTCAGGGTTGCTCTCCATTTCTGACTCTGAACACAGAGTCCCTACAGAGTTAGGACAGGAGAGTCAGGCCTCGTCTTGTGTGGAGGAATGGAACTCCACTGGACTCTCGAGTTGTTCACCAGATAACAGGCCACTTGTCGAGCTGTGTGTGGAACCTGCGGTTTTATCCGGACGATGCATGGGGGTGTCAGTTCCCCTTTGTTTTTTGCCTTCATACACAGGGTTGCCTTCGAAGAGGTATCCAGCCTTCAGGTTCTTATCAAGAGCAGACCAGGAAATCAGGGTCTTTCGGCATGTGGCACCACCCACAAGCCTACGTCTCGAATTTCTTCTTGAGACGGACCTCAACCTGAGGTGCACCAGGAAGGTCGGTAACCCTTTCAGACAAAGCAAGTGAATCGACCCTCTTGTCCCAATCAGGAGGGGAGAAGGGGCTCAGATGAAGTGGTGCCGGGAACCTCGATGTTCCCCTCGAGTAAAACTGGGATGTCGGGGAACTTTTGGAGTCACATCAAAGGTTCTAAGTACCGTTTCAAACTTCAAGACGGAACGTGAGACTTCTCTTGAGACGCTGTAGCTGGCAAGAGCCTCATCTTGTGGTGACGGGTTAACCACGTCGTTTTTCTCGAGTTGTGGCGGGATTCTCGAGTTAGGTCAGGAAATTCAGGCTTCCTCTTGTGTTGGCCCAGGGAAGTCCAGTCTTCCATTCGAGTTGCGAGGGAGAGCTAGGGATTGCGCTTGAGTTACTGCAGGGCAAAAGAGACCTTATCTAGGCTTGTGTCCAGGACATAATGTTCGTCTCCAGGGGGGACAGGGATCTCGGGGTTGCTTTCCTGATGCACCCGGGGAGTCAGTCCTTGTCTCGAGGGGAAGCGAAGGACTCCACTCTCCTCTCGAGTTGCGACGGGTATCTCTTGGAGCCCACTGAGTGGCCTAAAGGGAGTCAAGCCTCCTGTGGAGTTTGGAGAGAGGACTCAGGATTGCTCTCCAGGCCATGCAGGAAAAGAAGGCCATCATCTCGCGATGAAGGGGGCGTCTCGTGGGTTTTCTCGAGCTGCAGCGCCAGTGTGGGGTTTCTCATGAGGTACTACGGGGAGCTCAGGGAGCCTCTCATGTGGCGCTTGGGAAGTCAGGTCTCCATGCGCATTGCGAGGGGGAGCGCGTCATTGCTCTAGAGTCATGGAAGGTGTATTGGGCCTCAAGAACCGTTAAAGAAGGACTTTCAAGGTGTTTCTTGGGTCACGGCAGTAAACCCTGGGTTCCCTCGACTAGTGCCGGTGGCCTCAGGGAGCTTCTCAGTGTGCCTCTGAGAAGTCAGGGATACCCTGGAGTTGGGAGGGCCCTCTCGGGACTCCACTGGGTTTGGTGCAATAGAAGAGGGCCTCATCTCGAGTGGAGGAAGGAACCTCAAGGTTCATCTCCATTTCTGACTCTGATCGCAGGGTCCCTGCAGAGTTAGGACAGGAGAGTCATGCCTCGTCTTGTAAGGAGGAATGGAACTCCGCTTGCCTCTCGAGTTATTCATGGGGTGACAGGCAACTTGTCGAACTGTGTTTGGAATCTGCGGGTTTTTCCGGACGATGCACGAGGGTGTCAGTGCCCCTTCGTGTTGTGCCTTCTTCCACAGGGTTGCCTTTGAAGAGGTGTCCGGGCATCGGGTTCTTATCAAGAGCGGACCGGGGAATCGGGGTCTTTCAGCATGTGTTACCACCCATGAAGCTACGTCTCAAATATTCTCGTTAGACCGGCCTCATCCTGAGGTGCGCCGGGAAGGTTGGGAACCCCTTCCAGACAAAACACGGGAGTCGACCCTCCAGTCGCAATCAGGAGGGGAGAAGTGGCTCAGTTGAAGTCGTACCGGGAACCTCGGTGTTCCCCTCGAGAGAGACCAGGGTGTTGGGGAACTTCTGGAATCGCATCAAGGGTGCCAAGTTTTCACACTTGAAGTGTGAAAACACTTCAAGAAGAAACCTGGGACTTCTCTTTAGACGCTGTAGCGGGCAAGGGCCTCATCTTGCGATGACGGGGTAACCATGTGGTTTTTCTCGAGTTTCGGCGGGATTCTCGAGTTATGATGGGGAATTCAGGCTTCCTCTTGTGTTGGCCCAGGGAAGTCCAATCTTCCATTAGAGTTGCGAGAGAGAGCTAGGGATTGCTCTCGAGTCACTTCAGGGCAAAAGAGACCTCATCTAAGCTTGTGTCCGGGACCTAATGTTCCTCTCCAGGGGCGACAGAGATCTCGGGGTTGCATTTTAGACGCACCCGAGGAGTCAGGCCTTATCTCGAGAGGAAGGAAAGGACTCTGCTCTGCTCTCGAGTCCCGACGGGTATTTCTTGGAGACCACTGAGTGGCCTAAAGGGAGTCAAGCCTCCTGTGGATTTTTTTTTTAATTTTATTTTATTTTTAAACTTTACATAATTGTATTAGTTTTTCCAAATATCAAAATGAATCCGCCTCAGGTATACATGTGCTCCCCATCCTGAACCCTCCTCCCTCCTCCCCCCCATAGCATCCCTCTGGGTCGTCCCAGAGCACTAGCCCCAAGCATCCAGTGTCATGCATCAAACCTGGACTGGCAACTCTTTTCATACATGATATTTTACATATTTCAATGCCATTCTCCCAAATCTTCCCACCTTCTCCCTCTCCCACAGAGTCCATAAGACTCTTCTATACCTCAGTGTCTCTTTTGCTGTCTCGTACTCAGGGTTATTGTTACCGTCTTTCAAAGTTCCATATATATGCGTTAGTATACTGTATTGGTGTTTTTCTTTCTGGCTTACTTCACTCTGTATAATAGGCTGCAGTTTCATCCACCTCATTAGAACTGATTCATTCTATTCTTTTTAATGGCGGAGTAATACTCCATTGTGTATATGTACCACAGCTTTCTTATCCATTCATCTGCTGATGGACATCTAGGTTGCTTCCATGTCCTGGCTATTAGAAACAGTGCTGCGATGAACATTGGGGTACACGTGTCTCTTTCCCTTCTGGTTTCCTCAGTGTGTATGCCCAGCAGTGGGATTGCTGGATCATAAGGCAGTTCTATTTCCAGTTGTTTAAGGAATCTCCACACTGTTCTCCATAGTGGCTGTACTAGTTTGCATTCCCACCAACAGTGTAAGAGGGTTCCCTTTTCTCCACACCCTCTCCAGCATTTATTATTTGTAGACTTTTGGATTGCAGCCATTCTGACTGGCGTGAAATGGTACCTCATAGTGGTTTTGATTTGCATTTCTATGATAATGAGTGATTTTGAGCATCTTTTCATGTGTTTGTTAGCCATCTGTATGTCTTCTTTGGAGAAATGTCTATTTAGTTCTTTGGCCCATTTTTTGATTGGGTCATTTATTTTTCTGGAGTTGAGCTGTAGGTGTTGCTTGTATATTTTTGAGATTAGTTGTTTGTCAGTTGCTTCATTTCCTATTATTTTCTCCCATTCCGAAGGCTGTCTTTTCACCTTGCTAATAGTTTGCTTTGATGTGCAGAAGCTTTTAAGGTTAATTAGGCCCCATTTGTTTATTTTTGTTTTTATTTCCAATATTCTGGGAGGTGGGTCATAGAGGATCCTGCTGTGATGTATTTCAGAGAGTGTTTTGCCTATGTTCTCCTCTAGGAGTTTTATAGTTTCTGGTCTTACGTTTAGATCTTTAATCCATTTTGAGTTTATTTTTGTGTATTGTGTTAGAAAGTGTTCTAGTTTCATTATTTTACAAGTGGTTGACCAGATTTCCCAGCACCACTTGTTAAAGAGATTGTCTTTAATCCATTGTATATTTTTGCCTCCTTTGTCAAAGATAAGGTGTCCATATGTGTGTGGATTTATCTCTGGGCTTTCTATTTTGTTCCACTAATCTATATTTCTGTCTTTGTGCCAGTACCATACTGTCTTGATAACTGTGGCTTTGTAGCGGAGCCTGAAATCAGGTAGGTTGATTCCTCCAGTTCCATTCTTCTTTCTCAAGATCGCTTTGGCTATTCGAGGTTTTTTGTATTTCCATACAAATTGTGAAATTATTTGTTCTAGCTCTGTGAAGAATACTGTTGGTAGCTTGATAGGGATTGCGTTGAATCTATAAATTGCCTTGGGTAGTATACTCATTTTCACTATATTGATTCTTCCAATCCATGAACATGGTATATTTCTCCACCTATTAGTGTCCTCTTTGATTTCTTTCACCAGTGTTTTATAGTTTTCTATATATAGGTCTTTAGTTTCTTTAGGTAGGTATATTCCTAAGTATTTTATTCTTTCCGTTGCAATGGTGAATGAAATTGTTTCCTTAATTTCTCTTTCTGTTTTCTCATTATTAGTGTATAGGAATTCAAGGGATTTCTGTGTGCTGATTTTATATCCTGCAACTTTACTATAGTCATTGGCTACTTCTAGTAATTTTCTGGTGGAGTCTTTAGGGTTTTCTATGTAGAGGATCATGTCATCTGCAAACAGTGAGAGTTTTACTTCTTCTTTTCCAATTTGGATTCCTTTTGTTTCTTTTTCTGCTCTGATTGCTGTGGCCAAAACTTCCAAAGCTATGTTGAATATTAATGGTGAAAGTGGGCACCCTTGTCTTGTTCCTGACTTTAGAGGAAATGCTTTCAATTTTTCACCATTGAGGATAATGTTTGCTGTGGGTTTGTCATATATAGCTTTTATTATGTTGAGGTATATTCCTTCTATTCCTGCTTTCTGGAGATTTTTTATCATAAATGGATGTTGAATTTTGTCAAAGGCTTTCTCTGCATCTATTGAGAAAATCATATGGTTTTTATTTTTCAATTTGTTAAGGTGGTGTATTACATTGATTGATTTGCGGATATTGAAGAATCCTTGCATCCCTGGGATAAAGCCCACTTGGTCATGGTGTATGATCTTTTTAATGTGTTGTTGGATTCTGATTGCTAGAATTTTGTTAAGGATTTTTGCATCTATGTCATCAGTGATATTGGCCTGTAGTTTTCTTTTTTTGTGGGATCTTTGTCAGGTTTTGGTATTAGGCTGATGGTGGCCTCATAGAATGAGTTTGGAAGTTTACCTTCCTCTGCAATTTTCTGGAAAAGTTTGAGCAGGATAGGTGTTAGCTCTTCTCTAAATTTTTGGTAGAATTCAGCTGTGAAGCCGTCTGGACCTGGGCTTTTGTTGGCTGGAAGATTTTTGGTTACAGTTTCCATTTCCGTGCTTGTGATGGGTCTGTTAAGATTTTCTATTTCTTCCCTGGTCCAGTTTTGGAAAGTTGTACTTTTCTAAGAATTTGTCCATTTCTTCCACGTTGTCCATTTTATTGGCATATAATTGTTGATAGTAGTCTCTTATGATCCTTTGTATTTCTGTGTTTTCTGTTGTGATCTCTCCATTTTCATTTCTAATTTTATTGATTTGATTTTTCTCCCTTTGTTTCTTGATGAGTCTGGCTAATGGTTTGTCAATTTTATTTATCGTTTCAAAGAACCAGCTTTTGGTTTTGTTGATTTTTGCTATGGTCTCTTTTGTTTCTTTTGCATTTATTTCTGCTCTAATTTTTAAGATTTCTTTCCTTCTACTAACCCTGGGGTTCTTCATTTCTTCCTTTTCTAGTTGCTTTAGGTGTAGAGTTAGTTTATTTATTTGACTTTTTTCTTGTTTCTTGAGGTGTGCCTGTATTGCTATGAACTTTCCCCTTAGGACTGCTTTTACCGTGTCCCACAAGTTTTGGGTTGTTCTGTTTTCATTTTCATCCGTTTCTATGCAAATTTTGATTTCTTTTTTGATTTCTTCTGTGATTTGTTGGTTATTCAGCAGCGTGTTGTTCAGCCTCCATATGTTGGAATTTTTAATAGTTTTTCTCCTATAATTGAGATCTAATCTTACTGCATTGTGGTCAGAAAAGATGCTTGGAATGATTTCTATTTTTTCGAATTTACCAATGCTAGCTTTATGGCCCAGGATGTGATCTATCCTGGAGAAGGTTCCATGTGCACTTTAGAAAAAGTTGAAATTCATTGTTTTGGGATGAAATGTCCTATAGATATCAATTAGGTCTAACTGGTCTATTGTATCATTTAAAGTTTGTGTTTCCTTGTTAAATTTCTGTTTAGTTGATCTATCCATAGGTGTGAGTGGGGTATTAAAATCTCCAACTATTATTGTGTTAGTGTTAATTTCTCCTTTCATACTTGTTAGCATTTGTCTTACATACTGTGGTGCTCCTGCGTTTGGTGCATATATATTTATAATTGTTATATCTTCTTCTTGGATTGATCCTTTGATCATTATGTAGTGACCTTCTTTGTCTCTTTTCACAGCCTTTGTTTTAAAGTCTATTTTATCTGATATGAGTATCGCTACTCCTGCTTTCTTTTGGTCCCTATTTGCATGGAAAATCTTTTTCCAGCCCTTCACTTTCAGTCTGTATGTATCCCCTGTTTTGAGGTGGGTCTCTTGTAGACAACATATGTAGGGGTCTTGTTTTTGTATCCATTCAGCCAGTCTTTGTCTTTTGGTTGGAGCATTCAACCCATTTACGTTTAAGGTAATTACTGATAAGTATGATCCCATTGCCATTTACTTTATTGTTTGGGGTTCGAATTTATACACCGTTTTTGTGTTTCCTGTTTAGTATTTGTTGGAGAGCTGGTTTGGTGGTGCAGAATTCTCTCAGCTTTTGCTTGTCTGAAAAGCTTTTGATTTCTCCTTCATACTTGAATGAGATCCTTGCTGGGTACAATAATCTGGGCTGTAGGTTATTTTCTTTCATCATTCTAAGTATGTCTTGCCATTCCCTCCTTGCTTGAAGAGTTTCTATTGAAAGATTAGCTGTTATCCTTATGGCAATTCCCTTGTGTGTTATTTGTTGTTTTTCCCTTGCTGCTTTTCATATTTGTTCTTTGTGTTTGATTTTTGTTAATGTGATTAATATGTGTCTTGGGGGGTTTCGCCTTGGCTTTATCCTGTTTGGGACTCTCTGGGTTTCTTGGACTTGAGTGAGTATTTCCTTCCCCATTTTAGGGAAGTTTTCAACTATTATCTCCTCAAGTATTTTCTCACGGTCTTTCTTTTTGTCTTCTTCTTCTGGGACCCCTATGATTCGAATGTTGTAGCGTTTAATATTGTCCTGGAGGTCTCTGAGATTGTGCTCATTTCTTTTAATTCGTTTTTCATGTATCCTCTCTGATTCATTTATTTCTACCATTCTATCTTCGAATTCACTAATCCTATCTTCTGCCTCTGTTATTCTACTATTTGTTGCCTCCAGAGTGTTTTTAATTTCATTTATTGCATTATTCATTATATATTGACTCTTTTTTTATTTCTTCTAGGTCCTTGTTAAACCTTTCTTGCATCTTCTCAATCCTTGTCTCCAGGCTATTTATCTGTGATTCCATTTTAATTTCAAGATTTTAGATCCATTTCACTATCCTTACTCGGAATTCTTTATCAGGTAGATTCCCTATCTCTTCCTCTTTTGTTTGGTTTGGTGGGCATTTATCCTGTTCCTTTATCTGCTGGGTATTCCTCTGTCTCATCTTGTTTAAATTGCTGAGTTTGGGGTGTCTTTTCTGTATTCTGGCAGTTTGTGGAGTTCTTTACTCTGGCATTTACTCATTGTGTGTGGGTTTGTACAGGTGTCTTGTCAAGGTTTCCTGGTTAGGGAAGCTTGTGTCCATGTTCTGGTGGGTGGAGCTGTATTTCTTCTCTCTGGAGTGCAATGAAGTGTCCAGTAATGAGTTATGAGATGTCTGTGGTTTTGGGGTGACTTTGGGCAGCCTGTATCTTGAAGCTCAGGGCTGCGTTCCTTTGTTGCTGGAGAATTTGCTTGGTATGTCTTGCCCTGGAACTTGTTGGCCCTTGTGTGGTGCTTGATTTCAGTGTCGGTATGGAGGCATTTGATGAGCTCCTGTCAATTAATGTTCCTTGGAGTCAGGAGTTCCCTGGAGGCAGGGTTTGTACTTAAGCCTCCTGCTTCCAGTTATCTGTCTTACTTTTACAGTAGTTTCAAAACTTCTCCTTCTATACAGCACCATTGATAAAACATCTACGTTAAAGAAGAAAAGTTTCTCTACTGTGAGGGTCACTCAGAAAGGTTCACAGCATTACATGGAGAAGAGAAGAGGGAGGAGGGAGTTAGAGGTGACCCAAATGAGATGAGGTGGAATCAATAGTGGAGAGAGTGGGCTGGCCAGTAGTCACTTCCTTATGTGCACTCCACAACTGGACCGCTCAGAGATGTTCACAGAGTTATACAGAGACGAGAAGAAGGAGGAAGGAGACAGAGGTGGCCAGAAGGATAAAAGGGGGGAATGAAAAGGAGGGAGACAGATCCAGCCAGTAATCAGTTCCCTAAGTGTTCTCCACCGTCTGGAATACACAGAAATTCACAGAGTTGGGTAGAGTAGAGAGGGGTTAGGGAGGAGACACAGGCGACCTGGTGGAGAAAAAGGAGAGTCCAAAGGGAGAGAGAGCAGTCAAGCCAGTAATCTCGCTCCCTAGTGAAAAATGGGTACTGAAGATTGGGTTCTTAAAGGTACAAAATTGGTAACAAATACATAAAAGCAAAAATTAAAAATCTAGAGTAGAGTTTGGAATTTCAAAAATACGATGTTAAAGAAAAGAAGAAGGAAAAGAAAGAGAGAAAAAACGAACAAAGAAAAACAAACATGGTCGCAAAAATTATCAAGAAAATACAGGTACAAAATTGATAACTAATACCAAAAAGCAAAAATTAAAAATCTAGAGTAGAGTTTGGAATTTCAAAAATACAATGTTAAAAAAAAGGAAGAAGAAAACTAAAGAGAAAACAAACAAACAAAAACAAGCAATGTCGCAAAAATTATAAAGAAACTACAGGTACAAAATTGATATCAAATATCAAAAAGCATAAATTAAAAATCTAGAGTACAGTTTGGAATTTCAAAAATACAATGTTAAAGAAAAGAAGAAAAAAAAAAACAAGGTCAAAAAATTATTATATATATATATAAATATATATATATGAAGTTTGCTGAAGAAGAAAAAAATAGGGTCTTTTTTTTGCAAAGTAATAGGTTATAAAAGTGAAAATTAAATGAACAATAGAGAACTTAAAATTAAAAAAATTAAAAAAAAGAAAGAATGATCATAAAAATATATCTAGGACTTTCTCTGGTTTTGTTGTGAGTATCATGGGTTCGGTTCATTTTTGGCTAGTTCCTTGGTCCGACTTATATTTCTCAAGATCTATAGGCGCCTTCCTATGTAGTCCTAATAACCACAGGGTTTTAATCTATTGCCTGTAGCTTCCAAGGCGTTTCCCTCTGTTATAGCTTCTTTTGTTTGCTGGTCTCTTCAGTGTCTGGTTTACGCCCTGACACAAAGGGGACGGTGGAGGACACTTTTTTTTTTTAGGCTCACTTGTTCAGTTGCGCTGTGGGGAGGGAGGGAGGGAGTGATGCTGCAAACAAATAACACTGGCGTGCGCTCGCAGTGCCTCAGCCACACTGGGTCTGCCCCCGCTCACGGCGCGTGTAGCCTTCCTGCCCACACTGCTCGGGCTCTAGGTTGTTCCACCGGGAACAATCCGAGGCTGGCCCTGGGCTGCATGCACCTCCCAGGTCCAAGCCGCTCAGGTTCAGGCACTCGGGTAGTCCTCAGAGGCACAGACTCAGTTCGGCCTGCGTTTTGTGCTCTTCCCAGGTCCGAGCAGCTCAGGTGATGAGGTGTTTGGCGAGCGCCAATGTTGTGACTTATCGCCTCCCCGCCACTCGGTTATCTGGGTGTAAAACAGGCGCACTTTCTCAGGCAGATGTTGACCGTCCAGATCCCCAAGAAGTTTTAGATAGCAAAGAAGCCTGCTTACAGTTTTATAGATAATGTCTCTCTGGGGCTGCAATTGCCCCCTTCCGGCTCTGGCTGCCTGTCACCGGAGGGGGAAGGTCTGCAGCCGGCTATCTCTGTTCAGTCCTTTGTTCCGTGCGCTGGCCTGGTGGTGTCTTAGGTTAGGGCTGGCTTTTTGCGTGGTAGATATCCCAGAGTCTGGTTTGCTAGCCCAAGTTATTTCGTTCAGATAGCGCCCATGGTATTCAGGCCAGATTCTTACTCTAAGCGATGCAGCCCGCGCCGCGCCTCCCTGCCCAGCCCCTGCTTGCTAATGGTGTGAGCAGGCGTCTGCACTGCTTCGCGGCTGGGGGAGTTACCGTAGGGCTTGAAATCTGCGAGTTTTAATTGTTTATTTATTTTTATCCCCCTTATGTTGCCCTTTGTGCTTCCAAAGCTTGGCAAAGATTTGGCAGTGAAAAGCTTTCCTGGTGTTTGGAAACTTTTCTCTTTTTAAGACTATCTTCCCGGGACGGAAATCCCTCCCTCCCTCTTTTGTCTCTTTTTTTGTCTTTTATACTTTTCCCTACCTACTTTCCAAGAGTTGGGTTGCTTTTCTGGGTGCCTGATGTCCTCTGGCAGCATTCATAAGTTGTATTGTGGAATTTACTCGACGTTGAAATGCTCTTTTGATGAAATTGTTTGGGGGGGGGGAAGAGTTCTCCCCGTCCTACTCCTCAGCAATCTTGGCTCCTCTCTTGTGGAGTTTGGAGAGAGCACGCGGGATTGCTCTCCAGGCCATGCAGGAAAAGAAGGCCCTCATCTCGCGATGTCGGGGGAGTCCCGTGGTTTTTCTGGAGCTGCGGTGCCAGTGTGGGGTTTCTCACAAGGTACGACCGGGAGCTCAGGGAGCCTCTCGTGTGGTGTCAGGGAAGTCAAGTCTCCATACGAGTGGCGAGGGGGCGCACGTCATTGCTCTCGAGTCATGGTAGAGGAATCAGGGCTCAGCACAATGAAAAAGGACGCTCGAGGTCTTTCTCAGGTTGCGGCAGGAAACCCTGGGTTCCCTCGACTTGTGCCTGTGACCTCAGGTAGCTTCTCAGGGTGCCTCTGAGAAGTCAGGGATACTATGGAGCTGGGAGAGGCCTCTCGGGACTCCACTGGGTTTGCTGCAATGGAAGAGGGCCTAATCTTGAGATCTCCATTTCGGACTCAGATCGCAGGGTCCTTGCAGAGTTGGGACAGCAGAGTCAGGCCTCGTCTTGTGTGGAGGAATGGAACTCCGCTTGCCTCTCAAGTTGTTCAAGGAGTGACAGGCCACTTGTCGAGCTGTGTGTGGAACCTGCGGTTTTTTCCAGACAATGCACGGGGGTGTCAGTGCCCCTTCGTGATGTGCTTTCATCCACAGGGTTTCCTTCGAAGTGGTGTGCGGGCATCGGGTTCTTATCAAGAGCGGACCAGGAAATCGGGGTCTTTTGGAATGCGGCACCACACACGAGGCTACATCTCGAATTTCCTCGTGAGACGGGCCTCATGCTGAGGTGCCCCTGGAAGGTCGGGAAAGCCTTCCAGACAAAGCAGGTTAATCGACCCTACTGTCGCGATCAGGAGGGGAGAAGGGGCTCAGATGAAGTGGTGCCGGGAACCTCGGTGTTCCCCTTGAGTGAGACTGGTATGTCAGGGAACTTTTGGGGTCTCATGAAGCTTGCCAAATACTGTTTCAAACCTCAAGACGAAACGTGGGACTTCTCTTGAGACGCTGTGGTGGGCAAGGGCCTCATCTTGTGATGAAGGGGAAACCACGTGGTTTTTTTCGAGTTGCGATGGGATTGTTGACTTACGACGGGGAATTCAGGCTTCCTCTTCTGTTGGCCCAGGGAAGTCCATTCTTCCATTCGAGTTGCCAGAGAGAGCTGGGTGGGAATTGCTCTCGAGTCACGGCAGGTCAAAATAGACCTCATCTAGGCTTGTGTCCAGGACCTAATGTTCCTCTCCAGGGGCGATAGGGATCACGGGGACGCATTCCAGACTCACCCAGTGAGTCAGGCCTCGGCTCGAGGGGAAGCAAAGGATTCTGATATCCTCCTGGGTCACGATAGGTATCTCTTGGAGCCCACTGAGTGGCCTCCAGGGAGTCAAGCCTCCTGTGGAGTTGGAGAGAGGACTCGGGATTGCTCTCCAGGCCATACAGGAAGAGAAGGCCCTCAGCTCGCAATGACGGGGGCGTCTTGTGGGTTTTCTCGAGTTGGGGCGCAAGTATGAATTTTCTCACGAGGTACAACGGGGATCTCAGGGAGCCTCTCATGTGGCGCCAGGAAAGTCAGGTGTCTATGCGTGTGATGAGGGGGAGCCCATAAATGCTCTCGAGTCATGGTAGGGAAATCGGGACTCAAGACGCGTTGAAGAAGGAGTCTCAAGGTCTTTCTCAGGTTGTGGCAGGAAACCCTGGGTTCCCTCGACATGTACCGGTGACCTAGGGAGCTTCTCAGGGTGCCTCTGAGAAGTCAGGCATACTGTGGACTTGGGAGGGGCTCTCGGAACTCCACTGGGTTTGGTGCAATGGCAAAGGTTCTCATATCGAGTTGAGGCAGGAACCTAAGGGTTCCTCTCCATTTAAAACTCCGACCACAGGGTCCCTGAAGAATTGGGACAGGAGAGTCAGGCCTCGTCTTGTGTGGACGAATGGAACTCCACTTGCCTCTCGAGTTGTTCACAGGATAACAGACCATTTGTCGAGCTGTGAGTGGAACCTTCGGTTTTTTCCGTAAGATGCATGAGGGGGTCAGTGCCCCTTCGTGTTGTGCCTTCATCCACAGGGTTGCCTTCAAAGAGGTGTCTGGACATCGGGTTCTTATCAATAGCGGAGCAGGAAATCGGGGTCTTTCAGAACGTGGCACCATCCATGAGGCTACATCTCGAATTTCTTCGTTAGACTGGTGTCATCCTGAGGTGCGCCATGAAGATCGGGAACCCCTTCCAGACAAAGCAGGGGAATCGACCATCTTGTCGCGATCAGGAGGAGTGAAAGGGCTCAGTTGAAGTCGTGCCGGGAACCTCGGTGTTCCCCTCGAGTGGAACCGGTGTGTCGGGAAACTTTTGGGGTCGCTTCAAGGGTGCCAAGTACCGTTTTGCACTTCAATACGGACTTGGGGCTTCACTTGACACGCTGTAGAGGGCAAGGGCCTCATCTTGGGATGACGGGAGAATCACGTGGTTTTTCTCAAGGTGCGGCGGGATTCTCGAGTTACGACGGGGAATTCAGGCTTCCTCTTGTGTTGGCCCAGGGAAGTCCAATCTTCCATTCGAGTTTCGAGGGAGAGCTGGGGTTTTCTCTTGAGTCACTGCAGGGCAAAAGAGACCTCATCTAGGCTTGTGTCCAGGACCTAATATTCCTCTCCAGGGCCGACAGTGATCTCGGGTTTGCATTCCAGACGCATCCTGGGAGTCCGAGCTCGACTCGAGGGGAAGCAAAGGACCCCGCTCTCCTCTCGAGTCGCCACAGGTGTCTCTTGGAGCCCACTGAGTGGCCTAAAGGGAGTCAAGCCCCCTGTGGAGTTTGGAGAGAGGACTCAGGATTGCTCTCCAGGCCATGCAGGAAAAGAAGATCCTCATCTCGCGATGACAGGGGCGTCTTGTTGGTTTTCTCGAGCTGTGGTGCCAGTGTGCGGTTTCTGACGAGGTGCGACGGGAAGCTCAGAGAGCCTTTCGTGTGGCGCCAGGGAAGTCAGGTCTCCATGTGCATGGCAAGGAGGGAGCGCGTCATTGCTCTCGAGATATGGTACGGGAATCGGGCCTCAAGATACGTTAAAGCAGGACTCTCAAGGTCTTTCTCAGGTTGGGGCAGGAAACCCTGGGTTCCGTCGACTTCTGCCGGTGACCTTAGGGAGCTTCTCAGGGTGCCTCTGAGAAGTCAGGCATACTGTGGATTTGGGACGGGCCTCTCGGGACTCCTCTGGTTTTGCGGCAATGGAAAAGGCCTCGTCTTGAGTGGAGGCAGGAACCTCAGGCTTCCTCTCCATTTCTGACTCGGTGCGCAAGGTCCCTAGAGTTGTGACAGGAGAGTCAGGCATCGTCTTGTGTGGAGGAATGGAACTCCGCTTGCTTCTCGAGTTGTTCACGAGGTGACAGACCACTTGTGGAGCTGTGTGAGAACCTGCGGGTTTTTCCGGAAGATGCACGGGGTGTCAGTGCCCCTACGTGTTGTGCCTTCATCCACAGGCTTGCCTTCGAAGAGGTGTCCAGGAGTCTGGTTTTGATCAAAAGTGGACCATGGAATCGGGGTCTTTCGGCATGTAGTATGGCCCTCGAGGCTACGTCTCGAATTTCCTCGTGAGACCGGCCTCATCCTGAGGTGCGCCGGGAAGGTTGGGAACCCCTTCGAGACAAAGCAGTGGAATCGACCCTCCTATCGCGATCATGAGAGGAGAAAGGCCTCAGATGAAGTGGTGCCGGGAACTTCAGTGTCCCCTCTAGTGAGATCGGTATATAGGGGAACTTTTGGGGTCACATCAAGGGTGCCAAGTACTGTTTTGCACTTCAAGACGGAATGTGAGACTTCTCTTGAGACGCTGTAGGGGGCAAGGGCCTCATCTTGCAATACAGGGAACCACGTGATTTTTCTCGAGTTGCGGCGGGTTTCTCAAATTACAACTGGAAATTCAGGCTTCCTCTTGTGTTGGCTCAGAAAGGCCAATCTTCCATTCGAGTTGCAAGGGAAAGCTAGGGGTTGTGCTTGAGTCACTGCAGGGCCAAAGAGACCTCCTCTAGGCTTTTGTCCAGGACCTAAGGTTCCTCTCCAGGGGCGACAGGGATCCAGGGTTGCATTCCAGACTCACCCTCGTACTCAGGCCTCATCTCGAGGGGAAGCAAAGGACACCTCTCTCCTCCTGAGTATCGACGCGTATCTCTTGGAGCCCACTGAGTGACCTAAAGGGAGTCAAGCCTCCTTTGGAGTTTGGAGAGAGGATTCGGGATTGCTCTTCAGGTCATGCAGGAAAGAAGGCCCTCATATCACCGTGACAGGGGCGTCTCGTGGGTTTTCTCGAGCTGCGGCGCCAGTGTGGGGTTTCTCACGAGGTACGATGGGGAGCTCAGGGAGACTCTCATGTGGTGCCGGGGAAGTCAGATCTTCATGCGCGTGGCGAGGGGGAGCGCGTCATTTTTCTCCAGTCATGGTAGGGGAATCGGGCCTCAAGACGCGTGAAGAAGGACTCTCGAGATTTTTCTCAGGTTACGGCAGGAAACCCTGGGTTCCCTCGATTTATGCCCGTGACCTCAGGGAGCTTCTCAGGGTGCCTCTGAGAAGTCAGGGATACTGTGCAGTTGGGAGGGGCCGCTCCGAACTCCACTGGGTTTGGTGCAGTAGAAGAGGGCCTTATCTCGAGTTGAGGCAGGAACCTCATGGTTCCTCTCCATTTCTGAATCGGATCTCAGTGTCCATGCAGAGTTGGGACAGGAGAGTCAGGCCTCGTCTTGTGTGGAGGAATTTAACTCCTCTTGCCTCTCGAGTTGTTCACGGGGTGACAGGCCACTTGTCGATCTGTATGTGGAACTTGCGGGCTTTTCCAACGATGCAGGAGGGTGTCAGACCCCTTCGTTTTGTGCCTTCGTCCACAGGATTGCCTTCGAAGAGGTGTCCTAGCATTGGGTTCTTATCAAGAGCAGACAGGGAAATCGGGGTCTTTCGGCGTGTGGCACCAACCACAAGGCTATGTCTCGAATTTCCTCGTGAGACCGGCCTCATCCTGAGGTGCGCCGGGAAGGTCCGGAACCCCTTCCAGACAAAGCAGGGTAATCGACCCTCCCATCGCGATCAGGAGGGGATAAGGGGCTCAGAACAAGCGGTGCACCGAACCTTGGTGTTCCCCTCGAGTGAGACCAGGGTGTCGGGGAACTTTTGTGGTAACATCAAGGTTGCCAATTATCGTTTTAAACTTCAAGATGGAACGTGGGGCTTCTCCTGAGACGCTGCAGCTGGCAAGGGCCTCATCTTGCGATGACGGGGGAACCACGTGGTTTTCCTCGAGTTGCGGCGGGATTTTCGAATTACGACGGGGAATTCAGGTTTCCTCTTGTGTTGTCCCAGGGAAGTCCATTCTTCCATTCGAGGTGCGAGGGACAGCAGGGGATTGCTCTCGAGTCACTTCAGGGAAAATGAGACCTCATCTATGCTTGTGTCTAGGACCTAATGTTCCTCTCCAGGCGCGACAGGGATCTTGGGGTTGCATTCCAGACTCACCTGAGGAGTCAGGCCTGGTATATAGGGGAAGCAAAGAATTCCGCTCTCCTCTCGAGTCCCAACGGGTATCTCTTGGAGCCCACAGAGTGGCCTAAAGGGAGTCAGGCCTCCTGTGGAGTTTGAAGAGAGGCCTCGAGATTGCGCTCCAGGCCATGCAGGAAAAGAAGGCCTTCATCTCGCGATGACGGAGGCGTCTCGTGGGTTTTCTCGAGCTGGGGAGCCAGTGTGGGATTTCTCACGAGGTATGACGGGGAGCTCAGGGAGCCTCTCGTGTGGCGCCAGGGAAGTCAAGTCTCCATGCGAGTTTCGAGGGGGAACGCGTCATTGCTCTCGAGTCATGGTAGGGGAATCAGGCCTCTAGACGCGTTGAAGAAGGACTCTCAAGATCTCTCTCGGGTCTTGGCAAGAATACCTGAGTTCCCTCGACTTGTGCCGGTTACATCAGGGAGATTCTCCGGGTGCCTCTGAGAAGTCAGGGATACTGTGGAGTTGGGAAAGACCTCTCGGGACTCCACTGGGTTTGGTGAAATGGAAGGGGGCCTCATCTCGAGGGGAGGCAGGAACCTCAGGGTTCCTCTCCATTTCTGATTCCAATCGCAGCCCCCTGCATAGTTGGGAGAGGTGAGTCAGGCCTTGTCTTGTGTGCAGGAATGGACTTCCGCTTGCCTCTCGAGTTGTTCACTGGGTGACAGGCACTTGTTGAGCTGTATGAGTAACCTGCGGTCTTTTCCGGACGATGCACGGGGGTGTCAGTGCCCCTTCGTGTTGTGCCTTCATCCACACTATCTTCGAATAGGTGTCTAGGCATCGCGTTCTTATCAAGAGCGGATCGGGAAATCGCGGTCTTTCGGCATGTGGCACCACCATCGAGGCTACGTCTCGAATTTCCTTGTGAGACAGCCTCATCTGAGGTGCGTGGAGAAGGTCGGGAACCCCTTGCAGACAAAGCAGGGGAATCGACCCTCCTTTCGCGATCAGGAGGGGAGAAGGGGCTCAGATGAAGTGGTGCCAGGAACCTCGGTGTTCCCCTCGAGTGCGACCCATATGTCGGGGAACTTTTGGGGTAGCATTAAGGGTGCCAAATATCATTTCGCACTTGAAGACAGAACGTGGGACTACTCTTGAGACGCTGGAGCGTGCAAGGGCCTCATCTTGCAATGAAGGGGAAACCACGTGGTTTTTCTCAAGTTGAGGTGGAATTCTCGAATTACTACTGGGAATTCAGGCTTCCTCTTGTGTTGGCCCAGGGAGGTCCAATATTCCATTCGGGTTGCGAGGGAAAGCTGGGGAGTGCTCTCGAGTTACTGCAGGGCAAAAGCGACCTCATCTAGCCTTGTGTTCAGGACCCAATGATCCTCTCCAAGGGCGACAGGGATCTCGGGTTTGCATTACAGACTCACCCGGGGAGTTAGGCCTCGTCTCGAGGGGAAGCAAAGGACTCGGCTCTCCTCTCGAGTAGCGACGCGTATCTCTTGGAGCCCACTGAGTGGTCTAAAGGGAGTCAACCCTCCTCTTCAGTTTGGAGAGAGGACTCGGGATTGCTCTCCAGGCCATGCAGGAAAAGAAGGCCCACATCTCGAGATGACGGGGGCGTCTCGTGTGTTTTCTCGAGCTGCGGCGCCAGTGTGGGGTTTCTCATGAGGTACGACGGGGAGTTCAGGTAGCCTCTCGTGTGGCAACAGGGAAGTCAGGTCTCCATGGGCGGGGCAAGGGGGAGCGCGTCATTGCTCTCAAGTCAGGGTAGGGGAATCGGGCCTCATGACGGGTAGAAAAAGAACTCTCGATGTCTTTCTAGGGTTGCGGCAGGAAACCCTGGGTTCCCTTGACTTGTGCCGGTGACCTCAGGGAGCGTCTCAGGGTGCCTCTGAGAAGTCAGGGATACTGTGGATTTGGGAGAGGCCTCTCGGGACTCCTCTGGGTTTGGTGCAATGGAAGTGGGCCTCATCTCGAGTTGAGGCAGGAACATCAAGGTTCTGCTCCTGACTTCCTGGAGGCCGGATCTGACTCAGATCGCAGGTTCCCTGTTGAGTTTGCTCAGGAGTGTCAGGTCTCGTGTTCTGCGGAGGAATGGAACTCCGCTTACATCTCAAGTTGTTCAAGGATAACACCACTTTTCGTGATGTGTGTGGAACCTGCGGGTTTTTCGGAGATGCACGGGGGCGTCAGTGCTCCTTCCTGTTGTGCCTTCATCCACAGGGTTGCCTTCGAAGAGGTGTCCGGGCATCGGGTTCTCCTCAAGTGCGGACCGGGAAATTGGGGTCTTTCAGCATGTTGCACCACCCACGAGGCTACGTCTCGAATTTTCTCGTGAGACCGGCCTCATCCTGAGGCGCGCAGGAAAGTCCGGGAACCCTTTCCAAACAAAGCAGGGGAATCGACCCTACTTTCGGGATCAGGAGGAGAGAAAGGGCTCAGATGAAGTAGTGCCGGGAACCTCGGTGCTCTCCTTGAGTGAAAGTCGGGTAACTTTTCTGGTTGCATCAAGGGTGCCAAGTACCGTTTCGCACTTCAAGACGGAACCTGGGACTTCTCTTGAGATGCTGTAGTGGGCAAGGGCCTCATCTAGCGCTGACGGGGGACCCACGTGTTTTTTCTCGAGTTGTGGCAGGATTCTTGAGTTACGATGGGGAATACAGGTTTCCTCTTGTGTTGGCCCAGGAAAGTCCAATCTTCCATTCGAGTTGCAAGTGAGAGCTGGAGATTGCTCTCGAGTCACTGCAGGGCAAAATAGAGCTCATCTAGGTTTGTGTCCAGGACCGAGTTTTTCTCTCCAGGGGCGACAGGGATCTCGGTGTTGCATTCCAGACTCACCCGGGGAGTCAGGCCTCGTCTCGAAGGGAATGAATGGACTCCGCTCTCCTCTCGAGTCGCGACGGGTATCCCTTGGAGCCCAAGAGTGGCCTAAATGGAGTTAAGCCTCCTGTGGAGTTTGGAGAGAGGACTCGGGATTGCTCTCTAGGCCATGCAGGAAAAGAAGGCCCTCATCTCGCGATGATGGGGGCGTCTCGTGGGTTTTCTCAAGGTGCAGTGCCTGGTTGGGGTTTCTCACGAGATAGGACGGGGAGCTCAGGGAGACTCCTGTGGTGCCACGGAAGTCAGGTCTCCATGGACGTGGCGTGGGGGAGCGCCTCATTGCTCTCGAGTCATGGTAGGGGAATCAAGCCTCAAGACGCTTCGAAGAAGAACTCTCGAGGTCTTTCTCGGGGTGTGGCAGGAAACCCTGGGTTCCCTCGACTTGTGCCCATGACCTCAGAGAGCTTAGCGGGGTTCCTCTGAGAAGTCAGGGACACTGTGGAGTTGAGAGGGGCTTCTCGGGACATCACAGGGACTGGTGCAATTGAAGAGGACCTAATCTCGGATTGAGGCAGTAACGTCAGGGTTCCTCTCCATTTCTGACTCGGATAGCAGGGTCCCTGCAGAGTTGGGACAGGAGAGTCAGACCTCGTCTTGTGTGGAGTAATGGAACTCCGCTTGCCTCTCGAGTTGTTCACGGGATGACAGGCCACCTGTCGAGTTGTATGTGGAACCTGCGGTTTTGGGGGAAGATGCACAGGGGTGTCAGTGCCCCTTCGTGTTGTGCCTTCATCCACAGGGTTACCTTCGAAGAGGTGACCGGGCATCGGGATCTTATCAATAGCGGACCAGGAAATCGGGGTCTTTCGGCATGTGGCACAACCCACGAGGCTACGTCTCGACTTCCCTCGTGAGACTGGCCTCATCCTGAGGTTCGCCGGGAAGTCTGGGAACCCCTTCCAGACAAAGCAGGGGAATCGACCCTCCTGTCGCCATCAGGAGGGGAGAAGAGGCTCAGCTGAAGCGGTGCTGGGAACCTCCATGTTCTCCTCGAGTGAGACCGGGGTGTCAGGGAAATCTGGGGGTCACATCAAGGGTGCCAAGTACCGTTTCACACTTCAAGACGGAACATGGGACATCCCTGGAGACGCTATAGCTGACAGGGGCCTCATATTTCGATGACGGAGGAGCCACGTTGTTTTTCTCCAGTTGCCGCGGGATTCTCGAATTACAATGGGGAATACAGGCTTCCTCTTATGTTGGCCCAGGGAAGTCCAATCATCCATTCGAGTTGCGAGGGAGAGCTGGGGATTGCACTTGAGTCAATGCAGGACAAAAAAGACCTCATTTAGGCTTGTGTCCAGGACCGAGTTTTCCTCTACAGGGGCAACACGGATCTCGGGATCCCATTCCAGACTCACCCAAGTAGTCAGGCCTCGGCTCGAGGGGAAGCAACAGACTCTGCTCTCCTCTAGAGTAGCGACGTGTATCTCTTGGAGGCTACTGAGTGGCCTAAAGGGAGTCAGGCCTCCAGTGGAGTTTGGAGAGTGGACTCGGGATTGCTCTCTAGGTCATGTAGGAAAAGAAGGCCCTCATCTTACGATGATGGGGGCGTCTCGTGAGTTTTCTCGAGCGGCGGTGCCAGTGTGGGGTTTTCATGAGGTAGGACGGGGAGCGCAGGGAGCCTTTCGTGTGGCGCCAGGGAAGTTAGGTTTCAATGGGAGTGGCGAGGGGAATGCGTCATTGCTCTCCAGTCATGGTAGGGTATCGGGCCTCAAGACGCGGTAAAGAAGGACTCTCAAGGTCTTTCTCAGAATGCAGCAGGAAACCCTGGGTTCACTCGACTTGTGCCAGTGACCGCAGAGAGCTTCTGAGGGTGCCTCTGAGAATCAGGGATACTGTGGAGTTTTAGGGGCCTCTCGGGACTCCACTGGGTATGGCGCAATGGAAGAGGGCCTCATTTCGAGTTGATGCAGGAACGTCAGGTTTCATCTACATTTCTGACTCCGATCGCACGGTCCCTGCAGAGTTGGGAAAGGAGAGTCAGGCCTTCTCTTGTGTGGAGGAACGGAACTCCGCATGCCTCTCTAGTTCTTCAAGGGATGACAGGACACTTGTCGATCTGTGTTTGGAATCTGCGTGTTTTTCCGTACTATGCATGGGGATGTCAGTACCCCTTCGTGTTGTGCATTCATCCACAGGTTTGCTTTCGAAGAGGTGTCCTGGCATCGGGTTCTTATTAAGAGCGGACCGGGAAATCGGGGTCTTTCCGCATGTGGCACCACCCACCAGGCTACGTCTCGAATTTCCTAGTGAGACCGGCCTCATCCTGAGGTGCGCCGGGAAGGTCGGAACCCCTTGCAGACAAAGCAGGGGAATCGACCCTCCTGTCTCGATTAGGAGGGGAGAAGGGGCACAGATGAGGTGATGCCGGGAACCTCGGTGTTCCCCTCCAGTGAGACCAGTGTGTTGGGGAACTTTTGGGGTCGCATCAAAGGTGCCAAGTACCGTATCGCACTTCAAGATGGAACGTAAGACTTCTTTTGAGACGCTGTAGCGGCAATGGCCGCATCTTGCGATGAAGAGGGAACGACGTGGTTTTTCTCGAGTTGTGGCGGGATTCTTGAGTTACAACGGGAAATTCAGGCTTCCTCTTCTGTTGGCCCAGGGAAGTCCAGTCTTCCATTCGAGTTGCGAGGGAGAGTTGGGGATTGCTCTCGAGTCACTGCAGGAAAAAAGAGACCTCATCTAGGCTTGTGTCCAGGACCTAATGTTTCTCTCCAGGGGCGACAGGGATCTCCGGTTCACATATCAGACACACCCGAGGAGTCAGGCCTCGCCTCGAGGGGAAGGAAAAGACCCCGCTCTCCTCTCGAGTCGCGACGGGTATGTCTTGGAGTCCACTGAGTGACCAAAAGGGAGTCAAGCCTACTGTGGAGTTTGGAGAGAGGACTCGGGATTGCTCTCCAGGCCATGCTAGAAAAGAAGGCCGTCATGTCGCGAAAATGGGGGCGTCTCGTGGGTTTTCTCTATCTGTGGCGCCAGTGTTTGGTTTCTCACGAGGTATGACGGGGAGCTCAGGGAGCCTCTCGTGTGGCGCCAGGGAAGTCAGAGCTTCATGAGTGTAGCAGAGGGAGCGCGTCATTGCCCTCGAGTCATGGTAGGGGAATCAGGCCTCAAAGCGCGTTGAAGAAGGACTCTTGAGTTCTTTCTATGGTGGCGGCAGTAAACCCTGGGTTCACTCGAATTGCGCTGGTGACCTCAGGGAGCTTCTCAGGGTGCCTCTGAGAAGTCAGGGATACTGTGGAGCTGGGACGCGTCTCTCGGGACTCCACTGGGTTTCGTGCAATGGAAGAGGTCCTAATCTCGAGTGGAGGCAGGAACCTCAGCGTTCCTCTCGTGACTTCACTGGCGCTGGTCTGATTCGGATCGCAAAGTCCCTGCAGAGTTGGGACAGGAGAGTCAGGCATCGTCTTGTGTAGAGGAATGAAACCCCACTTGCCTCTCGAGTTCTTCAGGGGTGACAAGCCACTTGTTGAGCTGTATGTGGAACCTGCGGGTTTTTCCGGACGATGCACGAGGGTGTCAGTGCCCCTTCGTGTTGTGCCTTCATCCACAGGGTTGCCTTCGAAGAGGTGTCCAGGCATCGGGTTCTTATCAAGAGCGTACCGGGAAATCATAGTCTTTTGGCATGTGGTACCACCCGCGAGCTACGTCTCGAATTTCCTCGTGAGACTGGCCTCATCCTGAAGTGCCCCGTGAAGGTTGGGAACCCCTTACAAACAAAGCAGGGGAAGTGACCCTCCTATCACGAACAGGAGGGGAGAAGGGGCTCAGATAAACTGGTGCTGGGAACCTCGGTGTTCACCTCGAGTGAGACCGATATTTCGGGGAACTTTTGGGGTCACATCAAGGGTGTCAAGTATCGTTTTGCACTTCAAGATGGAACGTGGGACTTTTCTTGAGAAGCTGTAGCGGGCAAGGGCCTCATCTTGTGATGACGAGGGAACCAAGTGCTTTTTCTCGAGTTGCGGCGGGATTCTCGAGTTACGAAGGGGAATTCAGGCTTCCTCTTGTGTTGGCCCAGGGAAGTCCAATCTTCCATTCGAGTTGTCAGGGAGAGCGGGGGATTGCTCTCGAGTTACAGAAGGGCAAAAGAGACCTCATCTAGGCTTGTTTCCAGGACCTAATGTTCCTCTCCAGGGGAGACAGGGATCTCGGGGTTGCATTCCAGACCCACCTGGTGAGTCAGGCCTTGTCTCGAGGGGAAGCAAAGGACTCAATTCTCCTCTCGAGTCGCGACGGGTATATCTTGGGGCCCACTAAGTGGCCTAAAGGGAGTCAAGCCTCCTGTGGAGTTTGGAAAGATGATTCGGGATTCCTCTCCAGGCCATGCAGGAAAAGAAGGCCCTCATCTCGCGATGACAGGGGCGTATGGTGAGTTTTCTCAAGCTGCGGCGTCAGTGTGGGGTTTCTCACTAGGTACGACAGGGAGCTCAGGGAGCCTCTCTTATGGCGCCAGGGAAGTCAGGTCTCCATGTGCGTGGCGAGGGGGTGCGTGTCATTTCTATAGAGCCATGGAAGCAGATTCGGGCTTCAAGACACGTTGAAGTAGGACTCTCGAGGTCTTTTTCCCATTGTGGCAGGAAACCCTGGGTTCCCTCGACATGTGCCGGTGACCTCATGGAGCTTCTCCGGGTGCCTCTGAGAAGTCAGGGGTACTGTGGAGTTGGGAGGGGCCTCTCTGGACTCCACTGGGTTTGGTGAAATGGATGAGAGCCTCATCTCGAGTGGAGGCAGGAAACTCATGTTTCCTCTCCTGGGTTTCCTGTCGCTGGTACTGACTCGGATCGCAGTTTCCCTGCAGAGTTGGTACAGAAAATCAGGTCTCGTCTTGTGTGGAGGAATGGAACTCCACTTGCCTGTCGAGTTGTTCACGGGGTGACAGACCACTTGTTGAACTGTGTTTGTAACCTGCGGGTTTTTCTGGACGATGCACGGGGGTGTCAGTGCCCCTTCGTGTTGTGCTTTCATCCACAGGTTTTCCTTCATAAAGGTGTCAGGGCATCACGTTCTTATGAAGAGCAGACTGGGAAATCGGGGTCTTTCGGCTTGTGGCACCACCCACGGGGCTATGTCTCGAATTTCCTCGTGAGACCTGCCTCATCCTTAGGCGCGCTGGAAAGGTCGGGAACCCCTTCCAGACATAGCAGGGGAATCGACACTCCTGTCACGATCACGAGGGGAGAAGGAGCTCAAATGAAGTGGTTCCGGGAACCTCGGTGTTCCTTTCGAGTGAGACCGGTATGTCGGGGAATTTTGAGATTGCATCAAGGGTGCCAAGTACCGTTTCGCACTTCAAGACAGAAAGTGGGTCTTCTCTTGAGTCGCTGTAGCGGGCAAGGGCCTCATCTAGCGCTGATGGGGGAACCACGTGGATTTTCTCGAGTTTCGGTGGGATTCTCGAGTTATGATGTCGAATTCAGGCTTCCAATTGTATTGGCCCAGGGAAGTCCAATCTTCAATTCGATTTGCGAGGGAGAGCTGGCGATTGCTCTCTAGTAACTGCAGTGCAAAATAGACCTCATCTAGGCTTGTGTCCAGGACCGAGTTTTCCTCTCCAGGTGTGACAGGAACTCGGGGTTGCATTCCAGACTCACACGGGGAGTCAGGCCTCGTCTCGAGGGGAAGCAAAGGACTCTGCTCTCCCTTCAGGTCCTGACAGGTATCTCTTGGAGCCAACTGAGAGGCCTAAAGAGAGTCAAGCCTCCTGTGGAGTCTGGAGAGAGGACTCGGTTTTGCTCTCCATGCCAGGCAGGAAACAAGTCCCTCATCTTGTGATGACGGGGGCGTATCGTGGGTTTTCTCGAGCTGCGGTGCCTGAATGGGGTTTCCGAAGAGGTACGATGGGGAGCTCAGGGAGACTCTCTTCAGGCGTCAGGGAAGTCAGGTCTCCATGCGCATGGCGATGGGGAGCGGGTTTTGCTCTCGAGTCATGGTAGGGGAATCGGGCCTCAAGACGCGCCGAAGGACTCTCAAGGTCTTTCTCGGTCGCAGCAGGAAACCCTGGGTTCCCTGGACTTGAGCCGGTGACCTCAGGTAGATTCTCAGGGTGCCTCTGAGAATTCAGGGATACTGTGGAGTTGGGAGGGGCCTCTCGCGACTCATCTGGGTTTGGTGCAATGGAAGAGGGCCTCACCTCGAGGGGAGACAGGAACCTCAGGCTTCCTCTCCGTTTCGGACTCCGACCGCAGGGTCCCTGCAGAGTTGGGACAGGAGAGTCAGGCCTCGTCTTGTCTGAGGAAGGGAACCCCGCTGGCCTCTCGAGTTGCTCAGGGGGTCTCAGGCCCCTCGTTGAGCTGTGTGTGGAACCCGCGGGTCTTTGCGGACGATGCCCGGGGGTGGCAGTGCCCCTTCGTGTTGTGCCTTCACCCACAGGGTTGTCTTCTAAGAGGGGTCCAGGCCTCGGGTCCTTCTCAAGAGCGGACCAGGGAATCGGGGGCGTTCGGCATGTGGCCCCACCCACGTGGCTAGTCTCGAATTTCCTAGTGAGACCGGCCTCATCCTGAGGTGCGCCGGGAAGGCCGGGAACCCCTTCCAGACCACGCAGGGGAATCGCCTCTCCTGTCGCGATCAGGAGGGGAGAAGGGGCTCAGAGGAAGCTGTGCCGGGACCCTCGGTGTTCCCCTCGGGGGAACCCGGCGTGTCGGGGGACTCTTGGGGGTCGCAGGAAGGCTGTCAGGGACTGTTTCGCACTTCAGGGCGGAACAGGGGACTTCCCTTGAGACGCCGTGGCGGGCAAGGGCCTCATCTTGCCAAGAGATGGGAACCACGTGGTTTTTCTCGAGTTGCGGCGGGATTCTCGAGTTACGAAGGGGATCTCAGCCTTCCCCTTGGGTTGGCCCTGAGAAGCCCAAACTTCCCCTCGGGTTGCAAGGGAAAGCTGGGGGTTGCGCTCGAGTCACTGCAGGGCCGAAGAGACCTCACCTAGGCGTGTGTCCGGGACCTAATATTCCTCTCCAGGGAAGGCAGGGATCTCGGGGTTGCATTCCAGTCTCCCCCGGGGAGTCAGGCCTAGACTCGAGGGGAAGCCAAGGACTCCGCTCTCCTCTCGAATCGCGACGCGGGTCTCTTTGAGCCCCCTGAGCGGCCTCAAGGGAGTCCAGCCTCCTCTTCCGTTTGGAGAGAGGACCCGGGATTGCTCTCCAGGCCATGCAGGAAAAGAAGGCCCTCAGCTCGCGAGGACGGGGGCGTCTCAGGGGTTTCCTCGAGCTGCGGCGCCCGTGGGGGTTTTCTCCCGAGGCACGACGAGAATCTCAGGGAGCCTCTCGTGCGGTGCCAGGGAAGTCAGGTCTGCATGCGCGTGGCGAGGCGGAGCGCGTCCTGGCTCTCGAGTCACGGGAGGGGACTAGGGCCTCGAGACGCGTTGAAGAAGGACTCTCGAGGTCTTTGTCGGGGGGCGGCGGGAAACCCTCGTTTCCCTCGCCTTCTGCCGGGGACCTTAGGAAACTTCCCAGGGTGCCTCTGAGAGGCGAGGGATCCTGTGGAGGTGGCGGGGCCCCTCGGGACTCCGCTGGGTCTGGCGCAACGGAAGAGGGCCTCACCTCGAGGGGAGGCAGGCACCTCAGGCTTCCTCTTCGTTTCGGACTTCGACCGCAGGGGCCCTGCAGAGTTGGGACAGGAGAGTCAGGCCTCGTCTTGTCTGAGGAAGGGAACCCCGCTGGCCTCTCGAGTTGCTCAGGGGGTCTCAGGACCCTCGTCGAGCTGTGTGTGGAACCCGCGGGACTTTGCGGACGATGCACGGGGGTGGCAGTGCCCCTTCGTGTTGTGCCTTCACCCACAGGGTTGCCTTGGAAGAGGGGTCCGGCCTCGGGTCCTTCTCAAGAGCGGATCAGGGAATCGGGGGAGTTCGGCATGTGGCACCACCCACGTGGCTCGTCTCGAATTTCCTCGTGAGACCGGCCTCATCCTGAGGTGCGCCGGGAAGGCCAGGAACCCCTTCCAGACCACGCAGGGGAATCGCCTCTCCTGTCGCGATCAGGAGGGGAGAAGGGGCTCAGAGGAAGTAGTGCTGGGACCCTCGGTGTTCCCCTCGGGGGAACCCGGCGTGTCGGGGGACTCTTGGGGGTCGCAGGAAGGCTGTCAGGGACCGTTTCGCCCTTCAGGGCGGAACAGGGGACTTCCCTTGAGACGCCGTGGCGGGCAAGGGCCTCATCTTGCCAAGAGGTGGGAACCAACTGGTTTTTCTCGACTTGCGGCGGGATTCTCGAGTTACGACGGGGATCTCAGCCTTCCCCTTGGGTTGGCCCTGGGAAGCCCAATCTTCCCCTCGGGTTGCGAGGGAAAGCTGGGGGTTGCGCTCGAGTCACTGCAGGGCCGAAGAGACCTCACCTAGGCGTGTGTCCGGGACCTAATATTCCTCTCCAGGGAAGGCAGGGATCTCGGGGTTGCATTCCAGGCTCCCCCGGGGAGTCAGGCCTTGTCTCGAGGGGAAGCCAAGGACTCCGCTCTCCTCTCGAATCGCGACGCGGCTCTCTTGGAGCCCCCTGAGCGGCCTCAATGGAGTCCAGCCTCCTCTTCCGTTTGGAGAGAGGACCCGGGATTGCTCTCCAGGCCATGCAGGAAAAGAAGGCCCTCAGCTCGTGAGGACGGGGGCGTCTCAGGGGTTTCCTCGAGCTGCAGCGCCCGTGGGGGTTTTCTCCCGAGGCATGACGAGGATCTCAGGGAGCCTCTCATGTGTTGCCGGGGAAGTCAGATCTTCATGCGCGTGGCGAGGGGGAGCGCGTCATTTTTCTCCAGTCATGGTAGGGGAATCGGGCCTCAAGACGCATGAAGAAGGACTCTCGAGGTTTTTCTCAGGTTACGGCAGGAAACCCTGGGTTCCGTCGACTTATGCCCGTGACCTCAGGGAGGTTTTCAGGGTGCGTCTGAGAAGTCAGGGATACTGTGCAGTTGGGAGGGGCCGCTCCGAACTCCACTGCGTTTGGTGCAGTAGAAGAGGGCCTTATCTCGAGTTGAGGCAGGAACCTCATGGTTCCTCTCCATTTCTGAATCGGATCTCAGTGTCCATGCAGAGTTGGGACAGGAGAGTCAGGCCTCGTCTTGTGTGGAGGAATTTAACTCCTCTTGCCTCTCGATTTGTTCACGGGGTGACAGGCCACTTGTCGATCTGTATGTGGAACTTGCGGGCTTTTCCAACGATGCAGGAGGGTGTCAGACCCCTTCGTTTTGTGCCTTCGTCCACAGGATTGCCTTCGAAGAGGTGTCCTAGCATTGGGTTCTTATCAAGAGCAGACAGGGAAATCGGGGTCTTTCGGCGTGTGGCACCAACCACAAGGCTACGTCTCGAATTTCCTCGTGAGACCGGCCTCATCCTGAGGTGCGCCGGGAAGGTCCGGAACCCCTTCCAGACAAAGCAGGGTAATCGACCCTCCCGTCGCGATCAGGAGGGGATAAGGGGCTCAGAACAAGCGGTGCACCGAACCTTGGTGTTCCCCTCGAGTGAGACCAGGGTGTCGGGGAACTTTTGTGCTAACATCAAGGTTGCCAATTATCCTTTTAAACTTCAAGATGGAACGTAGGGCTTCTACTGAGACGCTGTAGCTGGCAAGGGCCTCATCTTGCGATGACGGGGGAACCACGTGGTTTTCCTCGAGTTGCAGTGGGATTTTCGAATTACGACGGGGAATTCAGGTTTCCTCTTGTGTTGTCCCAGGGAAGTCCATTCTTCCATTCGAGGTGCGAGGGACAGCAGGGGATTGCTCTCGAGTCACTTCAGGGAAAATGAGACCTCATCTATGCTTGTGTCTAGGACCTAATGTTCCTCTCCAGGGGCGACAGGGATCTCGGGGTTGCATTCCAGACTCACCTGAGGAGTCAGGCCTGGTATATAGGGGAAGCAAAGAATTCCGCTCTCCTCTCGAGTCCCAACGGGTATCTCTTGGAGCCCACAGAGTGGCCTAAAGGGAGTCAGGCCTCCTGTGGAGTTTGAAGAGAGGCCTCGAGATTGCGCTCCAGGCCATGCAGGAAAAGAAGGCCTTCGTCTCGCGATGACGGAGGCGTCTCGTGGGTTTTCTGGAGCTGGGGAGCCAGTGTGGGATTTCTCACGAGGTATGACGGGGAGCTCAGGGAGCCTCTCGTGTGGCGCCAGGGAAGTCAAGTCTCCATGCGAGTGGCGAGGGGGAACGCGTCATTGCTCTCGAGTCATGGTAGGGGAATCGGGATTCAAGATGCGTTGAAGGAGGATTTTCGAGGTCTTTCTCGGGTTGCGTCAGGAAACCCTGTGTTCCCTCGACTTGTGCCAGTGACCTCAGGGAGCTTCTAAGGGTGCCTCTGAGAAGTCGCGATACTGTGGATTTGGGAGGGGCCTCTCGGGCCTCCACTGTTTTTGGTGTAATGGAAGAGGGCCTCATCTCGAGTGGAGTCAGGAACCTCAGGGTTCCTCTCCATTTCGGACTCCGATCGCAGGGTCCCTTCAGAGTTGGGACCGGAGAGTCAGGCCTCGTCTTGAGTGGAGGAATGGAACTCTGCTTGCCTCTCGAGTTGTTCATGGGATGACAGGCCTCTTGTCGAGCTGTGTGTGGAACCTGCGGCTTTTACCGAATGATGCACGGGAGTGTCAGTGACCCTTCGTTTTGTGCCTTCGTCCACAGGGTTGCCTTCGAAGAGGTGTCCGGGCATCGGGTTCTTCTCAAGAGTGGGCCGGGAAATCGGGGTATTTCGGCATGTGACACCACCCACGACGCTACGTCTCGAATTTCCTCGTGAGACCGGCCTCATCCTGAGGTGCGCCGGGAATGTGGGGAACCCCTTCCAAACAAAGCAGGGGAATAGACCCTCCTGTCTCGAACAGGAGGGGAGAAGGTGCTCAGATGAAGTGGTGCGGGAACCTCGGTGTTCCTGTCGAGTGAGACCGGCGTGTCCGGGAACATCTGGTGTCGCATCAAGGGTGCAAAGTACCGTTTCGCACTTCAAGACGGAACGTGGTTCTTTTCTTGAGACGCCATAGCAGCAAGGGCCTCATCTTGGGATGACGTTGGAAACACGTGGTTTTTCTCGAGTTGCGGCGGGATTCTCGACTTACGAAGGGGATTTCTGGCTTCCTCTTGTGTTGGCCCAGGGAAGCCCAATCTTCCATTCGAGTTGCGAGGGACAGCTGGGGGTTGCGCTCGAGTCACTGCAGGGCAAAAGAAACCTCATCCAGGCTTGTGTCTAGGACCTAATGTTCCTCTCAAGGGATGACTGGGATCTTGGGGTTGCATTCTAGACTCACCCAGGAGTCAGGCGTCCTCTCGAGGGGAAACAAAGGACTTCTCTCTCTTCTCGAGTTGCGACGGGTATTTCTTGGAGCCCACTGAGTGGACTAAAGGGAGTCAAGCCTCCTCTGGAGTTTGGAGAGAGGACCCGGGATTGCTCTCCAGGCCATGCAGGAAAAGAAGGCCCTCAGCTCGCGAGGACGGGGGCGTCTCCGGGGTTTCCTCGAGCTGCGGCGCCCGTGGGGGTTTTCTCCCGAGGCACGACGAGAATCTCAGGGAGCCTCTCGTGCGGTGCCAGGGAAGTCAGGTCTGCATGCGCGTGGCGAGGTGGAGCGCGTCATGGCTCTCGAGTCACGGGAGGGGACTAGGGCCTCGAGACGCATTGAAGAAGGACTCTCGAGGTCTTTGTCGGGGGGCGGCGGGAAACCCTCGTTTCCCTCGCCTTCTGCCGGGGACCTTAGGGAACTTCCCAGGGTGCCTCTGAGAGGCGAGGGATCCTGTGGGGGTGGCGGGGCCCCTCGGGACTCCGCTGGGTCTGCTGCAACGGAAGAGGGCCTCACCTCGAGGGGAGGCAGGAACCTCAGGCTTCCTCTCCGTTTCGGACTCCGACAGCAGGGTCCCTGCAGAGTTGGGACAGGAGAGTCAGGCCTCGTCTTGTCTGAGGAAGGGAACCCCGCTGGCCTCTCGATTTGCTCAGGGGGTCTCAGGCCCCTCGTCGGGCTGTGTGTGGAACCCGCGGGTCTTTGCGGACGATGCACGGGTGTGGCAGTGCCCTTTCGTGTTGTCCCTTCACCCACAGGGTTGCCTTCGAAGAGGGGTCCAGGCCTCGGGTCCTTCTCAAGAGCGGACCGGGGAATCGGGGGCGTTCGGCATGTGGCACCACCCACGTGGCTCGTCTCGAATTTCCTCGTGAGACCGGCCTCATCCTGAGGTGTGCCAGGAAGGCCAGGAACCCCTTCCAGACCACGCAGGGGAATCGCCTCTCCTGTCGCGATCAGGAGGGGAGAAGGGGTTCAGAGGAAGTAGTGCCGGGATCCTCGGTGTTCCCCTCGGGGAAACCCGGCGTGTCGGGGGACTCTTGGGGGTCGCAGGAAGGCTGTCAGGGACCGTTTCGCCCTTCAGGGCGGAACAGGGGACTTCCCTTGAGACGCCGCCACGGGCAAGGGCCTCATCTTGCCAAGAGGTGGGAACCACGTGGTTTTTCTCGAGTTGCGGCGGGACTCTCGAGTTACGACGGGGATCTCAGCCTTCCCCTTGGGTTGGCCCTGGGAAGCCCAATCTTCCCCTCGGGTGGCGAGGGAAAGCTGGGGGTTGCGCTCGAGTCACTGCAGCGCCGAAGAGACTTCACCTAGGCGTGTGTAGGGGACCTAATATTCCTCTCCAGGGAAGGCAGGGATGTCGGGGTTGCATTCCAGGCTCACCCTGGGAGTCAGGCCTCGTCTCGAGGGGAAGCCAAGGACTCCGCTCTCCTCTCGAGTCGCGACGCGGGTCTCTTGGAGCCCCCTGAGCGGCCTCAAGGGAGTCCAGCCTCCTCTTCCGTTTGGAGAGAGGACCCGGGATTGCTCTCCAGGCCATGCAGGAAAAGAAGGCCCTCAGCTCGCGAGGACGGGGGCGTCTCCGGGGTTTCCTCGAGCTGCGGCGCCCGTGGGGGTTTTCTCCCGAGGCATGACGAGGATCTCAGGGAGCCTCTTGTGCGGCGCCAGGGAAGTCAGGTCTCCATGCGCGTGGCGAGGGGGAGCGCGTCCTGGCTCTCGAGTCACGGGAGGGGACTAAGGCCTCGAGACGCGTTGAAGAAGGACTCTCGAGGTCTTTCTCGGGGGGCGGCGGGAAACCCTCGTTTCCCTCGCCTTCTGCCGGGGAGCTTAGGGAACTTCCCAGGGTGCCTCTGAGAGGCGAGGGATCCTGTGGAGGTGGCGGGGCCCCTCGGTACTCCGCTGGGTCTGGCGCAACGGAAGAGGGCCTCACCTCGAGGGGAGGCAGGAACCTCAGGCTTCCTCTCGGTTTCGGACTCCGACTCCACGGTCCCTGCAGTGTTGGGACAGGAGAGTCATGCCTCGTCTTGTCTGAGGAATGGAATTATGGTTGCCTCTCGAGTTGTTCCGGGAGTCTCAGGCCCCTTTTCGAGCTGTGTGTAGACCCTGCGGGTTTTTCCGGATCATGCACGGGGGTGTCAGTGCCCCTTCGTGTTGTGCCTTCACCCACAGGGTTGCCTTCGAAGACGTGTCTGGGCATCGGGTTCTTATCAAGAGCGGACCGGAAAATCGGAGTCGTTCGGCACGTGGCACCTCACACGTGGCTAGTCTCGAATTTCCTCCTGAGACCGGCCTCATCCTGAGGTGCGCCAGGAAGGCCGGGAACCCCTTCCAGACAAAGCATGGGAATCGACTCTCCTGTCGCGATCAGGAGGGGAGAAGGGGCTCAGATGAAGTGGTGCCGGGACCTTCGGTGTTCCCCTCGAGGGAACCCAGCGTGTCAGGGAACTTTTGCGGTCTCATCAAGGGTGTCAAGTACCGTTTCGCCCTTCAGGGCAGAACATGGGACTTCCCTGGAGACACCGGGAACTTCGGTGTTCCCCTGGAGTGAGACCGGTATGTTGGGGAACTTTGGGGTCGCATCAAGGGTGCCAAGTAGCATTTTGAACTTTAAGATGGAACGTGGGACACTTCTTTAGACTCTAGCTGGCAAGGGCCTCATATTGCGATGAAGGGGGAACCACATGGTTTTTAAGACTTGAGGCTGAATTCTCGAATTACGATGGGAAATTCAGACTTCCTCTTGTGTTGACCGTGGGAAGACCAATCTTACATTCAAATTGTGAGGGAGAGATGGAGGTTGCTCTCGAGTCACTGTAGGGCAAAATAGACCTCATCTAGGCTTGTGTCTAGGACATAATGTTCCACTCCAGGGGTGACATGCATCTCGGGGTTGCATTCCAAACTCCCCGGGGAGTCAGGCCTCGTCTCCAGGGAAGCAAAGGACTCCGCTCTCCTCTCGAGTCGCACCGGGTATTTCTTGGACCCAACTGAGTGGCCTAAAGGGAGTCAATCCTCCTGTGAAGTTTGGAGAGAGGACCAGGAATTGCTCTCCAGGTCAGGCAGGAAAAGAATGCCCCCATCTCTCCTTGACGGGGGCATCTTGTGGTTTTTCTCGAACTGCGGCGCCAGTGTGGGTTTTCTCACGAGGTACGATGGGGTACTCAGGGAGCCTCTTGTGTGGTACTAGGGAAGTCAGTTTTCCTGCTTGTGGCGAGGGGAGCGCGTCCTTGCTCTGGAGTCATGGTAGGGGAATCGGGCATCAAGAGACATTGAAAAAGGACTCTCCAAGTCTTGGGTTACTTCAGGAAACTCTGGGTTCCCTCGACTTGTGCCAGTGACCTCAGGTAGCTTCTCAGGGAGCCTCTGAGAATTCAGGGATACTGTGGTGTTGGGAGGGGCCTCTCGGGACACCACTGAGTTTGGTTCAATGGAAGAGGGCCTCTTCTCTAGTTGAGGCAGGAACCTCAGGGTTCCTCTCCATTTCAGACTCCGATCGCAGGATTCCTGCAGAGTTGGGACAGGAGAGTCAGGCCTCATATTCTGTGGAGAAATGAAACTTAGCGTGCCTCTCGAGTTGTTCACGAGGTAACAGGTCACTTGTCGAGCTGTATGTGGAACCTGCAGAATTTTCCAAAAGATGCACGGGTGTTCAGGGTCCCTCCTTGTTGTGCCTTCATCCTAGGGGATGCATTCCAAGAAGTGTACGGGCATCGGGTTCTTATTAATAGCTGACCGGGAAATGGGGTCTTTCCGCATGTGGCACCACCCACGAGGCTACATCTCCAATTTCCTCGTGAGACAGGCCTCATCCTGATGTGCGCTGGGAAGATCGGTAACCCCTTCCACACAAAGCAGGAGAAAAGACACTCCTGTTGCAATCAGGAGGGGAGAAGGGGCTCAAATGAGGTGGTGCGGGGAACATGGGTGTTACCCTCGAGTGAGGCCTGTAAGTTGGGGAACTTTGGGGGTGCCATCATGGGTGCCAAGTACCGTTTTGCACTTCAGTAGGAACGTGGGACTTCTTTTGAGACGCTGTGGCGGGCAAGGGCCTCATGCTGCGAAGACGATGGAACCACGTGGTTTTTCTCGAGTTGCGGCGGGATTCTCGAGTTACGACGGGGATCTCAGCCTTCCCCTTTGGTTGGCCCTGGGAAGCCCAATCTTCCCCTCGGGTTGCGAGGGAAAGCTGGAGGTTGCACTTGAGTCACTGCAGGGCTGAAGAGACCTCACCTAGGCGTGTGTCCGGGACCTAATATTCCTCTCCAGGGAAGGCAGGGATCTCGGGGTTGCCCTCCAGGCTCCCCCGGGGAGTCAGGCCTCGTCTCGAGGGGAAGCCAAGGACTCCGCTCTCCTCCCGAGTCGCGACGCGGGTCTCCTGGAGCCCCCTGAGCGGCCTCAAGGGAGTCCAGCCTCCTCTTCCGTTTGGAGAGAGGACCCGGGATTGCTCTCCAGGCCATGCAGGAAAAGAAGGCCCTCAGCTCGCGACGTCGGGGGCGTCTCCGGGGTTTCCTCGAGCTGCGGCGCCCATGGGGGTTTTCTCCCGAGGCACGACGAGGATCTCAGGGAGCCTCTCGTGCGGCGCCAGGGAAGTCAGGTCTCCATGAGCGCGGCGAGGGGGAGCGCATCCTGGCTCTCGAGTCACGGGAGGGGCCTAGGGCCTCGAGACGCGTTGAAGAAGGACTCTCGAGGTCTTTCTCGGGGGGCGGCGGGAAACCCTCGTTTCCCTCGCCTTCTGCCGGGGACCTTAGGGAACCTCCCAGGGTGCCTCTGAGAGGCGAGGGATCCTGTGGAGGTGGCGGGGCCCCTCGGGACTCCGCTGGGTCTGGCGCAACGGAAGAGGGCCTCACCTCGAGGGGAGGCAGGAACCTCAGGCTTCCTCTCCGTTTCGGACTCCGCCCGCAGGGTCCCTGCAGAGTTGGGACAGGAGAGTCAGGCCTCGTCTTGTCTGAGGAAGGGAACCCCGCTGGCCTCTCGAGTTGCTCAGGGGGTCTCAGGCCCCTCCTCGAGCTGTGTGGGGAACCCGCGGGTCTTTGCGGACGATGCACGGGGGTGGCAGTGCCCCTTCGTGTTGTGCCTTCACCCACAGGGTTGCCTTCGAAGAGGGGTCCGGGCCTCGGGTCCTTCTCAAGAGCGGACCGGGGACTCGGGGGCGTTCGGCATGTGTCCCCACCCACGTGGCTCGTCTCGAATTTCCTCGTGAGACCGGCCTCATCCTGAGGTGCGCCGCGAAGGCCGGGAAGCCCTTCCAGACCACGCAGGGGAATCGCCTCTCCTGTCGCGATCAGAAGGGGAGAAGGGGCTCAGAGGAAGCGGAGCCGGGACCCTCGGTGTTCCCCTCGGGGGACCCCGGCGTGTCGGGGGACTTTTGGGGGTCGCAGGAAGACTGTCAGGGACCGTTTCGCCCTTCAGGGCGGAACAGGGGACTTCCCTTGAGACGCCGTCACGGGCAAGGGCCTCATCTTGCCAAGAGGTGGGAACCACGTGGTTTTTCTCGAGTTGCGGCGGCATTCTCGAGTTACGACGGGGATCTCAGACTTCCTCTTGGGTTGGCCCTGGGAAGCCCAATCTTCCCCTCGGGTTGCGAGGGAAAGCTGGGGGTTGCGCTCGAGTCACTGCAGGGCCGAAGAGACCTCACCTAGGCGTGTGTCCAGGACCTAATATTCCTCTCCAGGGAAGGCAGGGATCTCGGGGTTGCATTCCAGGCTCCCCCGGGGAGTCAGGCCTCGTCTCGAGGGGAAGCCAAGGACTCCGCTCTCCTCTCGAGACGCGACGCGGATCTCTTGGAGCACACTGAATTGCCTCAAGGGAGTTCAGCCTCCTCTTCCGTTTGGAGAGAGGACCCGGGATTGCTCTCCAGGCCATGCAGGAAAAGAAGGACCTCAGCTCGCGAGGACGGGGGCGTCTCAGGGGTTTCCTCAAGCCGCGGCGCCCGTGGGGGTTTTCGCCCGAGGCACGACGAGGATCTCATGTAGCCTCTCTTGCGGCGCCAGGGAAGTCAGGTCTCCATGCGCGTGGCGAGGGGGAGCGCGTCCTGGCTCTCGAGTCACGGGAGGGGACTAGGGCCTCGAGACGCGTTGAAGAAGGACTCTCGAGGTCTTTCTCTGGGGGCGGCGGGAAAACCTCGTTTCCCTCACCTTCTGCCGGGGACCTCAGGGAACTTCCCAGGGTGCCTCTGAGAGGGGAGGGATCCTGTGGAGTTTGCGGGGCCCCTCGGGACTCCGCTGGGAATGGCGCAATGGAAGAGGGCCTCACCTCGAGGGGAGGCAGGAACCTCATGCTTCCTCTCCGTTTCGGACTCAGACCGCAGGGTCACTGCAGAGTTGGGACAGGAGAGTCAGGCTACGTCTTTTCTGAGGAATGGAAATCCGCTTGCCTCTCGAGTTGTTCATGGGGTTTCAGGCCCCTTGTCAAACTGTGTGTGGAATCTGCAGGTTTTTCCAGACGATGCACGGGGGTGTCAGTGACCCTTCGTTTTTGTCTTCATCCACAGGGTTGCCTTCGAAAAGCTGTCCGGGCATCGAGTTCTTATGAAGAGCGGACCGGGAAATCGGGGTCGTTCAGTATTTGGCACCACCCACGTGGCTAGTCTCGAATTTCCTTATGAAACCGGCCTCATCCTGAGTTGTGCCGCGAAGGTCATGAAACCCTTCCAGACAAAGCAGAGGAATCGACCCTCCTGTGGCGATCAGGAGGGGAGAAATGGCTCAGATGATGTGCTGCTGGGAACCTCGGTGTTTCCCTCAAGTGAGACAGGTATGTCGGGTAACTTTTGGGGTCGCATAAACCGTTCCAAGTACCGTTTCGCTCTTCAAATTGGAACGTGGGACTTCTCTTGGGGTGCTCCAGCGGGCAAGTGCCTCATCTTGGAATGACTGGGGAACCACTTGGTTTTTCTCGAGTTGCGGTGGGATATTTGAGTTACCACAGCGAATTCATGCTTCCTCTTGTGTTGGCGCACAAAAGTCTTATCTTCCATTCGAGATTCGAGGAAGAGCTGGAGGTGCGCTCTAGTCACTGAAGGCAAAAGAGACCCCACCAAGGCTTGTGTGCAGGACCTAATGTTCATGTCAAGGGGCGACAGGAATCTCGGGGTTGCATTCCATACTCGCCTTGGAGTCAGGCCTCGTCTCGAGGGGAAGCAAAGGACTCTGCTCTCCTCTCGAGTCGGACGGGTATGTCTTGGAGCCCACTGAGTGGCTTAAAGGGAGTCAAACCTCCTCTGGTGTTTGGAGGGAGGACACGGGATTGCTCTCCAGGCAATGCAGGAAATGAAGGCCCTCATCTCCCGATGACTGGGGCGTCTCGTAGGTTTTCTCGAGCTGTGGCCCTACTGTGGGGTTTCTCACGAAGTAAGACTGGGAGCTCAGGGAGCCTCTCACGTGGTGCCAGGGCAGTCAGGTCTCTATGCACGTGGTGAGAGGGAGCCCGTCATTGTTCTCGAGTCATGGTAGGGGAATTGGGCCTGAAGACGTGTTAAAGAAGGACTCTCGAGGTCTTTCTTGGGTTGCAGCAGGAAACCCTGGCTTCCATCAACTTGTGCCAGTGACATCAGGAAGCTTCTCAGCGTGCCTCTGAGAAGTCAGGGTCACTGTGGAGTTGGGAGGGGCCTCTCGGAACTCCCCTGGGCTTGGTGCAATGGAAGAGGGCCTCATGACAAGTTGAGGCAGGAACCACAGGGTTCCTCTCCTGGCATCGAATGCGCCGGATCTGTCTCGGATCGCAGAGTCCCTGCAGAGTTGGGACAGGAGAGTCAGGCCTCGTCTTGTGTGGAGGAATGGAACTCTGCTTGACTCTCGCGTTGTTCATGGGGTGACAGGCCACTTGTCGATTTGTATGTGGAACTTGCGGGTTTTTCTGGACGATGCACCAGGGTGTCACTGCCCCTTCATGTTGTGCCTTCATCCACAGGATTGCCTTCGAGTTGGGTTCTGCCATCGGGTTCTTATCAAGAGCGGACCAGGGAATCGGGGTCTTTTGGCATGTCGCACCACCCACGAGGCTATGTCTCGAATTTCCTCGTGAGACTGTCCTCATCTTGATGTGCGCCAGGAAGGTCGGGAACGCCTTCCAGACAAAGCAGGGGAATCGAACCTCCTGTCGCGATCAAGAGGGGAGAAGAGTCTCAGATGAAGTGGTGTCAGGAACCTCGGTGTTCTCCTCAAGTGAGACTGGTACGTCGGGGAACTTTTGGTGTCGCATCAAGGGTTCCAAGTAACTTTTCGCTCTTCAATACGGAACGTGGGACTTCTCTTGAGACGCTGTAGCGGGCAAGGGCCTCATCTTTCGATGACGGGGGAACCACGTGGTTTTTCTTGAGTTGCGGCGGGATTCTCAAGTTACGACGGGGAATTCAGGCTTCCTCTTCAACTGGCCCAGGAAAGTCCAGTTTTCATTCGAATTGCGAGTTAGAACTGGGGATTGCTCTCGAGACTGCAGGGCCAAATAGACCTCATCTAGGCTTGTGTCTAGCACTTAATGTTCGTCCCTAGGGGCGACAGGGATCTGGGGGTTGCAAACCAGACTCACCCGGGGAATCAGGCCTCGTCTCGAGGGAAGCAAAGAACTCCGCTGTCCATTTGAGTCGCGATGGGTATCTCTTGGAGCCCACTGTGTGCCCTAAAGGGAGTCAAGCCTCCTGTGCTGTTTGGATAGAGGACTCGGGATTCCTCTCCAGGCCATGCAGGAAAAGAAGGCCCTCATCTCGCGATGATGGCGGCGTCTCGTGGGTTTTCTAGACTGCCGCGCTAGTGCCGGGTTTCTGACGAGGTACGAGAGGGAGCTCAGGGAACCTCTCGTGTGGCGCCAGGGAAGTCAGGTCCCCATGAGATGGCTAGGGGGAGCTCGTCATTGCTCTCGAGTTATGGTAGGGTAATCGGGCCTCAAGACGGGTTGAAGAAGGACTCTCGAGGTCTTTCTCGGGTCACTGCATAAAACCCAGGGTTCCCTTGACTTGTGCCTGCGACCTCAGGGAGCTTCTCAGAGTGCCTCTGAGAAGTCAGGGATACTGTGCAGTTTGGAGGGGCCTCTCGAGACTCCTCTGCATTTGGTGGAATGTAAGAGGGACTCATCTCGAGTTGAAGCAGGAACCTCAGTGTTCCTCTCCATTTCTGACTCAGATCGCAAGGTCCCTGCATGTTGGTACAGGAGAGTCAGGCCTCGTCTTTTCTGGAGGATGGGACTCCTCTTGCCTCTCGAGTTGTTCTCGAGGTGACAGGCCACTTGCCGAGCTGTGTGTGTAACCTGCCCATTTTTCCGGATGATGCACAGGTGTGTTAGTGCCCCTTCGTGTTGTACCTTCATACTCAAGGCTGCCTTCCAAGAGGTGTCCGAGCATCGGATTCTTATCAAGAGCGGACCGGGAAATTGGAGTCTTTCGGCCAGTGGCACCACCCACAAAGCTACGTATCAAATTTCCCCATGAGACCGGCCTCATCCTGAGTTGTGCAGGGAAGGTCGGGCCCCCTTGCAGACAAAGCAGGGGAATCGACCCACCGGTCACGATCAGGAGGGGAGAAGGGGCTTAAATGAAAGTGGTGCCGGGAACCTCGGTGTTCCCCTTGAGTGAGACCGGCGTGTTGGGGGACTTTTGGGGTCGCATCAAGGGTGCCAAGTACCGTTTCGCATTTCAAGACGGAACCTGGGACATCTTTTGAAACGCTGTAGCGGGCAAGGGCCTCATCTTGCCATGACGGGAGAACCACGTGGTTTTGCTCGAGTTGCGTCGGGATTCTCGAGTCATGACCGGGAATTTAGGCTTCCTCTTGTTGGCCTTGAAATCCAATCTTCCATTCAGGTTGCGAGGGGGAGTTGGGGATTGCGCTAGAGTCACTGCAGGGCAAAAGAGACCTAATCTAGGCTTGTGTCCAGGATCTAACGTTGCTCTCCAGGGGCGACAGGGATCTCGGGTTTGCATTCCAGACTCATCCGGGGAGTCGGTTCTCACCTCGAGGGTAAACAAAGAATTCTGCTCTCGTCTCGAGTCGCGATGGGTATCTCTTGGAGCCCACTGTGTGTACTAAAGGGAGTCAAGCCTCCTGTGGAGTTTGGAGAGAGGACTCGGGATTGAACTCCAGGCCACGCAGGAAAATAAGGCCCTCATCTCGAGATGACGGTGGCATCTCGTGGGTTTTCTCGAGCTGCGGCGCCAGTGTGGGGTGTCTCATGAAGTACCACGGGGATCTTAGGGAGCCTCTTGTGTGGCGCCAGGAAAATCCAGTATTCCATTCGAGTTGCAAGTTAGAACTGGGGATTGCTCTCCAGTCACTGCAGGGCAAAATAGACATCATCTACGCTTGTGTCCAGGACCTAGTATTCCACTACTGGGCCGACAGGGATCTCAGGGTTGCATTCTCGACTCACCCGGAGAGTCAGGCCTCGTCTTGAGGGGAAAAAAAGGACTCCGCTCTCCTGACGAGTCACGACGGGTATCTCTTGGAGCCCACTGCGTGGCGTAAAGGGAGTGAAGCCTCCTAAGGAGTTTGGAGAGATGACTCGGGATTGTTTTCCTGGCCATGCAGGAAAAAAGGCCCTCATCTCGCGATGACGGGGGCGTCTCGTGGGTTTTCTCCAGCTGTGGCGCCAGTATCAGATTTCTCACGAGGTATGACGGGGAGCTCAGAGAGCCTCTCGTGTGGTGCTAGGGACGTCAGGTCTCCGTGCGTGTGGTGAAGGGGAGTGCGTGATTGCTCTCGAGTCATAGTAGGCGAATCGGGCCTCAAGACACATTGAAGAAGGACTCTCGAGGTCTTTCTCGGGTTGAGGCAGGGAACCCTGGGTTCCCTCGACTTGTGTCGGTGACCTCAGGCAACTTATCAGGGTGCCTCTGAGAAGTCAGGGACACTGTGGATTTGGGAGGGGCCTTTCGTTACTCAACTGGGTTTGGTGAAATCGAAGAGGGCCTATCTCGAATGGAGGCAGGAACCTCAGGGGTCCTCTCCATTTCTGACTCGGGTCGCAGGCTACCTGCAGAGTATGGACAAGAGAGTCACGCCTGGTCTTCTGTGGAGGAATGGATCTCCGCTTGCCTTTCGAGTTGTTCACGGAGTGACAGGCCACTTGTTGAGCTGTGTTTGGAACCTGCGGGTTTTTCCGGACGATGCACGGGGGTGTCAGTGCCCCTTCGTGTTGTGCCTTCATCCACAGGGTTGCCTTCAAAGAGGTGTCTGGGCATCGGGTTCTTTTCAAGAGCGTACCAGAAAATTGGGGTCTTTCAGCATGTGGTACCACCCACGAGGCTATGTCTCGAATTTCCTCGGGAGACCGGCCTCATCCTGAGGTGCGCCGGGAAGGTTGGGAACCCCTTGCAGACAAAGCAGGGGAATTGACCCACCGGTCGCGATCAGAAGGGGAGAAGGGGCTCAGATGAAGTGGTGCCGGGAACCTCGGTGGTCCCCTCGTGTGAGACCGGTATGTCACGGCACTTTTGAGGTCGCATCAAGGGTGCCAAGTACAGTTTCGCACTTCAAGACGGAACGTGGGAATTCTCTGGAGATGCTGTAGCGGGCAAGGGCCTCATATTGCGATGACGAGGGAAACACGTGGTTTTTCTCGAGTTGAGGCGGGATTCTCGAGTTACGACGGGGAATTCAGGCTTCCTCTTGTGTTGGCCCAGGAAGTCCAATCTTCCATTCAACTTGTCAGAGAGAGCTGGGGGTTGCTCTCGAGTCACTTCAAGGCAAAGAGTCCTCATCTAGACTTGGGTCCAGGACGTAATGTTCCTCTCCAGGGGCGACAGGGATATCGGGGTCGCATTCCAGTCTCACCCGGTGGGTTATGCCTCGTCTCGAGTGGAAGCAAAGGACTCCACTATCCTCTCGAGTCGCGACACATAACTCTTGGAGCCATATGAGTGGCCTAAAGGGATTCAAGCGTCCTGTGTAGCTTGGACAGAAGGTTCACGCTTGATCTGCATACCATGCAGTTAAAGATGGCCCTCCTCTCGTGATGACGGGGGCGTCTCATGGGTTTTCTAGAGCTGCGGCACCAGTGTGGGGTTTCTCACGATATATGATAGGGAGCTCAGGGAGCCTCTCGTGCGGCGCCAGAGAAGTCAGGCCTCCATGCGTGTGGCCAGGCAGATCGCGTCATTGCTCTCGAGTCATGGGAGGGACTAGGACCTCAAGATGCATTTAAGAAGGACTCTCCAGGTTTTTCTTGGGTTGGGGCGGGAAACACTCGCTTCCCTCGACCTCTACCGGGGACCTTAGGGAACTTTCCAGGTGGCTCTGAGTGGTGAGGGATACTGAGGAGTTAGAGGGGTCTCTCGGGACTCCGCTAGGTTTGACGAAATGAAAGAGGGCCTCATCTTGATTGGAGGCAGGAACCTCAGGGTTCCTTTCCATTTCTGACTCCGATCGCAGGGTCCCTGAAGAGTTGGGACAGGAGAGTAAGGCCTCGTCTTGTGTGAAGGAATGCAACTTCACTTGACTCGAGTTGTTCACGAGGTGACAGTCCACATTTGGAGCTGTGAGTGGAATCTGCGGGTTTTTCCAGACGATGCATGGGGATGTCAGTGTCCCTTCGTGTTGTGCCTTCATCCACAGGGTTGCCTTCGAAGAGATGTCCGGGCGTCAGGTTCTTATCTAGAGTGAACCGGGAATTCGGGATCTTTCAGCATATGGCACCAACCATGAGGCTACTTTTCGAATTTCCTCATGAGACCGGCCTCATCCGGAGGTTCGCGGGGAACGTCAGGAACCCCTTGCAGACAAAACATGGGAATCGACCCTTCTGTCGCGATCAGGAGGGGTGAAGGGGCTCACAGGAAGTGGTGCCGTGAACTTTGGTGTTGCCCTCGAGTGAGACCGGTATGTCAGGGAACTTTGGGGGTCGCATCAAGGGTGCCAAGTACCGTTTTGTACTTCAGGATGGAACGTGGGACTTCCCTTGATACGCTGTAGCGGCCAAGGGCCTCATCTTGCGATGACGGGGGAGCCACGTGGTTTTTCTCGAGTTGCGGCGGGATTCTCGAGTTACGACGGGGATTTCAGGCTTCCTCTTGTGTTGGGCCAGGGAAGTCCAATCATCCATTCGAGTTGCGAGGGAGAGCTGGGGGTTGCGCTCGAGTCACTGCAGGGCAAAGGAGACCTCATCTAGGCTTGTGTCCAGGACCTAATGTTCCTCTCCAAGGGCCACAGTGATCTCAGGTTTGCATTCCAGACTCACCCAGGGAGTCAGGCCTCGTGTCGAAGGGAAGCAAAGGACTCCGCTCTCCTTTCGAGTCGCGACGGGCACCTCTTGGAACCCACTTTGTGGCCTAAAAGGAGTCAAGCATCCTGTGAAGTTTGGAGAGAGGACTTGGGACTGCTCTCCAGGCCATGCAGGAAAAGATGGCCCTCATCTCGCGATGACGGAGGGGTCTTGTGGGTTTTCTCGAGCTGCGGCGCCAGTGTGGGGTTTCACACGAGGTACGACAGGGAGCTCAGGGAGCCTCTCGTGTGGCGCCAGGGAAGTCAGGTCTCCTTGTGCGTGGCGAGGGGGAGCGGGTTATTGCTCTCGAGCCATGGTAGGGGAATCTGACCACAAGACGCATTGAAGAAGGACTCTCGAGGTCTTTCTTTGGTTGTGGCAGGAAACCCTTATTTCCCTCGACGTTTGCCGGTGGCCTCAAGGAGCTTCTCAGAATGCCTATGAGAAGTCAGGGATACTGTGGAGATGGGAGGGGCCTCTCGGGACTCCACTGGGTTTGTTTTAATGGAAGAGGGCCTCATCTTGGGTTGAGGCAGGAACCTCAGGTTTCCTCTCCATTTCTGACTCAGATCGAAGCGTGCCTGCAGAGTTGGGATTGGATACTCAGGCCTCGTCTTGTCTGAGGAAGGGAATTCCGCTTTCCTCTCTTATTGTTTAAGGGGTGACAGGCCAGTTGTGGAGCTGTATGTGGATCCTGCGGGATTTTCCGGACGATGAACAGGGTTGCCAGTGCCCCCTTGTGTAGTGCCTTCATCCACAGGGTTGCCTTAGAAGAGGTGTCCGGGCATCGGGTTCTTATCAAGAGCAAGACCGAGAAATCGGGGTCTTTCGGCACGTGGCACCAACATGAGGCTACATCTCGAATTTCTTCGTGAGACTGGCCTCATCCTGAGGTGCGCCATGAATGTTGTGAACCCCTTCTAGACAAAGCAGGGGAATCGACCTTCCTGCCGTGATCAGGAGGGGAGAAGGGGCTCAAATGAAGTGGTGCCAGGAACTTTGGTGTTCCCTTGGAGTGAGACCGGTATATTGGGGAACTTTTGGGGTCGCATCAAGGGTGCCAAGTAGCATTTCGAACTTTATGACGAAACATGGGACTTCTCTTGAGACTCTGTAGCGGGCAAAGGCCTCATATTGCGATGAATGGGGAACCACGTGGTTTTTAAGAGTTGCGGCGGGATTCTCGAGTTACAACGGGAAATTCAGACTTTCTCTTGTGTTGGCCCAGTGAAGACTAATCTTCCATTCGAATTGTGAGGAAGAGATGGGTGTTGCTCTCGAGTCACTGTAGGGCAAAATAGACCTCATCTAGGCTTTTGTCCAGGACATAATGTTCCTCTCCAGGGGCAACAGGGATCTCGGGGTTGCATTCCAGACTCACCCGAGGTAAGGCCTCATCTCGAGGGGAAACAAAGTACTCTGCTCTCCTCTCAAGTCGCGACAGGTATCTCTTGGAGCCCATTGAGTGGCCTAAAGGGAGTAAAGCCTCCTGTGAAGTTTGGAGAAAGGACCAGGGATTGCTCTCCAGGTCAGGCAGGAAAAGAAGTCCCCAATCTTGCGATGACAGTGGCGTCTCGTGGGTTTTCCCGAGCTGCGGCACCAGTGTGGGGTTTCTCACGAGGTATGACGGGGAGCTCAGGGAGCCTCTCATGTGGCGCCAGGGAAGTCTTGTGTCCATGCGCATGGCGAGGGGGAGCGTGTCATTGCTCTCGAGTCATGGTAGGGGAATCCGGCCTCAAGACGCGTTGAAGACGGACTCTTGAGGTCTTTCTCGGGTTGCGGCAGGACACCCTGTGTTCCCTCGACTTGTGCCGGTGACCTCAGGGAGTTTCTCAGGGTGCCTCTGAGAAGACACTGATAGTGTGGTGTTGGGAGGGGCCTCTCGGGACTCCACTGCGTTTGGTGCAATGGAAGATTGCTGGGAGCCAGCGAGAGACATTCCACTCGTGACAAATGTCATGAGGAAAGAGTCTCGGCATACGCAAAGGCGGGATCGAGCCTCCGGGAGTTCCCCCGTATATTCTTCAGCATCTACCCCCAAAAACCAAAGTCTGCCTTCTTTATTGCTTTGTTCTCTCACCTCTGACATTACTGGGGATGTCTCCCACCACCATCTCACTCTCTCTGTCAAAGAGCTAACTTACAGCTCCAACTAATAATGTTCCTGTGCAATTAGTAGTGTTTAAATCCAAACCCCTCAGATGGTTTTCTAACTCGCCTGACAAGTTTACCCGGTCTCCTACAGCTATGCATACGATTGTGTACAGTCTCCCAGCCTCGAGACGCACGGGAAGTTTAAGATATTCAAATAGCTTAGAGCCTCTCAGAGAGTTAGAAACTGTCAGAATAAAACTAGTAAAAGATTTCATTGATGAACCAATGCTTTTTGCCAAGTTTCCGCATCCCCTGAATTGTATCCTTGAATGTGTGTTAATTAATATAGTTGGTATGTAGAAAAAATAAGTAGTGGCCTTGATGTTGGTAACTTTAGACCCTTAAGGTAATAAATTCTTTTCTTTGTTGTAAACCCATTACACATCCGCCCTATAGGAATGCAATTTTATCTTCGAAAGATGGCGCCAAACCTTAAACAATTACTCTTAGAGAAAATAACTCTTATGGTTGATAAGTCTTTGTCAAGAGTCATAAAATGTTAATAGGTCTTCTGGCCAGAAGATGATGTAAATCATCTAAACCATTTTTATACGATAAATCTGCAGAAAAGAAACCCTGGTTTTTGATAAGGATTAAAGACTGCTGACTTTGCATCCCCTATTATCCTCTATGTGTAACTTAGGGTATTAAAACCTGTGTTGAAAATAAAGCTACGGGCCTTGCTCGCCAACGCTTGGTCTCCCCATGTCATTATTCCCCTCAATTTTCAGATGAGAGTCCATCTGGAGCGCGGATATCCTCTGCGACCATTTATTTGCCTGGGCTTCGAAGACCCACTCGATAAGGTGTCTAAGGTGGGGCACCTTCCTCTATTCTAGAGGGCACTTGCAGCCTCCGTGGTCAGAGCTAACCTGGTGTCACGGGTTATATTGATTTTCCGCGTAAACCAAGCTACTCAGCTGCTTTTCTCCACTGAATTTTCCTACTGAGCTATCCTCATTCTATTACTCTTTATATCTTTGATGAATAAATAAATAAATACATAGGTCGCCTACTCCATCTTCCCTTCGAATACCCTGGATCAGCTGGGGCTGGACCTCTGCAGGTGGCGCCCGAGACAGGCATTTCGAAGGTAAATCCCCAACCCCATTCCCCCGGTGTTCAGTTTTGGGGACAGATAGGATCCCACTTAGGGGGCTGCAGATCCCCCTGTAGAATAGACAGGGCGAGAGGAGTGGGAAGTGTTGAAGAGTTAGAGAGAAAAAACGGTTTCTAAAAAGGCTGACAAAAAAGGCCTAATCTTTAGATAGCTAAAAGCAAAATCTTTTACTATCCTTAAGTTTCTGACATGGGCAACACTGAATCAAATGAAAGACAGCTCTTTATAGGAGTAATTTTACAGTTATTAAGTAAAAGAAGAATCAAGGTTAAAACATCTTCCATTCAATCATTTTTTACATTTGTACAAGACCACTGCCCTTGGTTTCTACAACAAGGCACTGTTAACCTAGGTATCTTGAAAAAACTAGGAAGACAGCTAAGAGCTTATTGTGCTCAGCAAGGTTTGGAAAAAATCCCTACTTACACCTTTCCTCTGTGGAATATGACTAGAGATGTTTTAGATCCAGCTCATGAATTTGAAAAGGTACCTGTTAAAGAGGAAAGTAAAGTTGGAAAAGTACCTGTTAAACAAAAAAGCAAATCTGAAAAGGTACCTGTTATAAAGAAAAGTGAAAATGAAGAGGCTATACCTAGCTATCGACAGCTAAATGAATGGCTAGCCGCTATGACTGCCAATGAGCATGTAAAAGATAGGGATGAAAAGAAAGATCAGCTCTCCCCTCAATTTGAAAAAGGTTTAGAGGAAACAGCAGCTCCATGCCATTCTGATGAGGATTGTTTTTTTTTTTAGCTAAAGATGCTCCTAAAAGTTTAAGAAAACATCCCTAATCAGACCATCCGCTCCTAGGAGGTTGAGGGAAACATCCCCGATCAGACAGTTCGTAAGATTTAGTTACCAAACAGTTAAAGGATCTCCGGAACAGAAGAGGAAAACTTCGGGACGCTCCCATCCCCCTATGCCTCCTCCTCCATGTCAGGGTAAAGGGCCACCGCTAGGAGTTTCCCGGAGAAGGATTTTCTCTAGTCCCAAGGATGAACTTGATCCTCACCTTGAGGCTTCTTTTCTAGTCCCCTCTGCAGTTTAGCCAGGGTAAAGAGGTTACAAAATAAATAAAAATATTCTCTAAAATTAAAAAAAAAAATTAAAAATGGATTTCTCTGCATCAAAGAATAGACAAATATTTATTGACTGTGGAATATGATTAGAAATGTCCTGGACCTCCATCACGAGGCTGTTAAATAGCCTATGGGGGAGGCTATAGAGGTGGATGGTGGTGAGTCTCCATTTACTGCACAGATCATATTTTCTGCCATTGAAAAAAAAAAAAAAGGAGGGAGAAAGTGGTCTACCTCCCGAGGAAGGAGAGGGCTTACAGGACGCTGCGGCCGAGAGCCCTGGCGAGCTCCCTCCCCCTCTGCGCAAACGTTTAAAAAACTTATCCACCACTTTCTGATTTAAGGAGACCGCCACCGCCTTCGATTGTGCCTCCCAGGCCCCAGGAGTTCCCCACTTTGCCCCAAATGCCTCCCAAAGTGTTGCCTAAGACTGAGGAAGATAAAAAGTTTTTTAAACAAAGGAGCTTTTAGTACACAATATTCAGAGCGTGCTCCTTGGAGAAAACTCCCTCAGGGGGGTCTCACCCAGGCTAGGAGAAAAGCGAAAAGGCAAGGAGATTTAATAACAATATTAACCCCTGATGTGCCGCTTACTCCAATTCCAACTGGAGTGGCTGGCCCCCTATCTGAGGACATTGTATGATTTGTCCTGGGGCGTAGCTCGCTTTCTTTTAAAAAAAAAATTAAACAAAAAAAAAAAAAAAGAAAGAAAAGAAATTTCGCTGGTGCATGGTGTAGTAGATTCTGATGATATTGAGAAATTAAAGTCTTGATCTCACTGCCTATCAAAACTGTACAAATTAATAAAGGTCAAAGAGTAACACAGCTTTTACTTTTACCTTACTATCAGACAAGGAAAAACTTGACTTCTCAAGCTAAGAGCCACAAAACATTTGGATCTAGTGATCTAGCCTTTTGGGTGCAGGAAATTACAGTTCCAAGGCCTTTAAAAGATCTTTTACTTCAAGAGAATAAAACGCCAGGGCTATTAGACACAGGAACAGACGTCTCTTAACATTGCTGGGAAAGACTGGCCCAGCTCCTGGCCAACACATAATACTGAAAATGAGTTGGTGGGATTAGAGAAAGTGGTATGTGGGGTGGAGATGCTGTACAGGTGGTACACTTAACAATACATTATATATTTTTATAAATACATAATATAAATATATTTGCCTAATTACAGTTTGCCTAATTAGGTATGGGTATAAATAAAATATAATAAAGGTATACCTAATTCTATTTATAGATCTATACTTAATTAATTTGTATATAAATTAATATGTATACTATATACACACACATATATATATACTGTATAATTAAATATATATGGCAGAATATAATGTGTGTGTGGCTGATATTAATTGGTATGGATTGATGTGCTGTGATGATATATGTTCTATATACTGTATAATTATAAATGTGTGACATGTATTATTACAGTATATTGGTTTGTGTTGGTTGGTATTAGCTGTGTATGTGTTGTATTGCTGTAATATATATTAATTAATATATTAATTATAAAGATTAATTCAAGTATATTGATTTATATATATTATATGTCAATAACTTTATACTTGTTGCCATATATAAATACATATATAAATGCATTTTGCATTTAGGTATATCTGTATACCTGTATACCAAAATGAGATAAGGAGGTTATACATTTATTACTTTAATTTATACAGAGACCTAAACTAAACATTAGACCTAAATTAACATATCCATAGGGAAACAGCTAGACAAATAGTGAAGTTATGTTCCAATTGTAATTAATCACTTAAACGTAAACACACAGGGGCAGACTACAATGATGAGACACTAGATGCCTGAATTACAGGCTACGACTTGGCCCCTGGTCAAGTAAAAAGGCCTCCTTACGGGAGAGTGAAAAAGCCAGATGTGTTGCTAACTTGTGGGAGAGGGTATGCTTGTATATTTCTACAGAATGCAGATTCTCCGGTTTGGATCTCAGATAAATTCGTCATGTCACATTCCCCAAAGACCAGGTTCGCGGCGTGCGCACTCACTTGCTCCCCCTCCCCCAGCCAGCTCTCGCCTCCATGCCACCAGCAGCGCCTCGCACCCTCCTCGCTGCACCCCGTGACCTAGAGCAAAGAAGTCTGTGCAGCGAGTGAGGGCCAGAGAGGAAAGCGCGCCTGCGGAGTGCCATCCAGACCAGCGTGGCCCCACTGGCAAGAGGGGACCGCCTTGAGCCCAAGCGGTGGCGGCTAGCCCTAAACCATGAACCCTGCCCCTCCGCCCGCCATAGGCGCCTTGGCCCACAGCCTGCCGCTCGCGTTCTGCCTCCTGATGCTGGGGACACTGCTCCCCCGGGCCGACGCCTACAGCTGCTCCCTGGTTCATCTTGTTTAAACCCTCAATATAATGTTTGCTCCTTTGTAATGCTACAACATCCACCTTATCTTATGATGTAACCACTTATTGAATTACGGTCTTGCTGTATTACAACAACTACAGGATTTAATGCAAACACGACGGTTTGTGGGCTTAATTATCTTGGGAACAGCAGCTTTGATAAGTGCAATCACTTCTGTTACTGTGGCAGAAATATCATTGACTCAACAAGTACATACTGCTCAATATGTTGATTCTATGTCCAAAAATGTTTCTTTAACATTGGCAACACAGGAAGCTATAGAGAGAAAATTAGAAATGAGGGTAGACGCCCTAGAGGAAGCAGTAATACATATTGGGACTGAATTGCAGGCTTTAAAGGTGAAAATGGCATTGTCTTGTCATGCTGACTATCGGTGGATATGTGGAACACCCCTGAAAGTAAATGAGACAGATTTTGAATGGGAAAAGATTAAAAACCATATTTCAGGTATCTGGAACAGCTCTGACATTGGTTGAGACGTAGGGAAACTTCACTATCAAATAGCAACCATGGAGCACTCCCGATTAGATTTTACTGCTGCTGGAACAGCAAATGATTTCTTCCATACTTTCCCTAACTACATCTCAGGAAAGAATATTCTGTCTAATGTCTTTAGCTATGCTGCGGTGGCTGCTTTAATTCTGCTTCTCATAATCATTCTTCCTTGTATTGTCAGGATTCTTCGGCAGAGTATTCAGAGGTTCGCGACTGAGCTACATCTGGCTGTTTTAAGAAATAAAAAATGGGGAGATGCCGGGAGCCGGCGAGAGACATTCCACTCGTGACAAAGGTCATGAGGAAGGAGGCTGGGCATACACAAAGGCGGGATCGAGCCTCGGGAGTCCTCCCGGATATTCTTGAGCATTTACCCCCCAAAACCAGAGTCTGCCTACTTTATTGCTTTGTGCTCTCACCTCTGACTTTCCTGGGGGCTGTCCCCCACCACCATCTCCCTCTTTCTGTCAAAGAGCTAACTTACAGCTCCAGTTAATAAAGTTCCTGGGCAATTAGGAGTGTTTAAATCCAAACACGTCAGATGGCTCTCTAACTCTCCTGACAAGTTTACCCGGTCTCCTACAGCAAGGCATACAATTGTTTACAGTCTCCGAGCCTCGAGAGGCACGGGAAGCTTAAGATATTCAAATAGCTTAGAGCCTCTCAGAGAGTTAGAAACTGTCAGAATAAAACTAGTAAAAGATTTCATTGATGAACCCATGCTTGTTGCCAAGTTTCCACATCCCCTGAATTGTATCCTTGAATGTGTATTAATTAATATAGTTGGTATGTAGAAGAAATAAGTAGTGGCCTTGGTGTTACTAACTTTAGACCCTTAAGGTAATAAATTCTTTCCTTTGTTGTAAACCCATTACACATCCGCCCTATAGGAATGCAATTTTATCTTCGAAAGATGGGGCCAAACCTTAAAATAATTACTCTTAGAGAAAATAAGTCTTATGGTTGATAAGTCTTTGTCAAGAGTCATAAAATGTTAATAGGCCTTCTGGCTAGAAGATGATGTAAATCACCTAAACCATTTGTATACGATACATTTGCAGGAAAGAAACCCTGGTTTTTGATAAGGATCAAAGGCTGCTGACTTTGCATCCCCATTATCCTCTATGTGTAACTTAGGGTAAAAAAAAACCCTGTTGAAAATAAAGCTACGGGCCTTGATTGCCAACGCTTAGTCTCCTAATGTCATTCTTCCCCTCAATTTTCAGATGAGTGTCCATCTGGAGCGCTGATATCTTCTGCGACCATTTATTTGCCTGGGCTTCGATGACCACTTGAGAAGGTGTCTAAGGTGGGGCACTTTTCGGTATTCGAGAGGGAGCCTGCGGCCTCCGTGGTCAGAGCTAACCTGGTGTCACGGGTTATACTGATTTTCCGCATAAACCAAGCTACTCAGCTTCTTTTCTCCACTAAATTTTCCTACTGAGCTATCCTCATTCTATTACTCTTTATATCTTCGATAAATAAATCAATAGGTCGCCTACTCTGTCTCCCCTTCGAAAACCCTGGACCAGCCGAGGCTGGACCTTGTCAGAAGAGGGCCTCATCTCGATTTGAAGCAGGAACCTCAGGGTTGCTCTCCATTTCTGACTCTGAACACAGAGTCCCTACAGAGTTAGGACAGGAGAGTCAGGCCTCGTCTTGTGTGGAGGAATGGAACTCCGCTGGACTCTCGAGTTGTTCACCGGATAACAGGCCACTTGTCGAGCTGTGTGTGGAACCTGCGGTTTTATCCAGACGATGCATGGGGGTGTCAGTTCCCCTTTGTTTTTTGCCTTCATACACAGGGTTGCCTTCGAAGAGGTATCCAGCCTTCAGGTTCTTATCAAGAGCAGACCAGGAAATCAGGGTCTTTCGGCATGTGGCACCACCCACAAGCCTACGTCTCGAATTTCTTCTTGAGACGGACCTCAACCTGAGGTGCACCAGGAAAGTCGGTAACCCTTTCAGACAAAGCAAGTGAATCGACCCTCTTGTCCCGATCAGGAGGGGAGAAGGGGCTCAGATGAAGTGGTGCCGGGAACCTCGATGTTCCCCTCGAGTAAAACTGGGATATCGGGGAACTTTTGGGGTCGCATCAAAGGTGCTAAGTACCGTTTCAAACTTCAAGACGGAACGTGAGATTTCTCTTGAGACGCTGTAGCTGGCAAGGGCCTCATCTTGTGGTGACGGATTAACCACGTCGTTTTTCTCGAGTTGTGGCGGGATTCTCGAGTTAGGTCAGGAAATTCAGGCTTCCTCTTGTGTTGGCCCAGGGAAGTCCAGTCTTCCATTCGAGTTGCGAGGGAGAGCTAAGGATTGCGCTTGAGTCACTGCAGGGCAAAAGAGACCTATCTAGGCTTGTGTCCAGGACATAATGTTCGTCTCCAGGGGGGACAGGGATCTCGGGGTTGCTTTCCTGATGCACCCGGGGAGTCAGTCCTTGTCTCGAGGGGAAGCAAAGGACTCGGCTCTCCTCTCGAGTTGCGACAGGTATCTCTTGGAGCCCACTGAGTGGCCTAAAGGGAGTCAAGCCTCCTGTGGAGTTTGGAGAGAGGACTCGGGATTGCTCTCCAGGCCATGCTGGAAAAGAAGGCCATCATCTCGCGATGAAGGGGGCATCTCGTGGGTTTTCTCGAGCTGCAGCGCCAGTGTGGGGTTTCTCATGAGGTACTACGGGGAGCTCAAGGAGCCTCTCATGTGGCGCTTGGGAAGTCAGGTCTCTATGCGCATTGCGAGGGGGAGCGCGTCATTGCTCTAGAGTCATGGTAGGTGTATCGGGCCTCAAGAACCGTTAAAGAAGGACTTTCAAGGTGTTTCTTGGGTCACGGCAGTAAACCCTGGGTTCCCTCGACTAGTGCCGGTGGCCTCAGGGAGCTTCTCAGTGTGCCTCTGAGAAGTCAGGGATACCCTGGAGTTGGGAGGGCCCTCTCGGGACTCCACTGGATTTGGTGCAATAGAAGAGGGCCTCATCTCGAGTGGAGGCAGGAACCTCAGGGTTCGTCTCCATTTCTAACTCTGATCGCAGGGTCCCTGCAGAGTTGGGACAGGAGAGTCATGCCTCGTCTTGTAAGGAGGAATGGAACTCCGCTTGCCTCTCGAGTTATTCACGCGGTGACAGGGAACTTTTCGAACTGTGTTTGGAATCTGCGGGTTTTTCCAGACGATGCACGAGGGTGTCAGTGCCCCTTCGTGTAGTGCCTTCTTCCACAGGGTTGCCTTTGAAGAGGTGTCCGGGCATCGGGTTCTTATCAAGAGCGGACCGGGGAATCGGGGTCTTTCAGCATGTGTTACCACCCATGAAGCTACGTCTCAAATATTCTCGTTAGACCGGCCTCATCCTGAGGTGCGCCGGGAAGGTTGGGAACCCCTTCCAGACAAAGCACGGGAGTCGACCCTCCAGTCGCAATCAGGAGGGGAGAAGTGACTCAGAGGAAGTCGTACCGGGAACCTCAGTGTTCCCCTCGAGAGAGACCAGGGTGTCGGGGAACTTTTGGAATCGCATCAAGGGTGCCGAGTTTTCACACTTGAAGTGTGAAAACACTTCAAGAAGAAACGTGGGACTTCTCTTTAGACGCTGTAGCGGGCAAGGGCCTCATCTTGCGATGACGGGGTAACCATGTGGTTTTTCTCGAGTTTCGGCGGGATTCTCGAGTTACGATGGGGAATTCAGGCTTCCTCTTGTGTTGGCCCAGGGAAGTCCAATCTTCCATTGGAGTTGCGAGAGAGAGCTAGGGATTGCTCTCGAGTCACTTCAGGCCAAAAGAGACCTCATCTAAGCTTGTGTCCAGGACCTAATGTTCCTCTCCAGGGGCGACAGAGATCTCGGGGTTGCATTTTAGACGCACCCGAGGAGTCAGTCCTCATCTCGAGAGGAAGGAAAGGACTCTGCTCTGCTCTCGAGTCCCGACGGTTATTTCTTGGAGACCACTGAGTGCCCTAAAGGGAGTCAAGCCTCCTGTGGATTTTTTTTTAATTTTATTTTATTTTTAAACTTTACATAATTGTATTAGTTTTTCCAAATATCAAAATGAATCCGCCTCAGGTATACATGTGCTCCCCATCCTGAACCCTCCTCCCTCCTCCCCCCCATAGCATCCCTCTGGGTCGTCCCAGTGCACTAGCCCCAAGCATCCAGTATCATGCATCAAACCTGGACTGGCAACTCTTTTCATACATGATATTTTACATGTTTCAATGCCATTCTCCCACATCTTCCCACCTTCTCCCTCTCCCACAGAGTCCATAAGACTCTTCTATACCTCAGTGTCTCTTTTGCTGTCTCGTACTCAGGGTTATTGTTACCGTCTTTCAAAATTCCATATATATGTGTTAGTATACTGTATTGGTGTTTTTCTTTCTGGCTTACTTCACTCTGTATAATAGGCTCCAGTTTCATCCACCTCATTAGAATTGATTCATTCTATTCTTTTTAATGGCGGAGTAATACTCCATTGTGTATATGTACCACAGCTTTCTTATCCATTCATCTGCTGATGGACATCTAGGTTGCTTCCATGTCCTGGCTATTAGAAACAGTGCTGCGATGAACATTGGGGTACACGTGTCTCTTTCCCTTCTGGTTTCCTCAGTGTGTATGCCCAGCAGTGGGATTGCTGGATCATAAGGCAGTTCTATTTCCAGTTGTTTAAGGAATCTCCACACTGTTCTCCATAGTGGCTGTACTAGTTTGCATTCCCACCAACAGTGTAAGAGGGTTCCCTTTTCTCCACACCCTCTCCAGCATTTATTATTTGTAGACTTTTGGATTGCAGCCATTCTGACTGGCGTGAAATGGTACCTCATAGTGGTTTTGATTTGCATTTCTATGATAATGAGTGATTTTGAGCATCTTTTCATGTGTTTGTTAGCCATCTGTATGTCTTCTTTGGAGAAATGTCTATTTAGTTCTTTGGCCCATTTTTTGATTGGGTCACTTATTTTTCTGGAGTTGAGCTGTAGGTGTTGCTTGTATATTTTTGAGATTAGTTGTTTGTCAGTTGCTTCATTTCCTATTATTTTCTCCCATTCCGAAGGCTGTCTTTTCACCTTGCTAATAGTTTGCTTTTATGTGCAGAAGCTTTTAAGGTTAATTAGGTCCCATTTGTTTATTTTTGTTTTTATTTCCAATATTCTGGGAGGTGGGTCATAGAGGATCCTGCTGTGATGTATTTCAGAGAGTGTTTTGCCTATGTTCTCCTCTAGGAGTTTTATAGTTTCTGGTCTTACGTTTAGATCTTTAATCCATTTTGAGTTTATTTTTGTGTATTGTGTTAGAAAGTGTTCTAGTTTCATTATTTTACAAGTGGTTGACCAGATTTCCCAGCACCACTTGTTAAAGAGATTGTCTTTAATCCATTGTATATTTTTGCCTCCTTTGTCAAAGATAAGGTGTCCATATGTGTGTGGATTTATCTCTGGGCTTTCTATTTTGTTCCACTAATCTATATTTCTGTCTTTGTGCCAGTACCATACTGTCTTGATAACTGTGGCTTTGTAGCGGAGCCTGAAATCAGGTAGGTTGATTCCTCCAGTTCCATTCTTCTTTCTCAAAATCGCTTTGGCTATTCGAGGTGTTTTGTATTTCCATACAAATTGTGAAATTATTTGTTCTAGCTCTGTGAAGAATACTTTTGGTAGCTTGATAGGGATTGCATTGAATCTATAAATTGCCTTGGGTCGTATACTCATTTTCACTATATTGATTCTTCCAATCCATGAACTAGGTATATTTCTCCATCTATTAGTGTCCTCTTTGATTTCTTTCACCAGTGTTTTATAGTTTTCTATGTATAGGTCTTTAGTTTCTTTAGGTAGGTATATTCCTAAGTATTTTATTCTTTCCATTTCAATGGTGAATGAAATTGTTTCCTTAATTTCACTTTCTGTTTTCTCATTATTAGTGTATAGGAATTCAAGGGATTTCTGTGTGTTGATTTTATATCCTGCAACTTTACTATAGTCATTGGCTACTTCTAGTAATTTTCTGGTGGAGTCTTTAGGGTTTTCTATGTAGAGGATCATGTCATCTGCAAACAGTGAGAGTTTTACTTCTTCTTTTCCAATTTGGATTCCTTTTGTTTCTTTTTCTGCTCTGATTGCTGTGGCCAAAACTTCCAAAGCTATGTTGAATAGTAATGGTGAAAGTGGGCACCCTTGTCTTGTTCCTGACTTTAGAGGAAATGCTTCCAATTTTTCACCATTGAGGATAATGTTTGCTGTGGCTTTGTCATATATAGCTTTTATTATGTTGAGGTATGTTCCTTCTATTCCTGCTTTCTGGAGAGTTTTTATCATAAATGGATGTTAAATTTTGTCAAAGGCTTTCTCTGCATCTATTGAGAAAATCATATGGTTTTTATTTTTCAATTTGTTAAGGTGGTGTATTACATTGATTGATTTGTGGATATTGAAGAATCCTTGCATCCCTGGGATAAAGCCCACTTGGTCATGGTGTATGATCTTTTTAATGTGTTGTTGGATTCTGATTGCTAGAATTTTGTTAAGGATTTTTGCATCTATGTTCATCAGTGATATTGGCCTGTAGTTTTCTTTTTTTGTGGGATCTTTGTCAGGTTTTGGTATTAGGCTGATGGTGGCCTCATAGAATGAGTTTGGAAGTTTACCTTCCTCTGCAATTTTCTGGAAGAGTTTGAGCATGATAGGTGTTAGCTCTTCTCTAAATTTTTCGTAGAATTCAGCTGTGAAGCCGTCTGGACCTGGGCTTTTGTTGGCTGGAAGATTTTTGATTACAGTTTCAATTTCCGTGCTTGTGATGGGTCTGTTAAGATTTTCTAGTTCTTCCCTGGTCCAGTTTTGGAAAGTTGTACTTTTCTAAGAATTTGTCCATTTCTTCCACGTTGTCCATTTTATTGGCATATAATTGTTGATAGTAGTCTCTTATGATCCTTTGTATTTCTGTGTTTTCTGTTGTGATCTCTCCATTTTCATTTCTAATTTTATTGATTTGATTTTTCTCCCTTTGTTTCTTGATGAGTCTGGCTAATGGTTTGTCAATTTTATTTATCGTTTCAAAGAACCAGCTTTTGGTTTTGTTGATTTTTGCTATGGTCTCTTTTGTTTATTTTGCATTTATTTCTGCTCTAATTTTTAAGATTTCTTTCCTTCTACTAACCCTGGGGTTCTTCATTTCTTCCTTTTCTAGTTGCTTTAGGTGTAGAGTTAGGTTACTTATTTGACTTTTTTCTTGTTTCTTGAGGTGTGCCTGTATTGCTATGAACTTTCCCCTTAGGACTGCTTTTACCGTGTCCCACAAGTTTTGGGTTGTTGTGTTTTCATTTTCATCCGTTTCTATGCAAATTTTTATTTCTTTTTTGATTTCTTCTGTGATTTGTTGGTTATTCAGCAGCGTGTTGTTTAGCCCCCATATGTTGGAATTTTTAATAGTTTTTCTCCTGTAATTGAGATCTAATCTTACTGCATTGTGGTCAGAAAAGATGCTTGGAATGATTTCTATTTTTTTGAATTTACCAAGGCTAGCTTTATGGCCCAGGATGTGATCTATCCTGGAGAAGGTTCCATGTGCACTTTAGAAAAAGGTGAAATTCATTGTTTTGGGATGAAATGTCCTATAGATATCAATTAGGTCTAACTGGTCTATTGTATCATTTAAAGTTTGTGTTTCCTTGTTAAATTTCTGTTTAGTTGATCTATCCATAGGTGTGAGTGGGGTATTAAAATCTCCAACTATTATTGTGTTAGTGTTAATTTCTCCTTTCATACTTGTTAGCATTTGTCTTACATACTGTGGTGCTGCCGCGTTGGGTGCATATATATTTATAATTGTTATATCTTCTTCTTGGATTTATCCTTTGATCATTATGTAGTGACCTTCTTTGTCTCTTTTCACAGCCTTTGTTTTAAAGTCTATTTTATCTGATATGAGTATCGCTACTCCTGCTTTCTTTTGGTCCCTATTTGCATGGAAAATCTTTTTCCAGCCCTTCACTTTCAGTCTGTATGTATCCCCTGTTTTGAGGTGGGTCTCTTGTAGACAACATATGTAGGGGTCTTGTTTTTGTATCCATTCAGCCAGTCTTTGTCTTTTGGTTGGAGCATTCAACCCATTTACGTTTAAGGTAATTACTGATAAGTATGATCCCATTGCCATTTACTTTATTGTTTGGGGTTCGAATTTATACACCGTTTTTGTGTTTCCTGTTTAGTATTTGTTGGAGAGCTGGTTTGGTGGTGCAGAATTCTCTCAGCTTTTGCTTGTCTGAAAAGCTTTTGATTTCTCATTCATACTTGAATGAGATCCTTGCTGGGTACAATAATCTGGGCTGTAGGTTATTTTCTTTCATCATTCTAAGTATGTCTTGCCATTCCCTCCTTGCTTGAAGAGTTTCTATTGAAAGATCAGCTGTTATCCTTATGGCAATTCCCTTGTGTGTTATTTGTTGTTTTTCCCTTGCTGCTTTTCATATTTGTTCTTTGTGTTTGATTTTTGTTAATGTGATTAATATGTGTCTTGGGGGGTTTCGCCTTGGCTTTATCCTGTTTGGGACTCTCTGGGTTTCTTGGACTTGAGTGAGTATTTCCTTCCCCATTTTAGGGAAGTTTTCAACTATTATCTCCTCAAGTATTTTCTCACGGTCTTTCTTTTTGTCTTCTTCTTCTGGGACCCCTATGATTCGAATGTTGTAGCGTTTAATATTGTCCTGGAGGTCTCTGAGATTGTGCTCATTTCTTTTAATTCGTTTTTCATTTATCCTCTCTGATTCATTTATTTCTACCATTCTATCTTCGAATTCACTAATCCTATCTTCTGCCTCTGTTATTCTACTATTTGTTGCCTCCAGAGTGTTTTTAATTTCATTTATTGCATTATTCGTTATATATTGACTCTTTTTTTTTTCTTCTAGGTCCTTGTTAAACCTTTCTTGCATCTTCTCAATCCTTGTCTCCAGGCTATTTATCTGTGATTCCATTTTAGTTTCAAGATTTTAGATCCATTTCACTATCCTTATTCGGAATTGTTTATCAGGTAGATTCCCTATCTCTTCCTCTTTTGTTTGGTTTGGTGGGCATTTATCCTGTTCCTTTATCTGCTGGGTATTCCTCTGTCTCATCTTGTTTAAATTGCTGAGTTTGGGGTGTCCTTTCTGTATTCTGGCAGTTTGTGGAGTTCTTTACTGTGGCATTTCCTCGCTGTGTGTGGGTTTGTACAGGTGTCTTGTCAAGATTTCCTGGTTAGGGAAGCTTGTGCCCGTGTTCTGGTGGGTGGAGCTGTATTTCTTCTCTCTGGAGTGCAATGAAGTGTCCAGTAATGAGTTATGAGATGTCTGTGGTTTTGGGGTGACTTTGGGCAGCCTGTATCTTGAAGCTCAAGGCTGTGTTCCTTTGTTGCTGGAGAATTTGCTTGGTATGTCTTGCCCTGGAACTTGTTGGCTCTTGTGTGGTGCTTGATTTCAGTGTCGGTATGGAGGCATTTGATGAGCTCCTGTCAATTAATGTTCCTTGGAGTCAGGAGTTCCCTGGAGTCAGGGTTTGGACATAAGCCTCCTGCTTCCAGTTATCTGTCTTACTTTTACAGTAGTTTCAAAACTTCTCCTTCTATACAGCACCATTGATAAAACATCTACGTTAAAGAAGAAAAGTTTCTCTACTGTGAGGGCCACTCAGAATGGTTCACAGCGTTACATGGAGAAGAGAAGAGGGAGGAGGGAGTTAGAGGTGACCCAAATGAGATCAGGTGGAATCAATAGTGGAGAGAGTGGGCTGGCCAGTAGTCACTTCCTTATGTGCACTCCACAACTGGACCGCTCAGAGATGTTCACAGAGTTATACAGAGACGAGAAGAAGGAGGAAGGAGACAGAGGTGGCCAGAAGGATAAAAGGGGGGAATGAAAAGGAGGGAGACAGATCCAGCCAGTAATCAGTTCCCTAAGTGTTCTCCACCGTCTGGAATACACAGAAATTCACAGAGTTGGGTAGAGTAGAGAGGAGTTAGGGAGGAGACACAGGCGACCCGGTGGAGAAAAAGGAGAGTCCAAAGGGAGAGAGAGCAGTCAAGCCAGTAATCTCGTTCCCTAGTGAAAAATGGGTACTGAAGATTGGGTTCTTAAAGGTACAAAATTGGTAACAAATACATAAAAGCAAAAATTAAAAATCTAGAGTAGAGTTTGGAATTTCAAAAATACGATGTTAAAGAAAAGAAGAAGGAAAAGAAAGAGAGAAAAAACGAACAAAGAAAAACAAACAAGGTCGCAAAAATTATCAAGAAAATACAGGTACAAAATTGATAACTAATATCAAAAAGCAAAAATTAAAAATCTAGAGTAGAGTTTGGAATTTCAAAAATACAATGTTTAAAAAAAGGAAGAAGAAAACTAAAGAGAAAACAAACAAACAAAAACAAGCAATGTCGCAAAAATTATAAAGAAACTACAGGTACAAAATTGATATCAAATACCAAAAAGCATAAATTAGAAATCTAGAGTAGAGTTTGGAATTTCAAAAATACAATGTTAAAAGAAGAAAAAAAAAACAAAACAAAAAAACAAGGTCAAAAAATTATTTTATATATATATATATATGAAGTTTGCTGAAGAAGAAAAAAATAGGGTCTTTTTTTTGCAAAGTAATAGGTTATAAAAGTGAAAATTAAAGGAACAATAGAGGACTTAAAATTAAAAAAATTAAAAAAAAGAAAGAATGATCATAAAAATATATCTAGGACTTTCTCTGGTTTTGTTGTGAGTATCGTGGGTTCAGTTCATTTTTGGCTAGTTCCTTGGTCCGACTTATATTTCTCAAGATCTATAGGCACCTTCCTATGTAGTCCTAGTAACCACAGGGTTTTAATCTATTGCCTGTAGCTTCCAAGGCGATTCCACCTGTTATAGCTTCTTTTGTTTGCTGGTCTCTTCAGTGTCTGGTTTACGCCCTGACACAAAGGGGATGGTGGAGGACACTTTTTTTTTAGGCTCACTTGTTCAGTTGCACTGTGGGGAGGGAGGGAGGGATGCTGCAAACAAATAACAGTGGCGTGCAGTCACAGTGCCTCAGCCACACTGGGTCTGCCCCCGCTCACGGCGCGTGTAGCCTCCCTGCCCACACTGCTCTGGCTCTAGGTTGTTCCACCGGGAACAATCCGAGGCTGGCCCTGGGCTACATGCACCTCCCAGGTCCAAGCCACTCAGGTTCAGGCACTCGGGTAGTCCTCAGAGGCACAGGCTCGGTTGGGCCTGCGTTTTGTGCTCTTCCCAGGTCCGAGCAGCTCAGGTAATGAGATGTTTGGCGAGCGCCAATGTTGTGACTTATCGCCTCCCTGCCACTCGGTTATCTGGGTGTAAAACAGGCGCACCTTCTCAGGCAGATGTTGACCGTCCAGATCCCCAAGAAGTTTTAGTTAGCAAAGAAGCCTGCTTACAGTTTTATAGATAATGTCTCTCTGGGGCTGCGATTGCCCCCTTCCGGCTCTGGCTGCCTGTCACCAGAGGGGGAAGGTCTGCAGCCGGCTATCTCTGTTCAGTCCTTTGTTCCGTGCGCGGGCCTGGCGGTGTCTTAAGTTAGGGCTGGCTTTTTGCGTGGTAGATATCCCAGAGTCTGGTTTGCTAGCCCAAGTTATTTCGTTCAGATAGCGCTCAGGGTATTCAGGCCAGATTCTTACTCTAAGCGATGCAGCCCGCGCCGCGCCTCCCTGCCCAGCCCCTGCTTGCTAATGGTGTGAGCAGGCGTCTGCACTGCTTCGTGGCTGGGGGAGTTACCGTAGGGCTTGCAATCTGCGAGTTTTAATTGTTTATTTATTTTTATCCCCCTTATGTTGCCCTTTGTGCTTCCAAAGCTTGGCAAAGATTTGGCAGTGAAAAGCTTTCCTGGTGTTTGGAAACTTTTCTCTTTTTAAGACTATCTTCCCAGGACGGAAATCCCTCCCTCCCTCTTTTGTCTCTTTTTTTGTCTTTTATACTTTTTCCTACCTACTTTCCAAGAGTTGGGTTGCTTTTCTGGGTGCCTGATGTCCTCTGGCAGCATTCATAAGTTGTATTGTGGAATTTACTCGACGTTGAAATGCTCTTTTGATGAAATTGTTTGGGGGGGAAAAGAGTTCTCCCCGTCCTACTCCTCAGCAATCTTGGCTCCTCTCTTGTGGAGTTTGGAGAGAGCACGCGGGATTGCTCTCCAGGCCATGCAGGAAAAGAAGGCCCTCATCTCGCGATGTCGGGGGAGTCTCGTGGTTTTTCTGGAGCTGCGGTGCCAGTGTGGGGTTTCTCACAAGGTACGACCGGGAGCTCAGGGAGCCTCTCGTGTGGTGTCAGGGAAGTCAAGTCTCCATACGAGTGGCGAGGGGGCACACGTCATTGCTCTCGAGTCATGGTAGTGGAATCAGGGCTCAACGCAATGAAAAAGGACGCTCGAGGTCTTTCTCGGGTTGCGGCAGGAAACCCTGTGTTCCCTCGACTTGTGCCTGTGACCTCAGGTAGCTTCTCAGGGTGCCTCTGAGAAGTCAGGGATACTATGGAGCTGGGAGAGGCCTCTTGGGACTCCACTGGGTTTGCTGCAATGGAAGAGGGCCTAATCTTGAGATCAGGAAGGAACCTCAGGGTTCCTCTCCATTTCTGACTCAGATCGCAGGGTCCCTGCAGAGTTGGGACAGGAGAGTCAGGCCTCGTCTTGTGTGGAGGAATGGAACTCCGCTTGCCTCTCGAGTTGTTCAAGGAGTGACAGGCCACTTGTCGAGCTGTGTGTGGAACCTGCGGTTTTTTCCAGACAATGCACGGCGGTGTCAGTGCCCCTTCGTGATGTGCTTTCATCCACAGGGTTTCCTTCGAAGTGGTGTGCGGGCATCGGGTTCTTATCAAGAGCGGACCAGGAAATCGGGGTCTTTTGGAATGCGGCACCACACACGAGGCTACGTCTCGAATTTCCTCGTGAGACGGGCCTCATGCTGAGGTGTCCCTGGAAGGTCGGGAAAGCCTTCCAGACAAAGCAGGTTAATCGACCCTCCTGTCGCGATCAGGAGGGGAGAAGGGGCTCAGATGAAGTGGTGCCGGGAACCTTGGTGTTCCCCTCGAGTGAGACCGGTATGTCAGAGAACTTTTGGGGTCTCATGAAGCTTGCCAAATACTGTTTCAAACTTCAAGACGAAACGTGGGACTTCTCTTGAGACGCTGTGGTGGGCAAGGGCCTCATCTTGTGATGAAGGGGAAACCACGTGGTTTTTTTCGAGTTGCGATGGGTTTGTTGTCTTACGACAGGGAATTCAGGCTTCCTCTTGTGTTGGCCCAGGGAAGTCCATTCTTCCATTCGAGTCGCCAGGGAGAGCTGGGTGGGAATTGCTCTCGAGTCACGGCAGGTCAAAATAGACCTCATCTAGGCTTGCGTCCAGGACCTAATGTTCCTCTCCAGGGGCGATAGGGATCACGGGGACGCATTCCAGACTCACCCAGTGAGTCAGGCCTCGGCTCGAGGGGAAGCAAAGGATTCTGATATCCTCCTGGGTCGCGATAGGTATCTCTTGGAGCCCACTGAGTGGCCTCCAGGGAGTCAAGCCTCCTGTGGAGTTTGGAGAGAGGACTCCGGATTGCTCTCCAGGGTATGCAATAAAAGAAAGCCCACATCTCGCGATGACGTGGACGTCTCGTGGGTTTAATCCAGCTGGGGCGCCACATTGTGTTTCTCACGAGATACGATGGAGAGCTCAGGGGGCCTCTCGTGCAGCACCAGGGAAGTCAGGTCTCCATGCCCGTGGTGAGGGGGAGCGGGTAATTGCTCTCGAGTCATGTTAGGGGAATCCGGCCTCAAGACGCGTTGAAGAAGATCTTTCGAGGTCTTTCTGGAGTTGTGGCAGGAAACGCTGGGTTCCCTCGACTTCTGCCGGTGACCTCAGAGAGCTACTCAGGTTGCCTCTGAGAAGTCAGGGATACTGTGGAGTTGGGAGGGGCCTCTCAGGACTCCACTGGGTTTGGTGCAATGGAAGAGGGCCTCATTTAGAGTTGATGCAGGAACCTTACTGTTTCTCTCCATTTCAGACACCGATTGCAGCGTCCCTGCTGAGTTGGGACAGGAGACTTAGGGCTCGTGCTGTGTGGAGGAATGGAACTCTGCTTGCCTCCCAAGTTGTTCACGAGGTGACAGGCCACTTGTCGAGCTGTATGTGGAACCTGTGGGTTTTTCCAGATGATGCACGGGGTTGTCAATGCCCCTTCGTGTTGTGACTTCATCCACAGGGTTGCCTTCGAAGAGGTGTCAGGGCATGGGTTCTTATGAAGAGAGGACCAGAGAATCGGGGTCTTTTGGCATGTGGCACCACACACGAGGCTACCTCTCGAATTTCCTCTTGAGACTGGGCTCATCCTGAGGTGCGCTGGGAAGGTCGAGAAAGCCTTCCAGACAAAGCAGGTTAATCGACCCTCCTGTCGCGATCAGGAGGGGAGAAGGGGCTCAGATGAAGTGGTGCTGGGAACCTCGGGGTTCCCCTCGACTGAGACCGGTATGTCAGGGAACTTTTGGAGTCTGATGAAGGGTGCCAAGTAATGTTTCAAACTTCAACATGAACGTGAGACTTTTCTTGAGACGCTCTAACGTGAAAGGGCTTCATCTTGAGATGGGGGGGGAACTACGTGGTTTCCTTCGAGTTGCAGCAGGATTCTCGCGTTACAACGGGGAATTCGGGCTTCCTCTTGTGTTGGTCCAGGGAAGTCCAATCTTCCATTCGAGTTTCGAGGGAGAGCTGGGATTTCTCTCGAGTCACTGCAGGGCAAAATATACTTCATCTAGACCTGTGCCCAGGACTTAATTTTCCTCTCCAGGGGTGACAGGGATCTCGGAGTTGCATTCCAGACTCACACAGGGAGTCAGGCCTCTTCTCGAAGGAAAGCAAAGGACTCCACTCTCTTCTCGAGTCGCGTCGGGTATGTCTTGGAGCCCACTGAGTGGCCTACTCGGAGTAAAGCCTCCTGTGGAGTTGGAGAGAGGACTCAGGATTGCTCTCCAGGCCATGCAGGAAGAGAAGGCCCTCAGCTCGCAATGACGGGGGCGTCTTGTGGGTTTTCTCGAGTTGGGGCACAATTATGAGTTTTCTCACGAGGTACGATGGGGAGCTCAGGGAGCCTCTCGTGTGGCGCCAGGAAAGTCAGGTCTCTATGTGTGTGACGAGGGGGAGCCCATAAATGTTCTCGAGTCATGGTAGGGAAATTGGGACTCAAGACGCGTTGAAGAAGGAGTCTCGAGGTCTTTCTCAGGTTGCGGCAGGAAACCCTGGGTTCCCTGGACGTGTACCGGTGACCTAGGGAGCTTCTCAGGGTGCCTCTGAGAAGTCAGGCATACTGTGGACTTGGGAGGGGCTCTCGGAACTCCACTGGGTTTGGTGCAATGGCAAAGGTTCTCATCTCGAGTTGAGGCAGGAACCTAAGGGTTCCTCTCCATTTCAAACTCCGACCACAGGGTCCCTGAAGAGTTGGGACAGGAGAGTCAGGCCTCGTCTTGTGTGGAGGAATGGAACTCCGCTTGCCTCTCGAGTTGTTCACAGGATAACAGACCATTTGTCGAGCTGTGAGTGGAACCTTCGGTTTTTTCCGTAAGATGCATGACGGAGTCAGTGCCCCTTCGTGTTGTGCCTTCATCCACAGGGTTGCCTTCAAAGAGGTGTCCGGACATCGGGTTCTTATCAATAGCAGAGCAGGAAATCGGGGTCTTTCAGAACGTGGCACCATCCATGAGGCTACGTCTCGAATTTCTTCGTTAGACTGGTGTCATCCTGAGGTGCACCATGAAGATCGGGACCCCTTCCAGACAAAGCAGGGGAATCGACCATCTTGTCGCGATCAGGAGGAGTGAAAGGGCTCAGTTGAAGTCGTGCCGGGAACCTCGGTGTTCCCCTCGAGTGGGACCGGTGTGTTGGGAAACTTTTCGGGTCACTTCAAGGGTGCCAAGTACCGTTTTGCACTTCAAGACGGACTTGGGGCTTCTCTTGAGACGCTGTAGAGGGCAAGGGCCTCATGTTGGGATGATGGGGGAATCACGTGGTTTTTCTCAAGGTGCGCCGGGATTCTCGAGTTACGACGGGGAATTCAGGCTTCCTCTTGTGTTAGCCCAGGGAAGTCCAACCTTCCATTCGAGTTGCGAGGGATAGCTGGGGGTTGCGCTCGAGTCACTGCAGGGCAAAAGAGACCTCATCCAGGCTTGTGTCTAGGACCTAATGTTCCTCTCAAGGGATGACTGGGAACTTGGGGTTGCATTCCAGACTCACCCGGGAGTCAGGCGTCGTCTCGAGGGGAAACAAAGGCCTTCTCTCTCTTCTCGAGTCGCGACGGGTATTTCTTGGAGCCCACTGAGTGGACTAAAGGGAGTCAAGCCTCCTCTGGAGTTTGGAGAGAGGACTCGGGATTGCACTCCAGGACATGCAGGAAAAGAAGGCCCTCATCTCACGAAGACAGGGGGGTCTCGGTGGTTTTACCGAGCTGCAGCGCCTGTGTTGGTTTCTCAGGGGGTACGACGGGGAGCTCAGGGAGCCTCTTGTGTGGCGCCAGGGAAGTTAGGTCTCAATGCGTGTGGCGAGGGGGAGCGCGTCATTGCTCTCGAGTCATGGTAGGGGAATCAGGCCTCTAGACGCATTGAAGAAGGACTCTCAAGATCTCTCTCAGGTCTTGGCAAGAATACCTGGGTTCCCTCGACTTGTGCCAGTGAACTCAGGGAGATTCTCCGGGTGCCTCTGAGAAGTCAGGGATACTATGGAGTTGGGAAAGACCTCTCGGGACTCCACTGGGTTTGGTGAAATGGAAGGGGGCCTCATCTCGAGGGGAGGCAGGAACCTCAGGGTTCCTCTCCATTTCTGATTCCGATCGCAGCCCCCTGCATAGTTGGGAGAGGTGAGTCAGGCCTCGTCTTGTGTGCAGGAATGGACCTCCGCTTGCCTCTCGAGTTGTTCACTGGGTGACAGGCACTTGTTGAGCTGTATGAGTAACCTGCGGTCTTTTCCGGACGATGCACGGGGGTGTCAGTGCCCCTTCGTGTTGTGCCTTCATCCACACTATCTTCGAATAGGTGTCTGGGCATCGCGTTCTTATCAAGAGCAGATCGCGAAATCGCGGTCTTTCGGCATGTGGCACCACCATCGAGGCTACGTCTCGAATTTCCTCATGAGACAGCCTCATCTGAGGTGCGCAGAGAAGGTCGGGAACCCCTTGCAGACAAAGCAGGGGAATCGACCCTCCTTTCGCGATCAGGAGGGGAGAAGGGTCTCAGATGAAGTGGTGCCAGGAACCTCGGTGTTCCCCTCGAGTGCGACCCATATGTCGGGGAACTTTTGGGGTAGCATTAAGGGTGCCAAATATCATTTCGCACTTCAAGACGGAACGTGGGACTACTCTTGAGACGCTGGAGCGGGCAAGGGCCTCATCTTGCAATGACGGGGGAACCACGTGGTTTTTCTCAAGTTGAGGCGGAATTCTCGAATTACTACTGGGAATTCAGGCTTCCTCTTGTGTTGGCCCAGGGAGGTCCAATCTTCCATTCGGGTTGCGAGGGAAAGCTGGGGAGTGCTCTCGAGTTACTGCAGGGCAAAAGCGACCTCATCTAGCCTTGTGTTCAGGACCCAATGATCCTCTCCAAGGGCGACAGGGATCTCGGGTTTGCATTACAGACTCACCCGGGGAGTTAGGCCTCGTCTCGAGGGGAAGCAAAGGACTCGGCTCTCCTCTCGAGTTGCGACGTGTATCTCTTGGAGCCCACTGACTGGTCTAAAGGGAGTCAAGCCTCCTCTTCAGTTTGGAGAGAGGACTCGGTATTGCTCTCCAGGCCATGCAGGAAAAGAAGGCCCACATCTCGAGATGATGGGGGCGTCTCGTGGGTTTTCTCGAGCTGTGGAGGCAGTGTGGGGTTTCTCACGAGGTACGACGGGGAGTTCAGGTAGCCTCTCGTGTGGCAACAGGGAAGTCAGGTCTCCATGGGCGGGGCAAGGGGGAGCGCGTCATTGCTCTCAAGTCAGGGTAGGGGAATCGGGCCTCATGACGGGTTGAAAAAGGACTCTCGATGTCTTTCTAGGGTTGCGGCAGGAAACCCTGGGTTCCCTTGACTTGTGCTGGTGACCTCAGGGAGCTTCTCAGGGTGCCTCTGAGAAGTCAGGGATACTGTGGATTTGGGAGAGGCCTCTCGGGACTCCTCTGGGTTTGGTGCAATGGAAGAGGGCCTCATCTCGAGTTGAGGCAGGAACCTCAGGGTTCTGCTCCTGACTTCCTGGAGCCGGATCTGACTCAGATCGCAGGGTCCCTGCTGAGTTTGCTCAGGAGTGTCAGGTCTTGTGTTCTGCGGAGGAATGGAACTCCGCTTACATCTCAAGTTGTTCAAGGATGACACCACTTTTCTTGATGTGTGTGGAACCTGCGGGTATTTCAGAGATGCACGGGGGTGTCAGTGCTCCTTCCTGTTGTGCCTTCATCCACAGGGTTGCCTTCGAAGAGTTGTCCGGGCATCGGGATCTCCTCAAGTGCGGACCGGGAAATCGGGGTCTTTCAGCATGTTGCACCACCCACGAGGCTACGTCTCGAATTTCCTCGTGAGACTGGCCTCATCCTGAGGCGCGCAGGAAAGTCCGGGAACCCTTTCCAGACAAAGCAGGGGAATCGACCCTCCTTTCAGGATCAGGAGGAGAGAAAGGGCTCAGATGAAGTAGTGCCAGGAACCTCGGTGCTCCCCTTGAGTGAAACTGGTAAGTCGGGTAACTTTTCGGGTTGCATCAAGGGTGCCAAGTACCGTTTCGCACTTCAAGACGGAACCTGGGACTTCTCTTGAGACGCTGTAGTGGGCAAGGGCCTCATCTAGCGCTGATGAGGGACCCACGTGTTTTTTCTCGAGTTGCGGCAGGATTCTTGAGTTACGACGGGGAATACAGGTTTCCTCTTGTGTTGGCCCAGGGAAGTCCAATCTTCCATTCGAGTTGCAAGTGAGAGCTGGAGATTGCTCTCGAGTCACTGCAGGGCAAAATAGAGCTCATCTAGGTTTGTGTCCAGGACCGAGTTTTTCTCTCCAGGGGCGACAGGGATCTCGGGGTTGCATTCCAGACTCACCCGGGGAGTCAGGCCTCATCTCGAAGGGAATGAATGGACTCCGCTCTCCTCTCGAGTCGCGACGGGTATCCTTTGGAGCCCAAGAGTGGCCTAAATGGAGTTAAGCCTCCTGTGGAGTTTGGAGAGAGGACTCGGGATTGCTCTCTAGGCCATACAGGAAAAGAAGGCCCACATCTCGCGATGACGGGGCGTCTCGTGTGTTTTCTCAAGGTGCAGTGCCTGGTTGGGGTTTCTCACGAGATAGGACGGGGAGCTCAGGGAGACTCCTGTGGTGCCACGGAAGTCAGGTCTCCATGGACGTGGCGAGGGGGAGCGCCTCATTGCTCTCGAGTCATGGTAGGGGAATCGAGCCTCAAGACGCTTCGAAGAAGAACTCTCGAGGTCTTTCTCGGGGTGTGGCAGGAAACCCTGGGTTCCCTCGACTTGTGCCCATGACCTCAGGGAGCTTAGCGGGGTTCCTCTGAGAAGTCAGGGATACTGTGAAGTAGAGAGGGGCTTCTCGGGACATCACAGGGACTGGTGCAATTGAAGAGGACCTAATCTCGGATTGAGGCAGTAACGTCAGGGTTCCTCTCCATTTCTGACTCGGATAGCAGGGTCCCTGCAGAGTTGGGACAGGAGAGTCAGACCTCGTCTTGTGTGGAGTAGTGGAACTCTGCTTGCCTCTCGAGTTGTTCACGGGATGACAGGCCACCTATCAAGTTGTATGTGGAACCTGCGGTTTTGGGGGACGATGCACAGGGGTGTCAGTGCCCCTTCGTTTTGTGCCTTCATCCACAGGGTTACCTTCAAAGAGGTGACCAGGCATTGGGATCTTATCAATAGCAGACCAGGAAATCGGGGTCTTTCGGCATGTGGCACAACCCACGAGGCTACGTATCGACTTCCCTCGTGAGACTGGCCTCATCCTGAGGTTCGCCGGGAAGTCTGGGAACCCCTTCCAGACAAAGCAGGGGAATTGACCCTCCTGTCGCCATCAGGAGGGGAGAAGAGGCTCAGCTGAAGCTGTGCTGGGAACCTCCATGTTCTCCTCGAGTGAGACCGGGGTGTCAGGGAAATTTGGGGGTCGCATCAAGGGTGCCAAGTACCGTTTCACACTTCAAGACGGAACATGGGACTTCCCTGGAGACGCTATAGCTGACAGGGGCCTCATATTTCGATGACAGAGGAACCACGTTGTTTTTCTCCAGTTGCCACGGGATTCTCGAGTTACAACGGGGAATACAGGCTTCCTCTTGTGTTGGCCCAGCGAAGTCCAATCATCCATTCGAGTTGCGAGGGAGAGCTGGGGATTGCACTTGAGTCAATGCAGGACAAAAAAGACCTCATTTAGGCTTGTTTCCAGGACCGAGTTTTCTTCTACAGGGGCGACACGGATCTCGGGATCCCATTCCAGACTCACCCAAGTAGTCAGGCCTCGGCTCGAGGGGAAGCAACGGACTCCGCTCTCCTCTAGAGTAGCGACGTGTATCTCTTGGAGGCTACTGAGTGGCCTAAAGGGAGTCAGGCCTCCAGTGGAGTTTGGAGAGTGGACTCGGGATTGCTCTCTAGGTCATGTAGGAAAAGAAGGCCCTCATCTTACGATGACAGGGGCGTCTCGTGAGTTTTCTCGAGCGGTGGTGCCAGTGTGAGGTTTTCATGAGGTAGGACGGGGAGCGCAGGGAGCCTCTCGTGTGGCACCAGGGAAGTTGGGTTTCCATGGGCGTGGCGAGGGGAATGCGTCATTGCTCTCCAGTCATGGTAGGGTATCGGGCCTCAAGACGCGGTAAAGAGGGACTCTCGAGGTCTTTCTCAGAATGCAGCAGGAAACCCTGGGTTCACTCGACTTGTGCCAGTGACCGCAGAGAGCTTCTGAGGGTGCCTCTGAGAAGTCAGGGATACTGTGGAGTTGGGAGGGGCCTCTCGGGACTCCACTGGGTATGGCGCAATGGAAGAGGGCCTCATTTCGAGTTGATGCAGGAACGTCAGGTTTCATCTACATTTCTGACTCCGATCGCACGGTCCCTGCAGAGTTGGGAAATGAGAGTCAGGCCTTCTCGTGTGTGGAGGAACGGAACTCCGCATGCCTCTCTAGTTCTTCAAGGGATGACAGGACACTTGTCGATCTGTGTTTGGAATCTGCGTGTTTTTCCGTATTATGCATGGGGATGTGAGTACCCCTTCGTGTTGTGCATTCCTCCACAGGTTTGCTTTCGAAGAGGTGTCCGGGCATTGGGTTATTAAGAGCGGACCGGGAAATCGGGGTCTTTCCGCATGTGGCACCACCCACCAGGCTACGTCTCGAATTTCCTAGTGAGACCGGCCTCAACCTGAGGTGCGCCGGGAAGGTCGGAACCCCTTGCAGACAAAGCAGGGGAATCGACCCTCCTGTCTCGATCAGGAGGGGAGAAGGGGCACAGATGAGGTGATGCCGGGAACCTTGGTGTTCCCCTCCAGTGAGACCAGTGTGTTGGGGAACTTTTGGTGTCGCATCAAAGGTGCCAAGTACCGTATCGCACTTGAAGATGGAACGTAAGACTTCTTTTGAGACGCTGTAGCGGCAATGGCCGCATCTTGCGATGAAGAGGGAATGACGTGGTTTTTCTCGAGTTGTGGCGGGATTCTTGAGTTACAACGGGAAATTCAGGCTTCCTCTTCTGTTGGCCCAGGGAAGTCCAGTCTTCCATTCGAGTTGCGAGAGAGAGTTGGGGATTGCTCTCGAGTCACTGCAGGAAAAAAGAGACCTCATCTAGGCTTGTGTCCAGGATCTAATGTTTCTCTCCAGGGGCGACAGGGATCTCCGGTTCCCATATCAGACTCACCCGAGGAGTCAGGCCTCGCCTCGAGGGGAAGGAAAAGACTCCGCTCTCCTCTCGAGTCGCGACGGGTATGTCTTGGAGTCCACGGAGTGACCAAAAGGGAGTCAAGCCTACTGTGGAGTTTGGAGAGAGGACTCGGGATTGCTCTCCAGGCCATGCTAGAAAAGAAGGCCGTCATGTCGCGAAAACGGGGGGGTCTCGTGGGTTTTCTCTATCTGCGGCGCCAGTGTGGGGTTTCTCACGAGGTATGACTGGGAGCTCAGGGAGCCTCTCGTGTGGCGCCAGGGAAGTCAGGGCTTCATGAGTGTAGCAGAGGGAGCGCGTCATTGCCCTCGAGTCATGGTAGGGGAATCAGGCCTCCAAACGCGTTGAAGAAGGACTCTTGAGTTCTTTCTATGGTAGCGGCAGTAAACCCTGGGTTCACTCGAATTGTGCTGGTGGCCTCAGGGAGCTTCTCAGGGTGCCTCTGAGAAGTCAGGGATACTGTGGAGCTGGGACGCGTCTCTCGGGACTCCACTGGGTTTCATGCAATGGAAGAGGTCCTAATCTCGAGTGGAGGCAGGAACCTCAGCGTTCCTCTCGTGACTTCACTGGCGCTGGTCTGAATCAGATTGCAAAGTCCCTGCAGAATTGGGACAGGAGGGTCAGGCCTCGTCTTGTGTAGAGGAATGAAACCCCACTTGCCTCTCAAGTTCTTCAGGGGTGACAAGCCACTTGTTGAGCTGTATGTGGAACCTGCGGGTTTTTCCGGACGATGCACGAGGGTCTCAGTGCCCCTTTGTGTTGTGCCTTCATCCACAGGGTTGCCTTCGAAGAGGTGTCCAGGCATGAGGTTCTTATGAAGAGCGTACCGGGAAATCATAGTCTTTTGGCATGTGGCACCACCCGCGAGCTACGTCTCGAATTTCCTCGTGAGACCGGCCTCTTCCTGAAGTGCCCCGTGAAGGTCGGGAACCCCTTACAAACAAAGCAGGGGAAGTGACCCTCCTATCACGAACAAAAGGGGAGAAGGGGCTCAGATAAACTGGTGCCGGGAACCTCAGTGTTCACCTCGAGTGAGACTGATATTTTGAGGAACTTTTGGGGTCACATCAAGGGTGTCAAGTACCGTTTCGCACTTCAAGACGGAACGTGGGACTTTTCTTGAGAAGCTGTAGCGGGCAAGGGCCTCATCTTGCCAAGAGGTGGGAACCACGTGGTTTTTCTCGAGTTGAGGCGGGATTCTCGAGTTACGACGGGGATCTCAGGCTTCCTCTTGGGTTGGCACTGGGAAGCCCAATCTTCCCCTGGAGTTGCGAGGGAAAGCTGGGGGTTGCGCTCGGGTCACTGCAGGGCCGAAGAGACCTCATCTAGGCGTGTGTCCGGGACCTAAGATTCCTCTCCAGGGAAGGCAGGGATCTCGGGGTTGCATTCCAGGCTCCCCCGGGGAGTCAGGCCTCGACTCGGGGGGAAGCCAAGGACTCCGCTCTCCTCTCGAGTCGCGACGCGGGTCTCTTGGAGCCCCCTGAGCGGACTCATGGGAGACCAGCCTCCTCTTCCGTTTGGAGAGAGGACACGGGATTGCTCTCCAGGCCATGCAGGAAAAGAAGGCCCTCAGCTCGCGAGGACGGGGGCGTCTCAGGGGTTTCCTCGAGCTGCGTCGCCCGTGGGGGTTTTCTCCCGAGGCACGACGAGAATCTCAGGGAGCCTCTCGTGAGGCGCCAGGGAAGTCAGGTCTCCTAGCGTGGCGAGGGGGAGCGCGTCATGGCTCTCGAGTCACGGGAGGGCACTAGGGCCTCGAGACGCATTGAAGAAGGACTCTCGAGGTCTTTGTCGGGGGGCGGCTGGAAACCCTCGTTTCCCTCGCCTTCTGCCGGGGACCTTAGGGAACTTCCCAGGGTGCCTCTGAGAGGCGAGGGATCCTGTGGAGTTGGCGGGGACTTTCGGGACTCCGCTGGGCTTGACGCAAAGGAAGAGGGCCTCACCTCGAGGGGAGGCAGGAACCTTAGGCTTCCTCTCCTTTTCGAACTCCGACCACAGGGTCCCTGCAGAGTTGGGACAGGAGAGTCAGGCCTCGTCTTGTCTGAGGAAGGGAACTCCGCTTGCCTCTCGAATTGCTCAGGGTGTCTCAGGCACCTCGTAGAGCTGTGTGTGGAAACCGCGGGGTATCCCGGACGATGCACGGGGGTGTCAGTGCCCCTTCGAGTGGTACCTTCACCCACAGGGTTGCCTTCGAAGAGGTGTCCGGGCATCGGGTTCTTATCCAGAGCGGACTGGGAAATCGGGGTCGTTCGGCATGTGGCACCACCCATGGGGCTCGTCTCGAATTTCCTCGGGAGGCCAGCCTCATCCTGAGGTGTGCCGGGAAAGCCGGGAACCCCTTCCAGACCACGCAGGGGAATTGACTCTCCTGTCGCGATCAGGAGGGGAGAAGGGGCTCAGATGAAGCGGTGACGGGACCCTCGGTGTTCCCCTCGAGGGAACCCGGTGTGTCGGGGAGCTTTGGGGGTCGCATGAAAGCTGTCAGGGACCGTTTCGCCCTTCAGGGCGGAACAGGGGACTTCCCTTGAAACGCCGTCGCGTGCAAGGGCCTCATCTTGCGAAGAGGTGGGAACCACGTGGTTTTTCTCGAGTTGCGGCGGGATTCTCGAGTTATGACGGGGATCTCAGGCTTCCTCTTTGGTTGGCCCTGGTAAGCGCAATCTTCCCCTCGAGTTGCGAGGGAAAGCTGGGGGTTGCGCTCGAGTCACTGCAGGGCCGAAGAGACCGCACCTAGGCTTGTGTCCGGGACCTAATATTCCTCTCCAGGTAAGGCAGGGATCTCGGGGTTGCATTCCAGACTCACCTTGGAGTCAGGCCTCGTCTCGAGGGGAAGCAAAGGACTCCGCTCTCCTCTCGAGTCGCGACACGGGTCTCTTGGAGCCCACTGAGTGGCTTAAAGGGAGTCAAACCTCCTCTGGTGTTTGGAAGGAGGACACGGGATTGCTCTCCAGGCAATGCATGAAATGAAGGCCCTCATCTCCCAATGACTGGGGCATCTCGTAGGTTTTCTCGAGCTGTGGCGCTAGTGTGGGGTTTCTCACGAAGTAAGACTGGGAGCTCAGTGAGCCTCTCACGTGGTGCCAGGGCAGTCAGGTCTCTATGCACGTGGTGAGAGGGAGTCCGTCATTGTTCTCGAGTCATGGTAGGGGATTGGGCCTGAAGACGTGTTAAAGATGGACTCTCGAGGTCTTTCTTGGGTTGCAGCAGGAAACCCTGGGTTCCATCGACTTGTGCCAGTGACCTCAGGGAGCATCTCAGAGTGCCTCTGAGAAGTCAGGGATACTGTGAAGTTTGGAGGGGCCTCTCGAGACTCCTCCGCATTTGGTGGAATGTAAGAGGGACTCATCTCGAGTTGAAGCAGGAACCTCAGTGTTCCTCTCCATTTCTGACTCAGATCGCAAGGTCCCTGCATGTTGGTACAGGAGAGTCAGGCCTCGTCTTTTCTGGAGGATGGGACTCCTCTTGCCTCTCGAGTTGTTCTCGAGGTGACAGGCCACTTGTCGAGCTGTGTATGTAACCTGCCCGTTTTTCCGGATGATGCACAGGTGTGTTAGTGCCCCTTCGTGTTGTACCTTCATACTCAAGCCTGCCTTCCAAGAGGTGTCTGAGCATCGGATTCTTATCAAGAGCGAACCGGGAAATTGGAGTCTTTCGGCAAGTGGCACCACCCACAAAGCTACGTATCGAATTTCCCCATGAGACCGGCCTCATCCTGAGTTGTGCAGGGAAGGTCGGGCCCCCTTGCAGACAAAGCAGGGGAATCGACCCACCGGTCACGATCAGGAGGGGAGAAGGGGCTTAAATGAAGTGGTGCCGGGAAACTTGGTGTTCCCCTTGAGTGAGACCGGCGTGTTGGGGACTTTTGGGGTCGCATCAAGGGTGCCAAGTACCGTTTCGCATTTCAAGACGGAACCTGGGACATCTTTTGAAACGCTGTAGCGGGCAAGGGCCTCATCTTGCGATGACGGGAGAACCACGTGGTTTTGCTCGAGTTGCAGCGGGATTCTCGAGTTATGACCGGGAATTTAGGCTTCCTCTTGTTGGCCTTGAAATCCAATCTCCCATTCGGGTTGCGAGGGGGAGCTGGGGATTGCGCTAGAGTCACTGCAGGGCAAAAGAGACCTAATCTAGGCTTGTGTCCAGGATCTAATGTTGCTCTCCAGGGGCGACAGGGATCTCGGGTTTGCATTCCAGACTCATCCGGGGAGTCAGTTCTCACCTCGAGGGTAAGCAAAGAATTCCGCTCTCGTCTCGAGTCGCGATGGGTATCTCTTGGAGCCCAATGTGTGTACTAAAGGGAGTCAAGCCTCCTGTGGAGTTTGGAGAGAGGACTCGGGATTGGATTCCAGGCCATGCAGGAAAAGAAGGCCCTCATCTCGAGATGACGGTGGCGTCTCGTGGGTTTTCTCGAGCTGCGGCGCCAGTGTGGGGTGTCTCATGAATTACCACGGGGATCTCAGGGAGCCTCTTGTGTGGCGCCAGGAAAATCCAGTATTCCATTCGAGTTGCGAGTTAGAACTGGGGATTGCTCTCCAGTCACTGCAGGGCAAAATAGACCTCATCTACGCTTGTGTCCAGGACCTAGTGTTCCACTACTGGGCCGACAGGGATCTCAGGGTTGCATTCTCGACTCACCCGGAGAGTCAGGCCTCGTCTTGAGGGGCAAAAAAGGACTCCGCTCTCCTGTCGAGTCGCGACGGGTATCTCTTGGAGCCCACTGCGTGGCGTAAAGGGAGTGAAGCCTCCTATGGAGTTTGGAGAGATGACTCGGGATTGTTTTCCTGGCCATGCAGGAAAAAAGGCCCTCATCTCGCGATGACGGGGGCGTCTCGTGGGTTTTCTCCAGCTGCGGCGCCAGTATCAGATTTCTCACGAGGTACGACGGGGAGCTCAGAGAGCCTCTCGTGTGGTGCTAGGGACGTCAGGTCTCCGTGCGTGTGGTGAAGGGGAGTGCGTGATTGCTCTCGAGTCATAGTAGGCGAATCTGGCCTCAAGACGCATTGAAGAAGGACTCTCGAGGTCTTTCTCCGGTTGCGGCAGGGAACCCTGGGTTCCCTCGACTTGTGTCGGTGACCTCAGGCAACTTCTCAGGGTGCCTCTGAGAAGTCAGGGACACTGTGGATTTGGGAGGGGCCTTCCGTTACTCAACTGGGTTTGGTGCAATCGAAGAGGGCCTCATCTCGAATGGAGGCAGGAACCTCAGGGGTCCTCTCCATTTCTGACTCGGGTCGCAGGCTACCTGCCGAGTATGGACAAGAGAGTCACGCCTGGTCTTCTGTGGAGGAATGGATCTCCGCTTGCCTTTCGAGTTGTTCACAGAGTGACAGGCCACTTGTTGAGCTGTGCGTGGAACCTGCGGGTTTTTCCGGACGATGCACAGGGGTGTCAGTGCCCCTTCGTGTTGTGCCTTCATCCACAGGTTGCCTTCAAAGAGGTGTCCGGGCATCGGGTTCTTTTCAAGAGCGTACCAGAAAATTGGGGTCTTTCAGCATGTGGTACCACCTACGAGGCTACGTCTCGAATTTCCTCGGGAGACCGGCCTCATCCTGAGGTGCGCCGGGAAGGTAGGGAACCCCTTGCAGACAAAGCAGGGGAATCGACCCACCGGTCGCGATCAGAAGGGGAGAAGAGGCTCAGATGAAGTGGTGCCGTTAACCTCGGTGGTCCCCTTGAGTGAGACCGGTATGTCACGGCACTTTTGAGGTCGCATCAAGGGTGCCAAGTATAGTTTCGCACTTCAAGACGGAACGTGGGAATTCTCTGGAGATGCTGTAGCGGGCAAGGGCCTCATATTGCGATGACGAGGGAAACACGTGGTTTTTCTCGAGTTGCGGCGGGATTCTCGAGTTACGACGGGGAATTCAGGCTTCCTCTTGTGTTGGCCCAGGAAGTCTAATCTTCCATTCAACTTGTCAGAGAGAGCTGTGGGTTGCTCTCGAGTCACTTCAGGGCAAAGAGTCCTCATCTAGGCTTGGGTCCAGGACGTAGTGTTCCTCTCCAGGGGCAACAGGGATATCGGGGTCGCATTCCAGTCTCACCCGGTGGGTCACGCCTCGTCTCGAGTGGAAGCAAAGGACTCCACTATCCTCTCGAGTGCGACGTGTAACTCTTTGAGCCCAATGAGTGGCCTAAAGGGAGTCAAGCGTCCTGTGTAACTTGGACAGAAGGTTCACGCTTGATCTGCATACCATGCAGTTAAAGATGGCCCTCCTCTCGTGATGACGGGAGCGTCTCATGGGTTTTTCTCGAGCTGCGGCGCCAGTGTGGGTTTTCTCACGAGATATGATGGGGAGATCAGGGAGCCTCTTGTGCAGCGCCAGAGAAGTCAGGCCTCCATGCGTGTGGCCAGGCAGATCGCGTCATTGCTCTGGAGTCATGGGAGGGACTAGGGCCTCAAGACGCATTTAAGAAGGACTCTCGAGGTCTTTCTTGGGTTGGGGCAGGAAACACTCGTTTCCCTCGACCTCTACCGGGGACCTTAGTGAACTTCCCAGGTGCCTCTGAGAGGTGAGGGATACTGAGGAGTTAGAGGGGCCTCTCGGGACTCCACTAGGTTTGACGAAATGAAAGAGGGCCTCATCTCGATTGGAGGCAGGAACCTCAGGCTTCCTCTCCATTTCTGACTCCGACTGCAGGATCCCTGCAGGGTTGGGACAGGAGAGTCAGGCCTCGTCTTGTCTGAGTAATGGAACTCTGCTTGCCTCTCGAGGTGTTCAGTGGGTCTCAGGCCCCTTGTCGAGCTGTGTGTGGAACCTGCGGGTGTTTCCAGAAGATGCACGGGGGTGTCATTGCCCCTTCATTTTGTGCCTTCCCCCACAGGGTTGCCTTCAAAGAGGTGTCCGAGCATCGGGTTCATTTCAAGAGCGGACCGGGAAATCGGGGTCGTTCGGCATGTGGCACCACCCACGTGGCTCATCTCGAATTTCCTCGTGAGACCAGCATCATCCTGAGGTGCGCCGGGAAGGCCGGGAACACCTTCCACACAAAGCAGGGGAATCGACTCTCCTGTCGCGATCAGGAAGGGAGATGGGGCTCAGATGAAGTGGGGCCGGGAATCTAGGTGTTCCACTCGAGGGAACCCGGCGTTTCAGGGAAATTTAGGGGTCGCATCAAGGGAGCCAAGTACCGTTTCCCACTTCAGGACGGAACATGGGACTTCCCTGGAGACGCTGTAGCGGGCAAGGGCCTCATCCTGTGAAGACGTTGGAACCACGTCGTTTTTCTCGAGTTGCGTCTGGATTCTCGAAAACGACGGGGATTTCAGGCTTCCTCTTGGGTTGGCCCTGGGAAGCACAATCTTCCCCTGGAGTTGCGAGGGAAAGCTGGGGGTTCTGCTCGAGTCACTACAGAGCCAAAGAGACCTCATCGAGACGTGTGTCCAGGACCTAACATTACTCTCCCGGGAAGGCAGGGATCTCGGGGTTGCATTCCAGGCTCCCCCGGGGAGTCAGGCCTCGTCTCAAGGGGAAGCCAAGGACTCCGCTCTCCTCTAGAGTCGCACCGGGTATTTCTTGGACCCAACTGAGTGGCCTAAAGGGAGTCAATCCTCCTGTAAAGTTTGGAGAGAGGACCAGGGATTGCTCTCCAGGTCAGGCCGGAAAAGAAGGCCCCCATCTCTCCTTGACGGGGGCATCTTGTGGTTTTTCTCGAACTGCTGCGCCACTGTGGGTTTTCTCACGAGGTGTGATGGGGTACTCAGGGAGCCTCTTGTGTGTTACTAGGGAAGTCAGTTTTCCTGCTTGTGGCGAGGGGAGCGCGTCCTTGCTCTGGAGTCATGGTAGGGGAATCGGGCATCAAGAGACGTTGAAAAAGGACTCTCCAAGTCTTTCTCGGGTTACTTCAGGAAACTCTGGGTTCCCTCGACTTGTGCCAGTGACCTCAGGTAGCTTCTCAGGGAGCCTCTGAGAATTCAGGGATACTGTGGTGTTGGGAGGGGCCTCTCGGGACACCACTGAGTTTGGTTCAATGGAAGAGGGCCTCTTCTCTATTTGAGGCAGGAACCTCAGGGTTCCTCTCCATTTCTGACTCCGATCGCAGGGTCCCTGAAGAGTTGGGCCAGGAGAGTAAGGCCTCGTCTTGTGTGAAGGAATGCAACTTCACTTGCCTCTCGAGTTGTTCACGGGGTGACAGTCCACATTTGGAGCTGTGAGTGGAATCGGCAGGTTTTTCCAGACGATGCATGGGGATGTCAGTGTCCCTTTGTGTTGTGCCTTCATCCACAGGGTTGCCTTCGAAGAGATGTCCGGGCGTCAGGTTCTTATCTAGAGTGGACCGGGAATTAGGGATCTTTCAGCATGTGGCACCAACCATGAGGCTACTTTTCAAATTTCCTCATGAGACCGGCCTCATCCGGAGGTTCACGGGGAACGTCGGGAACCCCTTGCAGAAAAAGCATGGGAATCGACCTTCCTGTCGCGATCAGGAGGGGTCAAGGGGCTCACAGGAAGTGGTGCCGTGAACTTTGGTGTTTCCCTCGAGTGAGACCGGTATGTCAGGGAACTTTGGGGGTCGCATCAAGGGTGCCAAGTACCGTTTTGTACTTCAGGATGGAACGTGGGACATCTCTTGATATGCTGTAGCGGCCAAGGGCCTCATCTTGCGATGACGGGGGAGCCATGTGGTTTTTCTCGAGCTGCGGCGGGATTCTCGAGTTACGACGGGGATTTCAGGCTTCCTCTTGTGTTGGGCCAGGGAAGTCCAATCATCCATTCGATTTGCGAGGGAGAGCTGGGGGTTGCACTCGAGTCACTGCAGGACAAAGGAGACCTCATCTAGGCTTGTGTCCAGGACCTAATGTTCCTCTCCAAGGGCCACAGGGATCTCAGGTTTGCATTCCAGACTCACCCAGGGAGTCAGGCCTCGTGTCGAAGGGAAGCAAAGGACTCCGCTCTCCTTTCGAGTCGCGACGGGCACCTCTTGGAGCCCACTTTGTGGCCTAAAGGGAGTCAAGCCTCCTGTGAAGTTTGGAGAGAGGACTTGGGACTGCTCTCCAGGCCATGCAGGAAAAGATGGCCCTCATCTCGCGATGACAAAGGGGTCTTGTGGGTTTTCTCGAGCTGCGGCGCCAGTGTGGGGTTTCACACGAGGCACGACAGGGAGCTCAGGGAGCCTCTCATGTGGCGCCAGGGAAGTCAGGTCTCCATGTGCGTGGCGAGGGGGAGCGCGTTATTGCTCTCGAGCCATGGTAGGGGAATCTGACCTCAAGACGCATTGAAGAAGGACTCTCGAGGTCTTTCTTTGGTTGTGGCAGGAAACCCTTATTTCCCTCGAGGTTTGCCGGTGGCCTCAAGGAGCTTCTCAGAATGCCTATGAGAAGTCAGGGATACTGTGGAGATGGGAGTGGCCTCTCGGGACTCCACTGGGTTTGTTTTAATGGAAGAGGGCCTCATCTCGGGTTGAGGCAGGAACCTCAGGTTTCCTCTCCATTTCTGACTCAGATCGAAGCGTGCCTGCAGAGTTGGGATTGGATACTCAGGCCTCGTCTTGTCTGAGGAAGGGAACTCCGCTTGCCTCTCTCGTTGTTTAAGGGGTGACAGGCCAGTTGTGGAGCTGTATGTGGATCCTGTGGGATTTTCCGGACGATGAACAGGGTTGCCAGTGCCCCCTCGTGTAGTGCCTTCATCCACAGGTTTGCCTTAGAAGAGGTGTCCGGGCATCGGGTTCTTATCAAGAGCAAGACCGAGAAATCGTGGTCTTTCGGCATGTGGCACCAACACGAGGCTACGTCTCGAATTACTTCGTGAGACTGGCCTCATCCTGAGGTGCACCATGAAGGTCGGGAACCCCTTCTAGACAAAGCAGGGGAATAGACCTTCCTGCCGTGATCAGGAGGGGAGAAGGGGCTCAAATGAAGTGGTGCCAGGACCTTCGGTGAGACCGGTATATTGGGAACTTTTGGGGTCGCATCAAGGGTGCCAAGTAGCATTTCGAACTTTATGACGAAACATGGGACTTCTCTTGAGACTCTGTAGCGGGCAAAGGCCTCATATTGCGATTAATGGGGAACCACGTGGTTTTTAAGAGTTGCGGCGGGATTCTCGAGTTACGACGGGAAATTCAGGCTTCCTCTTGTGTTGGCCCAGGGAAGTCCAGTCTTCCATTCGAGTTGTGAGGGAGAGCTAGGGATTGCGCTTGAGTTACTGCAGGGCAAAAGAGACCTTATCTAGGCTTCTGTCCAGGACATCATGTTCGTCTCCAGGGGGGACAGGGATCTCGGGGTTGCTTTCCTGATGCACGCGGGAATCAGTCCTTGTCTTGAGGGGAAGCGAAGGACTCCGCTCTCCTCTCGAGTTGCGACGGGTATCTCTTGGAGCCCACTGAGTGGCCTAAAGGGAGTCAAGCCTCCTGTGCAGTTTGGAGAGAGGACTCGTGATTGCTCTCCAGGCGATGCAGGAAAAGAAGGCCATCATCTCGCGATGAAGGGGGCGTCTCGTGGGTTTTCTCGAGTTGCAGCGCCAGTGTGGGGTTTCTCATGAGGTAGTACGGGGAGCTCAGGGAGCCTCTCATGTGGCGCTTGGGAAGTCAGGTCTCCATGCGCATTGCGAGGGGGAGCGCGTCATTGCTCTAGAGTCATGGTAGGTGTATCCGGCCTCAAGAACCGTTAAAGAAGGACTTTCAAGGTGTTTCTTGGGTCACGGCAGTAAACCCTGGGTTCCCTCGACTAGTGCCGGTGGCCTCAGGGAGCTTCTCAGTGTGCCTCTGAGAAGTCAAGGATACCCTGGAGTTGGGAGGGCACTCTCGGGACTCCACTGGGTTTGGTGCAATAGAAGAGGGCCTCATCTCGAGTGGAGGCAGGAACCTCAGGGTTCATCTCCATTTCTGACTCTGATCGCAAGGTCCCTGCAGAGTTGGGACAGGAGAGTCAGGCCTCGTCTTGTAAGGAAGAATGGACCTCCGCTTGCCTCTCGAGTTATTCACGGGGTGACAGGAAACTTGTCGAACTGTGTTTGGAATATGCGGGTTTTTCCGGACGATGCACGAGGGTGTCAGTGCCCATTCGTGTTGTGCCTTCTTCCTCAGGGTTGTCTTTGAAGAGGTGTCCGGGCATCGGGTTCTTATCAAGAGCGGACCGGGGAATCGGGGTCTTTCTGCATGTGTTACCACCCATGAAGCTACGTCTCAAATATTCTCGTTAGACCGGCCTCATCCTGAGGTGCGCCGGGAAGGTTGGGAACCCCTTCCAGACAAAGCACGGGAGTCGACCCTCCAGTCGCAATCAGGAGGGGAGAAGTGGCTCAGATGAAGTCGTACCGGGAACCTCGGTGTTCCCCTCGAGAGAGACCAGGGTGTCGGGGAACTTTTGGAATCGCATCAAGGGTGCCAAGTTTTCACACTTGAAGTGTGAAAACACTTCAAGAAGAAACCTGGGACGTCTCTTTAGACGCTGTAGCGGGCAAGGGCCTCATCTTGCGATGACGGGGTAACCATGTGGTTTTTCTCGAGTTTCGGCGGGATTCTCGAGTTATGATGGGGAATTCAGGCTTCCTCTTGTGTTGGCCCAGGGAAGTCCAATCTTCCATTGGAGTTGTGAGAAAGAGCTAGGGATTGCTCTCGAGTCACTTCAGGGCAAAAGAGACCTCATCTAAGCTTGTGTCCAGGACCTAATGTTCCTCTCCAGGGGCGACAGAGATCTCGGGGTTGCATTTTAGACGCACCCGAGGAGTCAGGCCTCATCTCGAGAGGAAGGAAAGGACTCTGCTCTGCTCTCGAGTCCCCACGGGTATTTCTTGGAGACCACTGAGTGGCCTAAAGGGAGTCAAGCCTCCTGTGGATTTTTTTTTAAATTTTATTTTATTTTTAAACTTTACATAATTGTATTAGTTTTTCCAAATATCAAAATGAATCCGCCTCAGGTATACATGTGCTCCCCATCCTGAACCCTCCTCCCTCCTCCCCCCCATAGCATCCCTCTGGGTCGTCCCAGTGCACTAGCCCCAAGCATCCAGTGTCATGCATCAAACCTGGACTGGCAACTCTTTTCATACATGATATTTTACATGTTTCAATGCCATTCTCCCAAATCTTCCCACCTTCTCCCTCTCCCACAGAGTCCATAAGACTCTTCTATACCTCAGTGTCTCTTTTGCTGTCTCGTACTCAGGGTTATTGTTACCGTCTTTCAAAGTTCCATATATATGCGTTAGTATACTGTATTGGTGTTTTTCTTTCTGGCTTACTTCACTCTGTATAATAGGCTCCAGTTTCATCCACCTCATTAGAACTGATTCATTCTATTCTTTTTAATGGCGGAGTAATACTCCATTGTGTATATGTACCACAGCTTTCTTATCCATTCATCTGCTGATGGACATCTAGGTTGCTTCCATGTCCTGGCTATTAGAAACAGTGCTGCGATGAACATTGGGGTACACGTGTCTCTTTCCCTTCTGGTTTCCTCAGTGTGTATGCCCAGCAGTGGGATTGCTGGATCATAAGGCAGTTCTATTTCCAGTTGTTTAAGGAATCTCCACACTGTTCTCCATAGTGGCTGTACTAGTTTGCATTCCCACCAACAGTGTAAGAGGGTTCCCTTTTCTCCACACCCTCTCCAGCATTTATTATTTGTAGACTTTTGGATTGCAGCCATTCTGACTGGCGTGAAATGGTACCTCATAGTGGTTTTGATTTGCATTTCTATGATAATGAGTGATTTTGAGCATCTTTTCATGTGTTTGTTAGCCATCTGTATGTCTTCTTTGGAGAAACGTCTATTTAGTTCTTTGGCCCATTTTTTGATTGGGTCACTTATTTTTCTGGAGTTGAGCTGTAGGTGTTGCTTGTATATTTTTGAGATTAGTTGTTTGTCAGTTGCTTCATTTCCTATTATTTTCTCCCATTCTGAAGGCTGTCTTTTCACCTTGCTAATAGTTTGCTTTGATGTGCAGAAGCTTTTAAGGTTAATTAGGTCCCATTTGTTTATTTTTGTTTTTATTTCCAATATTCTGGGAGGTGGGTCATAGAGGATCCTGCTGTGATGTATTTCAGAGAGTGTTTTGCCTATGTTCTCCTCTAGGAGTTTTATAGTTTCTGGTCTTACGTTTAGATCTTTAATCCATTTTGAGTTTATTTTTGTGTATTGTGTTAGAAAGTGTTCTAGTTTCATTCTTTTACAAGTGGTTGACCAGATTTCCCAGCACCGCTTGCTAAAGAGATTGTCTTTAATCCATTGTATATTTTTGCCTCCTTTGTCAAAGATAAGGTGTCCATATGTGTGTGGATTTATCTCTGGGCTTTCTATTTTGTTCCACTAATCTATATTTCTGTCTTTGTGCCAGTACCATACTGTCTTGATAACTGTGGCTTTGTAGCGGAGCCTGAAATCAGGTAGGTTGATTCCTCCAGTTCCATTCTTCTTTCTCAAGATCGCTTTGGCTATTCGAGGTTTTTTGTATTTCCATACAAATTGTGAAATTATTTGTTCTAGCTCTGTGAAGAATACTGTTGGTAGCTTGATAGGGATTGCATTGAATCTATAATTTGCCTTGAGTCGTATACTCATTTTCACTATATTCATTCTTCCAATCCATGAACATGGTATATTTCTCCACCTATTAGTGTCCTCTTTGATTTCTTTCACCAGTGTTTTATAGTTTTCTATATATAGGTCTTTAGTTTCTTTAGGTAGGTATATTCCTAAGTATTTTATTCTTTCCGTTGCAATGGTGAATGAAATTGTTTCCTTAATTTCTCTTTCTGTTTTCTCATTATTAGTGTATAGGAATTCAAGGGATTTCTGTGTGTTGATTTTATATCCTGCAACTTTACTATAGTCATTGGCTACTTCTAGTAATTTTCTGGTGGAGTCTTTAGGGTTTTCTATGTAGAGGATCATGTCATCTGCAAACAGTGAGAGTTTTACTTCTTCTTTTCCAATTTGGATTCCTTTTGTTTCTTTTTCTGCTCTGATTGCTGTGGCCAAAACTTCCAAAGCTATGTTGAATAGTAATGGTGAAAGTGGGCACCCTTGTCTAGTTCCTGACTTTAGAGGAAATGCTTCCAATTTTTCACCATTGAGGATAATGTTTGCTGTGGGTTTGTCATATATAGCTTTTATTATGTTGAGGTATGTTCCTTCTATTCCTGCTTTCTGGAGAGTTTTTATCATAAATGGATGTTGAATTTTGTCAAAGGCTTTCTCTGCATCTATGGAGATAATCATATGGTTTTTATTTTTCAATTTGTTAAGGTGGTGTATTACATTGATTGATTTGTGGATATTGAAGAATCCTTGCATCCCTGGGATAAAGCCCACTTGGTCATGGTGTATGATCTTTTTAATGTGTTGTTGGATTCTGACTGCTAGAATTTTGTTAAGGATTTTTGCATCTATGTCATCAGTGATATTGGCCTGTAGTTTTCTTTTTTTGTGGGATCTTTGTCAGGTTTTGGTATTAGGCTGATGGTGGCCTCATAGAATGAGTTTGGAACTTTACCTTCCTCTGCAATTTTCTGGAAAAGTTTGAGCAGGATAGGTGTTAGCTCTTCTCTAAATTTTTCGTAGAATTCAGCTGTGAAGCCGTCTGGACCTGGGCTTTTGTTGGCTGGAAGATTTTTGATTACAGTTTCAATTTCCGTGCTTGTGATGGGTCCGTTAAGATTTTCTAGTTCTTCCCTGGTCCAGTTTTGGAAAGTTGTACTTTTCTAAGAATTTGTCCATTTCTTCCACGTTGTCCATTTTATTGGCATATAATTGTTGATAGTAGTCTCTTATGATCCTTTGTATTTCTGTGTTTTCTGTTGTGATCTCTCCATTTTCATTTCTAATTTTATTGATTTGATTTTTCTCCCTTTGTTTCTTGATGAGTCTGGCTAATGGTTTGTCAATTTTATTTATCGTTTCAAAGAACCAGCTTTTGGTTTTGTTGATTTTTGCTATGGTCTCTTTTGTTTCTTTTGCATTTATTTCTGCTCTAATTTTTAAGATTTCTTTCCTTCTACTAACCCTGGGGTTCTTCATTTCTTCCTTTTCTAGTTGCTTTAGGTGTAGAGTTAGGTTATTTATTTGACCTTTTTCTTGTTTCTTGAGGTGTGCCTGTATTGCTATGAACTTTCCCCTTAGGACTGCTTTTACCGTGTCTCACAAGTTTTGGGTTGTTCTGTTTTCATTTTCATCCGTTTCTATGCAAATTTTGATTTCTTTTTTTGATTTCTTCTGTGATTTGTTGGTTATTCAGCAGCGTGTTGTTCAGCCTCCATATGTTGGAATTTTTAATAGTTTTTCTCCTGTAATTGAGATCTAATCTTACTGCATTGTGGTCAGAAAAGATGCTTGGAATGATTTCTATTTTTTTGAATTTACCAAGGCTAGCTTTATGGCCCAGGATGTGATCTATCCTGGAGAAGGTTCCATGTGCACTTTAGAAAAAGGTGAAATTCATTGTTTTGCGATGAAATGTCCTATAGATATCAATTAGGTCTAACTGGTCTATTGTATCATTTAAAGTTTGTGTTTCCTTGTTAAATTTCTGTTTAGTTGATCTATCCATAGGTGTGAGTGGGGTATTAAAATCTCCAACTATTATTGTGTTAGTGTTAATTTCTCCTTTCATACTTGTTAGCATTTGTCTTACATACTGTGGTGCTCCTGCGTTTGGTGCATATATATTTATAATTGTTATATCTTCTTCTTGGATTTATCCTTTGATCATTATGTAGTGACCTTCTTTGTCTCTTTTCACAGCCTTTGTTTTAAAGTCTATTTTATCTGATATGAGTATCGCTACTCCTGCTTTCTTTTGGTCCCTATTTGCATGGAAAATCTTTTTCCAGCCCTTCACTTTCAGTCTGTATGTATCCCCTGTTTTGAGGTGGGTCTCTTGTAGACAACATATGTAGGGGTCTTGTTTTTGTATCCATTCAGCCAGTCTTTGTCTTTTGGTTGGAGCATTCAACCCATTTACGTTTAAGGTAATTACTGATAAGTATGATCCCATTGCCATTTACTTTATTGTTTGGGGTTCGAATTTATACACCGTTTTTGTGTTTCCTGTTTAGTATTTGTTGGAGAGCTGGTTTGGTGGTGCAGAATTCTCTCAGCTTTTGCTTGTCTGAAAAGCTTTTGATTTCTCCTTCATACTTGAATGAGATCCTTGCTGGGTACAATAATCTGGGCTGTAGGTTATTTTCTTTCATCATTTTAAGTATGTCTTGCCATTCCCTCCTTGCTTGAAGAGTTTCTATTGAAAGATCAGCTGTTATCCTTATGGCAATTCCCTTGTGTGTTATTTGTTGTTTTTCCCTTGCTGCTTTTCATATTTGTTCTTTGTGTTTGATTTTTGTTAATGTGATTAATATGTGTCTTGGGGGGTTTCGCCTTGGCTTTATCCTGTTTGGGACTCTCTGGGTTTCTTGGACTTGAGTGAGTATTTCCTTCCCCATTTTAGGGAAGTTTTCAAATATTATCTCCTCAAGTATTTTCTCACGGTCTTTTTTTTTGTCTTCTTCTTCTGGGACCCCTATGATTCGAATGTTGTAGCGTTTAATATTGTCCTGGAGGTCTCTGAGATTGTGCTCATTTCTTTTAATTCGTTTTTCATTTATCCTCTCTGATTCATTTATTTCTACCATTCTATCTTCGAATTCACTAATCCTATCTTCTGCCTCTGTTATTCTACTATTTGTTGCCTCCAGAGTGTTTTTAATTTCATTTATTGCATTATTCATTATATATTGACTCTTTTTTTATTTCTTCTAGGTCCTTGTTAAACCTTTCTTGCATCTTCTCAATCCTTGTCTCCAGGCTATTTATCTGTGATTCCATTTTAATTTCAAGATTTTAGATCCATTTCACTCTCCTTATTCGGAATTCTTTTTCAGGTAGATTCCCTATCTCTTCTTCTTTTGTTTGGTTTGGTGGGCATTTATCCTGTTCCTTTATCTGCTGGGTATTCCTCTGTCTCATCTTGTTTAAATTGCTGAGTTTGGGGTGTCCTTTCTGTAGTCTGGCATTTTGTGGAGTTCTTTAATGTGGCATTTCCTCGCTGTGTGTGGGTTTCTACAGGTGTCTTGTCAAGGTTTCCTGGTTAGGGAAGCTTGTGTCCGTGTTCTGGTGGGTGGAGCTGTATTTCTTCTCTCTGGAGTGCAATGAAGTGTCCAGTAATGAGTTATGAGATGTCTGTGGTTTTGGGATGACTTTGGGCAGCCTGTATCTTGAAGCTCAGGGCTGCGTTCCTTTGTTGCTGGAGAATTTGCTTGGTATGTCTTGCCCTGGGACTTGTCGGCCCTTGTGTGGTGCTTGATTTCAGTGTCGGTATGGAGGCATTTGATGAGCTCCTGTCAATTAATGTTCCTTGGAGTCAGGAGTTCCCTGGAGGCAGGGTTTGGACTTAAGCCTCCTGCTTCCAGTTATCTGTCTTACTTTTACAGTAGTTTCAAAACTTCTCCTTCTATACAGCACCATTGATAAAACATCTACGTTAAAAAAGAAAAGTTTCTCTACTGTGAGGGTCACTCAGAAAGGTTCACAGCGTTACATGGAGAAGAGAAGAGGGAGGAGGGAGTTAGAGGTGACCCAAATGAGATGAGGTGGAATCAATAGTGGAGAGAGTGGGCTGGCCAGTAGTCACTTCCTTATGTGCACTCCACAACTGGACCGCTCAGAGATGTTCACAGAGTTATACAGAGACGAGAAGAAGGAGGAAGGAGACAGAGGTGGCCAGAAGGATAAAAGGGGGGAATGAAAAGGAGGGAGACAGATCCAGCCAGTAATCAGTTCCCTAAGTGTTCTCCACCGTCTGGAATACACAGAAATTCACAGAGTTGGGTAGAGTAGAGAGGGGTTAGGGAGGAGACACAGGCGACCTGGTGGAGAAAAAGGAGAGTCCAAAGGGAGAGAGAGCAGTCAAGCCAGTAATCTCGCTCCCTAGTGAAAAATGGGTACTGAAGATTGGGTTCTTAAAGGTACAAAATTGGTAACAAATACATAAAAGCAAAAATTAAAAATCTAGAGTAGAGTTTGGACTTTTAAAAATACGATGTTAAAGAAAAGAAGAAGGAAAAGAAAGAGAGAAAAAACGAACAAAGAAAAACAAACAAGGTCGCAAAAATTATCAAGAAAATATAGGTACAAAATTGATAACTAATACCAAAAAGCAAAAATTAAAAATCTAGAGTAGAGTTTGGAATTTCAAAAATACAATGTTAAAAAAAAGGAAGAAGAAAACTAAAGAGAAAACAAACAAATAAAAACAAGCAGTGTCGCAAAAATTATAAAGAAACTACAGGTACAAAATTGATATCAAATACCAAAAAGCATAAATTAAAAATCTAGAGTAGGTTTTGGAATTTCAAAAATACAATGTTAAAGAAAAGAAGAAAAAAAACAAAACAAAAAAACACGGTCAAAAAATTATTTTATATATATATATATATATATATATATATATATATATATGAAGTTTGCTGAAGAAGAAAAAAATAGGGTCTTTTTTTTGCAAAGTAATAGGTTATAAAAGTGAAAATTAAAGGAACAATAGAGGACTTAAAATTAAAAAAAATTAAAAAAAAGAATGAATGATCATAAAAATATATCTAGGACTTTCTCTGGTTTTGTTGTGAGTATCGTGGGTTCAGTTCATTTTTGGCTAGTTCCTTGGTCCGACTTATATTTCTCAAGATCTATAGGCGCCTTCCTATGTAGTCCTAGTAACCACAGGGTTTTAATCTATTGCCTGTAGCTTCCAAGGCGATTCCCTCTGTTATAGCTTCTTTTGTTTGCTGGTCTCTTCAGTGTCTGGTTTACGCCCTGACACAAAGGCACGGTGGAGGACACTTTTTTTTTTAGGCTCACTTGTTCAATTGCGCTGTGGGGAGGGAGGGAGGGATGCTGCAAACAAATAACACTGGCTTGCGCTCGCAGTGCCTCAGCCACACTGGATCTGCCCCCGCTCACGGCGCGTGTAGCCTCCCTGCCCACACTGCTCGGGCTCTAGGTTGTTCCACCGGGAACAATCCGAGGCTGGCCCTGGGCTGCATGCACCTCCCAGGTCCAAGCCGCTCAGGTTCAGGCACTCGGGTAGTCCTCAGGGGCACAGACTCGGTTGGGCCTGCGTTTTGTGCTCTTCCCAGGTCCGAGCAGCTCAGGTGATGAGGTGTTTGGCGAGCGCCAATGTTGTGACTTATCGCCTCCCCGCCACTCGGTTATCTGGGTGTAAAACAGGCGCACCTTCTCAGGCAGATGTTGACCGTCCAGATCCCCAAGAAGTTTTAGTTAGCAAAGAAGCCTGCTTACAGTTTTATAGATAATGTCTCTCTGGGGCTGCGATTGCCCCCTTCCGGCTCTGGCTGCCTGTCACCGGAGGGGGAAGGTCTGCAGCCGGCTATCTCTGTTCAGTCCTTTGTTCCGTGCGCGGGCCTGGCGGTGTCTTAGGTTAGGGCTGGCTTTTTGCGTGGTAGATATCCCAGAGTCTGGTTTGCTAGCCCAAGTTATTTCGTTCAGATAGCGCTCAGGGTATTCAGGCCAGATTCTTACTCTAAGCGATGCAGCCCGCGCCGCGCCTCCCTGCCCAGCCCTTGCTTGCTAATGGTGTGAGCAGGCGTCTGCACTGCCTCGCGGCTGGGGGAGTTACCGTAGGGCTTGCAATCTGCGAGTTTTAATTGTTTATTTATTTTTATCCCCCTTATGTTGCCCTTTGTGCTTCCAAAGCTTGGCAAAGATTTGGCAGTGAAAAGCTTTCCTGGTGTTTGGAAACTTTTCTCTTTTTAAGACTATCTTCCCGGGACAGAAATCCCTCCCTCCCTCTTTTGTCTCTTTTTTTGTCTTTTACACTTTTTCCTACCTACTTTCCAAGAGTTGGGTTGCTTTTCTGGGTGCCTGATGTCCTCTGGCAGCATTCATAAGTTGTATTGTGGAATTTACTCGACGTTTAAATGCTCTTTTGATGAAATTGTTTGGGGGGGAAAGAGTTCTCCCCGTCCTACTCCTCAGCAATCTTGGCTCCTCTCTTGTGGAGTTTGGAGAGAGCACGCGGGATTGCTCTCCAGGCCATGCAGGAAAAGAAGGCCCTCATCTCGCGATGTCGGGGGAGTCTCGTGGTTTTTCTGGAGCTGCGGTGCCAGTGTGGGGTTTCTCACAAGGTACGACCGGGAGCTCAGGGAGCCTCTCGTGTGGTGTCAGGGAAGTCAAGTCTCCATACGAGTGGCGAGGGGGCGCACGTCATTGCTCTCGAGTCATGGTAGTGGAATCAGGGCTCAACACAATGAAAAAGGACGCTCGAGGTCTTTCTCGGGTTGCAGCAGGAAACCCTATGTTCCCTCAACTTGTGCCTGTGACCTCAGGTAGCTTCTCAGGGTGCCTCTGAGAAGTCAAGTATACTATGGAGCTGGGAGAGGCCTCTCAGGACTCCACTGGGTTTGCTGCAATGGAAGAGGGCCTAATCTCGAGATCAGGAAGGAACCTCAGGGTCCTCTCCATTTCTGACTCAGATCGCAGGGTCCCTGCAGAGTTGGGACAGGAGAGTCAGGCCTCGTCTTGTGTGGAGGAATGGAACTCTGCTTGCCTCTCGAGTTGATCAATGAGTGACAGGCCACTTGGCGAGCTGTGTGTGGAACCTGCGGTTTTTTCCAGACAATGCATGGGGGTGTCAGTGCCCCTACGTGATGTGCTTTCATCCACAGGGTTGCCTTCGAAGTGGTGTGCGGGCATCGGGTTCTTATCAAGAGCGGACCGGGAAATCGGGGTCTTTTGGAATGCGGCACCACACACGAGGCTACGTCTCGAATTTCCTCGTGAGACGGGCCTCATGCTGAGGTGCCCCTGGAAGGTGGGGAAAGCCTTCCAGACAAAGCAGGTTAATCGACCCTCCTGTCGCGATCAGGAGGGGAGAAGGGGCTCAGATGAAGTGGTGCCGGGAACCTCGGTGTTCCCCTCGAGTGAGACCAGTATGTCAGGGAACTTTTGGGGTCACATGAAGCTTGCCAAATACTGTTTCAAACTTCAAGACGAAACGTGGGACTTCTCTTGAGACGCTGTGGCGGGCAAGGGCCTCATCTTGTGATGAAGGGGAAACCACGTGGTTTTTTTCGAGTTGCGATGGGATTGTTGTCTTACGACGGGGAATTCAGGCTTCCTCTTGTGTTGGCCCAGGGAAGTCCATTCTTCCATTCGAGTTGGCAGGGAGAGCTGGGTGGGAATTGCTCTCGAGTCACGGCAGGTCAAAATAGACCTCATCTAGGCTTGTGTCCAGGACCTAATGTTCCTCTACAGGGGTGATAGGGATCACGGGGACGCATTCCAGACTCACCCAGTGAGTCAGGCCTCGGCTTGAGGGGAAGCAAAGGAGTCTGATATCCTCCTGGGTCGCGATAGGTATCTCTTGGAGCCCACTGAGTGGCCTCCAGGGAGTCAAGCCTCCTGTGGAGTTGGAGAGAGGACTCGGGATTGCTCTCCAGGCCATACAGGAAGAGAAGGCCCTCAGCTCGCAATGACGGGGGCGTCTTGTGGGTTTTCTCGAGTTGGGGCGCAAGTATGAGTTTTCTCACGAGGTACGACGGGGAGCTCAGGGAGCCTCTCGTGTGGCGCCAGGAAAGTCAGGTCTCTATGCGTGTGATGAGGGGGAGCCCATAAATGCTCTCGAGTCATGGTAGGGAAATCGGGACTCAAGAGGCGTTGAAGAAGGAGTCTCGAGGTCTTTCTCAGGTTGCGGCAGGAAACCCTGGGTTCCCTCGACTTGAACCGGTGACCTCAGGGAGCTTCTCAGGGTGCCTCTGAGAAGTCAGGCATACTGTGGACTTGGGAGGGGCTCTCGGAACTCCACTGGGTTTGGTGCAATGGCAAAGGTTCTCATCTCGAGTTGAGGCAGGAACCTAAGGGTTCCTCTCCATTTCAAACTCTGACCACAGGGTCCCTGAAGAGTTGGGACAGGAGAGTCAGGCCTCGTCTTGTGTGGAGGAATTGAACTCTGCTTGCCTCTCGAGTTGTTCACAGGATAACAGACCATTTGTCGAGCTGTGAGTGGAACCTTCGGTTTTTTCCGTAAGATGCATGAGGGGGTCAGTGCCCCTTCGTGTTGTGCCTTCATCCACAGGGTTGCCTTCAAAGAGGTGTCCGGATATCGGGTTCTTATCAAAAGCGGAGCAGGAAATCGGGGTCTTTCAGAACGTGGCACCATCCATGAGGCTACGTCTCGAATTTCTTCGTTAGACTGGTGTCATCCTGAGGTGCGCCATGAAGATCGGGAACCCCTTCCAGACAAAGCAGGGGAATCGACCATCTTGTCGCGACCAGGAGGAGTGAAAGGGCTCAGTTGAAGTCGTGCCGGGAACCTCGGTGTTCCCCTCGAGTGGGACCTGTGTGTCGGGAAACTTTTGGGGTCGCTTCAAGGGTGCCAAGTACCGTTTTGCACTTCAATACGGACTTGGGGCTTCTCTTGACACGCTGTAGAGGGCAAGGGCCTCATCTTGGGATGACGGGGGAATCACGTGGTTTTTCTCAAGGTGCGGAGGGATTCTCGAGTTACGACGGGGAATTCAGGCCTCCTCTTGTGTTGGCCCAGGGAAGTCCAATCTTCCATTCGAGTTTCGAGGGAGAGCTGGGGTTTGCTCTTGAGTCACTGCAGGGCAAAAGAGACCTCATCTAGGCTTGTGTCCAGGACCTAATATTCCTCTCCAGGGCCGACAGCGATCTCGGGGTTGCATTCCAGATGCATCCTGGGAGTCAGAGCTCGACTCGAGGGGAAGCAAAGGACCCCGCTCTCCTCTTGAGTCGCCACAGGTGTCTCTTGGAGCCCACTGAGTGGCCTAAAGGGAGTCAAGCCCCCTGAGAAGTTTGGAGAGAGGACTCAGGATTGCTCTCCAGGCCATGCAGGAAAAGAAGGCCTTCATCTCGCGATGATGGAGGCGTATCGTGGGTTTTCTCGAGCTGGGGAGCCAGTGTGGGATTTCTCACGAGGTATGACGGGGAGTTCAGGTAGCCTCTCGCGTGGCGCCAGGGAAGTCAGGTCTCCATGGGCGGGGCAAAGGGGAGCGCGTCATTGCTCTCCAGTCAGGGTAGGGGAATCGGGCCTCATGACGGGTTGAAAAAGGACTTTCGATGTCTTTCTAGGGTTGCGGCAGGAAACCCTGGGTTCCCTTGACTTGTGCCGGTGACCTCAGGGAGCTTCTCAGGTGCCTCTGAGAAGTCAGGGATACTGTGGATTTGGGAGAGGCCTCTCGGGACTCCTCTGGGTTTGGTGCAATGGAAGAGGGCCTCATCTCGAGTTGAGGCAGGAACCTCAGGGTTCTGCTCCTGACTTCCTGGAGCCGGATCTGACTCAGATTGCAGGGTCCCTGCTGAGTTTGCTCAGGAGTCAGGTCTCGTGTTCTGCGGAGGAATGGAACTCCGCTTACATCTCAAGTTGTTCAAGGATGACACCACTTTTCGTGATGTGTGTGGAACCTGCGGGTTTTTCGGAGATGCACGGGGGCGTCAGTGCTCCTTCCTGTTGTGCCTTCATCCACAGGGTTGCCTTCGAAGAGGTGTCCGGGCATCGGGTTCTCCTCAAGTGCGGACCGGGAAATCGGGGTCTTTCAGCATGTTGCACCACCCACGAGGCTACGTCTCGAATTTCCTCGTGAGATCGGCCTCATCCTGAGGTGCGCAGGAAAGTCTGGGAACCCTTTCCAGACAAAGCAGGGGAATCGACCCTCCTTTCGGGATCAGGAGAAGAGAAAGGGCTCAGATGAAGTAGTGCCGGGAACCTCGGTGCTCCCCTTGAGTGAAACTGGTAAGTCGGGTAACTTTTCGGGTTGCATCAAGGGTGCCAAGTATCGTTTCGCACTTCAAGATGGAACCTGGGACTTCTCTTGAGACGCAGTAGTGGGCAAGGGCCTCATCTAGCGCTGACGGGGGACCCACGTGTTTTTTCTCGAGTTGCGGCCGGATTCTTGAGTTACGAGGGGGAATACAGGTTTCCTCTTGTGTTGGCCCAGGGAAGTCCAATCTTCCATTCGAGTTGCAAATGAGAGCTGGAGATTTCTCTTGAGTCACTGCAGGGCAAAATAGAGCTCATCTAGGCTTGTGTCCAGGACCGAATTTTTCTCTCCAGGGGCGACAGGGATCTCGGGGTTGCATTCCAGACTCACCCGGGGAGTCAGGCCTCGTCTCGAAGGGAATGAATGGACTCCGCTCTCCTCTCGAGTCGCGACGGGTATCCCTTGGAGCCCAAGAGTGGCCTAAATGGAGTTAAGCCTCCTGTGGAGTTTGGAGAGAGGACTCGGGATTGCTCTCTAGGCCATGCAGGAAAAGAAGGCCCTCATCTCGCGATGACGGGGGCATCTCGTGGGTTTTCTCAAGGTGCAGTGCCTGGTTGGGGTTTCTCACGAGATAGGACGGGGAGCTCAGGGAGACTCCTGTGGTGCCACGGAAGTCAGGTCTCCATGGACGTGGCGAGGGGGAGTGCCTCATTGCTCTCAAGTCATGGTAGGGGAATCGAGCCTCAAGACGCTTCGAAGAAAAACTCTCGAGGTCTTTCTCGGGGTGTGGCAGGAAACCCTGGGTTCCCTCGACTTGTGCCCATAACCTCAGGGAGCTTAGCGGGGTTCCTCTGAGAAGTCAGGGATACTGTGGAATTGAGAGGGGCTTCTCGGGACTTCACAGGGACTGGTGCAATTGAAGAGGACCTAATCTCGGATTGAGGCAGTAATGTCAGGGTTCCTCTCCATTTCTGACTCGGATAGCAGGGTCCCTGCAGAGTTGGGACAGGAGAGTCAGACCTCATCTTGTGTGGAGTAATGGAACTCCGCTTGCCTCTCGAGTTGTTCACGGGATGACAGGCCACCTCTCGAGTTGTATGTGGAACCTGCCGTTTTGGGGGACGATGCACAGGGGTGTCAGTGCCCCTTCATTTTGTGCCTTCATCCACAGGGTTACCTTCGAAGAGGTGACCGGGCATCGGGATCTTATCAATAGCGGACCAGGAAATCGGGGTCTTTCAGCATGTGGCACAACACACGAGGCTACGTCTCGAATTCCCTCGTGAGACTGGCCTCATCCCGAGGTTCGCCGGGAAGTCTGGGAACCCCTTCCAGACAAAGCAGGGGAATCGACCCTCCTGTCGCCATCAGGAGGGGAGAAGAGGCTCAGCTGAAGCGGTGCTGGGAACCTTCGTGTTCTCCTCGAGTGAGACCGGGGTGTCAGGGAAATTTGGGGGTCGCATCAAGGGTGCCAAGTACCGTTTCACACTTCAAGACGGAACATGGGACTTCCCTGGAGACGCTATAGCTGACAGGGGCCTCATATTTCGATGACGGAGGAACCACGTTGTTTTTCTCCAGTTGCCGCGGGATTCTCGAATTACAATGGGAATACAGGCTTCCTCTTGTGTTGGCCCAGGGAAGTCCAATCTTCCATTCGAGTTGCGAGGGAGAGCTGGGGATTGCACTTGAGTCAATGCAGGACAAAAAAGCCTCATTTAGGCTTGTGTCCAGGACCGAGTTTTCCTCTACAGGGGCGACACGGATCTCGGGATCCCATTCCAGACTCACCCAAGTAGACAGGCCTTGGCTCGAGGGGAAGCAACGGACTCCGCTCTCCTCTAGAGTAGCGACGTGTATCTCTTGGAGGCTACTGAGTGGCCTAAAGGGAGACAGGCCTCCAGTGGAGTTTGGAGAGTGGACTCGGGATTGCTCTCTAGGTCATGTAGGAAAAGAAGGCCCTCATCTTACGATGATGGGGGCGTCTCGTGAGTTTTCTCGAGCGGCGGTGCCAGTGTGGGGTTTTCATGAGGTAGGACGGGGAGCGCAGGGAGCCTCTCGGGTGGCGCCAGGGAAGTTAGGTTTCAATGGGCGTGGCGAGGGAAATGAGTCATTGCTCTCCAGTCATGGTAGGGTATCGGGCCTCAAGACGCGGTAAAGAAGGACTCTCGAGGTCTTTCTCAGAATGCAGCAGGAAACCCTGGGTTCACTCGACTTGTGCCAGTGACCGCAGAGAGCTTCTGAGGGTGCCTCTGAGAAGTCAGGGATACTGTGGAGTTGGGAGGGGCCTCTCGGGACTCCACTGGGTATGGCGCAATGGAAGAGGGCCTCATTTCGAGTTGATGCAGGAACGTCAGGTTTCATCTACATTTCTGACTCCGATCGCACGGTCCCTGCAGAGTTGGGAAAGGAGAGTCAGGCCTTCTCTTGTGTGCAGGGACGGAACTCCGCATGCCTCTCTAGTTCTTCAAGGGATGACAGGACACTTGTCGATCTGTGTTTGGAATCTGCGTGTTTTTCCGTACTATGCATGGGGATGTCAGTACCCCTTCGTGTTGTGCATTCATCCACAGGTTTGCTTTCGAAGAGGTGCCCGGGCATCGGGTTCTTATTAAGAGCGCAGCGGGAAATCGGGGTCTTTCCGCATGTGGCACCACCCACCAGGCTACGTCTCGAATTTCCTAGTGAGACCGGCCTCATCCTGAGGTGCGCCGGGAAGGTCGGAACCCCTTGCAGACAAAGCAGGGGAATCGACCCTCCTGTCTCGATCAGGAGGGGAGAAGGGGCACAGATGAGGTGATGCCGGGAACCTCGGTGTTCCCCTCCAGTGAGACCAGTGTGTTGGGGAACTTTTGGGGTCGCATCAAAGGTGCCAAGTACCGTATCGCACTTCAAGATGGAACGTAAGACTTCTTTTGAGACGCTGTAGCGGCAATGGCCGCATCTTGCGATGAAGAGGGAACGACGTGGTTTTTCTCGAGTTGTGGCGGGATTCTTGAGTTACAACGGGAAATTCAGGCTTCCTCTTTTGTTGGCCCAGGGAAGTCCAGTCTTCCATTCGAGTTTCGAGGGAGAGTTGGGGATTGCTCTCGAGTCACTGCAGGAAAAAAGAGACCTCATCTAGGCTTGTGTCCAGGACCTAATGTTTCTCTCCAGGGGCGACAGGGATCTCTGGTTCGTATATCAGACTCACCCGAGGAGTCAGGCCTCGCCTCGTGGGGAAGGAAAAGACTCCGCTCTCCTCTCGAGTCGCGACGGGTATGTCTTGGAGTCCACTGAGTGACCAAAATGGAGTCAAGCCTACTGTGGAGTTTGGAGAGAGGACTCGGGATTGCTCTCCAGGCCGTGCTAGAAAAGAAGGCCGTCATGTCGCGAAAACGGGGGCGTCTCGTGGGTTTTCTCTATCTGCGGCGCCAGTGTGGGGTTTCTCATGAGGTATGATGGGGAGCTCAGGGAGCCTCTCGTGTGGCGCCAGGGAAGTCAGGGCTTCATGAGTGTAGCAGAGGGAGTGCGTCATTGCCCTCGAGTCATGGTAGGGGAATCAGGCCTCAAAGCGTGTTGAAGAAGGACTCTTGAGTTCTTTCTATGGTGGCGGCAGTAAACCCTGGGTTCACTCGAATTGCGCTGGTGACCTCAGGGAGCTTCTCAGGGTGCCTCTGAGAAGTCAGGGATACTGTGGAGCTGGGACGCGTCTCTTGGGACTCCACTGGGTTTCGTGCAATGGAAGAGGTCCTAATCTCGAGTGGAGGCAGGAACCTCAGCGTTCCTCTCGTGACTTCACTGGCGCTGGTCTGATTCGGATGGCAAAGTCCCTGCAGAGTTGGGACAGGAGAGTCAGGCCTCGTCTTGTGTAGAGGAATGAAACCCCACTTGCCTCTCGAGTTCTTCAGGGGTGACAAGCCACTTGTTGAGCTGTATGTAGAACCTGCGGGTTTTTCCAGACGATGCACGAGGGTGTCAGTGCCCCTTTGTGTTGTGCCTTCATCCACAGGGTTGCCTTCGAAGAGGTGTCCAGGCATCGGGTTCTTATCAAGAGCATACCGGGAAATCATAGTCTTTTGGCATGTGGCACCACCCGCGAGCTACGTCTCGAATTTCCTCGTGAGACCGGCCTCATCCTGAAGTGCCCCGTGATGGTCGGGAACCCCTTACAAACAAAGCAGGGGAAGTGACCCTCCTATCTCGAACAGGAGGGGAGAAGGGGCTCAGATAAACTGGTGCCGGGAACCTCGGTGTTCACCTCGAGTGAGACTGATATTTCGGGGAAATTTTGGGGTCACATCAAGGGTGTCAAGTATCGTTTCGCACTTCAAGACGGAACGTGGGACTTTTCTTGAGAAGCTGTAGCGGGCAAGGGCCTCATCTTGCGATGACAAGGGAACCAAGTGCTTTTTCTCGAGTTGCGGCGGGATTCTCGAGTTACGAAGGGGAATTCAGGCTTCCTCTTGTGTTGGCCCAGGGAAGTCCAATCTTCCATTCGAGTTGTTAGGGAGAGCGGGGGATTGCTCTCGAGTTACAGAAGGGCAAAAGAGACCTCATCTAGGCTTGTTTCCAGGACCTAATGTTCCTCTCCAGGGGAGATAGGGATCTCGGGGTTGCATCCCAGACCCACCTGGTGAGTCAGGCCTTGTCTCGAGGGGAAGCAAAGGACTCCATTCTCCTCTCGAGTCGCAACGGGTATCTCTTGGAGCCCACTAAGTGGCCTAAAGGGAGTCAAGCCTCCTGTGGAGTTTGGAAAGAGGATTCGGGATTCCTCTCCAGGCCATGCAGGAAAAGAAGGCCCTCATCTCGCGATGACAGGGGCGTATGGTGAGTTTTCTCGAGCTGCGGCGTCAGTGTGGGGTTTCTCACGAGGTACGACAGGGAGCTCAGGGAGCCTCTCTTATGGCGCCAGGGAAGTCAGGTCTCCATGTGTGTGGCGAGAGGGTGCGTGTCATTTCTATAGAGCCATGGAAGCAGATTCGGGCTTCAAGACACGTTGAAGTAGGACTCTCGAGGTCTTTTTCGCATTGTGGCAGGAAACCCTGGGTTCCCTCGACATGTGCCGGTGACCTCATGGAGCTTCTCCGGGTGCCTCTGAGAAGTCAGGGGTACTGTGGAGTTGGGAGGGGCCTCTCTGGACTCCAGTGGGTTTGGTGCAATGGATGAGAGCCTCATCTCGAGTGGAGGCAGGAATCTCATGTTTCCTCTCCTGGGTTTCCTGTCGCTGGTACTGACTCGGATCGCAGTTTCCCTGCAGAGTTGGTACAGAAAATCAGGTCTCGTCTTGTGTGGAGGAATGGAACTCCACTTGCCTCTCGAGTTGTTCACGGGGTGACAGACCACTTGTCGAACTGTGTTTGTAACCTGCGGGTTTTTCTGGACGATGCACGGTGTCAGTGCCCCTTCGTGTTGTGCTTTCATCCACAGGTTTTCCTTCGTAAAGGTGTCAGGGCATCACGTTCTTATCAAGAGCAGACCGGGAAATCGGGGTCTTTCGCTTGTGGCACCACTCACGAGGCTATGTCTCGAATTTCCTCGTGAGACCTGCCTCATCCTTAGGCGCGCCGGAAAGGTCGGGAACCCCTTCCAGACATAGCAGGGGAATCGACACTCCTGTCTCGATCACGAGGGGAGAAGGAGCTCAAATGAAGTGGTTCCGGGAACCTCGGTGTTCCTTTCGAGTGAGACCGGTATGTCGGGGAATTTTGAGATTGCATCAAGGGTGCCAAATACCGTTTCGCACTTCAAGACAGAACGTGGGACTTCTCTTGAGTCGCTGTAGTGGGCAAGGGCCTCATCTAGCGCTGATGGGGGAACCACGTGGATTTTCTCGAGTTTCGGTGGGATTCTCGAGTTACGGTGTCGAATTCAGGCTTCCAATTGTATTGGCCCAGGGAAGTCCAATCTTCCATTCGATTTGCGAGGGAGAGCTGGCGATTGCTCCCTAGTAACTGCAGTGCAAAATAGACCTCATCTAGGCTTGTGTCCAGGACCGAATTTTCCTCTCCAGGTGCGACAGGAACTCGGGGTTGCATTCCAGACTCACACGGGGAGTCAGGCCTCGTCTCGAGGGGAAGCAAAGGACTCCGCTCTCCCTTCAAGTCCTGACAGGTATCTCTTGGAGCCAACTGAGAGGCCTAAAGAGAGTCAAGCCTCCTGTGGAGTCTGGAGAGAGGACTCGGTTTTGCTCTCCATGCCAGGCAGGAAAGAAGTCTCTCATCTCGTGATGACGGGGGCGTATCGTGGGTTTTCTCGAGCTGCGGTGCCTGAATGGGGTTTCCGAAGAGGTACGACGGGGAGCTCAGGGAGACTCTCTTCAGGCGTCAGGGAAGTCAGGTCTCCATGCGCATGGCGATGGGGAGCGGGTCTTTGCTCTCGAGTCATGGTAGGGGAATCGGGCCTCAAGACGCGCCAAAGGACTCTCAAGGTCTTTCTCGGGTCGCAGCAGGAAACCCTGTGTTCCCTCGACTTGTGCCGGTGACCTCAGGTAGATTCTCAAGGTGCCTCTGAGAATTCAGGGATACTGTGGAGTTGGGAGGGGCCTCTCGCGACTCATCTGGGTTTGGTGCAATGGAAGAGGGCCTCATCTCGAGTTGAGGCAGGAACCTCAGGTTTCCTCTCCATTTCTGACTCGGATGGCAGGGTCCCTGAAGAGTTGGGACAGGAGAGTCAGGCCTCGTCTTGTGTGGAGGAAACGAACTCTGCTTGCCTATCGAGTTGTTCAAGGGGTGACATTCCACTTGTCGAGCTGTGTGTAGAACCTGCGTGTTTTTCTGTACGATGCACGGGAGTTTTAGTAACCCTTCTGTTGTGCCTTCATCCACAGGGTTGCCTTCGAAGTGGTGTCCGGGCATCGGGTTCTTATCCAGAGTGGACCGAACAATCGGGGTCTTTTGGCATGTGGCACCACCCACGAGGCTACGTCTCGAATTTCCTCCTGAGAAAGGCCTCATCCTTAGGTGCGCCAGGATGGGCGGGAACTCCTTCCAGGCAAAGCAGGGGAATTTACCCTCCTGTCGTGATCAGGAGGGGAGAAAGTGATCAGATGAAGTGGTGCCGGGAACTTCGGTGTTCCCCTCGGTTAGAACGGTGTGTCGGGGAACTTTTGGGGTTACATCAAGGGTGAAAAGTAGCATTTCGCACTTCAAGACGGAACGTGGGACTTCACTTGAGACGCTGTAGCGGGCCAGGGCCTCATCTTGGGATGACGAGTGAACCACGTGGTTTTTCTCGCATTGCGGCGGGAGTCTCGAGTTTCGACGGGGGATTCAGATTTCCTCCTGTGTTGGCCCATGGAAGTCCAATCTTTCATTCGAGTTTCGAGGGTGAGCTGGGATCCCACTCGAGTCACTGCGGGGCAAAATAGACCATATCTAGGCTTGTGTCCAGGACCGAATATTCCTCTCCAGGGGTGACAGGGATCTCGGGGTGGCATTTCAGACTCACCCGGGAAGTCCGGCCTTGTTTCTAGGGGAAGCAAAGTACTCCTGTTTCCTCTCGAGTCGCGACGGGTACCTATTGAGCGCACTGAGTAGCCTTAGTGAGTCAAGCCTCCCGTGGAGTTTGGAGAGACGACTCGGGATTGCCCTCCAGGCCATGCAGTTAATGATGGCCCTCATCTCACTATAACGGGGGCATCTCGTGGGTTTTCTCGAGCTGCGGCGCCAGTGTGGGGTTTCTCACGAGGTACGACGGGGACCTCAGGGAGCCTCTCGTGAGGTGCCAGGGAAGTTAAGTCTCCATGCGCATGGGTACTGGGAGCGCTTCATTGCTCTTGAGACATGGTAGGGGAATCGGGCCTCAAGATGCATCAAAGAAGGACTATCCAATCTTTCTCGGGTTGCGGCAGGAAACCCTGGGTTCCATCAACTTGTGCCGGAGATCTCAGGGAGCTTGTCAGGGTGCCTCTGAGAAGTCAGGGACACTGTGGGTTGGAGGGACCTCTCGGGACTCCAGTGGTTTTGGTGCTATGGAAGAGGGCCTCATCTTGAGTTGAGGCAGGAACCTCAGGGTTCCTCTCCATTTCTGATTCGGATTGAAGGGTCCCAGCAGATTTGGGACAGGAGAGTCAGGCCTCGTCCTGTGTGGAGAATGGAACTCAGCTTGCCTCTCGAGTTGTGCACGGGGTGACAGACCACGTGTCGAGCTGTGTGTGGAACCTGTAGGTTTTTCCGGACGGTGCACGGGTGTGTCTGTGCCCCTTCGTGTTGTGCCTTCATCCACAGGGTTGCCTTCTAAGGGGTGTCCAGGCATCGGGTTCTTATCAACAGCGGGCCGGGCAATCGGAGTCTTTCGGCATGTGGCACCACCCACGAGGCTACGTCTCGAACTTCCTCATGAGACCGGCATCATCCTGAGGTGTGCCGTTAAGGTCGGGAAACCCTTGCAGACAAAGCAGGGGAATCGACCCTCCTGTCGTGATCAGGAGGGGAGAAGGCGTTCAAAAGAAATGGTGCCGGGAACTTCGGTGTTCCCCTCAAGTGAGACCGGTATGTTGGGGAACTTTTGGGGTCGCATCAAGGGTGCCAAATACTGTTTCGCACTTCAAGATGGAACGTGGGACTACTCTTGAGACGCTGTAGCGGGAAAGTGACTCATATTGCGATGATGGGGCAACCACTTGGTTTTTCTCGAGTTACGGCGGGATTCTCGAGTAACGACGGGGATTTCAGGCTTCCTCTTGTGTTGTCCCAGGGAAGTCCAATCTTCAATTCGAGTTGCGAGGGAGAGCTGGGGATTGCGCACGAGTCACTGTAGGGAAAAAGAGACCTCATCTTGGCTTGTGTCCAGGATCTAATGTTCCTCTCCAGGGGCGACAGGGATCTCGGGGTTGCATTCCAGACTCACCCGGGGAGTCAGGCCTCGTCTCGAGGGGAAGCAAATGACTCCACTCTCCTCTCGAGTCGCGACGGATATCTCTTGGAGCCCACTGAGTGGCCTACAGGGAGCCAAGCTTCCTGTGGATTTTGGAGAGAGGACTCGGTATTGCTCTCCAGGCCATGCAGAAAAAGAAGGCCCTCATCTCGCGATGACAGGGGCATCTCGTGGGTTTTCTCGAGCTGAGGCACAAGTGTGGTGTTTCCCACGTGGTAAGGCTGGGAGCTCAGGGAGCATCTTGTGCGGCGCCAGGGAAGTCAGGTCTCCATGGGCGTGGCGAGGGGGAGTGCGTCATTGCTCTCTTGTCACGATAGGGGATTTGGACCTCAAGACGCATTGAAGAAGGACTCTCAAGGTCTTTCTCAGGTTGTGGCAGGAAACCATGGGTTCCCTCGACTCATGCATGTTACGTCAGGGAGCTTCTCAGGTGCCTCTGTGAAATCAGGGATACTGTGGAGTTGGGAGTGACCTCTCGGAACTCCACTGGGTTTGGTGAAATGGAAAAAGGCATCATCTTTAGATAAAGCAGGAACATCAGGTTTCCTCTTCATTTCTGCCTCGGATCGCATGTTCCTGCAGAGTTGGGAGAGGAGAGTCAGGACTCATCTTGTGTGGAGGAATGGAAATCCGCTTGCATCTCGAGTTGTTCACGGGGTGACAGGCCTCTTGTAGAGCTGTATGTGGAACCTGTGGGTTTTTCTGGACGATGCACAGGGGTGTCAGTGCCCCTTTTGTTGTACCTTCATCCACAGGGTTGTCTTCAAAGAGGTGTCTGGTCATCGGGTTCTTCTCAAGAGTGTACTGGGAAATCGGGGTCTTTCGGCATGTGGCACCCCCCACGAGGCCACGTCTCGAAATTTCCCATGAGTCCGGCTTCATCCTGAGGTGCGCCGTGAATGTCGGGAACCCCTTTAAGTCAAAGCAGGGGAATCCACCCTCTTGTCGCTATCAGGAGGGGAGAAGGGGCTCAAAAGAAGTGGTGCCGGGAACCTCGGTGTTCCCCTCAAATGAAACCGGTGTGTCGGGGAACATTTGGGGTCGCATTAAGGGTGCCAAGTAACGTTTCGCACTTCAACACGGAACGTGGGACTTCTCTTGAGACGCTGTAGTGAGCACGGGCCCCATCTTGTGATGACGGGGGAACCACGTGGTTTTTCTCGAGTTGCGGCAGGGAATTCAGGCTTCCTCTTGTGTTGGCCCAGGGAAGTCCAAATTTCCATACGAGTTGAGAGCTAGAGCTGGGGGTTGGCTCGAGTTATTGCAGGGCAAAAGAGACCTCATCTAGCCTTGTGTCTAGGACCTAATGTTCCTTTCAAGGGGCAACAGGGATCTCGGAGTTGCATTCCAGATCCTCCCGAGGAGTCAGGCCTCTTCAAGAGGGTAATGAATGGACTCCCCTCTCCTCTTGAGTCGCGACGGGTATCTCTTAGAGCCCATTGTGTGGCCTAAAGGGAGTCAAGCCTCCTGTGGAGATTGGAGAGAGGACTCGGGATTGCTCTCCAGGCCATGCAGGAAAAGAAGGCCCTCATATCGTGATGACAGGGGCGTCTTGTGCATTTTCTCGAGGTGCGGTGCCAGGATGGGGTTTCTCACAAGATACGATGGGGAGCTCAGGGAGTCTCTTGTGTGGTGACAGGAAAGTCAGGTCTCCATGCACGTGTGGAGGGGGAGCGCGTCATTGCTCTCGAGTCATGGTAGGGGCATCGGGCCTCAAGAGGCGTTGAAGAACGACTCTCAAGGTCTTTCTCCGGTTGCGGCAGGAAACCCTGGTTTTTCTCGACTTGTGCCGGTGACCTCAGGGAGCTTAACATGGTGCCTCTGAGAAGTCAGGGATTCTGTGGAGTTGGGAGGGGCCACTCGGGACACCACTGGGTGTGGTATAATGCAAGAGGGCCTCATCTCGTGTTGAGGAAGGAACCTCAGGGTTCCTCTCCATTTCAGACTCCGATCTCAGGATTCCTGCAGAGTTGGGACAGGAGAGTCAGGCCTCTTATTCTGTGGAGAAATGAAACTTAGCTTGCCTCTCGAGTTGTTCACGAGGTAACAGATCACTTGTCGAGCTGTATGTGTAACCTGCAGAATTTTCCAAAAGATGCATGGGTGTGCAGGGCCCCTCCTTATTGTGCCTTCATCCAACGGGATGCATTCGAAGAAGTGTATGAGCATCGGGTTCTTATTAATAGCGGACCAGGAAATGGGGTCTTTCCGCATGTGGCACCACCCACGAGGATACATCTCCAATTTCCTCGTGAGACCGGCCTCATTCTGAGGTGCGCTGGGAAGATTGGTAACACCTTCCAGACAAAGCAGGAGAATCGACACTCCTGTTGCAATCAGGAGGGGAGAAGGGGCTCAAATGATGTGGTGTGGGGAACATGGGTGTTCCCCTCGAGTGAGGCATGTATGTTGGGGAACTTTGCGGGTGCCATCATGGGTGCAGAGTACCATTTTGCACTTCAGTAGGTACGTGGGACTTCTTTTGAGATGCTGTGGCGGGCAAGGGGCTCATGCTGCGAAGACGATGGAACCACGTGGTTTTTCTCGAGTTGCGGCGGGATTCTCGAGTTACGACGGGGATTTCAGGCTTCCTCTTGTGTTGGCCCTGGGAAGCCAAAACTTCCCTTTGAGTTGCGAGCGAAAGCTGGGGGTTGTGCTCGAGTCACTGCAGGGCCAAAGAGACCTCATCTAGGCGTGTGTCCAGGACCTAATAGTCCTCTCATGGGAAGACAAGGATCTCGGGGTCGCACTCCAGACTCCACCGGGGAGTCAGGCTTCGCCTCGAGGGGAAGCAAAGGACTGCGCTCTCCTCTCGAGCCACGACGCGGATCTCTTGGAGCCCACTGAGTGGCCTCAAGGGAGTCAAGCCTCCTCTTCAGTTTGGAGAGAGGACTCGGGATTGCTCTCCAGGCCATGCAGGAAAAGAAGGACCTCAGCTCGTGAGGAAGGGGGCGTCTCAGGTGTTCCTCGAGCTGCGGCGCCCAAGGGGGTTTTCTCCGGAGGCAGAACGAGGATCTAAGGGAGCCTCTCGTTCGGCACCAGGGAAGTCAGGTCTCCATGCGCGTGGCGAGGGGGAGCGCGTCATGGCTCTCGAGTCACGGGAGGGCACTAGGGCCTGGAGACGCGTTGAAGAAGGACTCTCGAGGTCATTGTCGGGGGGCGGCGGGAAACCCTCGTTTCCCTCGTGTTCTGCCGGGGACCTTAGGGAACTTCCCAGGGTGCCTCTGAGAGGCGAGGGATCCTGTGGAGGTGGCGGGGCCCCTCGGGACTCCGCTGGGTCTGGCGCAACGGAAGAGGGCCTCACCTCGAGGGGAGGCAGGAACCTCAGGCTTCCTCTCCGTTTCGGACTCCGACCGCAGGGTCCCTGCAGAGTTGGGACAGGAGAGTCAGGCCTCGTCTTGTCTGAGGAAGGGAACCCCACTGGCCTCTCGAGTTGCTCAGGGTGTCTCAGGCCCCTCGTCGAGCTGTGTGTGGAACCCGCGGGTCTTTGCGGACGATGCACGGGGGTGTCAGTGCCCCTTCGTGTTGTGCCTTCACCCACAGGGTTGCCTTCGAAGAGGGGTCAGGGCCTCGGGTCCTTCTCAAGAGTGGACCGGGGAATCGGGGGCGTTCGGCATGTGGCCCCACCCACGTGGCTCGTCTCGAATTTCCTCGTGAGACCGGCCTCATCTGAGGTGCGCCGGGAAGGCCGGGAACCCCTTCCAGAACACGCAGGGGAATCGCCTCTCCTGTCGCCATCAGGAGGGGAGAAGGGGCTCAGAGGAAGCGGTGCCGGGACCCTCGGTGTTCCCCTCGGGGGAACCCGGCATGTCGGGGGACTCTTAGGTGTCGCAGGAAGGCTGTCAGGGACCGTTTCGCCCTTCAGGGTGGAACAGGGGACTTCCCTTGAGACGCCGTCGCGGGCAGGGGCCTCATCTTGCCAAGAGGTGGGAACCACGTGGTTTTTCTCGAGTTGCGGCGGGATTCTCGAGTTCCAACGGGGATCTCAGCCTTCCCCTTGGGTTGGCCCTGGGAAGCCCAATCTTCCCCTCGGGTTGCGAGGGAAAGCTGGGGGTTGCGCTCGAGTCACTGCAGGGCCGAAGAGACCTCACCTAGGCGTGTGTCCGGGACCTATTATTCCACTCCAGGGAAGGCAGGGATCTCGAGGTTGCATTCCAGGCTCCCCCGGGGAGTCAGGCCTCGTCTCGAGGGGAAGCCAAGGACTCCGCTCTCCTCTCGAGTCGCGACGAGGGTCTCTTGGAGCCCCCTGAGCGGCCTCAAGGGAGTCCAGCCTCCTCTTCCGTTTTGAGAGAGGACCCGGGATTGCTCTCCAGGCTATGCAGGAAAAGAAGGCCCTCAGCTCGCGAGGACGGGGGCGTCTCAGGGGTTTCCTCGAGCTGCGTCGCCCGTGGGGGTTTTCTCCCGAGGCACGACGAGGATCTCAGGGAGCCTCTCGTGCGGCGCCAGGGAAGTCAGGTCTCCATGCGTGTGGCGAGGGGGAGCGCGTCCTGGCTCTCGAGTCACGGGAGGGGACTAGGGCCTCGAGACGCGTGGAAGAAGGACTCTCGAGGTCTTTGTCGGGGGGCGGCGGGAAACCCTCGTTTCCCTCGCCTTCTGCCGGGGACTTTAGGGAACTTCCCAGGGTGCCTCTGAGAGGCGAGGGATCCTGGGGAGGCGGCGGGGCCCCTCGGGACTCCGCTGGGTCTGGCGAAACGGAAGAGGGCCTCACCTCGAGGGGAGGCAGGAACCTCAGGCTTCCTCTCCGTTTCGGACTCCGACCGCAGGGTCCCTGCAGAGTTGGGACAGGAGAGTCAGGCCTCGTCTTGTCTGAGGAAGGGAACCCCGCTGGCCTCTCGAGTTGCTCAGGGGGTCTAAGGCCCCTCGTCGAGCTGTGTGTGGAATCCGCGGGTCTTTGCGGACGATGTACGGGGGTGGCAGTGCCCCTTCGTGTTGTGCCTTCGCCCACAGCGTTGCCTTCGAAGAGGGGTCCGGGCCTCGGGTCCTTCTCAAGAGCGGACCGGGGAATCGGGGGCGTTCGGCATGTGGCCCCACCCACGTGGCTCGTCTCGAATTTCCTGGTGAGACCGGCCTCATCCTGAGGTGCGCCGGGAAGGCCGGGAACCCCTTCCAGACCACGCAGGGGAATGGCATCTCCTGTCGCCATCAGAAGGGGAGAAGGGGCTCAGAGGAAGCGGTGCCGGGAAACTCGGTTTTCCCCTCGGGGGACCCCGGAGTGTCGAGGGACTTTTGGGGGTCGTAGGAAGGCTGTCAGGGACCGTTTCTCCCTTCAGGGCGGAACAGGGGACTTCCCTTGAGACGCCGTCGCGGGCAAGGGCCTCATCTTGCCAAGCGGTGGGAACCACGTGGTTTTTCTCGAGTTGCGGCGGCATTCTCGAGTTACGACGGGGATCTCAGCCTTCCCCTTGGGTTGGCCCTGGGAAGCCCAATCTTCCCCTCGGGTTGCTAGGGAAAGCTGGGGGTTGCGCTCGAGTCACTGCAGGGCCGAAGAGACCTCACCTAGGCGTGTGTCCGGGACCTAATATTCCTCTCCAGGGAAGGCAGGGATCTTGGGGTTGCATTCCAGGCTCCCACGGGGAGTCAGGCCTCGTCTCGAGGGGAAGCCAAGGACTCCGCTCTCCTCTCGAGTGGCGACGAGGGTCTCTTGGAGCCCCCTGAGCGGCCTCAACGGAGTCCAGCCTCCTCTTCCTTTTGGAGAGAGGACCCGGGATTGCTCTCCAGGCCATGCAGGAAAAGAAGGCCCTCAGCTCGCGAGGACGGGGGCGTCTCAGGGGTTTCCTCGAGGTGCGGCGCCCGTGGGGGTTTTCTCCCGAGGCACGACGAGGATCTCAGGGAGCCTCTCGTGCGGCGCCAGGGAAGTCAGGTCTCCATGCGCGTGGCGAGGCGATGCGCGTCCTAGCTCTCGAGTCACGGGAGGGGACTAGGGCCTCGAGACGCGTTGAAGAAGGACTCTCGAGGTCTTTGTCGGGGGGCGGCGGGAAACCCTCGTTTCCCTCGCCTTCTGCCGGGGACCTTAGGGAACTTCCCAGGGTGCCTCTGAGAGGCAAGGGATCCTGTGGAGGTGGCGGGGCCCCTCGGGACTCCGCTGGGTCTGGCGCAACGGAAGAGGGCCTCACCTCGAGGGGAGGCAGGAACCTCAGGCTTCCTCTCCGTTTCGGACTCCGCCCGCAGGGTCCCTGCAGAGTTGGGACAGGAGAGTCAGGCCTCGTCTTGTCTGAGGAAGGGAACCCCGCTGGCCTCTCGAGTTGCTCAGGGGGTCTCAGGCCCCTCGTCGAGCTGTGTGTGGAACCCGCGGGTCTTTGCGGACGATGCACGGGAGTGGCAGTGCCCCTTCGTGTTGTGCCTTCACCCACAGGGTTGCCTTCGAAGAGGGGTCCGGGCCTCGGGTCCTTCTCAAGAGTGGACCGGGGAATCGGGGGCGTTCGGCATGTGGCCCCAAGCACGTGGCTTGTCTCGAATTTCCTGGTGAGATCGGCCTCATCCTGAGGTGCGCCGGGAAGCCCGGGATCCCCTTCCAGACCACGCAGGGGAATCGCCTCTCCTGTCGCCATCAGGAGGGGAGAAGGGGCTCAGAGGAAGCGGTGCCAGGAACCTCGGTGTTCCCCTCGGGGGACCCCGGCGTGTCGGGGGAATTTTGGGGATCGCAGGAAGGCTGTCAGGGACCGTTTCGCCCTTCAGGGCGGAACAGGGGACATCCCTTGAGATGCCGTCGCGGGCAAGGGCCTCATCTTGCCAAGAGGTGGGAACCATATGGTTTTTCTCGAGTTGCGGCGGCATTCTCGAGTTACGACGGGGATCTCAGCCTTCCCCTTGGGTTGGCCCTGGGAAGCCCAATCTTTCCCTCGGGTTGCGAGGGAAAGCTGGGGGTTGCGCTCGAGTCACTGCAGGGCCGAAGAGACCTCACCTAGGCGTGTGTCCGGGACCTAATATTCCTCTCCAGGGAAGGCAGGGATCTCGGGGTTGCATTCCAGGCTCCCCCGGGGAGTCAGGCCTCGTCTCGAGGGGAAGCCAAGGACTCCGCTCTCCTCTCGAGTCGCGACGCGGGTCTCTTGGAGCCCGCTCAGCGGCCTCAAGGGAGTCCAGCCTCCTCTTCCGTTTGCAGAGAGGACCCGGGATTGCTCTGCAGGCCATGCAGGAAAAGAAGGCCCTCAGCTCGCGAGGACGGGGGCGTCTCAGGGGTTTCCTCGAGCTGCGGCACCCGTGGGGGTTTTCTCCCGAGGCACGACCAGGATCTCAGGGAGCCTCTCGTGCGGCGCCAGGGAAGTCAGGTCTCCATGCGCGTGGCGAGGGGGAGCGCGTCCTGGCTCTCGAGTCACGGGAGGGGACTAGGGCCTCGAGACGCGTTGAAGAAGGACTCTCGAGGTCTTTGTCGGGGGGCGGCGGGAAACCCTCGTTTCCCTCGCCTTCTGCCGGGGACCTTAGGGAACATCCCGGGGTGCCTCTGAGAGGCGAGGGATCCTGTAGAGGTGGCGGGGCCCCTCGGGACTCCGCTGGGTCTGGCGCAACGGAAGAGGGCCTCACCTCGAGGGGAGGCAGGAACCTCAGGCTTCCTCTCCGTTTCGGACTCCGACCGCAGGGTCCCTGCAGAGTTGGGACAGGAGAGTCAGGCCTCGTCTTGTCTGAGGAAGGGAACCCCGCTGGCCTCTCGAGTTGCTCAGGGGGTCTCAGGCCCCTCGTCGAGCTGTGTGTGGAAACGGCGGGTCTTTGCGGACGATGCACGGGAGTGGCAGTGCCCCTTCGTATTGTGCCTTCACCCACAGGGTTGCCTTCAAAGAGCGGTCCGGGCCTCGGGTCCTTCTCAAGGGCGGACCGGGGAATCGGGGGCGTTCGGCATGTGGCCCCCCCCACTTGGCTCGTCTCGAATTTCCTGGTGAGACCGGCCTCATCCTGAGGTGCGCCGGGAAGGCCGGGAACCCCTTCCAGACCACGCAGGGGAATCGCCTCTCCTGTCGCCATCAGGAGGGGAGAAGGGGCTCAGAGGAAGCGGTGCCGGGAACATCGGTGTTCCCCTCGGGGGACCCCGGCGTGTCGGGGGGCTTTTGGGGGTCTCAGGAAGGCTGTCAGGGACCGTTTCGCCCTTCAGGGCGGAACAGGGGACTTCCCTTGAGACGCCGTGGCGGGCAAGGGCCTCATTTTGCCAAGAGGTGGGAACCACGTGGTTTTTCTCGAGTTGCGGCGGCATTCTCGAGTTACGACGGGGATCTCAGCCTTCCCCTTGGGTTGGCCCTGGGAAGCCCAATCTTCCCCTCGGGTTGCGAGGGAAAGCTGGGGGTTGCGCTCGAGTCACTGCAGGGCCGAAGAGACCTCACCTAGGCGTGTGTCCGGGACCTAATATTCCACTCCAGGGAAGGCAGGGATCTCGGGGTTGCATTCCAGGCTCCCCCGGGGAGTCAGGCCTCGTCTCGAGGGGAAGCCAAGGACTCCGCTCTCCTCTCGAGTCGCGACGCGGGTCTCTTGGAGCCCCCTGAGCGGCCTCAAGGGAGTCCAGCCTCCTCTTCCGTTTGGAGAGAGGACCCGGGATTGCTCTCCAGGCCATGCAGGAAAAGAAGGCCCTCAGCTCGCGAGGACGGGGGCGTCTCAGGGGTTTCCTCGAGCTGCGGCGCCCGTGGGGGTTTTCTCCCGAGGCGCGACGAGGATCTCAGGGAGCCTCTCGTGCGGCTCCAGGGAAGTCAGGTCTCCACGCGCGTGGCGAGGGGGAGCGCGTCCTGGCTCTCGAGTCACGGGAGGGGACTAGGGCCTCGAGACGCGTTGAAGAAGGACTCTCGAGGTCTTTGTCGGGGGGCGGCGGGAAACCCTCGTTTCCCTCGCCTTCTGCCGGGGACCTTAGGGAACTTCCCAGGGTGCCTCTGAGAGGCGAGGGATCCTGTGGAGGTGTCGGGGCCCCTCGGGACTCCGCTGGGTCTGGCACAACGGAAGAGGGCCTCACCTCGAGGGGAGGCAGGAACCTCAGGCTTCCTCTCCAATTCTGACTCTGATCGTAGTGTCCCTGCAGAGTTGGGACAGGAGAGTCAGGCTATGTCTTTTCTGAGGAATGGAACTCCTCTTGCCTCTCGAGTTGTTCATGGGGTTTCAGGCCCCTTGTCAAACTGTGTGTGGAATCTGCAGGTTTTTCCAGACGATGTCTTATCTTCCATTCGAGATTCGAGGAAGAGCTGGAGGTGCGCTCTAGTCACTGAAGGCAAAAGAGACCCCACCAAGGCTTGTGTGCAGGACCTAATGTTCATGTCAAGGGGCGACAGGAATCTCGGGGTTGCATTCCAGACTCACCATGGAGTCAGGCCTCGTCTCGAGGGGAAGCAAAGGACTCTGCTCTCCTCTCGAGTAGGACGGGTATGTCTTGCAGCCCACTGAGTGGCTTAAAGGGAGTCAAACCTCCTCTGGTGTTTGGAGGGAGGACACGGGATTGCTCTCCAGGCAATGCAGGAAATGAAGGCCCTCATCTCCCGATGACTGGGGCGTCTCGTAGGTTTTCTCGAGCTGTGGCGCTAGTGTGGGGTTTCTCACGAAGTAAGACTGGGAACTCAGTGAGCCTCTCATGTGGTGCCAGGGCAGTCAGGTCTCTATGCACGTGGTGAGAGGGAGCCCGTCATTGTTCTCGAGTCATGGTAGGGGAATTGGGCCTGAAAAGGTGTTAAAGAAGGACTCTCGAGGTCTTTCTTGGGTTGCAGCAGGAAACCCTGGGTTCCATCGACTTGTGCCAGTGACCTCAGGAAGCTTCTCAGCGTGCCTCTGAGAAGTCAGGGTCACTGTGGAGTTGGGAGGGGCCTCTCGGAACTCCACTGGGTTTGGTGCAATGGAAGAGGGCCTCATGACAAGTTGAGGCAGGAACCACAGGGTTCCTGTCCTGGCTTCGAATGCGCTGGATCTGACTCGGATCGCAGAGTCCCTGCAGAGTTGGGACAGGAGAGTCAGACCTCGTCTTGTGTGGAGGAATGGAACTCCGCTTGACTCTCGCGTTGTTCATGGGGTGACAGGCCACTTGTCGATTTGTATGTGGAACTTGCGGGTTTTTCTGGACGATGCACTGGGGTGTCACTGCCCCTTCGTGTTGTGCCTTGTTCCACAGGATTGCCTTCGAGTTGGGTTCTGCCATCGGGTTCTTATCAAGAGCGGACCAGGGAATCGGGGTCTTTTGGCATGCCGCACCACACACGAGGCTATATCTCGAATTTCCTCCTGAGACTGGCCTCATCTTGATGTGCGCCAGGAAGGTCGGAACGCCTTCCAGACAAAGCAGGGGAATCGAACCTCCTGTCGCGATCAAGAGGGGAGAAGAGTCTCAGATGAAGTGGTGCCGGGAACCTCGGTGTTCTCCTCAAGTGAGACTGGTATGTCGGGGAACTTTTGGGGTCGCATCAAGGGTTCCAAGTAACTTTTCGCTCTTCAATACGGAACGTGGGGCTTCTCTTGAGACGCTGTAGCGGGCAAGGGCCTCATCTTTCGATGACGGGGGAACCACGTGGTTTTTCTTGAGTTGGGGCGGGATTCTCGAGTTACGACGGGGAATTCAGGCTTCCTGTTCAACTGGCCCAGGGAAGTCCAGTTTTCATTCGAATTGGGAGTTAGAACTGGGGATTGCTCTCGAGACACTGCAGGGCCAAATAGACCTCATCTACGCTTGTGTCCAGGACCTAGTGTTCCACTACTGGGCCAACAGGGATCTCAGGGTTGCATTCTCGACTCACCCGGAGAGTCAGGCCTCGTCTTGAGGGGAAAAAAAGGACTCCACTCTCCTGTCGAGTCGGGACGGGTATCTCTTGGAGCCCACTGCGTGGCGTAAAGGGAGTGAAGCCTCCTATGGAGTTTGGAGAGATGACTCGGGATTGTTTTCCTGACCATGCAGGAATAAAGGCCCTCATCTCGCGATGACGGGGGCATCTCGTGGGTTTTCTCCAGCTGCGGCGCCAGTATCAGATTTCTCACGAGGTACAACGGGGAGCTCAGAGAGCCTCTCGTGTGGTGCTAGGGATGTCAGGTCTCCGTGCGTGTGGTGAAGGGGAGTGCGTGATTGCTCTCGAGTAATAGTAGGCGAATCGGGCCTCAAGACGCATTGAAGAAGGACTCTTGAGGTCTTTCTCGGGTTGCGGCAGGGAACCCTGGGTTCCCTTGATTTGTGTCGGTGACCTCAGGAAACTTCTAAGGGTGCCTCTGAGAAGTCAGGGACACTGTGGATTTGGGAGGGGCCCTTCGTTACTCAACTGGGTTTGGTGCAATCGAAGAGGGCCTCATCTCAAATGGAGGCAGGAACGTCAGGGGTCCTCTCCATTTCTGACTCGGGTCGCAGGGTACCTGCAGAGTATGGAGAAGAGAGTCACGCCTCGTCTTCTGTGGAGGAATGGATTTCCCCTTGCCTTTCGAGTTGTTCACGGAGTGACAGGCCACTTGTTGAGCTGTGTGTGGAACCTGCGGGTTTTTCCGGACGATGCACGGGGGTGTCAGTGCCCCTTCGTGTTGTGCCTTCATCCGCAGGGTTGCCTTCAAAGAGGTTTCCGGGCATCGGTTTCTTTTCAAGAGTGTACCGGAAAATTGGGGTCTTTCAGCATGTGGTACAACCCACGAGGCTACGTCTCGAATTTCCTCGGGATACCGGCCTCATCCTGAGGTGCGCTGGGAAGGTCGGGAACCCCTTGCAGACAAAGCAGGGGAATCGACCCACCGCTCGTGATCAGAAGGGGAGAAGGGGCTCAGATGAAGTGGTGCCGGGAACTTCGGTGGTCCCCTCGAGTGAGACCGGTATGTCACGGCACTTTTGAGGTCGCATCAAGGGTGCCAAGTACAGTTTCGCACTTCAAGACGGAACGTGGGAATTCTCTGGAGATGCTGTAGCGGGCAAGGGCCTCATATTGCGATGACGAGGGAAACACGTGGTTTTTCTCGAGTTGAGGCGGGATTCTCGAGTTACAACGGGGAATTCAGGCTTCCTCTTGTGTTGGCCCAGGAAGTCCAATCTTCCATTCAACTTGTCAGAGAGAGCTGGGGGTTGCTCTCGAGTCACTTCAGGGCAAAGAGTCCTCATCTAGGCTTGGGTCCAGGACGTAATGTTCCTCTCCAGGGGCGACAGGGATATCGGGGTCGCATTCCAGTCTCACCCGGTGGGTCACGCCTCGTCTCGAGTGGAAGCAGAGGACTCCACTATCCTCTCGAGTCGGGACGCGTAACTCTTGGAGCCCAATGAGTGGCCTAAAGGGAGTCAAGCGTCCTGTGTAGCTTGGAGAGAAGGTTCACGCTTGATCTGCATACCATGTAGTTAAAGATGGCCCTCCTCTCGTGATGACGGGGGCGTCTCATGGGTTTTCTCGAGCTGCGGCGCCAGTGTGGGGTTTCTCACGAGATATGATGGGGAGTTCAGGGATCCTCTTGTGCGGCGCCAGAGAAGCCTGACTCCATGCGTGTGGCCAGGCAGATCGCGTCATTGCTCTCGAGTCATGGGAGGGACTAGGGCCTCAAGAGGCATTTAAGAAGGACTCTCAAGGTCTTTCTTGGGTTGGGGCGGGAAACACTCGTTTCCCTCGACCTCTACAGGGGACCTTAGGGAACTTCCCAGGTGCCTCTGAGAGGTGAGGGATACTGAGGAGTTAGAGGGGCCTCTCGGGACTCCACTAGGTTTGACGAAATGAAAGGGGGCCTCATCTCGATTGGAGGCAGGAACCTCAGGCTTCCTCTCCATTTCTGACTCCGACCGCAGGGTCCCTGCAGAGTTGGGACAGGAGAGTCAGGCCTCGTCTTGTCTGAGTAACGGAACTCTGCTTGCCTCTCGAGTCGTTCAGGGGGTCTCAGGGCCCTTGACAAGCTGTGTGTGGAACCTGCGGGTGTTTCCAGAAGATGCATGGGGGTGTCAGTGCCCCTTCGTTTTGTGCCTTGCCCCACAGGGTTGCCTTCAAAGAGGTGTCCTGGCATCGGGTTCATTTCAAGAGCGGACTGGGAAATCGGGGTCATTCTGCATGTGGCACCACCCACGTGGCTCATCTCGAATTTCCTCGTGAGACCAGCATCATCCTGAGGTGCGCCGGGAAGCCCGGGAACCCCTTCCACACAAAGTAGGGGAATCGATTCTCCTGTTGCGATCAGGAGGGGATATGGGGCTCAGATGAAGTGGTGCCGGGACCCTCGGTGTTCCACTCGAGGGAACCCGGCATTTCAGGGAACTTTAGGGGTCGCATCAAGGGAGCCAAGTACCGTTTCCCACTTCAGGACGGAACATGGGACTTCCCTGGAGACGCTGTAGCGGGCAAGGGCCTCATCCTGTGAAGACGTTGGAACCACGTCGTTTTTCTCGAGTTGCATCGGGATTCTCGAAAACGACAGGAATTTCAGGCTTCCTCTTGGGTTGGCCCTGGGAAGCCCAATCTTCAATTCGAGTTGCGATGGAAAGCTGGGGGTTCTGCTCGAGTCACTACAGGGCCAAAGAGACCTCATCGAGGCGTGTGTCCAGGACCTAATATTCCTCTCAAGGGAAGACAAGGATCCCGGGTTTCCATTCCAGACTCCCCCGGGGAGCCAGGACTCGCCTGGAGGGGAAGCAAAGGACTCCGCTTTCCTCTCAAGTCGCAACACGGATCTCTTGGAGCCCACTGAGTGGACTCAAGGGTGTCGAGCCTCCTCTTCAGTTTGGAGAGAGGACTCGGGATTGCTCTCCAGGCCAGGCAGGAAAAGAAGGCCCTCATCTCGCGATGACGGGGGCGTCTCATGGGTTTCCTCAGGCTGCTGCGCCCATGGGGGTTTTCTCACGAGGCACGACGAGGACCTCAGGGAGCCTCTCGTGCGGCGCCAGGGAAGTCAGGTCTCCATGCGCATGGCGAGGGGGAGCTGGTCATCACTCTCGAGTCATGGGAAGCGGCTAGGTCCTCAAGAGGCGTTGAAGAAGGACTCTCGAGGTCTTTCTCGGGTTGCGGCGGGAAACCCTCGTTTCCCTCGACTTCTGCAGGGGACCTTAGGGAACTTCCCAGGGTGCCTCTGAGAGGTGAGGGATGCTGTGTAGTTGGCAGGGCCTCTCGGGACTCTGCTGGGTTCGGCGCAATGGAAGAGGGCCTCATCTCGAGGGGAGGCAGGAACCTCAGGCTTCCTCTCGGTTTCGGACTCCGACTGCACGGTCCCTGCAGTGTTGGGACAGGAGAGTCAGGCCTCGTCTTGTCTGAGGAATGGAATTCTGCTTGCCTCTCGAGTTGTTCCGGGAGTCTCAGGCCCCTTGTCGAGCTGTGTGTAGACCCTGCGGGTTTTTCTGGATGATGCATGGGGGTGTCAGTGCCCCTTCGTGTTGTGCCTTCACCCACAGGGTTGCCTTCGAAGAGGTGTCCGGGCATCGGGTTCTTATCAAGAGCGGACCGGAAAATCGGGGACGTTCGGCACATGGCACCTCACACGTGGCTAGTCTCGAATTTCCTCCTGAGACCGGCCTCATCCTGAGGTGCGCCAGGAAGGCCGGGAACCCCTTCCAGACCACGCAGGGGAATCGACTCTCCTGTCGCGATCAGGAAGGGAGAAGGGGCTCAGATGAAGTGGTGCCGGGACCCTCGGTGTTCCCCTCGAGGGAACCCAGCGTGTCGGGGAACTTTTGCGGTCGCATCAAGGGTGTCAAGTACCGTTTTGCACTTAAGGACGGAACATGGGACTTCCCTGGAGACACCGGGAACTTCGGGGTTCCCCTGGAGTGAGACCGGTATGTTGGGGAACTTTGGGGTCGCATCAAGGGTGCCAAGTAGCATTTCGAACTTTAAGATGGAACGTGGGACTTCTCTTGAGACTCTAGCTCGCAAGGGCCTCATATTGCGATGAAGGGGGGACCACATGGTTTTTAAGACTTGAGGCTGAATTCTCGAATTACGATGGGAAATTCAGACTTCCTCTTGTGTTGGCCCAGTGAAGACCAATCTTCCATTCGAATTGCGAGGGAGAGATGGGTGTTGCTCTCGAGTCACTGTAGGGCAAATTAGACCTCATCTAGGCTTTTGTCCAGGACATAATGTTCCTCTCCAGGGGCAACAGGGATCTCGGGGTTGCATTCCAGACTCACCCGAGGTAAGGCCTCGTCTCGAGGGGAAACAAAGTACTCTGCTCTCCTCTCACGTCGCGACAGGTATCTCTTGGAGCCCATTGAGTGGCCTAAAGGGAGTAAAGCCTCCTGTGAAGTTTGGAGAAAAGACCAGGGATTGCTCTCCAGGTCAGGCAGGAAAAGAAGTCCCCAATCTCGCGATGACGGTGGGTTTTCCCGAGCTGCGGCGCCAGTGTGGGGTTTCTCACGAGGTATGACGGGGAGCTCAGGGAGCCTCTCATGTGGCGCCAGGGAAGTCAGCTGTCCATGTGCATGGCGAGGGGGAGCGTGTCATTGCTCTCGAGTCATGGTAGGGGAATCCGTCCTCAAGACACGTTGAAAACGGACTCTTGAGGTCTTTCTCGGGTTGCGGCAGTATACCCTGTGTTCCCTCGACTTGTGCCGGTGACCTCAGGGAGTTGCTCAGGGTGCCTCTGAGAAGACACTGATACTGTGGAGTTGGGAGGGGCCTCTAGGGACTCCACTGGGTGTGGTATAATACAAGAGGGCCTCATCTCGTGTTGAGGAAGGAACCTCAGGGTTCCTCTCCATTTCAGACTCCGATCTCAGGATTCCTGCAGAGTTGGGACAGGAGAGTCAGGCCTCATATTCTGTGGAGAAATGAAACTTAGCTTGCCTCTCGAGTTGTTCACGAGGTAAAAGGTCACTTGTCGAGCTGTATGTGGAACCTGCAGAATTTTCCAAAAGATGCACGGGTGTTCAGGGTCCCTCCTTGTTGTGCCTTCATCCTACGGGATGCATTCCAAGAAGTGTACGGGCATCGGGTTCTTATTAATAGCTGACCGGGAAATGGGGTCTTTCCGCATGTGGCACCACCCACGAGGCTACATCTCCAATTTCCTCGTGAGACAGGCCTCATCCTGATGTGCGCTGGGAAGATCGGTAACCCTTCCACACAAAGCAGGAGAATCGACACTCCTGTTGAAATCAGGAGCGGAGAAGGGGCTCAAATGAGGTGGTGCGGGGAACATGGGTGTTACCCTCGAGTGAGGCCTGTAAGTTGGGGAACTTTGGGGGTGCCATCATGGGTGCCAAGTACCGTTTTGCACTTCAGTAGGAACGTGGGACTTCCCTTGAGACGCCGTCACGGGCAAGGGCCTCATCTTGCCAAGAGGTGGGAACCACGTGGTTTTTCTCGAGTTGCGGCGGCATTCTCGAGTTACGACGGGGATCTCAGCCTTCCCCTTGGGTTGGCCCTGGGAAGCCCAATCTTCCCCTCGGGTTGCGAGGGAAAGCTGGGGGTTGCGCTCGAGTCACTGCAGGGCCAAAGAGACCTCATCTAGGCGTGTGTCCGGGACCTAATATTCCTCTGCAGGGAAGGCAGGGATCTCGGGGTTGCATTCCAGGCTCCCCCGGTGAGTCAGGCCTCGTCTCGAGGGGAAGCCAAGGACTCCGCTCTCCTCTCCAGTCGCGACGCAGGTCTCTTGGAGCCCCCTGAGTGGCCTCAAGGGAGTCCAGCCTCCTCTTCCGTTTGGAGAGAGGACCCGGGATTGCTCTGCAGGCCATGCAGGAAAAGAAGGCCCTCATCTCGCGAGGACGGGGGCGTCTCAGGGGTTTCCTCGAGCTGCGGCGCCCGTGGGGGTTTTCTCCCGAGGCACGACGAGGATCTCAGGGAGACTCTAGTGCGGCGACAGGGAAGTCAGGTCTCCATGCGCGTGGCGAGGGGGAGCGCGTCATGGCTCTCGAGTCACGGGAGGGGACTAGGGCCTCGAGACGCGTTGAAGAAGGACTCTCGAGGTCTTTCTCGGGGGGCGGCGGCAAACCCTCGTTTCCCTCGCCTTCTGCCGGGAACCTTAGGGAACTTCCCAGGGTGCCTCTGAGAGGCGAGGGATCCTGTGGAGGTGGCGGGGCCCCTCGGGACTCCGCTGGGTCTGGCGCAACGCAAGAAGGCCTCACCTCGAGGGAAGGCAGGAACCTCAGGCTTCCTCTCCTTTTCGGACTCCGCCCGAAGGGTCCCTGCAGAGTTGGGACAGGAGAGTCAGGCCTCGTCTTGTCTGAGGAAGGGAACCCCGCTGGCCTCTCGAGTTGCTCAGGGGGTCTCAGGCCCCTCGTCGTGCTGTGTGTGGAACGCGCGGGTCTTTGCGGACGATGCACGGGGGTGGCAGTGCCCCTTCGTGTTGTGCCTTCACCCACAGGGTTGCCTTCGAAGAGGGGTCCGGGCCTCGGGTCCTTCTCAAGAGCGGACCGGGGAATCGGGGGCGTTCGGCATGTGGCACCACCCACGTGGCTCGTCTCGAATTTCCTCGTGAGAACGGCCTCATCCTGAGGTGCGCCGGGAAGGCCGGGAACCCCTTCCAGACCACGCAGGGGAATCGCATCTTCTGTCGTGATCAGGAGGAGAGAAGGGGCTCAGAGGAAGCGGTGCCGGGAACCTCGGTGTTCCCCTCGGGGGAACCCGGCGTGTCAGGGGACTTTTGGGGGTCGCAGGAAGGCTGTCAGGGACCGTTTCGCCCTTCAGGGCGGAACAGGGGACTTCCCTTGAGACGCCGTCGCGGGCAAGGGCCTCATCTTGCCAAGAGGTGGGAACCACGTGGTTTTTCTCGAGTTGCGGCGGGATTCTCGAGTTACGACGGGGATCTCAGCCTTCCCCATGGGTTGGCCCTGGGAAGCCCAAACTTCCCCTCGGGTGGCGAGGGAAAGCTGAGGGTTGCGCTCGAGTCACTTCAGGGCCGAAGAGACCTCACCTAGGCGTGTGTCCGGGACCTAATATTCCTCTCCAGGGAAGGCAGGGATCTCGGGGTTGCATTCCAGGCTCCCCCGGGGAGTCAGGCCTCGTCTCGAGGGGAAGCCAAGGACTCCGCTTTCCTCTCGAGTCGCGACTCGGGTCACTTGGAGCCCCCTGAGCGGCTTCAAGGGAGTCCAGCCTCCTCTTCAGTTTGGAGAGAGGACTCGTGATTGGTCTCCAGGCCATGCAGGAAAATAAGGCCCTCATCTCGCGATAACCGGGGTGTCTCATGTGTTTCCTCGAGCTGCCGCGCCAGTGTGAGTTTCCTCACGAGGTACGATGAGGAACTCATGGAGCCTCTCGTGCAGTGCCAGGTTAGTCAGGTCTCCATGCGCGTGGCGAGGGGGAGCGTGTCATTGCTCTCGAGTCATGGTAGGGGAATCGCGACTCAACACATTTTGAAGCACTCTCGAGGTCTTTCTCAAGTCACGGCAGAAAACCCAGGGTTCCCTCGACTTGTGCCTGTGACCTCAGGGAGCTTCTTATTGTGCCTCTGATAGCTCAGGGGTACTGTGGAGTTGGTAGGGGCCTCTAGGGACTCCACTGGTTGTGGTGCAATGGAAGAGGGCTTCATCTCGAGTGGACGCAGGAACCTCAGGCTTCCTCTCCTTTTCTGACTCGGATCCCATGGTCCCTGCAGAGTAGGGACAAGAGAGTCACACCTAGTCTTCTGTTGAGGAATGGACCTTCGTTTGCCTTTCGAGTTGTTTACAGGGTGACAGGCCACTTGTCGAAATGTCTGTGGGACCTGCGGGTTTTTCTGGACGATGCACGCGGGTGTCAGTGCCCCTTCGTGTTGTGCCTTCATCCACAGGTTTTCCTTCAAAGAGGTGTGCTGGCATCGGGTTCTTTTCAAGAGTGGACCGTGAAATTGGGGTCTTTCGACATGTGGCACCACCCACGAGGCTACGTCTCGAACTTCCTCATGAGACCGGCCTCATCCTGAGGTGCGCCCGGAAGGTCGGGAACCCCTTGCAGACAGAGAAGGGGAGTCGACCCTCCTGTCGCAATCAGGAGAGGAGAAGGGGCTCAGATGAAGTGGTGCCGGGAACCTCGGTGTTCCCCTTGAGTGAGTCTGGTATGTCGCGGAACTTTTGGGGTCGCATCAAGGGTGCCAAGTACCGTTTCGCACTTCAGGATGGAACGTGGGACTTCTCTTGAGATGCTGTAGCGGACAAAGGGCCTCATCTTGCGATGATGAGGGAAGCACGTGGTTTTTCTCGAGTTGCGGTGGGATTCTCGAGTTACGACGGGGAATTCAGGCTTCCTCTTGTGTTGGCCCAGGAAGTCTAATCTTCCATTCGAGTTGCCAGGGAGAGCTGGGGATTGGGCTCCATTCACTGAAGGGCAAACTAGACCTCATCTAGGCTTGTATCCAGGACTTAATGTTCCTCTCCATAGGCGACAGGGATTTGGGGTTGCATTCCATACTCACCCGGGGAGTCAGGCCTCATCTCGAGGGGAAGCAAAGGACTCCACTCTCTTCTCGAGTCGCGACAGGTATCTCTTGGAGCCCACTGAGTGGTCTTTGCTCTGTAGGAGAGCTCTAGTGTTCATAAGCCTGTACATAAGTGAACACAGACATTCTGTGTGCATGTTGCTGCATACCCAAAATAGGGCCACAAGGAGCCTCATGCTCTCCATGCGGCGCGGAAGCTGTGCAGCCACGCAGCAGCTGAAGAATCCAACCAATTGCTCTTTTCTTACCTCTGACAGAGCTCGCATTGCCGTAGCCCTTGGCAGTTTGGAAACACTGGGCCCTAACCCCTCTCAAAGTAGGCCTGGGTTCTAGTTCGAATAGAAAGTCAATAGCGGAGCTGAGGACAGGAACGCGGCAGTCATTTATCACACGCTCCTGCAGCCTGCTACTACAGGGACACTAACGCTAGAAGCTAGGAATGTCTTTGCAAGGTGCGCAAAGGACAAGGGAGAACCTCGACCCTGACTCTAGTATTTCAGTCCCCTGAGCAGATCTGAGGTTCTCCCGCTGTAGAAGCTAACCCATTCCTTTCAAATACAGGCTTCCTAACACAGGGCCAGTTGGCTGCTTGCTCTTCCACGAAGCAGGCTTCCTTAACTTGCAAACTGCGAATTCCGCTTAACAGCCTGGAGGAAAATCGCTTCTTGGAAGATTGTTTTCAGAGGCTGTATCCCCGGAGCTGGGGCCAAGCTAGGGGACCCATACTGACAAGGGAAGGCAAAACCACATCCAATGTCTTTGCTCTGGAGGACAGCTTTGGTGAGCCTAAGTCTTTCAGGAATATTTCTGGCTCCAACAGAGTCAAATTCTGTGTGTGAAGCTGCACAGCCAAAATAGGGGAACAGAGAGCCTGATTCTCTCTGTGTAGCTTTGAAGCTGTCATTCAAACAACAGCTTGCGAATCCATACAATGCTCTCCCTTACTGCTAAGAGAATTCTCATTGCTGTCGTCCTTGACAGCTTGTAGAAATCCGCACCCTAACCCTTCTCCAAGTAGGCCTGGGTCCTAGCTCGGAACAACAGGCAACGGCGGAGCTGAGGCCAGTAAGGCACAAGTGAGGTCTCACACACTCTTGCAGCCTGATCGTCCAGGAGCAGTAAGGCCTCTTTTTCCCTGCAGGAGGCTCGCTTGCCTTGCCTCCTGTGAACTGCATTTCCCAGCCTGGGCGCAAAGCTGTTCCTGGAGATTTTTTCTCAGGGGCTGTTTCCCTGGAGCTGGGTCGGACCTCGGGGGCCCAACTCACAGGGGAAGACAAAACCACATGGACAGGGCTATGCTCTGTAGGAGAGCTCTAGTGAACCTCATCTCTCAGGAACATTCTTGGCTTCTACAGAGACACCTCTGTGCATGAAGCTACACACCCAACATAGTGGCAAAGGGAGTCTGATTCTCTCCGTGGGTGCTGAAGCTTTGTGACAAAGCACCTGCTAAGAATCCATCTGCATAGGCTTCCCTCACCTTGACAGAGGTCTCATTGCTGTAGTCCTTTGCAGTTTGGAAAGAAGCAGACCCTTACCCTTCACCAAGTAGGCCCTTGTCCTTGTTTGAATGGAAAGGCAGTAGCTGAGCTGAGGCCAGTAAGGCGCCAGTCAAGTCTGACATATTCCCGATGCCTGCTCCTTCATGGAAAATAACGTTAGAATCTGGGAATGTCTTTGCAAGGCTGGCAAAGGGCAGTCAGGAACCTCGACCCTGCCTCTGGAATTTCTATCTTCTCAGCACATCTGGCGGTCTCGGTCAGGAGAAACTAACCCATTCCTTGCAAATATAGGCTTCCAAACACAGGCCGGTTGGCTGTCTCTTCTTGCCGAAGGAAGCTTGCTTATCCCACCTCCTGCGAACTCCGATTCCCAGCCTGGGGGATAAGAGGTTCTTGGAGATCTTTTCTCAGAGGCTGTTTCCACGGAGCAGGGGCCGATCCTGGAGACCCACATGCACAGGGGAAGGGAAAACCGCATGGATAAGTCTTTGCTCTCTAGGAGTGCTCTAGTGAACCTCACTCTATGGGGAATGTTCTTGGCTCCAACGGGGACATCTCTGTGTGGGAAGCTGCATAGCCAACATAGAGACACAGAGACCTGATTCTCTCTGTGCAGCTTTGACGCTGTCGTTCAAACAACAAATTGAGAATCCACACAATGCTCTCCCTTACCACTGAGAGAGTTATCATTGCTGTAGCCCTTCACAGTTTCTGGAAATCGGCACACAAACACTTCTCCAAGTAGGCCTGGGTTCAAGTTCAGATGAACATGCAATAGCGGAGCTGAGGCCAGTAAGGCACCAGTCAGGTGTCACACACTCTGGCAGCCTGCTCCTCCAGGGACAGTAAGGCCTCTATTTCCCTTCAGGAGGCTCGCTTGCCTTACTTCCTGTGAACAGCGTTTCCCAGCCTGGGCGGAAAGCAGTTCCTGGAGATCTTTTCTCAGGGGCTGTTTCCCCGGAGTTGGGGCGGACCTCGGGGACCCAACTCACAGGGGAAGGCAAAACCAAATGGACAGGTCTATGCTCTGTAGGAGATCTCTAGTGAACTGCCGGGGTCCAGCCCCAGCTGATCCAGGGTATTCGAAGCAGAGACGGCGTAGGCGAGGGTCAGGGAACAACTGCTTAATTAAACGTTAATTAAGGATATAAAGAGTAATAAAATGAGGATAGCTCAGTAGGAAAATTCAGTGGAGAAAAGAGGCTGAGTAGCTTGGTTTACGCGGGGGACCAATAAAACTTCAAGACAAGAAGCTTGCACCACTTACGTAGACCGCAGGCGTCCTTCCGTTCTCCCGAAGGAGAGGAGACACTGAGGCCTCCCCGGTCGGATCTTAGAAGCCCAGGCAAAATTAGTAAGCTTGGTGGGTTCCGCGCTCCAGATGGAGACTCAACCAGAGTGAGAGAGAGAGAGAGAGACATGGGGAGACCAGTATTTCGAGAAACTGATCCCAATTCTTTATTTTCCATGGTCTACTTTTATACACTGAGATGTTATGCCAAAGTCACGTGGGGTCAGCAGTCCTGACTTTTATCAAAGTCAGGTGCTTCATACAAAAGTATACAGAGGTCTTAGGGGTGTTACATCATCTTCTGGCCGGGGGGCCTGCTGACAATTTACGACCCTCTCCTTGTGACAGCGGTCAGTCAACCAGGACACTTATTTCTCCAGGGGTGATTATTCTTAAAACAGACGCCACCCAAATAAAGTTACATTCCTATAGGGTGAGGGTGTAGTGGGTTTTAGTTAAGGAAAGAATTTACTTAGCCTAAGGTCTAACGTGATTTATATCAAAGGTTAATACTTATTTCTTCTATATATTCATTAATGTGTATAAGGGCAGGGGATGTGGAGACTTAGCAGTAAACATCAGCTCAACAAATGAAAAACCCTTCACCAATATGATTTCTAATCAGCCCATTATACTTATACTAATAATTTTCTAACTTTTCTAAGGAACCTGTTTTTAGAAGGTTTAAAGCATCTCGTGCCTCTCATGGTTGGGCGGCTGTGAGCAATCACATGTGGCTGGACAAGCCTGTCAGGCAGGCTAGAGAACCTTCAGAGGAGTTTGTAGGTTAAAGCACTCTTGTCACACCCAGGGGTTTTTATCAACTGGAGCTCTAGGTTAACTCCTTCTCCGAAAGAGGTGGTGGGGGACAGCCCCCCGTAAAGTCAGAGGTGTAGGTGAGAGCACAAAGTAGTAAGGTAGGCAGGCTCTGGTTATGGGGGTAGATGCTCGAGGATTTCCAGGGGGACTCCTGAGGCTCGATCCCACCTTTGCGTATGTCGAGCCTCCTTCCTCATGACCTTTGCCATGGGCGGAGTGCCTCACTCTGGCCCCCAACAGTGAACCTCCTCTCTCAGGAACATTCTTGGCTCCTATCGAGACACCTCTGTGCGTGTAGCTACAAACGCAACGTAGGGGCAAAGGGAGCCAGATTCTTTCCGTGGGGTGCTGATGCTTTGTGGCAAAGCACCTGCTTGAGAATCCATCAGCTTACGCTTCCCTCGCCTTGACAGAGGTCTCATTGCTGTAGCCCTTGGCAGTTTGGAAAGAAGAGGACCCTTACCTTTCATAAAGTGGGCCCTTGTCCTAGTTTGAAAGGAAAGGCAAGAGCTGAGCTGAGGCCAATAAGGCGCCAGTCAAGTCTGACATATTCCCGAAGCCTGCTCCTTCATGGAAAATAACGCTGTAATCTAGGAATGTCTCTGCAAGGCTGGCAAAGGGCAGTCAGGAGCCTGCACCCTGTCTCTGGAATTACCGACTTCTGAACAGATCTGGAGGTCTCCCTTAGGGGAAGCTAACCCATTCTTCCAAATAGAGGCTTCCAAACGCAGGCCGCTTGGCTGCCTCTTGCTCTCTGAAGGAGGCCTGCTTTTCCCGCCTCCTATGAACCCCACATCCCAGCCTCTGGGAAAAGCGGATCTTGAAGATCTTTTCTCAGGGGTTGTTTCCACGGAGCTGGGGCCGAGCCTGGAGCCCCAAACGCACAGGGGAAGAAAAACCACATGGACAAGTCTTTGCTCTCTAGTAGAGCTCTAGTGAACCTCACTCTGTCAGGAACGTTCTTGTTTCCTATGGAGACACCCCTGTCTGTGAAGCTGTGTACCGAACATGGAGACACAGAGTCTGATTCTCTCTGTGCAGCTTTGAAGCTGTCGTTCAAACAACAGCTTGAAAATCCATACAATGCTCTTCCTTACCCGTGACACAGTTCTCATTGCTATACCCCTTGGCAGTATTTAGAAATCCATACCCAAACCCTTCTCCTAGTAGGCCTGGGTCCTAGTTCGGAGAAGCACGCAATGGCGGAGCTGAGGCCAGTAAGGCACCAGTCAGGTCTCACACACTCTGGCAGCCTGATCGTCCAGGGAGACTAAGGCCTGTTGTGCCTTGCAGGAGGCTCGCTTGTGTTACCTCCTGTGAACTGCGTTTGCCAGCCTGGGGGAATAGCGGTCCCTGGAGATCTTTTCTCAGGGGCTCCTTCCCCTGAGCTGGGGCGGACCTCAGGGACCCAACTCACAGGGCAAGGCAAAACCATATGGACAGGTCTAGGCTCTGTAGCAGACTTCTAGTGAACCTCATCTCTCAGGAACATTCTTGGCTCCTATAGAGACACTTCTGTGTGTGAAGCTGCGTACCTAACATAGGGGCACAGAGAGCCTGATTCTCTCAGTTCATTTTGACCCTGTCGTTCAGAAAACAGCTTGAGAATCCATAAAATGCTCTCCCTTACCGCTGAGAGAATTCTCACTGCTGTAGCCCTTGGCACTTTGTAGAAATCCGCACCCAAACGCTTCTCCAAATAGGCCTGGGTCCTAGTTCGGAGGAACAGGCAATGGTGGAACTGAGGCCAGTAAGGCAACAGTCAGGTTTTACACACTCTGGCAGCCTGCTCCTCCAGGGACAGTAAGGCCTCTTTTTCTCTGCAGGAGGTTCGCTTGCCTTACTTCCTGTGAACAGCGTTTCCCAGCCTCAGCGAAGCGGTTCCTGGAGATCTTTTCTCAGGGACAGTTTCCCCGGAGGTGTGGCAGACCTAGGGCACCCAACTCACAGGGGAAGGAAAAACCACATGGACAGGTCTATGCTCTGTAGGAGAGGTTTAGTGAACCTAATCTCTCAGGAACATTCTTGGCTCCTATAGAGACAACTCTGTGTGTGAAGCTACACTTCAAACATTGGGGAACAGGGATCTTGGTTCTCTCCGTGGGGTGCTGATGCTTTGTAGTAAAGCACCTGCTTGAGAATCCATCCTCTTAAGCTTCCCTCGCTTTGACAGAGGTCTCATTGCTGTAGCCCTTGGCAGTTTCAAAGAAGAAGACCCTTACCCTTCATAAAGTAGGCCCTTGTCCTAGTTTGAATGGAAAGGCAATAGCTGAGCTGAGGCCAATAAGGAGCCAGTCCCCTCTGACACATTCCCGAAGCCTGCTCCTTCATGGAATATAACTCTAGAATGTTGGAATGTCTTTGCAAGGCTGGCAAAGGGCAGTCAGGAACCAGCACCCTGCCTCTGGAATTACCGACTTCTGAGCAGATCTGGAAGTCTCCTTTAGGAGAAGCTAACCCATTCCTTCCAAATAGAGGCTTCAAAACACAGGCAGGTTGGCTGCCTTTCGTGCCCGAAGGAGGCTTGCTTTTCTCTCCTCCTATGAACCCCAGTTCCCAGCCTCTGGGAAAAGCGTATCTTGAAGATATTTTCTCAGGGGTTGTTTCCACGGAGCTGGGGCCGAGCCCGGGGCCCAAAGGCACAGGGGAAGGCAAGACCACATGGACAGGTCTATGCTCTGTAGCAGACCTCTAGTGAACCTCATCTCTCAGGAGCATTCTTGGCTCCTACAGAGACACCTCTGTGTGTGAAGCTGCGTACCTAACATAGGGGCACAGAGAGCCTGATTCTCTCTGTTCATTTTGACGCTGTCATTCAGAAAACAGCTTGAGAATCCATAAAATGCTCTCCCTTACCACCGAGAGAATTCTCACTGCTGTAGCCCTTGGCACTTTGTAGAAATCTGTACCCAAACGCTTTTCCAAGTAGGCCTGGGTGCTAGCTCGGATGAACAGGCAATGGTGGAGCTGAGGCCAGTAAGGCAACAGTCAGGTTTCACACATTCTGGCATCCTGCTCCTCCAGGGACTGTAAGGCCTCTTTTTCTCTGCAGGAGATTCGCTTGCCTTACTTCATGTGAACAGCATTTCCCAGCCTCAGCGAAGCGGTTCCTGGAGATCTTTTCTCAGGGACAGTTTCCCCGGAGGTGTGGCGGACCTCGAGGACCCAACTCACAGGGGAAGGCAAAACCACATGGACAGGTCTATGCTCTGTAGGAGAGGTTTAGTGAACCTAATCTCTCAGGAACATTCTTGGCTCCTATAGAGACAACTCTGTGTGTGAAGCTACACTCCCAACATTGGTGCACAGGGAGCTTGATTCTCTCCGTGGGGTGCTGATGCTTTGTGGCATAGCACCTGCTTGAGAATCCATCCTCTTAGGCTTCCCTCACCTTGACAGAGGTCTCATTGCTGTAGCCCTTGGCAGTTTGCAAAGAAGAAGACCCTTACCCTTCATAAAGTAGGGCCTTGTCCTAGTTTGAATGGAAAGGCAATAGCTGAGCTGAGGTCAATAAGGAGCCAGTCCCGTCTGACACATTCCCGAAGCCTGCTCCTTCATGGAAATAACTCTAGAATCTAGGAATATCTTTGCAAGGCTAGCAAAGGGCAGTCAGGAACCAGTACCCTGCCTCTGGAATTACCGACTTCTGAGCAGATCTGGAGGTCTCCTTTAGGAGAAGCTAACCCATTCCTTCCAAATAGAGGTTTCAAAACACAGGCAGGTGGGCTGCCTTTTCGTTCCCTATGGAGGCGTGCTTTTCTCTCCTCTTACGAACCCCGGTTCCCAGACACTGGGAAAAGTGGATCTTGAAGATATTTTCTCAGGGCTTGTTTCCACAGAGCTGGGGCCGAGCCTGGAGACCCAAAGGCACAGGGGAAGGCAAGACCACATGGATAAGCCTTTGCTCTTTAGTATAGCTCTAATGAACCTCACTCTGTCAGGATCTTTCTTGATTCCTACGGAGACACACCTGTGTGTGAAGCTGCGGGCACAGAGAGCCTGATTACCCCTGTGCAGCGCTGAGTCTGGGCGGCTAAACAACAGCTTGGGAATGCAGCCTGGGGCGCTTCCATTCCCTCGGACAGAGCTCTCCTTGCGGTAGGCCTAGGTAGTTTGCATACAATGGGGCCCTAAGCCCTCTGCAAGTTGGCCTGGCTCCTAGGTCCAAAGGGCAGGCCAGAGCGGAGCTGAGGCTGTCAGGCTCCAGACACATCTCCCATACTCCTACATCCTGCTCCTACCCGGGCGTGAACGCTAGAAGCTGGGAAGGTACCTGGACCGTGCAGGGGCGGGGCGAACGCGGGCTGCGTGGGGCGGGGTCGGCTTCTGGCGGGGGTGGGGGCGGGCTTCCCAGTTGTGCTCTCGGAGGTGGACACTGAGGCTGAAAACACCCCGGGAGCGCACCCGGGACTGGGTAAACCCGGGCTGCGCGGGTCGAGATTCCGATGGCTTTAGGTGGGAGTCGGTCCCAGTTGTGCTCCCGGGGGTCGCCACTGCGGCTGGGAACACGCAGGGAGCGCGGCAGGGGCGGGGCTAACCCTGGCGGCGCGGGGCGGGGGTCGGCTCATGGGGGGGATGGGGAGGGGTTCCCAGTTGTGCTCTCGGGGGTTGCAACTGCGGCTGGGAACGCCCATTTCGTCAGCTCCTGGGTCCCCAAGGATCGCCATCCCGTGGGTGCAGCGGAGGGCTGCGGACCACAGGTAAGGGAACTGGGACTGCGTGGAGCAGGGAACCAAGTATTCCGCCGTCTGTTGGCACATTCTCGGAGCTCCCCAACCTGGCGGTCGCAGAAAAGCCTTGCCTTTGGGGTCAAGGCCTTTACCGCTCCACCCCTCTGCTGAAAAATCTCAGAGTCTGTGCGGTTCTTCCAAGCAGCCTAGTCTCCGCTGGAAGTCCAAGGGACAGAACCCTGAACTCTGGCCGGCTGGCCCAGCCCTGCTTCTGACACTTTGTAAGCCAGCGGGCCCTTGAGCACCTGCTGGGATGGGAAAGGGAAGGGTCCACGGATTGCACCCTAGAAACTTAGTAGGGTGCATGGATTTCAAACCCTGGTGGCCGCCCAGGCAGCAAAGAAGGGGGTGGGCACCTTGCTGCCCTTTCATGGCAGAATCTGTGGTTGTCCAGCTGCGTGGGCCTTTTCATGAGGACCCTGTGCAATAAAAGTTTGGTGTTTTGGAACTGAATATTTAGAACGTGTAAAAGCTTTAAATTATGTGGTGGTGTAATTAAAAAACAAAACAAAACCAAGCTCCAAGTGTTTTGCAAATGGAGGTTTAAATATTGAAGGACTGTATTCCTTGCACTGTGGCATTCTATCAAGAAGTGTGCAGGATTTTTTTTTTTTTTAAGAAAAGTGTTCGAAGTGAGGGAAACAGGAAACCCAGAGGTGCCCCTGTATTTTGGGGAAGGCCTTAGGAGGTCACTTGGAAATGCTGCTGGCTGTGCGGGAGCAGGACAGATGGGCTGTGCAGGCTTGCCCTTTGCATGGATGTTCTTGTGTGTGGAAACCCAGCTCGGAGCCATCTCCTGATGTGTAAGAATTTCGCAGACAAACCTTGAGCTAAGCAATGCATTTTTTCCTAAGAAAATGTTTGTCTTAAGCGATGTAAATATCCTATGTATTTCCACTAGACTCTGGCTTCAGGTCGGTTCCCCCAAAAGGCTCAGAAGCGATTTGAACAAAACAGCATGTTTTCCTCCTAGCTTGTTCTCCTTATCTATGTCAAGGAAATGATATATTTGCCTGCAATACTGCCTTTCTTCAAGATTCATGTCAATCAAGTTTTGGCCCGGGATGACTCACCTGCTGCCAATATTATCTCAATGCATGTCGTGGGGGAGGGGCCTGGTGCCATTCCCTGAAACAGTTCCTTTCTTTCCTTAGCTGACTGCTAGTGCCTGTAGAATATCTGGCTAAAGACCAGCAGGGGGTACTCTTACTACCCCCCCCCACCCTGCCTCAAGTCTAAGTCAGCAGCTTTCTCTATCTCTTTAATACTTTAATAACACTTGATGACACAAAAGCTCTGAGCGATCAAATCATATCAAATCTTCATTTCAGATTGAAGATGCATTCCATGGTATTGCCATCTTAAGTCTTTCCATCGTTATGGAATATCTGTCCATGTATTCAGGATAGTTTTCAGCCAGGGTGTATAATTTCCAGTGTGCCAGTCTTGTCATCCTCGTTACATCCATGGCAAAGTGTTTTATTCATGTTGATATTATTGAAAGGGAACTTTTTAAAATTCCTTTTCAGATTATTATCTGCTAATGTATACAGATAAAACTGTGTAATCATTCATTTTTATCAGTTTGGACAGCTTGATAGTTGTCTTTAATTTCTTTACTTTCTGACACTTTAAGATTATCCTGGGACACATATGTAATGCCTCACCCCTAAATTCAGACATGTGTTCAAAGAACTTCTGTCCTTTTATTTATTTATTTATTTATTCTTTAACATTGAAATCGTTTTGACTATGCTGGGTGTTTGTTGCTAGATGGAAGTAGCTAGGACCTCTGGACTGCAGTCTCTCATCTCTTGCTGACCTCTTGTTGACCTCTGCAGATTCCTGGTAGGTGGGAGCTTGTTAGTTCCTTGTTCCTTATCAGAACCTTCTGTGGTAAGTGTTTTTCTCTTCTCTGTTGCCTGGTAAGGGTGGGTGGTCATGGGCATCCCAAAGTTGGCTAGAAGTCAATTATTTAGGCAGGCTTGTGCATAGATATGGGAGAAGGCAATGGCACCCCACTCCTGGAAAATCCCAAGGACGGAGGAGCCTGGTAGGCTGCAGTCATGGGGTGGCTAAGAGTCGGACACCACTGAGCGACTTCATTTTCACTTTTCACTTTCATGCATAGGAGGAGGAAATGGCAACCCACTCCAGTGTTCTTGCCTAGAGAACCCCAGGGACTGCGGGGCCTGGTGGGCTGCCATCTATGGCGTGGCACAGGGTCGGCCTCAACTGAACCACTTAGCAGCTGCAGCAGCAGCAGCAGCAGTGCATAGATATCAAAGGGGATGAGAACAGTCAGGTAGGATCACATATGTCACCGTGAAACAATACTTCTCCTCTTAGCCAAAGCTAACGAAAGATTTCTGTTCTAGGTCAACCTAGAAGAGATCACTTAAGAGGTAAAGAAACTTAAACTCCATTAGCAAAGGCAGTTCAACATCTCAAGAAAACTTGTGCTAGGCACAAAACTCTTTTCTGGGGGCCTACTTTCCCTACAACCTCCTTATCCCATTCTGTACCCATTCCTTTGCTTCTCCCGTCCTGAAAATGCCACCTCTAAGAGAGAACTACTTCGTTTTCCTTCTTAAAGTGTGATTGCATTCCATACATTCTTGTAATAACAAGTCATACATTTCCCTTCAGCAACCAAGAACTGACTCTTATATTGGCATTTGATAGATTGGTGAGCATACCTATCAGTGATAATAGTGCCCACCCCGCTTCCTGCAAGAACAGAACAAAACAAAACAAAACAAAAAAATTGCTTTCTTACATTTAATATGTTCGGATGGTGCCAGTCACTATTCATGCAGAGTCAAAAATCTCTTTTGTTTCTGTGTAAAAGGGAGGTCCTTTCAAGTCGTGAATGTTTAAGAAGTTTCATTTATTTGGAAGTGACCTAGCTATTCAATACACTGTCGTCACTTAGTTTAGCACCAGGATAGAAACTCAGGTAACCAAAACACCTGGAGGAACGATTGTAAGTTCAGTTCAGTTCAGTTGCTCAGTCGAGTCTGACTCTTTGGGACCCCGTGGCCTGCAGGACGCCAGGCTTCCGTGTCCATCACCAACTCCAGGGGCTTGCTCAAACTCATGTCCATCGAGTCAGTGATGCCATCCAACCATCTTATCCTCTGTCATCCCCTTCTCCTCTGCCTTCAATCAAGACTATGAGAGGCAGATATTTTAGAGTATAATTATTGTTAAGAGTTTATCTAAAAGCTCATATCACATTTACATTTTTTACATTGGTTGTTGCTGTTTCCAGGTACTTTCTTGCTGACAAGCTTGTGACACATATAACAATAGAGCAATTTTTACCTCAAAAGAAACCTAGGCACTATGAACATGTTGTGCTTAATGTTGTTGACTCTTAGACATGTCTATAATGGAGGAACAAAACCAAAAATACTAGATATTTAATATTGACTAGTTCCCAGTTCACGGGACTCTGACATTCATTTAGGTCAATGTTTTCTTGTATTTCCAGCAGTTTGATTTGGAAGGGCTGCCTTGTCTTGAGACCATTGAAATCAGAACTCAGAACTTGAGCAATATTATCAAAAAACACAAGGCTCACACTGACACATACCTAAATCCAGAGAGACAGACAAGACATCTTCCAGTTTTCCGCCTGAGATTTAAAATATTTCTTTGAGCCAGTCTTCTGGGGAGTGGGGGGATGGGGGTGGCAGCGAGGCAGGCTTGGGTAACAAGCTAATTGTTGGTCATTGCATATGCAAAGAACCAGCTTTCCGGGTTCCAAGGAAAAAAGTTTCCTTGGTAACCAACTTTGTCTGGTTCTATAGAATATCATGGCCCTCCTAGGTCAGGTCATCTTGCCTTTCTGTAGTCCTCGTTTTATCCCTAAATCATAGACAGCTTGGATTGTCTCTGTGGTGTGTATGTATTGTCCTCATGTTTGACCTGGCGGCAGCAGCGAGGTCCGAGAGCCTCTCCTGGAACCGGGCGTGGGGACGGGGCTCACGGAGAGCCACTGGTGAAGGTGGGCAGCGCCCCTGGAGCGCGGCAGGGGCAGGGCGAACCCGGGCGGCACAGGGCGGGTGTCGGCTCCTGGCGGGGGTAGGGGAGGGCTTCCCAGTTGTGCTCTCGGAGATGGCCACTGCGGCTGGAAATGCGCCGGGAGCGCAGCCAGGGTGGGGTAAACCTGGGCTGCACAGGTCGAGATTCCGCTCGCTGTGGGTGGGGGGTCGGTCCCTGTTGTGCTCCCGGGGGTCGCCAATATGGCTGGGAACCCGCCGGGAGCCCGGCAGGGCCGGGGCGAAACCTGGCGGCGCGGGGCGGGGTGGGGGTCCCTTCGCAGCGGGGGTCGGCTCCTGGCGGGGGTGGGGGAGGGCTTTCCAGATGTGCTGTTGGGGGTCGCCATTGCAGCTGGGAATGCCCATTTCGTGAACTCCTGGATCCCCAAGGATCGGCATCCATTGGCCACAGCGGAGGGGTGCGGAACACAGGTAAGGGAACGGGGACTGCCTGGAGCAGGGAACCATGTATTCCGCCCTGTGTTGGCACAGTCTCAGAGATCCCCAACCTGGCGGTCGCAGAAAGGCCTCGTCTTTGGGGTCAAGGCCTTTACCGCTCCACCCCTCTGCTGAAAAACCTCAGAGTCTGCGCGGTTTTCCCAAGCAGCCTAGTGTCCGCTGGAAGTCCAAGGGACAGAACCCTGAATTCTGGCCGGCTGGCCCAGCCCTGCTTCTGGCACTTTGTAGGCCAGCGGGCCCTGGAGCACCTGCTAGGATGGGAAAGGGCAGGGTACGCGAATTGCACCCTGGTGGCTGCCAAGGCAACAAAGAAGGGGGGAGGGCACCTTACTGCCCTTTAATGGCAGACAGAATCTGTGGCTGTCCTGCTGCGTGGGCCTTTTCATGGGGACCTTGTGCAATAAAAGTTTACCGGTGACCTTAGGGAACTTCCCAGTGTGCTTCTGACAGATGAGGGATGCTGTGGAGTTGGCGGGGCCTCTCAGGACTCCGCTGGGTTTGGCGCAATGGAAGAGGGCCTCATCTCCAGGGAAGGCAGGAACCTCAGGCTTCCTCTCCGTTTCGGACTCCGACCGCAGGGTCCCTGCAGAGTTGGGACAGGAGAGTCTGGAATCATCTTGTCTGAGGAAGGGAACTCCGCTTGCCTCTCGAGGTGCTCAGGGGGTCTCAGGCCCCTTGTTGAGCTGTGTGTGGAACCTGCGGGTGTTTCCGGAAATGCACGACGGTGACAGTGCCCCTTCGTGTTGTGCCTTCACCCACTGGGTTGCCTTCGAAGAGGTGTCCGGGCCTCGGGTTCTTTTCAAGAGCGGACAGGGAAATCGGGGTCTTTCGACATGTGGGACCACGCACGGGGCTAGTCTCAAATTTCCTAGTGAGGCTGGCTTCATCCTGAGGTGTGCTGTGAAGGCCGGGGACCCTTCCAGACAACGCAGGGGAATCGACTCTCCTGTCGTGATGAGGAGGGGAGAAGGGGCTCAGATGAAGGGGTTCCAGGACCATCGGTGTTCCCCTCGAGGGAACCCGGCGTGTCTGGGAAATTTTGGAGGTCGCATGAAGGGTGTCAGGTACCGTTTCGCAACTCAGAACAGAACGTGAGACTTCCCTTGAGACGCCGTAGCAGGCAAGGGCCCCATCTTGCGAAGACGTTGGGACCACGTGGTTTTTCTCGAGTTGCGGCGGGATTCTCGAGTTACGACGGGGATTTCAGGTTTCCTCTTGGGTTGGCCCTGGGAAGCCCCATCTTCCATTCGAGTTGCGAGGGAAAGCTGGGGGTTGCGCTCGAGTCACTGCAGGGCCCAAGAGACCTCATCTAGGCGTGTGTCCAGGAACTAGTAGTACTCTCAAGGGAAGACAGGGATCCCGGGGTGGCACTCCAGAGTCCCCCGTGGAGTCAGGCCTCGCCTCGAGGGGAAGCAAAGGACTCCGCTCTTCTCTTGAGCCACGACGCGGATCTCTTGGAGCCCTCTGAGTGGCCTCAAGGGAGTCAAGCCTAATCTTCAGTTTGGAGAGAGGACTCGGGATTGCTCTCCAGGAAAGGCAGGAAAAGAAGGCCCTCACCTCGCGAGGACGGGGGCTTCTCAGGGGTTTCCTCGAGCTGCGGCGTCCGTGGGGCTTTTCTCACGAGGCACGACGAGGTTCTCAGGGAGCCTCTCATGCGGCGCCAGGGAAGTCAGGTCTCCATGAGCGTGGCGAGGGGGAGCGCGTCATTGTTCTCGAGTCCTGGGAGGGGACTAGGGCATCAAGGCGTGTAGAAGAAGGACACTCGCGGTCTTTCTCAGCTTGCGGCGGGAAACCCTCGTTTCCCTCGACTTCTCCCGGTGACCTGAGGGAACTTCCCAGGGTTCCTCTTAGAGGTGAGGGATGCTATGGAGTTGGTGGGCCATCTCGGGACTCCTCTGGGTTTGGCGCAATCGAAGAGGGCCTCATCTCGAGGGGAGACAGGACCTCAGGCTTCCTCTCCGTTTCGTACTCCGACAGCAGTGTCCCTGCAGCGTTGGGGCAGGAGAGTCAGGCCTCGTCTTGTCTGAGGAAGGGAACTCCGCTTGCCTCTCGAGTTGCTCAGGGAGTCTCAGTCCCCTCGTGGAGCTGTGTGTGGAAACCGCGGGTGTTTCCGGACGATGCACGGGAGTGTCAGTGCCCCTTCGTGTTGTTCCTTCACTCACAGGGTGGCCTTCGAAGAGGTGTCCGGGCATCGGGTTTTCCTCAACTGCGGACCGGGAAATCAGGGTCGTTCAACATGGGGCACCAGCCACGGGGCTTGTCTCGAATTTCCTCGCGAGGCCGGCCTCATCCTGAGGGGCGCCGTGCAGGCCGGGAACCCCTTCCAGACCACGCAGGGGAATCGACTCTCCTGTCGTGATCAGGAGGGGAGAACGGGCTCAGATGAAGCTGTGCCGGGACTCTCGGTGTTCCCTCGAGGGCACCCGGCGTGTCGGGGAGCTTTTGGGGGTCGCACGAAGGGTGTCAGGTACTGTTTCGCACTTCAGGGCGGAACATGGGACTTCCCCTGAGACGCTGTAGTGGGCAAGGGCCTCATATTGCGAAGACGTTGGAACCACGTGTTTTTTCTCGAGTTGCGACGGGATTCTCGAGTGACGATGGGGATTACAGGCTTCCTCCTCTGTTGGCCCTGGGAAGCCCAGTCTTCCATTCGATTGGCGAGGGAAAGCTGGGGGTTGCGCTCGAGTCACTGCAGGGCCAAAGAGACCTCATCTAGGCTTGTGTCCAGGACCTAATGTTCCTCTCCAGGGAAGGCAGGGATCTCGGGTTTGCATTCCAGGATCCCCCTGGGAGTCAGGCCTCGTCTCGAGGGGAAGCAAAGGACTCCGCTGTCCTCCCGAGTCGCGACGCGGATATCTTGGAGCCCCCTAGTGGCGTCAATGGAGTCAAGCCTCCTCTTCATTTTGGAGAGAGGGCTCGGGATTGTTCTCCAGGCCATGCAGGAAAAGAAGGCCCTTCACCTCGCGAGGACGGGGGCGTCTCAGGGGTTTCCTCGAGCTGCGGCGCCCGTGGGGGTTTTCTCGCGAGGCACGGCGAGGATCTCAGGGAGCCTCTCGTGCGGCGCCAGGGAAGTCAGTTCTCCCTGCGCGTAGCGAGGAGGAGCGCGTTGTGGCTCTCGAGTAATGGGAGGGGACTAGGGCCTCAAGACGCGTTGAAGAGGGACTCTCGAGGTCTTTCTCGGGTTGTGGCGGGAAAAAGTCGTTTCCCTCGACTTCTGCCGGGGACCTTAGGGAACTTCCCAGGGTGTCTCTGAGAGTTGAGGGATACTGTGGAGTTGGCGGTGCCTCTCGGGACTCCGCTGGGTTTGTCTCAATGGAAGAGGGGCTCATCTCGAGGGGAGGCAGGAACCTCAGACTTCCTCTCTGTTTCGGACTCCGACATCAGGGTCCCTGCAGAGTTGGGACAGGAGAGTCAGGCTACGTCTTTTCTGAGGAATGGAACTCCGCTTGCCTCTCGAGTTGTTCATGGGGTTTCAGGCCCCTTGTCAAACTGTGTGTGGAATCTGCAGGTTTTTCCAGACGATGCACGGGGGTGTCAGTGACCCTTCGTTTTTTGTCTTCATCCACAGGGTTGCCTTCGAAGAGGTGTCCGGGCATCGGGTTCTTATGAAGAGCGGACCGGGATATCGGGGTCGTTCAGCATTTGGCACCACCCACGTGGGTTGTCTCGAATTACCTCATGAAACCGGCCTCATCCTGAAGTGTGCCGCGAAGGTCATGAAACTCTTCCAGACAAAGCAGAGGAATTGACTCCCCTCCTGATCGCCACAGGAGGGGAGAAGTGGCTCAGATGAAGTGCTGCTGGGAACCTCGGTGTTTCCCTCAAGTGAGACAGGTATTTCGGGTAACTTTTGGGGTCGCATAAAGCGTTCCAAGTACCGTTTCGCTCTTCAAAACGGAACGTTGGACTTCTCTTGGGGTGCTCCAGTGGGCAAGGGCCTCATCTTGGAATGACTGCGGAACCACTTGGTTTTTCTCTAGTTGCGGTGGGATATTTGAGTTACCACAGGGAATTCATGCTTCCTCTTGTGTTGGCCCACAAAAGTCTTATCTTCCATTCGAGATTCGAGGAAGAGCTGGAGGTGCGCTCTAGTCACTGAAGGCAAAAGAGACCCCACCAAGGCTTGTGTGCAGGACCTAATGTTCATGACAAGGCTCGACAGAAATCTCGGGGTTGCATTCCAGACTCATCTTGGAGTCAGGCCTCGTCTCGAGGGGAAGCAAAGGACTCTGCTCTCCTCTCGAGTCGGACGGGTATGTCTTGCAGCCCACTGAGTGGCTTAAAGGTAGTCAAACCTCCTCTGGTGTTTGGAGGGAGGACATGGGATTGCTCTCCAGGGAATGCATGAAATGAAGGCCCTCATCTCCCAATGACTGGGGCGTTTCGTAGGTTTTCTCGAGCTGTGGCGCTAGTGTGGGGTTTCTCACGAAGTAAGACTGGGAGTTCAGTGAGCCTCTCACGTGGTGCCAGGGCAGTCAGGTCTCTATGCACGTGGTGAGAGGGAGCCCGTCATTGTTCTCGAGTCATGGTAGGGGAATTGGGCCTGAAGACGTGTTAAAGAAGGACTCTCGAGGTCTTTCCTGGGTTGCAGCAGGAAACCCTGGGTTCCATCGACTTGTGCCAGTGACCTCAGGAAGCTTCTCAGCGTGCCTCTGAGAAGTCAGGGTCACTGTGGAGTTGGGAGGGGCCTCTCGGAACTCCACTGGGTTTGGTGCAATGGAAGAGGGCCTCATGACAAGTTGAGGCAGGAACCTCAGGGTTCCTCTCCTGGCTTCGAATGCGCCGGATCTAACTCGGATCGCAGAGTCCCTGCAGAGTTGGGACAGGAGAGTCAGGCCTCGTCTTGTGAGGAGGAATGGAACTCCGCTTGACTCTCGCGTTGTTCATGGGGTGACAGGCCACTTGTCGATTTGTATGTGGAACTTGCGGGTTTTTCTGGACGATGCACCGGGGTGTCACTGCCCCTTCGTGTTGTGCCTTGATCCACAGGATTGCCTTCGAGTTGGGTTCTGCCATCGGGTTCTTATCAAGAGCGGACCAGGGAATTGGGGTCTTTTGGCATGCCGCACCACCCACGAGGCTATGTCTCGAATTTCCTCGTGAGACTGGCCTCATCTTGATGTGCGCCAGGAAGGTCGGGAATGCCTTCCAGACAAAGCAGGGGAATCGAACCTCCTGTCGCGATCAAGAGGGGAGAAGAGTCTCAGATGAAGTGGTGCCGGGAACCTCGGTGTTCTCCTCAAGTGAGACTGGTATGTCGGGGAACTTTTGGGGTCGCATCAAGGGTTCCAAGTAACTTTTCACTCTTCAATACGGAACGTGGGACTTCTCTTGAGACGCTGTAGCGGGCAAGGGCCTCATCTTTCGATGACGGGGGAACCACGTGGTTTTTCTTGAGTTGCGGCGGGATTCTCGAGTTACGACGGGGAATTCAGGCTTCCTGTTCAACTGGCCCAGGGAAGTCCAGTTTTCATTCGAATTGGGAGTTAGAACTGGGGATTGCTCTCGAGACACTGCAGGGCCAAATAGACCTCATCTAGGCTTGTGTCCAGGACCTAATGTTCCTCTGCTGGGGCGACAGCGATCTCGGCATTGCATTCTCGACTCACCCGGGGAATCAGGCCTCGTCTCGAGGGGAAGCAAAGAACTCTGCTGTCCTTTTGAGTCGCGATGGGTATCTCTTGGAGCCCACTGTGTGCCCTAAAGGGAGTCAAGCCTCCTGTGCTGTTTGGATAGAGGACTCGGGATTCCTCTCCAGGCCATGCAGGAAAAGAAGGCCCTCATCTCGCGATGACGGCGGCGTCTTGTGGGTTTTCTAGACTGCCGCGCTAGTGCTGGGTTTCTGACGAGGTACAAGAGGGAGCTCAGGGAGCCTCTCGTGTGGCGCCAGGGAAGTCAGGTCCCCATAAGATGGCTAGGGGGAGCTCGTCATCGCTCTCGAGTCATGGTAGGGTAATCGGGCCTCAAGACGGGTTGAAGAAGGACTCTCGAGGTCTTTCTCGGGTCACTGCATAAAACCCAGGGTTCCCTTGACTTGTGCCTGCGACCTCAGGGAGCTTCTCAGAGTGCCTCTGAGAAGTCAGGGATACTGTGCAGTTTGGAGGGGCCTCTCGAGACTCCTCTGCATTTGGTGGAATGTAAGAGGGACTCATCTCGAGTTGAAGCAGGAACCTCAGTGTTCCTCTCCATTTCTGACTCAGATCGCAAGGTCCCTGCATGTTGGTACAGGAGAGTCAGGCCTCGTCTTTTCTGGAGGATGGGACTCCTCTTGCCTCTCGAGTTGTTCTCGAGGTGACAGGCCACTTGTCGAGCTGTGTGTGTAACCTGCCCGTTTTTCCGGATGATGCACAGGTGTGTTAGTGCCCCTTCGTGTTGTACCTTCATACTCAAGGCTGCCTTCCAAGAGGTGTCCGAGCATCGGATTCTTATCAAGAGCGGACCGGGAAATTGGAGTCTTTCAGCAAGTGGCACCACCCACGAAGCTACGTATCGAATTTCCCCATGAGACCGGCCTCATCCTGAGTTGTGCAGGGAAGGTCGGGCCCCCTTGCAGACAAAGCAGGGGAATCGACCCACCGGTTACGATCAGGAGGGGAGAAGGGGCTTAAATGAAGTGGTGCCGGGAACCTCGGTGTTCCCCTTGAGTGAGACCGGCGTGTTGGGGGACTTTTGGGGTCGCATCAAGGGTGCCAAGTACCGTTTCGCATTTCAAGACGGAACCTGGGACATCTTTTGAAACGCTGTAGCGGGCAAGGGCCTCATCTTGCGATGACGGGAGAACCACGTGGTTTTGCTCGAGTTCCGGCGGGATTCTCGAGTCATGACCGGGAATTTAGGCTTCCTCTTGTTGGCCTTGAAATCCAATCTTCCATTCGGGTTGCGAGGGGGAGCTGGGGATTGCACTAGAGTCACTGCAGGGCAAAAGAGACCTAATCTAGGCTTGTGTCCGGGATCTAACGTTGCTCTCCAGGGGCGACAGGGATCTCGGGTTTGCATTCCAGACTCATCCGGGGAGTCAGTTCTCACCTCGAGGGTAAGCAAAGAATTCCGCTCTCGTCTCGAGTCGCGATGGGTATCTCTTGGAGCCCACTGTGTGTACTAAAGGGAGTCAAGCCTCCTGTGGAGTTTGGAGAGAGGACTCGGGATTGGACTCCAGGCCATGCAGGAAAAGAAGGCCCTCATCTCGAGATGACGGTGGCGTCTCGTGGGTTTTCTCGAGCTGCGGCGCCAGTATCAGATTTCTAACGAGGTATGACGGGGAGCTCAGAGAGCCTCTCGTGTGGTGCTAGGGACGTCAGGTCTCCGTGCGTGTGGTGAAGGGGAGTGCGTGATTGCTCTCGAGTCATAGTAGGCGAATCGGGCCTCAAGACGCATTGAAGAAGGACTCTCGAGGTCTTTCTCGGGTTGCGGCAGGGAACCCTGGGTTCCCTCGACTTGTGTCGGTGACCTCAGGCAACTTCTCAGGGTGCCTCTGAGAAGTCAGGGACACTGTGGATTTGGGAGGGGCCTTTCGTTACTCAACAGGGTTTGGTGCAATCGAAGAGGGCCTCATCTCGAATGGAGGCAGGAACCTCAGGGGTCCTCTCCATTTCTGACTCGGGTCGCAGAGTACCTGCCGAGTACGGACAAGAGAGTCACGCCTCGTCTTCCGTGGAGGAATGGATCTCCGCTTGCCTTTCGAGTTGTTCACGGACTGACAGGCCATTTGTTGAGCTGTGTGTGGAACCTGCGGGTTTTTCCGGACGATGCACAGGGGTGTCAGTGCCCCTTCGTGTTGTGCCTTCATCCACAGGGTTGCCTTCAAAGAGGTGTCCGGGCATCGGGTTCTTTTCAAGAGCGTACCGGAAAATTGGGGTCTTTCAGCATGTGGTACCACCCACGAGGCTACGTCTCGAATTTCCTCGGGAGACCGGCCTCATCCTGAGGTGCGCCGGGAAGGTAGGGAACCCTTGCAGACAAAGCAGGGGAATCGACCCACCGCTCGCGATCAGAAGGGGAGAAGGGGCTCAGATGAAGTGGTGCCGGGAACCTCGGTGGTCCCCTCGAGTGAGACCGGTATGTCACGGCACTTTTGAGGTCGCATCAAGGGTGCCAAGTACAGTTTTGCACTTCAAGACGGAACGTGGGAATTCTCTGGAGATGCTGTAGCGGGCAAGGGCCTCATATTGCAATGACGAGGGAAACACGTGGTTTTTCTCGAGTTGAGGCGGGATTCTCGAGTTACAACGGGGAATTCAGGCCTCCTCTTGTGTTGGCCCAGGAAGTCCAATCTTCCATTCAACTTGTCAGAGAGAGCTGGGGGTTGCTCTCGAGTCACTTCAGGGCAAAGAGTCCTCATCTAGGCTTGGGTCCAGGACGTAGTGTTCCTCTCCAGGGGCAACAGGTATATCGGGGTTGCATTCCAGTCTCACCCGGTGGGTCACGCCTCATCTCGAGTGGAAGCAAAGGACTCCACTATCCTCTCGAGTCGCGACGTGTAACTCTTGGAGCCCAATGAGTGGCCTAAAGGGAGTCAAGCGTCCTGTGTAGCTTGGACAGAAGGTTCACGCTTGATCTGCATACCATTCAGTTAAAGATGGCCCTCCTCTCGTGATGACGGGAGCGTCTCATGGGTTTTCTCGAGCTGCGGCGCCAGTGTGGGGTTTCTCACGAGATATGATGGGGAGCTCAGGGAGCCTCTCGTGCGGCGCCAGAGAAGTCAGGCCTCCATGCGTGTGGCCAGGCAGATCGCGTCATTGCTCTGGAGTCATGGGAGGGACTAGGGCCTCCAGACGCATTTAAGAAGGACTCTCGAGGTCTTTCTTGGGTTGGGGCGGGAAACACTCGTTTCCCTCGACCTCTACCGGGGACCTTAGGGAACTTCCCAGGTGCCTCTGAGAGGTGAGGGATACTGAGGAGTTAGAGGGGCCTCTCGGGACTCCACTAGGTTTGACGAAATGAAAGAGGGCCTCATCTCGATTGGAGGCAGGAACCTCAGCTTCCTCTCCATTTCTGACTCCGACCGCAGGGTCCCTGCAGAGTTGGGACAGGAGAGTCAGGCCTCGTCTTGTCTGAGTAATGGAACTCTGCTTGCCTCTCGAGTCGTTCAGTGGGTCTCAGGCCCCTTGTCGAGCTGTGTGTGGAACCTGCGGGTGTTTCCAGAAGATGCACGGGGGTATCATTGCCCTTTCATTTGGTGCCTTCCCCCACAGGGTTGCCTTCAAAGAGGTGTCCGGGCATCAGGTTCATTTCAAGAGCGGACCGGGAAATCGGGGTCGTTCGACATGTGGCACCACCCACGTGGCTCATCTCGAATTTCCTCGTGAGACCAGCATCATCCTGAGGTGCGCCGGGAAGGCCGGGAACACCTTCCACACAAAGAAGGGGAATCGACTCTCCTGTCGCGATCAGGAGGGGAGATGGGGCTCAGATGAAGTGGGGCCGGGACTCTAGGTGTTCCACTCGAGGGAACCCGGCGTTTCAGGGAACTTTAGGGGTCGCATCAAGGGAGCCAAGTACCGTTTCCCACTTCAGGACGGAACATGGGACTTCCCTGGAGATGCTGTAGCGGGCAAGGGCCTCATCCTGTGAAGACGTTGGAACCACGTCATTTTTCTCGAGTTGTGTCTGGATTCTTGAAAACGACGGGGATTTCAGGCTTCCTCTTGGGTTGGCCCTGGGAAGCCCAATCTTCCCCTGGAGTTGCGAGGGAAAGCTGGGGTTTCTGCTCGAGTCACTACAGAGCCAAAGAGACCTAATCGAGGCGTGTGTCCAGGACCTAATATTCCTCTCAAGGGAAGACAGAGATTTCGGGTTTCCATTCCAGACTCCCCCGGGGAGTCAGGCCTCGCCTCGAGGGGAAGCAGAGGACTCCACTTTCCTCTCAAGTCGCGACATGGATCTCTTGGAGCCCAATGAGTGGACTCAAGGGTGTCGAGCCTCCTCTTCAGTTTGGAGAGAGGACTCGGGATTGCTCTCCAGGTCAGGCAGGAAAAGAAGGCCCTCATCTCGCGATGACGGGGCATCTCATGGGTTTCCTCAGGCTGCGGCGCCCGTGGGGGTTTTCTCACGAGGCACGACGAGGACCTCAGGGAGCCTCTCGTGCGGTGCCAGGGAACTCATGTCTCCATGCGCATGGCGAGGAGGAGCTGGTCATCACTCTCGAGTAATGGGAAGTGACTAGGGCCTCAAGACGCGTTGAAGAAGGACTCTCGAGGTCTTTCTCGGGTGGCGGCGGGAAACCCTCGTTTCCCTCGACTTCTGCAGGGGACTATAGGGAACTTACCAGGGTGTCTCTGAGAGGTAAGGAATGCTGTGGAGTTGGCAGGGCCTCTCGGGACTCTGCTGGGTTCGGCGCAATGGAAGAGGGCCTCATCTCGAGGGGAGGCAGGAACCTCAGGCTTCCTCTCCGATTCTGACTCCGACTGCACGGTCCCTGCAGTGTTGGGACAGGAGAGTCATGCCTCGTCTTGTCTGAGGAATGGAATTCTGGTTGCCTCTCGAGTTGTTCCGGGAGTCTCAGGCCCCTTGTCGAGCTGTGTGTAGACCCTGCGGGTTTTTCCGGATGATGCACGGGGGTGTCAGTGCCCCTTCGTGTTGTGCCTTCACTCACAGGGTTGCCTTCGAAGAGGTGTCCGGGCATCGGGTTCTTATCAAGAGCGGACCGGAAAATCGGTGTCGTTCGGCACGTGGAACCTCACACATGGCTAGTCTCGAATTTCCTCCTGAGACCGGCCTCATCCTGAGGTGCACCAGGAAGGCCGGGAACCCCTTCCAGAGAAAGCAGGGGAATCGACTCTCCTGTCGTGATCAGGAGGGGAGAAGTGGCTCAGATGAAGTGGTGCCGGGACCCTTGGTGTTCCCCTCGAGGGAACCCAGCGTGTCGGGGAACTTTTGCGTTCGCATCAAGGGTGTCAAGTACCGTTTCGCACTTAAGGACAGAACATGGGACTTCCCTGGAGACGCCGGGAATTTCGGTGTTCCCCTGGAGTGAGACCGGTATGTTGGGGAACTTTGGGGTCGCATCAAGGGTGCCAAGTAGCATTTCGAACTTTAAGATGGAACGTGGGACTTCTCTTGAGACTCTAGCTGGCAAGGGCCTCATATTGCGATGAAGGGGGAACCACATGGTTTTTAAGACTTGAGGCTGAATTCTCGAATTACGATGGGAAATTCAGACTTCCTCATGTGTTGATCGTGGGAAGACCAATCTTCCATTCAAATTGTGAGGGAGAGATGGAGGTTGCTCTCGATCACTGTAGGGCAAAATAGACCTCATCTAGGCTTGTGTCTAGGACATAATGTTCCACTCCAGGGGCGACAGGGATCTCGGGGTTGCATTCCAAACTCACCCGGGGAGTCAGGCCTCGTCTCGAGGGAAGCAAAGGACTCCGCTCTCCTCTCGAGTCGCACCGGGTATTTCTTGGACCCAACTGAGTGGCCTAAAGGGAGTCAATCCTCCTGTGAAGTTTGGAGAGAGGACCAGGGATTGCTCTCCAGGTCAGGCAGGAAAAGAAGGCCCCCATCTCTTTGACGGGGGCATCTTGTGGTTTTTCTCGAACTGCGGCGCCACTATGGGTTTTCTCACGAGGTACGATGGGGTATTCAGGGAGCCTCTTGTGTGGTACTAGGGAAGTCAGTTTTCCTGCTTGTGGCGAGGGGAGCGCGTCCTTGCTCTGGAGTCATGGTAGGGGAATCGGGCATCAAGAGACGTTGAAAAAGGACTCTCCAAGTCTTTCTCGGGTTACTTCAGGAAACTCTGGGTTCCCTCGACTTGTGCCAGTGACCTCAGGTAGCTTCTCAGGGAGCCTCTGAGAATTCAGGGATACTGTGGTGTTGGGAGGGGCCTCTCGGGACACCACTGAGTTTGGTTCAATGGAAGAGGGCCTCTTCTCTAGTTGAGGCAGGAACCTCAGGGTTCCTCTCCATTTCTGACTCCAATTGCAGGGTCCCTGAAGAGTTGGGCCAGGAGGTTAAGGCCTCGTCTTGTGTGAAGGAATGCAACTTCACTTGCCTCTCGAGTTGTTCATGGGGTGACAGTCCACATTTGGAGCTGTGAGTGGAATCGGCGGGTTTTTCCAGACGATGCATGGGGATGTCAGTGTCCCTTCGTGTTGTGCCTTCATCCACAGGGTTGCCTTCGAAGAGATGTCCGGGCGTCAGGTTCTTATCTAGAGTGGACCGGGAATTCGGGATCTTTCAACATGTGGCACCAACCATGAGGCTACTTTTTGAATTTCCTCATGAGACCGGCCTCATCCGGAGGTTCGCGGGGAACGTCAGGAACCCCTTGCAGACAAAGCATGGGAGTCGACCCTCCTGTTGCTATCAGGAGGGGTGAAGGGGCTCACAGGAAGTGGTGCCATGAACTTTGGTGTTTCCCTCGAGTGAGACCGGTATGTCAGGGAACTTTGGGGGTCGCATCAAGGGTGCCAAGTACCGTTTTGTACTTCAGGATGGAACGTGGGACTTCTCTTGATACGCTGTAGCGGCCAAGGGCCTCATCTTGCGATGACGGGGGAGCCACGTGGTTTTTCTCGAGTTGCGGCGGGATTCTCGAGTTACGACGGGGATTTCAGGCTTCCTCTTGTGTTGGGCCAGGGAAGTCCAATCATCCATTCGAGTTGCGAGGGAGAGCTGGGGGTTGCGCTCGAGTCACTGCAGGGCAAAGGAGACCTCATCTAGGCTTGTGTCCAGGACCTAATGTTCCTCTCCAAGGGCCACAGGGATCTCAGGTTTGCATTCCAGACTCACCCAGGGAGTCAGGCCTCATGTCGAAGGGAAGCAAAGGACTCCGCTCTCCTTTCGAGTTGCGACGGGCACCTCTTGGAGCCCACTTTGTGGCCTAAAGGGAGTCAAGCCTCCTGTGAAGTTTGGAGAGAGGACTTGGGACTGCTCTCCAGGCCATGCAGGAAAAGATGGCCATCATCTCGCGATGACGGAGGGGTCTTGTGTGTTTTCTCGAGCTGCGGCGCCAGTGTGGGGTTTCACACGAGGTACGTCAGGGAGCTCAGGGAGCCTCTCATGTGGCGCCAGGGAAGTCAGGTCTCCATGTGCGTGGCGAGGGGGAGCGCGTTATTGCTCTCGAGCCATGGTAGGGGAATCTGACCTCAAGACGCGTTGAAGAAGGACTCTCGAGGTCTTTCTTCGGTTGTGGCAGGAAACCCTTATTTCCCTCGACGTTTGCCGGTGGCCTCAAGGAGCTTCTCAGAATGCCTATGAGAAGTCAGGGATACTGTGGAGATGGGAGTGGCCTCTCGGGACTCCACTGGGTTTGTTTTAATGGAAGAGGGCCTCATCTCGGGTTGAGGCAGGAACCTCAGGTTTCCTCTCCATTTCTGACTCAGATCGAAGCGTGCCTGCAGAGTTGGGATTGGATACTCAGGCCTCGTCTTGTCTGAGGAAGGGAACTCCGCTTGCCTCTCTCGTTGTTTAAGGGGTGACAGGCCAGTTGTGGAGCTGTATGTGGATCCTGTGGGATTTTCTGGACGATGAACAGGGTTGCCAGTGCCCCCTCGTGTAGTGCCTTCATCCACAGGGTTGCCTTAGAAGAGGTGTCCGGGCATCGGGTTCTTATCAAGAGCAAGACCGAGAAATCGGGGTCTTTCGGCACGTGGCACCAACACGAGGCTACGTCTCGAATTTCTTCGTGAGACTGGCCTCATCCTGAGGTGCGCCATGAAGGTCGGGAACCCCTTCTAGACAAAGCAGGGGGATCGATCTTCCTGCCGTGATCAGGAGCGGAGAAGGGGCTCAAATGAAGTGGTGCCAGGAACTTCGGTGTTCCCTTGGAGTGAGACCAGTATATTGGGGAACTTTTGGGGTCGCATCAAGGGTGCCAAGTAGCATTTCGAACTTTATGACGAAACATGGGACTTCTCTTGAGACTCTGTAGCGGGCAAAGGCCTCATATTGTGATGAATGGGGAACCACGTGGTTTTTAAGAGTTGCGGCGGGATTCTCGAGTTACAACGGGAAATTCAGACTTCCTCTTGTGTTGGCCCAGTGAAGACCAATCTTCCATTCGAATTGCGAGGGAGAGATGGGTGTTGCTCTCGAGTCACTGTAGGGCAAAATAGACCTCATCTAGGCTTTTGTCCAGGACATAATGTTCCTCTCCAGGGGCAACAGGGATCTCGGGGTTGCATTCCAGACTCACCCGAGGTAAGGCCTCATCTCGAGGGGAAACAAAGTACTCTGCTCTCCTCTCAAGTCGCGACAGGTATCTCTTGGAGCCCATTGAGTGGCCTAAAGGGAGTAAAGCCTCCTGTGAAGTTTGGAGAAAGGACCAGGGATTGCTCTCCAGGTCAGGCAGGAAAAGAAGTCCCCAATCTCGCGATGACGGTGGCGTCTCGTGGGTTTTCCCGAGCTGTGGCGCCAGTGTGGGGTTTCGCACGAGGTATGACGGGGAGCTCAGGGAGCCTCTCATGTGGCGCCAGGGAAGTCAGGTGTCCATGCGCATGGCGAGGGGGAGCGTGTCATTGCTCTCGAGTCATGGTAGGGGCATCCGGCCTCAAGACGCGTTGAAGACGGACTCTTGAGGTCTTTCTCGGGTTGTGGCAGGATACCCTGTGTTCCCTCGACTTGTGCCGGTGACCTCAGGGAGTTGCTCAGGGTGCCTCTGAGAAGACACTGATACTGTGGTGTTGGGAGGGGCCTCTCGGGACTCCACTGCGTTTGGTGCAATGGAAGATTGCCGGGAGCCAGCGAGAGACATTCCACTCGTGACAAATGTCATGAGGAAAGAGTCTCGGCATACGCAAAGGCGGGATCGAGCCTCCGGGAGTTCCCCCGTATATTCTTCAGCATCTACCCCCAAAAACCAAAGTCTGCCTTCTTTATTGCTTTGTTCTCTCACCTCTGACATTACTGGGGATGTCCCCCACCACCATCTCACTCTCTCTGTCAAAGAGCTAACTTACAGCTCCAACTAATAATGTTCCTGGGCAATTAGTAGTGTTTAAATCCAAACCCCTCAGATGGTTTTCTAACTCGCCTGACAAGTTTACCCGGTCTCCTACAGCTATGCATACGATTGTGTACAGTCTCCCAGCCTCGAGACGCACGGGAAGTTTAAGATATTCAAATAGCTTAGAGCCTCTCAGAGAGTTAGAAACTGTCAGAATAAAACTAGTAAAAGATTTCATTGACGAACCAATGCTTTTTGCCAAGTTTCCACATCCCCTGAATTGTATCCTTGAATGTGTGCTAATTAATATAGTTGGTATGTAGAAAAAATAAGTAGTGGCCTTGATGTTAGTAACTTTAGACCCTTAAGGTAATAAATTCTTTTCTTTGTTGTAAACCCATTACACATCCTCCCTATAGGAATGCAATTTTATCTTCGAAAGATGGCGCCAAACCTTAAACAATTACTCTTAGAGAAAATAACTCTTATGGTTGATAAGTCTTTGTCAAGAGTCATAAAATGTTAATAGGTCTTCTGGCCAGAAGATGATGTAAATCATCTAAACCATTTTTATACGATAAATCTGCAGAAAAGAAACCCTGGTTTTTGATAAGGATTAAAGACTGCTGACTTTGCATCCCCTATTATCCTCTATGTGTAACTTAGGGTATTAAAACCTGTGTTGAAAATAAATCTACGGGCCTTGCTCGCCAACGCTTGGTCTCCCCATGTCATTATTCCCCTCAATTTTCAGATGAGTGTCCATCTGGGGCGCGGATATCCTCTGCGACCATTTATTTGCCTGGGCTTCGAAGACCCACTCGATAAGGTGTCTAAGGTGGGGCACCTTCCTCTATTCTAGAGGGCACTTGCAGCCTCCGTGGTCAGAGCTAACCTGGTGTCACGGGTTATATTGATTTTCCGCGTAAACCAAGCTACTCAGCTGCTTTTCTCCACTGAATTTTCCTACTGAGCTATCCTCATTCTATTACTCTTTATATCTTTGATGAATAAATAAATATATAAATAGGTCGCCTACTCCATCTTCCCTTTGAATACCCTGGATCAGCTGGGGCTGGACCTCTGCAGGTGGTGCCCGAGACAGGCATTTCGAAGGTAAATCCCCAACCCCATTCCCCCAGTGTTCAGTTTTCGGGACAGATAGGATCCCACTTAGGGGGCTGCAGATCCCCCTGTAGAATAGACAGGGCGAGAGGAGTGGGAAGTGTTGAAGAGTTAGAGAGAAAAAACGGTTTCTAAAAAGGCTGACAAAAAAGGCCTAATCTTTAGATAGCTGAAAGCAAAATCTTTTACTATCCTTAAGTTTCTGACGTGGGCAACACTGAATCAAATGAAAGACAGCTCTTTATAGGAGTAATTTTACAGTTATTAAGTAAAAGAAGAATCAAGGTTAAAAAATCTTCCATTCAATCATTTTTTACATTTGTACAAGACCACTGCCCTTGGTTTCTACAACAAGGCACTGTTAACCTAGATATCTTGAAAAAACTAGGAAAACAGCTAAGAGCTTATTGTGCTCAGCAAGGTTTGGAAAAAATCCCTACTTACACCTTTCCTCTGTGGAATATGACTAGAGATGTTTTAGATCCAGCTCATGAATTTGAAAAGGTACCTGTTAAAGAGGAAAGTAAAGTTGGAAAAGTACCTGTTAAACAAAAAAGCAAATCTGAAAAGGTACCTGTTATAAAGAAAAGTGAAAATGAAGAGGCTATACCTAGCTATCGACAGCTAAATGAATGGCTAGCCGCTATGACTGCCAATGAGCATGTAAAAGATAGGGATGAAAAGAAAGATCAGCTCTCCCCTCAATTTGAAAAAGGTTTAGAGGAAACAGCAGCTCGATGCCATTCTGATGAGGATTTTTTTTTTTTTAAGCTAAAGATGCTCCTAAAAGTTTAAGAAAACATCCCTAATCAGACCATCCGCTCCTAGGAGGTTGAGGGAAACATCCCCGATCAGACAGTTCGTAAGATTTAGTTACCAAACAGTTAAAGGATCTCCGGAACAGAAGAGGAAAACTTTGGGACGCTCCCATCCCCCTATGCCTCCTCCTCCATGTCGGGGTAAAGGGCCACCGCTAGGAGTTTCCCGGAGAAGGATTTTCTCTAGTCCCAAGGATGAACTTGATCCTCACCTTGAGGCTTCTTTTCTAGTCCCCTCTGCAGTTTAGCCAGAGTAAAGAGGTTACAAAATAAATAAAAATATTCTCTAAAATTAAAAAAAAAAATTAAAAATGGATTTCTCTGCATCTAAGAATAGACAAATATTTATTGACTGTGGAATATGATTAGAAATGTCCTGGACCTCCGTCACGAGGCTGTTAAATAGACTATGGGGGAGGCTATAGAGGTGGATGGTGGTGAGTCTCCATTTACTGCACAGATCATATTTTCTGCCATTGAAAAAAAAAAAAGGAGGGAGAAAGTGGTCTACCTCCCGAGGAAGGAGAGGGCTTACAGGACGCTGCGGCCGAGAGCCCTGGCGAGCTCCCTCCCCCTCTGCGCAAACCTTTAAAAAACTTATCCACCACTTTCTGATTTAAGGCGACTGCCACCGCCTTCGATTGTGCCTCCCAGGACCCAGGAGTTCCCCACTTTGCCCCCAAAGCCTCCCAAAGTGTTGCCTAAGACTGAGGAAGATAAAAAGTTTTTTAAACAAAGGAGCTTTTAGTACACAATATGCAGAGCGTGCTCCTTGGAGAAAACTCCCTCAGGGGGGTCTCACCCAGGCTAGGAGAAAAGCGAAAAGGCAAGGAGATTTAATAACAATATTAACCCCTGATGTGCCGCTTACTCCAATTCCAACCGGAGTGGCTGGCCCCCTATCTGAGGACATTGTAAGATTTGTCCTGGGGCGTAGCTTGCTTTCTTTAAAAAAAAAATTAAATAAAAAAAAAGAAAGAAAAGAAATTTCGCTGGTGCATGGTGTAGTAGATTCTGATGATATTGAGAAATTAAAGTCTTGATCTCACTGCCTATCAAAACTGTACAAATTAATAAAGGTCAAAGAGTAACACAGCTTTTACTTTTACCTTACTATCAGACAAGGAAAAACTTGACTTCTCAATCTAAGAGCCACAAAACATTTGGATCTAGTGATCTAGCCTTTTGGGTGCAGGAAATTACAGTTCCAAGGCCTTTAAAAGATCTTTTAATTCAAGAGAATAAAACGCCAGGGCTATTAGACACAGGAACAGACGTCTCTTAACATTGCTGGGAAAGACTGGCCCAGCTCCTGGCCAACACATAATACTGAAAATGAGTTGGTGGGATTAGAGAAAGTGGTATGTGGGGTGGAGATGCTGTACAGGTGGTACATTTAACAATACTTTATATATTGTTATAAATACATAATATAAATGTATTTGCCTAATTACAATTTGCCTAATTAGGTATGGGTATAAATAAAATATAATAAAGGTATACCTAATTCTATTTATAGATCTATACTTAATTAATTTGTATATAAATTAATATGTATACTATATACACACACATATATATCTACTGTATAATTAAATATATATGGCAGTAATATAATGTGTGTGGCTGATATTAATTGGTATGGATTGATGTGCTGTGATGATATATGTTCTATATACTGTATAATTATAAATGTGTGACATGTATTATTACAGTATATTGGTTTGTGTTGGTTGGTATTAGCTGTGTATGTGTTGTATTGTTGTAATATATATTAATTAATATATTAATTATAAAGATTAATTCAAGTATATTGATTTATATATATTATATGTCAATAACTTTATATTTGTTGCCATATATAAATACATATATAAATGCATTTTGCATTTAGGTATATCTGTATACCTGTATACCAAAATGAGATAAGGAGGTTATACATTTATTACTTAAATTTATACAGAGACCTAAACTAAACATTAGACCTAAATTAACATATCCATAGGGAAACAGCTAGACAAATAGTGAAGTTATGTTCCAATTGTAATTAATCACTTAAACGTAAACACACAGGGGCAGACTACAATGATGAGACACTAGATGCCTGAATTACAGGCTACGACTCGGCCCCTGGTCAAGTAAAAAGGCCTCCTTACGGGAGAGTGAAAAAGGCCAGATGTGTTGCTAACTTGTGGGAGAGGGTATGCTTATATATTTCTACAGAATGCAGATTCTCTGGTTTGGATCTCAGACAAATTCGTCATGTCACATTCCCCAAAGACCAGGTTCGCGGCGCGCGCACTCACTTGCTCCCCCTCCCCCAGCCAGCTCTCGCCTCCGTGCCACCAGCAGCGCCTCGCACCCACCTCTCTGCACCCCGTGACCTAGAGCAAAGAAGTCTGTGCAGCGAGTGAGGGCCAGAGAGGAAAGCGCGCCCGCGGAGTGCCGTCCAGACCAGCGTGGCCCCACCGGCGAGAGGGGACCGCCCTGAGCCCAGGCGGTGGCGGCTAGCCCTAAACCACGAACCCTGTCCCTCCGCCCACCATAGGCGCCTTGGCCCACAGCCTGCCGCTCGCGTTCTGCCTCCTGATGCTGGGGACACTGCTCCCCCGGGCCGACGCCTACAGCTGCTCCCTGGTTCATCTTGTTTAAACCCTCAATATAATGTTTGCTCCTTTGTAATGCTACAACATCCACCTTATCTTATGATGTAACCACTTATTGAATTACGGTCTTGCTGTATTACAACAACTACAGGATTTAATGCAAACACGACGGTTTGTGGGCTTAATTATCTTGGGAACAGCAGCTTTGATAAGTGCAATCACTTCTGTTACTGTGGCAGCAATATCATTGACTCAACAAGTACATACTGCTCAATATGTTGATTCTATGTCCAAAAATGTTTCTTTAACATTGGCAACACAGGAAGCTATAGAGAGAAAATTAGAAATGAGGGTAGACGCCCTAGAGGAAGCAGTAATACATATTGGGACTGAATTGCAGGCTTTAAAGGTGAAAATGGCATTGTCTTGTCATGCTGACTATCGGTGGATATGTGGAACACCCCTGAAAGTAAATGAGACAGATTTTGAATGGGAAAAGATTAAAAACCATATTTCAGGTATCTGGAACAGCTCTGACATTGGTTGAGACGTAGGGAAACTTCACTATCAAATAGCAACCATGGAGCACTCCCGATTAGATTTTACTGCTGCTGGAACAGCAAATGATTTCTTCCATACTTTCCCTAACTACATCTCAGGAAAGAATATTCTGTCTAATCTCTTTAGCTATGCTGCGGTGGCTGCTTTAATTCTGCTTCTCATAATCATTCTTCCTTGTATTGTCAGGATTCTTCGGCAGAGTATTCAGAGGCTCGCGACTGAGCTACATCTGGCTGTTTTAAGAAATAAAAAACGGGGAGATGCCGGGAGCCGGCGAGAGACATTCCACTCGTGACAAAGGTCATGAGGAAGGAGGCTGGGCATACACAAAGGCGGGATCGAGCCTCGGGAGTCCTCCCAGATATTCTTGAGCATCTACCCCCCAAAACCAGAGTCTGCCTACTTTATTGCTTTGTGCTCTCACCTCTGACTTTACTGGGGGCTGTCCCCACCACCATCTCACACTCTCTGTCAAAGAGCTAACTTACAGCTCCAATTAAAAAAGTTCCTGGGCAATTAGGAGTGTTTAAATCCAAACACGTCAGATGGCTCTCTAACTCGCCTGACAAGTTTACCCGGTCTCCTACAGCAATGCATACAATTGTTTACAGTCTCCGAGCCTCGAGAGGCACGGGAAGCTTAAGATATTCAAATAGCTTAGAGCCTCTCAGAGAGTTAGAAACTGTCAGAATAAAACTAGTAAAAGATTTCATTGATGAACCAATGCTTGTTGCCAAGTTTCCACATCCCCTGAATTGTATCCTTGAATGTGTATTAATTAATATAGTTGGTATGTAGAAGAAATAAGTAGTGGCCTTGGTGTTACTAACTTTAGACCCTTAAGGTAATAAATTATTTCCTTTGTTGTAAGCCCATTACACATCTGCCCTATAGGAATGCAATTTTATCTTCAAAAGATGGGGCCAAACCTTAAAATAATTACTCGTAGAGAAAATAAGTCTTACGGTTGATAAGTCTTTGTCAAGAGTCATAAAATATTAATAGGTCTTCTGGCTAGAAGATGATGTAAATCACCTAAACCATTTGTATACGATACATTTGCAGGACAGAAACTCTGGTTTTTGATAAGGATCAACGGCTGCTGTCTTTGCATCCCCATTATCCTCTATGTGTAACTTAGGGTATAAAAACCCCTGTTGAAAATAAAGCTACGGGCCTTGATTGCCAACGCTTAGTCTCCTAATGTCATTCTTCCCCTCAATTTTCAGATGAGTGTCCATCTGGAGCGCGGATATCCTCTGCGACCATTTATTTGCCTGGGCTTCGAAGACCACTTGAGAAGGTGTCTAAGGTGGGGCACTTTTCGCTATTGGAGAGGGAGCCTGCGGCCTCCGTGGTCAGAGCTAACCTGGTGTCACGGGTTATACTGATTTTCCGCATAAACCAAGCTACTCAGCTTCTTTTCTCCACTAAATTTTCCTACTGAGCTATCCTCATTCTATTACTCTTTATATCTTCGATAAATAAATCAATAGGTCGCCTACTCTGTCTCCCCTTCGAAAACCCTGGACCAGCCGAGGCTGGACCTTGTCAGAAGAGGGCCTCATCTCGATTTGAAGCAGGAACCTCAGGGTTGCTCTCCATTTCTGACTCTGAACACAGAGTCCCTACAGAGTTAGGACAGGAGAGTCAGGCCTCGTCTTGTGTGGAGGAATGGAACTCCACTGGACTCTCGAGTTGTTCACCGGATAACAGGCCACTTGTCGAGCTGTGTGTGGAACCTGCGGTTTTATCCGGACGATGCATGGGGGTGTCAGTTCCCCTTCGTTTTTTGCCTTCATACACAGGGTTGCCTTCGAAGAGGTATCCAGCCTTCAGATTCTTATCAAGAGCAGACCAGGAAATCAGTGTCTTTCGGCATGTGGCACCACCCACAAGCCTACGTCTCGAATTTCTTCTTGAGACGGACCTCAACCTGAGGTGCACCAGGAAGGTCGGTAACCCTTTCAGACAAAGCAAGTGAATCGACCCTCTTGTCCCGATCAGGAGGGGAGAAGGGGCTCCGATGAAGTGGTGCCGGGAACCTCGATGTTCCCCTCGAGTAAAACTGGGATGTCGGGGAACTTTTGGAGTCACATCAAAGGTGCTAAGTACCGTTTCAAACTTCAAGACGGAACGTGAGACTTCTCTTGAGACGCTGTAGCTGGCAAGGGCCTCATCTTGTGGTGACGGGTTAACCACGTCGTTTTTCTCGAGTTGTGGCGGGATTCTCGAGTTAGGTCAGGAAATTCAGGCTTCCTCTTGTGTTGGCCCAGGGAAGTCCAGTCTTCCATTCGAGTTGCGAGGGAGAGCTAGGGATTGTGCTTGAGTTACTGCAGGGCAAAAGAGACCTTATCTAGGCTTGTGTCCAGGACATAATGTTCGTCTCCAGGGGGGACAGGGATCTCGGGGTTGCTTTCCTGATGCACCCGGGGAGTCAGTCCTTGTCTCGAGGGGAAGCGAAGGACTCCGCTCTCCTCTCGAGTTGCGACGGGTATCTCTTGGAGCCCACTGAGTGGCCTAAAGGGAGTCAAGCCTCCTGTGGAGTTTGGAGAGAGGACTCGTGATTGCTCTCCAGGCCATGCAGGAAAAGAAGGCCATCATCTCGCGATGAAGGGGGCGTCTCGTGGGTTTTCTCGAGCTGCAGCGCCAGTGTGGGGTTTCTCATGAGGTACTACGGGGAGCTCAGGGAGCCTCTCATGTGGTGCTTGGGAAGTCAGGTCTCCATGCGCATTGCGAGGGGGAGCGCGTCATTGCTCTAGAGTCATGGAAGGTGTATCGGGCCTCAAGAACCGTTAAAGAAGGACTTTCAAGGTGTTTCTTGGGTCACGGCAGTAAACCCTGGGTTCCCTCGACTAGTGCCGGTGGCCTCAGGGAGCTTCTCAGTGTGCCTCTGAGAAGTCAAGGATACCCTGGAGTTGGGAGGGCCCTCTCGGGACTCCACTGGGTTTGGTGCAATAGAAGAGGGCCTCATCTCGAGTGGAGGCAGGAACCTCAGGGTTCGTCTCCATTTCTGACTCTGATCGCAGGGTCCCTGCAGAGTTGGGACAGGAGAGTCAGGCCTCGTCTTGTAAGGAGGAATGGAACTCCGCTTGCCTCTCGAGTTATTCACGGGGTGACAGGCAACTTGTCGAACTGTGTTTGGAATCTGCGGGTTTTTCCGGACGATGCACGAGGGTGTCAGTGCCCCTTCGTGTTGTGCCTTCTTCCACAGGGTTGCCTTTCAAGAGGTGTCCGGGCATCGGGTTCTTATCAAGAGTGGACCGGGGAATCGGGGTCTTTCAGCATGTGTTACCACCCATGAAGCTACGTCTCAAATATTCTCGTTAGACCGGCCTCATCCTGAGGTGTGCTGGGAAGGTTGGGAACCCCTTCCAGACAAAGCACGGGAGTCGACCCTCCAGTCGCAATCAGGAGGGGAGAAGTGGCTCAGATGAAGTCGTACCGGGAACCTCGGTGTTCCCCTCGAGAGAGACCAGGGTGTCGGGGAACTTTTGGAATCGCATCAAGGGTGCCAAGTTTTCACACTTGAAGTGTGAAAACACTTCAAGAAGAAACCTGGGACTTCTCTTTAGACGCTGTAGCGGGCAAGGGCCTCATCTTGCGATGACAGGGTAACCATGTGGTTTTTCTCGAGTTTCGGCGGGATTCTCGAGTTACGATGGGGAATTCAGGCTTCCTCTTGTGTTGGCCCAGGGAAGTCCAATCTTCCATTGGAGTTGCGAGAGAGAGCTAGGGATTGCTCTCGAGTCACTTCAGGGCAAAAGAGACCTCATCTAAGCTTGTGTCCAGGACCTAATGTTCCTCTCCAGGGGCGACAGAGATCTCGGGGTTGCATTTTAGACGCACCCGAGGAGTCAGACCTCATCTCGAGAGGAAGGAAAGGACTCTGCTCTGCTCTCGAGTCCCGACGGGTATTTCTTGGAGACCACTGAGTGGCCTAAAGGGAGTCAAGCCTCCTGTGGATTTTTTTTTTAATTTTATTTTATTTTTAAACTTTACATAATTGTATTAGTTTTTCCAAATATCAAAATGAATCCGCCTCAGGTATACATGTGCTCCCCATCCTGAACCCTCCTCCCTCCTCCCCCCCATAGCATCCCTCTGGGTCATCCCAGTGCACTAGCCCCAAGCATCCAGTGTCATGCATCAAACCTGGACTGGCAACTCTTTTCATACATGATATTTTACATGTTTCAATGCCATTCTCCCAAATCTTCCCACCTTCTCCCTCTCCCACAGAGTCCATAAGACTCTTCTGTACATCAGTGTCTCTTTTGCTGTCTCGTACTCAGGGTTATTGTTACCGTCTTTCAAAGTTCCATATATATGCGTTAGTATACTGTATTGGTGTTTTTCTTTCTGGCTTACTTCACTCTGTATAATAGGCTCCAGTTTCATCCACCTCATTAGAACTGATTCATTCTATTCTTTTTAATGGCGGAGTAATACTCCATTGTGTATATGTACCACAGCTTTCTTATCCATTCATCTGCTGATGGACATCTAGGTTGCTTCCATGTCCTGGCTATTAGAAACAGTGCTGCGATGAACATTGGGGTACACGTGTCTCTTTCCCTTCTGGTTTCCTCAGTGTGTATGCCCAGCAGTGGGATTGCTGGATCATAAGGCAGTTCTATTTCCAGTTTTTTAAGGAATCTCCACACTGTTCTCTATAGTGGCTGTACTAGTTTGCATTCCCACCAACAGTGTAAGAGGGTTCCCTTTTCTCCACACCCTCTCCAGCATTTATTATTTGTAGACTTTTGGATTGCAGCCATTCTGACTGGCGTGAAATGGTACCTCATAGTGGTTTTGATTTGCATTTCTATGATAATGAGTGATTTTGAGCATCTTTTCATGTGTTTGTTAGCCATCTGTATGTCTTCTTTGGAGAAATGTCTATTTAGTTCTTTGGCCCATTTTTTGATTGGGTCATCTATTTTTCTGGAGTTGTGCTGTAGGTGTTGCTTGTATATTTTTGAGATTAGTTGTTTGTCAGTTGCTTCATTTCCTATTATTTTCTCCCATTCCGAAGGCTGTCTTTTCACCTTGCTAATAGTTTGCTTTGATGTGCAGAAGCTTTTAAGGTTAATTAGGTCCCATTTGTTTATTTTTGTTTTTATTTCCAATATTCTGGGAGGTGGGTCATAGAGGATCCTGCTGTGATGTATTTCAGAGAGTGTTTTGCCTATGTTCTCCTCTAGGAGTTTTATAGTTTCTGGTCTTACGTTTAGATCTTTAATCCATTTTGAGTTTATTTTTGTGTATTGTGTTAGAAAGTGTTCTAGTTTCATTCTTTTACAAGTGGTTGACCAGATTTCCCAGCACCACTTGTTAAAGAGATTGTCTTTAATCCTTTGTATATTTTTGCCTCCTTTGTCAAAGATAAGGTGTCCATATGTGTGTGGATTTATCTCTGGGCTTTCTATTTTGTTCCACTAATCTATATTTCTGTCTTTGTGCCAGTACCATACTGTCTTGATAACTGTGGCTTTGTAGCGGAGCCTGAAATCAGGTAGGTTGATTCCTCCAGTTCCATTCTTCTTTCTCAAGATCGCTTTGGCTATTCGAGGTTTTTTGTATTTCCATACAAATTGTGAAATTATTTGTTCTAGCTCTGTGAAGAATACTGTTGGTAGCTTGATAGGGATTGCGTTGAATCTATAAATTGCCTTGGGTAGTATACTCATTTTCACTATATTGATTCTTCCAATCCATGAACATGGTATATTTCTCCACCTATTAGTGTCCTCTTTGATTTCTTTCACCAGTGTTTTATAGTTTTCTATATATAGGTCTTTAGTTTCTTTAGGTAGGTATATTCCTAAGTATTTTATTCTTTCCGTTGCAATGGTGAATGAAATTGTTTCCTTAATTTCTCTTTCTGTTTTCTCATTATTAGTGTATAGGAATTCAAGGGATTTCTGTGTGTTGATTTTATATCCTGCAACTTTACTATAGTCATTGACTAGTTCTAGTAATTTTCTGGTGGAGTCTTTAGGGTTTTCTATGTAGAGGATCATGTCATCTGCAAACAGTGAGAGTTTTACTTCTTCTTTTCCAATTTGGATTCCTTTTGTTTCTTTTTCTGCTCTGATTGCTGTGGCCAAAACTTCCAAAGCTATGCTGAATAGTAATGGTGAAAGTGGGCACCCTTGTCTAGTTCCTGACTTTAGAGGAAATGCTTTCAATTTTTCACCATTGAGGATAATGTTTGCTGTGGGTTTGTCATATATAGCTTTTATTATGTTGAGGTATGTTCCTTCTATTCCTGCTTTCTGGAGAGTTTTTTTTTTTTTTTTTTTTTTTTTATTTTTTATTTTTTATTTTTTTTTTTTTATTTTATTTATTTATTTTTTTTTAATTTTATTTTATTTTTATACTTTACATAACTGTATTAGATTTGCCAAATATCAAAATGAATCCGCCACAGGTTTACATGTGTTCCCCATCCTGAACCCTCCTCCCTCCTCCCTCCCCATTCTATCCCTCTGGGTCGTCCCAGTGCACCAGCCCCAAGCATCCAGTATCGTGCATCGAACCTGGACTGGCAACTCATTTCATACATGATATTTTACATGTTTCAATGCCATTCTCCCAAATCTTCCCACCCTCTCCCTCTCCCACAGAGTCCATAAGACTGTTCTATACATCAGTGTCTCTTTTGCTGTCTCGTATTCAGGGTTATTGTTACCATCTTTCTAAATTCCATATATATGCGTTAGTATACTGTATTGGTGTTTTTCTTTCTGGCTTACTTCACTCTGTATAATAGGCTCCAGTTTCATCCACCTCATTAGAACTGATTCAAATGTATTCTTTTTAATGGCTGAATAATACTCCATTGTGTATATGTACCACAGCTTTCTTATCCATTCATCTGCTGATGGACATCTAGGTTGCTTCCATGTCCTGGCTATTATAAACAGTGCTGCGATGAACATTGGGGTACTCGTGTCTCTTTCCCTTCTGGTTTTCTCAGTGTGTATGCCCAGCAGTGGGATTGCTGGATCATAAGGCATGTCTATTTCCAGTTTTTTAAGGAATCTCCACACTGTTCTCCATAGTGGCTGTACTAGTTTGCATTCCCACCAACAGTGTAAGAGGGTTCCCTTTTCTCCACACACTCTCCAGCATTTATTACTTGTAGACTTTTGGATTGCAGCCATTCTGACTGGTGTGAAATGGTACCTCATAGTGGTTTTGATTTGCATTTCTCTGATAATGAGTGATGTTGAGCATCTTTTCATGTGTTTGTTAGCCATCTGTATGTCTTCTTTGGAGAAATGTCTATTTAGTTCTTTGGCCCATTTTTTGATTGGGTCATTTATTTTTCTGGAGTTGAGCTGTAGGAGTTGCTTGTATATTCTGGAGATTAGTTGTTTGTCAGTTGCTTCATTTGCTATTATCTTCTCCCATTCTGAAGGCTGTCTTTTCACCTTGCTAATAGTTTCCTTTGATGTGCAGAAGCTTTTAAGGTTAATTAGGTCCCATTTGTTTATTTTTGCTTTTATTTCCAATGTTCTGGGAGGTGGGTCATAGAGGATCCTGCTGTGATGTATGTCAGAGAGTGTTTTGCCTATGTTCTCCTCTAGGAGTTTTATAGTTTCTGGTCTTACGTTGAGATCTTTAATCCATTTTGAGTTTATTTTTGTGTATGGTGTTAGAAAGTGTTCTAGTTTCATTCTTTTATAAGTGGTTGACCAGAGTTCCCAGCACCACTTGTTAAAGAGATTGTCTTTAATCCATTGTATATTCTTGCCTCCTTTGTCGAAGATAAGGTGTCCATATGTGCGTGGATTTATCTCTGGGCTTTCTATTTTGTTCCATTGATCTATATTTCTGTCTTTGTGCCAGTACCATACTGTCTTGATAACTGTGGCTTTGTAGTAGAGCCTGAAGTCAGGTAGGTTGATTCCTCCTGTTCCATTCTTCTTTCTCAAGATCGCTTTGGCTATTCGAGGTTTTTTGTTTTTCCATACAAATTGTGAAATTATTTGTTCTAGCTCTGTGAAGAATGCTGTTGGTAGCTTGATAGGGATTGCATTGAATCTATAGATTGCTTTGGGTAGTATACTCATTTTCACTACATTGATTCTTCCAATCCATGAACATGGTATATTTCTCCATCTGTTAGTGTCCTCTTTGATTTCTTTCACCAGTGTTTTATAGTTTTCTATATATAGGTCTGTTTTATCATAAATGGATGTTGAATTTTGTCAAAGGCTTTCTCTGCATCTATTGAGAAAATCATATGGTTTTTATTTTTCAATTTGTTAAGGTGGTGTATTACATTGATTGATTTGCGGATATTGAAGAATCCTTGCATCCCTGGGATAAAGCCCACTTGGTCATGGTGTATGATCTTTTTAATGTGTTGTTGGATTCTGATTGCTAGAATTTTGTTAAGGATTTTTGCATCTATGTCATCAGTGATATTGGCCTGTAGTTTTCTTTTTTTGTGGGATCTTTGTCAGGTTTTGGTATTAGGCTGATGGTGGCCTCATAGAATGAGTTTGGAAGTTTACCTTCCTCTGCAATTTTCTGGAAGAGTTTGAGCAGGATAGGTGTTAGCTCTTCTCTAAATTTTTGGTAGAATTCAGCTGTGAAGCCGTCTGGACCTGGGCTTTTGTTGGCTGGAAGATTTTTGGTTACAGTTTCAATTTCCGTGCTTGTGATGGGTCTGTTAAGATTTTCTAGTTCTTCCCTGGTCCAGTTTTGGAAAGTTGTACTTTTCTAAGAATTTGTCCATTTCTTCCACGTTGTCCATTTTATTGGCATATAATTGTTGATAGTAGTCTCTTATGATCCTTTGTATTTCTGTGTTTTCTGTTGTGATCTCTCCATTTTCATTTCTAATTTTATTGATTTGATTTTTCTCCCTTTGTTTCTTGATGAGTCTGGCTAATGGTTTGTCAATTTTATTTATCGTTTCAAAGAACCAGCTTTTGGTTTTGTTGATTTTTGCTATGGTCTCTTTTGTTTCTTTTGCATTTATTTCTGCTCTAATTTTTAAGATTTCTTTCCTTCTACTAACCCTGGGGTTCTTCATTTCTTCCTTTTCTAGTTGCTTTAGGTGTAGAGTTAGTTTATTTATTTGACTTTTTTCTTGTTTCTTGAGGTGTGCCTGTATTGCTATGAACTTTCCCCTTAGGACTGCTTTTACCGTGTCCCACAAGTTTTGGGTTGTTGTGTTTTCATTTTCATCCGTTTCTATGCAAATTTTGATTTCTTTTTTGATTTCTTCTGTGATTTGTTGGTTATTCAGCAGCGTGTTGTTCAGCCTCCATATGTTGGAATTTTTAATAGTTTTTCTCCTGTAATTGAGATCTAATCTTACTGCATTGTGGTCAGAAAAGATGCTTGGAATGATTTCTATTTTTTCGAATTTACCAATGCTAGCTTTATGGCCCAGGATGTGATCTATCCTGGAGAAGGTTCCATGTGCACTTTAGAAAAAGTTGAAATTCATTGTTTTGGGATGAAATGTCCTATAGATATCAATTAGGTCTAACTGGTCTATTGTATCATTTAAAGTTTGTGTTTCCTTGTTAAATTTCTGTTTAGTTGATCTATCCATAGGTGTGAGTGGGGTATTAAAATCTCCAACTATTATTGTGTTAGTGTTAATTTCTCCTTTCATACTTGTTAGCATTTGTCTTACATACTGTGGTGCTCCCACGTTGGGTGCATATATATTTATAATTGTTATATCTTCTTCTTGGATTGATCCTTTGATCATTATGTAGTGACCTTCTTTGTCTCTTTTCACAGCCTTTGTTTTAAAGTCTATTTTATCTGATATGAGTATCGCTACTCCTGCTTTCTTTTGGTCCCTATTTGCATGGAAAATCTTTTTCCAGCCCTTCACTTTCAGTCTGTATGTATCCCCTGTTTTGAGGTGGGTCGCTTGTAGACAACATATGTAGGGGTCTTTTTTTTGTATCCATTCAGCCAGTCTTTGTCTTTTGGTTGGAGCATTCAACCCATTTACGTTTAAGGTAATTACTGATAAGTATGATCCCATTGCCATTTACTTTATTGTTTGGGGTTTGAATTTATACACCGTTTTTGTGTTTCCTGTTTAGTATTTGTTGGAGAGCTGGTTTGGTGGTGCAGAATTCTCTCAGCTTTTGCTTGTCTGAAGAGCTTTTGATTTCTCATTCATACTTGAATGAGATCCTTGCTGGGTACAATAATCTGGGCTGTAGGTTATTTTCTTTCATCATTTTAAGTATGTCTTGCCATTCCCTCCTTGCTTGAAGAGTTTCTATTGAAAGATAAGCTGTTATCCTTATGGCAATTCCCTTGTGTGTTATTTGTTGTTTTTCCCTTGCTGCTTTTCATATTTGTTCTTTGTGTTTGATTTTTGTTAATGTGATTAATATGTGTCTTGGGGGGTTTCGCCTTGGCTTTATCCTGTTTGGGACTCTCTAGGTTTCTTGGACTTGAGTGAGTATTTCCTTCCCCATTTTAGGGAAGTTTTCAACTATTATCTCCTCAAGTATTTTCTCACGGTCTTTCTTTTTGTCTTCTTCTTCTGGGACCCCTATGATTCGAATGTTGTAGCGTTTAATATTGTCCTGGAGGTCTCTGAGATTGTGCTCATTTCTTTTAATTCGTTTTTCATTTATCCTCTCTGATTCATTTATTTCTACCATTCTATCTTCGAATTCACTAATCCTATCTTCTGCCTCTGTTATTCTACTATTTGTTGCCTCCAGAGTGTTTTTAATTTCATTTATTGCATTATTCATTATATATTGACTCTTTTTTTATTTCTTCTAGGTCCTTGTTAAACCTTTCTTGCATCTTCTCAATCCTTGTCTCCAGGCTATTTATCTGTGATTCCATTTTAATTTCAAGATTTTAGATCCATTTCACTATCCTTACTCGGAATTCTTTATCAGGTAGATTCCCTATCTCTTCCTCTTTTGTTTGGTTTGGTGGGCATTTATCCTGTTCCTTTATCTGCTGGGTATTCCTCTGTCTCATCTTGTTTAAATTGCTGAGATTGGGGTGTCCTTTCTGTATTCTGGCAGTTTGTGGAGTTCTTTACTGTGGCATTTCCTCGCTGTGTGTGGGTTTGTACAGGTGTCTTGTCAAGGTTTCCTGGTTAGGGAAGCTTGTGTCCGTGTTCTGGTGGGTGGAGCTGTATTTCTTCTCTCTGGAGTGCAATGAAGTGTCCAGTAATGAGTTATGAGATGTTTGTGGTTTTGGGGTGACTTTGGGCAGCCTGTATCTTGAAGCTCAGGGCTGCGTTCCTTTGTTGCTGGAGAATTGGCTTGGTATGTCTTGCCCTGGAACTTGTTGGCCCTTGTGTGGTGCTTGATTTCAGTGTCGGTATGGAGGCATTTGATGAGCTCCTGTCAATTAATGTTCCTTGGAGTCAGGAGTTCCCTGGAGTCAGGGTTTGGACTTAAGCCTCCTGCTTCCAGTTATCTGTCTTACTTTTACAGTAGTTTCAAAACTTCTCCTTCTATACAGCACCATTGATAAAACATCTACGTTAAAGAAGAAAAGTTTCTCTACTGTGAGGGCCACTCAGAAAGGTTCACAGCGTTACATGGAGAAGAAAAGAGGGAGGAGGGAGTTAGAGATGACCCAAATGAGATCAGGTGGAATCAATAGTGGAGAGAGTGGGCTGGCCAGTAGTCACTTCCTTATGTGCACTCCACAACTGGACCGCTCAGAGATGTTCACAGAGTTATACAGAGATGAGAAGAAGGAGGAAGGAGACAGAGGTGGCCAGAAGGATAAAAGGGAGGAATGAAAAGGAGGGAGACAGATCCAGCCAGTAATCAGTTCCCTAAGTGTTCTCCACCGTCTGGAATACACAGAAATTCACAGAGTTGGGTAGAGTAGAGAGGGGTTAGGGAGGAGACACAGGCGACCTGGTGGAGAAAAAGGAGAGTCCAAAGGGAGAGAGAGCAGTCAAGCCAGTAATCTCGCTCCCTAGTGAAAAATGGGTACTGAAGATTGGGTTCTTAAAGGTACAAAATTGGTAACAAATACATAAAAGCAAAAATTAAAAATCTAGAGTAGAGTTTGGAATTTCAAAAATACGATGTTAAAGAAAAGAAGAAGGAAAAGAAAGAGAGAAAAAACGAACAAAGAAAAACAAACAAGGTCGCAAAAATTATCAAGAAAATACAGGTACAAAATTGATAACTAATACCAAAAAGCAAAAATTAAAAATCTAGAGTAGAGTTTGGAATTTCAAAAATACAATGTTAAAAAAAAGGAAGAAGAAAACTAAAGAGAAAACAAACAAACAAAAACAAGCAATGTCGCAAAAATTATAAAGAAACTACAGGTACAAAATTGATATCAAATATCAAAAAGCATAAATTAAAAATCTAGAGTACAGTTTGGAATTTCAAAAATACAATGTTAAAGAAAAGAAGAAAAAAAACAAAACAAAAAAACAAGGTCAAAAAATTATTTTATATATATATATATATATATGAAGTTTGCTGAAGAAGAAAAAAATAGGGTCTTTTTTTTTGCAAAGTAATAGGTTATAAAAGTGAAAATTAAATGAACAATAGAGAACTTAAAATTAAAAAAAATTTAAAAAAAGTAAGAATGATCATAAAAATATATCTAGGACTTTCTCTGGTTTTGTTGTGAGTATCGTGGGTTCGGTTCATTTTTGGCTAGTTCCTTGGTCCGACTTATATTTCTCAAGATCTATAGGCGCCTTCCTATGTAGTCCTAGTAACCACAGGGTTTTAATCTATTGCCTGTAGCTTCCAAGGCGTTTCCCTCTGTTATAGCTTCTTTTGTTTGCTGGTCTCTTCAGTGTCTGGTTTACGCCCTGACACAAAGGGGACGGTGGAGGACACTTTTTTTTTTTAGGCTCACTTGTTCAGTTGCGCTGTGGGGAGGGAGGGAGGGAGTGATGCTGCAAACAAATAACACTGGCGTGCGCTCGCAGTGCCTCAGCCACACTGGGTCTGCCCCCGCTCACGGCACGTGTAGCCTCCCTGCCCACACTGCTCGGGCTCTAGGTTGTTCCACCGGGAACAATCCGAGGCTGGCCCTGGGCTGCATGCACCTCCCAGGTCCAAGCCGCTCAGGTTCAGGCACTCGGGTAGTCCTCAGAGGCACAGACTCGGTTGGGCCTGCGTTTTGTGCTCTTCCCAGGTCCGAGCAGCTCAGGTGATGAGGTGTTTGGCGAGCGCCAATGTTGTGACTTATCGCCTCCCCGCCACTGGGTTATCTGGGTGTAAAACAGGCGCACCTTCTCAGGCAGATGTTGACCGTCCAGATCCCCAAGAAGTTTTAGTTAGCAAAGAAGGCTGCTTACAGTTTTATAGATAATGTCTCTCTGGGGCTGCGATTGCCCCCTTCTGGCTCTGGCTGCCTGTCACCGGAGGGGGAAGGTCTGCAGCCGGCTATCTCTGTTCAGTCCTTTGTTCCGTGCGCGGGCCTGGCGGTGTCTTAGGTTAGGGCTGGCTTTTTGCGTGGTAGATATCCCAGAGTCTGGTTTGCTAGCCCAAGTTATTTCGTTCAGATAGCGCTCAGGGTATTCAGGCCAGATTCTTACTCTAAGTGATGCAGCCCGCGCTGCGCCTCCCTGCCCAGCCCCTGCTTGTTAATGGTGTGAGCAGGCGTCTGCACTGCTTTGCGGCTGGGGGAGTTACCGTAGGGCTTGCAATCTGCGAGTTTTAATTGTTTATTTATTTTTATCCCCCTTATGTTGCCCTTTGTGCTTCCAAAGCTTGGCAAAGATTTGGCAGTGAAAAGCTTTCCTGGTGTTTGGAAACTTTTCTCTTTTTAAGACTATCTTCCCGGGACGGAAATCCCTCCCTCCCTCTTTTGTCTTTTTTTTGTCTTTTATACTTTTTCCTACCTACTTTCCAAGAGTTGGGTTCTTTTCTGGGTGCCTGATGTCCTCTGGCAGCATTCATAAGTTGTATTGTGGAATTTACTCGACGTTTAAATGCTCTTTTGATGAAATTGTTTGGGGGGGAAAGAGTTCTCCCCGTCCTACTCCTCAGCAATCTTGGCTCCTCTCTTGTGGAGTTTGGAGAGAGCACGCGGGATTGCTCTCCAGGCCATGCAGGAAAAGAAGGCCCTCATCTCGCGATGTCGGGGGAGTCTCGTGGTTTTTCTGGAGCTGCGGTGCCAGTGTGGGGTTTCTCACAAGGTACGACCGGGAGCTCAGGGAGCCTCTCGTGTGGTGTCAGGGAAGTCAAGTCTCCATACGAGTGGCGAGGGGGCGCACGTCATTGCTCTCGAGTCATGGTAGTGGAATCAGGGCTCAACGCAATGAAAAAGGATGCTCGAGGTCTTTCTCGGGTTGCGGCAGGAAACCCTGGGTTCCCTCGACTTGTGCCTGTGACCTCAGGTAGCTTCTCAGGGTGCCTCTGAGAAGTCAGGGATACTATGGAGCTGGGAGAGGCCTCTCGGGACTTCACTGGGTTTGCTGCAATGGAAGAGGGCCTAATCTCGAGATCAGGAAGGAACCTCAGGGTTCCTCTCCATTTCTGACTCAGATTGCAGGGTCCCTGCAGAGTTGGGACAGGAGAGTCAGGCCTCGTCTTGTGTGGAGGAATGGAACTCCGCTTGCCTCTCGAGTTGTTCAAGGAGTGACAGGCCACTTGTCGAGCTGTGTGTGGAACCTGCGGTTTTTTCCAGACAATGCACGGGGGTGTCAGTGCCCCTTCGTGATGTGCTTTCATCCACAGGGTTGCCTTCGAAGTGGTGTGCGGGCATCGGGTTCTTATCAAGAGCGGACCAGGAAATCGGGGTCTTTTGGAATGCGGCACCACACACGAGGCTACGTCTCGAATTTCCTCGTGAGACGGGCCTCATGCTGAGGTGCCCCTGGAAGGTCGGGAAAGCCTTCCAGACAAAGCAGGTTAATCGACCCTACTGTCGCGATCAGGAGGGGAGAAGGGGCTCAGATGAAGTGGTGCCGGGAACCTCGGTGTTCCCCTTGAGTGAGACCGGTATGTCAGGGAACTTTTGGGGTCTCACGAAGCTTGCCAAATACTGTTTCAAACTTCAAGATGAAACGTTGGACTTCTCTTGAGACGCTGTGGCGGGCAAGGGCCTCATCTTGTGATGAAGGGGAAACCACGTGGTTTTTTTCGAGTTGCGATGGGATTGTTGACTTACGACGGGGAATTCAGGCTTCCTCTTCTGTTGGCCCAGGGAAGTCCATTCTTCCATTCGAGTTGGCAGGGAGAGCTGGGTGGGAATTGCTCTCGAGTCACGGCAGGTCAAAATAGACCTCATCTAGGCTTGCGTCCAGGACCTAATGTTCCTCTCCAGGGGCGATAGGGATCACGGGGACGCATTCCAGACTCACCCAGTGAGTCAGGCCTCGGCTCGAGGGGAAGCAAAGGATTCTGATATCCTCCTGGGTCGCGATAGGTATCTCTTGGAGCCCACTGAGTGGCCTCCAGGGAGTCAAGCCTCCTGTGGAGTTGGAGAGAGGAGTCGGGATTGCTCTCCAGGCCATACAGGAAAGAAGGCCCTCAGCTCGCAATGACGGGGGCGTCTTGTGGGTTTTCTCGAGTTGGAGCGCAAGTATGAGTTTTCTCACGAGGTACGACGGGGAGCTCAGGGAGCCTCTCGTGTGGTGCCAGGAAAGTCAGGTGTCTATGCGTGTGATGAGGAGGAGCCCATAAATGCTCTCGAATCATGGTAGGGAAATCGGGACTCAAGACGCGTTGAAGAAGGAGTCTCGAGGTCTTTCTCAGGTTGCGGCAGGAAACCCTGGGTTCCCTCGACTTGTACCGGTGACCTCAGGGAGCTTCTCAGGGTGCCTCTGAGAAGTCAGGCATACTGTGGACTTGGGAGGCGCTCTCGGAACTCCACTGGGTTTGGTGCAATGGCAAAGGTTCTCATCTCGAGTTGAGGCAGGAACCTAAGGGTTCCTCTCCATTTAAAACTCCGACCACAGGGTCCCTGAAGAGTTGGGACAGGAGAGTCAGGCCTCGTCTTGTGTGGAGGAATGGAACTCCACTTGCCTCTCGAGTTGTTCACAGGATAACAGACCATTTGTCGAGCTGTGAGTGGAACCTTCGGTTTTTTCCGTAAGATGCATGAGGGGCTCAGTGCCCCTTCGTGTTGTGCCTTCATCCACAGGGTTGCCTTCAAAGAGGTGTCCGGACATCGGGTTCTTATCAATAGCAGAGCAGGAAATCGGGGTCTTTCAGAACGTGGCACCATCCATGAGGCTACGTCTCGAATTTCTTCGTTAGACTGGTGTCATCCTGAGGTGCGCCATGAAGATCGGGAATCCCTTCCAGACAAAGCAGGGGAATCGACCATCTTGTCGCGATCAGGAGGAGAGAAAGGGCTCGGTTGAAGTCGTGCCGGGAACCTCGGTGTTCCCCTCGAGTGGGACCGGTGTGTCGGGAAACTTTTGGGGTCACTTCAAGGGTGCCAAGTACCGTTTTGCACTTCAATACGGACTTGGGGCTTCTCTTGACACGCTGTAGAGGGCAAGGGCCTCATCTTGGGATGACGGGGGAATCACGTGGTTTTTCTCAAGGTGCGGCGCTATTCTCGAGTTACGACGGGGAATTCAGGCTTCCTCTTGTGTTGGCCCAGGAAGTCCAATCTTCCATTCGAGTTTCGAGGGAGAGCTGGGGTTTGATCTTGAGTCACTGCAGGGCAAAAGAGACCTCATCTAGGCTTGTGTCCAGGACCTAATATTCCTCTCCAGGCCCGACAGCGATCTCGGGGTTGCATTCCAGACGCATCCTGGGAGTCAGAGCTCGACTCGAGGGGAAGCAAAGGACCCCGCTCTCCTCTTGAGTCACCACAGGTGTCTCTTGGAGCCCACTGAGTGGCCTAAAGGGAGTCAAGCCCCCTGTGGATTTTGGAGAGAGGACTCAGGATTGCTCTCCAGGCCATGCAGGAAAAGAAGACCCTCATCTCGTGATGACAGGGGCGTCTTGTTGGTTTTCTCGAGCTGCGGTGCCAGTGTGCGGTTTCTGACGAAGTGCGACGGGAAGCTCAGGGAGCCTTTCGTGTAACACCAGGGAATTCAGGTCTCCTTGGGCATGGCAAGGGGGAGCGCGTCATTGTTCTCGAGATATGATACGGGAGTCGGGCCTCAAGACACGTTAAAGCAGGACTCTCAAGGTCTTTCTCGGGTTGCGGCAGGAAACCCTGGGTTCCGTCGACTTCTGCCGGTGACCTTAGGGAGCTTCTCAGGGTGCCTCTGAGAAGTCAGGCATACTGTGGATTTGGGACGGGCCTCTCGGGACTCCACTGGTTTTGTGGCAATGGAAAAGGGCCTCATCTTGAGTGGAGGCAGGAACCTCAGGCTTCCTCTCCATTTCTGACTCGGTGCGCAAGGTCCCTAGAGTTGTGACAGGAGAGTCAGGCATCGTCTTGTGTGGAGGAATGGAACTCCACTTGCTTCTCGAGTTGTTCACGAGGTGACAGACCACTTGTGGAGCTGGGTGAGGAACCTGCGGGTTTTTCCGGAAGATGCACGGGGTGTCAGTGCCCCTACGTGTTGTGCCTTCATCCACAGGCTTGCCTTCGAAGAGGTGTCCAGGAGTCTGGTTTTGATCAAAAGTGCACCATGGAATCGGGGTCTTTCGGCATGTAGTATGGCCCTCGAGGCTACCTCTCGAATTTCCTCGTGAGACCGGCCTCATCCTGAGGTGTGCCGGGAAGGTCGAGAATCCCTTCGAGACAAAGCAGTGGAATCGACCCTCCTATCGCGATCAGGAGAGGAGAAAGGCCTCAGATGAAGTGGTGCCGGAAACTTCAGTGTCCCCTCTAGTGAGATCGGTATATAGGGGAACTTTTGGGGTCGCATCAAGGGTGCCAAGTACTGTTTTGCACTTCAAGACGGAATGTGAGACTTCTCTTGAGACGCTGTAGGGGGCAAGGGCCTCATCTTGCAATACGGGGAACCACGTGATTTTTCTCGAGTTGCGGCGGGTTTCTCAAATTACAACTGGAAATTCAGGCTTCCTCTTGTGTTGGCTCAGAAAGGCCAATCTTCCATTCGAGTTGCAAGGGAAAGCTAGGGGTTGCGCTTGAGTCACTGCAGGGCCAAAGAGACCTCATCTAGGCTTTTGTCCAGACCTAAGGTTCCTCTCCAGGGGCGACAGGGATCCAGGGTTGCATTCCAGACTCACCCTCGTAGTCAGGCCTCATCTCGAGGGGAAGCAAAGGACACCGCTCTCCTCCTGAGTATCGACGGGTATCTCTTGGAGCCCACTGAGTGACCTAAAGGGAGTCAAGCCTCCTTTGGAGTTTGGAGAGAGGATTCGGGATTGCTCTTCAGGTCATGCAGGAAAGAAGGCCCTCATTTCACCATGACAGGGGCGTCTCGTGGGTTTTCTCGAGCTGCGGCGCCAGTGTGGGGTTTCTCACGAGGTACAATGGGGAGCTCAGGGAGCCTCTCATGTGGTGCCGGGGAAGTCAGATCTTCATGCGCGTGGCGAGGGGGAGCGCGTCATTTTTCTCCAGTCATGGTAGGGGAATCGGGCCTCAAGACGCGTGAAGAAGGACTCTCGAGGTTTTTCTCAGGTTACGGCAGGAAACCCTGGGTTCCGTCGACTTATGCCCGTGACCTCAGGGAGCTTTTCAGGGTGCCTCTGAGAAGTCAGGGATACTGTGCAGTTGGGAGGGGCCGCTCCGAACTCCACTGGGTTTGGTGCAGTAGAAGAGGGCCTTATCTCGAGTTGAGGCAGGAACCTCATGGTTCCTCTCCATTTCTGAATCGGATCTCAGTGTCCATGCAGAGTTGGGACAGGAGAGTCAGGCCTCGTCTTGTGTGGAGGAATTTAACTCCTCTTGCCTCTCGAGTTGTTCACGGGGTGACAGGCCACTTGTCGATCTGTATGTGGAACTTGCGGGCTTTTCCAACGATGCAGGAGGGTGTCAGACCCCTTCGTTTTGTGCCTTCGTCCACAGGATTGCCTTCGAAGAGGTGTCCTAGCATTGGGTTCTTATCAAGAGCAGACAGGGAAATCGGGGTCTTTCGGCGTGTGGCACCACCCACGACGCTATGTCTCGAATTTACTCGTGAGACCGGCCTCATCCTTAGGTGCGCCGGGAATGTGGGGAACCCCTTCCAAACAAAGCAGGGGAATAGACCCTCCTGTCTCGAACAGGAGGGGAGAAGGTGCTCAGATGAAGTGGTGCGGGAACCTCGGTGTTCCTGTCGAGTGAGACCGGCGTGTCCGGGAACATTTGGTGTCGCATCAAGGGTGCAAAGTACCGTTTCGCACTTCAAGATGGAACGTGGTTCTTTTCTTGAGACGCCATAGCAGCAAGGGCCTCATCTTGGGATGACGTTGGAAACCCCGTGGTTTTTCTCGAGTTGCGGCGGGATTCTCGAGTTACGAAGGGGATTTCTGGCTTCCTCTTGTGTTGGCCCAGGGAAGCCCAATCTTCCATTCGAATTGCGAGGGAGAGCTGGGGGTTGCGCTCGAGTCACTGCAGGGCAAAAGAAACCTCATCCAGGCTTGTGTCTAGGACCTAATGTTCCTCACAAGGGATGACTGGGATCTTGGGGTTGCATTCTAGACTCACCCAGGAGTCAGGCGTCCTCTCGAGGGGAAACAAAGGACTTCTCTCTCTTCTCGAGTCGCGACGGGTATTTCTTGGAGCCCACTGAGTGGACTAAAGGGAGTCAAGCCTCCTCTGGAGTTTGGAGAGAGGACTCGGGATTGCTCTCCAGGCCATGCAGGAAAAGAAGGCCCACATCTCGAGATGACGGGGGCATCTCGTGGGTTTTCTCGAGCTGCGGCGCCAGTGTGGGGTTTCTCACGAGGTACGACGGGGAGTTCAGGTAGCCTCTCGTGTGGCAACAGGGAAGTCAGGTCTCCATGGGCGGGGCAAGGGGGAGCGCGTCATTGCTCTCAAGTCAGGGTAGGGGAATCGGGCCTCATGACGGGTTGAAAAAGAACTCTCGATGTCTTTCTAGGGTTGCGGCAGGAAACCCTGGGTTCCCTTGACTTGTGCCGGTGACCTCAGGGAGCGTCTCAGGGTGCCTCTGAGAAGTCAGGGATACTGTGGATTTGGGAGAGGCCTCTCGGGACTCCTCTGGGTTTGGCGCAATGGAAGTGGGCCTCATCTCGAGTTGAGGCAGGAACCTCAGGGTTCTGCTCCTGACTTCCTGGAGGCCGGATCTGACTCAGATCGCAGGGTCCCTGTTGAGTTTGCTCAGGAGTGTCAGGTCTCGTGTTCTGCGGAGGAATGGAACTCCGCTTACATCTCAAGTTGTTCAAGGATAACACCATTTTCGTGATGTGTGTGGAACCTGCGGGTTTTTCGGAGATGCACGGGGGCGTCAGTGCTCCTACCTGTTGTGCCTTCATCCACAGGGTTGCCTTCGAAGAGGTGTCCGGGCATCGTGTTCTCCTCAAGTGTGGACCGGGAAATTGGGGTCTTTCAGCATGTTGCACCACCCACTAGGCTACGTCTCGAATTTTCTCGTGAGACCGGCCTCATCCTGAGGCGCGCAGGAAAGTCCGGGAACCCTTTCCAAACAAAGCAGGGGAATCGACCCTACTTTCGGGATCAGGAGGAGAGAAAGGGCTCAGATGAAGTAGTGCCGGGAACCACGGTGCTCTCCTTGAGTGAAAGTCGGGTAACTTTTCTGGTTGCATCAAGGGTGCCAAGTACCGTTTCGCACTTCAAGACGGAACCTGGGACTTCTCTTGAGATGCTGTAGTGGGCAAGGGCCTCATCTAGCGCTGACGGGGGACCCACGTGTTTTTTCTCGAGTTGCGGCAGGATTCTTGAGTTACGATGGGGAATACAGGTTTCCTCTTGTGTTGGCCCAGGGAAGTCCAATCTTCCATTCGAGTTGCAAGTGAGAGCTGGAGATTGCTCTCGAGTCACTGCAGGGCAAAATAGAGCTCATCTAGGTTTGTGTCCAGGACCGAGTTTTTCTCTCCAGGGGCGACTGGGATCTCGGGGTTGCATTGCAGACTCACCCGGGGAGTCAGGCCTCATCTCGAAGGGAATGAATGGACTCCGCTCTCCTCTCGAGTCGCGACGGGTATCCCTTGGAGCCCAAGAGTGGCCTAAATGGAGTTAAGCCTCCTGTGGAGTTTGGAGAGAGGACTCGGGATTGCTCTCTAGGCCATGCAGGAAAAGAAGGCCCTCATCTCGCGATGACGGGGGCGTCTCGTGGGTTTTCTCAAGGTGCAGTGCCTGGTTGGGGTTTCTCACGAGATAGGACGGGGAGCTCAGGGAGACTCCTGTGGTGCCACGGAAGTCAGGTCTCCATGGACGTGGCGTGGGGGAGCGCCTCATTGCTCTCGAGTCATGGTAGGGGAATCAAGCCTCAAGACGCTTCGAAGAAGAACTCTCGAGGTCTTTCTCGGGGTGTGGCAGGAAACCCTGGGTTCCCTCGACTTGTGCCCATGACCTCAGGGAGCTTAGCGGGGTTCCTCTGAGAAGTCAGGGATACTGTGGAGTTGAGAGGGGCTTCTCGGGACATCACAGGGACTGGTGCAATTGAAGAGGACCTAATCTCGGATTGAGGCAGTAACGTCAGGGTTCCTCTCCATTTCTGACTCGGATAGCAGGGTCCCTGCAGAGTTGGGACAGGAGAGTCAGACCTCGTCTTGTGTGGAGTAATGGAACTCCGCTTGCCTCTCGAGTTGTTCACGGGACGACAGGCCACCTCTCGAGTTGTATGTGGAACCTGCGGTTTTGGGGGACGATGCACAGGGGTGTCAGTGCCCCTTCGTGTTGTGCCTTCATCCACAGGGTTACCTTCGAAGAGGTGACCGGGCATCGGGATCTTATCAATAGCGGACCAGGAAATCGGGGTCTTTCGGCATGTGGCACAACCCACGAGGCTACGTCTCGACTTCCCTCGTGAGACTGGCCTCATCCTGAGGTTCGCCGGGAAGTCTGGGAACCCCTTCCAGACAAAGCAGGGGAATCGACCCTCCTGTCGCCATCAGGAGGGGAGAAGAGGCTCAGCTGAAGCGGTGCTGGGAACCTCCATGTTCTCCTCGATTGAGACCGGGGTGTCAGGGAAATTTGGGGGTCACATCAAGGGTGCCAAGTACCGTTTCACATTTCAAGATGGAACATGGGACTTCCCTGGAGACACTATAGCTGACAGGGGCCTCATATTTCGATGACGGAGGAGCCACGTTGTTTTTCTCCAGTTGCCGCGGGATTCTCGAATTACAATGGGGAATACAGGCTTCCTCTTGTGTTGGCCCAGTGAAGTCCAATCATCCATTTGAGTTGCGAGGGAGAGCTGGGGATTGCACTTGAGTCAATGCAGGACAAAAAAGACCTCATTTAGGCTTGTGTCCAGGACCGAGTTTTCCTCTACAGGGGCAACACGGATCTCGGGATCCCATTCCAGACTCACCCAAGTAGTCAGGCCTCGGCTCGAGGGGAAGCAACGGGCTCTGCTCTCCTCTAGAGTAGCGACGTGTATCTCTTGGAGGCTACTGAGTGGCCTAAAGGGAGTCAGGCCTCCAGTGGAGTTTGGAGAGTGGACTCGGGATTGCTCTCTAGGTCATGTAGGAAAAGAAGGCCCTCATCTTACGATGATGGGGGCGTCTCGTGAGTTTTCTCGAGCAGCGGTGCCAGTGCGGGGTTTTCATGAGGTAGGACGGGGAGCGCAGGGAGCCTCTCGTGTGGCGCCAGGGAAGTTAGGTTTCAATGGGCGTGGCGAGGGGAATGCGTCATTGCTCTCCAGTCATGGTAGGGTATCGGGCCTCAAGACGCGGTAAAGAAGGACTCTCAAGGTCTTTCTCAGAATGCAGCAGGAAACCCTGGGTTCACTCGACTTGTGCCAGTGACCGCAGAGAGCTTCTGAGGGTGCCTCTGAGAATCAGGGATACTGTGGAGTTTTAGGGGCCTCTCGGGACTCCACTGGGTATGGCGCAATGGAAGAGGGCCTCATTTCGAGTTGATGCAGGAACGTCAGGTTTCATCTACATTTCTGACTCCGATCGCACGGTCCCTGCAGAGTTGGGAAAGGAGAGTCAGGCCTTCTCTTGTGTGGAGGAACGGAACTCCGCATGCCTCTCTAGTTCTTCAAGGGATGACAGGACACTTGTCGATCTGTGTTTGGAATCTGCGTGTTTTTCCGTACTATGCATGGGGATGTCAGTACCCCTTCGTGTTGTGCATTCATCCACAGGTTTGCTTTCGAAGAGGTGTCCTGGCATCGGGTTCTTATTAAGAGCGGACCGGGAAATCGGGGTCTTTCCGCATGTGGCACCACCCACCAGGCTACGTCTCGAATTTCCTAGTGAGACCGGCCTCATCCTGAGGTGCGCCGGGAAGGTCGGAACCCCTTGCAGACAAAGCAGGGGAATCGACCCTCCTGTCTCGATCAGGAGGGGAGAAGGGGCACAGATGAGGTGATGCCGGGAACCTCGGTGTTCCCCTCCAGTGAGACCAGTGTGTTGGGGAACTTTTGGGGTCGCATCAAAGGTGCCAAGTACCGTATCGCACTTCAAGATGGAACGTAAGACTTCTTTTGAGACGCTGTAGCGGCAATGGCCGCATCTTGCGATGAAGAGGGAACGATGTGGTTTTTCTCGAGTTGTGGCGGGATTCTTGAGTTACAACGGGAAATTCAGGCTTCCTCTTCTGTTGGCCCAGGGAAGTCCAGTCTTCCATTCGAGTTGCGAGGGAGAGTTGGGGATTGCTCTCGAGTCACTGCAGGAAAAAAGAGACCTCATCTAGGCTTGTGTCCAGGACCTAATGTTTCTCTCCAGGGGCGACAGGGATCTCCGGTTCACATATCAGACACACCCGAGGAGTCAGGCCTCGCCTCGAGGGGAAGGAAAAGACTCCGCTCTCCTCTCGAGTCGCGACGGGTATGTCTTGGAGTCCACTGAGTGACCAAAAGGGAGTCAAGCCTACTGTGGAGTTTGGAGAGAGGACTCGGGATTGCTCTCCAGGCCATGCTAGAAAAGAAGGCCGTCATGTCGCGAAAATGGGGGCGTCTCGTGGGTTTTCTCTATCTGTGGCGCCAGTGTTTGGTTTCTCACGAGGTATGACGGGGAGCTCAGGGAGCCTCTCGTGTGGCGCCAGGGAAGTCAGGGCTTCATGAGTGTAGCAGAGGGAGCGCGTCATTGCCCTCGAGTCATGGTAGGGGAATCAGGCCTCAAAATGCGTTGAAGAAGGACTCTTGAGTTCTTTCTATGGTGGCGGCAGTAAACCCTGGGTTCACTCGAATTGCGCTGGTGACCTCAGGGAGCTTCTCAGGGTGCCTCTGAGAAGTCAGGGATACTGTGGAGCTGGGACGCGTCTCTCGGGACTCCACTGGGTTTCGTGCAATGGAAGAGGTCCTAATCTCGAGTGGAGGCAGGAACCTCAGCGTTCCTCTCGTGACTTCACTGGCGCTGGTCTGATTCGGATCGCAAAGTCTCTGCAGAGTTGGGACAGGAGAGTCAGGCATCGTCTTGTGTAGAGGAATGAAACCCCACTTGCCTCTCGAGTTCTTCAGGGGTGACAAGCCACTTGTTGAGCTGTATGTGGAACCTGCGGGTTTTTCCAGACGATGCACGAGGGTGTCAGTGCCCCTTTGTGTTGTGCCTTCATCCACAGGGTTGCCTTCGAAGAGGTGTCCAGGCATCGGGTTCTTATCAAGAGCGTACCGGGAAATCATAGTCTTTTGGCATGTGGTACCAACCGCGAGCTACGTCTCGAATTTCCTCGTGAGACTGGCCTCATCCTGAAGTGCCCCGTGAAGGTCGGGAACCCCTTACAAACAAAGCAGGGGAAGTGACCCTCCTATCACGAACAGGAGGGGAGAAGGGGCTCAGATAAACTGGTGCCGGGAACCTCGGTGTTCACCTCGAGTGAGACCGATATTTCGGGGAACTTTTGGGGTCACATCAAGGGTGTCAAGTATCGTTTTGCACTTCAAGACGGAACGTGGGACTTTTCTTGAGAAGCTGTAGCGGGCAAGGGCCTCATCTTGTGATGACGAGGGAACCAAGTGCTTTTTCTCGAGTTGCGGCAGGATTCTCGAGTTATGAAGGGGAATTCAGGCTTCCTCTTGTGTTGGCCCAGGGAAGTCCAATCTTCCATTCGAGTTGTCAGGGAGAGCGGGGGATTGCTCTCGAGTTACAGAAGGGCAAAAGAGACCTCATCTAGGCTTGTTTCCAGGACCTAATGTTCCTCTCCAGGGGAGACAGGGATCTCGGGGTTGCATTCCAGACCCACCTGGTGAGTCAGGCCTTGTCTCGAGGGGAAGCAAAGGACTCCGTTCTCCTCTCGAGTCGCGACGGGTATCTCTTGGAGCCCACTAAGTGGCCTAAAGGGAGTCAAGCCTCCTGTGGAGTTTGGAAAGAGGATTCGGGATTCCTCTCCAGGCCATGCAGGAAAAGAAGGCCCTCATCTCGCGATGACAGGGGCGTATGGTGAGTTTTCTCAAGCTGCGGCGTCAGTGTGGGGTTTCTCACGAGGTACGACAGGGAGCTCAGGGAGCCTCTCTTATGGCGCCAGGGAAGTCAGGTCTCCATGTGCGTGGCGAGGGGGTGCGTGTCATTTCTATAGAGCCATGGAAGCAGATTCGGGCTTCAAGACACGTTGAAGTAGGACTCTCGAGGTCTTTTTCCCATTGTGGCAGGAAACCCTGGGTTCCCTCGACATGTGCCGGTGACCTCATGGAGCTTCTCCGGGTGCCTCTGAGAAGTCAGGGGTACTGTGGAGTTGGGAGGGGCCTCTCTGGACTCCACTGGGTTTGGTGCAATGGATGAGAGCCTCATCTCGAGTGGAGGCAGGAACCTCATGTTTCCTCTCCTGGGTTTCCTGTCGCTGGTACTGACTCGGATCGCAGTTTCCCTGCAGAGTTGGTACAGAAAATCAGGTCTCGTCTTGTGTGGAGGAATGGAACTCCACTTGCCTGTCGAGTTGTTCACGGGGTGACAGACCACTTGTTGAACTGTGTTTGTAACCTGCGGGTTTTTCTGGACGATGCACGGGGGTGTCAGTGCCCCTTCGTGTTGTGCTTTCATCCACAGGTTTTCCTTCGTAAAGGTGTCACGGCATCACGTTCTTAGCAAGAGCAGACCGGGAAATCGGGGTCTTTCGGCTTGTGGCACCACCCACGAGGCTATGTCTCGAATTTCCTCGTGAGACCTGCCTCATCCTTAGGCGCGCTGGAAAGGTCGGGAACCCCTTCCAGACATAGCAGGGGAATCGACACTCCTGTCGCGATCACGAGGGGAGAAGGAGCTCAAATGAAGTGGTTCCGGGAACCTCGGTGTTCCTTTCGAGTGAGACCGGTATGTCGGGGAATTTTGAGATTGCATCAAGGGTGCCAAGTACCGTTTCGCACTTCAAGACAGAACGTGGGACTTCTCTTGAGTCGCTGTAGCGGGCAAGGGCCTCATCTAGCGCTGATGGGGGAACCACGTGGATTTTCTCGAGTTTCGGCGGGATTCTCGAGTTACGATGTCGAATTCAGGCTTCCAATTGTATTGGCCCAGGGAAGTCCAATCTTCCATTCGATTTGCGAGGGAGAGCTGGCGATTGCTCTCTAGTAACTGCAGTGCAAAATAGACCTCATCTAGGCTTGTGTCCAGGACTGAGTTTTCCTCTCCAGGTGTGATAAGAACTCGGGGTTGCATTCCAGACTCACACGGGGAGTCAGGCCTCATCTCGAGGGGAAGCAAAGGACTCTGCTCTCCCTTCAGGTCCTGACAGGTATCTCTTGGAGCCAACTGAGAGGCCTAAAGAGAGTCAAGCCTCCTGTGGAGTCTGGAGAGAGGACTCGGTTTTGATCTCCAAGCCAGGCAGGAAAGAAGTCCCTCATCTCGTGATGACGGGGGCGTATCGTGGGTTTTCTCGAGCTGCGGTGCCTGAATGCGGTTTCCGAAGAGGTACGACGGGGAGCTCAGGGAGACTCTCTTCAGGAGTCAGGGAAGTCAGGTCTCCATGCGCATGGCGATGGGGAGCGGGTCTTGCTCTCGAGTCATTGTAGGGGAATCGGGGCTCAAGACGCGCGGAAGGACTCTCAAGGTCTTTCCCGGGTCGCAGCAGGAAACCCTGGGTTCCCTGGACTTGAGCCGGTGACCTCAGGTAGATTGTCAAGGTGCCTCTGAGAATTCAGGGATACTGTGGAGATGGGAGGGGCCTCACGCGACTCATCTGGGTTTGGTGCAATGGAAGAGGGCCTCACCTCGAGGGGAGGCAGGAACCTCAGGCTTCCTCTCCGTTTCGGACTCCGACCGCAGGGTCCCTGCAGAGTTGGGACAGGAGAGTCAGGCCTCGTCTTGTCTGAGGAAGGGAATCCCGCTGGCCTCTCGAGTTGCTCAGGGGGTCTCAGGCCCCTCGTCGAGCTGTGTGTGGAATCAGCGGGTCTTTGCGGACGATGCACGGGGGTGGCAGTGCCCCTTCGTGTTGTGCCTTCACCCACAGGGTTGCCTTCGAAGAGGGGTCCGGGCCTCGGGTCCTTCTCAAGGGCGGACCGGGGAATCGGGGGCGTTCGGCATGTGGCCCCACCCACGTGGCTCGTCTCGAATTTCCTCGTGAGACCGGCCTCATCCTGAGTTGCGCCGGGAAGGCCGGGAACCCCTTCCAGACCACGCAGGGGAATCGCCTCTCCTGTCGCAATCAGGAGGGGAGAAGGGGCTCAGAGGAAGTGGTGTCGGGACACTCGGTGTTGCCCTCGAGGGAACCCGGGGTGTCGGGGGCTATTGGGGGTCGCAGGAAGGCTGTCAGGGACCGTTTCGCCCCTCAGGGCGGAACAGGGGACTTCCCTTGAGACGCCGTCGTGGGCAAGGGCCTCATCTTGCCAAGAGGTGGGAACCACGTGGTTTTTCTCGAGTTGCGGCGGGATTCTCGAGTTACGATGGGGATCTCAGGCTTCCTCTTGGGTTGGCCCTGGGAAGCCCAATCTTCCCCTCGAGTTGTGAGGGAAAGCTGGGGGTTGCGCTCGGGTCACTGCAGGACCGAAGAGACCTCACCTAGGCGTGTGTCCGGGACCTAATATTCCTCTCCAGGGAAGGCAGGGATCTCGGGGTTGCATTCCAGGCTCCCCCGGGGAGTCAGGCCTCGTCTCGAGGGGAAGCCAAGGACTCCGCTCTCCTCTCGAGTCGCGACGCGGGTCTCTTGGAGCCCCCTGAGCGGCCTCAAGGGAGTCCAGCCTCCTCTTCCGTTTGGAGAGAGGACCGGGATTGCTCTCCAGGCCATGCAGGAAAAGAAGGCCCTCAGCTCGCGAGGACGGGGGCGTCTCAGGGGTTTCCTCGAGCTGCGGCGCCCGTGGGGGTTTTCTCCCGAGGCATGACGAGGATCTCAGAGAGCCTCTCATGCGGCGCCAGGGAAGTCAGGTCTCCATGCGCGTGGCGAGGGGGAGCGCGTCCTGGCTCTCGAGTCACGGGAGGGGACTAGGGCCTCGAGACGCGTTGAAGAAGGACTCTCGAGGTCTTTCTCGGGGGGCGGCGGGAAACCCTCGTTTCCCTCGCCTTCTGCCGGGGACCTTAGGGAACTTCCCAGGGTGCCTCTGAGAGGCGAGGGATCCTGTGGAGGTGGCGGGGCCCCTCGGGACTCCGCTGGGTCTGGCGCAACGGAAGAGGGCCTCACCTCGAGGGGAGGCAGGAACCTCAGGCTTCCTCTCCGTTTCGGACTCCGACCGCAGGGTCCCTGCAGAGTTGGGACAGGAGAGTCAGGCCTCGTCTTGTCTGAGGAAGGGAACCCCGCTGGCCTCTCGAGTTGCTCAGGGGGTCTCAGGCCCCTCGTCGAGCTGTGTGTGGAACCCGCGGGTCTTTGCGGACGATGCACGGGGGTGGCAGTGCCCCTTCGTGTTGTGCCTTCACCCACAGGGTTGCCTTCGAAGAGGGGTCCGGGCCTCGGGTCCTTCTCAAGGGCGGACCGGGGAATCGGGGGCGTTCGGCATGTGGCCCCACCCACGTGGCTCGTCTCGAATTTCCTCGTGAGACCGGCCTCATCCTGAGTTGCGCCGGGAAGGCCGGGAACCCCTTCCAGACCACGCAGGGGAATCGCTTCTCCTGTCGCGATCAGGAGGGGTGAAGGGGCTCAGAGGAAGCGGTGCCGGGACCCTCGGTGTTCCCCTCGAGGGAACCCGGCATGTCGGGGGACTTTTGGGGATCGCAGGAAGGCTGTCAGGGACCGTCTCGCCGTTCAGGGCGGAACAGGGGACTTCCCTTGAGACGCCGTCGCGGGCAAGGGCCTCATCTTGCCAAGAGGTGGGAACCACGTGGTTTTTCTCGAGTTGCGGCGGCATTCTCGAGTTACGACGGCGATCTCAGCCTTCCCCTTGGGTTGGCCCTGGGAAGCCCAATCTTCCCCTCGGGTTGCGAGGGAAGCTGGGGGTTGTGCTCGAGTCACTGCAGGGCCGAAGAGACCTCACCTAGGCGTGTGTCCGGGACCTAATATTCCTCTCCAGGGAAGGCAGGGATCTCGGGGTTGCATTCCAGGCTCCCCTGGGGAGTCAGGCCTCGTCTCGAGGGGAAGCCAAGGACTCCGCTCTCCTCTTGAGTCGCGACGCGGGTCTCTTGCAGCCCTCTGAGCGGCCTCAAGGGAGTCCAGCCTCCTCTTCCGTTTGGAGAGAAGACCCGGGATTGCTCTCCAGGCCATGCAGGAAAAGAAGGCCCTCAGCTCGCGAGGACGGGGGCGTCTCAGGGGTTTCCTCGAGCTGCGGCGCCCGTGCCGATTTTCTCCCGAGGCACGACGAGGATCTCAGGGAGCCTTTCGTGCGGCGCCAGGGAAGTCAGGTCTCCATGCGCGTGGCGAGGGGGAGCGCGTCCTGGCCCTCGAGTCACGGGAGGGGACTAGGGCCTCGAGACGCGTTGAAGAAGGACTCTCGAGGTCTTTCTCGGGGGGCGGCGGGAAACCCTCGTTTCCCTCGCCTTCTGCCGGGGACCTTAGGGAACTTCCCAGGGTGCCTCTGAGAGGCGAGGGATCCTATGGAGGGGGCGGGGCCCCGGGGACTCGGCTGGGTCTGGCGCAACGGAAGAGGGCCTCACCTCGAGGGGAGGCAGGAACCTCAGGCTTCCTCTCCGTTTCGGACTCCGACCGCAGGGTCCCTGCAGAGTTGGGACAGGAGAGTCAGGCCTCGTCTTGTCTGAGTAATGGAACTCTGCTTGCCTCTCGAGTCGTTCAGGGGGTCTCAGGTCCCTTGACAATCTGTGTGTGGAACCTGCGGGTGTTTCCAGAAGATGCATGGGGGTGTCAATGCCCCTTCGTTTTGTGCCTTCCCCCACAGGGTTGCCTTCAAAGAGGTGTCCGGGCATCGGGTTCATTTCAAGAGCGGACCGGAAAATCGGGGTCATTCGGCATGTGGCACCACCCACGTGGCTCATCTCGAATTTCCTCGTGAGACCAGCATCATCCTGAGGTGCGCCGGGAAGGCCGGGAACCCCTTCCACACAACGTAGGGGAATCGGTTCTCCTGTCGCGATCAGGAGGGGAGATGGGGCTCAGATGAAGTGGTGCCGGGACCCTCGGTGTTCCCCTCGAGGGAACCCAGCGTGTCGGGGAACTTTTGTGGTCGCATCAAGGGTGTCAAGTACCGTTTCGCCCTTCAGGGCGGAACATGGGACTTCCCTGGAGACACCGGGAACTTCGGTGTTCCCCTGGAGTGAGACCAGTATGTTGGGGAACTTTGGGGTCGCATCAAGGGTGCCAAGTAGCATTTCGAACTTTAAGATGGAACGTGGGACTTCTCTTGAGACTCTAGCTGGCAAGGGCCTCATATTGCGATGAAGGGGGAACCACATGGTTTTTAAGACTTGAGGCTGAATTCTCGAATTACGATGGGAAATTCAGACTTCCTCTTGTGTTGACCGTGGGAAGACCAATCTTCCATTCAAATTGTGAGGGAGAGATGGAGGTTGCTCTCGAGTCACTGTAGGGCAAAATAGACCTCATCTAGGCTTGTGTCTAGGACATAATGTTCCACTCCAGGGGTGACATGGATCTCGGGGTTGCATTCCAAACTCACCCGGGGAATCAGGCCTCGTCTCCAGGGAAGCAAAGGACTCCGCTCTCCTCTCGAGTCGCACCGGGTATTTCTTGGACCCAACTGAGTGGCCTAAAGGGAGTCAATACTCCTGTGAAGTTTGGAGAGAGGACCAGGAATTGCTCTCCAGGTCAGGCAGGAAAAGAAGGCTCCCATCTCTCCTTGACGGGGGCATCTTGTGGTTTTTCTCGAACTGCGGCGCCAGTGTGGGTTTTCTCACGAGGCACGATGGGGTACTCAGGGAGCCTCTTGTGTGGTACTAGGGAAGTCAGTTTTCCTGCTTGTGGCGAGGGGAGCGCGTCCTTGCTCTGGAGTCATGGTAGGGGAATCGGGCATCAAGAGACGTTGAAAAAGGACTCTCCAAGTCTTTCTCGGGTTACTTCTGGAAACTCTGGGTTCCCTCGATTTGTGCCAGTGACCTCAGGTAGCTTCTCAGGGAGCCTCTGAGAATTCAGGGATACTGTGGTGTTGGGAGGGGCCTCTCGGGACACCACTGAGTTTGGTTCAATGGAAGAGGGCCTCTTCTCTAGTTGAGGCAGGAACCTCAGGGTTCCTCTCCATTTCTGACTCCAATTGCAGGGTCCCTGAAGAGTTGGGACAGGAGAGTAAGGCCTCGTCTTGTGTGAAGGAATGCAGCTTCACTTGCCTCTCGAGTTGTTCACGACGTGACAGTCCACATTTGGAGCTGTGAGTGGAATCTGCGGGTTTTTCCAGACGATGCATGGGGATGTCAGTGTCCCTTCGTGTTGTGCCTTCATCCACAGGGTTGCCTTCGAAGAGATGTCCGGGCGTCAGGTTCTTATCTAGAGTGGACCGGGAATTCGGGATCTTTCAGCATATGGCACCAACCATGAGGCTACTTTTCGAATTTCCTCATGAGACCGGCCTCATCCGGAGGTTCGCGGGGAACGTCGGGAACCCCTTGCAGACAAAACATGGGAATCGACCCTTCTGTCGCGATCAGGAGGGGTGAAGGGGCTCACAGGAAGTGGTGCCGTGAACTTTGGTGTTTCCCTCGAGTGAGACCGGTATGTCAGGGAACTTTGGGGGTCGCATCAAGGGTGCCAAGTACCGTTTTGTACTTCAGGATGGAACGTGGGACTTCTCTTGATACGCTGTAGCGGCCAAGGGCCTCATCTTGCGATGACGGGGGAGCCACGTGGTTTTTCTCGAGTTGCGGCGGGATTCTCGAGTTACGACGGGGATTTCAGGCTTCCTCTTGTGTTGGGCCAGGGAAGTCCAATCATCCATTCGAGTTGCGAGGGAGAGCTGGGGGTTGCGCTCGAGTCACTGCAGGGCAAAGGAGACCTCATCTAGGCTTGTGTCCAGGACCTAATGTTCCTCTCCAAGGGCCACAGGGATCTCAGGTTTGCATTCCAGACTCACCCAGGGAGTCAGGCCTCATGTCGAAGGGAAGCAAAGGACTCCGCTCTCCTTTCGAGTCGCGACGGGCACCTCTTGGAGCCCACTTTGTGGCCTCAAGGGAGTCAAGCCTCCTGTGAAGTTTGGAGAGAGGACTTGGGACTGCTCTCCAGGCCATGCAGGAAAAGATGGCCCTCATCTCGCGATGACGGAGGGATCTTGTGGCTTTTCTCGAGCTGCGGCGCCAGTGTGGGGTTTCACACGAGGTACGACGGGGAGCTCAGGGAGCCTCTCGTGTGGCGCCAGGGAAGTCAGGTCTCCATGTGCGTGGCGAGGGGGAGCGCATTATTGCTCTCGAGCTATGGTAGGGGAATCTGACCTCAAGACGCATTGAAGAAAGACTCTCGAGGTCTTTCTTCGGTTGTGGCAGGAAACTCTTATTTCCCTCGACTTTTGCTGGTGGCCTCAAGGAGCTTCTCAGAATGCCTATGAGAAGTCAGGGATACTGTGGAGATGGGAGGGGCCTCTCGGGACTCCACTGGGTTTGTTTTAATGGAAGAGGGCCTCATCTCGGGTTGAGGCAGGAACCTCAGGTTTCCTCTCCATTTCTGACTCAGATCGAAGCGTGCCTGCAGAGTTGGGATTGGATACTCAGGCCTCGTCTTGTCTGAGGAAGGGAACTCCGCTTTCCTCTCTCATTGTTTAAGGGGTGACAGGCCAGTTGTGGAGCTGTATGTGGATCCTGCGGGGTTTTCCGGACGATGAACAGGGTTGCCAGTGCCCCCTCGTGTAGTGCCTTCATCCACAGGGTTGCCTTAGAAGAGGTGTCCGGGCATCGGGTTCTTATCAAGAGCAAGACCGAGAAATCGGGGTCTTTTGCAACGTGGCACCAACACGAGGCTACGTCTCGAATTTCTTCATGAGACTGGCCTCATCCTGAGGTGCGCCATGAAGGTCGGGAACCCCTTCTAGACAAAGCAGGGGGATCGACCTTCCTGCCGTGATCAGGAGCGGAGAAGGGGCTCAAATGAAGTGGTGCCAGGAACTTCGGTGTTCCCTTGGAGTGAGACCGGTATATTGGGGAACTTTTGGGGTCGCATCAAGGGTGCCAAGTAGCATTTCGAACTTTATGACGAAACATGGGACTTCTCTTGAGACTCTGTAGCGGGCAAAGGCCTCATATTGCGATGAATGGGGAACCACGTGGTTTTTAAGAGTTGCGGCGGGATTCTCGAGTTACAACGGGAAATTCAGACTTCCTCCTGTGTTGGCCCAGTGAAGACCAATCTTCCATTCGAATTGCGAGGGAGAGATGGGTGTTGCTCTCGAGTCACTGTAGGGCAAAATAGACCTCATCTAGGCTTTTGTCCAGGACATAATGTTCCTCTCCAGGGGCAACAGGGATCTCGGGGTTGCATTCCAGACTCACCCGAGGTAAGGCCTCGTCTCGAGGGGAAACAAAGTACTCTGCTGTCCTCTCAAGTCGCGACAGGTATCTCTTGGAGCCCGTTGAGTGGCCTAAAGGGAGTAAAGCCTCCTGTGAAGTTTGGAGAAAAGACCAGGGATTGCTCTCCAGGTCAGGCAGGAAAAGAAGTCCCCAATCTCGCGATGACGGTGGGTTTTCCCGAGCTGCGGCGCCAGTGTGGGGTTTCTCACGAGGTATGACGGGGAGCTCAGGGAGCCTCTCATGTGGCGCCAGGGAAGTCAGGTGTCCATGCGCATGGCGAGGGGCAGCGTGTCATTGCTCTCGAGTCATGGTAGGGGAATCCGTCCTCAAGACGCGTTGAAGACGGACTCTTGAGGTCTTTCTCGGGTTGCGGCAGGATACCCTGTGTTCCCTCGACTTGTGCCGGTGACCTCAGGGAGTTGCTCAGGGTGCCTCTGAGAAGACACTGATACTGTGGAGTTGGGAGGGGCCTCTCGGGACTCCACTGGGTGTGGTATAATACAAGAGGGCCTCATCTCGTGTTGAGGAAGGAACCTCAGGGTTCCTCTCCATTTCAGACTCCGATCTCAGGATTCCTGCAGAGTTGGGACAGGAGAGTCAGGCCTCGTATTCTGTGGAGAAATGAAACTTAGCTTGCCTCTCAAGTTGTTCACGAGGTAACAGGTCACTTGTCGAGCTGTATGTGGAACCTGCAGAATTTTCCAAAAGATGCACGGGTGTTCAGGGTCCCTCCTTGTTGTGCCTTCATCCTATGGGATGCATTCCAAGAAGTGTACGGGAATCGGGTTCTTATTAATAGCTGACCGGGAAATGGGGTCTTTCCGCATGTGGCACCACCCACGAGGCTACATCTCCAATTTCCTCGTGAGACCGGCCTCATCCTGATTTGCGCTGGGAAGATCGGTAACCCCTTCCACAAAAAGCAGGAGAATCGACATTCCTGTTGCAATCAGGAGGGGAGAAGGGGCTCAAATGATGTGGTGCGGGGAATATGGGTGTTACCCTCGAGTGATGCCTGTATGTTGGGGAGCTTTGGGGTGCCATCATGGGTGCCAAGTACCGTTTTGCACTTCAGTAGGAACGTGGGACTTCTTTTGAGACACTGTGGCGGGCAAGGGCCTCATGCTGCGAAGACGATGGAACCACGTGGTTTTTTTCGGGTTGCGGCGGGATTCTCGAGTTACGACGTGGATTTCAGGCTTCCTCTTGTGTTGGCCCTGGGAAGCCCAAACTTCCCTTCGAGTTGCGAGGGAAAGCTGGATGTTGTGCTCGAATCACTGCAAGGCCAAAGAGACCTCATCTAGGCGTGTGTCCAGGACCTAATAGTCCTCTTAAGGGAAGACAAGGATCTCGGGATTGCACTCCAGACTCCCCCGGGGAGTCAGGCCTCGCCTCGAGGGGAAGCAAAGGACTGCGCTCTCCTCTCGAGCCCCGACGCGGATCTCTTGGAGCCCACTGAGTCGCCTCAAGGGAGTCCAGCCTACTCTTCAGTTTGGAGAGAGGACTCGGGATTGCTCTCCAGGCCAGGCAGGAAAAGAAGGCCCTCAGCTCGCGAGGACGGGGGCGTCTCAGGGGTTTCCTCGAGCTGCGGCGCCCATGGGGGTTTTCTCCCGAGGCACGACGAGGATCTCAGGGAGCCTCTCGTGCGGCGCCAGGGAAGCCAGGTCTGCATGCGCGAGGCGAAGGGGAGCGCATCATTGCTCTCTAGTCCAGAGAGGGGACAAGGGCCTCAAGACACTTTGAAGAAGGACTCTCGAGGTCTTTCTCGAGTGGCGGCGGGAAACCCTCATTTCCCTTGACTTCTGCCGGGGACCTGAGGGAACTTCCCAGGGTGCCTCTGAGAGGTGAGGGATGCTGTGGAGTTAGCGGGGCCTCTCGGGATTACACTGGGGTTGGCGCAATGGAAGAGGGCCTCATCCCGAGGGCAGGCAGGAACCTCAGGCTTCCTCTCTGTTTCTGACTCCGACCCTCCGACCTCAGGGACCCTGCAGAGTTGGGAGCGGAGAGTTAGGCCTCATCTTGTATGAGGAAGGGAACTCCACTTTCCTCTCGAGTTGCTCAGGGGGTCTCAGGCCCCTCTTCGAGCTGTGTGTGGAACCCACGGGTGTTTCTGGACGATGCACGGGAGTGTCAGTGCCCCTTCGTGTTGTCCCTTCACCCACAGGGTTGCCTTCGAAGAGGTGTCCGTGCAACGGGTTCTTCTCAAGAGTGGACCAGGAAATCGAGGTCGATCGGCATGTGGCACCACCACCGTGGCTCACCTCGAATTTCCTTGTGCGGACGGCCTCATCCTGACATGCGCTGGGAAGGCCGGGAATCCCTTCCAGACCACGCAGGGGAATCGATACTCCTGTCGCGATCAGGAGGGAAGAAGGGGCTCAGATGAAGTGGTGTCGGGACCCTCGGTGTTTCCCTCGAGGGAACCCGGTGTGTCGGGGAATTTCTGGGGGTCGCAAGAAAGGTGTCAGGTACTCTTTCGCACTTCACGACGGAAACTGGGACTTCCCTTGAGACGCCATAGCGGGCAAGATGCTCATCTTGCAAAGACGTTGGAACCACGTGGTTTTTCTCGAGTTGCGGCGGGATTTTCGAGTTACGTCGGGGATCTCAGGCTTCCTTTTGGGTTGGCCCTGGGAAGCCCGATCTTCCCCTCTAGTGGGAGGGAAAGCTGGGGGTTGCGCTCGAGTCACTGCAGGGCCGAAGAGACCTCACCTAGGCATGTGTCCGGGACCTAATATTCCTCTCCAGGGAAGGCAGGGATCTCGGGGTTGCATTCCAGGCTCCCCCGGGGAGTCAGGCCTCGTCTCGAGGGGAAGCCAAGGACTCCGCTCTCCTCTTGAGTCGCGACGCGGGTCTCTTGGAGCCCCCTGAGCAGCCTCAAGGGAGTCCAGCCTCCTCTTCCGTTTGGAGAGAGGACCCGGGATTGCTCTCCAGGCCATGCAGGAAAAGAAGGCCCTCAGCTCGCGAGGATGGGGGCGTCTCAGGGGTTTCCTCGAGCTGCGGCGCCCGTGGGGGTTTTCTCCCGAGGCACGACGAGGATCTCAGGGAGCCTCTCGTGCGGCGCCAGGGAAGTCAGGTCTCCATGCGCGTGGCGAGGGGGAGCGCGTCCTGGCTCTCGAGTCACGGGAGGGGACTAGGGCCTCGAGACGCGTTGAAGAAGGACTCTCGAGGTCTTTCTCGGGGGGCGGCGGGAAACCCTCGTTTCCCTCGCCTTCTGCCGGGGACCTTAGGGAACTTCCCAGGGTGCCTCTGAGAGGCGAGGGATCCTGTGGAGGTGGCGGGGCCCCTCGGGACTCCGCTGGGTCTGGCGCAACGGAAGAGGGCCTCACCTCGAGGGGAGGCAGGAACCTCAGGCTTCCTCTCCGTTTCGGACTCCGACCTCAGGGTGCATGCAGAGTTGGGACAGGAGAGTCAGGCCTCGTCTTGTCTGAGGAAGGGAACCCTGCTGGCCTCTCGAGTTGCTCAGGGGGTCTCAGGCCCCTCGTCGAGCTGTGTGTGGAACCCGCGGGTCTTTGCGGACGATGCACGGGGGTGGCAGTGCCCCTTCGTGTTGTGCCTTCACCCACAGGGTTGCCTTCGAAGAGGGGTCCGGGCCTCGGGTCCTTCTCAAGAGCGGACCGGGGAATCGGGGGCGTTCGGCATGTGGCCCCACCCACGTGGCTCGTCTCGAATTTCCTCGTGAGACCGGCGTCATCCTGAGGTGCGCCGAGAAGGCCGGGAACCCCCTCCAGACTACGCAGGGGAATCGCCTCTCCTGTCGCGATCAGGAGGGGAGAAGGGGCTCAGAGGAAGCGGTGCCGGGACCCTCGGTGTTCCCCTCGGGGGACCCCGGCGTGTCGGGGGACTTTTGGGGGTCGCAGGAAGGCTGTCAGGGACCGTGTCGCCCTTCAGGGCGGAACAGGGGACTTCCCTTGAGACGCCGTCTCGGGCAAGGGCCTCATCTTGCCAAGAGGTGGGAACCACGTGGTTTTTCTCGAGTTGCGGCGGCATTCTCGAGTTATGACGTGTATCTCAGCTTTCCCCTTGGGTTGGCCCTGGTAAGCCCAATCTTCCCCTCGAGTTGCGAGGGAAAGCTGGGGGTTGCGCTCGGGTCACTGCAGGGCCGAAGAGACCTCACCTAGGCGTGTGTCCGGGACCTAATATTCCTCTCCAGGGTAGGCAGGGATCTCGGGATTGCATTCCAGGCTCCCCCGGGGAGTCAGGCCTCGTCTTGAGGGGAAGCCAAGGACTCCACTCTCCTCTCGAGTCGCGACGCGGGTCTCTTGGAGCCCCCTGAGCGGCCTCAAGGGAGTCCAGCCTCCTCTTCCGTTTGGGGAGAGGACCCGGGATTGCTCTCCAGGCCATGCAGGAAAAGTAGGCCCTCAGCTCGCATGGACGGGGGCGTCTCAGGGGTTTCCTCGAACTGCGGAGCCCATGGGGGTTTTTCTCCCGAGGCACGACGAGGATCTCAGGGAGCCTCTCGTGCCACTCCAGGGAAGTCAGGTCTCCATGCGCGTGGCGAGGGGGAGCGTGTCATGGCTCTCGAGTCATGGTAGGGGAATTGCGACTCAAGACATTTTGAAGCACTCTCGCGGTCTTTCTCAAGTCGCGGCAGAAAACCCAGGGTTCCCTCAACTTGTGCCTGTGACCTCAGGGAGCTTCTCATTGTGCCTGTGAGAACTCAGGTATACTGTGGAGTTGGTAGGGGCCTCTCGGGACTCCACTGGGTGTGGTGCAATGGAAGAGGGCCTCATCTCGAGTTGACGCAGGAACCTCAGGCTTCCTCTCCGTTTCTGACTCGGATCCCATGGTCCCTGCAGAGTAGGCACAAGAGAGTCACACCTAGTCTTCTGTTGAGGAAGTGGACCTTCGTTTGCTTTCGAGTTGTTCACAGGGTGACAGTCCACTTTTCGAAATGTCTGTGGGACCTGCGGGTTTTTCTGGACGATGCACGCGGGGGTCAGTGCCCCTTTGTCTTGTGCCTTCATCCACAGGTTTTCCATCAAAGAGGTGTGCTGGCATCGGGTTCTTTTCAAGAGTGGACCGTGAAATTGGGGTCTTTCGGCATGTGGCACCACCCACGAGGCTACGTCTCGAACTTCCTCATTAGACCGGCCTCATCCTGAGGTGCGCCCGGAAGGTCGGGAACCCCTTGCAGACAGAGAAGGGGAGTCGATCCTCCTGTCGCAATCAGGAGAGGAGAAGGGGCTCAGATGAAGTGCTGCCGGGAACCTCGGTGTTCCCCTTGAGTGAGTCTGGTATGTCGCGGAACTTTTGGGGTCGCATCAAGGGTGCCAAGTACTGTTTCGCATTTCAGGATGGAACGTGGGACTTCTCTTGAGATGCTGTAGCGGACAAAGGGCCTCATCTTGCGGTGACGAGGGAAGCACGTGGTTTTTCTCGAGTTGAGGTCGGATTCTCGAGTTACGACGGGGAATTCAGGCTTCCTCTTGTGTTGGCCCAGGAAGTCTAATCTTCCATTCGAGTTGCCAGGGAGAGCTGGGGATTGGGCTCCATTCACTGAAGGGCAAACTAGACCTCATCTAGGCTTGTATCCAGGACTTAATGTTCCTCTCCATAGGCGACAGGGATTTGGGGTTGCATTCCATACTCACCCGGGGAGTCAGGCCTCATCTCGAGGGGAAGCAAAGGACTCCACTCTCTTCTCGAGTCGCGACAGGTATCTCTTGGAGCCCACTGAGTGGTCTTCGCTCTGTAGGAGAGCTCTAGTGTACATAAGCCTGTACATAAGTGAACACAGACATTCTGTGTGCATGTTGCTGCGTACCCAAAATAGGGCCACAAGGAGCCTCATGCTCTCCATGCGGCGCGGAAGCTGTGCAGCCACGCAGCAGCTGAAGAATCCAACCAATTGCTCTTTTCTTACCTCTGACAGAGCTCGCATTTCTGTAGCCCTTGGCAGTTTGGAAACACTGGACCCTAACCCCTCTCAAAGTAGGCCTGGGTTCTAGTTCGAATAGAAAGTCAATAGCGGAGCTGAGGACAGGAACGTGGCAGTCATTTATCACACGCTCCTGCAGCCTGCTACTACAGGGACACTAACGCTAGAAGCTAGGAATGTCTTTGCAAGGTGCGCAAAGGACAAGGGAGAACCTCGACCCTGACTCTAGTATTTCAGTCCCCTGAGCAGATCTGAGGTTCTCCCGCTGTAGAAGCTAACCCATTCCTTTCAAATACAGGCTTCCTAACACAGGGCCAGTTGGCTGCTTGCTCTTCCACGAAGCAGGCTTCCTTAACTTGCAAACTGCGAATTCCGCTTAACAGCCTGGAGGAAAATCGCTTCTTGGAAGATTTTTTTCAGAGGCTGTATCCCCGGAGCTGGGGCCAAGCTAGGGGACCCATACTGACAAGGGAAGGCCAAACCACATCCAATGTCTTTGCTCTGGAGGACAGCTTTGGTGAGCCTAAGTCTTTCAGGAATATTTCTGGCTCCAACAGAGTCAAATTCTGTGTGTGAAGCTGCACAGCCAAAATAGGGGAACAGAGAGCCTGATTCTCTCTGTGTAGCTTTGAAGCTGTCATTCAAACAACAGCTTGAGAATCCATACAATGCTCTCCCTTACTGCTAAGAGAATTCTCATTGCTGTCGTCCTTGACAGTTTGTAGAAATCTGCACCCTAACCCTTCTCCAAGTAGGCCTGGGTCCTAGCTCGGAACAACAGGCAACAGCGGAGCTGAGGCCAGTAAGGCACAAGTGAGGTCTCACACACTCTTGCAGCCTGATCGTCCAGGAGCAGTAAGGCCTCTTTTTCCCTGCAGGAGGCTCGCTTGCCTTGCCTCCTGTGAACTGCATTTCCCAGCCTGGGCGCAAAGCTGTTCCTGGAGATTTTTTCTCAGGGGCTGTTTCCCTGGAGCTGGGTCGGACCTCGGGGGCCCAACTCACAGGGGAAGACAAAACCACATGGACAGGTCTATGCTCTGTAGGAGAGCTCTAGTGAACCTCATCTCTCAGGAACATTCTTGGCTTCTACAGAGACACCTCTGTGCATGAAGCTACACACCCAACATAGTGGCAAAGGGAGTCTGATTCTCTCCGTGGGTGCTGATGCTTTGTGGCAAAGCACCTGCTAAGAATCCATCTGCATAGGCTTCCCTCACCTTGACAGAGGTCTCATTGCTGTAGTCCTTGGCAGTTTGGAAAGAAGCAGACCCTTACCCTTCACCAAGTAGGCCCTTGTCCTTGTTTGAATGGAAAGGCAGTAGCTGAGCTGAGGCCAGTAAGGCGCCAGTCAAGTCTGACATATTCCCGATGCCTGCTCCTTCATGGAAAATAACGTTAGAATCTGGGAATGTCTTTGCAAGGCTGGCAAAAGGCAGTCAGGAACCTCGACCCTGCCTCTGGAATTTCTATCTTCTCAGCACATCTGGCGGTCTCGGTCAGGAGAAACTAACCCATTCCTTGCAAATATAGGCTTCCAAACACAGGCCGGTTGGCTGTCTCTTCTTGCCGAAGGAAGCTTGCTTATCCCACCTCCTGCGAACTCCGCTTCCCAGCCTGGGGGATAAGAGGTACTTGGAGATCTTTTCTCAGAGGCTGTTTCCACGGAGCAGGGGCCGATCCCGGAGACCCACATGCACAGGGGAAGGGAAAACCGCATGGATAAGTCTTTGCTCTCTAGGAGTGCTCTAGTGAACCTCACTCTATGGGGAATGTTCTTGGCTCCAATGGGGACATCTCTGTGTGGGAAGCTGCATAGCCAACATAGAGACACAGAGACCTGATTCTCTCTGTGCAGCTTTGACGCTGTCGTTCAAACAACAAATTGAGAATCCACACAATGCTCTCCCTTACCACTGAGAGAGTTATCATTGCTGTAGCCCTTCGCAGTTTCTGGAAATCGGCACACAAACACTTCTCCAAGTAGGCCTGGGTTCAAGTTCAGATGAACATGCAATAGCGGAGCTGAGGCCAGTAAGGCACCAGTCAGGTGTCACACACTCTGGCAGCCTGCTCCTCCAGGGACAGTAAGGCCTCTATTTCCCTTCAGGAGGCTCGCTTGCCTTACTTCCTGTGAACAGCGTTTCCCAGCCTGGGCGGAAAGCAGTTCCTGGAGATCTTTTCTCAGGGGCTGTTTCCCCGGAGTTGGGGCGGACCTCGGGGACCCAACTCACAGGGGAAGGCAAAACCAAATGGACAGGTCTATGCTCTGTAGGAGATCTCTAGTGAACTGCCGGGGTCCAGCCCCAGCTGATCCAGGGTATTCGAAGCAGAGACGGCGTAGGCGAGGGTCAGGGAACAACTGCTTAATTAAACGTTAATTAAGGATATAAAGAGTAATAAAATGAGGATAGCTCAGTAGGAAAATTCAGTGGAGAAAAGAGGCTGAGTAGCTTGGTTTACGCGGGGGACCAATAAAACTTCAAGACAAGAAGCTTGCACCACTTACGTAGGCTGCAGGCGTCCTTCCGTTCTCCCGAATGAGAGGAGACACTGAGGCCTCCCCGGTCGGATCTTAGAAGCCCAGGCAAAATTAGTAAGCTTGGTGGGTTCCGCGCTCCAGATAGAGACTCAACCAGAGTGAGAGAGAGAGAGAGACATGGGGAGACCAGTATTTCGAGAAACTGATCCCAATTCTTTATTTTCCATGGTCTACTTTTATACACTGAGATGTTATGCCAAAGTCACGTGGGGTCAGCAGTCCTGACTTTTATCAAAGTCAGGTGCTTCATACAAAAGTATACAGAGGTCTTAGGGGTGTTACATCATCTTCTGGCCGGGGGGCCTGCTGACAATTTACGACCCTCTCCTTGTGACAGCGGTCAGTCAACCAGGACACTTATTTCTCCAGGGGTGATTATTCTTAAAACAGACGCCACCGAAATAAAGTTACATTCCTATAGGGTGAGGGTGTAGTGGGTTTTAGTTAAGGAAAGAATGTACTTAGCCTAAGGTCTAACGTGATTTATATCAAAGGTTAATACTTATTTCTTCTATATATTCATTAATGTGTATAAGGGCAGGGGATGTGGAGACTTAGCAGTAAACATCAGCTCAACAAATGAAAAACCCTTCACCAATATGATTTCTAATCAGCCCATTATACTTATACTAATAATTTTCTAACTTTTCTAAGGAACCTGTTTTTAGAAGGTTTAAAGCATCTCGTGCCTCTCATGGTTGGGCGGCTGTGAGCAATCACATGTGGCCGGACAAGCCTGTCAGGCAGGCTAGGGAACCTTCAGAGGAGTTTGTAGGTTAAAACACTCTTGTCACACCCAGGGGTTTTTATCAACTGGAGCTCTAGGTTAACTCCTTCTCCGAAAGAGGTGGTGGGGGACAGCCCCCCGTAAAGTCAGAGGTGTAGGTGAGAGCACAAAGTAGTAAGGTAGGCAGGCTCTGGTTATGGGGGTAGATGCTCGAGGATTTCCAGGGGGACTCCTGAGGCTCTATCCCGCCTTTGCGTATGTCGAGCCTCCTTCCTCATGACCTTTGCCATGGGCGGAGTGCCTCACTCTGGCCCCCAACAGTGAACCTCCTCTCTCAGGAACATTCTTGGCTCCTATCGAGACACCTCTGTGTGTGTAGCTACACACGCAACGTAGGGGCAAAGGGAGCCAGATTCTTTCCGTGGGGTGCTGATGCTTTGTGGCAAAGCACCTGCTTGAGAATCCATCAGCTTACGCTTCCCTCGCCTTGACAGAGGTCTCATTGCAGTAGCCCTTGGCAGTTTGGAAAGAAGAGGACCCTTACCTTTCATAAAGTGGGCCCTTGTCCTAGTTTGAAAGGAAAGGCAAGAGCTGAGCTGAGGCCAATAAGGCGCCAGTCAAGTCTGACATATTCCCGAAGCCTGCTCCTTCATGGAAAATAACGCTGGAATCTAGGAATGTCTCTGCAAGGCTGGCAAAGGGCAGTCAGGAGCCTGCACCCTGCCTCTGGAATTACCGATTTCTGAGCAGATCTGGAGGTCTTCTTTAGGAGAATCTAACTCATTCCTTCCATATTGAGACTTCCAAAAACAGGCCGGTCGGCTGCCTCTTCGTGCCCGAAGGAGGCTTGCTTTTCCTGCCTCCTATGAACCCAGCTTCCCAGGCTCTGTGAAAAGCGGATCTTGAAGATCTTTTCTCAGGGGTTGTTTCCACGGAGCTGGGGCTAAGCCTGGAGACCCAAACTCACAGGGGAAGAAAAACCACATGGACAAGTCTTTGCTCTCTAGGAGAGCTCTAGTGAACTTCACTCTGTCACGAACATTCTTGATTCATATGGAGACACCCCTATGTGTGAAGCTGCGTACCCAACATGGGGGCACAGAGAGCCTGATTCTCTCTGTGTAGCTTTAAAGATGTCGTTTAAAAAACACCTTGAAAATCCATACAATGCTCTTCCTTACCCGTGACAGAGTTCTCATTGCTGTAGCCCTTGGCAGTTTTTAGAAATCCGCACCCAAACCCTTCTCCAAGTAGTCCTGGGTCCTAGTTCGGAGGAACATGCAATGGCGGAGCTGAGGCCAGTAAGGCACCAGTCAGGTCTCACACACTCTGGCAGCCTGCTCCTCCAGGGGCAGTAAGGCCTCTTTTTCTCTGCAGGAGGCTCGCTTGCCTTGCCTTCTGTGAACTGCGTTTCCCAGTCTGGACGAAAAGCAGTTCCTGGAGGTGTTTTCTCAGGGGTTTCTTCCTCGGAGCTGGGGCGAACATCGGGAACCCAACTCACAGGGGAAGGCAAAACCATATGGACAGGTATATGCTCCATAGCAGAGCTCTAGTGAACCTCATCTCCCAGGAACATTCTTGGCTCCTATAGAGACACCTCTGTGTTTGAAACTACACACCCAACATAGGGGCAAATGCAGCCTGATTCTCTCCGTGGGGTGCAGATGCTTTGTGGCAAAGCACCTGTTTGAGAATCCATCCGCTTCCACTTCCCTCTCTTTGACAGAGGTGTCTTTGCTGTAGCCTTTGGCAGTTTGGAAAGAAGCAGACCCTTACCCTTCACCAAGTAGGCCCTTGTCCTAGTTTGAACGGAAAGGCGATAGCTGAGCTGAGGCCAGTAAGGCGCCAGTCAAGTCTGACATATTCCTGAAGCCTGCTCCTTCGTGGAAAATAACGCTAGAATCTAGAAATGTCTTTGCAAGGCTGGCAAAGGACAGTCAGGAACCTCGACCCTGCCTCTGGAATTTCCGTCTTCTGAGCAGATCTGGAGGTCTTCTTTTGGAGAAGCTAACCATTCCTTCCAAAGAGAGGCTTCCAAACACAGGCTAGTTGGCTGCCTCTACTTGCCCGAAGGAGGCTTGCTTGTTCCGCTTCCTGTGAACTCCGCTTCCCGCCTGGGGGAAAAGTGGTTCTTGGAGATCTTTTTTCAGGGGCTATTTCAACAGAGTTGGAGCTGAGCCCGGAGACCCACACACACAGAGGAAGGCAAAACCACATGGACAAGTCTTTGCTCTGTAGGAGAACTCTAGTTAACCTCAGTATGTGAGGAAAGTCTTGGATTCCACGGGGATACCTCTGTGTGTGGAGCTGCATACCCAACAAGGGGGCACACAGGGCCTGATTCTCTCTTTGCAGCTTTGAAGCTGTCGTTCAAACAACAGCTTGAGAATCCATACAATGCTCTCCCTTACCTCTGAGAGACTTCTCATTGCAGTAGCCCTTGGCAGTTTTTACAAATCCGCACCCAAACCCTTCTCCAAGTAGGCCTGGGTCCTGGTTTGGATGGCCATGCAATGGCGGAGCTGAGGTCAGTAAGGCACCAGTCAGGTGTCACACACTCTGGCAGCCTGCTCCTCCAGGGACAGTAAGGCCTATTTTTCCCTGCGGGAGGCTCGCTTGCCTGGCCTCCTGTGAACTGCGTTTCCCAGCCTGGGCAAAAAGCGGTTCCTGGAGATCTTTTCTCAGGGGCTCTATCCCCAGAGCTGGGGTGGACCTCGGGGACCCATCTCACAGGGGAAGGAAAAACCACATGGACAGGTCTATGCTCTGTAGGAGACGTTAGTGTGTCTCATCTCTTAGGAACATTCTTGGCTCGTACAGAGACACCTCTGTGTGTAAAGCTACACACCGAACATAGGGGCACAGGGAGCCTGATTCTCTCTGTGGGGTGCTGATGCTTTGTGGCAAAGCACCTGTTTGAGAATCCATCCACTTACGCTTCCCTCGCCTTGACAGAGGTCTCATTGCTGTGTCTCTTGGCACTTTGGAAAGAAGCAGACCCTTACCCTTCACCAAGTAGGCCCTGATCCTAGTTTGAAAGGAAAGGCAATAGCTGAGCTGAGGCCAGTAAGGCACCTGTCAACTCTGACATATTCCCGATGCCTGCTGCTTCATGGAAAATATTGCTAGAATCTAGGAATGTCTTTGCAAGGCTGGCAAAGGGCAGTCAGGAACCTCAACCCTGCCTCTGGAATATCTATCTTCTGAGCAGATCTGGAGGTCTCCTTCTGGAGAAGCTAACCCATTCCTTGCAAATAGAGGCTTCCAAACACAGGCCGGTTGGCTGCCTCTTCTTGCCTGAAGGAGGCTTGCTTTTCCTGCCTCCTATGATCCCTGGTTCCCAGCATGGGGGAAAAGCAGATTCTTGGAGATCTTTGCTCAGGGGTTGTTTCCACGGAGCTGGGGTTGTGCCCAGAGACCCACACATACATGGGAAGGCAAAACCACATGAACAAGTCTTTGCTTTCTAAGAGAGCTCTAGTGAACCTCAGTCTTTGACGAACGTTCTTGGCTCCTATGCAGACACCTCTGTGTGTGAAACTGCGTACCCAACATGGCAGCAGAGAGCCTGATTCTCTCTGTGCAGGTTTAATGCTGTTGTTCAGAAAACAGCTTGAGAATCCAATACAATTCTCGCCCTTACCTCTGAGAGAGTTCTCATTGCAGTAGCCCTTGGCAGTTTGTAGAAATCTGCACCTAAACCCTTCTCCAAGTAGGCCTGAGTCCCAGTTCGGAGGAACAAGCAATGGCGGAGCTAAGACCAGTATGGCACCAGTCAGTTTTCACACACTCTGGCAGCCTGCTCCTCCAGGGACAGTAAGGCTTCTTTTTCTCTGCAGGAGGCTCACTTGCCTTACTTCCTGTGAACAGCTTTTCCCAGCCTGGGCGAAAAGCGGTTCCTGGAGATCTTTTCTCAGAGGCTGTTTTCTCGGAGCTGGGGTGGACCTCGGGGACCCAACTCACAGGGGAAGGCGAAACCACATGTACAGGTGAGCACTCTGTAGGAGAGCTCTTGTGAGCCTCATCTCTCAGGAACATTCTTGGCTCCTGTAGAGACACCACTGTGTGTGAATCTACACACCCCACATAGGGGCAAAGGGAGCCTGATTCCCTCCGTGGGGTGCTGATGCTTGGTGGCAAAGAACCTTCCTGATAATCCATCTGCTTATGCTTCCCTCGCATTTACGGAGGTCTCATTGCTGTAGCCCTCGGCAGTTTGGAAAGAAGAAGACCCTTACCCTTCATAAAGTAGGGCCTTGTCCTACTTTGAATGGAAAGGCAATAGCTGAGCTGAGGCCAATAAGGCGCCAGTCAAGTCTGACATATTCCCAAAGCCTGCTTCTTCAGGAAGATAACTGTAGAATCTAGGAATGTCTTTGCAAGGCTGGCAAAGGGCAGTCAGGACCCTGCACACTGCCTCTGGAATTACCGACTTCTGAACAGATCTGGAGGTCTCCCTTAGGGGAAGCTAACCCATTCTTCCAAATTGAGGCTTCCAAACGCAGGCCGCTTGGCTGCCTCTTGCTCTCTGAAGGAGGCCTGCTTTTCCCGCCTCCTATGAACCCCACATCCCAGCCTCTGGGAAAAGCGGATCTTGAAGATCTTTTCTCAGGGGTTGTTTCCACGGAGCTGGGGCCGAGCCTGGAGCCCCAAACGCACAGGGGAAGAAAAACCACATGGACAAGTCTTTGCTCTCTAGGAGAGCTCTAGTGAACCTCACTCTGTCAGGAACGTTCTTGTTTCCTATGGAGACACCCCTGTCTGTGAAGCTGTGTACCGAACATGGAGACACAGAGTCTGATTCTCTCTGTGCAGCTTTGAAGCTGTCGTTCAAACAACAGCTTGAAAATCCATACAATGCTCTTCCTTACCCGTGACACAGTTCTCATTGCTATACCCCTTGGCAGTATTTAGAAATCCATACCCAAACCCTTCTCCTAGTAGGCCTGGGTCCTAGTTCGGAGGAACATGCAATGGCGGAGCTGAGGCCAGTAAGGCACCAGTCAGGTCTCACACACTCTGGCAGCCTGATCGTCCAGGGACACTAAGGCCTGTTGTGCCTTGCAGGAGGCTCGCTTGCGTTACCTCCTGTGAACTGCGTTTGCCAGCCTGGGGGAATAGCGGTCCCTAGAGATCTTTTCTCAGGGGCTCCTTCCCCTGAGCTGGGGCGGACCTCGGGGACCCAACTCACAGGGCAAGGCAAAACAATATGGACAGGTCTATGCTCTGTAGCAGACTTCTAGTGAACCTCATCTCTCAGGAACATTCTTGGCTCCTATAGAGACACCTCTGTGTGTGAAGCTGCGTACCTAACATAGGGGCACAGAGAGCCTGATTCTCTCAGTTCATTTTGACGCAGTCGTTCAGAAAACAGCTTGAGAATCCATAAAATGCTCTCCCTTACCGCTGAGAGAATTCTCACTGCTGTAGCCCTTGGCACTTTGTAGAAATCCGCACCCAAACGCTTCTCCAAATAGGCCTGGGTCCTAGTTCGGAGGAACAGGCAATGGTGGAACTGAGGCCAGCAAGGCAACAGTCAGGTTTCACACACTCTGGCAGCCTGCTCCTCCAGGGACAGTAAGGCCTCTTTTTCTCTGCAGGAGATTCGCTTGCCTTACTTCCTGTGAACAGCGTTTCCCAGCCTCAGCGAAGCGGTTCCTGGAGATCTTTTCTCAGGGACAGTTTCCCCGGAGGTGTGGCGGACCTCGGGGACCCAACTCACAGGGGAAGGAAAAACCACATGGACAGGTCTATGCTCTGTAGGAGAGGTTTACTGAACCTAATCTCTCAGGAACATTCTTGGCTCCTATAGAGACAACTCTGTGTGTAAAGCTACACTCCCAACATTGGGGAACAGGGATCTTGGTTCTCTCCGTGGGGTGCTGATGCTTTGTAGTAAAGCACCTGCTTGAGAATCCGTCCTCTTAGGCTTCCCTCGCCTTGACAGAGGTCTCATTGCTGTAGCCCTTGGCAATTTCAAAGAAGAAGACCCTTACCCTTCATAAAGTAGGCCCTTGTCCTAGTTTGAATGGAAAGGCAATAGCTGAGCTGAGGCCAATAAGGAGCCAGTCCCCTCTGACACATTCCCGAAGCCTGCTCCTTCATGGAATATAACTCTAGAATCTTGGAATGTCTTTGCAAGGCTGACAAAGGGCAGTCAGGAACCAGCACCCTGCCTCTGGAATTACCGACTTCTGAGCAGATCTGGAGGTCTCCTTTAGGAGAAGCTAACCCTTTCCTTCCAAATAGAGGCTTCAAAACACAGGCAGGTTGGCTGCCTTTCGTGCCCGAAGGAGGCTTGCTTTTCTCTCCTCCTATGAACCCCAGTTCCCAGCCTCTGGGAAAAGCGTATCTTGAAGATATTTTCTCAGGGGTTGTTTCCACGGAGCTGGGGCCGAGCCCGGGGCCCAAAGGCACAGGGGAAGGCAAGACCACATGGACAGGTCTATGCTCTGTAGCAGACCTCTAGTGAACCTCATCTCTCAGGAGCATTCTTGGCTCCTATAGAGACACCTCTGTGTGTGAAGCTGCGTACCTAACATAGGGGCACAGAGAGCCTGATTCTCTCTGTTCATTTTGACGCTGTCGTTCAGAAAACAGCTTGAGAATCCATAAAATGCTCTCCCTTACCACTGAGAGAATTCTCACTGCTGTAGCCCTTGGCACTTTGTAGAAATCTGCACCCAAACGCTTTTCCAAGTAGGCCTGGGTGCTAGCTCGGATGAACAGGCAATGGCGGAACTGAGGCCAGTAAGGCAACAGTCTGGTTTCACACACTCTGGCAGCCTGCTCCTCCAGGGACTGTAAGGCCTCTTTTACTCTGCAGGAGATTCGCTTGCCTTACTTCATGTGAACAGCATTTCCCAGCCTTGGCGAAGCGGTTCCTGGAGATATTTTCTCAGGGACAGTTTCCCCGGAGGTGTGGCGGACCTTGAGGACCCAACTCACAGGGGAAGGCAAAACAACATGGACAGGTCTATGCTCTGTAGGAGAGGTTTAGTGAACCTAATCTCTCAGGAACATTCTTGGCTCCTATAGAGACAACTCTGTGTGTGAAGCTACACTCCTAACATTGGTGCACAGGGAGCTTGATTCTCTCCGTGGGGTGCTGATGCTTTGTGGCAAAGCACCTGCTTGAGAATCCATCCTCTTAGGCTTCCCTCACCTTGACAGAGGTCTCATTGCTGTAGCCCTTGGCAGTTTGCAAAGAAGAAGACCCTTACCCTTCATAAAGTAGGGCCTTGTCCTAGTTTGAATGGAAAGGCAATAGCTGAGCTGAGGTCAATAAGGAGCCAGTCCCGTCTGACACATTCCCGAAGCCTGCTCCTTCATGGAAAATAACTCTAGAATCTAGGAATATCTTTGCAAGGCAAGCAAAGGGCAGTCAGGAACCAGTACCCTGCCTCTGGAATTACCGACTTCTGAGCAGATCTGGAGGTCTCCTTTAGGAGAAGCTAACCCATTCCTTCCAAATAGAGGCTTCAAAACACAGGCAGGTGGGCTGCCTTTCATGCCCGAAGGAGGCTTGCTTTTCTCTCCTCCTATGAACCCCAGTTCCCAGCCTCTGGGAAAAGCGTATCTTGAAGATATTTTCTCAGGGGTTGTTTCCACGGAGCTGGGGCCGAGCCTGGAGACTCAAAGGCACAGGGGAAGGCAAGACCACATGGACAAGCCTTTGCTCTTTAGTATAGCTCTAATGAACCTCACTCTGTCAGGATCTTTCTTGATTCCTACGGAGACACACCTGTGTGTGAAGCTGCGGCCACAGAGAGCCTGATTACCCCTGTGCAGCGCTGAGTCTGGGCGGCTAAACAACAGCTTGGGAATGCAGCCTGGGGCGCTTCCCTTCCCTCTGACAGAGCTCTCCTTCGGTCCCTAAGCCCTCTGCAAGGAGGCATGGATCATAGGCGCAAAGGGAAGGGAAGAGCCGAGCTGAGGCCAGTAAGGCGCCCGCCAGTCACGTCTCCCCCACTTCCGCAGTCTGTTCCTTCCCCTGCGTGAAAGCTAGAAGCTGGGAAGGGCTTGGCGAGGCTCGCCCAGGCAGAGCAGCCTCTAGGCCGGGGCTCTGCAATATCGCGCCTGGGCGCAGATCTGGAGCTCCGCCGGAGTGGAAGCTCATTCGGTCCTTCCCAATACAGGCTTGCAAGCACCCGACGGCGGCCTGACTCTATTCTCCCGCGTGCTGGGAGTGGGCTTCCAATCCAGGGCACAGAGCACTGCCTGGAGCTCTCTGCTCAGGGGCTGGTTCCCCTGCACTGGGACTGTGCTAGGGAGCCCAAAGGCACAGGGGAAGGCCCCAAACCACATGCACACGACTCTGCTCTGGAGCTGAGCTCCGGGGAAGCCCAGTCTGTAAGGCGGTTTCTGAACACAAACAGAAGAACACTCTGGCTGTGGAGCTCCCTCCCCATGACAGGGGCACTGGGACGCTGATTCCCTCCGTTCAGCGCTGAGTCTGGGCTACCAAGCAACAGCTTGGGAATGCAACCTGGGGCATTTCCCTTCCCTCAGACAGAGGTCTCCTTGCGGGAGGCTTTCGCAGTTTGCACACCCCCGTGCCCTAAGCCGTCTGCAAGGAGGCCTGGCTCCTAGGTCCAAAGGGAAGGCAAGAGCGGAGCTGAGGCCAGTCAGGAGCCAGTCATGTCGCCCACACTCCCGCAGCCTGCTCCTTTGCAGGTGCAAACGCTAGAAGCTGGGAAGGGCTTGGCGAGGCTCGCCCAGGCAGAGCAGCCTCTCGACAGGGGCTCTGTCCTATCGCGCCTGGGCGCAGGTCTGCAGCTCTGCCGGTGTGGAAGCTCACTCGGTCCTTTCCAATACAGGCTTGCAAGGACCCGCCGGCAGCCTAACTCATCTCTCCCGCGTGCTGGGACTGGGCATCCAGGCCTGGGCACAAAGCACTGCCTGGAGCTCTTTGCTCAGGGGCTGGTTCCCCTACGCTGGGGCTGTGCTAGGGAGCCCAAACGCACATGTCAAGGCCCCAAAACACATCCACACGTCTCTGCTCTGCAACAGAGCTCCGGGGAAGCCCAGTCTGGCAGGCGCTTTCTGGGCACAAAGGGAGGAACACTCTGGCTGTGGAGCTTCCTCCCCAAGACAGGGGCACTAGGACCCTGATTCCCTCCGTTTACCGCTGAGTCTGCATTGCCAAGCAACAGCTTGGGAACACAGCCTGGGGCGCTTCCCTTCCCTCGGACAGAGCTCTCCTTGCGGTAGGCCTTGGTAGTTTGCATACAATGGGGCCCTAAGCCCTCTGCAAGTTGGCCTGGCTCCTAGGTCCAAAGGGCAGGCCAGAGAGGAGCTGAGGCTGTCAGGGTCCAGACACATCTCCCATACTCCTACATCCTGCTCCTACCCGGGCGTGAACGCTAGAAGCTGGGAAGGTACCTGGACCGTGCAGGGGCGGGGCAAACACGGGCGGCGTGGGGCGGGAGTCGCCTTCTGGCGGGGGTGGGGGCGGGCTTCCCAGTTGTGCTCTCGGAGGTGGACACTGAGGCTGAAAATGCCCCAGGAGCGCACCCGGGACTGGGTAAACCCGGGCTGCGCGGGTCGAGATTCCGATGGCTTTAGGTGGGGGTCGGTCCCAGTTGTGCTCCTGGGGGTCGCCACTGCGGCTGGGAACGCGCCGGGAGCGCGGCAGGGGCGGGGCTAACCCTGGCGGCGCGGGGCGGGGGTCGGCTCATGGGGGGGATGGGGAGGGGTTCCCAGTTGTGCTCTCGGGGGTTGCAACTGCGGCTGGGAACGCCCATTTCGTCCGCTCCTGGGTCCCCAAGGATCGCCATCCCGTGGGTGCAGCGGAGGGCTGCGGACCACAGGTAAGGGAACTGGGACTGCGTGGAGCAGGGAACCAAGTATCCCGCCATCTGTTGGCACATTCTCGGAGCTCCCCAACCTGGCGATCGCAGAAAAGCCTTGCCTTTGGGGTCAAGGCCTTTACCGCTCCACCCCTCTGCTGAAAAATCTCAGAGTCTGCGCGGTTCTTCCAAGCAGCCTAGTGTCCGCTGGAAGTCCAAGGGACAGAACACTGAACTCTGGCCGGCTGGCCCAGCCCTGCTGCTGGCACTTTGTAAGCCAGCGGGCCCTTGAGCACCTGCTGGGATGGGAAAGGGAAGGGTCCACGGATTGCACCCTAGAAACTTAGTAGGGTGCATGGATTTCAAACCCTGGTGGCCGCCCAGGCAGCAAAGAAGGGGGTGGGCACCTTGCTGCCCTTTCATGGCAGAATCTGTGGTTGTCCAGCTGCGTGGGCCTTTTCATGAGGACCCTGTGCAATAAAAGTTTGGTGTTTTGGAACTGAATAATTAGAACGTGTAAAAGCTTTAAATTATGTGGTGGTGTAATTAAAAAACAAAACAAAACAAAACCAAGCTCCAAGTGTTTTGCAAATGGAGGTTTAAATATTGAAGGACTGTATTCCTTGCACTGTGGCATTCTATCAAGAAGTGTGCAGGATTTTTTTTTTTTAAGAAAAGTGTTCGAAGTGAGGGAAACAGGAAACCCAGAGGTGCCCCTGTATTTTGGGGAAGGCATTAGGAGGTCACTTGGAAATGCTGCTGGCTGTGCGGGAGCAGGGCAGATGGGCTGTGCAGGCTTGTCCTTTGCATGGATGTTCTTGTGTGTGGAAACCCAGCTCGGAGCCATCTCCTGATGTGTAAGAATTTCGCAGACAAACCTTGAGCTAAGCAATGCATTTTTTCCTAAGAAAATGTTTGTCTTAAGCGATGTAAATATCCTATGTATTTCCGCTAGACTCTGGCTTCAGGTCGGTTCCCCCAAAAGGCTCAGAAGCGATTTGAACAAAACAGCATGTTTTCCTCCTAGCTTGTTCTCCTTATCTATGTTAAGGAAATGATATATTTGCCTGCAATACAGCCTTTCTTCAAGATTCATGTCAATCAAGTTTTGGCCCGGGATGACTCACCTGCTGCCAATATTATCTCAATGCATGTCGTGGGGGAGGGGCCTGGTGCCATTCCCTGAAACAGTTCCTTTCTTTCCTTAGCTGACTGCTAGTGCCTGTAGAATATCTGGCTAAAGACCAGCAGGGGGTACTCTTACTACCCCCCCACCCCGCCTCGAGTCTAAGTCAGCAGCTTTCTCTATCTCTTTAGTACTTTAATAACACTTGATGACACAAAAGCTCTGAGCGATCAAATCATATCAAATCTTCATTTCAGATTGAAGATGCATTCCATGGTATTGCCATCTTAAGTCTTTCCATCGTTATGGAATATCTGTCCATGTATTCAGGATAGTTTTCAGCCAGGGTGTATAATTTCCAGTGTGCCAGTCTTGTCATCCTCGTTACATCCATGGCAAAGTGTTTTATTCATGTTGATATTATTGAAAGGGAATTGTTTAAAATTCCTTTTCAGATTATTATCTTCTAATGTATACAGATAAAACTGTGTAATCATTCATTTTTATCAGTTTGGACAGCTTGATAGTTGTCTTTAATTTCTTTACTTTCTGACGCTTTAAGATTATCCTGGGACACATATGTAATGCCTCACCCCTAAATTCAGACATGTGTTCAAAGAACTTCTGTCCTTTTATTTATTTATTTATTCTTTAACATTGAAATCGTTTTGACTATGCTGGGTGTTTGTTGCTAGATGGAAGTAGCTAGGACCTCTGGACTGCAGTCTCTCATCTCTTGCTGACCTCTTGTTGACCTCTGCAGAATCCTGGTAGGTGGGAGCTTGTTAGTTCCTTGTTCCTTATCAGAACCTCCTGTGGTAAGTGTTTTTCTCTTCTCTGTTGCCTGGTAAGGGTGGGTGGTCATGGGCATCCCAAAGTTGGCTAGAAGTCAATTATTTAGGCAGGCTTGTGCATAGATATGGGAGAAGGCAATGGCACCCCACTCCTGGAAAATCCCAAGGACGGAAGAGCCTGGTAGGCTGCAGTCCATGGGGTGGCTAAGAGTCGGACACCACTGAGCGACTTCATTTTCACTTTTCACTTTCATGCATAGGAGGAGGAAATGGCAACCCACTCCAGTGTTCTTGCCTAGAGAACCCCAGGGACTGCGGGGCCTGGTGGGCTGCCATCTATGGTGTGGCACAGGGTCGGCCTCAACTGAACCACTTAGCAGCTGCAGCAGCAGCAGCAGCAGTGCATAGATATCAAAGGGGATGAGAACAGTCAGGTAGGATCACATATGTCACCGTGAAACAATACTTCTCTTCTTAGCCAAAGCTAACAAAAGATTTCTGTTCTAGGTCAACCTAGAAGAGATCACTTAAGAGGTAAAGAAACTTAAACTCCATTAGCAAAGGCAGTTCAACATCTCAAGAAAACTTGTGCTAGGCACAAAACTCTTTTCTGGGGGCCTACTTTCCCTACAACCTCCTTATCCCATTCTGTACCCATTCCTTTGCTTCTCCCGTCCTGAAAATGCCACCTGTAAGACAGAACTACTTCGTTTTCCTTCTTAAAGTGTGATTGCATTCCATACATTCTTGTAATAACAAGTCATACATTTCCCTTCAGCAACCAAGAACTCACTCTTATATTGGCATTTGATAGATTGGTGAGCATACCTATCAGTGATAATAGCGCCCACCCCGCTTCCTGCAAGAACAGAACAAAACAAAACAAAACAAAAAAATTGCTTTCTTACATTTAATATGTTCGGATGGTGCCAGTCACTATTCATGCAGAGTCAAAAATCTCTTTTGTTTCTGTGTAAAAGGGAGGTCCTTTCAAGTCGTGAATGTTTAAGAAGTTTCATTTATTTGGAAGTGACCTAGCTATTCAATACACTGTCGTCACTTAGTTTAGCACCAGGATAGAAACTCAGGTAACCAAAACACCTGGAGGAACGATTGTAAGTTCAGTTCAGTTCAGTTGCTCAGTCGAGTCTGACTCTTTGGGACCCCGTGGCCTGCAGGACGCCAGGCTTCCGTGTCCATCACCAACTCCAGGGGCTTGCTCAAACTCATGTCCATCGAGTCAGTGATGCCATCCAACCATCTTATCCTCTGTCATCCCCTTCTCCTCTGCCTTCAATCAAGACTATGAGAGGCGGATATTTTAGAGTATAATTATTGTTAAGAGTTTATCTAAAAGCTCATATCACATTTACATTTTTTACATTGGTTGTTGCTGTTTCCAGGTACTTTCTTGCTGACAAGCTTGTGACACATATAACAATAGAGCAATTTTTACCTTAGAATAAACCTAGGCACTATGAACATGTTGTGCTTAATGTTGTTGACTCTTAGACATGTCTATAGTGGAGGAGCAAAACCAAAAATACTAGATATTTAATATTGACTAGTTCCCAGTTCACGGGACTCTGACATTCATTTAGGTCAATGTTTTCTTGTATTTCCAGCAGTTTGATTTGGAAGGGCTGCCTTGTCTTGAGACCATTGATATCAGAACACAGAACTTGAGCAATATTATCAAAAAACACAAGGCTCACACTGACACATACCTTAATCCAAACAGACAGACAAGACATCTTCCAGGTTTCCGCCTGAGATTTAAAATATTTCTTTGAGCCAGTCTTCTGGGGAGTGGGGGTATGGGGGTGGCAGTGAGGCAGGCTTGGGTAACAAGCTAATTGTTGGTCATTGCATATGCAAAGAACCAGCTTTCCGGGTTCCAAGGAAAAAAGTTTCCTTGGTAACCAACTTTGTCTGGTTCTATAGAATATCATGGCCCTCCTAGGTCAGGTCATCTTGCCTTTCTGTAGTCCTCGTTTTATCCCTAAATCATAGACAGCTTGGATTGTCTCTGTGGGGTGTATGTATTGTCCTCATGTTTGCCCTGGCGGCAGCAGCGAGGTCCGAGAGCCTCTCCTGGAACCGGGCGTGGGGACGGGGCTCACCGGGAGCCACTGGTGAAGGTGGGCAGCGCCCCTGGAGCACGGCAGGGGCGGGGCGAACCCGGGCGGCGCAGGACGGGTGTCGGCTCCTGGCGGGGGTGGGGGAGGGCTTCCCAGTTGTGCTCTCGGAGATGGCCACTGCGGCTGGAAACGCTCCGGGAGCGCACCCAGGGTGGGGTAAACCTGGGCTGCACAGGTCGAGATTCCGCTCTCTGTGGGTGGGTGGTCGGTCCCTGTTGTGCCCGGCTGGCCCAGCCCTGCTTCTGGCACTTTGTAGGCCAGCGGGCCCTGGAGCACCTGCTAGGATGGGAAAGGGAAGGGTACGCGAATTGCACCCTGGTGGCCGCCGAGGCAGCAAAGAAGTGGGGAGGGCACCTTACTGCCCTTTAATGGCAGACAGAATCTGTGGATGTCCTGCTGAGTGGGCCTTTTCATGGGGACCTTGTGCAATAAAAGTTTACCGGTGACCTTAGGGAACTTCCCAGTGTGCTTCTGACAGATGAGGGATGCTGTGGAGTTGGCGGGGCCTCTCAGGACTCCGCTGGGTTTGGCGCAATGGAAGAGGGCCTCATCTCCAGGGAAGGCAGGAACCTCAGGCTTCCTCTCCGTTTCGGACTCCGACCGCAGGGTCCCTGCAGAGTTGGGACAAGAGAGTCAGGAATCGTCTTGTCTGAGGAAGGGAACTCCGCTTGCCTCTCGAGGTGCTCAGGGGGTCTCAGGCCCCTTGTTGAGCTGTGTGTGGAACCTGCGGGTGTTTCTGGACGATGCACGACAGTGACAGTGCCCCTTCGTGTTGTGCCTTCACTCACTGGCTTGCCTTCGAAGAGGTGTCCGGGCCTCGGGTTCTTTTCAAGAGCAGACAGGGAAATTAGGGTCTTTCGGCATGAGGGACCACCCACGGGGCTAGTCTCAAATTTCCTAGTGAGGCCGGCTTCATCCTGAGGTGTGCCGGGAAGGCCGGGAACCCTTCAAGACAATGCAGGGGGATCGACTCTCCTGTCGCGGTCAGGAGGGGAGAAGGGGCTCGGATGAAGTGGGGCCGGAACCCTCGGTGTTACCCTCGAGGGAAACCGGCGTGTGAGGGACTTTTGGGGGATGCATGAAAGGAGACAGGTACCGTTTCGCACTTCAGGACAGAACCTAGGACTTTCCTTGAGACGCCGTAGCGGGCAAGGGCCTCATCTTGCGAAGACGTTGGAACCATGTGGATTTTCTCGAGTTGCGGCGGGATTCTTGAGTTACGACGGGGATTTCAGGCTTCCTCTTGTATTGGCCCCGAGAAGCCTAATCTTCCATTCGAGTTGCGAGGGAAAGCAGGGGGTTGCATTCGAGTCACTGCAGGGCCAAAGAGACCTCATCTAGGTCTGTGTCCGGGACTTAACGTTCCTCTCAAGGGAAGACAGGGATCTCGGGGTGGCGTTCCAGACTCCCCCGGGGAGTCAGGCCTTGTCTTGAGGGCAAGCAAAGGATGCCACTCTCCTCTCAAGTCGTGACGCAGATCTCTTGGAGCCCACTGAGCGGCCTCAAGGGAGTCAGGCCTCCTCTTCAGTTTGGAGAGAGCACTCGGGATTGCGCTCTGGGTAAGGCAGGAATAGAAGGCCCTCACCTCGCGAGGACGGGAGCTTCTCAGGGGTTTCCTCGAGCTGTGGCGCCCGTGGGGGTTTTCTCACGAGGCAAGACGAGGATCTCAGGGAGCCTCTCGTGCGGCGCCAGGGAAGTCAGATCTCCGTGCCCATGGCGAGGGGGAGCGCGTCATGGCTCTCGAGTCACGGGAGGGGACTAGGGCCTCGAGACGCGTTGAAGAAGGACTCTCGAGGTCTTTCTCGGGGGGCAGCGGGAAACCCTCGTTTCCCTCGCCTTCTGCCGGAGACCTTAGGGAACTTCCCAGGGTGCCTCTGAGAGGCGAGGCATCCTGTGGAGTTGGCGGGGCCTCTCGGGACTCCGCTGGGTCTTGCCCAACCGAAGAGGGCCTCACCTCGAGGGGAGGCTGGAACCTCAGGCTTTCCCTCCGTTTCGGATTCCGACCGCAGGGTCCCTGCAGAGTTGGGACAGGAGAGTCAGGCCTCGTCTTGTCTGAGGAAGGGAACCCCGCTTGCCTCTCGAGTTGTTCAGAGGGCCACAGGCCCCTCGTCGAGCTGTGTGTGGAACCCGCAGGTGTTTCCAGACGATGCACAGGGGTGTCAGTGCCGCTTCGGGCTGTGCCTTCACCAGGGTTGCCTTCGAAGAGGGGTCCGTCATCGGGTTCTTCTCAAGAGCAGACAGGGGAATCGGCCTCATTCGGCATGTGGCACCACCCACGTGGCTCGTTTCGAATTTCCTCGTGAGACCAGCCTCCTCTTGAGGTGCGACGGCTAGTCCGGGAACCCCTTCCAGACCACGCAGGGAAATCGACTCTCCTGTCGCGATCAGGAGGGGAGAAGGGGCTCAGATGAAGCGGTGCCGGGACCCTCGGTGTTCCACTCGAGGGAACCCGGCGTATCGGGGAACTTTTGGGGGTCGCATGAAGGCTGTCAGGTCCCGTTTCGCACTTCAGGGTGGAACAGGGGACTTCCCTTGAGACGCCGTCACGGGCAAGGGCCTCATCTTGCGAAGAGGTGGGAACCATGTTGTTTTTCTCGAGTTGCGGCGGGATTCTCGTGTTACGACAGGGGATTACAGGCTTCCTCTTGTGTCGGCCCTGGGTAGCCCAACCTTCTATTCTAGTGGCGAGGGAAAGGTGGGGGTTGCGCTCGAGTCACTGCCGGGCCAAAGAGACCTCATCTAGGCGTGTGTCCAGGACCTAATGCTCCTCTCCAGGGAAGACAAGGATCTCGGGGTTGCATCCCATGCTCCCCCGGGGAGTCAGGCCTCGCCTCGAGGGGAAGCAAAGACTCCGCTCTCCTCCCGAGTCGCGACGCTGATATCTTGGTGCCCCCTGAGTGGCCTCAAGGGAGTCCAGCCTCCTCTTCACTTTTGATAGAGGACTCGTGATTGCTCTCCAGGCCAGGCAGGAAAAGAAGGCCCTCACCTCGCGAGGACGGGGGCATCTCAGGGGTTTCCTCGAGCTGCGGCACCCGAGGGGGTTTTCTCCCAAGGCACGACGAGGATCTCAGGGAGCCTCTCGTGCGGCGCCAGGGAAGTCATGTCTCCATGCACGTGGCGAGAAGGAGCGCGTCATTGTTCTCGAGTCATGGGAGGGGACTAGAGCCTCAAGACGCGTTGAAGAAGGACTCTCGATGTCTTTCTCGGGTTGCAGCGGGAAACCCTGTTTCCCCCGACTTCTGCCGGGGACCTTCGGGAACTTCCCAGGGTGGCTCTGAGAGGTGAGGGACGCTGTGGAGTTGGTGGGGCCTCTCGGGACTCCACTGGGTTTGTCGCAATGGAAGAGGGCCTCATCTCGAGTGGAGGCAGGAACCTCAGGCTTCCTCTCCAATTCTGACTCTGATCGTAGTGTCCCTGCAGAGTTGGGACAGGAGAGTCAGGCTATGTCTTTTCTGAGGAATGGAACTCCGCTTGCCTCTCGAGTTGTTCATGGGGTTTCAGGCCCCTTGTCAAACTGTGTGTGGAATCTGCAGGTTTTTCCAGACGATGCATGGGGGTGGCAGTGCCCCTTCGTTTTGTGTCTTCATCCACAGGGTTGCCTTCGAAGAGGTGTCCGGGCATCGTGTTCTTATGAAGAGCGGCCTGGGAAATCGGGGTCGTTCCGCATTTGGCACCACCCACGTGGCTAGTCTCGAATTTCCTCATGAAACCGGCCTCATCCTGAGGTGTGCCGCGAAGGTCATGAAACCCTTCCAGACAAAGCAGAGGATTCGACCCTCCTGTGGCGATCAGGAGGGGAGAAGTGGCTCAGATGAAGTGCTGCTGGGAACCTCGGTGTTTCCCTCAAGTGAGACAGGTATGTCGGGTAACTTTTGGGGTCGCATAACGCGTTCCAAGTACCGTTTCGCTCTTCAAATTGGAACGTGGGACTTCTCTTGGGGTGCTCCAGCGGGCAAGGGCCTCATCTTGGAATGACTGGGGAACCACTTGGTTTTTCTCTAGTTGCGGTGGGATATTTGAGTTACTACAGGGAATTCATGCTTCCTCTTGTGTTGGCCCACAAAAGTCTTATCTTCCATTCGAGATTCGAGGAAGAGCTGGAGGTGCGCTCTAGTCACTGAAGGCAAAAGAGACCCCACCAAGGCTTGTGTGCAGGACCTAATGTTCATGTCAAGGGGCGACAGGAATCTCGGGGTTGCATTCCAGACTCACCCTGGAGTCAGGCCTCGTCTCGAGGGGAAGCAAAGGACTCTGCTCTCCTCTCGAGTCAGACGGGTATGTCTTGGAGCCCACTGAGTGGCTTAAAGGGAGTCAAACCTCCTCTGGTGTTTGGAGGGAGGACACGGGATTGCTCTCCAGGCAATGCAGGAAATGAAGGCCCTCATCTCCCGATGACTGGGGCGTCTCGTAGGTTTTCTCGAGCTGTGGTGCTAGTGTGGGGTTTCTCACGAAGTAAGACTGGGAGCTCAGTGAGCCTCTCATGTGGTGCCAGGGCAGTCAGGTCTCTATGCACGTGGTGAGAGGGAGCCCGTCATTGTTCTCGAGTCATGGTATGGGAATTGGGCCTGAAAACGTGTTAAAGAAGGACTCTCGAGGTCTTTCTTGGGTTGCAGCAGGAAACCCTGGGTTCCATCGACTTGTGCCAGTGACCTCAGGAAGCTTCTCAGCGTGCCTCTGAGAAGTCAGGGTCACTGTGGAGTTGGGAGGGGCCTCTCGGAACTCCACTGGGTTTGGTGCAATGGAAGAGGGCCTCATGACAAGTTGAGGCAGGAACCACAGGGTCCCTCTCCTGGCTTCGAATGCGCCGGATCTGACTCGGATCGCAGAGTCCCTGCAGAGTTGAGACAGGAGAGTCAGGCCTCGTCTTGTGTGGAGGAATGGAACTCCGCTTGACTCTCGCGTTGTTCATGGGGTGACAGGCCACTTGTCGATTTGTATGTGGAACTTGCGGGTTTTTCTGGACGATGCACTGGGGTGTCACTGACCCTTCGTGTTGTGCCTTGTTCCACAGGATTGCCTTCGAGTTGGGTTCTGCCATCGGGTTCTTATCAAGAGCGGACCAGGGAATTGGGGTCTTTTGGCATGCCGCACCACCCACGAGGCTATGTATCGAATTTCCTCGTGAGACTGGCCTCAGCTTGATGTGCGCCAGGAAGGTCGGGAACGCCTTCCAGACAAAGCAGGGGAATCGAACCTCCTGTCGCGATCAAGAGGGGAGAAGAGTCTCAGATGAAGTGGTGCCGGGAACCTCGGTGTTCTCCTCAAGTGAGACTGGTATGTCGGGGAACTTTTGGGGTCGCATCAAGGGTTCTAAGTAACTTTTCGCTCTTCAATACGGAACGTGGGACTTCTCTTGAGACGCTGTAGCGGGCAAGGGCCTCATGTTTCGATGACGGGGGAACCACGTGGTTTTTCTTGAGTTGGGGCGGGATTCTCGAGTTACAACCGGGAATTCAGGCTTCCTCTTCAACTGGCCCAGGGAAGTCCAGTTTTCATTCGAATTGTGAGTTAGAACTGGGGATTGTTCTCGAGACACTGCAGGGCCAAATAGACCTCATCTAGGCTTGTGTCCAGGACCTAATGTTCCTCTGCTGGGGCGAAAGCGATCTCAGCATTGCATTCTCGACTCACCCGGGGAGTCAGACCTCGTCTCGAGGGGAAGCCAAGGACACCGCTCTCCTGTCAAGTCGCGACGGGTATATCTTGGAGCTCACTGTGTGGCCTAAAATGAGTCAAGCCTCCTGTGGAGTTTGGAGAGAGGACTCAGGATTGCTCTCCAGGCCATACAGCAAAAGAAGGCCCTCATCTCGTGAGGACTGGGGCGTCTCGTGGGTATTCTCGAGCTGCGGCTCCAGTGTGGTGTTGCTCACGAGGTATAATGGGGAGCTCAGGGAGCCTCTCCTGTGGCGCCAGGGAAGTCAGGTTTCTATGCGCGTGGCTAGGGGGAGCGCGTCATTGCTCTCGAGTCATGGTAGGGGAATCGCACCTCAAGACGCGTTGAAGAAGGACTCTCGAGGTCTTTTACGGGTTGGGGCAGGAAACCCTTGGTTCCCTCGACTTGTGCCGGTGATCTCAGGAAGGTCTAAGGGTGCCTCTGAGAAGTCAGGGATACTGAGGAGTTGGGAGGGGTCTCTCGGGACTCCACTGGGTTCGGTGCAATGGAAGAGGGCCTCATCTCGAGTGGAGGCAGGAAACTCATGTTTCCTCTCCTGACTTCCCCTGGGCCAGATCTGACTCGGATCGCAGTTTCGCTGCAGAGTTCGAACAGGAGAGTCAGGCCTCGTCTTGTGTGGAGGAATGGAACTCTGCTTGCCTCTCCAGTTGTTCACGGGGTGACAGGTCACTTCTCGAGCTGTGTGTGGTACCTGCGGGTTTCTCCGGACGATACCCAGGGGTGTCAGTGCCCCTAAGTGTTGTGCCTTCATCAAAAGGGTTATCTTCAAAGAGGTGTCCGGGCATCAGGATCTTATCAAGAGAGGACCGGGAAATCGGGGTCTTTCGGCATGTGTCACCATCCACGTGGCTATGTCTCGAATATCCTCGTGAAACCGGCCTCATCCTGAGATGCACCGGGAAAGGTGGGAACCCCTTCAAGACAAAACAGGGGAATCGACCCTCCTGTCGCGATCAGGAGGGGAGAAGGGGCCCAGGTGTAGTGGTGCCGGGAACCTCGGTGTTCTCCTCGAGTCAGACCGGTGTGTCGAGGAACTTTTGAGGGCGCATCAAGGGTGCCAATACCGTTTCGCACTTCAAGACGGAACGTGGGACTTCTCTTGAGACGCTGTAGGGGGCAAGGGCCTCATCTTGGGATGACGGGGGAACCACGTGGCGTTTCTCGAGTTGTGGCGGGATTCTCGAGTTTCGACGGGGAATACAGTCTTCCTCATGTGTTGGGCCAGGGAAGTCCTATCTTCCATTCGAGTTTAAAGGGAGAGCTGGGGATTGCTCTCGAGTCACTGCAGGGCAAAATAGACCTCATCTAGGCTTGTGTCCAGGACTTAATGCTCGTCCCTAGGGGCGACAGGGATCTTGGGGTTGCATACCAGACTCACCCGGGGAATCAGGCCTCGTCTCGAGGGGAAGCAAAGAACTCCGCTGTCCTTTTGAGTCGCGATGGGTATCTCTTGGAGCCCACTGTGTGCCCTAAAGGGAGTCAAGCCTCCTGTGGTGTTTGGATAGAGGACTCGGGATTCCTCTCCAGGCCATGCAGGAAAAGAAGGCCCTCATCTCTCGATGATGGCGGCGTCTCGTGGGTTTTCTAGACTGCTGCGCTAGTGCCAGGTTTCTGACGAGGTACGATAGGGAGCTCAGGGAGCCTCTCGTGTGGCGCCAGGGAAGTCAGGTCCCCATGAGATGGCTAGGGGGAGCTCGTCATTGCTCTCGAGTCATGGTAGGGTAATCGGGCCTCAAGACGGGTTGAAGAAGGACTCTCGAGGTCTTTCTCGGGTCACTGCATAAAACCCAGGGTTCCCTTGACTTGTGCCTGCGACCTCAGGGAGCTTCTCAGAGTGCCTCTGAGAAGTCAGGGATACTGTGCAGTTTGGAGGGGCCTCTCGAGACTCCTCTGCATTTGGTGGAATGTAAGAGGGACTCATCTTGAGTTGAAGCAGGAACCTCAGTGTTCCTCTCCATTTCTGACTCAGATCGCAAGGTCCCTGCATGTTGGTACAGGAGAGTCAGGCCTCGTCTTCTCTGGAGGATGGGACTCCTCTTGCCTCTCGAGTTGTTCTCGAGGTGACAGGCCACTTGTCGAGCTGTGTGTGTAACCTGCCCATTTTTCCGGATGATGCACAGGTGTGTTAGTGCCCCTTCGTGTTGTACCTTCATACTCAAGACTGCCTTCCAAGAGGTGTCCGAGCATCGGATTCTTATCAAGAGCGGACCGGGAAATTGGAGTCTTTCAGCAAGTGGCACCACCCACAAAGCTACGTATCGAATTTCCCCATGAGACCGGCCTCATCCTGAGTTGTGCAGGGAAGGTCGGGCCCCCTTGCAGACAAAGCAGGGGAATCGACCCACCGGTCACGATCAGGAGGGGAGAAGGGGCTTAAATGAAGTGGTGCCGGGAACCTCGGTGTTCCCCTTGAGTGAGACCGGCGTGTTGGGGGACTTTTGGGGTCGCATCAAGGGTGCCAAGTACCGTTTCGCATTTCAAGACGGAACCTGGGACATCTTTTGAAACGCTGTAGCGGGCAAGGGCCTCATCTTGCGATGACTGGAGAACCACGTGGTTTTGCTCGAGTTGCGGCGGGATTCTCGAGTTATGACCGGGAATTTAGGCTTCCTTTTGTTGGCCTTGAAATCCAATCTTCCATTCGGGTTGCAAGGGGGAGCTGGGGATTGCGCTAGAGTCACTGCAGGGCAAAAGAGACCTAATCTAGGCTTGTGTCCAGGATCTAACGTTGCTCTCCAGGGGCGACAGGGATCTCGGGTTTGCATTCCAGACTCATCCGGGGAGTCAGTTCTCACCTCGAGGGTAAGCAAAGAATTCCGCTCTCGTCTCGAGTCGCGATGGGTATCTCTTGGAGCCCACTGTGTGTACTAAAGGGAGTCAAGCCTCCTGTGGAGTTTGGAGAGAGGACTCGGGATTGGACTCCAGGCCATGCAGGAAAAGAAGGCCCTCATCTCGAGATGACGGTGGCGTCTCGTGGGTTTTCTCGAGCTGCGGCGCCAGTGTGGGGTGTCTCATGAAGTACCACGGGGATCTCAGGGAGCCTCTTGTGTGGCGTCAGGAAAATCCAGTATTCCATTCGAGTTGCAAGTTAGAACTGGGGATTGCTCTCCAGTCACTGCAGGGCAAAATAGACCTCATCTACGCTTGTGTCCAGGACCTAGTGTTCCACTACTGGGCCGACAGGGATCTCAGGGTTGCATTCTCGACTCACCCGGAGAGTCAGGCCTCGTCTTGAGGGGAAAAAAAGGACTCCGCTCTCCTGTCGAGTCGCGACGGGTATCTCTTGGAGCCCACTGCGTGGCATAAAGGGAGTGAAGCCTCCTATGGAGTTTGGAGAGATGACTCGGGATTGTTTTCCTGGCCATGCAGGAAAAAAGGCCCTCATCTCGCGATGACGGGGGCATCTCGTGGGTTTTCTCCAGCTGCGGCGCCAGGATCAGATTTCTCACGAGGTACAACGGGGAGCTCAGAGAGCCTCTCGTGTGGTGCTAGGGACGTCAAGTCTCCGTGCGTGTGGTGAAGGGGAGTGCATGATTGCTCTCGAGTCATAGTAGGCGAATCGGGCCTCAAGACGCATTGAAGAAGGACTCTTGACGTCTTTCTCGGGTTGCGGCAGGGAACCCTGGGTTCCCTTGATTTGTGTCGGTGACCTCAGGCAACTTCTAAGGGTGCCTCTGAGAAGTCAGGGACACTGTGGATTTGGGAGGGGCCCTTCGTTACTCAACTGGGTTTGGTGCAATCGAAGAGGGCCTCATCTCGAATGGAGGCAGGAACGTCAGGGGTCCTCTCCATTTCTGACTCGGGTCGCAGGGTACCTGCAGAGTATGGAGAAGAGAGTCACGCCTCGTCTTTTGTGGAGGAGTGGATTTCCCCTTGCCTTTCGAGTTGTTCACGGAGTGACAGGCCACTTGTTGAGCTGAGTGTGGAACCTGCGGGTTTTTCCGGACGATGCACGGGGGTGTCAGTGCCCCTTCGTGTTGTGCCTTCATCCACAGGGTTGCCTTCAAAGAGGTTTCCGGGCATCGGGTTCTTTTCAAGAGCGTACCGGAAAATTGGGGTCTTTCAGCATGTGGTACCACCCACGAGGCTACATCTCGAATTTCCTCGGGAGACCGGCCTCATCCTGAGGTGCGCCGGGAAGGTCGGGAACCCCTTGCAGACAAAGCAGGGGAATCGACCCACCGCTCGCGATCAGAAGGGGAGAAGGGGCTCAGATGAAGTGGTGCCGGGAACCTCGGTGGTCCCCTCGAGTGACACCGGTATGTCACGGCACTTTTGAGGTCGCATCAAGGGTGCCAAGTACAGTTTTGCACTTCAAGACGGAACATGGGAATTCTCTGGAGATGCTGTAGCGGGCAAGGGCCTCATATTGCGATGACGAGGGAAACATGTGGTTTTTCTCGAGTTGAGGCGGGATTCTCGAGTTACAACGGGGAATTCAAGCTTCCTCTTGTGTTGGCCCAGGAAGTCCAATCTTCCATTCAACTTGTCAGAGAGAGCTGGGGGTTGCTCTCGAGTCACTTCAGGGCAAAGAGTCCTCATCTAGGCTTGGGTCCAGGACGTAATGTTCCTCTCCAGGGGCGACAGGGATATCGGGGTCGCATTCCAGTCTCACCCGGTGGGTCACGCCTCGTCTCGAGTGGAAGCAAAGGACTCCACTATCCTCTCGAGTCGCGACACGTAACTCTTGGAGCCCAATGAGTGGCCTAAAGGGAGTCAAGCGTCCTGTGTAGCTTGGACAGAAGGTTCACGCTTGATCTGCATACCATGCAGTTAAAGATGGCCCTCCTCTCGTGATGACGGGGGCGTCTCATGGGTTTTCTCGAGCTGCGGCGCCAGTGTGGGGTTTCTCACGAGATATGATGGGGAGTTCAGGGATCCTCTTGTGCAGCGCCAGAGAAGCCTGACTCCATGCGTGTGGCCAGGCAGATCGCGTCATTGCTCTCGAGTCATGGGAGGGACTAGGGCCTCAAGAGGCATTTAAGAAGGACTCTCAAGGTCTTTCTTGGGTTGGGGCGGGAAACACTCATTTCCCTCGACCTCTACAGGGGACCTTAGGGAACTTCCCAGGTGCCTTTGAGAGGTGAGGGATACTGAAGAGTTAGAGGGGCCTCTCGGGACTCCACTAGGTTTAACGAAATGAAAGAGGGCCTCATCTCAATTGGAGGCAGGAACCTCAGGCTTCCTCTCCGTTTCGGACTCCGACCGCAGGGTCCCTGCAGAGTTGGGACAGGAGAGTCAGGCCTCGTCTTGTCTGAGTAACGGAACTCTGCTTGCCTCTCGAGTCGTTCAGGGGGTCTCAGGGCCCTTGACAAGCTGTGTGTGGAACCTGCGGGTGTTTCCAGAAGATGCATGGGGGTGTCAGTGCCCCTTCGTTTTGTGCCTTCCCCCACAGGGTTGCCTTCAAAGACGTGTCCGGGCATCGGGTTCATTTCAAGAGCGGACCGGGAAATCGGGGTCATTCTGCATGTGGCACCACCCACGTGGCTCATCTCGAATTTCCTCGTGAGACCAGCATCATCCTGAGGTGCGCCGGGAAGGCCGGGAACCCCTTCCACACAAAGTAGGGGAATCGATTCTCCTGTCGCGATCAGGAGGGGAGATGGGGCTCAGATGAAGTGGTGCCGGGACCCTCGGTGTTCCACTCGAGGGAACCCGGCGTTTCAGGGAACTTTAGGGGTCGCATCAAGGGAGCCAAGTACCGTTTCCCACTTCAGGACAGAACATGGGACTTCCCTGGAGACGCTGTAGCGGGCAAGGGCCTCATCCTGTGAAGACGTTGGAACCACGTCGTTTTTCTTGAGTTGCATCGGGATTCTCGAAAATGACAGGAATTTCAGGTCTCTCTTGGGTTGGCCCTGGGAAGCCCAAACTTCAATTCGAGTTGCGATGGAAAGCTGGGGGTTCTGCTCGAGTCACTACAGGGCCAAAGAGACCTCATCGAGGCGTGTGTCCAGGACCTAATATTCCTCTCAAGGGAAGACAGGGATCCCGGGTTTCCATTCCAGACTCCCCCGGGGAGTCAGGACTGGCCTGGAGGGGAAGCAAAGGACTCCGCTTTCCTCTCAAGTCGCGACACGGATCTCTTGGAGCCCACTGAGTGGACTCAAGGGTGTCGAGCCTCCTCTTCAGTTTGGAGAGAGGACTCGGGATTGCTCTCCAGGCCAGGCAGGAAAAGAAGGCCCTCATCTCGCGATGACGGGGGCGTCTCATGGGTTTCCTCAGGCTGCTGCGCCCATGGGGGTTTTCTCACGAGGCACGACGAGGACCTCAGGGAGCCTCTCGTGCGGCGCCAGGGAAGTCAGGTCTCCATGCGCATAGCGAGGGGGAGCTGGTCATCACTCTCGAGTCATGGGAAGCGGCTAGGTCCTCAAGAGGCGTTGAAGAAGGACTCTCGAGGTCTTTCTCGGGTTGCGGCGGGAAACCCTCGTTTCCCTCAACTTCTGCAGGGGACCTTAGGGAACTTCCCAGGGTGCCTCTGAGAGGTGAGGGATGCTGTGTAGTTGGCAGGGCTTCTAGGGACTCTGCTGGGTTCGGCGCAATGGAAGAGGGCCTCATCTCGAGGGGAGGCAGGAACCTCAGGCTTCCTCTCGGTTTCGGACTCCGACTGCACGGTCCCTGCAGTGTTGGGACAGGAGAGTCATGCCTCGTCTTGTCTGAGGAATGGAATTCTGGTTGCCTCTCGAGTTGTTCCGGGAGTCTCAGGCCCCTTGTCGAGCTGTGTGTAGACCCTGCGGGTTTTTCCGGATGATGCATGGGGGTGTCAGTGCCCCTTCGTGTTGTGCCTTCACCCACAGGGTTGCCTTCGAAGAGGTGTCCGGGCATCGGGTTCTTATCAAGAGCGGACCGGAAAATCAGGGTCGTTCGGCACGTGGCACCTCACACGTGGCTAGTCTCGAATTTCCTCCTGAGACCGGCCTCATCCTGAGGTGCGCCAGGAAGTCCGGGAACCCCTTCCAGACCACGCAGGGGAATCGACTCTCCTGTCGCGATCATGAAGGGAGAAGGGGCTCAGATGAAGTGGTGCCGGGACCCTCGGTGTTCTCCTCGAGGGAACCCAGCGTGTCGGGGAACTTTTGCGGTCGCATCAAGGGTGTCAAGTACCGTGTCGCCCTTCAGGGCGGAACATGGGACTTCCCTGGAGACACCGGGAAGTTTGGTGTTCCCCTGGAGTGAGACCAGTATGTTGGGGAACTTTGGGGTCGCATCAAGGGTGCCAAGTAGCATTTCGAACTTTAAGATGGAACGTGGGACTTCTCTTGAGACTCTAGCTGGCAAGGGCCTCATATTGCGATGAAGGGGGAACCACATGGTTTTTAAGACTTGAGGCTGAATTCTCGAATTACGATGGGAAATTTAGACTTCCTCTTGTGTTGACCGTGGGAAGACCAATCTTCCATTCAAATTGTGAGGGAGAGATGGAGGTTGCTCTCGAGTCACTGTAGGGCAAAATAGACCTCATCTAGGCTTGTGTCTAGGACATAATGTTCCACTCCAGGGGCGACAGGGATCTCGGGGTTGCATTCCAAACTCACCCGGGGAGTCAGGCCTCGTCTCCAGGGAAGCAAAGGACTCCGCTCTCCTCTCGAGTCGCACCGGGTATTTCTAGGACCCATCTGAGTGGCCTAAAGGGAGTCAATACTCCTGTGAAGTTTGGAGAGAGGACCAGGAATTGCTCTCCAGGTCAGGCAGGAAAAGAAGGCCCCCATCTCTCCTTGACGGGGGCATCTTGTGGTTTTTCTCGAACTGCGGCGCCAGTGTGGGTTTTCTCACGAGGTACGATGGGGTACTCAGGGAGCCTCTTGTGTGGTACTAGGGAAGTCAGTTTTCCTGCTCGTGGCGAGGGGAGCGCGTCCTTGCTCTGGAGTCATGGTAGGGGAATCGGGCATCAAGAGACGTTGAAAAAGGACTCTCCAAGTCTTTCTCGGGTTACTTCTGGAAACTCTGGGTTCCCTCGACTTGTGCCAGTGACCTCAGGTAGCTTCTCACGGAGCCTCTGAGAATTCAGGGATACTGTGGTGTTGGGAGGGGCCTCTCGGGACACCACTGAGTTTGGTTCAATGGAAGAGGGCCTCTTCTCTATTTGAGGCAGGAACCTCAGGGTTCCTCTCCATTTCTGACTCCAATTGCAGGGTCCCTGAAGAGTTGGGACAGGAGAGTAAGGCCTCGTCTTGTGTGAAGGAATGCAACTTCACTTGCCTCTCGAGTTGTTCACGAGGTGACAGTCCACATTTGGAGCTGTGAGTGGAATCTGCGGGTTTTTCCAGACGATGCATGGGGATGTCAGTGTCCCTTCGTGTTGTGCCTTCATCCACAGGGTTGCCTTCGAAGAGATGTCCGGGCGTCAGGTTCTTATCTAGAGTGGACCGGGAATTTGGGATCTTTCAGCATGTGGCACCAACCATGAGGCTACTTTTCGAATTTCCTCATGAGACCGGCCTCATCCGGAGGTTCGCGGGGAACGTCGGGAACCCCTTGCAGGCAAAACATGGGAATCGACCCTTCTGTCGCGATCAGGAGGGGTGAAGGGGCTCACAGGAAGTGGTGCCGTGAACTTTGGTGTTTCCCTCGAGTGAGACCGGTATGTCAGGGAACTTTGGGGGTCGCATCAAGGGTGCCAAGTACCGTTTTGTACTTCAGGATGGAACGTGGGACTTCCCTTGATACGCTGTAGCGATCAAGGGCCTCATCTTGCGATGACGGGGGAGCCACGTGGTTTTTCTCGAGTTGCGGCGGGATTCTCGAGTTACGACGGGGATTTCAGGCTTCCTCTTGTGTTGGGCCAGGGAAGTCCAATCATCCATTCGAGTTGCGAGGGAGAGCTGGGGGTTGCGCTCGAGTCACTGCAGGGCAAAGGAGACCTCATCTAGGCTTGTGTCCAGGACCTAATGTTCCTCTCCAAGGGCCACAGGGATCTCAGGTTTGCATTCCAGACTCACCCAGGGAGTCAGGCCTCATGTCGAAGGGAAGCAAAGGACTCCGCTCTCCTTTCGAGTCGCGACGGGCACCTCTTGGAGCCCACTTTGTGGCCTCAAGGGAGTCAAGCGTCCTGTGAAGTTTGGAGAGAGGACTTGGGACTGCTCTCCAGGCCATGCAGGAAAAGATGTCCCTCATCTCGCGATGACGGAGGGATCTTGTGGGTTTTCTCGAGCTGCGGCACCAGTGTGGGGTTTCACACGAGGTACGACGGGGAGCTCAGGGAGCCTCTCGTGTGGCGCCAGGGAAGTCAGGTCTCCATGTGCGTGGCGAGGGGGAGCGCATTATTGCTCTCGAGCTATGGTAGGGGAATCTGACCTCAAGACACATTGAAGAAGGACTCTCGAGGTCTTTCTTCGGTTGTGGCAGGAAACCCTTATTTCCCTCGACTTTTGCCGATGGTCTCAAGAAGCTTCTCAGAATGCCTATGAGAAGTCAGGGATACTGTGGAGATGGGAGGGGCCTCTCGGGACTCCACTGGGTTTGTTTTCATGGAAGAGGGCCTCATCTCGGGTTGAGGCAGGAACCTCAGGTTTCCTCTCCATTTCTGACTCAGATCGAAGTGTGCCTGCAGAGTTGGAATTGGATACTCAGGCCTCGTCTTGTCTGAGGAAGGGAACTCCGCTTTCCTCTCTCATTGTTTAAGGGGTGACAGGCCAGTTGTGGAGCTGTATGTGGATCCTGCAGGGTTTTCCGGACGATGAACAGGGTTGCCAGTGCCCCTTCGTGTAGTGCCTTCATCCACAGGGTTGCCTTAGAAGAGGTGTCTGGGCATCGGGTTCTTATCAAGAGCAAGACCGAGAAATCGGGGTCTTTTGGCACGTGGCACCAACACGAGGCTACGTCTCGAATTTCTTCGTGAGACTGGCCTCATCCTGAGGTGCGCCATGAAGGTCGGGAACGCCATCTAGACAAAGCAGGGGGATCGACCTTCCTGCCGTGATCAGGAGCGGAGAAGGGGCTCAAATGAAGTGGTGCCAGGAACTTCGGTGTTCCCTTGGAGTGAGACTGGTATATTGGGGAAATTTTGGGGTCGCATCAAGGGTGCCAAGTAGCATTTCGAAATTTATGACGAAACATGGGACTTCTCTTGAGACTCTGTAGCGGGCAAAGGCGTCATATTGCGATGAATGGAGAACCACGTGGTTTTTAAGAGTTGCGGTGGAATTCTCGAGTTACAACGGGAAATTCAGACTTCCTCTTGTGTTGGCCCAGTGAAGACCAATCTTCCATTCGAATTGCAAGGGAGAGATGGGTGTTGCTCTCGAGTCACTGTAGGGCAAAATAGACCTCATCTAGGCTTTTGTCCAGGACATAATGTTCCTCTCCAGGGGCAACAGGGATCTCGGGGTTGCATTCCAGACTCACCCGAGGTAAGGCCTCGCCTCGAGGGGAAACAAAGTACTCTGCTCTCCTCTCAAGTCGCGACAGGTATCTCTTGGAGCCCATTGAGTGGCCTAAAGGGAGTAAAGCCTCCTGTGAAGTTTGGAGAAAAGACCAGGGATTGCTCTCCAGGTCAGGCAGGAAAAGAAGTCCCCAATCTCGCGATGACGGTGGGTTTTCCCGAGCTGCGGCGCCAGTGTGGGGTTTCTCACGAGGTATGACGGGGAGCTCAGGGAGCCTCTCATGTGGCGCCAGGGAAGTCAGGTGTCCATGCGCATGGCAAGGGGGAGCGTGTCATTGCTCTCGAGTCATGGTAGGGGAATCCGTCCTCAAGACGCGTTGAAGACGGACTCTTGAGGTCTTTCTCGGGTTGCGGCAGGATACCCTGTGTTCCCTCGACTTGTGCCGGTGACCTCAGGGAGTTGCTCAGGGTGCCTCTGAGAAGACACTGATACTGTGGAGTTGGGAGGGGCCTCTCGGGACTCCACTGGGTGTGGTATAATACAAGAGGGCCTCATCTCGTGTTGAGGAAGGAACCTCAGGGTTCCTCTCCATTTCAGACTCCGATCTCAGGATTCCTGCAGAGTTGGGACAGGAGAGTCAGGCCTCGTATTCTGTGGAGAAATGAAACTTAGCTTGCCTCTCGAGTTGTTCACGAGGTAACAGGTCACTTGTCGAGCTGTATGTGGAACCTGCAGAATTTTCCAAAAGACGCACGGGTGTTCAGGGTCCCTCCTTGTTGTGCCTTCATCCTACGGGATGCATTCCAAGACGTGTACGGGCATCGGGTTCTTAATAGCTGACCGGGAAATGGGGTCTTTCCGCATGTGGCACCACCCACGAGGCTACATCTCCAATTTCCTCGTGAGACAGGCCTCATCCTGATGTGCGCTGGGAAGATCGGTAACCCCTTCCACACAAAGCAGGAGAAAAGACACTCCTGTTGCAATCAGGAGGGGAGAAGGGGCTCAAATGATGTGGTGCGGGGAACATGGGTGTTACCCTCGAGTGAGGCCTCTATGTTGGGGAACTTTGGGGGTGCCATCATGGGTGCCAAGTACCGTTTTGCACTTCAGTAGGAACGTGGGACTTCTTTTGAGACGCTGTGGCGGGCAAGGGCCTCATGCTGCGAAGACGATGGAACCACGTGGTTTTTCTCGAGTTGCGGCGGGATTCTCGAGTTACGACGTGGATTTCAGGCTTCCTCTTGTGTTAGCCCTGGGAAGCCCAAACTTCCCTTCGAGTTGCGAGGGAAAGCTGGATGTTGTGCTGGAATCACTGCAAGGCCAAAGAGACCTCATCTAGGCGTGTGTCCAGGACCTAATAGTCCTCTCAAGGGAAGACAAGCATCTCGGGATTGCACTCCAGACTCCCCCGGGGAGTCAGGCCTCGCCTCGAGGGGAAGCAAAGGACTGCGCTCTCCTCTCGAGCCGCGACGCAGATCTCTTGGAGCCCACTGAGTCGCCTCAAGGGAATCCATCCTACTCTTCAGTTTGGAGAGAGGACTCGGGATTGCTCTTCAGGCCAGGCAGGAAAAGAAGTCCCTCAGCTCGCGAGGACGGGGGCGTCTCAGGGGTTTCCTCGAGCTGCGGCGCCCGTGGGGGTTTTCTCCCGAGGCACGACGAGGACCTCAGGGAGCCTCTCGTGCGGCGCCAGGGAAGCCAGGTCTGCATGCGCTAGGCGAGGGGGAGCGCATCATTGCTCTCTAGTCCAGAGAGGGGACAAGGGCCTCAAGACACTTTGAAGAAGGACTATCGAGGTCTTTCTCGAGTGGTTGCAGGAAACCCTCATTTCCCTCGACTTCTGCAGGGGACCTGAGGGAACTTCCCAGGGTGCCCCTGAGAGGTGAGGGATGCTGTGGAGTTAGCGGGGCCTCTCGGGACTCCGCTGTGGTTGGCGCAATGGAAGAGGGCCTCATCTCGAGGGGAGGCAGGAACCTCAGGCTTCCTCTCTGTTTCTGACTCCGACCCTCCGACCTCAGGGTCCCTGCAGAGTTGGGAGCGGAGAGTTAGGCCTCGTCTTGTCTGAGGAAGGGAACTCCGCTTGCCTCTCGAGTTGCTCAGGGGGTCTCAGGCCCCTCTTCGAGCTGTGTGTGGAACCCACGGGTGTTTCTGGACGATGCACGGGAGTGTCAGTGCCCCTTCGTGTTGTGCCTTCACCCACAGGGTTGCCTTCGAAGAGGTGTCCGTGCAACGGGTTCTTCTCAAGAGTGGACCGGGAAATCGAGGTCGATCGGCATGTGGCACCACCCCCGTGGCTCATCTCGAATTTCCTCGTGCGGACGGCCTCATCCTGAGATGCGCCGGGAAGGGCGGGAATCCCTTCCAGACCACGCAGGGGAATCGACACTCCTGTCGCCATCAGGAGGGGAGAAGGGGCTCAGATGAAGTGGTGTCGGGACCCTCAGTGTTTCCCTCGAGGGAACCCGGTGTGTCGGGGAATTTCTGGGGGTCGCATGAAAGGTGTCAGGTACTGTTTCGCACTTCAGGACGGAAACTTGGACTTCCCTTGAGACCCATAGCGGGCAAGAGGCTCATCTTGCAAAGACGTTGGAACCACGTGGTTTTCCTCGAGTTGCGGCGGGATTCTCGAGTTACGACGGGGATCTCAGGCTTCCTCTTGGGTTGGCCCTAGGAAGCCCAATCTTCTCCTCGAGTGAGAGGGAAAGCTGGGGGTTGCGCTCGAGTCACTGCAGGGCCGAAGAGACCTCACTTAGGCGTGTGTCCGGAACCTAATATTCCTCTACAGGGAAGGCAGGGATCTCGGGGTTGCATTCCAGGCTCCCCTGGGGAGTCAGGCCTCGTCTCGAGGGGAAGTCAAGGACTCCGCCCTCCTCTCGAGTCGCGACGCGGGTCTCTGGGAGCCCCCTGAGCGGCCTCAAGGGAGTCCAGCCTCCTCTTCAGTTTGGAGACAGGACCCGGGATTGCTCTGCAGGCCATGCAGGAAAAGAAGGCCCTCAGCTCACGAGGACGTGGGGGTCTCAGGGGTTTCCTCGAGCTGCGGCACCCGTGGGGGTTTTCTCCCGAGGCATGACGAGAATCTCAGGGAGCCTCTCGTGCGGCTCCAGGGAAGTCAGGTCTCCATGCGCGTAGCGAGGGGGAGTGCATCCTGGCTCTCGAGTCACGGGAGGGGACTAGGGCCTCGAGACGCGTTGAAGAAGGACTCTCGAGGTCTTTCTCGGGGGGCGGCGGGAAAGCCTCGTGTCCTTCGCCTTCTGTCGGGGACCTTAGGGCACTTCCCAGGGTGCCTCTGAGAGGCGAGGGATCCTGTGGAGGTGGCGGGGCCCCTCGGGACTCCGCTGGGTCTGGCGCAACGGAAGAGGGCCTCACGTCGAAGGGAGGCAGGAACCTCAGGCTTCCTCTCCGTTTCGGACTCCGACCGCAGGGTCCCTGCAGAGTTGGGACAGGAGAGTCAGGCCTCGTCTTGTCTGAGGAAGGGAACCCCGCTGGCCTCTCGAGTTGCTCAGGGGGTCTCAGGCCCCTCGTCGAGCTGTGTGTGGAACCCGCGGGTCTTTGCGGACGATGCACGGGGGTGGCAGTGCCCCTTCGTGTTGTGCCTTCACCCACAGGGTTGCCTTCGAAGAGGGGTCCGGGCCTCGGGTCCTTCTCAAGAGCGGACCGGGGAATCGGGGGCGTTCGGCATGTGGCCCCACCCACGTGGCTCGTCTCGAATTTCCTCGTGAGACCGGCCTCATCCTGAGGTGCGCCGGGAAGGCCGGGAACCCCTTCCAGACCACGCAGGTGAATCGCCTCTCCTGTCGCGATCAGGAGGGGAGAAGGGGCTCAGAGGAAGCGGTGCCGGGACCCTCGGTGTTCCCCTCGGGGGACTCCGGCGTGTCGGGGGACTTTTGGAGGTCGCAGGAAGGCTGTCAGGGACCGTTTCGCCCTTCAGGGCAGAACAGGGGACTTCCCTTGAGACTCCGTCGCGAGCAAGGGCCTCTTCTTGCCAAGAGGTGGGAACCACGTGGTTTTTCTCGAGTTGCGGCGGCATTCTCGAGTTACGACGGGGATCTCAGCCTTCCCCTTGGGTTGGCCCTGGGAAGCCCAATCTTCCCCTCGGGTTGCGAGGGAAAGCTGGGGGTTGCGCTCGAGTCACTGCAGGGCCGAAGAGACCTCACCTAGGCGTGTGTCCGGGACCTAATATTCCTCTCCAGGGAAGGCAGGGATCTCGGGGTTGCATTCCAGGTTCCCCCGGGGAGTCAGGCCTCGTCTCGAGGGGAAGCCAAGGACTCCGCTCTCCTCTCGAGTCGCGACGCGGGTCTCTTGGAGCCCCCTGAGCGGCCTCAAGGGAGTCCAGCCTCCTCTTCCGTTTGGAGAGAGGACCCGGGATTGCTCTCCAGGCCATGCAGGAAAAGAAGGCCCTCAGCTCGCGCGGACGGGGGCGTCTCAGGGGTTTCCTCGAGCTGCGGCGCCCGTGGGGGTTTTATCCCGAGGCACGACGAGGATCTCAGGGAGCCTCTCGTGCGGCGCCAGGGAAGTCAGGTCTCCATGCGCGTGGCGAGGGGGAGCGCGTCCTGGCTCTCGAGTCACGGGAGGGGACTAGGGCCTCGAGACGCGTTGAAGAAGGACTCTCGAGGTCTTTGTCGGGGGGCGGCGGGAAACCCTCGTTTCCCTCGCCTTCTGCCGGGGACCTTAGGGAACTTGCCAGGGTGCCTCTGAGAGGCGAGGGATCCTGTGGAGGTGGCGGGGCCCCTCGGGACTCCGCTGGGTGTGGCGCAACCGAAGAGGGCCTCACCTCGAGGGGAGGCAGGAACCTCAGGCTTCCTCTCCGTTTCGGACTCCGACCGCAGGGTCCCTGCAGAGTTGGGACAGGAGAGTCAGGCCTCGTCTTGTCTGAGGAAGGGAACCCCGCTGGCCTCTCGAGTTGCTCAGGGGGCCTCAGGCCCCTCGTCGAGCTGTGTGTGGAACCCGCGGGTGTTTGCGGACGATGCACGGGGGTGGCAGTGCCCCTTCGTGTTGTGCCTTCACCCACAGGGTTGCCTTCGAAGAGGGGTCCGGGCCTCGGGTCCTTCTCAAGCGCGGACCAGGGAATCGGAGGCGTTCGGCATGTGGCCAAACCCACGTGGCTCGTCTCGAATTTCCTCGTGAGACCGGCCTCATCCTGAGGTGCGCCGGGAAGGCCGGGAACCCCTTCCAGACCACGCAGGGGAATCGCCTCTCCTGTCGCGATCAGGAGGGGAGAAGGGGCTCAGAGGAAGCGGTGCCGGGACCCTCGGTGTTCCCCTCGGGGGACCCCGGCGTGTCGGGGGGCTTTTGGGGGTCGCAGGAAGGCTGTCAGGGACCGTTTCGCCCTTCAGGGCGGAACAGGGGACTTCCCTTGAGACGCCGTCGCGGGCAAGGGCCTCATCTTGCCAAGAGGTGGGAACCACGTGGTTTTTCTCGAGTTGCGGCGGCATTCTCGAGTTACGACGGGGATCTCAGCCTTCCCCTTGGGTTGGCCCTGGGAAGCCCAATCTTCCCCTCGGGTTGCGAGGGAAAGCTGGGGGTTGCGCTCGAGTCACTGCAGGGCCGAAGAGACCTCACCTAGGCGTGTGTCCGGGACCTAATATTCCTCTCCAGGGAAGGCAGGGATCTCGGGGTTGCATTCCAGGCTCCCCCGGGGAGTCAGGCCTCGTCTCGAGGGGAAGCCAAGGACTCCGCTCTCCTCTCGAGTCGCGACGCGGGTCTCTTGGAGCTCCCTGAGCGGCCTCAAGGAGTCCAGCCTCCTCTTCCGTTTGGAGAGAGAACCCGGTATTGCTCTCCAGGCCATGCAGGAAAAGAAGGCCCTCAGCTCGCGAGGACGGGGGCGTCTCAGGGGTTTCCTCGAGCTGCGGCGCACGTGGGGGTTTTCTCCCGAGGCACGACGAGGATCTCAGGGAGCCTCTCGTGCGGCGCCAGGGAAGTCAGGTCTCCATGCGCGTGGCGAGGGGGAGCGCGTCCTGGCTCTCGAGTCACGGGAAGGGACTAGGGCCTCGAGACGCGTTGAAGAAGGACTCTCGAGGTCTTTCTCGGGGGGCGGCGGGAAACCCTCGTTTCCCTCGCCTTCTGCCGGGGACCTTAGGGAACTTGCCAGGGTGCCTCTGAGAGGCGAGGGATCCTGTGGAGGTGGCGGGGCCCCTCGGGACTCCGCTGGGTCTGGCGCAACGGAAGAGGGACTCACCTCGAGGGGAGGCAGGAACCTCAGGCTTCCTCTCCGTTTCGGGCTCCGACCGCAGGGTCCCTGCAGAGTTGGGACAGGAGAGTCAGGCCTCGTCTTGTCTGAGGAAGGGAACCCCGCTGGCCTCTCGAGTTGCTCAGGGGGTTTCAGGCCCCTCGTCGAGCTGTGTGTGGAACCCGCGGGTCTTTGCGGACGATGCACGGGGGTGGCAGTGCCCCTTCGTGTTGTGCCTTCACCCACAGGGTTGCCTTCGAAGAGGGGTCTGGGCCTCGGGTCCTTCTCAAGGGCGGACCGGGGAATCGGGGGCGTTCGGCATGTGGCCCCACCCACTTGGCTCGTCTCGAATTTCCTCGTGAGACCGGCCTCATCCTGAGGTGCGCCGCGAAGGCCGGGAACCCCTTCTGGACCACGCAGGGGAATCGCCTCTCCTGTCGCGATCAGGAGGGGAGAAGGGGCTCAGAGGAAGCGGTGCCGGGACCCTCGGTGTTCCCCTCGGGGGACCCTGGCGTGTCGGGGGACTTTTGGGGGTCGCAGGAATGCTGTCAGGGACCGTTTCTCCCTTCATGGCGGAACAGGGGACTTCCCTTGAGACGCCGTCGCGGGCAAGGGCCTCATCTTTCCAAGAGGTGGAAACCACGTGGTTTTTCTCGAGTTGCGGCGGCATTCTCGAGTTACGACGGGGATCTCAGCCTTCCCCTTGGGTTGGCCCTGGGAATCCCAATCTTCCTCTCGGGTTGCGAGGGAAAGCTGGGGGTTGCGCTCGAGTCACTGCAGGGCCGAAGAGACCTCACCTAGGCGTGTGTCCGGGACCTAATACTCCTCTCCAGGGAAGACAAGGATCTCGGGGTTGCATCCCATGCTCCCCCGGGGAGTCAGGCCTCGCCTCGAGGGGAAGCCAAGGACTCCGCTCTCCTCCCGAGTCGAGACGCTGATATCTTGGTGCCCCCTGAGTGGCCTCAAGGGAGTCCAGCCTCCTCTTCACTTTTAAGAGAGGACTCGTGATTGCTCTCCAGGCCAGGCAGGAAAAGAAGGCCCTCTGCTCGCGAGGACGGGGGCATCTCAGCGGTTTCCTCCGGCTGCGGCACCCGTGGGGGATTTCTCCCGAGGCACGACGAGGATCTCATGTAGCCTCTCGTGTGGCGCCAGGGAAGTCATGTCTCCTTGCACGTGGCGAGAAGGAGCGCGTCATTGTTCTCGAGTCATGGGAGGGGACTAGGTCCTGAAGACCCGTTGAAGAAGGACTCTCGATGTCTTTCTTGGGTTGCAGCGGGAAACCCTCGTTTCCCCCGACTTCTTCCCGGGCCTGAGGGAACTTCCCAGGGTGCCTCAGAGAAGTGAGAATCGCTGTGGAGTTGGTGGGACCTCTCGGGACTCCACTGGGTTTGTCGCAATGGAAGAGGGCCTCATCTCGAGTGGAGGCAGGAACCTCAGTCTTCCTCTCCAATTCTGACTCTGATCGTAGTGTCCCTGCAGAGTTGGGACAGGAGAGTCAGTTTATGTCTTTTCTGAGGAATGGAACTCCGCTTGGCTCTCGAGTTGTTCATGGGGTTTCAGGCCCCTTGTCAAACTGTGTGTGGAATCTGCAGGTTTTTCCAGACGATGCATGGGGGTGTCAGTGACCCTTCGTTTTGTGTCTTCATCCACAGGGTTGCCTTCGAAGAGGTGTCCGGGCATCGTGTTCTTATGAAGTGCGTACTGGGAAATCGGGGTCGTTCAGCATTTGGCACCACCCACGTGGCTAGTCTCGAATTTCCTCATGAAACCGGCCTCATCCTGAGGTGTGCCGCGAAGGTCATGAAACCCTTCCGGACAAAGCAGAGGATTCGACCCTCCTGTGGTGATCAGGAGGGGAGAAGTGGCTCAGATGAAGTGCTGCTGGGAACCTCGGTGTTTCCCTCAAGTGAGACATGTATGTCGGGTAACTTTTGGGGTCGCATATCGCGTTCCAAGTACCGTTTCGCTCTTCAAATTGGAACGTGCTCCAGCGGGCAAGGGCCTCATCTTGGAATGACTGGGGAACCACTTGGTTTTTCTCTAGTTGCGGTGGGATATTTGAGTTACCACAGGGAATTCATGCTTCCTCTTGTGTTGGCCCACAAAAGTCTTATCTTCCATTCGAGATTCGAGGAAGAGCTGGAGGTGCGCTCTAGTCACTGAAGGCAAAAGAGACCCCACCAAGGCTTGTGTGCAGGACCTAATGTTCATGTCAAGGGGCGACAGGAATCTCGGGGTTGCATTCCAGACTCACCCTGGAGTCAGGCCTCGTCTCGAGGGGAAGCAAAGGACTCTGCTCTCCTCTCGAGTCGCGACGCGGGTCTCTTGGAGCCCCCTGAGCGGCCTCAAGGGAGTCCAGCCTCCTCTTCCGTTTGGAGAGAGGACCCGGGATTGCTCTCCAGGCCATGCAGGAAAAGAAGGCCCTCAGCTCGCAAGGACGGGGGCGTCTCAGGGGTTTCCTCGAGCTGCGGCACCCGTGGGGGTTTTCTCCCGAGGCACGACGAGGATCTCAGGGAGCCTCTCATGCGGCGCCAGGGAAGTCAGGTCTCCATGCGCGTGGCGAGGGGGAGCGCGTCCTGGCTCTCGAGTCACGGGAGGGGAAGAGGGCCTCGAGACGCGTTGAAGATCTCAGGAAGGTCTAAGGGTGCCTCTGAGAAGTCAGGGTCACTGTGGAGTTGGGAGGGGCCTCTCGGAACTCCACTGGGTTTGGTACAATGGAAGAGGGCCTCATGACAAGTTGAGGCAGGAACCACAGGGTTCCTCTCCTGGCTTCGAATGCGCCGGATCTGACTCGGATCGCAGAGTCCCTGCAGAGTTGGGACAGGAGAGTCAGGCCTCGTCTTGTGTGGAGGAATGGAACTCCGCTTGACTCTCGCATTGTTCATGGGGTGACAGGCCACTTGTCGATTTGTATGTGGAACTTGCGGGTTTTTCTGGACGATGCACTGGGGTGTCACTGCCCCTTCGTGTTGTGCCTTGTTCCACAGGATTGCCTTCGAGTTGGGTTCTGCCATCGGGTTCTTATCAAGAGCGGACCAGGGAATCGGGGTCTTTTGGCATGCCGCACCACCCACGAGGCTATGTCTCGAATTTCCTCGTGAGACTGGCCTCATCTTGATGTGCGCCAGGAAGGTCGGGAACGCCTTCCAGACAAAGCAGGGGAATCGAACCTCCTGTCGCGATCAAGAGGGGAGAAGAGTCTCAGATGAAGTGGTGCCGGGAACCTCGGTGTTCTCCTCAAGTGAGACTGGTATGTCGGGGAACTTTTGGGGTCGCATCAAGGGTTCCAAGTAACTTTTCGCTCTTCAATACAGAACGTGGGACTTCTCTTGAGACGCTGTAGCGGGCAAGGGCCTCATCTTTCGATGACGGGGGAACCACCTGGTTTTTCTTGAGTTGGGGCGGGATTCTCGAGTTACAACCGGGAATTCAGGCTTCCTCTTCAACTGGCCCAGGGAAGTCCAGTTTTCATTCGAATTGTGAGTTAGAACTGGGGATTGCTCTCGAGACACTGCAGGGCCAAATAGACCTCATCTAGGCTTGTGTCCAGGACCTAATGTTCCTCTGCTGGGGCGACAGCGATCTCAGCATTGCATTCTCGACTCACGCGGGGAGTCAGGCCTCGTCTCGAGGGGAAGCCAAGGACACTGCTCTCCTGTCAAGTCGCGACGGGTATATCTTGGAGCTCACTGTGTGGCCTAAAATGAGTCAAGCCTCCTGTGGAGTTTGGAGAGAGGACTCAGGATTGCTCTCCAGGCCATACAGCAAAAGAAGGCCCTCATCTCGTGAGGACTGGGGCGTCGCGTGGGTATTCTCGAGCTGTGGCTCCAGTGTGGTGTTGCTCACGAGGTATAATGGGGAGCTCAGGGAGCCTCTCCTGTGGCGCCAGGGAAGTCAGGTTTCTATGCGCGTGGCTAGGGGGAGCGCGTCATTGCTCTCGAGTCATGGTAGGGGAATCGCACCTCAAGACGCGTTGAAGAAGGACTCTCGAGGTCTTTTACGGGTTGGGGCAGGAAACCCTTTGTTCCCTCGACTTGTGCCGGTGATCTCAGGAAGGTCTAAGGGTGCCTCTGAGAAGTCAGGGATACTGAGCAGTTGGGAGGGGTCTCTCGGGACTCCACTGGGTTCGGTGCAATGGAAGAGGGCCTCATCTCGAGTGGAGGCAGGAAACTCATGTTTCCTCTCCTGACTTCCCCTGGGCCAGATCTGACTCGGATCGCAGTTTCGCTGCAGAGTTCGAACAGGAGAGTCAGGCCTCGTCTTGTGTGGAGGAATGGAACTCTGCTTGCCTCTCCAGTTGTTCACGGGGTGACAGGTCACTTCTCGAGCTGTGTGTGGTACCTGCGGGTTTCTCCGGACGATACCCAGGGGTGTCAGTGCCCCTAAGTGTTGTGCCTTCATCAAAAGGGTTATCTTCAAAGAGGTGTCCGGGCATCAGGATCTTATCAAGAGCGGACCGGGAAATCGGGGTCTTTCGGCATGTGTCACCATCCACGTGGCTATGTCTCGAATATCCTCGTGAGACCGGCCTCATCCTGAGATGCACCGGGAAAGGCGGGAACCCCTTCAAGACAAAACAGGGGAATCGACCCTCCTGTCGCGATCAGGAGGGGAGAAGGGGCCCAGATGTAGTGGTGCCGGGAACCTCGGTGTTCTCCTCGAGTCAGACCGGTGTGTCGAGGAACTTTTGAGGGCGCATCAAGGGTGCCAATACCGTTTCGCACTTCAAGACGGAACGTGGGACTTCTCTTGAGACGCTGTAGGGGGCAAGGGCCTCATCTTGGGATGACGGGGGAACCACGTGGCGTTTCTCGTGTTGTGGCGGGATTCTCGAGTTTCGACGGGGAATACAGTCTTCCTCATGTGTTGAGCCAGGGAAGTCCTATCTTCCATTCGAGTTTGAAGGGAGAGCTGGGGATTGCTCTCGAGTCACTGCAGGGCAAAATAGACCTCATCTAGGCTTGTGTCCAGGACTTAATGTTCGTCCCTACGGGCGACAGGGATCTTGGGTTTGCATACAAGACTCACCCGGGGAATCAGGCCTCATCTCGAGGGGAAGCAAAGAACTCCGCTGTCCTTTTGAGTCGCGATGGGTATCTCTTGGAGCCCACTGTGTGCCCTAAAGGGAGTCAAGCCTCCTGTGGTGTTTGGATAGAGGACTCGGGATTCCTCTCCAGGCCATGCAGGAAAAGAAGGCCCTCATCTCGCGATGATGGCGGCGTCTCGTGGGTTTTCTGGACTGCCGCGCTAGTGCCGGGTTTCTGACGAGGTACGAGAGGGAGCTCAGGGAGCCTCTCGTGTGGCGCTAGGGAAGTCAGGTCCCCATGAGATGGCTAGGGGGAGCTCGTCATTGCTCTCGAGTCATGGTAGGGTAATCGGGCCTCAAGACGGGTTGAAGAAGGACTCTCGAGGTCTTTCTCGGGTCACTGCATAAAACCCAGGGTTCCCTTGACTTGTGCCTGCGACCTCAGGGAGCTTCTCAGAGTGCCTCTGAGAAGTCAGGGATACTGTGCAGTTTGGAGGGGCCTCTCGAGACTCCTCTGCATTTGGTGGAATGTAAGAGGGACTCATCTCGAGTTGAAGCAGGAACCTCAGTGTTCCTCTCCATTTCTGACTCAGATCGCAAGGTCCCTGCATGTTGGTACAGGAGAGTCAGGCCTCATCTTTTCTGGAGGATGGGACTCCTCTTGCCTCTCGAGTTGTTCTCGAGGTGACAGGTCACTTGTCGAGCTGTGTGTGTAACCTGCCCGTTTTTCCGGATGATGCAGAGGTGTGTTAGTGCCCCTTCGTGTTGTACCTTCATACTCAAGGCTGCCTTCCAAGAGGTGTCCGAGCATCGGATTCTTATCAAGAGCGGACCGGGAAATTGGAGTCTTTCAGCAAGTGGCACCACCCACAAAGCTACGTATCGAATTTCCCCATGAGACCGGCCTCATCCTGAGTTGTACAGGGAAGGTCGGGCCCCCTTGCAGACAAAGCAGGGGAATCGACCCACCGGTCACGATCAGGAGGGGAGAAGGGGCTTAAATGAAGTGGTGCCGGGAACCTCGGTGTTCCCCTTGAGTGAGACCGGCGTGTTGGGGGACTTTTGGGGTCGCATCAAGGGTGCCAAGTACCGTTTCGCATTTCAAGACGGAACCTGGGACATCTTTTGAAACGCTGTAGCGGGCAAGGGCCTCATCTTGCGATGACGGGAGAACCACGTGGTTTTGCTCGAGTTGCGGCGGGATTCTCGAGTTATGACCGGGAATTTAGGCTTCCTCTTGTTGGCTTTGAAATCCAATCTTCCATTCGGGATGCGAGGGGGAGCTGGGGATTGCGCTAGAGTCACTGCAGGGCAAAAGAGACCTAATCTAGGCTTGTGTCCAGGATCTAACGTTGCTCTCCAGGGGCGACAGGGATCTCGGGTTTGCATTCCAGACTCATCCGGGGAGTCAGTTCTCACCTCGAGGGTAAGCAAAGAATTCCGCTCTCGTCTCGAGTCGCGATGGGTATCTCTTGGAGCCCACTGTGTGTACTAAAGGGAGTCAAGCCTCCTGTGGAGTTCGGAGAGAGGACTCGGGATTGGACTCCAGGCCATGCAGGAAAAGAAGGCCCTCATCTCGAGATGACGGTGGCGTCTCGTGGGTTTTCTCGAGCTGCGGCGCCAGTGTGGGGTGTCTCATGAAGTACAACGGGGATCTCAGGGAGCCTCTTGTGTGGCGCCAGGAAAATCCAGTATTCCATTCGAGTTGCAAGTTAGAACTGGGGATTGCTCTCCAGTCACTGCAGGGCAAAATAGACCTCATCTACGCTTGTGTCCAGGACCTAGTGTTCCACTACTGGGCCGACAGGGATCTCAGGGTTGCATTCTCGACTCACCCGGAGAGTCAGGCCTCGTCTTGAGGGGAAAAAAAGGACTCCGCTCTCCTGTCGAGTCGCGACGGGTATCTCTTGGAGCCCACTGCGTGGCATAAAGGGAGTGAAGCCTCCTATGGAGTTTGGAGAGATGACTCGGGATTGTTTTCCTGGCCATGCAGGAAAAAAGGCCCTCATCTCGCGATGACGGGGGCATCTCGTGGGTTTTCTCCAGCTGCGGCGCCAGGATCAGATTTCTCACGAGGTACAACGGGGAGCTCAGAGAGCCTCTCGTGTGGTGCTAGGGACGTCAAGTCTCCGTGCGTGTGGTGAAGGGGAGTGCATGATTGCTCTCGAGTCATAGTAGGCGAATCGGGCCTCAAGACGCATTGAAGAAGGACTCTTGACGTCTTTCTCGGGTTGCGGCAGGGAACCCTGGGTTCCCTTGATTTGTGTCGGTGACCTCAGGCAACTTCTAAGGGTGCCTCTGAGAAGTCAGGGACACTGTGGATTTGGGAGGGGCCCTTCGTTACTCAACTGGGTTTGGTGCAATCGAAGAGGGCCTCATCTCGAATGGAGGCAGGAACGTCAGGGGTCCTCTCCATTTCTGACTCGGGTCGCAGGGTACCTGCAGAGTATGGAGAAGAGAGTCACGCCTCGTCTTTTGTGGAGGAGTGGATTTCCCCTTGCCTTTCGAGTTGTTCACGGAGTGACAGGCCACTTGTTGAGCTGAGTGTGGAACCTGCGGGTTTTTCCGGACGATGCACGGGGGTGTCAGTGCCCCTTCGTGTTGTGCCTTCATCCACAGGGATGCCTTCAAAGAGGTTTCCGGGCATCGGGTTCTTTTCAAGAGCGTACCGGAAAATTGGGGTCTTTCAGCATGTGGTACCACCCACGAGGCTACGTCTCGAATTTCCTCGGGAGACCGGCCTCATCCTGAGGTGCGCCGGGAAGGTCGGGAACCCCTTGCAGACAAAGCAGGGGAATCGACCCACCGCTCGCGATCAGAAGGGGAGAAGGGGCTCAGATGAAGTGGTGCCGGGAACCTCGGTGGTCCCCTCGAGTGAGACTGGTATGTCACGGCACTTTTGAGGTCGCATCAAGGGTGCCAAGTACAGTTTTGCACTTCAAGACGGAACGTGGGAATTCTCTGGAGATGCTGTAGCGGGCAAGGGCCTCATATTGCGATGACGAGGGAAACATGTGGTTTTTCTCGAGTTGAGGCGGGATTCTCGAGTTACAACGGGGAATTCAAGCTTCCTCTTGTGTTGGCCCAGGAAGTCCAATCTTCCATTCAACTTGTCAGAGAGAGCTGGGGGTTGCTCTCGAGTCACTTCAGGGCAAAGAGTCCTCATCTAGGGTTGGGTCCAGGACGTAATGTTCCTCTCCAGGGGCGACAGGGATATCGGGGTCGCATTCCAGTCTCACCCGGTGAGTCACGCCTCATCTCGAGTGGAAGCAAAGGACTCCACTATCCTCTCGAGTCGCGACACGTAACTCTTGGAGCCCAATGAGTGGCCTAAAGGGAGTCAAGCGTCCTGTGTAGCTTGGACAGAAGGTTCACGCTTGATCTGCATACCATGCAGTTAAAGATGGCCCTCCTCTCGTGATGACGGGGGCGTCTCATGGGTTTTCTCGAGCTGCGGCGCCAGTGTGGGGTTTCTCACGAGATATGATGGGGAGTTCAGGGATCCTCTTGTGCAGCGCCAGAGAAGCCTGACTCCATGCGTGTGGCCAGGCAGATCGCGTCATTGCTCTCGAGACATGGGAGGGACTAGGGCCTCAAGAGGCATTTAAGAAGGACTCTCAAGGTCTTTCTTGGGTTGGGGCGGGAAACACTCATTTCCCTCGACCTCTACAGGGGACCTTAGGGAACTTCCCAGGTGCCTTTGAGAGGTGAGGGATACTTAAGAGTTAGAGGGGCCTCTCGGGACTCCACTAGGTTTGACGAAATGAAAGAGGGCCTCATCTCGATTGGAGGCAGGAACCTCAGGCTTCCTCTCCATTTCTGACTCCGACCGCAGGGTCCCTGCAGAGTTGGGACAGGAGAGTCAGGCCTCGTCTTGTCTGAGTAACGGAACTCTGCTTGCCTCTCGAGTCGTTCAGGGGGTCTCAGGGCCCTTGACAAGCTGTGTGTGGAACCTGCGGGTGTTTCCAGAAGATGCATGGGGGTGTCAGTGCCCCTTCGTTTTGTGCCTTCCCCCACAGGGTTGCCTTCAAAGTGGTGTCCGGGCATCGGGTTCATTTCAAGAGCGGACCGGGAAATTGGGGTCATTCTGCATGTGGCACCACCCACGTGGCTCATCTCGAATTTCCTCGTGAGACCAGCATCATCCTGAGGTGCGCCGGGAAGGCCGGGAACCCCTTCCACACAAAGTAGGGGAATCGATTCTCCTGTCGCGATCAGGAGGGGAGATGGGGCTCAGATGAAGTGGTGCCGGGACCCTCGGTGTTCCACTCGAGGGAACCCGGCGTTTCAGGGAACTTTAGGGGTCGCATCAAGGGAGCCAAGTACCGTTTCCCACTTCAGGACAGAACATGGGACTTCCCTGGAGACGCTGTAGCGGGCAAGGGCCTCATCCTGTGAAGACGTTGGAACCACGTCGTTTTTCTTGAGTTGCATCGGGATTCTCGAAAATGACAGGAATTTCAGGTCTCTCTTGGGTTGGCCCTGGGAAGCCCAAACTTCAATTCGAGTTGCGATGGAAAGCTGGGGGTTCTGCTCGAGTCACTACAGGGCCAAAGAGACCTCATCGAGGCGTGTGTCCAGGACCTAATATTCCTCTCAAGGGAAGACAGGGATCCCGGGTTTCCATTCCAGACTCCCCCGGGGAGTCAGGACTGGCCTGGAGGGGAAGCAAAGGACTCCGCTTTCCTCTCAAGTCGCGACACGGATCTCTTGGAGCCCACTGAGTGGACTCAAGGGTGTCGAGCCTCCTCTTCAGTTTGGAGAGAGGACTCGGGATTGCTCTCCAGGCCAGGCAGGAAAAGAAGGCCCTCATCTCGCGATGACGGGGGCGTCTCATGGGTTTCCTCAGGCTGCTGTGCCCATGGGGGTTTTCTCACGAGGCACGACGAGGACCTCAGGGAGCCTCTCGTGCGGCGCCAGGGAAGTCAGGTCTCCATGCGCATAGCGAGGGGGAGCTGGTCATCACTCTCGAGTCATGGGAAGCGGCTAGGTCCTCAAGAGGCGTTGAAGAAGGACTCTCGAGGTCTTTCTCGGGTTGCGGCGGGAAACCCTCGTTTCCCTCAACTTCTGCAGGGGACCTTAGGGAACTTCCCAGGGTGCCTCTGAGAGGTGAGGGATGCTGTGTAGTTGGCAGGGCTTCTAGGGACTCTGCTGGGTTCGGCGCAATGGAAGAGGGCCTCATCTCGAGGGGAGGCAGGAACCTCAGGCTTCCTCTCGGTTTCGGACTCCGACTGCACGGTCCCTGCAGTGTTGGGACAGGAGAGTCATGCCTCGTCTTGTCTGAGGAATGGAATTCTGGTTGCCTCTCGAGTTGTTCCGGGAGTCTCAGGCCCCTTGTCAAGCTGTGTGTAGACCCTGCGGGTTTTTCCGGATGATGCATGGGGGTGTCAGTGCCCCTTCGTGTTGTGCCTTCACCCACAGGGTTGCCTTCGAAGAGGTGTCCGGGCATCGGGTTCTTATCAAGAGCGGACCGGAAAATCAGGGTCGTTCGGCACGTGGCACCTCACACGTGGCTAGTCTCGAATTTCCTCCTGAGACCGGCCTCATCCTGAGGTGCGCCAGGAAGGCCGGGAACCCCTTCCAGACCACGCAGGGGAATCGACTCTCCTGTCGCGATCATGAAGGGAGAAGGGGCTCAGATGAAGTGGTGCCGGGACCCTCGGTGTTCTCCTCGAGGGAACCCAGCGTGTCGGGGAACTTTTGCGGTCGCATCAAGGGTGTCAAGTACCGTGTCACCCTTCAGGGCGGAACATGGGACTTCCCTGGAGACACCGGGAAGTTTGGTGTTCCCCTGGAGTGAGACCAGTATGTTGGGGAACTTTGGGGTCGCATCAAGGGTGCCAAGTAGCATTTCGAACTTTAAGATGGAACGTGGGACTTCTCTTGATACTCTAGCTGGCAAGGGCCTCATATTGCGATGAAGGGGGAACCACATGGTTTTTAAGACTTGAGGCTGAATTCTCGAATTACGATGGGAAATTTAGACTTCCTCTTGTGTTGACCGTGGGAAGACCAATCTTTCATTCAAATTGTGAGGGAGAGATGGAGGTTGCTCTCGAGTCACTGTAGGGCAAAATAGACCTCATCTAGGCTTGTGTCTAGGACATAATGTTCCACTCCAGGGGCGACAGGGATCTCGGGGTTGCATTCCAAACTCACCCGGGGAGTCAGGCCTCGTCTCCAGGGAAGCAAAGGACTCCGCTCTCCTCTCGAGTCGCACCGGGTATTTCTAGGACCCATCTGAGTGGCCTAAAGGGAGTCAATACTCCTGTGAAGTTTGGAGAGAGGACCAGGAATTGCTCTCCAGGTCAGGCAGGAAAAGAAGGCCCCCATCTCTCCTTGACGGGGGCATCTTGTGGTTTTTCTCGAACTGCGGCGCCAGTGTGGGTTTTCTCACGAGGTACGATGGGGTACTCAGGGAGCCTCTTGTGTGGTACTAGGGAAGTCAGTTTTCCTGCTCGTGGCGAGGGGAGCGCGTCCTTGCTCTGGAGTCATGGTAGGGGAATCGGGCATCAAGAGACGTTGAAAAAGGACTCTCCAAGTCTTTCTCGGGTTACTTCTGGAAACTCTGGGTTCCCTCGACTTGTGCCAGTGACCTCAGGTAGCTTCTCACGGAGCCTCTGAGAATTCAGGGATACTGTGGTGTTGGGAGGGGCCTCTCGGGACACCACTGAGTTTGGTTCAATGGAAGAGGGCCTCTTCTCTATTTGAGGCAGGAACCTCAGGGTTCCTCTCCATTTCTGACTCCAATTGCAGGGTCCCTGAAGAGTTGGGACAGGAGAGTAAGGCCTCGTCTTGTGTGAAGGAATGCAACTTCACTTGCCTCTAGAGTTGTTCACGAGGTGACAGTCCACATTTGGAGCTGTGAGTGGAATCTGCGGGTTTTTCCAGACGATGCATGGGGATGTCAGTGTCCCTTCGTGTTGTGCCTTCATCCACAGGGTTGCCTTCGAAGAGATGTCCGGGCGTCAGGTTCTTATCTAGAGTGGACCGGGAATTTGGGATCTTTCAGCATGTGGCACCAACCATGAGGCTACTTTTCGAATTTCCTCATGAGACCGGCCTCATCCGGAGGTTCGCGGGGAACGTCGGGAACCCCTTGCAGGCAAAACATGGGAATCGACCCTTCTGTCGCGATCAGGAGGGGTGAAGGGGCTCACAGGAAGTGGTGCCGTGAACTTTGGTGTTTCCCTCGAGTGAGACCGGTATGTCAGGGAACTTTGGGGGTCGCATCAAGGGTGCCAAGTACCGTTTTGTACTTCAGGATGGAACGTGGGACTTCCCTTGATACGCTGTAGCGATCAAGGGCCTCATCTTGCGATGACGGGGGAGCCACGTGGTTTTTCTCGAGTTGCGGCGGGATTCTCGAGTTACGACGGGGATTTCAGGCTTCCTCTTGTGTTGGGCCAGGGAAGTCCAATCATCCATTCGAGTTGCGAGGGAGAGCTGGGGGTTGCGCTCGAGTCACTGCAGGGCAAAGGAGACCTCATCTAGGCTTGTGTCCAGGACCTAATGTTCCTCTCCAAGGGCCACAGGGATCTCAGGTTTGCATTCCAGACTCACCCAGGGAGTCAGGCCTCATGTCGAAGGGAAGCAAAGGACTCCGCTCTCCTTTCGAGTCGCGACGGGCACCTCTTGGAGCCCACTTTGTGGCCTCAAGGGAGTCAAGCGTCCTGTGAAGTTTGGAGAGAGGACTTGGGACTGCTCTCCAGGCCGTGCAGGAAAAGATGTCCCTCATCTCGCGATGACGGAGGGATCTTGTGGGTTTTCTCGAGCTGCGGCACCAGTGTGGGGTTTCACACGAGGTACGACGGGGAGCTCAGGGAGCCTCTCGTGTGGCGCCAGGGAAGTCAGGTCTCCATGTGCGTGGCGAGGGGGAGCGCATTATTGCTCTCGAGCTATGGTAGGGGAATCTGACCTCAAGACACATTGAAGAAGGACTCTCGAGGTCTTTCTTCGGTTGTGGCAGGAAACCCTTATTTCCCTCGACTTTTGCCGATGGTCTCAAGGAGCTTCTCAGAATGCCTATGAGAAGTCAGGGATACTGTGGAGATGGGAGGGGCCTCTCGGGACTCCACTGGGTTTGTTTTCATGGAAGAGGGCCTCATCTCGGGTTGAGGCAGGAACCTCAGGTTTCCTCTCCATTTCTGACTCAGATCGAAGTGTGCCTGCAGAGTTGGGATTGGATACTCAGGCCTCGTCTTGTCTGAGGAAGGGAACTCCGCTTTCCTCTCTCATTGTTTAAGGGGTGACAGGCCAGTTGTGGAGCTGTATGTGGATCCTGCAGGGTTTTCCGGACGATGAACAGGGTTGCCAGTGCCCCTTCGTGTAGTGCCTTCATCCACAGGGTTGCCTTAGAAGAGGTGTCTGGGCATCGGGTTCTTATCAAGAGCAAGACCGAGAAATCGGGGTCTTTTGGCACGTGGCACCAACACGAGGCTACGTCTCGAATTTCTTCGTGAGACTGGCCTCATCCTGAGGTGCGCCATGAAGGTCGGGAACGCCTTCTAGACAAAGCAGGGGGATCGACCTTCCTGCCGTGATCAGGAGCGGAGAAGGGGCTCAAATGAAGTGGTGCCAGGAACTTCGGTGTTCCCTTGGAGTGAGACTGGTATATTGGGGAAATTTTGGGGTCGCATCAAGGGTGCCAAGTAGCATTTCGAAATTTATGACGAAACATGGGACTTCTCTTGAGACTCTGTAGCGGGCAAAGGCGTCATATTGCGATGAATGGAGAACCACGTGGTTTTTAAGAGTTGCGGTGGGATTCTCGAGTTACAACGGGAAATTCAGACTTCCTCTTGTGTTGGCCCAGTGAAGACCAATCTTCCATTCGAATTGCAAGGGAGAGATGGGTGTTGCTCTCGAGTCACTGTAGGGCAAAATAGACCTCATCTAGGCTTTTGTCCAGGACATAATGTTCCTCTCCAGGGGCAACAGGGATCTCGGGGTTGCATTCCAGACTCACCCGAGGTAAGGCCTCGCCTCGAGGGGAAACAAAGTACTCTGCTCTCCTCTCAAGTCGCGACAGGTATCTCTTGGAGCCCATTGAGTGGCCTAAAGGGAGTAAAGCCTCCTGTGAAGTTTGGAGAAAAGACCAGGGATTGCTCTCCAGGTCAGGCAGGAAAAGAAGTCCCCAATCTCGCGATGACGGTGGGTTTTCCCGAGCTGCGGCACCAGTGTGGGGTTTCTCACAAGGTATGACGGGGAGCTCAGGGAGCCTCTCATGTGGTGCCAGGGAAGTCAGGTGTCCATGCGCATGGCGAGGGGGAGCGTGTCATTGCTCTCGAGTCATGGTAGGGGAATCCGTCCTCAAGACGCGTTGAAGACGGACTCTTGAGGTCTTTCTCGGGTTGCGGCAGGATACCCTGTGTTCCCTCGACTTGTGCCGGTGACCTCAGGGAGTTGCTCAGGGTGCCTCTGAGAAGACACTGATACTGTGGAGTTGGGAGGGGCCTCTCGGGACTCCACTGGGTGTGGTATAATACAAGAGGGCCTCATCTCGTGTTGAGGAAGGAACCTCAGGGTTCCTCTCCATTTCAGACTCCGATCTCAGGATTCCTGCAGAGTTGGGACAGGAGAGTCAGGCCTCGTATTCTGTGGAGAAATGAAACTTAGCTTGCCTCTCGAGTTGTTCACGAGGTAACAGGTCACTTGTCGAGCTGTATGTGGAACCTGCAGAATTTTCCAAAAGACGCACGGGTGTTCAGGGTCCCTCCTTGTTGTGCCTTCATCCTACGGGATGCATTCCAAGACGTGTACGGGCATCGGGTTCTTAATAGCTGACCGGGAAATGGGGTCTTTCCGCATGTGGCACCACCCACGAGGCTACATCTCCAATTTCCTCGTGAGACAGGCCTCATCCTGATGTGCGCTGGGAAGATCGGTAACCCCTTCCACACAAAGCAGGAGAAAAGACACTCCTGTTGCAATCAGGAGGGGAGAAGGGGCTCAAATGATGTGGTGCGGGGAACATGGGTGTTACCCTCGAGTGAGGCCTCTATGTTGGGGAACTTTGGGGGTGCCATCATGGGTGCCAAGTACCGTTTTGCACTTCAGTAGGAACGTGGGACTTCTTTTGAGACGCTGTGGCGGGCAAGGGCCTCATGCTGCGAAGACGATGGAACCACGTGGTTTTTCTCGAGTTGCGGCGGGATTCTCGAGTTACGACGTGGATTTCAGGCTTCCTCTTGTGTTAGCCCTGGGAAGCCCAAACTTCCCTTCGAGTTGCGAGGGAAAGCTGGATGTTGTGCTCGAATCACTGCAAGGCCAAAGAGACCTCATCTAGGCGTGTGTCCAGGACCTAATAGTCCTCTCAAGGGAAGACAAGCATCTCGGGATTGCACTCCAGACTCCCCCGGGGAGTCAGGCCTCGCCTCGAGGGGAAGCAAAGGACTGCGCTCTCCTCTCGAGCCGCGACGCAGATCTCTTGGAGCCCACTGAGTCGCCTCAAGGGAATCCATCCTACTCTTCAGTTTGGAGAGAGGACTCGGGATTGCTCTTCAGGCCAGGCAGGAAAAGAAGTCCCTCAGCTCGCGAGGACGGGGGCGTCTCAGGGGTTTCCTCGAGCTGCGGCGCCCGTGGGGGTTTTCTCCCGAGGCACGACGAGGACCTCAGGGAGCCTCTCGTGCGGCGCCAGGGAAGCCAGGTCTGCATGCGCTAGGCGAGGGGGAGCGCATCATTGCTCTCTAGTCCAGAGAGGGGACAAGGGCCTCAAGACACTTTGAAGAAGGACTATCGAGGTCTTTCTCGAGTGGTTGCAGGAAACCCTCATTTCCCTCGACTTCTGCAGGGGACCTGAGGGAACTTCCCAGGGTGCCCCTGAGAGGTGAGGGATGCTGTGGAGTTAGCGGGGCCTCTCGGTACTCCGCTGTGGTTGGCGCAATGGAAGAGGGCCTCATCTCGAGGGGAGGCAGGAACCTCAGGCTTCCTCTCTGTTTCTGACTCCGACCCTCCGACCTCAGGGTCCCTGCAGAGTTGGGAGCGGAGAGTTAGGCCTCGTCTTGTCTGAGGAAGGGAACTCCGCTTGCCTCTCGAGTTGCTCAGGGGGTCTCAGGCCCCTCTTCGAGCTGTGTGTGGAACCCACGGGTGTTTCTGGACGATGCACGGGAGTGTCAGTGCCCCTTCGTGTTGTGCCTTCACCCACAGGGTTGCCTTCGAAGAGGTGTCCGTGCAACGGGTTCTTCTCAAGAGTGGACCGGGAAATCGAGGTCGATCGGCATGTGGCACCACCCCCGTGGCTCATCTCGAATTTCCTTGTGCGGACGGCCTCATCCTGAGATGCGCCGGGAAGGGCGGGAATCCCTTCCAGACCACGCAGGGGAATCGACACTCCTGTCGCCATCAGGAGGGGAGAAGGGGCTCAGATGAAGTGGTGTCGGGACCCTCAGTGTTTCCCTCGAGGGAACCCGGTGTGTCGGGGAACTTCTGGGGGTCGCATGAAAGGTGTCAGGTACTGTTTCGCACTTCAGGACGGAAACTGGGATTTCCCTTGAGACGCCATAGCGGGCAAGAGGCTCATCTTGCAAAGACGTTGGAACCACGTGGTTTCCTCGAGTTGCGGCGGGATTCTCGAGTTACGACGGGGATCTCAGGCTTCCTCTTGGGTTGGCCCTAGGAAGCCCAATCTTCTCCTCGAGTGAGAGGGAAAGCTGGGGGTTGCGCTCGAGTCACTGCAGGGCCGAAGAGACCTCACTTAGGCGTGTGTCTGGAACCTAATATTCCTCTACAGGGAAGGCAGGGATCTCGGGGTTGCATTCCAGGCTCCCCCGGGGAGTCAGGCCTCATCTCGAGGGGAAGCCAAGGACTCCGCCCTCCTCTCGAGTCGCGACGCGGGTCTCTGGGAGCCCCCTGAGCGGCCTCAAGGGAGTCCAGCCTCCTCTTCAGTTTGGAGACAGGACCCGGGATTGCTCTGCAGGCCATGCAGGAAAAGAAGGCCCACAGCTAGCGAGGACGGGGGCGTCTCAGGGGTTTCCTCGAGCTGCGGCGCCCGTGGGGGTTTTCTCCCGAGGCACGACGAGGATCTCAGGGAGCCTCTCGTGCGGCACCAGGGAAGTCAGGTCTCCATGCGCGTGGCGAGGGGGAGCGCGTCCTGGCTCTCGAGTCACGGGAGGGGACTAGGGCCTCGAGACGCGTTGAAGAAGGCCTCTCGAGGTCTTTGTCGGGGGGCGGCGGGAAACCCTCGTTTCCCTCGCCTTCTGCCGGGGACCTTAGGGAACTTCCCAGGGTGCCTCCGAGAGGCGAGGGATCCTGTGGAGGTGGCGGGGCCCCTCGGGACTCCGCTGGGTCTGGCGCAACGGAAGAGGGCCTCACCTCGAGGGGAGGCAGGAACCTCAGTCTTCCTCTCCGTTTCGGACTCCGACCGCAGGGTCCATGCAGAGTTGGGACAGGAGAGTCAGGCCTCGTCTTGTCTGAGGAAGGGAAATCCGCTGGCCTCTCGAGTTGCTCAGGGGGCCTCAGGCCCCTTGTCGAGCTGTGTGTGGAACCCGCGGGTCTTTGCGGACGATGCCCGGGGGTGGCAGTGCCCCTTCGTGTTGTGCCTTCACGCACAGGGTTGACTTCGAAGAGGGGTCCGGGCCTCGGGTCCTTCTCAAGAGCGAACCGGGGAATCGGGGGCGTTCGGCATGTGGCCCCACCCACGTGGCTCGTCTCGAATTTCCTCGTGAGACCGGCCTCATCCTGAGGTGCGCCGGGAAGGCCGGGAACCCCTTCCAGACCACGCAGGGGAATCGCCTCTCCTGTCGCGATCAGGAGGGGAGAAGGGGCTCAGGGGAAGCGGTGCCGGGACCCTCGGTGTTCCCCTCGGGGGACCCCGACGTGTCGGGGGAATTTTGGGGGTCGCAGGAAGGCTGTCAGGGACCGTTGCGCCCTTCAGGGCGGAACAGGGGACTTCCCTTGAGACGCGGTCACGGGCAAGGGCCTCATCTTGCCAAGAGGTGGGAACCACGTGGTTTTTCTCGAGTTGCGGCGGCCTTCTCGAGTTACGACGGGGATCTCAGCCTTCCCCTTGGGTTGGCCCTGGGAAGCCCAATCTTCCCCTCGGGTTGCGAGGGAAAGCTGGGGGTTGCGCTCGAGTCACTGCAGGGCCGAAGAGACCTCAACTAGGCGTGTGTCCGGGACCTAATATTCCTCTCCAGGGAAGGCAGGGATCTCGGGGTTGCATTCCAGGCTACCCCGGGGAGTCAGGCCTCGTCTCGAGGGGAAGCCAAGGACTCTGCTCTCCTCTCGAGTCGCGACGCGGGTCTCTTGGAGCCCCCTGAGCGGCCTCAAGGGAGTCCCGCCTCCTCTTCCGTTTGGAGAGAGTACCCGGCATTGCTCTCCAGGCCATGCAGGAAAAGAAGGCCCTCAGCTCGCGAGAACGGGGGCGTCTCAGGGGTTTCCTCGAGCTGCGGCGCCCATGGGGGTTTTCTCCCGAGGCACGACGAGGATCTCAGGGAGCCTCTCGTGCGGCGCCAGGGAAGTCAGGTCTCCATGCGCGTGGCGAGGGGGAGCGCGTCCTGGCTCTCGAGTCACGGGAGGGGACTAGGGCCTCGAGACGCGTTGAAGAAGGACTCTCGAGGTCTTTGTCGGGGGGCGGCGGGAAACTCTCGTTTCCCTCGCCTTCTGCCGGGGACCTTAGGGAACTTCCCAGGGTGCCTCTGAGAGGCGAGGGATCCTGTGGAGGTGGCGGGGCCCCTCGGGACTCCGCTGGGTCTGGCGCAACGGAAGAGGGCCTCACCTCGAGGGGAGGCAGGAACCTTAGGCTTCCTCGCCGTTTCGGACTCCGCCCACAGGGTTCCTGCAGAGTTGGGACAGGAGAGTCAGGCCTCGTCTTGTCTGAGGAAGGGAAGCCCGCTGCCCTCTCGAGTTGCTCAGGGGGTCTCAGGCCCCTCGTCGAGCTGTGTGTGGAACCCGCGGGTCTTTGCGGACGATGCACGGGTTGGCAGTGCCCCTTCGTGTTGTGCCTTCACCCACAGGGTTGCCTTCGAAGAGGGGTCCGGGCCTCGGGTCCTTCTCAAGAGCGGACCGGGGAATCGGGGGCGTTCGGCATGTGGCCCCACCCACGTGGCTCGTCTCGAATTTCCTGGTGAGACCGGCCTCATCCTGAGGTGCGCCGGGAAGGCCGGGAACCCCTTCCAGACCACGCAGGGGAATCGCCTCTCCTGTCGCCATCAGGAGGGGAGAAGGGGCTCAGAGGAAGCGGTGCCGGGACTCTCGGTGTTCCCCTCGGGGGACCCCGGCGTGTCGGGGGACTTTTGGGGGTCGCAGGAAGGCTGTCAGGGACCGTTTCGCCCTTCAGGGCGGAACAGGGGACTTCCCTTGAGACGCCATCGCGGGCAAGGGCCTCATCTTGCCAAGAGGTGGGAACCAAGTGGTTTTTCTCGAGTTGCGGCGGCATTCTCGAGTTACGACGGGGATCTCAGCCTTCCCCTTGGGTTGGCCCTGGGAAGCCCAATCTTCCCCTCGGGTTGCGAGGGAAAGCTGGGGGTTGCGCTCGAGTCACTGCAGGGCCGAAGAGACCTCACCTAGGCGTGTGTCCGGGACCTAATATTCCTCTCCAGGGAAGGCAGGGATCTCGGGGTTGCATTCCAGGCTCCCCCGGGGAGTCAGGCCTCGTCTCGAGGGGAAGCCAAGGACTCCGCTCTCCTCTCGAGTCGAGACGCGGGTCTCTTGGAGCCCCCTGAGCGGCCTCAAGGGAGTCCAGCCTCCTCTTCCATTTGGAGAGAGGACCCGGGATTGCTCTCCAGGCCATGCACGAAAAGAAGGCCCTCAGCTCGCGAGGACGGGGGCGTCTCCGGGGTTTCCTCGAGCTGCGGCGCCCGTGGGGGTTTTCTCCCGAGGCACGACGAGGATCTCAGGGAGCCTCTCGTGCGGCGCCAGGGAAGTCAGGTCTCCATGCGCGTGGCGAGGGGGAGCGCGTCCTGGCTCTCGAGTCACGGGAGGGGACTAGGGCCTCGAGACGCATTGAAGAAGGACACTCGAGGTCTTTGTCGGGGGGCCGCGGGAAACCCTCGTTTCCCTCGCCGTCTCCCGGGGACCTTAGGGAACTTCCCAGGGTGCCTCTGAGAGGCGAGGGATCCTGTGGAGGTGGCGGGGCCCCTCGGGACTCCGCTGGGTCTGGCGCAACGGAAGAGGGCCTCACCTCGAGGGGAGGCAGGAACCTCAGGCTTCCTCTCCGTTTCGGACTCCGACCGCAGGGTCCCTGCAGAGTTGGGACAGGAGAGTCAGGCCTCGTCTTGTCTGAGGAAGGGAAGCCCGCTGCCCTCTCGAGTTGCTCAGTGGGTCTCAGGCCCCTCATCGAGCTGTGTGTGGAACCCGAGGGTCTTTGCGGATGAAGGACGGGGGTGGCAGTGCCCCTTTGTGTTGTGCCTTCACCCACAGATTTGCCTTCGAAGAGGGGTCCGGGCCTCCGGTCCTTCTCAAGGGCGGACCGGGGAATCGGGGCGTTCGGCATGTGGCACTACCCACGTGGCTCGTCTCGAATTTTCTCGTGAGACCGGCCTCATCCTGAGGTGCGCCGGGAAGGCCGGGAACCCCTTCCAGACCACGCAGGGGAATCGCCTCTCCTGTCGCGATCAGGAGGGGAGAAGGGGCTCAGAAGAAGCGGTGCCGGGACCCTCGGTGTTCCCCTCGAGGGAACCTGGCGTGTTGGGGGAATTTTGGGGGTCGCAGGAAGGTTGTCAGGGACCGTTTCTCCCTTCAGGGCGGAACAGGGGACTTCCCTTGAGACGCCGTCGCGGGCAATGGCCTCATCTTGCCAAGAGGTGGGAACCACGTGGTTTTTCTCGAGTTGCGGTGGGATTCTCGAGTTACGATGGGGATCTCAGCCTTCCCCTTGGGTTGGCCCTGGGAAGCCCAATCTTCCCCTCGGGTTGCGAGGGAAAGCTGGGGGTTGCGCTCGAGTCACTGCAGGGCCGAAGAGACCTCACCTAGGCGTGTGTCCGGGACATACTCTTCCTCTCCAGGGAAAGCAGGGATCTCGGGGTTGCATTCCAGTCTCCCCCGGGGAGTCAGACCTCATCTCGAGGGGAAGCCAAGGACTCCGCTCTCCTCTCGAGTGGCGCCGCGGATCTGTTGTAGCCCCCTTAGCGGCCTCAACGGAGTCCAGCCTGCTCTTCAATTTGGAGAGAGGACTCGTGATTGGTCTCCAGGCCATGCAGGAATATAAGGCCCTCATCTCGCGATGACCGGGGTGTCTCATGTGTTTCCTCGAGCTGCCGCGGCAGTGTGGGTTTCCTCACGAGGTACGATGAGGATCTCAGGGAGCCTCTCGTGCATTGCCAGGTTAGTCAGGTCTCCATGCGCGTGAAGAGGGGGTGCGTGTCATGGCTCTCGAGTCATGGTAGGGGAATCGCGACTCAACACATTTTGAAGCACTCTCGAGGTCTTTCTCGAGTCATGGCAGAAAACCCAGGGTTCCCTCAACTTATGCCCGTGACCTCAGGGAGCTTTTCAGGGTGCCTCTGAGAAGTCAGGGATACTGTGCAGTTGGGAGGGGCCGCTCCGAACTCCACTGGGTTTGGTGCAGTAGAAGAGGGCCTTATCTCGAGTTGAGGCAGGAACCTCAGGGTTCCTCTCCATTTCTGAATCGGATCTCAGTGTCCATGCAGAGTTGGGACAGGAGAGTCAGGCCTCGTCTTGTGTGGAGGAATTGAACTCCTCTTGCCTCTCGAGTTGTTCATGGGGTGACAAGCCACTTGTCGATCTGTATGTGGAACTTGCGGGCTTTTCCAACGATGCAGGAGGGTGTCAGACCCCTTCGTTTTGTGCCTTCATCCACAGGATTGCCTTCGAAGAGGTGTCCTAGCATTGGGTTCTTATCAAGAGCAGACACGGAAATCGGGGTCTTTCGGCGTGTGGCACCAACCACAAGGCTACGTCTCGAATTTCCTCGTGAGACCGGCCTCATCCTGAGGTGCGCCGGGAAGGTCCGGAACCCCTTCCAGACAAAGAAGGGTAATCGACCCTCCCTTCGCGATCAGGAGGGGATAAGGGGCTCAGAACAAGCGGTGCACCGAACCTTGGTGTTCCCCTCGAGTGAGACCAGGGTGTCAGGGAACTTTTGTGATAACATCAAGGTTGCCAATTATCATTTTAAACTTCAAGATGGAACGTGGGGCTTCTCCTGAGACGCTGTAGCTGGCAAGGGCCTCATCTAGCGATGACGGGGGAACCACATGGTTTTTCTCGAGTTGCGGCGGGATTTTCGAATTACGACGGGGAATTCAGGCTTCCCCTTGTGTTGTCCCAGGGAAGTCCATTCTTCCATTCGAGGTGTGAGGGAGAGCAGGGGATTGCTCTCGAGTCACTTCAGGGCAAATGAGACCTCATCTATGCTTGTGTCTAGGACCTAATGTTCCTCTCCAGGGGCGGCAGGGATCTCGGGGTTGCATTCCAGACTCACCTGAGGAGTCAGGCCTGGTATATAGGGGAAGCAAAGAATTCCGCTCTCCTCTCGAGTCCCAACGGGTATCTCTTGAGCCCACAGAGTGGCCTAAAGGGAGTCAGGCCTCCTGTGGAGTGTGAAGAGAGGCCTCGAGATGCTCTCCAGGCCATGCAGGAAAAGAAGGCCTTCATCTCGCGACGACGGAGGCGTCTCGTGGGTTTTCTCGAGCTGGGGAGCCAGTGTGGGATTTCTCACGAGGTATGACGGGGAGATCAGGGAGCCTCTCGTGTGGCGCCAGGGAAGTCAAGTCTCCATGCGAGTGGCGAGGGGGAACGCGTCATTGCTCTTGAGTCATGGTAGGGGAATCGGGATTCAAGACGCATTGAAGGAGGATTTTCGAGGTCTTTCTCAGGTTGCGTCAGGAAACCCTGTGTTCCCTCAACTTGTGCCGGTGACCTCAGGGAGCTTCTAAGGGTGCCTCTGAGAAGTCGGGATACTGTGGATTTGGGAGGGGCCTCTCGGGCCTCCACTGTTTTTGGTGTAATGGAAGAGGGCCTCATCTCGAGTGGAGTCAGGAACCTCAGGGTTCCTCTCCATTTCGGACTCCGATCGCAGGGTCCCTTCAGAGTTGGGACCGGAGAGTCAGGCCTCGTCTTGAGTGGAGGAATGGAACTCTGCTTGCCTCTCGTGTTGTTCATGGGATGACAGGCCTCTTGTTGAGCTGTGTGTGGAACCTGCGGCTTTTACCAAATGATGCACGGGAGTGTCAGTGACCCTTCGTTTTGTGCCTTCGTCCACAGGGTTGCCTTCGAAGAGGTGTCCGGGCATCGGGTTCTTCTCAAGAGTGGGCCGGGAAATCGGGGTATTTCGGCATGTGACACCACCCACGACGCTATGTCTCGAATTTCCTCGTGAGACCGGCCTCATCCTGAGGTGCGCCGGGAATGTGGGGAACCCCTTCCAAACAAAGCAGGGGAATAGACCCTCCTGTCGCAAACAGGAGGGGAGAAGGTGCTCAGATGAAGTGGTGCGGGAACCTCGGTGTTCCTGTCGAGTGAGACCGGCGTGTCCGGGAACATTTGGTGTCGCATCAAGGGTGCAAAGTACCGTTTCACACTTCAAGACGGAACGTGGTTCTTTTCTTGAGACGCCATAGCAGGCAAGGGCCTCATCTTGGGATGACGTTGGAAACACGTGGTTTTTCTCGAGTTGCGGCGGGATTCTCGAGTTACGAAGGGGATTTCTGGCTTCCTCTTGTGTTGGCCCAGGGAAGCCCAATCTTCCATTCGAGTTGCGAGGGAGAGCTGGGGGTTGCGCTCGAGTCACTGCAGGGCAAAAGAGACCTCATCCAGGCTTGTGTCTAGGACCTAATGTTCCTCTCAAGGGATGACTGGGATCTTGGGGTTGCATTCCAGACTCACCCGGGAGTCAGGCGTCATCTCGAGGGGAAACAAAGGACTTCTTTCTCTTCTCGAGTCGCGACGGGTATTTCTTGGAGCCCACTGAGTGGACTAAAGGGAGTCAAGCCTCCTCTGGAGTTTGGAGAGAGGACTCGGGATTGCACTCCAGGACATGCAGGAAAAGAAGGCCCTCATCTCACGATGACGGGGGGTCTCGGTGGTTTTACCGAGCTGCAGTGCCTGTGTTGGTTTCTCAGGAGGTACGACGGGGAGCTCAGGGAGCCTCTTATGTGGCGCCAGGGAAGTTAGGTCTCGATGCGTGTGGAGAGGGGGAGTGCGTCATTGCTCTCGAGTCATGGTAGGGGAATCAGGCCTCTAGACGCGTTGAAGAAGGACTCTCAAGATCTCTCTCGGGTCTTGGCAAGAATACCTGGGTTCCCTCGACTTGTGCCGGTGACCTCAGGGAGATTCTCCGGGTGCCTCTGAGAAGTCAGGGATACTGTGGAGTTGGGAAAGACCTCTCGGGACTCCACTGGGTTTGGTGAAATGGAAGGGGGCCTCATCTCGAGGGGTGGCAGGAGCCTCAGGGTTCCTCTCCATTTCTGATTCCGATCGCAGCCCCCTGCATAGTTGGGAGAGGTGAGTCAGGCCTCGTATTGTGTGCAGGAATGAATCTCCGCTTGCCTCTCGAGTTGTTCACTGGGTGACAGGCACTTGTTGAGCTGTAAGAGTAACCTGTGGTCTTTCCGGATGATGCACGGTGTTGTCAGTGCCCCTTCGTGTTGTGCCTTCATCCACACTATCTTCGAATAGGTGTCTGGGCATCGCGTTCTTATCAAGAGCGGATCGGGAAATCGCGGTCTTTCGGCATGTGGCACCACCATCGAGGCTACGTCTCGAATTTCCTCGTGAGACAGCCTCATCTGAGGTGCGTGGAGAAGGTCGGGAACCCCTTGCAGACAAAGCAGGGGAATCGACCCTCCTTTCGCGATCAGGAGGGGAGAAGGGGCTCAGATGAAGTGGTGCCAGGAACCTCGGTGTTCCCCTCGAATGCGACCCTTATGTCGGGGTACTTTTGGGGTAGCATTAAGGGTGCCAAATATCATTTCGCACTTCAAGACAGAACGTGGGACTACTCTTGAGACGCTGGAGCAGGCAAGGGCCTCATCTTGCAATGACGGGGGAATCACGTGGTTTTTCTCGAGTTGAGGCGGAATTCTCGAATTACTACTGGGAATTCAGGTTTCCTCTTGTGTTGGCCCAGGGAGGTCCATCTTCCATTCGGGTTGCGAGGGAAAGCTGGGGAGTGCTCTCGAGTTACTGCAGGGCAAAAGCGACCTCATCTAGCCTTGTGTTCAGGACCCAATGATCCTCTCCAAGGGCGACAGGGATCTCGGGTTTGCATTACAGACTCACCCGGGGAATTTGGCCTCTTCTCGAGGGGAAGCAAAGGACTCGGCTCTCCTCTCGAGTTGCGACGCATATCTCTTGGAGCCCACTGAGTGGTCTAAAGGGAGTCAACCCTCCTCTTCAGTTTGGAGAGAGGACTCGGGATTGCTCTCCAGGCCATGCAGGAAGAGAAGGCCCACATCTCGAGATGACGGGGGCGTCTCGTGGGTTTTCTCGAGCTGTGGCGCCAGTGTGGGGTTTCTCACAAGGTACGACGGGGAGTTCAGGTAGCCTCTCGTGTGGCAACAGGGAAGTCAAGTCTCCATGGGCGGGGCAAGGGGGAGCGCGTCATTGCTCTCCAGTCAGGGTAGGGGAATCGGGCCTCATGACGGATTGAAAAAGGACTCTCGATGTCTTTCTAGGGTTGCAGCAGGAAACCCTGGGTTCCCTTGACTTGTGCCGGTGACCTCAGGGAGCTTCTCAGGGTGCCTCTGAGAAATCAGGGATACTGTGGATTTGGGAGAGGCCTCTCGGGACTCCTCTGGGTTTGGTGCAATGGAAGAGGGCCTCATCTCGAGTTGAGGCAGGAACCTCAGGGTTCTGCTCCTGACTTCCTGGAGCCGGATCTGACTCAGATCGCAGGGTCCCTGCTGAGTTTGCTCAGGAGTGTCAGGTCTCGTGTTCTGCGGAGGAATGGAACTCCACTTACATCTCAAGTTGTTCAATGATGACACCACTTTTCGTGATGTGTGTGGAACCTGCGGGTTTTTCGGAGATGCACGGGGGCGTCAGTGCTCCTTCCTGTTGTGCCTTCATCCACAGGGTTGCCTTCGAAGAGGTGTTCGGGCATCGGGTTCTCCTCAAGTGCGGACCAGAAATCAGGGTCTTTCAGCATGTTGCACCACCCACGAGGCTACGTCTCGAATTTCCTCGTGAGATCGGCCTCATCCTGAGGCGCGCAGGAAAATCCGGGAACCCTTTCCAGACAAAGCAGGGGAATCGACCCTCCTTTCGGGTTCAGGAGGAGAGAAAGGGCTCAGATGAAGTAGTGCCGGGAACCTCGGTGCTCCCCTTGAGTGAAACTGGCAAGTCGGGTAACTTTTCGGGTTGCATCAAGGGTGCCAAGTACCGTTTCGCACTTCAAGACGGAACCTGGGACTTCTCTTGATACGCTGTAGTGGGCAAGGGCCTCATCTAGCGCTGACGGGGGACCCACGTGTTTTTTCTCGAGTTGCGGCAGGATTCTTGAGTTACGACGGGGAATACAGGTTTCCTCTTGTGTTGGCCCAGGGAAGTCCAATCTTCCATTCGAGTTGCAAGTGAGAGCTGGAGATTGCTCTTGAGTCACTGCAGGGCAAAATAGAGCTCATCTAGGTTTGTGTCCAGGACCGAGTTTTTCTCTCCAGGGGCGACAGGGATCTTGGGGTTGCATTCCAGACTCACCCGGGGAGTCAGGCCTCGTCTCGAAGGGAATGAATGGACTCCGCTCTCCTCTCGAGTCACAACGGGTATCCCTTGGAGCCCAAGAATGGCCTAAATGGAGTTAAGCCTCCTGTGGAGTTTGGAGAGAGGACTCGGGATTGCTCTCTAGGCCATGCAGGAAAAGAAGGCCCTCATCTCACGATGACGGGGGCGTCTCGTGGGTTTTCTCAAGGTGCAGTGCCTGGTTGGGGTTTCTCACAAGATAGGACGGGGAGCTCAGGGAGACTCCTGTGGTGCCACGGAAGTCAGGTCTCCATGGACGTGAAGACAGGGAGCGCCTCATTGCTCTCGAGTCATGGTAGGGGAATTGAGCCTCAAGACGCTTCGAAGAAGAACTCTCGAGGTCTTTCTCGGGGTGTGGCAGGAAACCCTGGGTTCCCTCGACTTGTGCCCATGACCTCAGGGAGCTTAGCGGGGTTCCTCTGAGAAGTCAGGGATACTGTGGAGTTGAGAGGGGCTTCTCGGAACTTCACAGGGACTGGTGCAATTGAAGAGGACCTAATCTCGGATTGAGGCAGTAACGTCAGGGTTCCTCTCCATTTCTGACTCGGATAGCAGGGTCCCTGCAGAGTTGTGACAGGAGAGTCAGACCTCGTCTTGTGTGGAGTAATGGAACTCCGCTTGCCTCTCGAGTTGTTCACGGGATGACAGGCCACCTGTCGAGTTGTATGTGGAACCTGTGGTTTTGGGGGACGATGCACAGGGGTGTCAGTGCCCATTCGTGTTGTGCCTTCATCCACAGGGTTACCTTCGAAGAGGTGACCGGGCATCGGGATCTTATCAATAGCGGACCAGGAAATCGGGGTCTTTCGGCATGTGGCACAACACACGAGGCTACGTCTCGAATTCCCTCGTGAGACTGGCATCATCCTGAGGTTCGCCGGGAAGTCTGGGAACCCCTTCCAGACAAAGCAGGGGAATCGACCCTCCTGTCGCCATCAGGAGGGGAGAAGAGGCTCAGCTGAAGCTGTGCTGGGAACCTCCATGTTCTCCTCGAGTGAGACCGGGGTGTCAGGGAAATTTGGGGGTCGCATCAAGGGTGTCAAGTACCGTTTCACACTTCAAGACGGAACATGGGACTTCGCTGGAGACGCTATAGCTGACAGGGGCCTCATATTTCGATGACGGAGGAGCCACGTTGTTTTTCTCCAGTTGCCGCGGGATTCTCGAATTACAACGGGAAATACAGTCTTCCTCTTGTGTTGGCCCAGGGAAGTCCAATCATCCATTCGAGTTGCGAGGGAGAGCTGGGGATTGCACTTGAGTCAATGCAGGACAAAAAAGACCTCATTTAGGCTTGTGTCCAGGACCGAGTTTTCCTCTACAGGGGCGACACGGATCTCGGGATCCCATTCCAGACTCACCCAAGTAGTCAGGCCTCGGCTCGAGGGGAAGCAACGGACTCCGCTCTCCTCTAGAGTAGCGACGTGTATCTCTTGGAGGCTACTGAGTGGCCTAAAGGGAGTCAGGCCTCCAGTGGAGTTTGGAGAGTGGACTCGGGATTGCTCTCTAGGTCATGTAGGAAAAGAAGGCCCTCATCTTACGATGACGGGGGCGTCTCATGTGTTTTCTCGAGCGGAGGTGCCAGTGTGGGGTTTTCATGAGGTAGGACGGGGAGCGCAGGGAGCCTCTCGTGTGGCGCCAGGGAAGTTAGGTTTCAATGGGCGTGGCGAGGGAAATGCGTCATTGCTCTCCAGTCATGGTAGGGTATCGGGCCTCAAGACGCAGTAAAGAAGGACTCTCGAGGTCTTTCTCAGAATGCAGCAGGAAACCCTGGGTTCACTCGACTTGTGCCAGTGACCGCAGAGAGCTTCTGAGGGTGCCTCTGAGAAGTCAGGGATACTGTGGAGTTGGGAGGGGCCTCTCGGGACTCCACTGGGTATGGCGCAATGGAAGAGGGCCTCATTTCGAGTTGATGCAGGAACGTCAGGTTTCATCTACATTTCTGACTCCGATCGCACGGTCCCTGCAGAGTTGGGAAAGGAGAGTCAGGCCTTCTCTTGTGTGGAGGAACGGAACTCCGCATGCCTCTCTAGTTCTTCCAGGGATGACAGGACACTTGTCGATCTGTGTTTGGAATCTGCGTGTTTTTCCGTACTATGCATGGGGATGTCAGTACCCCTTCGTGTTGTGCATTCATCCACAGGTTTGCTTTCGAAGAGGTGCCCGGGCATCGGGTTCTTATTAAGAGCGGACCGGGAAATCGGGGTCTTTCCGCATGTGGCACCACCCACCAGGCTACATCTCGAATTTCCTAGTGAGACCGGCCTCATCTTTAGGTGCGCCGGGAAGGTCGGAAGCCCTTGCAGACAAAGCAGGGGAATCGACCCTCCTGTCTCGATCAGGAGGGGAGAAGGGGCACAGATGAGGTGATGCCGGGAACCTCGGTGTTCCCCTCCAGTGAGACCAGTGTGTTGGGGAACTTTTGGGGTCGCATCAAAGGTGCCAAGTACCGTATCGCACTTCAAGATGGAACGTAAGACTTCTTTTGAGACGCTGTAGCGGCAATGGCCGCATCTTGTGATGAAGAGGGAACGACGTGGTTTTTCTCGAGTTGTGGCGGGATTCTTGAGTTACAACGGGAAATTCAGGCTTCCTCTTCTGTTGGCCCAGGGAAGTCCAGTCTTCCATTCGAGTTGCGAGGGAGAGTTGGGGATTGCTCTCGACTCACTGCAGGAAAAAAGAGACCTCATCTAGGCTTGTGTCCAGGACCTAATGTTTCTCTCCAGGGGCGACAGGGATCTCCGGTTCGCATATCAGACTCAACCGAGGAGTCAGGCCTCGCCTCGAGGGGAAGGAAAAGACTCCGCTCTCCTCTCGAGTCGCGACGGGTATGTCTTGGAGTCCACTGAGTGACCAAAAGGGAGTCAAGCCTACTGTGGAGTTTGGAGAGAGGACTCGGGATTGCTCTCCAGGCCGTGCTAGAAAAGAAGGCCGTCATGTCGCGAAAACGGGGGCGTCTCGTGGGTTTTCTCTATCTGCGGCGCCAGTGTGGGGTTTCTCAAGAGGTATGACGGGGAGCTCAAGGAGCCTCTCGTGTGGCGCCAGGGAAGTCAGGGCTTCATGAGTGTAGCAGAGGGAGTGCGTCATTGCCCTCAAGTCATGGTAGGGGAATCAGGCCTCAAAGCGCGTTGAAGAAGGACTCTTGAGTTCTTTCTATGGTGGCGGCAGTAAACCCTGGGTTCACTCGAATTGCGCTGGTGACCTCAGGGAGCTTCTCAGGGTGCCTCTGAGAAGTCAGGGATACTGTGGAGCTGGGACGCGTCTCTCGGGACTCCACTGGGTTTTGTGCAATGGAAGAGGTCCTAATCTCGAGTGGAGGCAGGAACCTCAGCGTTCCTCTCGTGACTTCACTGGCGCTGGTCTGATTCAGATCGCAAAATCCCTGCAGAGTTGGGACAGGAGAGTCAGGCCTCGTCTTGTGTAGAGGAATGAAACCCCACTTGCCTCTCGAGTTCTTCAGTGGTGACAAGCCACTTGTTGAGCTGTATGTGGAACCTGCGGGTTTTTCCAGACGATGCACGAGGGTGTCAGTGCCCCTTTGTGTTGTGCCTTCATCCACAGGGTTGCCTTCGAAGAGGTGTCCAGGCATCGGGTTCTTATCAAGAGCGTACCGAGAAATCATAGTCTTTTGGCATGTGGCACCACCCGCGAGCTACGTCTCGAATTTCCTCGTGAGACCGGCCTCATCCTGAAGTGCCCCGTGAAGGTCGGGAACCCCTTACAAACAAAGCAGGGAAAGTGACCCTCCTATCACGAACAGGAAGGGAGAAGGGGCTCAGATAAACTGGTGCCGGGAACCTCGGTGTTCACCTCGAGTGAGACCGATATTTCGGGGAACTTTTGGGGTCACATCAAGGGTGTCAAGTATCGTTTCGCACTTCAAGACGGAACGTGGGACTTTTCTTGAGAAGCTGTAGCGGGCAAGGGCCTCATCTTGCGATGACGAGGGAACCAAGTGCTTTTTCTCGAGTTGTGGCGGGATTCTCGAGTTACGAAGGGGAATTCAGGCTTCCTCTTGTGTTGGCCCAGGGAAGTCCAATCTTCCATTCGAGTTGTTAGGGAGAGCGGGGGATTGCTCTCGAGTTACAGAAGGGCAAAAGAGACCTCATCTAGGCTTGTTTCCAGGACCTAATGTTCCTCTCCAGGGGAGACAGGGATCTCGGGGTTGCATTCCAGACCCACCTGGTGAGTCAGGCCTTGTCTCGAGGGGAAGCAAAGGACTCCATTCTCCTCTCGAGTCGCGACGGGTATCTCTTGGAGCCCACTAAGTGGCCTAAAGGGAGTCAAGCCTCCTGTGGAGTTTGGAAAGAGGATTCGGGATTCCTCTCCAGGCCATGCAGGAAAAGAAGGCCCTCATCTCGCGATGACAGGGGCATATGGTGGGTTTTCTCGAGCTGCGGCGTCATTGTGGGGTTTCTCACGAGGTACGACGGGGAGCTCAGGGAGCCTCTCTTATGGCGCCAGGGAAGTCAGGTCTCCATGTGCGTGGCGAGGGGGTGCGTGTCATTTCTATAGAGCCATGGAAGCAGATTCGGGCTTCAAGACACGTTGAAGTAGGACTCTCGAGGTCTTTTTCGCATTGTGGCAGGAAACCCTGGGTTCCCTCGACATGTGCCGGTGACCTCATGGAGCTTCTCCAGGTGCCTCTGAGAAGTCAGGAGTACTGTGGAGTTGGGAGGGGCCTCTCGGGACTCCACTGGGTTTGGTGCAATGGATGAGAGCCTCATCTCGAGTGGAGGCAGGAACCTCATGTTTCTTCTCCTGGGTTTCCTGGCGCCGGTACTGACTCGGATCGCAGTTTCCCTGCAGAGTTGGTACAGAAAATCAGGTCTCGTCTTGTGTGGAGGAATGGAACTCCACTTGCCTCTCGAGTTGTTCACGGGGTGACAGACCACTTGTTGAACTGTGTTTGTAACCTGCGGGTTTTTCTGGACGATAAACGGGGGTGTCAGTGCCCCTTCGTGTTGTGCTTTCATCCACAGGCTTTCCTTCGTAAAGGTGTCAGGGCATTGCGTTCTTATCAAGAGTAGACCGGGAAATCGGGGTCTTTCGGCTTGTGGCACCACCCACGAGGCTACGTCTCGAATTTCCTCGTGAGACCTGCCTCATCCTTAGGCGTGCTGGAAAGGTCGGGAACCCCTTCCAGACATAGCAGGGGAATCGACACTCCTGTCGCGATCACGAGGGGAGAAGGAGCTCAAATGAAGTGGTTCCGGGAACCTCGGTGTTCCTTTCGAGTGAGACCGGTATGTCGGGGAATTTTGAGATTGCATCAAGGGTGCCAAGTACTGTTTCGCACTTCAAGACAGAACGTGGGACTTCTCTTGAGTCGCTGTAGAGGGCAAGGGCCTCATCTAGCACTGATGAGGGAACCACGTGGATTTTCTCGAGTTTCGGCAGGATTCTCGAGTTACGATGTCGAATTCAGGCTTCCAATTGTATTGGCCCAGGGAAGTCCAATCTTCCATTCGATTTGCGAGGGAGAGCTGGCGATTGCTCTCTAGTAACTGCAGTGCAAAATAGACCTCATCTAGACTTGTGTCCAGGACCGAGTTTTCCTCTCCATGTGCGACAGGAACTCGGGGTTGCATTCCAGACTCACACGGGGAGTCAGGCCTCGTCTCGAGGGGAAGCAAAGGACTCTGCTCTCCCTTCAAGTCCTGACAGGTATCTCTTGGAGCCAACTGAGAGGCCTAAAGAGAGTCAAGCCTCCTGTGGAGTCTGGAGAGAGGACTCGGTTTTGCTCTCCATGCCAGGCAGGAAAGAAGTCCCTCATCTCGTGATGACGGGGGCGTATCGTGGGTTTTCTCGAGCTGCGGTGCCTGAATGGGGTTTCCGAAGAGGTACGACGGGGAGCTCAGGGAGACTCTCTTCAGGCGTCAGGGAAGTCAGGTCTCCATGCGCATGGCGATGGGGAGCGGGTCTTTGCTCTCGAGTCATGGTAGGGGAATCGGGCCTCAAGACGCGCCGAAGGACTCTCAAGGTCTTTCTCGGGTCGCAGCAGGAAACCCTGGGTTCCCTTGACTTGTGCCGGTGACCTCAGGTAGATTCTCAAGGTGCCTCTGAGAATTCAAGGATACTGTGGAGTTGGGAGGGGCCTCTCGCGACTCATCTGGGTTTGGTGCAATGGAAGAGGGCCTCATCTCGAGTTGAGGCAGGAACCTCAGGTTTCCTCTCCATTTCTAACTCGGATGGCAGGGTCCCTGAAGAGTTGGGACAGGAGAGTCAGGCCTCATCTTGTGTGGAGGAATTGAACTCCGCTTGCCTATCGAGTTGTTCACGGGGTGACATTCCACTTGTCGAGCTGTGTGTAGAACCTGTGGGTTTTTCTGGACGATGCACGGGAGTTTTAGTAACCCTTCTGTTGTGCCTTCATCCACAGGGTTGCCTTCGAAGTGGTGTCCGGGCATCGGGTTCTTATCCAGAGCGGACCGCACAATCGGGGTCTTTCGGCATGTGGCACCACCCACGAGGCTACGTCTCGAATTTCCTCCTGAGAAAGGCCTCATCCTTAGGTGCGCCGGGATGGGCGGGAACTCCTTCTAGACAAAGCAGGGGAATTTACCCTCCTGTCGTGATCAGGAGGGGAGAAAGTCATCAGATGAAGTGGTGCCGGGAACTTCGGTGTTCCCCTCGGTGAGAACGGTGTGTCGGGGAACTTTTGGGGTTACATCAAGGGTGAAAAGTAGCATTTCGCACTTCAAGACGGAACGTGGGACTTCACTTGAGACGCTGTAGCGGGCCAGGGCCTCATCTTGGGATGACGAGTGAACCACGTGCTTTTGCTCGCATTGCGGCGGGAGTCTCGAGTTTCGACGGGGAATTCAGATTTCCTCCTGTGTTGGCCCATGGAAGTCCAATCTTCCATTCGAGTTGCGAGGGTGAGCTGGGATCCCACTCGAGTCACTGCGGGGCAAAATAGACCATATCTAGGCTTGTGTCCAGGACCGAATATTCCTCTCCAGGGGTGACAGGGATCTCGGGGTGGCATTCCAGACTCACCCGGGAAGTCCGGCCTTGTTTCTAGAGGAAGCAAAGTACTCCGCTTTCCTCTCGAGTCGCGACGGGTACCTATTGAGCGCACTGAGTAGCCTTTGTGAGTCAAGCCTCCCGTGGAGTTTGGAGAGACGACTCGGGATTGCCCTCCAGGCCATGCAGTGAATGATGGCCCTCATCTCACGATAACAGGGGCGTCTCGTGGGTTTTCTCGAGCTGCGGCGCCAGTGTGGGGTTTCTCACGAGGTACGACGGGGACCTCAGGGAGCCTCTCATGAGGTGCCAGGGAAGTTAAGTCTCCATGCGCGTGGGTACTGGGAGCGCTTCATTGCTCTTGAGACATGGTAGGGGAATCGGGCCTCAAGACGCATCAAAGAAGGACTATCCAGTCTTTCTCGGGTTGCGGCAGGAAACCCTGGGTTCCATCGACTTGTGCTGGAGATCTCAGGGAGCTTGTCAGGGTGCCTCTGAGAAGTCAGGGACACTGTGGGTTGGAGGGACCTCTCGGGACTCCAGTGGTTTTGGTGCTATGGAAGAGGGCCTCATCTCGAGTTGAGGCAGGAACCTCAGGGTTCCTCTCCATTTCTGATTCGGATTGCAGGGTCCCAGCAGATTTGGGACAGGAGAGTCAGGCCTCGTCCTGTGTGGAGGATGGAACTCAGCTTGCCTCTCGAGTTGTGCACGGGGTGACAGGCCACGTGTCGAGCTGTGTGTGGAACCTGTAGGTTTTTCTGGACGATGCACGGGTGTGTCTGTGCCCCTTCGTGTTGTGCCTTCATCCACAGGGTTGCCTTCTAAGGGGTGTCCAGGCATCGGGTTCTTATCAAGAGCGGACCGGGCAATCGGAGTCTTTCGGCATGTGGCACCACCACGAGGCTACGTCTCGAACTTCCTCGTGAGACCGGCATCATCCTGAGGTGCGCCGTTAAGGTCGGGAAACCCTTGCAGACAAAGCAGGGGAATCGACCCTCCTGTCGTGATCAGGAGGGGAGAAGGCGCTCAAAAGAAATGGTGCCGGGAACTTCGGTGTTCCCCTCAAGTGAGACCGGTATGTTGGGGAACTTTTGGGGTCGCATCAAGGGTGCCAAGTACTGTTTCGCACTTCAAGATGGAACGTGGGACTACTCTTGAGACGCTGTAGCGGGAAAGTGCCTCATATTGCGATGATGGGGCAACCACTTGGTTTTTCTCGAGTTACGGCGGGATTCTAGAGTTACGACGGGGATTTCAGGCTTCCTCTTGTGTTGGCCCAGGGAAGTCCAATCTTCAATTCGAGCTGCGAGGGAGAGCTGGGGATTGCGCACGAGTCACTGTACGGAAAAAGAGACCTCATCTTGGCTTGTGTCCAGGATCTAATGTTCCTCTCCAGGGGCGACAGGGATCTCGGGGTTGCATTCCAGACTCACCCGGGGAGTCAGGCCTCATCTCGAGGGGAAGCAAATGACTCCACTCTCCTCTCAAGTCGAGACGGATATCTCTTGGAGCCCACTGAGTGGCCTACAGGGAGCCAAGCTTCCTGTGGATTTTGGAGAGAGGACTCGGTATTGCTCTCTAGGCCATGCAGAAAAAGAAGGCCCTCATCTCGCGATGACAGGGGCATCTCGTGGGTTTTCTCGAGCTGAGGCACAAGTGTGGTGTTTCCCACGTGGTATGCTGGGAGCTCAGGGAGCATCTTGTGTGGCGCCAGGGAAGTCAGGTCTCCATGCGCGTGGCGAGGGGGAGTGCGTCATTGCTCTCTTGTCATGATAGGGGATTTGGACCTCAAGACGCATTGAAGAAGGACTCTCAAGGTCTTTCTCAGGTTGTGGCAGGAAACCATGGGTTCCCTCGACTCATGCATGTTACGTCAGGGAGCTTCTCAGGTGCCTCTGAGAAATCAGGGATACTGTGGAGTTGGGAGTGACCTCTCGGAACTCCACTGGGTTTGGTGAAATGGAAAAAGGCATCATCTTTAGATAAAGCAGGAACATCAGGTTTCCTCTTCATTTCTGACTCGAATCGCATGTTCCTACAGAGATGGGAGAGGAGAGTCAGGACTCATCTTGTGTGGAGGAATGGAAATCCGCTTGCATCTCGAGTTGTTCACGGGGTGACAGGCCTCTTGTAGAGCTGTATGTGGAACCTGCGGGTTTTTCCAGACGATGCACAGGGGTGTCAGTGCCCCTTTTGTTGTACCTTCATCCACAGGGTTGTCTTCAAAGAGGTGTCTGGTCATCGGGTTCTTCTCAAGAGTGTACTGGGAAATCGGGGTCTTTCGGCATGTGGCACCCCCCACGAGGCCACGTCTCGAAATTTCCCATGAGTCCGGCTTCATCCTGAGGTGCACCGTGAATGTCGGGAACCCCTTTAAGTCAAAGCATGGGAATCGACCCTCTTGTCGCTATCAGGAGGGGAGAAGGGGCTCAAAAGAAGTGGTGCCGGGAACCTCGGTGTTCCCCTCAAATGAAACCGGTGTGTCGGGGAACATTTGGGGTCGCATTAAGGGTGCCAAGTAACGTTTCGCACTTCAACACGGAACGTGGGACTTCTCTTGAGACGCTGTAGTGAGCACGGGCCCCATCTTGTGATGACGGGGGAACCACGTGGTTTTTCTCGAGTTGCGGCAGGGAATTCAGGCTTCCTCTTGTGTTGGCCCAGGGAAGTCCAAATTTCCATACGAGTTGAGAGCTAGAGCTGGGGGTTGGCTCGAGTTATTGCAGGGCAAAAGAGACCTCATCTAGGCTTGTGTCTAGGACCTAATGTTCCTTTCAAGGGGCAACAGGGATCTCGGAGTTGCATTCCAGATCCTCCCGAGGAGTCAGGCCTCTTCAAGAGGGTAATGAATGGACTCCCCTCTCCTCTTGAGTCGCGACGGGTATCTCTTAGAGCCCATTGTGTGGCCTAAAGGGAGTCAAGCCTCCTGTGGAGATTGGAGAGAGGACTCGGGATTGCTCTCCAGGCCATGCAGGAAAAGAAGGCCCTCATAACGTGATGACGGAGGCGTCTTGTGCATTTTCTTGAGGTGCGGTGCCAGGATGGGGTTTCTCACAAGATACGATGGGGAGCTCAGGGAGTCTCTCGTGTGGTGACAGGAAAGTCAGGTCTCCATGCACGTGTGGAGGGGGAGCGTGTCATTGCTCTCGAGTCATGGTAGGGGAATCGGGCCTCAAGAGGCGTTGAAGAACGACTCTCAAGGTCTTTCTCCGGTTGCGGCAGGAAACCCTGGTTTTTCTCGACTTGTGCTGGTGACCTCAGGGAGCTTAACATGGTGCCTCTGAGAAGTCAGGGATTCTGTGGAGTTGGGAGGGGCCACTCGGGACACCACTGGGTGTGGTATAATGCAAGAGGGCCTCATCTCGTGTTGAGGAAGGAACCTCAGGGTTCCTCTCCATTTCAGACTCCGATCTCAGGATTCCTGCAGAGTTGGGACAGGAGAGTCAGGCCTCGTATTCTGTGGAGAAATGAAACTTAGCTTGCCTCTCGAGTTGTTCACGAGGTAACAGGTCACTTGTCGAGCTGTATGTGGAACCTGCAGAATTTTCCAAAAGATGCACGGGTGTGCAGGGCCCCTCCTTGTTGTGCCTTCATCCAACGGGATGCATTCGAAGAAGTGTACGGGCATCGGGTTCTTATTAATAGCGGACCAGGAAATGGGGTCTTTCCGCATGTGGCACCACCTCGAGGCTACATCTCCAATTTCCTCGTGAGACCGGCCTCATCCTGAGGTGCAATGGGAAGATCGGTAACCCCTTCCAGACAAAGCAGGAGAATCGACACTCCTGTTGCAATCAGGAGGGGAGAAGGGGCTCAAATGATGTGGTGTGGGGACATGGGTGTTCCCCTCGAGTGAGGCCTCTATGTTGGGGAACTTTGGGAGTGCCATCATGGGTGCCAAGTACCGTTTTGCACTTCAGTGGGAACTTGGGACTTCTTTTGAGATGCTGTGGCGGGCAAGGGGCTCATGCTGCGAAGACGATGGAACCACGTGGTTTTTCTTGAGTTGCGGCGGGATTCTCGAGTTACGACGGGGATTTCAGGCTTCCTCTTGTGTTCGCCCTGGGAAGCCCAAACTTCCCTTCGAGTTGCGAGGGAAAGCTGGATGTTGTGCTCGAATCACTGCAAGGCCAAAGAGACCTCATCTAGGCGTGTGTCCAGGACCTAATAGTCCTCTCATGGGAAGAAAAGGATCTCGGGGTCGCACTCCAGACTCCCCCGGGGAGTCAGGCCTCACCTCGAGGGGAAGCAAAGGACTGCGCTCTCCTCTCGAGCCGCAACGCGGATCTCTTGGAGCCCACTGATTGGCCTAAAGGGAGTCAAGCTTCCTCTTCAGTTTGGAGAGAGGACTCGGGATTGCTCTCCAGGCCAGGCAGGAAAAGAAGGCGCTCACCTCGAGAGGACGGGGGCATCTCAGGGGTTTCCTCGAGCTGCGGCGCCCGTGGGGGCTTTCTCACAAGGCACGACGAGGATCTCAGGAGCCTCTCGTGTGGCACCAGGGAAGCCAGGTCTCCATGGGCGAGGCGAGGGGGAGCGCGTCTTTGCTCTCTAGTCCAGGGAGGGGACAAGGGCCTCAAGACACTTTGAAGAAGGACTCTCGAGGTCTTTCTCGGATGGCGGCAGGAAACCCTCGTTTCTCTTGACTTCTGCCGGAGACCTGAGGGAACTTCCCAGGGTGCCTCTGAGAGGTGAGGGACGCTGTGGAGTTGGTGGGGCCTCTCGGGACTCCACTGGGATGGTCGCAATGGAAGAGGGCCTCATCTCGAGTGGAGGCAGGAACCTCAGGCTTCCTCTCCAATTCTGACTCTGATCGTAGTGTCCCTGCCGAGTTGGGACAGGAGAGTCAGGCTATGTCTTTTCTGAGGAATGGAACTCCTCTTGCTTCTCGAGTTGTTCATGGGGTTTCAGGCCCCTTGTCAAACTGTGTGTGGAATCTGCAGGTTTTTCCAGACGATGGCCGGGGGTGGCAGTGCCCCTTCGTTTTGTGTCTTCATCCACAGGGTTGCATTCGAAGAGGTGTCCGGGCATCGTGTTCTTATGAAGAGCGGACTGGGAAATCGGGGTCGTTCCGCATTTGGCACCACCCACGTGTCTAGTCTCGAATTTCCTCATGAAACCGGCCTCATCCTGAGGTGTGCCGCGAAGGTCATGAAACCCTTCCAGACAAAGCAGAGGAATCGACCCTCCTGTGGTGATCAGGAGGGGAGAAGTGGCTCAGATGAAGTGCTGCTGGGAACCTCGGTGTTTCCCTCAAGTGAGACAGGTATGTCGGGTAACTTTTGGGGTCGCATAACGCGTTCCAAGTACCGTTTCGCTCTTCAAATTGGAACGTGGGACTTCTCTTGGGGTGCTCCAGCGGGCAAGGGCCTCATCTTGGAATGACTGGGGAACCACTTGGTTTTTCTCTAGTTGCGGTGGGATATTTGAGTTACCACAGGGAATTCATGCTTCCTCTTGTGTTGGCCCACAAAAGTCTTATCTTCCATTCGAGATTCGAGGAAGAGCTGGAGGTGTGCTCTAGTCACTGAAGGCAAAAGAGACCCCACCAAGGCTTGTGTGCAGGACCTAATGTTCATGTCAAGGGGCGACAGGAATCTCGGGGTTGCATTCCAGACTCACCCTGGAGTCAGGCCTCGTCTCGAGGGGAAGCAAAGGACTCTGCTCTCCTCTCGAGTCGGACGGGTATGTCTTGGAGCCCACTGAGTGGCTTAAAGGGAGTCAAACCTCCTCTGGTGTTTGGAGGGAGGACACGGGATTGCTCTCCAGGCAATGCAGGAAATGAAGGCCCTCATCTCGCGATGATTGGGGCGTCTCGTAGGTTTTCTCGAGCTGTGGCGCTAGTGTGGGGTTTCTCACGAAGTAAGACTGGGAGCTCAGTGAGCCTCTCATGTGGTGCCAGGGCAGTCAGGTCTCTATGCACGTGGTGAGAGGGAGCCCGTCATTGTTCTCGAGTCATGGTAGGGGAATTGGGCCTGAAAACGTTTTAAAGAAGGACTCTCGAGGTCTTTCTTGGGTTGCAGCAGGAAACCCTGGGTTCCATCGACTTGTGCCAGTGACCTCAGGAAGCTTCTCAGCGTACCTCTGAGAAGTCAGGGTCACTGTGGAGTTGGGAGGGGCCTCTCGGAACTCCACTGGGTTTGGTGCAATGGAAGAGGGCCTCATGACAAGTTGAGGCAGGAACCACAGGGTTCCTCTCCTGGCTTCGAATGCGCCGGATCTGACTCGGATCGCAGAGTCCCTGCAGAGTTGGGACAGGAGAGTCAGGCCTCGTCTTGTGTGGAGGAATGGAACTCCGCTTGACTCTCGCGTTGTTCATGGGGTGACAGGCCACTTGTCGATTTGTATGTGGAACTTGCGGGTTTTTCTGGACGATGCACCGGGGTGTCACTGCCCCTTCGTGTTGTGCCTTGTTCCACAGGATTGCCTTCGAGTTGGGTTCTGCCATCGGGTTCTTATCAAGAGCGGACCAGGGAATCGGGGTCTTTTGGCATGCCGCACCACCCACGAGGCTATGTCTCGAATTTCCTCGTGAGACTGGCCTCATCTTGATGTGCGCCAGGAAGGTCGGGAACGCCTTCCAGACAAAGCAGGGGAATCGAACCTCCTGTCGCGATCAGGAGGGGAGAAGGGGCTCAGATGAAGTGGTGCCGGGACCCTCGGTGTTCCCCTCGAGGGAACCCAGCGTGTCGGGGAACTTTTGCGGTCGCATCAAGGGTGTCAAGTACCGTTTCGCCCTTCAGGGCGGAACATGGGACTTCCCTGGAGACCCCGGGAACTTCGGTGTTCCCCTGGAGTGAGACCGGTATGTTGGGGAACTTTGGGGTCGCATTAAGGGTGCCAAGTAGCATTTCGAACTTTAAGATGGAACGTGGGACTTCTCTTGAGACTCTAGCTGGCAAGGGCCTCATATTGCGATGAAGGGGGAACCACATGGTTTTTAAGACTTGAGGCTGAATTCTCGAATTACGATGGGAAATTCAGACTTCCTCTTGTGTTTACCGTGGGAAGACCAATCTTCCATTCAAATTGTGAGGGAGAGATGGAGGTTGCTCTCGAGTCACTGTAGGGCAAAATAGACCTCATCTAGGCTTGTGTCTAGGACATAATGTTCCACTCCAGGGGTGACATGGATCTCGGGGTTGCATTCCAAACTCACCCAGGGAGTCAGGCCTCATGTCCAGGGAAGCAAAGGACTCCGCTCTCCTCTCGAGTCGCACCAGGTATTTCTTGGACCCAACTGAGTGGCCTAAAGGGAGTCAATACTCCTGTGAAGTTTGGAGAGAGGACCAGGAATTGCTCTCCAGGTCAGGCAGGAAAAGAAGGCCCCCATCTCTCCTTGACGGGGGCATCTTGTGGTTTTTCTCGAACTGCGGCGCCACTGTGGGTTTTCTCATGAGGCACGATGGGGTACTCAGGGAGCCTCTTGTGTGGTAGTAGGGAAGTCAGTTTTCCTGCTTGTGGCGAGGGGAGCGTGTCCTTGCTCTGGAGTCATGGTAGGGGAATCGGGCATCAAGAGACGTTGAAAAAGGACTCTCCAAGTCTTTCTCGGGTTACTTCTGGAAACTCTGGGTTCCCTCGACTTGTGCCAGTGACCTCAGGTAGCTTCTCAGGGAGCCTCTGAGAATTCAGGGATACTGTGGTGTTGGGAGGGGCCTCTCGGGACACCACTGAGTTTGGTTCAATGGAAGAGGGCCTCTTCTCTAGTTGAGGCAGGAACCTCAGGGTTCCTCTCCATTTCTGACTCCAATTGCAGGGTCCCTGAAGAGTTGGGACAGGAGAGTAAGGCCTCGTCTTGTGTGAAGGAATGCAGCTTCACTTGCCTCTCGAGTTGTTCACGAGGTGACAGTCCACATTTGGAGCTGTGAGTGGAATCTGCGGGTTTTTCCAGACGATGCATGGGGATGTCAGTGTCCCTTCGTGTTGTGCCTTCATCCACAGGGTTGCCTTCGAAGAGATGTCCGGGCGTCAGGTTCTTATCTAGAGTGGACCGGGAATTCGGGATCTTTCAGCATATGGCACCAACCATGAGGCTACTTTTCGAATTTCCTCATGAGACCGGCCTCATCCGGAGGTTCGCGGGGAACGTCGGGAACCCCTTGCAGACAAAACATGGGAATCGACCCTTCTGTCGCGATCAGGAGGGGTGAAGGGGCTCACAGGAAGTGGTGCCGTGAACTTTGGTGTTTCCCTCGAGTGAGACCGGTATGTCAGGGAACTTTGGGGGTCGCATCAAGGGTGCCAAGTACCGTTTTGTACTTCAGGATGGAACGTGGGACTTACCTTGATACGCTGTTGCGGCCAAGGGCCTCTTCTTGCGATGACGGGGGAGCCACGTGGTTTTTCTCGAGTTGCGGCGGGATTCTCGAGTTACGACGGGGATTTCAGGCTTCCTCTTGTGTTGGGCCAGGGAAGTCCAATCATCCATTCGAGTTGCGAGGGAGAGCTGGGGGTTGCGCTCGAGTCACTGCAGGGCAAAGGAGACCTCATCTAGGCTTGTGTCCAGGACCTAATGTTCCTCTCCAAGGGCCACAGGGATCTCAGGTTTGCATTCCAGACTCACCCAGGGAGTCAGGCCTCATGTCGAAGGGAAGCAAAGGACTCCGCTCTCCTTTCGAGTCGCGACGGGCACCTCTTGGAGCCCACTTTGTGGCCTAAAGGGAGTCAAGCCTCCTGTGAAGTTTGGAGAGAGGACTTGGGACTGCTCTCCAGGCCATGCAGGAAAAGATGTCCCTCATCTCGCGATGACGGAGGGATCTTGTGGGTTTTCTCGAGCTGCGGCGCCAGTGTGGGGTTTCACACGAGGCACGACGGGGAGCTCAGGGAGCCTCTCGTGTGGCGCCAGGGAAGTCAGGTCTCCATGTGCGTGGCGAGGGGGAGCGCATTATTGCTCTCGAGCTATGGTAGGGGAATCTGACCTCAAGACGCATTGAAGAAGGACTCTCGAGGTCTTTCTTCGGTTGTGGCAGGAAACTCTTATTTCCGTCGACTTTTGCTGGTGGCCTCAAGGAGCTTCTCAGAATGCCTATGAGAAGTCAGGGATACTGTGGAGATGGGAGGGGCCTCTCGGGACTCCACTGGGTTTGTTTTAATGGAAGAGGGCCTCATCTCGGGTTGAGGCAGGAACCTCAGGTTTCCTCTCCATTTCTGACTCAGATCGAAGCGTGCCTGCAGAGTTGGGATTGGATACTCAGGCCTCGTCTTGTCTGAGGAAGGGAACTCCGCTTTCCTCTCTCATTGTTTAAGGGGTGACAGGCCAGTTGTGGAGCTGTATGTGGATCCTGCGGGGTTTTCCGGACGATGAACAGGGTTGCCAGTGCCCCCTCGTGTAGTGCCTTCATCCACAGGGTTGCCTTAGAAGAGGTGTCCGGGCATCGGGTTCTTATCAAGAGCAAGACCGAGAAATCGGGGTCTTTTGCAACGTGGCACCAACACGAGGCTACGTCTCGAATTTCTTCATGAGACTGGCCTCATCCTGAGGTGCGCCATGAAGGTCGGGAATGCCTTCTAGAAAAAGCAGGGGGATTGACCTTCCTGCCGTGATCGGGAGCGGAGAAGGGGCTCAAATGAAGTGGTGCCAGGAACTTCGGTGTTCCCTTGGAGTGAGACCGGTATATTGGGGAACTTTTGGGGTCGCATCAAGGGTGCCAAGTAGCATTTCGAACTTTATGACGAAACATGGGACTTCTCTTGAGACTCTGTAGCGGGCAAAGGCCTCATATTGCGATGAATGGGGAACCACGTGGTTTTTTTCGAGTTGCGGCGGGATTCTCGAGTTACGACGTGGATTTCAGGCTTCCTCTTGTGTTGGCCCTGGGAAGCCCAAACTTCCCTTCGAGTTGCGAGGGAAAGCTGGATGTTGTGCTCGAATCACTGCAAGGCCAAAGAGACCTCATCTAGGCGTGTGTCCAGGACCTAATAGTCCTCTTAAGGGAAGACAAGGATCTCGGGATTGCACTCCAGACTCCCCCGGGGAGTCAGGCCTCGCCTCGAGGGGAAGCAAAGGACTGCGCTCTCCTCTCGAGCCCCGACGCGGATCTCTTGGAGCCCACTGAGTCGCCTCAAGGGAGTCCAGCCTACTCTTCAGTTTGGAGAGAGGACTCGGGATTGCTCTCCAGGCCAGGCAGGAAAAGAAGGCCCTCAGCTCGCGAGGACGGGGGCGTCTCAGGGGTTTCCTCGAGCTGCGGCGCCCATGGGGGTTTTCTCCCGAGGCACGACGAGGATCTCAGGGAGACTCCCGTGCGGCGCCAGGGAAGCCAGGTCTGCATGCGCGAGGCGAAGGGGAGCGCATCATTGCTCTCTAGTCCAGAGAGGGGACAAGGGCCTCAAGACACTTTGAAGAAGGACTCTCGAGGTCTTTCTCGAGTGGCGGCGGGAAACCCTCATTTCCCTTGACTTCTGCCGGGGACCTGAGGGAACTTCCCAGGGTGCCTCTGAGAGGTGAGGGATGCTGTGGAGTTAGCGGGGCCTCTCGGGATTCCACTGGGGTTGGCGCAATGGAAGAGGGCCTCATCTCGAGGGGAGGCAGGAACCTCAGGCTTCCTCTCTGTTTCTGACTCCGACCCTCCGACCTCAGGGACCCTGCAGAGTTGGGAGCGGAGAGTTAGGCCTCATCCTGTCTGAGGAAGGGAACTCCACTTTCCTCTCGAGTTGCTCAGGGGGTCTCAGGCCCCTCTTCGAGCTGTGTGTGGAACCCACGGGTGTTTCTGGACGATGCACGGGAGTGTCAGTGCCCCTTCGTGTTGTCCCTTCACCCACAGGGTTGCCTTCGAAGAGGTGTCCGTGCAACGGGTTCTTCTCAAGAGTGGACCAGGAAATCGAGGTCGATCGGCATGTGGCACCACCACCGTGGCTCACCTCGAATTTCCTTGTGCGGACGGCCTCATCCTGAGATGCGCCGGGAAGGCCGGGAATCCCTTCCAGACCACGCAGGGGAATCGATACTCCTGTCGCGATCAGGAGGGAAGAAGGGGCTCAGATGAAGTGGTGTCGGGACCCTCGGTGTTTCCCTCGAGGGAACCCGGTGTGTCGGGGAATTTCTGGGGGTCGCAAGAAAGGTGTCAGGAACTCTTTCGCACTTCACGACGGAAACTGGGACTTCCCTTGAGACGCCATAGCGGGCAAGAGGCTCATCTTGCAAAGACGTTGGAACCACTTGGTTTTTCTCGAGTTGCGGCGGGATTTTCGAGTTACGACGGGGATCTCAGGCTTCCTTTTGGGTTGGCCCGGGGAAGCCCGATCTTCCCCTCTAGTGGGAGGGAAAGCTGGGGGTTGCGCTCGAGTCACTGCAGGGCCGAAGAGACCTCACCTAGGCGTGTGTCCGGGACCTAATATTCCTCTCCAGGGAAGGCAGGGATCTCGGGGTTGCATTCCAGGCTCCCCCGGGGAGTCAGGCCTCGTCTCGAGGGGAAGCCAAGGACTCCGCTCTCCTCTCGAGTCGCGACGCGGGTCTCTTGGAGCCCCCTGAGCGGCCTCAAGGGAGTCCAGCCTCCTCTTCCGTTTGGAGAGAGGACCCGGGATTGCTCTCCAGGCCATGCAGGAAAAGAAGGCCCTCAGCTCGCAAAGATGGGGGCGTCTCAGGGGTTTCCTCGAGCTGCGGCGCCCGTGGGGGTTTTCTCCCGAGGCACGACGAGGATCTCAGGGAGCCTCTCGTGCGGCGCCAGGGAAGTCAGGTCTCCATGCGCGTGGCGAGGGGGAGCGCGTCCTGGCTCTCGAGTCACGGGAGGGGACTAGGGCCTCGAGGCGCGTTGAAGAAGGACTCTCGAGGTCTTTCTCAGGGGGCGGCGGGAAACCCTCGTTTCCCTCGCCTTCTGCCGGGGACTTTAGGGAACTTCCCAGGGTGCCTCTGAGAGGCGAGGGATCCTGTGGAGGTGGCGGGGCCCCTCGGGACTCCGCTGGGTCTGGTGCAACGGAAGAGGGCCTCACCTCGAAGGGAGGCAGGAACCTCAGGCTTCCTCTCCGTTTCGGACTCCGACCGCAGGGTCCCTGCAGAGTTGGGACAGGAGAGTCAGGCCTCGTCTTGTCTGAGGAAGGGAACCCCGCTGGCCTCTCGAGTTGCTCAGGGGGTCTCAGGCCCCTCGTCGAGCTGTGTGTGGAACCCGCGGGTCTTTGCGGACGATGCACGGGGGTGGCAGTGCCCCTTCGTGTTGTGCCTTCACCCACAGGGTTGCCTTCTAAGAGGGGTCCGGGCCTCGGATCCTTCTCAAGAGCGGACCGGGGAATCGGGGGAGTTCGGCAGGTGGCCCCACCCACGTGGCTCGTCTCGAATTTCCTCGTGAGACCGGCCTCATCCTGAGGTGCGCCGGGAAGTCCGGGAACCCCTTCCAGACCACGCAGGGGAATTGCCTCTCCTGTCGCGATCAGGAGGGGAGAAGGGGCTCAGAGGAAGCGGTGCCGGGACCCTCGGTGTTCCCCTCGAGGGAACCCGGCGTGTCGGGGGACTTTTGGGGGTCGCAGGAAGGCTGTCAGGGACCGTTTCGCCCTTCAAGGCGGAACAGGGGACTTCCCTTGAGACGCCGTCGCGGGCAAGGGCCTCATCTTGCCAAGTGGTGGGAACCACGTGGTTTTTCTCGAGTTGCAGCGGCATTCTCGAGTTATGACGTGTATCTCAGCTTTCCCCTTGGGTTCGCCCTGGTAAGCCCAATCTTCCCCTCGAGTTGCGAGGGAAAGCTGGGGGTTGCGCTCGGGTCACTGCATGGCCGAAGAGACCTCACCTAGGCGTGTGTCCGGGACCTAATTTTCCTCTCCGGGGAAGGCAGGGATCTCGTGGTTGCATTCCAGGCTCCCCCGGGGAGTCAGGCCTCGTCTCGAGGGGAAGCCAAGGACTCCGCTCTCCTCTCGAGTCGCGACGCGGGTCTCTTGGAGCCCCCTGAGCGGCCTCAAGGGAGTCCAGCCTCCTCTTCCGTTTGGGGAGAGGACCCGGGATTGCTCTCCAGGCCATGCAGGAAAAGATGGCCCTCAGCTCGCGTGGACGGGGCCGTCTCAGGGGTTTCCTCGAACTGCGGAGCCCATGGGGGTTTTTCTCCCGAGGCACGACGAGGATCTCAGGGAGCCTCTCGTGCCACTCCAGGGAAGTCAGGTCTCCATGCGCGTGGCGAGGGGGAGCGTGTCATGGCTCTCGAGTCATGGTAGGCGAATTGGGACTCAAGACATTTTGAAGCACTCTCGCGGTCTTTCTCGAGTCGCGGCAGAAAACCCAGGGTTCCCTCAACTTGTGCCTGTGACCTCAGGGAGCTTCTCATTGTGCCTGTGAGAACTCAGGGATACTGTGGAGTTGGTAGGGGCCTCTCGGGACTCCACTGGGTGTGGTGCAATGGAAGAGGGCCTCATCTCGAGTTGACGCAGGAACCTCAGGCTTCCTCTCCGTTTCTGACTCGGATCCCATGGTCCCTGCAGCGTAGGCACAAGAGAGTCACACCTAGTCTTCTGTTGAGGAAGTGGACCTTCGTTTGCCTTTCGAGTTGTTTACAGGGTGACAGTCCACTTTTCGAAATATCTGTGGGACCTGCGGGTTTTTCTGGACGATGCACGCGGGGGTCAGTGCCCCTTCGTCTTGTGCCTTCATCCACAGGTTTTCCATCAAAGAGGTGTGCTGGTATCGGGTTCTTTTCAAGAGTGGACCGTGAAATTGGGGTCTTTCGACATGTGGCACCACCCACGAGGCTACGTCTCGAACTTCCTCATGAGACCGGCCTCATCCTGAGGTGCGCCCGGAAGGTCGGGAACCCCTTGCAGACAGAGAAGTGGAGTCGACCCTCCTGTCGCAATCAGGAGAGGAGAAGGGGCTCAGATGAAGTGGTGCCGGGAACCTCGGTGTTCCCCTTGAGTGAGTCTGGTATGTCGCGGAACTTTTGGGGTCGCATCAAGGGTGCCAAGTACCGTTTCGCATTTCAGGATGGAACGTGGGACTTCTCTTGAGATGCTGTAGCGGACAAAGGGCCTCATCTTGCGATGACGAGGGAAGCACGTGGTTTTTCTCGAGTTGAGGTCGGATTCCCGAGTTACGACGGGGAATTCAGGCTTCCTCTTGTGTTGGCCCAGGAAGTCTAATCTTCCATTTGAGTTGCCAGGGAGAGCTGGGGATTGGGCTCCATTCACTGAAGGGCAAACTAGACCTCATCTAGGCTTGTATCCAGGACTTAATGTTCCTCTGCATAGGCGACAGGGATTTGGGGTTGCATTCCATACTCACCCGGGGAGTCAGGCCTCATCTCGAGGGGAAGCAAAGGACTCCACTCTTTTCTCGAGTTGCGACAGGTATCTCTTGGAGCCCACTGAGTGGTCTTCGCTCTGTAGGAGAGCTCTAGTGTACATAAGCCTGTACATAAGTGAACACAGACATTCTGTGTGCATGTTGCTGCGTACCCAAAATAGGGACACAAGGAGCCTCATGCTCTCCATGCGGCGCGGAAGCTGCAGCCACGCAGCAGCTGAAGAATCCAACCAATTGCTCTTTTCTTACCTCTGACAGAGCTCGCATTTCTGTAGCCCTTGGCAGTTTGGAAACACTGGACCCTAACCCCTCTCAAAGTAGGCCTGGGTTCTAGTTCGAATAGAAAGTCAATAGCGGAGCTGAGGACAGGAACGCGGCAGTCATTTATCACACGCTCCTGCAGCCTGCTACTACAGGGACACTAACGCTAGAAGCTAGGAATGTCTTTGCAAGGTGCGCAAAGGACAAGGGAGAACCTCGACCCTGACTCTAGTATTTCAGTCCCCTGAGCAGATCTGAGGTTCTCCCGCTGTAGAAGCTAACCCACTCCTTTCAAATACAGGCTTCCTAACACAGGGCCAGTTGGCTGCTTGCTCTTCCACGAAGCAGGCTTCCTTAACTTGCAAACTGCGAATTCCGCTTAACAGCCTGGAGGAAAATCGCTTCTTGGAAGATTTTTTTCAGAGGCTGTATCCCCGGAGCTGGGGCCAAGCTAGGGGACCCATACTGACAAGGGAAGGCAAAACCACATCCAATGTCTTTGCTCTGGAGGACAGCTTTGGTGAGCCTAAGTCTTTCAGGAATATTTCTGGCTCCAACAGAGTCAAATTCTGTGTGTGAAGCTGCACAGCCAAAATAGGGGAACAGAGAGCCTGATTCTCTCTGTGTAGCTTTGAAGCTGTCATTCAAACAACAGCTTGAGAATCCATACAATGCTCTCCCTTACTGCTAAGAGAATTCTCATTGCTGTCGTCCTTGACAGTTTGTAGAAATCTGCACCCTAACCCTTCTCCAAGTAGGCCTGGGTCCTAGCTCGGAACAACAGGCAACAGCGGAGCTGAGGCCAGTAAGGCACAAGTGAGGTCTCACACACTCTTGCAGCCTGATCGTCCAGGAGCAGTAAGGCCTCTTTTTCCCTGCAGGAGGCTCGCTTGCCTTGCCTCCTGTGAACTGCATTTCCCAGCCTGGGCGCAAAGCTGTTCCTGGAGATTTTTTCTCAGGGGCTGTTTCCCTGGAGCTGGGTCGGACCTCGGGGGCCCAACTCACAGGGGAAGACAAAACCACATGGACAGGTCTATGCTCTGTAGGAGAGCTCTAGTGAACCTCATCTCTCAGGAACATTCTTGGCTTCTACAGAGACACCTCTGTGCATGAAGCTACACACCCAACATAGTGGCAAAGGGAGTCTGATTCTCTCCGTGGGTGCTGATGCTTTGTGGCAAAGCACCTGCTAAGAATCCATCCGCATAGGCTTCCCTCACCTTGACAGAGGTCTCATTGCTGTAGTCCTTGGCAGTTTGGAAAGAAGCAGACCCTTACCCTTCACCAAGTAGGCCCTTGTCCTTGTTTGAATGGAAAGGCAGTAGCTGAGCTGAGGCCAGTAAGGCGCCAGTCAAGTCTGACATATTCCCGATGCCTGCTCCTTCATGGAAAATAACGTTAGAATCTGGGAATGTCTTTGCAAGGCTGGCAAAGGGCAGTCAGGAACCTCGACCCTGCCTCTCGAATTTCTATCTTCTCAGCACATCTGGTGGTCTCGGTCAGGAGAAACTAACCCATTCCTTGCAAATATAGGCTTCCAAACACAGGCCGGTTGGCTGTCTCTTCTTGCCGAAGGAAGCTTGCTTATCCCACCTCCTGCGAACTCCGCTTCCCAGCCTGGGGGATAAGAGGTACTTGGAGATCTTTTCTCAGAGGCTGTTTCCACGGAGCAGGGGCCGATCCCGGAGACCCACATGCACAGGGGAAGGGAAAACCGCATGGATAAGTCTTTGCTCTCTAGGAGTGCTCTAGTGAACCTCACTCTATGGGGAATGTTCTTGGCTCCAACGGGGACATCTCTGTGTGGGAAGCTGCATAGCCAACATAGAGACACAGAGACCTGATTCTCTCTGTGCAGCTTTGACGCTGTCGTTCAAACAACAAATTGAGAATCCACACAATGCTCTCCCTTACCACTGAGAGAGTTATCATTGCTGTAGCCCTTCGCAGTTTCTGGAAATCGGCACACAAACACTTCTCCAAGTAGGCCTGGGTTCAAGTTCAGATGAACATGCAATAGCGGAGCTGAGGCCAGTCAGGTGTCACACACTCTGGCAGCCTGCTCCTCCAGGGACAGTAAGGCCTCTATTTCCCTTCAGGAGGCTCGCTTGCCTTACTTCCTGTGAACAGCGTTTCCCAGCCTGGGCGGAAAGCAGTTCCTGGAGATCTTTTCTCGGGGGCTGTTTCCCCGGAGTTGGGGCAGACCTCGGGGACCCAACTCACAGGGGAAGGCAAAACCAAATGGACAGGTCTATGCTCTGTAGGAGATCTCTAGTGAACTGCCGGGGTCCAGCCCCAGCTGATCCAGGGTATTCGAAGCAGAGACGGCATAGGCGAGGGTCAGGGAACAACTGCTTAATTAAACATTAATTAAGGATATAAAGAGTAATAAAATGAGGATAGCTCAGTAGGAAAATTCAGTGGAGAAAAGAGGCTGAGTAGCTTGGTTTACGCGGGGGACCAATAAAACTTCAAGACAAGAAGCTTGCACCACTTATGTAGGCTGCAGGCGTCCTTCCGTTCTCCCGAATGAGAGGAGACACTGAGGCCTCCCCGGTCGGATCTTAGAAGCCCAGGCAAAATTAGTAAGCTTGGTGGGTTCCGCGCTCCAGATAGAGACTCAACCAGAGTGAGAGAGAGAGAGAGACATGGGGAGACCAGTATTTCGAGAAACTGATCCCAATTCTTTATTTTCCATGGTCTACTTTTATACACTGAGATGTTATGCAAAAGTCACGTGGGGTCAGCAGTCCTGACTTTTATCAAAGTCAGGTGCTTCATACAAAAGTATACAGAGGTCTTAGGGGTGTTACATCATCTTCTGGCCAGGGGGCCTGCTGACAATTTACGACCCTCTCCTTGTGACAGCGGTCAGTCAACCAGGACACTTATTTCTCCAGGGGTGATTATTCTTAAAACAGACGCCATCCAAATAAAGTTACATTCCTATAGGGTGAGGGTGTAGTGGGTTTTAGTTAAGGAAAGAATTTACTTAGCCTAAGGTCTAACGTGATTTATATCAAAGGTTAATACTTATTTCTTCTATATATTCATTAATGTGTATAAGGGCAGGTGATGTGGAGACTTAGCAGTAAACATCAGCTCAACAAATGAAAAACCCTTCACCAATATGATTTCTAATCAGCCCATTATACTTATGCTAATAATTTTCTAACTTTTCTAAGGAACCTGTTTTTAGAAGGTTTAAAGCATCTCGTGCCTCTCATGGTTGGGCGGCTGTGAGCAATCACATGTGGCCGGACAAGCCTGTCAGGCAGGCTAGGGAACCTTCAGAGGAGTTTGTAGGTTAAAACACTCTTGTCACACCCAGGGGTTTTTATCAACTGGAGCTCTAGGTTAACTCCTTCTCCGAAAGAGGTGGTGGGGGACAGCCCCCCGTAAAGTCAGAGGTGTAGGTGAGAGCACAAAGTAGTAAGGTAGGCAGGCTCTGGTTATGGGGGTAGATGCTCGAGGATTTCCAGGGGGACTCCTGAGGCTCGATCCCGCCTTTGCGTATGTCGAGCCTCCTTCCTCATGACCTTTGCCATGGGCGGAGTGCCTCACTCTGGCCCCCAACAGTGAACCTCCTCTCTCAGGAACATTCTTGGCTCCTATCGAGACACCTCTGTGTGTGTAGCTACACACGCAACGTAGGGGCAAAGGGAGCCAGATTCTTTCCGTGGGGTGCTGATGCTTTGTGGCAAAGCACCTGCTTGAGAATCCATCATCTTACGCTTCCCTCGCCTTGACAGAGGTCTCATTGCAGTAGCCCTTGGCAGTTTGGAAAGAAGAGGACCCTTACCTTTCATAAAGTGGGCCCTTGTCCTAGTTTGAAAGGAAAGGCAAGAGCTGAGCTGAGGCCAATAAGGTGCCAGTCAAGTCTGACATATTCCCGAAGCCTGCTCCTTCATGGAAAATAACGCTGGAATCTAGGAATGTCTCTGCAAGGCTGGCAAAGGGCAGTCAGGAGCCTGCACCCTGCCTCTGGAATTACCGATTTCTGAGCAGATCTGGAGGTCTTCTTTAGGAGAATCTAACTCATTCCTTCCATATTGAGACTTCCAAAAACAGGCCGGTCGGCTGCCTCTTCGTGCCCGAAGGAGGCTTGCTTTTCCTGCCTCCTATGAACCCAGCTTCCCAGGCTCTGGGAAAAGCGGATCTTGAAGATCTTTTCTCAGGGGTTGTTTCCACGGAGCTGGGGCTAAGCCTGGAGACCCAAACTCACAGGGGAAGAAAAACCACATGGACAAGTCTTTGCTCTCTAGGAGAGCTCTAGTGAACTTCACTCTGTCACGAACATTCTTGATTCATATGGAGACACCCCTGTGTGCGAAGCTGCGTACCCAACATGGGGGCACAGAGAGCCTGATTCTCTCTGTGTAGCTTTAAAGATGTCGTTTAAAAAACACCTTGAAAATCCATACAATGCTCTTCCTTACCCGTGACAGAGTTCTCATTGCTGTAGCCCTTGGCAGTTTTTAGAAATCCGCACCCAAACCCTTCTCCAAGTAGTCCTGGGTCCTAGTTCGGAGGAACATGCAATGGCGGAGCTGAGGCCAGTAAGGCACCAGTCAGGTCTCACACACTCTGGCAGCCTGCTCCTCCAGGGGCAGTAAGGCCTCTTTTTCTCTGCAGGAGGCTCGCTTGCCTTGCCTTCTGTGAACTGCGTTTCCCAGTCTGGACGAAAAGCAGTTCCTGGAGGTGTTTTCTCAGGGGTTTCTTCCTCGGAGCTGGGGCAAACATCGGGAACCCAACTCACAGGGGAAGGCAAAACCATATGGACAGGTATATGCTCCATAGCAGAGCTCTAGTGAACCTCATCTCCCAGGAACATTCTTGGCTCCTATAGAGACACCTCTGTGTTTGAAACTACACACCCAACATAGGGGCAAATGCAGCCTGATTCTCTCCGTGGGGTGCAGATGCTTTGTGGCAAAGCACCTGTTTGAGAATCCATCCGCTTCCACTTCCCTCTCTTTGACAGAGGTGTCTTTGCTGTAGCCTTTGGCAGTTTGGAAAGAAGCAGACCCTTACCCTTCACCAAGTAGGCCCTTGTCCTAGTTTGAACGGAAAGGCGATAGCTGAGCTGAGGCCAGTAAGGCGCCAGTCAAGTCTGACATATTCCTGAAGCCTGTTCCTTCGTGGAAAATAACGCTAGAATCTAGAAATGTCTTTGCAAGGCTGGCAAAGGACAGTCAGGAACCTCGACCCTGCCTCTGGAATTTCCGTCTTCTGAGCAGATCTGGAGGTCTTCTTTTGGAGAAGCTAACCATTCCTTCCAAAGAGAGGCTTCCAAACACAGGCTAGTTGGCTGCCTCTACTTGCCCGAAGGAGGCTTGCCTGTTCCGCTTCCTGTGAACTCCGCTTCCCGCCTGGGGGAAAAGTGGTTCTTGGAGATCTTTTTTCAGGGGCTATTTCAACAGAGTTGGAGCTGAGCCCGGAGACCCACACACACAGAGGAAGGCAAAACCACATGGACAAGTCTTTGCTCTGTAGGAGAACTCTAGTTAACCTCAGTATGTGAGGAAAGTCTTGGATTCTACGGGGATACCTCTGTGTGTGGAGCTGCATACCCAACAAGGGGGCACACAGGGCCTGATTCTCTCTTTGCAGCTTTGAAGCTGTCGTTCAAACAACAGCTTGAGAATCCATACAATGCTCTCCCTTACCTCTGAGAGACTTCTCATTGCAGTAGCCCTTGGCAGTTTTTACAAATCCGCACCCAAACCCTTCTCCAAGTAGGCCTGGGTCCTGGTTTGGATGGCCATGCAATGGCGGAGCTGAGGTCAGTAAGGCACCAGTCAGGTGTCACACACTCTGGCAGCCTGCTCCTCCAGGGACAGTAAGGCCTATTTTTCCCTGCGGGAGGCTCGCTTGCCTGGCCTCCTGTGAACTGCGTTTCCCAGCCTGGGCAAAAAGCGGTTCCTGGAGATCTTTTCTCAGGGGCTCTATCCCCAGAGCTGGGGTGGACCTCGGGGACCCATCTCACAGGGGAAGGAAAAACCACATGGACAGGTCTATGCTCTGTAGGAGACGTTAGTGTGTCTCATCTCTTAGGAACATTCTTGGCTCGTACAGAGACACCTCTGTGTGTAAAGCTACACACCGAACATAGGGGCACAGGGAGCCTGATTCTCTCTGTGGGGTGCTGATGCTTTGTGGCAAAGCACCTGTTTGAGAATCCATCCACTTACGCTTCCCTCGCCTTGACAGAGGTCTCATTGCTGTGTCTCTTGGCACTTTGGAAAGAAGCAGACCCTTACCCTTCACCAAGTAGGCCCTGATCCTAGTTTGAAAGGAAAGGCAATAGCTGAGCTGAGGCCAGTAAGGCACCTGTCAACTCTGACATATTCCCGATGCCTGCTGCTTCATGGAAAATATTGCTAGAATCTAGGAATGTCTTTGCAAGGCTGGCAAAGGGCAGTCAGGAACCTCAACCCTGCCTCTGGAATATCTATCTTCTGAGCAGATCTGGAGGTCTCCTTCTGGAGAAGCTAACCCATTCCTTGCAAATAGAGGCTTCCAAACACAGGCCGGTTGGCTGCCTCTTCTTGCCTGAAGGAGGCTTGCTTTTCCTGCCTCCTATGATCCCTGGTTCCCAGCATGGGGGAAAAGCATATTCTTGGAGATCTTTGCTCAGGGGTTGTTTCCACGGAGCTGGGGTTGTGCCCAGAGACCCACACATACATGGGAAGGCAAAACCACATGAACAAGTCTTTGCTTTCTAAGAGAGCTCTAGTGAACCTCAGTCTTTAACGAACGTTCTTGGCTCCTATGCGGACACCTCTGTGTGTGAAACTGCGTACCCAACATGGCGGCAGAGAGCCTGATTCTCTCTGTGCAGGTTTAATGCTGTCGTTCAGAAAACAGCTTGAGAATCCAATACAATTCTCGCCCTTACCTCTGAGAGAGTTCTCATTGCAGTAGCCCTTGGCAGTTTGTAGAAATCTGCACCTAAACCCTTCTCCAAGCAGGCCTGAGTCCCAGTTCGGAGGAACAAGCAATGGCGGAGCTAAGACCAGTATGGCACCAGTCAGTTTTCACACACTCTGGCAGCCTGCTCCTCCAGGGACAGTAAGGCTTCTTTTTCTCTGCAGGAGGCTCACTTGCCTTACTTCCTGTGAACAGCTTTTCCCAGCCTGGGCGAAAAGCGGTTCCTGGAGATCTTTTCTCAGAGGCTGTTTTCTCGGAGCTGGGGCGGACCTCGGGGACCCAACTCACAGGGGAAGGCGAAACCACATGTACAGGTGAGCACTCTGTAGGAGAGCTCTTGTGAGCCTCATCTCTCAGGAACATTCTTGGCTCCTGTAGAGACACCACTGTGTGTGAATCTACACACCCCACATAGGGGCAAAGGGAGCCTGATTCTCTCCGTGGGGTGCTGATGCTTGGTGGCAAAGAACCTTCCTGATAATCCATCCGCTTATGCTTCCCTCGCATTTACGGAGGTCTCATTGCTGTAGCCCTGGGCAGTTTGGAAAGAAGAAGACCCTTACCCTTCATAAAGTAGGGCCTTGTCCTACTTTAAATGGAAAGGCAATAGCTGAGCTGAGGCCAATAAGGCGCCAGTCAAGTCTGACATATTCCCAAAGCCTGCTTCTTCAGGAAGATAACTGTAGAATCTAGGAATGTCTTTGCAAGGCTGGCAAAGGGCAGTCAGCACCCTGCACACTGCCTCTGGAATTACCGACTTCTGAACAGATCTGGAGGTCTCCCTTAGGGGAAGCTAACCCATTCTTCCAAATAGAGGCTTCCAAACGCAGGCCGCTTGGCTGCCTCTTGCTCTCTGAAGGAGGCCTGCTTTTCCCGCCTCCTATGAACCCCACATCCCAGCCTCTGGGAAAAGCGGATCTTGAAGATCTTTTCTCAGGGGTTGTTTCCACGGAGCTGGGGCCGAGCCTGGAGCCCCAAACGCACAGGGGAAGAAAAACCACATGGACAAGTCTTTGCTCTCTAGGAGAGCTCTAGGGAACCTCACTCTGTCAGGAACGTTCTTGTTTCCTATGGAGACACCCCTGTCTGTGAAGCTGTGTACCGAACATGGAGACACAGAGTCTGATTCTCTCTGTGCAGCTTTGAAGCTGTCGTTCAAACAACAGCTTGAAAATCCATACAATGCTCTTCCTTACCCGTGACACAGTTCTCATTGCTATACCCCTTGGCAGTATTTAGAAATCCATATCCAAACCCTTCTCCTAGTAGGCCTGGGTCCTAGTTCGGAGGAACATGCAATGGCGGAGCTGAGGCCAGTAAGGCACCAGTCAGGTCTCACACACTCTGGCAGCCTGATCGTCCAGGGACACTAAGGCCTGTTGTGCCTTGCAAGAGGCTCGCTTGCGTTACCTCCTGTGAACTGCGTTTGCCAGCCTGGGGGAATAGCGGTCCCTGGAGATCTTTTCTCAGGGGCTCCTTCCCCTGAGCTGGGGCGGACCTCGGGGACCCAACTCACAGGGCAAGGCAAAACAATATGGACAGGTCTATGCTCTGTAGCAGACTTCTAGTGAACCTCATCTCTCAGGAACATTCTTGGCTCCTATAGAGACACCTCTGTGTGTGAAGCTGCGTACCTAACATAGGGGCACAGAGAGCCTGATTCTCTCAGTTCATTTTGACGCAGTCGTTCAGAAAACAGCTTGAGAATCCATAAAATGCTCTCCCTTACCGCTGAGAGAATTCTCACTGCTGTAGCCCTTGGCACTTTGTAGAAATCCGCAGCCAAACGCTTCTCCAAATAGGCCTGGGTCCTAGTTCGGAGGAACAGGCAATGGTGGAACTGAGGCCAGCAAGGCAACAGTCAGGTTTCACACACTCTGGCAGCCTGCTCCTCCAGGGACAGTAAGGCCTCTTTTTCTCTGCAGGAGATTCGCTTGCCTTACTTCCTGTGAACAGCGTTTCCCAGCCTCAGCGAAGCGGTTCCTGGAGATCTTTTCTCAGGGACAGTTTCCCCGGAGGTGTGGCGGACCTCGGGGACCCAACTCACAGGGGAAGGAAAAACCACATGGACAGGTCTATGCTCTGTAGGAGAGGTTTACTGAACCTAATCTCTCAGGAACATTCTTGGCTCCTATAGAGACAACTCTGTGTGTAAAGCTACACTCCCAACATTGGGGAACAGGGATCTTGGTTCTCTCCGTGGGGTGCTGATGCTTTGTAGTAAAGCACCTGCTTGAGAATCCGTCCTCTTAGGCTTCCCTCGCCTTGACAGAGGTCTCATTGCTGTAGCCCTTGGCAGTTTCAAAGAAGAAGACCCTTACCCTTCATAAAGTAGGCCCTTGTCCTAGTTTGAATGGAAAGGCAATAGCTGAGCTGAGGCCAATAAGGAGCCAGTCCCCTCTGACACATTCCCGAAGCCTGCTCCTTCATGGAATATAACTCTAGAATCTTGGAATGTCTTTGCAAGGCTGACAAAGGGCAGTCAGGAACCAGCACCCTGCCTCTGGAATTACCGACTTCTGAGCAGATCTGGAGGTCTCCTTTAGGAGAAGCTAACCCTTTCCTTCCAAATAGAGGCTTCAAAACACAGGCAGGTTGGCTGCCTTTCGTGCCCGAAGGAGGCTTGCTTTTCTCTCCTCCTATGAACCCCAGTTCCCAGCCTCTGGGAAAAGCGTATCTTGAAGATATTTTCTCAGGGGTTGTTTCCACGGAGCTGGGGCCGAGCCCGGGGCCCAAAGGCACAGGGGAAGGCAAGACCACATGGACAGGTCTATGCTCTGTAGCAGACCTCTAGTGAACCTCATCTCTCAGGAGCATTCTTGGCTCCTATAGAGACACCTCTGTGTGTGAAGCTGCGTACCTAACATAGGGGCACAGAGAGCCTGATTCTCTCTGTTCATTTTGACGCTGTCGTTCAGAAAACAGCTTGAGAATCCATAAAATGCTCTCCCTTACCACTGAGAGAATTCTCACTGCTGTAGCCCTTGGCACTTTGTAGAAATCTGCACCCAAACGCTTTTCCAAGTAGGCCTGGGTGCTAGCTCGGATGAACAGGCAATGGCGGAGCTGAGGCCAGTAAGGCAACAGTCTGGTTTCACACACTCTGGCAGCCTGCTCCTCCAGGGACTGTAAGGCCTCTTTTACTCTGCAGGAGATTCGCTTGCCTTACTTCATGTGAACAGCATTTCCCAGCCTTGGCGAAGCGGTTCCTGGAGATATTTTCTCAGGGACAGTTTCCCCGGAGGTGTGGCGGACCTCGAGGACCCAACTCACAGGGGAAGGCAAAACCACATGGACAGGTCTATGCTCTGTAGGAGAGGTTTAGTGAACCTAATCTCTCAGGAACATTCTTGGCTCCTATAGAGACAACTCTGTGTGTGAAGCTACACTCCCAACATTGGTGCACAGGGAGCTTGATTCTCTCCGTGGGGTGCTGATGCTTTGTGGCAAAGCACCTGCTTGAGAATCCATCCTCTTAGGCTTCCCTCACCTTGACAGAGGTCTCATTGCTGTAGCCCTTGGCAGTTTGCAAAGAAGAAGACCCTTACCCTTCATAAACTAGGGCCTTGTCCTAGTTTGAATGGAAAGGCAATAGCTGAGCTGAGGTCAATAAGGAGCCAGTCCCGTCTGACACATTCCCGAAGCCTGCTCCTTCATGGAAAATATCTCTAGAATCTAGGAATATCTTTCAAGGCTAGCAAAGGGCAGTCAGGAACCAGCACCCTGCCTCTGGAATTACCGACTTCTGAGCAGATCTGGAGGTCTCCTTTAGGAGAAGCTAACCCATTCCTTCCAAATAGAGGCTTCAAAACACAGGCAGGTGGGCTGCCTTTCATGCCCGAAGGAGGCTTGCTTTTCTCTTCTCCTATGAACCCCAGTTCCCAGCCTCTGGGAAAAGCGTATCTTGAAGATATTTTCTCAGGGGTTGTTTCCACGGAGCTGGGGCCGAGCCTGGAGACCCAAAGGCACAGGGGAAGGCAAGACCACATGGACAAGCCTTTGCTCTTTAGTATAGCTCTAATGAACCTCACTCTGTCAGGATCTTTCTTGATTCCTACGGAGACACACCTGTGTGTGAAGCTGCGGCCACAGAGAGCCTGATTACCCCTGTGCAGCGCTGAGTCTGGGCGGCTAAACAACAGCTTGGGAATGCAGCCTGGGGCGCTTCCCTTCCCTCTGACAGAGCTCTCCTTCGGTCCCTAAGCCCTCTGCAAGGAGGCATGGATCATAGGTGCAAAGGGAAGGGAAGAGCCGAGCTGAGGCCAGTAAGGCGCCCGCCAGTCACGTCTCCCCCACTTCCGCAGTCTGTTCCTTCCCCTGCGTGAAAGCTAGAAGCTGGGAAGGGCTTGGTGAGGCTCGCCCAGGCAGAGCAGCCTCTAGGCCGGGGCTCTGCGATATCGCGCCTGGGCGCAGATCTGGAGCTCCGCCGGAGTGGAAGCTCATTCGGTCCTTCCCAATACAGGCTTGCAAGCACCCGACGGCGGCCTGACTCTATTCTCCCGCGTGCTGGGAGTGGGCTTCCAATCCAGGGCACAGAGCACTGCCTGGAGCTCTCTGCTCAGGGGCTGGTTCCCCTGCACTGGGACTGTGCTAGGGAGCCCAAAGGCACAGGGGAAGGCCCCAAACCACATGCACACGAGTCTGCTCTGGAGCTGAGCTCCGGGGAAGCCCAGTCTGTAAGGCGGTTTCTGAACACAAACAGAAGAACACTCTGGCTGTGGAGCTCCCTCCCCATGACAGGGGCACTGGGACCCTGATTCCCTCCGTTCAGCGCTGAGTCTGGGCTACCAAGCAACAGCTTGGGAATGCAACCTGGGGCATTTCCCTTCCCTCAGACAGAGGTCTCCTTGCGGGAGGCTTTCGCAGTTTGCACACCCCCGTGCCCTAAGCCGTCTGCAAGGAGGCCTGGCTCCTAGGTCCAAAGGGAAGGCAAGAGCGGAGCTGAGGCCAGTCAGGAGCCAGTCATGTCGCCCACACTCCCGCAGCCTGCTCCTTTGCAGGTGCAAACGCTAGAAGCTGGGAAGGGCTTGGCGAGGCTCGCCCAGGCAGAGCAGCCTCTCGACAGGGGCTCTGTCCTATCGCGCCTGGGCGCAGGTCTGCAGCTCTGCCGGTGTGGAAGCTCACTCGGTCCTTTCCAATACAGGCTTGCAAGGACCCGCCGGCAGCCTAACTCATCTCTCCCGCGTGCTGGGACTGGGCATCCAGGCCTGGGCACAAAGCACTGCCTGGAGCTCTTTGCTCAGGGGCTGGTTCCCCTACGCTGGGGCTGTGCTAGGGAGCCCAAACGCACATGTCAAGGCCCCAAAACACATCCACACGTCTCTGCTCTGCAACAGAGCTCCGGGGAAGCCCAGTCTGGCAGGCGCTTTCTGGGCACAAAGGGAGGAACACTCTGGCTGTGGAGCTTCCTCCCCAAGACAGGGGCACTAGGACCCTGATTCCCTCCGTTTACCGCTGAGTCTGCATTGCCAAGCAACAGCTTGGGAACGCAGCCTGGGGCGCTTCCCTTCCCTCGGACAGAGCTCTCCTTGCGGTAGGCCTTGGTAGTTTGCATACAATGGGGCCCTAAGCCCTCTGCAAGTTGGCCTGGCTCCTAGGTCCAAAGGGCAGGCCAGAGAGGAGCTGAGGCTGTCAGGGTCCAGACACATCTCCCATACTCCTACATCCTGTTCCTACCCGGGCGTGAACGCTAGAAGCTGGGAAGGTACCTGGACCGTGCAGGGGCGGGGCGAACGCGGGCGGCGTGGGGCGGGGGTCGGCTTCTGGCGGGGGTGGGGGCGGGCTTCCCAGTTGTGCTCTCGGAGGTGGACACTGAGGCTGAAAACGCCCCAGGAGCGCACCCGGGACTGGGTAAACCCGGGCTGCGAGGGTCGAGATTCCGATGGTTTTAGGTGGGGGTCGGTCCCAGTTGTGCTCCTGGGGGTCGCCACTGCGGCTGGGAACGCGCAGGGAGCGCGGCAGGGGCGGGGCTAACCCTGGCGGCGCGGGGCGGGGGTCGGCTCATGGGGGGGATGGGGAGGGGTTCCCAGTTGTGCTCTCGGGGGTTGCAACTGCGGCTGGGAACGCCCATTTCGTCAGCTCCTGGGTCCCCAAGGATCGCCATCCCGTGGGTGCAGCGGAGGGCTGCGGACCACAGGTAAGGGAACTGGGACTGCGTGGAGCAGGGAACCAAGTATTCCGCCGTCTGTTGGCACATTCTCGGAGCTCCCCAACCTGGCGATCGCAGAAAAGCCTTGCCTTTGGGGTCAAGGCCTTTACCGCTCCACCCCTCTGCTGAAAAATCTCAGAGTCTGCGCGGTTCTTCCAAGCAGCCTAGTGTCCGCTGGAAGTCTAAGGGACAGAACACTGAACTCTGGCCGGCTGGCCCAGCCCTGCTGCTGGCACTTTGTAAGCCAGCGGGCCCTTGAGCACCTGCTGGGATGGGAAAGGGAAGGGTCCACGGATTGCACCCTAGAAACTTAGTAGGGTGCATGGATTTCAAACCCTGGTGGCTGCCCAGGCAGCAAAGAAGGGGGTGGGCACCTTGCTGCCCTTTCATGGCAGAATCTGTGGTTGTCCAGCTGCGTGGGCCTTTTCATGAGGACCCTGTGCAATAAAAGTTTGGTGTTTTGGAACTGAATAATTAGAACGTGTAAAAGCTTTAAATTATGTGGTGGTGTAATAAAAAACAAAACAAAACAAAACCAAGCTCCAAGTGTTTTGCAAATGGAGGTTTAAATATTGAAGGACTGTATTCCTTGCACTGTGACATTCTATCAAGAAGTGTGCAGGATTTTTTTTTTTTTTAAGAAAAGTGTTCGAAGTGAGGGAAACAGGAAACCCAGAGGTGCCCCTGTATTTTGGGGAAGGCATTAGGAGGTCACTTGGAAATGCTGCTGGCTGTGCGGGAGCAGGGCAGATGGGCTGTGCAGGCTTGTCCTTTGCATGGATGTTCTTGTGTGTGGAAACCCAGCTCGGAGCCATCTCCTGATGTGTAAGAATTTCGCAGACAAACCTTGAGCTAAGCAATGCATTTTTTCCTAAGAAAATGTTTGTCTTAAGCGATGTAAATATCCTATGTATTTCCGCTAGACTCTGGCTTCAGGTCGGTTCCCCCAAAAGGCTCAGAAGCGATTTGAACAAAACAGCATGTTTTCCTCCTAGCTTGTTCTCCTTATCTATGTTAAGGAAATGATATATTTGCCTGCAATACAGCCTTTCTTCAAGATTCATGTCAATCAAGTTTTGGCCCGGGATGACTCACCTGCTGCCAATATTATCTCAATGCATGTCGTGGGGGAGGGGCCTGGTGCCATTCCCTGAAACAGTTCCTTTCTTTCCTTAGCTGACTGCTAGTGCCTGTAGAATATCTGGCTAAAGACCAGCAGGGGGTACTCTTACTACCCCCCCACCCCGCCTCGAGTCTAAGTCAGCAGCTTTCTCTATCTCTTTAGTACTTTAATAACACTTGATGACACAAAAGCTCTGAGCGATCAAATCATATCAAATCTTCATTTCAGATTGAAGATGCATTCCATGGTATTGCCATCTTAAGTCTTTCCATCGTTATGGAATATCTGTCCATGTATTCAGGATAGTTTTCAGCCAGGGTGTATAATTTCCAGTGTGCCAGTCTTGTCATCCTCGTTACATCCATGGCAAAGTGTTTTATTCATGTTGATATTATTGAAAGGGAATTTTTTAAAATTCCTTTTCAGATTATTATCTGCTAATGTATACAGATAAAACTGTGTAATCATTCATTTTTATCAGTTTGGACAGCTTGATAGTTGTCTTTAATTTCTTTACTTTCTGACACTTTAAGATTATCCTGGGACACATATGTAATGCCTCACCCCTAAATTCAGACATGTGTTCAAAGAACTTCTGTCCTTTTATTTATTTATTTATTCTTTAACATTGAAATCGTTTTGACTATGCTGGGTGTTTGTTGCTAGATGGAAGTAGCTAGGACCTCTGGACTGCAGTCTCTCATCTCTTGCTGACCTCTTGTTGACCTCTGCAGAATCCTGGTAGGTGGGAGCTTGTTAGTTCCTTGTTCCTTATCAGAACCTCCTGTGGTAAGTGTTTTTCTCTTCTCTGTTGCCTGGTAAGGGTGGGTGGTCATGGGCATCCCAAAGTTGGCTAGAAGTCAATTATTTAGGCAGGCTTGTGCACAGATATGGGAGAAGGCAATGGCACCCCACTCCTGGAAAATCCCAAGGATGGAGGCGCCTGGTAGGCTGCAGTCCATGGGGTGGCTAAGAGTCGGACACCACTGAGCGACTTCATTTTCACTTTTCACTTTCATGCATAGGAGGAGGAAATGGCAACCCACTCCAGTGTTCTTGCCTAGAGAACCCCAGGGACTGCGGGGCCTGGTGGGCTGCCATCTATGGTGTGGCACAGGGTCGGCCTCAACTGAACCACTTAGCAGCTGCAGCAGCAGCAGCAGCAGTGCATAGATATCAAAGGGGATGAGAACAGTCAGGTAGGATCACATATGTCACCGTGAAACAATACTTCTCTTCTTAGCCAAAGCTAACAAAAGATTTCTGTTCTAGGTCAACCTAGAAGAGATCACTTAAGAGGTAAAGAAACTTAAACTCCATTAGCAAAGGCAGTTCAACATCTCAAGAAAACTTGTGCTAGGCACAAAACCCTTTTCTGGGGGCCTACTTTCCCTACAACCTCCTTATCCCATTCTGTACCCATTCCTTTGCTTCTCCCGTCCTGAAAATGCCACCTGTAAGACAGAACTACTTCGTTTTCCTTCTTAAAGTGTGATTGCATTCCATACATTCTTGTAATAACAAGTCATACATTTCCCTTCAGCAACCAAGAACTCACTCTTATATTGGCATTTGATAGATTGGTGAGCATACCTATCAGTGATAATAGCGCCCACCCCGCTTCCTGCAAGAACAGAACAAAACAAAACAAAACAAAAAAATTGCTTTCTTACATTTAATATGTTCGGATGGTGCCAGTCACTATTCATGCAGAGTCAAAAATCTCTTTTGTTTCTGTGTAAAAGGGAGGTCCTTTCAAGTCGTGAATGTTTAAGAAGTTTCATTTATTTGGAAGTGACCTAGCTATTCAATACACTGTCGTCACTTAGTTTAGCACCAGGATAGAAACTCAGGTAACCAAAACACCTGGAGGAACGATTGTAAGTTCAGTTCAGTTCAGTTGCTCAGTCGAGTCTGACTCTTTGGGACCCCGTGGCCTGCAGGACGCCAGGCTTCCGTGTCCATCACCAACTCCAGGGGCTTGCTCAAACTCATGTCCATCGAGTCAGTGATGCCATCCAACCATCTTATCCTCTGTCATCCCCTTCTCCTCTGCCTTCAATCAAGACTATGAGAGGCGGATATTTTAGAGTATAATTATTGTTAAGAGTTTATCTAAAAGCTCATATCACATTTACATTTTTTACATTGGTTGTTGCTGTTTCCAGGTACTTTCTTGCTGACAAGCTTGTGACACATATAACAATAGAGCAATTTTTACCTCAGAAGAAACCTAGGCACTATGAACATGTTGTGCTTAATGTTGTTGACTCTTAGACATATCTATAGTGGAGGAGCAAAACCAAAAATACTAGATATTTAATATTGACTAGTTCCCAGTTCACGGGACTCTGACATTCATTTAGGTCAATGTTTTCTTGTATTTCCAGCAGTTTGATTTGGAAGGGCTGCCTTGTCTTGAGACCATTGATATCAGAACACAGAACTTGAGCAATATTATCAAAAAACACAAAGCTTACACTGACACATACCTTAATCCAAACAGACAGACAAGACATCTTCCAGGTTTCCGCCTGAGATTTAAAATATTTCTTTGAGCCAGTCTTCTGGGGAGTGGGGGGATGGGGGTGGCAGTGAGGCAGGCTTGGGTAACAAGCTAATTGTTGGTCATTGCATATGCAAAGAACCAGCTTTCCGGGTTCCAAGGAAAAAAGTTTCCTTGGTAACCAACTTTGTCTGGTTCTATAGAATATCATGGCCCTCCTAGGTCAGGTCATCTTGCCTTTCTGTAGTCCTCGTTTTATCCCTAAATCATAGACAGCTTGGATTGTCTCTGTGGGGTGTATGTATTGTCCTCATGTTTGACCTGGCGGCAGCAGCGAGGTCCGAGAGCCTCTCCTGGAACCGGGCGTGGGGACGGGGCTCACCGGGAGCCACTGGTGAAGGTGGGCAGCGCCCCTGGAGCACGGCAGGGGCGGGGCGAACCCGGGCGGCGCAGGACGGGTGTCGGCTCCTGGCGGGGGTGGGGGAGGGCTTCCCAGTTGTGCTCTCGGAGATGGCCACTGCGGCTGGAAACGCTCCGGGAGTGCACCCAGGGCGGGGTAAACCTGGGCTGCACAGGTCGAGATTCCACTCTCTGTGGGTGGGTGGTCGGTCCCTGTTGTGCCCGGCTGGCCCAGCCCTGCTTCTGGCACTTTGTAGGCCAGCGGGCCCTGGAGCACCTGCTAGGATGGGAAAGGGAAGGGTACGCGAATTGCACCCTGGTGGCCGCCGAGGCAGCAAAGAAGTGGGGAGGGCACCTTACTGCCCTTTAATGGCAGACAGAATCTGTGGATGTCCTGCTGAGTGGGCCTTTTCATGGGGACCTTGTGCAATAAAAGTTTACCGGTGACCTTAGGGAACTTCCCAGTGTGCTTCTGACAGATGAGGGATGCTGTGGAGTTGGCGGGGCCTCTCAGGACTCCGCTGGGTTTGGCGCAATGGAAGAGGGCCTCATCTCCAGGGAAGGCAGGAACCTCAGGCTTCCTCTCCGTTTCGGACTCCGACCGCAGGGTCCCTGCAGAGTTGGGACAAGAGAGTCAGGAATCGTCTTGTCTGAGGAAGGGAACTCCGCTTGCCTCTCGAGGTGCTCAGGGGGTCTCAGGCCCCTTGTTGAGCTGTGTGTGGAACCTGCGGGTGTTTCCGGACAATGCACGACAGTGACAGTGCCCCTTTGTGTTGTGCCTTCACCCACTGGCTTGCCTTCGAAGAGGTGTCCGGGCCTCGGGTTCTTTTCAAGAGCAGACAGGGAAATTAGGGTCTTTCGGCATGAGGGACCACCCACGGGGCTAGTCTCAAATTTCCTAGTGAGGCCGGCTTCATCCTGAGGTGTGCCGGGAAGGCCGGGAACCCTTCAAGACAATGCAGGGGGATCGACTCTCCTGTAGCGGTCAGGAGGGGAGAAGGGGCTCGGATGAAGTGGGACCGGAACCCTCGGTGTTACCCTCGAGGGAAACCGGCGTGTGAGGGACTTTTGGGGGATGCATGAAAGGAGTCAGGTACCGTTTCGCACTTCAGGACAGAACCTAGGACTTTCCTTGAGACGCCGTAGCGGGCAAGGGCCTCATCTTGCGAAGACGTTGGAACCATGTGGATTTTCTCGAGTTGCGGCGGGATTCTCGAGTTACGACGGGGATTTCAGGCTTCCTCTTGTATTGGCCCCGAGAAGCCTAATCTTCCATTCGAGTTGCGAGGGAAATCAGGGGGTTGCATTCGAGTCACTGCAGGGCCAAAGAGACCTCATCTAGGTCTGTGTCCGGGACTTAACGTTCCTCTCAAGGGAAGACAGGGATCTCGGGGTGGCGTTCCAGACTCCCCCGGGGAGTCAGGCCTTGTCTCGAGGGCAAGCAAAGGATGCCACTCTCCTCTCAAGTCGTGACGCAGATCTCTTGGAGCCCACTGAGCGGCCTCAAGGGAGTCAGGCCTCCTCTTCAGTTTGGAGAGAGCACTCGGGATTGCGCTCTGGGTAAGGCAGGAATAGAAGGCCCTCACCTCGCGAGGACGGGAGCTTCTCAGGGGTTTCCTCGAGCTGTGGCGCCCGTGGGGGTTTTCTCACGAGGCAAGACGAGGATCTCAGGGAGCCTCTCGTGCGGCGCCAGGGAAGTCAGGTCTCCGTGCCCGTGGCGAGGGGGAGCGCGTCATGGCTCTCGAGTCACGGGAGGGGACTAGGGCCATGAGACGCGTTGAAGAAGGACTCTCGAGGTCTTTCTCGGGGGGCGGCGGGAAACCCTCGTTTCCCTCGCCTTCTGCCGGAGACCTTAGGGAACTTCCCAGGGTGCCTCTGAGAGGCGAGGCATCCTGTGGAGTTGGCGGGGCCTCTCGGGACTCCGCTGGGTCTTGCCCAACCGAAGAGGGCCTCACCTCGAGGGGAGGCTGGAACCTCAGGCTTTCCCTCCATTTCGGATTCCGACCGCAGGGTCCCTGCAGAGTTGGGACAGGAGAGTCAGGCTTCGTCTTGTCTGAGGAAGGGAACCCCGCTTGCCTCTCGAGTTGTTCAGAGGGCCACAGGCCCCTCGTCGAGCTGTGTGTGGAACCCGCGGGTGTTTCCAGACGATGCACAGGGGTGTCAGTGCCGCTTCGGGCTGTGCCTTCACCAGGGTTGCCTTCGAAGAGGGGTCCGTCATGGGTTCTTCTCAAGAGCAGACAGGGGAATCGGCCTCATTCGGCATGTGGCACCACCCACGTGGGTCGTTTCGAATTTCCTCGTGAGACCGGCCTCCTCTTGAGGTGCGACGGCTAGTCTGGGAACCCCTTCCAGACCACGCAGGAAAATCGACTCTCCTGTCGCGATCAGGAGGGGAGAAGGGGCTCAGATGAAGCGGTGCCGGGACCCTCGGTGTTCCACTCGAGGGAACCCGGCGTATCGGGGAACTTTTAGTGGTCGCATGAAGGCTGTCAGGTCCCGTTTCGCACTTCAGGGCGGAACAGGGGACTTCCCTTGAGACGCCGTCACGGGCAAGGGCCTCATCTTGCGAAGAGGTGGGAACCACGTTGTTTTTCTCGAGTTGCGGCGGGATTCTCGTGTTACGACAGGGGATTACAGGCTTCCTCTTGTGTCGGCCCTGGGTAGCCCAACCTTCTATTCTAGTGGCGAGGGAAAGCTGGGGGTTGCGCTCGAGTCACTGCAGGGCCGAAGAGACCTCACCTAGGCGTGTGTCCGGGACCTAATATTCCTCTCCAGGGAAGGCAGGCATCTCGGGGTTGCATTCCAGGCTCCCCCGGGGAGTCAGGCCTCGTCTCGAGGGGAAGCCAAGGACTCCGCTCTCCTCTCGAGTCGCGACGCGGGTCTCTTGGAGCCCCCTGAGCGGCCTCAAGGGAGTCCAGCCTCCTCTTCCGTTTGGAGAGAGGACCCGGGATTGCTCTCCAGGCCATGCAGGAAAAGAAGGCCCTCAGCTCGCGAGGACGGGGGCGTCTCAGGGGTTTCCTCGAGCTGCGGCGCCCGTGGCGGTTTTCTCCCGAGGCACGACGAGGATCTCAGGGAGCCTCTCGTGCGGCGCCAGGGAAGTCAGGTCTCCATGCGCGTGGCGAGGGGGAGCGCGTCCTGGCTCTCGAGTCACGGGAGGTGACTAGGGCCTCGAGACATGTTGAAGAAGGACTCTCGAGGTCTTTCTCGGGGGGCGGCGGGAAACCCTCGTGTCCCTCGCCTTCTGCCGGGGACCTTAGGGAACTTCCCAGGGTGCCTCTGAGAGGCGAGGGATCCTGTGGAGGTGGCGGTGCCCCTCGGGACTCCGCTGGGTCTGGCGCAACGGAAGAGGGCCTCACCTCGAGGGGAGGCAGGAACCTCAGGCTTCCTCTCCGTTTCGGACTCCGACCGCAGGGTCCCTGCAGAGTTGGGACAGGAGAGTCAGGCCTCGTCTTGTCTGAGGAAGGGAACCCCGCTGGCCTCTCGAGTTGCTCAGGGGGTCTCAGGCCCCTCGTCGAGCTGTGTGTGGAACCCGCGGGTCTTTGCGGACGATGCACGGGGGTGGCAGTGCCCCTTCGTGTTGTGCCTTCACCCACAGGGTTGCCTTCGAAGAGGGGTCCGGGCCTCGGGTCCTTCTCAAGAGCGGACCGGGGAATCGGGGGCGTTCGGCATGTGGCCCCACCCACGTGGCTCGTCTCGAATTTCCTCGTGAGACCGGCCTCATCCTGAGGTGCGCCGGGAAGGCTGGGAACCCCTTCCAGACCACGCAGGGGAATCGCCTCTCCTGTCGCGATCAGGAGGGTAGAAGGGGCTCAGAGGAAGAGGTGCCGGGACCCTCGGTGTTCCCCTCGGGGGACCCCGGCGTGTCGGGGGAATTTTGGGGGTCGCAGGAAGGCTGTCAGGGACCGTTTCGCCCTTCAGGGCGGAACAGGGGACTTCCCTTGAGACGCCGTCGCGGGCAAGGGCCTCATCTTGCCAAGAGGTGGGAACCACGTGGTTTTTCTCGAGTTGCGGCGGGATTCTCGAGTTACGACGGGGATCTCAGCCTTCCCCTTGGGTTGGCCCTGGGAAGCCCAATCTTCCCCTCGGGTTCCGAGGGAAAGCTGGGGGTTGCTCTCGAGTCACTGCAGGGCCGAAGAGACCTCACCTAGGCGTGTGTCCGGGACCTAATATTCCTCTCCAGGGAAGGCAGGGATCTCGGGATTGCATTCCAGGCTCCCCCGGGGAGTCAGGCCTCGTCTCGAGGGGAAGCCAAGGACTCCGCTCTCCTCTCGAGTCGCGACGCGGGTCTCTTGGAGCCCCCTGAGCGGCCTCAAGGGAGTCCAGCCTCCTCTTCCGTTTGGAGAGAGGACCCGGGATTGCTCTCCAGGCCATGCAGGAAAAGAAGGCCCTCAGCTCGCGAGGACGGGGGCGTCTCAGGGGTTTCCTCGAGCTGCGGCGCCCGTGGGGGTTTTCTCCCGAGGCACGACGAGGATCTCAGGGAGCCTCTCGTGCGGCGCCAGGGAAGTCAGGTCTCCATGCGCGTGGCGAGGGGGAGCGCGTCCTGGCTCTCGAGTCACGGGAGGGGACTAGGGCCTCGAGACGCGTTGAAGAAGGACTCTCGAGGTCTTTCTCGGGGGGCGGAGGGAAACCCACGTGTCCCTCGCCTTCTGCCGGGGACCTTAGGGAACTTCAGAGGGTGCCTCTGAGAGGCGAGGGATCCTGTGGAGGTGGCGGGGCCCCTCGGGACTCCGCTGGGTCTGGCGCAACGGAAGAGGGCCTCACCTCGAAGGGAGGCAGGAACCTCAGGCTTCCTCTCCGTTTCGGACTCCGACCGCAGAGTCCCTGCAGAGTTGGGACAGGAGAGTCAGGCCTCGTCTTGTCTGAGGAAGGGAACCCCGCTGGCCTCTCGAGTTGCTCAGTGGGTCTCAGGCCACTCATCGAGCTGTGTGTGGAACCCGCGGGTCTTTGCGGACGATGCACGGGGGTGGCAGTGCCCCTTCGTGTTGTGTCTTCATGCACAGGGTTGCCTTCGAAGAGGGGTCCGGGCCTCGGGTCCTTCTCAAGAGCGGACCGGGGAATCAGGGGCGTTCGGCATGCGGCCCCACCCACGTGGCTCGCCTCGAATTTCCTCGTGAGCCCGGCCTCATCCTGAGGTGCGCCGGGAAGGCCGGGAACCCCTTCCAGACCACGCAGGGGAATCGCCTCTCCTGTCGCGATCAGGAGGGGAAAAGGGGCTCAGAGGAAGCGGTGCCGGGACCCTCGGTGTTCCCCTCGGGGGACCCCGGCGTGTCGGGGGACTTTTGAGGGTCGCTGGAAGGCTGTCAGGGACCGCTTCGCCCTTCAGGGCGGAACAGGTTACTTCCCTTGAGACGCCGTCGCGGGCAGGGGCCTCATCTTGCCAAGAGGTGGGGACCACGTGGTTTTTCTCGAGTTGCGGCGGGATTCTCGAGTTACGACGGGGATCTCAGCCTTCCCCTTGGATTGGCCCTGGGAAGCCCAATCTTCCCCTCGGGTTGCGAGGGAAAGCCTGGGGTAGCGCTCCAGTCACTGCAGGGCCAAAGAGACCTCACCTAGGCGTGTGTCCGGGACCTAATATTCCTCTCCAGGGAAGGCAGGGATCTCGGGGTTGCATTCCAGGCTCCCCCGGGGAGTCAGGCCTCGTCTCGATGGGAAGCCAAGGACTCTGCTTTCCTCTCGAGTCGCGACGCAGGTCTCTTGGAGCCCCCTGAGCTGCCTCAAGGGAATCCAGCCTCCTCTTCCGTTTGGAGAGAGGACCCGGGATTGCTCTCCAGGCCATGCAGGAAAAGAAGGCCCTCAGCTCGCGAGGACGGGGTCGTCTCAGGGGTTTCCTCGAGCTGCGGCGCCCGTGGGGGTTTTCTCCCGAGGCACGACGAGGGTTTCAGGGAGCCTCTCGTGCGGCGCCAGTGAAGTCAGGTCTCCATGCGCGTGGCGAGGGGGAGCGCGTCCTGGCTCTCGAGTCACGGGAGGGGACTAGGGCCTCGAGAAGCGTTGAAGAAGGACTCTCGAGGTCTTTCTCGGGAGAAGGCGGGAAAGCCTCGTTTCCCTCGCCTTCTGCCGGGGACCTTAGGGAACATCCCAGGGTGCCTCTGAGAGGCGAGGGATCCTGTGGAGGTGGCGGGGCCCCTCGGGACTCCGCTGGGTCTGGCGCAACGGAAGAGGGCCTCACCTCGAGGGGAGGCAGGAACCTCAGGCTTCCTCTCCGTTTCGGATTCCGACCGCAGGGTCCCTGCAGAGTTGGGACAGGAGAGTCAGGCCTCGTCTTGTCTGAGGAAGGGAACCCCGCTGGCCTCTCGAGTTGCTCAGGGGGTCTCAGGCCCCTCGTCGAGCTGTGTGTGGAACCCGCGGGTCTTTGAGGACGATGCACGGGGGTGGCAGTTCCCCTTCGTGTTGTGCCTTCACCCACAGGGTTGCCTTCGAAGAGGGGTCCGGGCCTCGGGTCCTTCTCAAGAGCGGACCGGGGAATCGGGGGCATTCGGCATGTGGCCCCACCCACGTGGCTCGCCTCGAATTTCCTCGTGAGACCGGCCTCATCCTGAGTTGCGCCGGGAAGGCCGGGAACCCCTTCCAGACCACGCAGGGGAATCGCCTCTCCTGTCGCGATCAGGAGGGGAGAAGGGGCTCAGAGGAAGCGGTGCCGGGACCCTCAGTGTTCCCCTCGGGGGACCCCGGCGTGTCGGGGGACTTTTGGGGGTCGCAGGAAGACTGTCAGGGACCGTTTTGCCCTTCAGGGCGGAACAGGGGACTTCCCTTGAGACGCCGTCGCGGGCAAGGGCCTCATCTTGCCAAGAGGTGGGAACCACGTGGTTTATCTCGAGTTGCGGCGGGATTCTCGAGTTACGAAGGGGATCTCAGCCTTCCCCTTGGGTTGGCCCTGGGAAGCCCCATCTTCCCCTCGGGTTGCGAGGGAAAGCTGGGGGTTGCGCTCGAGTCACTGCAGGGCCGAAGAGACCTCACCTAAGCGTGTGTCCGGGATGTAATATTCCTCTCCAGGGAAGGCAGGGATCTCGGGGTTGCATTTCAGGCTCACCCGGGGAGTCAGGCCTCGTCTCGAGGGGAAGCAAAGGACTCCGCTCTCCTCTCAAGTCGCGACGCGGGTCTCTTGGAGCCCCCTGAGCGGCCTCAAGGGAGTCCAGCCTCCTCTTCCGTTTGGAGAGAGGACCGGGATTGCTCTCCAGGCCATGCAGGAAAAGAAGGCCCTCATCTCGCGAGGACGGGGGCGTCTCAGGGGTTTCCTCGAGCTGCGGCGCCCGTGGGGGTTTTCTCCCGAGGCACGACGAGGATCTCAGGGAGCCTCTCGTGCGGCGCCAGGGACGTCAGGTCTCCATGCGCGTGGCGAGGGGGAGCGCGTCCTGGCTCTCGAGTCACGGGAGGGGACTAGGGCCTCGAGACGCGTTGAAGAAGGACTCTCGAGGTCTTTCTCTGGGGGCGGCGGGAAACCCTCGTTTCCCTTGCCTTCTGCCGGGGACCTTAGGGAACTTCCCTGGGTGCCTCTGAGAGGCGAGGGATCCTGTGGAGGTGGCGGTGCCCCTCGGGACTCCGCTGGGTCTGGCGCAACGGAAGAGGGCCTCACCTCGAGGGGAGGCAGGAACCTCAGGCTTCCTCTCCGTTTCGGACTCCGATCGCAGGGTCCCTGCAGAGTTGGGACAGGAGAGTCAGGCCTCGTCTTGTCTGAGGAAGGGAACCCCGCTGGCCTCTCGAGTTGCTCAGGGGGTCTCAGGCCCCTCGTCGAGCTGTGTGTGGAACCCGCGGGTCTTTGCGGACGATGCACGGGGGTGGCAGTGCCCCTTCGTGTTGTGCCTTCACCCTCAGGGTTGCCTTCGAAGAGGGGTCCGGGCCTCGGGTCCTTCTCAAGAGCGGACCGGGGAATCGGGGGCGTTCGGCATGTGGCCCCACCCACGTGGCTCGCCTCGAATTTCCTCGTGAGCCCAGCCTCATCCTGAGGTGCGCCGGGAGGGCCGGGAACCTCTTCCAGACCACGCAGGGGAATCGCCTCTCCTGTCGCGATCAGGAGGGGAGATGGGGCTCAGAGGAAGCGGTGCCGGGACCCTCAGTGTTCCCCTCGGGGGACCCCGGCGTGTCGGGGGACTTTTGGGGGTCGCAGGAAGGCTGTCAGGGACCGTTTCGCCCTTCAGGGCGGAACAGGGGACTTCCCTTGAGAGGCCGTGGCGGGCAAGGGCCTCATCTTGCCAAGAGGTGGGAACCACGTGGTTTTCCTCGAGTTGCGGCGGGATTCTCGAGTTACGACGGGGATCTCAGCCTTCCCCTTGGGTTGGCCCTGGGAAGCCCAATCTTCCCCTCTGGTTGCGAGGGAAAGCTGGGGGTTGCGCTCGAGTCACTGCAGGGCCGAAGAGACCTCACCTAGGCGTGTGTCCGGGACCTAATATTCCTCTCCAGGGAAGGCAGGGATCTCGGGGTTGCATTCCAGGCTCCCCCGGGGAGTCAGGCCTCGTCTCGAGGGGAAGCCAAGGACTCTGCTCTCCTCTCGAGTCGCGACGCGGGTCTCTTGGAGCCCCCTGAGCGGCCTCAAGGGAGTCCAGCCTCCTCTTCCGTTTGGAGAGAGGACCCGGGATTGCTCTCCAGGCCATGCAGGAAAAGAAGGCCCTCAGCTCGCGAGGACGGGGGCGTCTCAGGGGTTTCCTCGAGCTGCGGCGCCCGTGGGGGTTTTCTCCCGAGGCACGACGAGGATCTCAAGGAGCCTCTCGTGCGGCGCCAGGGAAGTCAGGTCTCCATGCGCGTGGTGAGGGGGAGCGCGTCCTGGCTCTCGAGTCACGAGAGGGGACTAGGGCCTCGAGACGCGTTGAAGAAGGACTCTCGAGGTCTTTCTCGGGGGTCGGTGGGAAACCCTCGTTTCCCTCGCCTTCTGCCGGGTACCTTAGGGAACTTCCCAGGGTGCCTCTGAGAGGCGAGGGATCCTGTGGAGGTGGCGGGGCCCCTCGGGACTCCGCTGGGTCTGGCGCAACGGAAGAGGGCCTCACCTCGAGGGGAGGCAGGAACCTCAGGCTTCCTCTCCGTTTCGGACTCCGACCGCAGGGTCCCTGCAGAGTTGGGACAGGAGAGTCAGGCCTCGTCTTGTCTGAGGAAGGGAACCCCGCTGGCCTCTCGAGTTGCTCAGGGGGTCTCAGGCCCCTCGTCGAGCTGTGTGTGGAACCCGCGGGTCTTTGCAGACGATGCACGGGGGTGGCAGTGCCCCTTCGTGTTGTGCCTTCACCCACAGGGTTGCCTTCGAAGAGGGGTCCGGGCCTCGGGTTCTTCTCAAGAGCGGACCGGGGAATCGCGGTCGTTCGGCATGTGGCCCCACCCACGTGGCTCGTCTCGAATTTCCTCGTGAGACCGGCCTCATCCTTAGGTGCCCCGGGAAGGCCTAGAACCCCTTCCAGACCACGCAGGGGAATCGACTCTCCTGTCGCGATCAAGAGGGGAGAAGGGGCTCAGAGGAAGCGGTTGCGTTACCCTCGGTGTTCCCCTCGAGGGAACCCGGCGTGTCGGGGAACTTTTGGGGGTCGCATGAAGGCTGGAAGGATCCTTTCCGCCCTTCAGGGCGGAAGAGGGGACTTCCCTTGAGACGCCGTCGCGGGCAAGGGTCTCATCTTGCCAAGAGTTGGGAACCACGTGGTTTTTCTCGAGTTGCGGCGGGATTCTCGAGTTACAATGGGAATCTCAGCCTTCCTCTTTGGTTGGCCCTGGGAAGCCCAATCTTCCCCTCGAGTTGCAAGGGAAATCTGGGGGTTGCGCTCGAGTCACTGCAGGACCGAAGAGACCTCACCTAGGCGTGTGTCCAGGACCTACTATTCCTCTCCAGGGAAAGCAGGCATCTCGGGGTTGCATTCCAGGCTCCCCCGTGGAGTCAGACCTCGTCTCGAGGGGAAGCCAAGGACTCCGCTCTCCTCTCGAGTCGCGACAAGGATCTGTTGGAGCCCCCTGAACGGCCTCAACGGAGTCCAGCCTGCTCTTCAGTTTGGAGAGAGGACTCGTGATTGGTCTCCAGGCCATGCAGGAATATAAGGCCCTCATCTCGCGATGACCGGGGTGTCTCATGTGTTTCCTCGAGCTGCCGCGGCAGTGTGGGTTTTCTCACGAGGTACGATGAGGATCTCAGGGAGCCTCTCATGCAGTGCCAGGTTAGTCAGGTCTCCATGCGCGTGAAGAGGGGGCACGTGTCATGGCTCTCGAGTCATGGTAGGGGAATCGCGACTCAACACATTTTGAAGCACTCTCGAGGTCTTTCTCGAGTCATGGCAGAAAACCCAGGGTTCCCTCGACTTGTGCCTGTGACCTCAGGGAGCTTCTCATTGTGCCTCTGAGAACTCAGGGATACTGTGGAGTTGGTAGGGGCCTCTCGGGACTCCACTGGGTGTGGTGCAATGGAAGAGGGCCTCATCTCGAGTGGACGCAGTAACCTCAGGCTTCCTCTCCGTTTCTGACTTGGATCCCATGGTCCCTGCAGAGTAGGGACAAGAGAGTCACACCTAGTCTTCTGTTGAGGAATGGACCTTCGTTTGCCTTTCGAGTTGTTTACAGGGTGACAGGCCACTTGTCGAAATGTCTGTGGGACCTGCGGGTTTTTCTGGACGATGCACGCGGGTGTCAGTGCCCCTTCGTGTTGTGCCTTCATCCACAGGTTTTCCTTCAAAGATGTGTGCTGGCATCGGGTTCTTTTCAAGAGTGGACCGTGAAATTGGGGTCTTTCGGCATGTGGCACCACCCACGAGGCTACGTCTCGAACTTCCTCATGAGACCGGCCTCATCCTGAGGTGCGCCCGGAAGTTCGGGAACCCCTTGCAGACAGAGAAGGGGAGTCGACCCTCCTGTCGCAATCAGGAGAGGAGAAGGGGTCAGATGAAGTTGTGCCGGGAACCTCGGTGTTCCCCTTGAGTGAGTCTGGTATGTCGCGGAACTTTTGGGGTCGCATCAAGGGTGCCAAGTACCGTTTCGCACTTCAGGATGGAACGTGGGACTTCTCTTGAGATGCTGTAGCGGACAAAGGGCCTCATCTTGCGATGACGAGGGAAGCACGTGGATTTTCTCGAGTTTCGGTGGGATTCTCGAGTTACGACGGGGAATTCAGGCTTCCTCTTGTGTTGGCCCAGGAAGTCTAATCTTCCATTCGAGTTGCCAGGGAGAGCTGTGGATTGGGCTCCATTCACTGAAGGGCAAACTAGACCTCATCTAGGCTTGTATCCAGGACTTAATGTTCCTCTCCATAGGCGACAGGGATTTGGGGTTGCATTCCATACTCACCCGGGGAGTCAGGCCTCATCTCGAGGGGAAGCAAAGGACTCCACTCTCTTCTCGAGCCGCGACAGGTATCTCTTGGAGCCCACTGAGTGGTCTTTGCTCTGTAGGAGAGCTCTAGTGTACATAAGCCTGTACATAAGTGAACACAGACATTCTGTGTGCATGTTGCTGCTTACCCAAAATAGGGCCACAAGGAGCCTCATGCTCTCCATGCAGCGCGGAAGCTGTGCAGCCACGCAGCAGCTGAAGAATCCAACCAATTGCTCTTTTCTTACCTCTGACAGAGCTCGCATTGCGGTAGCCCTTGGCAGTTTGGAAACACTGGACCCTAACCCCTCTCAAAGTAGGCCTGGGTTCTAGTTCGAATAGAAAGTCAATAGCGGAGCTGAGGACAGGAACGCGGCAGTCATTTATCACACGCTCCTGCAGCCTGCTACTACAGGGACACTAACGCTAGAAGCTAGGAATGTCTTTGCAAGGTGCGCAAAGGACAAGGGAGAACCTCGACCCTGACTCTAGTATTTCAGTCCCCTGAGCAGATCTGAGGTTCTCCCGCTGTAGAAGCTAACCCATTCCTTTCAAATACAGGCTTCCTAACACAGGGCCAGTTGGCTGCTTGCTCTTCCACGAAGCAGGCTTCCTTAACTTGCAAACTGCGAATTCCGCTTAACAGCCTGGAGGAAAAATCGCTTCTTGGAAGATTTTTTTCAGAGGCTGTATCCCCGGAGCTGGGGCCAAGCTAGGGGACCCATACTGGCAAGGGAAGGCAAAACCACATCCAATGTCTTTGCTCTGGAGGACAGCTTTGGTGAGCCTAAGTCTTTCAGGAATATTTCTGGCTCCAACAGAGTCAAATTCTGTGTGTGAAGCTGCACAGCCAAAATAGGGGAACAGAGAGCCTGATTCTCTCTGTGTAGCTTTGAAGCTGTCATTCAAACAACAGCTCGAGAATCCATACAATGCTCTCCCTTACTGCTAAGAGAATTCTCATTGCTGTAGTCCTTGACAGTTTGTAGAAATCCGCACCCTAACCCTTCTCCAAGTAGGCCTGGGTCCTAGCTCGGAACAACAGGCAACGGCGGAGCTGAGGCCAGTAAGGCACAAGTGAGGTCTCACACACTCTTGCAGCCTGATCGTCCAGGAGCAGTAAGGCCTCTTTTTCCCTGCAGGAGGCTCGCTTGCCTTGCCTCCTGTGAACTGCATTTCCCAGCCTGGGCGCAAAGCTGTTCCTGGAGATTTTTTCTCAGGGGCTGTTTCCCTGGAGCTGGGTCGGACCTCGGGGGCCCAACTCACAGGGGAAGACAAAACCACATGGACAGGTCTATGCTCTGTAGGAGAGCTCTAGTGAACCTCATCTCTCAGGAACATTCTTGGCTTCTACAGAGACACCTCTGTGCATGAAGCTACACACCCAACATAGTGGCAAAGGGAGTCTGATTCTCTCCGTGGGTGCTGATGCTTTGTGGCAAAGCACCTGCTAAGAATCCATCCGCATAGGCTTCCCTCACCTTGACAGAGGTCTCATTGCTGTAGTCCTTTTCAGTTTGGAAAGAAGCAGACCCTTACCCTTCACCAAGTAGGCCCTTGTCCTTGTTTGAATGGAAAGGCAGTAGCTGAGCTGAGGCCAGTAAGGCGCCAGTCAAGTCTGACATATTCCCGATGCCTGCTCCTTCATGGAAAATAACGTTAGAATCTGGGAATGTCTTTGCAAGGCTGGCAAAGGGCAGTCAGGAACCTCGACCCTGCCTCTGGAATTTCTATCTTCTCAGCACATCCGGAGGTCTCGGTCAGGAGAAACTAACCCATTCCTTGCAAATATAGGCTTCCAAACACAGGCCGGTTGGCTGTCTCTTCTTGCCGAAGGAAGCTTGCTTATCCCACCTCCTGCGAACTCCGCTTCCCAGCCTGGGGGATAAGAGGTTCTTGGAGATCTTTTCTCAGAGGGTGTTTCCACGGAGCAGGGGCCGATCCCGGAGACCCACACGCACAGGGGAAGGGAAAACCGCATGGATAAGTCTTTGCTCTCTAGGAGTGCTCTAGTGAACCTCAGTCTGTGGGGAATGTTCTTGGCTCCAACGGGGACATCTCTGTGTGGGAAGCTGCATAGCCAACATAGAGACACAGAGACCTGATTCTCTCTGTGCAGCTTTGACGCTGTCGTTCAAACAACAAATTGAGAATCCACACAATGCTCTCCCTTACCACTGAGAGAGTTATCATTGCTGTAGCCCTTCGCAGTTTCTGGAAATCGGCACACAAACACTTCTCCAAGTAGGCCTGGGTTCAAGTTCAGATGAACATGCAATAGCGGAGCTGAGGCCAGTAAGGCACCAGTCAGGTGTCACACACTCTGGCAGCCTGCTCCTCCAGGGACAGTAAGGCCTCTATTTCCCTTCAGGAGGCTCGCTTGCCTTACTTCCTGTGAACAGCGTTTCCCAGCCTGGGCGGAAAGCAGTTCCTGGAGATCTTTTCTCAGGGGCTGCTTCCCCGGAGTTGGGGCGGACCTCGGGGACCCAACTCACAGGGGAAGGCAAAACCAAATGGACAGGTCTATGCTCTGTAGGAGATCTCTAGTGAACTGCCGGGGTCCAGCCCCAGCTGATCCAGGGTATTCGAAGCAGAGACGGCGTAGGCGAGGGTCAGGGAACAACTGCTTAATTAAACGTTAATTAAGGATATAAAGAGTAATAAAATGAGGATAGCTCAGTAGGAAAATTCAGTGGAGAAAAGAGGCTGAGTAGCTTGGTTTACGCGGGGGACCAATAAAACTTCAAGACAAGAAGCTTGCACCACTTACGTAGGCCGCAGGCGTCCTTCCGTTCTCCCGAAGGAGAGGAGACACTGAGGCCTCCCCGGTCGGATCTTAGAAGCCCAGGCAAAATTAGTAAGCTTGGTGGGTTCCGTGCTCCAGATGGAGACTCAACCAGAGTGAGAGAGAGAGAGAGAGACATGGGGAGACCAGTATTTCGAGAAACTGATCCCAATTCTTTATTTTCCATGGTCTACTTTTATACACTGAGATGTTATGCAAAAGTCACGTGGGGTCAGCAGTCCTGACTTTTATCAAAGTCAGGTGCTTCATACAAAAGTATACAGAGGTCTTAGGGGTGTTACATCATCTTCTGGCCGGGGGGCCTGCTGACAATTTACGACCCTCTCCTTGTGACAGCGGTCAGTCAACCAGGACACTTATTTCTCCAGGGGTGATTATTCTTAAAACAGACGCCACCCAAATAAAGTTACATTCCTATAGGGTGAGGGTGTAGTGGGTTTTAGTTAAGGAAAGAATTTACTTAGCCTAAGGTCTAACGTGATTTATATCAAAGGTTAATACTTATTTCTTCTATATATTCATTAATGTGTATAAGGGCAGGGGATGTGGAGACTTAGCAGTAAACATCAGCTCAACAAATGAAAAACCCTTCACCAATATGATTTCTAATCAGCCCATTATACTTATACTAATAATTTTCTAACTTTTCTAAGGAACCTGTTTTTAGAAGGTTTAAAGCATCTCGTGCCTCTCATGGTTGGGAGGCTGTGAGCAATCACATGTGGCCGGACAAGCCTGTCAGGCAGGCTAGGGAACCTTCAGAGGAGTTTGTAGGTTAAAACACTCTTGTCACACCCAGGGGTTTTTATCAACTGGAGCTCTAGGTTAACTCCTTCTCCGAAAGAGGTGGTGGGGGACAGCCCCCCGTAAAGTCAGAGGTGTAGGTGAGAGCACAAAATAGTAAGGTAGGCAGGCTCTGGTGATGGGGGTAGATGCTCGAGGATTTCCAGGGGGACTCCTGAGGCTCGATCCCGCCTTTGCGTATGTCGAGCCTCCTTCCTCATGACCTTTGCCATGGGCGGAGTGCCTCACTCTGGCCCCCAACAGTGAACCTCCTCTCTCAGGAACATTCTTGGCTCCTATCGAGACACCTCTGTGTGTGTAGCTACACACGCAACATAGGGGCAAAGGGAGCCAGATTCTTTCCGTGGGGTGCTGATGCTTTGTGGCAAAGCACCTGCTTGAGAATCCATCAGCTTATGCTTCCCTCGCCTTGACAGAGGTCTCATTGCTGTAGCCCTTGGCAGTTTGGAAAGAAGAGGACCCTTACCTTTCATAAAGTGGGCCCTTGTCCTAGTTTGAAAGGAAAGGCAAGAGCTGAGCTGAGGCCAATAAGGCGCCAGTCAAGTCTGACATATTCCCGAAGCCTGCTCCTTCATGGAAAATAACGCTGGAATCTAGGAATGTCTCTGCAAGGCTGGCAAAGGGCAGTCAGGAGCCTGCACCCTGCCTCTGGAATTACCGATTTCTGAGCAGATCTGGAGGTCTCCTTTAGGAGAATCTAACTCATTCCTTCCATATTGAGACTTCCAAAAACAGGCCGGTCGGCTGCCTCTTCGTGCCCGAAGGAGGCTTGCTTTTCCTGCCTCCTATGAACCCAGCTTCCCAGGCTCTGGGAAAAGGGGATCTTGAAGATCTTTTCTCAGGGGTTGTTTCCACGGAGCTGGGGCTAAGCCTGGAGACCCAAACTCACAGGGGAAGAAAAACCACATGTACAAGTCTTTGCTCTCTACGAGAGCTCTAGTGAACTTCACTCTGTCACGAACATTCTTGATTCATATGGAGACACCCCTGTGTGCGAAGCTGCGTACCCAACATGGGGGCACAGAGAGCCTGATTCTCTCTGTGTAGCTTTAAAGATGTCATTCAAAAAACACCTTGAAAATCCATACAATGCTCTTCCTTACCCGTGACAGAGTTCTCATTGCTGTAGCCCTTGGCAGTTTTTAGAAATCCGCACCCAAACCCTTCTCCAAGTAGTCCTGGGTCCTAGTTCGGAGGAACATGCAATGGCGGAGCTGAGGCCAGTAAGGCACCAGTCAGGTCTTACACACTCTGCAGCCTGATCGTCCAGGGACAGTAAGCCCTCTTTTTCCCTGCAGGAGGCTCACTTGACTTCCCTCCTGTGAGCTGCATTTCCCAGCCTGGGGGAAAAGAGGTCCCTGGAGATCTTTTCTCAGGGGCTCCTTCCCCGGAGCTGGGGAGGACCTCGAGGACCCAACTCACAGGGGAAGGCAAAAGCACATGGACAGGTCTATGCTCTGTAGGAGAGCTCTAGTGAACCTCATCTCTCAGGAACATTCTGGCCTCCTATAGAGACACCTCTGTATGTGAAGCTACACACCCAACATAGGGGCAAATGGAGCCTGATTCTCCCCGTGGGGTGCTGATGCTTTGTGGCAAAGCACCTGCTTGATGATCCATCCACTTAGGCTTCCCTCGCCTTGACAGAGGTCCCATTGCTGTAGCCCTTGGCAGTTTGGAAAGAAGAAGACCCTTACCCTTCATAAAGTAGGCCTTTGTCCTAGTTTGAATGGATAGGTAATAGCTGAGCTGAGGCCAATAAGGTGCCTGCCAAGTCTGACATACTCCCGTAGCCTTCACCTTCATGGAAAATAACTCTAGAATCTGGGAATGTCTTTGCAAGGCTGGCAAAGGGCAGTCAGGAACCAGCACCCTGCCTCTGGAATTACCGACTTCTGAGCAGATCTGGAGGTCTCCTTTAGGAGAAGCTAACCCATTCTTTCCAAATAGAGGCTTCCAAACAGGCCAGTTGGCTGCCTTTTCGCGCCCGAAGGAGGCCTGCTTTTCTCGCATCCTATGAAGCCCTGTTCCCAGCCTCTGGGAAAAGCGGATTTTGAAGATATTTTCTCAGGGGTTGTTTCCATGGAGCTGGGGCCGAGACCAGAGACCCAATCGCACAGGGGAAGGAAAACCACATGGACAAGTCTTTGCTCTCCAGGAGACCTCTAAGTGAAACTTACTGTGTCAGGAACGTTCTTGACTCCTATGGAGACACCCCTGTGTGTGAAGCTGTGTACCCAACAAGGGGGCACACAGGGCCTGATTCTCTCTTTGCAGCTTTGAAGCTGTCGTTCAAACAACAGCTTGAGAATCCATACAATGCTCTCCCTTACCTCTGAGAGACTTCTCATTGCTGTAGCCTTTGGCAGTTTTTACAAATCCACACCCAAACCCTTCTCCAAGTAGGCCTGGGTCCTGGTTTGGATGGCCATGCAATGGCGGAGCTGAGGTCAGTAAGGCACCAGTCAGGTGTCACACACTCTGGCAGCCTGCTCCTCCAGGGACAGTAAGGCCTATTTTTCCCTGCGGGAGGCTCGCTTGCCTTGCCTCCTGTGAACTGCGTTTCCCAGCCTGGGCAAAAAGCGGTTCCTGGAGATCTTTTCTCAGGGGCTCTATCCCCAGAGCTGGGGTGGACCTCGGGGACCCATCTCACAGGGGAAGGAAAAACCACATGGACAGGTCTATGCTCTGTAGGAGACGTTAGTGTGTCTCATCTCTTAGGAACATTCTTGGCTCGTACAGAGACACCTCTGTGTGTAAAGCTACACACCGAACATAGGGGCACAGGGAGCCTGATTCTCTCCGTGGGGTGCTGATGCTTTGTGGCAAAGCACCTGTTTGAGAATCCATCCGCTTACGCTTCCCTCGCCTTGACAGAGGTCTCATTGCTGTGTCTCTTGGCAGTTGGGAAAGAGGTAGACCCTTACCCTTCACCAAGTAGGCCCTGATCCTAGTTTGAAAGGAAAGGCAATAGCTGAGCTGAGGCCAGTAAGGCACCTGTCAACTCTGACATATTCCCGATGCCTGCTCCTTCATGGAAAATATTGCTAGAATCTAGGAATGTCTTTGCAAGGCTGGCAAAGGGCAGTCAGGAACCTCGACCCTGCCTCTGGAATATCTATCTTCTGAGCAGATCTGGAGGTCTCCTTCTGGAGAAGCTAACCCATTCCTTGCAAATAGAGGCTTCCAAACACAGGCTAGTTGGCTGCCTCTTCTTGCCTGAAGGAGGCTTGCTTTTCCTGCCTCCTATGATCCCTGGTTCCCAGCATGGGGGAAAAGCAGATCTTGGAGATCTTTGCTCAGGGGTTGTTTCCACGGAGCTGGGGTTGTGCCCAGAGACCCACACATACAGGGGAAGGCAAAACCACATGAACAAGTCTTTGCTCTCTAAGAGAGCTCTAGTGAACCTCAGTCTTTGACGAACGTTCTTGGCTCCTATGCGGACACCTCTGTGTGTGAAACTGCGTACCCAACATGGCGGCAGAGAGCCTGATTCTCTCTGTGCAGGTTTAATGCTGTCGTTCAGAAAACAGCTTGAGAATCCATACAATTCTCGCCCTTACCTCTGAGAGAGTTCTCATTGCAGTAGCCCTTGGCAGTTTGTAGAAATCTGCACCTAAACCCTTCTCCAAGTAGGCCTGAGTCCCAGTTCGGAGGAACAAGCAATGGCGGAGCTAAGACCAGTATGGCACCAGTCAGTTTTCACACACTCTGGCAGCCTGCTCCTCCAGGGACAGTAAGGCTTCTTTTTCTCTGCAGGAGGCTCACTTGCCTTACTTCCTGTGAACAGCTTTTCCCAGCCTGAGCGAAAAGCGGTTCCTGGAGATCTTTTCTCAGAGGCTGTTTTCTCGGAGCTGGGGTGGACCTCGGGCACCCAACTCACAGGGGAAGGCGAAACCACATGTACAGGTGAGCACTCTGTAGGAGAGCTCTTGTGAGCCTCATCTCTCAGGAACATTCTTGGCTCCTGTAGAGACACCACTGTGTGTGAATCTACACACCCCACATAGGGGCAAAGGGAGCCTGATTCTCTCCGTGGGGTGCTGATGCTTGGTGGCAAAGAACCTTCCTGATAATCCATCCGCTTATGCTTCCCTCGCATTTACGGAGGTCTCATTGCTGTAGCCCTCGGCAGTTTGGAAAGAAGAAGACCCTTACCCTTCATAAAGTAGGGCCTTGTCCTACTTTGAATGGAAAGGCAATAGCTGAGCTGAGGCCAATAAGGCGCCAGTCAAGTCTGACATATTCCCAAAGCCTGCTTCTTCAGGAAGATAACTGTAGAATCTAGGAATGTCTTTGCAAGGCTGGCAAAGGGCAGTCAGGACCCTGCACACTGCCTCTGGAATTACCGACTTCTGAACAGATCTGGAGGTCTCCCTTAGGGGAAGCTAACCCATTCTTCCAAATAGAGGCTTCCAAACGCAGGCCGCTTGGCTGCCTCTTGCTCTCTGAAGGAGGCCTGCTTTTCCCGCCTCCTATGAACCCCACATCCCAGCCTCTGGGAAAAGCGGATCTTGAAGATCTTTTCTCAGGGGTTGTTTCCACGGAGCTGGGGCCGAGCCTGGAGCCCCAAACGCACAGGGGAAGAAAAACCACATGGACAAGTCTTTGCTCTCTAGGAGAGCTCTAGTGAACCTCACTCTGTCAGGAACGTTCTTGTTTCCTATGGAGACACCCCTGTCTGTGAAGCTGTGTACCGAACATGGAGACACAGAGTCTGATTCTCTCTGTGCAGCTTTGAAGCTGTCGTTCAAACAACAGCTTGAAAATCCATACAATTCTCTTCCTTACCCGTGACACAGTTCTCATTGCTATACCCCTTGGCAGTATTTAGAAATCCATACCCAAACCCTTTTTCTAGTAGGCCTGGGTCCTAGTTCAGAGGAACATGCAATGGCGGAGCTGAGGCCAGTAAGGCACCAGTCAGGTCTCACACACTCTTGCAGCCTGATCGTCCAGGGACACTAAGGCCTGTTGTGCCTTGCAGGAGGCTCGCTTGTGTTACCTCCTGTGAACTGCGTTTGCCAGCCTGGGGGAATAGCGGTCCCTGGAGATCTTTTCTCAGGGGCTCCTTCCCCTGAGCTGGGGCGGACCTCAGGGACCCAACTCACAGGGCAAGGCAAAGCCATATGGACAGGTCTATGCTCTGTAGCAGACTTCTAGTGAACCTCATCTCTCAGGAACATTCTTGGCTCCTATAGAGACACTTCTGTGTGTGAAGCTGCGTACCTAACATAGGGGCACAGAGAGCCTGATTTTCTCAGTTCATTTTGACCCTGTCGTTCAGAAAACAGCTTGAGAATCCATAAAATGCTCTCCCTGACCGCTGAGAGAATTCTCACTGCTGTAGCCCTTGGCACTTTGTAGAAATCCGCAGCCAAACGCTTCTCCAAATAGGCCTGGGTCCTAGTTCGGAGGAACAGGCAATGGTGGAACTGAGGCCAGCAAGGCAACAGTCAGGTTTCACACACTCTGGCAGCCTGCTCCTCCAGGGACAGTAAGGCCTCTTTTTCTCTGCAGGAGATTCGCTTGCCTTACTTCCTGTGAACAGCGTTTCCCAGCCTCAGCGAAGCCGTTCCTGAAGATCTTTTCTCAGGGACAGTTTCCCCGGAGGTGTGGTGGACCTCGGGGACCCAACTCACAGGGGAAGGAAAAACCACATGGACAGGTCTATGATCTGTAGGAGAGGTTTAGTGAACCTAATCTCTCAGGAACATTCTTGGCTCCTATAGAGACAACTCTGTGTGTAAAGCTACACTCCCAACATTGGGGAACAGGGATCTTGGTTCTCTCCGTGGGGTGCTGATGCTTTGTTGCAAAGCACCTGCTTGAGAATCCGTCCTCTTAGGCTTCCCTCGCCTTGACAGAAGTCTCATTGCTGTAGCCCTTGGCAGTTTCAAAGAAGAAGACCCTTACACTTCATAAACTAGGCCCTTGTCCTAGTTTGAATGGAAAGGCAATAGCTGAGCTGAGGCCAATAAGGAGCCAGTCCCCTCTGACACATTCCCGAAGCCTGCTCCTTCATGGAATATAACTCTAGAATCTTGGAATGTCTTTGCAAGGCTGGCAAAGGGCAGTCAGATACCAGCACCCTGCCTCTGGAATTACCGACTTCTGAGCAGATCTGGAGGTCTCCTTTAGGAGAAGCTAACCCATTCCTTCCAAATAGAGGCTTCAAAACACAGGCAGGTTGGCGGCCTTTCGTGCCCGAAGGAGGCTTGCTTTTCTCTCCTCCTATGAACTCCAGTTCCCAGCCTCTGGGAAAAGCGTATCTTGAAGATATTTTCTCAGGGGTTCTTTCCACGGAGCTGGGGCCGAGCCCGGGGCCCAAAGGCACAGGGGAAGGCAAGACCACATGGACAGGTCTATGCTCTGTAGCAGACCTCTAGTGAACCTCATCTCTCAGGAGCATTCTTGGCTCCTATAGAGACACCTCTGTGTGTGAAGCTGCGTACCTAACATAGGGGCACAGAGAGCCTGATTCTCTCTGTTCATTTTGACGCTGTCGTTCAGAAAACAGCTTGAGAATCCATAAAATGCTCTCCCTTACCACTGAGAGAATTCTCACTGCTGTAGCCCTTGGCACTTTGTAGAAATCTGCACCCAAATGCTTTTCCAAGTAGGCCTGGGTGCTAGCTCGGATGAACAGGCAATGGCGGAGCTCAGGCCAGTAAGGCAACAGTCAGGTTTCACACATTCTGGCAGCCTGCTCCTCCAGGGACTGTAAGGCCTCTTTTACTCTTCAGGAGATTCGCTTGCCTTACTTCATGTGAACAGCATTACCCAGCCTCGGCGAAGCGGTTCCTGGAGATCTTTTCTCAGGGACAGTTTCCCCGGAGGTGTGGCGGACCTCGAGGTCCCAACTCACAGGGGAAAGCAAAACCACATGGACAGGTCTATGCTCTGTAGGAGAGGTTTAGTGAACCTAATCTCTCAGGAACATTCTTGGCTCCTATAGAGACAACTCTGTGTGTGAAGCTACACTCCCAACATTGGTGCACAGGGAGCTTGATTCTCTCCGTGGGGTGCTGATGCTTTGTGGCAAAGCACCTGCTTGAGAATCCATCCTCTTAGGCTTCCCTCACTTTGACAGAGGTCTCATTGCTGTAGCCCTTGGCAGTTTGCAAAGAAGAAGACCCTTACCCTTCATAAAGTAGGGCCTTGTCCTAGTTTGAATGGAAAGGCAATAGCTGAGCTGAGGTCAATAAGGAGCCAGTCCCGTCTGACACATTCCCGAAGCCTGCTCCTTCATGGAAAATAACTCTAGAATCTAGGAATATCTTTGCAAGGCTAGCAAAGGGCAGTCAGGAACCAGTACCCTGCCTCTGGAATTACCGACTTCTGAGCAGATCTGGAGGTCTCCTTTAGGAGAAGCTAACCCATTCCTTCCAAATAGAGGCTTCAAAACACAGGCAGGTGGGCTGCATTTTTGTTCCCGATGGAGGCGTGCTTTTCTCTCCTCCTACGAACCCCGGTTCCCAGACTCTGTGAAAAGTGGATCTTGAAGATATTTTCTCAGGGGTTGTTCCCACGGAGCTGGGGCCGAGCCTGGAGACCCAAAGGCACAGGGGAAGGCAAGACCACATGGACAAGCCTTTGCTCTTTAGTATAGCTCTAATGAACCTCACCCTGTCAGGATCTTTCTTGATTCCTACGGAGACACACCTGTGTGTGAAGCTGCGGCTACAGAGAGCCTGATTCCCTCCGTTTACCGCTGAGTCTGCATTGCCAAGCAACAGCTTGGGAACGCAGCCTGGGGCACTTCCCTTCCCTCGGACAGAGCTCTCCTTGCGGTAGGCCTTGGTAGTTTGCATACAATGGGGCCCTAAGCCCTCTGCAAGTTGGCCTGGCTCCTAGGTCCAAAGGGCAGGCCAGAGCGGAGCTGAGGCTGTCAGGTTCCAGACACATCTCCCATACTCCTACATCCTGCTCCTACCCGGGCGTGAACGCTAGAAGCTGGGAAGGTACCTGGACCGTGCAGGGGCGGGGCGAACGCGGGCGGCGTGGGGCGGGAGTCGGCTTCTGGCGGGGGTGGGGGCGGGCTTCCCAGTTGTGCTCTCAGAGGTGGACACTGAGGCTGAAAACTCGCCAGGAGCGCACCCGGGACTGGGTAAACCCGGGCTGCGGGGGTCGAGATTCAGATGGCTTTGGGTGGGGGTCGGTCCCAGTTGTGCTCCCGGGGTCGCCACTGCGGCTGGGAACACGCAGGGAGCACGGCAGGGGCGGGGCTAACCCTGGCGGAGCGGGGCGGGGTCGGCTCACGGGGGGGATGGGGAGGGGTTCCCAGTTGCGCTCTTGGGGGTTGCAACTGCGGCTGGGAACGCCCATTTCGTCTGCTCCTGGGTCCCCAAGGATCGCCATCCCGTGGGTGCAGCGGAGGGCTGCGGACCACAGGTAAGGGAACTGGGACTGCGTGGAGCAGGGAACCAAGTATTCCGCCATCTGTTGGCACATTCTCGGAGCTCCCCAACCTGGCGGTCGCAGAAAGGCCTTGCCTTTGGGGTCAAGGCCTTTACCGCTCCACCCCTCTGCTGAAAAATCTCAGAGTCTGCGCGGTTTTTCCAAGCAGCCTAGTGTCCGCTGGAAGTCCAAGGGACAGAACACTGAACTCTGGCCGGCTGGCCCAGCCCTGCTTCTGGCACTTTGTAAGCCAGCGGGCCCTTGAGCACCTGCTGGGATGGGAAAGGGAAGGGTCCATGGATTGCACCCTAGAAACTTAGTAGGGTGCATGGATTTCAAACCCTGGTGGCCGCCCAGGCAGCAAAGAAGGGGGGAGGGCACCTTGCTGCCCTTTCATGGCAGAATCTGTGGTTGTCCAGCTGCGTGGGCCTTTTCATGAGGACCCTGTGCAATAAAAGTTTGGTGTTTTGGAACTGAATAATTAGAACGTGTAAAAGCTTTAAATTATGTGGTGGTGTAATTAAAAAACAAAACAAAACCAAGCTCCAAGTGTTTTGCAAATGGAGGTTTAAATATTGAAGGACTGTATTCCTTGCACTGTGGCATTCTATCAAGAAGTGTGCAGGATTTTTTTTTCTTAAGAAAAGTGTTCGAAGTGAGGGAAACAGGAAACCCAGAGGTGCCCCTGTATTTTGGGGAAGGCCTTAGGAGGTCACTTGGAAATGCTGCTGGCTGTGCGGGAGGGGGGCAGATGGGCTGTGCAGGCTTGTCCTTTGCATGGATGTTCTTGTGTGTGGAAACCCAGCTCGGAGCCATCTCCTGATGTGTAAGAATTTCGCAGACAAACCTTGAGCTAAGCAATGCATTTTTTCCTAAGAAAATGTTTGTCTTAAGCGATGTAAATATCCTATGTATTTCCGCTAGACTCTGGCTTCAGGTCGGTTCCCCCAAAAGGCTCAGAAGCGATTTGAACAAAACAGCATGTTTTCCTCCTAGCTTGTTCTCCTTATCTATGTTAAGGAAATGATATATTTGCCTGCAATACTGCCTTTCTTCAAGATTCATGTCAATCAAGTTTTGGCCCGGGATGACTCACCTGCTGCCAATATTATCTCAATGCATGTCGTGGGGGAGGGGCCTGGTGCCATTCCCTGAAACAGTTCCTTTCTTTCCTTAGCTGACTGCTAGTGCCTGTAGAATATCTGGCTAAAGACCAGCAGGGGGTACTCTTACTACCACCCCCCCACCCCGCCTCGAGTCTAAGTCAGCAGCTTTCTCTATCTCTTTAATACTTTAATAACACTTGATGACACAAAAGCTCTGAGCGATCAAATCATATCAAATCTTCATTTCAGATTGAAGATGCATTCCATGGTATTGCCATCTTAAGTCTTTCCATCGTTATGGAATATCTGTCCATGTATTCAGGATAGTTTTCAGCCAGGGTGTATAATTTCCAGTGTGCCAGTCTTGTCATCCTCGTTACATCCATGGCAAAGTGTTTTATTCATGTTGATATTATTGAAAGGGAATTTTTTAAAATTCCTTTTCAGATTATTATCTGCTAATGTATACAGATAAAACTGTGTAATCATTCATTTTTATCAGTTTGGACAGCTTGATAGTTGTCTTTAATTTCTTTACTTTCTGACACTTTAAGATTATCCTGGGACACATATGTAATGCCTCACCCCTAAATTCAGACATGTGTTCAAAGAACTTCTGTCCTTTTATTTTTTTATTTATTTATTCTTTAACATTGAAATCGTTTTGACTATGCTGGGTGTTTGTTGCTAGATGGAAGTAGCTAGGACCTCTGGACTGCAGTCTCTCATCTCTTGCTGACCTCTTGTTGACCTCTGCAGAATCCTGGTAGGTGGGAGCTTGTTAGTTCCTTGTTCCTTATCAGAACCTCCTGTGGTAAGTGTTTTTCTCTTCTCTGTTGCCTGGTAAGGGTGGGTGGTCATGGGCATCCCAAAGTTGGCTAGAAGTCAATTATTTAGGCAGGCTTGTGCACAGATATGGGAGAAGGCAATGGCACCCCACTCCTGGAAAATCCCAAGGATGGAGGAGCCTGGTAGGCTGCAGTCCATGGGGTGGCTAAGAGTCGGACACCAATGAGCGACTTCATTTTCACTTTTCACTTTCATGCATAGGAGGAGGAAATGGCAACCCACTCCAGTGTTCTTGCCTAGAGAACCCCAGGGACTGCGGGGCCTGGTGGGCTGCCATCTATGGCGTGGCACAGGGTCGGCCTCAACTGAACCACTTAGCAGCTGCAGCAGCAGCAGCAGCAGTGCATAGATATCAAAGGGGATGAGAACAGTCAGGTAGGATCACATATGTCACCGTGAAACAATACTTCTCTTCTTAGCCAAAGCTAACAAAAGATTTCTGTTCTAGGTCAACCTAGAAGAGATCACTTAAGAGGTAAAGAAACTTAAACTCCATTAGCAAAGGCAGTTCAACATCTCAAGAAAACTTGTGCTAGGCACAAAACTCTTTTCTGGGGGCCTACTTTCCCTACAACCTCCTTATCCCATTCTGTACCCATTCCTTTGCTTCTCCCGTCCTGAAAATGCCACCTGTAAGACAGAACTACTTCGTTTTCCTTCTTAAAGTGTGATTGCATTCCATACATTCTTGTAATAACAAGTCATACATTTCCCTTCAGCAACCAAGAACTGACTCTTATATTGGCATTTGATAGATTGGTGAGCATACCTATCAGTGATAATAGTGCCCACCCCGCTTCCTGCAAGAACAGAACAAAACAAAACAAAACAAAAAAATTGCTTTCTTACATTTAATATGTTCGGATGGTGCCAGTCACTATTCATGCAGAGTCAAAAATCTCTTTTGTTTCTGTGTAAAAGGGAGGTCCTTTCAAGTCGTGAATGTTTAAGAAGTTTCATTTATTTGGAAGTGACCTAGCTATTCAATACACTGTCGTCACTTAGTTTAGCACCAGGATAGAAACTCAGGTAACCAAAACACCTGGAGGAACGATTGTAAGTTCAGTTCAGTTCAGTTGCTCAGTCGAGTCTGACTCTTTGGGACCCCGTGGCCTGCAGGACGCCAGGCTTCCGTGTCCATCACCAACTCCAGGGGCTTGCTCAAACTCATGTCCATCGAGTCAGTGATGCCATCCAACCATCTTATCCTCTGTCATCCCCTTCTCCTCTGCCTTCAATCAAGACTATGAGAGGCAGATATCTTAGAGTATAATTATTGTTAAGAGTTTATCTAAAAGCTCATATCACATTTACATTTTTTACATTGGTTGTTGCTGTTTCCAGGTACTTTCTTGCTGACAAGCTTGTGACACATATAACAATAGAGCAATTTTTACCTCAGAAGAAACCTAGGCACTATGAACATGTTGTGCTTAATGTTGTTGACTCTTAGACATGTCTATAGTGGAGGAGCAAAACCAAAAATACTAGATATTTAATATTGACTAGTTCCCAGTTCACGGGACTCTGACATTCATTTAGGTCAATGTTTTCTTGTATTTCCAGCAGTTTGATTTGGAAGGGCTGCCTTGTCTTGAGAGCATTGAAATCAGAACTCAGAACTTGAGCAATATTATCAAAAAACACAAGGCTCACACTGACATATACCTTAATCCAGACAGACAGACAAGACATCTTCCAGTTTTCCGCCTGAGATTTAAAATATTTCTTTGAGCCGTTTTCCTGGGAAGTGGGGGGGGGGGGGGGAGTGGGGGTGGCAGCGAGGCAGGCTTGGGTAACAAGCTAATTGTTGGTCATTGCATATGCAAAGAACCAGCTTTTCGGGTTCCAAGGAAAAAAGCTTCCTTGGTACCCAATTTTGTTTGGATCTATAGACTCTCATGGCCCTCCTAGGTCAGGACATCTTTCCTTTCTGTAGTCCTCGTTTGAACCCTAAATCATAGACAGCTTGGATTGTCTCTGTGGGGTGGATGTATTGTCCTCGTGTTTGACCTGGCGGCAGTAGCGAGGTCCGAGAGCCTCTCCTGGAATCGGGCGTGGGGACAGGGCTCACCGGGAGCCCCTGGTGGAAGTGGGCAAAGCGCCGGGAGCGCGCCAGGGGCGGGGCGATCCCAGGCGGTGCGGGTCGGGGTTCCGGTCGGGAGGGGGTGGGGGGTGGTAACAGTTGTGCTCTCGGGGGTCCCCACTGCAGCTGGAAACGCGCTGGGAGTGCGGCAGGGGCGGGGTGAACCCTGGTGGCGTGGGGAGGGGTTCGGCTCCTGGCGGGGGTGGGGGAGGGCTTCCCAGTTGTGCTCTCGGTGGTGGCCACTGAGGCTAGAAACGCGCCGGGAGCGCACCCGGGGCGGGGTAAACCTGGGCTGCGCGGGTCGAGATTTAGATGGCTGTGGGTGGGGTTCGGTCCCAGTTGTGCTCTCCAGGGTTGCCACTGCGGCTAGGAACGCCCATTTCCTATGCTAATGTGTCCCCAAGGATCCACATCTAGTGGGTGCAGCGGAGGGCTGCGGGCCACAGGTCAGAGAACTGGGATTGCTTGGAGCAGGGAACCACGTATTCCGCCCTCTGTTGGCACATTCTCGGAGCTCCCCAACCTGGCGGTTGCAGAAAGGCCTCGCCCTTGGTGTCAAGGCCTTTACCGCTCCACCCCTTTGCTGAAAAATCTCAGTCTGCACGGTTTTCCCAAGCAGCCTAGTGTCCGCTGGAAGTCCAAGGGACAGAACCCTGAACTCTGGCCGGCTGGCCCAGCCCTGCTTCTGGCACTTTGTAGGCCAGCGGGCCCTGGAGCACCTGCTAGGATGAGAAAGGGAAGGGTCCGCGAATTGCACCCTAGAAAGTTAGTAGGGTGCATGGATTTCAAACCCTGGTGGCCGCCCAGGCAGCAAAGAAGTGGGGAGGGCACCTTGCTGCCCTTTCATGGCAGAATCTGTGGCTGTCCTGATGCGTGGGCCTTTTCATGGGGACCTTGTGCAATAAAAGTTTGGTGTTTTGGTACTGAATAATTAGAAATTGTAAAAAGTTTAAATTATGTGGTGGTGTAATTAAAAAACAAAACAAAACAAAACCAAGCCCCAAGTGTTTGGCACAGGGAGGTTTAAGTATTGAAGGCCTGTTTTCCTTGCACTGCGGCATTCTATCAAGAAGTGTGCAGGATTTTTTTTTTTTTAAGAAAAGTGTTCGAAGAGCTTGAAACAGGAAACCCAGAGGTGCCCCTGTATTCTGGGGAAGGCCTTAGGAGGTCACTTGGAAATGCTGCTGGCTGTGGGGGAGGGGGGCAGATGGGCTGTGCAGGCTTGTCCTTTGCATTCATGTTCTTGTGTGTAGAAACCCAGCTCGGAGCCATCTACTGATGTGTAAGAATTTTGCAGACAAACCTTGAGCTAAGCAATGCATTTGTTCCTGAGGAAATGTTTGTCTTAAGCGATGTAAATATCCTATGTATATCTGCTGGACTCTGGCTTCAGGTCGGTTCCCCCAATAGGCTCAGAAGCGACTTGAACAAAACAGTATGTTTTCCTCATACCTTGTTCTCCTAATCTATGTTAAGGAAATGATATATTTGCCTGGAATACTGCCTTTCTTCAAGATTCATGTCAATCAGTTTTTGGCCCAGGATGACTCACCTGCTGCCAATGTGACCTCAAGGCATGTCGTGGGGGAGGGGCCTGGTGCCATTCCCTGAGACAGTGCCTTTCTTTCCTTAGCTGACTGCTAGTGCCTGTAGAATATCTGGCTAGAGACCAGCAGGGCGTACACCCCGCCTCAAGTCTAAGTCAGCAGCTTTCTCTATCTCATTTATACTTTAATAACAATTGATGACACAAAAGCTCTGAGCGATCAAATCATATCAAATCTTCATTTCAGATTGAAGATGCATTCCATGGTATTGCCATCTTAAGTCTTTCCATTGTTATGGAATATCTGTCCATGTATTCAGGATAGTTTTCAGCCAGGGTGTATAATTTCCAGTGTGCCAGTCTTGTCATCCTCGTTACATCCATGGCAAAGTGTTGTATTCATGTTGACATTATTGAAAGGGAATTTTTTTTAATTCCTTTTCAGATTATTATCTGCTAATATATACAGAAAAAACTGTGTAATCTTTCGTTTTTATCAGTTCGGACAGCTTGATAGTTGTCTTTAAATTCTTTCCTTTCTCATACTTTAAGATTTTCCGGGCACCGTACATGTACTGCCTCACCCCTAATCTCAGTCATGTGTTCAAAGGACTTCTGTCCTTTATTTGTTTACTTATTTTTTGCAACATTGAATTCGTTTTGACTATGCTGGGTCTCTGCTGCAAGATGGAAGTTGCTAGGACCTCTGGACTGCAGTCTTCCATCTCTTACTGACCTCTTGTTGACCTCTGCAGAATCCTGGTTGGCGGGAGCTTGTTAGTTCCTTGTTCCTTACCAGGACCTCCTGTGGTAAGTGTTTTTCTCTTCTCTGTTGCCTGGTAAGGGTGGATGGTCATTGGCATCCCAAAGCTAGCTAGAAGTCAATTATTTAGGCAGGCTTGTGCATAGATATGGGAGAAGGCAATGGCACCCCACTCCAGTACTCTTGCGTGGAAAATCCCATGGATGGAGGAGCCTGGTAGGCTGCAGTCCATGGGGTGGTTAAGAGTCGGACACCACTGAGCGACTTCACGTTCACTTTTCACTTTCATGCATGGGAGGAGGAAATGGCAACCCACTCCAGTGTTCTTGCCTAGAGAACCCCAGGGACTGCGGGGCCTGGTGGGCTGCCGTCTATGGGGTCGCACAGAGTCAGACACGACTGAAACGACTTAGCAGCAGCGGCGGCGGCAGCAGCAGCAGAAGCAAGGCATCGATATCAAAAGGGCTGCAAACAGTCAGGAAGGATCACATATGTCACCGTGAAACACTACTTCTCCACTTAGCCAAAGCTAACCAAAGATTTCTGTTCTAGGTCAACCTAGAAGAGATCACTTAAGAGGTAAAGAAACTTAAACTCCATTAGCAAAGGCAGTTCGACATCTCAAGAAAACTTGTGCTGGGCACAGAACTCTTTTCTGGGGGTCCACTTTCCCTACAACCTCCTTATCCCATTCTGTACCCATTCCTTTGCTTCTCCCATCCTGAAACTGCCACCTGTAAGACAGAACTACTTCGTTTTCCTTCCTCAAGTGCCATTGCATTCCACATACTTTCTTGATATAACAAGTCATACATTTCCCTTCAGCAACCAAGAACTGACTTTTATATTGGCATTGGCTATAGCCCGCCCCCCTCCCCCCACCCCCAAGAACAGAACAAAACAAAACAAAACAATTGCTTTCTTACATTTAACATGTCAGGATGGTGCCAGACACTATTCATGGAGAGTCAAAAATCTCTTTTGTTTCTGTGTAAAAGGGAGGTCCTTTCAAGTCGTGAATGTTTCAGAACTTTCATTTATTTGGAAATGACCTAGCTATTCAATACACTGTCGTCACAAGGATAGAAACTCGGGTAACCAAAACACCTGGAGAAACGTTTGTTAGTTCAGTTCAGTTCAGTTGCTCAGTCGTGTCTGACTCTTTGGGACCCCGTGGCCTGAAGGACGCCAGGCTTCCGTGTCTGTCACCAGCTCCAGGGGCTTGCTCAAACTCATGTCCATCGAGTCAGTGATGCCATCCAACCATCGTACCCTTGTCATCCCCTTCTCCTCTGCCTTCAATCAAGACTATGAGAGGCAGATATTTTAGAGTATAATTATTGTAAAGAGTTTGTCTAAAAGCTCATATCACATTTACATTTTTTACTTTTGTTGTTGTCGTTTCCAGGTAGTTTCTTGCTGACGAGCTTGTGACAGATATAACAATAGAGCAATTTTTACCTCAAAAGAAACCTAGGCACTATGAACATGTTGTGCTTAATGTTGTTGACTCTTAGACATGTCTATAGTGGAGGAGCAAAACCAAAAATACTAGATATTTAATATTGACTAGTTCCCAGTTCACGGGACTCTGACATTCATTTAGGTCAATGTTTACTTGTATTTCCAGCAGTTTGATTTGGAAGGGCTGCCTTGTCTTGAGACCATTGAAATCAGAACACAGAACTTGAGCAATATTATCAAAAAACACAAGGCTCACACTGACACATACCTTAATCCAAACAGACAGACAAGACATCTTCCAGTTTTCCGCCTGAGATTTAAAATATTTCTTTGAGCCAGTCTTCTGGGGAGTGGGGGGATGGGGGTGGCAGTAAGGCAGGCTTGGGTAACAAGCTAATTGTTGGTCATTGCATATGCAAAGAACCAGCTTTCCGGGTTCCAAGGAAAAAAGTTTCCTTGGTAACCAACTTTGTCTGGTTCTATAGAATATCATGGCCCTCCTAGGTCAGGTCATCTTGCCTTTCTGTAGTCCTCGTTTTATCCCTAAATCATAGACAGCTTGGATTGTCTCTGTGGGGTGTATGTATTGTCCTCATGTTTGACCTGGCGGCAGCAGCGAGGTCCGAGAGCCTCTCCTGGAACCGGGCGTGGGGACGGGGCTCACCGAGAGCCACTGGTGAAGGTGGGCAGCGCCCCTGGAGCGCAGCAGGGGCGGGGCGAACCCGGGCGGCGCAGGGCGGGTGTCGGCTCCTGGCGGGGGTAGGGGAGGGCTTCCCAGTTGTGCTCTCGGAGATGGCCACTGCAGCTGGAAACGCGCCGGGAGCGCAGCCAGGGTGGGGTAAACCTGGGCTGCACAGGTCGAGATTCCGCTCGCTGTGGGTGGGGGGTCGGTCCCTGTTGTGCTCCCGGGGGTCGCCAATATGGCTGGGAACCCGCCGGGAGCCCGGCAGGGCCGGGGCGAAACCTGGCGGCACGGGGCGGGGTGGGGTTCCGTTCTCAGTGGGGGTCGGCTCCTGGCGGGGGTGGGGGAGGGCTTTCCAGATGTGCTGTTGGGGGTCGCCATTGCGGCTGGGAATGCCCATTTCCTGAACTCCTGGATCCCCAAGGATCGGCATCCATTGGCCACAGCGGAGGGGTGCGGAACACAGGTAAGGGAACGGGGACTGCCTGGAGCAGGGAACCATGTATTCCGCCCTGTGTTGGCACAGTCTCAGAGCTCCCCAACCTGGCGGTCGCAGAAAGGCCTCGTCTTTGGGGTCAAGGCCTTTACCGCTCCACCCCTCTGCTGAAAAACCTCAGAGTCTGCGCGGTTTTCCCAAGCAGCCTAGTGTCCGCTGGAAGTCCAAGGGACAGAACCCTGAATTCTGGCCGGCTGGCCCAGCCCTGCTTCTGCCACTTTGTAGGCCAGCGGGCCCTGGAGCACCTGCTAGGATGGGAAAGGGAAGGGTACGCGAATTGCACCCTGGTGGCCGCCGAGGCAGCAAAGAAGGGGGGAGGGCACCTTACTGCCCTTTAATAGCAGACAGAATCTGTGGCTGTCCTTCTGCGTGGGCCTTTTCATGGGGACCTTGTGCAATAAAAGTTTACCGGTGACCTTAGGGAACTTCCCAGTGTGCTTCTGACAGATGAGGGATGCTGTGGAGTTGGCGGGGCCTCTCAGGACTCCGCTGGGTTTGGCGCAATGGAAGAGGGCCTCATCTCCAGGGAAGGCAGGAACCTCAGGCTTCCTCTCCGTTTCGGACTCCGACCGCAGGGTCCCTGCAGAATTGGGACAGGAGAGTCAGGAATCGTCTTGTCTGAGGAAGGGAACTCCGCTTGCCTCTCGAGGTGCTCAGGGGGTCTCAGGCCCCTTGTTGAGCTGTGTGTGGAACCTGCGGGTGTTTCCGGAAATGCACGACGGTGACAGTGCCCCTTCGTGTTGTGCCTTCACCCACTGGGTTGCCTTCGAAGAGGTGTCCAGGCCTCGGGTTCTTTTCAAGAGCGGACAGGGAAATCGGGGTCTTTCGGCATGTGGGACCACCCACAGGGCTAGTCTCAAATTTCCTAGTGAGGCCGGCTTCATCCTGAGGTGTGCTGGGAAGGCCGGGGACCCTTCCAGACAAAGAAGGGGGATCGACTCTCCTGTCGCCATCAGGAGGGGAGAAGGGGCTCAGATGAAGTGGGGCCAGAACCCTCGGTGTTACCCCCGAGGGAAACCGGCATGTGGGGGACTTTTGGGGGTTGCATGAAAGGAGTCAGGTACCGTTTCGCACTTCAGGACAGAACCTGGGACTTCCCTTGAGACGCCGTAGCGGGCAAGGGCCTCATCTTGCGAAGACGTTGGGACCATGTGGATTTTCTCGAGTTGCGGCGGGATTCTATAGTTACGACGGGGATTTCAGGCTTCCTCTTGTGTTGGCCCCGGGAAGCCTAATCTTCCATTCGAGTTGCGAGGGAAAGCTGAGGGTTGCACTCGAATCACTGCAGGGCCAAAGAGACCTCATCTAGGCCTGTGTCCGGGACTTAACGTTCCTCTCAAGGGAAGACAGGGATCTCGGGGTGGCGTTCCAGACTCCCCCGGGGAGTCAGGCCTCGCCTCGAGGGCAAGCCAAGGATGCTGCTCTCCTCTCAAGTCGCGACGCAGATCTCTTGGAGCCCCCTGAGTGGCCTCAAGGGAGTCAGGCCTTCTCTTCAGTTTGGAGAGAGGACTCGGGATTTTGCTCTGGGTCAGGCAGGAAAAGAAGGCCCTCACCTCGCGAGCATGGGGGCTTCTCAGGGGTTTCCACGAGCTGCGGTGCCCGTGGGGGTTTTCTCACGAGGCAAGACGAGGATCTCAGGGAGCCTCTCGTGCGGTGCCAGGGAAGTCAGGTCTCTGTGCGCGTGCTGAGGGGGAGCGCGTCATAGCTCTCCAGTCATGGGAGAGGACTAGGGCCTCCAGACGCGTTGAAGAAGGACACTCGACGTCTTTCTGGGGTTGCGGCGGGAAAGCCTCGTTTCCCTCGACTTCTGCCGGGGACCTGAGGGAACTTCCCATGGTGCCTCTGATAGGTGAGGGATGCTGTGGAGTTGGCGGGGCCTCTCGGGACTCCGCTGGGCTTGGTGCAATGGAAGAGGGCCTCATCTCGAGGGGAGACAGGAAACTTAGGCTTCCTCTCCTTTTCGGACTCCAACCACAGGGTCCCTGCAGAGTTGGGACAGGAGAGTCAGGCCTCGTCTTGTCTGAGGAAGGGAACTCCGCTTGCCTCTCGAATTGCTCAGGGTGTCTCACGCACCTCGTCGAGCTGTGTGTGGAAACCGCGGGTTTTTCCGGACGACACACGGGGGTGTCAGTGCCCCTTCGAATGGTAACTTCACCCACAGGGTTGCCTTCGAAGAGGTGTCCGGGCATCGGGTTCTTATCCAGAGCGGACTGGGAAATCGGGGTCGTTCGGCATGTGGCACAACCCACGGGGCTCGTCTCGAATTTCCTCGGGAGGCCGGCCTCATCCTGAGGTGTGCCGGGAAAGCCGGGAACCCCTTCCAGAATACGCAGGGGAATCGACTCTCCTGTCGTGATGAGGATGGGAGAAGGGGCTCAGATGAAGGGGTGCCAGGACCCTCAGTGTTCCCCTCGAGGGGACCCGGCGTGTCTGGGAAATTTTGGAGGTCGCATGAAGGGTGTCAGGTACCGTTTTGCAACTCAGGACGGAACGTGAGACTTCCCTTGAGACGCCGTAGCGCGCAAGGGCCCCATCTTGCGAAGACGTTGGGACCACGTGGTTTTTCTCGAGTTGCGGCGGGAATCTCGAGTTACGACGGGGATTTCAGGCTTCCTCTTGGGTTGGCCCTGGGAAGCCCCATCTTCCATTCGAGTTGCGAGGGAAAGCTGGGGGTTGCGCTCGAGTCACTGCAGGGCCCAAGAGACCTCATCCAGGCTTGTGTCTAGGACCTAATGTTCCTCTCAAGGGATGACTGGGATCTTGGGGTTGCATTCTAGACTCACCCAGGAGTCAGGCGTCCTCTCGAGGGGAAACAAAGGACTTCTCTCTCTTCTCGAGTCGCGACGGGTATTTCTTGGAGCCCACTGAGTGGACTAAAGGGAGTCAAGCCTCCTCTGGAGTTTGGAGAGAGGACTCGGGATTGCACTCCAGGACATGCAGGAAAAGAAGGCCCTCATCTCACGATGACGGGGGGGGTCTCGGTGGTTTTACCGAGCTGCAGCGCCTGTGTTGGTTTCTCAGGAGGTACTACGGGGAGCTCAGGGAGCCTCTTGTGTGGCGCCAGGGAAGTTAGGTCTCGATGCGTGTGGCGAGGGGGAGCGCGTCATTGCTCTCGAGTCATGGTAGGGGAATCAGGCCTCTAGACGCGTTGAAGGACTCTCAAGATCTCTCTTGGGTCTTGGCAAGAATACCTGGGTTCCCTCGACTTGTGCCGGTGACCTCAGGGAGATTCTCCGGGTGCCTCTGAGAAGTCAGGGATACTGTGGAGTTGGGAAAGACCTCTCGGGACTCCACTGGGTTTGGTGAAATGGAAGGGGGCCTCATCTCGAGGGGAGGCAGGAACCTCAGGGTTCCTCTCCATTTCTGATTCCGATCGCAGCCCCCTGCATAGTTGGGAGAGGTGAGTCAGGCCTTGTCTTGTGTGCAGGAATGGACCTCCGCTTGCCTCTCGAGTTGTTCACTGGGTGACAGGCACTTGTTGAGCTGTATGAGTAACCTGCGGTATTTTCCGGACGATGCACGGGGGTGGCCGTGCCCCTTCGTGCTGTGCCTTCACCCACAGGGTTGCCTTCGAAGAGGGGTCCGGGCCTCGGGTCCTTCTCAAGGGCGGACCGGGGAATCGGGGGCGTTCGGCATGTGGCCCCACCCACGTGGCTCGTCTCGAATTTCCCCGTGAGACCGGCTTCATCCTGAGGTGCGCCGGGAAGGCCGGGAACCCCTTCTGGACCACGCAGGGGAATCGCCTCTCCTGTCGCGATCAGGAGGGGAGAAGGGCCTCAGATGAAGCTGTGCCGGGACTCTCGGTGTTCCCCTCGAGGGAACCCGGCGTGTTGGGGAACTTTTGGGTGTCGTACAAAGGGTGTCAGGTACCGTTTCGCACTTCAGGGTGGAACATGGGACTTCCCTTGAGACGCCGTAGTGGGCAAGGGCCTCATCTTGCGAAGACGTTGGAACCACGTGGTTTTTCTCGATTTGCGGCGGGATTCTCGAGTGACGACGGGGATTACAGGCTTCCTCCTCTGTTGGCCCTGGGAAGCCCCGTCTTCCATTCGAGTGGCGAGGGAAAGTGGGGGCTGCCTTGAGTCACTGCAGGGCCAAAGGGACCTCATCTAGGCGTGTGTCCAGGACCTAATGTTCCTATCCAGGGAAGGCAGAGATCTCGGGGTTGCATTCCAGGATCCCCCGGGGTGCCAGGCCTCGTCTCGAGGGGAAGCCAAGGACTCCGCTGTCCTCCCGAGTCGCTACGCGTATCTCTTGGAGCCCCCTAGTGGCCTCAGTGGAGTCAAGCCTCCTCTTAATTTTGGAGAGAGGGCTCGGGATTGTTCTCCAGGCCATGAAGGAAAAGAAGGCCCTTCACCTCGTGAGGACGGGGGCGTCTCAGGGGTTTCCTCGAGCTGCGGCGCCCTTGGGGGTTTTCTCGCGAGGCAAGACGAGGATCTCAGGGAGCCTCTCGTGCGGCGCCAGGGAAGTCAGGTCTCCCTGCGCGTGGCGAGGGGGAGCGCGTCATGGCTCTCGAGTCACGGGAGGGGACTAGGGCCTCGAGATGCGTTGAAGAGGGACTATCGAGGTCTTTCTCGGGTTGTGTCGGGAAAAGTCATTTCCCTCGCCTTCTGCCGGGAACCTTAGGGAACTTCCCAGGGTGCCTCTGAGAGGCGAGGGATCCTGTGGAGGTGGCCGGGCCCCTCGAGACTCCGCTGGGTCTGGCGCAACGGAAGAGGGCCTCACCTCGAGGGGAGGCAGGAACCTCAGGCTTCCTCTCCGTTTCGGACTCCGACCGCAGGGTCCCTGCAGAGTTGGGACCGGAGAGTCAGGCCTCGTCTTCTCTGAGGAAGGGAACCCCGCTGGCCTCTCGAGTTGCTCAGGGGGTCTCAGGCCCCTCGTCGAGCTGTGTGTGGAACCCGCGGGTCTTTGCGGACGATGCACGGGGGTGGCAGTGCCCCTTCGTGTTGTGCCTTCACCCACAGGGTTGCCTTCGAAGAGGGGTCCGGGCCTCGGGTCCTTCTCAAGGGCGGACCGGGGAATCAGGGGCGTTCGGCATGTGGCCCCACCCACGTGGCTCGTCTCGAATTTCCTCGTGAGACCGGCCTCCTCCTGAGGTGCGCCGGGAAGGCCGGGAACCCCTTCCAGACCACGCAGGGGAATCGCCTCTCCTGTCGCGATCAGGAGGGGAGAAGGCGCTTAGAGGAAGCGGTGCCGGGACCCTCGGTGTTCCCCTCGAGGGAACCCGGCGTGTCGGGGGACTTTTGGGGGTCGCAGGAAGGCTGTCAGGGACCGTTTCGCCCTTCAGGGCGGAACAGGGGACTTCCCTTGAGACGCCTTGGCGGGCAAGGGCCTCATCTTGCCAAGAGGTGGGAACCACGTGGTTTTTCTCGAGTTGCGGCGGGATTCTCGAGTTACGACGGGGATCTCAGCCTTAACCTTGGGTTGGCCCTGGGAAGCCCAATCTTCCCCTCGGGTTGCGAGGGAAAGCTGGGGGTTGCGCTCGAGTCACTGCAGGGCCGAAGAGACCTCACCTAGGCGTGTGTCCGGGACCTAATATTCCTCTCCAGGGAAGGCAGGGATCTCGGGGTTGCATTCCAGGCTCCCCCGGGGAGTCATGCCTCGTCTCGAGGGGAAGCCAAGGACTCCGCTCTCCTCTCGAGTCGCGACGCGGGGCTCTTGGAGCCCCCTGAGCGGCCTCAAGGGAGTCCAGCCTCCTCTTCCGTTTGGAGAGAGGACCCGGGATTGCTCTCCAGGCCATGCAGGAAAAGAAGGCCCTCAGCTCGCGAGGACGGGGGCGTCTCAGGGGTTTCCTCGAGCTGCGGCGCCCGTGGGGGTTTTCTCCCGAGGCACGACGAGGATCTCAGGGAGCCTCTCGTGCGGCGCCAGGGAAGTCAGGTCTCCATGCGCGTGGCGAGGGGGAGCGTGTCCTGGCTCTCGAGTCACGGGAGGGGACTAGGGCCTCGAGACGCGTTGAAGAAGGACTCTCGAGGTCTTCCTCGGGGGGCGGCGGGAAACCCTCGTGTCCCTCGCCTTCTGCCGGGGACCTTAGGGAACTTGCCAGGGTGCCTCTGAGGGGCGAGGGATCCTGTGGAGGTGGCGGGGCCCCTCGGGACTCCGCTGGGTCTGGCGCAGCGGAAGAGGGCCTCACCTCGAGGGGAGGCAGGAACCTCAGGCTTCCTCTCCGTTTCGGACTCCGACCGCAGGGTCCCTGCAGAGTTGGGACAGGAGAGTCAGGCCTCGTCTTGTCTGAGGAAGGGAACCCCGCTGGCCTCTCCAGTTGCTCAGGGGGGTCTCAGGCCCCTCGTCGAACTGTGTGTGGAACCCGCGGGTCTTTGCGGACGATGCACGGGGGTGGCAGCACCCTTCGTGTTGTGCCTTCACCCACAGGGTTGCCTTCGAAGAGGGGTCCGGGCCTCGGGTCCTTCTCAAGGGCGGACCGGGGAATCGGGGGCGTTCGGCATGTGGCCCCACCCACGTGTCTCGTCTCGAATTTCCTCGTGAGACCGGCCTCCTCCTGAGGTGCGCCGGGAAGGCCGGGAACCCCTTCCAGACCACGCAGGGGAATCGCCTCTCCTGTCGCGATCAGGAGGGGAGAAGGGGCTCAGAGGAAGCGGTGCCGGGACCCTCGGTGTTCCCCTCGAGGGAACCCGGCGTGTCGGGGGACTTTTGGGGGTCGCAGGAAGGCTGTCAGGGACCGTTTCGCCCTTCAGGGCGGAACAGGGGACTTCCCTTGAGACGCCGTGGCGGGCCAGGGCCTCATCTTGCCAAGAGGTGGGAACCACGTGGTTTTTCTCGAGTTGCGGCGGGATTCTCGAGTTACGACGGGGATCTCAGCCTTCCCCTTGGGTTGGCCCTGGGAAGCCCAATCTTCCCCTCGGGTTGCGAGGGAAAGCTGGGGGTTGCGCTCGAGTCACTGCAGGGCCGAAGAGACCTCACCTAGGCGTGTGTCCGGGACCTAATATTCCTCTCCAGGGAAGGCAGGGATCTCGGGGTTGCATTCCAGGCTCCCCCGGGGAGTCATGCCTCGTCTCGAGGGGAAGCCAAGGACTCCGCTCTCCTCTCGAGTCGCGACGCGGGTCTCTTGGAGCCCCCTGAGCGGCCTCAAGGGAGTCCAGCCTCCTCTTCCGTTTGGAGAGAGGACCCGGGATTGCTCTCCAGGCCATGCAGGAAAAGAAGGCCCTCAGCTCACGAGGACGGGGGCGTCTCAGGGGTTTCCTCGAGCTGCGGCGCCCGTGGGGGTTTTCTCCCGAGGCACGACGAGGATCTCAGGGAGCCTCTCGTGCGGCGCCAGGGAAGTCAGGTCTCCATGCGCGTGGCGAGGGGGAGCGCGTCCTGGCTCTCGAGTCACGGGAGGGGACTAGGGCCTCGAGACGCGTTGAAGAAGGACTCTCGAGGTCTTCCTCGGGGGGCGGCGGGAAACCCTCGTGTCCCTCGCCTTCTGCCGGGGACCTTAGGGAACTTGCCAGGGTGCCTCTGAGAGGCGAGGGATCCTGTGGAGGTGGCGGGGCCCCTCGGGACTCCGCTGGGTCTGGCGCAGCGGAAGAGGGCCTCACCTCGAGGGGAGGCAGGAACCTCAGGCTTCCTCTAGTTTCGGACTCCGACCGCAGGGTCCCTGCAGAGTTGGGACAGGAGAGTCAGGCCTCGTCTTGTCTGAGGAAGGGAACCCCGCTGGCCTCTCCAGTTGCTCAGGGGGGTCTCAGGCCCCTCGTCGAGCTGTGTGTGGAACCCGCGGGTCTTTGCGGACGATGCACGGGGGTGGCAGCGCCCCTTCGTGTTGTGCCTTCACCCACAGGGTTGCCTTCGAAGAGGGGTCCGGGCCTCGGGTCCTTCTCAAGGGCGGACCGGGGAATCGGGGGCCTTCGGCATGTGGCCCCACCCACGTGGCTCGTCTCGAATTTCCTCGTGAGACCGGCCTCCTCCTGAGGTGCGCCGGGAAGGCCGGGAACCCCTTCCAGACCACGCAGGGGAATCGCCTCTCCTGTCGCGATCAGGAGGGGAGAAGGGGCTCAGAGGAAGCGGTGCCGGGACCCTCGGTGTTCCCCTCGAGGGAACCCGGCGTGTCGGGGGACTTTTGGGGGTCGCAGGAAGGCTGTCAGGGACCGTTTCGCCCTTCAGGGCGGAACAGGGGACTTCCCTTGAGACGCCGTGGCGGGCCAGGGCCTCATCTTGCCAAGAGGTGGGAACCACGTGGTTTTTCTCGAGTTGCGGCGGGATTCTCGAGTTACGACGGGGATCTCAGCCTTCCCCTTGGGTTGGCCCTGGGAAGCCCAATCTTCCCCTCGGGTTGCGAGGGAAAGCTGGGGGTTGCGCTCGAGTCACTGCAGGGCCGAAGAGACCTCACCTAGGCGTGTGTCCGGGACCTAATATTCCTCTCCAGGGAAGGCAGGGATCTCGGGGTTGCATTCCAGGCTCCCCCGGGGAGTCAGGCCTCGTCTCGAGGGGAAGCCAAGGACTCCGCTCTCCTCTCGAGTCGCGACGCGGGGCTCTTGGAGCCCCCTGAGCGGCCTCAAGGGAGTCCAGCCTCCTCTTCCGTTTGGAGAGAGGACCCGGGATTGCTCTCCAGGCCATGCAGGAAAAGAAGGCCCTCAGCTCGCGAGGACGGGGGCGTCTCAGGGGTTTCCTCGAGCTGCGGCGCCCGTGGGGGTTTTCTCCCGAGGCACGACGAGGATCTCAGGGAGCCTCTCGTGCGGCGCCAGGGAAGTCAGGTCTCCATGCGCGTGGCGAGGGGGAGCGCGTCCTGGCTCTCGAGTCACGGGAGGGGACGAGGGCCTCGAGACGCGTTGAAGAAGGACTCTCGAGGTCTTCCTCGGGGGGCGGCGGGAAACCCTCGTGTCCCTCGCCTTCTGCCGGGGACCTTAGGGAACTTACAAGGGTGCCTCTGAGAGGCGAGGGATCCTGTGGAGGTGGCGGGGCCCCTCGGGACTCCGCTGGGTCTGGCGCAGCGGAAGAGGGCCTCACCTCGAGGGGAGGCAGGAACCTCAGGCTTCCTCTCCGTTTCGGACTCCGACCGCAGGGTCCCTGCAGAGTTGGGACAGGAGAGTCAGGCCTCGTCTTGTCTGAGGAAGGGAACCCCGCTGGCCTCTCCAGTTGCTCAGGGGGGTCTCAGGCCCCTCGTCGAGCTGTGTGTGGAACCCGCGGGTCTTTGCGGACGATGCACGGGGGTGGCAGCGCCCCTTCGTGTTGTGCCTTCACCCACAGGGTTGCTTTCGAAGAGGGGTCAGGGCCTCGGGTCCTTCTCAAGGGCGGACCGGGGAATCGGGGGCCTTCGGCATGGGGCCCCACCCACGTGGCTCGTCTCGAATTTCCTCGTGAGACCGGCCTCCTCCTGAGGTGCACCGGGAAGGCCGGGAACCCCTTCCAGACCACGCAGGGGAATCGCCTCTCCTGTCGCGATCAGGAGGGGAGAAGGGGCTCAGAGGAAGCGGTGCCGGGACCCTCGGTGTTCCCCTCGAGGGAACCCGGCATGTCGGGGGACTTTTGGGGGTCGCAGGAAGGCTGTCAGGGACCGTTTCGCCCTTCAGGGCGGAACAGGGGACTTCCCTTGAGACGCCGTGGCGGGCAAGGGCCTCATCTTGCCAAGAGGTGGGAACCACGTGTTTTTTCTCGAGTTGCGGCGGGATTCTCGAGTTACGACGGGGATCTCAGCCTTCCCCTTGGGTTGGCCCTGGGAAGCCCAATCTTCCCCTCGGGTTGCGAGGGAAAGCTGGGGGTTGCGCTCGAGTCACTGCAGGGCCGAAGAGACCTCACCTAGGCGTGTGTCCGGGACCTAATATTCCTCTCCAGGGAAGGCAGGGATCTCGGGGTTGCATTCCAGGCTCCCCCGGGAAGTCATGCCTCGTCTCGAGGGGAAGCCAAGGACTCCGCTCTCCTCTCGAGTCGCGACGCGGGGCTCTTGGAGCCCCCTGAGCGGCCTCAAGGGAGTCCAGCCTCCTCTTCCGTTTGGAGAGAGGACCCGGGATTGCTCTCCAGGCCATGCAGGAAAAGAAGGCCCTCAGCTCGCGAGGACGGGGGCGTCTCAGGGGTTTCCTCGAGCTGCGGCGCCCGTGGGGGTTTTCTCCCGAGGCACGACGAGGATCTCAGGGAGCCTCTCGTGCGGCGCCAGGGAAGTCAGGTCTCCATGCGCGTGGCGAGGGGGAGCGCGTCCTGGCTCTCGAGTCACGGGAGGGGACTAGGGCCTCGAGACGCGTTGAAGAAGGACTCTCGAGGTCTTCCTCGGGGGGCGGCGGGAAACCCTCGTGTCCCTCGCCTTCTGCCGGGGACCTTAGGGAACTTGCCAGGGTGCCTCTGAGAGGCGAGGGATCCTGTGGAGGTGGCGGGGCCCCTCGGGACTCCGCTGGGTCTGGCGCAGCGGAAGAGGGCCTCACCTCGAGGGGAGGCAGGAACCTCAGGCTTCCTCTCCGTTTCGGACTCCGACCGCAGGGTCCCTGCAGAGTTGGGACAGGAGAGTCAGGCCTCGTCTTGTCTGAGGAAGGGAACCCCGCTGGCCTCTCCAGTTGCTCAGGGGGGTCTCAGGCCCCTCGTCGAGCTGTGTGTGGAACCCGCGGGTCTTTGCGGACGATGCACGGGGGTGGCAGCGCCCCTTCGTGTTGTGCCTTCACCCACAGGGTTGCCTTCGAAGAGGGGTCCGGGCCTCGGGTCCTTCTCAAGGGCGGACCGGGGAATCAGGGGCCTTCGGCATGTGGCCCCACCCACGTGGCTCGTCTCGAATTTCCTCGTGAGACCGGCCTCCTCCTGAGGTGCGCCGGGAAGGCCGGGAACCCCTTCCAGACCACGCAGGGGAATCGCCTCCCCTGTCGCGATCAGGAGGGGAGAAGGGGCTCAGAGGAAGCGGTGCCGGGACCCTCGGTGTTCCCCTCGAGGGAACCCGGCGTGTCGGGGGACTTTTGGGGGTCGCAGGAAGGCTGTCAGGGACCGTTTCGCCCTTCAGGGCGGAACAGGGGACTTCCCTTGAGACGCCGTGGCGGGCAAGGGCCTCATCTTGCCAAGAGGTGGGAACCACGTGGTTTTTCTCGAGTTGCGGCGGGATTCTCGAGTTACGACGGGGATCTCAGCCTTCCCCTTGGGTTGGCCCTGGGAAGCCCAATCTTCCCCTCGGGTTGCGAGGGAAAGCTGGGGGTTGCGCTCGAGTCACTGCAGGGCCGAAGAGACCTCACCTAGGCGTGTGTCCGGGACCTAATATTCCTCTCCAGGGAAGGCAGGGATCTCGGGGTTGCATTCCAGGCTCCCCCGGGGAGTCAGGCCTCGTCTTGAGGGGAAGCCAAGGACTCCGCTCTCCTCTCGAGTCGCGACGCGGGGCTCTTGGAGCCCCCTGAGCGGCCTCAAGGGAGTCCAGCCTCCTCTTCCGTTTGGAGAGAGGACCCGGGATTGCTCTCCAGGCCATGCAGGAAAAGAAGGCCCTCAGCTCGCGAGGACGGGGGCGTCTCAGGGGTTTCCTCGAGCTGCGGCGCCCGTGGGGGTTTTCTCCCGAGGCACGACGAGGATCTCAGGGAGCCTCTCGTGCGGCGCCAGGGAAGTCAGGTCTCCATGCGCGTGGCGAGGGGGAGCGCGTCCTGGCTCTCGAGTCACGGGAGGGGACTAGGGCCTCGAGACGCGTTGAAGAAGGACTCTCGAGGTCTTCCTCGGGGGGCGGCGGGAAACCCTCGTGTCCCTCGCCTTCTGCCGGGGACCTTAGGGAACTTCCCAGGGTGCCTCTGAGAGGCGAGGGATCCTGTGGAGGTGGCGGGGCCCCTCGGGACTCCGCTGGGTCTGGCGCAGCGGAAGAGGGCCTCACCTCGAGGGGAGGCAGGAACCTCAGGCTTCCTCTCCGTTTCAGACTCCGACCGCAGGGTCCCTGCAGAGTTGGGACAGGAGAGTCAGGCCTCGTCTTGTCTGAGGAAGGGAACCCCGCTGGCCTCTCCAGTTGCTCAGGGGGGTCTCAGGCCCCTCGTCGAGCTGTGTGTGGAACCCGCGGGTCTTTGCGGACGATGCACGGGGGTGGCAGCGCCCCTTCGTGTTGTGCCTTCACCCACAGGGTTGCCTTCGAAGAGGGGTCCGGGCCTCGGGTCCTTCTCAAGGGCGGACCGGGGAATCGGGGGCGTTCGGCATGTGGCCCCACCCACGTGGCTCGTCTCGAATTTCCTCGTGAGACAGGCCTCCTCCTGAGGTGCGCCGGGAAGGCCGGGAACCCCTTCCAGACCACGCAGGGGAATCGCCTCTCCTGTCGCGATCAGGAGGGGAGAAGGGGCTCAGAGGAAGCGGTGCCGGGACACTCGGTGTTCCCCTCGAGGGAACCCGGCGTGTCGGGGGACTTTTGGGGGTCGCAGGAAGGCTGTCAGGGACCGTTTCGCCCTTCAGGGCGGAACAGGGGACTTCCCTTGAGACGCCGTGGCGGGCAAGGGCCTCTTCTTGCCAAGAGGTGGGAACCACGTGGTTTTTCTCGAGTTGCGGCGGGATTCTCGAGTTACGACGGGGATCTCAGCCTTCCCCTTGGGTTGGCCCTGGGAAGCCCAATCTTCCCCTCGGGTTGCGAGGGAAAGCTGGGGGTTGCGCTCGAGTCACTGCAGGGCCGAAGAGACCTCACCTAGGCGTGTGTCCAGGACCTAATATTCCTCTCCAGGGAAGGCAGGGATCTCGGGGTTGCATTCCAGGCTCCCCCGGGGAGTCAGGCCTCGTCTCGAGGGGAAGCCAAGGACTCCGCTCTCCTCTCGAGTCGCGACGCGGGTCTCTTGGAGCCCCCTGAGCGGCCTCAAGGGAGTCCAGCCTCCTCTTCCGTTTGGAGAGAGGACCCGGGATTGCTCTCCAGGCCATGCAGGAAAAGAAGGCCCTCAGCTCGCGAGGACGGGGGCGTCTCAGGGGTTTCCTCGAGCTGCGGCGCCCGTGGGGGTTTTCTCCCGAGGCACGACGAGGATCTCAGGGAGCCTCTCGTGCGGCGCCAGGGAAGTCAGTTCTCCATGCGTGTGGCGAGGGGGAGCGCGTCCTGGCTCTCGAGTCACGGGAGGGGACTAGGGCCTCGAGACGCGTTGAAGAAGGACTCTCGAGGTCTTTCTCGGGGGGCGGCGGGAAACCCTCGTGTCCCTCGCCTTCTGCCGGGGACCTTAGGGAACTTCCCAGGGTGCCTCTGAGAGGCGAGGGATCCTGTGGAGGTGGCGGGGCCCCTCGGGACTCCGCTGGGTCTGGCGCAAGGGAAGAGGGCCTCACCTCGAGGGGAGGCAGCAACCTCAGGCTTCCTCTCCGTTTCGGACTCCGCCCGCAGGGTCCCTGCAGAGTTGGGACAGGAGAGTCAGGCCTCGTCTTGTCTGAGGAAGGGAACCCCGCTGGCCTCTCGAGTTGCTCAGGGGGTCTCAGGCCCCTCGTCGAGCTGTGTGTGGAACCCGCGGGTCTTTGCGGACGATGCACGGGGGTGGCAGCGCCCCTTCGTGTTGTGCCTTCCCCCACAGGGTTGCCTTCGAAGAGGGGTCCGGGCCTCGGGTCCTTCTCAAGGGCGGACCGGGGAATCGAGGGCGTTCGGCATGTGGCCCCACCCACGTGGCTCGTCTCGAATTTCCTCGTGAGACCGGCCTCATCCTGAGGTGCGCCGGGAAGGCCGGGAACCCCTTCCAGACCACGCAGGGGAATCGCCTCTCCTGTCGCGATCAGGAGGGGAGAAGGGGCTCAGAGGAAGCGGTGCCGGGACCCTCGGTGTTCCCCTCGAGGGAACCCGGCGTGTCGGGGGACTTTTGGGGGTCGCAGGAAGGCTGTCAGGGACCGTTTCGCCCTTCAGGGCGGAACAGGGGACTTCCCTTGAGACGCCGTGGCGGGCAAGGGCCTCATCTTGCCAAGAGGTGGGAACCACCTGGTTTTTCTAGAGTTGCGGCGGGATTCTCGAGTTACGACGGGGATCTCAGCCTTCCCCTTGGGTTGGCCCTGGGAAGCCCAATCTTCCCCTCGGGTTTCGAGGGAAAGCTGGGGGTTGCGCTCGAGTCAATGCAGGGCCGAAGAGACCTCACCTAGGCGTGTGTCCGGGACCTACTATTCCTCTCCAGGGAAGGCAGGGATCTCGGGGTTGCATTCCAGGCTCCCCCGGGGAGTCAGGCCTCGTCTCGAGGGGAAGCCAAGGACTCCGCTCTCCTCTCGAGTCGCGACGCGGGGCTCTTGGAGCCCCCTGAGCGGCCTCAAGGGAGTCCAGCCTCCTCTTCCGTTTGGAGAGAGGACCCGGGATTGCTCTCCAGGCCATGCAGGAAAAGAAGGCCCTCAGCTCGCGAGGACGGGGGCGTCTCAGGGGTTTCCTCGAGCTGCGGCGCCCGTGGGGGTTTTCTCCCGAGGCACGACGAGGATCTCAGGGAGCCTCTCGTGCGGCGCCAGGGAAGTCAGGTCTCCATGCGCGTGGCGAGGGGGAGCGCGTCCTGGCTCTCGAGTCACGGGAGGGGACTAGGGCCTCGAGACGCGTTGAAGAAGGACTCTCGAGGTCTTTCTCGGGGGGCGGCGGGAAACCCTCGTGTCCCTCGCCTTCTGCCGGGGACCTTAGGGAACTTCCCAGGGTGCCTCTCAGAGGCGAGGGATCCTGTGGAGGTGGCGGGGCCCCTCAGGACTCCGCTGGGTCTGGCGCAACGGAAGAGGGCCTCACCTCGAGGGGAGGCAGGAACCTCAGGCTTCCTCTCCGTTTCGGACTCCGACCGCAGGGTCCCTGCAGAGTTGGGACAGGAGAGTCAGGCCTCGTCTTGTCTGAGGAAGGGAACCCCGCTGGCCTCTCGAGTTGCTCAGGGGGTCTCAGGCCCTTCGTCGAGCTGTGTGTGGAACCCTCGGGTCTTTGCGGACGATGCACGGGGGTGGCAGTGCCCCTTCGTGTTGTGCCTTCCCCCCCAGGGTTGCCTTCGAAGAGGGGTCCGGGCCTCGGGTCCTTCTCAAGGGCGGACCGGGGAATCGGGGGCGTTCGGCATGTGGCCCCACCCACGTGGCTCGTCTCGAATTTCCTCGTGAGACCGGCCTCCTCCTGAGGTGCGCCGGGAACGCTGGAAACCCCTTCCAGACCACGCAGGGGAATCGCCTCTCCTGTCACGATCAGGAGGGGAGAAGGGGCTCAGAGGAAGCGGTGCCGGGACCCTCGGTGTTCCCCTCGAGGGAACCCGGCGTGTCGGGGGACTTTTAGGGGTCGCAGGAAGGCTGTCATGGACCGTTTCGCCCTTCAGGGCGGAACAGGGGACTTTCCTTGAGACGCCGTGGCGGGCAAGGGCCTCATCTTGCCAAGAGGTGGGAACCACGTGGTTTTTCTCGAGTTGCGGCGGGACTCTCGAGTTACGACGGGGATCTCAGCCTTCCCCTTGGGTTGGCCCTGGGAAGCCCAATCTTCCCCTCGGGTTGCGAGGGAAAGCTGGGGGTTGCGCTCGAGTCTCTGCAGGGCCGAAGAGACCTCACCTAGGCGTGTGTCCGGGACCTAATATTCCTCTCCAGGGAAGGCAGGGATCTCGGGGTTGCATTCCAGGCTGCCCCGGGGAGTCAGGCCTCGTCTCGAGGGGAAGCCAAGGACTCCGCTCTCCTCTCGAGTCGCGACGCGGGGCTCTTGGAGCCCCCTGAGCGGCCTCAAGGGAGTCCAGCCTCCTCTTCCGTTTGGAGAGAGGACCCGGGATTGCTCTCCAGGCCATGCAGGAAAAGAAGGCCCTCAGCTCGCGAGGACGGGGGCGTCTCAGGGGTTTCCTCGAGCTGTGGCGCCCGTGGGGGTTTTCTCCCGAGGCACGACGAGGATCTCAGGGAGCCTCTCGTGCGGCGCCAGGGAAGTCAGGTCTCCATGCGCGTGGCGAGGGGGAGCGCGTCCTGGCTCTCGAGTCACGGGAGGGGACTAGGGCCTCGAGACGCGTTGAAGAAGGACTCTCGAGGTCTTTCTCGGGGGGCGGCGGGAAACCCTCGTGTCCCTCGCCTTCTGCCGGGGACCTTAGGGAACTTCCCAGGGTGCCTCTGAGAGGCGAGGGATCCTGTGGAGGTGGCGGGGCCCCTCGGGACTCCGCTGGGTCTGGCGCAACGGAAGAGGGCCTCACCTCGAGGTGAGGCAGCAACCTCAGGCTTCCTCTCCGTTTCGGACTCCGACCGCAGGGTCCCTGCAGAGTTGGGACAGGAGAGACAGGCCACGTCTTCTCTGAGGAAGGGAACCCCGCTGGCCTCTCGAGTTGCTCAGGGGGTCTCCGGCCCCTCGTCGAGCTGTGTGTGGAACCCGCGGGTCTTTGCGGACGATGCACGGGGGTTGCAGTGCCCCTTCGTTTTGTGCCTTCCCCCAAAGGGTTGCCTTCGAAGAGGGGTCCGGGCATCGGGTCCTTCTCAAGGGCGGACCGGGGAATCGGGGGCGTTCGGCATGTGGCCCCACCCACGTGGCTCGTCTCGAATTTCCTCGTGAGACCGGCCTCATCCTGAGGTGCGCCGGGAAGTCCGGGAACCCCTTCAGACCACGCAGGGGAATCGCCTCTCCTGTCGCGATCAGGAGGGGAGAAGGGGCTCAGAGGAAGCGGTGCCGGGACCCTCGGTGTTCCCCTCGAGGGAACCCGGCGTGTCGGGGGACTTCTGGGGGTCGCGGGAACGCTGTCAGGGACCGTTTCGCCCTTCAGGGCGGAACAGGGGACTTCCCTTGAGACGCCGTGGCGGGCAAGGGCCTCATCTTGCCAAGAGGTGGGAACCACGTGGTTTTTCTCGAGTTGCGGCGGGATTCTCGAGTTACGACGGGGATCTCAGCCTTCCCCTTAGGTTGGCCCTGGGAAGCCCAATCTTCCCCTCGGGTTGCGAGGGAAAGCTGGGGGTTGCGCTCGAGTCACTGCAGGGCCGAAGAGACCTCACCTAGGCGTGTGTCCGGGACCTAATATTCCTCTCCAGGGAAGGCAGGGATCTCGGGGTTGCATTCCAGGCTCCCCCGGGGAGTCAGGCCTCGTCTTGAGGGGAAGCCAAGGACTCCGCTCTCCTCTCGAGTCGCGACGCGGTGCTCTTGGAGCCCCCTGAGCGGCCTCAAGGGAGTCCAGCCTCCTCTTCCGTTTGGAGAGAGGACCCGGGATTGCTCTCCAGGCCATGCAGGAAAAGAAGGCCCTCAGCTCGCGAGGACGGGGGCGTCTCAGGGGTTTCCTCGAGCTGCGGCGCCCGTGGGGGTTTTCTCCCAAGGCACGACGAGGATCTCAGGGAGCCTCTCGTGCGGAGCCAGGGAAGTCAGGTCTCCATGCGCGTGGCGAGGGGGAGCGCGTCCTGGCTCTCGAGTCACGGGAGGGGACTAGGGCCTCGAGACGCGTTGAAGAACGACTCTCGAGCTCTTTGTCGGGGGGCGGCGGGAAACCCTCGTGTCCCTCGCCTTCTGCCGGGGACCTTAGGGAACTTGCCAGGGTGCCTCTGAGAGGCGAGGGATCCTGTGGAGGTGGCGGGGCCCCTCGGGACTCCGCTGGGTCTGGCGCAACGGAAGAGGGCCTCACCTCGAGGGGAGGCAGGAACCTCAGGCTTCCTCTCCGTTTCGGACTCCGCCCGCAGGGTCCCTGCTAAGTTGGGACAGGAGAGTCAGGCCTCGTCTTGTCTGAGGAAGGGAACCCCGTTGGCCTCTCGAGTTGCTCAGGGGGTCTCCGGCCCCTCGTCGAGCTGTGTGTGGAACCCGCGGGTCTTTGCGGACGATGCACGGGGGTGGCAGTGCCCCTTCGTGTTGTGCCTTCACCCACAGGGTTGCCTTCGAAGAGGGGTCCGGGCCTCGGGTCCTTCTCAAGGGCGGACCGGGGAATCGGGGGCGTTCGGCATGTGGCCCTACCCACGTGGCTCGTCTCGAATTTCCTCGTGAAGACCGGCCTCATCCTGAGGTGCGCCGGGAAGGCCGGGAACCCCTTCCAGACCACGCAGGGGAATCGCCTCTCCTGTCGCGATCAGGAGGGGAGAAGTGGCTCAGAGGAAGCGGTGCCGGGACCCTCGGTGTTCCCCTCGAGGGAACCTGGCGTGTCGGGAGACTTTTGGGGGTCGCGGGAAGGCTGTCAGGGACCGTTTCGCCCTTCAGGGCGGAACAGGGGACATCCCTTGAGACGCCGTGGCGGGCAAGGGCCTCCTCTTGCCAAGAGGTGGGAACCACGTGGTTTTTCTCGAGTTGCGGCGGGATTCTCGAGTTACGACGGGGATCTCAGCCTTCCCCTTGGGTTGGCCCTGGGAAGCCCAATCTTCCCCTCGGGTTGCGAGGGAAAGCTGGGGGTTGCGCTCGAGTCACTGCAGGGCCGAAGAGACCTCACATAGGCGTGTGTCCGGGACCTAATATTCCTCTCCAGGGAAGGCAGGGATCTCGGGGTTGCATTCCAGGCTCCCCCGGGGAGTCAGGCCTCGTCTCGAGGGGAAGCCAAGGACTCCGCTCTCCTCTCGAGTCGCGACGCGGGTCTCTTGGAGCTCCCTGAGCGGCCTCAAGGGAGTCCAGCCTCCTCTTCCGTTTGGAGAGAGGACCCGGGATTGCTCTCCAGGCCATGCAGGAAAAGAAGGCCCTCAGCTCGCGAGGACGGGGGCGTCTCCGGGGTTTCCTCGAGCTGCGGCGCCCGTGGGGGTTTTCTCCCGAGGCACGACGAGGATCTCAGGGAGCCTCTCGTGCGGCGCCAGGGAAGTCAGGTCTCCATGCGCGTGGCGAGGGGGAGCGCGTCCTGGCTCTCGAGTCACGGGAGGGGACTAGGGCCTCGAGACGCGTTGAAGAAGGACTCTCGAGGTCTTTCTCGGGGGGCGGCGGGAAACCCTCTTGTCCCTCGCCTTCTGCCGGGGACCTTAGGGAACTTCCCAGGGTGCCTCTGAGAGGCGAGGGATCCTGTGGAGGTGGCGGGGCCCCTCGGGACTCCGCTGGGTCTGGCGAAACGGAAGAGGGCCTCACCTCGAGGGGAGGCAGGAACCTCAGGCTTCCTCTCCGTTTCGGACTCCGACCGCAGGGTCCCTGCAGAGTTGGGACAGGAGAGTCAGGCCTCGTCTTCTCTGAGGAAGGGAACCCCGCTGGCCTCTCGAGTTGCTCAGGGGGTCTCAGGCCCCTCGTCGAGCTGTGTGTGGAACCCACGGGTCTTTGCGGACGATGCACGGGGGTGGCAGTGCCCCTTCGTGTTGTGCCTTCACCCACAGGGTTGCCTTCGAAGAGGGGTCCGGGCCTCGGGTCCTTCTCAAGGGCGGACCGGGGAATCGGGGGCGTTCGGCATGTGGCCCCACCCACGTGGCTCGTCTCGAATTTCCTCGTGAGACCGGCCTCATCCTGAGGTGCGCCGGGAAGGCCGGGATCCCCTTCCAGACCACGCAGGGGAATCGCCTCTCCTGTCGCGATCAGGAGGGGAGAAGGGGCTCAGAGGAAGCGGTGCCGGGACCCTCGGTGTACCCCTCGAGGGAACCCGGCGTGTCAGTGGACTTTTGGGGGTCGCAGGAAGGCTGTCAGGGACCGTTTCGCCCTTCAGGGCGGAACAGGGGACTTCCCTTGAGACGCCGTGGCGGGCAAGGGCCTCCTCTTGCCAAGAGGTGGGAACCACGTGGTTTTTCTCGAGTTGCGGCGGGATTCTCGAGTTACGACGGGGATCTCAGCCTTCCCCTTGGGTTGGCCTGGGAAGCCCAATCTTCCCCTTGGGTTGCGAGGGAAAGCTGGGGGTTGCGCTCGAGTCACTGCAGGGCCGAAGAGACCTCACCTAGGCGTGTGTCCGGGACCTAATATTCCTCTCCAGGGAAGGCAGGGATCTAGGGGTTGCATTCCAGGCTCCCCCGGGGAGTCAGGCCTCGTCTCGAGGGGAAGCCAAGGACTCCGCTCTCCTCTCGAGTCGCGACGCGGGTCTCTTGGAGCCCCCTGAGCGGCCTCAAGGGAGTCCAGCCTCCTATTCCGTTTGGAGAGAGGACCCGGGATTGCTCTCCAGGCCATGCAGGAAAAGAAGGCCCTCAGCTCGCGAGGACGGGGGCGTCTCCGGGGTTTCCTCGAGCTGCGGCGCCCGTGGGGGTTTTCTCCCGAGGCACGACGAGGATCTCAGGGAGCCTCTCGTGCGGCGCCAGGGAAGTCAGGTCTCCATGCGCGTGGCGAGGGGGAGCGCGTCCTGGCTCTCGAGTCACGGGAGGGGACTAGGGCCTCGAGACGCGTTGAAGAAGGACTCTCGAGGTCTTTCTCGGGGGGCGGCGGGAAACCCTCGTGTCCCTCGCCTTCTGCCGGGGACCTTAGGGAACTCCCCAGGGTGCCTCTGAGAGGCGAGGGATCCTGTGGAGGTGGCGGGGCCCCTCGGGACTCCGCTGGGTCTGGCGCAACGGAAGAGGGCCTCACCTCGAGGGGAGGCAGGAACCTCAGGCTTCCTCTCCGATTCGGACTCCGACCGCAGGGTCCCTGCAGAGTTGGGACAGGAGAGTCAGGCCTCTTCTTGTCTGAGGAAGGGAACCCCGCTAGCCTCTTGAGTTGCTCAGGGGGTCTCAGGCCCCTCGTCGAGCTGTGTGTGGAACCTGCGGGTCTTTGCGGACGATGCACGGGGGTGGCAGTGCCCCTTCGTCTTGTGCCTTCACCCCCAGGGCTGCCTTCGAAAAGGGGTCCGGGCCTCGGGTCCTTCTCAAGGGCGGACCGGGGAATCGGAGGCGTTCGGCACGTCGCCCCACCCACGTGGCTCGTCTCGAATTTCCTCGTGAGACCGGCCTCATCCTGAGGTGCGCCGGGAAGGCCGGGAACCCCTTCCAGACCACGCAGGGGAATCGCCTCTCCTGTCGCGATCAGGAGGGGAGAAGGGGCTCAGAGGAAGCGGTGCCGGGACCCTCGGTTTTCCCCTCGAGGGAACCCGGCGTGTCGGGGGACTTTTGGGGTCGCGGGAAGGCTGTCAGGGACCGTTTCGCCCTTCAAGGCGGAACAGGGGACTTCCCTTGAGACGCCGTGGCGGGCAAGGGCCTCGTCTTGCCAAGAGGTGGGAACCACGTGGTTTTTCTCGAGTTGCGGCGGGGTTCTCGAGTTACGACGGGGATCTCAGCCTTCCCCTTGGGTTGGCCCTGGGAAGCCCAATCTTCCCCTCGGGTTGCGAGGGATAGCTGGGGGTTGCGCTCGAGTCACTGCAGGGCCGAAGAGACCTCACCTAGGCGTGTGTCCGGGACCTACTATTCCTCTCCAGGGAAGGCAGGGATCTCGGGGTTGCATTCCAGGCTCCCCCGGGGAGTCAGGCCTCGTCTCGAGGGGAAGCCAAGGACTCCGCTCTCCTCTCGAGTCGCGACGCGGGTCTCTTGGAGCCCCCCGAGCGGCCTCAAGGGAGTCCAGCCTCCTCTTCCGTTTGGAGAGAGGACCCGGGATTGCTCTCCAGGCCATGCAGGAAAAGAAGGCCCTCAGCTCGGGGGGACGGGGGCGTCTCAGGGGTTTCCTCGAGCTGCGGCGCCCGTGGGGGTTTTCTCCCGAGGCACGACGAGGATCTCAGGGAGCCTCTCGTGCGGCGCCAGGGAAGTCAGGTCTCCATGCGCGTGGCGAGGGGGAGCGCGTCCTGGCTCTCGAGTCATGGGAGGGGACTAGGGCCTCGAGACGCGTTGAAGAAGGACTCTCGAGGTCTTTCTCGGGGGGCGGCGGGAAACCCTCGTGTCCCTCGCCTTCTGCCGGGGACCTTAGGGAACTTCCCAGGGTGCCTCTCAGAGGCGAGGGATCCTGTGGAGGTGGCGGGGCCCCTCGGGACTCCGCTGGGTCTGGCGCAACGGAAGAGGGCCTCACCTCGAGGGGAGGCAGGAACCTCAGGCTTCCTCTCCGTTTCGGACTCCGACAGCAGGGTCCCTGCAGAGTTGGGACAGGAGAGTCAGGCCTCGTCTTGCCTGAGGAAGGGAACCCCGCTGGCCTCTGGAGTTGCTCAGGGGGTCTCAGGCCCCTCGTCGAGCTGTGTGTGGAACCCGCGGGTCTTTGCGGATGATGCACGGGGGTGGCAGTGCCCCTTCGTGTTGTGCCTTCACCCACAGGGTTGCCTTCGAAGAGGGGTCCGGGTCTCGGGTCCTTCTCAAGGGCGGACCGGGGAATCGGGGGCGTTCGGCATGTGGCCCCACTCACGTGGCTCGTCTCGAATTTCCTCGTGAGACCTGCCTCATCCTGAGGTGCGCCGGGAAGGCCGGGAACCCCTTCCAGACCACGCAGGGGAATCGCCTCTCCTGTCGCGATCAGGAGGGGAGAAGGGGCTCAGAGGAAGCGGTGCCGGGACCCTCGGTGTCCCCCTCGAGGGAACACAGCGTGTCGGGGGACTTTTGGGGGTCGCGGGAAGGCTGTCAGGGACCGTTTCGCCCTTCAGGGCGGAACAGGGGACTTCCCTTGAGACGCCGTGGCGGGCAAGGGCCTCATCTTGCCAAGAGGTGGGAACCACGTGGGTTTTCTCGAGTTGCGGCGGGATTCTCGAGTTACGACGGGGATCTCAGCCTTCCCCTTGGGTTGGCCCTGGGAAGCCCAATCTTCCCCTCGGGTTGCGAGGGAAAGCTGGGGGTTGCGCTCGAGTCACTGCAGGGCCGAAGAGACCTCACCTAGGCGTGTGTCCGGGACCTACTATTCCTCTCCAGGGAAGGCAGGGATCTCGGGGTTGCATTCCAGGCTCCCCCGGGAGTCAGGCCTCGTCTCGAGGGGAAGCCAAGGATTCCGCTCTCCTCTCGAGTCGCGACGCGGGTGTCTTGGTGCCCCCTGAGCGACCTCAAGGGAGTCCAGCCTCCTCTTCCGTTTGGAGAGAGGACCCGGGATTGCTCTCCAGGCCATGCAGGAAAAGAAGGCCCTCAGCTCGCGAGGACGGGGGCGTCTCAGGGGTTTCCTCGAGCTGCGGCGCCCGTGGGTGTTTTCTCCCGAGGCACGACGAGGATCTCAGGGAGCCTCTCGTGCGGCGCCAGGGAAGTCAGGTCTCCATGCGCGTGGCGAGGGGGAGCGCGTCCTGGCTCTCGAGTCACGGGAGGGGACTAGGGCCTCGAGACGCGTTGAAGAAGGACTCTCGAGGTCTTTCTCGGGGGGCGGCGGGAAACCCTCGTGTCCCTCGCCTTCTGCCGGGGACCTTAGGGAACTTCCCAGGGTGCCTCTCAGAGGCGAGGGATCCTGTGGAGGTGGCGGGGCCCCTCGGGACTCCGCTGGGTCTGGCGCAGCGGAAGAGGGCCTCACCTCGAGGGGAGGCAGGAACCTCAGGCTTCCTCTCCGTTTCGGACTCCGACAGCAGGGTCCCTGCAGAGTTGGGACAGGAGAGTCAGGCCTCGTCTTGCCTGAGGAAGGGAACCCCGCTGGCCTCTCGAGTTGCTCAGGGGGTCTCAGGCCCCTCGTCGAGCTGTGTGTGGAACCCGCGGGTCTTTGCGGATGATGCACGGGGGTGGCAGTGCCCCTTCGTGTTGTGCCTTCACACACAGGGTTGCCTTCGTAGAGGGGTCCGGGCTTCGGGTCCTTCTCAAGGGCAGACCGGGGAATCGGGGGCGTTCGGCATGTGGCCCCACCCACGTGGCTCGTCTCGAATTTCCTCGTGAGACCGGCCTCCTCCTGAGGTGCGCCGGGAAGGCCGGGAACCCCTTCCAGACCACGCAGGGGAATCGCCTCTCCTGTCGCGATCAGGAGGTGAGAAGGGGCTCAGAGGAAGCGGTGCCGGGACCCTCGGTGTTCCCCTCGAGGGAACCCGGCGTGTCGGGGGACTTTTGGGGGTCGCAGGAAGGCTGTCAGGGACCGTTTCGCCCTTCAGGGCGGAACACGGGACTTCCCTTGAGACGCCGTGGCGGGCAAGGGCCTCATCTTGCCAAGAGGTGGGAACCACGTGGTTTTTCTCGAGTTGCGGCGGGATTCTCGAGTTACGACGGGGATCTCAGCCTTCCCCTTGGGTTGGCCCTGGGAAGCCCAATCTTCCCCTCGGGTTGCGAGGGAAAGCTGGGGGTTGCGCTCGAGTCACTGCAGGGCCGAAGAGACCTCACCTAGGCGTGTGTCCGGGACCTACTATTCCTCTCCAGGGAAGGCAGGGATCTCGGGGTTGCATTCCAGGCTCCCCCGGGGAGTCAGGCCTCGTCTCGAGGGGAAGCCAAGGACTCCGCTCTCCTCTCGAGTCGCGACGCGGGTCTCCTGGAGCCCCCTGAGCGGCCTCAAGGGAGTCCAGCCTCCTCTTCCGTTTGGAGAGAGGACCCGGGATTGCTCTCCAGGCCATGCAGGAAAAGAAGGCCCTCAGCTCGCGAGGACGGGGGCGTCTCAGGGGTTTCCTCGAGGGCGGCGCCCGTGGGGGTTTTCTCCCGAGGCACGACGAGGATCTCAGGGAGCCTCTCGTGCGGCGCCAGGGAAGTCAGGTCTCCATGCGCGTGGCGAGGGGGAGCGCGTCCTGGCTCTCGAGTCACGGGAAGGGACTAGGGCCTCAAGACGCGTTGAAGAAGGACTCTCGAGGTCTTTCTCGGGGGGCGGCGGGAAACCCTCGTGTCCCTCGCCCTCTGCCGGGGACCTTAGGGAACTTCCCAGGGTGCCTCTGAGAGGCGAGGGATCCTGTGGAGGTGGCGGGGCCCCTCGGGACTCCGCTGGGTCTGGCGCAACGGAAGAGGGCCTCACCTCGAGGGGAGGCAGGAACCTCAGGCTTCCTCTCCGTTTCGGACTCCGACCGCAGGGTCCCTGCAGAGTTGGGACAGGAGAATCAGGCCTCGTCTTGCCTGAGGAAGGGAACCCCGCTGGCCTCTCGAGTTGCTCAGGGGGTCTCCGGCCCCTCGTCGAGCTGTGTGTGGCACCCGCGGGTCTTTGCGTACGATGCACGCGGGTGGCAGTGCCCCTTCGTCTTGTGCCTTCACCCACAGGGTTGCCTTCGAAGAGGGGTCCGGGCCTCGGGTCCTTCTCAAGGGCGGACCGGGGAATCGGGGGCGTTCGGCCTGTGGCCCCACCCACGTGGCTCGTCTCGAATTTCCTCGTGAGACCGGCCTCCTCCTGAGGTGCGCCGGGAAGGCCGGGAACACCTTCCAGACCACGCAGGGGAATCGCCTCTCCTGTCGCGATCAGGAGGGGAGAAGGGGCTCAGAGGAAGCGGTGCCGGGACCCTCGGTGTTCCCCTCGAGGGAACCCGGCATGTCGGGGGGCTTTTGGGGGTCGCAGGAAGGCTGTCAGGGACCGTTTCGCCCTTCAGGGCGGAACAGGGGACTTCCCTTGAGACGCCGTGGCGGGCAAGGGCCTCATCTTGCCAAGAGGTGGGAACCACGTGGGTTTTCTCGAGTTGCGGCGGGATTCTCGAGGTACGACGGGGATCTCAGCCTTCCCCTTGGGTTGGCCCTGGGAAGCCCAATCTTCCCCTCGGGTTGCGAGGGATAGCTGGGGGTTGTGCTCGAGTCACTGCAGGGCCGAAGAGACCTCACCTAGGCGTGTGTCCGGGACCTAATATTCCTCTCCAGGGAAGGCAGGGATCTCGGGGTTGCATTCCAGGCTCCCCCGGGGAGTCAGGCCTCGTCTCGAGGGGAAGCCAAGGACTCCGCTCTCCTCTCGAGTCGCGACGCGGGTCTCTTGGAGCCCCCTGAGCGGCCTCAATGGAGTCCAGCCTCCTCTTCCGTTTGGAGAGAGGACCCGGGATTGCTCTCCAGGCCATGCAGGAAAAGAAGGCCCTCAGCTCGCGAGGACGGGGGCGTCTCAGGGCTTTCCTCAAGCTGCGGCGCCCGTGGGGGTTTTCTCCCGAGGCACGACGAGGATCTCAGGGAGCCTCTCGTGCGGCGCCAGGGAAGTCAGGTCTCCATGCGCGTGGCGAGGGGGAGCGCGTCCTGGCTCTCGAGTCACGGGAGGGGACTAGGGCCTCGAGACGCGTTGAAGAAGGACTCTCGAGGTCTTTCTCGGGGGGCGGCGGGAAACCCTCGTGTCCCTCGCCTTCTGCCGGGGACCTTAGGGAACTTCCCAGGGTGCCTCTGAGAGGCGAGGGATCCTGTGGAGGTGGCGGGGCCCCTCGGGACTCCGCTGGGTCTGGCGCAGCGGAAGAGGGCCTCACCTCGAGGGGAGGCAGCAACCTCAGGCTTCCTCTCCGTTTCGGACTCCGACCGCAGGGTCCCTGCAGAGTTGGGACAGGAGAGTCAGGCCTCGTCTTGTCTGAGGAAGGGAACCCTCTGGCCTCTCGAGTTGCTCAGGGGGTCTCAGGCCCCTCGTCGAGCTGTGTGTGGCACCCGCGGGTCTTTGCGGACGATGCACGGGGGTGGCAGTGCCCCTTCGTGTTGTGCCTTCACCCACAGGGTTGCCTTCGAAGAGGGGTCCGGGCCTCGGGTCCTTCTCAAGGGCGGACCGGGGAATCGGGGGCGTTCGGCATGTGGCCCCACCCACGTGGCTCGTCTCGAATTTCCTCGTGAGACCGGCCTCCTCCTGAGGTGCGCCGGGAAGGCCGGGAACCCCTTCCAGACCACGCAGGGGAATCGCCTCTCCTGTCGCGATCAGGAGGGGAGAAGGGGCTCAGAGGAAGCGGTGCCGGGACCCTCGGTGTTCCCCTCGAGGGAACCCGGCGTGTCGGGGGGCTTTTGGGGGTCGCAGGAAGGCTGTCAGGGACCGTTTCGCCCTTAAGGGCGGAACAGGGGACTTCCCTTGAGACGCCGTGGCGGGCAAGGGCCTCATCTTGCCAAGAGGTGGGAACCACGTGGTTTTTCTCGAGTTGCGGCGGGATTCTCGAGGTACGACGAGGATCTCAGCCTTCCCCTTGGGTTGGCCCTGGGAAGCCCAATCTTCCCCTCGGGTTGCGAGTGATAGCTGGGGGTTGCGCTCGAGTCACTGCAGGGCCGAAGAGACCTCACCTAGGCGTGTGTCCGGGACCTAATATTCCTCTCCAGGGAAGGCAGGGATCTCGGGGTTGCATTCCAGGCTCCCCCGGGGAGTCAGGCCTCGTCTCGAGGGGAAGCCAAGGACTCCGCTCTCCTCTCGAGTCGTGACGCGGGTCTCTTGGAGCCCCCTGAGCGGCCTCAATGGAGTCCAGCCTCCTCTTCCGTTTGGAGAGAGGACCCGGGATTGCTCTCCAGGCCATGCAGGAAAAGAAGGCCCTCAGCTCGCGAGGACAGGGGCGTCTCAGGGCTTTCCTCGAGCTGCGGCGCCCGTGGGGGTTTTCTCCCGAGGCACGACGAGGATCTCAGGGAGCCTCTCGTGCGGCGCCAGGGAAGTCAGGTCTCCATGCGCGTGGCGAGGGGGAGCGCGTCCTGGCTCTCGAGTCACGGGAGGGGACTAGGGCCTCGAGACGCGTTGAAGAAGGACTCTCGAGGTCTTTCTCGGGGGGCGGCGGGAAACCCTCGTGTCCCTCGCCTTCTGCCGGGGACCTTAGGGAACTTCCCAGGGTGCCTCTGAGAGGCGAGGGATCCTGTGGAGGTGGCGGGGCCCCTCGGGACTCCGCTGGGTCTGGCGCAGCGGAAGAGGGCCTCACCTCGAGGGGAGGCAGCAACCTCAGGCTTCCTCTCCGTTTCGGACTCCGACCGCAGGGTCCCTGCAGAGTTGGGACAGGAGAGTCAGGCCTCGTCTTGTCTGAGGAAGGGAACCCTCTGGCCTCTCGAGTTGCTCAGGGGGTCTCAGGCCCCTCGTCGAGCTGTGTGTGGCACCCGCGGGTCTTTGCGGAGGATGCACGGGGGTGGCAGTGCCCCTTCGTGTTGTGCCTTCACCCACAGGGTTGCCTTCGAAGAGGGGTCCGGGCCTCGGGTCCTTCTCAAGGGCGGACCGGGGAATCGGGGGCGTTCGGCATGTGGCCCCACCCACGTGGCTCGTCTCGAATTTCCTCGTGAGACCGGCCTCCTCCTGAGGTGCGCCGGGAAGGCCGGGAACCCCTTCCAGACCACGCAGGGGAATCGCCTCTCCTGTCGCGATCAGGAGGGGAGAAGGGGCTCAGAGGAAGCGGTGCCGGGACCCTCGGTGTTCCCCTCGAGGGAACCCGGCGTGTCGGGGGGCTTTTGGGGGTCGCAGGAAGGCTGTCAGGGACCGTTTCGCCCTTAAGGGCGGAACAGGGGACTTCCCTTGAGACGCCGTGGCGGGCAAGGGCCTCATCTTGCCAAGAGGTGGGAACCACGTGGTTTTTCTCGAGTTGCGGCGGGATTCTCGAGGTACGACGAGGATCTCAGCCTTCCCCTTGGGTTGGCCCTGGGAAGCCCAATCTTCCCCTCGGGTTGCGAGGGATAGCTGGGGGTTGCGCTCGAGTCACTGCAGGGCCGAAGAGACCTCACCTAGGCGTGTGTCCGGGACCTAATATTCCTCTCCAGGGAAGGCAGGGATCTCGGGGTTGCATTCCAGGCTCCCCCGGGGAGTCAGGCCTCGTCTCGAGGGGAAGCCAAGGACTCCGCTCTCCTCTCGAGTCGCGACGCGGGTCTCTTGGAGCCCCCTGAGCGGCCTCAATGGAGTCCAGCCTCCTCTTCCGTTTGGAGAGAGGACCCGGGATTGCTCTCCAGGCCATGCAGGAAAAGAAGGCCCTCAGCTCGCGAGGACGGGGGCGTCTCAGGGCTTTCCTCGAGCTGCGGCGCCCGTGGGGGTTTTCTCCCGAGGCACGACGAGGATCTCAGGGAGCCTCTCGTGCGGCGCCAGGGAAGTCAGGTCTCCATGCGCGTGGCGAGGGGGAGCGCGTCCTGGCTCTCGAGTCACGGGAGGGGACTAGGGCCTCGAGACGCGTTGAAGAAGGACTCTCGAGGTCTTTCTCGGGGGGCGGCGGGAAACCCTCGTGTCCCTCGCCTTCTGCCGGGGACCTTAGGGAACTTCCCAGGGTGCCTCTGAGAGGCGAGGGATCCTGTGGAGGTGGCGGGGCCCCTCGGGACTCCGCTGGGTCTGGCGCAGCGGAAGAGGGCCTCACCTCGAGGGGAGGCAGGAACCTCAGGCTTCCTCTCCGTTTCGGACTCCGACCGCAGGATCCCTGCAGAGTTGGGACAGGAGAGTCAGGCCTCGTCTTGTCTGAGGAAGGGAACCCTCTGGCCTCTCGAGTTGCTCAGGGGGTCTCAGGCCCCTCGTCGAGCTGTGTGTGGCACCCGCGGGTCTTTGCGGACGATGCACGGGGGTGGCAGTGCCCCTTCGTGTTGTGCCTTCACCCACAGGGTTGCCTTCGAAGAGGGGTCCGGGCCTCGGGTCCTTCTCAAGGGCGGACCGGGGAATCGGGGGCGTTCGGCATGTGGCCCCACCCACGTGGCTCGTCTCGAATTTCCTCGTGAGACCGGCCTCCTCCTTAGGTGCGCCGGGAAGGCCGGGAACCCCTTCCAGACCACGCAGGGGAATCGCCTCTCCTGTCGCGATCAGGAGGGGAGAAGGGGCTCAGAGGAAGCGGTGCCGGGACCCTCGGTGTTCCCCTCGAGGGAACCCGGCGTGTCGGGGGGCTTTTGGGGGTCGCAGGAAGGCTGTCAGGGACCGTTTCGCCCTTAAGGGCGGAACAGGGGACTTCCCTTGAGACGCCGTGGCGGGCAAGGGCCTCATCTTGCCAAGAGGTGGGAACCACGTGGTTTTTCTCGAGTTGAGGCGGGATTCTCGAGGTACGACGAGGATCTCAGCCTTCCCCTTGGGTTGGCCCTGGGAAGCCCAATCTTCCCCTCGGGTTGCGAGGGAAAGCTGGGGGTTGCGCTCGAGTCACCGCAGGGCCGAAGAGACCTCACCTAGGCGTGTGTCCCGGACCTAATATTCCTCTCCAGGGAAGGCAGGGATCTCGGGGTTGCATTCCAGGCTCCCCCGGGGAGTCAGGCCTCGTCTCGAAGGGAAGCCAGGGACTCCGCTCTCCTCTCGAGTCGCGACGCGGGTCTCTTGGAGCCCCCTGAGCGGCCTCAAGGGAGTCCAGCCTCCTCTCCCGTTTGGAGAATGGACCTGGGATTGCTCTCCAGGCCATGCAGGAAAAGAAGGCCCTCAGCTCGCGAGTACCGGGGCGTCTCAGGGGTTTCCTCGAGCTGCGGCGCCCGTGGGGGTTTTCTCCCGAGGCACGACGAGGATCTCAGGGAGCCTCTCGTGCGGCGCCAGGGAAGTCAGGTCTCCTTGCGCGTGGCGAGGGGGAGCACGTCCTGGCTCTCGAGTCACGGGAGGGGACTAGGGTCTCGAGACGCGTTGAAGAAGGACTCTCGATGTCTTTCTCGATGGGTGGCGGGAAACCCTCGTGTCCCTCGCCTTCTGCCGGGGACCTTAGGGAACTTCCCAGGGTGCCTCTGAGAGGCGAGGGATCCTGTGGAGGTGGCGGGGCCCCTCGGGAGTCCGCTGGGTCTGGCGCAACGGAAGAGGGCCTCACTTCGAGGGGAGGCAGGAACCTCAGGCTTCCTCTCCGTTTCGGACTCCGACCGCAGGGTCCCTGCAGAGTTGGGACAGGAGAGTCAGGCCTCGTCTTGTCTGAGGAAGGGAACCCCGCTGGCCTCTCGAGTTGCTCAGGTGGTCTCAGGCCCCTCGTCGAGCTGTGTGTGGAACCCGCGGGTCTTTGCGGACGAGGCACGGGGGTGGCAGTGCCCCTTCGTGTTGTGCCTTCACCCACAGGGTTGCCTTCGAAGAGGGGTCCGGGCCTCGGGTCCTTCTCCAGGGCGGACCGGGGAATCGGGGGCGTTTGGCATGTGGCCCCACCCACGTGGCTCGTCTCGAATTTCCTCGTGAGACCGGCCTCATCCTGAGGTGCGCCGGGAAGGCCGGGAACCCCTTCCAGACCACGCAGGGGAATCGCCTCTCCTGTCGCGATCAGGAGGGGAGAAGGGGCTCAGAGGAAGCGGTGCCGGGACCCTCGGTGTTCCCCTCGAGGGAACCCGGCGTGTCGGGGGACTTTTGGGGGTCGCAGGAAGGCTATCAGGGACCGTTTCGCCCTTCAGGGCGGAACAGGGGACTTCCCTTGAGAGGCCGTGGCGGGCAAGGGCCTCATCTTGCCAAGAGGTGGGAACCACGTGGTTTTTCTCGAGTTGCGGCGGGATTCTCGAGTTACGACGGGGATCTCAGCCTTCCCCTTGGGTTGGCCCTGGGAAGCCCAATCTTCCCCTCGGGTTGCGAGGGAAAGCTGGGGGTTGCGCTCGAGTCACCGCAGGGCCGAAGAGACCTCACCTAGGCGTGTGTCCCGGACCTAATATTCCTCTCCAGGGAAGGCAGGGATCTCGGGGTTGCATTCCAGGCTCCCCCGGGGAGTCAGGCCTCGTCTCGAGGGGAAGCCAGGGACTCCGCTCTCCTCTCGAGTCGCGACGCGGGTCTCTTGGAGCCCCCTGAGCGGCCTCAAGGGAGTCCAGCCTCCTCTTCCGTTTGGAGAGAGGACCCGGGATTGATCTCCAGGCCATGCAGGAAAAGAAGGCCCTCAGCTCGCGAGGACGGGGGCGTCTCAGGGGTTTCCTCGAGCTGCGGCGCCCGTGGGGGTTTTCTCCCGAGGCACGACGAGGATCTCAGGGAGCCTCTCGTGCGGCGCCAGGGAAGTCAGGTCTCCATGCGCGTGGCGAGGGGGAGCGCGTCCTGGCTCTCGAGTCACGGGAGGGGAATAGGGCCTCGAGACGCGTTGAAGAAGGACTCTCGAGGTCTTTCTCGGGGGGCGGCGGGAAACCCTCGTGTCCCTCGCCTTCTGCCGGGGACCTTAGGGAACTTGCCAGGGTGCCTCTGAGAGGCGAGGGATCCTGTGGAGGTGGCGGGGCCCCTCGGGACTCCGCTGGGTCTGGCGCAACGGAAGAGGGCTTCACCTCGAGGGGAGGCAGGAACCTCAGGCTTCCTCTCCGTTTCGGACTCCGACCGCAGGGTCCCTGCAGAGTTTGGACAGGAGAGTCACGCCTCGTCTTGTCTGAGGAAGGGAAGCCCGCTGGCCTCTCGAGTTGCTCAGGGGGTCTCAGGCCCCTCGTCGAGGTGTGTGTGGAACCCGCGGGTCTTTGCGGACGATGCACGGGGGTGGCAGTGCCCCTTCGTGTTGTGCCTTCCCCCACAGGGTTGTCTTCGAAGAGGGGTCCGGGCCTCGGGTCCTTCTCCAGGGCGGACCGGGGAATCGGGGGCGATCGGCATGTGGCCCCAGCCACGTGGCTCGTCTCGAATTTCCTCGTGAGACCGGCCTCATCCTGAGGTGCGCCGGGAAGGCCGGGAACCCCTTCCAGACCACGCAGGGGAATCGCCTCTCCTGTCGCGATCAGGAGGGGAGAAGGGGCTCAGAGGAAGCGGTGCCGGGACCCTCGGTGTTCCCCTCGAGGGAACCCGGCGTGTCGGGGGACTTTTGGGGGTCGCAGGAAGGCTGTCAGGGACCGTTTCGCCCTTCAGGGCGGAACAGGGGACTTCCCTTGAGACGCCGTGGTGGGCAAGGGCCTCATCTTGCCAAGAGGTGGGAACCACGTGGTTTTTCTCGAGTTGCGGCGGGATTCTCGAGTTACGACGGGGATCTCAGCCTTCCCCTTGGATTGGCCCTGGGAAGCCCAATCTTCCCCTCGGGTTGCGAGGGAAAGCTGGGGGTTGCGCTCGAGTCACCGCAGGGCCGAAGAGACCTCACCTAGACGTGTGTCCCGGACCTAATATTCCTCTCCAGGGAAGGCAGGGATCTCGGGGTTGCATTCCAGGCTCCCCCGGGGAGTCAGGCCTCGTCTCGAAGGGAAGCCAGGGACTCCGCTCTCCTCTCGAGTCGCGACGCGGGTCTCTTGGAGCCCCCTGAGCGGCCTCAAGGGAGTCCAGCCTCCTCTCCCGTTTGGAGAATGGACCTGGGATTGCTCTCCAGGCCATGCAGGAAAAGAAGGCCCTCAGCTCGCGAGTACCGGGGCGTCTCAGGGGTTTCCTCGAGCTGCGGCGCCCGTGGGGGTTTTCTCCCGAGGCACGACGAGGATCTCAGGGAGCCTCTCGTGCGGCGCCAGGGAAGTCAGGTCTCCTTGCGCGTGGCGAGGGGGAGCACGTCCTGGCTCTCGAGTCACGGGAGGGGACTAGGGTCTCGAGACGCGTTGAAGAAGGACTCTCGATGTCTTTCTCGATGGGTGGCGGGAAACCCTCGTGTCCCTCGCCTTCTGCCGGGGACCTTAGGGAACTTCCCAGGGTGCCTCTGAGAGGCGAGGGATCCTGTGGAGGTGGCGGGGCCCCTCGGGAGTCCGCTGGGTCTGGCGCAACGGAAGAGGGCCTCACTTCGAGGGGAGGCAGGAACCTCAGGCTTCCTTTCCGTTTCGGACTCCGACCGCAGGGTCCCTGCAGAGTTGGGACAGGAGAGTCAGGCCTCGTCTTGTCTGAGGAAGGGAACCCCGCTGGCCTCTCGAGTTGCTCAGGGGGTCTCAGGCCCCTCGTCGAGCTGTGTGTGGAACCCGCGGGTCTTTGCGGACGATGCACGGGGGTGGCAGTGCCCCTTCGTGTTGTGCCTTCACCCACAGGGTTGCCTTCGAAGAGGGGTCCGGGCCTCGGGTCCTTCTCCAGGGCGGACCGGGGAATCGGGGGCGTTTGGCATGTGGCCCCACCCACGTGGCTCGTCTCGAATTTCCTCGTGAGACCGGCCTCATCCTGAGGTGCGCCGGGAAGGCCGGGAACCCCTTCCAGACCACGCAGGGGAATCGCCTCTCCTGTCGCGATCAGGAGGGGAGAAGGGGCTCAGAGGAAGCGGTGCCGGGACCCTCGGTGTTCCCCTCGAGGGAACCCGGCGTGTCGGGGGACTTTTGGGGGTCGCAGGAAGGCTATCAGGGACCGTTTCGCCCTTCAGGGCGGAACAGGGTACTTCCCTTGAGACGCCGTGGCGGGCAAGGGCCTCATCTTGCCAAGAGATGGGAACCACGTGGTTTTTCTCGAGTTGCGGCGGGATTCTCGAGTTACGACGGGGATCTCAGCCTTCCCCTTGGGTTGGCCCTGGGAAGCCCAATCTTCCCCTCGGGTTGCGAGGGAAAGCTGGGGGTTGCGCTCGAGTCACCGCAGGGCCGAAGAGACCTCACCTAGGCGTGTGTCCCGGACCTAATATTCCTCTCCAGGGAAGGCAGGGATCTCGGGGTTGCATTCCAGGCTCCCCCGGGGAGTCAGGCCTCGTCTCGAGGGGAAGCCAGGGACTCCGCTCTCCTCTCGAGTCGCGACGCGGGTCTCTTGGAGCCCCCTGAGCGGCCTCAAGGGAGTCCAGCCTCCTCTTCCGTTTGGAGAATGGACCTGGGATTGCTCTCCAGGCCATGCAGGAAAAGAAGGCCCTCAGCTCGCGAGTACCGGGGCGTCTCAGGGGTTTCCTCGAGCTGCGGCGCCCGTGGGGGTTTTCTCCCTAGGCACGACGAGGATCTCAGGGAGCCTCTCGTGCGGCGCCAGGGAAGTCAGGTCTCCTTGCGCGTGGCGAGGGGGAGCACGTCCTGGCTCTCGAGTCACGGGAGGGGACTAGGGTCTCGAGACGCGTTGAAGAAGGACTCTCGAGGTCTTTCTCGATGGGTGGCGGGAAACCCTCGTGTCCCTCGCCTTCTGCCGGGGACCTTAGGGAACTTGCCAGGGTGCCTCTGAGAGGCGAGGGATCCTGTGGAGGTGGCGGGGCCCCTCGGGACTCCGCTGGGTCTGGCGCAACGGAAGAGGGCCTCACTTCGAGGGGAGGCAGGAACCTCAGGCTTCCTCTCCGTTTCGGACTCCGACCGCAGGGTCCCTGCAGAGTTGGGACAGGAGAGTCAGGCCTCGTCTTGTCTGAGGAAGGGAACCCCGCTGGCCTCTCGAGTTGCTCAGGGGGTCTCAGGCCCCTCGTTGAGCTGTGTGTGGAACCCGCGGGTCTTTGCGGACGATGCACGGGGGTGGCAGTGCCCCTTCGTGTTGTGCCTTCACCCACAGGGTTGCCTTCGAAGAGGGGTCCGGGCCTCGCGTCCTTCTCCAGGGCGGACCGGGGAATCGGGGGCGTTTGGCATGTGGCCCCACCCACGTGGCTCGTCTCGAATTTCCTCGTGAGACCGGCCTCATCCTGAGGTGCGCCGGGAAGGCCGGGAACCCCTTCCAGACCACGCAGGGGAATCGCCTCTCCTGTCGCGATCAGGAGGGGAGAAGGGGCTCAGAGGAAGCGGTGCCGGGACCCTCGGTGTTCCCCTCGAGGGAACCCGGCGTGTTGGGGGACTTTTGGGGGTCGCAGGAACGCTGTCAGGGACCGTTTCGCCCTTCAGGTCGGAACAGGGGACTTCCCTTGAGACGCCGTGGCGGGCAAGGGCCTCATCTTGCTAAGAGGTGGGAACCACGTGGTTTTTCTCGAGTTGCGGCGGGATTCTCGAGTTACGACGGGGATCTCAGCCTTCCCCTTGGGTTGGCCCTGGGAAGCCCAATCTTCCCCTCGGGTTGCGAGGGAAAGCTGGGGGTTGCGCTCGAGTCACCGCAGGGCCGAAGAGACCTCACCTAGACGTGTGTCCCGGACCTAATATTCCTCTCCAGGGAAGGCAGGGATCTCGGGGTTGCATTCCAGGCTCCCCCGGGGAGTCAGGCCTCGTCTCGAGGGGAAGCCAAGGACTCCGCTCTCCTCTCGAGTCGCGACGCGGGTCTCTTGGAGCCCCCTGAGCGGCCTCAAGGGAGTCCAGCCTCCTCTTCCGTTTGGAGAATGGACCTGAGATTGCTCTCCAGGCCATGCAGGAAAAGAAGGCCCTCAGCTCGCGAGTACCGGGGCGTCTCAGGGGTTTCCTCGAGCTGCGGCGCCCGTGGGGGTTTTCTCCCGAGGCACGACGAGGATCTCAGGGAGCCTCTCGTGCGGCGCCAGGGAAGTCAGGTCTCCTTGCGCGTGGCGAGGGGGAGCACGTCCTGGCTCTCGAGTCACGGGAGGGGACTAGGGTCTCGAGACGCGTTGAAGAAGGACTCTCGATGTCTTTCTCGATGGGTGGCGGGAAACCCTCGTGTCCCTCGCCTTCTGCCGGGGACCTTAGGGAACTTCCCAGGGTGCCTCTGAGAGGCGAGGGATCCTGTGGAGGTGGCGGGGCCCCTCGGGACTCCGCTGGGTCTGGCGCAACGGAAGAGGGCCTCACTTCGAGGGGAGGCAGGAACCTCAGGCTTCCTCTCTGTTTCGGACTCCGACCGCAGGGTCCCTGCAGAGTTGGGACAGGAGAGTCAGGCCTCGTCTTGTCTGAGGAAGGGAACCCCGCTGGCCTCTCGAGTTGCTCAGGGGGTCTCAGGCCCCTCGTCGAGCTGTGTGTGGAACCCGCGGGTCTTTGCGGACGATGCACGGGGGTGGCAGTGCCCCTTCGTGTTGTGCCTTCACCCACAGGGTTGCCTTCGAAGAGGGGTCCGGGCCTCGGGTCCTTCTCCAGGGCGGACCGGGGAATCGGGGGCGTTTGGCATGTGGCCCCACCCACGTGGCTCGTCTCGAATTTCCTCGTGAGACCGGCCTCATCCTGAGGTGCGCCGGGAAGCCCGGGAACCCCTTCCAGACCACGCAGGGGAATCTCCTCTCCTGTCGCGATCAGGAGGGGAGAAGGGGCTCAGATGAAGCGGTGCCGGGACCCTCGGTGTTCCCCTCGAGGGAACCCGGCGTGTCGGGGGACTTTTGGGGGTCGCAGGAAGGCTGTCAGGGACCGTTTCGCCCTTCAGGGCGGAACAGGGGACTTCCCTTGAGACGCCGTGGCGGGCAAGGGCCTCATCTTGCCAAGAGGTGGGAACCACGTGGTTTTTCTCGATTTGTGGCGGGATTCTCGAGTTACGACGGGGATCTCAGCCTTCCCCTTGGGTTGGCCCTGGGAAGCCCAATCTTCCCCTCGGGTTGCGAGGGAAAGCTGGGGGTTGCACTCGAGTCACCGCAGGGCCGAAGAGACCTCACCTAGGCGTGTGTCCCGGACCTAATATTCCTCTCCAGGGAAGGCAGGGATCTCGGGGTTGCATTCCAGGCTCCCCCGGGGAGTCAGGCCTCGTCTCGAGAGGAAGCCAAGGACTCCGCTCTCCTCTCGAGTCGCGACGCGGGTCTCTTGGAGCCCCCTGAGCGGCCCCAAGGGAGTCCAGCCTCCTCTTCCGTTTGGAGAGAGGACCCGGGATTGCTCTCCAGGCCATGCAGGAAGAGAAGGCCCTCAGCTCGCGAAGACGGGGGCGTCTCAGGGGTTTCCTCGAGCTGCGGCGCCCGTGGGGGTTTTCTCCCGAGGCACGACGAGGATCTCAGGGAGCCTCTCGTGCGGCGCCAGGGAAGTCAGGACTCCACGCGCGTGGCGAGGGGGAGCGCGTTCTGGCTCTCGAGTCATGGGAGGGGACTAGGGCCTCGAGACGCGTTGAAGAAGGACTCTCGAGGTCTCTCTCGGGGGGCGGCGGGAAACCCTCGTGTCCCTCGCCTTCTGCCGGGGACCTTAGGGAACTTGCCAGGGTGCCTCTGAGAGGCGAGGGATCCTGTGGAGGTGGCGGGGCCCCTCGGGACTCCGCTGGGTCTGGCGCAACGGAAGAGGGCCTCACCTCGAGGGGAGGCAGGAACCTCAGGCTTCCTCTCCGTTTCGGACTCCGACCGCAGGGTCCCTGCAGAGTTGGGACAGGAGAGTCAGGCCTCGTCTTGTCTGAGGAAGGGAACCCCGCTGGCCTCTCGAGTTGCTCAGGGGGTCTCAGGCCCCTCGTCGAGCTGTGTGTGGAACCCGCGGGTCTTTGCGGACGATGCACGGGGGTGGCAGTGCCCCTTCGTGTTGTGCCTTCACCCACAGGGTTGCCTTCGAAGAGGGGTCCGGGCCTCGCGTCCTTCTCCAGGGCGGACCGGGGAATCGGGGGCGTTCGGCATGTGGCCCCACCCACGTGGCTCGCCTCGAATTTCCTTGTGAGACCGGCCTCATCCTGAGGTGCGCCGGGAAGGCCGGGAACCCCTTCCAGACCACGCAGGGGAATCGCCTCTCCTGTCGCGATCAGGAGGGGAGAAGGGGCTCAGAGGAAGCGGTTCCGGGACCCTCGGTGTTCCCCTCGAGGGAACCCGGCGTGTCGGGGGACTTTTGGGGGTCGCAGGAATGCTGTCAGGGACCGTTTCGCCCTTCAGGGCGGAACAGGGGACTTCCCTTGAGACGCCGTGGCGGGCAAGGGCCTCATCTTGCCAAGAGGTGGGAACCACGTGGTTTTTCTCGAGTTGCGGCGGGATCCTCGAGTTACGACGGGGATCTCAGCCTTCCCCTTGGGTTGGCCCTGGGAAGCCCAATCTTCCCCTCGGGTTGCGAGGGAAAGCTGGGGGTTGCGCTCGAGTCACCGCAGGGCCGAAGAGACCTCACCTAGGCGTGTGTCCCGGACCTAATATTCCTCTCCAGGGAAGGCAGGGATCTCGGGGTTGCATTCCAGGCTCCCCCGGGGAGTCAGGCCTCGTCTCGAGGGGAAGCCAAGGACTCCGCTCTCCTCTCGAGTCGCGACGCGGGTCTCTTGGAGCCCCCTGAGCGGCCTCAAGGGAGTCCAGCCTCCTCTTCCGTTTGGAGAGAGGACCCGGGATTGCTCTCCAGGCCATGCAGGAAGAGAAGGCCCTCAGCTCGCGAGGACGGGGGCGTCTCAGGGGTTTCCTCGAGCTGCGGCGCCCGTGGGGGTTTTCTCCCGAGGCACGACGAGGATCTCAGGGAGCCTCTCGTGCGGCGCCAGGGAAGTCAGGTCTCCACGCGCGTGGCGAGGGGGAGCGCGTCCTGGCTCTCGAGTCACGGGAGGGGACTAGGGCCTCGAGACGCGTTGAAGAAGGACTCTCGAGGTCTCTCTCGGGGGGCGGCGGGAAACCCTCGTGTCCCTCGCCTTCTGCCGGGGACCTTAGGGAACTTCCCAGGGTGCCTCTGAGAGGCGAGGGATCCTGTGGAGGTGGCGGGGCCCCTCGGGACTCCGCTGGGTCTGGCGCAACGGAAGAGGGCCTCACCTCGAGGGGAGGCAGGAACCTCAGGCTTCCTCTCCGTTTCGGACTCCGACCGCAGGGTCCCTGCAGAGTTGGGACAGGAGAGTCAGACCTCGTCTTGTCTGAGGAAGGGAACCCCGCTGGCCTCTCGAGTTGCTCATGGGGTCTCAGGCCCCTCGTCGAGCTGTGTGTGGAACCCGCGGGTCTTTGCGGACGATGCACGGGGGTGGCAGTGCCCCTTCGTGTTGTGCCTTCACCCACAGGGTTGCCTTCGAAGAGGGGTCCGGGCCTCGGGTCCTTCTCCAGGGTGGACCGGGGAATCGGGGGCGTTCGGCATGTGGCCCCACCCACGTGGCTCGTCTCGAATTTCCTCGTGAGACCGGCCTCATCCTGAGGTGCGCCGGGAAGCCCGGGAACCCCTTCCAGACCACGCAGGGGAATCGCCTCTCCTGTCGCGATCAGGAGGGGAGAAGGGGCTCAGAGGAAGCGGTGCCGGGGCCCTCGGTGTTCCCCTCGAGGGAACCCGGCGTGTCGGGGGACTTTTGGTGGTCGCAGGAAGGCTGTCAGGGACCGTTTCGCCCTTCAGGGCGGAACAGGGGACTTCCCTTGAGACGCCGTGGCGGGCAAGGGCCTCATCTTGCCAAGAGGTGGGAACCACGTGGTTTTTCTCGAGTTGCGGCGGGATTCTCGAGTTACGACGGGGATCTCAGCCTTCCCCTTGGGTTGGCCCTGAGAAGCCCAATCTTCCCCTCGGGTTGCGAGGGAAAGCTGGGGGTTGCGCTCGAGTCACCGCAGGGCCGAAGAGACCTCACCTAGGCGTGTGTCCCGGACCTAATATTCCTCTCCAGGGAAGGCAGGGATCTCGGCGTTGCATTCCAGGCTCCTCCGGGGAGTCAGGCCTCGTCTCGAGGGGAAGCCAAGGACTCCGCTCTCCTCTCGAGTCGCGACGCGGGTCTCTTGGAGCCCCCTGAGCGGCCTCAAGGGAGTCCAGCCTCCTCTTCCGTTTGGAGAGAGGACCCGTGATTGCTCTCCAGACCATGCAGGAAGAGAAGGTCCTCAGCTCGCGAGGACGGGGGCGTCTCAGGGGTTTCCTCGAGCTGCGGCGCCCGTGGGGGTTTTCTCCCGAGGCACGACGAGGATCTCAGGGAGCCTCTCGTGCGGCGCCAGGGAAGTCAGGACTCCACGCGCGTGGCGAGGGGGAGCGCGTCCTGGCTCTCGAGTCACGGGAGGGGACTAGGGCCTCGAGACGCTTTGAAGAAGGACTCTCGAGGTCTTTCTCGGGGGGCGGCGGGAAACCCTCGTGTCCCTCGCCTTCTGCCGGGGACCTTAGGGAACTTGCCAGGGTGCCTCTGAGAGGCGAGGGATCCTGTGGAGGTGGCGGGGCCCCTCGGGACTCCGCTGGGTCTGGCGCAACGGAAGAGGGCCTCACCTCGAGGGGAGGCAGGAACCTCAGGCTTCCTCTCCGTTTCGGACTCCGACCGCAGGGTCCCTGCAGAGTTGGGACAGGAGAGTCAGGCCTCGTCTTGTCTGAGGAAGGGAACCCCGCTGGCCTCTCGAGTTGCTCAGGGGGTCTCAGGCCCCTCGTCGAGCTGTGTGTGGAACCCGCGGGTCTTTGCGGACGAGGCACGGGGGTGGCAGTGCCCCTTCGTGTTGTGCCTTCACCCACAGGGTTGCCTTCGAAGAGGGGTCCGGGCCTCGGGTCCTTCTCCAGGGCGGACCGGGGAATCGGGGGCGTTCGGCATGTGGCCCCACCCACGTGGCTCTCCTCGAATTTCCTCTTGAGACCGGCCTCATCCTGAGGTGTGCTGGGAAGGCCGGGAACCCCTTCCAGACCACGCAGGGGAATCGCCTCTCCTGTCGCGATCAGGAGGGGAGAAGGGGCTCAGAGGAAGCGGTGCCGGGACCCTCGGTGTTCCCCTCGAGGGAACCCGGCGTGTCGGGGGACTTTTGGGGGTCGCAGGAAGGCTGTCAGGGACCGTTTCGCCCTTCAGGGCGGAACAGGGGACTTCCCTTGAGACGCCGTGGCGGGCAAGGGCCTCATCTTGCCAAGAGGTGGGAACCACGTGGTTTTTCTCGAGTTGCGGCGGGATTCTCGAGTTACGACGGGGATCTCAGCCTTCCCCTTGGGTTGGCCCTGAGAAGCCCAATCTTCCCCTCGGGTTGCGAGGGAAAGCTGGGGGTTGCGCTCGAGTCACCGCAGGGCCGAAGAGACCTCACCTAGGCGTGTGTCCCGGACCTAATATTCCTCTCCAGGGAAGGCAGGGATCTCGGCGTTGCATTCCAGGCTCCCCCGGGGAGTCAGACCTCGTCTCGAGGGGAAGCCAAGGACTCCGCTCTCCTCTCGAGTCGCGACGCGGGTCTCTTGGAGCCCCCTGAGCGGCCTCAAGGGAGTCCAGCCTCCTCTTCCGTTTGGAGAGAGGACCCGGGATTGCTCTCCAGGCCATGCAGTAAGAGAAGGCCCTCAGTTCGCGAGGACGGGGGCGTCTCAGGGGTTTCCTCGAGCTGCGGCGCCCGTGGGGGTTTTCTCCTGAGGCACGACGAGGATCTCAGGGAGCCTCTCGTGCGGCGCCAGGGAAGTCAGGACTCCACGCGCGTGGCGAGGGGGAGCGCGTCCTGGCTCTCGAGTCACGGGAGGGGACTAGGGCCTCGAGACGCGTTGAAGAAGGACTCCCGAGGTCATTCTCGGGGGGGGGCGGCGGGAAACCCTCGTGTCCCTCGCCTTCTGCCGGGGACCTTAGGGAACTTGCCAGGGTGCCTCTGAGAGGCGAGGGATCCTGTGGAGGTGGCGGGGCCCCTCGGGACTCCGCTGGGTCTGGCGCAACGGAAGAGGGCCTCACCTCCAGGGGAGGCAGGAACCTCAGGCTTCCTCTCCGTTTCGGACTCCGACCGCAGGGTCCCTGCAGAGTTGGGACACGAGAGTCAGGCCTCGTCTTGTCTGAGGAAGGGAACCCCGCTGGCCTCTCGAGTTGCTCATGGGGTCTCAGGCCCCTCGTCGAGCTGTGTGTGGAACCCGCGGGTCTTTGCGGACGATGCACGGGGGTGGCAGTGCCCCTTCGTGTTGTGCCTTCACCCACAGGGTTGCCTTCGAAGAGGGGTCCGGGCCTCGGGTCCTTCTCCAGGGCGGACCGGGGAATCGGGGGCGTTCGGCATGTGGCCCCACCCACGTGGCTCGTCTCGAATTTCCTCGTGAGACCGGCCTCATCCTGAGGTGCGCCGGGAAGGCCGGGAACCCCTTCCAGACCACGCAGGGGAATCGCCTCTCCTGTCGCGATCAGGAGGGGAGAAGGGGCTCAGAGGAAGCGGTGCCGGGACCCTCGGTGTTCCCCTCGAGGGAACCCGGCGTGTCGGGGGACTTTTGGGGGTCGCAGGAAGGCTGTCAGGGACCGTTTCGCCCTTCAGGGCGGAACAGGGGACTTCCCTTGAGACGCCGTGGCGGGCAAGGGCCTCATCTTGCCAAGAGGTGGGAACCACGTGGTTTTTCTCGAGTTGCGGCGGGATTCTCGAGTTACGACGGGGATCTCAGCCTTCCCCTTGGGTTGGCCCTGGGAAGCCCAATCTTCCCCTCGGGTTGCGAGGGAAAGCTGGGGGTTGCGCTCGAGTCACCGCAGGGCCGAAGAGACCTCACCTAGGCGTGTGTCCGGGACCTAATATTCCTCTCCAGGGAAGGCAGGGATCTCGGGGTTGCATTCCAGGCTCCCCCGGGGAGTCAGGCCTCGTCTCGAGGGGAAGCCAAGGACTCTGCTCTCCTCTCGAGTCGCGACGCGGGTCTCTTGGAGCCCCCTGAGCGGCCTCAAGGGAGTCCAGCCTCCTCTTCCGTTTGGAGAGAGGACCCGGGATTGCCCTCCAGGCCATGTAGGAAGAGAAGGCCCTCAGCTCGCGAGGACGGGGGCGTCTCAGGGGTTTCCTCGAGCTGCGGCGCCCGTGGGGGTTTTCTCCTGAGGCACGACGAGGATCTCAGGGAGCCTCTCGTGCGGCGCCAGGGAAGTCAGGTCTCCATGCGCGTGGCGAGGGGGAGCGCGTCCTGGCTCTCGAGTCACGCGAGGGGACTAGGGCCTCGAGACGCGTTGAAGAAGGACTCTCGAGGTCATTCTCGGGGGGGGGGCGGCGGGAAACCCTCGTGTCCCTCGCCTTCTGCCGGGGACCTTAGGGAACTTGCCAGGGTGCCTCTGAGAGGCGAGGGATCCTGTGGAGGTGGCGGGGCCCCTCGGGACTCCGCTGGGTCTTGCGCAACGGAAGAGGGCCTCACCTCGAGGGGAGGCAGGAACCTCAGGCTTCCTCTCCGTTTCGGACTCCGACCGCAGGGTCCCTGCAGAGTTGGGACAGGAGAGTCAGGCCTCGTCTTGTCTGAGGAAGGGAACCACGCTGGCCTCTCGAGTTGCTCAGGGGGTCTCAGGCCCCTCGTCGAGCTGTTTGTGGAACCCGCGGGTCTTTGCGGACGATGCACGGGGGTGGCAGTGCCCCTTCGTGTTGTGCCTTCCCCCACAGGGTTGCCTTCGAAGAGGGGTCCGGGCCTCGGGTCCTTCTCCAGGGCGGACCGGGGAATCAGGGGCGTTCGGCATGTGGCCCCACCCACGTGGCTCGTCTCGAATTTCCTCGTGAGACCGGCCTCATCCTGAGGTGCGCCGGGAAGGCCGAGAACCCCTTCCAGACCACGCAGGGGAATCGCCTCTCCTGTCGCGATCAGGAGGGGAGAAGGGGCTAAGAGGAAGCGGTGCGGGACCCTCGGTGTTCCCCTCGGGGGAACCCGGCATGTCGGGGTACTCTTGGGCGTCGCAGGAAGGATGTCAAGGACCGTTTCGCCCTTCAGGGCGGAACAGAGGACTTCCCTTGAGTCGCCGTGGCGGGTAAGGGCTCATCTTTCCAAGAGGCGGGAACCACGTGGTTTTTCTCGAGTTGCGGCGGCATTCTCGTGTTACGACGGGGGATTACAGGCTTCCTCTTGTGTCGGCCCTGGGTAGCCCAATCTTCTATTCTGGTGGCGAGGGAAAGCTGGGGGTTGCGCTCGAGTCACTGCAGGGCCAAAGAGACCTCATCTAGGCGTGTGTCTAGGACCTAATGCTCCTCTGCAGGGAAGACAAGGATCTCGGGTTTGCATCCCATGCTCCCCCGGGGAGTCAAGCCTCGCCTCGAGGGGAAGCAAAGGGTCCGCTCTCCTCCCGAGTCGCGACGCGGATATCTTGGTGCCCCCTGAGTGGCCTCAAGGGAGTCCAGCCTCCTCTTCACTTTTGAGAGAGGACTCGTGATTACTCTCCTGGCCAGGCAGGAAAAGAAGGCCCTCACCTCCCGAGGACGGGGGCATCTCAGGGGTTTCCTCGAGCTGCGGCACCCGTGGGGGTTTTCTCCCGAGGCACGACGAGGATCTCAGGGAGCCTCTCGTGCGGCGCCAGGGAAGTCATGTCTCCATGCACGTAACGAGAAGGAGTGCGTCATTGTTCTCGATTCATGGGATGGGACTAGGGCCTCAAGACGCGTTGAAGAAGGACTCTCGATGTCTTTCTCGGGTTGCAGCGGGAAACCCTCGTTTCCCCCAACTTCTGCCGGGGACCTGAGGAAACTTCCCAGGGTGCCTCTGAGAGGTGAGGGACACTGTGGATTTGGCGGGGCCTCTCGGGACTCCACTGGGTTTGTCGCAATGGAAGAGGGCCTCATCTCGAGTGGAGGCAGGAACCTCAGGCTTCCTCTCCAATTCTGACTCTGATCGTAGTGTCCCTGCAGAGTTGGGACAGGAGAGTCAGGCTATGTCTTTTCTGAGGAATGGAACTCCGCTTGCCTCTCGAGTTGTTCATGGGGTTTCAGGCCCCTTGTCAAACTGTGTGTGGAATCTGCAGGTTTTTCCAGACGATGCATGGGGGTGTCAGTGACCCTTCGTTTTGTGTCTTCATCCACAGGGTTGCCTTCGAAGAGGTGTCCGGGCATCGTGTTCTTATGAAGAGCAGCCTGGGAAATCGGGGTCGTTCAGCATTTGGCACCACCCACGTGGCTAGTCTCGAATTTCCTCATGAAACCGGCCTCATCCTGAGGTGTGCCGCGAAGGTCATGAAACCCTTCCAGACAAAGCAGAGGAATCGACCCTCCTGTGGCGATCAGGAGTGGAAAAGTGGCTCAGATGAAATGCTGCTGGGAACCTCGGTGTTTCCCTCAAGTGAGACAGGTATGTCGGGTAACTTTTGGGGTCGCATAATGCGTTCCAAGTACCGTTTCGCTCTTCAAATTGGAACGTGGGACTTCTCTTGGGGTGCTCCAGCGGGCAAGGGCCTCATCTTGGAATGACTGGGGAACCACTTGGTTTTTCTCTAGTTGCGGTGGGATATTTGAGTTACCACAGGGAATTCATGCTTCCTCTTGTGTTGGACCACGAAAGTCTTATCTTCCATTCGAGATTCGAGGAAGAGCTGGAGGTGCGCTCTAGTCACTGAAGGCAAAAGAGACCCCACCAAGGCTTGTGTGCAGGACCTAATGTTCATGTCAAGGGGCGACAGGAATCTCGGGGTTGCATTCCAGACTCACCCTGGAGTCAGGCCTCGTCTCGAGGGGAAGCAAAGGACTCTGCTCTCCTCTCGAGTCGGACGGGTATGTCTTGGAGCCCACTGAGTGGCTTAAAGGGAGTCAAACCTCCTCTGGTGTTTGGAGGGAGGACACGGGATTGCTCTCCAGGCAATGCAGGAAATGAAGGCCCTCATCTCCCGATGACTGGGGCGTCTCGTAGGTTTTCTCGAGCTGTGGCGCTAGTGTGGGGTTTCTCACGAAGTAAGACTGGGAGCTCAGTGAGCCTCTCATGTGGTGCCAGGGCAGTCAGGTCTCTATGCACGTGGTGAGAGGGAGCCCGTCATTGTTCTCGAGTCATGGTAGGGGAATTGGGCCTGAAAACGTGTTAAAGAAGGACTCTCGAGGTCTTTCTTGGGTTGCAGCAGGAAACCCTGGGTTCCATCGACTTGTGCCAGTGACCTCAGGAAGCTTCTGAGCGTGCCTCTGAGAAGTCAGGGTCACTGTGGAGTTGGGAGGGGCCTCTCGGAACTCCACTGGGTTTGGTGCAATGGAAGAGGGCCTCATGACAAGTTGAGGCAGGAACCACAGGGTTCCTCTCCTGGCTTCGAATGCGCCGGATCTGACTCGGATCCCAGAGTCCCTGCAGAGTTGGGACAGGAGAGTCAGGCCTCGTCTTGTGTGGAGGAATGGAACTCCACTTGACTCTCGCGTTGTTCATGGGGTGACAGGCCACTTGTCGATTTGTATGTGGAACTTGCGGGTTTTTCTGGACGATGCACCGTGGTGTCTCTGCCCCTTCGTGTTGTGCCTTGTTCCACAGGATTGCCTTCGAGTTGGGTTCTGCCATCGGGTTCTTATCAAGAGCGGACCAGGGAATCGGGGTCTTTTGGCATGTCGCACCACCCACGAGGCTATGTCTCGAATTTCCTCTTGAGACTGGCCTCATCTTGATGTGCGCCAGGAAGGTTGGGAACGCCTTCCAGGCAAAGCAGGGGAATCGAACCTCCTGTCGCGATCAAGAGGGGAGAAGAGTCTCAGATGAAGTGGTGCCGGGAACCTCGGTGTTCTCCTCAAGTGAGACTGGTATGTCGGGGAACTTTTGGGGTCGCATCAAGGGTTCCAAGAAACTTTTCTCTCTTCAATACGGAACGTGGGACTTCTCTTGAGACGCTGTAGCGGGCAAGGGCCTCATCTTTCGATGACGGGGGAACCACGTGGTTTTTCTTGAGTTGGGGCGGGATTCTCGAGTTACAACCGGGAATTCAGGCTTCCTCTTCAACTGGCCTAGGGAAGTCCAGTTTTCATTCGAATTGTGAGTTAGAACTGGGGATTGCTCTCGAGACACTGCAGGGCCAAATAGACCTCATCTAGGCTTGTGTCCAGGACCTAATGTTCCTCTGCTGGGGCGAAAGCGATCTCAGCATTGCATTCTCAACTCACCCGGGGAGTCAGGCCTCGTCTCGAGGGGAAGCCAAGGACACCGCTCTCCTGTTAAGTCGCGACGGGTATAACTTGGAGCTCACTGTGTGGCCTAAAATGAGTCAAGCCTCCTGTGGAGTTTGGAGAGAGGACTCAGGATTGCTCTCCAGGCCATACAGCAAAAGAAGGCCCTCATCTCGTGAGGACTGGGGCGTCTCGTGGGTATTCTCGAGCTGCGGCTCCAGTGTGGTGTTGCTCACGAGGTATAATGGGGAGCTCAGGGAGCCTCTCCTGTGGCGCCAGGGAAGTCAGGTTTCTATGCGCGTGGCTAGGGGGAGCGCATCATTGCTCTCGAGTCATGGTAGGGGAATCGCACCTCAAGACGCGTTGAAGAAGGACTCTCGAGGTCTTTTACGGGTTGGGGCAGGAAACCCTTGGTTCCCTCGACTTGTGCCGGTGATCTCAGGAAGGTCTAAGGGTGCCTCTGAGAAGTCAGGGATACTGTGCAGTTGGGAGGGGTCTCTCGGGACTCCACTGGGTTCGGTGCAATGGAAGAGGGCCTCATCTCGAGTGGAGGCAGGAAACTCATGTTTCCTCTCCTGACTTCCCCTGGGCCAGATCTGACTCGGATCGCAGTTTCGCTGCAGAGTTCGAACAGGAGAGTCAGGCCTCGTCTTGTGTGGAGGAATGGAACTCTGCTTGCCTCTCCAGTTGTTCACGGGGTGACAGGTCACTTCTCGAGCTGTGTGTGGTACCTGCGGGTTTCTCCGGACGATACCCAGGGGTGTCAGTGCCCCTAAGTGTTGTGCCTTCATCAAAAGGGTTATCTTCAAAGAGGTGTCCGGGCATCAGGATCTTATCAAGAGCGGACCGGGAAATCGGGGTCTTTCGGCATGTGTCACCATCCACGTGGCTATGTCTCGAATATCCTCGTGAGACCGGCCTCATCCTGAGATGCACCGGGAAAGGCGGGAACCCCTTCAAGACAAAACAGGGTAATCGACCCTCCTGTCGCGATCAGGAGGGGAGAAGGGGCCCAGATGTAGTGGTGCCGGGAACCTCGGTGTTCTCCTCGAGTCAGACTGGTGTGTCGAGGAACTTTTGAGGGCGCATCAAGGGTGCCAATACCGTTTCGCACTTCAAGACGGAACGTGGGACTTCTCTTGAGACGCTGTAGGGGGCAAGGGCCTCACCTTGGGATGACGGGGGAACCACGTGGCGTTTCTCGAGTTGTGGCGGGATTCTCGAGTTTCGACGGGGAATACAGTCTTCCTCATGTGTTGGGCCAGGGAAGTCCTATCTTCCATTCGAGTTTAAAGGGAGAGCTGGGGATTGCTCTCGAGTCACTGCAGGGCAAAATAGACCTCATCTACGCTTGTGTCCAGGACTTAATGCTCGTCCCTAGGGGCGACAGGGATCTTGGGGTTGCATACCAGACTCACCCGGGGAATCAGGCCTCGTCTCGAGGGGAAGCAAAGAACTCCGCTGTCCTTTTGAGTCGCGATGGGTATCTCTTGGATCCCACTGTGTGCCCTAAAGCGAGTCAAGCCTCCTGTGGTGTTTGGATAGAGGACTCGGGATTCCTCTCCAGGCCCTGCAGGAAAAGAAGGCCCTCATCTCTCGATGATGGCGGCGTCTCGTGGGTTTTCTAGACTGCTGCGCTAGTGCCGGGTTTCTGACGAGGTACGAGAGGGAGCTCAGGGAGCCTCTCGTGTGGCGCCAGGGAAGTCAGGTCCCCATGAGATGGCTAGGGGGAGCTCGTCATTGCTCTCGAGTCATGGTAGGGTAATCGGGCCTCAAGACGGGTTGAAGAAGGACTCTCGAGGTCTTTCTCGGGTCACTGCATAAAACCCAGGGTTCCCTTGACTTGTGCCTGCGACCTCAGGGAGCTTCTCAGAGTGCCTCTGAGAAGTCAGGGATACTGTGCAGTTTGGAGGGGCCTCTCGAGACTCCTCTGCATTTGGTGGAATGTAAGAGGGACTCATCTCGAGTTGAAGCAGGAACCTCAGTGTTCCTCTCCATTTCTGACACAGATTGCAAGGTCCCTGCATGTTGGTACAGGAGAGTCAGGCCTCGTCTTTTCTGGAGGATGGGACTCCTCTTGCCTCTCGAGTTGTTCTCGAGGTGACAGGCCACTTGTCGAGCTGTGTGTGTAACCTGCCCGTTTTTCCGGATGATGCACAGGTGTGTTAGTGCCCCTTCGTCTTGTACCTTCATACTCAAGGCTGCCTTCCAAGAGGTGTCCGAGCATCGGATTCTTATCAAGAGCGGACCGGGAAATTGGAGTCTTTCAGCAAGTGGCACCACCCACAAAGCTACGTATCGAATTTCCCCATGAGACCGGCCTCATCCTGAGTTGTGCAGGGAAGGTCGGGCCCCCTTGCAGACAAAGCAGGGGAATCGACCCACCGGTCACGATCAGGAGGGGAGAAGGGGCTTAAATGAAGTGGTGCCGGGAACCTCGGTGTTCCCCTTGAGTGAGACCGGCGTGTTGGGGGACTTTTGGGGTCGCATCAAGGGTGCCAAGTACCATTTCGCATTTCAAGACGGAACCTGGGACATCTTTTGAAACGCTGTAGCGGGCAAGGGCCTCATCTTGCGATGACGGGAGAACCACGTGGTTTTGCTCGAGTTGCGGCGGGATTCTCGAGTTATGACCGGGAATTTAGGCTTCCTTTTGTTGGCCTTGAAATCCAATCTTCCATTTGGGTTGCGAGGGGGAGCTGGGGATTGCGCTAGAGTCACTGCAGGGCAAAAGAGACCTAATCTAGGCTTGTCTCCAGGATCTAACGTTGCTCTCCAGGGGCGACAGGGATCTCGGGTTTGCATTCCAGACTCATCCGGGGAGTCAGTTCTCACCTCGAGGGTAAGCAAAGAATTCCGCTCTCGTCTCGAGTCGCGATGGGTATCTCTTGGAGCCCACTGTGTGTACTAAAGGGAGTCAAGCCTCCTGTGGAGTTTGGAGAGAGGACTCGGGATTGGACTCCAGGCCATGCAGGAAAAGAAGGCCCTCATCTCGAGATGACGGTGGCGTCTCGTGGGTTTTCTCGAGCTGCGGCGCCAGTGTGGGGTGTCTCATGAAGTACCACGGGGATCTCAGGGAGCCTCTTGTATGGCGCCAGGAAAATCCAGTATTCCATTCGAGTTGCAAGTTAGAACTGGGGATTGCTCTCCAGTCACTGCAGGGCAAAATAGACCTCATCTACGCTTGTGTCCAGGACCTAGTGTTCCACTACTGGGCCAACAGGGATCTCAGGGTTGCATTCTCGACTCACCCGGAGAGTCAGGCCTCGTCTTGAGGGGAAAAAAAGGACTCCGCTCTCCTGTCGAGTCGCGACCGGTATCTCTTGGAGCCCACTGCGTGGCGTAAAGGGAGTGAAGCCTCCTATGGAGTTTGGAGATGACTCGGGATTGTTTTCCTGGCCATGCAGGAAAAAAGGCCCTCATCTCGCGATGACGGGGGCATCTCGTGGGTTTTCTCCAGCTGCGGCGCCAGTATCAGATTTCTCACGAGGTACAACGGGGAGCTCAGAGAGCCTCTCGTGTGGTGCTAGGGACGTCAGGTCTCCGTGCGTGTGGTGAAGGGGAGTGCGTGATTGCGCTCGAGTCATAGTAGGCGAATCGGGCCTCAAGACGCATTGAAGAAGGACTCTTGAGGTCTTTCTCGGGTTGCGGCAGGGAACCCTGGGTTCCCTTGATTTGTGTCGGTGACCTCAGGCAACTTCTAAGGGTGCCTCTGAGAAGTCAGGGACACTGTGGATTTGGGAGGGGCCTTTCGTTACTCAACTGGGTTTGGTGCAATCGAAAAGGGCCTCATCTCGAATGGAGGCAGGAACCTCAGGGGTCCTCTCCATATGTGACTCGGGTCGCAGGGTACCTGCAGAGTATGGACAAGAGAGTCACGCCTCGTCTTCTGTGGAGGAATGGATTTCCCCTTGCCTTTCGAGTTGTTCACAGAGTGACAGGCCACTTGTTGAGCTGAGTGTGGAACCTGCGGGTTTTTCCGGACGATGCATGGGGGTGTCAGTGCCCCTTCGTGTTGTGCCTTCCCCCACAGGGTTTCCTTCAAAGAGGTGTCCGGGCATCGGGTTCATTTCAAGAGCGGACCGGGAAATCGGGGTCATTCGGCATGTGGCACCACCCACGTGGCTCATCTCGAATTTCCTCGTGAGACCAGCATCATCCTGAGGTGCGCCGGGAAGGCCGGGAACCCCTTCCACACAAAGTAGGGGAATCGATTCTCCTGTCGCGATCAGGAGGGGAGATGGGGCTCAGATGAAGTGGTGCCGGGACCCTCGGTGTTCCACTCGAGGGAACCCGGCGTTTCAGAGAACTTTAGGGGTCGCATCAAGGGAGCCAAGTACCGTTTCCCACTTCAGGATGGAACATGGGACTTCCCTGGAGACGCTGTAGCGGGCAAGGGCCTCATCCTGTGAAGACGTTGGAACCACGTCGTTTTTCTCGAGTTGCATCGGGATTCTCGAAAACGACAGGAATTTCAGGCTTCCTCTTGGGTTGGCCCTGGGAAGCCCAATCTTCAATTCGAGTTGCGATGGAAAGCTGGGGGTTCTGCTCGAGTCACTACAGGGCCAAAGAGACCTCATCGAAGCGTGTGTCCAGGACCTAATATTCCTCTCAAGGGAAGACAGGGATCACGGGTTTCCATTCCAGACTCCCCCGGGGGGTCAGGACTCGCCTGGAGGGGAAGCAAAGGACTCCGCTTTCCTCTCAAGTCGCGACACGGATCTCTTGGAGCCCACTGAGTGGACTCAAGGGTGTCGAGCCTCCTCTTCAGTTTGGAGAGAGGACTCGGGATTGCTCTCCAGGCCAGGCAGGAAAAGAAGGCCCTCATCTCGCGATGACGGGGGCGTCTCATGGGTTTCCTCAGGCTGCTGCGCCCATGGGAGTTTTCTCACGAGGCACGACGAGGACCTCAGGGAGCCTCTCGTGCGGCGCCAGGGAAGTCAGGTCTCCATGCGCATGGCGAGGGGGAGCTGGTCATCACTCTCGAGTCATGGGAAGCGGCTAGGTCCTCAAGAGGCGTTGAAGAAGGACTCTCGAGGTCTTTCTCGGGTTGCGGCGGGAAACCCTCGTTTCCCTCGACTTCTGCAGGGGACCTTAGTGAACTTCCCACGGTGCCTCTGAGAGGTGAGGGATGCTGTGTAGTTGGCAGGGCCTCTCGGGACTCTGCTGGGTTCGGCGCAATGGAAGAGGGCCTCATCTCGAGGGGAGGCAGGAACCTCAGGCCTCCTCTCGGTTTCGGACTCCGACTGCACGGTCCCTGCAGGGTTGGGACAGGAGAGTCATGCCTCGTCTTGTCTGAGGAATGGAATTCTGGTTGCCTCTCGAGTTGTTCCGGGAGTCTCAGGCCCCTTGTCGAGCTGTGTGTAGACCCTGCGGGTTTTTCCGGATGATGCACGGGGGTGTCAGTGCCCCTTCGTGGTGTGCCTTCACCCACAGGGTTGCCTTCGAAGACGTGTCCGGGCATCGGGTTCTTATCAAGAGCGGACCGGAAAATCGGAGTCGTTCGGCACGTGGCACCTCACACGTGGCTAGTCTCGAATTTCCTCCTGAGACCGGCCTCATCCTGAGGTGCGCCAGGAAGGCCGGGAACCCCTTCCAGACAAAGCAGGGGAATCGACTCTCCTGTCGCGATCAGGAGGGGAGAAGGGGCTCAGATGAAGTGGTGCCGGGACCCTCGGTGTTCCCCTCGAGGGAACCCAGCGTGTCGGGGAACTTTTGCGGTCGCATCAAGGGTGTCAAGTACCGTTTCGCCCTTCAGGGCGGAACATGGGACTTCCCTGGAGACACCGGGAACTTCGGTGTTCCCCTGGAGTGAGACCGGTGTGTTCGGGAACTTTGGGGTCGCATCAAGGGTGCCAAGTAGCATTTCGAACTTTAAGATGGAACGTGGGACTTCTCTTGAGACTCTAGCTGGCAAGGGCCTCATATTGCGATGAAGGGGGAACCACATGGTTTTTAAGACTTGAGGCTGAATTCTCGAATTACGATGGGAAATTCAGACTTCCTCTTGTGTTGACCGTGGGAAGACCAATCTTCCATTCAAATTGTGAGGGAGAGATGGAGGTTGCTCTCGAGTCACTGTAGGGCAAAATAGACCTCATCTAGGCTTGTGTCTAGGACATAATGTTCCACTCCAGGGGTGACATGGATCTCGGGGTTGCATTCCAAACTCACCCGGGGAGTCAGGCCTCGTCTCCAGGGAAGCAAAGGACTCCGCTCTCCTCTCGAGTCGCACCGGGTATTTCTTGGACCCAACTGAGTGGCCTAAAGGGAGTCAATACTCCTGTGAAGTTTGGAGAGAGGACCAGGAATTGCTCTCCAGGTCAGGCAGGAAAAGAAGGCCCCCATCTCTCCTTGACGGGGGCATCTTGTGGTTTTTCTCGAACTGCGGCGCCAGTGTGGGTTTTCTCACGAGGTACGATGGAGTACTCAGGGAGCCTCTTGTGTGGTACTAGGGAAGTCAGTTTTCCTGCTTGTGGCGAGGGGAGCGCGTCCTTGCTCTGGAGTCATGGTAGGGGAATCGGGCATCAAGAGACGTTGAAAAAGGACTCTCCAAGTCTTTCTCAGGTTACTTCAGGAAACTCTGGGTTCCCTCGACTTGTGCCAGTGACCTCAGGTAGCTTCTCATGGAGCCTCTGAGAATTCAGGGATACTGTGGTGTTGGGAGGGGCCTCTCGGGACACCACTGAGTTTGGTTCAATGGAAGAGGGCCTCTTCTCTAGTTGAGGCAGGAACCTCAGGGTTCCTCTCCATTTCTGACTCCAATTGCAGGGTCCCTGAAGAGTTGGGACAGGAGAGTAAGGCCTCGTCATGTGTGAAGGAATGCAACTTCACTTTCCTCTCGAGTTGTTCACGGGGTGACAGTCCACATTTGGAGCTGTGAGTGGAATCTGCGGGTTTTTCCAGACGATGCATGGGGATGTCAGTGTCCCTTCGTGTTGTGCCTTCATCCACAGGGTTGCCTTCGAAGAGATGTCCGGGCGTCAGGTTCTTATCTAGAGTGGACCGGGAATTCGGGATCTTTCAGCATATGGCACCAACCATGAGGCTACTTTTCGAATTTCCTCATGAGACCGGCCTCATCCGGAGGTTCGCGGGGAACGTCGGGAACCCCTTGCAGACAAAACATGGGAATCGACCCTTCTGTCGCGATCAGGAGGGGTGAAGGGGCTCACAGGAAGTGCTGCCGTGAACTTTGGTGTTTCCCTCGAGTGAGACCGGTATGTCAGGGAACTTTGGGGGTCGCATCAAGGGTGCCAAGTACCGTTTTGTACTTCAGGATGGAACGTGGGACTTCTCTTGATACGCTGTAGCGGCCAAGGGCCTCATCTTGCGATGACGGGGGAGCCACGTGGTTTTTCTCGAGTTGCGGCGGGATTCTCGAGTTACGACGGGGATTTCAGGCTTCCTCTTGTGTTGGGCCAGGGAAGTCCAATCATCCATTCGAGTTGCGAGGGAGAGCTGGGGGTTGCGCTCGAGTCACTGCAGGGCAAAGGAGACCTCATCTAGGCTTGTGTCCAGGACCTAATGTTCCTCTCCAAGGGCCACAGGGATCTCAGGTTTGCATTCCAGACTCACCCAGGGAGTCAGGCCTCATGTCGAAGGGAAGCAAAGGACTCCGCTCTCCTTTCGAGTCGCGACGGGCACCTCTTGGAGCCCACTTTGTGGCCTAAAGGGAGTCAAGCCTCCTGTGAAGTTTGGAGAGAGGACTTGGGACTGCTCTCCAGGCCATGCAGGAAAAGATGGCCCTCATCTCGCGATGACGGAGGGATCTTGTTGGTTTTCTCCAGCTGCGGCGCCAGTGTGGGGTTACACACGAGGTACGACGGGGAGCTCAGGGAGCGTCTCGTGTGGCGCCACGGAAGTCAGGTCTCCATGAGCGTGGCGAGGGGGAGCGCGTCCTGGCTCTCGAGTCACGGGAGGGGACTAGGGCCTCGAGACGCGTTGAAGAAGGACTCTCGAGGTTTTTCTAGGGGGGCGGCGGGAAACCCTCGTTTCCCTCGCCTTCTGCCAGGGACCTTAGGGAACTTCCCAGCGTGCCTCTGAGAAGCGAGGGATCCTGTGGAGGTGGCGTTGCCCCTCGGGACTCCGCTGGATCTGGCGCAACGGAAGAGGACCTCACCTCGAGGGGAGGCAGGAACCTCAGGCTTCCTCTCCGTTTCGGACTCCGACCGCAGGGTCCCTGCAGAGTTGGGACAGGAGAGTCAGGCCTCGTCTTGTCTGAAGAAGGGAAGCCCGCTGGCCTCTCGAGTTGCTCAGGGGGTCTCAGGCCCCTCGTCGAGCTGTGTGTGGAACCCGCGGGTCTTTGCGGACGATGCACGGGGGTGGCAGTGCCCCTTCGTGTTGTGCCTTCACCCACAGGGTTGCCTTCGAAGAGGGGTCCGGGCCTCGGGTCCTTCTCAAGAGCGGACCGGGGAATCGGGGGCATTCGGCATGTGGCCCCACCCACGTGCCTCGTCTGGAATTTCCTCGTGAGACCGGCCTCATCCTGAGGTGCGCCGGGAACCCCGGGAACCCTTTCCAGACCACGCAGGTGAATCGCCTCTCTTTCGCGATCAGGAGGGGAGATGGGGCTCAGAGGAAGCGGTGCCGGGACCCTCGGTGTTCCCCTCGGGGGAACCCGTCGTTTCGGGGGACTCTTGGGGGTCGCAGGAAGGCTATCAGGGACCGTTTCGCCCTTCAGGGCGGAACAGGGGACTTCCCTTGAGACGCCGTGGCGGGCAAGGGCCTCATCTTGCCAAGAGGTGGGAATCACGTGGTTTTTCTCGAGTTGCGGCGGCATTCTCGAGTTACGACGGGGATCTCAGCCTTCCCCTTGGGTTGGCCCTGGGAAGCCCAATCTTCCCCTCGGGTTGCGAGGGAAAGCTGGCGGTTGCGCTCGAGTCACTGCAGGGCCGAAGAGACCTCACCTAGGCGTGTGTCCGGGACCTACTCTTCCTCTCCAGGGAAGGCAGGGATCTCGGGGTTGCATTCCAGGCTCCCCCGGGGAGTCAGGCCTCGTCTCGAGGGGAAGCCAAGGAATCCGCTCTCCTCTCGAGTTCAACGGGTATCTCTTTTAGCCCACAGAGTGGCCTAAAGGGACTCAGGCCTCCTGTGGAGTTTGATGAGAGGCCTCGAGATTGCTCTCCAGGCCATGCAGGAAAAGAAGGCCTTCATCTCGCGATGACGGAGGCGTCTCTTGGGTTTTCTGGAGCTGGGGAGCCAGTGTGGGATTTCTCACGAGGTATGACGGGGAGCTCAGGGAGCCTCTCGTGTGGCGCCAGGGAAGTCAAGTCTCCATGCGAGTGGCGAGGGGGAACGCGTCATTGCTCTCGAGTCATGGTAGGGGAATCGGGATTCAAGATGCGTTGAAGGAGGATTTTCGAGGTCTTTCTCGGGTTGCGTCAGGAAACCCTGTGTTCCCTCGACTTGTGCCAGTGACCTCAGGGAGCTTCTAAGGGTGCCCCTGAGAAGTCGCGATACTGTGGATTTGGGAGGGGCCTCTCGGGCCTCCACTGTTTTTGGTGTAATGGAAGAGGGCCTCATCTTGAGTGGAGTCAGGAACCTCAGGGTTCCTCTCCATTTCGGACTCCGATCGCAGGGTCCCTTCAGAGTTGGGACCGGAGAGTCAGGCCTCGTCTTGAGTGCAGGAATGGAACTCTGCTTGCCTCTCGAGTTGTTCATGGGATGACAGGCCTCTTATTGAGCTGTGTGTGGATCCTGCGGCTTTTACCGAATGATGCACGGGAGTGTCAGTGACCCTTCGTTTTGTGCCTTCGTCCACAGGGTTGCCTTCGAAGAGGTGTCCGGGCATCGGGTTCTTCTCAAGAGTGGGCCGGGAAATCGGGGTATTTCGGCCTGTGACACCACCCACGACGCTATGTCTCAAATTTACTCGTGAGACCGGCCTCATCCTGAGGTGCGCCGGGAATGTGGGGAACCCCTTCCAAACAAAGCAGGGGAATAGACCCTCCTGTCTCGAACAGGAGGGGAGAAGGTGCTCAGATGAAGTGGTGCGGGAACCTCGGTGTTCCTGTCGAGTGAGACCGGCGTGTCCGGGAACATTTGGTGTCGCATCAAGGGTACAAAGTACCGTTTCGCACTTCAAGACGGAACGTGGTTCTTTTCTTGAGACGCCATAGCAGCAAGGGCCTCATCTTGGGATGACGTTGGAAACACGTGGTTTTTCTCGAGTTGCGGCGGGATTCTCGAGTTACGAAGGGGATTTCTGGCTTCCTCTTGTGTTGGCCCAGGGAAGCCCAATCTTCCATTCGAGTTGCGAGGGAGAGCTGGGGGTTGCGCTCGAGTCACTGCAGGGCAAAAGAAACCTCATCCAGGCTTGTGTCTAGGACCTAATGTTCCTCTCAAGGGATGACTGGGATCTTGGGGTTGCATTCTAGACTCACCCAGGAGTCAGGCGTCCTCTCGAGGGGAAACAAAGGACTTCTCTCTCTTCTCGAGTCGCGACGGGTATTTCTTGGAGCCCACTGAGTGGACTAAAGGGAGTCAAGCCTCCTCTGGAGTTTGGAGAGAGGACTCGGGATTGCACTCCAGGACATGCAGGAAAAGAAGGCCCTCATCTCACGATGTCGGGGGGGGGGGTCTCGGTGGTTTTACCGAGCTGCAGTGCCTGTGTTGGTTTCTCAGGAGGTACGACGGGGAGCTCAGTGAGCCTCTTGTGTGGCGCCAGGGAAGTTAGGTCTCGATGCGTGTGGCGAGGGGGAGCGCGTCATTGCTCTCGAGTCATGGTAGGGGAATCAGGCCTCTAGACGCGTTGAAGGACTCTCAAGATCTCTCTCGGTTCTTGGCAAGAATACCTGGGTTCCCTCGACTTGTGCCGGTGACCTCAGGGAGATTCTCCGGGTGCCTCTGAGAAGTCAGGGATACTGTGGAGTTGGGAAAGACCTCTCGGGACTCCACTGGGTTTGGTGAAATGGAAGGGGGCCTCATCTCGAGGGGAGGCAGGAACCTCAGGGTTCCTCTCCATTTCTGATTCCGATCGCAGCCCCCTGCATAGTTGGGAGAGGTGAGTCAGGCCTTGTCTTGTGTGCAGGAATGGACCTCCGCTTGCCTCTCGAGTTGTTCACTGGGTGACACGCACTTGTTGAGCTGTATGAGTAACCTGCGGTCTTTTCCGGACGATGCACGGGGGTGTCAGTGCCCCTTCGTGTTGTGCCTTCATCCACACTATCTTCGAATAGGTGTCTGGGCATCGCGTTCTTATCAAGAGCGGATCGGGAAATCGCGGTCTTTCGGCATGTGGCACCACCATCGAGGCTACGTCTCGAATTTCCTCGTGAGACAGCCTCATCTGAGGTGCGTGGAGAAGGTCGGGAACCCCTTGCAGACAAAGCAGGGGAATTGACCCTCCTTTCGCGATCAGGAGGGGAGAAGGGGCTCAGATGATGTGGTGCCAGGAACCTCGGTGTTCCCCTCTAGTGCGACCCGTATGTCGGGGAACTTTTGGGGTAGCATTAAGGGTGCCAAATATCATTTCGCACTTGAAGACAGAACGTGGGACTACTCTTGAGACGCTGGAGCGGGCAAGGGCCTCATCTTGCAATGACGGGGGAACCACGTGGTTTTTCTCAAGTTGAGGCGGAATTCTCGAATTACTCCTGGGAATTCAGGCTTCCTCTTGTGTTGGCCCAGGGAGGTCCAATCTTCCATTCGGGTTGCGAGGGAAAGCTGGGGAGTGCTCTCGAGTTACTGCAGGGCAAAAGCGACCTCATCTAGCCTTGTGTTCAGGACCCAATGATCCTCTCCAAGGGCGACAGGGATCTCGGGTTTGCATTACAGACTCACCCGGGGAGTTAGGCCTCGTCTCGAGGGGAAGCAAAGGACTCGGCTATCCTCTCGAGTTGCGACGCGTATCTCTTGGAGCCCACTGAGTGGTCTAAAGGGAGTCAACCCTCCTCTTCAGTTTGGAGAGAGGACTCGGGATTGCTCTCCAGGCCATGCAGGAAAAGAAGGCCCACATCTCGAGATGACGGGGGCGTCTCGTGGGTTTTCTCGAGCTGCGGCGCCAGTGTGGGGTTTCTCACGAGGTACGACGGGGAGTTCAGGTAGCCTCTCGTGTGGCAACAGGGAAGTCAGGTCTCCATGGGCGGGGCAAGGGGGAGCGCGTCATTGCTCTCAAGTCAGGGTAGGGGAATCCGGCCTCATGACGGGTTGAAAAAGGACTCTCGATGTCTTTCTAGGGTTGCGGCAGGAAACCCTGGGTTCCCTTGACTTGTGCCGGTGACCTCAGGGAGCGTCTCAGGGTGCCTCTGAGAAGTCAGGGATACTGTGGATTTGGGAGAGGCCTCTCGGGCCTCCTCTGGGTTTGGTGCAATGGAAGTGGGCCTCATCTCGAGTTGAGGCAGGAACCTCAGGGTTCTGCTCCTGACTTCCTGGAGGCCGGATCTGACTCAGATCGCAGGGTCCCTGTTGAGTTTGCTCAGGAGTGTCAGGTCTCGTGTTCTGCGGAGGAATGGAACTCCGCTTACATCTCAAGTTGTTCAAGGATAACACCACTTTTCGTGATGTGTGTGGAACCTGCGGGTTTTTCGGAGATGCACGGGGGCGTCAGTGCTCCTTCCTGTTGTGCCTTCATCCACAGGGTTGCCTTCGAAGAGGTGTTCGGGCATCGTGTTCTCCTCAAGTGCGGACCGGGAAATTGGGGTCTTTCAGCATGTTGCACCACCCACTAGGCTACGTCTCGAATTTTCTCGTGAGACCGGCCTCATCCTGAGGCGAGCAGGAAAGTCCGGGAACCCTTTCCAAACAAAGCAGGGGAATCGACCCTACTTTCGGGATCAGGAGGAGAGAAAGGGCTCAGATGAAGTAGTGCCGGGAACCTCGGTGCTCTCCTTGAGTGAAAGTCGGGTAACTTTTCTGGTTGCATCAAGGGTGCCAAGTACCGTTTCGCACTTCAAGACGGAACCTGGGACTTCTCTTGAGATGCTGTAGTGGGCAAGGGCCTCATCTAGCGCTGACGGGGGACCCACGTGTTTTTTCTCGAGTTGCGGCCGGATTCTTGAGTTACGAGGGGGAATACAGGTTTCCTCTTGTGTTGGCCCAGGGAAGTCCAATCTTCCATTCGAGTTGCAAGTGAGAGCTGGAGATTGCTCTCGAGTCACTGCAGGGCAAAATAGAGCTCATCTAGGTTTGTGTCCAGGACCGAGTTTTTCTCTCCAGGGGCAACAGGGATCTCGGGGTTGCATTCCAGACTCACCCGGGGAGTCAGGCCTCGTCTCGAAGGGAATGAATGGACTCTGCTCTCCTCTCGAGTCGCGACGGGTATCCCTTGGAGCCCAAGAGTGGCCTAAATGGAGTTAAGCCTCCTGTGGAGTTTGGAGAGAGGACTCGGGATTGCTCTCTAGGCCATGCAGGAAAAGAAGGCCCTCATCTCGCGATGACGGGGGCGTCTCGTGGGTTTTCTCAAGGTGCAGTGCCTGGTTAGGGTTTCTCACGAGATAGGATGGGGAGCTCAGGGAGACTCCTGTGGTGCCACGGAAGTCAGGTCTCCATGGACGTGGCGTGGGGGAGCGCCTCATTGCTCTCGAGTCATGGTAGGGGAATCAAGCCTCAAGACGCTTCGAAGAAGAACTCTCGAGGTCTTTCTCGGGGTGTGGCAGGAAACCCTGGGTTCCCTCGACTTGTGCCCATGACCTCAGGGAGCTTAGCGGGGTTCCTCTGAGAAGTCAGGGATACTGTGGAGTTGAGAGGGGCTTCTCGGGACATCACAGGGACTGGTGCAATTGAAGAGGACCTAATCTCGGATTGAGGCAGTAACGTCAGGGTTCCTCTCCATTTCTGACTCGGATAGCAGGGTCCCTGCAGAGTTGGGACAGGAGAGTCAGACCTCGTCTTGTGTGGAGTAATGGAACTCCGCTTGCCTCTCGAGTTGTTCACGGGATGACAGGCCACCTGTCGAGTTGTATGTGGAACCTGCGGTTTTGGGGGACGATGCACAGGGGTGTCAGTGCCCCTTCGTGTTGTGCCTTCATCCACAGGGTTACCTTCAAAGAGGTGACCGGGCATCGGGATCTTATCAATAGTGGACCAGGAAATCGGGGTCTTTCGGCATGTGGCACAACCCACGAGGCTACGTCTCGACTTCCCTCGTGAGACTGGCCTCATCCTGAGGTTCGCCGGGAAGTCTGGGAACCCCTTCCAGACAAAGCAGGGGAATCGACCCTCCTGTCGCCATCAGGAGGGGAGAAGAGGCTCAGCTGAAGCGGTGCTGGGAACCTCCATGTTCTCCTCGAGTGAGACCGGGGTGTCAGGGAAATTTGGGGGTCGCATCAAGGGTGCCAAGTACCGTTTCACACTTCAAGACGGAACATGGGACTTCCCTGGAGACGCTATAGCTGACAGGGGCCTCATATTTCGATGACGGAGGAGCCACGTTGTTTTTCTCCAGTTGCCGCGGGATTCTCGAATTACAATGGGGAATACAGGCTTCCTCTTGTGTTGGCCCAGGGAAGTCCAATCATCCATTCGAGTTGCGAGGGAGAGCTGGGGATTGCACTTGAGTCAATGCAGGACAAAAAAGACCTCATTTAGGCTTGTGTCCAGGACCGAGTTTTCCTCTACAGGGGCAACACGGATCTCGGGATCCCATTCCAGACTCACCCAAGTAGTCAGGCCTCGGCTCGAGGGGAAGCAACGGACTCTGCTCTCCTCTAGAGTAGCGACGTGTATCTCTTGGAGGCTACTGAGTGGCCTAAAGGGAGTCAGGCCTCCAGTGGAGTTTGGAGAGTGGACTCGGGATTGCTCTCTAGGTCATGTAGGAAAAGAAGGCCCTCATCTTACGATGATGGGGGCGTCTCGTGAGTTTTCTCGAGCGGCGGTGCCAGTGTGGGGTTTTCATGAGGTAGGACGGGGAGCGCAGGGAGCCTCTCGTGTGGCGCCAGGGAAGTTAGGTTTCAATGGGCGTGGCGAGGGGAATGCGTCATTGCTCTCCAGTCATGGTAGGGTATCGGGCCTCAAGACGCGGTAAAGAAGGACTCTCGAGGTCTTTCTCAGAATGCAGCAGGAAACCCTGGGTTCACTCGACTTGTGCCAGTGACCGCAGAGAGCTTCTGAGGGTGCCTCTGAGAATCAGGGATACTGTGGAGTTTTAGGGGCCTCTCGGGACTCCACTGGGTATGGCGCAATGGAAGAGGGCCTCATTTCGAGTTGATGCAGGAACGTCAGGTTTCATCTACATTTCTGACTCCGATCGCACGGTCCCTGCAGAGTTGGGAAAGGAGAGTCAGGCCTTCTCTTGTGTGGAGGAACGGAACTCCGCATGCCTCTCTAGTTCTTCAAGGGATGACAGGACACTTGTCGATCTGTGTTTGGAATCTGCGTGTTTTTCCGTACTATGCATGGGGATGTCAGTACCCCTTCGTGTTGTGCATTCATCCACAGGTTTGCTTTCAAAGAGGTGTCCTGGCATCGGGTTCTTGTTAAGAGTGGACCGGGAAATCGGGGTCTTTCCGCATGTGGCACCACCCACCAGGCTACGTCTCGAATTTCCTAGTGAGACCGGCCTCATCCTGAGGTGCGCCGGGAAGGTCGGAAGCCCTTGCAGACAAAGCAGGGGAATCGACCCTCCTGTCTCGATCAGGAGGGGAGAAGGGGCACAGATGAGGTGATGCCGGGAACCTCGGTGTTCCCCTCCAGTGAGACCAGTGTGTTGGGGAACTTTTGGGGTCGCATCAAAGGTGCCAAGTACCGTATCGCACTTCAAGATGGAATGTAAGACTTCTTTTGAGACGCTGTAGTGGCAATGGCGGCATCTTGCGATGAAGAGGGAACGACGTGGTTTTTCTCGAGTTGTGGCGGGATTCTTGAGTTACAACGGGAAATTCAGGCTTCCTCTTCTGTTGGCCCAGGGAAGTCCAGTCTTCCATTCGAGTTGCGAGGGAGAGTTGGGGATTGCTCTCGAGTCACTGCAGGAAAAAAGAGACCTCATCTAGGCTTGTGTCCAGGACCTAATGTTTCTCTCCAGGGGCGACAGGGATCTCCGGTTCACATATCAGACACACCCGAGGAGTCAGGCCTCGCCTCGAGGGGAAGGAAAAGACTCCGCTCTCCTCTCGAGTCGCGACGGGTATGTCTTGGAGTCCACTGAGTGACCAAAAGGGAGTCAAGCCTACTGTGGAGTTTGGAGAGAGGACTCGGGATTGCTCTCCAGGCCATGCTAGAAAAGAAGGCCGTCATGTCGCGAAAATGGGGGCGTCTCGTGGGTTTTCTCTATCTGTGGCGCCAGTGTTTGATTTCTCACGAGGTATGACGGGGAGCTCAGGGAGCCTCTCGTGTGGCGCCAGGGAAGTCAGGGCTTCATGAGTGTAGCAGAGGGAGCGCGTCATTGCCCTCGAGTCATGGTAGGGGAATCAGGCCTCAAAATGCGTTGAAGAAGGACTCTTGAGTTCTTTCTATGGTGGCGGCAGTAAACCCTGGGTTCACTCGAATTGTGCTGGTGCCTCAGGGAGCTTCTCAGGGTGCCTCTGAGAATTCAGGGATACTGTGGAGCTGGGACGCGTCTCTCGGGACTCCACTGGGTTTCGTGCAATGGAAGAGGTCCTAATCTCGAGTGGAGGCAGGAACCTCAGCGTTCCTCTCGTGACTTCACTGGCGCTGGTCTGATTCGGATCGCAAAGCCCCTGCAGAGTTGGGACAGGAGAGTCAGGCATCGTCTTGTGTAGAGGAATGAAACCCCACTTGCCTCTCGAGTTCTTCAGGGGTGACAAGCCACTTGTTGAGCTGTATGTGGAACCTTCGGGTTTTTCCGGACGATGCACGAGGGTGTCAGTGCCCCTTTGTGTTGTGCCTTCATCCACAGGGTTGCCTTCGAAGAGGTGTCCAGGCATCGGGTTCTTATCAAGAGCGTACCGGGAAATCATAGTCTTTTGGCATGTGGTACCACCCGCGAGCTACGTCTCGAATTTCCTCGTGAGACTGGCCTCATCCTGAAGTGCCCCGTGAAAGTCGGGAACCCCTTACTAACAAAGCAGGGGAAGTGACCCTCCTATCACGAACAGGAGGGGAGAAGGGGCTCAGATAAACTGGTGCCGGGAACCTCGGTGTTCACCTCGAGTGAGACCGATATTTCGGGGAACTTTTGGGGTCACATCAAGGGTGTCAAGTATCGTTTTGCACTCAAGACGGAACGTGGGACTTTTCTTGAGAAGCTGTAGCGGGCAAGGGCCTCATCTTGTGATGACGAGGGAACCAAGTGCTTTTTCTCGATTTGCGGCGGGATTCTCGAGTAACAAGGGGAATTCAGGCTTCCTCTTGTGTTGGCCCAGGGAAGTCCAATCTTCCATTCGAGTTGTCAGGGAGAGAGGGGGATTGCTCTCGAGTTACAGAAGGGCAAAAGAGACCTCATCTAGGCTTGTTTCCAGGACCTAATGTTCCTCTCCAGGGGAGACAGGGATCTCGGGGTTGCATTCCAGACCCACCTGGTGAGTCAGGCCTTGTCTCGAGGGGAAGCAAAGGACTCCATTCTCCTCTCGAGTCGCGACGGGTATCTCTTGGAGCCCACTAAGTGGCCTAAAGGGAGTCAAGCCTCCTGTGGAGTTTGGAAAGAGGATTCGGGATTCCTCTCCAGGCCATGCAGGAAAAGAAGGCCCTCATCTCGCGATGACAGGGGCGTATGGTGAGTTTTCTCAAGCTGCGGCGTCAGTGTGGGGTTTCTCACGAGGTACGACAGGGAGCTCAGGGAGCCTCTCTTATGGCGCCAGGGAAGTCAGGTCTCCATGTGCGTGGCGAGGGAGTGCGTGTCATTTCTATAGAGCCATGGAAGCAGATTCGGGCTTCAAGACACGTTGAAGTAGGACTCTCGAGGTCTTTTTCCCATTGTGGCAGGAAACCCTGGGTTCCCTCGACATGTGCCGGTGACCTCATGGAGCTTCTCCGGGTGCCTCTGAGAAGTCAGGGGTACTGTGGAGTTGGGAGGGGCCTCTCTGGACTCCACTGGGTTTGGTGAAATGGATGAGAGCCTCATCTCGAGTGGAGGCAGGAACCTCATGTTTCCTCTCCTGGGTTTCCTGTCGCTGGTACTGACTCGGATCGCAGTTTCCCTGCAGAGTTGGTACAGAAAATCAGGTCTCGTCTTGTGTGGAGGAATGGAACTCCACTTGCCTGTCGAGTTGTTCACGGGGTGACAGACCACTTGTTGAACTGTGTTTGTAACCTGCGGGTTTTTCTGGACGATGCACGGGGGTGTCAGTGCCCCTTCGTGTTGTGCTTTCATCCACAGGTTTTCCTTCGTAAAGGTGTCACGGCATCACGTTCTTATCAAGAGCAGACCGGGAAATCGGGGTCTTTCGGCTTGTGGCACCACCCACGAGGCTATGTCTCGAATTTCCTCGTGAGACCTGCCTCATCCTTAGGCGCGCTGGAAAGGTCGGGAACCCCTTCCAGACATAGCAGGGGAATCGACACTCCTGTCGCGATCACGAGGGGAGAAGGAGCTCAAATGAAGTGGTTCCGGGAACCTCGGTGTTCCTTTCGAGTGAGACCGGTATGTCGGGGAATTTTGAGATTGCATCAAGGGTGCCAAGTACCGATTCGCACTTCAAGACAGAAAGTGGGACTTCTCTTGAGTCGCTGTAGCGGGCAAGGGCCTCATCTAGCGCTGATGGGGGAACCACGTGGATTTTCTCGAGTTTCGGCGGGATTCTCGAGTTACGATGTCGAATTCAGGCTTCCAATTGTATTGGCCCAGGGAAGTCCAATCTTCAATTCGATTTGCGAGGGAGAGCTGGCGATTGCTCTCTAGTAACTGCAGTGCAAAATAGACCTCATCTAGGCTTGTGTCCAGGACCGAGTTTTCCTCTCCAGGTGTGACAGGAACTCGGGGTTGCATTCCAGACTCACACGGGGAGTCAGGCCTCGTCTCGAGGGGAAGCAAAGGACTCTGCTCTCCCTTCAGGTCCTGACAGGTATCTCTTGGAGCCAACTGAGAGGCCTAAAGAGAGTCAAGCCTCCTGTGGAGTCTGGAGAGAGGACTCGGTTTTGCTCTCCATGCCAGGCAGGAAACAAGTCCCTCATCTCGTGATGACGGGGGCATATCGTGGGTTTTCTCGAGCTGCGGTGCCTGAATGGGGTTTCCGAAGAGGTACGATGGGGAGCTCAGGGAGACTCTCTTCAGGAGTCAGGGAAGTCAGGTATCCATGCGCATGGCGATGGGGAGCGGGTCTTTGCTCTAGAGTCATGGTAGGGGAATCGGGCCTCAAGACGCGCCGAAGGACTCAAGGTCTTTCTCGGGTCGCAGCAGGAAACCCTGGGTTCCCTGGAATTGAGCCGGTGACCTCAGGTAGATTCTCAAGGTGCCTCTGAGAATTCAAGGATACTGAGGAGTTGGGAGGGGCCTCTCGCGACTCATCTGGGTTTGGTGCAATGGAAGAGGGCCTCACCTCGAGGGGAGACAGGAACCTCAGGATTCCTCCCCGTTTCGGACTCCGACCGCAGGGTCCCTGCAGAGTTGGGACAGGAGAGTCAGGCCTCGTCTTGTCTGAGGAAGGGAACACCACTGGCCTCTGGAGTTGCTCAGGGGGTCTCAGGCCCCTCGTCGAGCTCTGTGTGGAACCCGCGGGTCTTTGCGGACGATGCCCGGTGGTGGCAGTGACCCTTCGTGTTGTGCCTTCACCCACAGGGTTGCCTTCGAAGAGGGGTCCGGGCCTCGGGTCCTTCTCAAGGGCGGAGTGGGGAATCGGGGGCGTTCGGCATGTGGCACCACCCACGTGGCTCGTCTCGAATTTCCTCGTGAGACCGGCCTCATCCTGAGGTGCACCGGGAAGGCCAGGAACCCCTTCCAGACCACGCAGGGGAATCGCCTCTCCTGTCGCGATCAGGAGGGGAGAAGGGGCTCAGAGGAAGCGGTGCCGGGACCCTCGGTGTTCCCCTCTGGGCAACCCGGCGTGTCAGGGGACTCTTGGGGGTCGCAGGAAGGCTGTCAGGGACCGTTTCGCCCTTCAGGGCGGAACAGGGGACTTCCCTTGAGACGCCGTGGCGGAAAGGGCCTCATCTTGCCAAGAGGTGGGAACCACGTGGTTTTTCTCGAGTTGCGGCGGCATTCTCGAGTTACGACGGGGATCTCAGCCTTCCCCTTGGGTTGGCCCTGGGAAGCCCAATCTTCCCCTCGGGTTGCGAGGGAAAGATGGCGGTTGCGCTCGAGTCACTGCAGGGCCGAAGAGACCTCACCTAGTCGTGTGTCCGGGACCTAATATTCCTCTCCAGGGAAGGCAGGGATCTCGGGGTTGCATTCCAGGCTCCCCCGGGGAGTCATGCCTCGTCTCGAGGGGAAGCCAAGGACTCCGCTCTCCTCTCGAGTCGCGACGTGGGTCTCTTGGAGCCCCCTGAGCGGCCTCAAGGGAGTCCAGCCTCCTCTTCCGTTTGGAGAGAGGACCCGGGATTGCTCTCCAGGCCATGCAGGAAAAGAAGGCCCTCAGCTCGCGAGGACGGGGGCGTCTCAGGGCTTTCCTCGAGCTGCGGCGCCCGTGGGGGTTTTCTCCCGAGGCACGACGAGGATTCAGAGAGCCTCTCGTGCGGCGCCATGGAAGTCAGGTCTCCATGCGCGTGGCGAGGGGGAGCGCGTCCTGGCTCTCGAGTCACGGGAGGGGACTACGGCCTCGAGACGCGTTGAAGAAGGACTCTCGAGGTCTTTCTCGGGGGGCGGTGGGAAACCCTTGTTTCCCTGGCCTTCTGCCGGGGACCTTAGGGAACTTCCCAGGGTGCCTCTGAGAGGCGAGGGATCCAGTGGAGGTGGCGGGGCCCCTCGGGACTCCGCTGGGTCTGGCGCAACGGAAGAGGGCCTCACCTCGAGGGGAGGCAGGCACCTCAGGCTTCCTCTCCATTTCGGACTCCGACCGCAGGGTCCCTGCAGAGTTGCGGCAGGAGAGTCAGGCCTCGTCTTGTCTGAGGAAGGGAACCCCGCTGGCCTCTCGAGTTGCTCAGGGGGTCTAAGGCCCCTCGGCGAGCTGTGTGTGGAACCCGCGGGTCTTTGCGGACGATGCACGGGGGTGGCAGTGCCCCTTCGTGTTGTGCCTTCACCCACAGGGTTGCCTTCGAAAAGGGGTCCGGGCCTCGGGTCCTTCTCAAGAGCGGACCGGGGAATCGGGGGCGTTCGGCATGTGGCCCCACCCACGTGGCTCGTCTCGAATTTCCTCGTGAGACCGGCCTCATCCTGAGGTGCGCCGGGAAGGCCGGGAACCCCTTCCAGACCACGCAGGGGAATCGCCTCTCCTGTCGCGATCAGGAGGGGAGAAGGGGCTCAGAGGAAGCGGTGCCGGGACCCTCGGTGTTCCCCTCGGGGGACCCCGGCGTGTCGGGGGACTTTTGGGGGTCGCAGGAAGGCTGTCAGGGACCGTTTCGCCCTTCGGGGCGGAACGGAGGACTTCCATTGAGACGCCGTCGCGGGCAAGGGCCTCATCTTGCCAAGAGGTGGGAACCACGTGGTTTTTCTCGAGTTGCGGCGGCATTCTCCTGTTACGCTGGGGATCTCAGCCTTCCCCTTGGGTTGGCCCTGGGAAGCCCAATCTTCCCTTCGGGTTGCGAGGGAAAGCTTGGGGTTGCGCTCGAGTCCCTGCAGGGCCGAAGAGACCTCACCTAGGCCTGTGTCCGGGACCTACTCTTCCTCTCCAGGGAAGGCAGGGATCTCGGGGTTGCATTCCAGGCTCCCCCGGGGAGTCAGGCCTCGTCTCGATGGGAAGCCAAGGACTCCGCTCTCCTCTCGAGTCGCGACGCGGTTCTCTTGGAGCCCCCTGAGCGGCCTCAAGGGAGTCCAGCCTCCTCTTCCGTTTGGAGAGAGGACCCGGGATTGCTCTCCAGGCCATGCAGGAAAAGAAGGCCCTCAGCTCGCGAGGAAGGGGGCGTCTCAGGGGTTTCCTCGAGCTGCGGCGCCCGTGGGGGTTTTCTCCCGAGGCACGACGAGGATCTCAGGGAGCCTCTCGTGCGGTGCCAGGGAAGTCAGGTCTCCATGCGCGTGGCGAGGGGGAGCGCGTCCTGGCTCTCGAATCACGGGAGGGGACTAGGGCCTCGAGACGCGTTGAAGAAGGACTCTCGAGGTCTTTCTCGGGGGGCGGTGGGAAACCCTCGTGTCCCTCGCCTTCTGCCGGGGACCTTAGGGAACTTGCCAGGGTGCCTCTGAGAGGCGAGGGATCCTGTGGAGGTGGCGGGGCCCCTCGGGACTGCGCTGGGTCTGGCACAACGGAAGAGGACCTCACCTCGAGGGGAGGCAGGCACCTCAGGCTGCCTCTCCGTTTCGGACTCCGACCGCAGGGTCCCTGCAGAGTTGGGACAGGAGAGTCAGGCCTCGTCTTGTCTGAGGAAGGGAACCCCGTTGGCCTCTCGAGTTGCTCAGGGGGTCTCAGGCCCCTCGTCGAGCTGTGTGTGGAACCCGCGGGTCTTTGCGGATGATGCACGGGGGTGGCAGTGCCCCTTCGTGTTGTGCCTTCACCCACAGGGTTGCCTTCGAAGAGGGGTCTGGGCCTCGGGTCCTTCTCAAGAGCGGACCGGGGAATCGGGGGCGTTGGCATGTGGCCCCAGCCACGTGGCTCGTCTCGAATTTCCTCGTGAGACCGGCCTCATCCTGAGGTGCGCCGGGAAGGCCGGGAACCCCTTCCAGACCACGCAGGGGAATCGCCTCTCCTGTCGCGATCAGGAGGGGAGAAGGGGCTCAGAGGAAGCGGTGCCGGGACCCTCGGTGTTCCCCTCGGGGGACCCCGGCGTGTCGGGGGACTTTTGGGGGTCGCAGGAAGTCTGTCAGGGGCCGTTTCGCCCTTCAGGGCGGAACAGGGGGCTTCCCTTGAGACGCCGTGGCGGGCAAGGGCCTCATCTTGCCAAGAGGTGGGAACCACGTGGTTTTTCTCGAGTTGCGGCGGCATTCTCGAGTTACGACGGGGATCTCAGCCTTCCCCTTGGGTTGGCCCTGGGAAGCCCAATCTTCCCCTCGGGTTGCGAGGGAAAGCTGGCGGTTGCGCTCGAGTCACTGCAGGGCCGAAGAGACCTCACCTAGTCGTGTGTCCGGGACCTAATATTCCTCTCCAGGGAAGGCAGGGATCTCGGGGTTGCATTGCAGGCTCCCCCGGGGAGTCAGGCCTCGTCTCGAGGGGAAGCCAAGGACTCCGATCTCCTCTCGAGTCGCGACGCGGGTCTCTTGGAGCCCCCTGAGCGGCCTCAAGGGAGTCCAGCCTCCTCTTCCGTTTGGAGAGAGGACCCGGGATTGCTCTCCAGGCCCTGCAGGAAAAGAAAGCCCTCAGCTCGCGAGGACGGGGGCGTCTCCGGGGTTTCCTCGAGCTGCGGCGCCCGTGGGGGTTTTCTCCCGAGGCACGACGAGGATCTCAGGGAGCCTCTCGTGCGGCACCAGGGAAGTCAGGTCTCCATGCGCGTGGCGAGGGGGAGCGCGTCCTGGCTCTCGAGTCACGGGAGGGGACTAGGGCCTCGAGACGCTTTGAAGAAGGACTCTCGAGGTCTTTCATGGGGGGCGGCGGGAAACCCTCGTGTCCCTCGCCTTCTGCCGGGGACCTTAGGGAACTTCCCAGGGTTCCTCTGAGAGGCGAGGGATCCTGTGGATGTGGCGGGGCCCCTCGGGACTCCGCTGGGTCTGGCGCAACGGAAGAGGGCCTCACCTCGAGGGGAGGCAGGAACCTCAGGCTTCCTCTCCGTTTCGGACTCCGACCGCAGGGTCCCTGCAGAGTTGGGACAGGAGAGTCAGGCCTCGTCTTGTCTGAGGAAGGGAACCCCGCTGGCCTCTCGAGTTGCTCAGGGGGTCTCAGGCCCCTGGTCGAGCTGTGTGTGGAACCCGCGGGTCTTTGCGGACGATGCACGGGGGTGGCAGTGCCCCTTCGTGTTGTGCCTTCACCCACAGGGTTGCCTTCGAAGAGGGGTCCGGGCCTCGGGTCCTTCTCAAGGGCGGACCGGGGAATGAGGGGCGTTCGGCATGTGGCCCCACCCACGTGGCTCGTCTCGAATTTCCTCGTGAGACCGGCCTCATCCTGAGGTGCGCCGGGAAGGCCGGGAACCCCTTCCAGACCACGCAGGGGAATCGCCTCTCCTGTCGCGATCAGGAGGGGAGAAGGGGCTCAGAGGAAGCGGTGCCGGGACCCTCGGTGTTCCCCTCGAGGGAACCCGGCGTGTCGGGGGACTTTTGGGGGTCGCAGGAAGGCTGTCAGGGACCGTTTCGCCCTTCAGGGCGGAACAGGGGACTTCCCTTGAGACGCCGTGGCGGGCAAGGGCCTCATCTTGCCAAGAGGAGGGAACCACGTGGTTTTTCTCGAGTTGCGGCGGGATTCTCGAGTTACGACGGGGATCTCAGCCTTCCCCTTGGGTTGGCCCTGGGAAGCCCAGTCTTCCCCTCGGGTTGCGAGGGAAAGCTGCGGGTTGCGCTCGAGTCACTGCAGGGCTGAAGAGACCTCACCTAGGTGTGTGTCCGGGACCTACTATTCCTCTCCAGGGAAGGCAGGGATCTCGGGGTTGCATTCCAGGCTCCCCCGGGGAGTCAGGCCTCGTCTCGAGGGGAAGCCAAGGACTCCGCTCTCCTCTCGATTCGCGACGCGGGTCTCTTGAAGCCCCCTGAGCGGCCTCAAGGGAGTCCAGCCTACTCTTCCGTTTGGAGAGAGGACCCGGGATTGCTCTCCAGGCCATGCAGGAAAAGAAGGCCCTCAGCTCGCGAGGACGGGGGCGACTCAGGGGTTTCTTCGAGCCTCGGCGCCCGTGGGGGTTTTCTCCCGAGGCACGACGAGGATCTCAGGGAGCCTCTCGTGCGGCGCCAGGGAAGTCAGGTCTCCATGCGCGTGGCGAGGGGGAGCGCGTCCTGGCTCTCGAGTCACGGGAGGGGACTAGGGCCTCGAGACGCGTTGAAGAAGGACTCTCGAGGTCTTTCTCCAGGGGCGGCGGGAAACCCTCGTGTCCCTCGCCTTCTGCCGGGGACCTTAGGGAACTTCCCAGGGTGCCTCTGAGAGGCGAGGGATCCTGTGGAGGTGGCGGGGCCCCTCGGGACTCCGCTGGGGCTGGCGCAACGGAAGAGGGCCTCACCTCGAAGGGAGGCAGGAACCTCAGGCTTCCGCTCCGTTTCGGACTCCGACCGCATGGTCCCTGCAGAGTTGGGACAGGAGAGTCAGGCCTCGTCTTGTCTGAGGAAGGGAACCCCGCTGGCCTCTGGAGTTGCTCAGGGGGTCTCAGGCCCCTCGTCGAGCTGTATGTGGAACCCGCGGGTCTTTGCGGACGATGCACGGGGGTGGCAGTGCCCCTTCGTCTTGTGCCTTCACCCACAGGGTTGCCTTCGAAGAGGGGTCCGGGCCTCGGGTCCTTCTCAAGGGCGGACCGGGGAATCGGGGGCGTTCGGCATGTGGCCCCACCCACGTGGCTCGTCTCGAATTTCCTCGTGAGACCGGCCTCATCCTGAGGTGCGCCGGGAAGGCCGGGAACCCCTTCCAGACCACGCAGGGGAATCGCCTCTCCTGTCGCGATCAGGAGGGGAGAAGGGGCTCAGAGGAAGTGGTGCCGGGACCCTCGGTGTTCCCCTCGAGGGAACCCGGCGTGTCGGGGGACTTTTGGGGGTCGCAGGAAGGCTGTCAGGGACCGTTTCGCCCTTCAGGGCGGAACAGGGGACTTCCCTTGAGACGCCGTGGCGGGCAAGGGCCTCATCTTGCCAAGAGGTGGGAACCACGTGGTTTTTCTCGAGTTGCGGCGGGATTCTCGAGTTACGACGGGGATCTCAGCCTTCCCCTTGGGTTGGCCCTGGGAAGCCCAATCTTGCCCTCGGGTTGCGAGGGAAAGCTGGGGGTTGCGCTCGAGTCACTGCAGGGCCGAAGAGACCTCACCTAGGCGTGTGTCCGGGACCTAATATTCCTCTCCAGGGAAGGCAGGGATCTCGGGGTTGCATTCCAGGCTCCCCCGGGGAGTCAGGCCTCGTCTCGAGGGGAAGCCAAGGACTCCGCTCTCCTCTCGAGTCGCGACTTGGGTCTCTTGGAGCCCCCTGAGCGGCCTCAAGGGAGTCCATCCTCCTCTTCCGTTTGGAGAGAGGACCCGGGATTGCTCTCCAGGCCATGCAGGAAAAGAAGGCCCTCAGCTCGAGAGGACGGGGGCGTCTCAGGGCTTTCCTCGAGCTGCGGCGCCCGTGGGGGTTTTCTCCCGAGGCACGACGAGGATCTCAGGGAGCCTCTCGTGCGGTGCCAGGGAAGTCAGGTCTCCATGCGCGTGGCGAGGGGGAGCGCGTCCTGGCTCTCGAGTCACGGGAGGGGACTAGGGCCTCGAGACGCGTTGAAGAAGGACTCTCGAGGTCTTCCTCGGGGGGCGGCGGGAAACCCTCGTGTCCCTCGCCTTCTGCCGGGGACCTTAGGGAACTTCCCAGGGTGCCTCTGAGAGGCGAGGGATCCTGTGGAGGTGGAGGGGCCCCTCGGGACTCCGCTGGGTCTGGCGCAACGGAAGAGGGCCTCACCTCGAGGGGAGGCATGAACCTCAGGCTTCCTCTCCGTTTCGGACTCCGACCGCAGGGTCCCTGCAGAGTTGGGACAGGAGAGTCAGGCCTCGTCTTGTCTGAGGAAGGGAACCCCGCTGGCCTCTCGAGTTGCTCAGGGGGTCTCAGGCCCCTCGTCGAGCTGTGTGTGGAACCCGGGGGTCTTTGCGGACGATGCACGGGTGTGGCAGTGCCCCTTCGTGTTGTGCCTTCCCCCACAGGGTTGCCTTCGAAGAGGGGTCCCGGCCTCGGGTCCTTCTCAAGGGCGGACCGGGGAATCGGGGGCGTTCGGCATGTGGCCCCACCCACGTGGCTCGTCTCGAATTTCCTCGTGAGACCGGCCTCCTCCTGAGGTGCGCCGGGAAGGCCGGGAACTCCTTCCAGACCACGCAGGGGAATCGCCTCTCCTTTCGCGATCAGGAGGTGCGAAGGGGCTCAGAGGAAGCGGTGCCGGGACCCTCGGTGTTCCCCTCGAGGGAACCCGGCGTGTCGGGGGACTTTTGGGGGTCGCAGGAAGGCTGTCAGGGACCGTTTCGCCCTTCAGGGCGGAACAGGGGACTTCCCTTGAGACGCCGTGGCGGGCAAGGGCCTCATCTTGCCAAGAGGTGGGAACCACGTGGTTTTTCTCGAGTTGCGGCGGGATTCTCGAGTTACGACGGGGATCTCAGCCTTCCCCTTGGGTTGGCCCTGGGAAGCCCAATCTTCCCCTCGGGTTGCGAGGGAAAGCTGGGGGTTGCGCTCGAGTCACTGCAGGGCCGAAGAGACCTCACCTAGGCGTGTGTCCGGGACCTAATATTCCTCTCCAGGGAAGGCAGGGATCTCGGGGTTGCATTGCAGGCTCCCCCGGGGAGTCAGGCCTCGTCTCGAGGGGAAGCCAAGGACTCCGATCTCCTCTCGAGTCGCGACGCGGGTCTCTTGGAGCCCCCTGAGCGGCCTCAAGGGAGTCCAGCCTCCTCTTCCGTTTGGAGAGAGGACCCGGGATTGCTCTCCAGGCCCTGCAGGAAAAGAAAGCCCTCAGCTCGCGAGGACGGGGGCGTCTCCGGGGTTTCCTCGAGCTGCGGCGCCCGTGGGGGTTTTCTCCCGAGGCACGACGAGGATCTCAGGGAGCCTCTCGTGCGGCACCAGGGAAGTCAGGTCTCCATGCGCGTGGCGAGGGGGAGCGCGTCCTGGCTCTCGAGTCACGGGAGGGGACTAGGGCCTCGAGACGCTTTGAAGAAGGACTCTCGAGGTCTTTCATGGGGGGCGGCGGGAAACCCTCGTGTCCCTCGCCTTCTGCCGGGGACCTTAGGGAACTTCCCAGGGTGCCTCTGAGAGGCGAGGGATCCTGTGGATGTGCCCGGCCCCTCGGGACTCCGCTGGGTCTGGCGCAACGGAAGAGGGCCTCACCTCGAGGGGAGGCAGGAACCTCAGGCTTCCTCTCCGTTTCGGACTCCGACCGCAGGGTCCCTGCAGAGTTGGGACAGGAGAGTCAGGCCTCGTCTTGTCTGAGGAAGGGAACCCCGCTGGCCTCTCGAGTTGCTCAGGGGGTCTCAGGCCCCTGGTCGAGCTGTGTGTGGAACCCGCGGGTCTTTGCGGACGATGCACGGGGGTGGCAGTGCCCCTTCGTGTTGTGCCTTCACCCACAGGGTTGCCTTCGAAGAGGGGTCCGGGCCTCGGGTCCTTCTCAAGGGCGGACCGGGGAATGAGGGGCGTTCGGCATGTGGCCCCACCCACGTGGCTCGTCTCGAATTTCCTCGTGAGACCGGCCTCATCCTGAGGTGCGCCGGGAAGGCCGGGAACCCCATCCAGACCACGCAGGGGAATCGCCTCTCCTGTCGCGATCAGGAGGGGAGAAGGGGCTCAGAGGAAGCGGTGCCGGGACCCTCGGTGTTCCCCTCGAGGGAACCCGGCGTGTCGGGGGACTTTTGGGGGTCGCAGGAAGGCTGTCAGGGACCGTTTCGCCCTTCAGGGCGGAACAGGGGACTTCCCTTGAGACGCCGTGGCGGGCAAGGGCCTCATCTTGCCAAGAGGAGGGAACCACGTGGTTTTTCTCGAGTTGCGGCGGGATTCTCGAGTTACGACGGGGATCTCAGCCTTCCCCTTGGGTTGGCCCTGGGAAGCCCAATCTTCCCCTCGGGTTGCGAGGGAAAGCTGGGGGTTGCGCTCGAGTCACTGCAGGGCTGAAGAGACCTCACCTAGGTGTGTGTCCGGGACCTAATATTCCTCTCCAGGGAAGGCAGGGATCTCGGGGTTGCATTCCAGGCTCCCCCGGGGAGTCAGGCCTCGTCTCGAGGGGAAGCCAAGGACTCCGCTCTCCTCTCGATTCGCGACGCGGGTCTCTTGAAGCCCCCTGAGCGGCCTCAAGGGAGTCCAGCCTACTCTTCCGTTTGGAGAGAGGACCCGGGATTGCTCTCCAGGCCATGCAGGAAAAGAAGGCCCTCAGCTCGCGAGGACGGGGGCGTCTCAGGGGTTTCTTCGAGCCTCGGCGCCCGTGGGGGTTTTCTCCCGAGGCACGACGAGGATCTCAGGGAGCCTCTCGTGCGGCGCCAGGGAAGTCAGGTCTCCATGCGCGTGGCGAGGGGGAGCGCGTCCTGGCTCTCGAGTCACGGGAGGGGACTAGGGCCTCGAGACGCGTTGAAGAAGGACTCTCGAGGTCTTTCTCCAGGGGCGGCGGGAAACCCTCGTGTCCCTCGCCTTCTGCCGGGGACCTTAGGGAACTTCCCAGGGTGCCTCTGAGAGGCGAGGGATCCTGTGGAGGTGGCGGGGCCCCTCGGGACTCCGCTGGGGCTGGCGCAACGGAAGAGGGCCTCACCTCGAAGGGAGGCAGGAACCTCAGGCTTCCGCTCCGTTTCGGACTCCGACCGCATGGTCCCTGCAGAGTTGGGACAGGAGAGTCAGGCCTCGTCTTGTCTGAGGAAGGGAACCCCGCTGGCCTCTGGAGTTGCTCAGGGGGTCTCAGGCCCCTCGTCGAGCTGTATGTGGAACCCGCGGGTCTTTGCGGACGATGCACGGGGGTGGCAGTGCCCCTTCGTCTTGTGCCTTCACCCACAGGGTTGCCTTCGAAGAGGGGTCCGGGCCTCGGGTCCTTCTCAAGGGCGGACCGGGGAATCGGGGGCGTTCGGCATGTGGCCCCACCCACGTGGCTCGTCTCGAATTTCCTCGTGAGACCGGCCTCATCCTGAGGTGCGCCGGGAAGGCCGGGAACCCCTTCCAGACCACGCAGGGGAATCGCCTCTCCTGTCGCGATCAGGAGGGGAGAAGGGGCTCAGAGGAAGTGGTGCCGGGACCCTCGGTGTTCCCCTCGAGGGAACCCGGCGTGTCGGGGGACTTTTGGGGGTCGCAGGAAGGCTGTCAGGGACCGTTTCGCCCTTCAGGGCGGAACAGGGGACTTCCCTTGAGACGCCGTGGCGGGCAAGGGCCTCATCTTGCCAAGAGGTGGGAACCACGTGGTTTTTCTCGAGTTGCGGCGGGATTCTCGAGTTACGACGGGGATCTCAGCCTTCCCCTTGGGTTGGCCCTGGGAAGCCCAATCTTCCCCTCGGGTTGCGACGGAAAGCTGGGGGTTGCGCTCGAGTCACTGCAGGGCCGAAGAGACCTCACCTAGGCGTGTGTCCGGGACCTAATATTCCTCTCCAGGGAAGGCAGGGATCTCGGGGTTGCATTCCAGGCTCCCCCGGGGAGTCAGGCCTCGTCTCGAGGGGAAGCCAAGGACTCCGCTCTCCTCTCGAGTCGCGACTTGGGTCTCTTGGAGCCCCCTGAGCGGCCTCAAGGGAGTCCATCCTCCTCTTCCGTTTGGAGAGAGGACCCGGGATTGCTCTCCAGGCCATGCAGGAAAAGAAGGCCCTCAGCTCGAGAGGACGGGGGCGTCTCAGGGCTTTCCTCGAGCTGCGGCGCCCGTGGGGGTTTTCTCCCGAGGCACGACGAGGATCTCAGGGAGCCTCTCGTGCGGTGCCAGGGAAGTCAGGTCTCCATGCGCGTGGCGAGGGGGAGCGCGTCCTGGCTCTCGAGTCACGGGAGGGGACTAGGGCCTCGAGACGCGTTGAAGAAGGACTCTCGAGGTCTTCCTCGGGGGGCGGCGGGAAACCCTCGTGTCCCTCGCCTTCTGCCGGGGACCTTAGGGAACTTCCCAGGGTGCCTCTGAGAGGCGAGGGATCCTGTGGAGGTGGCGGGGCCCCTCGGGACTCCGCTGGGTCTGGCGCAATGGAAGAGGGCCTCACCTCGAGGGGAGGCATGAACCTCAGGCTTCCTCTCCGTTTCGGACTCCGACCGCAGGGTCCCTGCAGAGTTGGGACAGGAGAGTCAGGCCTCGTCTTGTCTGAGGAAGGGAACCCCGCTGGCCTCTCGAGTTGCTCAGGGGGTCTCAGGCCCCTCGTCGAGCTGTGTGTGGAACCCGCGGGTCTTTGCGGACGATGCACGGGTGTGGCAGTGCCCCTTCGTGTTGTGCCTTCCCCCACAGGGTTGCCTTCGAAGAGGGGTCCGGGCCTCGGGTCCTTCTCAAGGGCGGACCGGGGAATCGGGGGCGTTCGGCATGTGGCCCCACCCACGTGGCTCGTCTCGAATTTCCTCGTGAGACCGGCCTCCTCCTGAGGTGCGCCGGGAAGGCCGGGAACCCCTTCCAGACCACGCAGGGGAATCGCCTCTCCTGTCGCGATCAGGAGGTGCGAAGGGGCTCAGAGGAAGCGGTGCCGGGACCCTCGGTGTTCCCCTCGAGGGAACCCGGCGTGTCGGGGGACTTTTGGGGGTCGCAGGAAGGCTGTCAGGGACCGTTTCGCCCTTCAGGGCGGAACAGGGGACTTCCCTTGAGACGCCGTGGCGGGCAAGGGCCTCATCTTGCCAAGAGGTGGGAACCACGTGGTTTTTCTCTAGTTGCGGCGGGATTCTCGAGTTACGACGGGGATCTCAGCCTTCCCCTTGGGTTGGCCCTGGGAAGCCCAATCTTCCCCTCGGGTTGCGAGGGAAAGCTGGGGGTTGCGCTCGAGTCACTGCAGGGCCGAAGAGACCTCACCTAGGCGTGTGTCCGGGACCTACTATTCCTCTCCAGGGAAGGCAGGGATCTCGGGGTTGCATTGCAGGCTCCCCCGGGGAGTCAGGCCTCGTCTCGAGGGGAAGCCAAGGACTCCGCTCTCCTCTCGAGTCGCGACGCGGGTCACTTGGAGCCCTCTGAGCGGCCTCAAGGTAGTCCAGCCTCCTCTTCCGTTTTGGAGAGAGGACCCAGGATTGCTCTCCAGGCCATGCAGGAAAAGAAGGCCCTCAGCTCGCGAGGACGGGGGCGTCTCAGGGCTTTCCTGGAGCTGCGGCGCCCATGGGGGTTTTCTCCCGAGGCACGACGAGGATCTCAGGGAGCCTCTCGTGCGGCGCCAGGGAAGTCAGGTCTCCATGCGCGTGGCGAGGGGGAGCGCGTCCTGGCTCTCGAGTCACGGGAGGGGACTAGGGCCTCGAGACGCGTTGAAGAAGGACTCTCGAGGTCTTTCTCGGGGGGCGGCGGGAAACCCTCGTGTTCCTCGCCTTCTGCAGGGGACCTTAGGGAACTTCCCAGGGTGCCTCTGAGAGGCGAGGGATCCTGTGGAGGTGGCGGGGCCCCTCGGGACTCCGGTGGGTCTGGCGCAACGGAAGAGGGCCTCACCTCGAGGGGAGGCAGGAACCTCAGGCTTCCTCTCCGTTTCGGACTCCGACCGCAGGGTCCCTGCAGAGTTGGGACAGGAGAGTCAGGAATCGTCTTGCCTGAGGAAGGGAACCCCGCTGGCCTCTCGAGTTGCTCAGGGTGTCTCAGGCCCCTCGTCGAGCTGTGTGTGGAACCCGCGGGTCTTTGCGGACGATGCACGGGGGTGGCAGTGCCCCTTCGTGTTGTGCCTTCACCCACAGGATTGCCTTCGAAGAGGGGTCCGGGCCTCGGGTCCTTCTCAAGGGCGGACCGGGGAATCGGGGGCGTTCGGCATGTGGCCCCACCCACGTGGCTCGTCTCGAATTTCCTCGTGAGACCGGCCTCCTCCTGAGGTGCGCCGGGAAGGCCGGGAACCCCTTCCAGACCACGCAGGGGAATCGCCTCTCCTGTCGCGATCAGGAGGGGAGAAGGGGCTCAGAGGAAGTGGTGCCGGGACCCTCGGTGTTCCCCTCGAGGGAACCCGGCGTGTCGGGGGACTTTTGGGGGTCGCAGGAAGGCTGTCAGGGACCGTTTCGCCCTTCAGGGCGGAACAGGGGACTTCCCTTGAGACGCCGTGGCGGGCAAGGGCCTCATCTTGCCAAGAGGTGGGAACCACGTGGTTTTTCTCGAGTTGCGGCGGGATTCTCGAGTTACGACGGGGATCTCAGCCTTCCCCTTGGGTTGGCCCTGGGAAGCCCAATCTTCCCCTCGGGTTGCGACGGAAAGCTGGGGGTTGCGCTCGAGTCACTGCAGGGCCGAAGAGACCTCACCTAGGCGTGTGTCCGGGACCTAATATTCCTCTACAGGGAAGGCAGGGATCTCGGGGTTGCATTCCAGGCTCCCCCGGGGAGTCAGGCCTCGTCTCGAGGGGAAGCCAAGGACTCCGCTCTCCTCTCGAGTCGCGACTTGGGTCTCTTGGAGCCCCCTGAGCGGCCTCAAGGGAGTCCATCCTCCTCTTCCGTTTGGAGAGAGGACCCGGGATTGCTCTCCAGGCCATGCAGGAAAAGAAGGCCCTCAGCTCGAGAGGACGGGGGCGTCTCAGGGCTTTCCTCGAGCTGCGGCGCCCGTGGGGGTTTTCTCCCGAGGCACGACGAGGATCTCAGGGAGCCTCTCGTGCGGTGCCAGGGAAGTCAGGTCTCCATGCGCGTGGCGAGGGGGAGCGCGTCCTGGCTCTCGAGTCACGGGAGGGGACTAGGGCCTCGAGACGCGTTGAAGAAGGACTCTCGAGGTCTTCCTCGGGGGGCGGCGGGAAACCCTCGTGTCCCTCGCCTTCTGCCGGGGACCTTAGGGAACTTCCCAGGGTGCCTCTGAGAGGCGAGGGATCCTGTGGAGGTGGCGGGGCCCCTCGGGACTCCGCTGGGTCTGGCGCAACGGAAGAGGGCCTCACCTCGAGGGGAGGCATGAACCTCAGGCTTCCTCTCCGTTTCGGACTCCGACCGCAGGGTCCCTGCAGAGTTGGGACAGGAGAGTCAGGCCTCGTCTTGTCTGAGGAAGGGAACCCCGCTGGCCTCTCGAGTTGCTCAGGGGGTCTCAGGCCCCTCGTCGAGCTGTGTGTGGAACCCGCGGGTCTTTGCGGACGATGCACGGGTGTGGCAGTGCCCCTTCGTGTTGTGCCTTCCCCCACAGGGTTGCCTTCGAAGAGGGGTCCGGGCCTCGGGTCCTTCTCAAGGGCGGACCGGGGAATCGGGGGCGTTCGGCATGTGGCCCCACCCACGTGGCTCGTCTCGAATTTCCTCGTGAGACCGGCCTCCTCCTGAGGTGCGCCGGGAAGGCCGGGAACTCCTTCCAGACCACGCAGGGGAATCGCCTCTCCTGTCGCGATCAGGAGGTGCGAAGGGGCTCAGAGGAAGCGGTGCCGGGACCCTCGGTGTTCCCCTCGAGGGAACCCGGCGTGTCGGGGGACTTTTGGGGGTCGCAGGAAGGCTGTCAGGGACCGTTTCGCCCTTCAGGGCGGAACAGGGGACTTCCCTTGAGACGCCGTGGCGGGCAAGGGCCTCATCTTGCCAAGAGGTGGGAACCACGTGGTTTTTCTCGAGTTGCGGCGGGATTCTCGAGTTACGACGGGGATCTCAGCCTTCCCCTTGGGTTGGCCCTGGGAAGCCCAATCTTCCCCTCGGGTTGCGAGGGAAAGCTGGGGGTTGCGCTCGAGTCACTGCAGGGCCGAAGAGACCTCACCTAGGCGTGTGTCCGGGACCTACTATTCCTCTCCAGGGAAGGCAGGGATCTCGGGGTTGCATTCCAGGCTCCCCCGGGGAGTCAGGCCTCGTCTCGAGGGGAAGCCAAGGACTCCGCTCTCCTCTCGAGTCGCGACGCGGGTCACTTGGAGCCCTCTGAGCGGCCTCAAGGTAGTCCAGCCTCCTCTTCCGTTTTGGAGAGAGGACCCAGGATTGCTCTCCAGGCCATGCAGGAAAAGAAGGCCCTCAGCTCGCGAGGACGGGGGCGTCTCAGGGCTTTCCTGGAGCTGCGGCGCCCATGGGGGTTTTCTCCCGAGGCACGACGAGGATCTCAGGGAGCCTCTCGTGCGGCGCCAGGGAAGTCAGGTCTCCATGCGCGTGGCGAGGGGGAGCGCGTCCTGGCTCTCGAGTCACGGGAGGGGACTAGGGCCTCGAGACGCGTTGAAGAAGGACTCTCGAGGTCTTTCTCGGGGGGCGGCGGGAAACCCTCGTGTTCCTCGCCTTCTGCAGGGGACCTTAGGGAACTTCCCAGGGTGCCTCTGAGAGGCGAGGGATCCTGTGGAGGTGGCGGGGCCCCTCGGGACTCTGGTGGGTCTGGCGCAACGGAAGAGGGCCTCACCTCGAGGGGAGGCAGGAACCTCAGGCTTCCTCTCCGTTTCGGACTCCGACCGCAGGGTCCCTGCAGAGTTGGGACAGGAGAGTCAGGCCTCGTCTTGCCTGAGGAAGGGAACCCCGCTGGCCTCTCGAGTTGCTCAGGGTGTCTCAGGCCCCTCGTCGAGCTGTGTGTGGAACCCGCGGGTCTTTGCGGACGATGCACGGGGGTGGCAGTGCCCCTTCGTGTTGTGCCTTCACCCACAGGATTGCCTTCGAAGAGGGGTCCGGGCCTCGGGTCCTTCTCAAGGGCGGACCGGGGAATCGGGGGCGTTCGGCATGTGGCCCCACCCACGTGGCTCGTCTCGAATTTCCTCGTGAGACCGGCCTCCTCCTGAGGTGCGCCGGGAAGGCCGGGAACCCCTTCCAGACCACGCAGGGGAATCGCCTCTCCTGTCGCGATCAGGAGGGGAGAAGGGGCTCAGAGGAAGCGGTGCCGGGACCCTCGGTGTTCCCCTCGAGGGAACCCGGCGTGTCGGAGGACTTATGGGGGTCGCAGGAAGGCTGTCAGGGACCGTTTCGCCCTTCAGGGCGGAACAGGGGACTTCCCTTGAGACGCCGTGGCGGGCAAGGGCCTCATCTTGCCAAGAGGTGGGAACCACGTGGTTTTTCTCGAGTTGCGGCGGGATTTTCGAGTTACGACGGGGATCTCAGCCTTCCCCTTGGGTTGGCCCTGGGAAGCCCAATCTTCCCCTCGGGTTGCGAGGGAAAGCTGGGGGTTGCGCTCGAGTCACTGCAGGGCCGAAGAGACCTCACCTAGGCGTGTGTCCGGGACCTAATATTCCTCTCCAGGGAAGGCAGGGATCTCGGGGTTGCATTCCAGGCTCCCCCGGGGAGTCAGGCCTCGTCTCGAGGGGAAGCCAAGGACTCCGCTCTCCTCTCGAGTCGCGACGCGGGTCACTTGGAGCCCCCTGAGCGGCCTCAAGGGCGTTCAGCCTCCTCTTCCGTTTGGAGAGCGGACACGGGATTGCTCTCCAGGCCATGCAGGAAAGAAGGCCCTCAGCTCGCGAGGACGGGGGCGTCTCAGGGCTTTCCTGGAGCTGCGGCGCCCATGGGGGTTTTCTCCCGAGGCACGACGAGGATCTCAGGGAGCCTCTCGTGCGGCGCCAGGGTAGTCAGGTCTCCATGCGCGTGGCGAGGGGGAGCGCGTCCTGGCTCTCGAGTCACGGGAGGGGACTAGGGCCTCGAGACGCGTTGAAGAAGGACTCTCGATGTCTTTCTTGGGGGGCGGCGGGAAACCCTCGTGTCCCTCGCCTTCTGCAGGGGACCTTAGGGAACTTCCCAGGGTGCCTCTGAGAGGCGAGGGATCCTGTGGAGGTGGCGGGGCCCCTCGGGACTCCGGTGGGTCTGGCGCAACGGAAGAGGGCCTCACCTCGTGGGGAGGCAGGAACCTCAGGCTTCCTCTCCGTTTCGGACTCCGACCGCAGGGTCCCTGCAGCGTTGGGACAGGAGAGTCAGGCCTCGTCTTGCCTGAGGAAGGGAACCCCGCTGGCCTCTCGAGTTGCTCAGGGGGTCTCAGGCCCCTCGTCGAGCTGTGTGTGGCACCCGCGGGTCTTTGCGGACGATGCACGGGGGTGGCAGTGCCCCTTCGTGTTGTGCCTTCACCCACAGGGTTGCCTTCGAAGAGGGGTCCGGGCCTCGGGTCCTTCTCAAGGGCGGACCGGGGAATCGAGGGCGTTCGGCATGTGGCCCCACCCACGTGGCTCGTCTCGAATTTCCTCGTGAGACCGGCCTCATCCTGAGGTGCGCCGGGAAGGCCTGGAACCCCTTCCAGACCACGCAGGGGAATCGCCTCTCCTGTCGCGATCAGGAGGGCAGAAGGGGCTCAGAGGAAGCGGTGCCAGGACCCTCGGTGTTCCCCTCGAGGGAACCCGGCGTGTCGGGGGGCTTTTGGGGGTCGCAGGAAGGCTGTCAGGGACCGTTTCGCCCTTCAGGGCGGAACAGGGGACTTCCCTTGAGACGCCGTGGCGGGCAAGGGCCTCATCTTGCCAAGAGGTGGGAACCACGTGGTTTTTCTCGAGTTCGGCGGGATTCTCGAGTTACGACGGGGATCTCAGCCTTCCCCTTGGGTTGGCCCTGGGAAGCCCAATCTTCCCTCGGGTTGCGAGGGAAAGCTGGGGGTTGCGCTCGAGTCACTGCAGGGCCGAAGAGACCTCACCTAGGCGTGTGTCCGGGACCTAATATTCCTCTCCAAGAAAGGCAGGGATCTCGGGGCTGCATTACAGGCTCCCCCGGGGAGTCAGGCCTCATCTCGAGGGGAAGCCAAGGACTCCGCTCTCCTCTCGAGTCGCGACGCGGGTCTCTTGGAGCCCCCTGAGCGGCCTCAAGGGAGTCCAGCCTCCTCTTCCGTTTGGAGAGAGGACCCGGGATTGCTCTCCAGGCCATGCAGGAAAAGAAGGCCCTCAGCTCGCGAGGACGGGGGCGTCTCAGGGGTTTCCTCGAGCTGCGGCGCCCGTGGGGGTTTTCTCCCGAGGCACGACGAGGATCTCAGGGAGCCTCTCGTGCGGCGCCAGGGAAGTCAGGTGTCCATGCGCGTGGCGAGGGGGAGCGCGTCCTGGCTCTCGAGTCACGGGAGGGGACTAGGGCCTCGAGACGCGTTGAAGAAGGACTCTCGAGGTCTTTCTCGGGGGGCGGCGGGAAACCCTCGTGTCCCTCGCCCTCTGCCGGGGACCTTAGGGAACTTCCCAGGGTGCCTCTGAGAGGCGAGGGATCCTGTGGAGGTGGCGGGGCCCCTCGGGACTCCGCTGGGTCTGGCGCAACGGAAGAGGGCCTCACCTCGAGGGGAGGCAGGAACCTCAGGCTTCCTCTCCGTTTCGGACTCCGACCGCAGGGTCCCTGCAGAGTTGGGACAGGAGAGTCAGGCCTCATCTTGTCTGAGGAAGGGAACCCCGCTGGCCTCTCGAGTTGCTTAGGGTGTCTCAGGCCCCTCGTCGAGCTGTGTGTGGAACCCGCGGGTCTTTGCGGACGATGCACGGGGGTGGAAGTGCCCCTTCGTGTTGTGCCTTCACCCACAGGGTTGCCTTCGAAGAGGGGTCCGGGCCTCGGGTCCTTCTCAAGGGCGGACCGGGGAATCCGTGGCGTTCGGCATGTGGCCCCACATACGTGGCTCGTCTCGAATTTCTCGTGAGACTGGCCTCATCCTGCGGTGCGCCGAGAAGGCCGCGAACCCCTTCCAGACCACGCAGGGGAATCGCCTCTCCTGTCGCGATCAGGAGGGGAGAAGGGGCTCAGAGGAAGCGGTGCCGGGACCCTCGGTGTTCCCCTCGAGGGAACCCGGCGTGTCGGGGGACTTTTGGGGGTCGCAGGAAGGCTGTCAGGGACCGTTTCGCCCTTCAGGGCGGAACAGGGGACTTCCCTTGAGACGCCGTGGCGGGCAAGGGCCTCATCTTGCCAAGAGGTGGGAACCACGTGGTTTTTCTCGAGTTGCGGCGGGATTCTCGAGTTACGACGGGGATCTCAGCCTTCCCCTTGGGTTGGCCCTGGGAAGCCCAATCTTCCCCTCGGGTTGCGAGGGAAAGCTGGGGGTTGCGCTCGACTCACTGCAGGGCCGAAGAGACCTCACCTAGGCGTGTGTCCGGGACCTACTATTCCTCTCCAGGGAAGGCAGGGATCTCGGGGTTGCATTCCAGGCTCCCCCGGGAAGTCAGGCCTCGTCTCGAGGGGAAGCCAAGGACTCCGCTCTCCTCTCGAGTCGCGACGCGGGTCTCCTGGAGCACACTGAGCGGCCTCAAGGGAGTCCAGCCTCCTCTTCCGTTTGGAGAGAGGACCCGGGATTGCTCTCCAGGCCATGCAGGAAAAGAAGGCCCTCAGCTCTCGAGGACGGGGGCGTCTCAGGGCTTTCCTCGAGCTGCGGCGCCCGTGGGGGTTTTCTCCCGAGGCACGACGAGGATCTCAGGGAGCCTCTCGTGTGGCGCCAGGGAAGTCAGGTCTCCATGCGCGTGGCGAGGGGGAGCGCGTCCTGGCTCTCGAGTCACGGGAGGGGACTAGGGCCTCGAGACGCGTTGAAGAAGGACTCTCGAGGTCTTTCTCGGGGGGCGGCAGGAAACCCTCGTGTCCCTCGCCTTCTGCCGGGGACCTTAGGGAACTTCCCAGGGTGCCTCTGAGAGGCGAGGGATCCTGTGGAGTTGGCGGGGCCCCTCTGGACTCCGCTGGGTCTGGCGCAACGGAAGAGGGCCTCACCTCAAGGGGAGGCAGGAACCTCAGGCTTCCTCTCCGTTTCGGACTCCGACCGTAGGGTCCCTGCAGAGCTGGGACAGGAGAGTCAGGCTTCGTCTTGCCTGAGGAAGGGAACCCCGCTGGCCTCTCGAGTTGCTCAGGGGGTCTCAGGCCCCTCGTCGAGCTGTGTGTGGCATCCGCGGGTCTTTGCGGACGATGCACGGGGGTTGCAGTGCCCCTTCGTGTTGTGCCTTCACCCACAGGGTTGCCTTCGAAGAGGGGTCCGGGCCTCGGGTCCTTCTCAAGGGCGGACCGGGGAATCGGGGGCGTTCGGCATGTGGCCCCACCCACGTGGCTCGTCTCGAATTTCCTCGTGAGACCGGCCTCCTCCTGAGGTGCGCCGGGAAGGCCGGGAACCCCTTCCAGACCACGCAGGGGAATCGCCTCTCCTGTCGCGATCAGGAGGGGAGAAGGGGCTCAGAGGAAGCGGTGCCGGGACCCTCGGTGTTCCCCTCGAGGGAACCCGGCGTGTCGGAGGACTTTTGGGGGTCGCAGCAAGGCTGACAGGGACCGTTTCGCCCTTCAGGGCGGAACAGGGGACTTCCCTTGAGACGCCGTGGCGGGCAAGGGCCTCATCTTGCCAAGAGGTGGGAACCACGTGGTTTTTCTCGAGTTGCGGCGGGATTCTCGAGTTACGACGGGGATCTCAGCCTTCCCCTTGGGTTGGCCCTGGGAAGCCCAATCTTCCCTCGGGTTGGGAGGGAAAGCTGGGGGTTGCGCTCGAGTCACCGCAGGGCCGAAGAGACCTCACCTAGGCGTGTGTCCGGGACCTACTCTTCCTCTCCAGGGAAGGCAGGGATCTCGGGGTTGCATTCCAGGCTCCCCCGGGGAGTCAGGCCTCGTCTCGAGGGGAAGCCAAGGACTCCGCTCTCCTCTCGAGTCGCGACGCGGGTCTCTTGGAGCCCCCTGAGCGGCCTCAAGGGAGTCCAGCCTCCTCTTCCGTTTGGAGAGAGGACCCGGGATTGCTCTCCAGGCCATGCAGGAAAAGAAGGCCCTCAGCTCGCGAGGACGGGGGCGTCTCAGGGGTTTCCTCGAGCTGCGGCGCCCGTGGGGGTTTTCTCCCGAGGCACGACGAGGATCTCAGGGAGACTCTCGTGCGCGCCAGGGAAGTCAGGTCTCCATGCGCGTGGCGAGGGGGAGCGCGTCCTGGCTCTCGAGTCACGGGAGGGGACTAGGGCCTCGAGACGCGTTGAAGAAGGACTCTCGAGGTCTTTCTCGGGGGGCGGCGGGAAACCCTCGTGTCCCTCGCCTTCTGCCGGGGACCTTAGGGAACTTCCCAGGGTGCCTCTGAGAGGCGAGGGATCCTGTGGAGGTGGCGGGGCCCCTCGGGACTCCGCTGGGTCTGGCGCAACGGAAGAGGGCCTCACCTCGAGGGGAGGCAGGAACCTCAGGCTTCCTCTCCGTTTCGGACTCCGACCGCAGGGTCCCTGCAGAGTTGGGACAGGAGAGTCAGGCCTCGTCTTGTCTGAGGAAGGGAACCCCGCTGGCCTCTCGAGTTGCTCAGGGGGTCTCAGGCCCCTCGTCGAGCTGTGTGTGGAACCCGCGGGTCTTTGCGGACGATGCACGGGGGTGGCAGTGCCCCTTCGTGTTGTGCCTTCACCCACAGAGTTGCCTTCGAAGAGGGGTCCGGGCCCCGGGTCCTTCTCAAGGGCGGACCGGGGAATCTGGGGCGTTCGGCATGTGGCCCCACCCACGTGGCTCGTCTTGAATTTCCTCGTGAGACCGGCCTCATCCTGAGGTGAGCCGGGAAGGCCGGGAAGCCCTTCCAGACCACGCAGGGGAATCGCCTCTCCTGTCGCGATCAGGAGGGGAGAAGGGGCTCAGAGGAAGCGGTGCCGGGACCCTTGGTGTTCCCCTCGAGGGAACCCGGCGTGTCGGGGGGCTTTTGGGGGTCGCAGGAAGGCTGTCAGGGACCGTTTCGCCCTTCAGGGCGGAACAGGGGACTTCCCTTGAGACGCCGTGGCGGGCAAGGGCCTCATCTTGCCAAGAGGTGGGAACCACTTGGGTTTTCTCGAGTTGCGGCGGGATTCTCGAGTTACGACGGGGATCTCAGCCTTCCCCTTGGGTTGGCCCTGGGAAGCCCAATCTTCCCCTCGGGTTGCGAGGGAAAGCTGGGGGTTGCACTCGAGTCACTGCAGGGCCGAAGAGACCTCACCTAGGCGTGTGTCCGGGACCTCATATTCCTCTCCAGGGAAGGCAGGGATCTCGGGGTTGCATTCCAGGCTCCCCCTGGGAGTCAGGCCTCGTCTCGAGGGGAAGCCAATGACTCCGCTCTCCTCTCGAGTCGCGACGCGGGTCTCTTGGAGCCCCCTGAGCGGCCTCAAGGGAGTCCAGCCTCCTCTTCCGTTTGGAGAGAGGACCCGGGATTGCTCTCCAGGCCATGCAGGAAAAGAAGGCCCTCAGCTCGCGAGGACGGGGGCGTCTCAGGAGTTTCCTCGAGCTGCGGCGCCCGTGGGGGTTTTCTCCCGAGGCGCGACGAGGATCTCAGGGAGCCTCTCGTGCGGCGCCAGGGAGGTCAGGTCTCCATGCGCGTGGCGAGGGGGAGCGCGTCCTGGCTCTCGAGTCACGGGAGGGGACTAGGGCCTCGAGACGCGTTGAAGAAGGACTCTCGAGGTCTTTGTCGGGGGGCGGCGGGAAACCCTCGTTTCCCTCGCCTTCTGCCGGGGTCCTTAGGGAACTTCCCAGGGTGCCTCTGAGAGGCGAGGGATCCTGTGGAGGTGGCGGGGCCCCTCGGGACTCCGCTGGGACTGGCGCAACGGAAGAGGGCCTCACCTCGAGGGGAGGCAGGAACCTCAGGCTTCCTCTCCGTTTCGGACTCCGACCGCAGGGTCCCTGCAGAGTTGGGACAGGAGAGTCAGGCCTCGTCTTGTCTGAGGAAGGGAACCCCGCTGGCCTCTCGAGTTGCTCGGGGGGTCTCAGGCCCCTCGTCGAGCTGTGTGTGGAACCCGCGGGTCTTTGCGGACGATGCCCGGGGGTGGCAGTGCCCCTTCGTGTTGTGCCTTCACCCACAGGGTTGCCTTCGAAGAGGGGTCCGGGCCTCGCGTCCTTCTCAAGGGCGGACCGGGGAATCGGGGGCGTTCGGCATGTGGCACCACCCACGTGGCTCGTCTCGAATTTCCTCGTGAGACCGGCCTCATCCTGAGGTGCACCGAGAAGGCCGGGAAGCCCTTCCAGACCACGCAGGGGAATCGCCTCTCCTGTCGCGATCAGGAGGGGAGAAGGGGCTCAGAGGAAGCGGTGCCGGGACTCTCGGTGTTCCCCTCGGGGGAACCCGGCGTGTCGGGGGACTTTTGGGGGTCGCAGGAAGGCTGTCAGGGACCGTTTCGCCCTTCAGGGCGGAACAGGGGACTTCCCTTGAGACGCCGTCGCGGGCAAGGGCCTCGTCTTGCCAAGAGGTGGGAACCACGTGGTTTTTCTCGAGTTGCGGCGGGATTCTCGAGTTACGACGGGGATCTCAGCCTTTCCCTTGGGTTGGCCCTGGGAAGCCCAATCTTCCCCTCGGGTTGCGAGGGAAAGCTGGGGGTTGCGCTCGAGTCACTGCAGGGCCGAAGAGACCTCAGTTAGGCGTGTGTCCGGGACCTCATATTCCTCTCCAGGGAAGGCGGGAATCTCGGGGTTGCATTCCAGGCCCCCCCGGTGAGTCAGGCCTCGTCTCGAGGGGAAGCCAAGGACTCCGCTCTCCTCTCGAGTCGCGACGCGGATCTCTTGGAGCCCCCTGAGCGGCTTCAAGGGAGTCCAGCCTCCTCTTCAGTTTGGAGAGAGGACTCGTGATTGGTCTCCAGGCCATGCAGGAAAATAAGGCCCTCATCTCGCGATGACCGGTGTGTCTCATGTGTTTCCTCGAGCTGCCGCGCCAGTGTGGGTTTCCTCACGAGGTACGATGAGGACTCATGGAGCCTCTCGTGCAGTGCCAGGTTAGTCAGGTCTCCATGCGCTTGGCGAGGGGGAGCGTGTCATGGCTCTCGAGTCATGGTAGGGGAATCGCGACTCAACACATTTTGAAGCACTATCGAGGTCTTTCTTGAGTCACGGCAGAAAACCCAGGGATCCCTCGACTTGTGCCTGTGACCTCAGGGATCTTCTTTTTGTGCCTCTGAGAACTCAGGGATACTGTGGAGTTGGTAGGGGCCTCTCGGGACTCCACTGGTTGTGGTGCAATGGAAGAGGGCTTCGTCTCGAGTGGACGCAGGAACCTCAGGCTTCCTCTCCGTTTCTGACTCGGATCCCATGGTCCCTGCAGAATAGGGACAAGAGAGTCACACCTAGTCTTCTGTTGAGGAATGGACCTTCGTTTGCCTTTCGAGTTGTTTACAGGGTGACAGGCCACTTGTCGAAATGTCTGTGGGACCTGCGGGTTTTTCTGGACGATGCACGCGGGTGTCAGTGCCCCTTCGTGTTGTGCCTTCATCCACAGGTTTTCCTTCAAAGAGGTGTGCTGGCATCGGGTTCTTTTCAAGAGTGGACCGTGAAATTGGGGTCTTTCGACATGTGGCACCACCCACGAGGCTATGTCTCGAACTTCCTCATGAGACCGGCCTCATCCTGAGGTGCGCCCGGAAGGTCGGGAACCCCTTGCAGACAGAGAAGGGGAGTCGACCCTCCTGTCGCAATCAGGAGAGGAGAAGGGGCTCAGATGAAGTGGTGCCGGGAACCTCGGTGTTCCCCTTGAGTGAGTCTGGTATGTCGCGGAACTTTTGGGGTCGCATCAAGGGTGCCAAGTACCGTTTCACACTTCAGGATGGAACGTGGGACTTCTCTTGAGATGCTGTAGCGGACAAAGGGCCTCATCTTGCGATGAGGAGGGAAGCACGTGGTTTTTCTCGAGTTGCGGTGGGATTCTCGAGTTACGACGGGGAATTCAGGCTTCCTCTTGTGTTGGCCCAGGAAGTCTAATCTTCCATTCGAGTTGCCAGGGAGAGCTGGGGATTGGGCTCCATTCACTGAAGGGCAAACTAGACCTCATCTAGGCTTGTATCCAGGACTTAATGTTCCTCTCCATAGGCGACAGGGATTTGGGGTTGTATTCCATACTCACCCGGGGAGTCAGGCCTCATCTCGAGGGGAAGCAAAGGACTCCACTCTCTTCTCGAGCCGCGACACGTATCTCTTGGAGCCCACTGAGTGGTCTTTGCTCTGTAGGAGAGCTCTAGTGTTCATAAGCCTGTACATAAGTGAACACAGACATTCTGTGTGCATGTTGCTGCATACCCAAAATAGGGCCACAAGGAGCCTCATGCTCTCCATGCGGCGCGGAAGCTGTGCAGCCACGCAGCAGCTGAAGAATCCAACCAATTGCTCTTTTCTTACCTCTGACAGAGCTCGCATTGCCGTAGCCCTTGGCAGTTTGAAAACACTGGACCCTAACCCCTCTCAAAGTAGGCCTGGGTTCTAGTTCGAATAGAAAGTCAATAGCGGAGCTGAGGACAGGAACGCGGCAGTCATTTATCACACGCTCCTGCAGCCTGCTACTACAGGGACACTAACGCTAGAAGCTAGGAATGTCTTTGCAAGGTGCGCAAAGGACAAGGGAGAACCTCGACCCTGACTCTAGTATTTCAGTCCCCTGAGCAGATCTGAGGTTCTCCCGCTGTAGAAGCTAACCCATTCCTTTCAAATACAGGCTTCCTAACACAGGGCCAGTTGGCTGCTTGCTCTTCCACGAAGCAGGCTTCCTTAACTTGCAAACTGCGAATTCCGCTTAACAGCCTGGAGGAAAATCGCTTCTTGGAAGATTTTTTTCAGAGGCTGTATCCCCGGAGCTGGGGCCAAGCTAGGGGACCCATACTGACAAGGGAAGGCCAAACCACATCCAATGTCTTTGCTCTGGAGGACAGCTTTGGTGAGCCTAAGTCTTTCAGGAATATTTCTGGCTCCAACAGAGTCAAATTCTGTGTGTGAAGCTGCACAGCCAAAATAGGGGAACAGAGAGCCTGATTCTCTCTGTGTAGCTTTGAAGCTGTCATTCAAACAACAGCTTGAGAATCCATACAATGCTCTCCCTTACTGCTAAGAGAATTCTCATTGCTGTCGTCCTTGACAGTTTGTAGAAATCCGCACCCTAACCCTTCTCCAAGTAGGCCTGGGCCCTAGCTCGGAATAACAGGCAACGGCGGAGCTGAGGCCAGTAAGGCACAAGTGAGGTCTCACACACTCTTGCAGCCTGATCGTCCAGGAGCAGTAAGGCCTCTTTTTCCCTGTAGGAGGCTCGCTTGCCTTGCCTCCTGTGAACTGCATTTCCCAGCCTGGGCGCAAAGCTGTTCCTGGAGATTTTTTCTCAGGGGCTGTTTCCCTGGAGCTGGGTCGGACCTCGGGGGCCCAAATCACAGGGGAAGACAAAACCACATGGACATGTCTATGCTCTGTAGGAGAGCTCTAGTGAACCTCATCTCTCAGGAACATTCTTGGCTTCTACAGAGACACCTCTGTGCATGAAGCTACACACCCAACATAGTGGCAAAGGGAGTCTGATTCTCTCCGTGGGTGCTGATGCTTTGTGGCAAAGCACCTGCTAAGAATCCATCCGCATAGGCTTCCCTCACCTTGACAGAGGTCTCATTGCTGTAGTCCTTGGCAGTTTGGAAAGAAGCAGACCCTTACCCTTCACCAAGTAGGCCCTTGTCCTTGTTTGAATGGAAAGGCAGTAGCTGAGCTGAGGCCAGTAAGGCGCCAGTCAAGTCTGACATATTCCCGATGCCTGCTCCTTCATGGAAAATAACGTTAGAATCTGGGAATGTCTTTGCAAGGCTGGCAAAGGGCAGTCAGGAACCTCGACCCTGCCTCTGGAATTTCTATCTTCTCAGCACATCTGGTGGTCTCGGTCAGGAGAAACTAACCCATTCCTTGCAAATATAGGCTTCCAAACACAGGCCGGTTGGCTGTCTCTTCTTGCCGAAGGAAGCTTGCTTATCCCACCTCCTGTGAACTCCACTTCCCAGCCTGGGTGATAAGAGGTTCTTGGAGATCTTTTCTCAGATGCTGTTTCCAAGGAGCAGGGGCTGATCCCAGAGACCCACACGCACAGGGGAAGGGAAAACCGCATGGATAAGTCTTTGCTCTCTAGGAGTGCTCTAGTGAACCTCAGTCTGTGGGGAATGTTCTTGGCTCCAACGGGGACATCTCTGTGTGGGAAGCTGCATTGCCAACATAGAGACACAGAGACCTGATTCTCTCTGTGCAGCTTTGACGCTGTCGTTCAAACAACAAATTGAGAATCCACACAATGCTCTCCCTTACCACTGAGAGAGTTATCATTGCTGTAGCCCTTCGCAGTTTCTGGAAATCGGCACACAAACACTTCTCCAAGTAGGCCTGGGTTCAAGTTCAGATGAACATGCAATAGCGGAGCTGAGGCCAGTAAGGCACCAGTCAGGTGTCACACACTCTGGCAGCCTGCTCCTCCAGGGACAGTAAGGCCTCTATTTCCCTTCAGGAGGCTCGCTTGCCTTACTTCCTGTGAACAGCGTTTCCCAGCCTGGGCGGAAAGCAGTTCCTGGAGATCTTTTCTCAGGGGCTGTTTCCCCGGAGTTGGGGCGGACCTCGGGGACCCAACTCACAGGGGAAGGCAAAACCAAATGGACAGGTCTATGCTCTGTAGGAGATCTCTAGTGAACTGCCGGGGTCCAGCCCCAGCTGATCCAGGGTATTCGAAGCAGAGACGGCGTAGGCGAGGGTCAGGGAACAACTGCTTAATTAAACGTTAATTAAGGATATAAAGAGTAATAAAATGAGGATAGCTCAGTAGGAAAATTCAGTGGAGAAAAGAGGCTGAGTAGCTTGGTTTACGCGGGGGACCAATAAAACTTCAAGACAAGAAGCTTGCACCACTTACGTAGGCCGCAGGCGTCCTTCCGTTCTCCCGAAGGAGAGGAGACACTGAGGCCTCCCCGGTCGGATCTTAGAAGCCCAGGCAAAATTAGTAAGCTTGGTGGGTTCCGCGCTCCAGATGGAGACTCAACCAGAGTGAGAGAGAGAGAGAGACATGGGGAGACCAGTATTTCGAGAAACTGATCCCAATTCTTTATTTTCCATGGTCTACTTTTATACACTGAGATGTTATGCAAAAGTCACGTGGGGTCAGCAGTCCTGACTTTTATCAAAGTCAGGTGCTTCATACAAAAGTATACAGAGGTCTTAGGGGTGTTACATCATCTTCTGGCCGGGGGGCCTGCTGACAATTTACGACCCTCTCCTTGTGACAGCGGTCAGTCAACCAGGACACTTATTTCTCCAGGGGTGATTATTCTTAAAACAGACGCCACCCAAATAAAGTTACATTCCTATAGGGTGAGGGTGTAGTGGGTTTTAGTTAAGGAAAGAATTTACTTAGCCTAAGGTCTAACGTGATTTATATCAAAGGTTAATACTTATTTCTTCTATATATTCATTAATGTGTATAAGGGCAGGGGATGTGGAGACTTAGCAGTAAACATCAGCTCAACAAATGAAAAACCCTTCACCAATATGATTTCTAATCAGCCCATTATACTTATACTAATAATTTTCTAACTTTTCTAAGGAACCTGTTTTTAGAAGGTTTAAAGCATCTCGTGCCTCTCATGGTTGGGAGGCTGTGAGCAATCACATGTGGCCGGACAAGCCTGTCAGGCAGGCTAGAGAACCTTCAGAGGAGTTTGTAGGTTAAAACACTCTTGTCACACCCAGGGGTTTTTATCAACTGGAGCTCTAGGTTAACTCCTTCTCCGAAAGAGGTGGTGGGGGACAGCCCCCCGTAAAGTCAGAGGTGTAGGTGAGAGCACAAATTAGTAAGGTAGGCAGGCTCTGGTGATGGGGGTAGATGCTCGAGGATTTCCAGGGGGACTCCTGAGGCTCGATCCCGCCTTTGCGTATGTCGAGCCTCCTTCCTCATGACCTTTGCCATGGGCGGAGTGCCTCACCCTGGCCCCCAACAGTGAACCTCCTCTCTCAGGAACATTCTTGGCTCCTATCGAGACACCTCTGTGCGTGTAGCTACACACGCAACGTAGGGGCAAAGGGAGCCAGATTCTTTCCGTGGGGTGCTGATGCTTTGTGGCAAAGCACCTGCTTGAGAATCCATCAGCTTACGCTTCCCTCGCCTTGACAGAGGTCTCATTGCTGTAGCCCTTGGCAGTTTGGAAAGAAGAGGACCCTTACCTTTCATAAAGTGGGCCCTTGTCCTAGTTTGAAAGGAAAGGCAAGAGCTGAGCTGAGGCCAATAAGGCGCCAGTCAAGTCTGACATATTCCCGAAGCCTGCTCCTTCATGGAAAATAACGCTGTAATCTAGGAATGTCTCTGCAAGGCTGGCAAAGGGCAGTCAGGAGCCTGCACCCTGCCTCTGGAATTACCGACTTCTGAACAGATCTGGAGGTCTCCCTTAGGGGAAGCTAACCCATTCTTCCAAATAGAGGCTTCCAAACGCAGGCCGCTTGGCTGCCTCTTGCTCTCTGAAGGAGGCCTGCTTTTCCCGCCTCCTATGAACCCCACATCCCAGCCTCTGGGAAAAGCGGATCTTGAAGATCTTTTCTCAGGGGTTGTTTCCACGGAGCTGGGGCCGAGCCTGGAGCCCCAAACGCACAGGGGAAGAAAAACCACATGGACAAGTCTTTGCTCTCTAGGAGAGCTCTAGTGAACTTCACTCTGTCAGGAACGTTCTTGTTTCCTATGGAGACACCCCTGTCTGTGAAGCTGTGTACCGAACATGGAGACACAGAGTCTGATTCTCTCTGTGCAGCTTTGAAGCTGTCGTTCAAACAACAGCTTGAAAATCCATACAATGCTCTTCCTTACCCGTGACACAGTTCTCATTGCTATACCCCTTGGCAGTATTTAGAAATCCATACCCAAACCCTTCTCCTAGTAGGCCTGGGTCCTAGTTCGGAGAAACACGCAATGGCGGAGCTGAGGCCAGTAAGGCACCAGTCAGGTCTCACACACTCTGGCAGCCTGATCGTCCAGGGAGACTAAGGCCTGTTGTGCCTTGCAGGAGGCTCGCTTGTGTTACCTCCTGTGAACTGCGTTTGCCAGCCTGGGGGAATAGCGGTCCCTGGAGATCTTTTCTCAGGGGCTCCTTCCCCTGAGCTGGGGCGGACCTCGGGGACCCAACTCACAGGGCAAGGCAAAACCATATGGACAGGTCTATGCTCTGTAGCAGACTTCTAGTGAACCTCATCTCTCAGGAACATTCTTGGCTCCTATAGAGACACTTCTGTGTGTGAAGCTGCGTACCTAACATAGGGGCACAGAGAGCCTGATTCTCTCAGTTCATTTTGACCCTGTCGTTCAGAAAACAGCTTGAGAATCCATAAAATGCTCTCCCTTACCGCTGAGAGAATTCTCACTGCTGTAGCCCTTGGCACTTTGTAGAAATCGGCACCCAAACGCTTCTCCAAATAGGCCTGGGTCCTAGTTCGGAGGAACAGGCAATGGTGGAACTGAGGCCAGTAAGGCAACAGTCAGGTTTCACACACTCTGGCAGCCTGCTCCTCCAGGGACAGTAAGGCCTCTTTTTCTCTGCAGGAGATTCGCTTGCCTTACTTCCTGTGAACAGCGTTTCCCAGCCTCAGCGAAGCGGTTCCTGGAGATCTTTTCTCAGGGACAGTTTCCCCGGAGGTGTGGCGGACCTCGGGGACCCAACTCACAGGGGAAGGAAAAACCACATGGACAGGTCTATGCTCTGTAGGAGAGGTTTAGTGAAACTAATCTCTCAGGAACATTCTTGGCTCCTATAGAGACAACTCTGTGTGTGAAGCTACACTCCCAACATTGGGGAACAGGGATCTTGGTTCTCTCCGTGGGGTGCTGATGCTTTGTAGTAAAGCACCTGCTTGAGAATCCATCCTCTTAGGCTTCCCTCGCTTTGACAGAGGTCTCATTGCTGTAGCCCTTGGCAGTTTCAAAGAAGAAGACCCTTACCCTTCATAAAGTAGGCCCTTGTCCTAGTTTGAATGGAAAGGCAATAGCTGAGCTGAGGCCAATAAGGAGCCAGTCCCCTCTGACACATTCCCGAAGCCTGCTCCTTCATGGAATATAACTCTAGAATCTTGGAATGTCTTTGCAAGGCTGGCAAAGGGCAGTCAGGAACCAGCACCCTGCCTCTGGAATTACCGACTTCTGAGCAGATCTGGAGGTCTCCTTTAGGAGAAGCTAACCCATTGCTTCCAAATAGAGGCTTCAAAACACAGGCAGGTTGGCTGCCTTTCGTGCCCGAAGGAGGCTTGCTTTTCTCTCCTCCTATGAACCCCAGTTCCCAGCCTCTGGGAAAAGCGTATCTTGAAGATATTTTCTCAGGGGTTGTTTCCACAGAGCTGGGGCCGAGCCCGGGGCCCAAAGGCACAGGGGAAGGCAAGACCACATGGACAGGTCTATGCTCTGTAGCAGACCTCTAGTGAACCTCATCTCTCAGGAGCATTCTTGGCTCCTACAGAGACACCTCTGTGTGTGAAGCTGCGTACCTAACATAGGGGCAGAGAGAGCCTGATTCTCTCTGTTCATTTTGACGCTGTCATTCAGAAAACAGCTTGAGAATCCATAAAATGCTCTCCCTTACCACTGAGAGAATTCTCACTGCTGTAGCCCTTGGCACTTTGTAGAAATCTGCACCCAAACGCTTTTCCAAGTAGGCCTGGGTGCTAGCTCGGATGAACAGGCAATGGTGGAGCTGAGGCCAGTAAGGCAACAGTCAGGTTTCACACATTCTGGCAGCCTGCTCCTCCAGGGACTGTAAGGCCTCTTTTACTATGCAGGAGATTCGCTTGCCTTACTTCATGTGAACAGCATTTCCCAGCCTCGGCGAAGCGGTTCCTGGAGATCTTTTCTCAGGGACAGTTTCCCCGGAGGTGTGGCAGACCTCGAGGACCCAACTCACAGGGGAAGGCAAAACCACATGGACAGGTCTATGCTCTGTAGGAGAGGTTTAGTGAACCTAATCTCTCAGGAACATTCTTGGCTCCTATAGAGACAACTCTGTGTGTGAAGCTACACTCCCAACATTGGTGCACAGGGAGCTTGATTCTCTCCGTGGGGTGCTGATGCTTTGTGGCAAAGCACCTGCTTGAGAATCCATCCTCTTAGGCTTCCCTCACCTTGACAGAGGTCTCATTGCTGTAGCCCTTGGCAGTTTGCAAAGAAGAAGACCCTTGCCCTTCATAAAGTAGGGCCTTGTCCTAGTTTGAATGGAAAGGCAATAGCTGAGCTGAGGTCAATAAGGAGCCAGTCCCGTCTGACACATTCCCGAAGCCTGCTCCTTCATGGAAAATAACTCTAGAATCTAGGAATATCTTTGCAAGGCTAGCAAAGGGCAGTCAGGAACCAGTACCCTGCCTCTGGAATTACCGACTTCTGAGCAGATCTGGAGGTCTCCTTTAGGAGAAGCTAACCCATTCCTTCCAAATAGAGGCTTCAAAACACAGGCAGGTGGGCTGCCTTTTCATTCCCTATGGAGGCGTGCTTTTCTCTCCTCCTACGAACCCCGGTTCCCAGACACTGGGAAAAGTGGATCTTGAAGATATTTTCTCAGGGGTTGTTTCCACGGAGCTGGGGCCGAGCCTGGAGACCCAAAGGCACAGGGGAAGGCAAGACCACATGGACAAGCCTTTGCTCTTTAGTATAGCTCTAATGAACCTCACTCTGTCAGGATCTTTCTTGATTCCTACGGAGACACACCTGTGTGTGAAGCTGCGGGCACAGAGAGCCTGATTACCCCTGTGCAGCGCTGAGTCTGGGCGGCTAAACAACAGCTTGGGAATGCAGCCTGGGGCGCTTCCCTTCCCTCGGACAGAGCTCTCCTTGCGGTAGGCCTTGGTAGTTTGCATACAATGGGGCCCTAAGCCCTCTGCAAGTTGGCCTGGCTCCTAGGTCCAAAGGGCAGGCCAGAGCGGAGCTGAGGCTGTCAGGCTCCAGACACATCTCCCATACTCCTACATCCTGCTCCTCCCCGGGCGTGAACGCTAGAAGCTGGGAAGGTACCTGGACCGTGCAGGGGCGGGGTGAACGCGGGCGGCGTGGGGCGGGGGTCGGCTTCTGGCGGGGGTGGGGGCGGGCTTCCCAGTTGTGCTCTCAGAGGTGGACACTGAGGCTGCAAACGCGCCGGGAGCGCACCCGGGACTGGGTAAACCCGGGCTGCGCGGGTCGAGATTCCGATGGCTTTGGGTGGGGGTCGGTCCCAGTTGTGCTCCCGGGGGTCGCCACTGCGGCTGGGAACGCGCCGGGAGCGCGGCAGGGGCGGGGCTAACCCTGAGGGCGCGGGGCGGGCGTCGGCTCATGGGGGGGATGGGGAGGGGTTCCCAGTTGCGCTCTCGGGGGTTGCAACTGCGGCTGGGAACGCCCATTTCGTCCGCTCCTGGGTCCCCAAGGATCGCCATCCCGTGGGTGCAGTGGAGGGCTGCGGACCACAGGTAAGGGAACTGGGACTGCGTGGAGCAGGGAACCAAGTATTCCGCCGTCTGTTGGCACATTCTCGGAGCTCCCCAACCTGGCGGTCGCAGAAAGGCCTTGCCTTTGGGGTCAAGGCCTTTACCGCTCCACCCCTCTGCTGAAAAATCTCCGAGTCTGCGCGGTTCTTCCAAGCAGCCTAGTGTCCGCTGGAAGTCCAAGGGACAGAACACTGAACTCTGGCCGGCTGGCCCAGCCCTGCTTCTGGCACTTTGTAAGCCAGCGGGCCCTTGAGCACCTGCTGGGATGGGAAAGGGAAGGGTCCACGGATTGCACCCTAGAAACTTAGTAGGGTGCATGGATTTCAAACCCTGGTGGCCGCCCAGGCAGCAAAGAAGGGGGGAGGGCACCTTGCTGCCCTTTCATGGCAGAATCTGTGGTTGTCCAGCTGCGTGGGCCTTTTCATGAGGACCCTGTGCAATAAAAGTTTGGTGTTTTGGAACTGAATAATTAGAACGTGTAAAAGCTTTAAATTATGTGGTGGTGTAATTAAAAAACAAAACAAAACAAAACCAAGCTCCAAGTGTTTTGCAAATGGAGGTTTAAATATTGAAGGACTGTATTCCTTGCACTGTGGCATTCTATCAAGAAGTGTGCAGGATTTTTTTTTTTTTAAGAAAAGTGTTCGAAGTGAGGGAAACAGGAAACCCAGAGGTGCCCCTGTATTTTGGGGAAGGCCTTAGGAGGTCACTTGGAAATGCTGCTGGATGTGCGGGAGGGCGGCAGATGGGCTGTGCAGGCTTGTCCTTTGCATGGATGTTCCTGTGTGTGGAAACCCAGCTCGGAGCCATCTCCTGATGTGTAAGAATTTCGCAGACAAACCTTGAGCTAAGCAATGCATTTTTTCCTAAGAAAATGTTTGTCTTAAGCGATGTAAATATCCTATGTATTTCCGCTAGACTCTGGCTTCAGGTCGGTTCCCCCAAAAGGCTCAGAAGCGATTTGAACAAAACAGCATGTTTTCCTCCTAGCTTGTTCTCCTTATCTATGTTAAGGAAATGATATATTTGCCTGCAATACTGCCTTTCTTCAAGATTCATGTCAATCAAGTTTTGGCCCGGGATGACTCACCTGCTGCCAATATTATCTCAATGCATGTCGTGGGGGAAGGGCCTGGTGCCATTCCCTGAAACAGTTCCTTTCTTTCCTTAGCTGACTGCTAGTGCCTGTAGAATATCTGGCTAAAGACCAGCAGGGGGTACTCTTACTACCCCCCCCCCACCCCGCCTCAAGTCTAAGTCAGCAGCTTTCTCTATCTCTTTAATACTTTAATAACACTTGATGACACAAAAGCTCTGAGCGATCAAATCATATCAAATCTTCATTTCAGATTGAAGATGCATTCCATGGTATTGCCATCTTAAGTCTTTCCATCGTTATGGAATATCTGTCCATGTATTCAGGATAGTTTTCAGCCAGGGTGTATAATTTCCAGTGTGCCAGTCTTGTCATCCTCGTTACATCCATGGCAAAGTGTTTTATTCATGTTGATATTATTGAAAGGGAATTTTTTAAAATTCCTTTTCAGATTATTATCTGCTAATGTATACAGATAAAACTGTGTAATCATTCATTTTTATCAGTTTGGACAGCTTGATAGTTGTCTTTAATTTCTTTACTTTCTGACACTTTAAGATTATCCTGGGACACATATGTAATGCCTCACCCCTAAATTCAGACATGTGTTCAAAGAACTTCTGTCCTTTTATTTATTTATTTATTTATTCTTTAACATTGAAATCATTTTGACTATGCTGGGTGTTTGTTGCTAAATGGAAGTAGCTAACCTCTGGACTGCAGTCTCTCATCTCTTGCTGACCTCTTGTTGACCTCTGCAGATTCCTGGTAGGTGGGAGCTTGTTAGTTCCTTGTTCCTTATCAGAACCTCCTGTGGTAAGTGTTTTTCTCTTCTCTGTTGCCTGGTAAGGGTGGGTGGTCATGGGCATCCCAAAGTTGGCTAGAAGTCAATTATTTAGGCAGGCTTGTGCATAGATATGGGAGAAGGCAATGGCACCCCACTCCTGGAAAATCCCAAGGACGGAGGAGCCTGGTAGGCTGCAGTCCATGGGGTGGCCAAGAGTCGGACACCACTGAGCGACTTCATTTTCACTTTTCACTTTCATGCATAGGAGGAGGAAATGGCAACCCACTCCAGTGTTCTTGCCTAGAGAACCCCAGGGACTGCGGGGCCTGGTGGGCTGCCATCTATGGCGTGGCACAGGGTCGGCCTCAACTGAACCACTTAGCAGCTGCAGCAGCAGCAGCAGCAGCAGCAGTGCATAGATATCAAAGGGGATGAGAACAGTCAGGTAGGATCACATATGTCACCGTGAAACAATACTTCTCCTCTTAGCCAAAGCTAACAAAAGATTTCTGTTCTAGGTCAACCTAGAAGAGATCACTTAAGAGGTAAAGAAACTTAAACTCCATTAGCAAAGGCAGTTCAACATCTCAAGAAAACTTGTGCTAGGCACAAAACTCTTTTCTGGGGGCCTACTTTCCCTACAACCTCCTTATCCCATTCTGTACCCATTCCTTTGCTTCTCCCGTCCTGAAAATGCCACCTGTAAGACAGAACTACTTCGTTTTCCTTCTTAAAGTGTGATTGCATTCCATACATTCTTGTAATAACAAGTCATACATTTCCCTTCAGCAACCAAGAACTCACTCTTATATTGGCATTTGATAGATTGGTGAGCATACCTATCAGTGATAATAGCGCCCACCCCGCTTCCTGCAAGAACAGAACAAAACAAAACAAAACAAAAAAATTGCTTTCTTACATTTAATATGTTCGGATGGTGCCAGTCACTATTCATGCAGAGTCAAAAATCTCTTTTGTTTCTGTGTAAAAGGGAGGTCCTTTCAAGTCGTGAATGTTTAAGAAGTTTCATTTATTTGGAAGTGACCTAGCTATTCAATACACTGTCGTCACTTAGTTTAGCACCAGGATAGAAACTCAGGTAACCAAAACACCTGGAGGAACGATTGTAAGTTCAGTTCAGTTCAGTTGCTCAGTCGAGTCTGACTCTTTGGGACCCCGTGGCCTGCAGGACGCCAGGCTTCCGTGTCCATCACCAACTCCAGGGGCTTGCTCAAACTCATGTCCATCGAGTCAGTGATGCCATCCAACCATCTTATCCTCTGTCATCCCCTTCTCCTCTGCCTTCAATCAAGACTATGAGAGGCAGATATTTTAGAGTATAATTATTGTTAAGAGTTTATCTAAAAGCTCATATCACATTTACATTTTTTACATTGGTTGTTGCTGTTTCCAGGTACTTTCTTGCTGACAAGCTTGTGACACATATAACAATAGAGCAATTTTTACCTCAAAAGAAACCTAGGCACTATGAACATGTTGTGCTTAATGTTGTTGACTCTTAGACATGTCTATAGTGGAGGAGCAAAACCAAAAATACTAGATATTTAATATTGACTAGTTCCCAGTTCACGGGACTCTGACATTCATTTAGGTCAATGTTTTCTTGTATTTCCAGCAGTTTGATTTGGAAGGGCTGCCTTGTCTTGAGACCATTGAAATCAGAACTCAGAACTTGAGCAATATTATCAAAAAACACAAGGCTCACACTGACACATACCTTAATCCAGACAGACAGACAAGACATCTTCCAGTTTTCCGCCTGAGATTTAAAATATTTCTTTGAGCCGTTTTCCTGGGGAGTGGGGGGGGGAGTGGGGGTGGCAGCGAGGCAGGCTTGAGTAACAAGCTAATTGTTGGTCATTGCATATGCAAAGAACCAGCTTTCCGGGTTCCAAGGAAAAAAGTTTCCTTGGTACCCAATTTTGTTTGGATCTATAGACTCTCATGGCCCTCCTAGGTCAGGACATCATTCCTTTCTGTAGTCCTCATTTTATCCCTAAATCATAGACAGCTTGGATTGTCTCTGTGGGGTGGATGTATTGTCCTCGTATTTGACCTGGCGGCAGTAGCGAGGTCCGAGATCCTCTCCTGGAACCGGGCGTGGGGACGGGGCTCACCAGGAGCCCCTGGTGGAAGTGGGCAACGCCCCGGGAGCGCGCCAGGGGCGGGGCGATCCCGGGCGGCGCGGGTCGGGGTTCTGGTCGGGAGGGGGTGGGGGGCGGTAACAGTTGTGCTCTCGGGGGTCCCCACTGCAGCTGGAAACGCGCTGGGAGTGTGGCAGGGGCGGGGTGAACCCGGGTGGCGCGGGGCGGGGTTCGGCTCCTGGCGGGGGTGGGGGAGGGCTTCCCAGTTGTGCTCTCGGTGGTGGCCACTGCGGCTGGAAACGCGCCGGGAGCGCACCCGGGGCGGGGTAAACCTGGGCTGCGCGGGTCGAGATTTAGATGGCTGTGGGTGGGGGTTCGGTCCCAGTTGTGCTCTCGGGGGTCGCCACTGCGGCTAGGAACGCCCATTTCCTATGCTCCTGTGTCCCCAAGGATCCACATCTAGTGGGTGCAGCGGAGGGCTGCGGGCCACAGGTCAGGGAACTGGGACTGCTTGGAGCAGGGAACCAAGTATTCCGCCCTCTGTTGGCACATTCTCGGAGCTCCCCAACCTGGCGGTCGCAGAAAGGCCTCGCCCTTGGTGTCAAGGCCTTTACCGCTCCACCCCTTTGCTGAAAAATCTCAGTCTGCACGGTTTTCCCAAGCAGCCTAGTGTCCCCTGGAAGTCCAAGGGACAGAACACTGAACTCTGGCCGGCTGGCCCAGCCCTGCTTCTGGCACTTTGTAAGCCAGCGGGCCCTTGAGCACCTGCTGGGATGGGAAAGGGAAGGGTCCACGGATTGCACCCTAGAAACTTAGTAGGGTGCATGGATTTCAAACCCTGGTGGCCGCCCAGGCAGCAAAGAAGGGGGGAGGGCACCTTGCTGCCCTTTCATGGCAGAATCTGTGGCTGTCCTGATGCGTGGGCCTTTTCATGGGGACCTTGTGCAATAAAAGTTTGGTGTTTTGGTACTGAATAATTAGAAATTGTAAAAAGTTTAAATTATGTGGTGGTGTAATTAAAAAACAAAGCAAAACAGAACCAAGCCCCAAGTGTTTGGCACCGGGAGGTTTAAGTATCGAAGGCCTGTTTTCCTTGCACTGTGGCATTCTATCAAGAAGTGTGCAGGATTTTTTTTTTTTTTTAAGAAAAGTGTTCGAAGTGAGGGAAACAGGAAACCCAGAGGTGCCCCTGTATTTTGGGGAAGGCCTTAGGAGGTCACTTGGAAATGCTGCTGGCTGTGGGGGAGGGGGGCAGATGGGCTGTGCAGGCTTGTCCTTTGCATTCATGTTCTTGTGTGTAGAAACCCAGCTCGGAGCCATCTCCTGATGTGTAAGAATTTCGCAGACAAACCTTGAGCTAAGCAATGCATTTGTTCCTGAGGAAATGTTTGTCTTAAGCGATGTAAATATCCTATGTATATCTGCTGGACTCTGGCTTCAGGTCGGTTCCCCCAATAGGCTCAGAAGCGACTTGAACAAAACAGTAAGTTTTCCTCGTACCTTGTTCTCCTAATCTATGTTAAGGAAATGATATATTTGCCTGGAATACTGCCTTTCTTCAAGATTCATGTCAATCAGTTTTTGGCCCAGGATGACTCACCTGCTGCCAATGTGACCTCAAGGCATGTCGTGGGGGAGGGGCCTGGTGCCATCCCCTGAGACAGTGCCTTTCTTTCCTTAGCTGACTGCTAGTGCCTGTATAATATCTGGCTAGAGACCAGCAGGGCGTACACCCCGCCTCAAGTCTAAGTCAGCAGTTTTCTCTATCTCATTTATACTTTAATAACAATTGATGACACAAAAGCTCTGAGTGATCAAATCATATCAAATCTTCATTTCAGATTGAAGATGCATTCCATGGTATAGCCATCTTAAGTCTTTCCATTGTTATGGAATACCTGTCCATGTATTCAGGATAGTTTTCAGCCAGGGTGTATAAGTTCCAGTGTGCCAGTCTTGTCATCCTCGTTACATCCATGGCAAAGTGTTGTATTCATGTTGACATTATTGAAAGGGAATTTTTTTTAATTCCTTTTCAGATTATTATCTGGTAATATATACAGAAAAATCTGTGTAATCTTTCGTTTTTATCAGTTTGGACAGCTTGATAGTTGTCTTTAATTTCTTTCCTTTCTCATACTTTAAGATTTTCCGGGCACCGTACATGTACTGCCTCACCCCTAATCTCAGTCATGTGTTCAAAGAACTTCTGTCCTTTATTTGTTTACTTATTTTTTGCAACATTGAATTCGTTTTGACTATGCTGGGTCTCTGCTGCAAGATGGAAGTTGCTAGGACCTCTGGACTGCAGTCTTCCATCTCTTACTGACCTCTTGTTGACCTCTGCAGAATCCTGGTTGGCGGGAGCTTGTTAGTTCCTCGTTCCTTACCAGGACCTCCTGTGGTAAGTGTTTTTCTCTTCTCTGTTGCCTTGTAAGGGTGGATGGTCATTGGCATCCCAAAGCTAGCTAGAAGTCAATTATTTAGGCAGGCTTGTGCATAGATATGGGAGAAGGCAATGTCACCCCACTCCAGTACTCTTGCGTGGAAAATCCCATGGATGCAGAAGCCTGGTAGGCTGCAGTCCATGGGGTCGCTAAGAGTCGGACACCACTGAGCGACTTCACGTTCACTTTTCACTTTCATGCATGGGAGGAGGAAATGGCAACCCATTCCAGTGTTCTTGCCTAGAGAACCCCAGGGACTGCGGGGCCTCGTGGGCTGCCGTCTATGGGGTCACACAGAGTCGGACACGACTGAAACGACTTAGCAGCAGCAGCGGCGGCAGCAGCAGCAGAAGCAGTGCATCGATATCAAAAAGGCTGCAAACAGTCAGGAAGGATCACATATGTCACCGTGAAACACTACTTCTCCACTTAGCCAAAGCTAACAAAAGATTTCTGTTCTAGGTCAACCTAGAAGAGATCACTTAAGAGGTAAAGAAACTTAAACTCCATTAGCAAAGGCAGTTCGACATCTCAAGAAAACTTGTGCTAGGCACAGAACTCTTTTCTGGGGGTCCACTTTCCCTACAACCTCCTTATCCCATTCTGTACCCATTCCTTTGCTTCTCCCATCCTGAAACGGCCACCTGTAAGACAGAACTACTTTGTTTTCCTTCCTCAAGTGCCATTGCATTCCACATACTTTCTTGTAATAACAAGTCATACATTTCCCTTCAGCAACCAAGAACTGACTTTTATATTGGCATTCGCTATAGCCCGCCCCCCTCCCCCCACCCCCAAGAACAGAACAAAACAAAATAAAACAATTGCTTTCGTACATTTAACATGTCAGGATGGTGCCAGACACTATTCATGGAGAGTCAAAAATCTCTTTTGTTTCTGTGTAAAAGGGAGGTCCTTTCAAGTCGTGAATGTTTCAGAACTTTCATTTATTTGGAAATGACCTAGCTATTCAATACACTGTCGTCACAAGGATAGAAACTAGGGTAACCAAAACACCTGGAGAAACGTTTGTTAGTTCAGTTCAGTTCAGTTGCTCAGTCGTGTCTGACTCTTTGGGACCCCGTGGCCTGAAGGACGCCAGGCTTCCGTGTCCGTCACCAGCTCCAGGGGCTTGCTCAAACTCATGTCCATCGAGTCAGTGATGCCATCCAACCATCTTATCCTCTGTCATCCCCTTCTCCTCTGCCTTCAATCAAGACTATGAGAGGCAGATATTTTAGAGTATAATTATTGTAAAGAGTTTGTCTAAAAGCTCATATCACATTTACATTTTTTACTTTTGTTGTTGTCGTTTCCAGGTAGTTTCTTGCTGACGAGCTTGTGACAGATATAACAATAGAGCAATTTTTACCTCAAAAGAAACCTAGGCACTATGAACATGTTGTGCTTAATGTTGTTGACTCTTAGACATGTCTATAATGGAGGAGCAAAACCAAAAATACTAGATATTTAATATTGACTAGTTCCCAGTTCACGGGACTCTGACATTCATTTAGTTCAATGTTTTCTTGTATTTCCAGCAGTTTGATTTGGAAGGGCTGCCTTGTCTTGAGACCATTGAAATCAGAACACAGAACTTGAGCAATATTATCAAAAAACACAGGGCTCACACTGACACATACCTTAATCCAAACAGACAGACAAGACATCTTCCAGGTTTCCGCCTGAGATTTAAAATATTTCTTTGAGCCAGTCTTCTGGGGAGTGGGGGGATGGGGGTGGCAGTGAGGCAGGCTTGGGTAACAAGCTAATTGTTGGTCATTGCATATGCAAAGAACCAGCTTTCCGGGTTCCAAGGAAAAAAGTTTCCTTGGTAACCAACTTTGTCTTGTTTTATAGAATATCATGGCCCTCCTAGGTCAGGTCATCTTGCCTTTCTGTAGTCCTCGTTTTATCCCTAAATCATAGACAGCTTGGATTGTCTCTGTGGGGTGTATGTATTGTCCTCATGTTTGACCTGGCGGCAGCAGCGAGGTCCGAGAGCCTCTCCTGGAACCGGGCGTGGGGACGGGGCTCACCGAGAGCCACTGGTGAAGGTGGGCAGCGCCCCTGGAGCGCGGCAGGGGCGGGGCGAACTCGGGCGGCGCAGGGCGGGTGTAGGCTCCTGGCGGGGGTAGGGGAGGGCTTCCCAGTTGTGCTCTCGGAGATGGCCACTGCAGCTGGAAACGCGCCGGGAGCGCAGCCAGGGTGGGGTAAACCTGGGCTGCACAGGTCGAGATTCCGCTCGCTGTGGGTGGGGGGTCGGTCCCTGTTGTGCTCCCGGGGGTCGCCAATATGGCTGGGAACCCGCCGGGAGCCCGGCAGGGCCGGGGCGAAACCTGGCGGCGCGGGGCGGGGTGGGGTTCCGTTCGCAGTGGGGGTCGGCTCCTGGCGGGGGTAGGGGAGGGCTTTCCAGATGTGCTGTTGGGGGTCGCCATTGCAGCTGGGAATGCCCATTTCGTGAACTCCTGGATCCCCAATGATCGGCATCCATTGGCCACAGCGGAGGGGTGCGGAACACAGGTAAGGGAACGGGGACTGCGTGGAGCAGGGAACCATGTATTCCGCCCTGTGTTGGCACAGTCTCAGAGCTCCCCAACCTGGCGGTCGCAGAAAGGCCTCGTCTTTGGGGTCAAGGCCTTTACCGCTCCACCCCTCTGCTGAAAAACCTCAGAGTCTGCGCGGTTTTCCCAAGCAGCCTAGTGTCCGCTGGAAGTCCAAGGGACAGAACCCTGAATTCTGGCCGGCTGGCCCAGCCCTGCTTCTGGCACTTTGTAGGCCAGCGGGCCCTGGAGCACCTGCTAGGATGGGAAAGGGAAGGGTACGCGAATTGCACCCTGGTGGCCGCCGAGGCAGCAAAGAAGGGGGGAGGGCACCTTACTGCCCTTTAATGGCAGACAGAATCTGTGGCTGTCCTGCTGCGTGGGCCTTTTCATGGGGACCTTGTGCAATAAAGGTTTACCGGTGACCTTAGGGAACTTCCCAGTGTGCTTCTGACAGATGAGGGATGCTGTGGAGTTGGCGGGGCCTCTCAGGACTCCGCTGGGTTTGGCGCAATGGAAGAGGGCCTCATCTCCAGGGAAGGCAGGAACCTCAGGCCTCCTCTCCGTTTCGGACTCTGACCGCAGGGTCCCTGCAGAGTTGGGACAGGAGAGTCAGGCCTCGTCTTGTCTGAGGAAGGGAACTCCGCTTGCCTCTCGAATTGCTCAGGGTGTCTCACGCACCTCGTCGAGCTGTGTGTGGAAACCGCGGGTTTTTCCGGACGACGCACGGGGGTGTCAGTGCCCCTTCGAATGGTAACTTCACCCACAGGGTTGCCTTCGAAGAGGTGTCCGGGCATCGGGTTCTTATCCAGAGCGGACTGGGAAATGGGGGTCGTTCGGCATGTGGCACAACCCACGGGGCTCGTCTCGAATTTCCTCGTGAGGCCGGCCTCATCCTGAGGTGTGCCGGGAAAGCCGGGAACCCCTTCCAGAATACGCAGGGGAATCGACTCTCCTGTCGTGATGAGGAGGGGAGAAGGGGCTCAGATGAAGGGGTGCCAGGACCCTCGGTGTTCCCCTCGAGGGAACCCGGCGTGTCTGGGAAATTTTGGAGGTCGCATGAAGGGTGTCAGGTACCGTTTCGCAACTCAGGACGGAAAGTGAGACTTCCCTTGAGACGCCGTAGCGGGCAAGGGCCCCATCTTGCGAAGACGTTGGGACCACGTGGTTTTTCTCGAGTTGCGGCGGGATTCTCGAGTTACGACGGGGATTTCAGGCTTCCTCTTGGGTTGGCCCTGGGAAGCCCCATCTTCCATTCGAGTTGCGAGGGAAAGCTGGGGGTTGCGATCGAGTCACTGCAGGGCCCAAGAGACCTCATCTAGGCGTGTGTCCAGGACCTAGTAGTACTCTCAAGGGAAGACAGGGATCCCGAGGTTGCACTCCAGAGTCCCCCGTGGAGTCAGGCCTCGCCTCGAGGGGAAGCAAAGGACTCCGCTCTTATCTGGAGCCAGGACGCGGATCTCTTGGAGCCCTCTGAGTGGCCTCAAGGGAGTCAAGCCTAATCTTCAGTTTGGAGAGAGGACGCGGGATTGCTCTCCAGGAAAGGCAGGAAAAGAAGGCCCTCACCTCGCGAGGACGGGGGCTTCTCAGGGGTTTCCTCGAGCTGCGGCGTCCGTGGGGCTTTTCTCACGAGGCACGACGAGGTTCTCAGGGAGCCTCTCGTGCGGCGCCAGGGAAGTCAGGTCTCCATGAGCGTGGCGAGGGGGAGCGCATCATTGTTCTCGAGTCCTGGGAGGGGACTAGGGCATCAAGGCGTGTAGAAGAAGGACTCTCAAGGTCTTTCTCGGCTTGCGGCGGGAAACCCTCGTTTCCCTCGACTTCTCCCGGTGACCTGAGGGAACTTCCCAGGGCTCCTCTTAGAGGTGAGGGATGCTGTGGAGTTGGTGGGCCATCTCGGGACTCCTCTGGGTTTGGCGCAATCGAAGAGGGCCTCATCTCGAGGGGAGACAGGACCTCAGGCTTCCTCTCCGTTTCATACTCCGACAGCAGTGTCCCTGCAGCGTTGGGGTAGGAGAGTCAGGCCTCGTCTTGTCTGAGGAAGGGAACTCCGCTTGCCTCTCGAGTTGCTCAGGGAGTCTCAGTCCCCTCGTGGAGCTGTGTGTGGAAACCGCGGGTGTTTCCGGACGATGCACGGGAGTGTCAGTGCCCCTTCATGTTGTTCCTTCACTCACAGGGTGGCCTTCGAAGAGGTGTCCGGGCATCGGGTTCTCCTCAACTGCGGACCGGGAAATCAGGGTCGTTCAACATGGGGCACCAGCCACGGGGCTTGTCTCGAATTTCCTCACGAGGCCGGCCTCATCCTGAGGGGCGCCGTGCAGGCCGGGAACCCCTTCCAGACCACGCAGGGGAATCAACTCTCCTGTCGCGAACAGGAGAGGAGTAGGAGCTCAGAGGAAGTGGTGCTGGGACTCTCGGTGTTCCCCTCAAGGGAACCCGGCATGTCGGGGAAATTTTGGATGTCGCATGAAGGGTGTCAGGTAGCGTGTCTCACTTCACGACGGAACATGGGACTTCCCTTGAGACGCCGTAGCGGGCAAGGGCCCCATCTTGCGAAGACGTTGGGACCACGTGGTTTTTCTCGAGTTGCGGCGGGATTCTCGAGTTACGACGGGGATTTCAGGCTTCCTCTTGGGTTGGCCCTGGGAAGCCCCATCTTCCATTCGAGTTGCGAGGGAAAGCTGGGGGTTGCGATCGAATCACTGCAGGGCCCAAGAGACCTCATCTAGGCGTGTGTCCAGGACCTAGTAGTACTCTCAAGGGAAGACAGGGATCTCGGGGTTGCATTTCAGGCTCCCTCGGGGAGTCAGGCCTCGTCTCGAGGGGAAGCCAAGGACTCCGCTCTCCTCTCGAGTGGCTACGCGGATCTCTTGGAGCCCACTGAGTGGCCTCAAGGGAGTCCAGCCTCCTCTTCAGTTTGGAGAGAGGACCCGGGATTGCTCTCCAGGCCATGCAGGAATAGAAGGCCCTCAGCTCGCCAGGACGGGGGCGTCTCAGGGGTTTCCTCGAGCTGCGGCGCCCGTGGGGGTTTTCTCCCGAGGCACGACGAGGATCTCAGTGAGCCTCTCGTGCGGCACCAGGGAAGTCAGGTCTCCATGCGCGTGGCGAGGGGGAGCGCGTCATGGCACTTGAGTCACTGGAGGGGACTAGGGCCTCGAGACGCATTGAAGAAGGACTCTCGAGGTCTTTCTCGGGTGGCGGCGGGAAACCCTCGTTTCCCTCACCTTCTGCCGGGGATCTTAGGGAACTTCCCAGGGTGCCTCTGAGAGGCGAGGGATCCTGTGGAGTTGGCGGGGCCTCTCGGGACTCCACTGGGTCTGGCGCAACGGAAGAGGGCCTCACCTCGAGGGGAGGCAGGAACCTCAGGCTTCCTCTCCGTTTCCGCTCCAACCACAGGATCCCTGCAGAGTTGGGACAGGAGAGTCAGGCCTCATCTTGTCTGGGGAAGGGAACCCCGCTTGCCTCTCGAGTTGTCAGGGGTTTTCAGGCTCCTGGTCGAGCTGTGTGTGGAACCCTCGGGTCTTTCCGGATGATGCACGGGGGTGTCAGTGCCCCTTCGTGTTGTGCCTTCACCCACAGGGTTGCCTTCGAAGAGGGGTCCGGGCCTCGGGTCCTTCTCAAAAGCGGACCGGGGAATCGGGGGCATTTGGCATGTGGTACCACCCACGTGGCTCGTCTCGAATTTCCCTGTGAGACCGGCCTCATCCTGAGGTGCACCGGGAAGGCCGGGAACCCCTTCTGAACCACGCAGGGGAATCGACTTTCCTGTCGTGATCAGAAGGGGAGAACGGGCTCAGATGAAGCTGTGCCGGGACTCTCGGTGTTCCCTCGAGGGTACCCGGCGTTTCGGGGGGCTTTTGGGGGTCGCACGAAGGGTGTCAGGTACTGTTTGGCGCTTCAGGGCGGAACATGGGACTTCCCCTGAGGCGCTGTAGTGGGCAAGGGCCTCATCTTGCGAAGACGTTGGAACCACGTGTTTTTTCTCGAGTTGCAGCGGGATTCTCGAGTGACGATGGGGATTACAGGCTTCCTCCTCTGTTGGCCCTGGGAAGCCCAGTCTTCCATTCGATTGGCGAGGGAAAGCTGGGGGTTGCGGTCGAGTCACTGCAGGGCCAAAGAGACCTCATCTAGGCTTGTGTCCAGGACCTAATGTTCCTCTCCAGGGAAGGCAGGGATCTCGGGGTTGCATTCCAGGATCCCCCTGGGTGTCAGGCCTCGTCTCAAGGGGAAGCAAAGGACTCCGCTGTCCTCCCGAGTCGCGACGCGGATATCTTGGAGCCCCCTAGTGGCGTCAATGGAATCAAGCCTCCTCTTCATTTTGGAGAGAGGGCTCGGGATTGTTCTCCAGGCCATGCAGGAAAAGAAGGCCCTTCACCTCGCGAGGACGGGGGCGTCTCAGGGGTTTCCTCGAGCTGCGGCGCCCGTGGGGGTTTTCTCGCGAGGCACTTCGAGGATCTCAGGGAGCCTCTCGTGAGGCGCCAGGGAAGTCAGGTCTCCCTGCGCGTAGCGAAGAGGAGCGTGTTGTGGCTCTCGAGTAATGGGAGGGGACTAGGGCCTCAAGACGCGTTGAAGAGGGACTCTCGAGGTCTTTCTCGGGTTGTGGCGGGAAAAAGTCGTTTCCCTCGACTTCTGCCGGGGACCTTAGGGAACTTCCCAGGGTGTCTCTGAGAGTTGAGGGATACTGTGGAGTTGGCGGTGCCTCTCGGGACTCCGCTGGGTTTGTCGCAATGGAAGAGGGGCTCATCTCGAGGGGAGGCAGGAACCTCAGACTTCTTCTCTGTTTCGGACTCCGATATCAGGGTCCCTGCAGAGTTGGGACAGAAGAGTCAGGCTACGTCTTTTCTGAGGAATGGAACTCCGCTTGCCTCTCGAGTTGTTCATGGGGTTTCAGGCCCCTTGTCAAACTGTGTGTGGAATCTGCAGGTTTTTCCAGACGATGCACGGGGGTGTCAGTGACCCTTCGTTTTTTGTCTTCATCCACAGGGTTGCCTTCGAAGAGGTGTCCGGGCATCGGGTTCTTATGAAGAGCGGACCGGGATATCGGGGTCGTTCAGCATTTGGCACCACCCACGTGGGTTGTCTCGAATTACCTCATGAAACCGGCCTCATCCTGAAGTGTGCCGCGAAGGTCATGAAACTCTTCCAGACAAAGCAGAGGAATTGACCCTCCTGTGGCGATCATTAGGGGAGAAGTGGCTCAGATGAAGTGCTGCTGGGAACCTCGGTGTTTCCCTCAAGTGAGACAGGTATTTCGGGTAACTTTTGGGGTCGCATAAAGCGTTCCAAGTACCGTTTCGCTCTTCAAAATGGAACGTTGGACTTCTCTTGGGGTGCTCCAGCGGGCATGGGCCTCATCTTGGAATGACTGCGGAACCACTTGGTTTTTCTCGAGTTGCGGTGGGATATTTGAGTTACCACAGGGAATTCATGCTTCCTCTTGTGTTGGCCCACAAAAGTCTTATCTTCCATTCGAGATTCGAGGAAGAGCTGGAGGTGCGCTCTAGTCACTGAAGGCAAAAGAGACCCCACCAAGGCTTGTGTGCAGGACCTAATGTTCATGTCAAGGCTCGACAGAAATCTCGGGGTTGCATTCCAGACTCACCTTGGAGGCAGGCCTCGTCTCGAGGGGAAGCAAAGGACTCTGCTCTCCTCTCGAGTCGGACGGGTATGTCTTGGAGCCCACTGAGTGGCTTAAAGGGAGTCAAACCTCCTCTGGTGTTTGGAGGGAGGACACGGGATTGCTCTCCAGGGAATGCACGAAATGAAGGCCCTCATCTCCCAATGACTGGGGCGTTTCGTAGGTTTTCTCGAGCTGTGGTGCTAGTGTGGGGTTGCTCACGAAGTAAGACTGGGAGCTCAGTGAGCCTCTAACGTGGTGCCAGGGCAGTCAGGTCTCTATGCACGTGGTGAGAGGGAGCCCGTCATTGTTCTCGAGTCATGGTAGGGGAATTGGGCCTGAAGACGTGTTAAAGAAGGACTCTCGAGGTCTTTCCTGGGTTGCAGCAGGAAACCCTGGGTTCCATCGACTTGTGCCAGTGACCTCAGGAAGCTTCTCAGCGTGCCTCTGAGAAGTCAGGGTCACTGTGGAGTTGGGAGGGGCCTCTCGGAACTCCACTGGGTTTGGTGCAATGGAAGAGGGCCTCATGACAAGTTGAGGCAGGAACCTCAGGGTTCCTCTCCTGGCTTCGAATGCGCTGGATCTGACTCGGATCCCAGAGTCCCTGCAGAGTTGGGACAGGAGAGTCAGGCCTCGTCTTGTGTGGAGGAATGGAACTCCGCTTGACTCTCGCGTTGTTCATGGGGTGACAGGCCACTTGTCGATTTGTATGTGGAACTTGCGGGTTTTTCTGGACGATGCACCGGGGTGTCACTGCCCCTTCGTGTTGTGCCTTGATCCACAGGATTGCCTTCAAGTTGGGTTCTGCCATCGGGTTCTTATCAAGAGCGGACCAGGGAATTGGGGTCTTTTGGCATGCCGCACCACCCACGAGGCTATGTCTCGAATTTCCTCGTGAGACTGGCCTCATCTTGATGTGCGCCAGGAAGGTCGGGAATGCCTTCCAGACAAAGCAGGGGAATCGAACCTCCTGTCGTGATCAAGAGGGGAGAAGAGTCTCAGATGAAGTGGTGCCGGGAACCTCGGTGTTCTCCTCAAGTGAGACTGGTATGTCGGGGAACTTTTGGGGTCGCATCAAGGGTTCCAAGTAACTTTTCGCTCTTCAATACGGAACGTGGGACTTCTCTTGAGACGCTGTAGCGGGCAAGGGCCTCATCTTTCGATGACGGGGGAACCACGTGGTTTTTCTTGAGTTGCAGCGGGATTCTCGAGTTACGACGGGGAATTCAGGCTTCCTCTTCAACTGGCCCAGGGAAGTCCAGTTTTCATTCGAATTGCGAGTTAGAACTGGGGATTGCTCTCGAGACACTTCAGGGCCAAATAGACCTCATCTAGGCTTGTGTCCAGGACCTAATGTTCCTCTGCTGGGGCGACAGCGATCTCGGCATTGCATTCTCGACTCACCCGGGGAATCAGGCCTCGTCTCGAGGGGAAGCCAAGGACACCGCTCTCCTGTCAAGTCGCGACGGGTATATCTTGGAGCTCACTGTGTGGCCTAAAATGAGTCAAGCCTCCTGTGGAGTTTGGAGAGAGGACTCAGGATTGCTCTCCAGGCCATACAGCAAAAGAAGGCCCTCATCTCGTGAGGACTGGGGCGTCTCGTGGGTATTCTCGAGCTGCGGCTCTAGTGTGGTGTTGCTCACGAGGTATAATGGGGAGCTCAGGGAGCCTCTCCTGTGGCGCCAGGGAAGTCAGGTTTCTATGCGCGTGGCTAGGGGGAGCGCGTCATTGCTCTCGAGTCATGGTAGGGGAATCGCACCTCAAGACGCGTTGAAGAAGGACTCTCGAGGTCTTTTACGGGTTGGGGCAGGAAACCCTTGGTTCCCTCGACTTGTGCCGGTGATCTCAGGAAGGTCTAAGGGTGCCTCTGAGAAGTCAGGGATACTGTGCATTTGGGAGGGGCCTCTTGGGACTCCACTGGGTTCGGTGCAATGGAAGAGGGCCTCATCTCGAGTGGAGACAGGAAACTCATGTTTCCTCTCCTGACTTCCCCTGGGCCAGATCTGACTCGGATTGCAGTTTCGCTGCAGAGTTCGAACAGGAGAGTCAGGCCTCGTCTTGTGTGGAGGAATGGAACTCTGCTTGCCTCTCCAGTTGTTCACGGGGTGACAGGTCACTTCTCGAGCTGTGTGTGGTACCTGCGGGTTTCTCCGGACGATACCCGGGGGTGTCAGTGCCCCTTCGTGTTGTGCCTTCATCAAAAGGGTTATCTTCAAAGAGGTGTCCGGGCATTGGGATCTTATCAAGAGCGAACCGGGAAATCGGGGTCTTTCGGCATGTGTCACCATCCACGAGGCTATGTCTCGAATATCCTCGTGAGACCGGCCTCATCCTGAGATGCACCGGGAAAGGCGGGAACCCCTTCAAGACAAAACAGGGGAATCGACCCTCCTGTCGCGATCAGGAGGGGAGAAGGGGCCCAGATGTAGTGGTGCCGGGAACCTCGGTGTTCTCCTCGAGTCAGAGCAGTGTGTCGAGGAACTTTTGAGGTCGCATCAAGGGTGCCAATACCGTTTCGCACTTCAAGACGGAACGTGGGACTTCTCTTGAGACGCTGTAGGGGGCAAGGGCCTCATCTTGCGATGACGGGGGAACCACGTGGCGTTTCTCGAGTTGTGGCGGGATTCTCGAATTTCGACGGGGAATACAGTATTCCTCATGTGTTGGCCCAGGGAAGTCCTATTTTCCATTCGAGTTTCAAGGGAGAGCTGGGGATTGCCCTCGAGTCACTGCAGGGCAAAATAGACCTCATCTAGGCTTGTGTCCAGGACTTAATGTTCATCCCTAGGGGCGACAGTGATCTCGGGCTTGCATACCAGACTCACCCGGGGAATCAGGCCTCGTCTCGAGGGGAAGCAAAGAACTCCGCTGTCCTTTTGATTCGCGATGGGTATCTCTTGGAGCCCACTGTGTGCCCTAAAGGGAGTCAAGCCTCCTGTGCTGTTTGGATAGAGGACTCGGGATTCCTCTCCAGGCCATGCAGGAAAAGAAGGCCCTCATCTCGCGATGATGGCGGCGTCTTGTGGGTTTTCTAGACTGTCGCGCTAGTGCCGGGTTTCTGACGAGGTACGAGAGGGAGCTCAGGGAGCCTCTCGTGTGGCGCCAGGGAAGTCAGGTCCCCATGAGATGGCCAGGAGGAGCTCGTCATTGCTCTCGAGTCATGGTAGGGTAATCGGGCCTCAAGACGGGTTGAAGAAGGACTCTCGAGGTGTTTCTCAGGTCACTGCATAAAACCCAGGGTTCCCTTGACTTGTGCCTGCGACCTCAGGGAGCTTCTCAGAGTGCCTCTGAGAAGTCAGGGATACTGTGCAGTTTGGAGGGGCCTCTCGAGACTCCTCTGCATTTGGTGGAATGTAAGAGGGACTCATCTCGAGTTGAAGCAGAAACCTCAGTGTTCCTCTCCATTTCTGACTCAGATCGCAAGGTCCCTGCATGTTGGTACAGGAGAGTCAGGCCTCGTCTTTTCTGGAGGATGGGACTCTTCTTGCCTCTCGAGTTGTTCTCGAGGTGACAGGCCACTTGTCGAGCTGTGTATGTAACCTGCCCGTTTTTCAGGATGATGCACAGGTGTGTTAGTGCCCCTTCGTGTTGTACCTTCATACTCAAGGCTGCCTTCCAAGAGGTGTCCGAGCATCGGATTCTTATCAAGAGCGGACCGGGAAATTGGAGTCTTTCAGCAAGTGGCACCACCCACAAAGCTACATATCGAATTTCCCCATGAGACCGGCCTCATCCTGAGTTGTGCAGGGAAGGTCGGGCCCCCTTGCAGACAAAGCAGGGGAATCGACCCACCGGTCACGATCAGGAGGGGAGAAGGGGCTTAAATGAAGTGGTGCTGGGAACCTCGGTGTTCCCCTTGAGTGAGACCGGCGCGTTGGGGGACTTTTGGGGTCACATCAAGGGTGCTAAGTACCCTTTCGCACTTCAAGACGGAACCTGGGACATCTTTTGAAACGCTGTAGCGGGCAAGGGCCTCATCTTGCGATGACGGGAGAACCACGTGGTTTTGCTCGAGTTGCGGCGGGATTCTCGAGTTATGACCGGGAATTTAGGCTTCCTCTTGTTCGCCTTGAAATCCAATCTTCCATTCGGGTTGCGAGGGGGAGCTGGGGATTGCGCTAGAGTCACTGCAGGGCAAAAGAGACCTAATCTAGGCTTGTGTCCAGGATCTAATGTTGCTCTCCAGGGGCGACAGGGATCTCGGGTTTGCATTTCAGACTCATCCGGGGAGTCAGTTCTCACCTCGAGGGTAAGCAAAGAATTCCGCTCTCGTCTCGAGTCGCGATGGGTATCTCTTGGAGCCCAATGTGTGTACTAAAGGGAGTCAAGCCTCCTGTGGAGTTTGGAGAGAGGACTCGGGATTGGACTCCAGGCCATGCAGGAAAAGAAGGCCCTCATCTCGAGATGACGGTGGCGTCTCGTGGGTTTTCTCAAGCTGCGGCGCCAGTGTGGAGTGTCTCATGAAGTACCACAGGGATTTCAGGGAGCCTCTTGTGTGGCGTCAGGAAAATCCAGTATTCCATTCGAGTTGCAAGTTAGAACTGGGGATTGCTCTCCAGTCACTGCAGGGCAAAATAGACCTCATCTACGCTTGTGTCCAGGACCTAGTGTTCCACTACTGGGCCGACAGGGATCTCAGGGTTGCATTCTCGACTCACCCGGAGAGTCAGGCCTCGTCTTGAGGGGAAAAAAAGGACTCCGCTCTCCTGTCGAGTCGCGACGGGTATCTCTTGGAGCCCACTGCGTGGCGTAAAGGGAGTGAAGCCTCCTATGGAGTTTGGAGAGATGACTCGTGATTGTTTTCCTGGCCATGCAGGAAAAAAGGCCCTCATCTCGCGATGACGGGGGCATCTCGTGGGTTTTCTCCAGCTGCGGCGCCAGTATCAGATTTCTCACGAGGTATGACGGGGAGCTCAGAGAGCCTCTCGTGTGGTGCTAGGGACGTCAGGTCTCCGTGCGTGTGGTGAAGGGGAGTGCGTGATTGCTCTCGAGTCATAGTAGGCGAATCGGGCCTCAAGACGCATTGAAGAAGGACTCTCGAGGTCTTTCTTGGGTTGCGGCAGGGAACCCTGGGTTCCCTCGACTTGTGTCTGTGACCTCAGGCAACTTCTCAGGGTGCCTCTGAGAAGTCAGGGACACTGTGGATTTGGGAGGGGCCTTTCGTTACTCAACTGGGTTTGGTGCAATCGAAGAGGGCCTCATCTCGAATGGAGGCAGGAACCTCAGGGGTCCTCTCCATTTCTGACTTGGATCGCAGAGTACCTGCCGAGTAGGGACAAGAGAGTCATGCCTCGTCTTCCGTGGAGGAATGGATCTCCGCTGGCCTTTCGAGTTGTTCACTGAGTGACAGGCCACTTGTTGAGCTGTGTGTGGAACCTGCGGGTTTTTCCGGACGATGCACAGGGGTGTCAGTGCCCCTTCGTGTTGTGCCTTCATCCACAGGGTTGCCTTCAAAGAGGTGTCCGGGCATCGGGTTCTTTTCAAGAGCGTACCGGAAAATTGGGGTCTTTCAGCATGTGGTACCACCCAGGAGGCTACGTCTCGAATTTCCTCGGGAGACCGGCCTCATCCTGAGGTTCGCCGGGAAGGTAGGGAACCCTTGCAGACAAAGCAGGCGAATCGACACACCGGTCGCGATCAGAAGGGGAGAAGGGGCTCAGATGAAGTGGTGCCGGGAACCTCGGTGGTCCCCTCGAGTGAGACCAGTATGTCACGGCACTTTTGAGGTCGCATCAAGGGTGCCAAGTACAGTTTCGCACTTCAAGACGGAACGTGGGAATTCTCTGGAGATGCTCTAGCGGGCAAGGGCCTCATATTGTGATGACGAGGGAAACACGTGGTTTTTCTCGAGTTGCGGCGGGATTCTCGAGTTACGACGGGGAATTCAGGCTTCCTCTTGTGTTGGCCCAGGAAGTCCAATCTTCCATTCAACTTGTCAGAGAGAGCTGTGGGTTGCTCTCGAGTCACTTCAGGGCAAAGAGTCCTCATCTAGGCTTGGGTCCAGGACGTATTGTTCCTCTCCAGGGGCAACAGGGATATCGGGGTCGCATTCCAGTCTCACCCGGTGGGTCACGCCTCGTCTCAAGTGGAAGCAAAGGACTCCACTATCCTCTCGAGTCGCGACGTGTAACTCTTGGAGCCCAATGAGTGGCCTAAAGGGAGTCAAGCGTCCTGTGTAGCTTGGACAGAAGGTTCACGCTTGATCTGCATACCATTCAGTTAAAGATGGCCCTCCTCTCGTGATGACGGGAGCGTCTCATGGGTTTTCTCGAGCTGCGGCGCCAGTGTGGGGTTTCTCACGAGATATGATGGGGAGCTCAGGGAGCCTCTCATGCGGCGCCAGAGAGGTCAGGCCTCCATGCGTGTGGCCAGGCAGATCGCGTCATTGCTCTGGAGTCATGGGAGGGACTAGGGCCTCCAGACGCATTTAAGAAGGACTCTCGAGGTCTTTCTTGGGTTGGGGCGGGAAACACTCGTTTCTCTCGACCTCTACCGGGGACCTTAGGGAACTTCCCAGGTGCCTCTGAGAGGTGAGGGATACTGAGGAGTTAGAGGGGCCTCTCGGGACTCCACTAGGTTTGACGAAATGAAAGAGGGCCTCATCTCGATTGGAGGCAGGAACCTCAGGCTTCCTCTCCATTTCTGACTCCGACCGCATGGTCCCTGCAGGGTTGGGACAGGAGAGTCAGGCCTCGTCTTGTCTGAGTAATGGAACTCTGCTTGCCTCTCGAGTCATTCAGTGGGTCTCAGGCCCCTTGTCGAGCTGTGTGTGGAACCTGCGGGTGTTTCCAGAAGATGCACGGGGGTGTCATTGCCCCTTCATTTGGTGCCTTCCCCCACAGGGTTGCCTTCAAAGAGGTGTCCAGCATCAGGTTCATTTCAAGAGCGGACCGGGAAATCGGGGTCGTTTGACATGTGGCACCACCCACGTGGCTCATCTCGAATTTCCTCGTGAGAGCAGCATCATCCTGAGGTGCGCCGGGAAGGCCGGGAACACCTTCCACACAAAGCAGGGGAATCGACTCTCCTGTCGCGATCAGGAGGGGAGATGGGGCTCAGATGAAGTGGGGCGGGGACTCTAGGTGTTCCACTCGAGGGAATCCGGCGTTTCAGGGAACTTTAGGGGTCGCATCAAGGGAGCCAAGTACCGTTTCCCACTTCAGGACGGAACATGGGACTTCCCTGGAGACGCTGTAGCGGGCAAGGGCCTCATCCTGTGAAGACGTTGGAACCACGTCGTTTTTCTCGAGTTGCGTCTGGATTCTCGAAAACGACGGGGATTTCAGGCTTCCTCTTGGGTTTGCCCTGGGAAGCCCAATCTTCCCCTGGAGTTGCGAGGGAAAGCTGGGGGTTCTGCTCGAGTCACTACAGGGCCAAAGAGACCTCATCGAGGCGTGTGTCCAGGACCTAATATTCCTCTCAAGGGAAGACAGAGATCTCGGGTTTCCATTCCAGACTCCCCCGGGGAGTCAGGCCTCGCCTCGAGGGGAAGCAGAGGACTCCACTTTCCTCTCAAGTCGCAACACGGATCTCTTGGAGCACAATGAGTGGACTCAAGGGTGTCGAGCCTCCTCTTCAGTTTGGAGAGAGGACTCGGGATTGCTCTCCAGGTCAGGCAGGAAAAGAAGGCCCTCATCTCGTGATGACGGGGGCATCTCATGGGTTTCCTCAGGCTGCGGCGCCCGTGGGGGTTTTCTCAGGAGCACGACGAGGACCTCAGGGAGCCTCTCGTGCGGCGCCAGGGAACTCATGTCTCCATGCGCATGGCGAGGAGGAGCTGGTCATCACTCTCGAGTCATGGGAAGTGACTAGGGCCTCAAGACGCGTTGAAGAAGGACTCTTGAGGTCTTTCTCGGGTGGCGGCGGGAAACCCTCGTTTCCCTCGACTTCTGCAGGGGACTATAGGGAACTTACCAGGGTGCCTCTGAGAGGTGAGGAATGCTGTGGAGTTGGCAGGGCCTCTCGGGACTCTGCTGGGTTCGGCGCAATGGAAGAGGGCCTCATCTCGAGGGGAGGCAGGAACCTCAGGCTTCCTCTCCAATTCTGACTCTGACTGCATGGTCCCTGCAGTGTTGGGACAGGAGAGTCATGCCTCGTCTTGTCTGAGGAATGGAATTCTGGTTGCCTCTCGAGTTGTTCCGGGAGTCTCAGGCCCCTTGTCGAGCTGTGTGTAGACCCTGCGGGTTTTTCCGGATGATGCACGGGGGTGTCAGTGCCCCTTCGTGTTGTGCCTTCACTCACAGGGTTGCCTTTGAAGAGGTGTCCGGGCATCGGGTTCTTATCAAGAGCGGACCGGAAAATCGGTGTCGTTCGGCACGTGGCACCTCACACATGGCTAGTCTCGAATTTCCTCCTGAGACCGGCCTCATCCTGAGGTGCAACGGGAAGGCCGGGAACCCCTTCCAGAGAAAGCAGGGGAATCGACTCTCCTGTCGCGATCAGGAGGGGAGAAGGGGCTCAGATGTAGTGGTGCCGGGACCCTTGGTGTTCCCCTCGAGGGAACCCAGCGTGTCGGGGAACTTTTGCGGTCGCATCAAGGTGTCAAGTACCGTTTCGCACTTAAGGACGGAACATGGGACTTCCCTGGAGACGCCGGGAATTTCGGTGTTCCCCTGGAGTGAGACCGGTATGTTGGGGAACTTTGGGGTCGCATCAAGGGCGCCAAGTAGCATTTCCAACTTTAAGATGGAACATGGGACTTCTCTTGAGACTCTAGCTGGCAAGGGCCTCATATTGCGATGAAGGGGGAACCACATGGTTTTTAAGACTTGAGGCTGAATTCTCGAATTACGATGGGAAATTCAGACTTCCTCTTGTGTTGACCGTGGGAAGACCAATCTTCCATTCAAATTGTGAAGGAGAGATGGAGGTTGCTCTCGATCACTGTAGGGCAAAATAGACCTCATCTAGGCTTGTGTCTAGGACATAATGTTCCACTCCAGGGGCGACAGGGATCTCGGGGTTGCATTCCAAACTCACCCGGGGAGTCAGGCCTCGTCTCGAGGGAAGCAAAGGACTCCGCTCTCCTCTCGAGTCGCACCGGGTATTTCTTGGACCCAACTGAGTGGCCTAAAGGGAGTCAATCCTCCTGTGAAGTTTGGAGAGAGGACCAGGGATTGCTCTCCAGCTCAGGCGGGAAAAGAAGGCCCCCATCTCTCCTTGACGGGGGCATCTTGTGGTTTTTCTCGAACTGCAGTGCCACTGTGGGTTTTCTCACGAGGTACGATGGGGTACTCAGGGAGCCTCTTGTGTGGTACTAGGGAAGTCAGTTTTCCTGCTTGTGGCGAGGGGAGCGCGTCCTTGCTCTGGAGTCATGGTAGGGGAATCGGGCATCAAGAGACGTTGAAAAAGGACTCTCCAAGTCTTCCTCGGGTTACTTCAGGAAACTCTGGGTTCCCTCGACTTGTGCCAGTGACCTCAGGTAGCTTCTCAGGGAGCCTCTGAGAATTCAGGGATACTGTGGTGTTGGGAGGGGCCTCTCGGGACACCACTGAGTTTGGTTCAATGGAAGAGGGCCTCTTCTCTAGTTGAGGCAGGAACCTCAGGGTTCCTCTCCATTTCTGACTCCGATCGCAGGGTCCCTGAAGAGTTGGGCCAGGAGGGTAAGGCCTCGTCTTGTGTGAAGGAATGCAACTTCACTTGCCTCTCGAGTTGTTCACGGGGTGACAGTCCACATTTGGAGCTGTGAGTGGAATCGGCGGGTTTTTCCAGACGATACATGGGGATGTCAGTGTCCCTTCGTGTTGTGCCTTCATCCACAGGGTTGCCTTCGAAGAGATGTCCGGGCGTCAGGTTCTTACCTAGAGTGGACCGGGAATTCGGGATCTTTCAACATGTGGCACCAACCATGAGGCTACTTTTTGAATTTCCTCATGAGACCGGCGTCATCCGGAGGTTCGCGGGGAACGTCGGGAACCCCTTGCAGACAAAGCATGGGAGTCGACCCTCCTGTCGCGATCAGGAGGGGTGAAGGGGCTCACAGGAAGTGGTGCCATGAACTTTGGTGTTTCCCTCGAGTGAGACCGGTATGTCAGGGAACTTTGGGGGTCGCATCAAGGGTGCCAAGTGCCGTTCTGTACTTCAGGATGGAACGTGGGACTTCTCTTGACACGCTGTAGCGGCCAAGGGCCTCATCTTGCGATGACGGGGGAGCCACGTGGTTTTTCTCGAGTTGCGGCGGGATTCTCGAGTTACGACGGGGATTTCAGGCTTCCTCTTGTGTTGGGCCAGGGAAGTCCAATCATCCATTCGAGTTGCGAGGGAGAGCTGGGGGTTGCGCTCGAGTCACTGCAGGGCAAAGGAGACCTCATCTAGGCTTGTGTCCAGGACCTAATGTTCCTCTCCAAGGGCCACAAGGATCTCAGGTTTCCATTCCAGACTCACCCAGGGAGTCAGGCCTCGTGTCGAAGGGAAGCAAAGGACTCCGCTCTCCTTTCGAGTTGGGACAGGCATCTCTTGGAGCCCACTTTGTGGCCTAAAGTGAGTCAAGCCTCCTGTGAAGTTTGGAGAGAGGACTTGGGACTGCTCTCCAGGCCATGCAGGAAAAGATGGCCCTCATCTCGCGATGACGGAGGGGTCTTGTGTGTTTTCTCGAGCTGCGGCGCCAGTGTGGGGTTTCACACGAGGTACGACAGGGAGCTCAGGGAGCCTCTCATGTGGCGCCAGGGAAGTCAGGTCTCCATGTGCGTGGCGAGGGGGAGCGCGTTATTGCTCTCGAGCCATGGTAGGGGAATCTGACCTCAAGACGCGTTGAAGAAGGACTCTCGAGGTCTTTCTTCGGTTGTGGCAGGAAACCCTTATTTCCCTCGACGTTTGCCGGTGGCCTCAAGGAGCTTCTCAGAATGCCTATGAGAAGTCAGGGATACTGTGGAGATGGGAGTGGCCTCTCGGGATTCCACTGGGTTTGTTTTAATGGAAGAGGGCCTCATCTCGGGTTGAGGCAGGAACCTCAGGTTTCCTCTCCATTTCTGACTCAGATCGAAGCGTGCCTGCAGAGTTGGGATTGGATACTCAGGCCTCGTCTTGTCTGAGGAAGGGAACTCCGCTTGCCTCTCTCGTTGTTTAAGGGGTGACAGGCCAGTTGTGGAGCTGTATGTGGATCCTGTGGGATTTTCCAGACGATGAACAGGGTTGCCAGTGCCCCCTCGTGTAGTGCCTTCATCCACAGGGTTGCCTTAGGAGAGGTGTCCGGGCATCGGGTTCTTATCAAGAGCAAGACCGAGAAATCGGGGTCTTTCGGCACGTGGCACCAACACGAGGCTACGTCTCGAATTTCTTCGTGAGACTGGCCTCATCCTGAGGTGCGCCATGAAGGTCGGGAACCCCTTCTAGGCAAAGCAGGGGAATCGACCTTCCTGCCGTGATCAGGAGGGGAGAAGGGGCTCAAATGAAGTGGTGCCAGGAACTTCGGTGTTCCCTTGGAGTGAGACCGGTATATTGGGGAACTTTTGGGGTCGCATCAAGGGTGCCAAGTAGCATTTCGAACTTTATGACGAAACATGGGACTTCTCTTGAGACTCTGTAGCGGGCAAAGGCCTCATATTGTGATGAATGGGGAACCACGTGGTTTTTAAGTGTTGCGGCGGGATTCTCGAGTTACAACGGGAAATTCAGACTTCCTCTTTTGTTGGCCCAGTGAAGACCAATCTTCCATTCGAATTGCGAGGGAGAGATGGGTGTTGCTCTCGAGTCACTGTAGGGCAAAATAGACCTCATCTAGGCTTTTGTCCAGGACATAATGTTCCTCTCCAGGGGCAACAGGGATCTCGGGGTTGCATTCCAGACTCACCCGAGGTAAGGCCTCATCTCGAGGGGAAACAAAGTACTCTGCTCTCCTCTCAAGTCGCGACAGGTATCTCTTGGAGCCCATTGAGTGGCCTAAAGGGAGTAAAGCCTCCTGTGAAGTTTGGAGAAAAGACCAGGGATTGCTCTCCAGGTCAGGCAGGAAAAGAAGTCCCCAATCTCGCGATGACGGTGGCGTCTCGTGGGTTTTCCCGAGCTGTGGCGCCAGTGTGAGGTTTCTCACGAGGTATGACGGGGAGCTCAGGGAGCCTCTCATGTGGCGCCAGGGAAGTCAGGTGTCCATGCGCATGGCGAGGGGGAGCGTGTCATTGCTCTCGAGTCATGGTAGGGGAATCCGTCCTCAAGATGCGTTGAAGACGGACTCTTGAGGTCTTTCTCGGGTTGCGGCAGGATACCCTGTGTTCCCTCGACTTGTGCCGGTGAACTCAGGGAGTTGCTCAGGGTGCCTCTGAGAAGACACTGATACTGTGGTGTTGGGAGGGGCCTCTCGGGACTCCACTGCGTTTGGTGCAATGGAAGATTGCCGGGAGCCAGCGAGAGACATTCCACTCGTGACAAATGTCATGAGGAAAGAGTCTCGGCATACGCAAAGGCGGGATCGAGCCTCCGGGAGTTCCCCCGTATATTCTTCAGCATCTACCCCCAAAAACCAAAGTCTGCCTTCTTTATTGCTTTGTTCTCCCACCTCTGACATTACTGGGGATGTCCCCCACCACCATCTCACTCTCTCTGTCAAAGAGCTAACTTACAGCTCCAAATAATAATGTTCCTGGGCAATTAGTAGTGTTTAAATCCAAACACGTCAGATGGTTTTCTAACTCGCCTGACAAGTTTACCCGGTCTCCTACAGCTATGCATACGATTGTGTACAGTCTCCCAGCCTCGAGACGCACGGGAAGTTTAAGATATTCAAATAGCTTAGAGCCTCTCAGAGAGTTAGAAACTGTCAGAATAAAACTAGTAAAAGATTTCATTGATGAACCAATGCTTTTTGCCAAGTTTCCACATCCCCTGAATTGTATCCTTGAATGTGTGCTAATTAATATAGTTGGTATGTAGAAAAAATAAGTAGTGGCCTTGATGTTGGTAACTTTAGACCCTTAAGGTAATAAATTCTTTTCTTTGTTGTAAACCCATTACACATCCTCCCTATAGGAATGCAATTTTATCTTCGAAAGATGGCGCCAAACCTTAAACAATTACTCTTAGAGAAAATAACTCTTATGGTTGATAAGTCTTTGTCAAGAGTCATAAAATGTTAATAGGTCTTCTGGCCAGAAGATGATGTAAATCATCTAAACCATTTTTATACGATAAATCTGCAGAAAAGAAACCTTGGTTTTTGATAAGGATTAAAGACTGCTGACTTTGCATCCCCTATTATCCTCTATGTGTAACTTAGGGTATTAAAACCTGTGTTGAAATTAAAACTACCGGCCTTGCTCGCCAACGCTTGGTCTCCCCATGTCATTATTCCCCTCAATTTTCATATGAGTGTCCATCTGGAGCGCGGATATCCTCTGCGACCATTTATTTGCCTGGGCTTCGAAGACCCACTCGATAAGGTGTCTAAGGTGGGGCACCTTCCTCTATTCTAGAGGGCACTTGCAGCCTCCGTGGTCAGAGCTAACCTGGTGTCACGGGTTATATTGATTTTCCGCATAAACCAAGCTACTCAGCTGCTTTTCTCCACTGAATTTTCCTACTGAGCTATCCTCATTCTATTACTCTTTATATCTTTGATGAATAAATAAATATATAAATAGGTCGCCTACTCCATCTTCCCTTCGAATACCCTGGATCAGCTGGGGCTGGACCTCTGCAGGTGGTGCCCGAGACAGGCATTTCGAAGGTAAATCCCCAACCCCATTCCCCCAGTGTTCAGTTTTGGGGACAGATAGGATCCCACTTAGGGGGCTGCAGATCCCCCTGTAGAATAGACAGGGCGAGAGGAGTGGGAAGTGTTGAAGAGTTAGAGAGAAAAAACGGTTTCTAAAAAGGCTGACAAAAAAGGCCTAATCTTTAGATAGCTAAAAGCAAAATCTTTTACTATCCTTAAGTTTCTGACATGGGCAACACTGAATCAAATGAAAGACAGCTCTTTATAGGAGTAATTTTACAGTTATTAAGTAAAAGAAGAATCAAGGTTAAAACATCTTCCATTCAATCATTTTTTACATTTGTACAAGACCACTGCCCTTGGTTTCTACAACAAGGCACTGTTAACTAGGGATCTTGAAAAAACTAGGAAGACAGCTAAGAGCTTATTGTGCTCAGCAAGGTTTGGAAAAAATCCCTACTTACACCTTTCCTCTGTGGAATATGACTAGAGATGTTTTAGATCCAGCTCATGAATTTGAAAAGGTACCTGTTAAAGAGGAAAGTAAAGTTGGAAAAGTACCTGTTAAACAAAAAAGCAAATCTGAAAAGGTACCTGTTATAAAGAAAAGTGAAAATGAAGAGGCTATACCTAGCTATCGACAGCTAAATGAATGGCTAGCCGCTATGACTGCCAATGAGCATGTAAAAGATAGGGATGAAAAGAAAGATCAGCTCTCCCCTCAATTTGAAAAAGGTTTAGAGGAACCAGCAGCTCGATGCCATTCTGATGAGGATTTCTTTTTTTTTAAGCTAAAGATGCTCCTAAAAGTTTAAGAAAACATCCCTAATCAGACCATCCGCTCCTAGGAGGTTGAGGGAAACATCCCCGATCAGACAGTTCGTAAGATTTAGTTACCAAACAGTTAAAGGATCTCCGGAACAGAAGAGGAAAACTTCGGGACGCTCCCATCCCCCTATGCCTCCTCCTCCATGTCGGGGTAAAGGGCCACTGCTAGGAGTTTCCCGGAGAAGGATTTTCTCTAGTCCCAAGGATGAACTTTATCCTCACCTTGAGGCTTCTTTTCTAGTCCCCTCTGCAGTTTAGCCAGGGTAAAGAGGTTACAAAATAAATAAAAATATTCTCTAAAATTAAAAAAAAAAATTAAAAATGGATTTCTCTGCATCTAAGAATAGACAAATATTTATTGACTGTGGAATATGATTAGAAATGTCCTGGACCTCCGTCACGAGGCTGTTAAATAGACTATGGGGGAGACTATAGAGGTGGATGGTGGTGAGTCTCCATTTACTGCACAGATCATATTTTCTGCCATTGAAAAAAAAAAAAGGAGGGAGAAAGTGGTCTACCTCCCAAGGAAGGAGAGGGCTTACAGGACGCTGCGGCCGAGAGCCCTGGCGAGCTCCCTCCCCCTCTGCGCAAACCTTTAAAAAACTTATCCACCACTTTCTGATTTAAGGCGACTGCCACCGCCTTCGATTGTGCCTCCCAGGACCCAGGAGTTCCCCACTTTGCCCCCAAAGCCTCCCAAAGTGTTGCCTAAGACTGAGGAAGATAAAAAGTTTTTTAAACAAAGGAGCTTTTAGTACACAATATGCAGAGCGTGCTCCTTGGAGAAAACTCCCTCAGGGGGGTCTCACCCAGGCTAGGAGAAAAGCGAAAAGGCAAGGAGATTTAATAACAATATTAACCCCTGATGTGCCGCTTACTCCAATTCCAACCGGAGTGGCTGGCCCCCTATCTGAGGACATTGTAAGATTTGTCCTGGGGCGTAGCTTGCTTTCTTTTAAAAAAAAAATTAAATAAAAAAAAAAGAAAGAAAAGAAATTTCGCTGGTGCATGGTGTAGTAGATTCTGATGATATTGAGAAATTAAAGTCTTGATCTCACTGCCTATCAAAACTGTACAAATTAATAAAGGTCAAAGAGTAACGCAGCTTTTACTTTTACCTTACTATCAGACAAGGAAAAACTTGACTTCTCAAGCTAAGAGCCACAAAACATTTGGATCTAGTGATCTAGCCTTTTGGGTGCAGGAAATTACAGTTCCAAGGCCTTTAAAAGATCTTTTAATTCAAGAGAATAAAACGCCAGGGCTATTAGACACAGGAACAGACGTCTCTTAACATTGCTGGGAAAGACTGGCCCAGCTCCTGGCCAACACATAATACTGAAAATGAGTTGGTGGGATTAGAGAAAGTGGTATGTGGGGTGGAGATGCTGTACAGGTGGTACATTTAACAATACTTTATATATTGTTATAAATACATAATATAAATGTATTTGCCTAATTACAGTTTGCCTAATTAGGTATGGGTATAAATAAAATATAATAAAGGTACACCTAATTCTATTTATAGATCTATACTTAATTAATTTGTATATAAATTAATATGTATACTATATACACACACATATATATCTACTGTATAATTAAATATATATGGTAGTAATATAATGTGTGTGTGGCTGATATTAATTGGTATGGATTGATGTGCTGTGATGATATATGTTCTATATACTGTATAATTATAAATGTGTGACATGTATTATTACAGTATATTGGTTTGTGTTGGTTGGTATTAGCTGTGTATGTGTTGTATTGTTGTAATATATATTAATTAATATATTAATTATAAAGATTAATTCAAGTATATTGATTTATATATATTATATGTCAATAACTTTATACTTGTTGCCATATATAAATACATATATAAATGCATTTTGCATTTAGGTATATCTGTATACCTGTATACCAAAATGAGATAAGGAGGTTATACATTTATTACTTAAATTTATACAGAGACCTAAACTAAACATTAGACCTAAATTAACATATCCATAGGGAAACAGCTAGACAAATAGTGAAGTTATGTTCCAATTGTAATTAATCACTTAAACGTAAACACACGGGGGCAGACTACAATGATGAGACACTAGATGCCTGAATTACAGGCTACGACTCGGCCCCTGGTCAAGTAAAAAGGCCTCCTTACGGGAGAGTGAAAAAGGCCAGATGTGTTGCTAACTTGTGGGAGAGGGTATGCTTGTATATTTCTACAGAATGCAGATTCTCCGGTTTGGATCTCAGACAAATTCGTCATGTCACATTCCCCAAAGACCAGGTTCGCGGCGCGCGCACTCGCTCGCTCCCCCTCCCCCAGCCAGCTCTCGCCTCCGTGCCACCAGCAGCACCTCGCACCCACCTCTCTGCACCCGTGACCTAGAGCAAAGAAGTCTGTGCAGCAAGTGAGGGCCAGAGAGGAAAGCGTGCCCGCGGAGTGCCGTCCAGACCAGCGTGGCCCCACCGGCGAGAGGGGACCGCCCTGAGCCCAAGCGGTGGCGGCTAGCCCTAAACCACGAACCCTGCCCCTCCGCCCACCATAGGCGCCTTGGCCCACAGCCTGCCGCTCGCGTTCTGCCTCCTGATGCTGGGGACACTGCTCCCCCGGGCTGACGCCTACAGCTGCTCCCTGGTTCATCTTGTTTAAACCCTCAATATAATGTTTGCTCCTTTGTAATGCTACAACATCCACCTTATCTTATGATGTAACCACTTATTGAATTATGGTCTTGCTGTATTACAACAACTACAGGATTTAATGCAAACACGACGGTTTGTGGGCTTACTTATCTTGGGAACAGCAGCTTTGATAAGTGCAATCACTTCTGTTACTGTGGCAGCAATATCATTGGCTCAACAAGTACATACTGCTCAATATGTTGATTCTATGTCCAAAAATGTTTCTTTAACATTGGCAACACAGGAAGCTATAGAGAGAAAATTAGAAATGAGGGTAGACGCCCTAGAGGAAGCAGTAATACATATTGGGACTGAATTGCAGGCTTTAAAGGTGAAAATGGCATTGTCTTGTCATGCTGACTATCGGTGGATATGTGTAACACCCCTGAAAGTAAATGAGACAGATTTTGAATGGGAAAAGATTAAAAACCATATTTCAGGTATCTGGAACAGCTCTGACATTGGTTGAGACGTAGGGAAACTTCACTATCAAATAGCAACCATGGAGCACTCCCGATTAGATTTTACTGCTGCTGGAACAGCAAATGATTTCTTCCATACTTTCCCTAACTACATCTCAGGAAAGAATATTCTGTCTAATGTCTTTAGCTATGCTGCGGTGGCTGCTTTAATTCTGCTTCTCATAATCATTCTTCCTTGTATTGTCAGGATTCTTTGGCAGAGTATCCAGAGGCTCGCGACTGAGCTACATCTGGCTGTTTTAAGAAATAAAAAATGGGGAGATGCCGGGAGCCGGCGAGAGACATTCCACTCGTGACAAAGGTCATGAGGAAGGAGGCTGGGCATACACAAAGGCGGGATCGAGCCTCGGGAGTCCTCCCGGATATTCTTGAGCATCTACCCCCCAAAACCAGAGTCTGCCTACTTTATTGCTTTGTGCTCTCACCTCTGACTTTACTGGGGGCTGTCCCCCACCACCATCTCACTCTCTCTGTCAAAGAGCTAACTTACAGCTCCAATTAATAAAGTTCCTGGGCAATTAGGAGTGTTTAAATCCAAACACGTCAGATGGCTCTCTAACTCGCCTGACAAGTTTACCCGGTCTCCTACAGCAATGCATACAATTGTTTGCAGTCTCCGAGCCTCGAGAGGCACGGGAAGCTTAAGATATTCAAATAGCTTAGAGCCTCTCAGAGAGTTAGAAACTGTCAGAATAAAACTAGTAAAAGATTTCATTGATGAACCAATGCTTGTTGCCAAGTTTCCACATCCCCTGAATTGTATCCTTGAATGTGTATTAATTAATATAGTTGGTATGCAGAAGAAATAAGTAGTGGCCTTGGTGTTACTAAACTTTAGACCCTTAAGGTAATAAATTATTTCCTTTGTTGTAAGCCCATTACACATCTGCCCTATAGGAATGCAATTTTATCTTCGAAAGATGGGGCCAAACCTTAAAATAATTACTCTTAGAGAAAATAAGTCTTACGGTTGATAAGTCTTTGTCAAGAGTCATAAAATGTTAATAGGTCTTCTGGCTAGAAGATGATGTAAATCACCTAAACCATTTGTATACGATACATTTGCAGGACAGAAACTCTGGTTTTTGATAAGGATCAAAGGCTGTTGTCTTTGCATCCCCATTATCCTCTATGTGTAACTTAGGGTATAAAAACACCTGTTGAAAATAAAGCTACAGGCCTTGATTGCCAACGCTTAGTCTCCTAAGTCATTCTTCCCCTCAATTTTCAGATGAGTGTCCATCTGGAGCGCGGATATCCTCTGCGACCATTTATTTGCCTGGGCTTCGAAGACCACTTGAGAAGGTGTCTAAGGTGGGGCACTTTTCGCTATTCGAGAGGGAGCCTGCGGCCTCCGTGGTCAGAGCTAACCTGGTGTCACGGGTTATACTGATTTTCCGCATAAACCAAGCTACTCAGCTTCTTTTCTCCACTAAATTTTCCTACTGAGCTATCCTCATTCTATTACTCTTTATATCTTCGATAAATAAATCAATAGGTCGCCTACTCTGTCTCCCCTTCGAAAACCCTGGACCAGCCGAGGCTGGACCTTGTCAGAAGAGGGCCTCATCTCGATTTGAAGCAGGAACCTCAGGGTTGCTCTCCATTTCTGACTCTGAACACAGAGTCCCTACAGAGTTAGCACAGGAGAGTCAGGCCTCGTCTTGTGTGGAGGAATGGAACTCCACTGGACTCTCGAGTTGTTCACCGGATAACAGGCCACTTGTCGAGCTGTGTGTGGAACCTGCGGTTTTATCCGGACGATGCATGGGGGTGTCAGTTCCCCTTCGTTTTTTGCCTTCATACACAGGGTTGCCTTCGAAGAGGTATCCAGCCTTCAGATTTTTATCAAGAGCAGACCAGGAAATCAGTGTCTTTCGGCATGTGGCACCACCCACAAGCCTACGTCTCGAATTTCTTCTTGAGACGGACCTCAACCTGAGGTGCACCAGGAAGGTCGGTAACCCTTTCAGACAAAGCAAGTGAATCGACCCTCTTGTCCCGATCAGGAGGGGAGAAGGGGCTCAGATGAAGTGGTGCCAGGAACCTCGATGTTCCCCTCAAGTAAAACTGGGATGTCGGGGAACTTTTGGAGTCACATCAAAGGTGCTAAGTACCATTTCAAACTTCAAGACGGAACGTGAGACTTCTCTTGAGACGCTGTAGCTGGCAAGGGCCTCATCTTGTGGTGACGGGTTAACCACGTCATTTTTCTCGAGTTGTGGCGGGATTCTCGAGTTAGGTCAGGAAATTCAGGCTTCCTCTTGTGTTGGCCCAGGGAAGTCCAGTCTTCCATTCGAGTTGCGAGGGAGAGCTAGGGATTGCGCTTGAGTTACTGCAGGGCAAAAGAGACCTTATCTAGGCTTGTGTCCAGGACATAATGTTCGTCTCCAGGGGGGACAGGGATCTCGGGGTTGCTTTCCTGATGCACCCGGGGAGTCAGTCCTTGTCTCGAGGGGAAGCGAAGGACTCCACTCTCCTCTCGAGTTGCGACGGGTATCTCTTGGAGCCCACTGAGTGGCCTAAAGGGAGTCAAGCCTCCTGTGGAGTTTGGAGAGAGGACTCGTGATTGCTCTCCAGGCCATGCAGGAAAAGAAGGCCATCATGTCGCGATGAAGGGGGCGTCTCGTGGGTTTTCTCAAGCGGCAGCGCCAGTGTGGGGTTTCTCATGAGGTACTATGGGGAGCTCAGGGAGCCTCTCATATGGCGCTTGGGAAGTCAGGTCTCCATGCGCATTGCAAGGGGGAGCGTGTCATTGCTCTAGAGTCATGGAAGGTGTATCGGTCCTCAAGAACCGTTAAAGAAAGTCTTTCAAGGTGTTTCTTGGGTCACGGCAGTAAACCCTGGGTTCCCTCGACTAGTGCCGGTGGCCTCAAGGAGCTTCTCAGTGTGCCTCTGAGAAGTCAAGGATACCCTGGAGTTGGGAGGGCCCTCTCGGGACTCCACTGGGTTTGGTGCAATAGAAGAGGGCCTCATCTCGAGTGGAGGCAGGAACCTCAGGGTTCGTCTCCATTTCTGACTCTGATCGCAGGGTCCCTGCAGAGTTGGGACAGGAGAGTCAGGCCTCGTCTTGTAAGGAGGAATGGAACTCCGCTTGCCTCTCGAGTTATTCACGGGGTGACAGGCAACTTGTCGAACTGTGTTTGGAATCTGGGGGTTTTTCCGGACGATGCACGAGGGTGTCAGTGCCCCTTCGTGTTGTGCCTTCTTCCACAGGGTTGCCTTTCAAGAGGTGTCCGGGCATCGGGTTCTTATCAAGAGTGGACCGGGGAATCGGGGTCTTTCAGCATGTGTTACCACCCATGAAGCTACGTCTCAAATATTCTCGTTAGACTGGCCTCATCCTGAGGTGCGCCGGGAAGGTTGGGAACCCCTTCCAGACAAAGCACGGGAGTCGACCCTCCAGTCACAATCAGGAGGGGAGAAGTGGCTCAGATGAAGTCGTACCGGGAACCTCGGTGTTCCCCTCGAGAGAGACCAGGGTGTCGGGGAACTTTTGGAATCGCATCAAGGGTGCCAAGTTTTCACACTTGAAGTGTGAAAACACTTCAAGAAGAAACCTGGGACTTCTCTTTAGACGCTGTAGCGGGCAAGGGCCTCATCTTGCGATGACAGGGTAACCATGTGGTTTTTCTCGAGTTTCGGCGGGATTCTCGAGTTACGATGGGGAATTCAGGCTTCCTCTTGTGTTGGCCCAGGGAAGTCCAATCTTCCATTGGAGTTGCGAGAGAGAGCTAGGGATTGCTCTCGAGTCACTTCAGGGCAAAAGAGACCTCATCTAAGCTTGTGTCCAGGACCTAATGTTCCTCTCCAGGGGCGACAGAGATCTCGGGGTTGCATTTTAGACGCACCCGAGGAGTCAGACCTCATCTCGAGAGGAAGGAAAGGACTCTGCTCTGCTCTCGAGTCCCGACGGGTATTTCTTGGAGACCACTGAGTGGCCTAAAGGGAGTCAAGCCTCCTGTTGGTTTTTTTTTTAATTTTATTTTATTTTTAAACTTTACATAATTGTATTAGTTTTTCCAAATATCAAAAAGAATCCGCCTCAGGTATACATGTGCTCCCCATCCTGAACCCTCCTCCCTCCTCCCCCCCATAGCATCCCTCTGGGTCGTCCCAGTGCACTAGCCCCAAGCATCCAGTGTCATGCATCAAACCTGGACTGGCAACTCTTTTCATACATGATATTTTACATGATTCAATGCCATTCTCCCAAATCTTCCCACCTTCTCCCTCTCCCACAGAGTCCATAAGACTCTTCTATACATCAGTGTCTCTTTTGCTGTCTCGTACTCAGGGTTATTGTTACCGTCTTTCAAAGTTCCATATATATGCGTTAGTATACTGTATTGGTGTTTTTCTTTCTGGCTTACTTCACTCTGTATAATAGGCTCCAGTTTCATCCACCTCATTAGAACTGATTCATTCTATTCTTTTTAATGGCGGAGTAATACTCCATTGTGTATATGTACCACAGCTTTCTTATCCATTCATCTGCTGATGGACATCTAGGTTGCTTCCATGTCCTGGCTATTAGAAACAGTGCTGCGATGAACATTGGGGTACACGTGTCTCTTTCCCTTCTGGTTTCCTCAGTGTGTATGCCCAGCAGTGGGATTGCTGGATCATAAGGCAGTTCTATTTCCAGTTTTTTAAGGAATCTCCACACTGTTCTCTATAGTGGCTGTACTAGTTTGCATTCCCACCAACAGTGTAAGAGGGTTCCCTTTTCTCCACACCCTCTCCAGCATTTATTATTTGTAGACTTTTGGATTGCAGCCATTCTGACTGGCGTGAAATGGTACCTCATAGTGGTTTTGATTTGCATTTCTATGATAATGAGTGATTTTGAGCATCTTTTCATGTGTTTGTTAGCCATCTGTATGTCTTCTTTGGAGAAATGTCTATTTAGTTCTTTGGCCCATTTTTTGATTGGGTCATCTATTTTTCTGGAGTTGAGCTGTAGGTGTTGCTTGTATATTTTTGAGATTAGTTGTTTGTCAGTTGCTTCATTTCCTATTATTTTCTCCCATTCCGAAGGCTGTCTTTTCACCTTGCTAATAGTTTGCTTTGATGTGCAGAAGCTTTTAAGGTTAATTCGGTCCCATTTGTTTATTTTTGTTTTTATTTCCAATATTCTGGGAGGTGGGTCATAGAGGATCCTGCTGTGATGTATTTCAGAGAGTGTTTTGCCTATGTTCTCCTCTAGGAGTTTTATAGTTTCTGGTCTTACGTTTAGATCTTGAATCCATTTTGAGTTTATTTTTGTGTATTGTGTTAGAAAGTGTTCTAGTTTCATTCTTTTACAAGTGGTTGACCAGATTTCCCAGCACCACTTGTTAAAGAGATTGTCTTTACTCCATTGTATATTTTTGCCTCCTTTGTCAAAGATAAGGTGTCCATATGTGTGTGGATTTATCTCTGGGCTTTCTATTTTGTTCCACTAATCTATATTTCTGTCTTTGTGCCAGTACCATACTGTCTTGATAACTGTGGCTTTGTAGCGGAGCCTGAAATCAGGTAGGTTGATTCCTCCAGTTCCATTCTTCTTTCTCAAGATCGCTTTGGCTATTCGAGGTTTTTTGTATTTCCATACAAACTGTGAAATTATTTGTTCTAGCTCTGTGAAGAATACTGTTGGTAGCTTGATAGGGATTGCATTGAATCTATAAATTGCCTTGGGTAGTATACTCATTTTCACTATATTGATTCTTCCAATCCATGAACATGGTATATTTCTCCACCTATTAGTGTCCTCTTTGATTTCTTTCACCAGTGTTTTATAGTTTTCTATATATAGGTCTTTAGTTTCTTTAGGTAGGTATATTCCTAAGTATTTTATTCTTTCCGTTGCAATGGTGAATGAAATTGTTTCCTTAATTTCTCTTTCTGTTTTCTCATTATTAGTGTATAGGAATTCAAGGGATTTCTGTGTGTTGATTTTATATCCTGCAACTTTACTATAGTCATTGACTAGTTCTAGTAATTTTCTGGTGGAATCTTTAGGGTTTTCTATGTAGAGGATCATGTCATCTGCAAACAGTGAGAGTTTTACTTCTTCTTTTCCAATTTGGATTCCTTCTGTTTCTTTTTCTGCTCTGATTGCTGTGGCCAAAACTTCCAAAGCTATGTTGAATAGTAATGGTGAAAGTGGGCACCCTTGTCTAGTTCCTGACTTTAGAGGAAATGCTTTCAATTTTTCACCATTGAGGATAATGTTTGCTGTGGGTTTGTCATATATAGCTTTTATTATGTTGAGGTATGTTCCTTCTATTCCTGCTTTCTGGAGAGTTTTTATCATAAATGGATGTTGAATTTTGTCAAAGGTTTTCTCTGCATCTATTGAGAAAATCATATGGTTTTTATTTTTCAATTTGTTAAGGTGGTGTATTACATTGATTGATTTGCGGATATTGAAGAATCCTTGCATCCCTGGGATAAAGCCCACTTGGTCATGGTGTATGATCTTTTTAATGTGTTGTTGGATTCTGATTGCTAGAATTTTGTTAAGGATTTTTGCATCTATGTCATCAGTGATATTGGCCTGTAGTTTTCTTTTTTTGTGGGATCTTTGTCAGGTTTTGGTATTAGGCTGATGGTGGCCTCATAGAATGAGTTTGGAAGTTTACCTTCCTCTGCAATTTTCTGGAAGAGTTTGAGCAGGATAGGTGTTAGCTCTTCTCTAAATTTTTCGTAGAATTCAGCTGTGAAGCCGTCTGGACCTGGGCTTTTGTTGGCTGGAAGATTTTTGGTTACAGTTTCAATTTCCGTGCTTGTGATGGGTCTGTTAAGATTTTCTAGTTCTTCCCTGGTCCAGTTTTGGAAAGTTGTACTTTTCTAAGAATTTGTCCATTTCTTCCACGTTGTCCATTTTATTGGCATATAGTTGTTGATAGTAGTCTCTTATGATCCTTTGTATTTCTGTGTTTTCTGTTGTGATCTCTCCATTTTCATTTCTAATTTTATTGATTTGATTTTTCTCCCTTTGTTTCTTGATGAGTCTGGCTAATGGTTTGTCAATTTTATTTATCATTTCAAAGAACCAGCTTTTGGTTTTGTTGATTTTTGCTATGGTCTCTTTTGTTTCTTTTGCATTTATTTCTGCTCTAATTTTTAAGATTTCTTTCCTTCTACTAACCCTGGGGTTCTTCATTTCTTCCTTTTCTAGTTGCTTTAGGTGTAGAGTTAGTTTATTTATTTGACTTTTTTCTTGTTTCTTGAGGTGTGCCTGTATTGCTATGAACTTTCCCCTTAGGACTGCTTTTACCGTGTCCCACAAGTTTTGGGTTGTTGTGTTTTCATTTTCATCCGTTTCTATGCAAATTTTGATTTCTTTTTTGATTTCTTCTGTGATTTGTTGGTTATTCAGCAGCGTGTTGTTCAGCCTCCATATGTTGGAATTTTTAATAGTTTTTCTCCTGTAATTGAGATCTAATCTTACTGCATTGTGGTCAGAAAAGATGCTTGGAATGATTTCTATTTTTTTGAATTTACCAATGCTAGCTTTATGGCCCAGGATGTGATCTATCCTGGAGAAGGTTCCATGTGCACTTTAGAAAACGGTGAAATTCATTGTTTTGGGATGAAATGTCCTATAGATATCAATTAGGTCTAACTGGTCTATTGTATCATTTAAAGTTTGTGTTTCCTTGTTAAATTTCTGTTTAGTTGATCTATCCATAGGTGTGAGTGGGGTATTAAAATCTCCAACTATTATTGTGTTAGTGTTAATTTCTCCTTTCATACTTGTTAGCATTTGTCTTACATACTGTGGTGCTCCCACGTTGGGTGCATATATATTTATAATTGTTATATCTTCTTCTTGGATTGATCCTTTGATCATTATGTAGTGACCTTCTTTGTCTCTTTTCACAGCCTTTGTTTTAAAGTCTATTTTATCTGATATGAGTATCGCTACTCCTGCTTTCTTTTGGTCCCTATTTGCATGGAAAATCTTTTTCCAGCCCTTCACTTTCAGTCTGTATGTATCCCCTGTTTTGAGGTGGGTCTCTTGTAGACAACATATGTAGGGGTCTTGTTTTTGTATCCATTCAGCCAGTCTTTGTCTTTTGGTTGGAGCATTCAACCCATTTACGTTTAAGGTAATTACTGATAAGTATGATCCCATTGCCATTTACTTTATTGTTTGGGGTTTGAATTTATACACCGTTTTTGTGTTTCCTGTTTAGTATTTGTTGGAGAGCTGGTTTGGTGGTGCAGAATTCTCTCAGCTTTTGCTTGTCTGAAAAGCTTTTGATTTCTCATTCATACTTGAATGAGATCCTTGCTGGGTACAATAATCTGGGCTGTAGGTTATTTTCTTTCATCATTTTAAGTATGTCTTGCCATTCCCTCCTTGCTTGAAGAGTTTCTATTGAAAGATCAGCTGTTATCCTTATGGCAATTCCCTGGTGTGTTATTTGTTGTTTTTCCCTTGCTGCTTTTCATATTTGTTCTTTGTGTTTGATTTTTGTTAATGTGATTAATATGTGTCTTGGGGGGTTTTGCCTTGGCTTTATCCTGTTTGGGACTCTCTGGGTTTCTTGGACTTGAGTGAGTATTTCCTTCCCCATTTTAGGGAAGTTTTCAACTATTATCTCCTCAAGTATTTTCTCACGGTCTTTCTTTTTGTCTTCTTCTTCTGGGACCCCTATGATTCGAATGTTGTAGCGTTTAATATTGTCCTGGAGGTCTCTGAGATTGTGCTTATTTCTTTTAATTCGTTTTTCATTTATCCTCTCTGATTCATTTATTTCTACCATTCTATCTTCGAATTCACTAATCCTATCTTCTGCCTCTGTTATTCTACTATTTGTTGCCTCCAGAGTGTTTTTAATTTCATTTATTGCATTATTCATTATATATTGACTCTTTTTTTATTTCTTCTAGGTCCTTGTTAAACCTTTCTTGCATCTTCTCAATCCTTGTCTCCAGGCTATTTATCTGTGATTCCATTTTAATTTCAAGATTTTAGATCCATTTCACTATCCTTACTCGGAATTCTTTATCAGGTAGATTCCCTATCTCTTCCTCTTTTGTTTGGTTTGGTGGGCATTTATCCTGTTCCTTTATCTGCTGGGTATTCCTCTGTCTCATCTTGTTTAAATTGCTGAGGTTGGGGTGTCCTTTCTGTATTCTGGCAGTTTGTGGAGTTCTTTACTGTGGCATTTCCTCGCTGTGTGTGGGTTTGTACAGGTGTCTTGTCAAGGATTCCTGGTTAGGGAAGCTTGTGTCCGTGTTCTGGTGGGTGGAGCTGTATTTCTTCTCTCTGGAGTGCAATGAAGTGTCCAGTAATGAGTTATGAGATGTTTGTGGTTTTGGGGTGACTTTGGGCAGCCTGTATCTTGAAGCTCAGGGCTGCGTTCCTTTGTTGCTGGAGAATTTGCTTGGTATGTCTTGCCCTGGAACTTGTTGGCCCTTGTGTGGTGCTTGATTTCAGTGTCGGTATGGAGGCATTTGATGAGCTCCTGTCAATTAATGTTCCTTGGAGTCAGGAGTTCCCTGGAGTCAGGGTTTGGACTTAAGCCTCCTGCTTCCAGTTATCTGTCTTACTTTTACAGTAGTTTCAAAACTTCTCCTTCTATACAGCACCATTGATAAAACATCTACGTTAAAGAAGAAAAGTTTCTCTACTGTGAGGGCCACTCAGAAAGGTTCACAGCGTTACATGGAGAAGAGAAGAGGGAGGAGGGAGTTAGAGGTGACCCAAATGAGATCAGGTGGAATCAATAGTGGAGAGAGTGGGCTGGCCAGTAGTCACTTCCTTATGTGCACTCCACAACTGGACGGCTCAGAGATGTTCACAGAGTTATACAGAGATGAGAAGAAGGAGGAAGGAGACAGAGGTGGCCAGAAGGATAAAAGGGGGGAATGAAAAGGAGGGAGACAGATCCAGCCAGTAATCAGTTCCCTAAGTGTTCTCCACCGTCTGGAATACACAGAAATTCACAGAGTTGGGTAGAGTAGAGAGGGGTTAGGGAGGAGACACAGGCGACCTGGTGGAGAAAAAGGAGAGTCCAAAGGGAGAGAGAGCAGTCAAGCCAGTAATCTCGCTCCCTAGTGAAAAATGGGTACTGAAGATTGGGTTCTTAAAGGTACAAAATTGGTAACAAATACATAAAAGCAAAAATTAAAAATCTAGAGTAGAGTTTGGAATTTCAAAAATACGATGTTAAAGAAAAGAAGAAGGAAAAGAAAGAGAGAAAAAACAAACAAAGAAAAACAAACAAGGTCGCAAAAATTATCAAGAAAATACAGGTACAAAATTGATAACTAATACCAAAAAGCAAAAATTAAAAATCTAGAGTAGAGTTTGGAATTTCAAAAATACAATGTTAAAAAAAAGGAAGAAGAAAACTAAAGAGAAAACAAACAAACAAAAACAAGCAATGTCACAAAAATTATAAAGAAACTACAGGTACAAAATTGATATCAAATATCAAAAAGCATAAATTAAAAATCTAGGGTACAGTTTGGAATTTCAAAAATACAATGTTAAAGAAAAGAAGAAAAAAACAAAACAAAACAAAAAAACAAGGTCAAAAAATTATTTTATATATATATATATATATATGAAGTTTGCTGAAGAAGAAAAAAATAGGGTCTTTTTTTTTGCAAAGTAATAGGTTATAAAAGTGAAAATTAAATGAACAATAGAGAACTTAAAATTAAAAAAATTAAAAAAAGTAAGAATGATCATAAAAATATATCTAGGACTTTCTCTGGTTTTGTTGTGAGTATCGTGGGTTCGGTTCATTTTTGGCTAGTTCCTTGGTCCGACTTATATTTCTCAAGATCTATAGGCGCCTTCCTATGTAGTCCTAGTAACCACAGGGTTTTAATCTATTGCCTGTAGCTTCCAAGGCGTTTCCCTCTGTTATAGCTTCTTTTGTTTGCTGGTCTCTTCAGTGTCTGGTTTACGCCCTGACACAAAGGGGATGGTGGAGGACACTTTTTTTTTTTAGGCTCACTTGTTCAGTTGCGCTGTGGGGAGGGAGGGAGGGAGTGATGCTGCAAACAAATAACACTGGCGTGCGCTCGCAGTGCCTCAGCCACACTGGGTCTGCCCCCGCTCACGGCACGTGTAGCCTCCCTGCCCACACTGCTCGGGCTCTAGGTTGTTCCACCGGGAACAATCCGAGGCTGGCCCTGGGCTGCATGCACCTCCCAGGTCCAAGCCGCTCAGGTTCAGGCACTCGGGTAGTCCTCAGAGGCACAGACTCGGTTGGGCCTGCGTTTTGTGCTCTTCCCAGGTCCGAGCAGCTCAGGTGATGAGGTGTTTGGCGAGCGCCAAGGTTGTGACTTATCGCCTCCCCGCCACTCGGTTATCTGGGTGTAAAACAGGCGCACCTTCTCAGGCAGATGTTGACCGTCCAGATCCCCAAGAAGTTTTAGTTAGCAAAGAAGCCTGCTTACAGTTTTATAGATAATGTCTCTCTGGGGCTGCGATTGCCCCCTTCCGGCTCTGGCTGCCTGTCACCGGAGGGAGAAGGTCTGCAGCCGGCTATCTCTGTTCAGTCCTTTGTTCCGTGCGCGGGCCTGGCGGTGTCTTAGGTTAGGGCTGGCTTTTTGCGTGGTAGATATCCCAGAGTCTGGTTTGCTAGCCCAAGTTATTTCGTTCAGATAGCGCTCAGGGTATTCAGGCCAGATTTTTACTCTAAGCGATGCAGCCCGCGCTGCGCCTCCCTGCCCAGCCCCTGCTTGCTAATGGTGTGAGCAGGCGTCTGCACTGCTTCGCGGCTGGGGGAGTTACCGTAGGGCTTGCAATCTGCGAGTTTTAATTGTTGATTTATTTTTATCCCCCTTATGTTGCCCTTTGTGCTTCCAAAGCTTGGCAAAGATTTGGCAGTGAAAAGCTTTCCTGGTGTTTGGAAACTTTTCTCTTTTTAAGACTATCTTTCCGGGACGGAAATCCCTCCCTCCCTCTTTTGTCTCTTTTTTTGTCTTTTATACTTTTTCCTACCTACTTTCCAAGAGTTGGGTTCTTTTCTGGGTGCCTGATGTCCTCTGGCAGCATTCATAAGTTGTATTGTGGAATTTACTCGACGTTTAAATGCTCTTTTGATGAAATTGTTTGGGGGGGAAAGAGTTCTCCCCATCCTACTCCTCAGCAATCTTGGCTCCTCTCTTGTGGAGTTTGGAGAGAGCACGCGGGATTGCTCTCCAGGCCATGCAGGAAAAGAAGGCCCTCATCTCGCGATGTCGGGGGAGTCTCATGGTTTTTCTGGAGCTGCGGTGCCAGTGTGGGGTTTCTCACAAGGTACGACCGGGAGCTCAGGGAGCCTCTCGTGTGGTGTCAGGGAAGTCAAGTCTCCATACGAGTGGCGAGGGGGTGCACGTCATTGCTCTCGAGTCATGGTAGTGGAATCAGGGCTCAACGCAATGAAAAAGGACGCTCGAGGTCTTTCTCGGGTTGCGGCAGGAAACCCTGGGTTCCCTCGACTTGTGCCTGTGACCTCAGGTAGCTTCTCAGTGTGCCTCTGAGAAGTCAGGGATACTATGGAGCTGGGAGAGGCCTCTCGGGACTCCACTGGGTTTGCTGCAATGGAAGAGGGCCTAATCTCGAGATCAGGAAGGAACCTCAGGGTTCCTCTCCATTTCTGACTCAGATTGCAGGGTCCCTGCAGAGTTGGGACAGGAGAGTCAGGCCTCGTCTTGTGTGGAGGAATGGAACTCTGCTTGCCTCTCGAGTTGTTCAAGGAGTGACAGGCCACTTGTCGAGCTGTGTGTGGAACCTGCGGTTTTTTCCAGACAATGCACGGGGGTGTCAGTGCCCCTTCGTGATGTGCTTTCATCCACAGGGTTGCCTTCGAAGTGGTGTGCGGGCATCGGGTTCTTATCAAGAGCGGACCAGGAAATCGGGGTCTTTTGGAATGCGGCACCACACACGAGGCTACGTCTCGAATTTCCTCGTGAGACGGGCCTCATGCTGAGGTGCCCCTGGAAGGTCAGGAAAGCCTTCCAGACAAAGCAGGTTAATCGACCCTACTGTCTCGATCAGGAGGGGAGAAGGGGCTCAGATGAAGTGGTGCCGGGAACCTCGGTGTTCCCCTTGAGTGAGACCGGTATGTCAGGGAACTTTTGGGGTCTCACAAAGCTTGCCAAATACTGTTTCAAACTTCAAGATGAAACGTGGGACTTCTCTTGAGACTCTGTGGCGGGCAAGGGCCTCATCTTGTGATAAAGGGGAAACCACGTGGTTTTTTTCGAGTTGCGATGGGATTGTTGACTTACGACGGGGAATTCAGGCTTCCTCTTCTGTTGGCCCAGGGAAGTCCATTCTTCCATTCGAGTTGCCAGGGAGAGCTGGGTGGGAATTGCTCTCGAGTCACGGCAGGTCAAAATAGACCTCATCTAGGCTTGTGTCCAGGACCTAATGTTCCTCTCCAGGGGCGATAGGGATCACGGGGACGCATTCCAGACTCACCCAGTGAGTCAGGCCTCGGCTCGAGGGGAAGCAAAGGATTCTGATATCCTCCTGGGTCACGATAGGTATCTCTTGGAGCCCACTGAGTGGCCTCCAGGGAGTCAAGCCTCCTGTGGAGTTGGAGAGAGGAGTCGGGATTGCTCTCCAGGCCATACAGGAAAGAAGGCCCTCAGCTCGCAATGACGGGGGCGTCTTGTGGGTTTTCTCGAGTTGGAGCGCAAGTATGAGTTTTCTCACGAGGTACGACGGGGAGCTCAGGGAGCCTCTCGTGTGGCACCAGGAAAGTCAGGTGTCTATGCGTGTGATGAGGAGGAGCCCATAAATGCTCTCGAGTCATGGTAGGGAAATCGGGACTCAAGACGCGTTGAAGAAGGAGTCTCGAGGTCTTTCTCAGGTTGCGGCAGGAAACCCTGGGTTCTCTCGACTTGTACCGGTGACCTCAGGGAGCTTCTCAGGGTGCCTCTGAGAAGTCAGGCATACTGTGGACTTGGGAGGCGCTCTCGGAACTCCACTGGGTTTGGTGGAATGGCAAAGGTTCTCATCTCGAGTTGAGGCAGGAACCTAAGGGTTCCTCTCCATTTAAAACTCCGACCACAGGGTCCCTGAAGAGTTGGGACAGGAGAGTCAGGCCTCGTCTTGTGTGGAGGAATGGAACTCCACTTGCCTCTCGAGTTGTTCACAGGATAACAGACCATTTGTCGAGCTGTGAGTGGAACCTTCGGTTTTTTCCGTAAGATGCATGAGGGGGTCAGTGCCCCTTCGTGTTGTGCCTTCATCCACAGGGTTGCCTTCAAAGAGGTATCCGGACATCGGGTTCTTATCAATAGCAGAGCAGGAAATCGGGGTCTTTCAGGACGTGGCACCATCCATGAGGCTACGTCTCGAATTTCTTCGTTAGACTGGTGTCATCCTGAGGTGCACCATGAAGATCGGGAACCCCTTCCAGACAAAGCAGGGGAATCGACCATCTTGTCGCGATCAGGAGGAGTGAAAGGGCTCAGTTGAAGTCGTGCCGGGAACCTCGGTGTTCCCCTCGAGTGGGACCGGTGTGTCGGGAAACTTTTGGGGTCACTTCAAGGGTGCCAAGTACCGTTTTGCACTTCAATACGGACTTGGGGCTTCTCTTGACACGCTGTAGAGGGCAAGGGCCTCATCTTGGGATGACGGGGGAATCACGTGGTTTTTCTCAAGGTGCGGCGGGATTCTCGAGTTACGACGGGGAATTCAGGCTTCCTCTTGTGTTGGCCCAGGGAAGTCCAATCTTCCATTCGAGTTTCGAGGGAGAGCTGGTGTTTGCTCTTGAGTCACTGCAGGGCAAAAGAGACCTCATCTATGCTTGTGTCCAGGACCTAATATTCCTCTCCAGGGCCAACAGCGATCTCGGGGTTGCATTCCAGACGCATCCTGGGAGTCAGAGCTCGACTCGAGGGGAAGCAAAGGACCCCGCTCTCCTCTTGAGTCACCACAGGTGTCTCTTGGAGCCCACTGAGTGGCCTAAAGGGAGTCAAGCCCCCTGTGGAGTTTGGAGAGAGGACTCAGGATTGCTCTCCAGGCCATGCAGGAAAAGAAGACCCTCATCTCGCGATGACAGGGGCGTCTTGTTGGTTTTCTCGAGCTGCGGTGCCAGTGTGCAGTTTCTGACGAGGTGCGACGGGAAGCTCAGGGAGCCTTTCGTGTGGCACCAGGGAATTCAGGTCTCCATGTGCATGGCAAGGGGGAGCGCGTCATTGCTCTCGAGATATGATACGGGAATCAGGCCTCAAGACACGTTAAAGCAGGACTCTCAAGGTCTTTCTCGGGTTGCGTCAGGAAACCCTGGGTTCCGTCGACTTCTGCCGGTGACCTTAGGGAGCTTCTCAGGGTGCCTCTGAGAAGTCAGGCATACTGTGGATTTGGGACGGGCCTCTCGGGACTCCACTGGTTTTGTGGCAATGGAAAAGGGCCTCATCTTGAGTGGAGGCAGGAACCTCAGGCTTCCTCTCCATTTCTGACTCGGTGCGCAAGGTCCCTAGAGTTGTGACAGGAGAGTCAGGCATCGTCTTGTGTGGAGGAATGGAACTCCGCTTGCTTCTCGAGTTGCTCACGAGGTGACAGACCACTTGTGGAGCTGTGTGAGGAACCTGCGGGTTTTTCCGGAAGATGCACAGGGTGTCAGTGCCCCTACGTGTTGTGCCTTCATCCACAGGCTTGCCTTCGAAGAGGTGTCCAGGAGTCTGGTTTTGATCAAAAGTGGACCATGGAATCGGGGTCTTTCGGCATGTAGTATGGCCCTCGAGGCTACCTCTCGAATTTCCTCGTGAGACCGGCCTCATCCTGAGGTGTGCCGGGAAGGTCGGGAATCCCTTAGAGACAAAGCAGTGGAATCGACCCTCCTATCGCGATCAGGAGAGGAGAAAGGCCTCAGATGAAGTGGTGCCGGAAACTTCAGTGTCCCCTCTAGTGAGATCGGTATATAGGGGAACTTTTGGGGTCGCATCAAGGGTGCCAAGTACTGTTTTGCACTTCAAGACGGAATGTGAGACTTCTCTTGAGACGCTGTAGGGGGCAAGGGCCTCATCTTGCAATACGGGGAACCACGTGATTTTTCTCAAGTTGCGGCGGGTTTCTCAAATTACAACTGGAAATTCAGGCTTCTTCTTGTGTTGGCTCAGAAAGGCCAATCTTCCATTCGAGTTGCAAGGGAAAGCTAGGGGTTGCGCTTGAGTCACTGCAGGGCCAAAGAGACCTCCTCTAGGCTTTTGTCCAGGACCTAAGGTTCCTCTCCAGGGGCAACAGGGATCCAGGATTGCATTCCAGACTCACCCTCGTAGTCAGGCCTCATCTCGAGGGGAAGCAAAGGACACCGCTCTCCTCCTGAGTATTGACGGGTATCTCTTGGAGCCCACTGAGTGACCTAAAGGGAGTCAAGCCTCCTTTGGAGTTTGGAGAGAGGATTCGGGATTGCTCTTCAGGTCATGCAGGAAAGAAGGCCCTCATTTCACCATGACAGGGGCGTCTCGTGGGTTTTCTCGAGCTGCGGCGCCAGTGTGGGGTTTCTCACGAGGTACGATGGGGAGCTCAGGGAGCCTCTCATGTGGTGCCGGGGAAGTCAGATCTTCATGCGCGTGGCGAGGGGGAGCGCGTCATTTTTCTCCAGTCATGGTAGGGGAATCGGGCCTCAAGACGCGTGAAGAAGGACTCTCGAGGTTTTTCTCAGGTTACGGCAGGAAACCCTGGGTTCCGTCGACTTATGCCCGTGACCTCAGGGAGCTTTTCAGGGTGCCTCTGAGAAGTCAGGGATACTGTGCAGTTGGGAGGGGCCGCTCCGAACTCCACTGGGTTTGGTGCAGTAGAAGAGGGCCTTATCTCGAGTTGAGGCAGGAACCTCATGGTTCCTCTCCATTTCTGAATCGGATCTCAGTGTCCATTCAGAGTTGGGACAGGAGAGTCAGGCCTCGTCTTGTGTGGAGGAATTTAACTCCTCTTGCCTCTCGAGTTGTTCACGGGGTGACAGGCCACTTGTCGATCTGTATGTGGAACTTGCGGGCTTTTCCAACGATGCAGGAGGGTGTCAGACCCCTTCGTTTTGTGCCTTTGTCCACAGGATTGCCTTCGAAGAGGTGTCCTAGCATTGGGTTCTTATCAAGAGCAGACAGGGAAATCGGGGTCTTTCGGCGTGTGGCACCAACCACAAGGCTACGTCTCGAATTTCCTCGTGAGACCGGCCTCATCCTGAGGTGCGCCGGGAAGGTCCAGAACCCCTTCCAGACAAAGCAGGGTAATCGACCCTCCCGTCGCGATCAGGAGGGGATAAGGGGCTCAGAACAAGCGGTGCACCGAACCTTGGTGTTCCCCTCGAGTGAGACCAGGGTGTCGGGGAACTTTTGTGCTAACATCAAGGTTGCCAATTATCGTTTTAAACTTCAAGATGGAACGTGGGGCTTCTACTGAGATGCTGTAGCTGGCAAGGGCCTCATCTTGCGATGATGGGGGAACCACGTGGTTTTCCTCGAGTTGCGGCGGGATTTTCGAATTACGACGGGGAATTCAGGTTTCCTCTTGTGTTGTCCCAGGGAAGTCCATTCTTCCATTCAAGGTGCGAGGGAGAGCAGGGGATTGCTCTCGAGTCACTTCAGGGCAAATGAGACCTCATCTATGCTTGTGTCTAGGACCTAATGTTCCCCTCCAGGGGCGACAGGGATCTCGGGGTTGCATTCCAGACTCACCTGAGGAGTCAGGCCTGGTATATAGGGGAAGCAAAGAATTCCGCTCTCCTCTCAAGTCCCAACGGGTATCTCTTGGAGCCCACAGAGTGGCCTAAAGGGAGTCAGGCCTCCTGTGGAGTTTGAAGAGAGGCCTCGAGATTGCTCTCCAGGCCATGCAGGAAAAGAAGGCCTTCATCTCGCGATGACGGAGGCGTCTCGTGGGTTTTCTCGAGCTGGGGAGCCAGTGTGGGATTTCTCACGAGGTATGACGGGGAGCTCAGGGAGCCTCTCGTGTGGCGCCAGGGAAGTCAAGTCTCCATGTGAGTGGCGAGGGGGAACGCGTCATTGCTCTCGAGTCATGGTAGGGGAATCGGGATTCAAGATGCGTTGAAGGAGGATTTTCGAGGTCTTTCTCGGGTTGCGTCAGGAAACCCTGTGTTCCCTCGACTTGTGCCAGTGACCTCAGGGAGCTTCTAAGGGTGCCTCTGAGAAGTCGCGATACTGTGGATTGGGGAGGGGCCTCTCGGGCCTCCACTGTTTTTGGTGTAATGGAAGAGGGCCTCATCTCGAGTGGAGTCAGGAACCTCAGGGTTCCTCTCCATTTCGGACTCCGATCGCAGGGTCCCTTCAGAGTTGGGACCGGAGAGTCAGGCCTCGTCTTGAGTGCAGGAATGGAACTCTGCTTGCCTCTCGAGTTGTTCATGGGATGACAGGCCTCTTGTCGAGCTGTGTGTGGAACCTGCGGCTTTTACCGAATGATGCACGGGAGTATCAGTGTCCCTTCGTTTTGTGCCTTCGTCCACAGGGTTGCCTTCGAAGAGGTGTCCGGGCATCGGGTTCTTCTCAAGAGTGGGCCGGGAAATCGGGGTATTTCGGCATGTGACACCACCCACGACGCTACGTCTCGAATTTACTCGTGAGACCGGCCTCATCCTGAGGTGCGCCGGGAATGTGGGGAACCCCTTCCAAACAAAGCAGGGGAATAGACCCTCCTGTCTCGAACAGGAGGGGAGAAGGTGCTCAGATGAAGTGGTGCGGGAACCTCGGTGTTCCTGTCGAGTGAGACCGGCGTGTCCGGGAACATTTGGTGTCGCATCAAGGGTGCAAAGTACCGTTTCGCACTTCAAGACGGAACGTGGTTCTTTTCTTGAGACGCCATAGCAGCAAGGGCCTCATCTTGGGATGACGTTGGAAACACGTGGTTTTTCTCGAGTTGCGGCGGGATTCTCGAGTTACGAAGGGGATTTCTGGCTTCCTCTTGTGTTGGCCCAGGGAAGCCCAATCTTCCATTCGAGTTGCGAGGGAGAGCTGGGGGTTGCGCTCGAGTCACTGCAGGGCAAAAGAAACCTCATCCAGGCTTGTGTCTAGGACCTAATGTTCCTCTCAAGGGATGACTGGGATCTTGGGGTTGCATTCTAGACTCACCCAGGAGACAGGCGTCCTCTCGAGGGGAAACAAAGGACTTCTCTCTCTTCTCGAGTCGCGACGGGTATTTCTTGGAGCCCACTGAGTGGACTAAAGGGAGTCAAGCCTCCTCTGGAGTTTGGAGAGAGGACTCGGGATTGCACTCCAGGACATGCAGGAAAAGAAGGCCCTCATCTCACGATGACGGGGGGGGGTCTCGGTGGTTTTACCGAGCTGCAGCGCCTGTGTTGGTTTCTCAGGAGGTACGACGGGGAGCTCAGGGAGCCTCTTGTGTGGCTCCAGGGAAGTTAGGTCTCGATGCGTGTGGCGAGGGGGAGCGCATCATTGCTCTCGAGTCATGGTAGGGGAATCAGGCCTCTAGACGCATTGAAGGACTCTCAAGATCTCTCTCGGGTCTTGGCAAGAATACCTGGGTTCCCTCGACTTGTGCCGGTGACCTCAGGGAGATTCTCCGGGTGCCTCTGAGAAGTCAGGGATACTGTGGAGTTGGGAAACACCTCTCGGGACTCCACTGGGTTTGGTGAAATGGAAGGGGGCCTCATCTCGAGGGGAGGCAGGAACCTCAGGGTTCCTCTCCATTTCTGATTCCGATCGCAGCCCCCTGCATAGTTGGGAGAGGTGAGTCAGGCCTTGTCTTGTGTGCAGGAATGGACCTCCGCTTGCCTCTCGAGTTGTTCACTGGGTGACAGGCACTTGTTGAGCTGTATGAGTAACCTGTGGTCTTTTCCGGACGATGCACGGGGGTGTCAGTGCCCCTTCGTGTTGTGCCTTCATCCACACTATCTTCGAATAGGTGTCTGGGCATCGCGTTCTTATCAAGAGCGGATCGGGAAATCGCGGTCTTTCGGCATGTGGCACCACCATCGAGGCTACGTCTCGAATTTCCTCGTGAGACAGCCTCATCTGAGGTGCGTGGAGAAGGTCGGGAACCCCTTGCAGACAAAGCAGGGGAATTGACCCTCCTTTCGCGATCAGGAGGGGAGAAGGGGCTCAGATGAAGTGGTGCCAGGAACCTCGGTGTTCCCCTCTAGTGCGACCCGTATGTCGGGGAACTTTTGGGGTAGCATTAAGGGTGCCAAATATCATTTCGCACTTGAAGACAGAACGTGGGACTACTCTTGAGACGCTGGAGCGGGCAAGGGCCTCATCTTGCAATGACGGGGGAACCACGTGTTTTTCTCAAGTTGAGGCGGAATTCTCGAATTACTACTGGGAATTCAGGCTTCCTCTTGTGTTGGCCCAGGGAGGTCCAATCTTCCATTCGGGTTGCGAGGGAAAGCTGGGGAGTGCTCTCGAGTTACTGCAGGGCAAAAGCGACCTCATCTAGCCTTGTGTTCAGGACCCAATGATCCTCTCCAATGGCGACAGGGATCTCGGGTTTGCATTACAGACTCACCCGGGGAGTTAGGCCTCGTCTCGAGGGGAAGCAAAGGACTCGGCTATCCTCTCGAGTTGCGACGCGTATCTCTTGGAGCCCACTGAGTGGTCTAAAGGGAGTCAACCCTCCTCTTCAGTTTGGAGAGAGGACTCGGGATTGCTCTCCAGGCCATGCAGGAAAAGAAGGCCCACATCTCGAGATGACGGGGGCGTCTCGTGGGTTTTCTCGAGCTGCGGCGCCAGTGTGGGGTTTCTCACGAGGTACGACGGGGAGTTCAGGTAGCCTCTCGTGTGGCAACAGGGAAGTCAGGTCTCCATGGGCGGGGCAAGGGGGAGCGCGTCATTGCTCTCAAGTCAGGGTAGGGGAATCGGGCCTCATGACGGGTTGAAAAAGAACTCTCGATGTCTTTCTAGGGTTGCGGCAGGAAACCCTGGGTTCCCTTGACTTGTGCCGGTGACCTCAGGAAACGTCTCAGGGTGCCTCTGAGAAGTCAGGGATACTGTGGATTTGGGAGAGGCCTCTCGGGACTCCTCTGGGTTTGGTGCAATGGAAATGGGCCTCATCTCGAGTTGAGGCAGGAAACTCAGGGTTCTGCTCCTGACTTCCTGGAGGCCGGATCTGACTCAGATCGCAGGGTCCCTGTTGAGTTTGCTCAGGAGTGTCAGGTCTCGTGTTCTGCGGAGGAATGGAACTCCGCTTACATCTCAAGTTGTTCAAGGATAACACCACTTTTCGTGATGTGTGTGGAACCTGCGGGTTTTTCGGAGATGCACGGGGGCGTCAGTGCTCCTTCCTGTTGTGCCTTCATCCACAGGGTTGCCTTCGAAGAGGTGTTCGGGCATCGTGTTCTCCTCAAGTGCGGACCGGGAAATTGGGGTCTTTCAGCATGTTGCACCACCCACTAGGCTACGTCTCGAATTTTCTCGTGAGACCGGCCTCATCCTGAGGCTCGCAGGAAAGTCCGGGAACCCTTTCCAAACAAAGCAGGGGAATCGACCCTACTTTCGGGATCAGGAGGAGAGAAAGGGCTCAGATGAAGTAGTGCCGGGAACCTCGGTGCTCTCCTTGAGTGAAAGTCGGGTAACTTTTCTGGTTGCATCAAGGGTGCCAAGTACCGTTTCGCACTTCAAGACGGAACCTGGGACTTCTCTTGAGATGCTGTAGTGGGCAAGGGCCTCATCTAGCGCTGACGGGGGACCCACGTGTTTTTTCTCGAGTTGCGGCAGGATTCTTGAGTTACGATGGGGAATACAGGTTTCCTCTTGTGTTGGCCCAGGGAAGTCCAATCTTCCATTCGAGTTGCAAGTGAGAGCTGGAGATTGCTCTCGAGTCACTGCAGGGCAAAATAGAGCTCATCTAGGTTTGTGTCCAGGACCGAGTTTTTCTCTCCAGGGGCGACAGGGATCTCGGGGTTGCATTCCAGACTTACCCGGGGAGTCAGGCCTCATCTCGAAGGGAATGAATGGACTCCGCTCTCCTCTCGAGTCGCGACGGGTATCCCTTGGAGCCCAAGCGTGGCCTAAATGGAGTTAAGCCTACTGTGGAGTTTGGAGAGAGGACTCGGGATTGCTCTCTAGGCCATGCAGGAAAAGAAGGCCCTCATCTCACGATGACGGGGGCGTCTCGTGGGTTTTCTCAAGGTGCAGTGCCTGGTTGGGGTTTCTCACGAGATAGGACGGGGAGCTCAGGGAGACTCCTGTGGTGCCACGGAAGTCAGGTCTCCATGGACGTGGCGTGGGGGAGCGCCTCATTGCTCTCGAGTCATGGTAGGGGAATCAAGCCTCAAGACGCTTCGAAGAAGAACTCTTGAGGTCTTTCTCGGGGTGTGGCAGGAAACCCTGGGTTCCCTCGACTTGTGCCCATGACCTCAGGGAGCTTAGCGGGGTTCCTCTGAGAAGTCAGGGATACTGTGGAGTTGAGAGGGGCTTCTCGGGACATCACAGGGACTGGTGCAATTGAAGAGGACCTAATCTCGGATTGAGGCAGTAATGTCAGGGTTCCTCTCCATTTCTGACTCGGATAGCAGGGTCCCTGCAGAGTTGGGACAGGAGAGTCAGACCTCGTCTTGTGTGGAGTAATGGAACTCCGCTTGCCTCTCGAGTTGTTCACGGGATGACAGGCCACCTGTCGAGTTGTATGTGGAACCTGCGGTTTTGGGGGACGATGCACAGGGGTGTCAGTGCCCCTTCGTGTTGTGCCTTCATCCACAGGGTTACCTTCGAAGAGGTGACCGGGCATCGGGATCTTATCAATAGCGGACCAGGAAATCGGGGTCTTTCGGCATGTGGCACAACACACGAGGCTACGTCTCGAATTCCCTCGTGAGACTGGCCTCATCCTGAGGTTCGCCGGGAAGTCTGGGAACCCCTTCCAGACAAAGCAGGGGAATCGACCCTCCTGTCGCCATCAGGAGGGGAGAAGAGGCTCAGCTGAAGCGGTGCTGGGAACCTCCATGTTCTCCTCGAGTGAGACCGGGGTGTCAGGGAAATTTGGGGGTCGCATCAAGGGTGCCAAGTACCGTTTCACACTTCAAGACGGAACATGGGACTTCCCTGGAGACGCTATAGCTGACAGGGGCCTCATATTTCGATGACGGAGGAGCCACGTTGTTTTTCTCCAGTTGCCGCGGGATTCTCGAATTACAATGGGGAATACAGGCTTCCTCTTGTGTTGGCCCAGGGAAGTCCAATCATCCATTCGAGTTGCGAGGGAGAGCTGGGGATTGCACTTGAGTCAATGCAGGACAAAAAAGACCTCATTTAGGCTTGTGTCCAGGACCGAGTTTTCCTCTACAGGGGCAACACGGATCTCGGGATCCCATTCCAGACTCACCCAAGTAGTCAGGCCTCGGCTCGAGGGGAAGCAACGGACTCTGCTCTCCTCTAGAGTAGCGACGTGTATCTCTTGGAGGCTACTGAGTGGCCTAAAGGGAGTCAGGCCTCCAGTGGACTTTGGAGAGAGGACTCGGGATTGCTCTCCAGGCCATGCTAGAAAAGAAGGCCGTCATGTCGCGAAAATGGGGGCGTCTCGTGGGTTTTCTCTATCTGTGGCGCCCGTGTTTGGTTTCTCACGAGGTATGACGGGGAGCTCAGGGAGCCTCTCGTGTGGTGCCAGGGAAGTCAGGGCTTCATGAGTGTAGCAGAGGGAGCGTGTCATTGCCCTCGAGTCATGGTAGGGGAATCAGGCCTCAAAATGCGTTGAAGAAGGACTCATGAGTTCTTTCTATGGTGGCAGCAGTAAACCCTGGGTTCACGCGAATTGTGCTGGTGACCTCAGGGAGCTTCTCAGGGTGCCTCTGAGAAGTCAGGGATACTGTGGAGCTGGGACGCCTCTCTCGGGACTCCACTGGGTTTCGTGCAATGGAAGAGGTCCTAATCTCGAGTGGAGGCAGGAACCTCAGCGTTCCTCTCGTGACTTCACTGGCGCTGGTCTGATTCGGATCGCAAAGTCCCTGCAGAGTTGGGACAGGAGAGTCAGGCCTCGTCTTGTGTAGAGGAATGAAAACCCACTTGCCTCTCGAGTTCTTCAGGGGTGACAAGCCACTTGTTGAGCTGTATGTGGAACCTGCGGGTTTTTCCGGACGATGCACGAGGGTGTCAGTGCCCCTTCGTGTTGTGCCTTCACCCACAGGGTTGCCTTCGAAGAGGGGTCCGGGCCTCGTGTCCTTCTCAAGGGCGGACCGGGGAATCGGGGGCGTTCGGCATGTGGCCCCACCCACGTGGCTCGTCTCGAATTTCCTCGTGAGACCGGCCTCATCGTGAGGTGCGCCGGGAAGGCCGGGAACCCCTTCCAGACCACGCAGGGTAATCGCCTCTCCTGTCGCGATCAGGAGGGGAGAAGGGGCTCAGAGGAAGCGGTGCCGGGACCCTCGGTGTTCCCCTCGGGGGAACCCGGCATGTCGGGGGACTCTTGGGGGTCGCAGGAAGGCTGTCAGGGACCGTTTCGCCCTTCAGGGCGGAACAGGGGACTTCCCTTGAGACGCCGTCGCGGGCAAGGGCCTCATCTTGCCAAGAGGTGGGAACCACGTGGTTTTTCTCGAGTTGCGGCGGGATTCTCGAGTTATGACGGGGATCTCATGCTTCCTCTCGGGTTGGCCCTGGGAAGCCCAATCTTCCCCTCGTGTTGCGAGAGAAAGCTGGGGGTTGCGCTTGGGTCACTGCAGGGCCGAAGAGACCTCACCTAGGCGTGTGTCCGGGACCTACTATTCCTCTCCAGGGAAGGCAGGGATCTCGGGGTTGCATTCCAGGCTCCCCCGGGGAGTCAGGCCTCGTCTCGAGGGGAAGCCAAGGACTCCGCTCTCCTCTCGAGTCGCGACGCGGGTCTCTTGGAGCCCTCTGAGCGGCCTCAAGGGAGTCCAGCCTCCTCTTCCGTTTGGAGAGAGGACCCGGGATTGCTCTCCAGGCCATGCAGGAAAAGAAGGCCCTCATCTCGCGAGGACGGGGGCGTCTCCGGGGTTTCCTCGAGCTGCGGCGCCCGTGGGGGTTTTCTCCCGAGGCACGACGAGGATCTCAGGGAGCCTCTCGTGCGGCGCCAGGGAAGTCAGGTGTCCATGCGCGTGTCGAGGGGGAGCGTGTCATGGCTCTCAAGTCATGGTAGGGGAATCGCGACTCAAGACATTTTGAAGCACTCTCTCGGTCTTTCTCGAGTCGCGGTAGAAAACCCAGGGTTCCCTCAACTTGTGCCTGTGACCTCAGGGAGTTTCTCATTGTGCCTGTGAGAACTCAGGGATACTGTGGAGTTGGTAGGGGCCTCTCGGGACTCCACTGCGTGTGGTGCAATGGAAGAGGGCCTCATCTCGAGTGGACGCAGGAACCTCAGGCTTCCTCTCCGTTTCTGACTCGGATCCCATGATCCCTGCAGAGTAGGCAAAAGAGAGTCACACCTAATCTTCTGTTGAGGAAGTGGAACTTCGTTTGCCTTTCGAGTTGTTTACAGGGTCACAGTCCACTTGTCGAAATGTCTGTGGGACCTGCGGGTTTTTCTGGACGATGCACGCGGGTGTCAGTGCCCCTTCGTCTTGTGCCTTCATCCACAGGTTTTCCTTCAAAGAGGTGTGCTGGCGTCGGGTTCTTTTCAAGAATGGACCGTGAAATTGGGGTCTTTCGGCATGTGGCACCACCCACGAGGCTACGTCTCGAACTTCCTCATGAGACCGGCCTCATCCTGAGGTGCGCCCGGAAGGTCGGGAACCCCTTGTAGACAGAGAAGGGGAGTCGACCCTCCTGTCGCAATCAGGAGAGGAGAAGGGGCTCAGATGAAGTGGTGCCGGGAACCTCGGTGTTCCCCTTGAGTGAGTTTGGTATGTCGCGGAACTTTTCAGGTCGCATCAAGGGTGCCAAGTACCGTTTCGCACTTCAGGATGGAACGTGGGACTTCTCTTGAGATGCTGTAGCGGACAAAGGGCCTCATCTTGCGATGACGAGGGAAGCACGTGGTTTTTCTCGAGTTGCGGTGGGATTCTCGAGTTACGACGGGGAATTCAGGCTTCCTCTTGTGTTGGCCCAGGAAGTCTAATCTTCCATTTGAGTTGCCAGGGAGAGCTGGGGATTGGGCTCCATTCACTGAAGTGCAAACTAGACCTCATCTACGCTTGTATCCAGGACTTAATGTTCCTCTCCATAGGCGACAGGGATTTGGGGTTGCATTCCATACTCACCCGGGGAGTCAGGCCTCATCTCGAGGGGAAGCAAAGGACTCCACTCTCTTCTCGAGTCGCGACATGTATCTCTTGGAGCCCACTGAGTGGTCTTCGCTCTGTAGGAGAGCTCTAGTGTACATAAGCCTGTACATAAGTGAACACAGACACTCTGTGTGCATGTTGCTGCGTACCCAAAATAGGGCCACAAGGAGCCTCATGCTCTCCATGCGGCGCGGAAGCTGTGTAGCCACGCAGCAGCTGAAGAATCCAACCAATTGCTCTTTTCTTACCTCTGACAGAGCTCGCATTGCCGTAGCCCTTGGCAGTTTGAAAACACTGGACCCTAACCCCTCTCAAAGTAGGCCTGGGTTCTAGTTCGAATAGAAAGTCAATAGCGGAGCTGAGGACAGGAACGCGGCAGTCATTTATCACACGCTCCTGCAGCCTGCTACTACAGGGACACTAACGCTAGAAGCTAGGAATGTCTTTGCAAGGTGCGCAAAGGACAAGGGAGAACCTCGACCCTGACTCTAGTATTTCAGTCCCCTGAGCAGATCTGAGGTTCTCCCGCTGTAGAAGCTAACCCATTCCTTTCAAATACAGGCTTCCTAACACAGGGCCAGTTGGCTGCTTGCTCTTCCACGAAGCAGGCTTCCTTAACTTGCAAACTGCGAATTCCGCTTAACAGCCTGGAGGAAAATCGCTTCTTGGAAGATTTTTTTCAGAGGCTGTATCCCCGGAGCTGGGGCCAAGCTAGGGGACCCATACTGACAAGGGAAGGCAAAACCACATCCAATGTCTTTGCTCTGGAGGACAGCTTTGGTAAGCCTAAGTCTTTCAGGAATATTTCTGGCTCCAACAGAGTCAAATTCTGTGTGTGAAGCTGCACAGCCAAAATAGGGGAACAGAGAGCCTGATTCTCTCTGTGTAGCTTTGAAGCTGTCATTCAAACAACAGCTTGAGAATCCATACAATGCTCTCCCTTACTGCTAAGAGAATTCTCATTGCTGTCGTCCTTGACAGTTTGTAGAAATCCGCACCCTAACCCTTCTCCAAGTAGGCCTGGGTCCTAGCTCGGAACAACAGGCAACGGCGGAGCTGAGGCCAGTAAGGCACAAGTGAGGTCTCACACACTTGCAGCCTGATCGTCCAGGAGCAGTAAGGCCTCTTTTTCCCTGCAGGAGGCTCGCTTGCCTTGCCTCCTGTGAACTGCATTTCCCAGCCTGGGCGCAAAGCTGTTCCTGGAGATTTTTTCTCAGGGGCTGTTTCCCTGGAGCTGGGTCGGACCTCGGGGGCCCAAATCACAGGGGAAGACAAAACCACATGGACAGGTCTATGCTCTGTAGGAGAGCTCTAGTGAACCTCATCTCTCAGGAACATTCTTGGCTTCTACAGAGACACCTCTGTGCATGAAGCTACACACCCAACATAGTGGCAAAGGGAGTCTGATTCTCTCCGTGGGTGCTGATGCTTTGTGGCAAAGCACCTGCTAAGAATCCATCCGCATAGGCTTCCCTCACCTTGACAGAGGTCTCATTGCTGTAGTCCTTGGCAGTTTGGAAAGAAGCAGACCCTTACCCTTCACCAAGTAGGCCCTTGTCCTTGTTTGAATGGAAAGGCAGTAGCTGAGCTGAGGCCAGTAAGGCGCCAGTCAAGTCTGACATATTCCCGATGCCTGCTCCTTCATGGAAAATAACGTTAGAATCTGGGAATGTCTTTGCAAGGCTGGCAAAGGGCAGTCAGGAACCTCGACCCTGCCTCTGGAATTTCTATCTTCTCAGCACATCTGGCGGTCTCGGTCAGGAGAAACTAACCCATTCCTTGCAAATATAGGCTTCCAAACACAGGCCGGTTGGCTGTCTCTTCTTGCCGAAGGAAGCTTGCTTATCCCACCTCCTGCGAACTCCGCTTCCCAGCCTGGGGGATAAGAGGTTCTTGGAGATCTTTTCTCAGAGGCTGTTTCCACGGAGCAGGGGCCGATCCCGGAGACCCACACGCACAGGGGAAGGGAAAACCGCATGGATAAGTCTTTGCTCTCTAGGAGTGCTCTAGTGAACCTCAGTCTGTGGGGAATGTTCTTGGCTCCAACGGGGACATCTCTGTGTGGGAAGCTGCATTGACAACATAGAGACACAGAGACCTGATTCTCTCTGTGCAGCTTTGACGCTGTCGTTCAAACAACAAATTGAGAATCCACACAATGCTCTCCCTTACCACTGAGAGAGTTATCATTGCTGTAGCCCTTCGCAGTTTCTGGAAATCGGCACACAAACACTTCTCCAAGTAGGCCTGGGTTCAAGTTCAGATGAACATGCAATAGCGGAGCTGAGGCCAGTAAGGCACCAGTCAGGTGTCACACACTCTGGCAGCCTGCTCCTCCAGGGACAGTAAGTCCTCTGTTTCCCTTCAGGAGGCTCGCTTGCCTTACTTCCTGTGAACAGCGTTTCCCAGCCTGGGCGGAAAGCAGTTCCTGGAGATCTTTTCTCAGGGGCTGTTTCCCCGGAGTTGGGGCGGACCTCGGGGACCCAACTCACAGGGGAAGGCAAAACCAAATGGACAGGTCTATGCTCTGTAGGAGATCTCTAGTCAACTGCCGGGGTCCAGCCCCAGCTGATCCAGGGTATTCGAAGCAGAGACGGCGTAGGCGAGGGTCAGGGAACAACTGCTTAATTCAACGTTAATTAAGGATATAAAGAGTAATAAAATGAGGATAGCTCAGTAGGAAAATTCAGTGGAGAAAAGAGGCTGAGTAGCTTGGTTTACGCGGGGGACCAATAAAACTTCAAGACAAGAAGCTTGCACCACTTACGTAGGCCGCAGGCGTCCTTCCGTTCTCCCGAAGGAGAGGAGACACTGAGGCCTCCCCGGTCGGATCTTAGAAGCCCAGGCAAAATTAGTAAGCTTGGTGGGTTCCGCGCTCCAGATGGAGACTCAACCAGAGTGAGAGAGAGAGAGAGACATGGGGAGACCAGTATTTCGAGAAACTGATCCCAATTCTTTATTTTCCATGGTCTACTTTTATACACTGAGATGTTATGCAAAAGTCACGTGGGGTCAGCAGTCCTGACTTTTATCAAAGTCAGGTGCTTCATACAAAAGTATACAGAGGTCTTAGGGGTGTTACATCATCTTCTGGCCGGGGGGCCTGCTGACAATTTACGACCCTCTCCTTGTGACAGCGGTCAGTCAACCAGGACCCTTATTTCTCCAGGGGTGATTATTCTTAAAACAGACGCCACCCAAATAAAGTTACATTCCTATAGGGTGAGGGTGTAGTGGGTTTTAGTTAAGGCAAGAATTTACTTAGCCTAAGATCTAACGTGATTTATATCAAAGGTTAATACTTATTTCTTCTATATATTCATTAATGTGTATAAGGGCAGGGGATGTGGAGACTTAGCAGTAAACATCAGCTCAACAAATGAAAAACCCTTCACCAATATGATTTCTAATCAGCCCATTATACTTATACTAATAATTTTCTAACTTTTCTAAGGAACCTGTTTTTAGAAGGTTTAAAGCATCTCGTGCCTCTCATGGTTGGGAGGCTGTGAGCAATCACATGTGGCCGGACAAGCCTGTCAGGCAGGCTAGAGAACCTTCAGAGGAGTTTGTAGGTTAAAACACTCTTGTCACACCCAGGGGTTTTTATCAACTTGAGCTCTAGGTTAACTCCTTCTCCGAAAGAGGTGGTGGGGGACAGCCCCCCGTAAAGTCAGAGGTGTAGGTGAGAGCACAAAGTAGTAAGGTAGGCAGGCTCTGGTTATGGGGGTAGATGCTCGAGGATTTCCAGGGGGACTCCTGAGGCTCGATCCCGCCTTTGCGTATGTCGAGCCTCCTTCCTCATGACCTTTGCCATGGGCGGAGTGCCTCACTCTGGCCCCCAACAGTGAACCTCCTCTCTCAGGAACATTCTTGGCTCCTATCGAGACACCTCTGTGTGTAGCTACACACGCAACGTAGGGGCAAAGGGAGCCAGATTCTTTCCGTGGGGTGCTGATGCTTTGTGGCAAAGCACCTGCTTGAGAATCCATCAGCTTACGCTTCCCTCGCCTTGACAGAGGTCTCATTGCTGTAGCCCTTGGCAGTTTGGAAAGAAGAGGACCCTTACCTTTCATAAAGTGGGCCCTTGTCCTAGTTTGAAAGGAAAGGCAAGAGCTGAGCTGAGGCCAATAAGGCGCCAGTCAAGTCTGACATATTCCCGAAGCCTGCTCCTTCATGGAAAATAACGCTGGAATCTAGGAATGTCTCTGCAAGGCTGGCAAAGGGCAGTCAGGAGCCTGCACCCTGCCTCTGGAATTACCGATTTCTGAGCAGATCTGGAGGTCTCCTTTAGGAGAATCTAACTCATTCCTTCCATATTGAGACTTACAAAAACAGGCCAGTCGGCTGCCTCTTCGTGCCCGAAGGAGGCTTGACTTTCCTGCCTCCTATGAACCCAGCTTCCCAGGCTCTGGGAAAAGCGGATCTTGAAGATCTTTTCTCAGGGGTTGTTTCCACGGAGCTGGGGCTAAGCCTGGAGACCCAAACTCACAGGGGAAGAACAACCACATGGACAAGTCTTTGCTCTCTAGGAGAGCTCTAGTGAACTTCACTCTGTCACGAACATTCTTGATTCATATGGAGACACCCCTATGTGTGAAGCTGCGTACCCAACATGGGGGCACAGAGAGCCTGATTCTCTCTGTGTAGCTTTAAAGATGTCGTTCAAAAAACACCTTGAAAATCCATACAATGCTCTTCCTTACCCGTGACAGAGTTCTCATTGCTGTAGCCCTTGGCAGTTTTTAGAAATCCGCACCCAAACCCTTCTCCAAGTAGTCCTGGGTCCTAGTTCGGAGGAACATGCAATGGCGGAGCTGAGGCCAGTAAGGCACCAGTCAGGTCTCACACACTCTGGCAGCCTGCTCCTCCAAGGGCAGTAAGGCCTCTTTTTCTCTGCAGGAGGCTCGCTTGCCTTGCCTTCTGTGAACTGCGTTTCCCAGTCTGGACGAAAAGCAGTTCCTGGAGGTGTTTTCTTAGGGGTTTCTTCCTCGGAGCTGGGGCGAACATCGGGAACCCAACTCACAGGGGAAGGCAAAACCATATGGACAGGTCTATGCTCCGTAGCAGAGCTCTAGTGAACCTCATCTCCCAGGAACATTCTTGGCTCCTATAGAGACACCTCTGTGTTTGAAGCTACACACCCAACATAGGGGCAAATGCAGCCTGATTCTCTCCATGGGGTGCAGATGCTTTGTGGCAAAGCACCTGTTTGAGAATCCATCCGCTTCCACTTCCCTCTCTTTGACAGAGGTGTCTTTGCTGTAGCCTTTGGCAGTTTGGAAAGAAGCAGATCCTTACCCTTCAACAAGTAGGCCCTTGTCCTAATTTGAACGGAAAGGCGATAGCTGAGCTGAGGCCAGTAAGGCGCCAGTCAAGTCTGACATATTCCTGAAGCCTGCTCCTTCATGGAAAATAACGCTAGAATCTAGAAAGGTCTTTGCAAGGCTGGCAAAGGACAGTCAGGAACCTCGACCCTGCCTCTGGAATTTCCGTCTTCTGAGCAGATCTGGAGGTCTTCTTTTGGAGAAGCTAACCATTCCTTCCAAATAGAGGCTTCCAAACACGGGCTAGTTGGCTGCCTCGACTTGCCCGAAGGAGGCTTGCTTGTTCCGCTTCCTGTGAACTCCGCTTCCCGCCTGGGGGAAAAGTTGTTCTTGGAGATCTTTTTTCAGGGGCTATTTCAACGGAGTTGGAGCCGAGCCCGGAGACCCACATGCACAGAGGAAGGCAAAACCACATGGACAAGTCTTTGCTCTGTAGGAGAACTCTAGTTAACCTCAGTATGTGAGGAAAGTCTTGGATTCTACGGGGATACCTCTGTGTGTGGAGCTGCATACCCAACAAGGGGGCACACAGGGCCTGATTCTCTCTTTGCAGCTTTGAAGCTGTCGTTCAAACAACAGCTTGAGAATCCATACAATGCTCTCCCTTACCTCTGAGAGACTTCTCATTGCAGTAGCCCTTGGCAGTTTTTACAAATCCGCACCCAAACCCTTCTCCAAGTAGGCCTGGGTCCTGGTTTGGATGGCCATGCAATGGCGGAGCTGAGGTCAGTAAGGCATCAGTCAGGTGTCACACACTCTGGCAGCCTGCTCCTCCAGGGACAGTAAGGCCTATTTTTCCCTGCAGGAGGCTCGCTTGCCTTGCCTCCTGTGAACTGCGTTTCCCAGCCTGGGCAAAAAGCGGTTCCTGGAGATCTTTTCTCAGGGGCTCTATCCCCAGAGCTGGGGTGGACCTCGGGGACCCATCTCACAGGGGAAGGAAAAACCACATGGACAGGTCTATGCTCTGTAGGAGACCTTAGTGAATCTCAAGTCTTAGGAACATTCTTGGCTCGTACAGAGACACCTCTGTGTGTAAAGCTACACACCGAACATAGGGGCACAGGGAGCCTGATTCTCTCCGTGGGGTGCTGATGCTTTGTGGCAAAGCACCTGTTTGAGAATCCATCCGCTTACGCTTCCCTCGCCTTGACAGAGGTCTCATTGCTGTGTCTCTTGGCACTTTGGAAAGAAGCAGACCCTTACCCTTCACCAAGTAGGCCCTGATCCTAGTTTGAAAGGAAAGGCAATAGCTGAGCTGAGGCCAGTAAGGCACCTGTCAACTCTGACATATTCCCGATGCCTGCTCCTTCATGGAAAATATTGCTAGAATCTAGGAATGTCTTTGCAAGGCTGGCAAAGGGCAGTCAGGAACCTCGACCCTGCCTCTGGAATATCTATCTTCTGAGCAGATCTGGAGGTCTCCTTCTGGAGAAGCTAACCCATTCCTTGCAAATAGAGGCTTCCAAACACAGGCCGGTTGGCTGCCTCTTCTTGCCTGAAGGAGGCTTGCTTTTCCTGCCTCCTATGATCCCTGGTTCCCAGCATGGGGGAAAAGCAGATTCTTGGAGATCTTTGCTCAGGGGTTGTTTCCACGGAGCTGGGGTTGTGCCCAGAGACCCACACATACAGGGGAAGGCAAAACCACATGAACAAGTCTTTGCTTTCTAAGAGAGCTCTAGTGAACCTCAGTCTTTGACGAACGTTCTTGGCTCCTATGCGGACACCTCTGTGTGTGAAACTGCGTACCCAACATGGCGGCAGAGAGCCTGATTCTCTCTGTGCAGGTTTAATTCTGTCGTTCAGAAAACAGCTTGAGAATCCATACAATTCTCGCCTTTACCTCTGAGAGAGTTCTCATTGCAGTAGCCCTTGGCAGTTTGTAGAAATCTGCACCTAAACCCTTCTCCAAGTAGGCCTGAGTCCCAGTTCGGAGGAACAAGCAATGGCGGAGCTAAGACCAGTATGGCACCAGTCAGTTTTCACACACTCTGGCAGCCTGCTCCTCCAGGGACAGTAAGGCTTCTTTTTCTCTGCAGGAGGCTCACTTGCCTTACTTCCTGTGAACAGCTTTTCCCAGCCTGGGCAAAAAGCGGTTCCTGGAGATCTTTTCTCAGAGGCTGTTTTCTCAGAGCTGGGGCGGACCTCGGGGACCCAACTCACAGGGGAAGGCGAAACCACATGTACAGGTGAGCACTCTGTAGGAGAGCTCTTGTGAGCCTCATCTCTCAGGAACATTCTTGGCTCCTGTAGAGACACCACTGTGTGTGAATCTACACACCCCACATAGGGGCAAAGGGAGCCTGATTCTCTCCGTGGGGTGCTGATGCTTGGTGGCAAAGAACCTTCCTGATAATCCATCCGCTTATGCTTCCCTCGCATTTACGGAGGTCTCATTGCTGTAGCCCACGGCAGTTTGGAAAGAAGAAGACCCTTACCCTTCATAAAGTAGGGCCTTGTCCTACTTTGAATGGAAAGGCAATAGCTGAGCTGAGGCCAATAAGGCGCCAGTCAAGTCTGACATATTCCCAAAGCCTGCTTCTTCAGGAAGATAACTGTAGAATCTAGGAATGTCTTTGCAAGGCTGGCAAAGGGCAGTCAGGACCCTGCACACTGCCTCTGGAATTACCGACTTCTGAACAGATCTGGAGGTCTCCCTTAGGGGAAGCTAACCCATTCTTCCAAATAGAGGCTTCCAAACGCAGGCCGCTTGGCTGCCTCTTGCTCTCTGAAGGAGGCCTGCTTTTCCCGCCTCCTATGAACCCCACATCCCAGCCTCTGGGAAAAGCGGATCTTGAAGATCTTTTCTCAGGGGTTGTTTCCACGGAGCTGGGGCCGAGCCTGGAGCCCCAAACGCACAGGGGAAGAAAACCACTTGGACAAGTCTTTGCTCTCTAGGAGAGCTCTAGTGAACCTCACTCTGTCAGGAACGTTCTTGTTTCCTATGGAGACACCCCTGTCTGTGAAGCTGTGTACCGAACATGGAGACACAGAGTCTGATTCTCTCTGTGCAGCTTTGAAGCTGTCGTTCAAACAACAGCTTGAAAATCCATACAATGCTCTTCCTTACCCGTGACACAGTTCTCATTGCTATACCCCTTGGCAGTATTTAGAAATCCATACCCAAACCCTTCTCCTAGTAGGCCTGGGTCCTAGTTCGGAGGAACACGCAATGGCGGAGCTGAGGCCAGTAAGGCACCAGTCAGGTCTCACACACTCTGGCAGCCTGATTGTCCAGGGACACTAAGGCCTGTTGTGTCTTGCAGGAGGCTCGCTTGCGTTACCTCCTGTGAACTGCGTTTGCCAGCCTGGGGGAATAGCGGTCCCTGGAGATCTTTTCTCAGGGGCTCCTTCCCCTGAGCTGGGGCGGACCTCGGGGACCCAACTCACAGGGCAAGGCAAAACCATATGGACAGGTCTATGCTCTGTAGCAGACTTCTAGTGAACCTCATCTCTCAGGAACATTCTTGGCTCCTATAGAGACACTTCTGTGTGTGAAGCTGCGTACCTAGCATAGGGGCACAGAGAGCCTGATTCTCTCAGTTCATTTTGACGCAGTCATTCAGAAAACAGCTTGAGAATCCATAAAATGCTCTCCCTTACCGCTGAGAGAATTCTCACTGCTGTAGCCCTTGGCACTTTGTAGAAATCCGCAGCCAAACGCTTCTCCAAATAGGCCTGGGTCCTAGTTCGGAGGAACAGGCAATGGTGGAACTGAGGCCAGCAAGGCAACAGTCAGGTTTCACACACTCTGGCAGCCTGCTCCTCCAGGGACAGTAAGGCCTCTTTTTCTCTGCAGGAGATTCGCTTGCCTTACTTCCTGTGAACAGCGTTTCCCAGCCTCAACGAAGCGGTTCCTGGAGATCTTTTCTCAGGGACAGTTTCCTCGGAGGTGTGGCGGATCTCGGGGACCCAACTCACAGGGGAAGGAAAAACCACATGGACAGGTCTATGCTCTGTAGGAGAGGTTTAGTGAACCTAATCTCTCAGGAACATTCTTGGCTCCTATACAGACAACTCTGTGTGTGAAGCTACACTCCCAACATTGGGGAACAGGGATCTTGGTTCTCTCCGTGGGGTGCTGATGCTTTGTAGTAAAGCACCTGCTTGAGAATCCGTCCTCTTAGGCTTCCCTCACCTTGACAGAGGTCTCATTGCTGTAGCCCTTGGCAGTTTCAAAGAAGAAGACCCTTACCCTTCATAAAGTAGGCCCTTGTCCTAGTTTGAATGGAAAGGCAATAGCTGAGCTGAGGCCAATAAGGAGCCAGTCCCCTCTGACACATTCCCGAAGCCTGCTCCTTCATGGAATATAACTCTAGAATCTAGGAATATCTTTGCAAGGCTAGCAAAGGACAGTCAGGAACCAGTACCCTGCCTCTGGAATTACCGACTTCTGAGCAGATCTGGAGGTCTCCTTTAGGAGAAGCTAACCCATTCCTTCCAAATAGAGGCTTCAAAACACAGGCAGGTTGGCTGCCTTTCGTGCCCGAAGGAGGCTTGCTTTTCTCTCCTCCTATGAACCCCAGTTCCCAGCCTCTTGGAAAAGCGTATCTTGAAGATATTTTCTCAGGGGTTGTTTCCACGGAGCTGGGGCCGAGCCTGGAGACCCAAAGGCACAGGGGAAGGCAAGACCACATGGACAAGCCTTTGCTCTTTAGTATAGCTCTAATGAACCTCACTCTGTCAGGATCTTTCTTGATTCCTACGGAGACACACCTGTGTGTGAAGCTGCGGGCACAGAGAGCCTGATTACCCCTGTGCAGCGCTGAGTCTGGGCGGCTAAACAACAGCTTGGGAATGCAGCCTGGGGCACTTCCCTTCCCTCTGACAGAGCTCTCCTTCGGTCCCTAAGCCCTCTGCAAGGAGGCATAGATCATAGGTGCAAAGGGAAGGGAAGAGCGGAGCTGAGGCCAGTAAGGCGCCCGCCAGTCACGTCTCCCCCACTTCCGCAGTCTGTTCCTTCCCCTGCGCGAAAGCTAGAAGCTGGGAAGGGCTTGGCGAGGCTCGCCCAGGCAGAGCAGCCTCTAGGTCGGGGCTCTGCGATATCGCGCCTGGGCGCAGATCTGGAGCTCTGCCGGAGTGGAAGCTCATTCGGTCCTTCCCAATACAGGCTTGCAAGCACCCGACGGCGGCCTGACTCTATTCTCCCGCGTGCTGGGAGTGGGCTTCCAATCCAGGGCACAGAGCACTGCCTGGAGCTCTCTGCTCAGGGGCTGGTTCCCCTGCACTGGGACTGTGCTAGGGAGCCCAAAGGCACAGGGGAAGGCCCCAAACCACATGCACACGACTCTGCTCTGGAGCTGAGCTCCGGGGAAGCCCAGTCTGTAAGGCGGTTTCTGAACACAAACGGAGGAACACTCTGGCTGTGGAGCTCCCTCCCCATGACAGGGGCACTGGGACCCTGATTCCCTCCGTTCAGCGCTGAGTCTGGGCTGCCAAGCAAAAGCTTGGGAATGCAACCTGGGGCATTTCCCTTCCCTCAGACAGAGGTCTCCTTGTGGGAGGCTTTCGCAGTTTGCACACCCCCGTGCCCTAAGCCGTCTGCAAGGAGGCCTGGCTCCTAGGTCCAAAGGGAAGGCAAGAGCGGAGCTGAGGCCAGTCAGGAGCCAGTCATGTTGCCCACACTCCCGCAGCCTGCTCCTTTGCAGGTGCAAACGCTAGAAGCTGGGAAGGGCTTGGCGAGGCTCGCCCAGGCAGAGCAGCCTCTCGACAGGGGCTCTGTCCTATCGCGCCTGGGCGCAGGCCTGCAGCTCCGCCGGTGTGGAAGTTCACTCGGTCCTTTCCAATACAGGCTTGCAAGGACCCGCCGGCAGCCTAACTCATCTCTCCCGCGTGCTGGGACTGGGCATCCAGGCCTGGGCACAAAGCACTGCCTGGAGCTCTTTGCTCAGGGGCTGGTTCCCCTACGCTGGGGCTGTGCTAGGGAGCCCAAACGCACATGTCAAGGCCCCAAAACACATCCACACGTCTCTGCTCTGCAACAGAGCTCCGGGGAAGCCCAGTCTGGCAGGCGCTTTCTGGGCACAAAGGGAGGAACACTCTGGCTGTGGAGCTTCCTCCCCAAGACAGGGGCACTAGGACCCTGATTCCCTCCGTTTACCGCTGAGTCTGCATTGCCAAGCAACAGCTTGGGAACGCAGCCTGGGGCGCTTCCCTTCCCTCGGACAGAGCTCTCCTTGCGGTAGGCCTTGGTAGTTTGCATACAATGGGGCCCTAAGCCCTCTGCAAGTTGGCCTGGCTCCTAGGTCCAAAGGGCAGGCCAGAGCGGAGCTGAGGCTGTCAGGCTCCAGACACATCTCCCATACTCCTACATCCTGCTCCTCCCCGGGCGTGAACGCTAGAAGCTGGGAAGGTACCTGGACCGTGCAGGGGCGGGGCGAACGCGGGCCGCGTGGGGCGGGGGTCGGCTTCTGGCGGGGGTGGGGGCGGGCTTCCCAGTTGTGCTCTCGGAGGTGGACAATGAGGCTGAAAACGCCCCGGGAGTGCACCCGGGACTGGGTAAACCCGGGCTGCGCGGGTCGAGATTCCGATGGCTTTAGGTGGGGGTCGGTCCCAGTTGTGCTCCCGGGGGTCGCCACTGCGGCTGGGAACGCGCAGGGAGCGCGGCAGGGGTGGGGCTAACCCTGGCGGCGCGGGGTGGGGGTCGTCTCATTGGGGGGGATGGGGAGGGGTTCCCAGTTGCGCTCTCGGGGGTTGCAACTGCGGCTGGGAACGCCCATTTCATCCGCTCCTGGGTCCCCAAGGATCGCCATCCCGTGGGTGCAGCGGAGGGCTGCGGACCACAGGTAAGGGAACTGGGATTGCGTGGAGCAGGGAACCAAGTATTCCGCCGTCTGTGGGCATATTCTCGGAGCTCCCCAACCTGGCGGTCGCAGAAAGGCCTTGCCTTTGGGGTCAAGGCCTTTACCGCTCCACCCCTCTGCTGAAAAATCTCAGAGTCTGCGCGGTTCTTCCAAGCAGCCTAGTGTCCGCTGGAAGTCCAAGGGACAGAACACTGAACTCTGGCCGGCTGGCCCAGCCCTGCTTCTGGCACTTTGTAAGCCAGCGGGCCCTTGAGCACCTGCTGGGATGGGAAAGGGAAGGGTCCACGGATTGCACCCTAGAAACTTAGTAGGGTACATGGATTTCAAACCCTGGTGGCCGCCCAGGCAGCAAAGAAGGGGGTGGGCACCTTGCTGCCCTTTCATGGCAGAATCTGTGGTTGTCCAGCTGCGTGGGCCTTTTCATGAGGACCCTGTGCAATAAAAGTTTGGTGTTTTGGAACTGAATAATTAGAACGTGTAAAAGCTTTAAATTATGTGGTGGTGTAATTAAAAAACAAAACAAAACAAAACCAAGCTCCAAGTGTTTTGCAAATGGAGGTTTAAATATTGAAGGACTGTATTCCTTGCACTGTGGCATTCTATCAAGAAGTGTGCAGGATTTTTTTTTTTTAAGAAAAGTGTTCGAAGTGAGGGAAACAGGAAACCCAGAGGTGCCCCTGTATTTTGGGGAAGGCCTTAGGAGGTCACTTGGAAATGCTGCTGGCTGTGCGGGAGCGGGGCAGATGGGCTGTGCAGGCTTGTCCTTTGCATGGATGTTCTTGTGTGTGGAAACCCAGCTCGGAGCCATCTCCTGATGTGTAAGAATTTCGCAGACAAACCTTGAGCTAAGCAATGCATTTTTTCCTAAGAAAATGTTTGTCTTAAGCGATGTAAATATCCTATGTATTTCCGCTAGACTCTGGCTTCAGGTCGGTTCCCCCAAAAGGCTCAGAAGCGATTTGAACAAAACAGCATGTTTTCCTCCTAGCTTGTTCTCCTTATCTATGTTAAGGAAATGATATATTTGCCTGCAATACTGCCTTTCTTCAAGATTCATGTCAATCAAGTTTTGGCCCGGGATGACTCACCTGCTGCCAATATTATCTCAATGCATGTCGTGGGGGAGGGGCCTGGTGCCATTCCCTGAAACAGTTCCTTTCTTTCCTTAGCTGACTGCTAGTGCCTGTAGAATATCTGGCTAGAGACCAGCAGGGCGTACACCCCGCCTCAAGTCTAAGTCAGCAGCTTTCTCTATCTCAGTTATACTTTAATAACAATTGATGACACAAAAGCTCTGAGCGATCAAATCATATCAAATCTTCATTTCAGATTGAAGATTCATTCCATGGTATTGCCATCTTAAGTCTTTCCATTGTTATGGAATATCTGTCCATGTATTCAGGATAGTTTTCAGCCAGGGTGTATAAGTTCCAGTGTGCCAGTCTTGTCATCCTCGTTACATCCATGGCAAAGTGTTGTATTCATGTTGACATTATTGAAAGTGAATTTTTTTTAATTCCCTTTCAGATTATTATCTGCTAATATATACAGAAAAAACTGTGTAATCTTTCGTTTTTATCAGTTTGGACAGCTTGATAGTTGTCTTTAATTTCTTTCCTTTCTCATACTTTAAGATTTTCCAGGCACCGTACATGTACTGCCTCACCCCTAATCTCAGTCATGTGTGCAAAGAACTTCTGTCCTTTATTTGTTTACTTATTTTTTGCAACATTGAATTCGTTTTGACTATGCTGGGTCTCTGCTGCAAGATGGAAGTTGCTAGGACCTCTGGACTGCAGTCTTCCATCTCTTACTGACCTCTTGTTGACCTCTGCAGAATCCTGGTTGGCGGGAGCTTGTTAGTTCCTTGTTCCTTACCAGGACCTCCTGTGGTAAGTGTTTTTCTCTTCTCTGTTGCCTGGTAAGGGTGGATGGTCATTGGCATCCCAAAGCTAGCTAGAAGTCAATTATGTAGGCAGGCTTGTGCATAGATATGGGAGAAGGCAATGGCACCCCACTCCAGTACTCTTGCGTGGAAAATCCCATGGATGGAGGAGCCTGGTAGGCTGCAGTCCATGGGGTCGCTAAGACTCGGGCACCACTGAACGACTTCACGTTCACTTTTCACTTTCATGCATGGGAGGAGGAAATGGCAACCCACTCCAGTGTTCTTGCCTAGAGAACCCCAGGGACTGCGGGGCCTGGTGGGCTGCCATCTATGGGGTCGCACAGAGTTGGACACGACTGAAACGACTTAGCAGCAGCAGCGGCGGCAGCAGCAGCAGAAGCAGTGCATCGATATCAAAAGGGCTGCAAACAGTCAGGAAGGATCACATATGTCACCGTGAAACACTACTTCTCCACTTAGCCAAAGCTAACAAAAGATTTCTGTTCTAGGTCAACCTAGAAGAGATCACTTAAGAGGTAAAGAAACTTAAACTCCATTAGCAAAGGCAGTTCGACATCTCAAGAAAACTTGTGCTAGGCACAGAACTTTTTTCTGGGGGTCCACTTTCCCTACAACCTCCTTATCCCATTCTGTACCCATTCCTTTGCTTCTCCCATCCTGAAACTGCCACCTGTAAGACAGAACTACTTCGTTTTCCTTCCTCAAGTGCCATTGCATTCCACATACTTTCTTGTAATAACAAGTCATACATTTCCCTTCAGCAACCAAGAACTGACTTTTATATTGGCATTGGCTATAGCCCGCCCCCCTCCCCCCACCCCCAAGAACAGAACAAAACAAAACAAAACAATTGCTTTCTTACATTTAACATGTCAGGATGGTGCCAGACACTATTCATGGAGAGTCAAAAATCTCTTTTGTTTCTGTGTAAAAGGGAGGTCCTTTCAAGTCGTGAATGTTTCAGAACTTTCATTTATTTGGAAATGACCTAGCTATTCAATACACTGTCGTCACAAGGATAGAAACTCGGGTAAACAAAACACCTGGAGAAACGTTTGTTAGTTCAGTTCAGTTCAGTTGCTCAGTCGTGTCTGACTCTTTGGGACCCCGTGGCCTGAAGGACGCCAGGCTTCCGTGTCCGTCACCAGCTCCAGGGGCTTGCTCAAACTCATGTCCATCGAGTCAGTGATGCCATCCAACCATCTTATCCTCTGTCATCCCCTTCTCCTCTGCCTTCAATCAAGACTATGAGAGGCAGATATTTTAGAGTATAATTATTGTAAAGAGTTTGTCTAAAAGCTCATATCACATTTACATTTTTTACTTTTGTTGTTGTCGTTTCCAGGTAGTTTCTTGCTGACAAGCTCGTGACAGATATACTAATAGAGCAATTTTTACCTCAAAAGAAACCTAGGCACTATGAACATGTTGTGCTTAATGTTGTTGACTCTTAGACATGTCTATAATGGAGGAGCAAAACCAAAAATACTAGATATTTAATATTGACTAGTTCCCAGTTCACGGGACTCTGACATCCATTTAGGTCAATGTTTTCTGGTATTTCCAGCAGTTTGATTTGGAAGGGCTGCCTTGTCTTGAGACCATTGATATCAGAACACAGAACTTGAGCAATATTATCAAAAAACACAGGGCTCACACTGACACATACCTTAATCCAAACAGACAGACAAGACATCTTCCAGGTTTCCGCCTGAGATTTAAAATATTTCTTTGAGCCAGTCTTCTGGGGAGTGGGGGGATGGGGGTGGCAGTGAGGCAGGCTTGGGTAACAAGCTAATTGTTGGTCATTGCATATGCAAAGAACCAGCTTTCCGGGTTCCAAGGAAAAAAGTTTCCTTGGTAACCAACTTTGTCTGGTTCTATAGAATATCATGGCCCTCCTAGGTCAGGTCATCTTGCCTTTCTGTAGTCCTCGTTTTATCCCTAAATCATAGACAGCTTGGATTGTCTCTGTGGGGCGTATGTATTGTCCTCATGTTTGACCTGGCGGCAGCAGCGAGGTCCGAGAGCCTCTCCTGGAACCGGGCGTGGGGACGGGGCTCACCGGGAGCCACTGGTGAAGATAGGCAGCGCCCCTGGAGCGTGGCAGGGGCGGGGCGAACCCGGGCGGCACAGGGCGGGTGTCGGCTCCTGGCTGGGGTGGGGGAGGGCTTCCCAGTTGTGCTCTCGGAGATGGCCACTGCGGCTGGAAACGCTCCGGGAGCGCACCCAGGGCGGGGTAAACCTGGGCTGCACAGGTCGAGATTCCGCTCTCTGTGGGTGGGTGGTCGGTCCCTGTTATGCTCCCGGGGGTCGCCAATGTGACTGGGAAACCGCCGGGAGCCCGGCAGGGCCGGGGCGAAACCTGGCGGCGCGGGGCGGGGTGGGGGTCCGTTCGCAGCGGGGGTCGACTCCTGGCGGGGGTGGGGGAGGGCTTTCCAGATGTGCTGTTGGGGGTCGCCATTGCGGCTGGGAATGCCCATTTCATGAACTCCTGGATCCCCAAGGATCGGCATCCATTGGCCACAGCGGAGGGGTGCGGAACACAGGTAAGGGAACGGGGACTGCGTGGAGCAGGGAACCATGTATTCTGCCCTGTGTTGGCACAGTCTCAGAGCTCCCCAACCTGGCGGTCGCAGAAAGGCCTCATCTTTGGGGTCAAGGCCTTTACCGCTCCACCCCTCTGCTGAAAAACCTCAGAGTCTGCGCGGTTTTCCCAAGCAGCCTAGTGTCCGCTGGAAGTCCAAGGGACAGAACCCTGAATTCTGGCCGGCTGGCCCAGCCCTGCTTCTGGCACTTTGTAGGCCAGCGGGCCCTGGAGCACCTGCTAGGATGGGAAAGGGAAGGGTACGCGAATTGCACCCTGGTGGCCGCCGAGGCAGCAAAGAAGTGGGGAGGGCACCTTACTGCCCTTTAATGGCAGACAGAATCTGTGGATGTCCTGCTGCGTGGGCCTTTTCATGGGGACCTTGTGCAATAAAAGTTTACCGGTGACCTTAGGGAACTTCCCAGTGTGCTTCTGACAGATGAGGGATGCTGTGGAGTTGGCGGGGCCTCTCAGGACTCTGCTGGGTTTGGCGCAATGGAAGAGGGCCTCATCTCCAGGGAAGGTAGGAACCTCAGGCTTCCTCTCCGTTTCGGACTCCGACCGCAGGGTACCTGCAGAGTTGGGACAAGAGAGTCAGGAATCGTCTTGTCTGAGGAAGGGAACTCCGCTTGCCTCTCGAGGTGCTCAGGGGGTCTCAGGCCCCTTGTTGAGCTGTGTGTGGAACCTGCGGGTGTTTCCGGACGATGCACGACAGTGACAGTGCCCCTTCGTGTTGTGCCTTCACCCACTAGCTTGCCTTCAAAGATGTGTCCGTGCCTCGGGTTCTTTTCAAGAGCGGACAGGGAAATTGGGGTCTTTCGGCATGTGGGACCACCCACGGGGCTAGTCTCAAATTTCCTAGTGAGGCCGGCTTCATCCTGAGGTGTGCCAGGAAAGCCGGGGACCCTTCAAGACAACGCAGGGGGATCGACTCTCCTGTCGCCATCAGGAGGGGAGAAGGGGCTCAGATGAAGTGAGGCCGGAACCCTCGGTGTTACACTCGAGGGAAACCGGCGTGTGAGGGACTTTTGGGGGATGCATGAAAGGAGTCAGGTACCGTTTCGCACTTCAGGACAGAACCTAGGACTTCCCTTGAGACGCCGTAGCGGGCAAGGGCCTCATCTTGCGAAGACGTTGGAACCATGTGGATTTTCTCGAGTTGCGGTGGGATTCTAGAGTTACGACGGGGATTTCAGGCTTCCTCTTGTATTGGCCCCGAAAAGCCTAATCTTCCATTCGAGTTGCGAGGGAAAGCTGGGGGTTGCACTCGAGTCACTGCAGGGCCAAAGAGACCTCATCTATGTCTGTGTCCGGGACTTAACGTTCCTCTCAAGGGAAGACAGGGATCTCGGGGTGGCGTTCCAGACACCCCCGGGGAGTCAGGCCTCGTCTCGAGGGCAAGCAAAGGATGCCGCTCTCCTCTCAAGTCGCAACGCAGATCTCTTGGAGCCCACTGAGTGGCCTCAAGGGAGTCAGGCCTCCTCTTCAGTTTGGAGACAGGACTCGGGATTGCGCTCTGGGTAAGGCAGGAAAAGAAGGCCCTCACCTCGCGAGAACGGGGGCTTCTCAGGGGTTTCTTCGAGCTGCGGCGCCCGTGGGGGTTTTCTCACGAGGCAAGACGAGGATCTCAGGGAGCCTCTCATGCGGCGCCAGGGAAGTCAGGTCTCTGTGCCCGTGGCGAGGGGGAGCGCGTCCTGGCTCTCGAGTCACGGGAGGGGACTAGGGCCTCGAGACGTGTTGAAGAAGGACTCTTGAGGTCTTTCTTGGGGAGCGGCGGGAAACCCTCGTTTCCCTCGCCTTCTGCCGGAGACCTTAGGGAACTTCCCAGGGTGCCTCTGAGAGGCGAGGCATCCTGTGGAGTTGGCGGGGCCTCTCGGGACTCCGCTGGGTCTTGCGCAATGGAAGAGGGCCTCACCTCGAGGGGAGGCTGGAACCTCAGGCTTCCTCTCCGTTTCGGACTCCGACCGCAGGGTCCCTGCAGAGTTGGGACAGGAGAGTCAGGCCTCGTCTTGACTGAGGAAGGGAACCCTGCTTGCCTCTCGAGTTGTTCAGTGGGTCTCAGGCCCCTCGTCGAGCTTTGTGTGGAAACTGCGGGCCTTTGCGGACGATTCATGGGGATGGCAGTGCCCCTTCGTGTTGTGCCTTCCCCCACAGTGTTGCCTTCGAAGAGGGGTCCGGGCCCCGGGTCCTTCTCAAGGGCGGACCGGGGAATCGGGGGCGTTCGGCATGTGGCACCACCCACGTGGCTCGTCTCGAATTTCCTCGTGAGACCGGCCTCATCCTGAGGTGCGCCGGGAAGGCCGGGAACCCCTTCCAGACCACGCAGGGGAATCGCCTCTCCTGTCGCGATCAGGAGGGGAGAAGGGGCTCAGATGAAGAGGTGCCGGGACCCTCGGTGTTGCCCTCGAGGGAACCCGGCGTGTCAGGGAACTTTTGGGGGTCGCATGAAGGCTGTCAGGGACCGTTTCGCCCTTCAGGGCGGAACAGGGGACTTCCCTTGAGACTCCGTCGCGGGCAAGGGCCTCATCTTGCCAAGAGGTGGGAACCACGTGGTTTTTCTCGAGTTGCGGCGGGATTCTCGAGTTACGACGGGGATCTCAGGCTTCCTCTTGGCTTGGCCGTGGGAAGCCCAATCTTCCCCTCGAGTTGCGTGGGAAAGCTGGGGGTTGCGCTCGAGTCACTGCAGGGCCGAAGAGACCTCACCTAGGCGTGTGTCTGGGACCTAATATTCCTCTCCAGGGAAGGCAGGGATCTCGGGGTTGCATTCCAGGCTCCCCCGGGGTGTCAGGCCTCGTCTCGAGGGGAAGCCAAGAACTCCGCTCTCCTCTCGAGTCGCGAGGCGGATCTCTTGGAGCCCCCTGAGCGGCCTCAAGGGAGTCCAGCCTCCTCTTCCGTTTGGAGAGAGGACCCGGGATTGCTCTCCAGGCCATGCAGGAAAAGAAGGCCCTCAGTTCGCAAGGACGGGGGTGTCTCAGATATTTCCTCGAGCTGCGGCGCCCGTGGGGGTTTTCTCCCGAGGCACGACGAGGATCTCAGGGAGCCTCTCGTGCGGCGCCAGGGAAGTCAGGTCTCCATGTGTGTGGCGAGGGTGAGCGCGTCATGGCTCTCGAGTCACGGGAGAGGACTAGGGCCTTGAGACACGTTGAAGAAGCACTCTCGAAGTCTTTCTCGGGGGGCGGCGGGAAACCCTCATTTCCCTCGCCTTCTGCCGGGGACATTAGGGAACTTCCCAGGGTGTCTCTGAGAGTTGAGGGATACTGTGGAGTTGGCGGGGCCTCTCGGGTCTCCGCTGGGTTTCACGCAATGGAAGAGGGCCTCATCTCGAGGGGAGGCAGGAACCTCAGACTTCCTCTCTGTTTTGGACTCCGACATCAGGGTCCCTGCAGAGTTGGGACAGGAGAGGCAGGCTACTTCTTTTCTGAGGAATGGAACTCCGCTTGCCTCTCGAGTAGTTCATGGGTTTTCAGGCCCCTTGTCAAACTGTGTGTGGAATCTGCAGGTTTTTCCAGACGATGCACGGGGGTGTCAGTGACCCTTCGTTTTGTATCTTCATCCACAGGGTTGCCTTCGAAGAGGTGTCCAGGCATCGGGTTCTTATGAAGAGCGGACCGGGAAATCGGGGTCGTTCAGCATTTGGCACCACCCACGTGGGTTGTCTCGAATTTCCTCATGAAACCGGCCTCATCCTGAGGTGTGCCGCGAAGGTCATGAAACTCTTCCAGACAAAGCAGAGGAATCGACCCTCCTGTGGCGATCAGGAGGGGAGAAGTGGCTCAGATGAATTGCTGCTGGGAACCTCGGTGTTTCCCTCAAGTGAGACAGGTATGTCGGGTAACTTTTGGGGTCGCATAAAGCGTTCCAAGTACCGTTTCGCTCTTCAAAATGGAAAGTTGGACTTCTCTTGGGGTGCTCCAGCGTGCAAGGGCCTCATCTTGTAATGACTGCGGAACCACTTGGTTTTTCTCGAGTTGCGGTGGGATATTTGAGTTACCACAGGGAATTCATGCTTCCTATTGTGTTGGCCCACAAAAGTCTTATCTTCCATTCGAGATTCGAGGAATAGCTGGATGTGAGCTCTAGTCACTGAAGGCAAAAGAGACCCCTCCAAGGCTTGTTTGCAGAACCTAATGTTCATGTCAAGGCTCGACAGAAATCTCGGGGTTGCATTCCAGACTCACCTTGGAGTCAGGCCTCGTCTCGAGGGGAAGCAAAGGACTCTGCTCTCCTCTCGAGTCGGACGGGTATGTCTTGGAGCCCACTGAGTGGCTTAAAGGGAGTCAAACCTCCTCTGGTGTTTGGAGGGAGGACACGGGATTGCTCTCCAGGCAATGCAGGAAATGAAGGCCCTCATCTCCCGATGACTGGGGCGTCTCGTAGGTTTTCTCGAGCTGTGGCGCTAGTGTGGGGTTTCTCACGAAGTAAGACTGGGAGCTCAGTGAGCCTCTCACGTGGTGCCAGGGCAGTCAGGTCTCTATGCACGTGGTGAGAGGGAGCCCGTCATTGTTCTCGAGTCATGGTAGGGGAATTGGGCCTGAAGAGGTGTTAAAGAAGGACTCTCGAGGTCTTTCTTGGGTTGCAGCAGGAAACCCTGGGTTCCATCGACTTGTGCCAGTGACCTCAGGAAGCTTCTCAGCGTGCCTCTGAGAAGTCAGGGTCACTGTGGAGTTGGGAGGGGCCTCTCGGAACTCCACTGGGTTTGGTGCAATGGAAGAGGGCCTCATGACAAGTTGAGGCAGGAACCTCAGGGTTCCTCTCCTGGCTTCGAATGCGCCGGATCTGACTCGGATCGCAGAGTCCCTGCAGAGCTGGGACAGGAGAGTCAGGCCTCGTCTTGTGTGGAGGAATGGAACTCCGCTTGACTCTCGCGTTGTTCATGGGGTGACAGGCCACTTGTCGATTTGTATGTGGAACTTGCGGGTTTTTCTGGACGATGCACCGGAGTGTCACTGCCCCTTCATGTTGTGCCTTGATCCACAGGATTGCCTTCGAGTTGGGTTCTGCCATTGGGTTCTTATCAAGAGCGGACCAGGGAATCGGGGTCTTTTGGCATGCCGCACCACCCATGAGGCTATGTCTCGAATTTCCTCATGAGACTGGCCTCATCTTGATGTGCACCAGGAAGGTTGGGAACGCCTTCCAGACAAAGCAGGGGAATCGAACCTCCTGTCGCGATCAAGAGGGGAGAAGAGTCTCAGATGAAGTGGTGCCGGGAACCTCGGTGTTCTCCTCAAGTGAGAATGGTATGTCGGGAAACTTTTGGGGTCGCATCAAGGGTTCCAAGTAACTTTTCGCTCTTCAATAAGGAACGTGGGACTTCTCTTGAGACGCTGTAGCGGGCAAGGGCCTCATCTTTCGATGACGGGGGAACCACGTGGTTTTTCTTGAGTTGCGGCGGGATTCTCGAGTTACGACGGGGAATTCAGGCTTCCTCTTCAACTGGCCCAGGGAAGTCCAGTTTTCATTCGAATTGCGAGTTAGAACTGGGGATTGCTCTCGAGACACTGCAGGGCCAAATAGACCTCATCTAGGCTTGTGTCCAGGACCTAATGTTCCTCTGCTGGGGCGACAGCGATCTCGGCATTGCATTCTCGACTCACCCGGGGAATCAGGCCTCGTCTCGAGGGGAAGCCAAGGACACCGCTCTCCTGTCAAGTCGCGACGGGTATATCTTGGAGCTCACTGTGTGGCCTAAAATGAGTCAAGCCTCCTGTGGAGTTTGGAGAGAGGACTCAGGATTGCTCTCCAGGCCATACAGCAAAAGAAGGCCCTCATCTCGTGAGGACTGGGGCGTCTCGTGGGTATTCTCGAGCTGCGGCTTCAGTGTGGTGTTGCTCACGAGGTATAATGGGGAGCTCAGGGAGCCTCTCCTGTGGCGCCAGGGAAGTCAGGTTTCTATGCGCGTGGCTAGGGGGAGCGCGTCATTGCTCTCGAGTCATGGTAGGGGAATCTCACCTCAAGACACGTTGAAGAAGGACTCTCGAGGTCTTTTACGGGTTGGGGCAGGAAACCCTTGGTTCCCTCGACTTGTGCCGGTGATCTCAGGAAGGTCTAAGGGTGCCTCTGAGAAGTCAGGGATACTGTGCAGTTGGGAGGGGCCTCTCGGGACTCCACTGGGTTCGGTGCAATGGAAGAGGGCCTCATCTCGAGTGGAGGCAGGAAACTCATGTTTCCTCTCCTGACTTCCCCTGGGCCAGATCTGACTCAGATCGCAGTTTCGCTGCAGAGTTCGAAGAGGAGAGTCAGGCCTCGTCTTGTGTGGAGGAATGGAACTCTGCTTGCCTCTCCAGTTGTTCACGGGGTGACAGGTCACTTCTCGAGCTGTGTGTGGTACCTGCGGGTTTCTCTGGACGATACCCGGGGGTGTCAGTGCCCCTTCGTGTTGTGCCTTCATCAAAAGGGTTATCTTCAAAGAGGTGTCCGGGCATTGGGATCTTATCAAGAGCGAACCGGGAAATCGGGGTCTTTCGGCATGTGTCACCATCCACGAGGCTATGTCTCGAATATCCTCGTGAGACCGGCCTCATCCTGAGATGCACCGGGAAAGGCGGGAACCCCTTCAAGACAAAACAGGGGAATCGACCCTCCTGTCGCGATCAGGAGGGGAGAAGGGGCCCAGATGTAGTGGTGCCGGGAACCTCGGTGTTCTCCTCGAGTCAGAGCAGTGTGTCGAGGAACTTTTGAGGTCGCATCAAGGGTGCCAATACCGTTTCGCACTTCAAGACGGAACGTGGGACTTCTCTTGAGACGCTGTAGGGGGCAAGGGCCTCATCTTGCGAAGACGGGGGAACCACGCGGCGTTTCTCGAGTTGTGGCGGGATTCTCGAGTTTCGAAGGGGAATACAGTCTTATTCATGTGTTGGGCCAGGGAAGTCCTATCTTCCATTCGAGTTCCAAGGGAGAGCTGGGGATTGCCCTCGAGTCACTGCAGGGCAAAATAGACCTCATCTAGGCTTGTGGCCAGGACTTAATGTTCATACCTAGGAGCGACAGGGATCTCGGGCTTGCATACCAGACTCACCCGGGGAATCAGGCCTCGTCTTGAGGGGAAGCAAAGAACTCCGCTGTCCTTTTGAGTCGCGATGGGTATCTCTTGGAGCCCACTGTGTGCCCTAAAGGGAGTCAAGCCTCCTGTGGTGTTTGGATAGAGGACTCGGGATTCCTCTCCAGGCCATGCAGGAAAAGAAGGCCCTCATCTCGCGATGACGGTGGCGTCTCGTGGGTTTTCTAGACTGCCGCGCTAGTTCCAGGTTTCTGACGAGGTACGAGAGGGAGCTCAGGGAGCCTCTCGTGTGGCGCCAGGGAAGTCAGGTCCCCATGAGATGGCTAGGGGGAGTTCGTCATTGCTCTCGAGTCATGGTAGGGTAATCGGGCCTCAAGACGGGTTGAAGAAGGACTCTCGAGTTCTTTCTCGGGTCACTGCATAAAACCCAGGGTTCCCTTGACTTGTGCCTGCGACCTCAGAGAGCTTCTCAGAGTGCCTCTGAGAAGTCAGGGATACTGTGCAGTTTGGAGGGGCCTCTCGAGACTCCTCCGCATTTGGTGGAATGTAAGAGGGACTCATCTCGAGTTGAAGCAGGAACCTCAGTGTTCCTCTCCATTTCTGACTCAGATCGCAAGGTCCCTGCATGTTGGTACAGGAGAGTCAGGCCTCGTCTTTTCTGGAGGATGGGACTCCTCTTGCCTCTCGAGTTGTTCTCGAGGTGACAGGCCACTTGTCCAGCTGTGTATGTAACCTGCCCGTTTTTCCGGATGATGCACAGGTGTGTTAGTGCCCCTTCGTGTTGTACCTTCATACTCAAGGCTGCCTTCCAAGAGGTGTCCGAGCATCGGATTCTTATCAAGAGCGGACCGGGAAATTGGAGTCTTTCAGCAAGCGGCACCACCCACAAAGCTACGTATCGAATTTCCCCATGAGACCGGCCTCATCCTGAGTTGTGCAGGGAAGGTCGGGCCCCCTTGCAGACAAAGCAGGGGAATCGACCCACCGGTCACGATCAGGAGGGGAGAAGGGGCTTAAATGTAGAGGTGCTGGGAACCTCGGTGTTCCCCTTGAGTGAGACCGGAGTGTTGGGGGACTTTTGGGGTCGCATCAAGGGTGCCAAGTGCCTTTTCGCACTTCAAGACGGAACCTGGGAAATCTTTTGAAACGCTGTAGCGGGCAAGGGCCTCATCTTGCGATGACGGGAGAACCACGTGGTTTTGCTCGAGTTGCGGTGGGATTCTCGAGTTATGACCAGGAATTTAGGCTTCCTCTTGTTGGCCTTGAAATCCAATCTTCCATTCGGGTTGCGAGGGGGAGCTGGGGATTGCACTAGAGTCACTGCAGGGCAAAAGAGACCTAATCTAGGCTTGTGTCCAGGATCTAACGTTGCTCTCCAGGGGCGACAGGGATCTCGGGTTTGCATTCCAGACTCATCCGGGGAGTCAGTTCTCACCTCGAGGGTAAGCAAAGAATTCCGCTCTCGTCTCGAGTCGCGATGGGTATCTCTTGGAGCCCAGTGTGTGTACTAAAGGGAGTCAAGCCTCCTGTGGAGTTTGGAGAGAGGACTCGGGATTGGACTCCAGGCCATGAAGGAAAGAAGGCCCTCATCTCGAAATGACGGTGGTATCTCGTGGGTTTTCTCGAGCTGCGGCGCCAGTGTGGGGTGTCTCATGAAGTACCACGGGGATCTCAGGGAGCCTCTTGTGTGGCGCCAGGAAAATCCAGTATTCCATTCGAGTTGCAAGTTAGAACTGGGGATTGCTCTCCAGTCACTGCAGGGCAAAATAGACCTCATCTACGCTTGTGTCCAGGACCTAGTGTTCCACTACTGGGCCGACAGGGATCTCAGGGTTGCATTCTCGACTCACCCGGAGAGTCAGGCCTCGTCTTGAGGGGAAAAAAAGGACTCTGCTCTTCTGTCGAGTCGCGACGGGTATCTCTTGGAGCCCACTGCGTGGCGTAAAGGGAGTGAAGCCTCCTATGGAGTTTGGAGAGATGACTCGGGATTGTTTTCCTGGCCATGCAGGAAAAAAGGCCCTCATCTCGCGATGACGGGGGCGTCTCGTGGGTTTTCTCCAGCTGCGGCGGCAGTATCAGATTTCTCACGAGGTACGACGGGGAGTTCAGAGAGCCTCTCGTGTGGTGCTAGGGACGTCAGGTCTCCGTGTGTGTGGTGAAGGGGAGTGCGTGATTGCTCTCGAGTCATAGTAGGCGAATCTGGCCTCAAGACGCATTGAAGAAGGACTCTCGAGGTCTTTCTTGGGTTGCGGCAGGGAACCCTGGGTTCCCTCGACTTGTGTCGGTGACCTCAGGCAACTTCTCAGGGTGCCTCTGAGAAGTCAGGGACACTGTGGATTTGGGAGGGGCCTTTCGTTACTCAACTGGGTTTGGTGCAATCGAAGAGGGCCTCATCTCGAATGGAGGCAGGAACCTCAGGGGTCCTCTACATTTCTGACTCGGGTCGCAGATACCTGCCGAGTATGGACAAGAGAGTCACGCCTCGTCTTCTGTGGAGGAATGGATCTCCGCTTGCCTTTTGAGTTGTTCACAGAGTGACAGGCCACTTGTTGAGCTGAGTGTGGAACCTGCGGGTTTTTCCGGACGATGCACAGGGGTGTTAGTGCCCCTTCGTGTTGTGCCTTCATCCACAGGGTTGCCTTCAAAGAGGTGTCCGGGCATCGGGTTCTTTTCAAGAGCGTACCAGAAAATTGGGGTCTTTCAGCATGTGGTACCACCCACGAGGCTACGTGTCGAATTTCCTCGGGAGACCGGCCTCATCCTGAGGTTCGCCGGGAAGGTAGGGAACCCCTTGCAGACAAAGCAGGGGAATCGACCCACCGGTCGCGATCAGAAGGGGAGAAGGGGCTCAGATGAAGTGGTGCTGGGAACCTCGGTGGTCCCCTCGAGTGAGACCGGTATGTCACGGCACTTTTGAGGTCGCATCAAGGGTGCCAAGCATAGTTTCGCACTTCAAGACGGAACGTGGGAATTCTCTGGAGATGCTCTAGCGGGCAAGGGCCTCATATTGCGATGACGAGGGAAACACGTGGTTTTTCTCGAGTTGAGGCGGGATTCTCGAGTTACAACGGGGAATTCAGGCTTCCTCTTGTGTTGGCCCAGGAAGTCCAATCTTCCATTCAACTTGTCAGAGAGAGCTGTGGGTTGCTCTCGAGTCACTTCAGGGCAAAGAGTCCTCATCTAGGCTTGCGTCCAGGACGTAGTGTTCCTCTCCAGGGGCAACAGGGATATCGGGGTCGCATTCCAGTCTCACCCGGTGGGTCACGCCTCGTCTCAAGTGGAAGCAAAGGACTCCACTATCCTCTCGAGTCGCGACGTGTAACTCTTGGAGCCCAATGAGTGGCCTAAAGGGAGTCAAGCGTCCTGTGTAGCTTGGACAGAAGGTTCACGCTTGATCTGCATACCATGCAGTTAAAGATGGCCCTCCTCTCGTGATGACAGGAGCGTCTCATGGGTTTTTCTCGAGCTGTGGCGCCAGTGTGGGGTTTCTCACGAGATATGATGGGGAGCTCAGGGAGCCTCTCGTGCGGCGCCAGAGAAGTCAGGCCTCCCTGAGTGTGGCCAGGCAGATCGCGTCATTGCTCTGGAGTCATGGGAGGGACTAGGGCCTCAAGACGCATTTAAGAAGGACTCTCGAGGTCTTTCTTGGGTTGGGGCGGGAAACACTCGTTTCCCTCGACCTCTACAGGGGACCTTATGGAACTTCCCAGGTGCCTCTGAGAGGTAAGGGATACTGAGGAGTTAGAGGGGCCTCTCGGGACTCCACTAGGTTTGACGAAATGAAAGAGGGCCTCATCTTGATTTGAGGCAGGAACCTCAGGCTTCCTCTCCATTTCTGACTCCGACTGCAGGGTCCCTGCAGGGTTGGGACAGGAGAGTCAGGCCTCGTCTTGTCTGAGTAATGGAACTCTGCTTGCCTCTCGAGTCGTTCAGTGGGTCTCAGGCCCCTTGTCGAGCTGTGTGTGGAACCTGCGGGTGTTTCCAGAAGATGCACGGGGGTGTCATTGCCCCTTCATTTGGTGCCTTCCCCCACAGGGTTGCCTTCAAAGAGGTGTCCGAGCATAGGGTTCATTTCAAGAGCGGACCGGGAAATCGAGGTCGTTCGGCATGTGGCACCACCCACGTGGCTCATCTCGAATTTCCTCGTGAGACCAGCATCATCCTGAGGTGCGCTGGGAAGGCCGGGAACACCTTCCACACAAAGCAGGGGAATCGACTCTCCTGTCGAGATCAGGAGGGGAGATGGGGCTCAGATGAAGTGGGGCCAGGACTCTAGGTGTTCCACTCGAGGGAACCCGGCGTTTCAGGGAACTTTAGGGGTCGCATCAAGGGAGCCAAGTACCGTTTCCCACTTCAGGACGGAACATGGGACTTCCCTGGAGACGCTGTAGCGGGCAAGGGCCTTATCCTGTGAAGACGTTGGAACCACGTCGTTTTTCTCGAGTTGCGTCTGGATTCTCGAAAACGACGGGGATATCAGGCTTCCTCTTGGGTTGGCCCTGGGAAGCCCAATCTTCCCCTGGAGTTGCGAAGGAAAGCTGGGGGTTCTGCTCGAGTCACTACAGGGCCAAAGAGACCTCATCAAGGCGTGTGTCCAGGACCTAATATTCCTCTCAAGGGAAGACAGGGATCTCGGGTTTCCATTCCAGACTCCCCTGGGGAGTCAGGCCTCGCCTCGAGGGGAAGCAGAGGACTCCGCTTTCCTCTCAAGTCGCGACACGGATCTCTTGGAGCCCAATGAGTGGACTCAAGGGTGTCGAGCCTCCTCTTCAGTTTGGAGAGAGGACTCGGGATTGCTCTCCAGGACAGGCAGGAAAAGAAGGCCCTCATCTCGCAATGACGGGGGCGTCTCATGGGTTTCCTCAGGCTGTGGCGCCCGTGGGGGTTTTCTCACGAGGCACGACGAGGACCTCAGGGAGCCTCTCGTGCGGCGCCAGGGAACTCATGTCTCCATGCGCATGGCGAGGGGGAGCTGGTCATCACTCTCGAGTCATGGGAAATGACTAGGGCCTCAAGACGCTTTGAAGAAATACTCTCGAGGTCTTTCTCGGGTGGCGGCGGGAAACCCTCGTTTCCCTCGACTTCTGCAGGGGACTATAGGGAACTTCCCAGGGTGCCTCTGAGAGGTGAGGGATACTGTGGAGTTGGCAGGGCCTCTCGGGACTCTGCTGGGTTCAGCGCAATGGAAGAGTGCCTCATCTCGAGGGGAGGCAGGAACCTCAGGTTTCCTCTCCGATTCTGACTCCGACTGCACGGTCCGTGCAGTGTTGGGACAGGAGAGTCATGCCACGTCTTGTCTGAGGAATGGAATTCTGGTTGCCTCTCGAGTTGTTCCGGGAGTCTCAGGCCCCTTGTCGAGCTGTGTGTAGACCCTGCGGGTTTTTCTGGATGATGCACGAGGGTGTCAGTGCCCCTTCGTGTTGTGCCTTCACTCACAGGGTTGCCTTTGAAGAGGTGTCCGGGCATCGGGTTCTTATCCAGAGCGGACCGGAAAATCAGGGTCGTTCGGCACGTGGCACCTCACACATGGCTAGTCAAGAATTTCCTCCTGAGACCGGCCTCATCCTGAGGTGCACCAGGAAGGCCGGGAACCCCTTCCAGAGAAAGCAGGGGAATCGACTCTGCTGTCACGATCAGGAGAGGAGAAGGGGCTCAGATGAAGTGGTGCCTGGACCCTCGGTGTTCCCCTCGAGGGAACCCAGCGTGTCGGGGAACTTTTGCGGTCGCATCAAGGGTGTCAAGTACCGTTTCGCACTTAAGGACGGAACATGGGACTTCCCTGGAGACGCCCGGAACTTCGGTGTTCCCCTGGAGTGAGACCGGTATGTTGGGGAACTTTGGGGTCGCATCAAGGGTGCCAAGTAGCATTTCGAACTTTAAGATGGAATGTGGGACTTCTGTTGAGACTCTAGCTGGCAAGGGCCTCATATTGCGATGAAGGGGGAACCACATGGTTTTTAAGACTTGAGGCTGAATTCTCGAATTACGATGGGAAATTCAGACTTCCTCTTGTGTTGACCGTGGGAAGACCAATCTTCCATTCAAATTGTGAGGGAGAGATGGAGGTTGCTCTCGAGTCACTGTAGGGCAAAATAGACCTCATCTAGGCTTGTGTCTAGGACATAATGTTCCACTCCAGGGGCGACAGGGATCTCGGGGTTGCATTCCAAACTCACCAGGGGAGTCAGGCCTCGTCTCGAGGGAAGCAAAGGACTCCGCTCTCCTCTCGAGTCGCACCGGGTATTTCTTGGACCCAACTGAGTGGCCTAAAGGGAGTCAATCCTCCTGTGAAGTTTGGAGAGAGGACCAGGGATTGCTCTCCAGGTCAGGCAGGAAAAGAAGGCCCCCATCTCTCCTTGATGGGGGCATCTTGTGGTTTTTCTCGAACTGCGGTGCCACTGTGGGTTTTCTCACGAGGTATGATGGGGGTACTCAGGGAGCCTCTTGTGTGGTACTAAGGAAGTCAGTTTTCCTGCTTGTGGCGATGGGAGCGTGTCCTTGCTCTGGAGTCATGGTAGGGGAATCGGGCATCAAGAGACGTTGAAAAAGGACTCTCCAAGTCTTTCTCGGGTTACTTCAGGAAACTCTGGGTTCCCTCGACTTGTGCCAGTGACCTCAGGTAGCTTCTCAGGGAGCCTCTGAGAATTCAGGGATACTGTGGTGTTGGGAGGGGCCTCTCGGGACACCACTGAGTTTGGTTCAATGGAAGAGAGCCTCTTCTCTAGTTGAGGCAGGAACCTCAGGGTTCCTCTCCATTTCTGACTCCGATCGCAGGGTCCCTGAAGAGTTGGGACAGGAGAGTAAGGCCTCGTCTTGTGTGAAGGAATGCAACTTCACTTGCCTCTCGAGTTGTTCACGGGGTGACAGTCCACATTTGGAGCTGTGAGTGGAATCGGCGGGTTTTTCCAGACGATGCATGGGGATGTCAATGTCCCTTCGTGTTGTGCCTTCATCCAAAGGGTTGCCTTCGAAGAGATGTCCGGGCGTCAGGTTCTTATCTAGAGTGGACCGGGAATTCGGGATCTTTCAGCATGTGGCACCAACCATGAGGCTACTTTTCGAATTTCCTCATGAGACCGGCCTCATCCGGAGGTTCACGGGGAACGTCGGGAACCCTTGCAGAAAAAGCATGGGAATCGACCCTCCTGTCGGGATCAGGAGGGGTGAAGGGGCTCACAGGAAGTGGTGCCGTGAACTTTGGTGTTTCCCTCGAGTGAGACCGGTATGTCAGGGAACTTTGGGGGTCGCATCAAGGGTGCCAAGTACCGTTTTGTACTTCAGGATGGAACGTGGGACTTCTCTTGATACGCTGTAGCGGCCAAGGGCCTCATCTTGCGATGACGGGGGAGCCACGTGGTTTTTCTCAAGCTGCGGCGGGATTCTCGAGTTACAACGGGGAATTCAGGCTTCCAATTGTATTGGCCCAGGGAAGTCCAATCTTCCATTAGATTTGCAAGGGAGAGCTGGCGATTGCTCTCTAGTAACTGCAGTGCAAAATAGACCTCATCTAGGCTTGTGTCCAGGACCGAGTTTTCCTCTCCAGGTGCGACAGGAACTCGGGGTTGCATTCCAGACTCACATGGGGAGTCAGGCCTCGTCTCGAGGGGAAGCAAAGGACTCCGCTCTCCCTTCAAGTCCTGACAGGTATCTCTTGGAGCCAACTGAGAGGCCTAAAGAGAGTCAAGCCTCCTGTGGAGTCTGGAGAGAGGACTCGGTTTTGCTCTCCATGCCAGGCAGGAAAGAAGTCCCTCATCTCATGATGACAGGGGCGTATCGTGGGTTTTCTCGAGCTGCGGTTCCTGAATGGGGTTTCCAAAGACGTACGACGGGGAGCTCAGGGAGACTCTCTTCAGGCGTCAGGGAAGTCAAGTCTCCATGCGCATGGCGATGGGGAGCGGGTCTTTGCTCTCGAGTCATGGTAGGGGAATCGGGCCTCAAGACGCGCCGAAGGACTCTCAAGGTCTTTCTCGGGTCGCAGCAGGAAACCCTAGGTTCCCTCGACTTGTGCCGGTGACCTCAGGTAGATTCTCAAGGTGCCTCTGAGAATTCAGGGATACTGTGGAGTTGGGAGGGGCCTCTCGCGACTCATCTGGGTTTGGTGCAATGCAAGAGGGCCTCATCTCGAGTTGAGGCAGGAACCTCAGGTTTCCTCTCCATTTCTGACTCGGATGGCAGGGTCCCTGAAGAGTTGGGACAGGAGAGTCAGGCCTCGTCTTGTGTGGAGGAAACGAACTCTGCTTGCCTATCGAGTTGTTCACGGGGTGACATTCCACTTGTCGAGCTGTGTGTAGAACCTGCGGGTTTTTCTGGACGATGCACGGGAGTTTTAGTAACCCTTCTGTTGTGCCTTCATCCACAGGGTTGCCTTCGAAGTGGTGTCCGGGCATAGGGTTCTTATATAGAGCGGACCACACAATCGGGGTCTTTCGGCATGTGGCACCACCCACGAGGCTACGTCTCGAATTTCCTCCTGAGAAAGGCCTCATCCTTAGGTGCGCCGGGATGGGCGGGAACTCCTTCCAGACAAAGCAGGGGAATTTACCCTCCTGTCATGATCAGGAGGGGAGAAAGTGATCAGATGAAGTGGTGCCGGGAACTTCGGTGTTCCCCTCGGTGAGAACGGTGTGTCGGGGAACTTTTGGGGTTACATCAAGGGTGAAAAGTAGCATTTCGCACTTCAAGACGGAACGTGGGACTTCACTTGAGACGCTGTAGCGGGCCAGGGCCTCATCTTGGGATGACGAGTGAACCACGTGGTTTTTCTCGCATTGCGGCGGGAGTCTCGAGTTTCGACGGGGAATTCAGATTTCCTCCTGTGTTGGCCCATGGAAGTCCAATCTTTCATTCGAGTTGCGAGGGTGAGCTGGGATCCCACTCGAGTCACTGCAGGGCAAAATAGACCATATCTAGGCTTGTGTCCAGGACCGAATATTCCTCTCCATGGGTGACAGGGATCTCGGGGTGGCATTCCAGACTCACCCGGGAAGTCCGGCCTTGTTTCTAGGGGAAGCAAAGTACTCCGCTTTCCTCTCGAGTCGCGACGGGTACCTATTGAGCGCACTGAGTAGCCTTAGTGAGTCAAGCCTCCCGTGGAGTTTGGAGAGACGACTCGGGATTGCCCTCCAGGCCATGCAGTTAATGATGGCCCTCATCTCACGATAACGGGGGCGTCTCGTGGGTTTTCTCGAGCTGCGGCGCCAGTGTGGGGTTTCTCACGAGGTACGACGGGGACCTCAGGGAGCCTCTCGTGAGGTGCCAGGGAAGTTAAGTCTCCATGCGCATGGGTACTGGGAGTGCTTCATTGCTCTTGAGACATGGTAGGGGAATCGGGCCTCAAGACGCATCAAAGAAGGACTGTCCAATCTTTCTCGGGTTGCGGCAGGAAACCCTGGGTTCCATCGACTTGTGCCGGAGATCTCAGGGAGCTTGTCAGGGTGCCTCTGAGAAGTCAGGGACACTGTGGGTTGGAGGGACCTCTCGGGACTCCAGTGGTTTTGGTGCTATGGAAGAGGGCCTCATCTTGATTTGAGGCAGGAACCTCAGGGTTCCTCTCCATTTCTGATTCGGATTGCAGGGTCCCAGCAGATTTGGGACAGGAGAGTCAGGCCTCGTCCTGTGTGGAGAATGGAACTCAGCTTGCCTCTCGAGTTGTGCACGGGGTGACAGACCACGTGTCGAGCTGTGTGTGGAACCTGTAGGTTTTTCCAGACGATGCACGGGTGTGTCTGTGCCCCTTCGTGTTGTGCCTTCATCCACAGGGTTGCCTTCTAAGGGGTGTCCAGGCATCAGGTTCTTATCAAGAGCGGACAGGGCAATCGGAGTCTTTCGGCATGTGGCACCACCCACGAGGCTACGTCTCGAACTTCCTCGTGAGACCGGCATCATCCTGAGGTGCGCCGTTAAGGTCGGGAAACCCTTGCAGACAAAGCAGGGGAATCGACCCTCCTGTCGTGATCAGGAGGGGAGAAGGCGCTCAAAAGAAATGGTGCCGGGAACTTCGGTGTTCCCCTAAAGTGAGACCGGTATGTTGGGGAACTTTTGGGGTCGCATCAAGGGTGCCAAGTACTGTTTCGCACTTCAAGATGGAACGTGGGACTACTCTTGAGACGCTGTAGCGGGAAAGTGCCTCATATTGCGATGATGGGGCAACCACTTGGTTTTTCTCCAGTTACGGCGGGATTCTCGAGTTACGACGGGGATTTCAGGCTTCCTCTTGTGTTGGCCCAGGGAAGTCCAATCTTCAGTTCGAGTTGCGAGGGAGAGCTGGGCATTGCGCACAAGTCACTGTAGGGAAAAAGAGACCTCATCTTGGCTTGTGTCCAGGATCTAATGTTCCTCTCCAGGGGCGACAGGGATCTCGGGGTTGCATTCCAGACTCACCCGGGGAGTCAGGCCTCGTCTCGAGGGGAAGCAAATGACTCCACTCTCCTCTCGAGTCGCGACGGATATCTCTTGGAGCCCACTGAGTGGCCTACAGGGAGCCAAGCTTCCTGTGGATTTTGGAGAGAGGACTCGGTATTGCTCTCCAGGCCATGCAGAAAAAGAAGGCCCTCATCTCGCGATGACAGGGGCATCTCGTTGGTTTTCTCGAGCTGAGGCACAAGTGTGGTGTTTCCCTCGTGGTAAGGCTGGGAGCTCAGGGAGCATCTTGTGCGGCGCCAGGGAAGTCAGGTCTCCATGCGCGTGGCGAGGGGGAGTGCGTCATTGCTCTCTTGTCATGATAGGGGATTTTGACCTTAAGACGCATTGAAGAAGGACTCTCAAGGTCTTTCTCAGGTTGTGGCAGGAAACCATGGGTTCCCTCGACTCGTGCATGTTACGTCAGGGAGCTTCTCAGGTGCCTATGTGAAATCAGGGATACTGTGGAGTTGGGAGTGACCTCTCGGAACTCCACTGGGTTTGGTGAAATGGAAAAAGGCATCATCTTTAGATAAAGCAGGAACATCAGGTTTCCTCTTCATTTCTGCCTTGGATCGCATGTTCCTGCAGAGTTGGGAGAGGAGAGTCAGGACTCATCTTGTGTGGAGGAATGGAAATCCGCTTGCATCTCGAGTTGTTCACGGGGTGACAGGCCTCTTGTAGAGCTGTATGTGGAACCTGCGGGTTTTTCCAGACGATGCACAGGGGTGTCAGTGCCCCTTTTGTTGTACCTTCATCCACAGGGTTGTCTTCAAAGAGGTGTCTGGTCATCGGGTTCTTCTCAAGAGTGTACTGGGAAATCGGGGTCTTTCGGCATGTGGCACCCCCCATGAGGCCATGTCTCGAAATTTCCCATGAGTCCGGCTTCATCCTGAGGTGCGCCGTGAATGTCGGGAACTCCTTTAAGTCAAAGCAGGGGAATCGACCCTCTTGTCGCTATCAGGAGGGGAGAAGGGGCTCAAAAGAAGTGGTGCCGGGAACCTCGGTGTTCCCCTCAAATGAAACCGGTGTGTCGGGGAACATTTGGGGTCGCATTAAGGGTGCCAAGTAACGTTTTGCACTTCAACACAGAACGTGGGACTTCTCTTGAGACGCCGTAGTGAGCACGGGCCCCATCTTGTGATGACGGGGGAACCACGTGGTTTTTCTCGAGTTGCGGCAGGGAATTCAGGCTTCCTCTTGTGTTGGCCCAGGGAAGTCCAAATTTCCATACGAGTTGAGAGCTAGAGCTGGGGGTTGGCTCGAGTTATTGCAGGGCAAAAGAGACCTCATCTAGGCTTGTGTCTAGGACCTAATGTTCCTTTCAAGGGGCAACAGGGATCTCGGAGTTGCATTCCAGATCCTCCCGAGGAGTCAGGCCTCTTCAAGAGGGTAATGAATGGACTCCCCTCTCCTCTTGAGTCGCGACGGGTATCTCTTAGAGCCCATTGTGTGGCCTAAAGGGAGTCAAGCCTCCTGTGGAGATTGGAGAGAGGACTCGGGATTGCTCTCCAGGCCATGCAGGAAAAGAAGGCCCTCATAACGTGATGACGGGGGCGTCTTGTGCATTTTCTCGAGGTGCGGTGCAAGGATGGGGTTTCTCACAAGATACGATGGGGAGCTCAGGGAGTCTCTCGTGTGGTGACAGGAAAGACAGGTCTCCATGCACGTGTGGAGGGGGAGCGCGTCATTGCTCTCGAGTCATGGTAGGGGAATCGGGCCTCAAGAGGCGTTGAAGAACGACTCTCAAGGTCTTTTTCCGATTGCGGCAGGAAACCCTGGTTTTTCTCGACTTGTGCTGGTGACCTCAGGGAGCTTAACATGGTGCCTCTGAGAAGTCAGGGATTCTGTGGAGTTGGGAGGGGCCACTCGGGACACCACTGGGTGTGGTATAATGCAAGAGGGCCTCATCTCGTGTTGAGGAAGGAACCTCAGGGTTCCTCTCCATTTCAGACTCCGATCTCAGGATTCCTGCAGAGTTGGGACAGGAGAGTCAGGCCTCGTATTCTGTGGAGAAATGAAACTTAGCTTGCCTCTCGAGTTGTTCACGAGGTAACAGGTCACTTGTCGAGCTGTATGTGGAACCTGCAGAATTTTCCAAAAGATGCACGGGTGTTCAGGGTCCCTCCTTGTTGTGCCTTCATCCAACGGGATGCATTCGAAGAAGTGTACGGGCATCGGGTTCTTATTAATAGCGGACCAGCAAATGGGGTCTTTCCGTATGTGGCACCACCCACGAGGCTACATCTCCAATTTCCTCGTGAGACCGGCCTCATCCTGAGGTGCGCTGGGAAGATTGGTAACGCCTTCCAGACAAAGCAGGAGAATCGACACTCCTGTTGCAATCAGGAGGGGAGAAGGGGCTCAAATGATGTGGTGTGGGGAACATGGGTGTTCCCCTCGGGTGAGGCATGTATGTTGGGGAAATTTGGGGGTGCCATCATGGGTGCCAAGTACTGTTTTGCACTTCAGTGGGAAAGTGGACATCTTTTGAGATGCTGTGGAGGGCAAGGGGCTCATGCTGCGAAGACGATGGGACCACGTGGTTTTTCTCGAGTTGTGGCGGGATTCTCGAGTTATGATGGGGATTTCAGGCTTCCTCTTGTGTTCGCCCTGGGAAGCCCAAACTTCCCTTCGAGTTGCGAGCGAAAGCTGGGGGTTGTGCTCGAGTCACTGCAGGGCCAAAGAGACCTCATCTAGGAGTGTGTCCAGGACCTAATAGTCCTCTCATGGAAAGACAAGGATCTCGGGGTCGCACTCCAGACTCCCCCGGGGAGTCAGGCCTCGCCTCGAGGGGAAGCAAAGGACTGCGCTCTCCTCTCGAGCCACGACGCGGATCTCTTGGAGCCCACTGAGTGGCCTCAAGGGAGTCAAGCCTCCTCTTCAGTTTGGAGAGAGGACTCGGAATTGCTCTCCAGGCCAGACAGGAAAAGAAGGCCCTCACCTCGAGAGGACGGGGGCGTCTCAGGGGTTTCCTCGAGCTGCGGCGCCCGTGGGGGTTTTCTCACAAGGCATGACGAGGATCTCAGGGAGCCTCTCGTGCGGCGCCAGGGAAGTCAGGTCTCCATGCGCGTGGCGAGGGGGAGCGCGTCCTGGCTCTCGAGTCACGGGAGGGGACTAGGGCCAAGAGACGCGTTGAAGAAGGACTCTCGAGGTCTTTCTCGGGGGGCGGCGGGAAACCCTCGTTTCCTTTGCCTTCTGCCGGGGACCTTAGGGAACTTCCCAGGGTGCCTCTGAGAGGCGAGGGATCCTGTGGAGGTGGCGGGGCCCCTCGGGACTCCGCTGGTTCTGGCACAACGGAAGAGGGCCTCACCTTGAGGCGAGGCAGGAACCTCAGGCTTCCTCTCCGTTTCGGACTCCGACCGCAGGGTCCCTGCAGAGTTGGGACAGGAGAGTCAGGCCTCGTCTTTTCTGAGGAAGGGAACCCCGCTGGCCTCTCGAGTTGCTCAGGGGGTCTCAGGCCCCTCGTCGAGCTGTGTGTGGAACCCGCGGGTCTTTGCGGACGATGCATGGGGGTGGCAGTGCCCCTTCGTGTTGTGCCTTCACCCACAGGGTTGCCTTCGAAGAGGGTTCCGGGCCTCGGGTCCTTCTCAAGAGCGGACAGGGGAATCGGGGGCGTTCGGCATGTGGCCCCACCCACGTGGCTCGTCTCGAATTTCCTCGTGAGACCGGCCTCATCCTGAGGTGCGCCGGGAAGGCCGGGAACCTCTTCCAGACCACGCAGGGGAATCGCCTCTCCTGTCGAGATCAGGTGGGGAAAAGGGGCTCAGAGCAAGCGGTGCCGGGACCCTCGGTGTTCCCCTCGGGGGACCCTGGCGTGTTGGGGGACTGTTGGGGGTCGCAGGAAGGCTGTCAGGGACCGTTTCGCCCTTCAGGGCGGAACAGGGGACTTCCTTTGAGACGCCGTCGCGGGCAAGGGCCTCATCTTGCCAAGAGGTGGGAACCACGTGGTTTTTCTCGTGTTGCGGCGGCATTCTCGAGTTACGACGGGGATCTCAGCCTTCCCCTTGGGTTGGCCCTGGGAAGCCCAATCTTCCCCTCGGGTTGCGAGGGAAAGCTGGGGGTTGCGCTCGAGTCACTGCAGGGCCGAAGAGACCTCACCTAGGCGTGTGTCCGGGACCTAATATTAATCTCCAGGGAAGGCAGGCATCTCGGGGTTGCATTCCAGGCTCCCCCGGGGAGTCAGGCCTCGTCTCGAGGGGAAGCCAAGGACACCGCTCTCCTCTCTAGCCGCGACGCGGGTCTCTTGTAGCCCCCTGAGCGGCCTCAAGGGAGTCCAGCCTCCTCTTCCGTTTGGAGAGAGGACCCGGGATTGCTCTCCAGGCCATGCAGGAAAAGAAGGCCCTCAGCTCGCGAGGACGGGGGCCTCTCAGGGGTTTCCTCGAGCTGCGGCGCCCGTGGGGGTTTTCTCACAAGGCACGACGAGGATCTCAGGGAGCCTCTCGTGCGGCGCCAGGGAAGTCAGGTCTCCATGCGCGTGGCGATGGGGAGCGCGTCCTGGCTCTCGAGTCACGGGAGGGGACTAGGGCCTCGAGACGCGTTGAAGAAGGACTCTCGAGGTCTTTTTCGGGGGGCGGCGGGAAACCCTCGTTTCCCTCGCCTTCTGCCGGGGACCTTAGGGAACTTGCCAGGGTGCCTCTGAGAGGCGAGGGATCCTGTGGAGGTGGCGGGGCCCCTCGGGACTCCGCTGGGTCTGGCGCAACGGAAGAGGGCCTCACCTCGAGGGGAGGCAGGAACCTCAGGCTTCCTCTGCGTTTCGGACTCCGACCGCAGGGTCCCTGCAGAGTTGGGACAGGAGAGTCAGGCCTCGTCTTGTCTGAGGAAGGGAACCCCGCTGGCCTCTCGAGTTGCTCAGGGGGTCTCAGGCCCCTCGTCGAGCTGTGTGTGGAACCCGCGGGTCTTTGCGGACGATGCACGGGGGTGGCAGTGCCCATTCGTGTTGTTCCTTCACCCACAGGGTTGCCTTCGAAGAGGGGTCCGGGCCTCGGGTCCTTCTCAAGAGCGGACCGGGGAATCGGGGGCGTTCGGCATGTGGCCCCACCCACGTGGCTTGTCTCGAATGTCCTCGTGAGACCGGCCTCATCCTGAGGTGCGCCGGGAAGGCCGGGAAGCCCTTCCAGACCACGCAGGGGAATCGCCTCTCCTGTCGCGATCAGGAGGGGAGAAGGGGCTCAGAGCAAGCGGTGCCGGGACTCTCGGTGTTCCCCTCGAGGGAACCCGGCGTGTCGGGGGACTTTTGGGGGTCGCAGGAAGGCTGTCAGGGACCGTTTCGCCCTTCAGGGCGGAACAGGGGACTTCCCTTGAGACGGCGTCGCGGGCAAGGGCCTCATCTTGCCAATAGGTGGGAATCCCGTGGTTTTTCTCAAGTTGCGGCGGGATTCTCGAGTTACGACGGGGATCTCAGCCTTCCCCTTGGGTTGGCCCTGGGAAGCCCAATTTTCCATCGGGTTGCGAGGGAAAGCTGGGGGTTGCGCTCGAGTAACTGCAGGGCCGAAGAGACCTCACCTAGGCGTGTGTCCGGGACCTAATATTCCTCTCCAGGGAAGGCAGGAATCTCGGGGTTGCATTCCAGGCTCCCCTGGGGAGTCAGGCCTCGTCTCGAGGGGAAGCCAAGGACTCCGCTCTCCTCTCGAGTCGCGACGCGGGTCTCTTGGAGCCCCCTGAGCGGCCTCAAGGGAGTCCAGCCTCCTCTTCCGTTTGGAGAGAGGACCCGGGATTGCTCTCCAGGCCATGCAGGAAAAGAAGGCCCTCATCTCGCGATGACGGGGGCGTCTCAGGGGTTTCCTCGAGCTGCTTTGCCCGTGGGGGTTTTCTCCCGAGGCACAACGAGGATCTCAGGGAGCCTCTCGTGCGGCGCCAGGGAAGTCAGGTCTCCATGCGCGTGGCGAGGGGGAGCGCGTCCTGGCTCTCGAGTCACGGGAGGGGACTAGGGCCTCGAGACGCGTTGAAGAAGGACTCTCGAGGTCTTTGTCGGGGGGCGGCGGGAAACCCTCGTTTCCCTCGCCTTCTGCCGGGGACCTTAGGGAACTTCCCAGGGTGCCTCTGAGAGGCGAGGGATCCTGTGGAGCTGGCGGGGCCCCTCGGGACTCCGCTGGGTCTGGCGCAACAGAAGAGGGCCTCACCTCGAGGGGAGGCAGGAACCTCAGGCTTCCTCTCTGTTTCGGACTCCGACCGCAGGGTCCCTGCAGAGTTGGGACAGGAGAGTCAGGCCTCGTCTTGTCTGAGGAAGGGAACCCCTCTGGCCTCTCGAGTTGCTCAGGAGGTCTCAGGCCCCTCGTCGAGCTGTTTGTGGAACCCGCGGGTCTTTGCGGACGATGCACGGGGGTGGCAGTGCCCCTTCGTGTTGTGCCTTCACCCACAGGGTTGCCTTCGAAGAGGGGTCCGGGCCTCGGGTCCTTCTCAAGAGCGGACCTGGGAATCGGGGGCGTTTGGCATGTGGCCCCACCCACGTGGCTCGTCTCGAATTTCCTCGTGAGACCGGCCTCATCCTGAGGTGCGCCGGGAAGGCCGGGAACACCTTCCAGACCACGCAGGGGAATCGCCTCTCCTGTCGTTATCAGGAGGGGAGAAGGGGCTCAGAGGAAGCCGTGCCGGGACTCTCGGTGTTCCCCTCGGGGGACCCCGGCGTGTCGGGGGACTTTTGGGGGTCGCAGGAAGGCGTTCAGGGACCGTTTCGCCCTTTAGGGCGGAACAGGTGACTTCCCTTGAGACGCCGTCGCGGGCAAGGGCCTCATCTTGCCAGGAGGTGGGAACCCCGTGGTTTTTCTCGACTTGCGGCGGGATTCTCGAGTTACGACGGGGATCTCAGCCTTCCCCTTGGGTTGGCCCTGGGAAGCCCAATCTTCCCCTCGGGTTGCGAGGGAAAGCTGGGGGTTGCGCTCGAGTCACTGCAGGGCCGAACAGACCTCACCTAGGCGTGTGTCCGGGACCTCATATTCCTCTCCAGGGAAGGCAGGGATCTCGGGGTTGCATTCCAGGCTCCCCCGGGGAGTCAGGCCTCGTCTCGAGGGGAAGCCAAGGACTCCGCTCTCCTCTCGAGTCGCGACGCGGGTCTGTTGGAGCCCCCTGAGCGGCCTCAAGGGAGTCCAGCCTCCTCTTCCGTTTGGAGAGAGGACCCGGGATTGCTCTCCAGGCCATGCAGGAAAAGAAGGCCCTCAGCTCGCGAGGACGGGGGCGTCTCAGGGGTTTCCTCGAGCTGCGGCGCCCGTGGGGGTTTTCTCCCGAGGCACAACGAGGATCTCAGGGAGCCTCTCGTGCGGCGCCAGGGAAGTCAGGTCTCCATGCGCGTGGCGAGGGGGAGCGCGTCCTGGCTCTCGAGTCACGGGAGGGGACTAGGGCCTCGAGACGCGTTGAAGAAGGACTCTCGAGGTCTTTGTCGGGGGGCGGCGGGAAACCTTCGTGTCCCTCGCCTTCTGCCGGGGACCTTAGGGAACTTGCCAGGGTGCCTCTGAGAGGCGAGGGATCCTGTGGAGGTGGCGGGGCCCCTCGGGACTCCGCTGGGTCTTGCGCAACGGAAGAGGGCCTCACCTCGAGGGGAGGCAGGAACCTCAGGCTTCCTCTCCGTTTCGGACTCCGACCGCAGGGTCCCTGCAGAGTTGGGACAGGAGAGTCAGGCCTCGTCTTGTCTGAGGAAGGGAACCCCGCTGGCCTCTCGAGTTGCTCGGGGGGTCTCAGGCCCCTCGTCGAGCTGTGTGTGGAACCCGCGGGTCTTTGCGGACGATGCATGGGGGTGGCAGTGCCCCTTCGTGTTGTGCCTTCACCCACAGGGTTGCCTTCGAAGAGGGGTCCGGGCCTCGGGTCCTTCTCAAGGGCGGACCGGGGAATCGGGGGCGTTCGGCATGTGGCACCACCCACGTGGCTCGTCTCGAATTTCCTCGTGAGACCGGCCTCATCCTGAGGTGCGCCAGGAAGGCCGGGAACCCCTTACAGGCCACGCAGGGGAATCGCCTCTCCTGTCGTTATCAGGAGGGGAGAAGGGGCTCAGAGGAAGCCGTGCCGGGACTCTCGGTGTTCCCCTCGGGGGACCCCGGCGTGGCGGGGGACTTTTGGGGGTCGCAGGAAGGCTTTCAGGGACCGTTTCGCCCTTTAGGGCGGAACAGGGGACTTCCCTTGAGACGCCGTCGCGGGCAAGGGCCTCTTCTTGCCAGGAGGTGGGAACACCGTGGTTTTTCTCGACTTGCGGCGGGATTCTCGAGTTACGACGGGGATCTCAGCCTTCCCCTTGGGTTGGCCCTGGGAAGCCCAATCTTCCCCTCGGGTTGCGAGGGAAAGCTGGGGGTTGCGCTCGAGTCACTGCAGGGCCGAAGAGACCTCACCTAGGCGTGTGTCCGGGACCTCATATTCCTCTCCAGGGAAGGCAGGGATCTCGGGGTTGCATTCCAGGCTCCCCCGGGGAGTCAGGCCTCGTCTCGAGGGGAAGCCAAGGACTCCACTCTCCTCTCGAGTCGCGACGCGGGTCTCTTGGAGCCCCCTGAGCGGCCTCAAGGGAGTCCAGCCTCCTCTTCCGTTTGGAGAGAGGACCCGGGATTGCTCTCCAGGCCATGCAGGAAAAGAAGGCCCTCAGCTCGCGAGGACGGGGGCGTCTCAGGGGTTTCCTCGAGCTGCGGCGCCCGTGGGGGTTTTCTCCCGAGGCGCGATGAGGATCTCAGGGAGCCTCTCGTGCGGCGCCAGGGAAGTCAGGTCTCCATGCGCGTGGCGAGGGGGAGCGCGTCCTGGCTCTCGAGTCACGGGAGGGGACTAGGGCCTCGAGACGCGTTGAAGAAGGACTCTCGAGGTCTTTGTCGGGGGGCGGCGGGAAACCCTCGTTTCCCTCGCCTTCTGCCGGGGACCTTAGGGAACTTGCCAGGGTGCCTCTGAGAGGCGAGGTATCCTGTGGAGGTGGCGGGGCCCCTCGGGACTCCGCTGGGTCTTGCGCAACGGAAGAGGGCCTCACCTCGAGGGGAGGCAGGAACCTCAGGCTTCCTCTCCGTTTCGGACTCCGACCGCAGGGTCCCTGCAGAGTTGGGACAGGAGAGTCAGGCCTCGTCTTGTCTGAGGAAGGGAACCCCGCTGGCCTCTCGAGTTGCTCGGGGGGTCTCAGGCCCCTCGTCGAGCTGTGTGTGGAACCCGCGGGTCTTTGCGGACGATGCACGGGGGTGGCAGTGCCCCTTCGTGTTGTGCCTTCACCCACAGGGTTGCCTTCGAAGAGGGTTCCGGGCCTCGGGTCCTTCTCAAGGGCGGACCGGGGAATCGGGGGCGTTCGGCATGTGGCCCCACCCACGTGGCTCGTCTCGAATTTCCTCGTGAGACCGGCCTCATCCTGAGGTGCGCCGGGAAGCCCGGGAACCCCTTCCAGACCACGCAGGGGAATCGCCTCTCCTGTCGCGATCAGGAGGGGAGAAGGGGCTCAGAGGGAGCGGTGCCGGGACCCTCGGTGTTCCCCTCGAGGGAACCCGGCGTGTCGGGGGACTTTTGGGGGTCGCAGGAAGGCTGTCAGGGACCGTTTCACCCTTCAGGGCAGAACAGGGGACTTCCCTTGAGACGCCGTCGCGGGCAAGGGCCTCATCTTGCCAAGAGGTGGGAACCACGTGGTTTTTCTCTAGTTGCGGCGGGATTCTCGAGTTACAACGGGGATCTCAGCCTTCCCCTTGGGTTGGCCCTGGGAAGCCCAATCTTCCCCTCGGGTTGCGAGGGAAAGCTGGAGGTTGAGCTCGAGTCACTGCAGTGCCGAAGAGACCTCACCTAGGCGTGTGTCCGGGACCTAATATTCCTCTCCAGGGAAGGCAGGGATCTCGGGGTTGCATTCCAGGCTCCCCCGAGGAGTCAGGCCTCGTCTCGAGGGGAAGCCTAGGACTCCCCTCTCCTCTCGAGTCGCGACGCGGGTCTCTTGGAGCCCCCTGAGCGGCCTCAAGGGAGTCCAGCCTCCTCTTCCGTTTGGAGAGAGGACCCGGGATTGCTCTCCAGGCCATGCAGGAAAAGAAGGCCCTCAGCTCGCGAGGACGGGGGCGTCTCAGGGGTTTCCTCGAGCTGCGGCGCCCGTGGGGGTTTTCTCCCGAGGCACAACGAGGATCTCAGTGAGCCTCTCACGTGGTGCCAGGGCAGTCAGGTCTCTATGCACGTGGTGAGAGGGAGCCCGTCATTGTTCTCGAGTCATGGTAGGGGAATTGGGCCTGAAAACGTGTTAAAGAAGGACTCTCGAGGTCTTTCTTGGGTTACAGCAGGAAACCCTGGGTTCCATCGACTTGTGCCAGTGACCTCAGGAAGCTTCTCAGCGTGCCTCTGAGAAGTCAGGGTCACTGTGGAGTTGGGAGGGGCCTCTCGGAACTCCACTGGGTTTGGTGCAATGGAAGAGGGCCTCATGACAAGTTGAGGCAGGAACCACAGGGTTCCTCTCCTGGCTTCGAATGCGCCGGATCTGACTCGGATCGCAGAGTCCCTGCAGAGTTGGGACAGGAGAGTCAGGCCTCGTCTTGTGTGGAGGAATGGAACTCCGCTTGACTCTCGCGTTGTTCATGGGGTGACAGGCCACTTGTCGATTTGTATGTGGAACTTGCGGGTTTTTCTGGACGATGCACTGGGGTGTCACTGCCCCTTCGTGTTGTGCCTTGTTCCACAGGATTGCCTTCGAGTTGGGTTCTGCCATCGGGTTCTTATCAAGAGCGGACCAGGGAATCGGGGTCTTTTGGCATGCCGCACCACCCACGAGGCTATGTCTCGAATTTCGTCGTGAGGCTGGCCTCATCTTGATGTGCACCAGGAAGGTCAGGAACGCCTTCCAGACAAAGCAGGGGAATCGAACCTCCTGTCGCGATCAAGAGGGGAGAAGAGTCTCAGATGAAGTGGTGCCGGGAACCTCGGTGTTTTCCTCAAGTGAGACTGGTATGTCGGGGAACTTTTGGGGTCGCATCAAGGGTTCCAAGTAACTTTTCGCTCTTCAATACGGAACGTGGAACTTCTCTTGAGACGCTGTAGCGGGCAAGGGCCTCATCTTTCGATGACGGGTGAACCACGTGGTTTTTCTTGAGTTGGGGCGGGATTCTCGAGTTACAACTGGGAATTCAGGCTTCCTCTTCAACTGGCCCAGGGAAGTCCAGTTTTCATTCGAATTGTGAGTTAGAACTGGGGATTGCTCTCGAGACACTGCAGGGCCAAATAGACCTCATCTAGGCTTGTGTCCAGGACCTAATGTTCCTCTGCTGGGGCGAAAGCGATCTCAGCATTGCATTCTCGACTCACCCGGGGAGTCAGGCCTCGTCTCGAGGGGAAGCCAAGGACACCGCTCTCCTGTCAAGTCGCGACGGGTATATCTTGGAGCTCACTGTGTGGCCTAAAATGAGTCAAGCCTCCTGTGGAGTTTGGAGAGAAGACTCAGGATTGCTCTCCAGGCCATACAGCAAAAAAAGGCCCTCATCTCGTGAGGACTGGGGCGTCTCGTGGGTATTCTCGAGCTGCGGCTCCAGTGTGGTGTTGCTCACGAGGTATAATGGGGAGCTCAGGGAGCCTCTCCTGTGGCGCCAGGGAAGTCAGGTTTCTATGCGCGTGGCTAGGGGGAGCGCGTCATTGCTCTCGAGTCATGGTAGGGGAATCGCACCTCAAGACGCGTTGAAGAAGGACTCTCGAGGTCTTTAACGGGTTGGGGCAGGAAACCCTTGGTTCCCTCGACTTGTGCCGGTGATCTCAGGAAGGTCTAAGGGTGCCTCTGAGAAGTCAGGGATACTGTGCAGTTGGGAGGGGTCTCTCGGGACTCCACTGGGTTCGGTGCAATGGAAGAGGGCCTCATCTCGAGTGGAGGCAGGAAACTCATGTTTCCTCTCCTGACTTCCCCTGGGCCAGATCTGACTAGGATTGCAGTTTCGCTGCAGAGTTCGAACAGGAGAGTCAGGCCTCGTCTTGTGTGGAGGAATGGAACTCTGCTTGCCTCTCCAGTTGTTCACGGGGTGACAGGTCACTTCTCGAGCTGTGTGTGGTACCTGCGGGTTTCTCCGGACGATACCCAGGGGTGTCAGTGCCCCTAAGTGTTGTGCCTTCATCAAAAGGGTTATCTTCAAAGAGGTGTCCGGGCATCAGGATCTTATCAAGAGCGGACCGGGAAATCGGGGTCTTTCGGCATGTGTCACCATCCACGTGGCTATGTCTCGAATATCCTCGTGAGACCGGCCTCATCCTGAGATGCACCGGGAAAGGTGGGAACCCCTTCAAGACAAAACAGGGGAATCGACCCTCCTGTCGCGATCAGGAGGGGAGAAGGGGCCCAGATGTAGTGGTGCCGGGAACCTCGGTGTTCTCCTCGAGTCAGACTGGTGTGTCGAGGAACATTTGAGGGCGCATCAAGGGTGCCAATACCGTTTCGCACTTCAAGACGGAACGTGGGACTTCTCTTGAGACGCTGTAGGGGGCAAGGGCCTCATCTTGGGATTACGGGGGAACCACGTGGCGTTTCTCGAGTTGTGGCGGGATTCTCGAGTTTCGACAGCGAATACAGTCTTCCTCATGTGTTGGGCCAGGGAAGTCCTATCTTCCATTCGAGTTTAAAGGGAGAGCTGGGGATTGCTCTCGAGTCACTGCAGGGCAAAATAGACCTCATCTAGGCTTGTGTCCAGGACTTAATGCTCGTCCCTAGGGGAGACAGGGATCTTGGGGTTGCATACCAGACTCTCCCGGGGAATCAGGCCTCGTCTCGAGGGGAAGCAAAGAACTCCGCTGTCCTTTTGAGTCGCGATGGGTATCTCTTGGAGCCCACTGTGTGCCCTAAAGGGAGTCAAGCCTCCTGTGCTGTTTGGATAGAGGACTCGGGATTCCTCTCCAGGCCATGCAGGAAAAGAAGGCCCTCATCTCGCGATGATGGCGGCGTCTCGTGGGTTTTTTGACTGCTGCGCTAGTGCCGGGTTTCTGACGAGGTACGAGAGGGAGCTCAGGGAGCCTCTCGTGTGGCGCCAGGGAAGTCAGGTCCCCATGAGATGGCTAGGGGGAGCTCGTCATTGCTCTCGAGTCATTGTAGGGTAATCGGGCCTCAAGACGGGTTGAAGAAGGACTCTCAAGGTCTTTCTCGGATCACTGCATAAAACCCAGGGTTCCCTTGACTTGTGCCTGCGACCTCAGGGAGCTTCTCAGAGTGCCTCTGAGAAGTCAGGGATACTGTGCAGTTTGGAGGGGCCTCTCGAGACTCCTCTGCATTTGGTGGAATGTAAGAGGGACTCATCTCGAGTTGAAGCAGGAACCTCAGTGTTCCTCTCCATTTCTGACTCAGATCGCAAGGTCCCTGCATGTTGGTACAGGAGAGTCAGGCCTCGTCTTTTCTGGAGGATGGGACTCCTCTTGCCTCTCGAGTTGTTCTCGAGGTGACAGGCCACTTGTCGAGCTGTGTATGTAACCTGCCCTTTTTTCCGGATGATGCACAGGTGTGTTAGTGCCCCTTCGTGTTGTACCTTCATACTCAAGGCTGCCTTCCAAGAGGTGTCCGAGCATCGGATTCTTATCAAGAGCGGACCGGGAAATTGGAGTCTTTCAGCAAGTGGCACCGCCCACAAAGCTATGTATCGAATTTCCCCATGAGATCGGCCTCATCCTGAGTTGTGCAGGGAAGGTCGGGCCCCCTTGCAGACAAAGCAGGGGAATCGACCCACCGGTCACGATCAGGAGGGGAGAAGGGGCTTAAATGAAGTGGTGCCGGGAACCTCGGTGTTCCCCTTGAGTGAGACCGGCGTGTTGGGGGACTTTTGGGGTCGCATCAAGGGTGCCAAGTACCGTTTCAAATTTCAGGACGGAACCTAGGACATCTTTTGAAACGCTGTAGCGGGCAAGGGCCTCATCTTGCGATGACGGGAGAACCACGTGGTTTTGCTCGAGTTGCGGCGGGATTCTCGAGTTATGACCGGGAATTTAGGCTTCCTCTTGTTGGCCTTGAAATCCAATCTTCCATTCGGGTTGCGAGGGGGAGCTGGGGATTGCGCTAGAGTCACTGCAGGGCAAAAGAGACCTAATCTAGGCTTGTGTCCAGGATCTAACGTTGCTCTCCAGGGGCGACAGGGATCTCGGGTTTGCATTCCAGACTCATCCGGGGAGTCAGTTCTCACCTCGAGGGTAAGCAAAGAATTCCGCTCTCGTCTCGAGTCGCGATGGGTATTTCTTGGAGCCCACTGTGTGTACTAAAGGGAGTCAAGCCTCCTGTGGAGTTTGGAGAGAGGACTCGGGATTGGACTCCAGGCCATGCAGGAAAAGAAGGCCCTCATCTCGAGATGACGGTGGCGTCTCGTGGGTTTTCTCGAGCTGCGGCGCCAGTGTGGGGTGTCTCATGAAGTACCACGGGGATCTCAGGGAGCCTCTTGTATGGCGCCAGGAAAATCCAGTATTCCATTCGAGTTGCAAGTTAGAACTGGGGATTGCTCTCCAGTCACTGCAGGGCAAAATAGACCTCATCTACGCTTGTGTCCAGGACCTAGTGTTCCACTACTGGGCCAACAGGGATCTCAGGGTTGCATTCTCGACTCACCCGGAGAGTCAGGCCTCGTCTTGAGGGGAAAAAAAGGACTCCGCTCTCCTGTCGAGTCGCGACGGGTATCTCTTGGAGCCCACTGCGTGGCGTAAAGGGAGTGAAGCCTCCTATGGAGTTTGGAGATAACTCGGGATATTTTTCCTGGCCATGCAGGAAAAAAGGCCCTCATCTCGCGATGATGGGGGCATCTCGTGGGTTTTCTCCAGCTGCGGCGCCAGTATCAGATTTCTCACGAGGTACGACGGGGAGCTCAGAGAGCCTCTCGTGTGGTGCTAGGGACGTCAGGTCTCCGTGCGTGTGGTGAAGGGGAGTGCGTGATTGCTCTCGAGTCATAGTAGGCGAATCGGGCGTCAAGACACATTGAAGAAGGACTCTTGAGGTCTTTCTCGGGTTGCGGCAGGGAACCCTGGGTTCCCTTGATTTGTGTCGGTGACCTCAGGCAACTTCTCAGGGTGCCTCTGAGAAGTCAGGGACACTGTGGATTTGGGAGGGGCCTTTCGTTACTCAACTGGATTTGGTGCAATCGAAGAGGGCCTCATCTCGAATGGAGGCAGGAACCTCAGGGGTCCTCTCCATATCTGACTCGGGTCGCAGGGTACCTGCCGAGTATGGACAAGAGAGTCACGCCTCGTCTTCCGTGGAGGAATGGATTTCCCCTTGCCTTTCGAGTTGTTCACAGAGTGACAGGCCACTTGTTGAGCTGAGTGTGGAACCTGCGGGTTTTTCCTGAACGATGCACGGGGGTGTCAGTGCCCCTTCGTGTTGTGCCTTCATCCACAGGGTTGCCTTCAAAGAGGTTTCCGGGCATCGGGTTCTTTTCATGAGCGTACCGGAAAATTGGGGTCTTTCAGCATGTGGTACCACCCACGAGGCTACGTCTCGAATTTCCTCGGGAGACCGGCCTCATCCTGAGGTGCGCCGGGAAGGTCGGGAACCCCTTGCAGACAAAGCAGGGGAATTGACCCACCGCTCGCGATCAGAAGGGGAGAAGGGGCTCAGATGAAGTGGTGCCGGGAACCTCAGTGGTCCCCTCGAGTGAGACCGGTATGTCACGGCACTTTTGAGGTCGCATCAAGGGTGCCAAGTACAGTTTTGCACTTCAAGACGGAACGTGGGAATTCTCTGGAGATGCTGTAGCGGGCAAGGGCCTCATATTGCGATGACGAGGGAAACACGTGGTTTTTCTCGAGTTGAGGCGGGATTCTCGAGTTACAACGGGGAATTCAGGCTTCCTCTTGTGTTGGCCCAGGAAGTCCAATCTTCCATTCAACTTGTCAGAGAGAGCTGGGGGTTGCTCTCGAGTCACTTCAGGGCAAAGAGTCCTCATCTAGGCTTGGGTCCAGGACGTAGTGTTCCTCTCCAGGGGCGACAGGGATATCGGGGTCGCATTCCAGTCTCACCCGGTGGGTCACACCTCGTCTCGAGTGGAAGCAAAGGACTCCACTATCCTCTCGAGTCGGGACGCGTAACTCTTGGAGCCCAATGAGTGGCCTAAAGGGAGTCAAGCGTCCTGTGTAGCTTGGACAGAAGGTTCACGCTTGATCTGCATACCATGCAGTTAAAGATGGCCCTCCTCTCGTGATGACGGGGGCGTCTCATGGGTTTTCTCGAGCTGCGGCGCCAGTGTGGGGTTTCTCACGAGATATGATGGGGAGTTCAGGGAGCCTCTCGTGCGGCACCAGAGAAGCCTGACTCCATGCGTGTGGCCAGGCAGATCGCGTCATTGCTCTCGAGTCATGGGAGGGACTAGGGCCTCAAGAGGCATTTAAGAAGGACTCTCAAGGTCTTTCTTGGGTTGGGGCGGGAAACACTCGTTTCCATCGACCTCTACAGGGGACCTTAGGGAACTTCCCAGGTGCCTCTGAGAGGTGAGGGATACTGAGGAGTTAGAGGGGCCTCTCGGGACTCCACTAGGTTTGACGAAATGAAAGAGGGCCTCATCTCGATTGGAGGCAGGAACATCAGGCTTCCTCTCCATTTCTGACTCCGACCGCAGGGTCCCTGTAGAGTTGGGACAGGAGAGTCAGGCCTCATCTTGTCTGAGTAACGGAACTCTTCTTGCCTCTTGAGTCATTCAGGGGGTCTCAGGGCCCTTGACAAGCTGTGTGTGGAACCTGCGGGTGTTTCCAGAAGATGCATGGGGGTGTCAGTGCCCCTTCGTTTGGTGCCTTCCCCCACAGGGTTTCCTTCAAAGAGGTGTCCGGGCATCGGGTTCATTTCAAGAGCGGACCGGGAAATCAGGGTCATTCGGCATGTGGCACCACCCACGTGGTTCATCTCGAATTTCCTCGTGAGACCAGCATCATCCTGAGGTGCGCCGGGAAGGCCGGGAACACCTTCCACACAAAGTATTGGAATCGATTCTCCTGTCGCGATCAGGAGGGGAGATGGGGCTCAGATGAAGTGGGGCCGGGACCCTCGGTGTTCCACTCGAGGGAACCCGGCGTTTCAGGGAAATTTAGGGGTCGCATCAAGGGAGCCAAGTACCGTTTCCCACTTCAGGACGGAACATGGGACTTCCCTGGAGACGCTGTAGCGGGCAAGGGCCTCATCCTGTGAAGACGTTGGAACCACGTCGTTTTTCTCGAGTTGCATTGGGATTCTCAAAAACGACAGGAATTTCAGGCTTCCTCTTGGGTTGGCCCTGGGAAGCCCAATCTTCAATTCGAGTTGTGATGGAAAGCTGGGGGTTCTGCTCGAGTCACTACAGGGCCAAAGAGACCTCGTCGAGGCGTGTGTCCAGGACCTAATATTCCTCTCAAGGGAAGACAGGGATCACGGGTTTCCATTCCAGACTCCCCCGGGGGGTCAGGACTCGCCTGGAGGGGAAGCAAAGACTCCGCTTTCCTCTCAAGTCGCGACACGGATCTCTTGGAGCCCACTGAGTGGACTCAAGGGTGTCGAGCCTCCTCTTCAGTTTGGAGAGAGGACTCGGGATTGCTCTCCAGGCCAGGCAAGAAAAGAAGGCCCTCATCTCGCGATGACGGGGGCGTCTCATGGGTTTCCTCAGGCTGCTGCGCCCATGGGGGTTTTCTCACGAGGCACGACGAGGACCTCAGGGAGCCTCTAGTGCGGCGCCAGGCAAGTCAGGTCTCCATGCGCATGGCGAGGGGGAGCTGGTCATCACTCTCGAGTCATGGGAAACGGCTAGGTCCTCAAGAGGCGTTGAAGAAGGACTCTCGAGGTCTTTCTCGGGGGGCGGCGGGAAACCCTCGTTTCCCTCGACTTCTGCAGGGGACCTTAGGGAACTTCCCACGGTGCCTCTGAGAGGTGAGGGATGCTGTGTAGTTGTCAGGGCCTCTCGGGACTCTGCTGGGTTCGGCGCAATGGAAGAGGGCCTCATCTCGAGGGGAGGCAGGAACCTCAGGCTTCCTCTCGGATTCGGACTCCGACTGCACGGTCCCTGCAGTGTTGGGACAGGAGAGTCATGCCTCGTCTTGTCTGAGGAATGGAATTCTGGTTGCCTCTCGAGTTGTTCCGGGAGTCTCAGGCCCCTTGTCGAGCTGTGTGTAGACCCTGCGGGTTTTTCCGGATGATGCACGGGGGTGTCAGTGCCCCTTCGTGTTGTGCCTTCACCCACAGGGTTGCCTTCGAAGAGGTGTCCGGGCATCGGGTTCTTATCAAGAGCGGACCGGAAAATCGGAGTCGTTCGGCACGTGGCACCTCGCATGTGGCTAGTCTCGAATTTCCTCCTGAGACCGGCCTCATCCTGAGGTGCGCCAGGAAGGCCAGGAACCCCTTCCAGACAAAGCAGGGGAATCGACTCTCCTGTCGCGATCAGGAGGGGAGAAGGGGCTCAGATGAAGTGGTGCCGGGACCCTCGGTGTTCCCCTCGAGGGAACTCAGCATGTCGGGGAACTTTTGCGTTCGCATCAAGGGTGTCAAGTACCGTTTCGCCCTTCAGGGCGGAACATGGGACTTCCCTGGAGACACCGGGAACTTCGGTGTTCCCCTGGAGTGAGACCGGTATGTTGGGGAACTTTGAGGTCACATCAAGGGTGCCAAGTAGCATTTCGAACTTTAAGATGGAACGTGGGACTTCTCTTGAGACTCTAGCTGGCAAGGGCCTCATATTGTGATGAAGGGGGAACCACATGGTTTTTAAGACTTGAGGCTGAATTCTCGAATTACGATGGGAAATTCAGACTTCCTCTTGTGTTGACCGTGGGAAGACCAATCTTCCATTCAAATTGTGAGGGAGAGATGGAGGTTGCTCGAGTCACTGTAGGGCAAAATAGACCTCATCTAGGCTTGTGTCTAGGACATAATGTTCCACTCCAGGGGTGACATGGATCTCGGGGTTGCATTCCAAACTCACCCGGGGAGTCAGGCCTCGTCTCCAGGGAAGCAAAGGACTCCGCTCTCCTCTCGAGTCGCACCGGGTATTTCTTGGACCCAACTGAGTGGCCTAAAGGGAGTCAATCCTCCTGTGAAGTTTGGAGAGAGGACCAGGAATTGCTCTCCAGGTCAGGCAGGAAAAGAAGGCCCCCATCTCTCCTTGATGGGGGCATCTTGTGGTTTTTCTCAAACTGCGGCGCCAGTGTGGGTTTTCTCACGAGGTACGATGGGGTACTCAGGGAGCCTCTTGTGTGGTACTAGGGAAGTCAGTTTTCCTGCTTGTGGCGAGGGGAGCGCGTCCTTGCTCTGGAGTCATGGTAGGGGAATCGGGCATCAAGAGACGTTGAAAAAGGACTCTCCAAGTCTTTCTCGGGTTACTTCAGGAAACTCTGGGTTCCCTCGACTTGTGCCAGTGACCTCAGGTAGCTTCTCACGGAGCCTCTGAGAATTCAGGGATACTGTGGTGTTGGGAGGGGCCTCTCGGGACACCACTGAGTTTGGTTCAATGGAAGAGGGCCTCTTCTCTAGTTGAGGCAGGAACCTCAGGGTTCCTCTCCATTTCTGACTCCAATTGCAGGGTCCCTGAAGAGTTGGGACAGGAGAGTAAGGCCTCGTCTTGTGTGAAGGAATGCAACTTCACTTGCCTCTTGAGTTGTTCACGAGGTGACAGTCCACATTTGGAGCTGTGAGTGGAATCTGCGGGTTTTTCCAGACGATGCATGGGGATGTCAGTGTCCCTTCGTGTTGTGCCTTCATCCACAGGGTTGCCTTCGAAGAGATGTCCGGGCGTCAGGTTCTTATCTAGAGTGGACCGGGAATTCGGGATCTTTCAGCATATGGCACCAACCATGAGGCTACTTTTCGAATTTCCTCATGAGACCGGCCTCATCCGGAGGTTCGCGGGGAACGTCGGGAACCCCTTGCAGACAAAACATGGGAATCGACCCTTCTGTCGCGATCAGGAGGGGTGAAAGGGCTCACAGGAAGTGGTGCCGTGAACTTTGGTGTTTCCCTCGAGTGAGACCGGTATGTCAGGTAACTTTGGGGGTCGCATCAAGGGTGCCAAGTACCGTTTTGTACTTCAGGATGGAACGTGGGACTTCTCTTGATAGGCTGTAGCGGCCAAGGGCCTCATCTTGCGATGACGGGGGAGCCACGTGGTTTTTATCGAGTTGCGGCGGGATTCTCGAGTTACGACGGGGATTTCAGGCTTCCTCTTGTGTTGGGCCAGGGAAGTCCAATCATCCATTCGAGTTGCGAGGGAGAGCTGGGGGTTGCGCTCGAGTCACTGCAGGGCAAAAGAGACCTCATCTAGGCTTGTGTCCAGGACCTAATGTTCCTCTCCAAGGGCCACAGGGATCTCAGGTTTGCATTCCAGACTCACCCAGGGAGTCAGGCTTCATGTCGAAGGGAAGCAAAGGACTCGGCTCTCCTTTCGAGTCGCGACGGGCACCTCTTGGAGCCCACTTTGTGGCCTAAAGGGAGTCAAGCCTCCTGTGAAGTTTGGAGAGAGGACTTGGGACTGCTCTCCAGGCCATGCAGGAAAAGATGGCCCTCATCTCGCGATGACGGAGGGATCTTGTGGGTTTTCTCGAGCTGCGGCACCAGTGTGGGGTTTCACACGAGGTACGACGGGGAGCTCAGGGAGCCTCTCGTGTGGCGCCAGGGAAGTCAGGTCTCCATGTGCGTGGCGAGGGGGAGCGCATTATTGCTCTCGAGCTATGGTAGGGGAATCTGACCTCAAGACACATTGAAGAAGGACTCTCGAGGTCTTTCTTCGGTTGTGGAAGGAAACCCTTATTTCCCTCGACTTTTGCCGATGGCCTCAAGGAGCTTCTCAGAATGCCTATGAGAAGTCAGGGATACTGTGGAGATGGGAGGGGCCTCTCGGGACTCCACTGGGTTTGTTTTAATGGAAGAGGGCCTCATCTCGGGTTGAGGCAGGAACCTCAGGTTTCCTCTCCATTTCTGACTCAGATCGAAGCATGCCTGCAGAGTTGGGATTGGATACTCAGGCCTCGTCTTGTCTGAGGAAGGGGACTCCGCTTTCCTCTCTCATTGTTTAAGGGGTGACAGGCCAGTTGTGGAGCTGTATGTGGATCCTGCGGGGTTTTCCGGACGATGAACAGGGTTGCCAGTGTCCCCTCGTGTAGTGCCTTCATCCACAGGGTTGCCTTAGAAGAGGTGTCCGGGCATCGGGTTCTTATCAAGAGCAAGACCGAGAAATCGGGGTCTTTTGGCACGTGGCACCAACACGAGGCTACGTCTCGAATTTCTTCGTGAGACTGGCCTCATCCTGAGGTGCGCCATGAAGGTCGGGAACCCCTTCTAGACAAAGCAGGGGGATCGACCTTCCTGCGGTGATCAGGAGCGGAGAAGGGGCTCAAATGAAGTGGTGCCAGGAACTTCGGTGTTCCCTTGGAGTGAGACCGGTATATTGGGGAACTTTTGGGGTCGCATCAAGGGTGCCAAGTAGCATCTCGAACTTTATGACGAAACATGGGACTTCTCTTGAGACTCTGTAGCGGGCAAAGGCCTCATATTGCGACGAATGGGGAACCACGTGGTTTTTAAGAGTTGCGGTGGGATTCTCGAGTTACAACGGGAAATTCAGACTTCCTCTTGTGTTGGCCCAATGAAGACCAATCTTCCATTCGAATTGCGAGGGAGAGATGGGTGTTGCTCTCGAGTCACTGTAGGGCAAAATAGACCTCATCTAGGCTTTTGTCCAGGACATAATGTTCCTCTCCAGGGGCAACAGGGATCTCGGGGTTGCATTCCAGACTCACCCGAGGTAAGGCCTCATCTCGAGGGGAAACAAAGTACTCTGCTCTCCTCTCAAGTCACGACAGGTATCTCTTGGAGCCCATTGAGTGGCCTAAGGGAGTAAAGCCTTCTGTGAAGTTTGGAGAAAAGACCAGGGATTGCTCTCCAGGTCAGGCAGGAAAAGAAGTCCCCAATCTCGCGATGACGGTGGGTTTTCCCGAGCTGCGGCGCCAGTGTGGGGTTTCTCACGAGGTATGACGGGGAGCTTAGGGAGCCTCTCATGTGGCGCCAGGGAAGTCAGGTGTCCATGCGCATGGCGAGGGGGAGCGTGTCATTGCTTTCGAGTCATGGTAGGGGAATCCGTCCTCAAGACGCGTTGAAGAAGGACTCTTGAGGTCTTTCTCGGGTTGCGGCAGGATACCCTGTGTTCCCTCGACTTGTGCCAGTGACCTCAGGGAGTTGCTCAGGGTGCCTCTGAGAAGACACTGATACTGTGGAGTTGGGAGGGGCCTCTCGGGACTCCACTGGGTGTGGTATAATACAAGAGGGCCTCATCTCGTGTTGAGGAAGGAACCTCAGGGTTCCTCTCCATTTCAGACTCCGATCTCAGGATTCCTGCAGAGTTGGGACAGGAGAGTCAGGCCTCGTATTCTGTGGAGAAATGAAACTTAGCTTGCCTCTCGAGTTGTTCACGAGGTAACAGGTCACTTGTCGAGCTGTATGTGGAACCTGCAGAATTTTCCAAAAGATGCACGGGTGTTCAGGGTCCCTCCTTGTTGTGCCTTCATCCTACGGGATGCATTCCAAGACGTGTACGGGCATCGGGTTCTTATTAATAGCTGACCGGGAAATGGGGTCTTTCCGCATGTGGCACCACCCACGAGGCTACATCTCCAATTTCCTCGTGAGACAGGCCTCATCCTGATGTGCGCTGGGAAGATCGGTAACCCCTTCCACACAAAGCAGGAGAAAAGACACTCCTGTTGCAATCAGGAGGGGAGAAGGGGCTCAAATGATGTGGTGCGGGGAACATGGGTGTTACCCTCGAGTGAGGCCTGTATGTTGGGGAACTTTGGGGGTGCCATCATGGGTGCCAAGTACCGTTTTGCACTTCAGTAGGAACGTGGGACTTCTTTTGAGACGCTGTGGCGGGCAAGGGCCTCATGCTGGGAAGACGATGGAACCACGTGGTTTTTCTGGAGTTGCGGCGGGATTCTCGAGTTACGACGTGGATTTCAGGCTTCCTCTTGTGTTGGCCCTGGGAAGCCCAAACTTCCCTTCGAGTTGCGAGGGAAAGCTGGATGTTTTGCTCGAACCACTGCAAGGCCAATGAGACCTCATCTAGGCGTGTGTCCAGTACCTAATAGTCCTCTCACGGGAAGACAAGGATCTCGGGATTGCACTCCAGACTCCCCCGGGGAGTCAGGCCTCGCCTCGAGGGGAAGCAAAGGACTGCGCTCTCCTCTAGAGCCCCGACGCGGATCTCTTGGAGCCCACTGAGTCGCCTCAAGGGAATCCATCCTACTCTTCAGTTTGGAGAGAGGACTCGGGATTGCTCTCCAGGCCAGGCAGGAAAAGAAGGCCCTCAGCTCGCGAGGACAGGGGCGTCTCAGGGGTTTCCTCGAGCTGCGGCGCCCATGGGGGTTTTCTCCCGAGGCACGACGAGGATCTCAGGGAGCCTCTCGTGCGGCGCCAGGGAAGCCAGGTCTGCATGCGCGAGGCGAGGGGGTGCGCATCATTGCTCTCTAGTCCAGAGAGGGGACAAGGGCCTCAAGACACTTTGAAGAAGGACTATCGAGGTCTTTCTCGAGTCGCGGCGGGAAACCCTTATTTCCCTCGACTTCTGCCGGGGACCTGAGGGAACTTCCCAGGGTGCCTCTGAGAGGTGAGGGATGCTGTGGAGTTAGCGGGGTCTCTCGGGACTCCGCTGGGGTTGGCGCAATGGAAGAGGGCCTCATCTCGAGGGGAGGCAGGAACCTCAGGCTTCCTCTCTGTTTCTGACTCCGACCCTCCAACCTCAGGGTCCCTGCAGAGTTGGGAGCGGAGAGTCAGGCCTCGTCTTGTCTGAGGAAGGGAACCCCGCTGGCCTCTCGAGTTGTTCAGGGGGTCTCAGGCCCCTCGTCGAGCTGTGTGTGGAACCCGCGGGTCTTTGCGGACGATGCACGGGGGTGGCAGTGTCCCTTCGTGTTGTGCCTTCACCCACAGGGTTGCCTTCGAAGAGGAGTCCGGGCCTCGGGTCCTTCTCAAGAGCGGACCGGGGAATCGGGGTCGTTCGGCATGTGGCGCCACCCACGTGGCTCGGTTCGAATTTCCTCGTGAGACCGGCCTCCTCCTGAGGTGCGCGGGGAAGGCCGAGAACCCCTTCAAGACCATGCAGGGGAATCGCCTCTCCTGTCACGATCAGGAGGGGAGAAGGGGCTCAGAGGAAGCGGTGCCGGGACCCTCGGTGTTCCCCTCGGGGGAACCCGACGTGTGGGGGGACATTTGGAGGTCGCAGGAAGGCTGTCAGGGACCGTTTCGCCCTTCAGGGCGGAACAGGGCACTTCCCTTGAGACGCCGTCGCGGGCAAGGGCCTCATCTTGCCAAGAGGTGGGAACCACGTGGGTTTTCTCGAGTTGCGGCGGGATTCTCGAGTTACTATGGGGATCTCAGCCTTCCCCTTGGGTTGGCCCTGGGAAGCCCAATCTTCCCCTCGGGTTGCGAGGGAAAGCTGGGGGTTGCGCTCGAGTCACTGCAGGGCCGAAGAGACCTCACCTAGGCGTGTGTCCGGGACCTAATATTCCTCTCCAGGGAAGGCAGGGATCTCGGGGTTGCATTCCAGGCTCCCCCGGGGAGTCAGGCCTCGTCTCGAGGGGAAGCCAAGGACTCCGCTCTCCTCTCGAGTCGCGACGCGGGTCTCTTGGAGCCCCCTGAGCGGCCTCAAGGGAGTCCAGCCTCCTCTTCCGTTTGGAGAGAGGACCCGGGATTGCTCTCCAGGCCATGCAGGAAAAGAAGGCCCTCAGCTCGCGACGACGGGGGCGTCTCAAGGGTTTCCTCGAGCTGCGGCGCCCGTGGGGGTTTTCTCCCGAGGCACGAAGAGGATCTCAGGGAGCCTCTCGTGCGGCGCCAGGGAAGTCAGGTCTCCATGCGCGTGGCGAGGGGGAGCGCGTCCTGGCTCTCGAGTCACGGGAGGGGACTAGGGCCTCGAGACGCGTTGAAGAAGGACTCTCGAGGTCTTTCTCGGGGGGCGGCCGGAAACCCTCGTTTCCCTCGACTTCTGCCAGGGACCTTAGGGAACTTCCCAGGGTGCCTCTGAGAGGCGAGGGATCCTGTGGAGGTGGCGGGGCCCCTCGGGACTCCGCTGGGTCTGGCGCAATGGAAGAGGGCCTCACCTCGAGGGGAGGCAGGAACCTCAGGCTTCCTCTCCGTTTCGGACTCCGACCGCAGGGTCCCTGCAGAGTTGGGACAGGAGAGTCAGGCCTCGTCTTGTCTGAGGAAGGGAACCCCGCTGGCCTCTCGAGTTGCTCGGGGGGTCTCAGGCCCCTCGTCGAGCTGTGTGTGGAACCCGCGGGTCTTTGCGGACGATGCACGGGGGTGGCAGCGCCCCTTCGTGTTGTGCCTTCACCCACAGGGTTGCCTTCGAAGAGGTGTCCGGGCATCGTGTTCTTATGAAGTGCGGACTGGGAAATCGGGGTCGTTCAGCATTTGGCACCACCCACGTGGCTAGTCTCGAATTTCCTCATGAAACCGGCCTCATCCTGAGGTGTGCCGCGAAGGTCATGAAACCCTTCCAGACAAAGCAGAGGGTTCGACCCTCCTGTGGCGATCAGGAGGGGAGAAGTGGCTCAGATGAAGTGCTGCTTGGAACCTCGGTGTTTCCCTCAAGTGAGACATGTATGTCGGGTAACTTTTGGGGTCACATAACGCGTTCCAAGTACCGTTTCGCTCTTCAAATTGGAACGTGGGACTTCTCTTGGGGTGCTCCAGCGGGCAAGGGCCTCATCTTGGAATGACTGGGGAACCACTTGGTTTTTCTCTAGTTGCGGTGGGATATTTGAGTTACCACAGGGAATTCATGCTTCCTCTTGTGTTGGCCCACAAAAGTCTTATCTTCCATTCGAGATTCAAGGAAGAGCTGGAGGTGCGCTCTAGTCACTGAAGGCAAAAGAGACCCCACCAAGGCTTGTGTGCAGGACCTAATGTTCATGTCAAGGGGCGACAGGAATCTCGGGGTTGCATTCCAGACTCACCCTGGAGTCAGGCCTCGTCTCGAGGGGAAGCAAAGGACTCTGCTCTCCTCTCGAGTCGGACGGGAATGTCTTGGAGCCCACTGAGTGGCTTAAAGGGAGTCAAACCTCCTCTGGTGTTTGGAGGGAGGACACGGGATTGCTCTCCAGGCAATGCAGGAAATGAAGGCCCTCATCTCCCGATGACTGGGGCGTCTCGTAGGTTTTCTTGAGCTGTGGCGCTAGTGTGGGGTTTCTCACGAAGTAAGACTGGGAGCTCAGTGAGCCTCTCATGTGGTGCCAGGGCAGTCAGGTCTCTATGCACGTGGTGAGAGGGAGCCCGTCATTGTTCTCGAGTCATGGTAGGGGAATTGGGCCTGAAAACGTGTTAAAGAAGGACTCTCGAGGTCTTTCTTGGGTTGCAGCAGGAAACCCTGGGTTCCATCGACTTGTGCCAGTGACTTCAGGAAGCTTCTCAGCGTGCCTCTGAGAAGTCAGGGTCACTGTGGAGTTGGGAGGGGCCTCTCGGAACTCCACTGGGTTTGGTGCAATGGAAGAGGGCCTCATGACAAGTTGAGGCAGGAACCACAGGGTTCCTCTCCTGGCTTCGAATGCGCCGGATCTGACTCGGATCGCAGAGTCCCTGCAGAGTTGGGACAGGAGAGTCAGGCCTCGTCTTGTGTGGAGGAATGGAACTCCGCTTGACTCTCGCGTTGTTCATGGGGTGACAGGCCACTTGTCGATTTGTATGTGGAACTTGTGGGTTTTTCCGGACGATGCACCGGGGTGTCACTGCCCCTTCGTGTTGTGCCTTGTTCCACAGGATTGCCTTCGAGTTGGGTTCTGCCATCGGGTTCTTATCAAGAGCGGACCAGGGAATCGGGGTCTTTTGGCATGCCGCACCACCCACGAGGCTATGTCTCGAATTTCCTCGTGAGACTGGCTTCATCTTGATGTGCGCCAGGAAGGTCGGGAACGCCTTCCAGACAAAGCAGGGGAATCGAACCTCCTGTCGCGATCAAGAGGGGAGAAGAGTCTCAGATGAAGTGGTGCCGGGAACCTCGGTGTTCTCCTCAAGTGAGACTGGTATGTCGGGGAACTTTTGGGGTCGCATCAAGGATTCCAAGTAACTTTTCACTCTTCAATACGGAACGTGGGACTTCTCTTGAGACGCTGTAGCGGGCAAGGGCCTCATCTTTCGATAACGGGGGAACCACGTGGTTTTTCTTGAGTTGGGGCGGGATTCTCGAGTTACAACCGGGAATTCAGGCTTCCTCTTCAACTGGCCCAGGGAAGTCCAGTTTTCATTCGAATTGTGAGTTAGAACTGCGGATTGCTCTCGAGACACTGCAGGGCCAAATAGACCTCATCTAGGCTTGTGTCCAGGACCTAATGTTCCTCTGCTGGGGCGAAAGCGATCTCAGCATTGCATTCTCGACTCACCTGGGGAGTCAGGCCTCGTCTCGAGGGGAAGCCAAGGACACCGCTCTCCTTTCGAGTCGCGACGGGCACCTCTTGGAGCCCACTTTGTGGCCTAAAGGGAGTCAAGCCTCCTTTGAAGTTTGGAGAGAGGACTTGGGACTGCTCTCCAGGCCATGCAGGAAAAGATGGCCCTCATCTCGCGATGACGGAGGGATCTTGTTGGTTTTCTCGAGCTGCGGCACCAGTGTGGGGTTTCACACGAGGTACGACGGGGAGCTCAGGGAGCCTCTCGTGTGGCGCCAGGGAAGTCAGGTCTCCATGTGGGTGGCGAGGGGGAGCGCATTATTGCTCTCGAGCTATGGTAGGGGATTCTGACCTCAAGACACATTGAAGAAGGACTCTCGAGGTCTTTCTTCGGTTGTGGCAGGAAACCCTTATTTCCCTCGACTTTTGCCGATGGCCTCAAGGAGCTTCTCAGAATGCCTATGAGAAGTCAGGGATACTGTGGAGATGGGAGGGGCCTCTCGGGACTCCACTGGGTTTGTTTTAATGGAAGAGGGCCTCATCTCGGGTTGAGGCAGGAACCTCAGGTTTCCTCTCCATTTCTGACTCAGATCGAAGCGTGCCTGCAGAGTTGGGGTTGGATACTCAGGCCTCGTCTTGTCTGAGGAAGGGAACTCCGCTTTCCTCTCTCATTGTTTAAGGGGTGACAGGCCAGTTGTGGAGCTGTATGTGGATCTTGCAGGGTTTTCCGGACGATGAACAGGGTTGCCAGTGCCCCCTCGTGTAGTGCCTTCATCCACAGGGTTGCCTTAGAAGAGGTGTCCGGGCATCGGGTTCTTATCAAGAGCAAGACTGAGAAATCGGGGTCTTTTGGCACGTGGCACCAACACGAGGCTACGTCTCGAATTTCTTCGTGAGACTGGCCTCATCCTGAGGTGCGCCATGAAGGTCGGGAACCCCTTCTAGACAAAGCAGGGGGATAGACCTTCCTGCCGTGATCAGGAGCGGAGAAGGGGCTCAAATGAAGTGGTGCCAGGAACTTCGGTGTTCCCTTGGAGTGAGACCGGTATATTGGGGAACTTTTGGGGTCGCATCAAGGGTGCCAAGTAGCATTTCGAACTTTATGACGAAACATGGGACTTCTCTTGAGACTCTGTAGCGGGCAAAGGCCTCATATTGCGACGAATGGGGAACCACGTGGTTTTTAAGAGTTGCGGTGGGATTCTCGAGTTACAACGGGAAATTCAGACTTCCTCTTGTGTTGGCCCAATGAAGACCAATCTTCCATTAGAATTGCAAGGGAGAGATGGGTGTTGCTCTCGAGTCACTGTAGGGCAAAATAGACCTCATCTAGGCTTTTGTCCAGGACATAATGTTCCTCTCCAGGGGCAACAGGGATCTCGGGGTTGCATTCCAGACTCACCCGAGGTAAGGCCTCATCTCGAGGGGAAACAAAGTACTCTGCTCTCCTCTCAAGTCGCGACAGGTATCTCTTGGAGCCCATTGAGTGGCCTAAAGAGAGTAAAGCCTCCTGTGAAGTTTGGAGAAAAGACCAGGGATTGCTCTCCAGGTCAGGCAGGAAAAGAAGTCCCCAATCTCGCGATGACGGTGGGTTTTCCCGAGCTGCGGCGCCAGTGTGGGGTTTCTCACGAGGTATGACGGGGAGCTCAGGGAGCCTCTCATGTGGCGCCAGGGAAGCCAGGTGTCCATGCGCATGGCGAGGGGGAGCGTGTCATTGCTCTCGAGTCATGGTAGGGGAATCCGTCCTCAAGACGCGTTGAAGACGGACTCTTGAAGTCTTTCTCGGGTTGCGGCAGGATACCCTGTGTTCCCTCAACTTGTGCCGGTGACCTCAGGGAGTTGCTCAGGGTGCCTCTGAGAAGACACTGATACTGTGGAGTTGGGAGGGGCCTCTCGGAACTCCACTGGGTGTGGTATAATACAAGAGGGCCTCATCTCGTGTTGAGGAAGGAACCTCAGGGTTCCTCTCCATTTCAGACTCCGATCTCAGGATTCCTGCAGAGTTGGGACAGGAGAGTCAGGCCTCGTATTCTGTGGAGAAATGAAACTTAGCTTGCCTCTCGAGTTGTTCACGAGGTAACAGGTCACTTGTCGAGCTGTATGTGGAACCTGCAGAATTTTCCAAAAGATGCACGGGTGTTCAGGGTCCCTCCTTGTTGTGCCTTCATCCTACGGGATGCATTCCAAGACGTGTACGGGCATCGGGTTCTTATTAATAGCTGACCGGGAAATGGGGTCTTTCCGCATGTGGCACCACCCACGAGGCTACATCTCCAATTTCCTCGTGAGACAGGCCTCATCCTGATGTGCGCTGGGAAGATCGGTAACCCCTTCCACACAAAGCAGGAGAAAAGACACTCCTGTTGCAATCAGGAGGGGAGAAGGGCTCAAATGATGTGGTGCGGGGAACATGGGTGTTACCCTCGAGTGAGGCCTGTATGTTGGGGAACTTTGGGGGTGCCATCATGGGTGCCAAGTACCGTTTTGCACTTCAGTAGGAACGTGGGACTTCTTTTGAGACGCTGTGGCGGGCAAGGGCCTCATGCTGCGAAGACGATGGAACCACGTGGTTTTTCTCGAGTTGCGGCCGGATTCTCGAGTTAGGACGTGGATCTCAGGCTTCCTCTTGTGTTAGCCCTGGGAAGCCCAAACTTCCCTTCGAGTTGCGAGGTAAAGCTGGATGTTGTGCTCGAATCACTGCAAGGCCAAAGAGACCTCATCTAGGCGTGTGTCCAGGACCTAATAGTCCTCTCAAGGGAAGACAAGGATCTCGGGATTGCACTCCAGACTCCCCCGGGGAGTCAGGCCTCGCCTCGAGGGGAAGCAAAGGACTGCGCTCTCCTCTCGAGCCGCGACGCAGATCTCTTGGAGCCCACTGAGTCGCCTCAAGGGAGTCCAGCCTCCTCTTCAGTTTGGAGAGAGGACTCGTGATTGGTCTCCATGCCATGCAGGAAAATAAGGCCCTCATCTCGCGATGACCGGGCTGTCTCATGTGTTTCCTCGAGCTGCCGCGCCAGTGTGGGTTTCCTCACGAGGTACGATGAGGAACTCATGGAGCCTCTCGTGCAGTGCCAGGTTAGTCAGGTCTCCATGCGCGTGGCGAGGGGGACCGTGTCATGGCTCTCGAGTCATGGTAGGGGAATCGCGACTCAACACATTTTGAAGCACTCTCGAGGTCTTTCTCGAGTCATGGCAGAAAACCCAGGGGTCCCTTGACTTGTGCCTGTGACCTCAGGGAGCTTCTTTTTGTGCCTCTGAGAACTCAGGTATACTGTGGAGTTGGTAGGGGCCTCTCAGGACTCCACTGGTTGTGGTGCAATGGAAGAGGGCTTCATCTCGAGTGGACGCAGGAACCTCAGGCTTCCTCTCCGTTTCTGACTCGGATCCCATGGTCCCTGCAGAATAGGGACAAGAGAGTCACACCTAGTCTTCTGTTGAGGAATGGACCTTCGTTTGCCTTTCGAGTTGTTTACAGGGTGACAGGCCACTTGTCGAAATGTCTGTGGGACCTGCGGGTTTTTCTGGACGATGCACGCGGGTGTCAGTGCCCCTTCGTGTTGTGCCTTCATCCACAGGTTTTCCTTCAAAGAGGTGTGCTGGCATCGGGTTCTTTTCAAGAGTGGACCGTGAAATTGGGGTCTTTCGACATGTGGCACCACCCACGAGGCTATGTCTCGAACTTCCTCATGAGACCGGCCTCATCCTGAGGTGCGCCCGGAAGGTCGGGAACCCCTTGCAGACAGAGAAGGGGAGTCGACCCTCCTGTCGCAATCAGGAGAGGAGAAGGGGCTCAGATGAAGTGGTGCCGGGAACCTCGGTGTTCCCCTTGAGTGAGTCTGGTATGTCGCGGAACTTTTGGGGTCGCATCAAGGGTGCCAAGTACCGTTTCGCACTTCAGGATGGAACGTGGGACTTCTCTTGAGATGCTGTAGCGGACAAAGGGCCTCATCTTGCGATGACGAGGGAAGCACGTGGTTTTTCTCGAGTTGCGGTGGGATTCTCGAGTTACGACGGGGAATTCAGGCTTCCTCTTGTGTTGGCCCAGGAAGTCTAATCTTCCATTCGAGTTGCCAGGGAGAGCTGGGGATTGGGCTCCATTCACTGAAGGGCAAACTAGACCTCATCTAGGCTTGTATCCAGGACTTAATGTTCCTCTCTATAGGCGACAGGGATTTGGGGTTGCATTCCATACTCACCCGGGGAGTCAGGCCTCATCTCGAGGGGAAGCAAAGGACTCCACTCTCTTCTCGAGTCGTGACAGGTATCTCTTGGAGCCCACTGAGTGGTCTTTGCTCTGTAGGAGAGCTCTAGTGTTCATAAGCCTGTACATAAGTGAACACAGACATTCTGTGTGCATGTTGCTGCATACCCAAAATAGGGCCACAAGGAGCCTCATGCTCTCCATGCGGCGCGGAAGCTGTGCAGCCACGCAGCAGCTGAAGAATCCAACCAATTGCTCTTTTCTTACCTCTGACAGTGCTCGCATTGCCGTAGCCCTTGGCAGTTTGAAAACACTGGACCCTAACCCCTCTCAAAGTAGGCCTGGGTTCTAGTTCGAATAGAAAGTCAATAGCGGAGCTGAGGACAGGAACGCGGCAGTCATTTACACACGCTCCTGCAGCCTGCTACTACAGGGACACTAACGCTAGAAGCCAGGAATGTCTTTGAAAGGTGCGCAAAGGACAAGGGAGAACCTCGACCCTGACTCTAGTATTTCAGCCCCCTGAGCAGATCTGAGGTTCTCCCGCTGTAGAAGCTAACCCATTCCTTTCAAATACAGGCTTCCTAACACAGGGCCAGTTGGCTGCTTGCTCTTCCACGAAGCAGGCTTCCTTAACTTGCAAACTGCGAATTCCGCTTAACAGCCTGTAGGAAAATCGCTTCTTGGAAGATTTTTTTCAGAGGCTGTATCCCCGGAGCTGGGGCCAAGCTAGGGGACCCATACTGACAAGGGAAGGCAAAACCACATCCAATGTCTTTGCTCTGGAGGACAGCTTTGGTGAGCCTAAGTCTTTCAGGAATATTTCTGGCTCCAACAGAGTCAAATTCTGTGTGTGAAGCTGCACAGCCAAAATAGGGGAACAGAGAGCCTGATTCTCTCTGTGTAGCTTTGAAGCTGTCATTCAAACAACAGCTTGAGAATCCATACAATGCTCTCCCTTACTGCTAAGAGAATTCTCATTGCTGTCGTCCTTGACAGTTTGTAGAAATCCGCACCCTAACCCTTCTCCAAGTAGGCCTGGGTCCTAGCTCGGAATAACAGGCAACGGCGGAGCTGAGGCCAGTAAGGCACAAGTGAGGTCTCACACACTCTTGCAGCCTGATCGTCCAGGAGCAGTAAGGCCTCTTTTTCCCTGTAGGAGGCTCGCTTGCCTTGCCTCCTGTGAACTGCATTTCCCAGCCTGGGCGCAAAGCTGTTCCTGGAGATTTTTTCTCAGGGGCTGTTTCCCTGGAGCTGGGTCGGACCTCGGGGGCCCAACTCACAGGGGAAGACAAAACCACATGGACATGTCTATGCTCTGTAGGAGAGCTCTAGTGAACCTCATCTCTCAGGAACATTCTTGGCTTCTACAGAGACACCTCTGTGCATGAAGCTACACACCCAACATAGTGGCAAAGGGAGTCTGATTCTCTCCGTGGGTGCTGATGCTTTGTGGCAAAGCACCTGCTAAGAATCCATCCGCATAGGCTTCCCTCACCTTGACAGAGGTCTCATTGCTGTAGTCCTTGGCAGTTTGGAAAGAAGCAGACCCTTACCCTTCACCAAGTAGGCCCTTGTCCTTGTTTGAATGGAAAGGCAGTAGCTGAGCTGAGGCCAGTAAGGCGCCAGTCAAGTCTGACATATTCCCGATGCCTGCTCCTTCATGGAAAATAACGTTAGAATCTGGGAATGTCTTTGCAAGGCTGGCAAAGGGCAGTCAGGAACCTCGACCCTGCCTCTGGAATTTCTATCTTCTCAGCACATCTGGCGGTCTCGGTCAGGAGAAACTAACCCATTCCTTGCAAATATAGGCTTCCAAACACAGGCCGGTTGGCTGTCTCTTCTTGCCGAAGGAAGCTTGCTTATCCCACCTCCTGTGAACTCCACTTCCCACCCTGGGTGATAAGAGGTTCTTGGAGATCTTTTCTCAGAGGCTGTTTCCAAGGAGCAGGGGCTGATCCCAGAGACCCACACGCACAGGGGAAGGGAAAACCGCATGGATAAGTCTTTGCTCTCTAGGAGTGCTCTAGTGAACCTCAGTCTGTGGGGAATGTTCTTGGCTCCAACGGGGACATCTCTGTGTGGGAAGCTGCATTGCCAACATAGAGACACAGAGACCTGATTCTCTCTGTGCAGCTTTGACGCTGTCGTTCAAACAACAAATTGAGAATCCACACAATGCTCTCCCTTACCACTGAGAGAGTTATCATTGCTGTAGCCCTTCGCAGTTTCTGGAAATCGGCACACAAACACTTCTCCAAGTAGGCCTGGGTTCAAGTTCAGATGAACATGCAATAGCGGAGCTGAGGCCAGTAAGGCACCAGTCAGGTGTCACACACTCTGGCAGCCTGCTCCTCCAGGGACAGTAAGGCCTCTATTTCCCTTCAGGAGGCTCGCTTGCCTTACTTCCTGTGAACAGCGTTTCCCAGCCTGGGCGGAAAGCAGTTCCTGGAGATCTTTTCTCAGGGGCTGTTTCCCCAGTGTTGGGGCGGACCTCGGGGACCCAACTCACAGGGGAAGGCAAAACCAAATGGACAGGTCTATGCTCTGTAGGAGATCTCTAGTGAACTGCCGGGGTCCAGCCCCAGCTGATCCAGGGTATTTGAAGCAGAGACGGCGTAGGCGAGTGTCAGGGAACAACTGCTTAATTCAACGTTAATTAAGGATATAAAGAGTAATAAAATGAGGATAGCTCAGTAGGAAAATTCAGTGGAGAAAAGAGGCTGAGTAGCTTGGTTTACGCGGGGGACCAATAAAACTTCAAGACAAGAAGCTTGCACCACTTACGTAGGCCGCAGGCGTCCTTCCGTTCTCCCGAAGGAGAGGAGACACTGAGGCCTCCCCGGTCGGATCTTAGAAGCCCAGGCAAAATTAGTAAGCTTGGTGGGTTCCGCGCTCCAGATGGAGACTCAACCAGAGTGAGAGAGAGAGAGAGACATGGGGAGACCAGTATTTCGAGAAACTGATCCCAATTCTTTATTTTCCATGGTCTACTTTTATACACTGAGATGTTATGCAAAAGTCACGTGGGGTCAGCAGTCCTGACTTTTATCAAAGTCAGGTGCTTCATACAAAAGTATACAGAGGTCTTAGGGGTGTTACATCATCTTCTGGCCGGGGGGCCTGCTGACAATTTACGACCCTCTCCTTGTGACAGCGGTCAGTCAACCAGGACACTTATTTCTCCAGGGGTGATTATTCTTAAAACAGACGCCACCCAAATAAAGTTACATTCCTATAGGGTGAGGGTGTAGTGGGTTTTAGTTAAGGAAAGAATTTACTTAGCCTAAGGTCTAACGTGATTTATATCAAAGGTTAATACTTATTTCTTCTATATATTCATTAATGTGTATAAGGGCAGGGGATGTGGAGACTTAGCAGTAAACATCAGCTCAACAAATGAAAAACCCTTCACCAATATGATTTCTAATCAGCCCATTATACTTATACTAATAATTTTCTAACTTTTCTAAGGAACCTGTTTTTAGAAGGTTTAAAGCATCTCGTGCCTCTCATGGTTGGGAGGCTGTGAGCAATCACATGTGGCCGGACAAGCCTGTCAGGCAGGCTAGAGAACCTTCAGAGGAGTTTGTAGGTTAAAACACTCTTGTCACACCCAGGGGTTTTTATCAACTGGAGCTCTAGGTTAACTCCTTCTCCGAAAGAGGTGTGGGGGACAGCCCCCCGTAAAGTCAGAGGTGTAGGTGAGAGCACAAAGTAGTAAGGTAGGCAGGCTCTGGTTATGGGGGTAGATGCTCGAGGATTTCCAGGGGGACTCCTGAGGCTCGATCCCGCCTTTGCGTATGTCGAGCCTCCTTCCTCATGACCTTTGCCATGGGCGGAGTGCCTCACTCTGGCCCCCAACAGTGAACCTCCTCTCTCAGGAACATTCTTGGCTCCTATCGAGACACCTCTGTGCGTGTAGCTACACACGCAACGTAGGGGCAAAGGGAGCCAGATTCTTTCCGTGGGGTGCTGATGCTTTGTGGCAAAGCACCTGCTTGAGAATCCATCAGCTTACGCTTCCCTCGCCTTGACAGAGGTCTCATTGCTGTAGCCCTTGGCAGTTTGGAAAGAAGAGGACCCTTACCTTTCATAAAGTGGGCCCTTGTCCTAGTTTGAAAGGAAAGGCAAGAGCTGAGCTGAGGCCAATAAGGCGCCAGTCAAGTCTGACATATTCCCGAAGCCTGCTCCTTCATGGAAAATAACGCTGTAATCTAGGAATGTCTCTGCAAGGCTGGCAAAGGGCAGTCAGGAGCCTGCACACTGCCTCTGGAATTACCGACTTCTGAACAGATCTGGAGGTCTCCCTTAGGGGAAGCTAACCCATTCTTCCAAATAGAGGCTTCCAAACGCAGGCCGCTTGGCTGCCTCTTGCTCTCTGAAGGAGGCCTGCTTTTCCCGCCTCCTATGAACCCCACATCCCAGCCTCTGGGAAAAGCGGATCTTGAAGATCTTTTCTCAGGGGTTGTTTCCACGGAGCTGGGGCCGAGCCTGGAGCCCCAAACGCACAGGGGAAGAAAAACCACATGGACAAGTCTTTGCTCTCTAGGAGAGCTCTAGTGAACTTCACTCTGTCAGGAACGTTCTTGATTCCTATGGAGACACCCCTGTCTGTGAAGCTGTGTACCGAACATGGAGACACAGAGTCTGATTCTCTCTGTGCAGCTTTGAAGCTGTCGTTCAAACAACAGCTTGAAAATGCATACAATGCTCTTCCTTACCCGTGACACAGTTCTCATTGCTATACCCCTTGGCAGTATTTAGAAATCCATACCCAAACCCTTCTCCTAGTAGGCCTGGGTCCTAGTTCGGAGAAACACTCAATGGCGGAGCTGAGGCCAGTAAGGCACCAGTCAGGTCTCACACACTCTGGCAGCCTGATCGTCCAGGGAGACTAAGGCCTGTTGTGCCTTGCAGGAGGCTCGCTTGTGTTACCTCCTGTGAACTGCGTTTGCCAGCCTGGGGGAATAGCGGTCCCTGGAGATCTTTTCTCAGGGGCTCCTTCCCCTGAGCTGGGGCGGACCTCGGGGACCCAACTCACAGGGCAAGGCAAAACCATATGGACAGGTCTATGCTCTGTAGCAGACTTCTAGTGAACCTCATCTCTCAGGAACATTCTTGGCTCCTATAGAGACACTTCTGTGTGTGAAGCTGCGTACCTAACATAGGGGCACAGAGAGCCTGATTCTCTCAGTTCATTTTGACCCTGTCGTTCAGAAAACAGCTTGAGAATCCATAAAATGCTCTCCCTTACCGCTGAGAGAATTCTCACTGCTGTAGCCCTTGGCACTTTGTAGAAATCCGCAGCCAAACGCTTCTCCAAATAGGCCTGGGTCCTAGTTCGGAGGAACAGGCAATGGTGGAACTGAGGCCAGTAAGGCAACAGTCAGGTTTCACACACTCTGGCAGCCTGCTCCTCCAGGGACAGTAAGGCCTCTTTTTCTCTGCAGGAGATTCGCTTGCCTTACTTCCTGTGAACAGCGTTTCCCAGCCTCAGCGAAGCGGTTCCTGGAGATCTTTTCTCAGGGACAGTTTCCCCGGAGGTGTGGCGGACCTCGGGGACCCAACTCACAGGGGAAGGAAAAACCACATGGACAGGTCTATGCTCTGTAGGAGAGGTTTAGTGAACCTAATCTCTCAGGAACATTCTTGGCTCCTATAGAGACAACTCTGTGTGTGAAGCTACACTCCCAACATTGGGGAACAGGGATCTTGGTTCTCTCCGTGGGGTGCTGATGCTTTGTAGTAAAGCACCTGCTTGAGAATCCATCCTCTTAGGCTTCCCTCGCTTTGACAGAGGTCTCATTGCTGTAGCCCTTGGCAGTTTCAAAGAAGAAGACCCTTACCCTTCATAAAGTAGGCCCTTGTCCTAGTTTGAATGGAAAGGCAATAGCTGAGCTGAGGCCAATAAGGAGCCAGTCCCCTCTGACACATTCCCGAAGCCTGCTCCTTCATGGAATATAACTCTAGAATGTTGGAATGTCTTTGCAAGGCTGGCAAAGGGCAGTCAGGAACCAGTACCCTGCCTCTGGAATTACCGACTTCTGAGCAGATCTGGATGTCTCCTTTAGGAGAAGCTAAACCATTCCTTCCAAATAGAGGCTTCAAAACACAGGCAGGTTGGCTGCCTTTCGTACCCGAAGGAGGCTTGCTTTTCTCTCCTCCTATGAACCCCAGTTCCCAGCCTCTGGGAAAAGCGTATCTTGAAGATATTTTCTCAGGGGTTGTTTCCACGGAGCTGGGGCCGAGCCCGGGGCCCAAAGGCACAGGGGAAGGCAAGACCACATGGACAGGTCTATGCTCTGTAGCAGACCTCTAGTGAACCTCATCTCTCAGGAGCATTCTTGGCTCCTACAGAGACACCTCTGTGTGTGAAGCTGCGTACCTAACATAGGGGCAGAGAGAGCCTGATTCTCTCTGTTCATTTTGACGCTGTCATTCAGAAAACAGCTTGAGAATCCATAAAATGCTCTCCCTTACCACTGAGAGAATTCTCACTGCTGTAGCCCTTGGCACTTTGTAGAAATCTGCACCCAAACGCTTTTCCAAGTAGGCCTGGGTGCTAGCTCGGATGAACAGGCAATGGTGGAGCTGAGGCCAGTAAGGCAACAGTCAGGTTTCACACATTCTGGCAGCCTGCTCCTCCAGGGACTGTAAGGCCTCTTTTACTATGCAGGAGATTCGCTTGCCTTACTTCATGTGAACAGCATTTCCCAGCCTCGGCGAAGCGGTTCCTGGAGATCTTTTCTCAGGGACAGTTTCCCCGGAGGTGTGGCAGACCTCGAGGACCCAACTCACAGGGGAAGGCAAAACCACATGGACAGGTCTATGCTCTGTAGGAGAGGTTTAGTGAACCTAATCTCTCAGGAACATTCTTGGCTCCTATAGAGACAACTCTGTGTGTGAAGCTACACTCCCAACATTGGTGCACAGGGAGCTTGATTCTCTCCGTGGGGTGCTGATGCTTTGTGGCAAAGCACCTGCTTGAGAATCCATCCTCTTAGGCTTCCCTCACCTTGACAGAGGTCTCATTGCTGTAGCCCTTGGCAGTTTGCAAAGAAGAAGACCCTTGCCCTTCATAAAGTAGGGCCTTGTCCTAGTTTGAATGGAAAGGCAATAGCTGAGCTGAGGTCAATAAGGAGCCAGTCCCGTCTGACACATTCCCGAAGCCTGCTCCTTCATGGAAAATAACTCTAGAATCTAGGAATATCTTTGCAAGGCTAGCAAAGGGCAGTCAGGAACCAGTACCCTGCCTCTGGAATTACCGACTTCTGAGCAGATCTGGAGGTCTCCTTTAGGAGAAGCTAACCCATTCCTTCCAAATAGAGGCTTCAAAACACAGGCAGGTGGGCTGCCTTTTCGTTCCCTATGGAGGCGTGCTTTTCTCTCCTCCTACGAACCCCGGTTCCCAGACACTGGGAAAAGTGGATCTTGAAGATATTTTCTCAGGGGTTGTTTCCACGGAGCTGGGGCCGAGCCTGGAGACCCAAAGGCACAGGGGAAGGCAAGACCACATGGACAAGCCTTTGCTCTTTAGTATAGCTCTAATGAACCTCACTCTGTCAGGATCTTTCTTGATTCCTACGGAGACACACCTGTGTGTGAAGCTGCGGGCACAGAGAGCCTGATTACCCCTGTGCAGCGCTGAGTCTGGGCGGCTAAACAACAGCTTGGGAATGCAGCCTGGGGCGCTTCCCTTCCCTCGGACAGAGCTCTCCTTGCGGTAGGCCTTGGTAGTTTGCATACAATGGGGCCCTAAGCCCTCTGCAAGTTGGCCTGGCTCCTAGGTCCAAAGGGCAGGCCAGAGCGGAGCTGAGGCTGTCAGGCTCCAGACACATCTCCCATACTCCTACATCCTGCTCCTACCCGGGCGTGAACGCTAGAAGCTGGGAAGGTACCTGGACCGTGCAGGGGCGGGGCGAACGCGGGCGGCGTGGGGCGGGGGTGGGGGCGGGCTTCCCAGTTGTGCTCTCAGAGGTGGACACTGAGGCTGCAAACGCGCCGGGAGCGCACCCGGGACTGGGTAAACCCGGGCTGCGCGGGTCGAGATTCCGATGGCTTTGGGTGGGGGTCCGTCCCAGTTGTGCTCCCGGGGGTCGCCACTGCGGCTGGGAACGCGCCGGGAGCGCGGCAGGGGCGGGGCTAACCCTGAGGGCGCGGGGCGGGGGTCGGCTCATGGGGGGGATGGGGAGGGGTTCCCAGTTGTGCTCTCGGGGGTTGCAACTGCAGCTGGGAACGCCCATTTCGTCCGCTCCTGGGTCCCCAAGGATCGCCATCCCGTGGGTGCAGTGGAGGGCTGCGGACCACAGGTAAGGGAACTGGGACTGCGTGGAGCAGGGAACCAAGTATTCCGCCGTCTGTTGGCACATTCTTGGAGCTCCCCGACCTGGCGGTCGCAGAAAGGCCTTGCATTTGGGGTCAAGGCCTTTACCGCTCCACCCCTCTGCTGAAAAATCTCCGAGTCTGCGCGGTTCTTCCAAGCAGCCTAGTGTCCGCTGGAAGTCCAAGGGACAGAACACTGAACTCTGGCCGGCTGGCCCAGCCCTGCTTCTGGCACTTTGTAAGCCAGCGGGCCCTTGAGCACCTGCTGGGATGGGAAAGGGAAGGGTCCACGGATTGCACCCTAGAAACTTAGTAGGGTGCATGGATTTCAAATCCTGGTGGCCGCCCAGGCAGCAAAGAAGGGGGGAGGGCACCTTGCTGCCCTTTCATGGCAGAATCTGTGGTTGTCCAGCTGCGTGGGCCTTTTCATGAGGACCCTGTGCAATAAAAGTTTGGTGGTTTGGAACTGAATAATTAGAACGTGTAAAAGCTTTAAATTATGTGGTGGTGTAATTAAAAAACAAAACAAAACAAAACCAAGCTCCAAGTGTTTTGCAAATGGAGGTTTAAATATTGAAGGACTGTATTCCTTGCACTGTGGCATTCTATCAAGAAGTGTGCAGGATTTTTTTTTTTTTTTAAGAAAAGTGTTCGAAGTGAGGGAAACAGGAAACCCAGAGGTGCCCCTGTATTTTGGGGAAGGCCTTAGGAGGTCACTTGGAAATGCTGCTGGATGTGCGGGAGGGCGGCAGATGGGCTGTGCAGGCTTGTCCTTTGCATGGATGTTCCTGTGTGTGGAAACCCAGCTCAGAGCCATCTCCTGATGTGTAAGAATTTCGCAGACAAACCTTGAGCTAAGCAATGCATTTTTTCCTAAGAAAATGTTTGTCTTAAGCGATGTAAATATCCTATGTATTTCCGCTAGACTCTGGCTTCAGGTCGGTTCCCCCAAAAGGCTCAGAAGCGATTTGAACAAAACAGCATGTTTTCCTCCTAGCTTGTTCTCCTTATCTATGTTAAGGAAATGATATATTTGCCTGCAATACTGCCTTTCTTCAAGATTCATGTCAATCAAGTTTTGGCCCGGGATGACTCACCTGCTGCCAATATTATCTCAATGCATGTCGTGGGGGAAGGGCCTGGTGCCATTCCCTGAAACAGTTCCTTTCTTTCCTTAGCTGACTGCTAGTGCCTGTAGAATATCTGGCTAAAGACCAGCAGGGGGTACTCTTACTACCCACCCCCCACCCCGCCTCGAGTCTAAGTCAGCAGCTTTCTCTATCTCTTTAATACTTTAATAACACTTGATGACACAAAAGCTCTGAGCGATCAAATCATATCAAATCTTCATTTCAGATTGAAGATGCATTCCATGGTATTGCCATCTTAAGTCTTTCCATCGTTATGGAATATCTGTCCATGTATTCAGGATAGTTTTCAGCCAGGGTGTATAATTTCCAGTGTGCCAGTCTTGTCATCCTCGTTACATCCATGGCAAAGTGTTTTATTCATGTTGATATTATTGAAAGGGAATTTTTTAAAATTCCTTTTCAGATTATTATCTGCTAATGTATACAGATAAAACTGTGTAATCATTCATTTTTATCAGTTTGGACAGCTTGATAGTTGTCTTTAATTTCTTTACTTTCTGACGCTTTAAGATTATCCTGGGACACATATGTAATGCCTCACCCCTAAATTCAGACATGTGTTCAAAGAACTTCTGTCCTTTTATTTATTTATTTATTTATTCTTTAACATTGAAATCGTTTTGACTATGCTGGGTGTTTGTTGCTAAATGGAAGTAGCTAGGACCTCTGGACTGCAGTCTCTCATCTCTTGCTGACCTCTTGTTGACCTCTGCAGATTCCTGGTAGATGGGAGCTTGTTAGTTCCTTGTTCCTTATCAGAACCTCCTGTGGTAAGTGTTTTTCTCTTCTCTGTTGCCTGGTAAGGGTGGGTGGTCATGGGCATCCCAAAGTTGGCTAGAAGTCAATTATTTAGGCAGGCTTGTGCATAGATATGGGAGAAGGCAATGGCACCCCACTCCTGGAAAATCCCAAGGACGGAGGAGCCTGGTAGGCTGCAGTCCATGGGGTGGCTAAGAGTCGGACACCACTGAGCGACTTCATTTTCACTTTTCACTTTCATGCATAGGAGGAGGAAATGGCAACCCACTCCAGTGTTCTTGCCTAGAGAACCCCAGGGACTGCGGGGCCTGGTGGGCTGCCATCTATGGCGTGGCACAGGGTCGGCCTCAACTGAACCACTTAGCAGCTGCAGCAGCAGCAGCAGCAGTGCATAGATATCAAAGGGGATGAGAACAGTCAGGTAGGATCACATATGTCACCGTGAAACAATACTTCTCCTCTTAGCCAAAGCTAACAAAAGATTTCTGTTCTAGGTCAACCTAGAAGAGATCACTTAAGAGGTAAAGAAACTTAAACTCCATTAGCAAAGGCAGTTCAACATCTCAAGAAAACTTGTGCTAGGCACAAAACTCTTTTCTGGGGGCCTACTTTCCCTACAACCTCCTTATCCCATTCTGTACCCATTCCTTTGCTTCTCCCGTCCTGAAAATGCCACCTGTAAGACAGAACTACTTCGTTTTCCTTCTTAAAGTGTGATTGCATTCCATACATTCTTGTAATAACAAGTCATACATTTCCCTTCAGCAACCAAGAACTCACTCTTATATTGGCATTTGATAGATTGGTGAGCATACCTATCAGTGATAATAGCGCCCACCCCGCTTCCTGCAAGAACAGAACAAAACAAAACAAAACAAAAAAATTGCTTTCTTACATTTAATATGTTCGGATGGTGCCAGTCACTATTCATGCAGAGTCAAAAATCTCTTTTGTTTCTGTGTAAAAGGGAGGTCCTTTCAAGTCGTGAATGTTTCAGAACTTTCATTTATTTGGAAGTGACCTAGCTATTCAATACACTGTCGTCACTTAGTTTAGCACCAGGATAGAAACTCAGGCAACCAAAACACCTGGAGGAACGATTGTAAGTTCAGTTCAGTTCAGTTGCTCAGTCGAGTCTGACTCTTTGGGACCCCGTGGCCTGCAGGACGCCAGGCTTCCGTGTCCATCACCAACTCCAGGGGCTTGCTCAAACTCATGTCCATCGAGTCAGTGATGCCATCCAACCATCTTATCCTCTGTCATCCCCTTCTCCTCTGCCTTCAATCAAGACTATGAGAGGCAGATATTTTAGAGTATAATTATTGTTAAGAGTTTATCTAAAAGCTCATATCACATTTACATTTTTTACATTGGTTGTTGCTGTTTCCAGGTACTTTCTTGCTGACAAGCTTGTGACACATATAACAATAGAGCAATTTTTACCTCAAAAGAAACCTAGGCACTATGAACATGTTGTGCTTAATGTTGTTGACTCTTAGACATGTCTATAGTGGAGGAGCAAAACCAAAAATACTAGATATTTAATATTGACTAGTTCCCAGTTCACGGGACTCTGACATTCATTTAGGTCAATGTTTTCTTGTATTTCCAGCAGTTTGATTTGGAAGGGCTGCCTTGTCTTGAGACCATTGAAATCAGAACTCAGAACTTGAGCAATATTATCAAAAACCACAAGGCTCACACTGACACATACCTTAATCCAGACAGACAGACAAGACATCTTCCAGTTTTCCGCCTGAGATTTAAAATATTTCTTTGAGCCGTTTTCCTGGGGAGTTGGGGGGGGAGTGGGGGTGGCAGCGAGGCAGGCTTGGGTAACAAGCTAATTGTTGGTCATTGCATATGCAAAGAACCAGCTTTCCGGGTTCCAAGGAAAAAAGTTTCCTTGGTACCCAATTTTGTTTGGATCTATAGACTCTCATGGCCCTCCTAGGTCAGGACATCTTTCCTTTCTGTAGTCCTCGTTTTATCCCTAAATCATAGACAGCTTGGATTGTCTCTGTGGGGTGGATGTATTGTCCTCGTGTTTGACCTGGCGGCAGTAGCGAGGTCCGAGAGCCTCTCCTGGAACCGGGCGTGGGGACGGGGCTCACCAGGAGCCCCTGGTGGAAGTGGGCAACGCCCCGGGAGCGCGCCAGGGGCGGGGCGATCCCGGGCGGCGCGGGTCGGGGTTCTGGTCGGGAGGGGGTGGGGGCGGTAACAGTTGTGCTCTCGGGGGTCCCCACTGCAGCTGGAAACGCGCTGGGAGTGCGGCAGGGGCGGGGTGAACCCGGGTGGCGCGGGGCGGGGTTCGGCTCCTGGCGGGGGTGGGGGAGGGCTTCCCAGTTGTGCTCTCGGTGGTGGCCACTGCGGCTGGAAACGCGCCAGGAGCGCACCCGGGGCGGGGTAAACCTGGGCTGCGCGGGTCGAGATTTAGATGGCTGTGGGTGGGGGTTCGGTCCCAGTTGTGCTCTCGGGGGTCGCCACTGCGGCTAGGAACGCCCATTTCCTATGCTCCTGTGTCCCCAAGGATCCACATCTAGTGGGTGCAGCGGAGGGCTGCGGGCCACAGGTCAGGGAACTGGGACTGCTTGGAGCAGGGAACCAAGTATTCCGCCCTCTGTTGGCACATTCTCGGAGCTCCCCAACCTGGCGGTCGCAGAAAGGCCTCGCCCTTGGTGTCAAGGCCTTTACCGCTCCACCCCTTTGCTGAAAAATCTCAGTCTGCATGGTTTTCCCAAGCAGCCTAGTGTCCCCTGGAAGTCCAAGGGACAGAACACTGAACTCTGGCCGGCTGGCCCAGCCCTGCTTCTGGCACTTTGTAAGCCAGCGGGCCCTTGAGCACCTGCTGGGATGGGAAAGGGAAGGGTCCACGGATTGCACCCTACAAACTTAGTAGGGTGCATGGATTTCAAACCCTGGTGGCCGCCCAGGCAGCAAAGAAGGGGGGAGGGCACCTTGCTGCCCTTTCATGGCAGAATCTGTGGCTGTCCTGATGCGTGGGCCTTTTCATGGGGACCTTGTGCAATAAAAGTTTGGTGTTTTGGTACTGAATAATTAGAAATTGTAAAAAGTTTAAATTATGTGGCGGTGTAATTAAAAAACAAAACAAAACAGAACCAAGCCCCAAGTGTTTGGCACAGGGAGGTTTAAGTATCGAAGGCCTGTTTTCCTTGAACTGTGGCATTCTATCAAGAAGTGTGCAGGATTTTTTTTTTTTTAAGAAAAGTGTTCGAAGTGAGGGAAACAGGAAACCCAGAGGTGCCCCTGTATTTTGGGGAAGGCCTTAGGAGGTCACTTGGAAATGCCGCTGGCTGTGGGGGAGGGGGGCAGATGGGCTGTGCAGGCTTGTCCTTTGCATTCATGTTCTTGTGTGTAGAAACCCAGCTCGGAGCCATCTCCTGATGTGTAAGAATTTCGCAGACAAACCTTGAGCTAAGCAATGCATTTGTTCCTGAGGAAATGTTTGTCTTAAGCGATGTAAATATCCTATGTATATCTGCTGGACTCTGGCTTCAGGTCGGTTCCCCCAATAGGCTCAGAAGCGACTTGAACAAAACAGTATGTTTTCCTCGTACCTTGTTCTCCTAATCTATGTTAAGGAAATGATATATTTGCCTGGAATACTGCCTTTCTTCAAGATTCATGTCAATCAGTTTTTGGCCCAGGATGACTCACCTGCTGCCAATGTGACCTCAAGGCATGTCGTGGGGGAGGGGCCTGGTGCCATTCCCTGAGACAGTGCCTTTCTTTCCTTAGCTGACTGCTAGTGCCTGTAGAATATCTGGCTAGAGACCAGCAGGGCGTACACCCCGCCTCAAGTCTAAGTCAGCAGTTTTCTCTATCTCATTTATACTTTAATAACACTTGATGACACAAAAGCTCTGAGCGATCAAATCATATCAAATCTTCATTTCAGATTGAAGATGCATTCCGTGGTATTGCCATCTTAAGTCTTTCCATTGTTATGGAATACCTGTCCATGTATTCAGGATAGTTTTCAGCCAGGGTGTATAAGTTCCAGTGTGCCAGTCTTGTCATCCTCGTTACATCCATGGCAAAGTGTTGTATTCATGTTGACATTATTGAAAGGGAATTTTTTTTAATTCCTTTTCAGATTATTATCTGGTAATATATACAGAAAAAACTGTGTAATCTTTCGTTTTTATCACTTTGGACAGCTTGATAGTTGTCTTTAATTTCTTTCCTTTCTCATACTTTAAGATTTTCCGGGCACTGTACATGTACTGCCTCACCCCTAATCTCAGTCATGTGTTCAAAGAACTTCTGTCCTTTATTTGTTTACTTATTTTTTGCAACATTGAATTCGTTTTGACTATGCTGGGTCTCTGCTGCAAGATGGAAGTTGCTAGGACCTCTGGACTGCAGTCTTCCATCTCTTACTGACCTCTTGTTGACCTCTGCAGAATCCTAGTTGGCGGGAGCTTGTTAGTTCCTCGTTCCTTACCAGGACCTCCTGTGGTAAGTGTTTTTCTCTTCTCTGTTGCCTTGTAAGGGTGGATGGTCATTGGCATCCCAAAGCTAGCTAGAAGTCAATGATTTAGGCAGGCTTGTGCATAGATATGGGAGAAGGCAATGGCACCCCACTCCAGTACTCTTGCGTGGAAAATCCCATGGATGGAGGAGCCTGGTAGGCTGCAGTCCATGGGGTCGCTAAGAGTCGGACACCACTGAGCGACTTCACGTTCACTTTTCACTTTCATGCATGGGAGGAGGAAATGGCAACCCACTCCAGTGTTCTTGCCTAGAGAACCCCAGGGACTTCGGGGCCTCGTGGGCTGCCGTCTATGGGGTCGCACAGAGTCGGACACGACTGAAACGACTTAGCAGCAGCAGCGGCGGCAGCAGCAGCAGAAGCAGTGCATCGATATCAAAAGGGCTGCAAACAGTCAGGAAGGATCACATATGTCACCGTGAAACACTACTTCTCCACTTAGCCAAAGCTAACCAAAGATTTCTGTTCTAGGTCAACCTAGAAGAGATCACTTAAGAGGTAAAGAAACTTAAACTCCATTAGCAAAGGCATTTCGACATCTCAAGAAAACTTGTGCTAGGCACAGAACTCTTTTCTGGGGGTCCACTTTCCCTACAACCTCCTTATCCCATTCTGTACCCATTCCTTTGCTTCTCCCATCCTGAAACGGCCACCTGTAAGACAGAACTCCTTTGTTTTCCTTCCTCAAGTGCCATTGCATTCCACAGACTTTCTTGTAATAACAAGTCATACATTTCCCTTCAGCAACCAAGAACTGACTTTTATATTGGCATTCGCTATAGCCCGCCCCCTCCCCCCACCCCCAAGAACAGAACAAAACAAAACAAAACAATTGCTTTCGTACATTTAACATGTCAGGATGGTGCCAGACACTATTCATGGAGAGTCAAAAATCTCTTTTGTTTCTGTGTAAAAGGGAGGTCCTTTCAAGTCGTGAATGTTTCAGAACTTTCATTTATTTGGAAATGACCTAGCTATTCAATACACTGTCGTCACAAGGATAGAAACTCGGGTAAACAAAACACCTGGAGAAACGTTTGTTAGTTCAGTTCAGTTCAGTTGCTCAGTCGTGTCTGACTCTTTGGGACCCCGTGGCCTGAAGGACGCCAGGCTTCCGTGTCCGTCACCAGCTCCAGGGGCTTGCTCAAACTCATGTCCATCGAGTCAGTGATGCCATCCAACCATCTTATCCTCTGTCATCCCCTTCTCCTCTGCCTTCAATCAAGACTATGAGAGGCAGATATTTTAGAGTATAATTATTGTAAAGAGTTTGTCTAAAAGCTCATATCACATTTACATTTTTTACTTTTGTTGTTGTCGTTTCCAGGTAGTTTCTTGCTGACAAGCTTGTGACAGATATAACAATAGAGCAATTTTTACCTCAAAAGAAACCTAGGCACTATGAACATGTTGTGCTTAATGTTGTTGACTCTTAGACATGTCTATAATGGAGGAGCAAAACCAAAAATACTAGATATTTAATATTGACTAGTTCCCAGTTCACGGGACTCTGACATTCATTTAGGTCAATGTTTTCTTGTATTTCCAGCAGTTTGATTTGGAAGGGCTGCCTTGTCTTGAGACCATTGAAATCAGAACTCAGAACTTGAGCAATATTATCAAAAAACACAGGGCTCACACTGACACATACCTTAATCCAAACAGACAGACAAGACATCTTCCAGGTTTCCGCCTGAGATTTAAAATATTTCTTTGAGCCAGTCTTCTGGGGAGTAGGGGGATGGGGGTGGCAGTAAGGCAGGCTTGGGTAACAAGCTAATTGTTGGTCATTGCATATGCAAAGAACCAGCTTTCCGGGTTCCAAGGAAAAAAGTTTCCTTGGTAACCAACTTTGTCTGGTTCTATAGAATATCATGGCCCTCCTAGGTCAGGTCATCTTGCCTTTCTGTAGTCCTCGTTTTATCCCTAAATCATAGACAGCTTGGATTGTCTCTGTGGGGTGTATGTATTGTCCTCATGTTTGACCTGGCGGCAGCAGTGAGGTCCGAGAGCCTCTCCTGGAACCGGGCGTGGGGACGGGGCTCATCGAGAGCCACTGGTGAAGGTGGGCAGCGCCCCTGGAGCGCGGCAGGGGCGGGGCGAACCCGGGCGGCGCAGGGCGGGTGTCGGCTCCTGGCGGGGGTAGGGGAGGGCTTCCCAGTTGTGCTCTCGGAGATGGCCACTGCAGCTGGAAACGCGCCGGGAGCGCAGCCAGGGTGGGGTAAACCTGGGCTGCACAGGTCGAGATTCCGCTCACTGTGGGTGGGGGGTCGGTCCCTGTTGTGCTCCCGGGGGTCGCCAATATTGCTGGGAACCCACCGGGAGCCCGGCAGGGCCGGGGCGAAACCTGGCGGTGCGGGGCGGGGTGGGGTTCCGTTCGCAGTGGGGGTCGGCTCCTGGCGGGGGTGGGGGAGGGCTTTCCAGATGTGCTGTTGGGGGTCGCCATTGCGGCTGGGAATGCCCATTTCGTGAACTCCTGGATCCCCAAGGATCGGCATCCATTGGCCACAGCGGAGGGGTGCGGAACACAGGTAAGGGAACAGGGACTGCGTGGAGCAGGGAACCATGTATTCCGCCCTGTGTTGGCACAGTCTCAGAGCTCCCCAACCTGGCGGTCGCAGAAAGGCCTCGTCTTTGGGGTCAAGGCCTTTACCGCTCCACCCCTCTGCTGAAAAACCTCAGAGTCTGCGCGGTTTTCCCAAGCAGCCTAGTGTCCACTGGAAGTCCAAGGGACATAACCCTGAATTCTGGCCGGCTGGCCCAGCCCTGCTTCTGGCACTTTGTAGGCCAGCGGGCCCTGGAGCACCTGCTAGGATGGGAAAGGGAAGGGTACGCGAATTGCACCCTGGTGGCCGCCGAGGCAGCAAAGAAGGGGGAGGGCACCTTACTGCCCTTTAATGGCAGACAGAATCTGTGGCTGTCCTGCTGCGTGGGCCTTTTCATGGGGACCTTGTGCAATAAAAGTTTACCGGTGACCTTAGGGAACTTCCCAGTGTGCTTCTGACAGATGAGGGATGCTGTGGAGTTGGCGGGGCCTCTCAGGACTCCGCTGGGTTTGGCGCAATGGAAGAGGGCCTCATCTCCAGGGAAGGCAGGAACCTCAGGCTTCCTCTCCGTTTCAGACTCCGACCGCAGGGTCCCTGCAGAGTTGGGACAGGAGAGTCAGGAATCGTCTTGTCTGAGGAAGGGAACTCCGCTTGCCTCTCGAGGTGCTCAGGGGGTCTCAGGCCCCTTGTTGAGCTGTGTGTGGAACCTGCGGGTGTTTCCGGAAATGCACGACGGTGACAGTGCCCCTTCGTGTTGTGCCTTCACCCACTGGGTTGCCTTCGAAGAGGTGTCCGGGCCTCGGGTTCTTTTCAAGAGCGGACAGGGAAATCGGGGTCTTTCGGCATGAGGGACCACCCACGGGGCTAGTCTCAAATTTCCTAGTGAGGCCGGCTTCATCCTGAGTTGTGCTGGGAAGGCCGGGGACACTTCCAGACAATGCAGGGGGATCGACTCTCCTGTCGCCATCAGGAGGGGAGAAGGGGCTCAGATGAAGTGGGGATGGAACCCTCGGTGTTACCCTCGAGGGAAACCGGCGTGTGGGGGACTTTTGGGGGTTGCATGAAAGGAGTCAGGTACCGTTTCGCACTTCAGGACAGAACCTGGGACTTCCCTTGAGACGCCGTAGCGGGCAAGGGCCCCATCTTGCGAAGACGTTGGGACCATGTGGATTTTCTCGAGTTGCGGCGGGATTCTAGAGTTACGAAGTGGATTTCAGGCTTCCTCTTGTGTTGGCCCCGGGAAGCCTAATCTTCCATTCGAGTTGCGAGGGAAAGCTGAGGGTTGCCCTCGAGTCACTGCAGGGCCAAAGAGACCTCATCTAGGCCTGTGTCCGGGACTTAACGTTCCTCTCAAGGGAAGACAGGGATCTCAGGGTGGCGTTCCAGACTCCCCCGGGGAGTCAGGCCTCGCCTCGAGGGCAAGCCAAGGATGCCGCTCTCCTCTCAAGTGGCGACGCAGATCTCTTGGAGCCCACTGAGTGGCCTCAAGGGAGTCAGGCCTTCTCTTCAGTTTGGAGAGAGGACTCGGGATTGTGCTCTGGGTCAGGCAGGAAAAGAAGGCCCTCACCTCGCGAGGATGGGGGCTTCTCAGGGGTTTCCTCGAGCTGCGGCGCCCGTGGGGGTTTTCTCACGAGGCAAGATGAGGATCTCAGGGAGCCTCTCGTGCGGTGCCAGGGAAGTCAGGTCTCTGTGCACGTGGCGAGGGGGAGCGCGTCATGGCTCTCCAGTCATGGGAGAGGACTAGGGCCTCCAGAGGCATTGAAGAAGGACACTCGAGGTCTTTCTGTGATTGCGGCGGGAAAGCCTCGTTTCCCTCGACTTCTGCCGGGGACCTGAGGGAACTTCCCATGGTGCCTCTGATAGGTGAGGGATGCCGTGGAGTTGGCGGGGCCTCTCGGGACTCCACTGGGCTTGGCGCAATGGAAGAGGGCCTCATCTCGAGGGGAGACAGGAAACTTATGCTTCCTCTCCTTTTCGGACTCCAACCACAGGGTCCCTGCAGAGTTGGGACAGGAGAGTCAGGCCTCGTCTTGTCTGAGGAAGGGAACTCCGCTTGCCTCTCGAATTGCTCAGGGTGTCTCACGCACCTCGTCAAGCTGTGTGTGGAAATCGCGGGTTTTTCCGGATGACGCACGGGGGTGTCAGTGCCCCTTCGAATGGTAACTTCACCCACAGGGTTGCCTTCGAAGAGGTGTCCGGGCATCGGGTTCTTATCCAGAGCGGACTGGGAAATCGGGGTCGTTCGGCATGTGGCACAACCCACGGGGCTCGTCTCGAATTTCCTCGGGAGGCCGGCCTCATCCTGAGGTGTGCCGGGAAAGCCGGGAACCCCTTCCAGAATACGCAGGGGAATCGACTCTCCTGTCGTGATGAGGAGGGGAGAAGGGGCTCAGATGAAGGGGTGCCAGGACCCTCGGTGTTCCCCTCGAGGGAACCCGGCGTGTCTGGGAAATTTTGGAGGTCGCATGAAGGGTGTCAGGTACCGTTTCGCAACTCAGGACGGAACGTGAGACTTCCCTTGAGACGCCGTAGCGGGCAAGGGCCCCATCTTGCGAAGACGTTGGGACCACGTGGTTTTTCTCGAGTTGCGGCGGGATTCTCGAGTTACGACGGGGATTTCAGGCTTCCTCTTGGGTTGGCCCTGGGAAGCCCCATCTTCCATTCGAGTTGCGAGGGAAAGCTGGGGGTTGCGCTCGAGTCACTGCAGGGCCCAAGAGACCTCATCTAGGCGTGTGTCCAGGACCTAGTAGTACTCTCAAGGGAAGACAGGGATCCCGGGGTTGCACTCCAGAGTCCCCCGAGGAGTCAGGCCTCGCCTCGAGGGGAAGCAAAGGACTCCGCTCTTCTCTTGAGCCACGACGCGGATCTCTTGGAGCCCTCTGAGTGGCCTCAAGGGAGTCAAGCCTAATCTTCAGTTTGGAGAGAGGACTCGGGATTGCTCTCCAGGAAAGGCAGGAAAAGAAGGCCCTCACCTCGCGAGGACGGGGGCTTCTCAGGGGTTTCCTCGAGCTGCGGCGTCCGTGGGGCTTTTCTCACGAGGCACGACGAGGTTCTCAGGGAGCCTCTCGTGCGGCGCCAGGGAAGTCAGGTCTCCATGCGCGTGGCGAGGGGTAGCTCGTCATTGTTCTCGAGTCCTGGGAGGGGACTAGGGCATCAAGGCGTGTAGAAGAAGGTCTCTCGAGGTCTTGCTCGGCTTGCAGCGGGAAACCCTCGTTTCCCTCGACTTCTCCCGGTGACCTGAGGGAACTTCCCAGGGTTCCTCTTAGAGGTGAGGGATGCTGTGGAGTTGGTGGGCCATCTCGGGACTCCTCTGGGTTTGGCGCAATCGAAGAGGGCCTCATCTCGAGGGGAGACAGGACCTCAGGCTCCCTCTCCGTTTCGTACTCCGACAGCAGTGTCCCTGCAGCTTTGGGGCAGGAGAGTCAGGCCTCGTCTTGTCTGAGGAAGGGAACTCCGCTTGCCTCTCGAGTTGCTCAGGGAGTCTCAGTCCCCTCGTGGAGCTCTGTGTGGAAACCGCGGGTGTTTCCGGACGATGCACGGGAGTGTCAGTGCCCCTTCGTGTTGTTCCTTCACTCACAGGGTGGCCTTCGAAGAGGTGTCCGGGCATCGGGTTCTCCTCAACTGCGGACCGGGAAATCAGGGTCGTTCAACATGGGGCACCAGCCACGGGGCTTGTCTCGAATTTCCTCGCGAGGCCGGCCTCATCCTGAGGGGCGCCGTGCAGGCCGGGAACCCCTTCCAGACCACGCAGGGGAATCAACTCTCCTGTCGCGAACAGGAGAGGAGTAGGAGCTCAGAGGAAGTGGTGCCGGGACTCTCGGTGTTCCCCTCAAGGGAACCCGGCATGTCGGGGAACTTTTGGATGTCGCATGAAGGGTGTCAGGTACCGTGTCTCACTTCACGACGGAACATGGGACTTCCCTTGAGACGCCGTACCGGGCAAGGGCCTCATCTTGCGAAGACGTTGAAACCACGTGGATTTTCTCGAGTTGCGGCAGGATTCTCGAGTTTCAACGAGGATTTCAGGCTTCCTCTTGGGTTGGCCTTGGGAAGCCCCATCTCCCATTCAAGTAGCGAGGGAAATCTGGGGGTAGCGCTCGAGTCACTGCAGGGCCAAAGAGACCTCTTCAAGGCGTGTGTCCTGGAACTAATATTCCTCTCCAGGGAAGGCAGGAATCTCGGGGTTGCATTTCAGGCTCCCTCGGGGAGTCAGGCCTCGTCTCGAGGGGAAGCCAAGGACTCCACTCTCCTCTCGAGTGGCGACGCGGATCTCTTGGAGCCCACTGAGTGGCCTCAAGGGAGTACAGCCTCCTCTTCAGTTTGGAGAGAGGACCCGGGATTGCTCTCCAGGCCATGCAGGAATAGAAGGCCCTCAGCTCGCGAGGACGGGGGCGTCTCAGGGGTTTCCTCGAGCTGCGGCGCCCGTGGGGGTTTTCTCCCGAGGCACGACGAGGATCTCAGGGAGCCTCTCGTGCGGCGCCAGGGAAGTCAGGTCTCCATGCGCATGGCGAGGGGGAGCGCGTCATGGCTCTCGAGTCACGGGAGGGGACTAGGGCCTCGAGACGCATTGAAGAAGGACTCTCGAGGTCTTTCTCGGGTGGCGGCGGGAAACCCTCGTTTCCCTCGCCTTCTGCCGGGGATCTTAGGGAACTTCCCAGGGTGCCTCTGAGTGGCGAGGGATCCTGTGAAGTTGGCGGGGCCTCTCGGGACTCCGCTGGGTCTGGCGCAACGGAAGAGGGCCTCACCTCGAGGGGAGACAGGAACCTCAGGCTTCCTCTCCGTTTCGGCTCCGACTGCAGGTTCCCTGCATAGTTGGGACAGGAGAGTCATGCCTCGTCTTGTCTGAGGAAGGGAACCCCGCTTGCCTCTCGAGTTGTCAGGGGTTTTCAGGCCCCTGGTCGAGCTGTGTGTGGAACCCGCGGGTCTTTCCGGATGATGCACGGGGGTGTCAGTGCCCCTTCGTGTTGTGCCTTCACCCACAGGGTTGCCTTCGAAGAGGGGTCCGGGCCTCGGGTCCTTCTCAAAAGCAGACCGGGGAATCGGGGGCATTTGGCATGTGGCACCACCCACGTGGCTCGTCTCGAATTTCCTCGTGAGACCGGCCTCATCCTGAGGTGCACCGGGAAGGCCGGGAACCCCTTCTGAACCACGCAGGGGAATCGACTCTCCTGTCGTGATCAGGAGGGGAGAACGGGCTCAGATGAAGCTGTGCCGGGACCTCGGTGTTCCCTCGAGGGTACCCGGCGTGTCGGGGAGCTTTTGGTGGTCGCACGAAGGGTGTCAGGTACTGTTTCGCACTTCAGGGCGGAACATGGGACTTCCCCTGAGACGCTGTAGTGGGCAAGGGCCTCATCTTGCGAAGACGTTGGAACCACGTGTTTTTTCTCGAGTTGCGCCGGGATTCTCGAGTGACGATGGGGATTACAGGCTTCCTCCTCTGTTGGCCCTGGGAAGCCCAGTCTTCCATTCGATTGGCGAGGGAAAGCTGGGGGTTTCGCTCGAGTCACTGCAGGGCCAAAGAGACCTCATCTAGGCTTGTGTCCAGGACCTAATGTTCTTCTCCAGGGAAGGCAGGGATCTCGGGGTTGCATTCCAGGATCCCCCTGGGTGTCAGGCCTCGTCTCCAGGGGAAGCAAAGGACTCTGCTGTCCTCCCGAGTCGCGACGCGGATATCTTGGAGCCCCCTAGTGGCGTCAGTGGAGTCAAGCCTCCTCTTCATTTTGGAGAGAGGGCTCGGGATTGTTCTCCAGGCCATGCAGGAAAAGAAGTCCCTTCACATCGCGAGGACGGGGGCATCTCAGGGGTTTCCTCGAGCTGCGGCGCCCGTGGGAGTTTTCTCGCGAGGCACGGCGAGGATCTCAGGGAGCCTCTAGTGCGGCGCCAGGGAAGTCAGGTCTCCCTGCGCATAGCGAGGAGGAGCGCGTTGTGGCTCTCGAGTAATGGGAGGGGACTAGGGCCTCAAGACGCGTTGAAGAGGGACTCTCGAGGTCTTTCTCGGGTTGTGGCGGGAAAATGTCGTTTCCCTCGACTTCTGCCGGGGACCTTAGGGAACTTCCCAGGGTGTCTCTGAGAGTTGAGGGATACTGTGGAGTTGGCGGTGCCTCTCGGGACTCCGCTGGGTTTGTCGCAATGGAAGAGGGGCTCATCTCGAGGGGAGGCAGGAACCTCAGACTTCCTCTCTGTTTCGGACTCCGACATCAGGGTCCCTGCAGAGTTGGGACAGGAGAGACAGGCTACGTCTTTTCTGAGGAATGGAACTCCGCTTGCCTCTCGAGTTGTTCATGGGGTTTCAGGCCCCTTGTCAAACTGTGTGTGGAATCTGCAGGTTTTTCCAGACGATGCACGGGGGTGTCAGTGACCCTTCGTTTTGTGTCTTCATCCACAGGGTTGCCTTCGAAGAGGTGTCCGGGCATCGGGTTCTTATGAAGAGCGGACCGGGATATCGGGGTCGTTCAGCATTTGGCACCACCCACGTGGGTTGTCTCGAATTTCCTCATGAAACCGGCCTCATCCTGAAATGTGCCGCGAAGTTCATGAAACTCTTCCAGACAAAGCAGAGGAATCGACCCTCCTGTGGCGATCAGGAGGGGAGAAGTGGCTCAGATGAAGAGCTGCTGGGAACCTCGGTGTTTCCCTCAAGTGAGACAGGTATGTCGGGTAACTTTTGGGGTCGCATAAAGCGTTCCAAGTACCGTTTCGCTCTTCAAAATGGAACGTTGGACTTCTCTTGGGGTGCTCCAGCGGGCATGGGCCTCATCTTGGAATGACTGCGGAACCACTTGGTTTTTCTCGAGTTGCGGTGGGATATTTGAGTTACCACAGGGAATTCATGCTTCCTCTTGTGTTGGCCCACAAAAGCCTTATCTTCCATTCGAGATTTGAGGAAGAGCTGGAGGTGCGCTCTAGTCACTGAAGGCAAAAGAGACCCCACCAAGGCTTGTGTGCAGGACCTAATGTTCATGTCAAGGCTCGACAGAAATCTCGGGGTTGCATTCCAGACTCACCTTGGAGTCAGCCCTCATCTCGAGGTGAAGCAAAGGACTCTGCTCTCCTCTCGAGTCGGACGGGTATGTCTTGGAGCCACTGAGTGGCTTAAAGGGAGTCAAACCTCCTTTGGTGTTTGGAGGGAGGACACGGGATTGCTCTCCAGGGAATGCATGAAATGAAGGCCCTCATCTCCCAACGACTGTGGCGTCTCGTAGGTTTTCTCGAGCTGTGGCGCTAGTGTGGGGTTTCTCACGAAGTAAGACTGGGAGCTCAGTGAGCCTCTCACGTGGTGCCAGGGCAGTCAGGTCTCTATGCACGTGGTGAGAGGGAGCCCGTCATTGTTCTCGAGTCATGGTAGGGGAATTGGGCCTGAAGAGGTGTTAAAGAAGGACTCTCGAGGTCTTTCCTGGGTTGCAGCAGGAAACCCTGGGTTCCATCGACTTGTGCCAGTGACTTCAGGAAGCTTCTCAGCGTGCCTCTGAGAAGTCAGGGTCACTGTGGAGTTGGGAGGGGCCTCTCGGAACTCCACTGGGTTTGGTGCAATGGAAGAGGGCCTCATGACAAGTTGAGGCAGGAACCTCAGGGTTCCTCTCCTGGCTTCGAATGCGCCGGATCTGACTCGGATCGCAGAGTCCCTGCAGAGTTGGAACAGGAGAGTCAGGCCTCGTCTTGTGTGGAGGACTGGAACTCCGCTTGACTCTCGCGTTGTTCATGGGGTGACAGGCCACTTGTCGATTTGTATGTGGAACTTGTGGGTTTTTCTGGACGATGCACCGGGGTGTCACTGCCCCTTCGTGTTGTGCCTTGATCCACAGGATTGCCTTCGAGTTGGGTTCTGCCATCGGGTTCTTATCAAGAGCGGACCAGGGAATTGGGGTCTTTTGGCATGCCGCACCACCCACGAGGCTACGTCTCGAATTTCCTCGTGAGACGGGCCTCATGCTGAGGTGCCCCTGGAAGGTCGGGAAAGCCTTCCAGACAAAGCAGGTTAATCGACCCTACTGTCGCGATCAGGAGGGGAGAAGGGGCTCAGATGAAGTGGTGCCGGGAACCTCGGTGTTCCCCTTGAGTGAGACCGGTATGTCAGGGAACTTTTGGGGTCTCACGAAGCTTGCCAAATACTGTTTCAAACTTCAAGATGAAACGTGGGACTTCTCTTGAGACGCTGTGGCGGGCAAGGGCCTCATCTTGTGATGAAGGGGAAACCATGTGGTTTTTTTTCGAGTTGCGATGGGATTGTTGACTTACGACGGGGAATTCAGGTTTCCTCTTCTGTTGGCCCAGGGAAGTCCATTCTTCCATTCGAGTTGCCAGGGAGAGCTGGGTGGGAATTGCTCTCAATTCACGGCAGGTCAAAATAGACCTCATCTATGCTTGTGTCCAGGACCTAATGTTCCTCTCCAGGGGCGATAGGGATCACGGGGACGCATTCCAGACTCACCCAGTGAGTCAGGCCTCGGCTCGAGGGGAAGCAAAGGATTCTGTTATCCTCCTGGGTCGCGATAGGTATCTCTTGGAGCCCACTGAGTGGCCTCCAGGGAGTCAAGCCTCCTGTGGAGTTGGAGAGAGGACTCGGGATTGCTCTCCAGGCCATACAGGAAAGAAGGCCCTCAGCTCGCAATGACGGGGGCGTCTTGTGGGTTTTCTCGAGTTGGAGTGCAAGTATGAGTTTTCTCACGAGGTACTACGGGGAGCTCAGGGAGCCTCTCGTGTGGCGCCAGGAAAGTCAGGTGTCTATGCGTGTGATGAGGAGGAGCCCATAAATGCTCTCGAGTCATGGTAGGGAAATCGGGACTCAAGACGCGTTGAAGAAGGAGTCTCGAGGTCTTTCTCAGGTTGCGGCAGGAAACCCTGGGTTCCCTCGACTTGTACCGGTGACCTCAGGGAGCTTCTCAGGGTGCCTCTGAGAAGTCAGGCATACTGTGGACTTGGGAGGCGCTCTCGGAACTCCACTGGGTTTGGTGCAATGGCAAAGGTTCTCATCTCGAGTTGAGGCAGGAACCTAAGGGTTCCTCTCCATTTAAAACTCCGACCACAGGGTCCCTGAAGAGTTGGGACAGGAGAGTCAGGCCTCGTCTTGTGTGGAGGAATGGAACTCCACTTGCCTCTCGAGTTGTTCACAGGATAACAGACCATTTGTCGAGCTGTGAGTGGAACCTTCGGTTTTTTCCGTAAGATGCATGAGGGGGTCAGTGCCCCTTCGTGTTGTGCCTTCATCCACAGGGTTGCCTTCAAAGAGGTGTCCGGACATCGGGTTCTTATCAATAGCGGAGCAGGAAATCGGGGTCTTTCAGAACGTGGCACCATCCATGAGGCTACATCTCTAATTTCTTCATTAGACTGGTGTCATCCTGAGGTGCGCCATGAAGATCGGGAACCCCTTCCAGACAAAGCAGGGGAATCGACCATCTTGTCACGATCAGGAGGAGTGAAAGGGCTCAGTTGAAGTCGTGCCGGGAACCTCGGTGTTCCCCTCGAGTGGGACCGGTGTGTCGGGAAACTTTTGGGGTCACTTCAAGGGTGCCAAGTACCGTTTTGCACTTCAATACGGACTTGGGGCTTCTCTTGACACGCTGTAGAGGGCAAGGGCCTCATCTTGGGATGACGGGGGAATCACGTGGTTTTTCTCAAGGTGCGGCGGGATTCTCGAGTTACGACGGGGAATTCAGGCTTCCTCTTGTGTTGGCCCAGGGAAGTCCAATCTTCCATTCGAGTTTCGAGGGAGAGCTGGGGTTTGCTCTTGAGTCACTGCAGGGCAAAAGAGACCTCATCTAGGCTTGTGTCCAGGACCTAATATTCCTCTCCAGGGCCGACAGCGATCTCGGGGTTGCATTCCAGACGCATCCTGGGAGTCAGAGCTCGACTCGAGGGGAAGCAAAGGACCCCGCTCTCCTCTTGAGTCACCACAGGTGTCTCTTGGAGCCCACTGAGTGGCCTAAAGGGAGTCAAGCCCCCTGTGGAGTTTGGAGAGAGGACTCAGGATTGCTCTCCAGGCCATGCAGGAAAAGAAGACCCTCATCTCGCGATGACAGGGGCGTCTTGTTGGTTTTCTCGAGCTGCGGTGCCAGTGTGCGGTTTCTGAGGAGGAGCGACGGGAAGCTCAGGGAGCCTTTCGTGTGGCACCAGGGAATTCAGGTCTCCATGCGCATGGCAAGGGGGAGCGCGTCATTGCTCTCGAGATATGATACGGGAATCGGGCCTCAAGACACGTTAAAGCAGGACTCTCAAGGTCTTTCTCGGGTTGCGGCAGGAAACCCTGGGTTCCGTCGACTTCTGCCGGTGACCTTAGGGAGCTTCTCAGGGTGCCTCTGAGAAGTCAGGCATACTGTGGATTTGGGACGGGCCTCTCGGGACTCCACTGGTTTTGTGGCAATGGAAAAGGGCCTCATCTTGAGTGGAGGCAGGAACCTCAGGCTTCCTCTCCATTTCTGACTCGGTGCGCAAGGTCCCTAGAGTTGTGACAGGAGAGTCAGGCATCGTCTTGTGTGGAGGAATGGAACTCCGCTTGCTTCTCGAGTTGCTCACGAGGTGACAGACCACTTGTGGAGCTGTGTGAGGAACCTGCGGGTTTTTCCGGAAGATGCACGGGGTGTCAGTGCCCCTACGTGTTGTGCCTTCATCCACAGGCTTGCCTTCGAAGAGGTGTCCAGGAGTCTGGTTTTGATCAAAAGTGGACCATGGAATCGGGGTCTTTCGGCATGTAGTATGGCCCTCGAGGCTACCTCTCGAATTTCCTCGTGAGACCGGCCTCATCCTGAGGTGTGCCGGGAAGGTCGGGAATCCCTTCGAGACAAAGCAGTGGAATCGACCCTCCTATCGCGATCAGGAGAGGAGAAAGGCCTCAGATGAAGTGGTGCCGGAAACTTCAGTGTCCCCTCTAGTGAGATCAGTATATAGGGGAACTTTTGGGGTCGCATCAAGGGTGCCAAGTACTGTTTTGCACTTCAAGACGGAATGTGAGACTTCTCTTGAGACGCTGTAGGGGGCAAGGGCCTCATCTTGCAATACGGGGAACGACGTGATTTTTCTCGAGTTGCGGCGGGTTTCTCAAATTACAACTGGAAATTCAGGCTTCCTCTTGTGTTGGCTCAGAAAGGCCAATCTTCCATTCGAGTTGCAAGGGAAAGCTAGGGGTTGCGCTTGAGTCATTGCAGGGCCAAAGAGACCTCATCTAGGCTTTTGTCCAGGACCTAAGGTTCCTCTCCAGGGGCGACAGGGATCCAGGGTTGCATTCCAGACTCACCCTCGTAGTCAGGCCTCATCTCGAGGGGAAGCAAAGGACACCGCTCTCCTCCTGAGTATCGACGGGTATCTCTTGGAGCCCACTGAGTGACCTAAAGGGAGTCAAGCCTCCTTTGGAGTTTGGAGAGAGGATTCGGGATTGCTCTTCAGGTCATGCAGGAAAGGCCCTCATTTTACCATGACAGGGGCGTCTCGTGGGTTTTCTCGAGCTGCGGCGCCAGTGTGGGGTTTCTCACGAGGTACGATGGGGAGCTCAGGGAGCCTCTCATGTGGTGCCGGGGAAGTCAGATCTTCATGCACGTGGCGAGGGGGAGCGCGTCATTTTTCTCCAGTCATGGTAGGGGAATCGGGCCTCAAGACGCGTGAAGAAGGACTCGCGAGCTTTTTCTCAGGTTACGGCAGGAAACCCTGGGTTCCGTCGACTTATGCCCGTGACCTCAGGGAGCTTTTCAGGGTGCCTCTGAGAAGTCAGGGATACTGTGCAGTTGGGAGGGGCCGCTCCGAACTCCACTGGGTTTGGTGCAGTAGAAGAGGGCCTTATCTCGAGTTGAGGCAGGAACCTCATGGTTCCTCTCCATTTCTGAATCGGATCTCAGTGTCCATGCAGAGTTGGGACAGGAGAGTCAGGCCTCGTCTTGTGTGGAGGAATTTAACTCCTCTTGCCTCTCGAGTTGTTCACGGGGTGACAGGCCACTTGTCGATCTGTATGTGGAACTTGCGGGCTTTTCCAACGATGCAGGAGGGTGTCAGACCCCTTCGTTTTGTGCCTTCGTCCACAGGATTGCCTTCGAAGAGGTGTCCTAGCATTGGGTTCTTAGCAAGAGCAGACAGGGAAATCGGGGTCTTTCGGCGTGTGGCACCAACCACAAGGCTACGTCTCGAATTTCCTCGTGAGACCGGCCTCATCCTGAGGTGCGCCGGGAAGGTCCGGAACCCCTTCCAGACAAAGCAGGGTAATCGACCCTCCCGTCGCGATCAGGAGGGGATAAGGGGCTCAGAACAAGCGGTGCGCCGAACCTTGGTGTTCCCCTCGAGTGAGACCAGGGTGTCGGGGAACTTTTGTGCTAACATCAAGGTTGCCAATTATCGTTTTAAACTTCAAGATGGAACGTAGGGCTTCTACTGAGACGCTGTAGCTGGCAAGGGCCTCATCTTGCGATGACGGGGGAACCACGTGGTTTTCCTCGAGTTGCAGCGGGATTTTCGAATTACGACGGGGAATTCAGGTTTCCTCTTGTGTTGTCCCAGGGAAGTCCATTCTTCCATTCAAGGTGCGAGGGAGAGCAGGGGATTGCTCTCGAGTCACTTCAGGGCAAATGAGACCTCATTTATGCTTGTGTCTAGGACCTAATGTTCCTCTCCAGGGGCGACAGGGATCTCGGGGTTGCATTCCAGACTCACCTGAGGAGTCAGGCCTGGTATATAGGGGAAGCAAAGAATTCCGCTCTCCTCTCGAGTCCCAACGGGTATCTCTTGGAGCCCACAGAGTGGCCTAAAGGGAGTCAGGCCTCCTGTGGAGTTTGAAGAGAGGCCTCGAGATTGCTCTCCAGGCCATGCAGGAAAAGAAGGCCTTCATCTCGCGATGACGGAGGCGTCTCGTGGGTTTTCTCGAGCTGGGGAGCCAGTGTGGGATTTCTCACGAGGTATGACGGGGAGCTCAGGGAGCCTCTCGTGTGGCGCCAGGGAAGTCAAGTCTCCATGCGAGTGGCGAGGGGGAATGCGTCATTGCTCTCGAGTCATGGTAGGGGAATCGGGATTCAAGATGCGTTGAAGGAGGATTTTCGAGGTCTTTCTCGGGTTGCGTCAGGAAACCCTGTGTTCCCTCGACTTGTGCCGGTGACCTCAGGGAGCTTCTAAGGGTGCCTCTGAGAAGTCGCGATACTGTGGAATTGGGAGGGCCTCTCGGGCCTCCACTGTTTTTGGTGTAATGGAAGAGGGCCTCATCTCGAGTGGAGTCAGGAACCTCAGGGTTCCTCTCCATTTCGGACTCCGATCACAGGGTCCCTTCAGAGTTGGGACCGGAGAGTCAGGCCTCGTCTTGAGTGGAGGAATGGAACTCTGCTTGCCTCTCGAGTTGTTCATGGGATGACAGGCCTCTTGTCGAGCTGTGTGTGGAACCTGCGGCTTTTACCGAATGATGCACGGGAGTGTCAGTGACCCTTCGTTTTGTGCCTTCGTCCACAGGGTTGCCTTCAAAGAGGTGTCCGGGCATCGGGTTCTTCTCAAGAGTGGGCCGGGAAATCGGGGTATTTCGGCATGTGACACCACCCACGACGCTATGTCTCGAATTTACTCGTGAGACCGGCCTCATCCTTAGATGCGCCGGGAATGTGGGAAACCCCTTCCAAACAAAGCAGGGGAATAGACCCTCCTGTCTCGAACAGGAGGGGAGAAGGTGCTCAGATGAAGTGGTGCGGGAACCTCGGTGTTCCTGTCGAGTGAGACCGGCGTGTCCGGGAACATTTGGTGTCACATCAAGGGTGCAAAGTACCGTTTCGCACTTCAAGACGGAACGTGGTTCTTTTCTTGAGACGCCATAGCAGCAAGGGCCTCATCTTGGGATGACGTTGGAAACACGTGGTTTTTCTCGAGTTGCGGCGGGATTCTTGAGTTACGAAGGGGATTTCTGGCTTCCTCTTGTGTTGGCCCAGGGAAGCCCAATCTTCCATTCGAGTTGCGAGGGAGAGCTGGGGGTTGCGCTCGAGTCACTGCAGGGCAAAAGAAACCTCATCCAGGCTTGTGTCTAGGACCTAATGTTCCTCTCAAGGGATGACTGGGATCTTGGGGTTGCATTCTAGACTCACCCAGGAGTCAGGCGTCCTCTCGAGGGGAAACAAAGGACTTCTCTCTCTTCTCGAGTCGCGACGGGTATTTCTTGGAGCCCACTGAGTGGACTAAAGGGAGTCAAGCCTCCTCTGGAGTTTGGAGAGAGGACTCGGGATTGCACTCCAGGACATGCAGGAAAAGAAGGCCCTCATCTCACGATGACGGGGGGGGGCGGGTCTCGGTGGTTTTACCGAGCTGCAGCGCCTGTGTTGGTTTCTCAGGAGGTACGACGGGGAGCTCAGGGAGCCTCTTGTGTGGCGCCAGGGAAGTTAGGTCTCGATGCGTGTGGCGAGGGGGAGCGCGTCATTGCTCTCGAGTCATGGTAGGGGAATCAGGCCTCTAGACGCGTTGAAGGACTCTCAAGATCTCTCTCGGGTCTTGGCAAGAATACCTGGGTTTCCTCGACTTGTGCCGGTGACCTCAGGGAGATTCTCCGGGTGCCTCTGAGAAGTCAGGGATACTGTGGAGTTGGGAAAGACCTCTCGGGACTCCACTGGGTTTGGTGAAATGGAAGGGGGCCTCATCTAGAGGGGAGGCAGGAACCTCAGGGTTCCTCTCCATTTCTGATTCCGATCGCAGCCCCCTGCATAGTTGGGAGAGGTGAGTCAGGCCTTGTCTTGTGTGCAGGAATGGACCTCCGCTTGCCTCTCGAGTTGTTCACTGGGTGACAGGAACTTGTTGAGCTGTATGAGTAACCTGCGGTCTTTTCCGGACGATGCACGGGGGTGTCAGTGCCCCTTCGTGTTGTGCCTTCATCCACACTATCTTCGAATAGGTGTCTGGGCATCGCGTTCTTATCAAGAGCGGATCGGGAAATCACGGTCTTTCGGCATGTGGCACCACCATCGAGGCTACGTCTCGAATTTCCTCGTGAGACAGCCTCATCTGAGGTGCGTGGAGAAGGTCGGGAACCCCTTGCAGACAAAGCAGGGGAACTGACCCTCCTTTCGCGATCAGGAGGGGAGAAGGGGCTCAGATGAAGTGGTGCCAGGAACCTCGGTGTTCCCCTCTAGTGCGACCCGTATGTCGGGGAACTTTTGGGGTAGCATTAAGGGTGCCAAATATCATTTCACACTTGAAGACAGAACGTGGGACTACTCTTGAGACGCTGGAGCGGGCAAGGGCCTCATCTTGCAATGACGGGGGAACCACGTGGTTTTTCTCAAGTTGAGGCGGAATTCTCGAATTACTACTGGGAATTCAGGCTTCCTCTTGTGTTGGCCCAGGGAGGTCCAATCTTCCATTCGGGTTGCGAGGGAAAGCTGGGGAGTGCTCTCGAGTTACTGCAGGGCAAAAGCGACCTCATCTAGCCTTGTGTTCAGGACCCAGTGATCCTCTCCAAGGGCGACAGGGATCTCGGGTTTGCATTACAGACTCACCCGGGGAGTTAGGCCTCATCTCGAGGGGAAGCAAAGGACTTGGCTATCCTCTCGAGTTGCGACGCGTATCTCTTGGAGCCCACTGAGTGGTCTAAAGGGAGTCAACCCTCCTCTTCAGTTTGGAGAGAGGACTCGGGATTGCTCTCCAAGCCATGCAGGAAAAGAAGGCCCACATCTCGAGATGACGGGGGCGTCTCGTGGGTTTTCTCGAGCTGCGGCACCAGTGTGGGGTTTCTCACGAGGTACAACGGGGAGTTCAGGTAGCCTCTCGTGTGGCAACAGGGAAGTCAGGTCTCCATGGGCGGGGCAAGGGGGAGCGCGTCATTGCTCTCAAGTCAGGGTAGGGGAATCGGGCCTCATGACAGATTGAAAAAGAACTCTCGATGTCTTTCTAGGGTTGCGGCAGGAAACCCTGGGTTCCCTGGACTTGTGCCGGTGACCTCAGGGAGCGTCTCAGGGTGCCTCTGAAAAGTCAGGGATACTGTGGATTTGGGAGAGGCCTCTCGGAACTCCTTTGGGTTTGGTGCAATGGAAGTGGGCCTCATCTCGAGTTGAGGCAGGAACCTCAGGGTTCTGCTCCTGACTTCCTGGAGGCCGGATGTGACTCAGATCGCAGGGTCCCTGTTGAGTTTGCTCAGGAGTGTCAGGTCTCGTGTTCTGCGGAGGAATGGAACTCCGCTTACATCTCAAGTTGTTCAAGGATAACACCACTTTTCGTGATGTGTGTGGAACCTGCGGGTTTTTCGGAGATGCACGGGGGCGTCAGTGCTCCTTCCTGTTGTGCCTTCATCCACAAGGTTGCCTTCGAAGAGGTGTCCGGGCATCGTGTTCTCCTCAAGTGCGGACCGGGAAATTGGGGTCTTTCAGCATGTTGCACCACCCACTAGGCTACGTCTCGAATTTTCTCGTGAGACCGTCCTTATCCTGAGGCGCGCAGGAAAGTCCGGGAACCCTTTCCAAACAAAGCAGGGGAATCGACCCTACTTTCGGGATCAGGAGGAGAGAAAGGGCTCAGATGAAGTAGTGCCGGGAACCTCGGTGCTCTCCTTGAGTGAAAGTTGGGTATCTTTTCTGGTTGCATCAAGGGTGCCAAGTACCGTTTCGCACTTCAAGACGGAACTTGGGACTTCTCTTGTGATGCTGTAGTGGGCAAGGGCCTCATCTAGCACTGACGGGGGACCCACGTGTTTTTTCTCGAGTTGCGGCAGGATTCTTGAGTTACGATGGGGAATACAGGTTTCCTCTTGTGTTGGCCCAGGGAAGTCCAATCTTCCATTCGAGTTGCAAGTGAGAGCTGGAGATTGCTCTCGAGTCACTGCAGGGCAAAATAGAGCTCATCTAGGTTTGTGTCCAGGACCGAGTTTTTCTCTCCAGGGGCGACAGGGATCTCGGGGTTGCATTCCAGACTCACCCGGGGAGTCAGGCCTCGTCTCGAAGGGAATGAATGGACTCCGCTCTCCTCTCGAGTCGCGACGGGTATCCCTTGGAGCCCAAGAGTGGCCTAAATGGAGTTAAGCCTCCTGTGGAGTTTGGAGAGAGGACTCGGGATTGCTCTCTAGGCCATGCAGGAAAAGAAGGCCCTCATCTCGCGATGACGGGGGCGTCTCGTGGGTTTTCTCAAGGTGCAGTGCCTGGTTGGGGTTTCTCACGAGATAGGACGGGGAGCTCAGGGAGACTCCTGTGGTGCCACGGAAGTCAGGTCTCCATGGACGTGGCGTGGGGGAGCGCCTCATTGCTCTCGAGTCATGGTAGGGGAATCAAGCCTCAAGACGCTTCGAAGAAGAACTCTCGAGGTCTTTCTCGGGGTGTGGCAGGAAACCCTGGGTTCCCTCGACTTGTGCCCATGACCTCAGGGAGCTTAGCGGTGTTCCTCTGAGAAGTCAGGGATACTGTGGAGTTGAGAGGGGCTTCTCGGGACATCACAGGGACTGGTGCAATTGAAGAGGACCTAATCTCGGATTGAGGCAGTAACGTCAGGGTTCCTCTCCATTTCTGACTCGGATAGCAGGGTCCCTGCAGAGTTGGGACAAGAGAGTCAGACCTCGTCTTGTGTGGAGTAATGGAACTCCGCTTGCCTCTCGAGTTGTTCACGGGATGACAGGCCACCTGTCGAGTTGTATGTGGAACCTGCGGTTTTGGGGGACGACGCACAGGGGTGTCAGTGCCCCTTCGTGTTGTGCCTTCATCCACAGGGTTACCTTCGAAGAGGTGACCGGGCATCGGGATCTTATCAATAGCGGACCAGGAAATCGGGGTCTTTCGGCATGTGGCACAACCCACGAGGCTACGTCTCGACTTCCCTCGTGAGACTGGCCTCATCCTGAGGTTCGCCGGGAAGTCTGGGAACCCCTTCCAGACAAAGCAGGGGAATCGACCCTCCTGTCGCCATCAGGAGGGGAGAAGAGGCTCAGCTGAAGCGGTGCTGGGAACCTCCATGTTCTCCTCGAGTGAGACCGGGGTGTCAGGGAAATTTGGGGGTCGCATCAAGGGTGCCAAGTACCGTTTCACACTTCAAGACGGAACATGGGACTTCCCTGGAGACGCTATAGCTGACAGGGGCCTCATATTTCGATGACGGAGGAGCCACGTTGTTTTTCTCCAGTTGCCGCGGGATTCTCGAATTACAATGGGGAATACAGGCTTCCTCTTGTGTTGGCCCAGGGAAGTCCAATCATCCATTCGAGTTGCGAGGGAGAGCTGGGGATTGCACTTGAGTCAATGCAAGACAAAAAAGACCTCATTTAGGCTTGTGTCCAGGACCGAGTTTTCCTCTACAGGGGCGACACGGATCTCGGGATCCCATTCCAGACTCACCCAAGTAGTCAGGCCTCGGCTCGAGGGGAAGCAACGGACTCTGCTCTCCTCTAGAGTAGCGACGTGTATCTCTTGGAGGCTACTGAGTGGCCTAAAGGGAGTCAGGCCTCCAGTGGAGTTTGGAGAGTGGACTCGGGATTGCTCTCTAGGTCATGTAGGAAAAGAAGGCCCTCATCTTACGATGATGGGGGCGTCTCGTGAGTTTTCTCGAGCGGCGGTGCCAGTGTGGGGTTTTCATGAGGTAGGACAGGGAGCGCAGGGAGCCTCTCGTGTGGCGCCAGGGAAGTTAGGTTTCAATGGGCGTGGCGAGGGGAATGCGTCATTGCTCTCCAGTCATGGTAGGGTATCGGGCCTCAAGACGCGGTAAAGAAGGACTCTCAAGGTCTTTCTCAGAATGCAGCAGGAAACCCTGGGTTCACTCGACTTGTGCCAGTGACCGCAGAGAGCTTCTGAGGGTGCCTCTGAGAATCAGGGATACTGTGGAGTTTTAGGGGCCTCTCGGGACTCCACTGGGTATGACGCAATGGAAGAGGGCCTCATTTCGAGTTGATGCAGGAACGTCAGGTTTCATCTACATTTCTGACTCCGATCGCACGGTCCCTGCAGAGTTGGGAAAGGAGAGTCAGGCCTTCTCTTGTGTGGAGGAACGGAACTCCGCATGCCTCTCTAGTTCTTCAAGGGATGACAGGACACTTGTCGATCTGTGTTTGGAATCTGCGTGTTTTTCCGTACTATGCATGGGGATGTCAGTACCCCTTCGTGTTGTGCATTCATCCACAGGTTTGCTTTCGAAGAGGTGTCCTGGCATCGGGTTCTTATTAAGAGCGGACCTGGAAATCGGGGTCTTTCGGCATGTGGCACCACCCACCAGGCTACGTCTCGAATTTCCTAGTGAGACCGGCCTCATCCTGAGGTGCGCCGGGAAGGTCGGAACCCCTTGCAGACAAAGCAGGGGAATCGACCCTCCTGTCTCGATCAGGAGGGGAGAAGGGGCACAGATGAGGTGATGCCGGGAACCTCGGTGTTCCCCTCCAGTGAGACCAGTGTGTTGGGGAACTTTTGGGGTCGCATCAAAGGTGCCAAGTACCGTATCGCACTTCAAGATGGAACGTAAGACTTCTTTTGAGACGCTGTAGCGGCAATGGCCGCATCTTGCGATGAAGAGGGAACGACGTGGTTTTTCTCGAGTTGTGGCGGGATTCTTGAGTTACAACGGGAAATTCAGGCTTCTTCTTCTGTTGGCCCAGGGAAGTCCAGTCTTCCATTTGAGTTGCGAGGGAGAGTTGGGGATTGCTCTCGAGTCACTGCAGGAAAAAAGAGACCTCATCTAGGCTTGTGTCCAGGACCTAATGTTTCTCTCCAGGGGCGACAGGGATCTCTGGTTCACATATCAGACACACCCGAGGAGTCAGGCCTCGCCTCGAGGGGAAGGAAAAGACTCCGCTCTCCTCTCGAGTCGCGACGGGTATGTCTTGGAGTCCACTGAGTGACCAAAAGGGAGTCAAGCCTACTGTGGAGTTTGGAGAGAGGACTCGGGATTGCTCTCCAGGCCATGCTAGAAAAGAAGGCCGTCATGTCGCGAAAATGGGGGCGTCTCGTGGGTTTTCTCTATCTGTGGCGCCAGTGTTTGGTTTCTCACGAGGTATGACGGGGAGCTCAGGGAGCCTCTCGTGTGGCGCCAGGGAAGTCAGGGCTTCATGAGTGTAGCAGAGGGAGCGTGTCATTGCCCTCGAGTCATGGTAGGGGAATCAGGCCTCAAAATGCGTTGAAGAAGGACTCTTGAGTTCTTTCTATGGTGGCGGCAGTAAACCCTGGGTTCACTCGAATTGTGCTGGTGACCTCAGGGAGCTTCTCAGGGTGCCTCTGAGAAGTCAGGGATACTGTGGAGCTGGGACGCGTCTCTCGGGACTCCACTGGGTTCGTGCAATGGAAGAGGTCCTAATCTCGAGTGGAGGCAGGAACCTCAGCGTTCCTCTCGTGACTTCACTGGCGCTGGTCTGATTCGGATCGCAAAGTCCCTGCAGAGTTGGGACAGGAGAGTCAGGCATCGTCTTGTGTAGAGGAATGAAACCCCACTTGCCTCTCGAGTTCTTCAGGGGTGACAAGCCACTTGTTGAGCTGTATGTGGAACCTGCGGGTTTTTCCGGACGATGCACGAGGGTGTCAGTGCCCCTTTGTGTTGTGCCTTCATCCACAGGGTTGCCTTCGAAGAGGTGTCCAGGCATCGGGTTCTTATCAAGAGCGTACCGGGAAATCATAGTCTTTTGGCATGTGGTACCACCCGCGAGCTACGTCTCGAATTTCCTCGTGAGACTGGCCTCATCCTGAAGTGCCCCGTGAAGGTCGGGAACCCCTTACAAACAAAGCAGGGGAAGTTACCCTCCTATCACGAACAGGAGGGGAGAAGGGGCTCAGATAAACTGGTGCCGGGAACCTCGGTGTTCACCTCGAGTGAGACCGATATTTCGGGGAACTTTTGGGGTCACATCAAGGGTGTCAAGTATCGTTTTGCACTTCAAGACGGAACGTGGGACTTTTCTTGAGAAGCTGTAGCGGGCAAGGGCCTCATCTTGTGATGACGAGGGAACCAAGTGCTTTTTCTCGAGTTGCGGCGGGATTCTCGAGTTACGAAGGGGAATTCAGGCTTCCTCTTGTGTTGGCCCAGGGAAGTCCAATCTTCCATTCGAGTTGTCAGGGAGAGTGGGGGATTGCTCTCGAGTTACAGAAGGGCAAAAGAGACCTCATCTAGGCTTGTTTCCAGGACCTAATGTTCCTCTCCAGGGGAGACAGGGATCTCGGGGTTGCATTCCAGACCCACCTGGTGAGTCAGGCCTTGTCTCGAGGGGAAACAAAGGACTCAATTCTCCTCTCGAGTCGCGACGGGTATCTCTTGGAGCCCACTAAGTGGCCTAAAGGGAGTCAAGCCTCCTGTGGAGTTTGGAAAGAGGATTCGGGATTCCTCTCCAGGCCATGCAGGAAAAGAAGGCCCTCATCTCGCGATGACAGGGGCGTATGGTGAGTTTTCTCAAGCTGCGGCGTCAGTGTGGGGTTTCTCACGAGGTAAGACAGGGAGCTCAGGGAGCCTCTCTTATGGCGCCAGGGAAGTCAGGTCTCCATGTGCGTGGCGAGGGGGTGCGTGTCATTTCTATAGAGCCATGGAAGCAGATTCGGGCTTCAAGACACGTTGAAGTAGGACTCTCGAGGTCTTTTTCCCATTGTGGCAGGAAACCCTGGGTTCCCTCGACATGTGCCGGTGACCTCATGGAGCTTCTCCGGGTGCCTCTGAGAAGTCAGGGGTACTGTGGAGTTGGGAGGGGCCTCTCTGGACTCCACTGGGTTTGGTGCAATGGATGAGAGCCTCATCTCGAGTGGAGGCAGGAACCTCATGTTTCCTCTCCTGGGTTTCCTGTCGCTGGTACTGACTCGGATCGCAGTTTCCCTGCAGAGTTGGTACAGAAAATCAGGTCTCGTCTTGTGTGGAGGAATGGAACTCCACTTGCCTGTCGAGTTGTTCACGGGGTGACAGACCACTTGTTGAACTGTGTTTGTAACCTGCGGTTTTTTCTGGACGATGCACGGTGTCAGTGCCCCTTCGTGTTGTGCTTTCATCCACAGGTTTTCCTTCGTAATGGTGTCATGGCATCACGTTCTTATGAAGAGCAGACCGGGAAATCGGGGTCTTTCGGCTTGTGGCACCACCCACAAGGCTATGTCTCGAATTTCCTCGTGAGACCTGCCTCATCCTTAGGCGCGCTGGAAAGGTCAGGAACCCCTTCCAGACATAGCAGGGGAATCGACACTCCTGTCACGATCACGAGGGGAGAAGGAGCTCAAATGAAGTGGTTCCGGGAACCTCGGTGTTCCTTTCGAGTGAGACCGGTATGTCGGGGAATTTTGAGATTGCATCAAGGGTGCCAAGTACCGTTTCGCACTTCAAGACAGAAAGTGGGACTTCTCTTGAATTGCTGTAGCGGGCAAGGGCCTCATCTAGCGCTGATGGGGGAACCACGTGGATTTTCTCGAGTTTCGGTGGGATTCTCGAGTTACGATGTTGAATTCAGGCTTCCAATTCTATTGGCCCAGGGAAGTCCAATCTTCAATTCGATTTGCGAGGGAGAGCTGGCGATTGCGCTCTAGTAACTGCAGTGCAAAATAGACCTCATCTAGGCTTGTGTCCAGGACCGAGTTTTCCTCTCCAGGTGTGACAGGAACTCGGGGTTGCATTCCAGACTCACACGGGGAGTTAGGCCTCGTCTCGAGGGGAAGCAAAGGACTCTGCTCTCCCTTCAGGTCCTGACAGGTATCTCTTGGAGCCAACTGAGAGGCCTAAAGAGAGTCAAGCCTCCTGTGGAGTCTGGAGAGAGGACTTGGTTTTGCTCTCCATGCCAGGCAGTAAACAAGTCCCTCATCTCGTGATGACGGGGGCGTATCGTGGGTTTTCTCGAGCTGCGGTGCCTGAAAGGGGTTTCCGAAGAGTTACGATGGGGAGCTCAGGGAGACTCCCTTCAGGAGTCAGGGAAGTCAGGTCTCCATGCGCATGGCGATGGGGAGCGGGTCTTTGCTCTCGAGTCATGGTAGGGGAATCGGGCCTCAAGACGCGCCGAAGGACTCTCAAGGTTTTTCTCGGGTCGCAGCAGGAAACCCTGGGTTCCCTGGACTTGAGCCGGTGACCTCAGGTAGATTCTCAAGGTGCCTCTGAGAATTCAGGGATACTGTGGAGTTGGGAGGGGCCTCTCGCGACTCATCTGGGTTTGGTGCAATGGAAGAGGGCCTCACCTCGAGGGGAGACAGGAACCTCAGATTCCTCTCCGTTTCGGACTCCGACCGCAGGGTCCCTGCAGAGTTGGGACAGGAGAGTCAGGCCTCGTCTTGTCTGAGGAAGGGAAGCCCGCTGGCCTCTCGAGCTGCTCAGGGGGTCTCAGGCCCCTCGTCGAGCTGTGTGTGGAACCAGCGGGTCGTTGCGGACGATGCACGGGGGTGGCAGTGCCCCTTCGTGTTGTGCCTTCACCCACAGGGTTGCCTTCGAAGAGGGGTCCGGGCCTCGAGTCCTTCTCAAGAGCGGACCAGGGAATCGGGGGCATTCGGCATGTGGCACCACCCACGTGGCTCGTCTCGAATTTCTTCGTGAGACCGGCCTCATGCTGAGGTGCGCCAGGAAGGCCGGGAACCCCTTCCAGACCACTCGGGGGAATCGACTCTCCTGTCGCGATCAGGAGGGGAGAAGGGGCTCAGAGGAAGTGGTGCCGGGACCCTCGGTGTTGCCCTCGAGGGAACCCGGGGTGTCGGGGAACTTTTGGGGGTAGCAGGAAGGCTGTCAGGGACCGTTTCGCCCTTCAGGGCGGAACAGGGGACTTCCCTTGAGACGCCGTCGCGGGCAAGGGCCTCATCTTGCCAAGAGGTGGGAACCACGTGGTTCTTCTCGAGTTGCGGCGGGATTCTCGAGTTACGACGGGGATCTCAGCCTTCCCCTTGGGTTGGCCCTGGGAAGCCCAATCTTCCCCTCGGGTTGCGAGGGAAAGCTGGGGGTTGCGCTCGAGTCATTGCAGGGCCGAAGAGACCTCACCTAGGCGTGTGTCCGGGACCTAATATTCCTCTCCAGGGAAGGCAGGGATCTCGGGGTTGCATTCCAGGCTCCCCCGGGGAGTCAGGCCTCGTCTCGAGGGGAAGCCAAGGACTCCGGTCTCCTCTCAAGTCGCGACGCGGGTCTCTTGGAGCCCCCTGAGAGGCCTCAAGGGAGTCCAGCCTCCTCTTCCGTTTGGAGAGAGGACCCGGGATTGCTCTCCAGGCCATGCAGGAAAAGAAGGCCCTCATCTTACGATGATGGGGGCGTCTCGTGAGTTTTCTCGAGCGGCGGTGCCAGTGTGGGGTTTTCATGAGGTAGGACGGGGAGCGCAGGGAGCCTCTCGTGTGGCGCCAGGGAAGTTAGGTTTCAATGGGCGTGGCGAGGGGAATGCGTCATTGCTCTCCAGTCATGGTAGGGTATCGGGCCTCAAGACGCGGTAAAGAAGGACTCTCAAGGTCTTTCTCAGAATGCAGCAGGAAACCCTGGGTTCACTCGACTTGTGCCAGTGACCGCAGAGAGCTTCTGAGGGTGCCTCTGAGAATCAGGGATACTGTGGAGTTTTAGGGGCCTCTCGGGACTCCACTGGGTATGACGCAATGGAAGAGGGCCTCATTTCGAGTTGATGCAGGAACGTCAGGTTTCATCTACATTTCTGACTCCGATCGCACGGTCCCTGCAGAGTTGGGAAAGGAGAGTCAGGCCTTCTCTTGTGTGGAGGAACGGAACTCCGCATGCCTCTCTAGTTCTTCAAGGGATGACAGGACACTTGTCGATCTGTGTTTGGAATCTGCGTGTTTTTCCGTACTATGCATGGGGATGTCAGTACCCCTTCGTGTTGTGCATTCATCCACAGGTTTGCTTTCGAAGAGGTGTCCTGGCATCGGGTTCTTATTAAGAGCGGACCTGGAAATCGGGGTCTTTCGGCATGTGGCACCACCCACCAGGCTACGTCTCGAATTTCCTAGTGAGACCGGCCTCATCCTGAGGTGCGCCGGGAAGGTCGGAACCCCTTGCAGACAAAGCAGGGGAATCGACCCTCCTGTCTCGATCAGGAGGGGAGAAGGGGCACAGATGAGGTGATGCCGGGAACCTCGGTGTTCCCCTCCAGTGAGACCAGTGTGTTGGGGAACTTTTGGGGTCGCATCAAAGGTGCCAAGTACCGTATCGCACTTCAAGATGGAACGTAAGACTTCTTTTGAGACGCTGTAGCGGCAATGGCCGCATCTTGCGATGAAGAGGGAACGACGTGGTTTTTCTCGAGTTGTGGCGGGATTCTTGAGTTACAACGGGAAATTCAGGCTTCTTCTTCTGTTGGCCCAGGGAAGTCCAGTCTTCCATTTGAGTTGCGAGGGAGAGTTGGGGATTGCTCTCGAGTCACTGCAGGAAAAAAGAGACCTCATCTAGGCTTGTGTCCAGGACCTAATGTTTCTCTCCAGGGGCGACAGGGATCTCTGGTTCACATATCAGACACACCCGAGGAGTCAGGCCTCGCCTCGAGGGGAAGGAAAAGACTCCGCTCTCCTCTCGAGTCGCGACGGGTATGTCTTGGAGTCCACTGAGTGACCAAAAGGGAGTCAAGCCTACTGTGGAGTTTGGAGAGAGGACTCGGGATTGCTCTCCAGGCCATGCTAGAAAAGAAGGCCGTCATGTCGCGAAAATGGGGGCGTCTCGTGAGTTTTCTCTATCTGTGGCGCCAGTGTTTGGTTTCTCACGAGGTATGACGGGGAGCTCAGGGAGCCTCTCGTGTGGCGCCAGGGAAGTCAGGGCTTCATGAGTGTAGCAGAGGGAGCGTGTCATTGCCCTCGAGTCATGGTAGGGGAATCAGGCCTCAAAATGCGTTGAAGAAGGACTCTTGAGTTCTTTCTATGGTGGCGGCAGTAAACCCTGGGTTCACTCGAATTGTGCTGGTGACCTCAGGGAGCTTCTCAGGGTGCCTCTGAGAAGTCAGGGATACTGTGGAGCTGGGACGCGTCTCTCGGGACTCCACTGGGTTCGTGCAATGGAAGAGGTCCTAATCTCGAGTGGAGGCAGGAACCTCAGCGTTCCTCTCGTGACTTCACTGGCGCTGGTCTGATTCGGATCGCAAAGTCCCTGCAGAGTTGGGACAGGAGAGTCAGGCATCGTCTTGTGTAGAGGAATGAAACCCCACTTGCCTCTCGAGTTCTTCAGGGGTGACAAGCCACTTGTTGAGCTGTATGTGGAACCTGCGGGTTTTTCCGGACGATGCACGAGGGTGTCAGTGCCCCTTTGTGTTGTGCCTTCATCCACAGGGTTGCCTTCGAAGAGGTGTCCAGGCATCGGGTTCTTATCAAGAGCGTACCGGGAAATCATAGTCTTTTGGCATGTGGTACCACCCGCGAGCTACGTCTCGAATTTCCTCGTGAGACTGGCCTCATCCTGAAGTGCCCCGTGAAGGTCGGGAACCCCTTACAAACAAAGCAGGGGAAGTTACCCTCCTATCACGAACAGGAGGGGAGAAGGGGCTCAGATAAACTGGTGCCGGGAACCTCGGTGTTCACCTCGAGTGAGACCGATATTTCGGGGAACTTTTGGGGTCACATCAAGGGTGTCAAGTATCGTTTTGCACTTCAAGACGGAACGTGGGACTTTTCTTGAGAAGCTGTAGCGGGCAAGGGCCTCATCTTGTGATGACGAGGGAACCAAGTGCTTTTTCTCGAGTTGCGGCGGGATTCTCGAGTTACGAAGGGGAATTCAGGCTTCCTCTTGTGTTGGCCCAGGGAAGTCCAATCTTCCATTCGAGTTGTCAGGGAGAGTGGGGGATTGCTCTCGAGTTACAGAAGGGCAAAAGAGACCTCATCTAGGCTTGTTTCCAGGACCTAATGTTCCTCTCCAGGGGAGACAGGGATCTCGGGGTTGCATTCCAGACCCACCTGGTGAGTCAGGCCTTGTCTCGAGGGGAAACAAAGGACTCAATTCTCCTCTCGAGTCGCGACGGGTATCTCTTGGAGCCCACTAAGTGGCCTAAAGGGAGTCAAGCCTCCTGTGGAGTTTGGAAAGAGGATTCGGGATTCCTCTCCAGGCCATGCAGGAAAAGAAGGCCCTCATCTCGCGATGACAGGGGCGTATGGTGAGTTTTCTCAAGCTGCGGCGTCAGTGTGGGGTTTCTCACGAGGTAAGACAGGGAGCTCAGGGAGCCTCTCTTATGGCGCCAGGGAAGTCAGGTCTCCATGTGCGTGGCGAGGGGGTGCGTGTCATTTCTATAGAGCCATGGAAGCAGATTCGGGCTTCAAGACACGTTGAAGTAGGACTCTCGAGGTCTTTTTCCCATTGTGGCAGGAAACCCTGGGTTCCCTCGACATGTGCCGGTGACCTCATGGAGCTTCTCCGGGTGCCTCTGAGAAGTCAGGGGTACTGTGGAGTTGGGAGGGGCCTCTCTGGACTCCACTGGGTTTGGTGCAATGGATGAGAGCCTCATCTCGAGTGGAGGCAGGAACCTCATGTTTCCTCTCCTGGGTTTCCTGTCGCTGGTACTGACTCGGATCGCAGTTTCCCTGCAGAGTTGGTACAGAAAATCAGGTCTCGTCTTGTGTGGAGGAATGGAACTCCACTTGCCTGTCGAGTTGTTCACGGGGTGACAGACCACTTGTTGAACTGTGTTTGTAACCTGCGGTTTTTTCTGGACGATGCACGGTGTCAGTGCCCCTTCGTGTTGTGCTTTCATCCACAGGTTTTCCTTCGTAATGGTGTCATGGCATCACGTTCTTATGAAGAGCAGACCGGGAAATCGGGGTCTTTCGGCTTGTGGCACCACCCACAAGGCTATGTCTCGAATTTCCTCGTGAGACCTGCCTCATCCTTAGGCGCGCTGGAAAGGTCAGGAACCCCTTCCAGACATAGCAGGGGAATCGACACTCCTGTCACGATCACGAGGGGAGAAGGAGCTCAAATGAAGTGGTTCCGGGAACCTCGGTGTTCCTTTCGAGTGAGACCGGTATGTCGGGGAATTTTGAGATTGCATCAAGGGTGCCAAGTACCGTTTCGCACTTCAAGACAGAAAGTGGGACTTCTCTTGAATTGCTGTAGCGGGCAAGGGCCTCATCTAGCGCTGATGGGGGAACCACGTGGATTTTCTCGAGTTTCGGTGGGATTCTCGAGTTACGATGTTGAATTCAGGCTTCCAATTCTATTGGCCCAGGGAAGTCCAATCTTCAATTCGATTTGCGAGGGAGAGCTGGCGATTGCGCTCTAGTAACTGCAGTGCAAAATAGACCTCATCTAGGCTTGTGTCCAGGACCGAGTTTTCCTCTCCAGGTGTGACAGGAACTCGGGGTTGCATTCCAGACTCACACGGGGAGTTAGGCCTCGTCTCGAGGGGAAGCAAAGGACTCTGCTCTCCCTTCAGGTCCTGACAGGTATCTCTTGGAGCCAACTGAGAGGCCTAAAGAGAGTCAAGCCTCCTGTGGAGTCTGGAGAGAGGACTTGGTTTTGCTCTCCATGCCAGGCAGTAAACAAGTCCCTCATCTCGTGATGACGGGGGCGTATCGTGGGTTTTCTCGAGCTGCGGTGCCTGAAAGGGGTTTCCGAAGAGTTACGATGGGGAGCTCAGGGAGACTCCCTTCAGGAGTCAGGGAAGTCAGGTCTCCATGCGCATGGCGATGGGGAGCGGGTCTTTGCTCTCGAGTCATGGTAGGGGAATCGGGCCTCAAGACGCGCCGAAGGACTCTCAAGGTTTTTCTCGGGTCGCAGCAGGAAACCCTGGGTTCCCTGGACTTGAGCCGGTGACCTCAGGTAGATTCTCAAGGTGCCTCTGAGAATTCAGGGATACTGTGGAGTTGGGAGGGGCCTCTCGCGACTCATCTGGGTTTGGTGCAATGGAAGAGGGCCTCACCTCGAGGGGAGACAGGAACCTCAGATTCCTCTCCGTTTCGGACTCCGACCGCAGGGTCCCTGCAGAGTTGGGACAGGAGAGTCAGGCCTCGTCTTGTCTGAGGAAGGGAAGCCCGCTGGCCTCTCGAGCTGCTCAGGGGGTCTCAGGCCCCTCGTCGAGCTGTGTGTGGAACCAGCGGGTCGTTGCGGACGATGCACGGGGGTGGCAGTGCCCCTTCGTGTTGTGCCTTCACCCACAGGGTTGCCTTCGAAGAGGGGTCCGGGCCTCGAGTCCTTCTCAAGAGCGGACCAGGGAATCGGGGGCATTCGGCATGTGGCACCACCCACGTGGCTCGTCTCGAATTTCTTCGTGAGACCGGCCTCATGCTGAGGTGCGCCAGGAAGGCCGGGAACCCCTTCCAGACCACTCGGGGGAATCGACTCTCCTGTCGCGATCAGGAGGGGAGAAGGGGCTCAGAGGAAGTGGTGCCGGGACCCTCGGTGTTGCCCTCGAGGGAACCCGGGGTGTCGGGGAACTTTTGGGGGTAGCAGGAAGGCTGTCAGGGACCGTTTCGCCCTTCAGGGCGGAACAGGGGACTTCCCTTGAGACGCCGTCGCGGGCAAGGGCCTCATCTTGCCAAGAGGTGGGAACCACGTGGTTCTTCTCGAGTTGCGGCGGGATTCTCGAGTTACGACGGGGATCTCAGCCTTCCCCTTGGGTTGGCCCTGGGAAGCCCAATCTTCCCCTCGGGTTGCGAGGGAAAGCTGGGGGTTGCGCTCGAGTCATTGCAGGGCCGAAGAGACCTCACCTAGGCGTGTGTCCGGGACCTAATATTCCTCTCCAGGGAAGGCAGGGATCTCGGGGTTGCATTCCAGGCTCCCCCGGGGAGTCAGGCCTCGTCTCGAGGGGAAGCCAAGGACTCCGGTCTCCTCTCAAGTCGCGACGCGGGTCTCTTGGAGCCCCCTGAGAGGCCTCAAGGGAGTCCAGCCTCCTCTTCCGTTTGGAGAGAGGACCCGGGATTGCTCTCCAGGCCATGCAGGAAAAGAAGGCCCTCAGCTCGCGAGGACGGGGGCGTCTCAGGGGTTTCCTCGAGCTGCGGCGCCCGTGGGGGTTTTCTCCCGAGGCACGACGAGGATCTCAGGGAGCCTCTCGTGCGGCGCCAGGGAAGTCAGGTCTCCATGCGCATGGCGAGGGGGAGCGCGTCCTGGCTCTCGAGTCACGGGAGGGGACTAGGGCCTCGAGACGCGTTGAAGAAGGACTCTCGAGGTCTTTCTCGGGGGGCGGCGGGAAACCCTCGTTTCCCTCGCCTTCTGCCGGGGACCTTAGGGAACTTCCCAGGGTGCCTCTGAGAGGAGAGGGATGCTGTGGAGGTGGCGGGGCCCCTCGGGACTCCGCTGGGTCTGGTGCAACGGAAGAGGGCCTCACCTCGAGGGGAGGCAGGAACCTCAGGCTTCCTCTCCGTTTCGGACTCCGACCGCAGGGTCCCTGCAGAGTTGGGACAGGAGAGTCAGGCCTCGTCTTGTCTGAGGAAGGGAACCCCGCTGGCCTCTCGAGTTGCTCAGGGGGTCTCAGGCCCCTCGTCGAGCTGTGTGTGGAACCCGCGGTCTTTGCGGACGATGCACGGGGGTGGCAGTGCCCCTATATGTTGTGCCTTCACCCACAGGGTTGCCTTCGAAGAGGGGTCCGGGCCTCGGGTCCTTCTCAAGGGCGGACCGGGGAATCGGGGGCGTTCGGCATGTGGCCCCACCCACGTTGCTCGTCTCGAATTTCCTCGTGAGACCGGCCTCACCCTGAGGTGCGCCGGGAAGGCCGGGAACCCCTTCCAGACCACGCAGGGGAATCGCCTCTCCTGTCGCGATCAGGAGGGGAGAAGGGGCTCAGATGAAGCGGTGCCGGGAACCTCGGTGTTCCCCTCGAGGGAACCCGGCGTGTCAGGGAACTTTTGGGGGTCGCAGGAATGCTGTCAGGGACCGTTTCGCACTTCAGGGCGTAACAGGGGACTTCCCTTGAGACGCCGTCGCAGGGAAGGGCCTCATCTTGCCAAGAGGTGGGAACCACGTGGTTTTACTCGAGTTGCTGCGGGATTCTCGAGTTACGACGGGTATCTTAGGCTTCCCCTTGGGTTGGCCCTGGGAAGCCCAATCTTCCACTCGGGTTGCGAGGGAAAGCTGGGGGTTGCGCCCGAGTCACTGCAGGGCCGAAGAGACCTCACCTAGGCGTGTGTCCGGGACCTAATATTCCTCTCCAGGGAAGGCAGGGATCTCGGCGTTGCATTCCAGGCTCCCCCGGGGAGTCAAGCCTCGTCTCGAGGGGAAGCCAAGGCTCCGCTCTCCTCTCGAGTCGCGACGCGGGTCTCTTGGAGCCCCCTGAGCGGCCTCAAGGGAGTCCAGCCTCCTTTTCCGTTTGGAGAGAGGACCCGGGATTGCTCTCCAGGCCATGCACGAAAAGAAGGCCCTCAGCTCGCGAGGTTGGGGGCGTCTCAGGGCTTTCCTCGAGCTGCAGCGCCCGTGGGGGTTTTCTCCTGTGGCACGACGAGGACCTCAGGGAGCCTCTTGTGCGGCGCCAGGGAAGTCAGGTCTCCATGCGCGTGGCGAGGGGGAGCGCTTCATTGCTCTCGAGTTCACGGGAGGGGACTAGGTCCTCGAGACGCATTGAAGGACTCGATGTCTTTCTCGGGGGGTGGCGGGAAACCCTCGTTTCCCTCGCCTTCTGCCGGGGACCTTAGGGAACTTTCCAGGGTGCCTCTGAGAAGCGAGGGATCCTGTGGAAGTGGCGGGGCCCCTCGGGACTCCGCTGGGTCTGGCGCAACGGAAGAGGGCCTCACCTCGAGGGGAGGCAGGAACCTCAGGGTTCCTCTCTGTTTTGGACTCCGACCGCAGCGTCCCTGCAGAGTTGGGACACAAGAGTCAGGCCTCGTCTTGTCTGAGGAAGGGAACCCCGCTGGCCTCTCCAGTTGCTCAGGGGGTCTCAGGCCCCTCGTAGAGCTGCGTGTGGAACCCGCGGGTCTTTGCGGACGATGCACGGGGGTGGCAGTGCCCCTTCGTGTTGTGCCTTCACCCACAGGGTTGCCTTCGAAGAGGGGTCTGGGCCTCGGGTCCTTCTCAAGAGCGGACCGTGGAATCGGGGGCATTCGGCATGTGTCACCACCCACGTGGCTGCTCTCGAATTTCCTCGTGAGACCGGCCTCATCCTGAGGTGCGCCGGGAAGGCCGGGAACCCCTTCCAGACCACGCATGGGAATCGACTCTCCTGTCGCGTTCCGGAGGGGAGAAGGGTCTCAGATGAAGCAGTGCGGGGACACTCGGTGTTCCCCTCGAGGGAACATGGCAGGTCGAGGAACTTTTGGGTGTCGCAGGTAGGCTCTCAAGGACCGTTTCACCCTTCAGGGCGGAACAGGGGACTTCCCTTGAGACGCCGTCCCGGGCAAGGGCCTCATCTTGCCAAGAGGTGGGAACCACGTGGTTTTTCTCGAGTTGCGGCGGGATTCTCGAGTTACGAGGGGGATCTCAGCCTTCCTCTTGGGTTGGCCCTGGGAAGCCCAATCTTCCCCTCGAGTTGCGAGGGAAAGCTGGGGGTTGCGCTCGAGTCATTGCAGGGGCCAAGAGACCTCACCTAGGCGTGTGTCCGGGACCTAATATTCCTCTCCAGGGAAGGCGTGGATCTCGGGGTTGCATTCCAGGCTCCCCCGGGGAGTCAGGCCTCGTCTCGAGGGGAAGCCAAGGACTCCGCTCTCCTCTCGAGTCGCGACGCGGATCTCTTGGAGCCCCCTGAGCGGCTTCAAGGGAGTCCAGCCTCCTCTTCAGTTTGGAGAGAGGACTCGTGATTGCTCTCCAGGCCATGCAGGAAAATAAGGCCCTCATCTCGCGATGACCGGGCTGTCTCATGTGTTTCCTCGAGCTGCCGCGCCAGTGTGGGTTTCCTCACGAGGTACGATGAGGAACTCATGGAGCCTCTCGTGCAGTGCCAGGTTAGTCAGGTCTCCATGCGCTTGGCGAGGGGGAGCGTGTCATGGCTCTCGAGTCATGGTAGGGGAATCGCGACTCAACACATTTTGAAGCACTCTCGAGGTCTTTCTCGAGTCACGGCAGAAAACCCAGGGGTCCCTCGACTTGTGCCTGTGACCTCAGGGAGCTTCTTTTTGTGCCTCTGAGAACTCAGGGATACTGTGGAGTTGGTAGGGGCCTCTCAGGACTCCACTGGTTGTGGTGCAATGGAAGAGGGCTTCATCTCGAGTGGACGCAGGATCCTCAGGCTTCCTCTCCGTTTCTGACTCGGATCCCATGGTCCCTGCAGAATAAGGACAAGAGAGTCACACCTAGTCTTCTGTTGAGGAATAGACCTTCGTTTGCCTTTCGAGTTGTTTACAGGGTGACAGGCCACTTGTCGAAATGTCTGTGGGACCTGCGGGTTTTTCTGGACGATGCACGCGGGTGTCAGTGCCCCTTCGTGTTGTGCCTTCATCCACAGGTTTTCCTTCAAAGAGGTGTGCTGGCATCGGGTTCTTTTCAAGAGTGGACCGTGAAATTGGGGTCTTTCGACATGTGGCACCACCCACGAGGCTATGTCTCGAACTTCCTCATGAGACCGGCCTCATCCTGAGGTGCGCCCGGAAGGTCGGGAACCCCTTGCAGACAGAGAAGGGGAGTCGACCCTCCTGTCGCAATCAGGAGAGGAGAAGGGGCTCAGATGAAGTGGTGCCGGGAACCTCGGTGTTCCCCTTGAGTGAGTCTGGTATGTCGCGGAACTTTTGGGGTCGCATCAAGGGTGCCAAGTACCGTTTCGCACTTCAGGATGGAACGTGGGACTTCTCTTGAGATGCTGTAGCGGACAAAGGGCCTCATCTTGCGATGAGGAGGGAAGCACGTGGTTTTTCTCGAGTTGTGTTGGGATTCTCGAGTTACGACGGGGAATTCAGGCTTCCTCTTGTGTTGGCCCAGGAAGTCTAATCTTCCATTCGAATTGCCAGGGAGAGCTGGGGATTGGGCTCCATTCACTGAAGGGCAAACTAGACCTCATCTAGGCTTGTATCCAGGACTTAATGTTCCTCTCCATCGGCGACAGGGATTTGGGGTTGCATTCCATACTCACCCGGGGAGTCAGGCCTCATCTCGAGGGGAAGCAAAGGACTCCACTCTCTTCTCGAGTCGCGACAGGTATCTCTTGGAGCCCACTGAGTGGTCTTCGCTCTGTAGGAGAGCTCTAGTGTTCATAAGCCTGTACATAAGTGAACACAGACATTCTGTGTGCATGTTGCTGCATACCCAAAATAGGGCCACAAGGAGCCTCATGCTCTCCATGCGGCGCGGAAGCTGTGCAGCCACGCAGCAGCTGAAGAATCCAACCAATTGCTCTTTTCTTACCTCTGACAGAGCTCGCATTGCCGTAGCCCTTGGCAGTTTGAAAACACTGGACCCTAACCCCTCTCAAAGTAGGCCTGGGTTCTAGTTCGAATAGAAAGTCAATAGCGGAGCTGAGGACAGGAACGCGGCAGTCATTTATCACACGCTCCTGCAGCCTGCTACTACAGGGACACTAACGCTAGAAGCTAGGAATATCTTTGCAAGGTGTGCAAAGGACAAGGGAGAACCTCGACCCTGACTCTAGTATTTCAGTCCCCTGAGCAGATCTGAGGTTCTCCCGCTGTAGAAGCTAACCCATTCCTTTCAAATACAGGCTTCCTAACACAGGGCCAGTTGGCTGCTTGCTCTTCCACGAAGCAGGCTTCCTTAACTTGCAAACTGCGAATTCCGCTTAACAGCCTGGAGGAAAATCGCTTCTTGGAAGATTGTTTTCAGAGGCTGTATCCCCGGAGCTGGGGCCAAGCTAGGGGACCCATACTGACAAGGGAAGGCAAAACCACATCCAATGTCTTTGCTCTGGAGGACAGCTTTGGTGAGCCTAAGTCTTTCAGGAATATTTCTGGCTCCAACAGAGTCAAATTCTGTGTGTGAAGCTGCACAGCCAAAATAGGGGAACAGAGAGCCTGATTCTCTCTGTGTAGCTTTGAAGCTGTCATTCAAACAACAGCTTGAGAATCCATACAATGCTCTCCCTTACTGCTAAGAGAATTCTCATTGCTGTCGTCCTTGACAGTTTGTAGAAATCCGCACCCTAACCCTTCTCCAAGTAGGCCTGGGTCCTAGCTCGGAATAACAGGCAACGGCGGAGCTGAGGCCAGTAAGGCACAAGTGAGGTCTCACACACTCTTGCAGCCTGATCGTCCAGCAGCAGTAAGGCCTCTTTTTCCCTGTAGGAGGCTCGCTTGCCTTGCTTCCTGTGAACTGCATTTCCCAGCCTGGGCGCAAAGCTGTTCCTGGAGATTTTTCCTCAGGGGCTGTTTCCCTGGAGCTGGGTCGGACCTCGGGGGCCCAACTCACAGGGGAAGACAAAACCACATGGACAGGTCTATGCTCTGTAGGAGAGCTCTAGTGAACCTCATCTCTCAGGAACATTCTTGGCTTCTACAGAGACACCTCTGTGCATGAAGCTACACACCCAACATAGTGGCAAAGGGAGTCTGATTCTCTCCGTGGGTGCTGATGCTTTGTGGCAAAGCACCTGCTAAGAATCCATCCGCATAGGCTTCCCTCACCTTGACAGAGGTCTCATTGCTGTAGTCCTTGGCAGTTTGGAAAGAAGCAGACCCTTACCCTTCACCAAGTAGGCCCTTGTCCTTGTTTGAATGGAAAGGCAGTAGCTGAGCTGAGGCCAGTAAGGCGCCAGTCAAGTCTGACATATTCCCGATGCCTGCTCCTTCATGGAAAATAACGTTAGAATCTGGGAATGTCTTTGCAAGGCTGGCAAAGGGCAGTCAGGAACCTCGACCCTGCCTCTGGAATTTCTATCTTCTCAGCACATCTGGCGGTCTCGGTCAGGAGAAACTAACCCATTCCTTGCAAATATAGGCTTCCAAACACAGGCCGGTTGGCTGTCTCTTCTTGCCGAAGGAAGCTTGCTTATCCCACCTCCTGTGAACTCCACTTCCCAGCCTGGGTGATAAGAGGTTCTTGGAGATCTTTTCTCAGAGGCTGTTTCCAAGGAGCAGGGGCTGATCCCAGAGACCCACACGCACAGGGGAAAGGAAAACCGCATGGATAAGTCTTTGCTCTCTAGGAGTGCTCTAGTGAACCTCAGTCTGTGGGGAATGTTCTTGGCTCCAACGGGGACATCTCTGTGTGGGAAGCTGCATTGCCAACATAGAGACACAGAGACCTGATTCTCTCTGTGCAGCTTTGACGCTGTCATTCAAACAAAAAATTGAGAATCCACACAATGCTCTCCCTTACCACTGAGAGAGTTATCATTGCTGTAGCCCTTCGCAGTTTCTGGAAATCGGCACACAAACACTTCTCCAAGTAGGCCTGGGTTCAAGTTCAGATGAACATGCAATAGCGGGGCTGAGGCCAGTAAGGCACCAGTCAGGTGTCACACACTCTGGCAGCCTGCTCCTCCAGGGACAGTAAGGCCTCTATTTCCCTTCAGGAGGCTCGCTTGCCTTACTTCCTGTGAACAGCGTTTCCCAGCCTGGGCGGAAAGCAGTTCCTGGAGATCTTTTCTCAGGGGCTGTTTCCCCAGTGTTGGGGCGGACCTCGGGGACCCAACTCACAGGGGAAGGCAAAACCAAATGGACAGGTCTATGCTCTGTAGGAGATCTCTAGTGAACTGCCGGGGTCCAGCCCCAGCTGATCCAGGGTATTCGAAGCAGAGACGGCGTAGGCGAAGGTCAGGGAACAACTGCTTAATTAAACGTTAATTAAGGATATAAAGAGTAATAAAATGAGGATAGCTCAGTAGGAAAATTCAGTGGAGAAAAGAGGCTGAGTAGCTTGGTTTACGCGGGGGACCAATAAAACTTCAAGACAAGAAGCTTGCACCACTTACGTAGGCCGCAGGCGTCCTTCCGTTCTCCCGAAGGAGAGGAGACACTGAGGCCTCCCCGGTCGGATCTTAGAAGCCCAGGCAAAATTAGTAAGCTTGGTGGGTTCCGCGCTCCAGATGGAGACTCAACCAGAGTGAGAGAGAGAGAGAGACATGGGGAGACCAGTATTTCGAGAAACTGATCCCAATTCTTTATTTTCCATGGTCTACTTTTATACACTGAGATGTTATGCAAAAGTCACGTGGGGCCAGCAGTCCTGACTTTTATCAAAGTCAGGTGCTTCATACAAAAGTATGCAGAGGTCTTAGGGGTGTTACATCATCTTCTGGCCGGGGGGCCTGCTGACAATTTACGACCCTCTCCTTGTGACAGCGGTCAGTCAACCAGGACACTTATTTCTCCAGGGGTGATTATTCTTAAAACAGATGCCACCCAAATAAAGTTACATTCCTATAGGGTGAGGGTGTAGTGGGTTTTAGTTAAGGAAAGAATTTACTTAGCCTAAGGTCTAACGTGATTTATATCAAAGGTTAATACTTATTTCTTCTATATATTCATTAATGTGTATAAGGGCAGGGGATGTGGAGACTTAGCAGTAAACATCAGCTCAACAAATGAAAAACCCTTCACCAATATGATTTCTAATCAGCCCATTATACTTATACTAATAATTTTCTAACTTTTCTAAGGAACCTGTTTTTAGAAGGTTTAAAGCATCTCGTGCCTCTCATGGTTGGGAGGCTGTGAGCAATCACTTGTGGCCGGACAAGCCTGTCAGGCAGGCTAGAGAACCTTCAGAGGAGTTTGTAGGTTAAAACACTCTTGTCACACCCAGGGGTTTTTATCAACTGGCACTCTAGGTTAACTCCTTCTCCGAAAGAGGTGGTGGGGGACAGCCCCCCGTAAAGTCAGAGGTGTAGGTGAGAGCACAAAGTAGTAAGGTAGGCAGGCTCTGGTTATGGGGGTAGATGCTCGAGGATTTCCAGGGGGACTCCTGAGGCTCGATCCCGCCTTTGCGTATGTCGAGCCTCCTTCCTCATGACCTTTGCCATGGGCGGAGTGCCTCACTCTGGCCCCCAACAGTGAACCTCCTCTCTCAGGAACATTCTTGGCTCCTATCGAGACACCTCTGTGCGTGTAGCTACACACGCAACGTAGGGGCAAAGGGAGCCAGATTCTTTCCGTGGGGTGCTGATGCTTTGTGGCAAAGCACCTGCTTGAGAATCCATCAGCTTACGCTTCCCTCGCCTTGACCTCTCATCAAGGCGAGAGACCTCGCCTTGAGGTCTCATTGCTGTAGCCCTTGGCAGTTTGGAAAGAAGAGGACCCTTACCTTTCATAAAGTGGGCCCTTGTCCTAGTTTGAAAGGAAAGGCAAGAGCTGAGCTGAGGCCAATAAGGCGCCAGTCAAGTCTGACATATTCCCGAAGCCTGCTCCTTCATGGAAAATAACGCTGTAATCTAGGAATGTCTCTGCAAGGCTGGCAAAGGGCAGTCAGGAGCCTGCACCCTGCCTCTGGAATTACCGACTTCTGAACAGATCTGGAGGTCTCCCTTAAGGGAAGCTAACCCATTCTTCCAAATAGAGGCTTCCAAACGCAGGCCGCTTGGCTGCCTCTTGCTCTCTGAAGGAGGCCTGCTTTTCCCGCCTCCTATGAACCCCACATCCCAGCCTCTGGGAAAAGCGGATCTTGAAGATCTTTTCTCAGGGGTTGTTTCCACGGAGCTGGGGCCGAGCCTGGAGCCCCAAACGCACAGGGGAAGAAAAACCACATGGACAAGTCTTTGCTCTCTAGGAGAGCTCTAGTGAACCTCACTCTGTCAGGAACGTTCTTGTTTCCTATGGAGACACCCCTGTCTGTGAAGCTGTGTACCAAACATGGAGACACAGAGTCTGATTCTCTCTGTGCAGCTTTGAAGCTGTCGTTCAAACAACAGCCTGAAAATCCATACAATGCTCTTCCTTACCCGTGACACAGTTCTCATTGCTATACCCCTTGGCAGTATTTAGAAATCCATACCCAAACGCTTCTCCTAGTAGGCCTGGGTCCTAGTTCGGAGGAACACGCAATGGCGGAGCTGAGGCCAGTAAGGCACCAGTCAGGTCTCACACACTCTGGCAGCCTGATCGTCCAGGGAGACTAAGGCCTGTTGTGCCTTGCAGGAGGCTCGCTTGTGTTACCTCCTGTGAACTGCGTTTGCCAGCCTGGGGGAATAGCGGTCCCTGGAGATCTTTTCTCAGGGGCTCCTTCCCCTGAGCTGGGGCGGACCTCAGGGACCCAACTCACAGGGCAAGGCAAAACCATATGGACAGGTCTATGCTCTGTAGCAGACTTCTAGTGAACCTCATCTCTCAGGAACATTCTTGGCTCCTATAGAGACACTTCTGTGTGTGAAGCTGCGTACCTAACATAGGGGCACAGAGAGCCTGATTCTCTCAGTTCATTTTGACCCTGTCGTTCAGAAAACAGCTTGAGAATCCATAAAATGCTCTCCCTTACCGCTGAGAGAATTCTCACTGCTGTAGCCCTTGGCACTTTGTAGAAATCCGCACCCAAACGCTTCTCCAAATAGGCCTGGGTCCTAGTTCGGAGGAACAGGCAATGGTGGAACTGAGGCCAGTAAGGCAACAGTCAGGTTTCACACACTCTGGCAGCCTGCTCCTCCAGGGACAGTAAGGCCTCTTTTTCTCTGCAGGAGATTCGCTTGCCTTACTTCCTGTGAACAGCGTTTCCCAGCCTCAGCGAAGCGGTTCCTGGAGATCTTTTCTCAGGGACAGTTTCCCCGGAGGTGTGGCGGACCTCGGGGACCCAACTCACAGGGGAAGGAAAAACCACATGGACAGGTCTATGCTCTGTAGGAGAGGTTTAGTGAACCTAATCTCTCAGGAACATTCTTGGCTCCTATAGAGACAACTCTGTGTGTGAAGCTACACTCCCAACATTGGGGAACAGGGATCTTGGTTCTCTCCGTGGGGTGCTGATGCTTTGTAGTAAAGCACCTGCTTGAGAATCCATCCTCTTAGGCTTCCCTCGCCTTGACAGAGGTCTTATTGCTGTAGCCCTTGGCAGTTTCAAAGAAGAAGACCCTTACCCTTCATAAAGTAGGCCCTTGTCCTAGTTTGAATGGAAAGGCAATAGCTGAGCTGAGGTCAATAAGGAGCCAGTCCCCTCTGACACATTCCCGAAGCCTGCTCCTTCATGGAATATAACTCTAGAATGTTGGAATGTCTTTGCAAGGCTGGCAAAGGGCAGTCAGGAACCAGCACCCTGCCTCTGGAATTACCGACTTCTGAGCAGATCTGGAGGTCTCCTTTAGGAGAAGCTAACCCATTCCTTCCAAATAGAGGCTTCAAAACACAGGCAGGTTGGCTGCCTTTCGTGCCCGAAGGAGGCTTGCTTTTCTCTCCTCCTATGAACCCCAGTTCCCAGCCTCTGGGAAAAGCGTATCTTGAAGATATTTTCTCAGGGGTTGTTTCCACGGAGCTGGGGCCGAGCCCGGGGCCCAAAGGCACAGGGGAAGGCAAGACCACATGGACAGGTCTATGCTCTGTAGCAGACCTCTAGTGAACCTCATCTCTCAGGAGCATTCTTGGCTCCTACAGAGACACCTCTGTGTGTGAAGCTGCATACCTAACATAGGGGCAGAGAGAGCCTGATTCTCTCTGTTCATTTTGACGCTGTCATTCAGAAAACAGCTTGAGAATCCATAGAATGCTCTCCCTTACCACCGAGAGAATTCTCACTGCTGTAGCCCTTGGCACTTTGTAGAAATCTGCACCCAAACGCTTTTCCAAGTAGGCCTGGGTGCTAGCTCGGATGAACAGGCAATGGTGGAACTGAGGCCACTAAGGCAACAGTCAGGTTTCACACATTCTGGCAGCCTGCTCCTCCAGGGACTGTAAGGCCTCTTTTACTTTGCAGGAGATTCGCTTGCCTTACTTCATGTGAACAGCATTTCCCAGCCTCGGCGAAGCGGTTCCTGGAGATCTTTTCTCAGGGACAGTTTCCCCGGAGGTGTGGCGGACCTCGGGGACCCAACTCACAGGGGAAGGCAAAACCACATGGACAGGTCTATGCTCTGTAGGAGAGGTTTAGTGAACCTAATCTCTCAGGAACATTCTTGGCTCCTATAGAGACAACTCTGTGTGTGAAGCTACACTCCCAACATTGGTGCACAGGGAGCTTGATTCTCTCCGTGGGGTGCTGATGCTTTGTGGCAAAGCACCTGCTTGAGAATCCATCCTCTTAGGCTTCCCTCGCCTTGACAGAGGTCTCATTGCTGTAGCCCTTGGCAGTTTGCAAAGAAGAAGACCCTTACCCTTCATAAAGTAGGGCCTTGTCCTAGTTTGAATGGAAAGGCAATAGCTGAGCTGAGGTCAATAAGGAGCCAGTCCCGTCTGACACATTCCCGAAGCCTGCTCCTTCATGGAAAATAACTCTAGAATCTAGGAATATCTTTGCAAGGCTAGCAAAGGGCAGTCAGGAACCAGTACCCTGCCTCTGGAATTACCGACTTCTGAGCAGATCTGGAGGTCTCCTTTAGGAGAAGCTAACCCATTCCTTCCAAATAGAGGCTTCAAAACACAGGCAGGTGGGCTGCCTTTTCGTTCCCTATGGAGGCGTGCTTTTCTCTCCTCCTACGAACCCCGGTTCCCAGACACTGGGAAAAGTGGATCTTGAAGATATTTTCTCAGGGGTTGTTTCCACGTAGCTGGGGCCGAGCCTGGAGTCCCAAAGGCACAGGGGAAGGCAAGACCACATGGACAAGCCTTTGCTCTTTAGTATAGCTCTAATGAACCTCACTCTGTCAGGATCTTTCTTGATTCCTACGGAGACACACCTGTGTGTGAAGCTGCGGGCACAGAGAGCCTGATTACCCCTGTGCAGCGCTGAGTCTGGGCGGCTAAACAACAGCTTGGGAACTCAGCCTGGGGCGCTTCCCTTCCCTCGGACAGAGCTCTCCTTGCGGTAGGCCTTGGTAGTTTGCATACAATGGGGCCCTAAGCCCTCTGCAAGTTGGCCTGGCTCCTAGGTCCAAAGGGCAGGCCAGAGCGGAGCTGAGGCTGTCAGGCTCCAGACACATCTCCCATACTCCTACATCCTGCTCCTACCCGGGCGTGAACGCTAGAAGCTGGGAAGGTACCTGGACCGTGCAGGGGCGGGGCGAACGCGGGCGGCGTGGGGCGGGGGTCGGCTTCTGGCGGGGGTGGGGGCGGGCTTCCCAGTTGTGCTCTGGGAGGTGGACACTGAGGCTGAAAACGCGCCGGGAGCGCACCCGGGACTGGGTAAACCCGGGCTGCACGGGTCGAGATTCCGATGGCTTTGGGTGGGGGTCCGTCCCAGTTGTGCTCCCGGGGGTCGCCACTGCGGCTGGGAACGCGCCGGGAGCGCGGCAGGGGCGGGGCTAACCCTTGGGGGCGCGGGGCGGGGGTCGGCTCATGGGGGGGATGGGGAGGGGTTCCCAGTTGCGCTCTCGGGGGTTGCAACTGCGGCTGGGAACACCCATTTCGTCCGCTCCTGGGTCCCCAAGGATCGCCATCCCGTGGGTGCAGTGGAGGGCTGCGGACCACAGGTAAGGGAACTGGGACTGCGTGGAGCAGGGAACCAAGTATTCCGCCGTCTGTTGGCACATTCTCGGAGCTCCCCAACCTGGCGGTCGCAGAAAGGCCTTGCCTTTGGGGTCAAGGCCTTTACCGCTCCACCCCTCTGCTGAAAAATCTCCGAGTCTGCGCGGTTCTTCCAAGCAGCCTAGTGTCCGCTGGAAGTCCAAGGGACAGAACACTGAACTCTGGCCGGCTGGCCCAGCCCTGCTTCTGGCACTTTGTAAGCCATCGGGCCCTTGAGCACCTGCTGGGATGGGAAAGGGAAGGGTCCACGGATTGCACCCTAGAAACTTAGTAGGGTGCATGGATTTCAAACCCTGGTGGCCGCCCAGGCAGCAAAGAAGGGGGGAGGGCACCTTGCTGCCCTTTCATGGCAGAATCTGTGGTTGTCCAGCTGTGTGGGCCTTTTCATGAGGACCCTGTGCAATAAAAGTTTGGTGTTTTGGAACTGAATAATTAGAACGTGTAAAAGCTTTAAATTATGTGGTGGTGTAATTAAAAAACAAAACAAAACAAAACCAAGCTCCAAGTGTTTTGCAAATGGAGGTTTAAATATTGAAGGACTGTATTCCTTGCACTGTGGCATTCTATCAAGAAGTGTGCAGGATTTTTTTTTTTTTTAAGAAAAGTGTTCGAAGTGAGGGAAACAGGAAACCCAGAGGTGCCCCTGTATTTTGGGGAAGGCCTTAGGAGGTCACTTGGAAATGCTGCTGGCTGTGCGGGAGGGCGGCAGATAGGCTGTGCAGGCTTGTCCTTTGCATGGATGTTCTTGTGTGTGGAAACCCAGCTCGGAGCCATCTCCTGATGTGTAAGAATTTCGCAGACAAACCTTGAGCTAAGCAATGCATTTTTTCCTAAGAAAATGTTTGTCTTAAGCGATGTAAATATCCTATGTATTTCCGCTAGACTCTGGCTTCAGGTCGGTTCCCCCAAAAGGCTCCGAAGCGATTTGAACAAAACAGCATATTTTCCTCCTAGCTTGTTCTCCTTATCTATGTTAAGGAAATGATATATTTGCCTGCAATACTGCCTTTCTTCAAGATTCATGTCAATCAAGTTTTGGCCCGGGATGACTCACCTGCTGCCAGTATTATCTCAATGCATGTCGTGGGGGAAGGGCCTGGTGCCATTCCCTGAAACAGTTCCTTTCTTTCCTTAGCTGACTGCTAGTGCCTGTAGAATATCTGGCTAAAGACCAGCAGGGGGTACTCTTACTATCCCCCCACCCCGCCTCAAGTCTAAGTCAGCAGCTTACTCTATCTCTTTAATACTTTAATAACACTTGATGACACAAAAGCTCTGAGCAATCAAATCATATCAAATCTTCATTTCAGATTGAAGATGCATTCCATGGTATTGCCATCTTAAGTCTTTCCATCGTTATGGAATATCTGTCCATGTATTCAGGATAGTTTTCAGCCAGGGTGTATAATTTCCAGTGTGCCAGTCTTGTCATCCTCGTTACATTCATGGCAAAGTGTTTTATTCATGTTGATATTATTGAAAGGGAATTTTTTAAAATTCCTTTTCAGATTATTATCTGCTAATGTATACAGATAAAACTGTGTAATCATTCATTTTTATCAGTTTGGACAGCTTGATAGTTGTCTTTAATTTCTTTACTTTCTGACACTTTAAGATTATCCTGGGACACATATGTAATGCCTCACCCCTAAATTCAGACATGTGTTCAAAGAACTTCTGTCCTTTTATTTATTTATTTATTTATTTATTCTTTAACATTGAAATCGTTTTGACTATGCTGGGTGTTTGTTGCTAGATGGAAGTAGCTAGGACCTCTGGACTGCAGTCTCTCATCTCTTGCTGACCTCTTGTTGACCTCTGCAGATTCCTGGTAGGTGGGAGCTTGTTAGTTCCTTGTCCCTTATCAGAACCTCCTGTGGTAAGTGTTTTTCTCTTCTCTGTTGCCTGGTAAGGGTGGGTGGTCATGGGCATCCCAAAGTTGGCTAGAAGTCAATTATTTAGGCAGGCTTGTGCATAGATATGGGAGAAGGCAATGGCACCCCACTCCTGGAAAATCCCAAGGACGGAGGCGCCTGGTAGGCTGCAGTCCATGGGGTGGCTAAGAGTCGGACACCACTGAGCGACTTCATTTTCACTTTTCACTTTCATGCATAGGAGGAGGAAATGGCAACCCACTCCAGTGTTCTTGCCTAGAGAACCCCAGGGACTGCGGGGCCTGGTGGGCTGCCATCTATGGCGTGGCACAGGGTCGGCCTCAACTGAACCACTTAGCAGCTGCAGCAGCAGCAGCAGCAGTGCATAGATATCAAAGGGGATGAGAACAGTCAAGTAGGATCACATATGTCACCGTGAAACAATACTTCTCCTCTTAGCCAAAGCTAACAAAAGATTTCTGTTCTAGGTCAACCTAGAAGAGATCACTTAAGAGGTAAAGAAACTTAAACTCCATTAGCAAAGGCAGTTCAACATCTCAAGAAAACTTGTGCTAGGCACAAAACCCTTTTCTGGGGGCCTACTTTCCCTACAACCTCCTTATCCCATTCTGTACCCATTCCTTTGCTTCTCCCGTCCTGAAAATGCCACCTGTAAGACAGAACTACTTCGTTTTCCTTCTTAAAGTGTGATTGCATTCCATACATTCTTGTAATAACAAGTCATACATTTCCCTTCAGCAACCAAGAACTCACTCTTATATTGGCATTTGATAGATTGGTGAGCATACCTATCAGTGATAATAGCGCCCACCCCGCTTCCTGCAAGAACAGAACAAAACAAAACAAAACAAAAAAATTGCTTTCTTACATTTAATATGTTCGGATGGTGCCAGTCACTATTCATGCAGAGTCAAAAATCTCTTTTGTTTCTGTGTAAAAGGGAGGTCCTTTCAAGTCGTGAATGTTTAAGAAGTTTCATTTATTTGGAAGTGACCTAGCTATTCAATACACTGTCGTCACTTAGTTTAGCACCAGGATAGAAACTCAGGTAACCAAAACACCTGGAGGAACGATTGTAAGTTCAGTTCAGTTCAGTTGCTCAGTCGAGTCTGACTCTTTGGGACCCCGTGGCCTGCAGGACGCCAGGCTTCCGTGTCCATCACCAACTCCAGGGGCTTGCTCAAACTCATGTCCATCGAGTCAGTGATGCCATCCAACCATCTTATCCTCTGTCATCCCCTTCTCCTCTGCCTTCAATCAAGACTATGAGAGGCAGATATTTTAGAGTATAATTATTGTTAAGAGTTTATCTAAAAGCTCATATCACATTTACATTTTTTACATTGGTTGTTGCTGTTTCCAGGTACTTTCTTGCTGACAAGCTTGTGACACATATAACAATAGAGCAATTTTTACCTCAAAAGAAACCTAGGCACTATGAACATGTTGTGCTTAATGTTGTTGACTCTTAGACATGTCTATAGTGGAGGAGCAAAACCAAAAATACTAGATATTTAATATTGACTAGTTCCCAGTTCACGGGACTCTGACATTCATTTAGGTCAATGTTTTCTTGTATTTCCAGCAGTTTGATTTGGAAGGGCTGCCTTGTCTTGAGACCATTGAAATCAGAACTCAGAACTTGAGCAATATTATCAAAAACCACAAGGCTCACACTGACACATACCTTAATCCAGACAGACAGACAAGACATCTTCCAGTTTTCCGCCTGAGATTTAAAATATTTCTTTGAGCCGTTTTCCTGGGAAGTGGGGGGGGGGGGTAGTGGGGGTGGCAGCGAGGCAGGCTTGGGTAACAAGCTAATTGTTGGTCATTGCATATGCAAAGAACCAGCTTTCCGGGTTCCAAGGAAAAAAGTTTCCTTGGTACCCAATTTTGTTTGGATCTATAGACTCTCATGGCCCTCCTAGGTCAGGACATCTTTCCTTTCTGCAGTCCTCGTTTTATCCCTAAATCATAGACAGCTTGGATTGTCTCTGTGGGGTGGATGTATTGTCCTCGTGTTTGACCTGGCGGCAGTAGCGAGGTCCGAGAGCCTCTCCTGGAACCGGGCGCGGGGACGGGGCTCACCAGGAGCCCCTGGTGGAAGTGCGCAACGCGCCGGGAGCGTGCCAGGGGCGGGGCGATCCCGGGCGGCGTGGGTCGGGGTTCTGTTCGGGAGGGGGTGGGGGGCGGTAACAGTTGTGCTCTCGGGGGTCCCCACTGCAGCTGGAAACGCGCTGGGAGTGCGGCAGGGGCGGGGTGAACCCGGGTGGCGCGGTGCGGGGTTCGGCTCCTGGTGGGGGTGGGGGAGGGCTTCCCAGTTGTGCTCTCGGTGGTGGCCACTGCGGCTGGAAACGCGCCGGGAGCGCACCTGGGGCGGGGTAAACATGGGCTGCGCGGGTCGAGATTTAGATGGCTGTGGGTGGGGGTTCGGTCCCAGTTGTGCTCTCGGGGGTCGCCACTGCGGCTATGAACGCCCATTTCCTACGCTCCTGTGTCCCCAAGGATCCACATCTAGTGGGTGCAGCGGAGGGCTGCGGGCCACAGGTCAGGGAACTGGGACTGCTTGGAGCAGGGAACCAAGTATTCCGCCCTCTGTTGGCACATTCTCGGAGCTCCCCAACCTGGCGGTTGCAGAAAGGCCTCGCCCTTGGTGTCAAGGCCTTTACCGCTCCACCCCTTTGCTGAAAAATCTCAGTCTGCACGGTTTTCCCAAGCAGCCTAGTGTCCCCTGGAAGTCCAAGGGACAGAACACTGAACTCTGGCCGGCTGGCCCAGCCCTGCTTCTGGCACTTTGTAAGCCATCGGGCCCTTGAGCACCTGCTGGGATGGGAAAGGGAAGGGTCCACGGATTGCACCCTAGAAACTTAGTAGGGTGCATGGATTTCAAACCCTGGTGGCCGCCCAGGCAGCAAAGAAGGGGGGAGGGCACCTTGCTGCCCTTTCATGGCAGAATCTGTGGCTGTCCTGATGCGTGGGCCTTTTCATGGGGACCTTGTGCAATAAAAGTTTGGTGTTTTGGTACTGAATAATTAGAAATTGTAAAAAGTTTAAATTATGCGGTGGTGTAATTAAAAAACAAAACAAAACAAAACCAAGCCCCAAGTGTTTGGCACAGGGAGGTTTAAGTATTGAAGGCCTGTTTTCCTTGCACTGTGGCATTCTATCAAGAAGTGTGCAGGATTTTTTTTTTTTAAGAAAAGTGTTCGAAGTGAGGGAAACAGGAAACCCAGAGGTGCCCCTGTATTTTGGGGAAGGCCTTAGGAGGTCACTTGGAAATGCTGCTGGCTGTGGGGGAGGGGGGCAGATGGGCTGTGCAGGCTTGTCCTTTGCATTCATGTTCTTGTGTGTAGAAACCCAGCTCGGAGCCATCTCCTGATGTGTAAGAATTTCGCAGACAAACCTTGAGCTAAGCAATGCATTTGTTCCTGAGGAAATGTTTGTCTTAAGCGATGTAAATATCCTATGTATATCTGCTGGACTCTGGCTTCAGGTCGGTTCCCCCAATAGGCTCAGAAGCGACTTGAACAAAACAGTATGTTTTCCTCGTACCTTGTTCTCCTAATCTATGTTAAGGAAATGATATATTTGCCTGCAATACTGCCTTTCTTCAAGATTCATGTCAATCAGTTTTTGGCCCAGGATGACTCACGTGCTGCCAATGTGACCTCAAGGTATGTCGTGGGGGAGGGGCCTGGGGCCATTCCCTGAGACAGTGCCTTTCTTTCCTTAGCTGACTGCTAGTGCCTGTATAATATCTGGCTAGAGACCAGCAGGGCGTACACCCCGCCTCAAGTCTAAGTCAGCAGTTTTCTCTATCTCATTTATACTTTAATAACAATTGATGACACAAAAGCTCTGAGTGATCAAATCATATCAAATCTTCATTTCAGATTGAAGATGCATTCCATGGTATAGCCATCTTAAGTCTTTCCATTGTTATGGAATACCTGTCCATGTATTCAGGATAGTTTTCAGCCAGGGTGTATAAGTTCCAGTGTGCCAGTCTTGTCATCCTCGTTACATCCATGGCAAAGTGTTGTATTCATGTTGACATTATTGAAAGGGAATTTTTTTAAATTCCTTTTCAGATTATTATCTGGTAATATATACAGAAAAAACTGTGTAATCTTTCGTTTTTATCAGTTTGGACAGCTTGATAGTTGTCTTTAATTTCTTTCCTTTCTCATACTTTAAGATTTTCCGGGCACCGTACATGTACTGCCTCACCGCTAATCTCAGTCATGTGTTCAAAGAACTTCTGTCCTTTATTTGTTTACTTATTTTTTGCAACATTGAATTCGTTTTGACTATGCTGGGTCTCTGCTGCAAGATGGAAGTTGCTAGGACCTCTGGACTGCAGTCTTCCATCTCTTACTGACCTCTTGTTGACCTCTGCAGAATCCTGGTTGGCGGGAGCTTGTTAGTTCCTCGTTCCTTACCAGGACCTCCTGTGGTAAGTGTTTTTCTCTTCTCTGTTGCCTTGTAAGGGTGGATGGTCATTGGCATCCCAAAGCTAGCTAGAAGTCAATGATTTAGGCAGGCTTGTGCATAGATATGGGAGAAGGCAATGGCACCCCACTCCAGTACTCTTGCGTGGAAAATCCCATGGATGGAGGAGCCTGGTAGGCTGCAGCCCATGGGGTCGCTAAGAGTCGGACACCACTGAGCGACTTCACGTTCACTTTTCACTTTCATGCATGGGAGGAGGAAATGGCAACCCACTCCAGTGTTCTTGCCTAGAGAACCCCAGGGACTGCGGGGCCTCGTGGGCTGCCGTCTATGGGGTCGCACAGAGTCGGACACGACTGAAACGATTTAGCAGCAGCAGCGGCGGCAGCAGCAGCAGAAGCAGTGCATCGATATCAAAAGGGCTGCAAACAGTCAGGAAGGATCACATATGTCACCGTGAAACACTACTTCTCCACGTAGCCAAAGCTAACCAAAGATTTCTGTCCTAGGTCAACCTAGAAGAGATCACTTAAGAGGTAAAGAAACTTAAACTCCATTAGCAAAGGCAGTTCGACATCTCAAGAAAACTTGTGCTGGGCACAGAACTCTTTTCTGGGGGTCCACTTTCCCTACAACCTCCTTATCCCATTCTGTACCCATTCCTTTGCTTCTCCCATCCTGAAACGGCCACCTGTAAGACAGAACTACTTTGTTTTCCTTCCTCAAGTGCCATTGCATTCCACATACTTTCTTGTAATAACAAGTCATACATTTCCCTTCAGCAACCAAGAACTGACTTTTATATTGGCATTCGCTATAGCCCGCCCCCTCCCCCCACCCCCAAGAACAGAACAAATCAAAACAAAACAATTGCTTTCTTACATTTAACATGTCAGGATGGTGCCAGACACTATTCATGGAGAGTCAAAAATCTCTTTTGTTTCTGTGTAAAAGGGAGGTCCTTTCAAGTCGTGAATGTTTCAGAACTTTCATTTATTTGGAAATGACCTAGCTATTCAATACACTGTCGTCACAAGGATAGAAACTCGGGTAACCAAAACACCTGGAGAAACGTTTGTTAGTTCAGTTCAGTTCAGTTGCTCAGTCGTGTCTGACTCTTTGGGACCCCGTGGCCTGAAGGACGCCAGGCTTCCGTGTCCGTCACCAGCTCCAGGGGCTTGCTCAAACTCATGTCCATCGAGTCAGTGATGCCATCCAACCATCTTATCCTCTGTCATCCCCTTCTCCTCTGCCTTCAATCAAGACTATGAGAGGCAGATATTTTAGAGTATAATTATTGTAAAGAGTTTGTCTAAAAGCTCATATCACATTTACATTTTTTACTTTTGTTGTTGTCGTTTCCAGGTAGTTTCTTGCTGACAAGCTTGTGACAGATATAACAATAGAGCAATTTTTACCTCAAAAGAAACCTAGGCACTATGAACATGTTGTGCTTAATGTTGTTGACTCTTAGACATGTCTATAATGGAGGAGCAAAACCAAAAATACTAGATATTTAATATTGACCAGTTCCCTGTTCACGGGACTCTGACATTCATTTAGGTCAATGTTTTCTTGTATTTCCAGCAGTTTGATTTGGAAGGGCTGCCTTGTCTTGAGACCATTGAAATCAGAACTCAGAACTTGAGCAATATTATCAAAAAACACAGGGCTCACGCTGACACATACCTTAATCCAAACAGACAGACAAGACATCTTCCAGGTTTCCGCCTGAGATTTAAAATATTTCTTTGAGCCAGTCTTCTGGGGAGTGGGGGGATGGGGGTGGCAGTAAGGCAGGCTTGGGTAACAAGCTAATTGTTGGTCATTGCATATGCAAAGAACCAGCTTTCCGGGTTCCAAGGAAAAAAGTTTCCTTGGTAACCAACTTTGTCTGGTTCTATAGAATATCATGGCCCTCCTAGGTCAGGTCATCTTGCCTTTCTGTAGTCCTCGTTTTATCCCTAAATCATAGACAGCTTGGATTGTCTCTGTGGGGTGTATGTATTGTCCTCATGTTTGACCTGGCGGCAGCAGCGAGGTCTGAGAGCCTCTCCTGGAACCCGGCGTGGGGACGGGGCTCACCGAGAGCCACTGGTGAAGGTGGGCAGCGCCTCTGGAGCGCGGCAGGGGCGGGGCGAACCCGGGCGGCGCAGGGCGGGTGTCAGCTCCTGGCGGGGGTAGGGGAGGGCTTCCCAGTTGTGCTCTCGGAGATGGCCACTGCAGCTGGAAACGCGCCGGGAGCGCAGCCAGGGTGGGGTAAACCTGGGCTGCACAGGTCGAGATTCCGCTCGCTGTGGGTGGGGGGTCGGTCCCTGTTGTGCTCCCGGGGGTCGCCAATATGGCTGGGAACCCGCCGGGAGCCCGGCAGGGCCGGGGCGAAACCTGGCGGCGCGGGTCGGGGTGGGGTTCCGTTCGCAGTGGGGGTCGGCTCCTGGCGGGGGTGGGGGAGGGCTTTCCAGATGTGCTGTTGGGGGTCGCCATTGCGGCTGGGAATGCCCATTTCGTGAACTCCTGGATCCCCAAGGATCGGCATCCATTGGCCACAGCAGAGGGGTGCGGAACACAGGTAAGGGAACGGGGACTGCCTGGAGCAGGGAACCATGTATTCCGCCCTGTGTTGGCACAGTCTCAGAGCTCCCCAACCTGGCGGTCGCAGAAAGGCCTCATCTTTGGGGTCAAGGCCTTTACCGCTCCACCCCTCTGCTGAAAAACCTCAGAGTCTGCGCGGTTTTCCCAAGCAGCCTAGTGTCCGCTGGAAGTCCAAGGGACAGAACCCTGAATTCTGGCCGGCTGGCCCAGCCCTGCTTCTGGCACTTTGTAGGCCAGCGGGCCCTGGAGCACCTGCTAGGATGGGAAAGGGAAGGGTACGCGAATTGCACCCTGGTGGCCACCGAGGCAGCAAAGAAGGGGGGAGGGCACCTTACTGCCCTTTAATGGCAGACAGAATCTGTGGCTGTCCTGCTGCGTGGGCCTTTTCATGGGGACCTTGTGCAATAAAAGTTTACCGGTGACCTTAGGGAACTTCCCAGTGTGCTTCTGACAGATGAGGGATGCTGTGGAGTTGGCGGGGCCTCTCAGGACTCCGCTGGGTTTGGCGCAATGGAAGAGGGCCTCATCTCCAGGGAAGGCAGGAACCTCAGGCTTCCTCTCCGTTTCGGACTCCGACCACAGGGTCCCTGCAGAGTTGGGACAGGAGAGTCAGGAATCGTCTTGTCTGAGGAAGGGAACTCCGCTTGCCTCTCGAGGTGATCAGGGGAGCTCAGGCCCCTTGTTGAGCTGTGTGTGGAACCTGCGGGTGTTTCTGGAAATGCACGAAGGTGACAGTGCCCCTTCGTGTTGTGCCTTCACCCACTGGGTTGCCTTCGAAGAGGTGTCCGGGCCTCGGGTTCTTTTCAAGAGCAGACAGGGAAATCGGGGTCTTTCAGCATGTGGGACCACCCACGGGGCTAGTCTCAAATTTCCTAGTGAGGCCGGCTTCATCCTGAGGTCTGCTGGGAAGGCCGGGGACCCTTCCAGACAACGCAGGGGGATCAACTCTCCTGTCGCCATCAGGAGGGGAGAAGGGGCTCAGATGAAGTGGGGACGGAACCCTCGGTGTTACCCTCGAGGGAAACCGGCGTGTGGGGGACTTTTGGGGGTTGCATGAAAGGAGTCAGGTACCGTTTCGCACTTCAGGACAGAACCTGGGACTTCCCTTAGACGCCGTAGCGGGCAAGGGCCTCATCTTGCGAAGACGTTGGGACCATGTGGATTTTCTCGAGTTGCGGCGGGATTCTAGAGTTACGACGGGGATTTCAGGCTTCCTCTTGTGTTGGCCCCGGGAAGCCTAATCTTCCATTCGAGTTGCGAGGGAAAGCTGAGGGTTGCACTCGAGTCACTGCAGGGCCAAAGAGACCTCATCTAGGCCTGTGTCCGGGACTTAACGTTCCTCTCAAGAGAAGACAGGGATCTCAGGGTGGCGTTCCAGACTCCCCCCGGGAGTCAGGCCTCGCCTCGAGGGCAAGCCAAGGATGCCGCTCTCCTCTCAAGTCGCGACGCAGATCTCTTGGAACCCACTGAGTGGCCTCAAGGGAGTCAGGCCTTCTCTTCAGTTTGGAGAGAGGACTCGGGGTTGTGCTCTGGGTCAGGCAGGAAAAGAAGGCCCTCACCTCGCGAGGATGGGGGCTTCTCAGGGGTTTCCTCGAGCTGCGGCGCCCGTGGGGGTTTTCTCACGCGGCAAGACGAGGATCTCAGGGAGCCTCTCGTGCGGTGCCAGGGAAGTCAGGTTTCTGTGCGCGTGGCGAGGGGGAGCGCGTCATGGCTCTCCAGTCATGGGAGAGGACTAGGGCCTCCAGACGCGTTGAAGAAGGACACTTGAGGTCTTTCTGGGGTTGCGGCGGGAAAGCCTCATTTCCCTCGACTTCTGCCGGGGACCTGAGGGAACTTCCCGTGGTGCCTCTGATAGGTGAGGGATGCTGTGGAGTTGGCGGGGCCTCTCGGGACTCCGCTGGGCTTGGCGCAATGGAAGAGGGCCTCATCTCGAGGGGAGACAGGAAATTTAGGCTTCCTCTCCTTCTCGGACTCCAACCACAGGGTCCCTGCAGAGTTGGGACAAGAGAGTCAGGCCTCGTCTTGTCTGAGGAAGGGAACTCCGCTTGCCTCTCGAATTGCTCAGGGTGTCTCACACACCTCGTCGAGCTGTGTGTGGAAACCGCGGGTTTTTCCGGACGACGCACGGGGGTGTCAGTGCCCCTTCGAATGGTAACTTCACCCACAGGGTTGCCTTCGAAGAGGTGTCCGGGCATCGGGTTCTTATCGAGAGTGGACTGGGAAATCGGGGTCGTTTGGCATGTGGCACAACCCATGGGGCTCGTCTCGAATTTCCTCGGGAGGCCGGCCTCATCCTGAGGTGTGCCGGGAAAGCCGGGAACCCCTTCCAGAATACGCAGGGGAATCGACTCTCCTGTCGTGATGAGGAGGGGAGAAGGGGCTCAGATGAAGGGGTGCCAGGACCCTCGGTGTTCCCCTCGAGGGAACCCGGCGTGTCTGGGAAATTTTGGAGGTCGCATGAAGGGTGTCAGGTACCGTTTCGCAACTCAGGACGGAACGTGAGACTTCCCTTGAGACGCCGTAGCGGGCAAGGGCCCCATCTTGCGAAGACGTTGGGACCACATGGTTTTTCTCGAGTTGCGGCGGGATTCTCAAGTTACGACGGGGATTTCAGGCTTCCTCTTGGGTTGGCCCTGGGAAGCCCCATCTTCCATTCTAGTTGCGAGGGAAAGCTGGGGGTTGCGCTCGAGTCACTGCAGGGCCCAAGAGACCTCATCTAGGCGTGTGTCCAGGACCTAGTAGTACTCTCAAGGGAAGACAGGGATCCCGGGGTTGCACTCCAGAGTCCCCCGTGGAGTCAGGCCTCGCCTCGAGGGGAAGCAAAGGACTCCGCTCTTCTCTTGAGCCACGACGCGGATCTCTTAGAGCCCTCTGAGTGGCCTCAAGGGAGTCAAGCCTAATCTTCAGTTTGGAGAGAGGACTCGGGATTGCTCTCCAGGAAAGGCAGGAAAAGAAGGCCCTCACCTCGCGAGGACGGGGGCTTCTCAGGGGTTTCCTCGAGCTGAGGCGTCCGTGGGGCTTTTCTCACGAGGCACGACGAGGTTCTCAGGGAGCCACTCGTGCGGCGCCAGGGAAGTCAGGTCTCCATGAGCGTGGCGAGGGGGAGCGCGTCATTGTTCTCGAGTCCTGGGAGGGGACTAGGGCATCAAGGCGTGTAGAAGAAGGACTCTTGAGGTCTTTCTCGGCTTGCGGCGGGAAACCCTCGTTTCCCTCGACTTCTCCCGGTGAACTGAGGGAACTTCCCAGGGTTCCTCTTAGAGGTGAGGGATGCTGTGGTGTTGGTGGGCCATCTCAGGACTCCTCTGGGTTTGGCGCAATCGAAGAGGGCCTCATCTCGAGGGGAGACAGGACCTCAGGCTTCCTCTGCGTTTCGTACTCCGACAGCAGTGTCCCTGCAGCATTGGGGCAGGAGAGTCAGGCCTCGTCTTGTCTGAGGAAGGGAACTCCGCTTGCCTCTCGAGTTGCTCAGGGAGTCTCAGTCCTCTCGTGGAGCTGTGTGCGAAACCGCGGGTGTTTCCGGACGATGCACGGGAGTGTCAGTGCCCCTCCGTGTTGTTCCTTCACTCACAGGGTGGTCTTCGAAGAGGTGTCCGGGCATCGGGTTCTCCTCAACTGCGGACCGGGAAATCAGGGTCGTTCAACATGGGGCACCAGCCACGGGGCTTGTCTCGAATTTCCTCGGGAGGCCGGCCTCATCCTGAGGGGCGCCGTGCAGGCCGGGAACCCCTTCCAGACCTCGTAGGGGAATCAACTCTCCTGTCGCGAACAGGAGAGGAGTAGGAGCTCAGAGGAAGTGGTGCCGGGACTCTCGGTGTTCCCCTCAAGGGAACCCGGCATGTCGGGGAACTTTTGGATGTCGCATCAAGGGTGTCAGGTACCGTGTCTCACTTCACGACGGAACATGGGACTTCCCTTGAGACGCCGTACCGGGCAAGGGCCTCATCTTGCGAAGACGTGAAACCACGTGGTTTTTCTCGAGTTGCGGCAGGATTCTCGAGTTTCGACGAGGATTTCAGGCTTCCTCTTGGGTTGGCCTTGGGAAGCCCCATCTCCCATTCAAGTAGCGAGGGAAATCTGGGGGTAGCGCTCGAGTCACTGCAGGGCCAAAGAGACCTCATCAAGGCGTGTGTCCGGGAACTAATATTCCTCTCCAGGGAAGGCAGGGATCTCGGGGTTGCATTTCAGGCTCCCTTGGGGAGTCAGGCCTCGTCTCGAGGGGAAGCCAAGGACTCCGCTCTCCTCTTGAGTGGCGACGCGGATCTCTTGGAGCCCACTGAGTGGCCTCAAGGGAGTCCAGCCTCCTCTTCAGTTTGGAGAGAGGACCCGGGATTGCTCTCCAGGCCAAGCAGGAATAGAAGGCCCTCAGCTCGTGAGGACGGGGGCGTCTCTGGGGTTTCCTCGAGCTGCGGCGCCCGTGGGGGTTTTCTCCCGAGGCACGACGAGGATCTCAGGGAGCCTCTCGTGCGGCGCCAGGGAAGTCAGGTCTCCATGCGCGTGGCGAGGGGGAGCGCGTCATGGCTCTCGAGTCACGGGAGGGGACTAGGGCCTCGAGACGCATTGAAGAAGGACTCTCGAGGTCTTTCTCGGGGGGCGGCGGGAAACCCTCGTTTCCCTTGCCTTCTGCCGGGGACCTTAGGGAACTTCCCAGGGTGCCTCTGAGAGGCGAGGGATCCTGTGGAGTTGGCGGGGCCTCTGGGGACTCCGCTGGGTCTGGCGCAACGGAAGAGGGCCTCACCTCCAGGGGAGGCAGGAACCTCAGGCTTCCTCTCCGTTTCGGCTCCGACCACAGGGTCCCTGCAGAGTTGGGACAGGAGAGTCTTGCCTCGTCTTGTCTGAGGAAGGGAACCCAGCTTGCCTCTCGAGTTGTCAGGGGTTTTCAGGCCCCTGGTCGAACTGTGTGTGGAACCCGCGGGTCTTTCTGGATGATGCACAGGGGTGGCAGTGCCCCTTCGTGTTGTGCCTTCACCCACAGGGTTGCCTTCGAAGAGGGGTCCGGGCCTCGGGTCCTTCTCAAAAGCGGACCGGGGAATCGGGGGCATTTGGCATGTGGCACCACCCACGTGGCTCGTCTCAAATTTCCATGTGAGACCGGCCTCATCCTGAGGTGCACCGGGAAGGCCGGGAACCCCTTCTGAACCACGCAGGGGAATCGACTCTCCTGTCGTGATCAGGAGGGGAGAACGGGCTCAGATGAAGCTGTGCCGGGACTCTTGGTGTTCCCTCGAGGTTACCAGGCGTGTCGGGGAGCTTTTGGGGGTCGCACGAAGGGTTTCAGGTACTGTTTCGCACTTCAGGGCGGAACATGGGACTTCCCTTGAGACGCTGTAGTGGGCAAGGGCCTCATCTTGCGAAGACGTTGGAACCACGTGTTTTTTCTTGAGTTGTGGCGGGATTCTCGAGTGACGATGGGGATTACAGGCTTCCTCCTCTGTTGGCCCTGGGAAGCCCAGTCTTCCATTCGATTGGCGAGGGAAAGCTGGGGGTTGCGCTCGAATCACTGCAGGGCCAAAGAGACCTCATCTAGGCCTGTGTCCAGGACCTAATGTTACTCTCCAGGGAAGGCAGGGATCTTGGGGTTGCATTCCAGGATCCCCCTGGGTGTCAGGCCTCGTCTCGAGGGGAAGCAAAGGACTCCGCTGTCCTCCCGAGTCGCGACACGGATCTCTTGGAGCCCCCTAGTGGCGTCAATGGAGTCAAGCCTCCTCTTCTTTTTGGAGAGAGGGCTCGGGATTTTTCTCCAGGCCATGCAGGAAAAGAAGGCCCTTCACCTCGCGAGGACGGGGGAGTCTCAGGGGTTTCCTCGAGCTGCGGCGCCCGTGCGGGTTTTCTCGTGAGGCTCGGCGAGGATCATGGAGCCTCTCGTGCGGCGCCAGGGAAGTCAGGTCTCCCTGCGCGTAGCGAGGAGGAGCGCGTTGTGGCTCTCGAGTAATGGGAGGGGACTAGGGCCTCAAGACACGTTGAAGAGGGACTCTCGAGGTCTTTCTCGGGTTGTGGCAGGAAAAAGTCGTTTCCCTCGACTTCTGCCGGGGACCTTAGGGAACTTCCCAGGGTGTCTCTGAGAGTTGAGGGATACTGTGGAGTTGGCGGTGCCTCTCGGGACTCCTCTGGGTTTGTCGCAATGGAAGAGGGGCTCATCTCGAGGGGAGGCAGGAACCTCAGACTTCCTCTCTGTTTCGGACTCCGACATCAGGGTCCCTGCAGAGTTGGGACAGGAGAGTCAGGCTACGTCTTTTCTGAGGAATGGAACTCCGCTTGCCTCTCGAGTTGTTCATGGGGTTTCAGGCCCCTTGTCAAACTGTGTGTGGAATCTGCAGGTTTTTCCAGACGATGCACGGGGGTGTCAGTGACCCTTCGTTTTGTGTCTTCATCCACAGGGTTGCCTTCGAAGAGGTGTCCGGGCATCGGGTTCTTATGAAGAGCGGACCGGGATATCGGGGTCGTTCAGCATTTGGCACCACCCACGTGGGTTGTCTCGAATTTCCTCATGAAACCGGCCTCATCCTGAAGTGTGCCGCGAAGGTCATGAAACTCTTCCAGACAAAGCAGAGGAATCGACCCTCCTGTGGCGATCAGGAGGGGAGAAGTGGCTCAGATGAAGTGCTGCTGGGAACCTCGGTGTTTCCCTCAAGTGAGACAGGTATGTCGGGTAACTTTTGGGGTCGCATAAAGCGTTCCAAGTACCGTTTCGCTCTTCAAAATGGAACGTGGGACTTCTCTTGGGGTGCTCCAGCGGGCAAGGGCCTCATCTTGGAATGACTGGGGAACCACTTTGTTTTTCTCGAGTTGCGGTGGGATATTTGAGTTACCACAGGGAATTCATGCTTCCTCTTGTGTTGGCCCACAAAAGTCTTATCTTCCATTCGAGATTCGAGGAAGAGCTGGAGGTGCGCTCTAGTCACTGAAGGCAAAAGAGACCCCACCAAGGCTTGTGTGCAGGACCTAATGTTCATGTCAAGGCTCGACAGAAATCTCGGGGTTGCATTCCAGACTCACCTTGGAGGCAGGCCTCGTCTCGAGGGGAAGCAAAGGACTCTGCTCTCCTCTCGAGTCGGACGGGTATGTCTTGGAGCCCACTGAGTGGCTTAAAGGGAGTCAAACCTCCTCTGGTGTTTGGAGGGAAGACACGGGATTGCTCTCCAGGGAATGCATGAAATGAAGGCCCTCATCTCCCAATGACTGGGGCGTCTCGTAGGTTTTCTCGAGCTGTGGCGCTAGTGTGGGGTTTCTCACGAAGTAAGACTGGGAGCTCAGTGAGCCTCTCACGTGGTGCCAGGGCAGTCAGGTCTCTATGCACGTGGTGAGAGGGAGCCTGTCATTGTTCTCGAGTCATGGTAGGGGAATTGGGCCTGAAGATGTGTTAAAGAAGGACTCTCGAGGTCTTTCCTGGGTTGCAGCAGGAAACCCTGGGTTCCATCGACTTGTGCCAGTGACCTCAGGAAGCTTCTCAGCGTGCCTCTGAGAAGTCAGGGTCACTGTGGAGTTGGGAGGGGCCTCTCGGAACTCCACTGGGTTTGGTGCAATGGAAGAGGGCCTCATGACAAGTTGAGGCAGGAACCACAGGGTTCCTCTCCTGGCTTCGAATGCGCCGGATCTGACTCGGATCGCAGAGTCCCTGCAGAGTTGGGACAGGAGAGTCAGGCCTCGTCTTGTGTGGAGGAATGGAACTCCGCTTGACTCTCACGTTGTTCATGGGGTGACAGGCCACTTGTCGATTTGTATGTGGAACTTGTGGGTTTTTCTGGACGATGCACCGGGGTGTCACTGCCCCTTCGTGTTGTGCCTTGTTCCACAGGATTGCCTTCGAGTTGGGTTCTGCCATCGGGTTCTTATCAAGAGCGGACCAGGGAATCGGGGTCTTTTGGCATGCCGCACGATCCACGAGGCTATGTCTCAAATTTCCTCGTGAGACTGGCCTCATCTTGATGTGCGCCAGGAAGGTCGGGAATGCCTTCCAGACAAAGCAGGGGAATCGAACCTCCTGTCGCGATCAAGAGGGTAGAAGAGTCTCAGATGAAGTGGTGCCGGGAACCTCGGTGTTCTCCTCAAGTGAGAATGGTATGTCGGGGAACTTTTGGGGTCGCATCAAGGGTTCCAAGTAACTTTTCGCTCTTCAATACGGAACGTGGGACTTCTCTTGAGACGCTGTAGCGGGCAAAGGCCTCATCTTTCGATGACGGGGGAACCACGTGGTTTTTCTTGAGTTGCGGCGGGATTCTCGAGTTACGACGGGGAATTCAGGCTTCCTGTTCAACTGGCCCAGGGAAGTCCAGTTTTCATTCGAATTGCGAGTTAGAACTGGGGATTGCTCTCGAGACACTGCAGGGCCAAATAGACCTCATCTAGGCTTGTGTCCAGGACCTAATGTTCCTCTGCTGGGGCGACAGCGATCTCGGCATTGCATTCTCGACTCACCCGGGGAATCAGGCCTCGTCTCGAGGGGAAGCCAAGGACACCGCTCTCCTGTCAAGTCGCGACGGGTATATCTTGGAGCTCACTGTGTGGCCTAAAATGAGTCAAGCCTCCTGTGGAGTTTGGAGAGAGGACTCAGGATTGCTCTCCAGGCCATACAGCAAAAGAAGGCCCTCATCTCGTGAGGACTGGGGCGTCTCGTGGGTATTCTCGAGCTGCGGCTCCAGTGTGGTGTTGCTCACGAGGTATAATGGGGAGCTCAGGGAGCCTCTCCTGTGGCGCCAGGGAAGTCAGGTTTCTATGCGCGTGGCTAGGGGGAGCGCGTCATTGCTCTCGAGTCATGGTAGGGGAATCGCACCTCAAGACGCGTTGAAGAAGGACTCTCGAGGTCTTTTACGGGTTGGGGCAGGAAACCCTTGGTTCCCTCGACTTGTGCCGGTGATCTCAGGAAGGTCTAAGGGTGCCTCTGAGAAGTCAGGGATACTGTGCAGTTGGGAGGGGCCTCTCGGGACTCCACTGGGTTCGGTGCAATGGAAGAGGGCCTCATCTCGAGTGGAGGCAGGAAACTCATGTTTCCTCTCCTGACTTCCCCTGGGCCAGATCTGACTCGGATCGCAGTTTCGCTGCAGAGTTCGAACAGGAGAGTCAGGCCTCGTCTTGTGTGGAGGAATGGAACTCTGCTTGCCTCTCCAGTTGTTCACGGGGTGACAGGTCACTTCTCGAGCTGTGTGTGGCACCTGCGGGTTTCTCCGGACGATACCCGGGGGTGTCAGTGCCCCTTCGTGTTGTGCCTTCATCAAAAGGGTTATCTACAAAGAGGTGTCCGGGCATTGGGATCTTATAAAGAGCGGACCGGGAAATCGGGGTCTTTCGGCATGTGTCACCATCCACGAGGCTATGTCTCAAATATCCTCGTGAGACCGGCCTCATCCTGAGATGCACCGGGAAAGGCGCGAACCCCTTCAAGACAAAACAGGGGAATCGACCCTCCTGTCGCGATCAGGAGGGGAGAAGGGGCCCAGATGTAGTGGTGCCGGGAACCTCGGTGTTCTCCTCGAGTCAGACCTGTGTGTCGAGGAACTTTTGAGGTCGCATCAAGGGTGCCAATACCGTTTCGCACTTCAAGACGGAACGTGGGACTTCTCTTGAGACGCTGTAGGGGGCAAGGGCCTCATCTTGCGATGACGGGGGAACCACGTAGTGTTTCTCGAGTTGTGGCGGGATTCTCGAGTTTCGACGGGGAATACAGTCTTCCTCATGTGTTGGGCCAGGGAAGTCCTATCTTCCATTCGAGTTTCAAGGGAGAGCTGGGGATTGCCCTCGAGTCACTGCAGGGCAAAATAGACCTCATCTAGGCTTGTGTCCAGGACTTAATGTTCATCCCTAGGGGCGACAGGGATCTCGGGCTTGCATACCAGACTCACCCGGGGAATCAGGCCTCGTCTCGAGGGGAAGCAAAGAACTCCGCTGTCCTTTTGAGTCGCGATGGGTATCTCTTGGAGCCCACTGTGTGCCCTAAAGGGAGTCAAGCCTCCTGTGCTGTTTGGATAGAGGACTCGGGATTCCTCTCCAGGCCATGCAGGAAAAGAAGGCCCTCATCTCGCGATGACGGCGGCCTCTTGTGGGTTTTCTAGACTGCCGCGCTAGTGCCGGGTTTCTGACGAGGTACGAGAGGGAGCTCAGGGAGCCTCTCGTGTGGCGCCAGGGAAGTCAGGTCCCCATGAGATGGCTAGGGGGAGTTCGTCATTGCTCTCGAGTCATGGTAGGGTAATCGGGCCTCAAGACGGGTTGAAGAAGGACTCTCGAGGTCTTTCTCGGGTCACTGCATAAAACCCAGGGTTCCCTTGACTTGTGCCTGCGACCTCAGGGAGCTTCTCAGAGTGCCTCTGAGAAGTCAGGGATACTGTGCAGTTTGGAGGGGCCTCTCGAGACTCCTCTGCATTTGGTGGAATGTAAGAGGGACTCATCTCGAGTTGAAGCAGGAACCTCAGTGTTCCTCTCCATTTCTGACTCAGATCGCAAGGTCCCTGCATGTTGGTACAGGAGAGTCAGGCCTCGTCTTTTCTGGAGGATGGGACTCCTCTTGCCTCTCGAGTTGTTCTCGAGGTGACAGGCCACTTGTCGAGCTGTGTATGTAACCTGCCCGTTTTTCCGGATGATGCACAGGTGTGTTAGTGCCCCTTCGTGTTGTACCTTCATACTCAAGGCTGCCTTCCAAGAGGTGTCCGAGCATCGGATTCTTATCAAGAGCGGACCGGGAAATTGGAGTCTTTCAGCAAGTGGCACCACCCACAAAGCTATGTATCGAATTTCCCCATGAGACCGGCCTCATCCTGAGTTGTGCAGGGAAGGTCGGGCCCCCTTGCAGACAAAGCAGGGGAATCGACCCACTGGTCACGATCAGGAGGGGAGAAGGGGCTTAAATGAAGTGGTGCCGGGAACCTCGGTGTTCCCCTTGAGTGAGACCGGCGTGTTGGGGGACTTTTGGGGTCGCATCAAGGGTGCCAAGTACCATTTCGCATTTCAAAACGGAACCTGGGACATCTTTTGAAACGCTGTAGCGGGCAAGGGCCTTATCTTGCGATGACGGGAGAACCACGTGGTTTTGCTCGAGTTGCGGCGGGATTCTCGAGTTATGACCGGGAATTTAGGCTTCCTCTTGTTGGCCTTGAAATCCAATCTTCCATTTGGGTTGTGAGGGGGAGCTGGGGATTGCGCTAGAGTCACTGCAGGGCAAAAGAGACCTAATCTAGGCTTCTGTCCAGGATCTAATGTTGCTCTCCAGGGGCGACAGGGATCTCGGGTTTGCATTCCAGACTCATCCAGGGAGTCAGTTCTCACCTCGAGGGTAAGCAAAGAATTCCGCTCTCGTCTCGAGTCGCGATGGGTATCTCTTGGAGCCCACTGTGTGTACTAAAGGGAGTCAAGCCTCCTGTGGAGTTTGGAGAGAGGACTCGGGATTGGACTCCAGGCCATGCAGGAAAAGAAGGCCCTCATCTCGAGATGACGGTGGCGTCTCGTGGGTTTTCTCGAGCTGCGGCGCCAGTGTGGGGTGTCTCATGAATTACCACAGGGATTTCAGGGAGCCTCTTGTGTGGCGTCAGGAAAATCCAGTATTCCATTCGAGTTGCAAGTTAGAACTGGGGATTGCTCTCCAGTCACTGCAGGGCAAAATAGACCTCATCTACGCTTGTGTCCAGGACCTAGTGTTCCACTACTGGGCCGACAGGGATCTCAGGGTTGCATTCTCGACTCACCCGGAGAGTCAGGCCTCGTCTTGAGGGGAAAAAAAGGACTCCGCTCTCCTGTGGAGTCACGACGGGTATCTCTTGGAGCCCACTGCGTGGCGTAAAGGGAGTGAAGCCTCCTATGGAGTTTGGAGAGATGACTCGGGATTGTTTTCCTGGCCATGCAGGAAAAAAGGCCCTCATCTCGCGATGACGGGGGCGTCTCGTGGGTTTTCTCCAGCTGCAGCGCCAGTATCAGATTTCTCACGAGGTACGACGGGGCGCTCAGAGAGCCTCTCGTGTGGTGCTAGGGACATCAGGTCTCCGTGCGTGTGGTGAAGGGGAGTGCGTGATTGCTCTCGAGTCATAGTAGGCGAATCGGGCCTCAAGACGCATTGAAGAAGGACTCTCGAGGTCTTTCTCGGGTTGCAGCAGGGAACCCTGGGTTCCCTCGACTTGTGTCGGTGACCTCAGGCAACTTCTCAGGGTGCCTCTGAGAAGTCAGGGACACTGTGGATTTGGGAGGGGCCTTTCGTTACTCAACTGGGTTTGGTGCAATCGAAGAGGGCCTCATCTCGAATGGAGGCAGGAACCTCAGGGGTCCTCTCCATTTCTGACTCAGGTCGCAGAGTACCTGCCGAGTACGGACAAGAGAGTCACGCCTCGTCTTCCGTGGAGGAATGGATCTCCGCTTGCCTTTCGAGTTGTTCACGGAGTGACAGGCCACTTGTTGAGCTGTGTGTGGAACCTGTGGGTTTTTCCGGACGATGCACAGGGGTGTCAGTGCCCCTTCGTGTTGTGCCTTCATCCACAGGGTTGCCTTCAAAGAGGTTTCCGGGCATCGGGATCTTTTCAAGAGCGTACCAGAAAATTGGGGTCTTTCAGCATGTGGTACCACCCACGAGGCTACGTCTCGAATTTCCTCGGGAGACCAGCCTCATCCTGAGGTTCGCCGGGAAGGTAGGGAACCCTTGCAGACAAAGCAGGGGAATCGACAAACCGTCGCGATCAGAAGGGGAGAAGGGGCTCAGATGAAGTGGTGCCGGGAACCTCGGTGGTCCCCTCGAGTGAGACCGGTATGTCACGGCACTTTTGAGGTCGCATCAAGGGTGCCAAGTACAGTTTCACACTTCAAGACGGAACGTGGGAATTCTCTGGAGATGCTGTAGCGGGCAAGAGCCTCATATTGCGATGACGAGGGAAACACGTGGTTTTTCTCGAGTTGCGGCGGGATTCTCGAGTTACAACGGGGAATTCAGGCTTCCTCTTGTGTTGGCCCAGGAAGTCCAATCTTCCATTCAACTTGTCAGAGAGAGCTGTGGGTTGCTCTCGAGTCACTTCAGGGCAAAGAGTCCTCATCTAGGCTTGGGTCCAGGACGTAGTGTTCCTCTCCAGGGGCGACAGGGATATCGGGGTCGCATTCCAGTCTCACCCGGTGGGTCACGCCTCGTCTCGAGTGGAAGCAAAGGACTCCACTATCCTCTCGAGTCGCGACGTGTAACTCTTGGAGCCCAATGAGTGCCCTAAAGGGAGTCAAGCGTCCTGTGTAGCTTGGACAGAAGGTTCACGCTTGATCTGCATACCATGCAGTTAAAGATGGCCCTCCTCTCGTGATGACGGGAGCGTCTCATGGGTTTTCTCGATCTGCGGCGCCAGTGTGGGGTTTCTCACGAGATATGATGGGGAGCTCAGGGAGCCTCTCTTGCGGCGCCAGAGAAGTCAGGCCTCCATGCGTGTGGCCAGGCAGATCGCGTCATTGCTCTGGAGTCACGGGAGGGACTAGGGCCTCCAGACGCATTTAAGAAGGACTCTCGAGGTCTTTCTTGGGTTGGGGCGGGAAACACTCGTTTCCCTCGACCTCTACTGGGGACCTTAGGGAACTCCCCAGGTGCCTCTGAGAGGTGAGGGATACTGAGGAGTTAGAGGGGCCTCTCGGGACTCCACTAGGTTTGACGAAATGAAAGAGGGCCTCATCTCGATTGGAGGCAGGAACCTCAGGCTTCCTCTCCATTTCTGACTCCGACCGCAGGGTCCCTGCAGGGTTGGGACAGGAGAGTCAGGCCTCGTCTTGTCTGAGTAATGGAACTCTGCTTGCCTCTCGAGTCGTTCAGTGGGTCTCAGGCCCCTTGTTGAGCTGTGTGTGGAACCTGCAGGTGTTTCCAGAAGATGCACGGGGGTGTCATTTCCCCTTCATTTGGTGCCTTCCCCCACAGGGTTGCCTTCAAAGAGGTGTCCGGGCATCAGGTTCATTTCAAGAGCGGACCGGGAAATCGGGGTCGTTCGACATGTGGCACCACCCACGTGGCTCATCTCGAATTTCCTCGTGAGACCAGCATCATCCTGAGGTGCGCCGGGAAGGCCGGGAACACCTTCCACACAAAGAAGTGGAATCGACTTTCCTGTCGCGATCAGGAGGGGAGATGGGGCTCAGATGAAGTGGGGCCGGGACTCTAGCTGTTCCACTCGAGGGAACCCGGCGTTTTAGGGAACTTAAGGGGTCGCATCAAGGGAGCCAAGTACCGTTTCCCACTTCAGGACTGAACATGGGACTTCCCTGGAGACGCTGTAGCGGGCAAGGGCCTCATCCTGTGAAGACGTTGGAACCACGTCATTTTTCTCGAGTTGCGTCTGGATTCTCGAAAACGACGGGGATTTCAGGCTTCCTCTTGGGTTGGCCCTGGGAAGCCCAATCTTCCCCTGGAGTTGCGAGGGAAAGCTGGGGGTTCTGCTCCAGTCACTACAGGGCCAAAGAGACCTCATCGAGGCGTGTGTCCAGGACCTAATATTCCTCTCAAGGGAAGACAGAGATCTCGGGTTTCCATTCCAGACCCCCCCCGGGGAGTCAGGCCTCGCCTCGAGGGGAAGCAGAGGACTCCACTTTCCTCTCAAGTCGCGACACGGATCTCTTGGAGCCCACTGAGTGGACTCAAGGGTGTCGAGCCTCCTCTTCAGTTTGGAGAGAGGACTCGGGATTGCTCTCCAGGTCAGACAGGAAAAGAAGGCCCTCATCTCGCGATGACAGGGTCCTCTCATGGGTTTCCTCAGGCTGCGGCGCCCGTGGGGGTTTTCTCACGAGGCACGACGAGGACCTCAGGGAGCCTCTCGTGTGGCGCCTGGGAACTCATGTCTCCATGCGCATGGCGAGGGGGAGCTGGTCATCACTCTCGAGTCATGGGAAGTGACTAGGGCCTCAAGACACGTTGAAGAAGGACTCTTGAGGTCTTTCTCGGGTGGCGGCGGGAAACCCTCGTTTCCCTCGACTTCTGCAGGGGAGTATAGGGAACTTACCAGGGTGCCTCTGAGAGGTGAGGAATGCTGTGGAGTTGGCAGGGCCTCTCGGGACTCTGCTGGGTTCGGCGCAATGGAAGAGGGCCTCATCTCGAGGGGAGGCAGGAACCTCAGGCTTCCTCTCCGATTCTGACTCCAACTGCACGGTCCCTGCAGTGTTGGCACAGGAGAGTCATGCCTCGTCTTGTCTGAGGAATGGAATTCTGGTTGCCTCTCGAGTTGTTCCGGGAGTCTCAGGCCCCTTGTCGAGCTGTGTGTAGACCCTGCGGGTTTTTCCGGATGATGCACTGGGGTGTCAGTGCCCCTTCGTGTTGTGCCTTCACTCACAGGGTTGCCTTCGAAGAGGTGTCCGGGCATAGGGTTCTTATCAAGAGCGGACCGGAAAATCGGTGTCGTTCGGTACGTGGCACCTCACACATGGCTAGTCTCGAATTTCCTCCTGAGACCGGCCTCATCCTGAGGTGCACCAGGAAGGCCGGGAACCCCTTCCAGAGAAAGCAGGGGAATCGACTCTCCTGTCGTGATCAGGAGGGGAGAAGTGGCTCAGATGAAGTGGTGCCGGGACCCTTGGTGTTCCCCTCGAGGGAACCCAGCGTGTCGGGGAACTTTTGCGGTCGCATCAAGGGTGTCAAGTACCGTTTCGCACTTAAGGACAGAACATGGGACTTCCCTGGAGACGCCGGGAATTTCGGTGTTCCCCTGGAGTGAGACCGGTTTGTTGGGGAACTTTGGGGTCGCATCAAGGGCGCCAAGTAGCATTTCCAACTTTAAGATGGAACGTGGGACTTCTCTTGAGACTCTAGCTGGCAAGGGCCTCATATTGCGATGAAGGGGGAACCACATGGTTTTTAAGACTTGAGGCTGAATTCTCGAATTACGATGGGAAATTCAGACTTCCTCATGTGTTGACCGTGGGAAGCCCAATCTTCCATTCAAATTGTGAGGGAGAGATGGAGGTTGCTCTCGATCACTCTAGGGCAAAATAGACCTCATCTAGGCTTGTGTCTAGGACATAATGTTCCACTCCAGGGGCGACAGGGATCTCGGGGTTGCATTCCAAACTCACCCGGGGAGTCAGGCCTCGTCTCGAGGGAAGCAAAAGACTCCGCTCTCCTCTCAAGTCGCACCGGGTATTTCTTGGACCCAACTGAGTGGCCTAAATGGAGTCAATCCTCCTGTGAAGTTTGGAGAGAGGACCAGGGATTGCTCTCCAGGTCAGGCAGGAAAAGAAGGCCCCCATCTCTCCGTGACGGGGGCATCTTGTGGTTTTTCTCGAACTGCGGCGCCACTGTGGGTTTTCTCACGAGGTACGATGGGGTACTCAGGGAGCCTCTTGTGTGGTACTAGGGAAGTCAGTTTTCCTGCTTGTGGCGAGGGGAGCGCGTCCTTGCTCTGGAGTCATGGTAGGGGAATCGGGCATCAAGAGACGTTGAAAAAGGACTCTCCAAGTCTTTCTCGGGTTACTTCAGGAAACTCTGGGTTCCCTCGACTTGTGCCAGTGACCTCAGGTAGCTTCTCAGGGAGCCTCTGAGAATTCAGGGATACTGTGGTGTTGGGAGGGGCCTCTCGGGACACCACTGAGTTTGGTTCAATGGAAGAGGGCCTCTTCTCTAGTTGAGGCAGGAACCTCGGGGTTCCTCTCCATTTCTGACTCCAATCGCAGGGTCCCTGAAGAGTTGGGCCAGGAGGGTAAGGCCTCGTATTGTGTGAAGGAATGCAACTTCACTTGCCTCTCGAGTTGTTCACGGGGTGACAGTCCACATTTGGAGCTGTGAGTGGAATCTGCGGGTTTTTCCAGACGATGCATGGGGATGTCAGTGTCCCTTCGTGTTGTGCCTTCATCCACAGGGTTGCCTTCGAAGACATGTCCGGGCGTCAGGTTCTTATTTAGAGTGGACCGGGAATTCGGGATCTTTCAACATGTGGCACCAACCATGAGGCTACTTTTTGAATTTCCTCATGAGACCGGCCTCATCCGGAGGTTCGCGGGGAACGTCGGGAACCCCTTGCAGACAAAACATGGGAATCGACCCTTCTGTCGTGATCAGGAGGGGTGAAGGGGCTCACAGGAAGTGGTGCCATGAACTTTGGTGTTTCCCTCGAGTGAGACCGGTATGTCAGGGAACTTTGGGGGTCGCATCAAGGGTGCCAAGTACCGTTTTGTACTTCAGGATGGAACGTGGGACTTCTCTTGATACGCTGTAGCAGCCAAGGGCCTCATCTTGCGATGACGGGGGAGCCACGTGGTTTTTCTCGAGTTGCGGCGGGATTCTCGAGTTACGACGGGGATTTCAGGCTTCCTCTTGTGTTGGGCCGGGGAAGTACAATCATCCATTCGAGTTGCGAGGGAGAGCTGGGGGTTGCGCTCGAGTCACTGAAGGGCAAAGGAGACCTCATCTAGGCTTGTTTCCAGGACCTAATGTTCCTCTCCAAGGGCCACAGGGATCTCAGGTTTGCATTCCAGACTCACCCAGGGAGTCAGGCCTCGTGTCGAAGGGAAGCAAAGGACTCCGCTCTCCTTTCGAGTTGCGACGGGCACCTCTTGGAGCCCACTTTGTGGCCTAAAGGGAGTCAAGCCTCCTGTGAAGTTTGGAGAGAGGACTTGGGACTGCTCTCCAGGCCATGCAGGAAAAGATGGCCCTCATCTCGCGATGACGGAGGGGTCTTGTGTGTTTTCTCGAGCTGCGGCGCCAGTGTGGGGTTTCACACGAGGTAGGACGGGGAGCTCAGGGAGCCTCTCCTTTGGTGCCAGGGAAGTCAGGTCTCCATGTGCGTGGCGAGGGGGAGCGCGTTATTGCTCTCGAGCCATGGTAGGGGAATCTGACCTCAAGACGCGTTGAAGAAGGACTCTCGAGGTCTTTCTTCGGTTGTGGCAGGAAACCCTTATTTCCCTCGACATTTGCCGGTGGCCTCAAGGAGCTTCTCAGAATGCCTATGAGAAGTCAGGGATACTGTGGAGATGGGAGTGGCCTCTCGGGACTCCACTGGGTTTGTTTTAATGGAAGAGGGCCTCATCTCGGGTTGAGGCAGGAACCTCAGGTTTCCTCTCCATTTCTGACTCAGATCGAAGCGTGCCTGCAGAGTTGGGATTGGATACTCAGGCCTCGTCTTGTCTGAGGAAGGGAACTCCGCTTGCCTCTCTCGTTGTTTAAGGGGTGACAGGCCAGTTGTGGAGCTGTATGTGGATCCTGTGGGATTTTCCGGATGATGAACAGGGTTGCCAGTGCCCCCTCGTGTAGTGCCTTCATCCACAGGGTTGCCTTAGAAGAGGTGTCCGGGCATCGGGTTCTTATCAAGAGCAAGACCGAGAAATCGGGGTCTTTCGGCACGTGGCACCAACACGAGGCTACGTCTCGAATTTCTTCGTGAGACTGGCCTCATCCTGAGGTGCCCCATGAAGGTCGGGAACCCCTTCTAGACAAAGCAGGGGAATCGACCTTCCTGCCGTGATCAGGAGGGGAGAAGGGGCTCAAATGAAGTGGTGCCAGGAACTTCGGTGTTCCCTTGGAGTGAGACCGGTATATTGGGGAACTTTTGGGGTCGCATCAAGGGTGCCAAGTAGCATTTCGAACTTTATGACGAAACATGGGACTTCTCTTGAGACTCTGTAGCGGGCAAAGGCCTCATATTGCGATGAATGGGGAACCACGTGGTTTTTAAGAGTTGCGGCGGGATTCTCGAGTTACAACGGGAAATTCAGACTTCCTCTTGTGTTGGCCCAGTGAAGACCAATCTTCCATTCGAATTGCGAGGGAGAGATGGGTGTTGCTCTCGAGTCACTGTAGGGCAAAATAGACCTCATCTAGGCTTTTGTCCAGGACATAATGTTCCTCTCCAGGGGCAACAGGGATCTCGGGGTTGCATTCCAGATTCACCCGAGGTAAGGCCTCATCTCGAGGGGAAACAAAGTACTCTGCTCTCCTCTCAAGTCGCGACAGGTATCTCTTGGAGCCCATTGAGTGGCCTAAAGGGAGTAAAGCCTCCTGTGAAGTTTGGAGAAAGGACCAGGGATTGCTCTCCAGGTCAGGCAGGAAAAGAAGTCCCCAATCTCGCGATGACCGTGGCGTCTCGTGGGTTTTCCCGAGCTGTGGCGCCAGTGTGGGGTTTCTCACGAGGTATGACGGGGAGCTCAGGGAGCCTCTCATGTGGCGCCAGGGAAGTCAGGTGTCCATGCGCATGGCGAGGGGGAGCGTGTCATTGCTCTCGAGTCATGGTAGGGGAATCCGGCCTCAAGACGCGTTGAAGACGGACTCTTGAGGTCTTTCTCGGGTTGCGGCAGGATACCCTGTGTTCCCTCGACTTGTGCCGGTGACCTCAGGGAGTTGCTCAGGGTGCCTCTGAGAAGACACTGATACTGTGGTGTTGGGAGGGGCCTCTTGGGACTCCACTGCATTTGGTGCAATGGAAGATTGCCGGGAGCCAGCGAGAGACATTCCACTCGTGACAAATGTCATGAGGAAAGAGTCTCGGCATACGCAAAGGCGGGATCGAGCCTCCGGGAGTTCCCCCGTATATTCTTCAGCATCTACCCCCAAAAACCAAAGTCTGCCTTCTTTATTGCTTTGTTCTCTCACCTCTGACATTACTGGGGATGTCCCCCACCACCATCTCACTCTCTCTGTCAAAGAGCTAACTTACAGCTCCAACTAATAATGTTCCTGGGCAATTAGTAGTGTTTAAATCCAAACCCCTCAGATGGTTTTCTAACTCGCCTGACAAGTTTACCCGGTCTCCTACAGCTATGCATACGATTGTGTACAGTCTCCCAGCCTCGAGACGCACGGGAAGTTTAAGATATTCAAATAGCTTAGAGCCTCTCAGAGAGTTAGAAACTGTCAGAATAAAACTAGTAAAAGATTTCATTGATGAACCAATGCTTTTTGCCAAGTTTCCACATCCCCTGAATTGTATCCTTGAATGTGTGCTAATTAATATAGTTGGTATGTAGAAAAAATAAGTAGTGGCCTTGATGTTGGTAACTTTAGACCCTTAAGGTAATAAATTCTTTTCTTTGTTGTAAACCCATTACACATCCTCCCTATAGGAATGCAATTTTATCTTCGAAAGATGGCGCCAAACCTTAAACAATTACTCTTAGAGAAAATAACTCTTATGGTTGATAAGTCTTTGTCAAGAGTCATAAAATGTTAATAGGTCTTCTGGCCAGAAGATGATGTAAATCATCTAAACCATTTTTATACGATAAATCTGCAGAAAAGAAACCCTGGTTTTTGATAAGGATTAAAGACTGCTGACTTTGCATCCCCTATTATCCTCTATGTGTAACTTAGGGTATTAAAACCTGTGTTGAAAATAAAGCTACGGGCCTTGCTCGCCAACGCTTGGTCTCCCCATGTCATTATTCCCCTCAATTTTCAGATGAGTGTCCATCTGGAGCGCGGATATCCTCTGCGACCATTTATTTGCCTGGGCTTCGAAGACCCACTCGATAAGGTGTCTAAGGTGGGGCACCTTCCTCTATTCTAGAGGGCACTTGCAGCCTCCGTGGTCAGAGCTAACCTGGTGTCACGGGTTATATTGATTTTCCGCATAAACCAAGCTACTCAGCTGCTTTTCTCCACTGAATTTTCCTACTGAGCTATCCTCATTCTATTACTCTTTATATCTTTGATGAATAAATCAATATATAAATAGGTCGCCTACTCCATCTTCCCTTCGAATACCCTGGATCAGCTGGGGCTGGACCTCTGCAGGTGGCGCCCGAGACAGGCATTTCGAAGGTAAATCCCCAACCCCATTCCCCCAGTGTTCAGTTTTGGGGACAGATAGGATCCCACTTAGGGGGCTGCAGATCCCCCTGTAGAATAGACAGGGCGAGAGGAGTGGGAAGTGTTGAAGAGTTAGAGAGAAAAAACGGTTTCTAAAAAGGCTGACAAAAAAGGCCTAATCTTTAGATAGCTAAAAGCAAAATCTTTTACTATCCTTAAGTTTCTGCCATGGGCAACACTGAATCAAATGAAAGACAGCTCTTTATAGGAGTAATTTTACAGTTATTAAGTAAAAGAAGAATCAAGGTTAAAAAATCTTCCATTCAATCATTTTTTACATTTGTACAAGACCACTGCCCTTGGTTTCTACAACAAGGCACTGTTAACCTAGATATCTTGAAAAAACTAGGAAAACAGCTAAGAGCTTATTGTGCTCAGCAACGTTTGGAAAAAATCCCTACTTACACCTTTCCTCTGTGGAATATGACTAGAGATGTTTTAGATCCAGCTCATGAATTTGAAAAGGTACCTGTTAAAGAGGAAAGTAAAGTTGGAAAAGTACCTGTTAAACAAAAAAGCAAATCTGAAAAGGTACCTGTTATAAAGAAAAGTGAAAATGAAGAGGCTATACCTAGCTATCGACAGCTAAATGAATGGCTAGCCGCTATGACTGCCAATGAGCATGTAAAAGATAGGGATGAAAAGAAAGATCAGCTCTCCCCTCAATTTGAAAAAGGTTTAGAGGAAACAGCAGCTCGATGCCATTCTGATGAGGATTTTTTTTTTTAAGCTAAAGATGCTCCTAAAAGTTTAAGAAAACATCCCTAATCAGACCATCCGCTCCTAGGAGGTTGAGGGAAACATCCCCGATCAGACAGTTCATAAGATTTAGTTACCAAACAGTTAAAGGATCTCCGGAACAGAAGAGGAAAACTTCGGGACGCTCCCATCCCCCTATGCCTCCTCCTCCATGTCGGGGTAAAGGGCCACCGCTAGGAGTTTCCCGGAGAAGGATTTTCTCTAGTCCCAAGGATGAACTTGATCCTCACCTTGAGGCTTCTTTTCTAGTCCCCTCTGCAGTTTAGCCAGGGTAAAGAGGTTACAAAATAAATAAAAATATTCTCTAAAATTAAAAAAAAAATTAAAAATGGATTTCTCTGCATCTAAGAATAGACAAATATTTATTGACTGTGGAATATGATTAGAAATGTCCTGGACCTCCGTCACGAGGCTGTTAAATAGACTATGGGGGAGGCTATAGAAGTGGATGGTGGTGAGTCTCCCTTTACTGCACAGATCATATTTTCTGCTATTGAAAAAAAAAAAAAAAGGAGGGAGAAAGTGGTCTACCTCCCGAGGAAGGAGAGGGCTTAGAGGACGCTGCGGCCGAGAGCCCTGGCGAGCTCCCTCCCCCTCTGCGCAAACCTTTAAAAAACTTATCCACCACTTTCTGATTTAAGGCGACTGCCACCGCCTTCGATTGTGCCTCCCAGGACCCAGGAGTTCCCCACTTTGCCCCCAAAGCCTCCCAAAGTGTTGCCTAAGACTGAGGAAGATAAAAAGTTTTTTAAACAAAGGAGCTTTTAGTACACAATATGCAGAGCGTGCTCCTTGGAGAAAACTCCCTCAGGGGGGTCTCACCCAGGCTAGGAGAAAAGCGAAAAGGCAAGGAGATTTAATAACAATATTAACCCCTGATGTGCCGCTTACTCCAATTCCAACCGGAGTGGCTGGCCCCCTATCTGAGGACATTGTAAGATTTGTCCTGGGGCGCAGCTTGCTTTCTTTTTAAAAAAAAATTAAATAAAAAAGAAAGAAAGAAAAGAAATTTCGCTGGTGCATGGTGTAGTAGATTCTGATGATATTGAGAAATTAAAGTCTTGATCTCACTGCCTATCAAAACTGTACAAATTAATAAAGGTCAAAGAGTAACACAGCTTTTACTTTTACCTTACTATCAGACAAGGAAAAACTTGACTTCTCAATCTAAGAGCCACAAAACATTTGGATCTAGTGATCTAGCCTTTTGGGTGCAGGAAATTACAGTTCCAAGGCCTTTAAAAGATCTTTTAATTCAAGAGAATAAAACGCCAGGGCTATTAGACACAGGAACAGACGTCTCTTAACATTGCTGGGAAAGACTGGCCCAGCTCCTGGCCAACACATAATACTGAAAATGAGTTGGTGGGATTAGAGAAAGTGGTATGTGGGGTGGAGATGCTGTACAGGTGGTACATTTAACAATACTTTATATATTGTTATAAATACATAATATAAATGTATTTGCCTAATTACAGTTTGCCTAATTAGGTATGGGTATAAATAAAATATAATAAAGGTATACCTAATTCTATTTATAGATCTATACTTAATTAATTTGTATATAAATTAATATGTATACTATATACACACACACATATATATACTGTATAATTAAATATATATGGCAGTAATATAATGTGTGTGTGGCTGATATTAATTGGTATGGATTGATGTGCTGTGATGATATATGTTCTATATACTGTATAATTATAAATGTGTGACATGTATTATTACAGTATATTGGTTTGTGTTGGTTGGTATTAGCTGTGTATGTGTTGTATTGTTGTAATATATATTAATTAATATATTAATTATAAAGATTAATTCAAGTATATTGATTTATATATATTATATGTCAATAACTTTATACTTGTTGCCATATATAAATACATATATAAATGCATTTTGCATTTAGGTCTATCTGTATACCTGTATACCAAAATGAGATAAGGAGGTTATACATTTATTACTTAAATTTATACAGAGACCTAAACTAAACATTAGACCTAAATTAACATATCCATAGGGAAACAGCTAGACAAATAGTGAAGTTATGTTCCAATTGTAATTAATCACTTAAACGTAAACACACAGGGGCAGACTACAATGATGAGACACTAGATGCCTGAATTACAGGCTACGACTCGGCCCCTGGTCAAGTAAAAAGGCCTCCTTACGGGAGAGTGAAAAAGGCCAGATGTGTTGCTAACTTGTGGGAGAGGGTATGCTTGTATATTTCTACAGAATGCAGATTCTCCGGTTTGGATCTCAGACAAATTCGTCATGTCACATTCCCCAAAGACCAGGTTCGCGGCGCGCGCACTCGCTCGCTCCCCCTCCCCCAGCCAGCTCTCGCCTCCGCGCCACCAGCAGCGCCTCGCACCCACCTCTCTGCACCCCGTGACCTAGAGCAAAGAAGTCTGTGCAGCGAGTGAGGGCCAGAGAGGAAAGCGCGCCCACGGAGTGCCGTCCAGACCAGCGTGGCCCCACCGGCGAGAGGGGACCGCCCTGAGCCCAAGCGGTGGCGGCTAGCCCTAAACCACGAACCCTGCCCCTCCGCCCACCATAGGCGCCTTGGCCCACAGCCTGCCGCTCGCGTTCTGCCTCCTGATGCTGGGGACACTGCTCCCCCGGGCTGACGCCTACAGCTGCTCCCTGGTTCATCTTGTTTAAACCCTCAATATAATGTTTGCTCCTTTGTAATGCTACAACATCCACCTTATCTTATGATGTAACCACTTATTGAATTATGGTCTTGCTGTATTACAACAACTACAGGATTTAATGCAAACACGACGGTTTGTGGGCTTACTTATCTTGGGAACAGCAGCTTTGATCAGTGCAATCACTTCTGTTACTGTGGCAGCAATATCATTGACTCAACAAGTACATACTGCTCAATATGTTGATTCTATGTCCAAAAATGTTTCTTTAACATTGGCAACACAGGAAGCTATAGAGAGAAAATTAGAAATGAGGGTAGACGCCCTAGAGGAAGCAGTAATACATATTGGGACTGAATTGCAGGCTTTAAAGGTGAAAATGGCATTGTCTTGTCATGCTGACTATCGGTGGATATGTGGAACACCCCTGAAAGTAAATGAGACAGATTTTGAATGGGAAAAGATTAAAAACCATATTTCAGGTATCTGGAACAGCTCTGACATTGGTTGAGACGTAGGGAAACTTCACTATCAAATAGCAACCATGGAGCACTCCCGATTAGATTTTACTGCTGCTGGAACAGCAAATGATTTCTTCCATACTTTCCCTAACTACATCTCAGGAAAGAATATTCTGTCTAATGTCTTTAGCTATGCTGCGGTGGCTGCTTTAATTCTGCTTCTCATAATCATTCTTCCTTGTATTGTCAGGATTCTTCGGCAGAGTATTCAGAGGCTCGCGACTGAGCTACATCTGGCTGTTTTAAGAAATAAAAAACGGGGAGATGCCGGGAGCCGGCGAGAGACATTCCACTCGTGACAAAGGTCATGAGGAAGGAGGCTGGGCATACACAAAGGCGGGATCGAGCCTCGGGAGTCCTCCCGGATATTCTTGAGCATCTACCCCCCAAAACCAGAGTCTGCCTACTTTATTGCTTTGTGCTCTCCCCTCTGACTTTCCTGGGGGCTGTCCCCCACCACCATCTCACTCTCTCTGTCAAAGAGCTAACTTACAGCTCCAATTAATAAAGTTCCTGGGCAATTAGGAGTGTTTAAATCCAAACACGTCAGATGGCTCTCTAACTCGCCTGACAAGTTTACCCGGTCTCCTACAGCAATGCATACAATTGTTTACAGTCTCCGAGCCTCGAGAGGCACGGGAAGCTTAAGATATTCAAATAGCTTAGAGCCTCTCAGAGAGTTAGAAACTGTCAGAATAAAACTAGTAAAAGATTTCATTGATGAACCAATGCTTGTTGCCAAGTTTCCACATCCCCTGAATTGTATCCTTGAATGTGTATTAATTAATATAGTTGGTATGTAGAAGAAATAAGTAGTGGCCTTGGTGTTACTAACTTTAGACCCTTAAGGTAATAAATTATTTCCTTTGTTGTAAGCCCATTACACATCTGCCCTATAGGAATGCAATTTTATCTTCGAAAGATGGAGCCAAACCTTAAAATAATTACTCTTAGAGAAAATAAGTCTTACGGTTGATAAGTCTTTGTCAAGAGTCATAAAATGTTAATAGGTCTTCTGGCTAGAAGATGATGTAAATCACCTAAACCATTTGTATACGATACATTTGCAGGAGAGAAACTCTGGTTTTTGATAAGGATCAAAGGCTGCTGTCTTTGCATCCCCATTATCCTCCATGTGTAACTTAGGGTATAAAAACCCCTGTTGAAAATAAAGCTACGGGCCTTGATTGCCAACGCTTAGTCTCCTAATGTCATTCTTCCCCTCAATTTTCAGATGAGTGTCCATCTGGAGCGCAGATATCCTCTGCGACCATTTATTTGCCTGGGCTTCGAAGACCACTTGAGAAGGTGTCTAAGGTGGGGCACTTTTCGCTATTCGAGAGGGAGCCTGCGGCCTCCGTGGTCAGAGCTAACCTGGTGTCACGGGTTATACTGATTTTCCGCATAAACCAAGCTACTCAGCTTCTTTTCTCCACTAAATTTTCCTACTGAGCTATCCTCATTCTATTACTCTTTATATCTTCGATAAATAAATCAATAGGTCGCCTACTCTGTCTCCCCTTCGAAAACCCTGGACCAGCCGAGGCTGGACCTTGTCAGAAGAGGGCCTCCTCTCGATTTGAAGCAGGAACCTCAGGGTTGCTCTCCATTTCTGACTCTGAACACAGAGTCCCTACAGAGTTAGGACAGGAGAGTCAGGCCTCGTCTTGTGTGGAGGAATGGAACTCCACTGGACTCTCCAGTTGTTCACCGGATAACAGGCCACTTGTCGAGCTGTGTGTGGAACCTGCGGTTTTATCCGGACGATGCATGGGGGTGTCAGTTCCCCTTCGTTTTTTGCCTTCATACACAGGGTTGCCTTCGAAGAGGTATCCAGCCTTCAGATTCTTATCAAGAGCAGACCAGGAAATCAGTGTCTTTCGGCATGTGGCACCACCCACAAGCCTACGTCTCGAATTTCTTCTTGAGACGGACCTCAACCTGAGGTGCACCAGGAAGGTCGGTAACCCTTTCAGACAAAGCAAGTGAATCGACCCTCTTGTCCCGATCAGGAGGGGAGAAGGGGCTCAGATGAAGTGGTGCCGGGAACCTCGATGTTCCCCTCGAGTAAAACTGGGATGTCAGGGAACTTTTGGAGTCACATCAAAGGTGCTAAGTACCGTTTCAAACTTCAAGACGGAACGTGAGACTTCTCTTGAGACGCTGTAGCTGGCAAGGGCCTCATCTTGTGGTGATGGGTTAACCACGTCGTTTTTCTCGAGTTGTGGCGGGATTCTCGAGTTAGGTCAGGAAATTCAGGCTTCCTCTTGTGTTGGCCCAGGGAAGTCCAGTCTTCCATTCGAGTTGCGAGGGAGAGCTAGGGATTGCGCTTGAGTTACTGCAGGGCAAAAGAGACCTTATCTAGGCTTGTGTCCAGGACATAATGTTCGTCTCCAGGGGGGACAGGGATCTCAGGGTTGCTTTCCTGATGCACCCGGGGAGTCAGTCCTTGTCTCGAGGGGAAGCGAAGGACTCCACTCTCCTCTCGAGTTGCGACGGGTATCTCTTGGAGCCCACTGAGTGGCCTAAAGGGAGTCAAGCCTCCTGTGGAGTTTGGAGAGAGGACTCGTGATTGCTCTCCAGGCCATGCAGGAAAAGAAGGCCATCATCTCGCGATGAAGGGGGGGTCTCGTGGGTTTTCTCGAGCTGCAGCGCCAGTGTGGGGTTTCTCATGAGGTACTACGGGGAGCTCAGGGAGCCTCTCATGTGGCGCTTGGGAAGTCAGGTCTCCATGCGCATTGCGAGGAGGAGCGCGTCATTGCTCTAGAGTCGTGGAAGGTGTATCGGGCCTCAAGAACCGTTAAAGAAGGCCTTTCAAGGTGTTTCTTGGGTCACGGCAGTAAACCCTGGGTTCCCTCGACTAGTGCCGGTGGCCTCAGGGAGCTTCTCAGTGTGCCTCTGAGAAGTCAAGGATACCCTGGAGTTGGGAGGGCCCTCTCGGGACTCCACTGGGTTTGGTGCAATAGAAGAGGGCCTCATCTCGAGTGGAGGCAGGAACCTCAGGCTTCGTCTCCATTTCTGACTCTGATCGCAGGGTCCCTGCAGAGTTGGGACAGGAGAGTCAGGCCTCGTCTTGTAAGGAGGAATGGAACTCCGCTTGCCTCTCGAGTTATTCACAGGGTGACAGGCAACTTGTCGAACTGTGTTTGGAATCTGCGGGTTTTTCCGGACGATGCACGAGGGTGTCAGTGCCCCTTCGTGTTGTGGCTTCTTCCACAGGGTTGCCTTTCAAGAAGTGTCCGGGCATCGGGTTCTTATCAAGAGTGGACCGGGGAATCGGGGTCTTTCAGCATGTGTTACCACCCATGAAGCTACGTCTCAAATATTCTCGTTAGACCGGCCTCATCCTGAGGTGCGCCGGGAAGGTTGGGAACCCCTTCCAGACAAAGCACGGGAGTCGACCCTCCAGTCGCAATCAGGAGGGGAGAAGTGGCTCAGATGAAGTCGTACCGGGAACCTCGGTGTTCCCCTCGAGAGAGACCAGGGTGTCGGGGAACTTTTGGAATCGCATCAAGGGTGCCAAGTTTTCACACTTGAAGTGTGAAAACACTTCAAGAAGAAACCTGGGACTTCTCTTTAGACGCTGTAGCGGGCAAGGGCCTCATCTTGCGATGACAGGGTAACCATGTGGTTTTTCTCGAGTTTCGGCGGGATTCTCGAGTTACGATGGGGAATTCAGGCTTCCTCTTGTGTTGGCCCAGGGAAGTCCAATCTTCCATTGGAGTTGCGAGAGAGAGCTAGGGATTGCTCTCGAGTCACTTCAGGGCAAAAGAGACCTCATCTAAGCTTGTGTCCAGGACCTAATGTTCCTCTCCAGGGGCGACAGAGATCTCGGGGTTGCATTTTAGACGCACCCGAGGAGTCAGACCTCATCTCGAGAGGAAGGAAAGGACTCTGCTCTGCTCTCGAGTCCCGACGGGTATTTCTTGGAGACCACTGAGTGGCCTAAAGGGAGTCAAGCCTCCTGTGGATTTTTTTTTAAATTTTATTTTATTTTTAAACTTTACATAATTGTATTAGTTTTTCCAAATATCAAAATGAATCCACCTCAGGTATACATGTGCTCCCCATCCTGAACCCTCCTCCCTCCTCCCCCCCATAGCATCCCTCTGGGTCGTCCCAGTGCACTAGCCCCAAGCATCCAGTGTCATGCATCAAACCTGGACTGGCAACTCTTTTCATACATGATATTTTACATGTTTCAATGCCATTCTCCCAAATCTTCCCACCTTCTCCCTCTCCCACAGAGTCCATAAGACTCTTCTATACATCAGTGTCTCTTTTGCTGTCTCGTACTCAGGGTTATTGTTACCGTCTTTCAAAGTTCCATATATATGCGTTAGTATACTGTATTGGTGTTTTTCTTTCTGGCTTACTTCACTCTGTATAATAGGCTCCAGTTTCATCCACCTCATTAGAAGTGATTCATTCTATTCTTTTTAATGGCGGAGTAATACTCCATTGTGTATATGTACCACAGCTTTCTTATCCATTCATCTGCTGATGGACATCTAGGTTGCTTCCATGTCCTGGCTATTAGAAACAGTGCTGCGATGAACATTGGGGTACACGTGTCTCTTTCCCTTCTGGTTTCCTCAGTGTGTATGGCCAGCAGTGGGATTGCTGGATCATAAGGCAGTTCTATTTCCAGTTTTTTAAGGAATCTCCACACTGTTCTCCATAGTGGCTGTACTAGTTTGCCTTCCCACCAACAGTGTAAGAGGGTTCCCTTTTCTCCACACCCTCTCCAGCATTTATTATTTGTAGACTTTTGGATTGCAGCCATTCTGACTGGCGTGAAATGGTACCTCATAGTGGTTTTGATTTGCATTTCTATGATAATGAGTGATTTTGAGCATCTTTTCATGTGTTTGTTAGCCATCTGTATGTCTTCTTTGGAGAAATGTCTATTTAGTTCTTTGGCCCATTTTTTGATTGGGTCATCTATTTTTCTGGAGTTGAGCTGTAGGTGTTGCTTGTATATTTTTGAGATTAGTTGTTTGTCAGTTGCTTCATTTCCTATTATTTTCTCCCATTCCGAAGGCTGTCTTTTCACCTTGCTAATAGTTTGCTTTGATGTGCAGAAGCTTTTAAGGTTAATTAGGTCCCATTTGTTTATTTTTGTTTTTATTTCCAATATTCTGGGAGGTGGGTCATAGAGGATCCTGCTGTGATGTATTTCAGAGAGTGTTTTGCCTATGTTCTCCTCTAGGAGTTTTATAGTTTCTGGTCTTACGTTTAGATCTTGAATCCATTTTGAGTTTATTTTTGTGTATTGTGTTAGAAAGTGTTCTAGTTTCATTCTTTTACAAGTGGTTGACCAGATTTCCCAGCACCACTTGTTAAAGAGATTGTCTTTACTCCATTGTATATTTTTGCCTCCTTTGTCAAAGATAAGGTGTCCATATGTGTGTGGATTTATCTCTGGGCTTTCTATTTCGTTCCACTAATCTATATTTCTGTCTTTGTGCCAGTACCATACTGTCTTGATAACTGTGGCTTTGTAGCGGAGCCTGAAATCAGGTAGGTTGATTCCTCCAGTTCCATTCTTCTTTCTCAAGATCGCTTTGGCTATTCGAGGTTTTTTTGTATTTCCATACAAATTGTGAAATTATTTGTTCTAGCTCTGTGAAGAATACTGTTGGTAGCTTGATAGGGATTGCGTTGAATCTATAAATTGCCTTGGGTAGTATACTCATTTTCACTATATTGATTCTTCCAATCCATGAACATGGTATATTTCTCCACCTATTGGTGTCCTCTTTGATTTCTTTCACCAGTGTTTTATAGTTTTCTATATATAGGTCTTTAGTTTCTTTAGGTAGGTATATTCCTAAGTATTTTATTCTTTCCGTTGCAATGGTGAATGAAATTGTTTCCTTAATTTCTCTTTCTGTTTTCTCATTATTAGTGTATAGGAATGCAAGGGATTTCTGTGTGTTGATTTTATATCCTGCAACTTTACTATAGTCATTGACTAGTTCTAGTGATTTTCTGGTGGAGTCTTTAGGGTTTTCTATGTAGAGGATCATGTCATCTGCAAACAGTGAGAGTTTTACTTCTTCTTTTCCAATTTGGATTCCTTTTGTTTCTTTTTCTGCTCTGATTGCTGTGGCCAAAACTTCCAAAGCTATGTTGAATAGTAATGGTGAAAGTGGGCACCCTTGTCTAGTTCCTGACTTTAGAGGAAATGCTTTCAATTTTTCACCATTGAGGATAATGTTTGCTGTGGGTTTGTCATATATAGCTTTTATTATGTTGAGGTATGTTCCTTCTATTCCTGCTTTCTGGAGAGTTTTTATCATAAATGGATGTTGAATTTTGTCAAAGGCTTTCTCTGCATCTATTGAGACAATCATATGGTTTTTATTTTTCAATTTGTTAAGGTGGTGTATTACATTGATTGATTTGCGGATATTGAAGAATCCTTGCATCCCTGGGATAAAGCCCACTTGGTCATGGTGTATGATCTTTTTAATGTGTTGTTGGATTCTGATTGCTAGAATTTTGTTAAGGATATTTGCATCTATGTCATCAGTGATATTGGCCTGTAGTTTTCTTTTTTTGTGGGATCTTTGTCAGGTTTTGGTATTAGGCTGATGGTGGCCTCATAGAATGAGTTTGGAAGTTTACCTTCCTCTGCAATTTTCTGGAAGAGTTTGAGCAGGATAGGTGTTAGCTCTTCTCTAAATTTTTCGTAGAATTCAGCTGTGAAGCCGTCTGGACCTGGGCTTTTGTTGGCTGGAAGATTTTTGGTTACAGTTTCCATTTCCGTGCTTGTGATGGGTCTGTTAAGATTTTCTATTTCTTCCCTGGTCCAGTTTTGGAAAGTTGTACTTTTCTAAGAATTTGTCCATTTCTTCCACGTTGTCCATTTTATTGGCATATAATTGTTGATAGTAGTCTCTTATGATCCTTTGTATTTCTGTGTTTTCTGTTGTGATCTCTCCATTTTCATTTCTAATTTTATTGATTTGATTTTTCTCCCTTTGTTTCTTGATGAGTCTGGCTAATGGTTTGTCAATTTTATTTATCGTTTCAAAGAACCAGCTTTTGGTTTTGTTGATTTTTGCTATGGTCTCTTTTGTTTCTTTTGCATTTATTTCTGCTCTAATTTTTAAGATTTCTTTCCTTCTACTAACCCTGGGGTTCTTCATTTCTTCCTTTTCTAGTTGCTTTAGGTGTAGAGTTAGTTTATTTATTTGACTTTTTTCTTGTTTCTTGAGGTGTGCCTGTATTGCTATGAACTTTCCCCTTAGGACTGCTTTTACCGTGTCCCACAAGTTTTGGGTTGTTGTGTTTTCATTTTCATCCGTTTCTATGCAAATTTTGATTTCTTTTTTGATTTCTTCTGTGATTTGTTGGTTATTCAGCAGCGTGTTGTTCAGCCTCCATATGTTGGAATTTTTAATAGTTTTTCTCCTGTAATTGAGATCTAATCTTACTGCATTGTGGTCAGAAAAGATGCTTGGAATGATTTCTATTTTTTTGAATTTACCAATGCTAGCTTTATGGCCCAGGATGTGATCTATCCTGGAGAAGGTTCCATGTGCACTTTAGAAAAAGTTGAAATTCATTGTTTTGGGATGAAATGTCCTATAGATATCAATTAGGTCTAACTGGTCTATTGTATCATTTAAAGTTTGTGTTTCCTTGTTAAATTTCTGTTTAGTTGATCTATCCATAGGTGTGAGTGGGGTATTAAAATCTCCAACTATTATTGTGTTAGTGTTAATTTCTCCTTTCATACTTGTTAGCATTTGTCTTACATACTGTGGTGCTCCCACGTTGGGTGCATATATATTTATAATTGTTATATCTTCTTCTTGGATTGATCCTTTGATCATTATGTAGTGACCTTCTTTGTCTCTTTTCACAGCCTTTGTTTTAAAGTCTATTTTATCTGATATGAGTATCGCTACTCCTGCTTTCTTTTGGTCCCTATTTGCATGGAAAATCTTTTTCCAGCCCTTCACTTTCAGTCTGTATGTATCCCCTGTTTTGAGGTGGGTCTCTTGTAGACAACATATGTAGGGGTCTTGTTTTTGTATCCATTCAGCCAGTCTTTGTCTTTTGGTTGGAGCATTCAACCCATTTACGTTTAAGGTAATTACTGATAAGTATGATCCCATTGCCGTTTACTTTATTGTTTGGGGTTTGAATTTATACACCGTTTTTGTGTTTCCTGTTTAGTATTTGTTGGAGAGCTGGTTTGGTGGTGCAGAATTCTCTCAGTTTTTGCTTGTCTGAAAAGCTTTTGATTTCTCCTTCATACTTGAATGAGATCCTTGCTGGGTACAATAATCTGGGCTGTAGGTTATTTTCTTTCATCATTTTAAGTATGTCTTGCCATTCCCTCCTTGCTTGAAGAGTTTCTATTGAAAGATCAGCTGTTATCCTTATGGCAATTCCCTTGTGTGTTATTTGTTGTTTTTCCCTTGCTGCTTTTCATATTTGTTCTTTGTGTTTGATTTTTGTTAATGTGATTAATATGTGTCTTGGGGGGTTTCGCCTTGGCTTTATCCTGTTTGGGACTCTCTGGGTTTCTTGGACTTGAGTGAGTATTTCCTTCCCCATTTTAGGGAAGTTTTCAACTATTATCTCCTCAAGTATTTTCTCACGGTCTTTCTTTTTGTCTTCTTCTTCTGGGACCCCTATGATTCGAATGTTGTAGCGTTTAATATTGTCCTGGAGGTCTCTGAGATTGTGCTCATTTCTTTTAATTCGTTTTTCATTTATCCTCTCTGATTCATTTATTTCTACCATTCTATCTTCGAATTCACTAATCCTATCTTCTGCCTCTGTTATTCTACTATTTGTTGCCTCCAGAGTGTTTTTAATTTCATTTATTGCATTATTCATTATATATTGACTCTTTTTTTATTTCTTCTAGGTCCTTGTTAAACCTTTCTTGCATCTTCTCAATCCTTGTCTCCAGGCTATTTATCTGTGATTCCATTTTAATTTCAAGATTTTAGATCCATTTCACTATCCTTACTCGGAATTCTTTATCAGGTAGATTCCCTATCTCTTCCTCTTTTGTTTGGTTTGGTGGGCATTTATCCTGTTCCTTTATCTGCTGGGTATTCCTCTGTCTCATCTTGTTTAAATTGCTGAGGTTGGGGTGTCCTTTCTGTATTCTGGCAGTTTGTGGAGTTCTTTACTGTGGCATTTCCTCGCTGTGTGTGGGTTTGTACAGGTGTCTTGTCAAGGTTTCCTGGTTAGGGAAGCTTGTGTCCGTGTTCTGGTGGGTGGAGCTGTATTTCTTCTCTCTGGAGTGCAATGAAGTGTCCAGTAATGAGTTATGAGATGTTTGTGGTTTTGGGGTGACTTTGGGCAGCCTGTATCTTGAAGCTCAGGGCTGCGTTCCTTTGTTGCTGGAGAATTGGCTTGGTATGTCTTGCCCTGGAACTTGTTGGCCCTTGTGTGGTGCTTGATTTCAGTGTCGGTATGGAGGCATTTGATGAGCTCCTGTCAATTAATGTTCCTTGGAGTCAGGAGTTCCCTGGAGTCAGGGTTTGGACTTAAGCCTCCTGCTTCCAGTTATCTGTCTTACTTTTACAGTAGTTTCAAAACTTCTCCTTCTATACAGCACCATTGATAAAACATCTACGTTAAAGAAGAAAAGTTTCTCTACTGTGAGGGCCACTCAGAAAGGTTCACAGCGTTACATGGAGAAGAGAAGTGGGAGGAGGTAGTTAGAGGTGACCCAAATGAGATCAGGTGGAATCAATAGTGGAGAGAGTGGGCTGGCCAGTAGTCACTTCCTTATGTGCACTCCACAACTGGACGGCTCAGAGATGTTCACAGAGTTATTCAGAGATGAGAAGGAGGAGGAAGGAGACAGAGGTGGCCAGAAGGATAAAAGGGGGGAATGAAAAGGAGGGAGACAGATCCAGCCAGTAATCAGTTCCCTAAGTGTTCTCCACCGTCTGGAATACACAGAAATTCACAGAGTTGGGTAGAGTAGAGAGGGGTTAGGGAGGAGACACAGGCGACCTGGTGGAGAAAAAGGAGAGTCCAAAGGGAGAGAGAGCAGTCAAGCCAGTAATCTCGCTCCCTAGTGAAAAATGGGTACTGAAGATTGGGTTCTTAAAGGTACAAAATTGGTAACAAATACATAAAAGCAAAAATTAATAATCTAGAGTAGAGTTTGGACTTTCAAAAATACGATGTTAAAGAAAAGAAGAAGGAAAAGAAAGAGAGAAAAAACGAACAAAGAAAAACAAACAAGGTCGCAAAAATTATCAAGAAAATACAGGTACAAAATTGATAACTAATACCAAAAAGCAAAAATTAAAAATCTAGAGTAGAGTTTGGAATTTCAAAAATACAATGTTAAAAAAAAGGAAGAAGAAAACTAAAGAGAAAACAAACAAACAAAAACAAGCAATGTCGCAAAAATTATAAAGAAACTACAGGTACAAAATTGATATCAAATATCAAAAAGCATAAATTAAAAATCTAGAGTACAGTTTGGAATTTCAAAAATACAATGTTAAAGAAAAGAAGAAAAAAAAAACAAAACAAAAAAACAAGGTCAAAAAATTATTATATATATATATATATATATATATATATATATATATATATGAAGTTTGCTGAAGAAGAAAAAAATAGGGTCTTTTTTTTTTTGCAAAGTAATAGGTTATAAAAGTGAAAATTAAATGAACAATAGAGAACTTAAAATTAAAAAAATTAAAAAAAAGTAAGAATGATCATAAAAATATATCTAGGACTTTCTCTGGTTTTGTTGTGAGTATCGTGGGTTCGGTTCATTTTTGGCTAGTTCCTTGGTCCGACTTATATTTCTCAAGATCTATAGGCGCCTTCCTATGTAGTCCTAGTAACCACAGGGTTTTAATCTATTGCCTGTAGCTTCCAAGGCGTTTCCCTCTGTTATAGCTTCTTTTGTTTGCTGGTCTCTTCAGTGTCTGGTTTACGCCCTGACACAAAGGGGACGGTGCAGGACACTTTTTTTTTTTAGGCTCACTTGTTCAGTTGCGCTGTGGGGAGGGAGGGAGGGAGTGATGCTGCAAACAAACAACACTGGCGTGCGCTCGCAGTGCCTCAGCCACACTGGGTCTGCCCCCGCTCACGGCGCGTGTAGCCTCCCTGCCCACACTGCTCGGGCTCTAGGTTGTTCCACCGGGAACAATCCGAGGCTGGCCCTGGGCTGCATGCACCTCCCAGGTCCAAGCCGCTCAGGTTCAGGCACTCGGGTAGTCCTCAGAGGCACAGACTCGGTTGGGCCTGCGTTTTGTGCTCTTCCCAGGTCCGAGCAGCTCAGGTGATGAGGTGTTTGGCGAGTGCCAATGTTGTGACTTATCGCCTCCCCGCCACTCGGTTATCTGGGTGTAAAACAGGCGCACCTTCTCAGGCAGATGTTGACCGTCCAGATCCCCAAGAAGTTTTAGTTAGCAAAGAAGCCTGCTTACAGTTTTATAGATAATGTCTCTCTGGGGCTGCGATTGCCCCCTTCCGGCTCTGGCTGCCTGTCACCGGAGGGGGAAGGTCTGCAGCCGGCTATCTCTGTTCAGTCCTTTGTTCCGTGCGCGGGCCTGGCGGTGTCTTAGGTTAGGGCTGGCTTTTTGCGTGGTAGATATCCCAGAGTCTGGTTTGCTAGCCCAAGTTATTTCGTTCAGATAGCGCTCAGGGTATTCAGGCCAGATTTTTACTCTAAGCGATGCAGCCCACGCTGCGCCTCCCTGCCCAGCCCCTGCTTGCTAATGGTGTGAGCAGGCGTCTGCACTGCTTCGCGGCTGGGGGAGTTACCGTAGGGCTTGCAATCTGCGAGTTTTAATTGTTTATTTATTTTTATCCCCCTTATGTTGCCCTTTGTGCTTCCAAAGCTTGGCAAAGATTTGGCAGTGAAAAGCTTTCCTGGTGTTTGGAAACTTTTCTCTTTTTAAGACTATCTTCCTGGGACGGAAATCCCTCCCTCCCTCTTTTGTCTCTTTTTTTGTCTTTTATACTTTTTCCTACCTACTTTCCAAGAGTTGGGTTCTTTTCTGGGTGCCTGATGTCCTCTGGCAGCATTCATAAGTTGTATTGTGGAATTTACTCGACGTTTAAATGCTCTTTTGATGAAATTGTTTGGGGGGGAAAGAGTTCTCCCCGTCCTACTCCTCAGCAATCTTGGCTCCTCTCTTGTGGAGTTTGGAGAGAGCACGCGGGATTGCTCTCCAGGCCATGCAGGAAAAGAAGGCCCTCATCTCGCGATGTTGGGGGAGTCTCGTGGTTTTTCTGGAGCTGCGGTGCCAGTGTGGGGTTTCTCACAAGGTACGACCGGGAGCTCAGGGAGCCTCTCGTGTGGTGTCAGGGAAGTCAAGTCTCCATACGAGTGGCGAGGGGGCGCACGTCATTGCTCTCGAGTCATGGTAGTGGAATCAGGGCTCAACGCAATGAAAAAGGACGCTCGAGGTCTTTCTCGGGTTGCTGCAGGAAACCCTGGGTTCCCTCGACTTGTGCCTGTGACCTCAGGTAGCTTCTCAGGGTGCCTCTGAGAAGTCAGGGATACTATGGAGCTGGGAGAGGCCTCTCGGGACTCCACTGGGTTTGCTGCAATGGAAGAGGGCCTAATCTCGAGATCAGGAAGGAACCTCAGGGTTCCTCTCCATTTCTGACTCAGATTGCAGGGTCCCTGCAGAGTTGGGACAGGAGAGTCAGGCCTCGTCTTGTGTGGAGGAATGGAACTCCGCTTGCCTCTCGAGTTGTTCAAGGAGTGACAGGCCACTTGTCGAGCTGTGTGTGGAACCTGCGGTTTTTTCCAGACAATGCACGGGGGTGTCAGTGCCCCTTCGTGATGTGCTTTCATCCACAGGGTTGCCTTCGAAGTGGTGTGCGGGCATCGGGTTCTTATCAAGAGCGGACCAGGAAATCGGGGTCTTTTGGAAGGCGGCACCACACACGAGGCTACGTCTCGAATTTCCTCGTGAGACGGGCCTCATGCTGAGGTGCCCCTGGAAGGTCGGGAAAGCCTTCCAGACAAAGCAGGTTAATCGACCCTACTGTCGCGATCAGGAGGGGAGAAGGGGCTCAGATGAAGTGGTGCCGGGAACCTCGGTGTTCCCCTTGAGTGAGACCGGTATGTCAGGGAACTTTTGGGGTCTCACGAAGCTTGCCAAATACTGTTTCAAACTTCAAGATGAAACGTGGGACTTCTCTTGAGACGCTGTGGCGGGCAAGGGCCTCATCTTGTGATGAAGGGGAAACCACGTGGTTTTTTTCGAGTTGCGATGGGATTGTTGACTTACGACGGGGAATTCAGGCTTCCTCTTCTGTTGGCCCAGGGAAGTCCATTCTTCCATTCGAGTTGCCAGGGAGAGCTGGATGGGAATTGCCCTCGAGTCACGGCAGTTCAAAATAGACCTCATCTAGGCTTGTGTCCAGGACCTAATGTTCCTCTCCAGGGGCGATAGGGATCATGGGGACGCATTCCAGACTCACCCAGTGAGTCAGGCCTCAGCTCGAGGGGAAGCAAAGGATTCTGATATCCTCCTGGGTCGCGATAGGTATCTCTTGGATCCCACTGAGTGGCCTCCAGGGAGTCAAGCCTCCTGTGGAGTTGGAGAGAGGACTCGGGATTGCTCTCCAGGCCATACAGGAAAGAAGGCCCTCAGCTCGCAATGACGGGGGCGTCTTGTGGGTTTTCTCGAATTGGAGCGCAAGTATGAGTTTTCTCACGAGGTACGACGGGGAGCTCAGGGAGCCTCTTGTGTGGCGCCAGGAAAGTCAGGTGTCTATGCGTGTGATGAGGAGGACCCCATAAATGCTCTCGAGTCATGGTAGGGAAATCGGGACTCAAGACGCGTTGAAGAAGGAGTCTCGAGGTCTTTCTCAGGTTGCGGCAGGAAACCCTGGGTTCCCTCGACTTGTACCGGTGACCTCAGGGAGCTTCTCAGGGTGCCTCTGAGAAGTCAGGCATACTGTGGACTTGGGAGGTGCTCTCGGAACTCCACTGGGTTTGGTGCAATGACAAAGGTTCTCATCTCGAGTTGAGGCAGGAACCTAAGGGTTCCTCTCCATTTAAAACTCCGACCACAGGGTCCCTGAAGAGTTGGGACAGGAGAGTCAGGCCTCGTCTTGTGTGGAGGAATGGAACTCCACTTGCCTCTCGAGTTGTTCACAGGATAACAGACCATTTGTCGAGCTGTGAGTGGAACCTTCAGTTTTTTCCGTAAGATGCATGAGGGGGTCAGTGCCCCTTCGTGTTGTGCCTTCATCCACAGGGTTGCCTTCAAAGAGGTGTCCGGACATCGGGTTCTTATCAACAGCAGAGCATGAAATCGGGGTCTTTCAGAACGTGGCACCATCTATGAGGCTACGTCTCGAATTTCTTCGTTAGACTGGTGTCATCCTGAGGTGCGCCATGAAGATCGGGAACCCCTTCCAGACAAAGCAGGGGAAGCGACCATCTTGTCGCGATCAGGAGGAGTGAAAGGGCTCAGTTGAAGTCGTGCCGGGAACCTCGGTGTTCCCCTCGAGTGGGACCGGTGTGTCGGGAAACTTTTGGGGTCGCTTCAAGGGTGCCAAGTACCGTTTTGCACTTCAATACGGACTTGGGGCTTCTCTTGACACGCTGTAGAGGGCAAGGGCCTCATCTTGGGATGACGGGGGAATCACGTGGTTTTTCTCAAGGTGCGGCGGGATTCTCGAGTTACGACGGGGAATTCAGGCTTCCTCTTGTGTTGGCCCAGGGAAGTCCAATCTTCCATTCGAGTTTCGAGGAAGAGCTGGGGTTTGCTCTTGAGTCACTGCAGGGCAAAAGAGACCTCATCTAGGCTTGTGTCCAGGACCTAATATTCCTCTCCAGGGCCGACAGCGATCTCGGGGTTGCATTCCAGACGCATCCTGGGAGTCAGAGCTCGACTCCAGGGGAAGCAAAGGACCCCGCTCTCCTCTTGAGTCACCACAGGTGTCTCTTGGAGCCCACTGAGTGGCCTAAAGGGAGTCAAGCCCCCTGTGGAGTTTGGAGAGAGGACTCAGGATTGCTCTCCAGGCCATGCAGGAAAAGAAGACCCTCATCTCGCGATGACAGGGGCGTCTTGTTGGTTTTCTCGAGCTGCGGTGCCAGTGTGCGGTTTCTGACGAGGTGCGACGGGAAGCTCAGGGAGCCTTTCGTGTGGCACCAGGGAATTCAGGTCTCCATGCGCATGGCAAGGGGGAGCGCGTCATTGCTCTCGAGATATGATACGGGAATCGGGCCTCAAGACACGTTAAAGCAGGACTCTCAAGGTCTTTCTCGGGTTGCGGCAGGAAACCCTGGGTTCCGTCGACTTCTGCCGGTGACCTTAGGGAGCTTCTCAGGGTGCCTCTGAGAAGTCAGGCATACTGTGGATTTGGGACGGGCCTCTCGGGACTCCACTGGTTTTGTGGCAATGGAAAAGGGCCTCATCTTGAGTGGAGGCAGGAACCTCAGGCTTCCTCTCCATTTCTGACTCGGTGCGCTAGGTCCCTAGAGTTGTGACAGGAGAGTCAGGCATCGTCTTGTGTGGAGGAATGGAACTCCGCTTGCTTCTCGAGTTGTTCACGAGGTGACAGACCACTTGTGGAGCTGTGTGAGGAACCTGCAGGTTTTTCCGGAAGATGCACGGGGTGTCAGTGCCCCTACGTGTTGTGCCTTCATCCACAGGCTTGCCTTCGAAGAGGTGTCCAGGAGTCTGGTTTTGATCAAAAGTGGACCATGGAATCGGGGTCTTTCGGCATGTAGTATGGCCCTCGAGGCTACCTCTCGAATTTCCTCGTGAGACCGGCCTCATCCTGAGGTGTGCCGGGAAGGTCGGGAATCCCTTCGAGACAAAGCAGTGGAATCGACCCTCCTATCGCGATCAGGAGAGGAGAAAGGCCTCAGATGAAGTGGTGCCGGAAACTTCAGTGTCCCCTCTAGTGAGATCGGTATATAGGGGAACTTTTGGGGTCGCATCAAGGGTGCCAAGTACTGTTTTGCACTTCAAGACGGAATGTGAGACTTCTCTTGAGACGCTGTAGGGGGCAAGGGCCTCATCTTGCAATACGGGGAACCACGTGATTTTTCTCGAGTTGCGGCGAGTTTCTCAAATTACAACTGGAAATTCAGGCTTCCTCTTGTGTTGGCTCAGAAAGGCCAATCTTCCATTCGAGTTGCAAGGGAAAGCTAGGGGTTGCGCTTGAGTCACTGCAGGGCCAAAGAGACCTCATCTAGGCTTTTGTCCAGGACCTAAGGTTCCTCTCCAGGGGCGACAGGGATCCAGGGTTGCATTCCAGACTCACCCTCGTAGTCAGGCCTCATCTCGAGGGGAAGCAAAGGACACCGCTCTCCTCCTGAGTATCGACGGGTATCTCTTGGAGCCCACTGAGTGACCTAAAGGGAGTCAAGCCTCCTTTGGAGTTTGGAGAGAGGATTCGGGATTGCTCTTCAGGTCATGCAGGAAAGAAGGCCCTCATTTCACCATGACAGGGGGGTCTCGTGGGTTTTCTCGAGCTGCGGCGCCAGTGTGGGGTTTCTCACGAGGTACGATGGGGAGCTCAGGGAGCCTCTCATGTGGTGCCGGGGAAGTCAGATCTTCATGCGCGTGGCGAGGGGGAGCGCGTCATTTTTCTCCAGTCATGGTAGGGGAATCGGGCCTCAAGACGCGTGAAGAAGGACTCTCGAGGTTTTTCTCAGGTTACGGCAGGAAACCCTGGGTTCCGTCGACTTATGCCCGTGACCTCAGGGAGCTTCTCAGGGTGCCTCTGAGAAGTCAGGGATACTGTGCAGTTGGGAGGGGCCGCTCCGAACTCCACTGGGTTTGGTGCAGTAGAAGAGGGCCTTATCTCGAGTTGAGGCAGGAACCTCATGGTTCCTCTCCATTTCTGAATCAGATCTCAGTGTCCATGCAGAGTTGGGACAGGAGAGTCAGGCCTCGTCTTGTGTGGAGGAATTTAACTCCTCTTGCCTCTCGAGTTGTTCACGGGGTGACAGGCCATTTGTCGATCTGTATGTGGAACTTGCGGGCTTTTCCAACGATGCAGGAGGGTGTCAGACCCCTTCGTTTTGTGCCTTCGTCCACAGGATTGCCTTCGAAGAGGTGTCCTAGCATTGGGTTCTTATCAAGAGCAGACAGGGAAATCGGGGTCTTTCGGCGTGTGGCACCAACCACAAGGCTACGTCTCGAATTTCCTCGTGAGACCGGCCTCATCCTGAGGTGCGCCGGGAAGGTCCGGAACCCCTTCCAGACAAAGCAGGGTAATCGACCCTCCCGTCGCGATCAGGAGGGGATAAGGGGCTCAGAACAAGCGGTGCGCCGAACCTTGGTGTTCCCCTCGAGTGAGACCAGGGTGTCGGGGAACTTTTGTGCTAACATCAAGGTTGCCAATTATCGTTTTAAACTTCAAGATGGAACGTAGGGCTTCTACTGAGACGCTGTAGCTGGCAAGGGCCTCATCTTGCGATGACGGGGGAACCACGTGGTTTTCCTCGAGTTGCAGCGGGATTTTCGAATTACGACGGGGAATTCAGGTTTCCTCTTGTGTTGTCCCAGGGAAGTCCATTCTTCCATTCGAGGTGCGAGGGAGAGCAGGGGATTGCTCTCGAGTCACTTCAGGGCAAATGAGACCTCATCTATGCTTGTGTCTAGGACCTAATGTTCCTCTCCAGGGGCGACAGGGATCTCGGGGTTGCATTCCAGACTCACCTGAGGAGTCAGGCCTGGTATATAGGGGAAGCAAAGAATTCCGCTCTCCTCTCGAGTCCCAACGGGTATCTCTTGGAGCCCACAGAGTGGCCTAAAGGGAGTCAGGCCTCCTGTGGAGTTTGAAGAGAGGCCTCGAGATTGCTCTCCAGGCCATGCAGGAAAAGAAGGCCTTCATCTCGCGATGACGGAGGCGTCTCGTGTGTTTTCTCGAGCTGGGGAGCCAGTGTGGGATTTCTCACGAGGTATGACGGGGAGCTCAGGGAGCCTCTCGTGTGGCGCCAGGGAAGTCAAGTCTCCATGCGAGTGGCGAGGGGGAACGCGTCATTGCTCTCTAGTCATGGTAGGGGAATCGGGATTCAAGATGCGTTGAAGGAGGATTTTCGAGGTCTTTCTCGGGTTGCGTCAGGAAACCCTGTGTTCCCTCGACTTGTGCCAGTGACCTCAGGGAGCTTCTAAGGGTGCCTCTGAGAAGTCGCGATACTGTGGATTTGGGAGGGGCCTCTCGGGCCTCCACTGTTTTTGGTGTAATGGAAGAGGGCCTCATCTCGAGTGGAGTCAGGAACCTCAGGGTTCCTCTCCATTTCGGACTCCGATCGCAGGGTCCCTTCAGAGTTGGGACCGGAGAGTCAGGCCTCGTCTTGAGTGGAGGAATGGAACTCTGCTTGCCTCTCGAGTTGTTCATGGGATGACAGGCCTCTTGTCGAGCTGTGTGTGGAACCTGCGGCTTTTACCGAATGATGCACGGGAGTGTCAGTGACCCTTCGTTTTGTGCCTTCGTCCACAGGGTTGCCTTCGAAGAGGTGTCTGGGCATCGGGTTCTTCTCAAGAGTGGGCCGGGAAATCGGGGTATTTCGGCATGTGACACCACCCACGACGCTACGTCTCGAATTTCCTCCTGAGACTGGCCTCATCCTGAGGTGCGCCGGGAATGTGGGGAACCCCTTCCAAACAAAGCAGGGGAATAGACCCTCCTGTCTCGAACAGGAGGGGAGAAGGTGCTCAGATGAAGTGGTGCGGGAACCTCGGTGTTCCTGTCGAGTGAGACCGGCGTGTCCGGGAACATTTGGTGTCGCATCAAGGGTGCAAAGTACCGTTTCGCACTTCAAGACGGAACGTGGTTCTTTTCTTGAGACGCCATAGCAGCAAGGGCCTCATCTTGGGATGACGTTGGAAACACGTGGTTTTTCTCGAGTTGTGGCAGGATTCTCGAGTTACGAAGGGGATTTCTGGCTTCCTCTTGTGTTGGCCCAGGGAAGCCCAATCTTCCATTCGAGTTGCGAGGGAGAGCTGGGGGTTGCGCTCGAGTCACTGCAGGGCAAAAGAAACCTCATCCAGGCTTGTGTCTAGGACCTAATGTTCCTCTCAAGGGATGACTGGGATCTTGGGGTTGCATTCTAGACTCACCCAGGAGTCAGGCGTCCTCTCGAGGGGAAACAAAGGACTTCTCTCTCTTCTCGAGTCGCGACGGGTATTTCTTGGAGCCCACTGAGTGGACTAAAGGGAGTCAAGCCTCCTCTGGAGTTTGGAGAGAGGACTCGGGATTGCACTCCAGGACATGCAGGAAAAGAAGGCCCTCATCTCACGATGACGGGGGGGGGCGGGTCTCGGTGGTTTTACCGAGCTGCAGCGCCTGTGTTGGTTTCTCAGGAGGTACGACGGGGAGCTCAGGGAGCCTCTTGTGTGGCGCCAGGGAAGTTAGGTCTCGATGCGTGTGGCGAGGGGGAGTGCGTCATTGCTCTCGAGTCATGGTAGGGGAATCAGGCCTCTAGACGCGTTGAAGGACTCTCAAGATCTCTCTCGAGTCTTGGCAAGAATACCTGGGTTCCCTCGACTTGTGCCGGTGACCTCAGGGAGATTCTCCGGGTGCCTCTGAGAAGTCAGGGATACTGTGGAGTTGGGAAAGACCTCTCGGGACTCCACTGGGTTTGGTGAAATGGAAGGGGGCCTCATCTCGAGGGGAGGCAGGAACCTCAGGGTTCCTCTCCATTTCTGATTCCGATCGCAGCCCCCTGCATAGTTGGGAGAGGTGAGTCAGGCCTTGTCTTGTGTGCAGGAATGGACCTCCGCTTGCCTCTCGAGTTGTTCACTGGGTGACAGGCACTTGTTGAGCTGTATGAGTAACCTGCGGTCTTTTCCGGACGATGCAAGGGGGTGTCAGTGCCCCTTCGTGTTGTGCCTTCATCCACACTATCTTCGAATAGGTGTCTGGGCATCGCGTTCTTATCAAGAGCGGATCGGGAAATCGCGGTCTTTCGGCATGTGGCACCACCATCGAGGCTACGTCTCGAATTTCCTCGTGAGACAGCCTCATCTGAGGTGCGTGGAGAAGGTCGGGAACCCCTTGAGGACAAAGCAGGGGAATTGACCCTCCTTTCGCGATCAGGAGGGGAGAAGGGGCTCAGATGAAGTGGTGCCAGGAACCTCGGTGTTCCCCTCTAGTGCGACCCGTATGTCGGGGAACTTTTGGGGTAGCATTAAGGGTGCCAAATATCATTTCGCACTTGAAGACAGAACGTGGGACTACTCTTGAGACGCTGGAGCGGGCAAGGGCCTCATCTTGCAATGACGGGGGAACCACGTGGTTTTTCTCAAGTTGAGGCGGAATTCTCGAATTACTACTGGGAATTCAGGCTTCCTCTTGTGTTGGCCCAGGGAGGTCCAATCTTCCATTCGGGTTGCGAGGGAAAGCTGGGGAGTGCTCTCGAGTTACTGCAGGGCAAAAGCGACCTCATCTAGCCTTGTGTTCAGGACCCAATGATCCTCTCCAAGGGCGACAGGGATCTCGGGTTTGCATTACAGACTCACCCGGGGAGTTAGGCCTCGTCTCGAGGGGAAGCAAAGGACTCGGCTATCCTCTCGAGTTGCGACGCGTATCTCTTGGAGCCCACTGAGTGGTCTAAAGGGAGTCAACCCTCCTCTTCAGTTTGGAGAGAGGACTCGGGATTGCTCTCCAGGCCATGCAGGAAAAGAAGGCCCACATCTCGAGATGACGGGGGCGTCTCGTGGGTTTTCTAGAGCTGCGGCGCCAGTGTGGGGTTTCTCACGAGGTACGACGGGGAGTTCAGGTAGCCTCTCGTGTGGCAACAGGGAAGTCAGTTCTCCATGGGCGGGGCAAGGGGGAGTGCGTCATTGCTCTCAAGTCAGGGTAGGGGAATCGGGCCTCATGACGGGTTGAAAAAGAACTCTCGATGTCTTTCTAGGGTTGCGGCAGGAAACCCTGGGTTCCCTTGACTTGTGCCGGTGACCTCAGGGAGTGTCTCAGGGTGCCTCTGAGAAGTCAGGGATACTGTGGATTTGGGAGAGGCCTCTCGGGACTCCTCTGGGTTTGGTGCAATGGAAGTGGGCCTCATCTCGAGTTGAGGCAGGAACCTCAGGGTTCTGCTCCTGACTTCCTGGAGGCCGGATCTGACTCAGATCGCAGGGTCCCTGTTGAGTTTGCTCAGGAGTGTCAGGTCTCGTGTTCTGCGGAGGAATGGAACTCCGCTTACATCTCAAGTTGTTCAAGGATAACACCAATTTTCGTGATGTGTGTGGAACCTGCGGGTTTTTCGGAGATGCACGGGGGCGTCAGTGCTCCTTCCTGTTGTGCCTTCATCCACAGGGTTGCCTTCGAAGAGGTGTCCGGGCATCGTGTTCTCCTCAAGTGCGGACCGGGAAATTGGGGTCTTTCAGCATGTTGCACCACCCACTAGGCTACGTCTTGAATTTTCTCGTGAGACCGGCCTCATCCTGAGGCACGCAGGAAAGTCCGGGAACCCTTTCCAAACAAAGCAGGGGAATCGACCCTACTTTCTGGATCAGGAGGAGAGAAAGGGCTCAGATGAAGTAGTGCCGGGAACCTCGGTGCTCTCCTTGAGTGAAAGTCAGGTAACTTTTCTGGTTGCATCAAGGGTGCCAAGTACCGTTTCGCACTTCAAGACGGAACCTGGGACTTCTCTTGAGATGCTGTAGTGGGCAAGGGCCTCATCTAGCACTGACGGGGGACCCACGTGTTTTTTCTCGAGTTGCGGCAGGATTCTTGAGTTACGATGGGGAATACAGGTTTCCTCTTGTGTTGGCCCAGGGAAGTCCAATCTTCCATTCGAGTTGCAAGTGAGAGCTGGAGATTGCTCTCGAGTCACTGCAGGGCAAAATAGAGCTCATCTAGGTTTGTGTCCAGGACCGAGTTTTTCTCTCCAGGGGCGACAGGGATCTCGGGGTTGCATTCCAGACTCACCCGGGGAGTCAGGCCTCGTCTCGAAGGGAATGAATGGACTCCGCTCTCCTCTCGAGTCGCGACGGGTATCCCTTGGAGCCCAAGAGTGGCCTAAATGGAGTTAAGCCTCCTGTGGAGTTTGGAGAGAGGACTCGGGATTGCTCTCTAGGCCATGCAGGAAAAGAAGGCCCTCATCTCGCGATGACGGGGGCGTCTCGTGGGTTTTCTCAAGGTGCAGTGCCTGGTTGGGGTTTCTCACGAGATAGGACGGGGAGCTCAGGGAGACTCCTGTGGTGCCACGGAAGTCAGGTCTCCATGGACGTGGCGTGGGGGAGCGCCTCATTGCTCTCGAGTCATGGTAGGGGAATCAAGCCTCAAGACGCTTCGAAGAAGAACTCTCGAGGTCTTTCTCGGGGTGTGGCAGGAAACCCTGGGTTCCCTCGACTTGTGCCCATGACCTCAGGGAGCTTAGCGGTGTTCCTCTGAGAAGTCAGGGATACTGTGGAGTTGAGAGGGGCTTCTCGGGACATCACAGGGACTGGTGCAATTGAAGAGGACCTAATCTCGGATTGAGGCAGTAACGTCAGGGTTCCTCTCCATTTCTGACTCGGATAGCAGGGTCCCTGCAGAGTTGGGACAGGAGAGTCAGACCTCGTCTTGTGTGGAGTAATGGAACTCTGCTTGCCTCTCGAGTTGTTCACGGGATGACAGGACACCTGTCGAGTTGTATGTGGAACCTGCGGTTTTGGGGGACGATGCACAGGGGTGTCAGTGCCCCTTCGTGTTGTGCCTTCATCCACAGGGTTACCTTCGAAGAGGTGACCGGGCATCGGGATCTTATCAATAGCGGACCAGGAAATCGGGGTCTTTCGGCATGTGGCACAACCCACGAGGCTACGTCTCGACTTCCCTCGTGAGACTGGCCTCATCCTGAGGTTCGCCGGGAAGTCTGGGAACCCCTTCCAGACAAAGCAGGGGAATCGACCCTCCTGTCGCCATCAGGAGGGGAGAAGAGGCTCAGCTGAAGCAGTGCTGGGAAACTCCATGTTCTCCTCGAGTGAGACCGGGGTGTCAGGGAAATTTGGGGGTCGCATCAAGGGTGCCAAGTACCGTTTCACACTTCAAGACGGAACATGGGACTTCCCTGGAGACGCTATAGCTGACAGGGGCCTCATATTTCGATGACGGAGGAGCCACGTTGTTTTTCTCCAGTTGCCGCGGGATTCTCGAATTACAATAGGGAATACAGGCTTCCTCTTGTGTTGGCCCAGGGAAGTCCAATCATCCATTCGAGTTGCGAGGGAGAGCTGGGGATTGCACTTGAGTCAATGCAGGACAAAAAAGACCTCATTTAGGCTTGTGTCCAGGACCGAGTTTTCCTCTACAGGGGCAACACGGATCTCGGGATCCCATTCCAGACTCACCCAAGTAGTCAGGCCTCGGCTCGAGGGGAAGCAACGGACTCTGCTCTCCTCTAGAGTAGCGACGTGTATCTCTTGGAGGCTACTGAGTGGCCTAAAGGGAGTCAGGCCTCCAGTGGAGTTTGGAGAGTGGACTCGGGATTGCTCTCTAGGTCATGTAGGAAAAGAAGGCCCTCATCTTACGATGATGGGGGCGTCTCGTGAGTTTTCTTGAGCGGCGGTGCCAGTGTGGGGTTTTCATGAGGTAGGACGGGGAGCGCAGGGAGCCTTTCGTGTGGCGCCAGGGAAGTTAGGTTTCAATGGGCGTGGCGAGGGGAATGCGTCATTGCTCTCCAGTCATGGTAGGGTATCGGGCCTCAAGACGCGGTAAAGAAGGACTCTCAAGGTCTTTCTCAGAATGCAGCAGGAAACCCTGGGTTCACTCGACTTGTGCCAGTGACCGCAGAGAGCTTCTGAGGGTGCCTCTGAGAATCAGGGATACTGTGGAGTTTTAGGGGCCTCTCGGGACTCCACTGGGTATGACGCAATGGAAGAGGGCCTCATTTCGAGTTGATGCAGGAACGTCAGGTTTCATCTACATTTCTGACTCCGATCGCACGGTCCCTGCAGAGTTGGGAAAGGAGAGTCAGGCCTTCTCTTGTGTGGAGGAACGGAACTCCGCATGCCTCTCTAGTTCTTCAAGGGATGACAGGACACTTGTCAATCTGTGTTTGGAATCTGCGTGTTTTTCCGTACTATGCATGGGGATGTCAGTACCCCTTCGTGTTGTGCATTCATCCACAGGTTTGCTTTCGAAGAGGTGTCCTGGCATCGGGTTCTTATTAAGAGCGGACCGGGAAATCGGGGTCTTTCCGCATGTGGCACCACCCACCAGGCTACATCTCGAATTTCCTAGTGAGACCGGCCTCATCCTGAGGTGCGCCGGGAAGGTCGGAACCCCTTGCAGACAAAGCAGGGGAATCGACCCTCCTGTCTCGATCAGGAGGGGAGAAGGGGCACAGATGAGGTGATGCCGGGAACCTCGGTGTTCCCCTCCAGTGAGACCAGTGTGTTGGGGAACTTTTGGGGTCGCATCAAAGGTGCCAAGTACCGTATCGCACTTCAAGATGGAACGTAAGACTTCTTTTGAGACGCTGTAGCGGCAATGGCCGCATCTTGCGATGAAGAGGGAACGACGTGGTTTTTCTCGAGTTGTGGTGGGATTCTTGAGTTACAACGGGAAATTCAGGCTTCCTCTTCTGTTGGCCCAGGGAAGTCCAGTCTTCCATTCGAGTTGAGAGGGAGAGTTGGGGATTGCTCTCGAGTCACTGCAGGAAAAAAGAGACCTCATCTAGGCTTGTGTCCAGGACCTAATGTTTCTCTCCAGGGGCGACAGGGATCTCCGGTTCACATATCAGACACACCCGAGGAGTCAGGCCTCGCCTCGAGGGGAAGGAAAAGACTCCGCTCTCCTCTCGAGTCGCGACGGGTATGTCTTGGAGTCCACTGAGTGACCAAAAGGGAGTCAAGCCTACTGTGGAGTTTGGAGAGAGGACTCGGGATTGCTCTCCAGGCCATGCTAGAAAAGAAGGCCGTCATGTCGCGAAAATGGGGGCATCTCGTGGGTTTTCTCTATCTGTGGCGCCAGTGTTTGGTTTCTCACGAGGTATGACGGGGAGCTCAGGGAGCCTCTCGTGTGGCGCCAGGGAAGTCAGGGCTTCATGAGTGTAGCAGAGGGAGCGCGTCATTGCCCTCGAGTCATGGTAGGGGAATCAGGCCTCAAAATGCGTTGAAGAAGGACTCTTGAGTTCTTTCTATGGTGGCGGCAGTAAACCCTGGGCTCACTCGAATTGTGCTGGTGACCTCAGGGAGCTTCTCAGGGTGCCTCTGAGAAGTCAGGGATACTGTGGAGCTGGGACGCATCTCTCAGGAGTCCACTGGGTTTCGTGCAATGGAAGAGGTCCTAATCTCGAGTGGAGGCAGGAACCTCAGCGTTCCTCTCGTGACTTCACTGGCGCTGGTCTGATTCGGATCGCAAAGTCCCTGCAAAGTTGGGACAGGAGAGTCAGGCATCGTCTTGTGTAGAGGAATGAAACCCCACTTGCCTCTCGAGTTCTTCAGGGGTGACAAGCCACTTGTTGAGCTGTATGTGGAACCTGCGGGTTTTTCCGGACGATGCACGAGGGTGTCAGTGCCCCTTTGTGTTGTGCCTTCATCCACAGGGTTGCCTTCGAAGAGGTGTCCAGGCATCGGGTTCTTATCAAGAGCGTACCGGGAAATCATAGTCTTTTGGCATGTGGTACCACCCGCGAGCTACGTCTCGAATTTCCTCGTGAGACTGGCCTCATCCTGAAGTGCCCCGTGAAGGTCGGGAACCCCTTACAAACAAAGCAGGGGAAGTGACCCTCCTATCACGAACAGGAGGGGAGAAGGGGCTCAGATAAACTGGTGCCGGGAACCTCGGTGTTCACCTCGAGTGAGACCGATATTTCGGGGAACTTTTGGGGTCACATCAAGGGTGTCAAGTATCGTTTTGCACTTCAAGGCGGAACGTGGGACTTTTCTTGAGAAGCTGTAGCGGGCAAGGGCCTCATCTTGTGATGACGAGGGAACCAAGTGCTTTTTCTTGAGTTGCGGCGGGATTCTCGAGTTACGAAGGGGAATTCAGGCTTCCTCTTGTGTTGGCCCAGGGAAGTCCAATCTTCCATTCGAGTTGTCAGGGAGAGCGGGGGATTGCTCTCGAGTTACAGAAGGGCAAAAGAGACCTCATCTAGGCTTGTTTCCAGGACCTAATGTTCCTCTCCAGGGGAGACAGGGATCTCGGGGTTGCATTCCAGACCCACCTGGTGAGTCAGGCCTTGTCTCGAGGGGAAGCAAAGGACTCAATTCTCCTCTCGAGTCGCGACGGGTATCTCTTGGAGCCCACTAAGTGGCCTAAAGGGAGTCAAGCCTCCTGTGGAGTTTGGAAAGAGGATTCGGGATTCCTCTCCAGGCCATGCAGGAAAAGAAGGCCCTCATCTCGCGATGACAGGGGCGTATGGTGAGTTTTCTCAAGCTGCGGCGTCAGTGTGGGGTTTCTCACGAGGTACGACAGGGAGCTCAGGGAGCCTCTCTTATGGCGCCAGGGAAGTCAGGTCTCCATGTGCGTGGCGAGGGGGTGCGTGTCATTTCTATAGAGCCATGGAAGCAGAGTCGGGCTTCAAGACACGTTGAAGTAGGACTCTCGAGGTCTTTTTCCCATTGTGGCAGGAAACCCTGGGTTCCCTCGACATGTGCCGGTGACCTCATGGAGCTTCTCCGGGTGCCTCTGAGAAGTCAGGGGTACTGTGGAGTTGGGAGGGGCCTCTCTGGACTCCACTGGGTTTGGTGCAATGGATGAGAGCCTCATCTCGAGTGGAGGCAGGAACCTCATGTTTCCTCTCCTGGGTTTCCTGTCGCTGGTACTGACTCGGATCGCAGTTTCCCTGCAGAGTTGGTACAGAAAATCAGGTCTCATCTTGTGTGGAGGAATGGAACTCCACTTGCCTGTCGAGTTGTTCACGGGGTGACAGACCACTTGTTGAACTGTGTTTGTAACCTGCGGGTTTTTCTGGACGATGCACGGGGGTGTCAGTGCCCCTTCGTGTTGTGCTTTCATCCACAGGTTTTCCTTCGTAAAGGTGTCAGGGCATCACGTTCTTATCAAGAGCAGACCGGAAAATCGGGGTCTTTCGGCTTGTGGCACCACCCACGAGGCTATGTCTCGAATTTCCTCGTGAGACCTGCCTCATCCTTAGGAGCGGTGGAAAGGTCGGGAACCCCTTCCAGACATAGCAGGGGAATCGACACTCCTGTCGCGATCACGAGGGGAGAAGGAGCTCAAATGAAGTGGTTCCGGGAACCTCGGTGTTCCTTTCGAGTGAGACCGGTATGTCGGGGAATTTTGAGATTGCATCAAGGGTGCCAAGTACCGTTTCGCACTTCAAGACAGAAAGTGGGACTTCTCTTGAGTCACTGTAGCGGGCAAGGGCCTCATCTAGCGCTGATGGGGGAACCACGTGGATTTTCTCGAGTTTCGGCGGGATTCTCGAGTTACGATGTCGAATTCAGGCTTCCAATTGTATTGGCCCAGGGAAGTCCAATCTTCAATTCGATTTGCGAGGGAGAGCTGGCGATTGCTCTCTAGTAACTGCAGTGCAAAATAGACCTCATCTAGGCTTGTGTCCAAGACCAAGTTTTCCTCTCCAGGTGTGACAGGAACTCGGGGTTGCATTCCAGACTCACACGGGGAGTCAGGCCTCGTCTCGAGGGGAAGAAAAGGACTCTGCTCTCCCTTCAGGTCCTTACAGGTATCTCTTGGAGCCAACTGAGAGGCCTAAAGAGAGTCAAGCCTCCTGTGGAGTCTGGAGAGAGGACTCGGTTTTGCTCTCCATGCCAGGCAGGAAACAAGTCCCTCATCTCGTGATGACGGGGGCGTATCGTGGGTTTTCTCGAGCTGCGGTGCCTGAATGGGGTTTCCGAAGAGGTACGACGGGGAGCTCAGGGAGACTCTCTTCAGGAGTCAGGGAAGTCAGGTCTCCATGCGCATGGCGATGGGGAGCGGGTCTTTGCTCTCGAGTCATGGTAGGGGAATCGGGCCTCAAGACGCGCCGAAGGACTCTCAAGGTCTTTCTCGGGTCGCAGCAGGAAACCCTGGGTTCCCTGGACTTGAGCCGGTGACCTCAGGTAGATTCTCAAGGTGCCTCTGAGAATTCAGGGATACTGTGGAGTTGGGAAGGGCCTCTCGCGACTCATCTGGGTTTGGTACAATGAGAGAGGGCCTCACCTCGAGGGGAGACAGGAACCTCAGGATTCCTCTCCGTTTCCGACTCCGACCGCAGGGTCCCTGCAGAGTTGGGACAGGAGAGTCAGGCCTCGTCTTGTCTGAGGAAGGGAACCCCGCTGGCCTCTCGAGTTGCTCAGGGGGTCTCAGGCCCCTCGTCGAGCTGTGTGTGGAACCCGCGGGTCTTTGCGGACGATGCACGGGGGTGGCAGTGCCCCTTTGTGTTGTGCCTTCACCCGCAGGGTTGCCTTCGAAGAGGGGTCCGGGCCTCGGGTCCTTCTAAAGAGTGGACCGGGGAATCGGAGGCGTTCGGCATGTGGCACCACCCACGTGGCTCGTCTCGAATTTCCTCGTGAGACCGGCCTCATTCTGAGGTGCGCCGGGAAGGCCGGGAACCCCTTCCAGACCACGCAGGGGAATCGCCTCTCCTGTCGCGATCAGGAGGGGAGAAGGGGCTCAGAGGAAGCGGTGCCGGGGCCCTCGGTGTTCCCCTCGGGGGAACCCGGCGTGTCGGGGGACACTTGGGGGTCGCAGGAAGGCTGTCAGGGACCGTTTCGCCCTTCAGGGCAGAACAGGGGACTTCCCTTGAGACGCCGTGGCGGGCAAGGGCCTCATCTTGCCAAGAGGTGGGAACCACGTGGTTTTTCTCTACTTGCGGCGGGATTCTCGAGTTACGACGGGGATCTCAGCCTTCCCCTTGGGTTGGCCCTGGGAAGCCCAATCTTCCCCTCGGGTTGCGAGGGAAAGCTGGGGGTTGCGCTCGAGTCACTGCAGGGCCGAAGAGACCTCACCTAGGCGTGTGTCCGGGACCTAATATTCCTCTCCAGGGACGGCAGGGATCTCGGGGTTGCATTCCAGGCTCCCCCGGGGAGTCAGGCCTCGTCTCGAGGGGAAGCCAAGGACAACGCTCTCCTCTCGAGTCGCGACGCGGGTCTCTTGGAGCCCCCTGAGCGGCCTCAAGGGAGTCCAGCCTCCTCTTCCGTTTGGAGAGAGGACCCGGGATTGCTCTCCAGGCCATGCAGGAAAAGAAGGCCCTCAGCTCGCGAGGACGGGGGCGTCTCAGGGGTTTCCTCGAGCTGCGGCGCCCGTGGGGGTTTTCTGCCGAGGCACGACGAGGATCTCAGGGAGCCTCTCGTGCGGCGCCAGGGAAGTCAGGTCTCCATGCGCGTGGCGAGGGGGAGCGCGTCATGGCTCTCGAGTCACGGGAGGGGACTAGGGCCTCAAGACGCGTTGAAGAAGGACTCTCGAGGTCTTTCTCGGGGGGCGGCGGGAAACCCTCGTTTCCCTCGCCTTCTGCCGGGGACCTTAGGCAACTTCCAGGGTGCCTCTGAGAGAGGAGGGTTCCTGTGGAGGTGGCGGGGCCCCTCGGGACTCCGCTGGGTCTGGCGCAACGGAAGAGGGCCTCACCTCGAGGGGAGGCAGGAATCTCAGGCTTCCTCTCCGTTTCGGACTCCGACCGCAGGGTCCCTGCAGAGTTGGGACAGGAGAGTCAGGCCTCATCTTGTCTGAGGAAGGGAACCCCGCTGGCCTCTCGAGTTGCTCAGGGGGTCTCAGGCCCCTCGTCGAGCTGTGTGTGGAACCCACGGGTCTTTGCGCACGATGCACGGGGATGGCAGTGCCCCTTCGTGTTTTGCCTTCACCCACAGGGTTGCCTTTGAAGAGGGTTCTGAGCTTCGGGTCCTTCTCAAGGGTGGACCGGGGAATCGGGGCCGTTCGGCCTGTGGCCCCACCCACGTGGCTCGTCTCGAATTTCCTCGTGAGACCGGCCTCATCCTGAGCTGCGCCGGGAAGGCCGGGAACCCCTTCCAGACCACACAGTGGAATCGCCTCTCCTGTCGCGATCAGGAGGGGAGAAGTGGCTCAGAGGAAGCGGTGCCGGGACACTCGGTGTTCCCCTCGGCGGACCCCGGCGTGTCGCGGGACTTTTGGGGGTCGCAGGAAGGCTGTCAGGGACCGTTTCGCCCTTCAGGGCGGAACAGGGGACTTCCCTTGAGACGCCGTCGCGGGCAAGGGCCTCATCTTGCCAAGAGGTGGGAACCACGTGGGTTTTCTCGAGTTGCGGCGGGATTCTCGAGTTACGACGGGGATCTCAGCCTTCCCCTTGGGTTGGCCCTGGGAAGCCCAATCTTCCCCTCGGGTTGCGAGGGAAAGCTGGGGGTTGCGCTTGAGTCACTGCAGGGCCGAAGAGACCTCACCTAGGCGTGTGTCCGGGACCTAATATTCCTCTCCAGGGAAGGCAGGGATCTCGGGGTTGCATTTCAGGCTCCCCCGGGGAGTCAGGCCTCGTCTCGAGGGGAAGCCAAGGACTTCGCTCTCCTCTCGAGTCGCGACGCGGGTCTCTTGGAGCCCCCTGAGCGGCCTCAAGGGAGTCCAGCCTCCTCTTCCGTTTGGAGAGAGGACCCGGGATTGCTCTCCAGGCCATGCAGGAAAACAAGGCCCTCAGCTCGCGAGGACGGGGGCGTCTCAGGGGTTTCCTCGAGCTGCGGCGCCCGTGGGGGTTTTCTGCCGAGGCACGATGAGGATCTCAGGGAGCCTTTCGTGCGGCGCCAGGGAAGTCAGGTCTCCATGCGCGTGGCGAGGGGGAGCGCGTCCTGGATCTCGAGTCACGGGAGGGGACTAGGGCCCCGAGACGCGTTGAAGAAGGACTCTCGAGGTCTTTCACGGGGGGCGGCGGGAAACCCTCGTTTCCCTCGCCTTCTGCCGGGGACCTTAGGGAACTTCCCAGGGTGCCTCTGAGAGGCGAGCGATCCTGTGGAGGTGGCGGGGTCCCTCGGGACTCCGCTGGGTCTGGCGCAACGGAAGAGGGCCTCACCTCGAGGGGAGGCAGGAACCTCAGGCTTCCTCTCCGTTTTGGACAACGACCGCAAGGTCCCTGCAGAGTTGGGACTGGAGAGTCAGGCCTCGTCTTGTCTGAGGAAGGGAACCCCGCTTGCCTCTCGAGTTGTTCAGGGGGCCACAGGCCCCTCGTCGAACTGTGTGTGAAACCTGCGGGTGTTTCCGGACGATGCACGGGGATGTCATTGCTGCTTAGGTCTGTGCCTTCACCCCCAGGGTTGCCTTCGAAGAGGGGTACGTCATCGGGTTCTTCTCAAGAGCGGTTCGGGGAATCGGGGTCGTTCGGCGTGTGGCACAACCCAAGTGGCTCATTTCAAATGTCCTTGTGAGAGCGGCCTCCTCCTGAGGTGCGCCGCGAAGGCCGGGAACCCCTTCCAGACCACGCAGGGGAATCGACTCTCCTGTCGCGATCAGGAGTGGAGAAGGGGCTCAGATGAAGCGGTGCCGGGACCCTCAGTTTTCCCCTCGAGGGAACCAGGCGTGTTGGGGAACTTTTGGGGTCGCATGAAGGCTGTCAGTTCCCTTTTCGCACTTCAGGGCGGAAGAGGGGACTTCCCTTGAGACGCCGTCACGGGCAAGGGCCTCATCTTGCGAAGAGGTGGGAACCACGTGGTTTTTCTCGAGTTGCGGCGGGATTCTCGTGTTAAGACGGGGGATTACAGGCTTCCTCTTGTGTCGGCCCTGGGTAGCCCAATCTTCTATTCTAGTGCCGAGGGAAAGCTGGAGGTTGCGCTCGAGTCATTGCAGGGCCAAAGAGACCTCATCTAGGCGTGTGTCCAGGACCTAATGCTCCTCTCCAGGGAAGACAAGGATCTCGGGGTTGCATCCCATGCTCCCCCGGGGAGTCAGGCCTCACCTCGAGGGGAAGCAAAGGACTCCGCTCTCCTCCCGAGTTGCGACGCGGATATCTTGGTGCCCCCTGAGTGGCCTCAAGGGAGTCCAGCCTCCTCTTCACTTTTGAGAGAGGACACGTGATTACTGTCCAGGCCAGGCAGGAAAAGAAGGCCCTCACCTCGCGAGGACGAGGGCATCTCAGGGGTTTCCTCGAGCTGCGGAACCCGTGGGGGTTTTCTCCCGAGGCACGACGAGGATCTCAGGGAGCCTCTCGTGCAGCGCTGGGGAAGTCATGTCTCCATGCACGTGGCGAGAAGGAGCGCGTCATTGTTCTCGAGTCATGGGAGGGGACTAGGGCCTCAAGACGCGTTGAAGAAGGACTCTCGATGTCTTTCTCGGGTTGCAGCGGGAAACCCTCCTTTCCCCCGACTTCTGCCGGAGACCTGAGGGAACTTCCCAGGGTGCCTCTGAGAGGTGAGGGACGCTGTGGATTTGGCGGGGCCTCTCGGGACTCCACTGGGTTTGTCGCAATGGTAGAGGGCCTCATCTCGAGTGGAGGCAGGAACCTCAGGCTTCCTCTCCTATACTGACTCTGATCGTAGTGTCCCTGCAGAGTTGGGACAGGAGAGTCAGGCTATGTCTTTTCTGAGGAATGAAACTCCGCTTGCCTCTCGAGTTGTTCATGGGGTTTCAGGCCCCTTGTCAAACTGTGTGTGGAATCTGCAGGTTTTTCCAGACGATGCATGGGGGTGTCAGTGACCCTTCGTTTTGTGTCTTCATCCACAGGGTTGCCTCGGAAGAGGTGTCCGGGCATCGTGTTCTTATGAAGAGCAGCCTGGGAAATCGGGGTCGTTCAGCATTTGGCACCACCCACGTGGCTAGTCTCGAATTTCCTCATGAAACCGGCCTCATCCTGAGGTGTGCCGCGAAGGTCATGAAACCCTTCCAGACAAAGCAGAGGAATCGACCCTCCTGTGGCGATCAGGAGGGGAGAAGTGGCTCAGATGACGTGCTGCTGGGAACCTCGGTGTTTCCCTCAAGTGAGACAGGTATGTCGGGTAACTTTTGGGGTCGCATAACGCGTTCCAAGTACCGTTTCGCTCTTCAAATTGGAACGTGGGACTTCTCTTGGGGTGCTCCAGCGGGCAAGGGCCTCATCTTGGAATGACTGGGGAACCACTTGGTTTTTCTCTAGTTGCGGTGGGATATTTGAGTTACCACAGGGAATTCATGCTTCCTCTTGTGTTGGCCCACAAAAGTCTTATCTTCCATTCGAGATTCGAGGAAGAGCTGGAGGTGCGCTCTAGTCACTGAAGGCAAAAGAGACCCCACCAAGGCTTGTGTGCAGGACCTAATGTTCATGTCAAGGGGCGACAGGAATCTCGGGGTTGCATTCCAGACTCACCCTGGAGTCAGGCCTCGTCTCGAGGGGAAGCAAAGGACTCTGCTCTCCTCTCGAGTCGGACGGGTATGTCTTGGAGCCCACTGAGTGGCTTAAAGGGAGTCAAACCTCCTCTGGTGTTTGGAGGGAGGACACGGGATTGCTCTCCAGGCAATGCAGGAAATGAAGGCCCTCATCTCCCGATGACTGGGGCGTCTCGTAGTTTTTCTCAAGCTGTGGCGCTAGTGTGGGGTTTCTCACGAAGTAAGACTGGGAGCTCAGTGAGCCTCTCATGTGGTGCCAGGGCAGTCAGGTCTCTATGCACGTGGTGAGAGGGAGCCCGTCATTGTTCTCGAGTCATGGTAGGGGAATTGGGCCTGAAAACGTGTTAAAGAAGGACTCTCGAGGTCTTTCTTGGGTTGCAGCAGGAAACCCTGGGTTCCATCGACTTGTGCCAGTGACCTCAGGAAGCTTCTCAGCGTGCCTCTGAGAAGTCAGGGTCACTGTGGAGTTGGGAGGGGCCTCTCGGAACTCCACTGGGTTTGGTGCAATGGAAGAGGGCCTCATGACAAGTTGAGGCAGGAACCACAGGGTTCCTCTCCTGGCTTCGAATGCGCCGGATCTGACTCGGATCGCAGAGTCCCTGCAGAGTTGGGACAGGAGAGTCAGGCCTCGTCTTGTGTGGAGGAATGGAACTCCGCTTGACTCTCGCGTTGTTCATGGGGTGACAGGCCACTTGTCGATTTGTATGTGGAACTTGCGGGTTTTTCTGGACGATGCACTGGGGTGTCACTGCCCCTTCGTGTTGTGCCTTGTTCCACAGGATTGCCTTCGAGTTGGGTTCTGCCATCGGGTTCTTATCAAGAGCGGACCAGGGAATCTGGGTCTTTTGGCATGCCGCACCACCCACGAGGCTATGTCTCGAATTTCCTCGTGAGACTGGCCTCATCTTGATGTGCGCCAGGAAGGTCGGGAACGCCTTCCAGACAAAGCAGGGGAATCGAACCTCCTGTCGCGATCAAGAGGGGAGAAGAGTCTCAGATGAAGTGGTGCCGGGAACCTCGGTGTTCTCCTCAAGTGAGACTGGTATGTCGGGGAACTTTTGGGGTCGCATCAAGGGTTCCAAGTAACTTTTCGCTCTTCAATACGGAACGTGGGACTTCTCTTGAGACGCTGTAGCGGGCAAGGGCCTCATCTTTCGATGACGGGGGAACCACGTGGTTTTTCTTGAGTTGGGGCGGGATTCTCGAGTTACAACCGGGAATTCAGGCTTCCTCTTCAACTGGCCCAGGGAAGTCCAGTTTTCATTCGAATTGTGAGTTAGAACTGGGGATTGCTCTCGAGACACTGCAGGGCCAAATAGACCTCATCTAGGCTTGTGTGCAGGACCTAATGTTCTCTGCTGGGGCGAAAGCGATCTCAGCATTGCATTCTCGACTCACCCGGGGAGTCAGGCCTCGTCTCGAGGGGAAGCCAAGGACACCGCTCTCCTGTCAAGTCGCGACGGGTATATATTGGAGCTCACTGTGTGGCCTAAAATGAGTCAAGCCTCCTGTGGAGTTTGGAGAGAGGACTCAGGATTGCTCTCCAGGCCATACAGCAACAGAAGGCCCTCATCTCGTGAGGACTGGGGCGTCTCGTGTGTATTCTCGAGCTGCGGCTCCAGTGTGGTGTTGCTCACGAGGTATAATGGGGAGCTCAGGGAGCCTTTCCTGTGGCGCCAGGGAAGTCAGGTTTCTATGCGCGTGGCTAGGGGGAGCGCGTCATTGCTCTCGAGTCATGGTAGGGGAATCGCACCTCAAGACGCGTTGAAGAAGGACTCTCGAGGTCTTTTACGGGTTGGGGCAGGAAACCCTTGGTTCCCTCGACTTGTGCTGGTGATCTCAGGAAGGTCTAAGGGTGCCTCTGAGAAGTCAGGGATACTGTGCAGTTGGGAGGGGCCTCTCGGGACTCCACTGGGTTCGGTGCAATGGAAGAGGGCCTCATCTCGAGTGGAGGCAGGAAACTCATGTTTCCTCTCCTGACTTCCCCTGGGCCAGATCTGACTCGGATCGCAGTTTCGCTGCAGAGTTCGAACAGGAGAGTCAGGCCTCGTCTTGTGTGGAGGAATGGAACTCTGCTTGCCTCTCCAGTTGTTCACGGGGTGACAGGTCACTTCTCGAGCTGTGTGTGGTACCTGCGGGTTTCTCCAGACGATACCCAGGGGTGTCAGTGCCCCTAAGTGTTGTGCCTTCATCAAAAGGGTTTTCTTCAAAGAGGTGTCCGGGCATCAGGATCTTATCAAGGGCGGACCGGGAAATCGGGGTCTTTCGGCATGTTTCACCATCCACGTGGCTATGTCTCGAATATCCTCGTGAGACCGGCCTCATCCTGAGATGCACCGGGAAAGGTGGGAACCCCTTCAAGACAAAACAGGGGAATCGACCCTCCTGTCACGATCAGGAGGGGAGAAGGGGCCCAGATGTAGTGGTGCTGGGAACCTCGGTGTTCTCCTCGAGTCAGACTGGTGTGTCGAGGAACTTTTGAGGGCGCATCAAGGGTGCCAATACCTTTTCGCACTTCAAGACGGAACGTGGTACTTCTCTTGAGACGCTGTAGGGGGCAAGGGCCTCATCTTGGGATGACGGGGGAACCACGTGGCGTTTCTCGAGTTGTGACGGGATTCTCGAGTTTCGACGGGGAATACAGTCTTCCTCATGTGTTGGGCCAGGGAAGTCCTATCTTCCATTTGAGTTTAAAGGGAGAGCTGGGGATTGCTCTCGAGTCACTGCAGGGCAAAATAGACCTCATCTAGGCTTGTGTCCAGAACTTAATGCTCGTCCCTAGGGGCGACAGGGATCTTGGGGTTGCATACCAGACTCACCCGGGGAATCAGGCCTCGTCTCGAGGGGAAGCCAAGGACTCCGCTCTCCTCTCGAGTCGCGACGCGGGTCTCTTGGAGCCCCCTGAGCGTCCTCAAGGGAGTCCAGCCTCCTCTTCCGTTTGGAGAGAGGACGCGGGATTGCTCTCCAGGCCATGCAGGAAAAGAAGGCCCTCAGCTCGCGAGGACGGGGGCGTCTCAGGGGTTTCCTCGAGATGCGGCGCCCGTGGGGGTTTTCTCCCGAGGCACGACGAGGATCTCAGGGAGCCTCTCGTGCGGCGCCAGGGAAGTCAGGTCTCCATGCGCATGGCGAGGGGGAGCGCCTCATGGCTCTCGAGTCACGGGAGGGGACTAGGGCCTCGAGACGCGTTGAAGAAGGACTCTCGAGGTCTTTCTCGGGGGGCAGCGGGAAACCCTCGTTTCCCTCGCCTTCAGCCGGGGACCTTAGGGAACTTGCCAGGGTGCCTCTGAGAGGCGAGGGATCCTGTGGAGGTGGCGGGGCCCCTCGGGACTCCGCTGGGTCTGGCGCAACGGAAGAGGGCCTCACCTCGAGGGGAGGCAGGAACCTCAGGCTTCCTCTCCGTTTCGGACTCCGACCGCAGGGTCCCTGCAGAGTTGGGAGAGGAGAGTCAGGCCTCGTCTTGTCTGAGGAAGGGAACCCCGCTGGCCTCTCGAGTTGCTCAGGGGGCCTCAGGCCCCTCGTCGAGCTGTGTGTGGAACCCGCGGGTCTTTGCGGACGATGCACGGGGGTGGCAGCGCCCCTTCGTGTTGTGCCTTCACCCACAGGGTTGCCTTCGAAGAGGGGTCCGGGCCTCGGGTCCTTCTCAAGGGCGGACCGGGGAATCGGGGGCGTTCGGCATGTGGCACCACCCACGTGACTCCTCTCGAATTTCCTCATGAGACCGGCCTCATCCTGAGGTGCGCCGGGAAGGCCGGGAACCCCTTCCAGACCACGCAGGGGAATCGCCTCTCCTGTCGCGATCAGGAGGGGAGAAGGGGCTCAGAGGAAGCGGTGCCGGGACCCTCGGTGTTCCCCTCGAGGGAACCCGGCGTGTCGGGGGACTTTTGGGGGTCGCAGGAAGGCTGTCAGGGACCGTTTCGCCCTTCAGGGCGGAACAGGGGACTTCCCTTGAGACGCCGTCACGGGCAAGGGCCTCATCTTGCCAAGAGGTGGGAACCACGTGGGTTTTCTCGAGTTGCGGTGGCATTCTCGAGTTACGACGGGGATCTCAGCCTTCCCCTTGGGTTGGCCCTGGGAAGCCCAATCTTCCCCTTGGGTTGCGAGGGAAAGCTGGGGGATGCGCTCGAGTCACTGCAGGGCCGAAGAGACCTCATCTAGGCGTGTGTATGGGACCTAATATTCCTCTCCAGGGAAGGCAGGGATCTCGGGGTTGCATTCCAGGCTCCCCCGGGGAGTCAGGCCTCGTCTCGAGGGGAAGCAAAGAACTCCGCTGTCCTTTTGAGTCGCGATGGGTATCTCTTGGAGCCCACTGTGTGCCCTAAAGGGAGTCAAGCCTCCTGTGGTGTTTGGATAGAGGACTCGGGATTCCTCTCCAGGCCATGCAGGAAAAGAAGGCCCTCATCTCGCGATGATGGCGGCGTCTCGTGGGTTTTCTGGACTACCGCGCTAGTGCCGGGTTTCTGACGAGGTACGAGAGGGAGCTCAGGGAGCCTCTCGTGTGGCGCCAGGGAAGTCAGGTCCCCATGAGATGGCTAGGGGGAGCTCCTCATTGCTCTCGAGTCATGGTAGGGTAATCGGGCCTCAAGACGGGTTGAAGAAGGACACTCGAGGTCTTTCTCGGATCACTGCATAAAACCCAGGGTTCCCTTGACTTGTGCCTGCGACCTCAGGGAGCTTCTCAGAGTGCCTCTGAGAAGTCAGGGATACTATGCAGTTTGGAGGGGCCTCTCGAGACTCCTCTGCATTTGGTGGAATGTAAGAGGGACTCATCTCGAGTTGAAGCAGGAACCTCAGTGTTCCTCTCCATTTCTGACTCAGATCGCAAGGTCCCTGCATGTTGGTACAGGAGAGTCAGGCCTCGTCTTTTCTGGAGGATGGGACTCCTCTTGCCTCTCGAGTTGTTCTCGAGGTGACAGGCCACTTGTCGAGCTGTGTGTGTAACCTGCCCGTTTTTCCGGGTGATGCACAGGTGTGTTAGTGCCCCTTCGTGTTGTACCTTCATACTCAAGGCTGCCTTCCAAGAGGTGTCCGAGCATCGGATTCTTATCAAGAGCCGACCGGGAAATTGGAGTCTTTCAGCAAGTGGCACCGCCCACAAAGCTACGTATCGAATTTCCCCATGAGACCGGCCTCATCCTGAGTTGTGCAGGGAAGGTCAGGCCCCCTTGAAGACAAAGCAGGGGAATCGACCCACCGGTCACGATCAGGAGGGGAGAAGGGGCTTAAATGAAGTGGTGCCGGGAACCTCGGTGCTCCCCTTGAGTGAGACCGGCGTGTTGGGGGACTTTTGGGGTCGCATCAAGGGTGCCAAGTACCGTTTCGCATTTCAAGACGGAACCTGGGACATCTTTTGAAACGCTGTAGCGGGCAAGGGCCTCATCTTGTGATGACGGGAGAACCACGTGGTTTTGCTCGAGTTGCGGCGGGATTCTCGAGTTATGACCGGGAATTTAGGCTTCCTTTTGTTGGCCTTGAAATCCAATCTTCCATTTGGGTTGTGAGGGGGAGCTGGGGATTGCGCTAGAGTCACTGCAGGGCAAAAGAGACCTAATCTAGGCTTGTGTCCAGGATCTAACGTTGCTCTCCAGGGGCGACAGGGATCTCGGGTTTGCATTCCAGACTCATCCGGGGAGTCAGTTCTCACCTCGAGGGTAAGCAAAGAATTCCGCTCTCGTCTCGAGTCGCGATGGGTATCTCTTGGAGCCCACTGTGTGTACTAAAGGGAGCCAAGCCTCCTGTGGAGTTTGGAGAGAGGACTCGGGATTGGACTCCAGGCCATGCAGGAAAAGAAGGCCCTCATCTCGAGATGACGGTGGCGTCTCGTGGGTTTTCTCGAGCTGCGGCGCCAGTGTGGGGTGTCTCATGAAGTACCACGGGGATCTCAGGGAGCCTCTTGTATGGCGCCAGGAAAATCCAGTATTCCATTCGAGTTGCAAGTTAGAACTGGGGATTGCTCTCCAGTCACTGCAGGGCAAAATAGACCTCATCTACGCTTGTGTCCAGGACCTAGTGTTCCACTACTGGGCCAACAGGGATCTCAGGGTTGCATTCTCGACTCACCCGGAGAGTCAGGCCTCGTCTTGAGGGGAAAAAAAGGACTCCGCTCTCCTGTCGAGTCGCGACGGGTATCTCTTGGAGCCCACTGCGTGGCGTAAAGGGAGTGAAGCCTCCTATGGAGTTTGGAGATGACTCGGGATTGTTTTCCTGGCCATGCAGGAAAAAAGGCCCTCATCTCGCGATGACGGGGGCATCTCGTGGGTTTTCTCCAGCTGCGGCGCCAGTATCAGATTTCTCACGAGGTACGACGGGGAGCTCAGAGAGCCTCTCGTGTGGTGCTAGGGACGTCAGGTCTCCGTGCGTGTGGTGAAGGGGAGTGCGTGATTGCGCTCGAGTCATAGTAGGCGAATCGGGCCTCAAGACGCATTGAAGAAGGACTCTTGAGGTCTTTCTCGGGTTGCGGCAGGGAACCCTGGGTTCCCTTGATTTGTGTCGGTGACCTCAGGCAACTTCTAAGGGTGCCTCTGAGAAGTCAGGGACACTGTGGATTTGGGAGGGGCCTTTCGTTACTCAACTGGGTTTGGTGCAATCGAAGAGGGCCTCATCTCGAATGGAGGCAGGAACCTCAGGGGTCCTCTCCATATGTGACTCGGGTCGCAGGGTACCTGCAGAGTATGGACAAGAGAGTCACGCCTCGTCTTCTGTGGAGGAATGGATTTCCCCTTGCCTTTCGAGTTGTTCACGGAGTGACAGGCCACTTGTTGAGCTGAGTGTGGAACCTGCGGGTTTTTCCGGACGATGCACGGGGGTGTCAGTGCCCCTTCGTGTTGTGCCTTCATCCACAGGGTTTCCTTCCAAGAGGTGTCCGGGCATCGGGTTCATTTCAAGAGCGGACCGGGAAATCGGGGTCATTCGGCATGTGGCACCACCCACGTGGCTCATCTCGAATTTCCTCGTGAGACCAGCATCATCCTGAGGTGCGCCGGGAAGGCCGGGAACACCTTCCACACAAAGTAGGGGAATCGATTCTCCTGTCGCGATCAGGAGGGGAGATGGGGCTCAGATGAAGTGGTGCCGGGACCCTCGGTGTTCCACTCGAGGGAACCCGGCGTTTCAGGGAACTTTAGGGGTCGCATCAAGGGAGCCAAGTACCGTTTCCCACTTCAGGACGGAACATGGGACTTCCCTGGAGACGCTGTAGCGGGCAAGGGCCTCATCCTGTGAAGACGTTGGAACCACGTCGTTTTTCTCGAGTTGCATTGGGATTCTCGAAAACTACAGGAATTTCAGGCTTCCTCTTGGGTTGGCCCTGGGAAGCCCAATCTTCAATTCGAGTTGCGATGGAAAGCTGGGGGTTCTGCTCGAGTCACTACAGGGCCAAAGAGACCTCATCGAAGCGTGTGTCCAGGACCTAATATTCCTCTCAAGGGAAGACAGGGATCACGGGTTTCCATTCCAGACTCCCCCGGGGGGTCAGGACTCGCCTGGAGGGGAAGCAAAGGACTCCGCTTTCCTCTCAAGTCGCGACACGGATCTCTTGGAGCCCACTGAGTGGACTCAAGGGTGTCGAGCCTCCTCTTCAGTTTGGAGAGAGGACTCGGGATTGCTCTCCAGGCCAGGCAGGAAAAGAAGGCCCTCATCTCGCGATGACAGGGTCCTCTCATGGGTTTCCTCAGGCTGCGGCGCCCGTGGGGGTTTTCTCACGAGGCACGACGAGGACCTCAGGGAGCCTCTCGTGCGGCGCCAGGGAAGTCAGGTCTCCATGCGCATGGCGAGGGGGAGCTGGTCATCACTCTCGAGTCATGGGAAGCGGCTAGGTCCTCAAGAGGCGTTGAAGAAGGACTCTCGAGGTCTTTCTCGGGTTGCGGCGGGAAACCCTCGTTTCCCTCGACTTCTGCAGGGGACCTTAGTGAACTTCCCACGGTGCCTCTGAGAGGTGAGGGATGCTGTGTAGTTGGCAGGGCCTCTCGGGACTCTGCTGGGTTCGGCGCAATGGAAGAGGGCCTCATCTCGAGGGGAGGCAGGAACCTCAGGCCTCCTCTCGGTTTCGGACTCCGACTGCACGGTCCCTGCAGTGTTGGGACAGGAGAGTCATGCCTCGTCTTGTCTGAGGAATGGAATTCTGGTTGCCTCTCGAGTTGTTCCGGGAGTCTCAGGCCCCTTGTCGAGCTGTGTGTAGACCCTGCGGGTTTTTCCGGATGATGCACGGGGGTGTCAGTGCCCCTTCGTGTTGTGCCTTCACCCACAGGGTTGCCTTCGAAGACGTGTCCGGGCTTCGGGTTCTTATCAAGAGCGGACCGGAAAATCGGAGTCGTTCGGCACGTGGCACCTCACACGTGGCTAGTCTCGAATTTCCTCCTGAGACCGGCCTCATCCTGAGGTGCGCCAGGAAGGCCGGGAACCCCTTCCAGACAAAGCAGGGGAATCGACTCTCCTGTCGCGATCAGGAGGGGAGAAGGGGCTCAGATGAAGTGGTGCCGGGACCTTCGGTGTTCATCTCGAGGGAACCCAGCGTGTCGGGGAACTTTTGCGGTCGCATCAAGGGTGTCAAGTACCGTTTCACCCTTCAGGGCGGAACATGGGTCTTCCCTGGAGACATCGGGAACTTCGGTGTTCCCCTGGAGTGAGACCGGTATGTTGGGGAACTTTGGGGTCGCATCAAGGGTGCCAAGTAGCATTTCGAACTTTAAGATGGAACGTGGGACTTCTCTTGAGACTCTAGCTGGCAAGGGCCTCATATTGCGATGAAGGGGGAACCACATGGTTTTTAAGACTTGAGGCTGAATTCTCGAATTACGATGGGAAATTCAGACTTCCTCTTGTGTTGACCGTGGGAAGACCAATCTTCCATTCAAATTGTGAGGGAGAGATGGAGGTTGCTCGAGTCACTGTAGGGCAAAATAGACCTCATCTAGGCTTGTGTCTAGGACATAATGTTCCACTCCAGGGGTGACATGGATCTCGGGGTTGCATTCCAAACTCACCCGGGGAGTCAGGCCTCGTCTCCAGGGAAGCAAAGGACTCCGCTCTCCTCTCGAGTCGCACCGGGTATTTCTTGGACCCAACTGAGTGGCCTAAAGGGAGTCAATACTCCTGTGAAGTTTGGAGAGAGGACCAGGAATTGCTCTCCAGGTCAGGCAGGAAAAGAAGGCCCCCATCTCTCCTTGAAGGGGGCATCTTGTGGTTTTTCTCAAACTGCGGCGCCAGTGTGGGTTTTCTCACGAGGTACGATGGAGTACTCAGGGAGCCTCTTGTGTGGTACTAGGGAAGTCAGTTTTCCTGCTTGTGGCGAGGGGAGCGCGTCCTTGCTCTGGAGTCATGGTAGGGGAATCGGGCATCAAGAGACGTTGAAAAAGGACTCTCCAAGTCTTTCTCGGGTTACTTCAGGAAACTCTGGGTTCCCTCGACTTGTGCCAGTGACCTCAGGTAGCTTCTCAGGGAGCCTCTGAGAATTCAGGGATACTGTGGTGTTGGGAGGGGCCTCTCGGGACACCACTGAGTTTGGTTCAATGGAAGAGGGCCTCTTCTCTAGTTGAGGCAGGAACCTCAGGGTTCCTCTCCATTTCTGACTCCAATTGCAGGGTCCCTGAAGAGTTGGGACAGAAGAGTAAGGCCTCGTCTTGTGTGAAGGAATGCAACTTCACTTGCCTCTCGAGTTGTTCACGAGGTGACAGTCCACATTTGGAGCTGTGAGTGGAATCTGCGGGTTTTTCCAGACGATGCATGGGGATGTCAGTGTCCCTTCGTGTTGTGCCTTCATCCACAGGGTTGCCTTCGAAGAGATGTCCGGGCGTCAGGTTCTTATCTAGAGTGGACCGGGAATTCGGGATCTTTCAGCATATGGCACCAACCATGAGGCTACTTTTCGAATTTCCTCATGAGACCGGCCTCATCCGGAGGTTCGCGGGGAACGTCGGGAACCCCTTGCAGACAAAACATGGGAATCGACCCTTCTGTCGCGATCAGGAGGGGTGAAGGGGCTCACAGGAAGTGGTGCCTTGAACTTTGGTGTTTCCCTCGAGTGAGACCGGTATGTCAGGGAACTTTGGGGGTCGCATCAAGGGTGCCAAGTACCGTTGTGTACTTCAGGATGGAACGTGGGACTTCTCTTGATACGCTGTAGCGGCCAAGGGCCTCATCTTGCGATGACGGGGGAGCCACGTGGTTTTACTCGAGTTGCGGCGGGATTCTCGAGTTACGACGGGGATTTCAGGCTTCCTCTTGTGTTGGGCCAGGGAAGTCCAATCATCCATTCGAGTTGCGAGGGAGAGCTGGGGGTTGCGCTCGAGTCACGGCAGGGCAAAGGAGACCTCATCTAGGCTTGTGTCCAGGACCTAATATTCCTCCCCAAGGGCCACAGGGATCTCAGGTTTGCATTCCAGACTCACCCAGGGAGTCAGGCCTCATGTCGAAGGGAAGCAAAGGAATCCGCTCTCCTTTCGAGTCGCGACGGGCACCTCTTGGAGCCCACTTTGTGGCCTAAAGGGAGTCAAGCCTCCTGTGAAGTTTGGAGAGAGGACTTGGGACTGCTCTCCAGGCCATGCAGGAAAAGATGGCCCTCATCTCGTGATGACGGAGGGATCTTGTGGGTTTTCTCGAGCTGCGGCGCCAGTGTGGGGTTTCACACGAGGTACGACGGGGAGCTCAGGGAGCGTCTCGTGTGGCGTCAGGGAAGTCAGGTCTCCATGCGCGTGGCAAGGGGGGAGCGTCATGGCTCTCGAGTCATGGGAGGGGACTAGGGCCTCGAGACGCGTTGAAGAAGGACTCTCGAGGTCTTTCTCGGGGGGCGGCGGGAAACCCTCGTTTCCCTCGCCTACTGCCGGGGACTTTAGGGAACTTGCCAGGGTGCCTCTGAGAGGCGAGGGATCCTGTGGAGGGGGCGGGACCCCTCGGGACTCCGCTGGGTCTGGCGCAACGGAAGAGGGCCTCACCTCGAGGGGAGGCAGGAACCTCAGGCTTCCTCTCCGTTTCGGACTCCGACCGCAGGGTCCCTGCAGAGTTGGGACAGGAGAGTCAGGCCTCGTCTTGTCTGAGGAAGGGAACCCCGCTGGCCTCTCGAGTTGCTCAGGGGTTCTCAGGCCCCTCGTCGAGCTGTGTGTGGAACCCGCAGGTCTTTGTGGACGACGCCCGGGGGTGGCAGTGCCCCTTCGTGTTGTGCCTTCACCCACAGGGTTGCCTTCGAAGGGGGTCCGGGCCTCGGGTCCTTCTCAAGGGCGGACCGGGGAATCGGGGGCGTTCGGAATGTGGCACCACCCACGTGGCTCGTCTCGAATTTCCTCGTGAGACCGGCCTCATCCTGAGGTGCGCCGGGAAGGCCGGGAACCCCTTCCAGACCACGCAGGGGAATCGCCTCTCCTGTCGCGATCAGGAGGGGAGAAGGGGCTCAGAGGAAGCGGTGCCGGGACCCTCGGTGTTCCCCTCGAGGGAACCCGGCGTGTTGGGGGACTTTTGGTGGTCGCAGGAAGGCTGTCAGGGACCGTTTCGCCCTTCAGGGCGGAACAGGGGGCTTCCCTTGAGACGCCGTGGCGCGCAAGGGCCTCATCTTGCCAAGAGGTAGGAACCACGTGGTTTTTCTCGAGTTGCGGCGGGATTCTCGAGTTACGACGGGGATCTCAGCCTTCCCCTTGGGTTGGCCCTGGAAGCCCAAACTTCACCTCGGGTTGCCAGGGAAAGCTGGGGGTTGCGCTCGAGTCACTGCAGGGCCGAAGAGACCTCACCTAGGCGTGTGTCCGGGACCTAATATTCCTCTCCAGGGAAGGCAGGGATCTCGGGGTTGCATTCCAGGCTCCCCCGGGGAGTCAGGCCTCGTCTCGAGGGGAAGCCAAGGACTCCGCTCTCCTCTCGAGTCGCGACGCGGGTCTCTTGGAGCCGCCTGAGCGGCCTCAAGGGAGTCCAGCCTCCTCTTCCGTTTGGAGAGAGGAACCGGGATTGATCTCCAGGCCATGTAGGAAAAGAAGGCCCTCAGCTCGCGAGGACGGGGGCGTCTCAGGGGTTTCCTCGAGCTGCGGCGCCCGTGGGGGTTTTCTCCCGAGGCACGACGAGGATCTCAGGGAACCTCTCGTGCGGCGCCAGGGAAGTCAGGTCTCCATGCGCATGGCGAGGGGGAGCGCGTCCTGGCTCTCGAGTCACGGGAGGGGACTAGGGCCTCGAAACGCGTTGAAGAAGGACTCTCGAGGTCTTCCTCGGGGGGCGGCGGGAAACCCTCCTTTCCCTCACCTTCTGCCGGGGACCTTAGGGAACTTCCCAGGGTGCCTCTGAGAGGCGAGGGATCCTGTGGAGGTGGAGGGGCCCCTCGGGACTCCGCTGGGTCTGGCGCAACGGAAGAGGGCATCACCTCGAAGGGAGGCAGGAACCTCAGGCTTCCTCTCCGTTTCGGACTCCGACCGCAGGGTCCCTGCAGAGTTGGGAAAGGAGAGTCAGGCCTCGTCCTGTCTGAGGAAGGGAACCCCGCTGGCCTCTCGAGTTGCTCAGGGGGTCTCAGGACCCTCGTCGCGCTGTGTGTGGAACCCGCGGGTCTTTGCGGACGATGCCCGGGGGTGGCAGTGCCCCTTCGTGTTGTGCCTTCACCCACAGGGTTGCTTTCGCAGAGGGGTCCTGGCCTCGGGTCCTTCTCAAGAGCGGACCGGGGAATCGGGGGCGTTCGGCATGTGGCACCACCCACGTGGCTCTTCTCGAATTACCTCGTGAGACCGGCCTCATCCTGAGGTGCGCCGGGAAGGCCAGGATCCCGTTCCAGACCACGCAGGGGAATCGCCTCTACTGTCGCGATCAGGAGGGGAGAAGGGGCTCAGAGGAAGCGGTGCCGGGACACTCGGTGTTCCCCTCGAGGGAACCCGGCGTGTCGGGGGACTTTTGGGGGTCGCAGGAAGGCTGTCAGGGACCGTTTCGCCCTTCAGGGCGGAACAGGGGACTTCCCTTGAGACGCCGTCGCGGGCAAGGGCCTCATCTTGCCAAGAGGTGGGAACCTCGTGGTTTTTCTCCAGTTGCTGCGGGATTCTCGAGTTACGACGGGGATCTCAGCCTTCCCCTTGGGTTGGCCCTGGGAAGCCAAATCTTCCCCTGGCGTTGCGAGGTAAAGCTGGGGTTGCGCTCGAGTCACTGCAGGGCCGAAGAGATCTCACCTAGGCGTGTGTCCGGGACCTAATATTCCTCTCCAGCTAAGGCAGGGATCTCGGGGATGCATTCCAGGCTCCCCCGGGGAGTCAGGCCTCGTCTCGAGGGGAATCCAAGGACTCCGCTCTCCTCTCGAGTCGCGACGAGGGTCTCTTGGAGCCCCCTTAGCGGCCTCAAGGGAGTCCAGCCTCCTCTTCCGTTTGGAGAGAGGACCCGGGATTGCTCTCCAGGCCATGCAGGAAAAGAAGGCCCTCAGCTCGCGAGGACGGGGGCGTCTCAGGGGTTTCCTCGAGCTGCGGCGCCCGTGGGGGTTTTCTCCCGAGGCATGACGAGGATCTCAGGGAGCCTCTCATGCGGCGCCAGGGAAGTCAGGTATCCTTGTGCTTTGCGAGGGGGAGCGCGTCATGGCTCTTGAGTCACGGGAGGGGACTAGGGCCTCGAGACGCGTTGAAGAAGGACTCTCGAGGTCTTTCTCGGTGGGCGGCGGGAAACCCTCGTTTCCCTCGCCTTCTGATGGGGACCTTATGGAACTTCCCAGGGTGCCTCTGAGAGGCGAGGGATCCTGTGGAGGTGGCGGGGCCCCTCGGGACTCCGCTAGGTCTGGGGCAACGGAAGAGGGCCTCACCTCGAGGGGAGGCAGGAAGCTCAGGCTTCCTCTCCGTTTCGGACTCCGACCGCAGGGTCCCTGCAGAGTTGGGACAGGAGAGTCAGGCCTCGTCTTGTCTGAGGAAGGGAACCCCGCTGGCCTCTCGAGTTGCTCAGGGCGTCTCAGGCCCCTCGTCGAGCTGTGTGTGGAACACGCGGGTCTTTGCGGACGATGCACGGGGGTGGCAGTGCCCCTTCGTGTTGTGCCTTCACCCACAGGGTTGCCTTCCAAGAGGGGTCCGGGCCTCAGGTCCTTCTCAAGAGCGGACCGGGGAATCGGGGCCTTCGGCATGTGGCACCACCCACGTGGCTCGTCTCGAATTTCCTCGTGAGACCGGCCTCATCCTGAGGTGCGCCGGGAAACCCGAGAACCCCTTCCAGACGACGCAGCGGAATCGGTTCTCCTGTCGCGATCAGGAGGGGAGAAGGGGCTCAGAGGAAGCGGTGCCGGGACCCTCGGTGTTCCCCTCGAGGGAACCCGGCGTGTCGGGGGACTTTTGGGGGTCGCAGGAAGGCTGTCAGGGACCGTTTCGCCCTTCAGGGCGGAACAGGGGACTTCCCTTGAGACGCCGTGGCGGGCAAGGGCCTCATCTTGCCAAGAGGTGGGAACCACGTGGTTTTTCTCGAGTTGCGGCGGGAGTCTCGAGTTACGACGGGGATCTCAGCCTTCCCCTTGGGTTGGCCCTGGGAAGCCCAATCTTCCCCTCGGGTGGCGAGGGAAAGCTGGTGGTTGCGCTCGAGTCATTGCAGGGCCGAAGAGCCCTCACCTAGGTGTGTGTCCGGGACCTAATATTCCTCTCCAGGGAAGGCAGGGATCTCGGGGTTGCATTCCAGGCTCCCCCGGGGAGTCAGGCCTCGTCTCGAGGGCAAGCCAAGGACTCCGCTCTCCTCTCGAGTCGCGACGCGGGTATCTTGGAGCCCCCTGAGCGGCCTCAAGGGAGTCCAGCCTCCTCTTCCGTTTGGAGAGAGGACCAGGGATTGCTCTCCAGGCCATGCAAGAAAAGAAGGCCCTCAGCTCGCGAGGACGGGGGCGTCTCAGGGGTTTCCTCGAGCTGCGGCGCCCGTGGGGGTTTTCTCCCGAGGCACGACGAGGATCTCAAGGAGCCTCTCGTGCGGCGCCAGGGAAGTCAGGTCTCCATGCGCGTGGCGAGGGGGAGCGCGTCCTGGCTCTCGAGTCACGGGAGGGGACTAGGGCCTCGAGACGCGTTGAAGAAGGACTCTCGAGGTCTTTCTCGGGGGGCGGCGGGAAACCCTCGTTTCCCTCGCCTTCTGCCGGGGACCTTAGGGAACTTGCCAGGGTGCCTCTGAGAGGTGAGGGATCCTGTGGAGGTGGCGGGGCCCCTCGGGACTCCGCTGGGTCTGGCGCAACGGAAGAGGGCCTCACCTCGAGGGGAGGCAGGAACCTCAGGCTTCCTCTCCGTTTCGGACTAAGACCGCAGGGTCCCTGCAGAGTTGGGACAGGAGAGTCAGGCCTCGTCTTGTCTGAGGAAGGGAACCCCGCTGGCCTCTCCAGTTGCTCAGGGGGTCTCAGGCCCCTCGTCGAGCTGTGTGTGGAACCCGCGGGTCTTTGCGGACGATGCACGGGGGTGGCAGTGCCCCTTCGTGTTGTGCCTTCACCCACAGGGTTGCCTTCAAAGAGGGGTCCGGGCCTCGGGTCCTTCTCAAGAGCGGACCGGGGAATCGGGGGCGTTCGGCATGTGGCCCCACCCACGTGGCTCGTCTCGAATTTCCTCGTGAGACCGGCCTCATCCTGAGGTACGCCGGAAGTGCCGGGAACCCCTTCCAGACCACGCAGGGGAATCGTCTCTCCTGTCGCGATCAGGAGGGGAGAAGGGGCTCAGAGGAAGCGGTGCCAGTACCCTCGGTGTTCCCCTCGAGGGAACCCGGCGTGTCGGGGGACTTTTGGGGGTCGCAGGAAGGCTGTCAGGGACCGTTTCGCCCTTCAGGGCGGAACAGGGGACTTCCCTTGAGACGCCGTGGCGGGCAAGGGCCTCATCTTGCCAAGAGGTGGGAACCACGTGGTTTTTCTCGAGTTGCGGCAGGATTCTCGAGTTACGACGGGGATCTCAGCCTTCCCCTTGGGTTGGCCCTGGGAAGCCCAATCTTCCCCTCGGGTGGCGAGGGAAAGCTGGTGGTTGCGCTCGAGTCATTGCAGGGCCGAAGAGCCCTCACCTAGGTGTGTGTCCGGGACCTAATATTCCTCTCCAGGGAAGGCAGGGATCTCGGGGTTGCATTCCAGGCTCCCCCGGGGAGTCAGGCCTCGTCTCGAGGGCAAGCCAAGGACTCCGCTCTCCTCTCGAGTCGCGACGCGGGTATCTTGGAGCCCCCTGAGCGGCCTCAAGGGAGTCCAGCCTCCTCTTCCGTTTGGAGAGAGGACCAGGGATTGCTCTCCAGGCCATGCAGGAAAAGAAGGCCCTCAGCTCGCGAGGACGGGGGCGTCCCAGGGGTTTCCTCGAGCTGAGGCGCCCGTGGGGGTTTTCTCCCGAAGCACGACGAGGATCTCAAGGAGCCTCTCGTGCGGCGCCAGGGAAGTCAGGTCTCCATGCGCGTGGCGAGGGGGAGCGCGTCCTGGCTCTCGAGTCATGGGAGGGGACTAGGGCCTCGAGACGGGTTGAAGAAGGACTCTCGAGGTCTTTCTCGGGGGGCGGCGGGAAACCCTCGTTTCCCTCGCCTTCTGCCGGGGACCTTAGGGAACTTGCCTGGGTGCCTCTGAGAGGTGAGGGATCCTGTGGAGGTGGCGGGGCCCCTCGGGACTCCGCTGGGTCTGGCGCAACGGAAGAGGGCCTCACCTCGAGGGGAGGCAGGAACCTCAGGCTTCCTCTCCGTTTCGGACTAAGACCGCAGGGTCCCTGCAGAGTTGGGACAGGAGAGTCAGGCCTCGTCTTGTCTGAGGAAGGGAACCCCGCTGGCCTCTCGAGTTGCTCAGGGGGTCTCAGGCCCCTCGTCGAGCTGTGTGTGGAACCCGCGGGTCTTTGCGGACGATGCACGGGGGTGGCAGTGCCCATTCGTGTTGTGCCTTCACCCACAGGGTTGCCTTCGAAGAGGGGTCCGGGCCTCGGGTCCTTCTCAAGAGCGGACCGGGGAATCGGGGGCGTTCGGCATGTGGCCACACCCACGTGGCTCGTCTCGAATTTCCTCGTGAGACCGGCCTCATCCTGAGGTGCGCCGGAAGTGCCGGGAACCCCTTCCAGACCACGCAGGGGAATCGTCTCTCCTGTCGCGATCAGGAGGGGAGAAGGGGCTCAGAGGAAGCGGTGCCAGGACCCTCGGTGTTCCCCTCGAGGGAACCCGGCGTGTCGGGGGACTTTTGGGGGTCGCAGGAAGGCTGTCAGGGACCGTTTCGCCCTTCAGGGCGGAACAGGGGACTTCCCTTGAGACGCCGTCGCGGGCAAGGGCCTCATCTTGCCAAGAGGGGGGAACCACGTGGTTTTTGTCGAGTTGCGGCGGCATTCTCGAGTTACGACGGGGATTTCAGCCTTCCCCTTGGGTTGGCCCTGGGAAGCCCAATCTTCCCCTCGGGTGGCGAGGGAAAGCTGGGGGTTGCGCTCGAGTCACTGCAGGGCCGAAGAGACCTCACCTAGGCGTGTGTCCGGGACCTAATATTCCTCTCCAGGGAAGGCAGGGATCTCGGGGTTGCATTCCAGGCTCCCCCGGGGAGTCAGGCCTCGTCTCGTGGGGAAGCCAAGGCTCCTCTCTCCTCTCGAGTCGCGACGCGGTTCTCTTGGAGCCCCCTGAGCGGCCTCAAAGGAGTCCAGCCTCCTCTTCCGTTTGGAGAGAGTAGCCGGGATTGCTCTCCAGGCCATGCAGGAAAAGAAGGCCCTCAGCTCGCGAGGACGGGGGCGTCTCAGGGGTTTCCTCGATCTGCGGCGCCCGTGGGGGTTTTCTCCCGAGGCACGACGAGGATCTCAGGGAGCCTCTCGTGCGGCGCCAGGGAAGTCAGGTCTCCATGCGCATGGCGAGTGGGAGCGCGTCATGGCTCTCGAGTCACGGGAGGGGACTAGGGCCTGGAGACGCATTGAAAAAGGACTCTCGAGGTCTTTCTCGGGGGGCGGCAGGAAACCCTCGTTTCCCTCGCCTTCTGCCGGGGACCTTAGGGAACTTCCCAGGGTGCCTCTGATAGGCGAGGGATCCTGTGGAGGTGGCGGGGCCCCTCGGGACTCCGTTGTGTCTGGCGCAACGGAAGAAGTCCTCATCTGGTTGGGAGGCAAGAACCTCAGGCTTCCTCTCCAATTCTGACACTGATCATAGTGTCCCTGCAGAGTTGGGACAGGAGAGTCAGGCTATGTCTTTTCTGAGGAATGGAACTCTGCTTGCCTCTCGAGTTGTTCATGGGGTTTCAGGCCCCTTGTCAAACTGTGTGTGGAATCTGCAGGTTTTTCCAGACGATGCATGGGGGTGTCAGTGACCCTTCGTTTTGTGTCTTCATCCACAGGGTTGCCTTCGAAGAGGTGTCCGGGCGTCGTGTTCTTATGAAGAGCGGACTGGGAAATCGGGGTCGTTCAGCATTTGGCACCACCCACGTGGCTAGTCTCGAATTTCCTCATGAAACCGGCCTCATCCTGAGGTGTGCTGCGAAGGTCCTGAAACCCTTCCAGACAAAGCAGAGGAATCGACCCTCCTGTGGCGATCAGGAGGGGAGAAGTGGCTCAGATGAAGTGCTGCTGGGAACCTCGGTGTTTCCCTCAAGTGAGACAGGTATGTCGGGTAACTTTTGGGGTCGCATAACGCGTTCCAAGTACCGTTTCGCTCTTCAAATTGGAACGTGGGACTTCTCTTGGGGTGCTCCAGCGGGCAAGGGCCTCATCTTGGAATGACTGGGGAACCACTTGGTTTTTCTCTAGTTGCGGTGGGATATTTGAGTTACCACAGGGAATTCATGCTTCCTCTTGTGTTGGCCCACAAAAGTCTTATCTTCCATTCGAGATTCGAGGAAGAGCTGGAGGTGCGCTCTAGTCACTGAAGGCAAAAGAGACCCCACCAAGGCTTGTGTGCAGGACCTAATGTTCATGTCAAGGGGCGACAGGAATCTCGGGGTTGCATTCCAGACTCACCCTGGAGTCAGGCCTCGTCTCGAGGGGAAGCAAAGGACTCTGCTCTCCTCTCGAGTCGGACGGGTATGTCTTGGAGCCCACTGAGTGGCTTAAAGGGAGTCAAACCTCCTCTGGTGTTTGGAGGGAGGACACGGGATTGCTCTCCAGGCAATGCAGGAAATGAAGGCCCTCATCTCCCGATGACTGGGGCGTCTCGTAGGTTTTCTCGAGCTGTGGCGCTAGTGTGGGGTTTCTCACGAAGTAAGAATGGGAGCTCAGTGAGCCTCTCATGTGGTGCCAGGGCAGTCAGGTCTCTATGCACGTGGTGAGAGGGAGCCCGTCATTGTTCTCGAGTCATGGTAGGGGAATTTGGCCTGAAGACGTGTTAAAGAAGGACTCTCGAGGTCTTTCTTGGGTTGCAGCAGGAAACCCTGGGTTCCATCGACTTGTGCCAGTGACCTCAGGAAGCTTCTCAGCGTGCCTCTGAGAAGTCAGGGTCACTGTGGAGTTGGGAGGGGCCTCTCGGAACTCCACTGGGTTTGGTGCAATGGAAGAGGGCCTCATGACAAGTTGAGGCAGGAACCTCAGGGTTCCTGTCCTGGCTTCGAATGCGCCAGATCTGACTCGGATCGCAGACTCCCTGCAGAGCTGGGACAGGAGAGTCAGGCCTCGTCTTGTGTGGAGGAATGGAACTCCGCTTGACTCTCGCGTTGTTCATGGGGTGACAGGCCACTTGTCGATTTGTATGTGGAACTTGCGGGTTTTTCTTGACGATGCACTGGGGTGTCACTGCCCCTTCGTGTTGTGCCTTGTTCCACAGGATTGCCTTCGAGTTGGGTTCTGCCATCGGGTTCTTATCAAGAGCGGACCAGGGAATCGGGGTCTTTTGGCATGCCGCACCACCCACGAGGCTATGTCTCGAATTTCCTCGTGAGTCTGGCCTCATCTTGATGTGCGCCAGGAAGGTCGGGAACGCCTTCCAGACAAAGCAGGGGAATCGAACCTCCTGTCGCGATCAAGAGGGGAGAAGAGTCTCAGATGAAGTGGTGCCGGGAACCTCGGTGTTTCCTCAAGTGAGACTTGTATGTCGGGGAACTTTTGGGGTCGCATCAAGGGTTCCAAGTAACTTTTCGCTCTTCAATACGGAACGTGGGACTTCTCTTGAGACGCTGTAGCGGGCAAGGGCCTCATCTTTCGATGACGGGGGAACCACGTGGTTTTTCTTGAGTTGGGGCGGGATTCTCGAGTTACAACCGGGAATTCAGACTTCCTCTTCAACTGGCCCAGGGAAGTCCAGTTTTCATTCGAATTGTGAGTTAGAACTGGGGATTGCTCTCGAGACACTGCAGGGCCAAATAGACCTCATCTAGGCTTGTGTCCAGGACCTAATGTTCCTCTGCTGGGGCGAAAGCGATCTCAGCATTGCATTCTCGACTCACCCGGGGAGTCAGGCCTCGTCTCGAGGGGAAGCCAAGGACACCGCTCTCCTGTCAAGTCGCGACGGGTATATCTTGAAGCTCACTGTGTGGCCTAAAATGAGTCAAGCCTCCTGTGGAGTTTGGAGAGAGGACTCAGGATTGCTCTCCAGGCCATACAGCAAAAGAAGGCCCTCATCTCGTGAGGACTGGGGCGTCTTGTGGGTATTCTCGAGCTGCGGCTCCAGTGTGGTGTTGCTCACGAGGTATAATGGGGAGCTCAGGGAGCCTCTCCTGTGGCGCCAGGGAAGTCAGGTTTCTATGCGCGTGGCTAGGGGGAGCGCGTCATTGCTCTCGAGTCATGGTAGGGGAATCGCACCTCAAGACGCGTTGAAGAAGGACTCTCGAGGTCTTTTACGGGTTGGGGCAGGAAACCCTTGGTTCCCTCGACTTGTGCTGGTGATCTCAGGAAGGTCTAAGGGTGCCTCTGAGAAGTCAGGGATACTGTGCAGTTGGGAGGGGTCTCTCGGGACTCCACTGGGTTCGGTGCAATGGAAGAGGGCCTCATCTTGAGTGGAGGCAGGAAACTCATGTTTCCTCTCCTGACTTCTCCTGGGCCAGATCTGACTCGGATCGCAGTTTCGCTGCAGAGTTCGAACAGGAGAGTCAGGCCTCGTCTTGTGTGGAGGAATGGAACTCTGCTTGCCTCTCCAGTTGTTCACGGGGTGACAGGTCACTTCTCGAGCTGTGTGTGGTACCTGCGGGTTTCTCCGGACGATACCCAGGGGTGTCAGTGCCCCTAAGTGTTGTGCCTTCATCAAAAGGGTTATCTTCAAAGAGGTGTCCGGGCATCAGGATCTTATCAAGAGCGGACCGGGAAATCGGGGTCTTTCGGCATGTGTCACCATCCACGTGGCTATGTCTCGAATATCCTCGTGAGACCGGCCTCATCCTGAGATGCACCGGGAAAGGTGGGAACCCCTTCAAGACAAAACAGGGGAATCGACCCTCCTGTCGCGATCAGGAGGGGAGAAGGGGCCCAGATGTAGTGGTGCCGGGAACCTCGGTGTTCTCCTCGAGTCAGACTGGTGTGTCGAGGAACATTTGAGGGCGCATCAAGGGTGCCGATACCGTTTCGCACTTCAAGACGGAACGTGGGACTTCTCTTGAGACGCTGTAGGGGGCAAGGGCCTCATCTTGGGATGACGGGGGAACCACGTGGCGTTTCTCGAGTTGTGACGGGATTCTCGAGTTTCGACAGGGAATACAGTCTTCCTCATGTGTTGGGCCAGGGAAGTCCTATCTTCCATTCGAGTTTAAAGGGAGAGCTGGGGATTGCTCTCGAGAAACTGCAGGGCAAAATAGACCTCATCTAGGCTTGTGTCCAGGACTTAATGCTCGTCCCTAGGGGCGACAGGGATCTTGGGGTTGCATACCAGACTCACCCGGGGAATCAGGCCTCGTCTCGAGGGGAAGCAAAGAACTCCGCTGTCCTTTTGAGTCGCGATGGGTATCTCTTGGAGCCCACTGTGTGCCCTAAAGGGAGTCAAGCCTCCTGTGCTGTTTGGATAGAGGACTCGGGATTCCTCTCCAGGCCATGCAGGAAAAGAAGGCCCTCATCTCGCGATGACGGCGGCCTCTTTTTGGTTTTCTAGACTGCCGCGCTAGTGCCGGGTTTCTGACGAGGTACGAGAGGGAGCTCAGGGAGCCTCTCGTGTGGCGCCAGGGAAGTCAGGTCCCCATGAGATGGCTAGGGGGAGCTCCTCCTTGCTCTCGAGTCATGGTAGGGTAATCGGGCCTCAAGACGGGTTGAAGAAGGACACTCGAGGTCTTTCTCGGATCACTGCATAAAACCCAGGGTTCCCTTGACTTGTGCCTGCGACCTCAGGGAGCTTCTCAGAGTGCCTCTGAGAAGTCAGGGATACTATGCAGTTTGGAGGGGCCTCTCGAGACTCCTCTGCATTTGGTGGAATGTAAGAGGGACTCATCTCGAGTTGAAGCAGGAACCTCAGTGTTCCTCTCCATTTCTGACTCAGATCGCAAGGTCCCTGCATGTTGGTACAGGAGAGTCAGGCCTCGTCTTTTCTGGAGGATGGGACTCCTCTTGCCTCTCGAGTTGTTCTCGAGGTGACAGGCCACTTGTCGAGCTGTGTGTGTAACCTGCCCGTTTTTCCGGGTGATGCACAGGTGTGTTAGTGCCCCTTCGTGTTGTACCTTCATACTCAAGGCTGCCTTCCAAGAGGTGTCCGATCATCGGATTCTTATCAAGAGCCGACCGGGAAATTGGAGTCTTTCAGCAAGTGGCACCACCCACAAAGCTACGTATCGAATTTCCCCATGAGACCGGCCTCATCCTGAGTTGTGCAGGGAAGGTCGGCCCCCCTTGCAGACAAAGCAGGGGAATCGGCCCATCGGTCACGATCAGGAGGGGAGAAGGGGCTTAAATGAAGTGGTGCCGGGAACCTCGGTGCTCCCCTTGAGTGAGACCGGCGTGTTGGGGGACTTTTGGGGTCGCATCAAGGGTGCCAAGTACCGTTTCGCATTTCAAGACGGAACCTGGGACATCTTTTGAAACGCTGTAGCGGGCAAGGGCCTCATCTTGCGATGACGGGAGAACCACGTGGTTTTGCTCGAGTTGCGGCGGGATTCTCGAGTTATGACCGGGAATTTAGGCTTCCTCTTGTTGGCCTTGAAATCCAATCTTCCATTCGGGTTGCGAGGGGGAGCTGGGGATTGCGCTAGAGTCACTGCAGGGCAAAAGAGACCTAATCTAGGCTTGTGTCCAGGATCTAACGTTGCTCTCCAGGGGCGACAGGGATCTCGGGTTTGCATTCCAGACTCATCCGGGGAGTCAGTTCTCACCTCGAGGGTAAGCAAAGAATTCCGCTCTCGTCTCGAGTCGCGATGGGTATTTCTTGGAGCCCACTGTGTGTACTAAAGGGAGTCAAGCCTCCTGTTGAGTTTGGAGAGAGGACTCGGGATTGGACTCCAGGCCATGCAGGAAAAGAAGGCCCTCATCTCGAGATGACGGTGGCGTCTCGTGGGTTTTCTCGAGCTGCGGCGCCAGTGTGGGGTGTCTCATGAAGTACCACGGGGATCTCAGGGAGCCTCTTGTATGGCGCCAGGAAAATCCAGTATTCCATTCGAGTTGCAAGTTAGAACTGGGGATTGCTCTCCAGTCACTGCAGGGCAAAATAGACCTCATCTACGCTTGTGTCCAGGACCTAGTGTTCCACTACTGGGCCAACAGGGATCTCAGGGTTGCATTCTCGACTCACCCGGAGAGTCAGGCCTCGTCTTGAGGGGAAAAAAAGGACTCCGCTCTCCTGTCGAGTCGCGACGGGTATCTCTTGGAGCCCACTGCGTGGCGTAAAGGGAGTGAAGCCTCCTATGGAGTTTGGAGATGACTCGGGATTGTTTTCCTGGCCATGCAGGAAAAAAGGCCCTCATCTCGCAATGATGGGGGCATCTCGTGGGTTTTCTCCAGCTGCGGCGCCGGTATCAGATTTCTCACGAGGTACAACGGGGAGCTCAGAGAGCCTCTCGTGTGGTGCTAGGGACGTCAGGTCTCCGTGCGTGTGGTGAAGGGGAGTGCGTGATTGCTCTCCAGTCATAGTAGGCGAATCGGGCCTCAAGACGCATTGAAGAAGGACTCTTGAGGTCTTTCTCGGGTTGCGGCAGGGAACCCTGGGTTCCCTTGATTTGTGTCGGTGACCTCAGGCAACTTCTAAGGGTGCCTCTGAGAAGTCAGGGACACTGTGGATTTGGGAGGGGCCTTTCGTTACTCAACTGGGTTTGGTGCAATCGAAGAGGGCCTCATCTCGAATGGAGGCAGGAACCTCAGGGGTCCTCTCCATATGTGACTCGGGTCGCAGGGTACCTGCAGAGTATGGACAAGAGAGTCACGCCTCGTCTTCCGTGGAGGAATGGATTTCCCCTTGCTTTCGAGTTGTTCACGGAGTGACAGGCCACTTGTTGAGCTGAGTGTGGAACCTGGGGGTTTTTCCGGACGATGCACGGGGGTGTCAGTGCCCCTTCGTGTTGTGCCTTCATCCACAGGGTTGCCTTCAAAGAGGTGTCCGGGCATCGGGTTCTTTTCAAGAGCGTACCGGAAAATTGGGGTCTTTCAGCATGTGGTACCACCCACGAGGCTACGTCTCGAATTTCCTCGGGAGACCGGCCTCATCCTGAGGTGCGCCGGGAAGGTCGGGAACCCCTTGCAGACAAAGCAGGGGAATCGACACACCGGTCGCGATCAGAAGGGGAGAAGGGGCTCAGATGAAGTGGTGCCGGGAACCTCGGTGGTCCCCTCGAGTTAGACCGGTATGTCACGGCACTTTTGAGGTCGCATCAAGGGTGCCAAGTACAGTTTCGCACTTCAAGACGGAACGTGGGAATTCTCTGGAGATGCTGTAGCGGGCAAGGGCCTCATATTGCGATGACGAGGGAAACACGTGGTTTTTCTCGAGTTGAGGCGGGATTCTCGAGTTACAACGGGGAATTCAGGCTTCCTCTTGTGTTGGCCCAGGAAGTCCAATCTTCCATTCAACTTGTCAGAGAGAGCTGGGGGTTGCTCTCGAGTCACTTCAGGGCAAAGAGTCCTCATCTAGGCTTGGGTCCAGTACTTAATGTTCCTCTCCAGGGGCGACAGGGATATCGGGGTCGCATTCCAGTCTCACCCGGTGGGTCACACCTCGTCTCGAGTTGAAGCAAAGGACTCCACTATCCTCTCGAGTCGGGACGCGTAACTCTTGGAGCCCAATGAGTGGCCTAAAGGGAGTCAAGCGTCCTGTGTAGCTTGGACAGAAGGTTCACGCTTGATCTGCATACCATGCAGTTAAAGATGGCCCTCCTCTCGTGATGACGGGGGCGTCTCATGGGTTTTCTCGAGCTGCGGCGCCAGTGTGGGGTTTCTCACGAGATATGATGGGGAGTTCAGGGAGCCTCTCGTGCGGCACCAGAGAAGCCTGACTCCATGCATGTGGCCAGGCAGATCGCGTCATTGCTCTTGAGTCATGGGAGGGACTAGGGCCTCAAGAGGCATTTAAGAAGGACTCTCAAGGTCTTTCTTGGGTTGGGGCGGGAAACACTCGTTTCCTTAGACCTCTACAGGGGACCTTAGGGAACTTCCCAGGTGCCTCTGAGAGGTGAGGGATACTGAGGAGTTAGAGGGGCCTCTCGGGACTCCACTAGGTTTGACGAAATGAAAGAGGGCCTCATCTCGATTGGAGGCAGGAACCTCAGGCTTCCTCTCCATTTCTGACTCCGACCGCAGGGTCCCTGCAGAGTTGGGACAGGAGAGTCAGGCCTCATCTTGTCTGAGTAACGGAACTCTGCTTGCCTCTTGAGTCGTTCACGGGGTCTCAGGGCCCTTGACAAGCTGTGTGTGGAACCTGCGGGTGTTTCCAGAAGATGCATGGGGGTGTCAGTGCCCCTTCGTTTGGTGCCTTCCCCCACAGGGTTTCCTTCAAAGAGGTGTCCGGGCATCGGGTTCATTTCAAGAGCGGACCGGGAAATCGGGGTCATTCTGCATGTGGCACCAACCACGTGGCTCATCTCGAATTTCCTCATGAGACCAGCATCATCCTGAGGTGCGCCGGGAAGGCCGGAAACACCTTCCACACAAAGTAGGGGAATCGATTCTCCTGTCGCGATCAGGAGGGGAGATGGGGCTCAGATGAAGTGGTGCCGGGACCCTCGGTGTTCCACTCGAGGGAACCCGGCGTTTCAGGGAACTTTAGGGGTCGCATCAAGGGTGCCAAGTAGCATTTCGAACTTTAAGATGGAACGTGGGACTTCTCTTGAGACTCTAGCTGGCAAGGGCCTCATATTGCGATGAAGGGGGAACCACATGGTTTTTAAGACTTGAGGCTGAATTCTCGAATTACGATGGGAAATTCAGACTTCCTCTTGTGTTGACCGTGGGAAGACCAATCTTCCATTCAAATTGTGAGGGAGAGATGGAGGTTGCTCGAGTCACTGTAGGGCAAAATAGACCTCATCTAGGCTTGTGTCTAGGACATAATGTTCCACTCCAGGGGTGGCATGGATCTCGGGGTTGCATTCCAAACTCACCCGGGGAGTCAGGCCTCGTCTCCAGGGAAGCAAAGGACTCCGCTCTCCTCTCGAGTCGCACCGGGTATTTCTTGGACCCAACTGAGTGGCCTAAAGGGAGTCAATACTCCTGTGAAGTTTGGAGAGAGGACCAGGAATTGCTCTCCAGGTCAGGCAGGAAAAGAAGGCCCCCATCTCTCCTTGAAGGGGGCATCTTGTGGTTTTTCTCAAACTGCGGCGCCAGTGTGGGTTTTCGCACGAGGTACGATGGGGTACTCAGGGAGCCTCTTGTGTGGTACTAGGGAAGTCAGTTTTCCTGCTTGTGGCGAGGGGAGCGCGTCCTTGCTCTGGAGTCATGGTAGGGGAATCGGGCATCAAGAGACGTTGAAAAAGGACTCTCCAAGTCTTTCTCGGGTTACTTCAGGAAACTCTGGGTTCCCTCGACTTGTGCCAGTGACCTCAGGTAGCTTCTCAGGGAGCCTCTGAGAATTCAGGGATACTGTGGTGTTGGGAGGGGCCTCTCGGGACACCACTGAGTTTGGTTCAATGGAAGAGGGCCTCTTCTCTAGTTGAGGCAGGAACCTCAGGGTTCCTCTCCATTTCTGACTCCAATTGCAGGGTCCCTGAAGAGTTGGGACAGGAGAGTAAGGCCTCGTCTTGTGTGAAGGAATGCAACTTCACTTGCCTCTCGAGTTGTTCACGAGGTGACAGTCCACATTTGGAGCTGTGAGTGGAATCTGCAGGTTTTTCCAGACGATGCATGGGGATGTCAGTGTCCCTTCGTGTTGTGCCTTCATCCACAGGGTTGCCTTCGAAGAGATGTCCAGGCGTCAGGTTCTTATCTAGAGTGGACCGGGAATTCGGGATCTTTCAGCATATGGCACCAACCATGAGGCTACTTTTCGAATTTCCTCATGAGACCGGCCTCATCCGGAGGTTCGCGGGGAACGTCGGGAACCCCTTGCAGACAAAACATGGGAATCGACCCTTCTGTCGCGATCAGGAGGGGTGAAGGGGCTCACAGGAAGTGGTGCCGTGAACTTTGGTGTTTCCCTTGAGTGAGACCGGTATGTCAGGGAACTTTGGGGGTCGCATCAATGGTGCCAAGTACCGTTGTGTACTTCAGGATGGAACGTGGGACTTCTCTTGATACGCTGTAGCGGCCAAGGGCCTCATCTTGCGATGACGGGGGAGCCACGTGGTTTTTCTCGAGTTGCGGCAGGATTCTCGAGTTACGACGGGGATTTCAGGCTTCCTCTTGTGTTGGGCCAGGGAAGTCCAATCATCCATTCGAGTTGCGAGGGAGAGCTGGGGGTTGCGCTCGAGTCACTGCAGGGCAAAGGAGACCTCATCTAGGCTTGTGTCCAGGACCTAATGTTCCTCTCCAAGGGCCACAGGGATCTCAGGTTTGCATTCCAGACTCACCCAGGGAGTCAGGCCTCGTGTCGAAGGGAAGCAAAGGACTCCGCTCTCCTTTCGAGTCGCGACGGGCACCTCTTGGAGCCCACTTTGTGGCCTAAAGGGAGTCAAGCCTCCTGTGAAGTTTGGAGAGAGGACTTGGGACTGCTCTCCAGGCCATGCAGGAAAAGATGGCCCTCATCTCGCGATGACGGAGGGATCTTGTGGGTTTTCTCGAGCTGCGGCGCCAGTGTGGGGTTTCACACGAGGTACAACGGGGAGCTCAGGGAGCCTCTCGTGTGGCGCCAGGGAAGTCAGGTCTCCATGTGGGTGGCGAGGGGGAGCGCATTATTGCTCTCGAGCTATGGTAGGGGAATCTGACCTCAAGACACATTGAAGAAGGACTCTCGAGGTCTTTCTTCGGTTGTGGCAGGAAACCCTTATTTCCCTCGACTTTTGCCGGTGGCCTCAAGGAGCTTCTCAGAATGCCTATGAGAAGTCAGGGATACTGTGGAGATGGGAGGGGCCTCTCGGGACTCCACTGGGTTTGTTTTAATGGAAGAGGGCCTCATCTCGGGTTGAGGCAGGAACCTCAGGTTTCCTCTCCATTTCTGACTCAGATCGAAGCGTGCCTGCAGAGTTGGGATTGGATACTCAGGCCTCGTCTTGTCTGAGGAAGGGGACTCCGCTTTCCTCTCTCATTGTTTAAGGGGTGACAGGCCAGTTGTGGAGCTGTATGTGGATCCTGCAGGGTTTTCCGGACGATGAACAGGGTTGCCAGTGTCCCCTCGTGTAGTGCCTTCATCCACAGGGTTGCCTTAGAAGAGGTGTCCGGGCATCGGGTTCTTATCAAGAGCAAGACCGAGAAATCGGGGTCTTTTGGCACGTGGCACCAACACGAGGCTACGTCTCGAATTTCTTCGTGAGACTGGCCTCATCCTGAGGTGCGCCATGAAGGTCGGGAACCCCTTCTAGACAAAGCAGGGGGATCGACCTTCCTGCGGTGATCAGGAGCGGAGAAGGGGCTCAAATGAAGTGGTGCCAGGAACTTCGGTGTTCCCTTGGAGTGAGACCGGTATATTGGGGAACTTTTGGGGTCGCATCAAGGGTGCCAAGAAGCATCTCGAACTTTATGACGAAACATGGGACTTCTCTTGAGACTCTGTAGCGGGCAAAGGCCTCATATTGCGATGAATGGGGAACCACGTGGTTTTTAAGAGTTGCGGTGGGATTCTCGAGTTACAACGGGAAATTCAGACTTCCTCTTGTGTTGGCCCAATGAAGACCAATCTTCCATTCGAATTGCAAGGGAGAGATGGGTGTTGCTCTCGAGTCACTGTAGGGCAAAATAGACCTCATCTAGGCTTTTGTCCAGGACATAATGTTCCTCTCCAGGGGCAACAGGGATCTCGGGGTTGCATTCCAGACTCACCCGAGGTAAGGCCTCGTCTCGAGGGGAAACAAAGTACTCTGCTCTCCTCTCAAGTCGCGACAGGTATCTCTTGGAGCCCATTGAGTGGCCTAAAGAGAGTAAAGCCTCCTGTGAAGTTTGGAGAAAGGACCAGGGATTGCTCTCCAGGTCAGGCAGGAAAAGAAGTCCCCAATCTCGCGATGACGGTGGGTTTTCCCGAGCTGCGGCGCCAGTGTGGGTTTTCTCACGAGGTATGACGGGGAGCTCAGGGAGCCTCTCATGTGGCGCCAGGGAAGTCAAGTGTCCATGCCCATGGTGAGGGGGAGCGTGTCATTGCTCTCGAGTCATGGTAGGGGAATCCGTCCTCAAGACGCGTTGAAGACGGACTCTTGAAGTCTTTCTCGGGTTGCGGCAGGATACCCTGTGTTCCCTCGACTTGTGCCGGTGACCTCAGGGAGTTGCTCAGGGTGCCTCTGAGAAGACACTGATACTGTGGAGTTGGGAGGGGCCTCTCGGGACTCCACTGGGTGTGGTATAATACAAGAGGGCCTCATCTCGTGTTGAGGAAGGAACCTCAGGGTTCCTCTCCATTTCAGACTCTGATCTCAGGATTCCTGCAGAGTTGGGACAGGAGAGTCAGGCCTTGTATTCTGTGGAGAAATGAAACTTAGCTTGCCTCTCGAGTTGTTCACGAGGTAACAGGTCACTTGTCGAGCTGTATGTGGAACCTGCAGAATTTTCCAAAAGATGCACGGGTGTTCAGGGTCCCTCCTTGTTGTGCCTTCATCCTACGGGATGCATTCCAAGACGTGTACGGGCATCGGGTTCTTATTTATAGCTGACCGGGAAATGGGGTCTTTCCGCATGTGGCACCACCCACGAGGCTACATCTCCAATTTCCTCGTGAGACAGGCCTCATCCTGATGTGCGCTGGGAAGATCGGTAACCCCTTCCACACAAAGCAGGAGAAAAGACACTCCTGTTGCAATCAGGAGGGGAGAAGGGGCTCAAATGATGTGGTGCAGGGAACATGGGTGTTACCCTCGAGTGAGGCCTGTATGTTGGGGAACTTTGGGGGTGCCATCATGGGTGCCAAGTACCGTTTTGCACTTCAGTAGGAACGTGGGACTTCTTTTGAGACGCTGTGGCGGGCAAGGGCCTCATGCTGCGAAGACGATGGAACCACGTGGTTTTTCTCGAGTTGCGGCGGGATTCTCGAGTTACGACGTGGATCTCAGGCTTCCTCTTGTGTTAGCCCTGGGAAGCCCAAACTTCCCTTCGAGTTGCGAGGGAAAGCTGGATGTTGTGCTCGAATCACTGCAAGGCCAAAGAGACCTCATCTAGGCGTTTGTCCAGGACCTAATAGTCCTCTCAAGGGAAGACAAGTATCTCGGGATTGCACTCCAGACTCCCCCGGGGAGTCAGGCCTCGCCTCGAGGGGAAGCAAAGGACTGCGCTCTCCTCTCGAGCCGCGACGCAGATCTCTTGGAGCCCACTGAGTCGCCTCAAGGGAATCCATCCTACTCTTCAGTTTGGAGAGAGGACTCGGGATTGCTCTCCAGGCCAGGCAGGAAAAGAAGTCCCTCAGCTCGCGAGGACGGGGGCGTCTCAGGGGTTTCCTCGAGCTGCGGCGCCTGTGGGGGTTTTCTCCCGAGGCACGACGAGGACCTCAGGGAGCCTCTCGTGCGGCGCCAGGGAAGCCAGGTCTGCATGCGCGAGGTGAGGGGGAGTGCATCATTGCTCTCTAGTCCAGAGAGGGGACAAGGGCCTCAAGACACTTTGAAGAAGGACTATCGAGGTCTTTCTCGAGTGGTGGCAGGAAACCCTCATTTCCCTCGACTTCTGCAGGGGACTTGAGGGAACTTCCCAGGGTGCCCCTGAGAGGTGAGGGATGCTGTGGAGTTAGCGGGGCCACTGGTGGACCCAATGTAGTGACCTGTGAATAATGTATGCTCTCATCTTGTTTAAACCCTCAATATAATGTTTGCTCCTTTGTAAGTGTTACAACGTCCACCTATCTTATAATGTAACCACTTATTGATATAACTATAGTCTTGCCGTGTTACAACAACTTCAGGATTTAATGCGATTGCGACGATTTGTGGGCTTACTTATTTTAGGAATATCAGCTTTAATAACCGCAATTACTTCTGTTACTGTGGCAGCATTATCATTGACTCAACAAGTGCATACTGCCCAATATGTTGATACCATGTCTAAAAATGTTTCACTAACTCTAACAACACAGGAAGCTATAGATAAGAAATTAGAGATGAGAGTAGACGCCTTAGAAGAGGCAATAATGCATATTGGGACTGATTTACAGGCTTTAAAACTGAAAATGGCTTTGTCTTGCCACGCTGATTACCGGTGGATATGCGTGACATCTTTAAAGGTAAATGAGACAGATTATGAATGGGAAAAAATCAAAAATCATATCTCAGGTGTTTGGAACAGCTCTGACATTGGCCTGGACTTAGGGAAACTTCATAATCAAATCCAGACCCTGAAACACTCTCGACTGGATTTTACCGCCGCTGGAGCAGCTAATGACTTTTTTCACACCTTCTCTAACTTTTATTTCTGGAAAAAACATTCTGTCTAATCTTCTCATAATCATTCTTCCTTGTGTTGTCAGGATTCTTCGGCAGAACATTCAGAAGCTCGCGACTGAGCTGCATCTGGCTGTTTTAAGAAATAAAAAAGGGGGAGATGCTGGGAGCCGGCATATTGCATATTGAGTGAGGATCTGGAATAGCTCAACTGGAATTCTATCACTTCCGGGAGCCAGCGTGAGGCACTCCGCCCATGACAAAGGTCATGAGGAAGGAGGCTCGGCATACGCAAAGGCGGGATCGAGCCTCAGGAGTCCCCCTGGAAATTCTCAAGCATCTACCCCCAAACCAGAGTCTGCCTACTTTCTGCTTTGTGCTTTCACCTACACCTCTGACTTTACGGGGGGCTGTCTCCCACTACCTCTCTCTGGAAAAAGAGTTAGCTTACAGCTCCAGTTAATAATTCCTGGGTGTGACAGTGTTTAACCTACAAACTCCTTTGGAAATCCTCTAGCCTGCCTGAATGGGTTTTTCCGGCCACATGTGATTGTTCAGAGCCTCCCAACTGTGAGAGGCAGGAGATGTTCTAAACTGCCTAAACACAGATTCCTTTGAGTAGTTAAAAGATTAATTAGAAATTGTATTGGTGAAGGGTTTTTTCACTTGTTGAGCCAGTTTGCTGCTAAGTCTTCATACTCCTTACCTACTGTGTCCTTGGCAGTGTATTGATTGATATAATGGGTGTATAGAAATGTAAAATGCAGCTTTGTCCAATGCTTTTTGGAAGGCTGGCGCCTGACTTTGGAATAATCACCTTTAGAGAAAGATAAGTTTCTTAAAATGTTAACAGGCCTCCGGGCCAGAAGATGATGTCAATCACCTGAACTTTTGCATATGATAAGTTTGCAGGAAGAAAGCCTGGCTTGCTGCATGACTCTACCCCTTCCCCCATTATCCTCTATGCATACCTTAAGGTATAAAAACTACTTTGGAAAATAAAGTGCGGGCCTTGTTCACTGAAACTTGGTCTCCCCATGTCACTCTCTCTCCCAAATTCCAGTTGAGCGTCCATCTGGAGCGCAGATGTCCTCTGCGACCATTTATTTGCCTGGGCTTCTAAGACCCACTCGAGAGGGTGTCTAAGGTGGGACACCTTCCGCTATTCGAGAGGGCGCCTGCGGCCTCCGTGGTCAGAGCTAACCTGGTGTCACGGGTTATATTGATTTTCCGCGTAAACCAAGCCACTCAGCTTCTTTTCTCCACTGAATTTTCCTACTGAGCTATCCTTATTTCAGCCGCTTTTCTCCACTGAATTTCCTCACTGAGCTATCCTTATTCTATTACTCTTTGTATCCTTAATTAAGTGTAATTAAGCAGTTATTCCCTGACCCTCGCCTAGCCGTCTCTCCTTCGAATACCCTGGATCAGCAGGGGCCTCTCGGGACTCCGCTGTGGTTGGCGCAATGGAAGAGGGCCTCATCTCGAGGGGAGGCAGGAACCTCAGGCTTCCTCTCTGTTTCTGACTCCGACCCTCCGACCTCAGGGTCCCTGCAGAGATGGGAGCGGAGAGTTAGGCCTCGTCTTGTCTGAGGAAGGGAACTCCGCTTGCCTCTCGAGTTGCTCAGGGGGTCTCAGGCCCCTCTTCGAGCTGTGTGTGGAACCCACGGGTGTTTCTGGACGATGCACGGGAGTGTCAGTGCCCCTTCGTGTTGTGCCTTCACCCACAGGGTTGCCTTCGAAGAGGTGTCCGTGCAACGGGTTCTTCTCAAGAGTGGACCGGGAAATCGAGGTCGATAGGCATGTGGCACCACCCCCGTGGCTCATCTCGAATTTCCTTGTGCGGACGGCCTCATCCTGAGATGCGCCGGGAAGGCCGGGAATCCCTTCCAGACCACGCAGGGGAATCGACACTCCTGTCGCCATCAGGAGGGGAGAAGGGGCTCAGATGAAGTGGTGTCGGGACCCTCAGTGTTTCCCTCGAGGGAACCCGGTGTGTCGGGGAACTTCTGGGGGTCGCATGAAAGGTGTCAGGTACTGTTTTGCACTTCAGGACTGAAACTGGGACTTCCCTTGAGACGCCATAGCGGGCAAGAGGCTCATCTTGCAAAGACGTTGGAACCACGTTGGTTTTCCTCGAGTTGCGGCGGGATTCTCGAGTTACGAAGGGGATCTCAGGCTTCCTCTTGGGTTGGCCCTGGGAAGCCCAATCTTCCCCTCGAGTTGCGAGGGAAAGCTGGGGGTTGCGCTCGAGTCATTGCAGGGGCCAAGAGACCTCACCTAGGCGTGTGTCCGGGACCTAATATTCCTCTCCAGGATAGGCGGGGATCTCGGGGTTGCATTCCAGGCTCCCCCGGTGAGTCAGGCCTCGTCTCGAGGGGAAGCCAAGGACTCCGCTCTCCTCTCGAGTCGCGACGCGGATCTCTTGGAGCCCCCTGAGCGGCTTCAAGGGAGTCCAGCCTCCTCTTCAGTTTGGAGAGAGGACTCGTGATTGGTCTCCATGCCATGCAGGAAAATAAGGCCCTCATCTCGCGATGACCGGGGTGTCTCATGTGTTTCCTCGAGCTGCCGCGCCAGTGTAGGTTTCCTCACGAGGTACGATGAGGAGCTCATGGAGCCTCTCGTGCAGTGCCAGGTTAGTCAGGTCTCCATGCGCGTGGCGAGGGGGAGCGTGTCATGGCTCTTGAGTCATGGTAGGGGAATCGCGACTCAACACATTTTGAAGCACTCTCGAGGTCTTTCTCGAGTCATGGCAGAAAACCCAGGGGTCCCTCGACTTGTGCCTGTGACCTCAGGGAGCTTCTTTTTGTGCCTCTGAGAACTCAGGGATACTGTGGAGTTGGTAGGGGCCTCTCAGGACTCCACTGGTTGTGGTGCAATGGAAGAGGGCTTCATCTCGAGTGGATGCAGGAACCTCAGGTTTGCTCTCCGTTTCTGACTCGGATCCCATGGTCCCTGCAGAATAGGGACAAGAGAGTCACACCTAGTCTTCTGTTGAGGAATGGACCTTCGTTTGCCTTTCGAGTTGTTTACAGGGTGACAGGCCACTTGTCGAAATGTCTGTGGGACCTGCGGGTTTTTCTGGACGATGCACGCGGGTGTCAGTGCCCCTTCGTGTTGTGCCTTCATCCACAGGTTTTCCTTCAAAGAGGTGTGCTGGCATCGGGTTCTTTTCAAGAGTGGACCGTGAAATTGGGGTCTTTCGACATGTGGCACCACCCACGAGGCTATGTCTCGAACTTCCTCATGAGACCAGCCTCATCCTGAGGTGCGCCCGGAAGGTCGGGAACCCCTTGCAGACAGAGAAGGGGAGTCGACCCTCCTGTCGCAATCAGGAGAGGAGAAGGGGCTCAGATGAAGTGGTGCCGGGAACCTCGGTGTTCCCCTTGAGTGAGTCTGGTATGTCGCGGAACTTTTGGGGTCGCATCAAGGGTGCCAAGTACCGTTTTGCACTTCAGGATGGAACGTGGGACTTCTCTTGAGATGCTGTAGCGGACAAAGGGCCTCATCTTGCAATGATGAGGGAAGCACGTGGTTTTTCTCGAGTTGCGGTGGGATTCTCGAGTTACAACGGGGAATTCAGGCTTCCTCTTGTGTTGGCCCAGGAAGTCTAATCTTCCATTCGAGTTGCCAGGGAGAGCTGGGGATTGGGCTCCATTCACTGAAGGGCAAACTAGACCTCATCTAGGCTTGTATCCAGGACTTAATGTTCCTCTCTATAGGCGACAGGGATTTGGGGTTGCATTCCATACTCACCCGGGGAGTCAGGCCTCATCTCGAGGGGAAGCAAAGGACTGCACTCTCTTCTCGAGTCGCGACAGGTATCTCTTGGAGCCCACTGAGTGGTCTTTGCTCTGTAGGAGAGCTCTAGTGTTCATAAGCCTGTACATAAGTGAACACAGACATTCTGTGTGCATGTTGCTGCATACCCAAAATAGGGCCACAAGGAGCCTCATGCTCTCCATGTGGCGCGGAAGCTGTGCAGCCACGCAGCAGCTGAAGAATCCAACCAATTGCTCTTTTCTTACCTCTGACAGAGCTCGCATTGCCGTAGCCCTTGGCAGTTTGAAAACACTGGACCCTAACCCCTCTCAAAGAAGGCCTGGGTTCTAGTTCGAATAGAAAGTCAATAGCGGAGCTGAGGACAGGAACGCGGCAGTCATTTATCACACGCTCCTGCAGCCTGCTACTACAGGGACACTAACGCTAGAAGCTAGGAATGTCTTTGCAAGGTGCGCAAAGGACAAGGGAGAACCTCGACCCTGACTCTAGTATTTCAGTCCCCTGAGCAGATCTGAGGTTCTCCCGCTGTAGAAGCTAACCCATTCCTTTCAAATACAGGCTTCCTAACACAGGGCCAGTTGGCTGCTTGCTCTTCCACGAAGCAGGCTTCCTTAACTTGCAAACTGCGAATTCCGCTTAACAGCCTGGAGGAAAATCGCTTCTTGGAAGATTGTTTTCAGAGGCTGTATCCCCGGAGCTGGGGCCAAGCTAGGGGACCCATACTGACAAGGGAAGGCAAAACCACATCCAATGTCTTTGCTCTGGAGGACAGCTTTGGTGAGCCTAAGTCTTTCAGGAATATTTCTGGCTCCAACAGAGTCAAATTCTGTGTGTGAAGCTGCACAGCCAAAATAGGGGAACAGAGAGCCTGATTCTCTCTGTGTAGCTTTGAAGCTGTCATTCAAACAACAGCTTGAGAATCCATACAATGCTCTCCCTTACTGCTAAGAGAATTCTCTTTGCTGTCGTCCTTGACAGTTTGTAGAAATCCGCACCCTAACCCTTCTCCAAGTAGGCCTGGGTCCTAGCTCGGAATAACAGGCAACGGCGGAGCTGAGGCCAGTAAGGCACAAGTGAGGTCTCACACACTCTTGCAGCCTGATCGTCCAGGAGCAGTAAGGCCTCTTTTTCCCTGTAGGAGGCTCGCTTGCCTTGCCTCCTGTGAACTGCATTTCCCAGCCTGGGCGCAATGCTGTTCCTGGAGATTTTTTCTCAGGGGCTGTTTCCCTGGAGCTGGGTCGGACCTCGGGGGCCCAACTCACAGGGGAAGACAAAACCACATGGACAGGTCTATGCTCTGTAGGAGAGCTCTAGTGAACCTCATCTCTCAGGAACATTCTTGGCTTCTACAGAGACACCTCTGTGCATGAAGCTACACACCCAACATAGTGGCAAAGGGAGTCTGATTCTCTCCGTGGGTGCTGATGCTTTGTGGCAAAGCACCTGCTAAGAATCCATCCGCATAGGCTTCCTTCACCTTGACAGAGGTCTCATTGCTGTAGTCCTTGGCAGTTTGGAAAGAAGCAGACCCTTACCCTTCACCAAGTAGGCCCTTGTCCTTGTTTGAATGGAAAGGCAGTAGCTGAGCTGAGGCCAGTAAGGCGCCAGTCAAGTCTGACATATTCCCGATGCCTGCTCCTTCATGGAAAATAACGTTAGAATCTGGGAATGTCTTTGCAAGGCTGGCAAAGGGCAGTCAGGAACCTCGACCCTGCCTCTGGAATTTCTATCTTCTCAGCACATCTGGCGGTCTCGGTCAGGAGAAACTAACCCATTCCTTGCAAATATAGGCTTCCAAACACAGGCCGGTTGGCTGTCTCTTCTTGCCGAAGGAAGCTTGCTTATCCCACCTCCTGTGAACTCCACTTCCCAGCCTGGGTGATAAGAGGTTCTTGGAGATCTTTTCTCAGAGGCTGTTTCCAAGGAGCAGGGGCTGATCCCAGAGACCCACACGCACAGGGGAAGGGAAAACCGCATGGATAAGTCTTTGCTCTCTAGGAGTGCTCTAGTGAACCTCAGTCTGTGGGGAATGTTCTTGGCTCCAACGGGGACATCTCTGTGTGGGAAGCTGCATTGCCAACATAGAGACACAGAGACCTGATTCTCTCTGTGCAGCTTTGACGCTGTCGTTCAAACAACAAATTGAGAATCCACACAATGCTCTCCCTTACCACTGAGAGAGTTATCATTGCTGTAGCCCTTCGCAGTTTCTGGAAATCGGCACACAAACACTTCTCCAAGTAGGTCTGGGTTCAAGTTCAGATGAACATGCAATAGCGGAGCTGAGGCCAGTAAGGCACCAGTCAGGTGTCACACACTCTGGCAGCCTGCTCCTCCAGGGACAGTAAGGCCTCTGTTTCCCTTCAGGAGGCTCGCTTGCCTTACTTCCTGTGAACAGCGTTTCCCAGCCTGGGCGGAAAGCAGTTCCTGGAGATCTTTTCTCAGGGGCTGTTTCCCCGGAGTTGGGGCGGACCTTGGGGACCCAACTCACAGGGGAAGGCAAAACCAAATGGACAGGTCTATGCTCTGTAGGAGATCTCTAGTGAACTGCCGGGGTCCAGCCCCAGCTGATCCAGGGTATTCGAAGCAGAGACGGCGTAGGCGAGGGTCAGGGAACAACTGCTTAATTCAACGTTAATTAAGGATATAAAGAGTAATAAAATGAGGATAGCTCAGTAGGAAAATTCAGTGGAGAAAAGAGGCTGAGTAGCTTGGTTTACGCGGGGGACCAATAAAACTTCAAGACAAGAAGCTTGCACCACTTACGTAGGCCGCAGGCGTCCTTCCGTTCTCCCGAAGGAGAGGAGACACTGAGGCCTCCCCGGTCGGATCTTAGAAGCCCAGGCAAAATTAGTAAGCTTGGTGGGTTCCGCGCTCCAGATGGAGACTCAACCAGAGTGAGAGAGAGAGAGAGACATGGGGAGACCAGTATTTCGAGAAACTGATCCCAATTCTTTATTTTCCATGGTCTACTTTTATACACTGAGATGTTATGCAAAAGTCACGTGGGGTCAGCAGTCCTGACTTTTATCAAAGTCAGGTGCTTCATACAAAAGTATACAGAGGTCTTAGGGGTGTTACATCATCTTCTGGCCGGGGGGCCTGCTGACAATTTACGACCCTCTCCTTGTGACAGCGGTCAGTCAACCAGGACACTTATTTCTCCAGGGGTGATTATTCTTAAAACAGACGCCACCCAAATAAAGTTACATTCCTATAGGGTGAGGGTGTAGTGGGTTTTAGTTAAGGAAAGAATTTACTTAGCCTAAGGTCTAACGTGATTTATATCAAAGGTTAATACTTATTTCTTCTATATATTCATTAATGTGTATAAGGGCAGGGGATGTGGAGACTTAGCAGTAAACATCAGCTCAACAAATGAAAAACCCTTCACCAATATGATTTCTAATCAGCCCATTATACTTATACTAATAATTTTCTAACTTTTCTAAGGAACCTGTTTTTAGAAGGTTTAAAGCATCTCGTGCCTCTCATGGTTGGGAGGCTGTGAGCAATCACATGTGGCCGGACAAGCCTGTCAGGCAGGCTAGAGAACCTTCAGAGGAGTTTGTAGGTTAAAACACTCTTGTCACACCCAGGGGTTTTTATCAACTGGAGCTCTAGGTTAACTCCTTCTCCGAAAGAGGTGGTGGGGGACAGCCCCCCGTAAAGTCAGAGGTGTAGGTGAGAGCACAAAGTAGTAAGGTAGGCAGGCTCTGGTTATGGGGGTAGATGCTCGAGGATTTCCAGGGGGACTCCTGAGGCTCGATCCCGCCTTTGCGTATGTCGAGCCTCCTTCCTCATGACCTTTGCCATGGGCGGAGTGCCTCACTCTGGCCCCCAACAGTGAACCTCCTCTCTCAGGAACATTCTTGGCTCCTATCGAGACACCTCTGTGCGTGTAGCTACACACGCAACGTAGGGGCAAAGGGAGCCAGATTCTTTCCGTGGGGTGCTGATGCTTTGTGGCAAAGCACCTGCTTGAGAATCCATCAGCTTACGCTTCCCTCGCCTTGACAGAGGTCTCATTGCTGTAGCCCTTGGCAGTTTGGAAAGAAGAGGACCCTTACCTTTCATAAAGTGGGCCCTTGTCCTAGTTTGAAAGGAAAGGCAAGAGCTGAGCTGAGGCCAATAAGGCGCCAGTCAAGTCTGACATATTCCCGAAGCCTGCTCCTTCATGGAAAATAACGCTGTAATCTAGGAATGTCTCTGCAAGGCTGGCAAAGGGCAGTCAGGAGCCTGCACCCTGCCTCTGGAATTACCGACTTCTGAACAGATCTGGAGGTCTCCCTTAGGGGAAGCTAACCCATTCTTCCAAATTGAGGCTTCCAAACGCAGGCCGCTTGGCTGCCTCTTGATCTCTGAAGGAGGCCTGCTTTTCCCGCCTCCTATGAACCCCACATCCCAGCCTCTGGGAAAAGCGGATCTTGAAGATCTTTTCTCAGGGGTTGTTTCCACGGAGCTGGGGCCGAGCCTGGAGCCCCAAACGCACAGGGGAAGAAAAACCACATGGACAAGTCTTTGCTCTCTAGGAGAGCTCTAGTGAACTTCACTCTGTCAGGAACGTTCTTGTTTCCTATGGAGACACCCCTGTCTGTGAAGCTGTGTACCGAACATGGAGACACAGAGTCTGATTCTCTCTGTGCAGCTTTGAAGCTGTCGTTCAAACAACAGCTTGAAAATCCATACAATGCTCTTCCTTACCCGTGACACAGTTCTCATTGCTATACCCCTTGGCAGTATTTAGAAATCCATACCCAAACCCTTCTCCTAGTAGGCCTGGGTCCTAGTTCGGAGAAACACACAATGGCAGAGCTGAGGCCAGTAAGGCACCAGTCAGGTCTCACACACTCTGGCAGCCTGATCGTCCAGGGAGACTAAGGCCTGTTGTGCCTTGCAGGAGGCTCGCTTGTGTTACCTCCTGTGAACTGCGTTTGCCAGCCTGGGGGAATAGCGGTCCCTGGAGAGCTTTTCTCAGGGGCTCCTTCCCCTGAGCTGGGGCGGACCTCGGGGACCCAACTCACAGGGCAAGGCAAAACCATATGGACAGGTCTATGCTCTGTAGCAGACTTCTAGTGAACCTCATCTCTCAGGAACATTCTTGGCTCCTATAGAGACACTTCTGTGTGTGAAGCTGCGTACCTAACATAGGGGCACAGAGAGCCTGATTCTCTCAGTTCATTTTGAACCTGTCGTTCAGAAAACAGCTTGAGAATCCATAAAATGCTCTCCCTTACCGCTGAGAGAATTCTCACTGCTGTAGCCCTTGGCACTTTGTAGAAATCCGCACCCAAACGCTTCTCCAAATAGGCCTGGGTCCTAGTTCGGAGGAACAGGCAATGGTGGAACTGAGGCCAGTAAGGCAACAGTCAGGTTTCACACACTCTGGCAGCCTGCTCCTCCAGGGACAGTAAGGCCTCTTTTTCTCTGCAGGAGATTCGCTTGCCTTACTTCCTGTGAACAGCGTTTCCCAGCCTCAGCGAAGCGGTTCCTGGAGATCTTTCCTCAGGGACAGTTTCCCCGGAGGTGTGGCGGACCTCGGGGACCCAACTCACAGGGGAAGGCAAAACCACATGGACAGGTCTATGCTCTGTAGGAGAGGTTTAGTGAACCTAATCTCTCAGGAACATTCTTGGCTCCTATAGAGACAACTCTGTGTGTGAAGCTACACTCCCAACATTGGGGAACAGGGATCTTGGTTCTCTCCGTGGGGTGCTGATGCTTTGTAGTAAAGCACCTGCTTGAGAATCCATCCTCTTAGGCTTCCCTCGCTTTGACAGAGGTCTCATTGCTGTAGTCCTTGGCAGTTTCAAAGAAGAAGACCCTTACCCTTCATAAAGTAGGCCCTGTCCTAGTTTGAATGGAAAGGCAATAGCTGAGCTGAGGCCAATAAGGAGCCAGTCCCCTCTGACACATTCCCGAAGCCTGCTCCTTCATGGAATATAACTCCAGAATGTTGGAATATCTTTGCAAGGCTGGCAAAGGGCAGTCAGGAACCAGCACCCTGCCTCTGGAATTACCGACTTCTGAGCAGATCTGGAGGTCTCCTTTAGGAGAAGCTAACCCATTCCTTCCAAATAGAGGCTTCAAAACACAGGCAGGTTGGCTGCCTTTCGTGCCCAAAGGAGGCTTGCTTTTCTCTCCTCCTATGAACCCCAGTTCCCAGCCTCTGGGAAAAGCGTATCTTGAAGATATTTTCTCAGGGGTTGTTTCCACAGAGCTGGGGCCGAGCCCGGGGCTCAAAGGCACAGGGGAAGGCAAGACCACATGGACAGGTCTATGCTCTGTAGCAGACCTCTAGTGAACCTCATCTCTCAGGAGCATTCTTGGCTCCTACAGAGACACCTCTGTGTGTGAAGCTGCGTACCTAACATAGGGGCAGAGAGAGCCTGATTCTCTCTGTTCATTTTGACGCTGTCATTCAGAAAACAGCTTGAGAATCCATAAAATGCTCTCCCTTACCGCTGAGAGAATTCTCACTGCTGTAGCCCTTGGCACTTTGTAGAAATCTGCACCCAAACGCTTTTCCAAGTAGGCCTGGGTGCTAGCTCGGATGAACAGGCAATGGTGGAACTGAGGCCAGTAAGGCAACAGTCAGGTTTCACACATTCTGGCAGCCTGCTCCTCCAGGGACTGTAAGGCCTCTTTTACTATGCAGGAGATTCGCTTGCCTTACTTCATGTGAACAGCATTTCCCAGCCTCGGCGAAGCGGTTCCTGGAGATCTTTTCTCAGGGACAGTTTCCCCGGAGGTGTGGCAGACCTCGAGGACCCAACTCACAGGGGAAGGCAAAACCACATGGACAGGTCTATGCTCTGTAGGAGAGGTTTAGTGAACCTAATCTCTCAGGAACATTCTTGGCTCCTATAGAGACAACTCTGTGTGTGAAGCTACACTCCCAACATTGGTGCACAGGGAGCTTGATTCTCTCCGTGGGGTGCTGATGCTTTGTGGCAAAGCACCTGCTTGAGAATCCATCCTCTTAGGCTTCCCTCACCTTGACAGAGGTCTCATTGCTGTAGCCCTTGGCAGTTTGCAAAGAAGAAGACCCTTACCCTTCATAAAGTAGGGCCTTGTCCTAGTTTGAATGGAAAGGCAATAGCTGAGCTGAGGTCAATAAGGAGCCAGTCCCGTCTGACACATTCCCGAAGCCTGCTCCTTCATGGAAAATAACTCTAGAATCTAGGAATATCTTTGCAAGGCTAGCAAAGGGCAGTCAGGAACCAGTACCTGCCTCTGGAATTACCGACTTCTGAGCAGATCTGGAGGTCTCCTTTAGGAGAAGCTAACCCATTCCTTCCAAATAGAGGCTTCAAAACACAGGCAGGTGGGCTGCCTTTTCGTTCCTTATGGAGGCGTGCTTTTCTCTCCTCCTACGAACCCCGGTTCCCAGACACTGGGAAAAGTGGATCTTGAAGATATTTTCTCAGGGGTTGTTTCCACGGAGCTGGGGCCGAGCCTGGAGACCCAAAGGCACAGGGGAAGGCAAGACCACATGGACAAGCCTTTGCTCTTTAGTATAGCTCTAATGAACCTCACTCTGTCAGGATCTTTCTTGATTCCTACGGAGACACACCTGTGTGTGAAGCTGCGGGCACAGAGAGCCTGATTACCCCTGTGCAGCGCTGAGTCTGGGCGGCTAAACAACAGCTTGGGAATGCAGCCTGGGGCGCTTCCCTTCCCTCGGACAGAGCTCTCCTTGCGGTAGGCCTTGGTAGTTTGCATACAATGGGGCCCTAAGCCCTCTGCAAGTTGGCCTGGCTCCTAGGTCCAAAGGGCAGGCCAGAGCGGAGCTGAGGCTGTCAGGCTCCAGACACATCTCCCATACTCCTACATCCTGCTCCTACCCGGGCGTGAACGCTAGAAGCTGGGAAGGTACCTGGACCGTGCAGGGGCGGGGCGAACACGGGCGGCGTGGGGCGGGGGTCGGCTTCTGGCGGGGGTGGGGGCGGGCTTCCCAGTTGTGCTCTCAGAGGTGGACACTGAGGCTGAAAACGCGCCTGGAGTGCACCCGGGACTGGGTAAACCCGGGCTGCGCGGGTCGAGATTCCGATGGCTTTGGGTGGGGGTCGGTCCCAGTTGTGCTCCCGGGGGTCGCCACTGCGGCTGGGAACGCGCTGGGAGCGCGGCAGGGGCGGGGCTAACCCTGAGGGCGCGGGGCGGGGGTCGGCTCATGGGGGGGATGGGGAGGGGTTCCCAGTTGCGCTCTCGGGGGTTGCAACTGCGGCTGGGAACGCCCATTTCGTCCGCTCCTGGGTCCCCAAGGATCGCCATCCCGTGGGTGCAGTGGAGGGCTGTGGACCACAGGTAAGGGAACTGGGACTGCGTGGAGCAGGGAACCAAGTATTCCGCCGTCTGTTGGCACATTCTCGGAGCTCCCCAACCTGGCGGTCGCAGAAAGGCCTTGCCTTTGGGGTCAAGGCCTTTACCGCTCCACCCCTCTGCTGAAAAATCTCCGAGTCTGCGCGGTTCTTCCAAGCAGCCTAGTGTCCGCTGGAAGTCCAAGGGACAGAACACTGAACTCTGGCCGGCTGGCCCAGCCCTGCTTCTGGCACTTTGTAAGCCAGCGGGCCCTTGAGCACCTGCTGGGATGGGAAAGGGAAGGGTCCACGGATTGCACCCTAGAAACTTAGTAGGGTGCATGGATTTCAAACCCTGGTGGCCGCCCAGGCAGCAAAGAAGGGGGGAGGGCACCTTGCTGCCCTTTCATGGCAGAATCTGTGGTTGTCCAGCTGCGTGGGCCTTTTCATGAGGACCCTGTGCAATAAAAGTTTGGTGTTTTGGAACTGAATAATTAGAACGTGTAAAAGCTTTAAATTATGTGGTGGTGTAATTAAAAAACAAAACAAAACAAAACCAAGCTCCAAGTGTTTTGCAAATGGAGGTTTAAATATTGAAGGACTGTATTCCTTGCACTGTGGCATTCTATCAAGAAGTGTGCAGGATTTTTTTTTTTTTTAAGAAAAGTGTTCGAAGTGAGGGAAACAGGAAACCCAGAGGTGCCCCTGTATTTTTGGGAAGGCCTTAGGAGGTCACTTGGAAATGCTGCTGGCTGTGCGGGAGGGCGGCAGATGGGCTGTGCAGGCTTGTCCTTTGCATGGATGTTCCTGTGTGTGGAAACCCAGCTCGGAGCCATCTCCTGATGTGTAAGAATTTCGCAGACAAACCTTGAGCTAAGCAATGCATTTTTTCCTAAGAAAATGTTTGTCTTAAGCGATGTAAATATCCTATGTATTTCCGCTAGACTCTGGCTTCAGGTCGGTTCCCCCAAAAGGCTCAGAAGCGATTTGAACAAAACAGCATGTTTTCCTCCTAGCTTGTTCTCCTTATCTATGTTAAGGAAATGATATATTTGCCTGCAATACTGCCTTTCTTCAAGATTCATGTCAATCAAGTTTTGGCCCGGGATGACTCACCTGCTGCCAATATTATCTCAATGCATGTCGTGGGGGAAGGGCCTGGTGCCATTCCCTGAAACAGTTCCTTACTTTCCTTAGCTGACTGCTAGTGCCTGTAGAATATCTGGCTAAAGACCAGCAGGGGGTACTCTTACTACCCCCCCCCACCCCGCCTCAAGTCTAAGTCAGCAGCTTTCTCTATCTCTTTAATACTTTAATAACACTTGATGACACAAAAGCTCTGAGCGATCAAATCATATCAAATCTTCATTTCAGATTGAAGATGCATTCCATGGTATTGCCATCTTAAGTCTTTCCATCGTTATGGAATATCTGTCCATGTATTCAGGATAGTTTTCAGCCAGGGTGTATAATTTCCAGTGTGCCAGTCTTGTCATCCTCGTTACATCCATGGCAAAGTGTTTTATTCATGTTGATATTATTGAAAGGGAATTTTTTAAAATTCCTTTTCAGATTATTATCTGCTAATGTATACAGATAAAACTGTGTAATCATTCATTTTTATCAGTTTGGACAGCTTGATAGTTGTCTTTAATTTCTTTACTTTCTGACACTTTAAGATTATCCTGGGACACATATGTAATGCCTCACCCCTAAATTCAGACATGTGTTCAAAGAACTTCTGTCCTTTTATTTATTTATTTATTTATTCTTTAACATTGAAATCGTTTTGACTATGCTGGGTGTTTGTTGCTAAATGGAAGTAGCTAGGACCTCTGGACTGCAGTCTCTCATCTCTTGCTGACCTCTTGTTGACCTCTGCAGATTCCTGGTAGGTGGGAGCTTGTTAGTTCCTTGTTCCTTATCAGAACCTCCTGTGGTAAGTGTTTTTCTCTTCTCTGTTGCCTGGTAAGGGTGGGTGGTCATGGGCATCCCAAAGTTGGCTAGAAGTCAATTATTTAGGCAGGCTTGTGCATAGATATGGGAGAAGGCAATGGCACCCCACTCCTGGAAAATCCCAAGGACGGAGGAGCCTGGTAGGCTGCAGTCCATGGGGTGGCTAAGAGTCGGACACCACTGAGCGACTTCATTTTCACTTTTCACTTTCATGCATAGGAGGAGGAAATGGCAACCCAGTCCAGTGTTCTTGCCTAGAGAACCCCAGGGACTGCAGGGCCTGGTCGGCTGCCATCTATGGCGTGGCACAGGGTCGGCCTCAACTGAACCACTTAGCAGCTGCAGCAGCAGCAGCAGCAGTGCATAGATATCAAAGGGGATGAGAACAGTCAGGTAGGATCACATATGTCACCGTGAAACAATACTTCTCCTCTTAGCCAAAGCTAACAAAAGATTTCTGTTCTAGGTCAACCTAGAAGAGATCACTTAAGAGGTAAAGAAACTTAAACTCCATTAGCAAAGGCAGTTCAACATCTCAAGAAAACTTGTGCTAGGCACAAAACTCTTTTCTGGGGGCCTACTTTCCCTACAACCTCCTTATCCCATTCTGTACCCATTCCTTTGCTTCTCCCGTCCTGAAAATGCCACCTGTAAGACAGAACTACTTCGTTTTCCTTCTTAAAGTGTGATTGCATTCCATACATTCTTGTAATAACAAGTCATACATTTCCCTTCAGCAACCAAGAACTGACTCTTATATTGGCATTTGATAGATTGGTGAGCATACCTATCAGTGATAATAGCGCCCACCCCGCTTCCTGCAAGAACAGAACAAAACAAAACAAAACAAAAAAATTGCTTTCTTACATTTAATATGTTCGGATGGTGCCAGTCACTATTCATGCATAGTCAAAAATCTCTTTTGTTTCTGTGTAAAAGGGAGGTCCTTTCAAGTCGTGAATGTTTAAGAAGTTTCATTTATTTGGAAGTGACCTAGCTATTCAATACACTGTCGTCACTTAGTTTAGCACCAGGATAGAAACTCAGGTAACCAAAACACCTGGAGGAACGATTGTAAGTTCAGTTCAGTTCAGTTGCTCAGTCGAGTCTGACTCTTTGTGACCCCGTGGCCTGCAGGACGCCAGGCTTCCGTGTCCATCACCAACTCCAGGGGCTTGCTCAAACTCATGTCCATCGAGTCAGTGATGCCATCCAACCATCTTATCCTCTGTCATCCCCTTCTCCTCTGCCTTCAATCAAGACTATGAGAGGCGGATATTTTAGAGTATAATTATTGTTAAGAGTTTATCTAAAAGCTCATATCACATTTACATATTTTACATTGGTTGTTGCTGTTTCCAGGTACTTTCTTGCTGACAAGCTTGTGACACATATAACAATAGAGCAATTTTTACCTCAAAAGAAACCTACGCACTATGAACATGTTGTGCTTAATATTGTTGACTCTTAGACATGTCTATAGTGGAGGAGCAAAACCAAAAATACTAGATATTTAATATTGACTAGTTCCCAGTTCACGGGACTCTGACATTCATTTAGGTCAATGTTTTCTTGTATTTCCAGCAGTTTGATTTGGAAGGGCTGCCTTGTCTTGAGACCATTGAAATCAGAACTCAGAACTTGAGCAATATTATCAAAAAACACAAGGCTCACACTGACACATACCTTAATCCAGACAGACAGACAAGACATCTTCCAGGTTTCCGCCTGAGATTTAAAATATTTCTTTGAGCCGTTTTCCTGGGGAGTGGGGGGGGAGTGGGGGTGGCAGCGAGGCAGGCTTGGGTAACAAGCTAATTGTTGGTCATTGCATATGCAAAGAACCAGCTTTCCGGGTTCCAAGGAAAAAAGTTTCCTTGGTACCCAATTTTGTTTGGATCTATAGACTCTCATGGCCCTCCTAGGTCAGGACATCTTTCCTTTCTGTAGTCCTCGTTTTATCCCTAAATCATAGACAGCTTGGATTGTCTCTGTGGGGTGGATGTATTGTCCTCGTGTTTGACCTGGCGGCAGTAGCGAGGTCCGAGAGCCTCTCCTGGAACCGGGCGTGGGGACGGGGCTCACCAGGAGCCCCTGGTGGAAGTGGGCAACGCCCCAGGAGCGCGCCAGGGGCGGGGCGATCCCGGGCGGCGCGGGTCGGGGTTCTGGTCGGGAGGGGGTGGGGGGCGGTAACAGTTGTGCTCTCGGGGGTCCCCACTGCAGCTGGAAACGCGCTGGGAGTGCGGCAGGGGCGGGGTGAACCCGGGTGGCGCGGGGCGGGGTTCGGCTCCTGGCGGGGGTGGGGGAGGGCTTCCCAGTTGTGCTCTTGGTGGTGGCCACTGCGGCTGGAAACGCGCCGGGAGCGCACCCGGGGCGGGGTAAACCTGGGCTGCGCGGGTCGAGATTTAGATGGCTGTGGATGGGGGTTCGGTCCCAGTTGTGCTCTCGGGGGTCGCCACTGCGGCTAGGAACGCCCATTTCCTATGCTCCTGTGTCCCCAAGGATCCACATCTAGTGGGTGCAGCGGAGGGCTGCGGGCCACAGGTCAGGGAACTGGGACTGCTTGGAGCAGGGAACCAAGTATTCCGCCCTCTGTTGGCACATTCTCGGAGTTCCCCAACCTGGCGGTCGCAGAAAGGCCTCGCCCTTGGTGTCAAGGCCTTTACCGCTCCACCCCTTTGCTGAAAAATCTCAGTCTGCACGGTTTTCCCAAGCAGCCTAGTGTCCCCTGGAAGTCCAAGGGACAGAACACTGAACTCTGGCCGGCTGGCCCAGCCCTGCTTCTGGCACTTTGTAAGCCAGCGGGCCCTTGAGCACCTGCTGGGATGGGAAAGGGAAGGGTCCACGGATTGCACCCTAGAAACTTAGTAGGGTGCATGGATTTCAAACCCTGGTGGCCGCCCAGGCAGCAAAGAAGGGGGGAGGGCACCTTGCTGCCCTTTCATGACAGAATCTGTGGCTGTCCTGATGCGTGGGCCTTTTCATGGGGACCTTGTGCAATAAAAGTTTGGTGTTTTGGTACTGAATAATTAGAAATTGTAAAAAGTTTAAATTATGCGGTGGTGTAATTAAAAAACAAAACAAAACAAAACCAAGCCCCAAGTGTTTGGCACAGGGAGGTTTAAGTATTGAAGGCCTGTTTTCCTTGCACTGTGGCATTCTATCAAGAAGTGTGCAGGATTTTTTTTTTTTTTTAAGAAAAGTGTTCGAAGTGAGGGAAACAGGAAACCCAGAGGTGCCCCTGTATTTTGGGGAAGGCCTTAGGAGGTCACTTGGAAATGCTGCTGGCTGTGGGGGAGGGGGGCAGATGGGCTGTGCAGGCTTGTCCTTTGCATGGATGTTCTTGTGTGTAGAAACCCAGCTCGGAGCCATCTCCTGATGTGTAAGAATTTCGCAGACAAACCTTGAGCTAAGCAATGCATTTGTTCCTGAGGAAATGTTTGTCTTAAGCGATGTAAATATCCTATGTATATCTGCTGGACTCTGGCTTCAGGTCGGTTCCCCCAATAGGCTCAGAAGCGACTTGAACAAAACAGTATGTTTTCCTCGTACCTTGTTCTCCTAATCTATGTTAAGGAAATGATATATTTGCCTGCAATACTGCCTTTCTTCAAGATTCATGTCAATCAGTTTTTGGCCCAGGATGACTCACCTGCTGCCAATGTGACCTCAAGGCATGTCGTGGGGGAGGGGCCTGGTGCCATTCCCTGAGACAGTGCCTTTCTTTCCTTAGCTGACTGCTAGTGCCTGTAGAATATCTGGCTAGAGACCAGCAGGGCGTACACCCCGCCTCAAGTCTAAGTCAGCAGTTTTCTCTATCTCATTTATACTTTAATAACAATTGATGACACAAAAGCTCTGAGCGATCAAATCATATCAAATCTTCATTTCAGATTGAAGATGCATTCCGTGGTATTGCCATCTTAAGTCTTTCCATTGTTATGGAATACCTGTCCATGTATTCAGGATAGTTTTCAGCCAGGGTGTATAAGTTCCAGTGTGCCAGTCTTGTCATCCTCGTTACATCCATGGCAAAGTGTTGTATTCATGTTGACATTATTGAAAGGGAATTTTTTTAATTACTTTTCAGATTATTATGTGGTAATATATACAGAAAAAACTGTGTAATCTTTCGTTTTTATCAGTTTGGACAGCTTGATAGTTGTCTTTAATTTCTTTCCTTTCTCATACTTTAAGATTTTCCGGGCACTGTACATGTACTGCCTCACCCCTAATCTCAGTCATGTGTTCAAAGAACTTCTGTCCTTTATTTGTTTACTTATTTTTTGCAACATTGAATTCGTTTTGACTATGCTGGGTGTCTGCTGCAAGATGGAAGTTGCTAGGACCTCTGGACTGCAGTCTTCCATCTCTTACTGACCTCTTGTTGACCTCTGCAGAATCCTGGTTGGCGGGAGCTTGTTAGTTCCTAGTTCCTTACCAGGACCTCCTGTGGTAAGTGTTTTTCTCTTCTCTGTTGCCTTGTAAGGGTGGATGGTCATTGGCATCCCAAAGCTAGCTAGAAGTCAATGATTTAGGCAGGCTTGTGCATAGATATGGGAGAAGGCAATGTCACCCCACTCCAGTACTCTTGCGTGGAAAATCCCATGGATGGAGGAGCCTGGTAGGCTGCAGTCCATGGGGTGGTTAAGAGTCGGACACCACTGAGCGACTTCACGTTCACTTTTCACTTTCATGCATGGGAGGAGGAAATGGCAACCCACTCCAGTGTTCTTGCCTGGAGAACCCCAGGGACTGCGGGGCCTGGTGGGCTGCCGTCTATGGGGTCGCACAGAGTCGGACACGACTGAAACGACTTAGCAGCAGCGGCGGCGGCAGCAGCAGCAGAAGCAAGGCATTGATATCAAAAGGGCTGCAAACAGTCAGGAAGGATCACATATGTCACCGTGAAACACTACTTCTCCACTTAGCCAAAGCTAACCAAAGATTTCTGTTCTAGGTCAACCTAGAAGAGATCACTTAAGAGGTAAAGAAACTTAAACTCCATTAGCAAAGGCAGTTCGACATCTCAAGAAAACTTGTGCTAGGCACAGAACTCTTTTCTGGGGGTCCACTTTCCCTACAACCTCCTTATCCCATTCTGTACCCATTCCTTTGCTTCTCCCATCCTGAAACGGCCACCTGTAAGACAGAACTACTTTGTTTTCCTTCCTCAAGTGCCATTGCATTCCACATACTTTCTTGTAATAACAAGTCATACATTTCCCTTCAGCAACCAAGAACTGACTTTTATATTGGCATTCGCTATAGCCCGCCCCCCTCCCCCCACCCCCAAGAACAGAACAAAACAAAACAAAACAATTGCTTTCTTACATTTAACATGTCAGGATGGTGCCAGACACTATTCATGGAGAGTCAAAAATCTCTTTTGTTTCTGTGTAAAAGGGAGGTCCTTTCAAGTCGTGAATGTTTCAGAACTTTCATTTATTTGGAAATGACCTAGCTATTCAATACACTGTCGTCACAAGGATAGAAACTCGGGTAACCAAAACACCTGGAGAAACGTTTGTTAGTTCAGTTCAGTTCAGTTGCTCAGTCGTGTCTGACTCTTTGGGACCCCGTGGCCTGAAGGACGCCAGGCTTCCGTGTCCGTCACCAGCTCCAGGGGCTTGCTCAAACTCATGTCCATCGAGTCAGTGATGCCATCCAACCATCTTATCCTCTGTCATCCCCTTCTCCTCTGCCTTCAATCAAGACTATGAGAGGCAGATATTTTAGAGTATAATTATTGTAAAGAGTTTGTCTAAAAGCTCATATCACATTTACATTTTTTACTTTTGTTGTTGTCGTTTCCAGGTACTTTCTTGCTGACAAGCTTGTGACAGATATAACAATAGAGCAATTTTTACCTCAAAAGAAACCTAGGCACTATGAACATGTTGTGCTTAAAGTTGTTGACTCTTAGACATGTCTATAATGGAGGAGCAAAACCAAAAATACTAGATATTTAATATTGACTAGTTCCCAGTTCACGGGACTCTGACATTCATTTAGGTCAATGTTTTCTTGTATTTCCAGCAGTTTGATTTGGAAGGGCTGCCTTGTCTTGAGACCATTGAAATCAGAACACAGAACTTGAGCAATATTATCAAAAAACACAGGGCTCACACTGACACAAACCTTAATCCAAACAGACAGACAAGACATCTTCCAGGTTTCCACCTGAGATTTAAAATATTTCTTTGAGCCAGTCTTCTGGGGAGTGGGGGGATGGGGGTGGCAGTAAGGCAGGCTTGGGTAACAAACTAATTGTTGGTCATTGCATATGCAAAGAACCAGCTTTCCGGGTTCCAAGGAAAAAAGTTTCCTTGGTAACCAACTTTGTCTGGTTCTATAGAATATCATGGCCCTCCTAGGTCAGGTCATCTTGCCTTTCTGTAGTCCTCGTTTTATCCCTAAATCATAGACAGCTTGGATTGTCTCTGTGGGGTGTATGTATTGTCCTCATGTTTGACCTGGCGGCAGCAGCGAGGTCCGAGAGCCTCTCCTGGAACCGGGCGTGGGGACGGGGCTCACCGAGAGCCACTGGTGAAGGTGGGCAGCGCCCCTGGAGCGCGGCAGGGGCGGGGCGAACCCGGGCGGCGCAGGGCGGGTGTCGGCTCCTGGCGGGGGTAGGGGAGGGCTTCCCAGTTGTGCTCTCGGAGATGGCCACTGCAGCTGGAAACGCGCCGGGAGCGCAGCCAGGGTGGGGTAAACCTGGGCTGCACAGGTCGAGATTCCGCTCACTGTGGGTGGGGGGTCGGTCCCTGTTGTGCTCCCGGGGGTCGCCAATATTGCTGGGAACCCACCGGGAGGCCGGCAGGGCCGGGGCGAAACCTGGCGGTGCAGGGCGGGGTGGGGTTCCGTTCGCAGTGGGGGTCGGCTCCTGGCGGGGGTGGGTGAGGGCTTTCCAGATGTGCTGTTGGGGGTCGCCATTGCGGCTGGGAATGCCCATTTCGTGAACTCCTGGATCCCCAAGGATCGGCATCCATTGGCCACAGCGGAGGGGTGCGGAACACAGGTAAGGGAATGGGGACTGCGTGGAGCAGGGAACCATGTATTCCGCCCTGTGTTGGCACAGTCTCAGAGCTCCCCAACCTGGCGGTCGCAGAAAAGCCTCGTCTTTGGGGTCAAGGCCTTTACCGCTCCACCCCTCTGCTGAAAAACCTCAGAGTCTGCGCGGTTTTCCCAAGCAGCCTAGTGTCCGCTGGAAGTCCAAGGGACATAACCCTGAATTCTGGCTGGCTGGCCCAGCCCTGCTTCTGGCACTTTGTAGGCCAGCGGGCCCTGGAGCACCTGCTAGGATGGGAAAGGGAAGGGTACGCGAATTGCACCCTGGTGGCCGCCGAGGCAGCAAAGAAGGGGGGAGGGCACCTTACTGCCCTTTAATGGCAGACAGAATCTGTGGCTGTCCTGCTGCGTGGGCCTTTTCATGGGGACCTTGTACAATAAAAGTTTACCGGTGACCTTAGGGAACTTCCCAGTGTGCTTCTGACAGATGAGGGATGCTGTGGAGTTGGCGGGGCCTCTCAGGACTCCGCTGGGTTTGGCGCAATGGAAGAGGGCCTCATCTCCAGGGAAGGCAGGAACCTCAGGCTTCCTCTCTGTTTCAGACTCCGACCGCAGGGTCCCTGCAGAGTTGGGACAGGAGAGTCAGGAATCGTCTTGTCTGAGGAAGGGAACTCCGCTTGCCTCTCGAGGTGCTCAGGGGGTCTCAGGCCCCTTGTTGAGCTGTGTGTGGAACCTGCGGGTGTTTCCGGAAATGCACGACGGTGACAGTGCCCCTTCGTGTTGTGCCTTCACCCACTGGGTTGCCTTCGAAGAGGTGTCCGTGCCTCGGGTTCTTTTCAAGAGCGGACAGGGAAATCGGGGTCTTTCGGCATGAGGGACCACCCACGGGGTAGTCTCAAATTTCCTAGTGAGGCCGGCTTCATCCTGAGTTGTGCTGGGAAGGCCGGGGACACTTCCAGACAATGCAGGGGGATCGACTCTCCTGTCGCCATCAGGAGGGGAGAAGGGGCTCAGATGAAGTGGGGATGGAACCCTCGGTGTTACCCTCGAGGGAAACCGGCGTGTGGGGGACTTTTGGGGGTTGCATGAAAGGAGTCAGGTACCGTTTCGCACTTCAGGACAGAACCTGGGACTTCCCTTGAGACGCCGTAGCGGGCAAGGGCCCCATCTTGCGAAGACGTTGGGACCATGTGGATTTTCTCGAGTTGCGGCGGGATTCTAGAGTTACGAAGTGGATTTCAGGCTTCCTCTTGTGTTGGCCCCGGGAAGCCTAATCTTCCATTCGAGTTGCGAGGGAAAGCTGAGGGTTGCACTCGAGTCACTGCAGGGCCAAAGAGACCTCATCTAGGCCTGTGTCCGGGACTTAACGTTCCTCTCAAGGGAAGACAGGGATCTCAGGGTGGCGTTCCAGACTCCCCCGGGGAGTCAGGCCTCGCCTCGAGGGCAAGCCAAGGATGCCGCTCTCCTCTCAAGTCGCGACGCAGATCTATTGGAGCCCACTGAGTGGCCTCAAGGGAGTCAGGCCTTCTCTTCAGTTTGGAGAGAGGACCCGGGATTGCTCTCCAGGCCATGCAGGAATAGAAGGCCCTCAGCTCGCCAGGACGGGGGCGTCTCAGGGGTTTCCTCGAGCTGCGGCGCCCGTGGGGGTTTTCTCCCGAGGCACGACGAGGATCTCAGGGAGCCTCTCGTGCGGCGCCAGGGAAGTCAGGTCTCCATGCGCGTGGCGAGGGGGAGCGCGTCATGGCTCTCGAGTCACGGGAGGGGACTAGGGCCTCGAGACGCATTGAAGAAGGACTCTCGAGGTCTTTCTCGGGGGGCGGCGGGAAACCCTCGTTTCCCTCGCCTTCTGCCGGGGACCTTAGGGAACTTCCCAGGGTGCCTCTGAGAGGCGAGGGATCCTGTGAAGTTGGCGGGGCCTCTCGGGACTCCGCTGGGTCTGGCGCAACGGAAGAGGGCCTCACCTCGAGGGGAGGCAGGAACCTCATGCTTCCTCTCCGTTTCGGCTCTGACCACAGGGTCCCCGCAGAGTTGGGACAGGAGAGTCATGCCTCGTCTTGTCTGAGGAAGGGAACCCCGCTTGCCTCTCGAGTTGTCAGGGGTTTTCAGGCCCCTGATCGAGCTGTGTGTGGAACCCGCGGGTCTTTCCAGATGATGCACGGGGGTGTCAGTGCCCCTTCGTGTTGTGCCTTCACCCACAGGGTTGCCTTCGAAGAGGGGTCCGGGCCTCAGGTCCTTCTCAAAAGCGGACCGGGGAATCGGGGGCATTTGGCATGTGGCACCACCCACGTGGCTCGTCTCGAATTTCCCTGTGAGACCGGCCTCATCCTGAGGTTCACCGGGAAGGCCGGGAACCCCTTCTGAACCACGCAGGGGAATCGACTCTCCTGTCGTGATCAGGAGGGGAGAACGGGCTCAGATGAAGCTGTGCAGGGACCTCGGTGTTCCCTCGAGGGTACCCGGCGTGTCGGGGAGCTTTTGGTGGTCGCACGAAGGGTGTCAGGTACTGTTTCGCACTTCAGGGCGGAACATGGGACTTCCCCTGAGACGCTGTAGTGGGCAAGGGCCTCATCTTGCGAAGACGTTGGAACCACGTGTTTTTTCTCGAGTTGCGGCGGGATTCTCGAGTGACGATGGGGATTACAGTCTTCCTCCTCTGTTGGCCCTGGGAAGCCCAGTCTTCCATTCGATTGGCGAGGGAAAGCTGGGGGTTTCGCTCGAGTCACTGCAGGGCCAAAGAGACCTCATCTAGGCTTGTGTCCAGGACCTAATGTTCTTCTCCAGGGAAGGCAGGGATCTCGGGGTTGCATTCCAGGATCCCCCTGGGTGTCAGGCCTCGTCTCGAGGGGAAGCAAAGGACTCTGCTGTCCTCCCGAGTCGCGACGCGGATATCTTGGAGCCCCCTAGTGGCGTCAGTGGAGTCAAGCCTCCTCTTCATTTTGGAGAGAGGGCTCGGGATTGTTCTCCAGGCCATGCAGGAAAAGAAGTCCCTTCACATCGCGAGGACGGGGGCGTCTCAGGGGTTTCCTCGAGCTGCGGCGCCCGTGGGGGTTTTCTCGCGAGGCACTGCGAGGATCTCAGGGAGCCTCTCGTGCGGCGCCAGGGAAGTCAGGTCTCCCTGCGCATAGCGAGGAGGAGCGCGTTGTGGCTCTCGAGTAATGGGAGTGGACTAGGGCCTCAAGACGCGTTGAAGAGGGACTCTCGAGGTCTTTCTCGGGTTGTGGCGTGAAAAAAGTCGTTTCCCTCGACTTCTGCCGGGGACCTTAGGGAACTTCCCAGGGTGTCTCTGAGAGTTGAGGGATACTGTGGAGTTGGCGGTGCCTCTCGGGACTCCGCTGGGTTTGTCGCAATGGAAGAGGGGCTCATCTCGAGGGGAGGCAGGAACCTCAGACTTCCTCTCTGTTTCGGACTCCGACATCAGGGTCCCTGCAGAGTTGGGACAGGAGAGACAGGCTACGTCTTTTCTGAGTAATGGAACTCCGCTTGCCTCTCGAGTTGTTCATGGGGTTTCAGGCCCCTTGTCAAACTGTGTGTGGAATCTGCAGGTTTTTCCAGACGATGCACGGGGGTGTCAGTGACCCTTCGTTTTGTGTCTTCATCCACAGGGTTGCCTTCGAAGAGGTGTCCGGGCATCGGGTTCTTATGAAGAGCGGACCGGGATATCGGGGTCGTTCAGCATTTGGCACCACCCACGTGGGTTGTCTCGAATTTCCTCATGAAACCGGCTTCATCCTGAAATGTGCCGCGAAGTTCATGAAACTCTTCCAGACAAAGCAGAGGAATCGACCCTCCTGTGGCGATCAGGAGGGGAGAAGTGGCTCAGATGAAGTGCTGCTGGGAACCTCGGTGTTTCCCTCAAGTGAGACAGGTATGTCGGGTAACTTTTGGGGTCGCATAAAGCGTTCCAAGTACCGTTTCGCTCTTCAAAATGGAACGTTGGACTTCTCTTGGGGTGCTCCAGCGGGCATGGGCCTCATCTTGGAATGACTGGGGAACCACTTGGTTTTTCTCTAGTTGCGGTGGGATATTTGAGTTACCACAGGGAATTCATGCTTCCTCTTGTGTTGGCCCACAAAAGTCTTATCTTCCATTCGAGATTCGAGGAAGAGCTGGAGGTGCGCTCTAGTCACTGAAGGCAAAAGAGACCCCAACAAGGCTTGTGTGCAGGACCTAATGTTCATGTCAAGGCTCGACAGAAATCTCGGGGTTGCTTTCCAGACTCACCTTGGAGTCAGCCCTCATCTCTAGGGGAAGCAAAGGACTCTGCTCTCCTCTCGAGTCGGACGGGTATGTCTTGGAGCCCACTGAGTGGCTTAAAGGGAGTCAAACCTCCTTTGGTGTTTGGAAGGAGGACACGGGATTGCTCTCCAGGGAATGCATGAAATGAAGGCCCTCATCTCCCAATGACTGGGGCATCTCGTAGGTTTTCTCGAGCTGTGGCGCTAGTGTGGGGTTTCTCACGAAGTAAGACTGGGAGCTCAGTGAGCCTCTCACGTGGTGCCAGGGCAGTCAGGTCTCTATGCACGTGGTGAGAGGGAGCCCGTCATTGTTCTCGAGTCATGGTAGTGGAATTGGGCCTGAAGAGGTGTTAAAGAAGGACTCTCGAGGTCTTTCCTGGGTTGCAGCAGGAAACCCTGGGTTCCATCGACTTGTGCCAGTGACTTCAGGAAGCTTCTCAGCGTGCCTCTGAGAAGTCAGGGTCACTGTGGAGTTGGGAGGGGCCTCTCGGAACTCCACTGGGTTTGGTGCAATGGAAGAGGGCCTCATGACAAGTTGAGGCAGGAACCTCAGGGTTCCTCTCCTGGCTTCGAATGCGCCAGATCTGACTCGGATCGCAGAGTCCCTGCAGAGTTGGGACAGGAGAGTCAGGCCTCGTCTTGTGTGGAGGACTGGAACTCCGCTTGACTCTCGCGTTGTTCATAGGGTGACAGGCCACTTGTTGATTTGTATGTGGAACTTGTGGGTTTTTCCGGACGATGCACCGGGGTGTCACTGCCCCTTCGTGTTGTGCCTTGATCCACAGGATTGCCTTCGAGTTGGGTTCTGCCATCGGGTTCTTATCAAGAGCGGACCAGGGAATCGGGGTCTTTTGGCATGCCGCACCACCCACGAGGCTATGTCTCAAATTTCCTCGTGAGACTGGCCTCATCTTGATGTGCGCCAGGAAGGTCGGGAATGCCTTCCAGACAAAGCAGGGGAATCGAACCTCCTGTAGCGATCAAGAGGGGAGAAGAGTCTCAGATGAAGTGGTGCCGGGAAACTCGGTGTTCTCCTCAAGTGAGACTGGTATGTCGGGGAACTTTTGGGGTCGCATCAAGGGTTCCAAGTAACTTTTCGCTCTTCAATACGGAACGTGGGACTTCTCTTGAGACGCTGTAGCGGGCAAGGGCCTCATCTTTCGATGACGGGGGAACCACGTGGTTTTTCTTGAGTTGCAGCGGGATTCTCGAGTTACGAAGGGGAATTCAGGCTTCCTGTTCAACTGGCCCAGGGAAGTCCAGTTTTCATTCGAATTGCGAGTTAGAACAGGTGATTGCTCTCGAGACACTGCAGGGCCAAATAGACCTCATCTAGGCTTGTGTCCAGGACCTAATGTTCCTCTGCTGGGGCGACAGCGATCTCGGCATTGCATTCTCGACTCACCCGGGGAATCAGGCCTCGTCTCGAGGGGAAGCCAAGTACACCGCTCTCCTGTCAAGTCGCGACGGGTATATCTTGGAGCTCACTGTGTGGCCTAAAATGAGGCAAGCCTCCTGTGGAGTTTGGAGAGAGGACTCAGGATTGCTCTCCAGGCCATACAGCAAAAGAAGGCCCTCATCTCGTAAGGACTGGGCCGTCTCGTGGGTATTCTCGAGCTGCGGCTTCAGTGTGGTGTTGCTCACGAGGTATAATGGGGAGCTCAGGGAGCCTCTCCTGTGGCGCCAGGGAAGTCAGGTTTCTATGCGCGTGGCTAGGCGGAGTCCGTCATTGCTCTCGAGTCATGGTAGGGGAATCGCACCTCAAGACGCGTTGAAGAAGGACTCTCGAGGTCTTTTACGGGTTGGGGCAGGAAACCCTTGGTTCCCTCGACTTGTGCCGGTGATCTCAGGAAGGTCTAAGGGTGCCTCTGAGAAGTCAGGGATACTGTGCAGTTGGGAGGGGCCTCTCGGGACTCCACTGGGTTTGGTGCAATGGAAGAGGGCCTCATCTCGAGTGGAGGCAGGAAACTCATGTTTCCTCTCCTGACTTCCCCTGGGCCAGATCTGACTCGGATTGCAGTTTCGCTGCAGAGTTCGAACAGGAGAGTCAGGCCTCGTCTTGTGTGGAGGAATGGAACTCTGCTTGCCTCTCCAGTTGTTCACGGGGTGACAGGTCACTTCTCGAGCTGTGTGTGGTACCTGCGGGTTTATCCGGACGATACCCAGGGGTGTCAGTGCCCCTTCGTGTTGTGCCTTCATCAAAAGGGTTATCTTCAAAGAGGTGTCCGGGCATTGGGATCTTATCAAGAGCGAACTGGGAAATCGGGGTCTTTCGGCATGTGTCACCATCCACGAGGCTATGTCTCGAATATCCTCGTGAGACCGGCCTCATCCTGAGATGCACCGGGAAACGCGGGAACCCCTTCAAGACAAAACAGGGGAATCGACCCTCCTGTCGCGATCAGGAGGGGAGAAGGGGCCCAGATGTAGTGGTGCCGGGAACCTCGGTGTTCTCCTCGACTCAGACCAGTGTGTCGAGGAACTTTTGAGGTTGCATCAAGGGTGCCGATACCGTTTCGCACTTCAAGACGGAACGTGGGACTTCTCTTGAGACGCTGTAGGGGGCAAGGGCCTCATCTTGCGATGACGGGGGAACCACGTAGCGTTTCTCGAGTTGTGGCGGAATTCTCGAGTATCGACGGGGAATACAGTCTTCCTCATGTGTTTGCCCAGGGAAGTCCTATCTTCCATTCGAGTTTCAAGGGAGAGCTGGGGATTACCCTCGAGTCACTGCAGGGCAAAATAGACCTCATCTAGGCTTGTGTCCAGGACTTAATGTTCATCCCTAGGGGCGACAGGGATCTCGGGCTTGCATACCAGACTCACCCGGGGAATCAGGCCTCGTCTCGAGGGGAAGCAAAGAACTCCGCTGTCCTTTTGAGTCGCGATGGGTATCTCTTGGAGCCCACTGTGTACCCTAAAGGGAGTCAAGCCTCCTGTGCTGTTTGGATAGAGGACTCGGGATTCCTCTCCAGGCCATGCAGGAAAAGAAGGCCCTCATCTCGCGATGACGGCGGCCTCTTGTGGGTTTTCTAGACTGCCGCGCTAGTGCCGGGTTTCTGACGAGGTACGAGAGGGAGCTCAGGGAGCCTCTCGTGTGGCGCCAGGGAAGTCAGGTCCCCATGAGATGGCTAGGGGGAGTTCGTCATTGCTCTCGAGTCATGGTAGGGTAATCGGGCCTCAAGACGGGTTGAAGAAGGACTCTCGAGGTCTTTCTCGGGTCACTGCATAAAACCCAGGGTTCCCTTGACTTGTGCCTGCGACCTCAGGGAGCTTCTCAGAGTGCCTCTGAGAAGTCAGGGATACTGTGCAGTTTGGAGGGGCCTCTCGAGACTCCTCTGCATTTGGTGGAATGTAAGAGGGACTCATCTCGAGTTGAAGCAGGAACCTCAGTGTTCCTCTCCATTTCTGACTCAGATCGCAAGGTCCCTGCATGTTGGTACAGGAGAGTCAGGCCTCGTCTTTTCTGGAGGATGGGACTCCTCTTGCCTCTCGAGTTGTTCTCGAGGTGACAGGCCACTTGTCGAGCTGTGTGTGTAACCTGCCCTTTTTTCCGGATGTTGCACAGGTGTGTTAGTGCCCCTTCGTGTTGTACCTTCATACTCAAGGCTGCCTTCCAAGAGGTGTCCGAGCATCGGATTCTTATCAAGAGCGGACCGGGAAATTGGAGTCTTTCAGCAAGTGGCACCACCCACAAAGCTACGTATCGAATTTCCCCATGAGACCGGCCTCATCCTGAGTTGTGCAGGGAAGGTCGGGCCCCCTTGCAGACAAAGCAGGGGAGTCGACCCATCGGTCATGATCAGGAGGGGAGAAGGGGCTTAAATGAAGTGGTGCCGGGAACCTCGGTGTTCCCCTTGAGTGAGACCGGCGTGTTGGGGGACTTTTGGGGTCGCATCAAGGGTGCCAAGTACCGTTTCGCATTTCAAGACGGAACCTGGGACATCTTTTGAAACGCTGTAGCGGGCAAGGGCCTCATCTTGCGATGACGGGAGAACCACGTGGTTTTGCTCGAGTTGCGGCGGGATTCTCGAGTTATGACCGGGAATTTAGGCTTCCTCTTGTTGGCCTTGAAATCCAATCTTCCATTCGGGTTGCCAGGGGGAGCTGGGGATTGCGCTAGAGTCACTGCAGGGCAAAAGAGACCTAATCTAGGCTTGTGTCCAGGATCTAACGTTGCTCTCCAGGGGCGACAGGGATCTCGGGTTAGCATTCCAGACTCATCCGGGGAGTCAGTTCTCACCTCGAGGGTAAGCAAAGAATTCCACTCTCGTCTCGAGTCGCGATGGGTATCTCTTGGAGCCCAATGTGTGTACTAAAGGGAGTCAAGCCTCCTGTGGAGTTTGGAGAGAGGACTCGGGATTGGACTCCAGGCCATGCAGGAAAAGAAGGCCCTCATCTCGAGATGACGGTGGCGTCTCGTGGGTTTTCTCGAGCTGCGGCGCCAGTGTGGGGTGTCTCATGAAGTACCACAGGGATTTCAGGGAGCCTCTTGTGTGGTATCAGGAAAATCCAGTATTCCATTCGAGTTGCAAGTTAGAACTGGGGATTGCTCTCCAGTCACTGCAGGGCAAAATAGACTTCATCTACGCTTGTGTCCAGGACCTTGTGTTCCACTACTGGGCCGACAGGGATCTCAGGGTTGCATTCTCGACTTACCCGGAGAGTCAGGCCTCATCTTGAAGGGAAAAAAAGGACTCCGCTCTCCTGTCGAGTCGCGACGGGTATCTCTTGGAGCCCACTGCGTGGCGTAATGGGAGTGAAGCCTCCTATGGAGTTTGGAGAGATGACTCGGGATTGTTTTCCTGGCCATGCAGGAAAAAAGGCCCTCGTCTCGCGATGACGGGGGCGTCTCGTGGGTTTTCTCCAGCTGCGGCGCCAGTATCAGATTTCTCACGAGGTACGATGGGGAGCTCAGAGAGCCTCTCGTGTGGTGCTAGGGACGTCAGGTCTCCGTGCGTGTGGTGAAGGGGAGTGCGTGATTGCTCTCGAGTCATAGTAGGCGAATCGGGCCTCAAGACGCATTGAAGAAGGACTCTCGAGGTCGTTCTCGGGTTGCGGCAGGGAACCCTGGGTTCCCTCGACTTGTGTCGGTGACCTCAGGCAACTTCTCAGGGTGCCTCTGAGAAGTCAGGGACACTGTGGATTTGGGAGGGGCATTTCGTTACTCAACTGGGTTTGGTGCAATCGAAGAGGGCCTCATCTCGAATGGAGGCAGGAACCTCAGGGGTCCTCTCCATTTCTGACTCGGGTCGCAGAGTACCTGCCGAGTACGGACAAGAGAGTCACGCCTCGTCTTCCGTGGAGGAATGGATCTCCGCTTGCCTTTCGAGTTGTTCACGGAGTGACAGGCCACTTGTTGAGCTGTGTGTGGAACCTGCGGGTTTTTCCGGACGATGCACAGGGGTGTCAGTGCCCCTTCGTGTTGTGCCTTCATCCGCAGGGTTGCCTTCAAAGAGGTGTCCGGGCATCGGGTTCTTTTCAAGAGCGTACCAGAAAATTGGGGTCTTTCAGCATGTGGTACCACCCACGAGGCTACGTCTCGAATTTCCTCGGGAGACCGGCCTCATCCTGAGGTTCGCCGGGAAGGTAGGGAACCCTTGCAGACAAAGCAGGGGAATCGACACACCGGTCGCGATCAGAAGGGGAGAAGGGGCTCAGATGAAGTGGTGCCGGGAACCTCGGTGGTCCCCTCGAGTGAGACCGGTATGTCACGGCACTTTTGAGGTCGCATCAAGGGTGCCAAGTACAGTTTCGCACTTCAAGACGAAACGTGGGAATTCTCTGGAGATGCTGTAGCGGGCAAGGGCCTCATATTGCGATGACGAGGGAAACACGTGGTTTTTCTCGAGTTGCGGCGGGATTCTCGAGTTACGACGGGGAATTCAGGCTTCCTCTTGTGTTGGCCCAGGAAGTCCAATCTTCCATTCAACTTGTCAGAGAGAGCTGGGGGTTGCTCTCGAGTCACTTCAGGGCAAAGAGTCCTCATCTAGGCTTGGGTCCAGGACGTAGTGTTCCTCTCCAGGGGCAACACGGATATCGGGGTCGCATTCCAGTCTCACCCGGTGGGTCACGCCTCGTCTCGAGTGGAAGCAAAGGACTCCACTACCCTCTCGAGTCGCGACGTGTAACTCTTGGAGCCCAATGAGTGGCCTAAAGGGAGTCAAGCGTCCTGTGTAGCTTGGACAGAAGGTTCACGCTTGATCTGCATACCATTCAGTTAAAGATGGCCCTCCTCTCGTGATGACGGGAGCGTCTCATGGGTTTTCTCGAGCTGCGGCGCCAGTGTGGGGTTTCTCACGAGATATGATGGGGAGCTCAGGGAGACTCCCGTGCGGCGCCAGAGAAGTCAGGCCTCCATGCGTGTGGCCAGGCAGATCGCGTCATTGCTCTGGAGTTATGGGAGGGACAAGGGCCTCAAGAGGCATTTAAGAAGGACTCTCGAGGTCTTTCTTGGGTTGGGGCGGGAAACACTCGTTTCCCTCGACCTCTACAGGGGACCTTAGGGAACTTCCCAGGTGCCTCTGAGAGGTGAGGGATACTGAGGAGTTAGAGGGGCCTCTCGGGACTCCACTAGGTTTGACGAAATGAAAGAGGGCCTCATCTCGATTGGAGGCAGGAACCTCAGGCTTCCTCTCCATTTCTGACTCCGACCGCAGGGTCCCTGCAGGGTTGGGACAGGAGAGTCAGGCCTCGTCTTGTCTGAGTAATGGAACTCTGCTTGCCTCTCGAGTTGTTCAGTGGGTCTCAGGCCCCTTGTCGAGCTGTGTGTGGAACCTGCAGGTGTTTCCAGAAGATGCACGGGGGTGTCATTGCTCCTTCTTTTGGTGCCTTCCCCCACAGGGTTGCCTTCAAAGAGGTGTCCAGCATCAGGTTCATTTCAAGAGCGGACCGGGAAATCGGGGTCATTCGGCATGTGGCACCACCCACGTGGCTCATCTCGAATTTCCTCGTGAGACCAGCATCATCCTGAGGTGTGCCGGGAAGGCCGGGAACCCCTTCCAGACCACGCAGGGGAATCGCCTCTCCTGTCGCGATCCAGAGGGGAGAAGGGGCTCAGAGGAAGCGGTGCCAGGACCCTCGGTGTTCCCCTCGGGGGACCCCGGCGTGTCGGGGGATTTTTGGGGGTCGCAGGAAGGCTGTCAGGGCCCGTTTCGCCCTTCAGGGTGGAACAGGGGCTTCCCTTGTGACGCTGTCGCGGGCAAGGGCCTCATCTTGCCAAGAGGTGGCAACCACGTGGTTTTTCTCGAGTTGCGGCGGGGATCTCAGCCATCCCCTTGGGTTGACCCTGGGAAGCCCAATCTTCCCCTCAGGTTGCGAGGGAAAGCTGGGGGTTGCGCTCGAGTCACTGCAGGGCCGAAGAGACCTCACCTAGGCGTGTGTCCGGGACCTAATATTCCTCTCCAGGGAAGGCAGGGATCTCGGGGTTGCATTCCAGGCTCCCCCGGGGAGTCAGGCCTCGTCTCGAGGGGAAGCCAAGGACTCCGCTCTCCTCTCGAGTCGCGACGCGGGTCTCTTGGAGCCCCCTGAGCGGCCTCAAGGGAGTCCAGCCTCCTCTTCCGTTTGGAGAGAGGACCCGGGATTGCTCTCCCGGCCATGCAGGAAAAGAAGGCCCTCAGCTCGCGAGGACGGGGGCGTCTCAGGGGTTTCCTCGAGCTGCGGCGCCCGTGGGGGTTTTCTCCCGAGGCACGACGAGGATCTCAGGGAGCCTCTCGTGCGGCGCCAGGGAAGTCAGGTCTCCATGCGCATGGCGAGGGGGAGCGCGTCCTGGCTCTCGAGTCACGGGAGGGGACTAGGGCCTCGAGACGCGTTGAAGAAGGACTCTCGAGTGCCGGGGACCAGCCCCGGCTGATCCAGGGTATTCGAAGGAGAGACGGCTAGGCGAGGGTCAGGGAATAACTGCTTAATTACACTTTAATTAAGGATACAAAGAGTAATAGAATAAGGATAACTCAGTGAGGAAATTCAGTGGAGAAAAGCGGCTGATATAAGGATAGCTCAGTAGGAAAATTCAGTGGAGAAAAGAAGCTGAGTGGCTTGGTTTACGTGGGAAATCAATATAACCCGTGACACCAGGTTAGCTCTGACCACGGAGGCCGCAGGCGCCCTCTCGAATAGCGGAAGGTGCCCCACCTTAGACACCTTCTCGAGTGGGTCTTAGAAGCCCAGGCAAATAAATGGTCGCAGAGGACATCGTCGCTCCAGATGGACGCTCAGCTTGAATTTGGGAGAGATAGTGACATGGGGAGACCAAGTTTCAGTGAACAAGGCCCGCACTTTATTTTCCAAAGTAGTTTTTATACCTTAAGGTATGCATAGAGGATAATGGGGGAAGGGGTGGAGTCATGTAAGGACAGCAGTTCCTGGTTCTAATCTAAGCCAGGCTTTCAAACTTATCATATGCAAAAGTTCAGGTGATTGACATCATCTTCTGGCCCGGAGGCCTGTTAACATTTTAAGAAACTTATTTTTCTCTAAAGGTGATTATTCCAAAGTCAGGCACCAGCCTTCCAAAAAGCATTGGACAAAGCTGCATTTTACATTTCTATACACCCATTATATCAATCAATACACTGCCAAAGACACAGTAGGTAAGGAGTATGGAGACTTAGCAGCAAACACTGGCCCAACAAGTGAAAAACCCTTCACCAATACATTTTCTAATCAATCTTTTAACTACTCAAAGGAATCTGTGTTTAGGCAGTTTAGAACATCTCCTGCCTCTCACAGTTGGGAGGCTCTGAACAATCACATGTGGCCGGAAAAACCCATTCAGGCAGGCTAGAGGATTTCCAAAGGTGTTTGTAGGTTGAAACACTGTCACATCCAGGAATTATTAACTGGAGCTGTAAGCTAACTCTCTTTTCAGAGAGAGGTAGTGGGGGACAGCCCCCCATAAAGTCAGAGGGGTAGGTGAAAGCACAAAGCAGAAAGTAGGCAGACTCTGGTTTTGGGGGTAGATGCTCGAGAATCTCCAGGGGGACTCCTGAGGCTCGATCCCGCCTTTGCGTATGCCGAGCCTCCTTCCTCATGACCTTTGTCATGGGAGGAGTGCCTCACGCTGGCTCCCGGCAGTGATAGAATTCCAGTGGAGCTATTCAAGATCCTCACTCAATATGCAATATGCCGGCTCCCAGCACTCGAGGTCTTTCTCGGGGGGCGGCGGGAAACCCTCGTTTCCCTCGCCTTCTGCCGGGGACCTTAGGGAACTTCCCAGGGTGCCTCTGAGAGGCGAGGGATCCTGTGGAGGTGGCGGGGCCCCTCGGGACTCCGCTGGGTCTGGCGCAACGGAAGAGGGCCTCACCTCGAGGGGAGGCGGGAACCTCAGGCTTCCTCTCCATTTCGGACTCCGACCGCAGGGTCCCTGCAGAGTTGGGACAGGAGAATCAGGCCTCGTCTTGTCTGAGGAAGGGAACCCCGCTGGCCTCTCGAGTTGCTCAGGGGGTCTCAGGCCCCTCGTCGAGCTGTGTGTGGAACCCGCGGGTCTTTGCGGACGATGCACGGGGGTGGCAGTGCCCCTTCGTGTTGTGCCTTCCCCCACAGGGTTGCCTTCGAAGAGGGGTCCGGGCCTCGGGTCCTTCTCAAGAGCGGACCGGGGACTCGGGGGCGTTCGGCATGTGGCCCCACCCACGTGGCTCGTCTCGAATTTCCTCGTGAGACCGGCCTCATCCTGAGGTGCGCCGGGAAGGCCGGGAACCCCTTCCAGACCACGCAGGGGAATCGCCTCTCCTGTCGCTATCCGGAGGGGAGAAGGGGCTCAGAGGAAGCGGTGCCGGGACCCTCGGTGTTCCCCTCGGGGGACCCCGGCGTGTCGGGGGACTTTTGGGGGTCGCAGGAAGGCTGTCAGGGACCGTTTCGCCCTTCAGGGCGGAACAGGGGACTTCCCTTGAGACGCTGTGGCGGGCAAGGGCCTCATCTTGCCAAGAGGTGGGAACCACGTGTTTTTTCTCGAGTTGCGGCGGGATTCTCGAGGTACGACGGGGATCTCAGCCTTCCCCTTGGGTTGGCCCTGGGAAGCCCAATCTTCCCCTCGGGTTGCGAGGGAAAATGGGGGTTGCGCTCGAGTCACTGCAGGGCCGAAGAGACCTCACCTAGGCGTGTGTCCGGGACCTAATATTCCTCTCCAGGGAAGGCAGGGATCTCGGGGTTGCATTCCAGGCTCCCCCGGGGAGTCAGGCCTCGTCTCGAGGGGTAGCCAAGGACTCCGCTCTCCTCTCGAGTCGCGACGCGGGTCTCTTGGATCCCCCTGAGCGGCCTCAATGGAGTCCAGCCTCCTCTTCCGTTTGGAGAGAGGATCCGGGATTGCTCTCCAGGCCATGCAGGAAAAGAAGGCCCTCAGCTCGCGAGGACGGGGGCGTCTCAGGGGTTTCCTCGAGGTGCGGCGCCCGTGGGGGTTTTCTCCCGAGGCACGACGAGGATCTCAGGGAGCCTCTCGTGCGGCGCCAGGGAAGTCAGGTCTCCATGCGCGTGGCGAGGGGGAGCGCGTCATGGCTCTCGAGTCACGGGAGGGGACTAGGGCCTCGAGACGCGTTGAAGAAGGACTCTCGAGGTCTTTCTCGGGGGGAGGCGGGAAACCCTCGTTTCCCTCACCTTCTGCCGGGGACCTTAGGCAACTTCCAGGGTGCCTCTGAGAGGCGAGGGATCCTGTGGAGGGGGCGGGGCCCCTCGGGACTCCGCTGGGTCTGGCGCAACGGAAGAGGGCCTCACCTCGAGGGGAGGCAGGAATCTCAGGCTTCCTCTCCGTTTCGGACTCCGACCCCAGGGTCCCTGCAGAGTTGGGACTGGATAGTCAGGCCTCGTCTTGTCTGAGGAAGGGAACCCCGCTTGCCTCTCGAGTTGTTCAGGGGGCCACAGGCCCCTCGTCGAACTGTGTGTGAAACCCGCGGGTGTTTCCGGACGATGCACGGGGATGTCAGTGCTGCTTAGGTCTGTGCCTTCACCCACAGGGTTGCCTTCGAAGAGGGGTACGTCATCGGGTTCTTCTCAAGAGGGGTTCGGGGAATCGGGGTCGTTCGGCGTGTGGCACCACCCACGTGTCTCATTTCAAATGTCCTTGTGAGACCGGCCTCCTCCTGAGGTGCGCCGGGAAGGCCGGGAACCCCTTCCAGACCACGCAGGGGAATCGACTCTCCTGTCGCAATCAGGAGAGGAGAAGGGGCTCAGATGATGCGGTGCGGGACCCTCGGTGTTCCCCTCGAGGGAACCAGGTGTGTCGGGGAACTTTTGGGGTCGCATGAAGGCTGTCAGTTCCCTTTTCGCACTTCAGGGCGGAAGAGGGGACTTCCCTTGAGACGCCGTGCCAGGCAAGGGCCTCATCTTGCCAAGAGGTGGGAACCACGTGGTTTTTCTCGAGTTGCGGCGGGATTCTCGAGTTACGAAGGGGATCTCAGCATTCCCCTTGGGTTGGCCCTGGGAAGCCCAATCTTCCCCTCGGGTTGCGAGGGAAAGCTGGGGGTTGCGCTCGAGTCACTGCAGGGCCGAAGAGACCTCACCTAGGCGTGTGTCCGGGACCTAATATTCCTCTCCAGGGAAGGCAGGGATCTCGGGGTTGCATTCCAGGCTCCCCCGGGGAGTCAGGCCTCGGCTCGAGGGGAAGCCTAGGACTCCGCTCTCTTCTCGAGTCGCGACGCGGGTCATTTGGAGCCCCCTGAGCAGCCTCAAGGGAGTCCAGCCTCCTCTTCCGTTTGTAGAGAGGACCCGGGATTGCACTCCAGGCCATGCAGGAAAAGAAGGGCCTCAGCTGGCGAGGACGGGGGCGTCTCAGGGGTTTCCTCGAGCTGCGGCGCCCGTGGGGGTTTTCTCCCGAGGCACGACGAGGATCTCAGGGAGCCTCTCGTGCGGCGCCAGGGAAGTCAGGTCTCCATGCGCGTGGCGAGGGGGAGCGCGTCCTGGCTCTCGAGTCACGGGAGGGGACTAGGGCCTCGAGACGCGTTGAAGAAGGACTCTCGAGGTCTTTCTCGGGAGGCGGCGGGAAACCCTCGTGTCCCTCGCCGTCTGCCGGGGACCTTACGGAACTTCCCAGGGTGCCTCTGAGAGGCGAGGGATCCTGTGGAGGTGGCGGGGACCCTCGAGACTCCGCTGGGTCTGGCGCAACGGAAGAGGGCCTCACCTCGAGGGGAGGCAGGAACCTCAGGCTTCCTCTCTGTTTCGGACTCCGACCGCAGGGTCCCTGCAGAGTTGGGACAGGAGAGTCGGGCCTCGTCTTGTCTGAGGAAGGGAACCCCGCTGGCCTCTCGAGGTGCTCAGGGGGTCTCAGGCCCCTCGTCGAGCTGTGTGTGGAACCCGCGGGGCTTTGCGGACGATGCACGGTGGTGGCAGAGCCCCTTCGTGTTGTGCCTTCACCCACAGGGTTGCCTTCGAAGAGGGGTCCGTGCCTCGGGTCCTTCTCAAGGGCAGACCGGGGAATCGGGGGCGTTCGGCATGTGTGCCCACCCACGTGGCTCGTCTCGAATTTCCTCGTGAGACCGGCCTCATCCTGAGGTGCGCCGGGAAGGCCGGGAACCCCTTCAAATCTACGCAGGGTATCGCCTCTCCTGTCGCGATCAGGAGGGGAGAAGGGGCTCAGAGGAAGCGGTGCCGGGACCCTCGGTGTTCCCCTCGAGGGAACCCGGCCTGTCGGGGGACTTTTGGTGGTCGCAGGAAGGCTGTCAGGGACCGTTTCGCACTTCAGGGAGGAACAGGGGACTTCCCTTGAGACGCCATAGCGGGCAATGGCCTCATCTTGTCCAGAGGTGGGAACAACGTGGTTTTTCTCGAGTTGCGGCGGCATTCTCGAGTTACGACGGGGATCTCAGCCTTCCCCTTGGGTTGGCCCTGGGAAGCCCAATCTTCCCCTCGGGTTGCGAGGGAAAGCTGGGGGTTGCGCTCGAGTCACTGCAGGGCCGAAGAGACCTCACCTAGGCGTGTGTCCGGGACCTAATATTCCTCTCCAGGGAAGGCAGGGATCTCGGGGTTGCATTCCAGGCTCCCCCGGGGAGTCAGGCCTCGTCTCGAGGGGAAGCCAAGGACTCCGCTCTCCTCTCGAGTCGCGACGCGGGTCTCTTGGAGCCCCCTGAGCGGCCTCAAGGGAGTCCAGCCTCCTCTTCCGTTTGGAGAGAGGACCCGGGATTGCTCTCCAGGCCATGCAGGAAAAGAAGGCCCTCAGCTCGCGAGGACGGGGGCGTCTCAGGGGTTTCCTCGAGCTGCGGCGCCCGTGGGGGTTTTCTCCCGAGGCACGACGAGGATCTCAGGGAGCCTCTCGTGCAGCGCCAGGGAAGTCAGGTCTCCATGCGCGTGGCGAGGGGGAGCGTGTCCTGGCTTTCGAGTCACGGGAAGGGACTAGGGCCTCGAGACGTGTTGAAGAAGGACTCTCGAGGTCTTTCTCGGGGGGCGGCGGGAAACCCTCGTTTCCCTCGCCTTTTGCCGGGAACCTTAGGGAACTTCCCAGGGTGCCTCTGAGAGGCGAGGGATCCTGTGGAGGTGGCGGGGCCCCTCGGGACTCCGCGGGGTCTAGCGCAACGGAAGAGGGCCTCACCTCGAGGGGAGGCAGGAACCTCAGGCTTCCTCTCCGTTTCGGACTCCGACCGCAGGGTCCCTGCAGAGTTGGGACAGGAGAGTCAGGCCTCGTCTTGTCTGAGGAAGGGAACCCCGCTGGCCTCTCGAGTTGCTCAGGGGGTCTCAGGCCCCTCGGCGAGCTGTGTGTGGAACCCGCGGGTCTTTGCGGACGATGCACGGGGGTGGCAGCGCCCCTTCGTGTTGTGCCTTCACCCACAGGGTTGCCTTCGAAGAGGGGTCCGGGCCTCGGGTCCTTCTCAAGAGCTGACCGGGGAATCGGGGGCGATCGGCATGTGGCCCCACCCACGTGGCTCGTCTCGAATTTCCTCGTGAGACCGGCCTCATACTGAGGTGCGCCGGGAAGGCCGGGAACCCCTTCCAGACCACGCAGGGGAATCGCCTCTCCTGTCGCGATCAGGAGGGGAGAAGGGGCTCAGAGGAAGCGGTGCCGGGACCCCCGGTGTTCCCTTCGGGGGACCCCGGCGTGTCGGGGGAATTTTGGGGGTCGCAGGAAGGCTGTCAGGGACCGTTTAGCCCTTCAGGGCCGAACAGGGGACTTCCCTTGTTACGCCGTCGCGGGCAAGGGCCTCATCTTGCCAAGAGGTGGGAACCACGTGGTTTTTCTCGAGTTGCGGCGGCATTCTCGAGTTACGACGGGGATCTCAGCCTTCCCCTTGGGTTGGCCCTGGGAAGCCCAATCTTCCCCTCGGGATGCGAGGGAAAGCTGGGGGTTGCGCTCGAGTCACTGCAGGGCCGAAGAGACCTCACCTAGGTGTGTGTCCGGGACCTAATATTCCTCTCCAGGGAAGGCAGGGATCTCGGGGTTGCATTCCAGGCTCCCCCGGGGAGTCAGGCCTCGTCTCGAGGGGAAGCCAAGGACTCCGCTCTCCTCTCGAGTCGCGACGCGGGACTCTTGGAGCCCCCTGAGCGGCCTCAAGGGAGTCCAGCCTCCTCTTCCGTTTGGAGAGAGGACCCGGGATTGCTCTCCAGGCCATGCAGGAAAAGAAGAGCCTCAGCTCGCGAGGACGGGGGCGTCTCAGGGGTTTCCTCGAGCTGCGGCGCCCGTTGGGGTTTTCTCCCGAGGCACGACGAAGATCTCAGGGAGCCTCTCGTGCGGCGCCAGGGAAGTCAGGTCTCCATGCGCATGGCGAGGGGGAGCGCGTCCTGGCTCTCGAGACACGGGAGGGGACTAGGGCCTCGAGACGCTTTGAAGAAGGACTCTCGAGGTCTTTGTCGGGGGGCGGCGGGAAACCCTCGTTTCCCTCGCCTTCGGCCGGGGACCTTACGGAACTTCCCAGGGTGCCTCTGAGAGGCGAGGGATCCTGTGGAGGTGGCGGGGCCCCTCGAAACTCCGCTGGGTCTGGCGCAACGGAAGAGGGCCTCACCTCGAGGGGAGGCAGGAACCTCAGGCTTCCTCTCCGTTTCGGACTCCGACCGCAGGTTCCCTGCAGAGTTGGGACAGGAGAGTCAGGCCTCGTCTTGTCTGAGGAAGGGAACCCCGCTGGCCTCTCGAGGTGCTCAGGGGGTGTCAGGCCCCTCGTCGAGCTGTGTGTGGAACCCGCGGGGCTTTGCGGACGATGCACGGTGGTGGCAGTGCCCCTTCGTGTTGTGCCTTCACCCACAGAGTTGCCTTCGAAGAGGGGTCCGGGCCTCGGGTCCTTCTCAAGGGCGGACCGGGGAATCGGGGGCGTTCGGCATGTGGCCCCACCCACGTGGCTCGTCTCGAATTTCCTCGTGAGACCGGCCTCATCCTGAAGTGCGCCGGGAAGGCCGGGAACCCCTTCCAGTCCACGCAGGGTAATCGCCTCTCCTGTCGCGATCAGGAGGGGAGATGGGGCTCAGAGGAAGCGGTGCCGGCACCCTCGGTGTTCCCCTCGAGGGAACTCGGCGTGTCGGGGGAATTTTGGGGGTCGCAGGAAGGCTGTCAGGGACCGTTTCGCCCTTCAGGGCGGAACAGGGGACTTCCCTTGAGACGCCGTCGCGGGCAATGGCCTCATCTTGTCCAGAGGTGGGAACCACGTGGTTTTTCTCGAGTTGCGGCGGCATTCTCGAGTTACGACGGGGATCTCAGCCTTCCCCTTGGGTTGGCCCTGGGAAGCCCAATCTTCCCCTCGTGTTGCGAGGGAAAGCTGGGGGTTGCGCTCGAGTCACTGCAGGGCCGAAGAGACCTCACCTAGGCGTGTGTCCGGGACCTAATATTCCTCTCCAGGGAAAGCAGGGATCTCGGGGTTGCATTCCAGGCTCCCCCGGGGAGTCAGGCCTCGTCTCGAGGGGAAGCCAAGGACTCCGCTCTCCTCTCGAGTCGCGACGCGGGTCTCTTGGAGCCCCCTGAGCGGCCTCAAGGGAGTCCAGCCTCCTCTTCCGTTTGGAGAGCGGACCCGGGATTGCTCTCCAGGGCATGCAGGAAAAGAAGGCCCTCAGCTCGCGAGGACGGGGGCGTCTCAGGGGTTTCCTCGAGCTGCGGCGCCCGTGGGGGTTTTCTCCCGAGGCACGACGAGGATCTCAGGGAGCCTCTCGTGCAGCGCCAGGGAAGTCAGGTCTCCATGCGCGTGGCAAGGCGGAGCGCGTCCTGGCTCTCGAGTCACGGGAGGGGACTAGGGCCTCGAGACGCGTTGAAGAAGGACTCTCGAGGTCTTTCTCGGGGGGCGGCGGGAAACCGTCGTTTCCCTCGCCTTCTGCCGGGGACCTTAGGGAACTTCCCAGGGTGCCTCTGAGAGGCGAGGGATCCTGTGGAGGTGGCGGGGCCCCTCGGGACTCCGCGGGGTCTGGCGCAACGGAAGAGGGCCTCACCTCGAGGGGAGGCAGGAACCTCAGGCTTCCTCTCCGTTTCGGACTCCGACCGCAGGGTCCCTGCAGAGTTGGGACAGGAGAGTCAGGCCTCGTCTTGTCTGAGGAAGGGAACCCCGCTGGCCTCTCCAGTTGCTCAGGGGGTCTCAGGCCCCTCGCCGAGCTGTGTGTGGAACCCGCGGGTCTTTGCGGACGATGCACGGGGGTGGCAGCACCCCTTCGTGTTGTGCCTTCACCCACAGGGTTGCCTTCGAAGAGGGGTCCGGGCCTCGGGTCCTTCTCAAGGGCGGACCGGGGAATCGGGGGCGTTCGGCATGTGGCCCCACCCACGTGGCTCGTCTCGAATTTCCTCGTGAGACCGGCCTCATCCTGAGGTGCGCCGGGAAGGCCGGGAACCCCTTCCAGACCACGCAGGGGAATCGCCTCTCCTGTCGCGATCAGGAGGGGAGAAGGGGCTCAGAGGAAGCGGTGCCGGGACCCTCGGTGTTCCCTTCGGGGGACCCCGGCGTGTCGGGGGACTTTTGGGGGTCGCAGGAAGGCTGTCAGGGACCGTTTCGCCCTTCAGGGCGGAACAGGGGACTTCCCTTGTTACGCCGTCGCGGGCAAGGGCCTCATCTTGCCAAGAGGTGGGAACCACGTGGTTTTTCTCGAGTTGCGGCGGCATTCTCGAGTTACGACGGGGATCTCAGCCTTCCCCTTGGGTTGGCCCTGGGAAGCCCAATCTTCCCCTCGGGATGCGAGGGTAAGCTGGGGGTTGCGCTCGAGTCACTGCAGGGCCGAAGAGACCTCACCTAGGCGTGTGTCCGGGACCTAATATTCCTCTCCAGGGAAGGCAGGGATCTCGGGGTTGCATTCCAGGCTCCCCCGGGGAGTCAGGCCTCGTCTCGAGGGGAAGCCAAGGACTCCGCTCTCCTCTCGAGTCGCGACGCGGGTCTCTTGGAGCCCCCTGAGCGGCCTCAAGGGAGTCCAGCCTCCTCTTCCGTTTGGAGAGAGGACCCGGGATTGCACTCCAGGCATGCAGGAAAAGAAGAGCCTCAGCTCGCGAGGACGGGGGCGTCTCAGGGGTTTCCTCGAGCTGCGGCGCCCGTTGGGGTTTTCTCCCGAGGCACGACGAGGATCTCAGGGAGCCTCTAGTGCGGCGCCAGGGAAGTCAGGTCTCCATGCGCGTGGCGAGGGGGAGCGCGTCCTGGCACTCGAGTCACGGGAGGGCACTAGGGCCTCGAGATGCGTTGAAGAAGGACTCTCGATGTCTTTTTCGGGTTGCAGCGGGAAACCCTCGTTTCCCCCGACTTCTCCCGAGGACCTGAGGAAACTTCGCAGGGTGCCTCTGTGAGGTGAGGGACGCTGTGGATTTGGCGGGGCCTCTCGGGACTCCACTGGGTTTGTCGCAATGGAAGAGGGCCTCATCTCGAGTGGAGGCAGGAACCTCAGGCTTCCTCTCCAATTCTGACTCTGATCGTAGTGTCCCTGCAGAGTTGAGACAGGAGAGTCAGGCTATGTCTTTTCTGAGGAATGGAACTCCGCTTGCCTCTCGAGTTGCTCATGGGGTTTCAGGCCCCTTGTCAAACTGTGTGTGGAATCTGCAGGTTTTTCCAGACGATGCATGGGGGTGTCAGTGACCCTTCGTTTTGTGTCTTCATCCACAGGGTTGCCTTCGAAGAGGTGTCTGGGCATCGTGTTCTTATGAAGAGCGGACTGGGAAATCGGGGTCGTTCAGCATTTGGCACCACCCACGTGGCTACTCTGGAATTTCCTCATGAAACCGGCCTTATCCTGAGGTGTGCCGCGAAGGTCATGAAACCCTTCCAGACAAAGCAGAGGAATCGACCCTCCTGTAGCGATCAGGAGGGGAGAAGTGGCTCAGATGAAGTGCTGCTGGGAACCTCGATATTTCCCTCAAGTGAGACAGGTATGTCGGGTAACTTTTGGGGTCGCATAACACGTTCCAAGTACCGTTTCGCTCTTCAAATTGGAACGTGGGACTTCTCTTGGGGTGCTCCAGCGGGCAAGGGCCTCATCTTGGAATGACTGGGGAACCACTTGGTTTTTCTCTATTTGCGGTGGGATATTTGAGTTACCACAGGGAATTCATGCTTCCTCTTGTGTTGGCCCACAAAAGTCTTATCTTCCATTCGAGATTCGAGGAAGAGCTGGAGGTGCGCTCTAGTCACTGAAGGCAAAAGAGACCCCACCAAGGCTTGTGTGCAGGACCTAATGTTCATGTCAAGGGGCGACAGGAATCTCGGGGTTGCATTCCAGACTCACCCTGGAGTCAGGCCTCGTCTCGAGGGGAAGCAAAGGACTCTGCTCTCCTCTCGAGTCGGACGGGTATGTCTTGGAGCCCACTGAGTGGCTTAAAGGGAGTCAAACCTCCTCTGGTGTTTGGAGGGAGGACACGGGATTGCTCTCCAGGCAATGCAGGAAATGAAGGCCCTCATCTCCCGATGACTGGGGCGTCTCGTAGGTTTTCTCGAGCTGTGGTGCTAGTGTGGGGTTTCTCACGAAGTAAGACTGGGAGCTCAGTGAGCCTCTCATGTGGTGCCAGGGCAGTCAGGTCTCTATGCACGTGGTGAGAGGGAGCCCGTCATTGTTCTCGAGTCATGGTAGGGGAATTGGCCCTGAAAACGTGTTAAAGAAGGACTCTCGAGGTCTTTCTTGGGTTGCAGCAGGAAACCCTGGGTTCCATCGACTTGTGCCAGTGACCTCAGGAAGCTTCTCAGCGTGCCTCTGAGAAGTCAGGGTCACTGTGGAGTTGGGAGGGGCCTCTCGGAACTCCACTGGGTTTGGTGCAATGGAAGAGGGCCTCATGACAAGTTGAGGCAGGAACCACAGGGTTCCTCTCCTGGCTTCGAATGCGCCGGATCTGACTCGGATCGCAGAGTCCCTGCAGAGTTGGGACAGGAGAGTCAGGCCTCGTCTTGTGTGGAGGAATGGAACTCCGCTTGACTCTCGCGTTGTTCATGGGGTGACAGGCCACTTGTCGATTTGTATGTGGAACTTGCGGGTTTTTCTGGACGATGCACTGGGGTGTCACTGCCCCTTCGTGTTGTGCCTTGTTCCACAGGATTGCCTTCGAGTTGGGTTCTGCCATCGGGTTCCTATCAAGAGCGGACCAGGGAATCGGGGTCTTTTGGCATGCCGCACCACCCACGAGGCTATGTCTCGAATTTCCTCGTGAGACTGGCCTCATCTTGATGTGCGCCAGGAAGGTCGGGAACGCCTTCCAGACAAAGCAGGGGAATCGAACCTCCTGTCGCGATCAAGAGGGGAGAAGAGTCTCAGATGAAGTGGTGCCGGGAACCTCGGTGTTCTCCTCAAGTGAGACTGGTATGTCGGGGAACTTTTGGGGTCGCATCAAGGGTTCCAAGTAACTTTTCGCTCTTCAATACGGAACGTGGGACTTCTCTTGAGATGCTGTAGCGGGCAAGGGCCTCATCTTTCGATGACGGGGGAACCACGTGGTTTTTCTTGAGTTGGGGCGGGATTCTCGAGTTACAACCGGGAATTCAGGCTTCCTCTTCAACTGGCCCAGGGAAGTCCAGTTTTCATTCGAATTGTGAGTTAGAACTGGGGATTGCTCTCGAGACACTGCAGGGCCAAATAGACCTCATCTAGGCTTGTGTCCAGGACCTAATGTTCCTCTGCTGGGGCGAAAGCAATCTCAGCATTGCATTCTCGACTCACCCGGGGAGTCAGGCCTCGTCTCGAGGGGAATCCAAGGACACCGCTCTCCTGTCAAGTCGCGACGGGTATATCTTGGAGCTCACTGTGTGGCCTAAAATGAGTCAAGCCTCCTGTGGAGTTTGGAGAGAGGACTCAGGATTGCTCTCCAGGCCATACAGCAAAAGAAGGCCCTCATCTCGTGAGGACTGGGGCGTCTCGTGGGTATTCTCGAGCTGTGGCTCCAGTGTGGTGTTGCTCACGAGGTATAATGGGGAGCTCAGGGAGCCTCTCCTGTGGTGCCAGGGAAGTCAGGTTTCTATGCGCGTGGCTAGGGGGAGCGCGTCATTGCTCTCGAGTCATGGTAGGGGAATCGCACCTCAAGACGCATTGAAGAAGGACTCTCGAGGTCACTTACGGGTTGGGGCAGGAAACCCTTGGTTCCCTCGACTTGTGCCGGTGATCTCAGGAAGGTCTAAGGGTGCCTCTGAGAAGTCAGGGATGCTGAGCAGTTGGGAGGGGTCTCTCGGGACTCCACTGGGTTCGGTGCAATGGAAGAGGGCCTCATCTCGAGTGGAGGCAGGAAACTCATGTTTCCTCTCCTGACTTCCCCTGGGCCAGATCTGACTCGGAACGCAGTTTCGCTGCAGAGTTCGAACAGGAGAGTCAGGCCTCGTCTTGTGTGGAGGAATGGAACTCTGCTTGCCTCTCCAGTTGTTCACGGGGTGACAGGTCACTTCTCGAGCTGTGTGTGGTAACTGCGGGTTTCTCCGGACGATACCCAGGGGTGTCAGTGCCCCTAAGTGTTGTGCCTTCATCAAAAGGGTTATCTTCAAAGAGGTGTCCGGGCATCAGGATCTTATCAAGAGCGGACCGGGAAATCCGGGTCTTTCGGCATGTGTCACCATTCACGTGGCTATGTCTCGAATATCCTCGTGAGACCGGCCTAATCCTGAGATGCACCGGGAAAGGCGGGAACCCCTTCAAGACAAAACAGGGGAATCGACCCTCCTGTCGCGATCAGGAGGGGAGAAGGGGCCCAGATGTAGTGGTGCCGGGAACCTCGGTGTTTTCTCCTCGAGTCAGACTGGTGTGTCGAGGAACTTTTGAGGGCGCATCAAGGGTGCCAATACCGTTTCGCACTTCAAGACGGAACGTGGGACTTCTCTTGAGACGCTGTAGGGGGCAAGGGCCTCATCTTGGGATGACGGGGGAACCACGTGGCGTTTCTCGAGTTGTGGCGGGATTCTCAAGTTTCGACGGGGAATACAGTCTTCCTCATGTGTTGAGCCAGGGAAGTCCTATCTTCCATTCGAGTTTCAAGGGAGAGCTGGGGATTGCTCTCGAGTCACTGCAGGGCAAAATAGACCTCATCTAGGCTTGTGTCCAGGACTTAATGTTCGTCCCTAGGGGCGACAGGGATCTTGGGGTTGCATACCAGACTCACCCGGGGAATCAGGCCTCGTCTCGAGGGGAAGCAAAGAACTCCGCTGTCCTTTTGAGTCGCGATGGGTATCTCTTGGAGCCCACTGTGTGCCCTAAAGGGAGTCAAGCCTCCTGTGGTGTTTGGATAGAGGACTCGGGATTCCTCTCCAGGCCATGCAGGAAAAGAAGGCCCTCATCTCGCGATGATGGCGGCGTCTCGTGGGTTTTCTAGACTGCTACGCTAGTGCTGGGTTTCTGACGAGGTACGAGAGGGAGCTCAGGGAGCCTCTCGTGTGGCGCCAGGGAAGTCAGGTCCCCATGAGATGGCCAGGGGGAGCTCGTCATTGCTCTCGAGTCATGGTAGGGTAATCGGGCCTCAAGACGGGTTGAAGAAGGACTCTCGAGGTCTTTCTCGGGTCACTGCATAAAACCCAGGGTTCCCTTGACTTGTGCCTGCGACCTCAGGGAGGTTCTCAGAGTGCCTCTGAGAAGTCAGGGATACTGTGCAGTTTGGAGGGGCCTCTCGAGACTCCTCTGCATTTGGTGGAATGTAAGAGGGACTCATCTCGAGTTGAAGCAGGAACCTCAGTGTTCCTCTCCATTTCTGACTCAGATCGCAAGGTCCCTGCATGTTAGTACAGGAGAGTCAGGCCTCGTCTTTTCTGGAGGATGGGACTCCTCTTGCCTCTCGAGTTGTTCTCGAGGTGACAGGCCACTTGTCGAGCTGTGTATGTAACCTGCCCTTTTTTCCGGATGATGCACAGGTGTGTTAGTGCCCCTTCGTGTTGTACCTTCATACTCAAGGCTGCCTTCCAAGAGGTGTCCGAGCATCGGATTCTTATCAAGAGAGGACCGGCAAATTGGAGTCTTTCAGCAAGTGGCACCACCCACAAAGCTACGTATCGAATTTCCCCATGAGACCGGCCTCATCCTGAGTTGTGCAGGGAAGGTCGGGCCCCCTTGCAGACAAAGCAGGGGAGTCGACCCATCGGTCATGATCAGGAGGGGAGAAGGGGCTTAAATGAAGTGGTGCCGGGAACCTCGGTGTTCCCCTTGAGTGAGACCGGCGTGTTGGGGGACTTTTGGGGTCGCATCAAGGGTGCCAAGTACCGTTTCGCATTTCAAGACGGAACCTGGGACATCTTTTGAAACGCTGTAGCGGGCAAGGGCCTCATCTTGCGATGACGGGAGAACCACGTGGTTTTGCTCGAGTTGCGGCGGGATTCTCGAGTTATGACCGGGAACTTAGGCTTCCTCTTGTTGGCCTTGAAGTCCAATCTTCCATTCGGGTTGCGAGGGGGAGCTGGGGATTGCGCTAGAGTCACTGCAGGGCAAAAGAGACCTAATCTAGGCTTGTGTCCAGGATCTAACGTTGCTCTCCAGGGGCGACAGGGATCTCGGGTTTGCATTCCAGACTCATCCGGGGAGTCAGTTCTCACCTCGAGGGTAAGCAAAGAATTCCACTCTCGTCTCGAGTCGCGATGGGTATCTCTTGGAGCCCACTGTGTGTACTAAAGGGAGTCAAGCCTCCTGTGGAGTTTGGAGAGAGGACTCGGGATTGGACTCCAGGCCATGCAGGAAAAGAAGGCCCTCATCTCGAGATGACGGTGGCGTCTCGTGGGTTTTCTCGAGCTGCGGCGCCAGTGTGGGGTGTCTCATGAAGTACCACGGGGATCTAAGGGAGCCTCTTGTGTGGCGCCAGGAAAATCCAGTATTCCATTCGAGTTGCAAGTTAGAACTGGGGATTGCTCTCCAGTCACTGCAGGGCAAAATAGACCTCATCTACGCTTGTGTCCAGGACCTAGTGTTCCACTACTGGGCCAACAGGGATCTCAGGGTTGCATTCTCGACTCACCCGGAGAGTCAGGCCTCGTCTTGAGGGGAAAAAAAGGACTCCGCACTCCTGTCGAGTCGCGACGGGTATCTCTTGGAGCCCACTGCGTGGCGTAAAGGGATTGAAGCCTCCTATGGAGTTTGGAGAGATGACTCGGGATTGTTTTCCTGGCCATGCAGGAAAAAGGGCCCTCATCTCGCGATGACGGGGGCGTCTCGTGGGTTTTCTCCAGTTGCGGCGCCAGTATCAGATTTCTCACGAGGTACAACGGGGAGCTCAGAGAGCCTCTCGTGTGATGCTAGGGACGTCAGGTCTCCGTGCATGTGGTGAAGGGGAGTGCATGATTGCTCTCGAGTCATAGTAGGCGAATCGGGCCTCAAGACGCATTGAAGAAGGACTCTTGAGGTCTTTCTCGGGTTGCGGCAGGGAACCCTGGGTTCCCTTGATTTGTGTCGGTGACCTCAGGCAACTTCTAAGGGTGCCTCTGAGAAGTCAGGGACACTGTGGATTTGGGAGGGGCCCTTCGTTACTCAACTGGGTTTGGTGCAATCGAAGAGGGCCTCATCTCGAATGGAGGCAGGAATGTCAGGGGTCCTCTCCATTTCTGACTCGGGTCGCAGGGTACCTGCAGAGTATGGAGAAGAGAGTCACGCCTCGTCTTCTGTGGAGGAATGGATTTCCCCTTGCCTTTCGAGTTGTTCACGGAGTGACAGGCCACTTGTTGAGCTGAGTGTGGAACCTGCGGGTTTTTCCGGACGATGCACGGGGATGTCAGTGCCCCTTCGTCTTGTGCCTTCATCCACAGGGTTGCCTTCAAAGAGGTTTCCGGGCATCGGGTTCTTTTCAAGAGCGTACCGGAAAATTGGGGTCTTTCAGCATGTGGTACCACCCACGAGGCTACGTCTCGAATTTCCTCGGGAGACCGGCCTCATCCTGAGGTCCGCCGGGAAGCTCGGGAACCCCTTGCAGACAAAGCAGGGGAATCGACCCACCACTCGCGATCAGAAGGGGAGAAGGGGCTCAGATGAAGTGGTGCCGGGAACCTCGGTGGTCCCCTCGAGTGAGACCGGTATGTCACGGCACTTTTGAGGTCGCATCAAGGGTGCCAAGTACAGTTTCGCACTTCAAGACGGAACGTGGGAATTCTCTGGAGATGCTGTAGCGGGCAAGGGCCTCATATTGCGATGACGAGGGAAACACGTGGTTTTTCTCGAGTTGAGGCGGGAATCTCGAGTTACAACGGGGAATTCAGGCTTCCTCTTGTGTTGGCCCAGGAAGTCCAATCTTCCATTCAACTTGTCAGAGAGAGCTGGGGGTTGCTCTCGAGTCACTTCAGGGCAAAGAGTCCTCATCTAGGCTTGGGTCCAGGACGTAATGTTCCTCTCCAGGGGCGACAGGGATATCGGGGTCGCATTCCAGTCTCACCCGGTGGGTCACGCCTCGTCTCGAGTGGACGCAAAGGACTCCACTATCCTCTCGAGGCACGACACGTAACTCTTGGAGCCCAATGAGTGGCCTAAAGGGAGTCAAGCGTCCTGTGTAGCTTGGACAGAAGGTTCACGCTTGATCTGCATACCATGCAGTTAAAGATGGCCCTCCTCTCGTGATGACGGGGGCGTCTCATGGGTTTTCTCGAGCTGCGGCGCCAGTGTGGGGTTTCTCACGAGATATGATGGGGAGTTCAGGGATCCTCTTGTGCAGCGCCAGAGAAGCCTGACTCCATGCGTGTGGCCAGGCAGATCGCGTCATTGCTCTCGAGTCATGGGAGGGACTAGGGCCTCAAGAGGCATTTAAGAAGGACTCTCAAGGTCTTTCTTGGGTTGGGGCGGGAAACACTCGTTTCCCTCGACCTCTACAGGGGACCTTAGGGAACTTCCCAGGTGCCTCTGAGAGGTGAGGGATACTGAGGAGTTAGAGGGGCCTCTCGGGACTCCACTAGGTTTGACGAAATGAAAGAGGGCCTCATCTCGATTGGAGGCAGGAACCTCAGGCTTCCTCTCCATTTCTGACTCCGACCGCAGGGTCCCTGCAGAGTTGGGACAGGAGAGTCAGGCCTCGTCTTGTCTGAGTAACGGAACTCTGCTTGCCTCTCGAGTCGTTCAGGGGGTCTCAGGGCCCTTGACAAGCTGTGTGTGGAACCTAAGGGTGTTTCCAGAAGATGCATGGGGGTGTCAGTGCCCCTTCGTTTTGTGCCTTCCCCCACAGGGTTTCCTTCAAAGAGGTGTCCGGGCATCGGGTTCATTTCAAGAGCGGACCGGGAAATCGGGGTCATTCTGCATGTTGCACCACCCACGTGGCTCATCTCGAATTTCCTCGTGAGACCAGCATCATCCTGAGGCGCACCGGGAAGGCCGGGAACCCCTTCCACACAAAGTAGGGGAATCAATTCTCCTGTCGCGATCAGGAGGGGAGATGGGGCTCAGATGAAGTGGTGCCGGGACCCTCGGTGTTCCACTCGAGGGAACCCGGCGTTTCAGGGAACTTTAGGGGTCGCATCAAGGGAGCCAAGTACCGTTTCCCACTTCAGGACGGAACATGGGACTTCCCTGGAGACGCTGTAGCGGGCAAGGGCCTCATCCTGTGAAGACGTTGGAACCACGTCGTTTTTCTAGAGTTGCATCGGGATTCTCGAAAACGACAGGAATTTCAGGTCTCTCTTGGGTTGGCCCTGGGAAGCCCAATCTTCAATTCGAGTTGTGATGGAAAGCTGGGGGTTCTGTTCGAGTCACTACAGGGCCAAAGAGACCTCATCGAGGCGTGTGTCCAGGACCTAATATTCCTCTCAAGGGAAGACAGGGATCCCGGGTTTCCATTCCAGACTCCCCCGGGGAGTCAGGACTCGCCTGGAGGGGAAGCAAAGGACTCAGCTTTCCTCTCAATTCGCGACACGGATCTCTTGGAGCCCACTGAGTGGACTCAAGGGTGTCGAGCCTCCTCTTCAGTTTGGAGAGAGGACTTGGGATTGCTCTCCAGGCCAGGCAGGAAAAGAAGGCCCTCATCTCGCGATGACGGGGGCGTCTCATGGGTTTCCTCAGGCTGCTGCGCCCATGGGGGTTTTCTCACGAGGCACGACGAGGACCTCAGGGAGCCTCTCATGCGGCGCCAGGGAAGTCAGGTCTCCATGCGCATGGCGAGGGGGAGCTGGTCATCACTCTCGAGTCATGCGAAGCGGCTAGGTCCTCAAGAGGCGTTGAAGAAGGACTCTCGAGGTCTTTCTCGGGTTCCGGGGGGAAACCCTCGTTTCCCTCGACTTCTGCAGGGGGCCTTAGGGAACTTCCCACGGTGCCTCTGAGAGGTGAGGGATGCTGTGTAGTTGGCAGGGCCTCTCGGGACTCTGCTAGGTTTGGCACAATGGAAGAGGACCTCATCTCGAAGGGAGGCAGGAACCTCAGGCTTCCTCTGGGTTTCGGACTCCGACTGCACGGTCCCTGCAGTGTTGGGACAGGAGAGTCATGCCTCGTCTTGTCTGAGGAATGGAATTCTGGTTGCCTCACGAGTTGTTCCGGGAGTCTCAGGCCCCTTGTCGAGCTGTGTGTAGACCCTTCGGATTTTTCCGAATGATGCACGGGGGTGGCAGTGCCCCTTCGTGTTGTGCCTTCACCCACAGGGTTGCCTTCGAAGAGGTGTCCGGGCATCGGGTTCTTATCAAGAGCGGACCGGAAAATCGGGGTCGTTCAGCACTTGGCACCTCACACGTGGCTAGTCTCGAATTTCCTCCTGAGACCGGCCTCATCCTGAGGTGTGCCAGGAAGGCCGGGAACCCCTTCCAGACCACGCAGGGGAATCGACTCTCCTCTCGCGATCAGGAAGGGAGAAGGGGCTCAGATGAAGTGGTGCCGGGACCCTCGGTGTTCCCCTCGAGGGAACCCAGAGTGTCGGGGATCTTTTGCGGTCGCATCAAGGGTGTCAAGTACCGTTTCGCACTTAAGGACGGAACATGGGACTTCCCTGGAGACACCGGGAACTTCGGTGTTCCCCTGGAGTGAGACCGGTATGTTGGGGAACTTTGGAGTCGCATCAAGGGTGCCAAGTAGCATTTCGAACTTTAAGATGGAACGTGGGACTTCTCTTGAGACTCTAGCTGGCAAGGGCCTCATATTGCGATGAAGGGGGAACCACATGGTTTTTAAGACTTGAGGCTGAATTCTCGAATTACAATGGGAAATTTAGACTTCCTCTTGTGTTGACCGTGGGAAGACCAATCTTCCATTCAAATTGTGAGGGAGAGATGGAGGTTGCTCTCGAGTCACTGTAGGGCAAAATAGACCTCATCTAGGCTTGTGTCTAGGACAAAATGTTCCACTCCAGGGGCGACAGGGATCTCGGGGTTGCATTCCAAACTCACCCGGGGAGTCAGGCCTCGTCTCCAGGGAAGCAAAGAATTCCGCTCTCCTCTCGAGTCCCACTGGGTATTTCTTGGACCCAACTGAGTGGCCTAAAGGGAGTCAGTACTCCTGTGAAGTTTGGAGAGAGGACCAGGAATTGCTCTCCAGGTCAGGCAGGAAAAGAAGGCCCCCATCTCTCCTTGACGGGGGCATCTTGTGGTTTTTCTCGAACTGCGGCGCCACTGTGGGTTTTCTCACGAGGTACGATGGGGTACTCAGGGAGCCTCTTGTGTGGTACTAGGGAAGTCAGTTTTCCTGCTTGTGGCGAGGGGAGCGCGTCCTTGCTCTGGAGTCATGGTAGGGGAATCGGGCATCAAGAGACGTTGAAAAAGGACTCTCCAAGTCTTTCTCGGGTTACTTCAGGAAACTCTGGGTTCCCTCGACTTGTGCCAGTGACCTCAGGTAGCTTCTCAGGGAGCCTCTGAGAATTCAGGGATACTGTGGTGTTGGGAGGGGCCTCTCGGGACACCACTGAGTTTGGTTCAATGGAAGAGGGCCTCTTCTCTAGTTGAGGCAGGAACCTCAGGGTTCCTCTCCATTTCTGACTCCAATTGCAGGGTCCCTGAAGAGTTGGGACAGGAGAGTAAGGCCTCGTCTTGTGTGAAGGAATGCAACTTCACTTGCCTCTCGAGTTGTTCACGAGGTGACAGTCCACATTTGGAGCTGTGAGTGGAATCTGCGGGTTTTTCCAGACGATGCATGGGGATGTCAGTGTCCCTTCGTGTTGTGCCTTCATCCACAGGGTTGCCTTCGAAGAGATGTCCGGGCGTCAGGTTCTTATCTAGAGTGGACCGGGAATTCGGGATCTTTCAGCATATGGCACCAACCATGAGGCTACTTTTCGAATTTCCTCATGAGACCGGCCTCATCCGGAGGTTCGCGGGGAACGTCGGGAACCCCTTGCAGACAAAACATGGGAATCGACCCTTCTGTCGCGATCAGGAGGGGTGAAGGGGCTCACAGGAAGTGGTGCCGTGAACTTTGGTGTTGCCCTCGAGTGAGACCGGTATGTCAGGGAACTTTGGGGGTCGCATCAAGGGTGCCAAGTACCGTTTTGTACTTCAGGATGGAACGTGGGACTTCTCTTGATACGCTGTAGCGGCCAAGGGCCTCATCGTGTGATGACGGGGGAGCCACGTGGTTTTTCTCGAGTTGCGGCGGGATTCTCGAGTTACGACGGGGATTTCAGGCTTCCTCTTGTGTTGGGCCAGGGAAGTCCAATCATCCATTCGAGTTGCGAGGGAGAGCTGGGGGTTGCGCTCGAGTCACTGCAGGGCAAAGAGACCTCATCTAGGCTTGTGTCCAGGACCTAATGTTCCTCTCCAAGGGCCACAGGGATCTCAGGTTTGCATTCCAGACTCACCCAGGGAGTCAGGCCTCATGTCGAAGGGAAGCAAAGGACTCCGCTCTCCTTTCGAGTCACGACGGGCACCACTTGGAGCCCACTTTGTGGCCTAAAGGGAGTCAAGCCTCCTGTGAAGTTTGGAGAGAGGACTTGGGACTGCTCTCCAGGCCATGCAGGAAAAGATGGCCCTCATCTCGCGATGACGGAGGGATCTTGTGGGTTTTCTCGAGCTGCGGCGCCAGTGTGGGGTTTCACACGAGGTACGACAGGGAGCTCAGGGAGCCTCTCGTGTGGCGCCAGGGAAGTCAGGTCTCCATGTGCGTGGCGAGGGGGAGCGCATTATTGCTCTCGAGCTATGGTAGGGGAATCTGACCTCAAGACACATTGAAGAAGGACTCTCGAGGTCTTTCTTCGGTTGTGGCAGGAAACCCTTATTTCCCTCGACTTTTGCCGGTGGCCTCAAAGAGCTTCTCAGAATGCCTATGAGAAGTCAGGGATACTGTGGAGATGGGAGGGGCCTCTCGGGACTCCACTGGGTTTGTTTTAATGGAAGAGGGACTCATCTCGGGTTGAGGCAGGAACCTCAGGTTTCCTCTCCATTTCTGACTCAGATTGAAGCGTGCCTGCAGAGTTGGGATTGGATACTCAGGCCTCGTCTTGTCTGAGGAAGGGAACTCCGCTTTCCTCTCTCATTGTTTAAGGGGTGACAGGCCAGTTGTGGAGCTGTATGTGGATCCTGCGGGGTTTTCCGGACGATGAACAGGGTTGCCAGTGCCCCCTCGTGTAGTGCCTTCATCCACAGGGTTGCCTTAGAAGAGGTGTCCGGGCATCGGTTTCTTATCAACAGCAAGACCGAGAAATCGGGGTCTTTCGGCACGTGGCACCAACACGAGGCTACGTCTCGAATTTCTTCGTGAGACTGGCCTCATCCTGAGGTGCGCCATGAAGGTCGGGAACCCCTTCTAGACAAAGCAGGGGGCTCGACCTTCCTGCCGTGATCAGGAGCGGAGAAGGGGCTCAAATGAAGTGGTGTCAGGAACTTCGGTGTTCCCTTGGAGTGAGACCGGTATATTGGGGAACTTTTGGGGTCGCATCAAGGGTGCCAAGTAGCATTTCGAACTTTATGACGAAACATGGGACTTCTCTTGAGACTCTGTAGCAGGCAAAGGCCTCATATTGCAATGAATGGGGAACCACGTGGTTTTTAAGAGTTGCGGCGGGATACTCGAGTTACAACGGGAAATTCAGACTTCCTCTTGTGTTGGCCCAGTGAAGACCAATCTTCCATTCGAATTGCGAGGGAGAGATGGGTGTTGCTCTCGAGTCACTGTAGGGCAAAATAGACCTCATCTAGGCTTTTGTCCAGGACATAATGTTCCTCTCCAGGGGCAACAGGGATCTCGGGGTTGCATTCCAGACTCACCCGAGGTAAGGCCTCGTCTCGAGGGGAAACAAAGTACTCTACTCTCCTCTCAAGTCGCGACAGGTATCTCTTGGAGCCCGTTGAGTGGCCTAAAGGTAGTAAAGCCTCCTGTGAAGTTTGGAGAAAAGACCAGGGATTGCTCTCCAGGTCAGGCAGGAAAAGAAGTCCCCAATCTCGCGATGACGGTGGGTTTTCCCGAGCTGCGGCGCCAGTGTGGGGTTTCTCACGAGGTATGACGGGGAGCTCAGGGAGCCTCTCATGTGGCGCCAGGGAAGTCAGGTGTCCATGCGCATGGCGAGGGGGAGCGTGCCATTGCTCTCGAGTCATGGTAGGGGAATCTGGCCTCAAGACGCGTTGAAGACAGACTCTTGAGGTCTTTCTCGGGTTGCGGCAGGATACCCTGTGTTCCCTCGACTTGTGCCGGTGACCTCAGGGAGTTGCTCAGGGTGCCTCTGAGAAGACACTGATACTGTGGAGTTGGGAGGGGCCTCTCGGGACTCCACTGGGTGTGGTATAATACAAGAGGGCCTCATCTCGTGTTGAGGAAGGAACCTCAGGGTTCCTCTCCATTTCAGACTCCGATCTCAGGATTCCTGCAGAGTTGGGACAGGAGAGTCAGGCCTCGTATTCTGTGGAGAAATGAAACTTAGCTTGCCTCTCGAGTTGTTCACGAGGTAACAGGTCACTTGTCGAGCTGTATGTGGAACCTGCAGAATTTTCCAAAAGATGCACGGGTGTTCAGGGTCCCTCCTTGTTGTGCCTTCATCCTACGGGATGCATTCCAAGACGTGTACGGGCATCGGGTTCTTATTAATAGCTGACCGGGAAATGGGGTCTTTCCGCATGTGGCACCACCCACGAGGCTACATCTCCAATTTCCTCGTGAGACAGGCCTCATCCTGATGTGCGCTGGGAAGATCGGTAACCCCTTCCACTCAAAGCAGGAGAAAAGACACTCCTGTTGCAATCAGGAGGGGAGAAGGGGCTCAAATGATGTGGTGCAGGGAACATGGGTGTTACCCTCGAGTGAGGCCTGTATGTTGGGGAACTTTGGGGGTGCCATCATGGGTGCCAAGTACCGTTTTGCACTTCAGTAGGAACGTGGGACTTCTTTTGAGACGCTGTGGCGGGCAAGGGCCTCATGCTGCGAAGACGATGGAACCACGTGGTTTTTTTCGGGTTGCGGCGGGATTCTCGAGTTACGACGGGGATTTCAGGCTTCCTCTTGTGTTAGCCCTGGGAAGCCCAAATTTCCCTTCGAGTTGCGAGGGAAAGCTGGATGTTGTGCTCGAATCACTGCAAGGCCAAAGAGACCTTATCTAGGCGTGTGTCCAGGACCTAATAGTCCTCTCAAGGGAAGACAAGGATCTCGGGATTGCACTCCAGACTCCCCTGGGGAGTCAGGCCTCGCCTCGAGGGGAAGCAAAGGACTGCGCTCTCCTCTCGAGCCGCGACGCGGATCTCTTGGAGCCCACTGAGTCGCCTCAAGGGAATCCATCCTACTCTTCAGTTTGTAGAGAGGACTCGGGATTGCTCTCCAGGCCAGGCAGGAAAAGAAGGCCCTCAGCTCGCGAGGACGGGGGCGTCTCAGGGGTTTCCTCGAGCTGCGGCGCCTGTGGGGGTTTTCTCCCGAGGCACGACGAGGATCTCAGGGAGCCTCTCGTGCGGCGCCAGGGAAGCCAGGTCTGCATGCGCGAGGCGAGGGGGAGCGCATCATTGCTCTCTAGTCCAGAGAGGGGACAAGGGCCTCGAGACACTTTGAAGAAGGACTATCGAGGTCTTTCTCGAGTGGCGGCGGGAAACCCTCATTTCCCTTGACTTCTGCCGGGGACCTGAGGGAACTTCCCAGGGTGCCTCTGAGAGGTGAGGGATGCTGGGGAGTTAGCGGGGCCTCTCGGGACTCCGCTGGGGTTGGCACAATGGAAGAGGGCCTCATCTCGAGGGGAGGCAGGAACCTCAGTCTTCCTCTCTGTTTCTGACTCCGACCCTCCGACCTCAGGGTCCCTGCAGACTTGGGAGCGGAGAGTTAGGCCTCGTCTTGTCTGATGAAGGGAACTCCGCTGGCCTCTCGAGTTGCTCAGGGGGTCTCAGGCCCCTCTTCGAGCTGTGTGTGGAACCCACGGGTGTTTCTGGACGATGCACGGGAGTGTCAGTGCCCCTTCGTGTTGTGTCTTCACCCACAGGGTTGCCTTCGAAGAGGTGTCCGTGCAACGGGTTCTGCTCAAGAGTGGACCGGGAAATCGAGGTCGATCAGCATGTGCCACCACACCCGTGGCTCATCTCAAATTTCCTCGTGCGGACGGCCTCATCCTGAGAAGCGCCGGGAAGGCCGGGAATCCCTTCCAGACCACGCAGGGGAATCGACACTCCTGTCGCGATCAGGAGGGGAGAAGGGGCTCAGATGAGGTGGTGTCCGGACCCTCGGTGTTTCCCTCGAGGGAACCCGGTGTGTCGGGGAACTTCTGGGGGTCGCATGAAAGGTGTCAGGTACTTTTTCTCTCTTCAGGACGGAAACTGGGACTTCCCTTGAGACGCCATAGCGGGAAAGAGGCTCATCTTGCAAAGACGTTGGAACCACGTGGTTTTCCTCGAGTTGCGGCGGGATTCTCGAGTTACGACGGGGATCTCAGGCTTCCTCTTGGGTTGGCACTGGGAAGCCCATCTTCTCCTCGAGTGAGAGGGAAAGCTGGGGGTTGCGCTCGAGTCACTGCAGGGCCGAAGAGACCTCACCTAGGCGTGTGTCCGGGACCTAATATTCCTCTCCAGGGAAGGCAGGGATCTCGGGGTTGCATTCCAGGCTCTCCCGGGGAGTCAGGCCTCGTCTCGAGGGGAAGCCAAGGAATCCGCCCTCCTCTCGAGTCGCGACGCGGGTCTCTGGGAGCCCCCTGAGCGGCCTCAAGGGAGTCCAGCCTCCTCTTCCGTTTGGAGAGAGGACCCGGGATTGCTCTCCAGGCCATGCAGGAAAAGAAGGCCCTCAGCTGGCGAGGACGGGGGCGTCTCAGGGGTTTCCTCGAGCTGCGGCGCCCGTGGGGGTTTTCTCCTGAGGCACGACGAGGATCTCAGGGAGCCTCTCGTGCGGCGCCAGGGAAGTCAGGTCTCCATGCGTGTGGCGAGGGGGAGCCCGTCATGGCTCTCGAGTCACGGGAGGGGACTAGGGCCTCGAGACGCGTTGAAGAAGGACTCTCGAGGTCTTTGTCGGGGGGCGGCGGGAAACCCTCGTTTCCCTCGCCTTCTGCCGGGGACCTTAGGGAACTTCCCAGGGTGCCTCTGAGAGGCGAGGGATCCTGTGGAGGTGGCGGGGCCCCTCGGGACTCCGCTGGGTCTGGCGCAACGGAAGAGGGCCTCACCTCGAGGGGAGGCAGGAACCTCAGGCTTCCTCTCCGTTTCGGACTCCGACCGCAGGGTCCCTGCAGAGTTGGGACAGGAGTGTCAGGCCTCGTCTTGTCTGAGGAAGGGAACCCCTCTGGCCTCTTGAGTTGCTCAGGGGGTCTCAGGCCCCTCGTCGAGCTGTGTGTGGAACCCGCGGGTCTTTGCGGACGATGCACGGGGGTGGCAGCGCCCCTTCGTGTTGTGCCTTCACCCACAGGGTTGCCTTCGAAGAGGGGTCCGGGCATCGGGTTCTTATCAAGAGCGGACCGGAAAATCGGGGTCGTTCGGCACGTGGCACCTCACACGGGGCTCGTCTCGAATTTCCTCCTGAGACCGGCCTCATCCTGAGGTGCGCCAGGAAGGCCGGGAACCCCTTCCAGACCACGCAGGGGAATCGACTCTCCTCTCGCGATCAGGAAGGGAGAAGGGGCTCAGATGAAGTGGTGCCGGGACCCTCGGTGTTCCCCTCGAGGGAACCCAGAGTGTCGGGGAACATTTGTGGTCGCATCAAGGGTGTCAAGTACCGTTTCGCACTTAAGGACGGATTATGGGACTTCCCTGGAGACACCGGGAACTTCGGTGTTCCCCTGGAGTGAGACCGGTATGTTGGGGAACTTTGGGGTCGCATCAAGGGTGCCAAGTAGCATTTCGAACTTTAAGATGGAACGTGGGACTTCTCTTGAGACTCTAGCTGGCAAGGGCCTCATATTGAGATGAAGGGGGAACCACATGGTTTTTAAGACTTGAGGCTGAATTCTCGAATTACAATGGGAAATTTAGACTTCCTCTTGTGTTGACCGTGGGAAGACCAATCTTCCATTCAAATTGTGAGGGAGAGATGGAGGTTGCTCTCGAGTCACTGTAGGGCAAAATAGACCTCATCTAGGCTTGTGTCTAGGACAAAATGTTCCACTCCAGGGGCGACAGGGATCTCGGGGTTGCATTCCAAACTCACCCGGGGAGTCAGGCCTCGTCTCTAGGGAAGCAAAGGACTCCGCTCTCCTCTCGAGTCGCACCGGGTATTTCTTGGACCCAACTGAGTGGCCTAAAGGGAGTCAATCCTCCTGTGAAGTTTGGAGAGAGGACCAGGAATTGCTCTCCAGGTCAGGCAGGAAAAGAAGGCCCCCATCTCTCCTTGACGGGGGCATCTTGTGGTTTTTCTCGAACTGCGGCGCCACTGTGTGTTTTCTCACGAGGTACGATGGGGTACTCAGGGAGCCTCTTGTGTGGTACTAGGGAAGTCAGTTTTCCTGCTTGTGGCGAGGGGAGCGCGTCCTTGCTCTGGAGTCATGGTAGGGGAATCGGGCATCAAGAGACGTTGAAAAAGGACTCTCCAAGTCTTTCTCGGGTTACTTCAGGAAACTCTGGGTTCCCTCGACTTGTGCCAGTGACCTCAGGTAGCTTCTCAGGGAGCCTCTGAGAATTCAGGGATACTGTGGTGTTGGGAGGGGCCTCTCGGGACACCACTGAGTTTGGTTCAATGGAAGAGGGCCTCTTCTCTAGTTGAGGCAGGAACCTCAGGGTTCCTCTCCATTTCTGACTCCAATTGCAGGGTCCCTGAAGAGTTGGGACAGGAGAGTAAGGCCTCGTCTTGTGTGAAGGAATGCAACTTCACTTGCCTCTCGAGTTGTTCACGAGGTGACAGTCCACATTTGGAGCTGTGAGTGGAATCTGCGGGTTTTTCCAGACGATGCATGGGGATGTCAGTGTCCCTTCGTGTTGTGCCTTCATCCACAGGGTTGCCTTCGAGGAGATGTCCGGGCGTCAGGTTCTTATCTAGAGTGGACCGGGAATTCGGGATCTTTCAGCATATGGCACCAACCATGAGGCTACTTTTCGAATTTCCTCATGAGACCGGCCTCATCCGGAGGTTCGCGGGGAACGTCGGGAACCCCTTGCAGACAAAACATGGGAATCGACCCTTCTGTCGCGATCAGGAGGGGTGAAGGGGCTCACAGGAAGTGGTGCCGTGAACTTTGGTGTTGCCCTCGAGTGAGACCGGTATGTCAGGGAACTTTGGGGGTCGCATCAAGGGTGCCAAGTACCGTTTTGTACTTCAGGATGGAACGTGGGACTTCTCTTGATACGCTGTAGCGGCCAAGGGCCTCATCGTGTGATGACGGGGGAGCCACGTGGTTTTTCTCGAGTTGCGGCGGGATTCTCGAGTTACGACGGGGATTTCAGGCTTCCTCTTGTGTTGGGCCAGGGAAGTCCAATCATCCATTCGAGTTGCGAGGGAGAGCTGGGGGTTGCGCTCGAGTCACTGCAGGGCAAAGAGACCTCATCTAGGCTTGTGTCCAGGACCTAATGTTCCTCTCCAAGGGCCACAGGGATCTCAGGTTTGCATTCCAGACTCACCCAGGGAGTCAGGCCTCATGTCGAAGGGAAGCAAAGGACTCCGCTCTCCTTTCGAGTCACGACGGGCACCACTTGGAGCCCACTTTGTGGCCTAAAGGGAGTCAAGCCTCCTGTGAAGTTTGGAGAGAGGACTTGGGACTGCTCTCCAGGCCATGCAGGAAAAGATGGCCCTCATCTCGCGATGACGGAGGGATCTTGTGGGTTTTCTCGAGCTGCGGCACCAGTGTGGGGTTTCACACGAGGTACGACAGGGAGCTCAGGGAGCCTCTCGTGTGGCGCCAGGGAAGTCAGGTCTCCATGTGCGTGGCGAGGGGGAGCGCATTATTGCTCTCGAGCTATGGTAGGGGAATCTGACCTCAAGACACATTGAAGAAGGACTCTCGAGGTCTTTCTTCGGTTGTGGCAGGAAACCCTTATTTCCCTCGACTTTTGCCGGTGGCCTCAAAGAGCTTCTCAGAATGCCTATGAGAAGTCAGGGATACTGTGGAGATGGGAGGGGCCTCTCGGGACTCCACTGGGTTTGTTTTAATGGAAGAGGGACTCATCTCGGGTTGAGGCAGGAACCTCAGGTTTCCTCTCCATTTCTGACTCAGATTGAAGCGTGCCTGCAGAGTTGGGATTGGATACTCAGGCCTCGTCTTGTCTGAGGAAGGGAACTCCGCTTTCCTCTCTCATTGTTTAAGGGGTGACAGGCCAGTTGTGGAGCTGTATGTGGATCCTGCGGGGTTTTCCGGACGATGAACAGGGTTGCCAGTGCCCCCTCGTGTAGTGCCTTCATCCACAGGGTTGCCTTAGAAGAGGTGTCCGGGCATCGGTTTCTTATCAACAGCAAGACCGAGAAATCGGGGTCTTTCGGCACGTGGCACCAACACGAGGCTACGTCTCGAATTTCTTCGTGAGACTGGCCTCATCCTGAGGTGCGCCATGAAGGTCGGGAACCCCTTCTAGACAAAGCAGGGGGCTCGACCTTCCTGCCGTGATCAGGAGCGGAGAAGGGGCTCAAATGAAGTGGTGTCAGGAACTTCGGTGTTCCCTTGGAGTGAGACCGGTATATTGGGGAACTTTTGGGGTCGCATCAAGGGTGCCAAGTAGCATTTCGAACTTTATGACGAAACATGGGACTTCTCTTGAGACTCTGTAGCGGGCAAAGGCCTCATATTGCAATGAATGGGGAACCACGTGGTTTTTAAGAGTTGCGGCGGGATACTCGAGTTACAACGGGAAATTCAGACTTCCTCTTGTGTTGGCCCAGTGAAGACCAATCTTCCATTCGAATTGCGAGGGAGAGATGGGTGTTGCTCTCGAGTCACTGTAGGGCAAAATAGACCTCATCTAGGCTTTTGTCCAGGACATAATGTTCCTCTCCAGGGGCAACAGGGATCTCGGGGTTGCATTCCAGACTCACCCGAGGTAAGGCCTCGTCTCGAGGGGAAACAAAGTACTCTACTCTCCTCTCAAGTCGCGACAGGTATCTCTTGGAGCCCGTTGAGTGGCCTAAAGGTAGTAAAGCCTCCTGTGAAGTTTGGAGAAAAGACCAGGGATTGCTCTCCAGGTCAGGCAGGAAAAGAAGTCCCCAATCTCGCGATGACGGTGGGTTTTCCCGAGCTGCGGCGCCAGTGTGGGGTTTCTCACGAGGTATGACGGGGAGCTCAGGGAGCCTCTCATGTGGCGCCAGGGAAGTCAGGTGTCCATGCGCATGGCGAGGGGGAGCGTGTCATTGCTCTCGAGTCATGGTAGGGGAATCTGGCCTCAAGACGCGTTGAAGACAGACTCTTGAGGTCTTTCTCGGGTTGCGGCAGGATACCCTGTGTTCCCTCGACTTGTGCCGGTGACCTCAGGGAGTTGCTCAGGGTGCCTCTGAGAAGACACTGATACTGTGGAGTTGGGAGGGGCCTCTCGGGACTCCACTGGGTGTGGTATAATACAAGAGGGCCTCATCTCGTGTTGAGGAAGGAACCTCAGGGTTCCTCTCCATTTCAGACTCCGATCTCAGGATTCCTGCAGAGTTGGGACAGGAGAGTCAGGCCTCGTATTCTGTGGAGAAATGAAACTTAGCTTGCCTCTCGAGTTGTTCACGAGGTAACAGGTCACTTGTCGAGCTGTATGTGGAACCTGCAGAATTTTCCAAAAGATGCACGGGTGTTCAGGGTCCCTCCTTGTTGTGCCTTCATCCTACGGGATGCATTCCAAGACGTGTACGGGCATCGGGTTCTTATTAATAGCTGACCGGGAAATGGGGTCTTTCCGCATGTGGCACCACCCACGAGGCTACATCTCCAATTTCCTCGTGAGACAGGCCTCATCCTGATGTGCGCTGGGAAGATCGGTAACCCCTTCCACTCAAAGCAGGAGAAAAGACACTCCTGTTGCAATCAGGAGGGGAGAAGGGGCTCAAATGATGTGGTGCAGGGAACATGGGTGTTACCCTCGAGTGAGGCCTGTATGTTGGGGAACTTTGGGGGTGCCATCATGGGTGCCAAGTACCGTTTTGCACTTCAGTAGGAACGTGGGACTTCTTTTGAGACGCTGTGGCGGGCAAGGGCCTCATGCTGCGAAGACGATGGAACCACGTGGTTTTTTTCGGGTTGCGGCGGGATTCTCGAGTTACGACGGGGATTTCAGGCTTCCTCTTGTGTTAGCCCTGGGAAGCCCAAATTTCCCTTCGAGTTGCGAGGGAAAGCTGGATGTTGTGCTCGAATCACTGCAAGGCCAAAGAGACCTTATCTAGGCGTGTGTCCAGGACCTAATAGTCCTCTCAAGGGAAGACAAGGATCTCGGGATTGCACTCCAGACTCCCCTGGGGAGTCAGGCCTCGCCTCGAGGGGAAGCAAAGGACTGCGCTCTCCTCTCGAGCCGCGACGCGGATCTCTTGGAGCCCACTGAGTCGCCTCAAGGGAATCCATCCTACTCTTCAGTTTGTAGAGAGGACTCGGGATTGCTCTCCAGGCCAGGCAGGAAAAGAAGGCCCTCAGCTCGCGAGGACGGGGGTGTCTCAGGGGTTTCCTCGAGCTGCGGCGCCTGTGGGGGTTTTCTCCCGAGGCACGACGAGGATCTCAGGGAGCCTCTCGTGCGGCGCCAGGGAAGCCAGGTCTGCATGCGCGAGGCGAGGGGGAGCGCATCATTGCTCTCTAGTCCAGAGAGGGGACAAGGGCCTCGAGACACTTTGAAGAAGGACTATCGAGGTCTTTCTCGAGTGGCGGCGGGAAACCCTCATTTCCCTTGACTTCTGCCGGGGACCTGAGGGAACTTCCCAGGGTGCCTCTGAGAGGTGAGGGATGCTGGGGAGTTAGCGGGGCCTCTCGGGACTCCGCTGGGGTTGGCACAATGGAAGAGGGCCTCATCTCGAGGGGAGGCAGGAACCTCAGTCTTCCTCTCTGTTTCTGACTCCGACCCTCCGACCTCAGGGTCCCTGCAGACTTGGGAGCGGAGAGTTAGGCCTCGTCTTGTCTGATGAAGGGAACTCCGCTGGCCTCTCGAGTTGCTCAGGGGGTCTCAGGCCCCTCTTCGAGCTGTGTGTGGAACCCACGGGTGTTTCTGGACGATGCACGGGAGTGTCAGTGCCCCTTCGTGTTGTGTCTTCACCCACAGGGTTGCCTTCGAAGAGGTGTCCGTGCAACGGGTTCTGCTCAAGAGTGGACCGGGAAATCGAGGTCGATCAGCATGTGCCACCACACCCGTGGCTCATCTCAAATTTCCTCGTGCGGACGGCCTCATCCTGAGAAGCGCCGGGAAGGCCGGGAATCCCTTCCAGACCACGCAGGGGAATCGACACTCCTGTCGCGATCAGGAGGGGAGAAGGGGCTCAGATGAGGTGGTGTCCGGACCCTCGGTGTTTCCCTCGAGGGAACCCGGTGTGTCGGGGAACTTCTGGGGGTCGCATGAAAGGTGTCAGGTACTTTTTCGCTCTTCAGGACGGAAACTGGGACTTCCCTTGAGACACCATAGCGGGAAAGAGGCTCATCTTGCAAAGACGTTGGAACCACGTGGTTTTCCTCGAGTTGCGGCGGGATTCTCGAGTTACGACGGGGATCTCAGGCTTCCTCTTGGGTTGGCACTGGGAAGCCCATCTTCTCCTCGAGTGAGAGGGAAAGCTGGGGGTTGCGCTCGAGTCACTGCAGGGCCGAAGAGACCTCACCTAGGCGTGTGTCCGGGACCTAATATTCCTCTCCAGGGAAGGCAGGGATCTCGGGGTTGCATTCCAGGCTCTCCCGGGGAGTCAGGCCTCGTCTCGAGGGGAAGCCAAGGAATCCGCCCTCCTCTCGAGTCGCGACGCGGGTCTCTGGGAGCCCCCTGAGCGGCCTCAAGGGAGTCCAGCCTCCTCTTCCGTTTGGAGAGAGGACCCGGGATTGCTCTCCAGGCCATGCAGGAAAAGAAGGCCCTCAGCTGGCGAGGACGGGGGCGTCTCAGGGGTTTCCTCGAGCTGCGGCGCCCGTGGGGGTTTTCTCCTGAGGCACGACGAGGATCTCAGGGAGCCTCTCGTGCGGCGCCAGGGAAGTCAGGTCTCCATGCGTGTGGCGAGGGGGAGCCCGTCATGGCTCTCGAGTCACGGGAGGGGACTAGGGCCTCGAGACGCGTTGAAGAAGGACTCTCGAGGTCTTTGTCGGGGGGCGGCGGGAAACCCTCGTTTCCCTCGCCTTCTGCCGGGGACCTTAGGGAACTTCCCAGGGTGCCTCTGAGAGGCGAGGGATCCTGTGGAGGTGGCGGGGCCCCTCGGGACTCCGCTGGGTCTGGCGCAACGGAAGAGGGCCTCACCTCGAGGGGAGGCAGGAACCTCAGGCTTCCTCTCCGTTTCGGACTCCGACCGCAGGGTCCCTGCAGAGTTGGGACAGGAGTGTCAGGCCTCGTCTTGTCTGAGGAAGGGAACCCCTCTGGCCTCTTGAGTTGCTCAGGGGGTCTCAGGCCCCTCGTCGAGCTGTGTGTGGAACCCGCGGGTCTTTGCGGACGATGCACGGGGGTGGCAGCGCCCCTTCGTGTTGTGCCTTCACCCACAGGGTTGCCTTCGAAGAGGGGTCCGGGCATCGGGTTCTTATCAAGAGCGGACCGGAAAATCGGGGTCGTTCGGCACGTGGCACCTCACACGGGGCTCGTCTCGAATTTCCTCCTGAGACCGGCCTCATCCTGAGGTGCGCCAGGAAGGCCGGGAACCCCTTCCAGACCACGCAGGGGAATCGACTCTCCTCTCGCGATCAGGAAGGGAGAAGGGGCTCAGATGAAGTGGTGCCGGGACCCTCGGTGTTCCCCTCGAGGGAACCCAGAGTGTCGGGGAACATTTGTGGTCGCATCAAGGGTGTCAAGTACCGTTTCGCACTTAAGGACGGATTATGGGACTTCCCTGGAGACACCGGGAACTTCGGTGTTCCCCTGGAGTGAGACCGGTATGTTGGGGAACTTTGGGGTCGCATCAAGGGTGCCAAGTAGCATTTCGAACTTTAAGATGGAACGTGGGACTTCTCTTGAGACTCTAGCTGGCAAGGGCCTCATATTGAGATGAAGGGGGAACCACATGGTTTTTAAGACTTGAGGCTGAATTCTCGAATTACAATGGGAAATTTAGACTTCCTCTTGTGTTGACCGTGGGAAGACCAATCTTCCATTCAAATTGTGAGGGAGAGATGGAGGTTGCTCTCGAGTCACTGTAGGGCAAAATAGACCTCATCTAGGCTTGTGTCTAGGACAAAATGTTCCACTCCAGGGGCGACAGGGATCTCGGGGTTGCATTCCAAACTCACCCGGGGAGTCAGGCCTCGTCTCTAGGGAAGCAAAGGACTCCGCTCTCCTCTCGAGTCGCACCGGGTATTTCTTGGACCCAACTGAGTGGCCTAAAGGGAGTCAATCCTCCTGTGAAGTTTGGAGAGAGGACCAGGAATTGCTCTCCAGGTCAGGCAGGAAAAGAAGGCCCCCATCTCTCCTTGACGGGGGCATCTTGTGGTTTTTCTCGAACTGCGGCGCCACTGTGGGTTTTCTCACGAGGTACGATGGGGTACTCAGGGAGCCTCTTGTGTGGTACTAGGGAAGTCAGTTTTCCTGCTTGTGGCGAGGGGAGCGCGTCCTTGCTCTGGAGTCATGGTAGGGGAATCGGGCATCAAGAGACGTTGAAAAAGGACTCTCCAAGTCTTTCTCGGGTTACTTCAGGAAACTCTGGGTTCCCTCGACTTGTGCCAGTGACCTCAGGTAGCTTCTCAGGGAGCCTCTGAGAATTCAGGGATACTGTGGTGTTGGGAGGGGCCTCTCGGGACACCACTGAGTTTGGTTCAATGGAAGAGGGCCTCTTCTCTAGTTGAGGCAGGAACCTCAGGGTTCCTCTCCATTTCTGACTCCAATTGCAGGGTCCCTGAAGAGTTGGGACAGGAGAGTAAGGCCTCGTCTTGTGTGAAGGAATGCAACTTCACTTGCCTCTCGAGTTGTTCACGAGGTGACAGTCCACATTTGGAGCTGTGAGTGGAATCTGCGGGTTTTTCCAGACGATGCATGGGGATGTCAGTGTCCCTTCGTGTTGTGCCTTCATCCACAGGGTTGCCTTCGAAGAGATGTCCGGGCGTCAGGTTCTTATCTAGAGTGGACCGGGAATTCGGGATCTTTCAGCATATGGCACCAACCATGAGGCTACTTTTCGAATTTCCTCATGAGACCGGCCTCATCCGGAGGTTCGCGGGGAACGTCGGGAACCCCTTGCAGACAAAACATGGGAATCGACCCTTCTGTCGCGATCAGGAGGGGTGAAAGGGCTCACAGGAAGTGGTGCCGTGAACTTTGGTGTTGCCCTCGAGTGAGACCGGTATGTCAGGGAACTTTGGGGGTCGCATCAAGGGTGCCAAGTACCGTTTTGTACTTCAGGATGGAACGTGGGACTTCTCTTGATACGCTGTAGCGGCCAAGGGCCTCATCTTGCGATGACGGGGGAGCCACGTGGTTTTTCTCGAGTTGCGGCGGGATTCTCGAGTTACGACGGGGATTTCAGGCTTCCTCTTGTGTTGGGCCAGGGAAGTCCAATCATCCATTCGAGTTGCGAGGGAGAGCTGGGGGTTGCGCTCGAGTCACTGCAGGGCAAAGAGACCTCATCTAGGCTTGTGTCCAGGACCTAATGTTCCTCTCCAAGGGCCACAGGGATCTCAGGTTTTCATTCCAGACTCACCCAGGGAGTCAGGCCTCATGTCGAAGGGAAGCAAAGGACTCCGCTCTCCTTTCGAGTCACGACGGGCACCTCTTGGAGCCCACTTTGTGGCCTAAAGGGAGTCAAGCCTCCTGTGAAGTTTGGAGAGAGGACTTGGGACTGCTCTCCAGGCCATGCAGGAAAAGATGGCCCTCATCTCGCGATGACGGAGGGATCTTGTGGGTTTTCTCGAGCTGCGGCACCAGTGTGGGGTTTCACACGAGGTACGACAGGGAGCTCAGGGAGCCTCTCGTGTGGCGCCAGGGAAGTCAGGTCTCCATGTGCGTGGCGAGGGGGAGCGCATTATTGCTCTCGAGCTATGGTAGGGGAATCTGACCTCAAGACACATTGAAGAAGGACTCTCGAGGTCTTTCTTCGGTTGTGGCAGGAAACCCTTATTTCCCTTGACTTTTGCCGGTGGCCTCAAAGAGCTTCTCAGAATGCCTATGAGAAGTCAGGGATACTGTGGAGATGGGAGGGGCCTCTCGGGACTCCACTGGGTTTGTTTTAATGGAAGAGGGCCTCATCTCGGGCTGAGGCAGGAACCTCAGGTTTCCTCTCCATTTCTGACTCAGATCGAAGCGTGCCTGCAGAGTTGGGATTGGATACTCAGGCCTCGTCTTGTCTGAGGAAGGGAACTCCGCTTTCCTCTCTCATTGTTTAAGGGGTGACAGGCCAGTTGTGGAGCTGTATGTGGATCCTGCGGGGTTTTCCGGACGATGAACAGGGTTGCCAGTGCCCCCTCGTGTAGTGCCTTCATCCACAGGGTTGCCTTAGAAGAGGTGTCCGGGCATCGGTTTCTTATCAACAGCAAGACCGAGAAATCGGGGTCTTTTGGCACGTGGCACCAACACGAGGCTACGTCTCGAATTTCTTCGTGAGACTGGCCTCATCCTGAGGTGCGCCATGAAGGTCGGGAACCCCTTCTAGACAAAGCAGGGGGCTCGACCTTCCTGCCGTGATCAGGAGCGGAGAAGGGGCTCAAATGAAGTGGTGCCAGGAACTTCGGTGTTCCCTTGGAGTGAGACCGGTATATTGGGGAACTTTTGGGGTCGCATCAAGGGTGCCAAGTAGCATTTCGAACTTTATGACGAAACATGGGACTTCTCTTGAGACTCTGTAGCGGGCAAAGGCCTCATATTGCGATGAATGGGGAACCACGTGGTTTTTAAGTGTTGCGGCGGGATTCTCGAGTTACAACAGGAAATTCAGACTTCCTCTTGTGTTGGCCCAGTGAAGACCAATCTTCCATTCGAATTGCGAGGGAGAGATGGGTGTTGCTCTCGAGTCACTGTAGGGCAAAATAGACCTCATCTAGGCTTTTGTCCAGGACATAATGTTCCACTCCAGGGGCAACAGGGATCTCGGGGTTGCATTCCAGACTCACCCGAGGTAAGGCCTCGTCTCGAGGGGAAACAAAGTACTCTACTCTCCTCTCAAGTCGCGACAGGTATCTCTTGGAGCCCGTTGAGTGGCCTAAAGGGAGTAAAGCCTCCTGTGAAGTTTGGAGAAAAGACCAGGGATTGCTCTCCAGGTCAGGCAGGAAAAGAAGTCCCCAATATCGCGATGAAGGTGGGTTTACCCGAGCTGCGGCGCCAGTGTGGGGTTTCTCACGAGGTATGACGGGGAGCTCAGGGAGCCTCTCATGTGGCGCCAGGGAAGTCAGGTGTCCATGCGCATGGCGAGGGGGAGCGTGTCATTGCTCTCGAGTCATGGTAGGGGAATCTGGCCTCAAGACGCGTTGAAGACAGACTCTTGAGGTCTTTCTCGGGTTGCGGCAGGATACCCTGTGTTCCCTCGACTTGTGCCGGTGACCTCAGGGAGTTGCTCAGGGTGCCTCTGAGAAGACACTGATACTGTGGAGTTGGGAGGGGCCTCTCGGGACTCCACTGGGTGTGGTATAATACAAGAGGGCCTCATCTCGTGTTGAGGAAGGAACCTCAGGGTTCCTCTCCATTTCAGACTCCGATCTCAGGATTCCTGCAGAGTTGGGACAGGAGAGTCAGGCCTCGTATTCTGTGGAGAAATGAAACTTAGCTTGCCTCTCGAGTTGTTCACGAGGTAACAGGTCACTTGTCGAGCTGTATGTGGAACCTGCAGAATTTTCCAAAAGATGCACGGGTGTTCAGGGTCCCTCCTTGTTGTGCCTTCATCCTACGGGATGCATTCCAAGACGTGTACGGGCATCGGGTTCTTATTAATAGCTGACCGGGAAATGGGGTCTTTCCGCATGTGGCACCACCCACGAGGCTACATCTCCAATTTCCTCGTGAGACAGGCCTCATCCTGATGTGCGCTGGGAAGATCGGTAACCCCTTCCACTCAAAGCAGGAGAAAAGACACTCCTGTTGCAATCAGGAGGGGAGAAGGGGCTCAAATGATGTGGTGCAGGGAACATGGGTGTTACCCTCGAGTGAGGCCTGTATGTTGGGGAACTTTGGGGGTGCCATCATGGGTGCCAAGTACCGTTTTGCACTTCAGTAGGAACGTGGGACTTCTTTTGAGACGCTGTGGCGGGCAAGGGCCTCATGCTGCGAAGACGATGGAACCACGTGGTTTTTTTCGGGTTGCGGCGGGATTCTCGAGTTACGACGGGGATTTCAGGCTTCCTCTTGTGTTAGCCCTGGGAAGCCCAAATTTCCCTTCGAGTTGCGAGGGAAAGCTGGATGTTGTGCTCGAATCACTGCAAGGCCAAAGAGACCTTATCTAGGCGTGTGTCCAGGACCTAATAGTCCTCTCAAGGGAAGACAAGGATCTCGGGATTGCACTCCAGACTCCCCTGGGGAGTCAGGCCTCGCCTCGAGGGGAAGCAAAGGACTGCGCTCTCCTCTCGAGCCGCGACGCGGATCTCTTGGAGCCCACTGAGTCGCCTCAAGGGAATCCATCCTACTCTTCAGTTTGTAGAGAGGACTCGGGATTGCTCTCCAGGCCAGGCAGGAAAAGAAGGGCCTCAGCTCGCGAGGACGGGGGTGTCTCAGGGGTTTCCTCGAGCTGCGGCGCCTGTGGGGGTTTTCTCCCGAGGCACGACGAGGATCTCAGGGAGCCTCTCGTGCGGCGCCAGGGAAGCCAGGTCTGCATGCGCGAGGCGAGGGGGAGCGCATCATTGCTCTCTAGTCCAGAGAGGGGACAAGGGCCTCGAGACACTTTGAAGAAGGACTATCGAGGTCTTTCTCGAGTGGCGGCGGGAAACCCTCATTTCCCTTGACTTCTGCCGGGGACCTGAGGGAACTTCCCAGGGTGCCTCTGAGAGGTGAGGGATGCTGGGGAGTTAGCGGGGCCTCTCGGGACTCCGCTGGGGTTGGCACAATGGAAGAGGGCCTCATCTCGAGGGGAGGCAGGAACCTCAGTCTTCCTCTCTGTTTCTGACTCCGACCCTCCGACCTCAGGGTCCCTGCAGACTTGGGAGCGGAGAGTTAGGCCTCGTCTTGTCTGATGAAGGGAACTCCGCTGGCCTCTCGAGTTGCTCAGGGGGTCTCAGGCCCCTCTTCGAGCTGTGTGTGGAACCCACGGGTGTTTCTGGACGATGCACGGGAGTGTCAGTGCCCCTTCGTGTTGTGTCTTCACCCACAGGGTTGCCTTCGAAGAGGTGTCCGTGCAACGGGTTCTGCTCAAGAGTGGACCGGGAAATCGAGGTCGATCAGCATGTGCCACCACACCCGTGGCTCATCTCAAATTTCCTCGTGCGGACGGCCTCATCCTGAGAAGCGCCGGGAAGGCCGGGAATCCCTTCCAGACCACGCAGGGGAATCGACACTCCTGTCGCGATCAGGAGGGGAGAAGGGGCTCAGATGAGGTGGTGTCCGGACCCTCGGTGTTTCCCTCGAGGGAACCCGGTGTGTCGGGGAACTTCTGGGGGTCGCATGAAAGGTGTCAGGTACTTTTTAGCTCTTCAGGACGGAAACTGGGACTTCCCTTGAGACGCCATAGCGGGAAAGAGGCTCATCTCGCAAAGACGTTGGAACCACGTGGTTTTCCTCGAGTTGCGGCGGGATTCTCGAGTTACGACGGGGATCTCAGGCTTCCTCTTGGGTTGGCACTGGGAAGCCCATCTTCTCCTCGAGTGAGAGGGAAAGCTGGGGGTTGCGCTCGAGTCACTGCAGGGCCGAAGAGACCTCACCTAGGCGTGTGTCCGGGACCTAATATTCCTCTCCAGGGAAGGCAGGGATCTCGGGGTTGCATTCCAGGCTCTCCCGGGGAGTCAGGCCTCGTCTCGAGGGGAAGCCAAGGAATCCGCCCTCCTCTCGAGTCGCGACGCGGGTCTCTTGGAGCCCCCTGAGCGGCCTCAAGGGAGTCCAGCCTCCTCTTCCGTTTGGAGAGAGGACCCGGGATTGCTCTCCAGGCCATGCAGGAAAAGAAGGCCCTCAGCTGGCGAGGACGGGGGCGTCTCAGGGGTTTCCTCGAGCTGCGGCGCCCGTGGGGGTTTTCTCCCGAGGCACGACGAGGATCTCAGGGAGCCTCTCGTGCGGCGCCAGGGAAGTCAGGTCTCCATGCGTGTGGCGAGGGGGAGCCCGTCATGGCTCTCGAGTCACGGGAGGGGACTAGGGCCTCGAGACGCGTTGAAGAAGGACTCTCGAGGTCTTTGTCGGGGGGCGGCGGGAAACCCTCGTTTCCCTCGCCTTCTGCCGGGGACCTTAGGGAACTTCCCAGGGTGCCTCTGAGAGGCGAGGGATCCTGTGGAGGTGGCGGGGCCCCTCGGGACTCCGCTGGGTCTGGCGCAACGGAAGAGGGCCTCACCTCGAGGGGAGGCAGGAACCTCAGGCTTCCTCTCCGTTTCGGACTCCGACCGCAGGGTCCCTGCAGAGTTGGGACAGGAGTGTCAGGCCTCGTCTTGTCTGAGGAAGGGAACCCCTCTGGCCTCTTGAGTTGCTCAGGGGGTCTCAGGCCCCTCGTCAAGCTGTGTGTGGAACCCGCGGGTCTTTGCGGACGATGCACGGGGGTGGCAGCGCCCCTTCGTGTTGTGCCTTCACCCACAGGGTTGCCTTCGAAGAGGGGTCCGGGCATCGGGTTCTTATCAAGAGCGGACCGGAAAATCGGGGTCGTTCGGCACGTGGCACCTCACACGGGGCTCGTCTCGAATTTCCTCCTGAGACCGGCCTCATCCTGAGGTGCGCCAGGAAGGCCGGGAACCCCTTCCAGACCACGCAGGGGAATCGACTCTCCTCTCGCGATCAGGAAGGGAGAAGGGGCTCAGATGAAGTGGTGCCGGGACCCTCGGTGTTCCCCTCGAGGGAACCCAGAGTGTCGGGGAACATTTGTGGTCGCATCAAGGGTGTCAAGTACCGTTTCGCACTTAAGGACGGAATATGGGACTTCCCTGGAGACACCGGGAACTTCGGTGTTCCCCTGGAGTGAGACCGGTATGTTGGGGAACTTTGGGGTCGCATCAAGGGTGCCAAGTAGCATTTCGAACTTTAAGATGGAACGTGGGACTTCTCTTGAGACTCTAGCTGGCAAGGGCCTCATATTGAGATGAAGGGGGAACCACATGGTTTTTAAGACTTGAGGCTGAATTCTCGAATTACAATGGGAAATTTAGACTTCCTCTTGTGTTGACCGTGGGAAGACCAATCTTCCATTCAAATTGTGAGGGAGAGATGGAGGTTGCTCTCGAGTCACTGTAGGGCAAAATAGACCTCATCTAGGCTTGTGTCTAGGACAAAATGTTCCACTCCAGGGGCGACAGGGATCTCGGGGTTGCATTCCAAACTCACCCGGGGAGTCAGGCCTCGTCTCTAGGGAAGCAAAGGACTCCGCTCTCCTCTCGAGTCGCACCGGGTATTTCTTGGACCCAACTGAGTGGCCTAAAGGGAGTCAATCCTCCTGTGAAGTTTGGAGAGAGGACCAGGAATTGCTCTCCAGGTCAGGCAGGAAAAGAAGGCCCCCATCTCTCCTTGACGGGGGCATCTTGTGGTTTTTCTCGAACTGCGGCGCCACTGTGGGTTTTCTCACGAGGTACGATGGGGTACTCAGGGAGCCTCTTGTGTGGTACTAGGGAAGTCAGTTTTCCTGCTTGTGGCGAGGGGAGCGCGTCCTTGCTCTGGAGTCATGGTAGGGGAATCGGGCATCAAGAGACGTTGAAAAAGGACTCTCCAAGTCTTTCTCGGGTTACTTCAGGAAACTCTGGGTTCCCTCGACTTGTGCCAGTGACCTCAGGTAGCTTCTCAGGGAGCCTCTGAGAATTCAGGGATACTGTGGTGTTGGGAGGGGCCTCTCGGGACACCACTGAGTTTGGTTCAATGGAAGAGGGCCTCTTCTCTAGTTGAGGCAGGAACCTCAGGGTTCCTCTCCATTTCTGACTCCAATTGCAGGGTCCCTGAAGAGTTGGGACAGGAGAGTAAGGCCTCGTCTTGTGTGAAGGAATGCAACTTCACTTGCCTCTCGAGTTGTTCACGAGGTGACAGTCCACATTTGGAGCTGTGAGTGGAATCTGCGGGTTTTTCCAGACGATGCATGGGGATGTCAGTGTCCCTTCGTGTTGTGCCTTCATCCACAGGGTTGCCTTCGAAGAGATGTCCGGGCGTCAGGTTCTTATCTAGAGTGGACCGGGAATTCGGGATCTTTCAGCATATGGCACCAACCATGAGGCTACTTTTCGAATTTCCTCATGAGACCGGCCTCATCCGGAGGTTCGCGGGGAACGTCGCGAACCCCTTGCAGACAAAACATGGGAATCGACCCTTCTGTCGCGATCAGGAGGGGTGAAAGGGCTCACAGGAAGTGGTGCCGTGAACTTTGGTGTTGCCCTCGAGTGAGACCGGTATGTCAGGGAACTTTGGGGGTCGCATCAAGGGTGCCAAGTACCGTTTTGTACTTCAGGATGGAACGTGGGACTTCTCTTGATACGCTGTAGCGGCCAAGGGCCTCATCTTGCGATGACGGGGGAGCCACGTGGTTTTTCTCGAGTTGCGGCGGGATTCTCGAGTTACGACGGGGATTTCAGGCTTCCTCTTGTGTTGGGCCAGGGAAGTCCAATCATCCATTCGAGTTGCGAGGGAGAGCTGGGGGTTGCGCTCGAGTCACTGCAGGGCAAAGAGACCTCATCTAGGCTTGTGTCCAGGACCTAATGTTCCTCTCCAAGGGCCACAGGGATCTCAGGTTTTCATTCCAGACTCACCCAGGGAGTCAGGCCTCATGTCGAAGGGAAGCAAAGGACTCCGCTCTCCTTTCGAGTCACGACGGGCACCTCTTGGAGCCCACTTTGTGGCCTAAAGGGAGTCAAGCCTCCTGTGAAGTTTGGAGAGAGGACTTGGGACTGCTCTCCAGGCCATGCAGGAAAAGATGGCCCTCATCTCGCGATGACGGAGGGATCTTGTGGGTTTTCTCGAGCTGCGGCACCAGTGTGGGGTTTCACACGAGGTACGACAGGGAGCTCAGGGAGCCTCTCGTGTGGCGCCAGGGAAGTCAGGTCTCCATGTGCGTGGCGAGGGGGAGCGCATTATTGCTCTCGAGCTATGGTAGGGGAATCTGACCTCAAGACACATTGAAGAAGGACTCTCGAGGTCTTTCTTCGGTTGTGGCAGGAAACCCTTATTTCCCTTGACTTTTGCCGGTGGCCTCAAAGAGCTTCTCAGAATGCCTATGAGAAGTCAGGGATACTGTGGAGATGGGAGGGGCCTCTCGGGACTCCACTGGGTTTGTTTTAATGGAAGAGGGCCTCATCTCGGGCTGAGGCAGGAACCTCAGGTTTCCTCTCCATTTCTGACTCAGATCGAAGCGTGCCTGCAGAGTTGGGATTGGATACTCAGGCCTCGTCTTGTCTGAGGAAGGGAACTCCGCTTTCCTCTCTCATTGTTTAAGGGGTGACAGGCCAGTTGTGGAGCTGTATGTGGATCCTGCGGGGTTTTCCGGACGATGAACAGGGTTGCCAGTGCCCCCTCGTGTAGTGCCTTCATCCACAGGGTTGCCTTAGAAGAGGTGTCCGGGCATCGGTTTCTTATCAACAGCAAGACCGAGAAATCGGGGTCTTTTGGCACGTGGCACCAACACGAGGCTACGTCTCGAATTTCTTCGTGAGACTGGCCTCATCCTGAGGTGCGCCATGAAGGTCGGGAACCCCTTCTAGACAAAGCAGGGGGCTCGACCTTCCTGCCGTGATCAGGAGCGGAGAAGGGGCTCAAATGAAGTGGTGCCAGGAACTTCGGTGTTCCCTTGGAGTGAGACCGGTATATTGGGGAACTTTTGGGGTCGCATCAAGGGTGCCAAGTAGCATTTCGAACTTTATGACGAAACATGGGACTTCTCTTGAGACTCTGTAGCGGGCAAAGGCCTCATATTGCGATGAATGGGGAACCACGTGGTTTTTAAGTGTTGCGGCGGGATTCTCGAGTTACAACAGGAAATTCAGACTTCCTCTTGTGTTGGCCCAGTGAAGACCAATCTTCCATTCGAATTGCGAGGGAGAGATGGGTGTTGCTCTCGAGTCACTGTAGGGCAAAATAGACCTCATCTAGGCTTTTGTCCAGGACATAATGTTCCACTCCAGGGGCAACAGGGATCTCGGGGTTGCATTCCAGACTCACCCGAGGTAAGGCCTCGTCTCGAGGGGAAACAAAGTACTCTACTCTCCTCTCAAGTCGCGACAGGTATCTCTTGGAGCCCGTTGAGTGGCCTAAAGGGAGTAAAGCCTCCTGTGAAGTTTGGAGAAAAGACCAGGGATTGCTCTCCAGGTCAGGCAGGAAAAGAAGTCCCCAATATCGCGATGAAGGTGGGTTTACCCGAGCTGCGGCGCCAGTGTGGGGTTTCTCACGAGGTATGACGGGGAGCTCAGGGAGCCTCTCATGTGGCGCCAGGGAAGTCAGGTGTCCATGCGCATGGCGAGGGGGAGCGTGTCATTGCTCTCGAGTCATGGTAGGGGAATCTGGCCTCAAGACGCGTTGAAGACAGACTCTTGAGGTCTTTCTCGGGTTGCGGCAGGATACCCTGTGTTCCCTCGACTTGTGCCGGTGACCTCAGGGAGTTGCTCAGGGTGCCTCTGAGAAGACACTGATACTGTGGAGTTGGGAGGGGCCTCTCGGGACTCCACTGGGTGTGGTATAATACAAGAGGGCCTCATCTCGTGTTGAGGAAGGAACCTCAGGGTTCCTCTCCATTTCAGACTCCGATCTCAGGATTCCTGCAGAGTTGGGACAGGAGAGTCAGGCCTCGTATTCTGTGGAGAAATGAAACTTAGCTTGCCTCTCGAGTTGTTCACGAGGTAACAGGTCACTTGTCGAGCTGTATGTGGAACCTGCAGAATTTTCCAAAAGATGCACGGGTGTTCAGGGTCCCTCCTTGTTGTGCCTTCATCCTACGGGATGCATTCCAAGACGTGTACGGGCATCGGGTTCTTATTAATAGCTGACCGGGAAATGGGGTCTTTCCGCATGTGGCACCACCCACGAGGCTACATCTCCAATTTCCTCGTGAGACAGGCCTCATCCTGATGTGCGCTGGGAAGATCGGTAACCCCTTCCACTCAAAGCAGGAGAAAAGACACTCCTGTTGCAATCAGGAGGGGAGAAGGGGCTCAAATGATGTGGTGCAGGGAACATGGGTGTTACCCTCGAGTGAGGCCTGTATGTTGGGGAACTTTGGGGGTGCCATCATGGGTGCCAAGTACCGTTTTGCACTTCAGTAGGAACGTGGGACTTCTTTTGAGACGCTGTGGCGGGCAAGGGCCTCATGCTGCGAAGACGATGGAACCACGTGGTTTTTTTCGGGTTGCGGCGGGATTCTCGAGTTACGACGGGGATTTCAGGCTTCCTCTTGTGTTAGCCCTGGGAAGCCCAAATTTCCCTTCGAGTTGCGAGGGAAAGCTGGATGTTGTGCTCGAATCACTGCAAGGCCAAAGAGACCTTATCTAGGCGTGTGTCCAGGACCTAATAGTCCTCTCAAGGGAAGACAAGGATCTCGGGATTGCACTCCAGACTCCCCTGGGGAGTCAGGCCTCGCCTCGAGGGGAAGCAAAGGACTGCGCTCTCCTCTCGAGCCGCGACGCGGATCTCTTGGAGCCCACTGAGTCGCCTCAAGGGAATCCATCCTACTCTTCAGTTTGTAGAGAGGACTCGGGATTGCTCTCCAGGCCAGGCAGGAAAAGAAGGGCCTCAGCTCGCGAGGACGGGGGTGTCTCAGGGGTTTCCTCGAGCTGCGGCGCCTGTGGGGGTTTTCTCCCGAGGCACGACGAGGATCTCAGGGAGCCTCTCGTGCGGCGCCAGGGAAGCCAGGTCTGCATGCGCGAGGCGAGGGGGAGCGCATCATTGCTCTCTAGTCCAGAGAGGGGACAAGGGCCTCGAGACACTTTGAAGAAGGACTATCGAGGTCTTTCTCGAGTGGCGGCGGGAAACCCTCATTTCCCTTGACTTCTGCCGGGGACCTGAGGGAACTTCCCAGGGTGCCTCTGAGAGGTGAGGGATGCTGGGGAGTTAGCGGGGCCTCTCGGGACTCCGCTGGGGTTGGCACAATGGAAGAGGGCCTCATCTCGAGGGGAGGCAGGAACCTCAGTCTTCCTCTCTGTTTCTGACTCCGACCCTCCGACCTCAGGGTCCCTGCAGACTTGGGAGCGGAGAGTTAGGCCTCGTCTTGTCTGATGAAGGGAACTCCGCTGGCCTCTCGAGTTGCTCAGGGGGTCTCAGGCCCCTCTTCGAGCTGTGTGTGGAACCCACGGGTGTTTCTGGACGATGCACGGGAGTGTCAGTGCCCCTTCGTGTTGTGTCTTCACCCACAGGGTTGCCTTCGAAGAGGTGTCCGTGCAACGGGTTCTGCTCAAGAGTGGACCGGGAAATCGAGGTCGATCAGCATGTGCCACCACACCCGTGGCTCATCTCAAATTTCCTCGTGCGGACGGCCTCATCCTGAGAAGCGCCGGGAAGGCCGGGAATCCCTTCCAGACCACGCAGGGGAATCGACACTCCTGTCGCGATCAGGAGGGGAGAAGGGGCTCAGATGAGGTGGTGTCCGGACCCTCGGTGTTTCCCTCGAGGGAACCCGGTGTGTCGGGGAACTTCTGGGGGTCGCATGAAAGGTGTCAGGTACTTTTTAGCTCTTCAGGACGGAAACTGGGACTTCCCTTGAGACGCCATAGCGGGAAAGAGGCTCATCTCGCAAAGACGTTGGAACCACGTGGTTTTCCTCGAGTTGCGGCGGGATTCTCGAGTTACGACGGGGATCTCAGGCTTCCTCTTGGGTTGGCACTGGGAAGCCCATCTTCTCCTCGAGTGAGAGGGAAAGCTGGGGGTTGCGCTCGAGTCACTGCAGGGCCGAAGAGACCTCACCTAGGCGTGTGTCCGGGACCTAATATTCCTCTCCAGGGAAGGCAGGGATCTCGGGGTTGCATTCCAGGCTCTCCCGGGGAGTCAGGCCTCGTCTCGAGGGGAAGCCAAGGAATCCGCCCTCCACTCGAGTCGCGACGCGGGTCTCTTGGAGCCCCCTGAGCGGCCTCAAGGGAGTCCAGCCTCCTCTTCCGTTTGGAGAGAGGACCCGGGATTGCTCTCCAGGCCATGCAGGAAAAGAAGGCCCTCAGCTGGCAAGGACGGGGGCGTCTCAGGGGTTTCCTCGAGCTGCGGCGCCCGTGGGGGTTTTCTCCCGAGGCACGACGAGGATCTCAGGGAGCCTCTCGTGCGGCGCCAGGGAAGTCAGGTCTCCATGCGTGTGGCGAGGGGGAGCCCGTCATGGCTCTCGAGTCACGGGAGGGGACTAGGGCCTCGAGACGCGTTGAAGAAGGACTCTCGAGGTCTTTGTCGGGGGGCGGCGGGAAACCCTCGTTTCCCTCGCCTTCTGCCGGGGACCTTAGGGAACTTCCCAGGGTGCCTCTGAGAGGCGAGGGATCCTGTGGAGGTGGCGGGGCCCCTCGGGACTCCGCTGGGTCTGGCGCAACGGAAGAGGGCCTCACCTCGAGGGGAGGCAGGAACCTCAGGCTTCCTCTCCGTTTCGGACTCCGACCGCAGGGTCCCTGCAGAGTTGGGACAGGAGTGTCAGGCCTCGTCTTGTCTGAGGAAGGGAACCCCTCTGGCCTCTTGAGTTGCTCAGGGGGTCTCAGGCCCCTCGTCGAGCTGTGTGTGGAACCCGCGGGTCTTTGCGGACGATGCACGGGGGTGGCAGCGCCCCTTCGTGTTGTGCCTTCACCCACAGGGTTGCCTTCGAAGAGGGGTCCGGGCATCGGGTTCTTATCAAGAGCGGACCGGAAAATCGGGGTCGTTCGGCACGTGGCACCTCACACGGGGCTCGTCTCGAATTTCCTCCTGAGACCGGCCTCATCCTGAGGTGCGCCAGGAAGGCCGGGAACCCCTTCCAGACCACGCAGGGGAATCGACTCTCCTCTCGCGATCAGGAAGGGAGAAGGGGCTCAGATGAAGTGGTGCCGGGACCCTCGGTGTTCCCCTCGAGGGAACCCAGAGTGTCGGGGAACATTTGTGGTCGCATCAAGGGTGTCAAGTACCGTTTCGCACTTAAGGACGGAATATGGGACTTCCCTGGAGACACCGGGAACTTCGGTGTTCCCCTGGAGTGAGACCGGTATGTTGGGGAACTTTGGGGTCGCATCAAGGGTGCCAAGTAGCATTTCGAACTTTAAGATGGAACGTGGGACTTCTCTTGAGACTCTAGCTGGCAAGGGCCTCATATTGAGATGAAGGGGGAACCACATGGTTTTTAAGACTTGAGGCTGAATTCTCGAATTACAATGGGAAATTTAGACTTCCTCTTGTGTTGACCGTGGGAAGACCAATCTTCCATTCAAATTGTGAGGGAGAGATGGAGGTTGCTCTCGAGTCACTGTAGGGCAAAATAGACCTCATCTAGGCTTGTGTCTAGGACAAAATGTTCCACTCCAGGGGCGACAGGGATCTCGGGGTTGCATTCCAAACTCACCCGGGGAGTCAGGCCTCGTCTCTAGGGAAGCAAAGGACTCCGCTCTCCTCTCGAGTCGCACCGGGTATTTCTTGGACCCAACTGAGTGGCCTAAAGGGAGTCAATCCTCCTGTGAAGTTTGGAGAGAGGACCAGGAATTGCTCTCCAGGTCAGGCAGGAAAAGAAGGCCCCCATCTCTCCTTGACGGGGGCATCTTGTGGTTTTTCTCGAACTGCGGCGCCACTGTGGGTTTTCTCACGAGGTACGATGGGGTACTCAGGGAGCCTCTTGTGTGGTACTAGGGAAGTCAGTTTTCCTGCTTGTGGCGAGGGGAGCGCGTCCTTGCTCTGGAGTCATGGTAGGGGAATCGGGCATCAAGAGACGTTGAAAAAGGACTCTCCAAGTCTTTCTCGGGTTACTTCAGGAAACTCTGGGTTCCCTCGACTTGTGCCAGTGACCTCAGGTAGCTTCTCAGGGAGCCTCTGAGAATTCAGGGATACTGTGGTGTTGGGAGGGGCCTCTCGGGACACCACTGAGTTTGGTTCAATGGAAGAGGGCCTCTTCTCTAGTTGAGGCAGGAACCTCAGGGTTCCTCTCCATTTCTGACTCCAATTGCAGGGTCCCTGAAGAGTTGGGACAGGAGAGTAAGGCCTCGTCTTGTGTGAAGGAATGCAACTTCACTTGCCTCTCGAGTTGTTCACGAGGTGACAGTCCACATTTGGAGCTGTGAGTGGAATCTGCGGGTTTTTCCAGACGATGCATGGGGATGTCAGTGTCCCTTCGTGTTGTGCCTTCATCCACAGGGTTGCCTTCGAAGAGATGTCCGGGCGTCAGGTTCTTATCTAGAGTGGACCGGGAATTCGGGATCTTTCAGCATATGGCACCAACCATGAGGCTACTTTTCGAATTTCCTCATGAGACCGGCCTCATCCGGAGGTTCGCGGGGAACATCGGGAACCCCTTGCAGACAAAACATGGGAATCGACCCTTCTGTCGCGATCAGGAGGGGTGAAAGGGCTCACAGGAAGTGGTGCCGTGAACTTTGGTGTTGCCCTCGAGTGAGACCGGTATGTCAGGGAACTTTGGGGGTCGCATCAAGGGTGCCAAGTACCGTTTTGTACTTCAGGATGGAACGTGGGACTTCTCTTGATACGCTGTAGCGGCCAAGGGCCTCATCTTGCGATGACGGGGGAGCCACGTGGTTTTTCTCGAGTTGCGGCGGGATTCTCGAGTTACGACGGGGATTTCAGGCTTCCTCTTGTGTTGGGCCAGGGAAGTCCAATCATCCATTCGAGTTGCGAGGGAGAGCTGGGGGTTGCGCTCGAGTCACTGCAGGGCAAAGAGACCTCATCTAGGCTTGTGTCCAGGACCTAATGTTCCTCTCCAAGGGCCACAGGGATCTCAGGTTTTCATTCCAGACTCACCCAGGGAGTCAGGCCTCATGTCGAAGGGAAGCAAAGGACTCCGCTCTCCTTTCGAGTCACGACGGGCACCTCTTGGAGCCCACTTTGTGGCCTAAAGGGAGTCAAGCCTCCTGTGAAGTTTGGAGAGAGGACTTGGGACTGCTCTCCAGGCCATGCAGGAAAAGATGGCCCTCATCTCGCGATGACGGAGGGATCTTGTGGGTTTTCTCGAGCTGCGGCACCAGTGTGGGGTTTCACACGAGGTACGACAGGGAGCTCAGGGAGCCTCTCGTGTGGCGCCAGGGAAGTCAGGTCTCCATGTGCGTGGCGAGGGGGAGCGCATTATTGCTCTCGAGCTATGGTAGGGGAATCTGACCTCAAGACACATTGAAGAAGGACTCTCGAGGTCTTTCTTCGGTTGTGGCAGGAAACCCTTATTTCCCTTGACTTTTGCCGGTGGCCTCAAAGAGCTTCTCAGAATGCCTATGAGAAGTCAGGGATACTGTGGAGATGGGAGGGGCCTCTCGGGACTCCACTGGGTTTGTTTTAATGGAAGAGGGCCTCATCTCGGGCTGAGGCAGGAACCTCAGGTTTCCTCTCCATTTCTGACTCAGATCGAAGCGTGCCTGCAGAGTTGGGATTGGATACTCAGGCCTCGTCTTGTCTGAGGAAGGGAACTCCGCTTTCCTCTCTCATTGTTTAAGGGGTGACAGGCCAGTTGTGGAGCTGTATGTGGATCCTGCGGGGTTTTCCGGACGATGAACAGGGTTGCCAGTGCCCCCTCGTGTAGTGCCTTCATCCACAGGGTTGCCTTAGAAGAGGTGTCCGGGCATCGGTTTCTTATCAACAGCAAGACCGAGAAATCGGGGTCTTTTGGCACGTGGCACCAACACGAGGCTACGTCTCGAATTTCTTCGTGAGACTGGCCTCATCCTGAGGTGCGCCATGAAGGTCGGGAACCCCTTCTAGACAAAGCAGGGGGCTCGACCTTCCTGCCGTGATCAGGAGCGGAGAAGGGGCTCAAATGAAGTGGTGCCAGGAACTTCGGTGTTCCCTTGGAGTGAGACCGGTATATTGGGGAACTTTTGGGGTCGCATCAAGGGTGCCAAGTAGCATTTCGAACTTTATGACGAAACATGGGACTTCTCTTGAGACTCTGTAGCGGGCAAAGGCCTCATATTGCGATGAATGGGGAACCACGTGGTTTTTAAGTGTTGCGGCGGGATTCTCGAGTTACAACAGGAAATTCAGACTTCCTCTTGTGTTGGCCCAGTGAAGACCAATCTTCCATTCGAATTGCGAGGGAGAGATGGGTGTTGCTCTCGAGTCACTGTAGGGCAAAATAGACCTCATCTAGGCTTTTGTCCAGGACATAATGTTCCACTCCAGGGGCAACAGGGATCTCGGGGTTGCATTCCAGACTCACCCGAGGTAAGGCCTCGTCTCGAGGGGAAACAAAGTACTCTACTCTCCTCTCAAGTCGCGACAGGTATCTCTTGGAGCCCGTTGAGTGGCCTAAAGGGAGTAAAGCCTCCTGTGAAGTTTGGAGAAAAGACCAGGGATTGCTCTCCAGGTCAGGCAGGAAAAGAAGTCCCCAATATCGCGATGAAGGTGGGTTTACCCGAGCTGCGGCGCCAGTGTGGGGTTTCTCACGAGGTATGACGGGGAGCTCAGGGAGCCTCTCATGTGGCGCCAGGGAAGTCAGGTGTCCATGCGCATGGCGAGGGGGAGCGTGTCATTGCTCTCGAGTCATGGTAGGGGAATCCTGCCTCAAGACGCGTTGAAGACGGACTCTTGAGGTCTTTCTCGGGTTGCGGCAGGATACCCTGTGTTCCCTCGACTTGTGCCGGTGACCTCAGGGAGTTGCTCAGGGTGCCTCTGAGAAGACACTGATACTGTGGAGTTGGGAGGGGCCTCTCGGGACTCCACTGGGTGTGGTATAATACAAGAGGGCCTCATCTCGTGTTGAGGAAGGAACCTCAGGGTTCCTCTCCATTTCAGACTCCAATCTCAGGATTCCTGCAGAGTTGGGACAGGAGAGTCAGGCCTCGTATTCTGTGGAGAAATGAAACTTAGCTTGCCTCTCGAGTTGTTCACGAGGTAACAGGTCACTTGTCGAGCTGTATGTGGAACCTGCAGAATTTTCCAAAAGATGCACGGGTGTTCAGGGTCCCTCCTTGTTGTGCCTTCATCCTACGGGATGCATTCCAAGACGTGTACGGGCATCGGGTTCTTATTAATAGCTGACCGGGAAATGGGGTCTTTCCGCATGTGGCACCACCCACGAGGCTACATCTCCAATTTCCTCGTGAGACAGGCCTCATCCTGATGTGCGCTGGGAAGATCGGTAACCCCTTCCACTCAAAGCAGGAGAAAAGACACTCCTGTTGCAATCAGGAGGGGAGAAGGGGCTCAAATGATGTGGTGCAGGGAACATGGGTGTTACCCTCGAGTGAGGCCTGTATGTTGGGGAACTTTGGGGGTGCCATCATGGGTGCCAAGTACCGTTTTGCACTTCAGTAGGAACGTGGGACTTCCCTTGAGACGCTGTGGCGGGCAAGGGCCTCATGCTGCGAAGACGATGGAACCACGTGGTTTTTTTCGGGTTGCGGCGGGATTCTCGAGTTACGACGGGGATTTCAGGCTTCCTCTTGTGTTAGCCCTGGGAAGCCCAAACTTCCCTTCGAGTTGCGAGGGAAAGCTGGATGTTGTGCTCGAATCACTGCAAGGCCAAAGAGACCTTATCTAGGCGTGTGTCCAGGACCTAATAGTCCTCTCAAGGGAAGACAAGGATCTCGGGATTGCACTCCAGACTCCCCTGGGGAGTCAGGCCTCGCCTCGAGGGGAAGCAAAGGACTGCGCTCTCCTCTCGAGCCGCGACGCGGATCTCTTGGAGCCCACTGGGTGGCCTCAAGGGAATCCATCCTACTCTTCAGTTTGGAGAGAGGACTCGGGATTGCTCTCCAGGCCAGGCAGGAAAAGAAGGCCCTCAGCTCGCGAGGACGGGGGCTTCTCAGGGGTTTCCTCGAGCTGCGGCGCCCATGGGGGTTTTCTCCCGAGGCACGACGAGGATCTCAGGGAGCCTCTCGTGCGGCGCCAGGGAAGCCAGGTCTTCATGCGCGAGGCGAGGGGGAGCGCATCATTGCTCTCTAGTCCAGAGAGGGGACAAGGGCCTCGAGACACTTTGAAGAAGGACTACCGAGGTCTTTCTCGAGTGGCGGCGGGAAACCCTCATTTCTCTTGACTTCTGCAGGGGACCTGAGGGAACTTCCCAGGGTGCCTCTGAGAGGTCAGGGATGCTGGGGAGTTAGCGGGGCCTCTCGGGACTCCGCTGGGGTTGGCACAATGGAAGAGGGCCTCATCTCGAGGGGAGGCAGGAACCTCAGGCTTCCTCTCTGTTTCTGACTCCGACCCTCCGACCTCAGGGTCCATGCAGAGTTGGGAGCGGAGAGTTAGGCCTCGTCTTGTCTGATGAAGGGAACTCCGCTGGCCTCTCGAGTTGCTCAGGGGGTCTCAGGCCCCTCTTCGAGCTGTGTGTGGAACCTACGTGTGTTTCTGGGCGATGCACGGGAGTGTCAGTGCCCCTTCGTGTTGTGTCTTCACCCACAGGGTTGCCTTGGAAGAGGTGTCCGTGCAACGGGTTCTGCTCAAGAGTGGACCGGGAAATCGAGGTCGATCAGCATGTGCCACCACACCCGTGGCTCATCTCGAATTTCCTCGTGCGGACGGCCTCATCCTGAGAAGCGCCGGGAATCCCTTCCAGACCACGCAGGGGAATCGACACTCCTGTCGCGATCAGGAGGGGAGAAGCGGCTCAGATGAAGTGGTGTCGGGACCCTCGGTGTTTCCCTCGAGGGAACCCAGTGTGTCGGGGAACTTCTGGGGGTCGCATGAAAGGTGTCAGGTACTTTTTCGCACTTCAGGACGGAAACTGGGACTTCCCTTGAGACGCCATAGCGGGCAAGAGGCTCATCTTGCAAAGACGTTGGAACCACGTGGTTTTCCTCGAGTTGCGGCGGGATTCTCGAGTTACGACGGGGATCTCAGGCTTCCTCTTGGGTTAGCCCTGGGAAGCCCAATCTTCCCCTCGAGTGAGAGGGAAAGCTGGGGGTTGCGCTCGAGTCACTGCAGGGCTCAAGAGACCTCACATAGGCGTGTGTCCGGGACCTAATATTCCTCTCCAGGGAAGGCAGGGATCTCGGGGTTGCATTCCCGGCTCCCCCGGGGAGTCAGGCCTCGTCTCGAGGGGAAGCCAAGGACTCCGCCCTCCTCTCGAGTCGCGACGCGGGTCTCTGGGAGCCCCCTGAGCGGCCTCAAGGGAGTCCAGCCTCCTCTTCCGTTTGGAGAGAGGACCCGGGATTGCTCTCCAGGCCATGCAGGAAAAGAAGGCCCTCAGCTCGCGACGACGGGGGCATCTCAGGGGTTTCCTCGAGCTGCGGCGCCCGTGGGGGTTTTCTCCCGAGGCACGACGAGGATCTCAGGGAGCCTCTCGTGCGGCGCCAGGGAAGTCAGGTCTCCATGCGCGTGGCGAGGGGGAGCGCGTCCTGGCTCTCGAGTCACGGGAGGGGACTAGGGCCTCGAGACGCGTTGAAGAAGGACTCTCGAGGTCTTTGTCGGGGGGCGGTGGGAAACCCTCGTTTCCCTCGCCTTCTGCCGGGGACCTTAGGGATCTTCCCAGGGTGCCTCTGAGAGGCGAGGGATCCTGTGGAGGTGGCGGGGCCCCTCGGGACTCCGCTGGGTCTGGCGAAACGGAAGAGGGCCTCACCTCGAGGGGAGGCAGGAACCTCAGGCTTCCTCTCCGTTTCGGACTCCGACCGCAGGGTCCCTGCAGAGTTGGGACAGGAGAGTCAGGCCTCGTCTTGTCTGAGGAAGGGAACCCCGCTGGCCTCTCGAGTTGCACAGGGGGTCTCAGGCCCCTCGTCGAGCTGTGTGTGGAACCCGCGGGTCTTTGCGGACGATGCACGGGGGTGGCAGTGCCGCTTCGTGTTGTGCCTTCACCCACAGGGTTGCCTTCGAAGAGGGGTCCGGGCCTCGAGTCCTTCTCAAGAGCAGACCGGGGAATCGGGGGAGTTCGGCATGTGGCACAACCCAAGTGGCCCATCTGGAATTTCCTCGTGAGACCGGCCTCATCCTGAGGTGCGCCAGGAAGGCCGGGAACCCCTTCCAGACCACGCAGGGGAATCGCCTCTCCTGTCGCGATCAGGAGGGGAGAAGGGGCTCAGAGGAAGCGGTGCCGGGACCCTCGGTGTTCCCCTCGAGGGAACCCGGCTTGTCGGGGGACTTTTGGGGGTCGCAGGAAGGCTGTCAGGGACTGTTTCGCCCTTCAGGGCGGAACAGGGGACTTCCCTTGAGACGCCGTGGCGGGCAAGGGCCTCATCTTGCCAAGAGGTGGGAACCACGTGGTTTTTCTCGAGTTGCGGCGGGATTCTCGAGTTACGACGGGGATCTCAGCCTTCCCCTTGGGTTGGCCCTGGGAAGCCCAATCTTCCCCTCGGGGTGCGAGGGAAAGCTGGGGGTTGCGCTCGAGTCACTGCAGGGCCGAAGAGACCTCACCTAGGCGTGTGTCCGGGACCTAATATTCCTCTCCAGGGAAGGCAGGGATCTCGGGGTTGCATTCCAGGCTCCCCCGGGGAGTCAGGCCTCGTCTCGAGGGGAAGCCAAGGACTGCGCTCTCCTCTCGAGTCGCGACGCGGGTCTCCTGGAGCCCCCTGAGCGGCCTCAAGGGAGTCCAGCCTCCTCTTCCGTTTGGAGAGAGGACCCGTGATTTCTCTCCAGGCCATGCCGGAAAAGAAGGCCCTTAGCTCGCGAGGACGGGGGCGTCTCAGGGGTTTCCTCGAGCTGCGGCGCCCGTGGGGGTTTTCTCCCGAGGCACGACGATGATCTCAGGGAGCCTCTCGTGCAGCGCCAGGGAAGTCAGGTCTCCATGCGCGTGGCGAGGGGGAGCGCGTCCTGGCTCTCGAGTCACGGGAGGGGACAAGGGCCTAGAGACGCGTTGAAGAAGGACTCTCGAGGTCTTTGTCGGGGGGCGGCGGGAAACCCTCGTTTCCCTCGCCTTCTGCCGGGGACCTTAGGGAACTTCCCAGGGTGCCTCTGAGAGGCGAGGGATCCTGTGGAATTGGCAGGGCCTCTCGGGACTCTGCTGGGTTCAACGCAATGGAAGAGGGCCTCTTCTCGATGGGAGGCAGACACCTCAGGCTTCCCCTCCGATTCTGACTCCGACTGCAGGATCCCTGCAGTGTTGGGACAGGAGAGTCATGCCTCGTCTTGTCTGAGGAATAGAATTGTGGTTGCCTCTTGAGTTGTTCCGGGAGTCTCATGCCCCTTGTCGAGCTGTGTGTAGACCCTGCAGGTTTTTCCGGATGATTCACGGGGGTGTCAGTGCCCCTTCGTGTTGTGCCTTCATCCACAGGGTTGCCTTCGAAGAGGTGTCCGGGCATCGGGTTCTTATCAAGAGCGGACCGGAAGATTGGGTCGTTCGGCACGTGGCACCTCACAGGTGGCTAGTCTCGAATTTCCTCCTGAGACCGGTCTCATCCTGAGGTGCACCAGGAAGGCCGGGAACCCCTTCCAGAGAAATCAGGGGAATCGACTCTCCTGTCGCGATCAGGAGGGGAGAAGGGGCTCAGATGAAGTGGTGCCGGGACCCTCAATGTTCCCCTCGAGGGAACCCAGCGTGTCGGGGAACTTTTGCAGTCGCATCAAGGTTGTCAAGTACCGTTTCGCACGTAAGGATGGAACATGGGACTTCCCTGGAGACGCCAGGAACTTCGGTTTTCCCCTGGATTGAGACCTGTATGTTGGGGACCTTTGGGGTCGCATCAAGGGTGCCAAGTAGCATTTCGAACTTTAAGATGGAACGTGGGACTTCTCTTGAGACTCTAGCTGGCAAGGGCCTCATATTGCGATGAAGGGGGAACCACATGGTTTTTAAGACTTGAGGCTGAATTCTCGAATTATGATGGGAAATTCAGACTTCCTCTTGTGTTGACCGTGGGAAGACCAATCTTCCATTCAAATTGTGAGGGAGAGATGGAGGTTGCTCTCGATCACTGTAGGGCAAAATAGACCTCATCTAGGCTTGTGTCTAGGACATAATGTTCCACTCCAGGGGCTACAGGGATCTCGGGGTTGCATTCCAAACTCACCCGGGGAGTCAGGCCTCGTCTCGAGGGAAGCAAAGGACTCCGCTCTCCTCTCGAGTCGCACCGGGTATTTCTTGGACCCAACTGAGTGGCCTAAAGGGAGTCAATCCTCCTGTGAAGTTTGGAGAGAGGACCAGGGATTGCTCTCCAGGTCAGGCAGGAAAAGAAGGCCCCCATCTCTGCTTGACGGGGGCATCTTGTGGTTTTTCTCGAACTGCGGCGCCACTGTGGGTTTTCTCAAGAGGTATGATGGGGTACTCAGGGAGCCTCTTGTGTGGTACTAGGGAAGTCAGTTTTCCTGCTTGTGGCGAGGGGAGCGCGTCCTTGCTCTGGAGTCATGGTAGGGGAATCGGGCATCAAGAGACGTTGAAAAAGGACTCTCCAAGTCTTTCTCGGGTTACTTCAGGAAACTCTGGGTTCCCTCGACTTGTGCCAGTGACCTCAGGTAGCTTCTCAGGGAGCCTCTGAGAATTCAGGGATACTGTGGTGTTGGGACGGGCCTCTCGGGACACCACTGAGTTTGGTTCAATGGAAGAGGGCCTCTTCTCTAGTTGAGGCAGGAACCTCAGGTTTCCTTTCCATTTCTGACTCCAATCGCAGGGTCCCTGAAGAGTTGGGCCAGGAGAGTAAGGCCTCGTCTTGTGTGAAGGAATGCAACTTCACTTGCCTCTCGAGTTGTTCACGAGGTGACAGTCCACATTTGTAGCTGTGAGTGGAATCGGCGGGTTTTTCCAGACGATGCATGGGGATGTCAGTGTCCCTTCGTGTTGTGCCTTCATCCACAGGGTTGCCTTCGAAGAGATGTCCGGGCGTCAGGTTCTTATCTAGAGTGGACCGGGAATTCGGGATCTTTCAGCATGTGGCACCAACCATGAGGCTACTTTTCGAATTTCCTCATGAGACCGGCCTCATCCGGAGGTTCGCGGGGAACGTCGGGAACCCCTTGCAGACAAAGCATGGGAATCGACCCTCCTGTCGCGATCAGGAGGGGTGAAGGGGCTCACAGGAAGTGGTGCCGTAAACTTTGATGTTTCACTCGAGTGAGACTGGTATGTCAGGGAACTTTGGGGGTCGCATCAAGGGTGCCAAGTACCGTTTTGTACTTCAGGATGGAACGTGGGACTTCTCTTGATAAGCTGTAGCGGCCAAGGGCCTCATCTTGCGATGACGGGGGAGCCACGTGGTTTTTCTCGAGTTGCGGCGGGATTCTCGAGTTACGACGGGGATTTCAGGCTTCCTCTTGTGTTGGGCCAGGGAAGTCCAATTATCCATTCGAGTTGCGAGGGAGAGCTGGGGGTTGCGCTCGAGTCACTGCAGGGCAAAGGAGACCTCATCTAGGCTTGTGTCCAGGACCTAATGTTCCTCTCCAAGGGCCACAGGGATCTCAGGTTTGCATTCCAGACTCACCCAGGGAGTCAGGCCTCGTGTCGAAGGGAAGCAAAGGACTCCGCTCTCCTTTTGAGTCGCGACGGGCACCTCTTGGAACCAACTTTGTGGCCTAAAAGGAGTCAAGCCTCCTGTGAAGTTTGGAGAGAGGACTTGGGACTGCTCTCCAGGCCATGCAGGAAAAGATGGCCCTCATCTCGCGATGACGGAGGGGTCTTGTGGGTTTTCTCGAGCTGCGGCGCCAGTGTGGGATTTCACATGAGGTACGACAGGGAGCTCAGGGAGCCTCTCGTGTGGCACCAGGGAAGTCAGGTCTCCATGTGCATGGCGAGGGGGAGCGGGTTATTGCTCTCGAGCCATGGTAGGGGAATCTGACCTCAAGACCCATTGAAGAAGGACTCTTGAGGTCTTTCTTCGGTTGTGGCAGGAAACCCTTATTTCCCTCGACGTTTGCCGGTGGCCTCAAGGAGCTTCTCAGAATGCCTATGAGAAGTCAGGGATACTGTGGAGATGGGAGGGGCCTCTCGGGACTCCACTGGGTTTGTTTTAATGGAAGAGGGCCTCATCTCGGGTTGAGGCAGGAACCTCAGGTTTCCTCTCCATTTCTGACTCAGATCGAAGCGTGCCTGCAGAGTTGGGATTGTATACTCAGGCCTCGTCTTGTCTGAGGAAGGGAACTCCGCTTGCCTCTCTCGTTGTTTAAGGGGTGACAGGCCAGTTGTGGAGCTGTATGTGGATCCTGCGGGGTTTTCCGGACGATGAACAGGGTTGCCAGTGCCCCCTCGTGTAGTGCCTTCATCCACAGGGTTGCCTTAGAAGAGGTGTCCGGGCATCGGGTTCTTATCAAGAGCAAGACCGAGAAATCGGGGTCTTTCGGCACGTGGCACCAACATGAGGCTACGTCTCGAATTTCTTCGTGAGACTGGCCTCATCCTGAGGTGCGCCATGGAGGTCGGGAACCCCTTCTAGACAAAGCAGGGGAATCGACCTTCCTGCCGTGATCAGGAGGGGAGAAGGGGCTCAAATGAAGTGGTGCCAGGAACTTCGGTGTTCCCTTGGAGTGAGACCGGTATATTGGGGAACTTTTGGGGTCGCATCAAGGGTGCCAAGTAGCATTTCGAACTTTATGACGAAACATGGGACTTCTCTTGAGACTCTGTAGCGGGCAAAGGCCTCATATTGCGATGAATGGGGAACCACGTGGTTTTTAAGTGTTGCGGCGGGATTCTCGAGTTACAAAGGGAAATTCAGACTTCCTCTTGTGTTGGCCCAGTGAAGACCAATCTTCCATTCGAATTGCGAGGGAGAGATGGGTGTTGCTCTCGAGTCACTGTAGGTCAAAATAGACCTCATCTAGGCTTTTGTCCAGGACATAATGTTCCTCTCCAGGGGCAACAGGGATCTCGGGGTTGCATTCCAGACTCACCCGAGGTAAGGCCTCATCTCGAGGGGAAACAAAGTACTCTGCTCTCCTCTCAAGTCGCGACAGGTATCTCTTGGAGCCCATTGAGTGGCCTAAAGGGAGTAAAGCCTCCTGTGAAGTTTGGAGAAAAGACCAGGGATTGCTCTCCAGGTCAGGCAGGAAAAGAAGTCCCCAATCTCGCGATGACGGTGGGGTCTCGTGGGTTTTCCCGAGCTGCGGCGCCAGTGTGGGGTTTCTCACGAGGTATGACGGGGAGCTCAGGGAGCCTCTCATGTGGCGCCAGGGAAGTCAGGTGTCCATGCGCATGGCGAGGGGGAGCGTGTCATTGCTCTCGAGTCATGGTAGGGGAATCCGGCCTCAAGACACGTTGAAGACGGACTCTTGAGGTCTTTCTCGGGTTGCGGCAGGATACCCTGTGTTCCCTCGACTTGTGCCGGTGACCTCAGGGAGTTGCTCAGGGTACCTCTGAGAAGACACAGATACTGTGGTGTTGGGAGGGGCCTCTCGGGACTCCACTGCGTTTGGTGCAATGGAAGATTGCCGGGAGCCAGCGAGAGACATTCCACTCGTGACAAATGTCATGAGGAAAGAGTCTCGGCATACGCAAAGGCAGGATCGAGCCTCCGGGAGTTCCCCCGTATATTCTTCAGCATCTACCCCCAAAAACCAAAGTCTGCCTTCTTTATTGCTTTGTTCTCTCACCTCTGACATTACTGGGGATGTCTCCCACCACCATCTCACTCTCTCTGTCAAAGAGCTAACTTACAGCTCCAACTAATAATGTTCCTGGGCAATTAGTAGTGTTTAAATCCAAACCCCTCAGATGGTTTTCTAACTCGCCTGACAAGTTTACCCGGTCTCCTACAGCTATGCATACGATTGTGTACCGTCTCCCAGCCTCGAGACGCACGGGAAGTTTAAGATATTCAAATAGCTTAGAGCCTCTCAGAAAGTTAGAAACTGTCAGAATAAAACTAGTAAAAGATTTCATTGATGAACCAATGCTTTTTGCCAAGTTTCCGCATCCCCTGTATTGTATCCTTGAATGTGTGTTAATTAATATAGTTGGTATGTAGAAAAAATAAATAGTGGCCTTGATGTTAGTAACTTTAGACCCTTAAGGTAATAAATTCTTTTCTTTGTTGTAAACCCATTACACATCCGCCGTATAGGAATGCAATTTTATCTTCGAAAGATGGAGCCAAACCTTAAACAATTACTCATAGAGAAAATAACTCTTATGGTTGATAAGTCTTTGTCAAGAGTCATAAAATGTTAATAGGTCTTCTGGCCAGAAGATGATGTAAATCATCTAAACCATTTTTATATGATAAATCTGCAGAAAAGAAACCCTGGTTTTTGATAAGGATTAAAGACTGCTGACTTTGCATCCCCTATTATCCTCTATGTGTAACTTAGGGTATTAAAACCTGTGTTGAAAATAAAGCTACAGGCCTTGCTCGCCAACGCTTGGTCTCCCCATGTCATTATTCCCCTCAATTTTCAGATAAGTGTCCGTCTGGAGCGCGGATATCCTCTGCGACCATTTATTTGCCTGGGCTTCGAAGACCCACTCGATAAGGTGTCTAAGGTGGGGCACCTTCCTCTATTCTAGAGGGCACTTGCAGCCTCCGTGGTCAGAGCTAACCTGGTGTCACGGGTTATATTGATTTTCCGCGTAAACCAAGCTACTCAGCTGCTTTTCTCCACTGAATTTTCCTACTGAGCTATCCTCATTCTATTACTCTTTATATCTTTGATGAATAAATAAATAAATAAATAGGTCGCCTACTCCATCTTCCCTTCGAATACCCTGGATCAGCTGGGGCTGGACCTCTGCAGGTGGCGCCTGAGACAGGCATTTCGAAGGTAAATCCCCAACCCCATTCCCCCAGTGTTCAGTTTTGGGGACAGATAGGATCCCACTTAGGGGGCTGCAGATCCCCCTGTAGAATAGACATGGCGAGAGGAGTGGGAAGTGTTGAAGAGTTAGAGAGAAAAAACGGTTTCTAAAAAGGCTGACAAAAAAGGCCTAATCTTTAGATAGCTAAAAGCAAAATCTTTTACTATCCTTAATTTTCTGACATGGGCAACACTGAATCAAATGAAAGACAGCTCTTTATAGGAGTAATTTTACAGTTATTAAGTAAAAGAAGAATCAAGGTTAAAACATCTTCCATTCAATCATTTTTTACATTTGTACAAGACCACTGCCCTTGGTTTCTACAACAAGGCACTGTTAACTAGGGATCTTGAAAAAACTAGGAAGACAGCTAAGAGCTTATTGTGCTCAGCAAGGTTTGGAAAAAATCCCTACTTACAGCTTTCCTCTGTGGAATATGACTAGAGATGTTTTAGATCCAGCTCATGAATTTGTAAAGGTACCTGTTAAAGAGGAAAGTAAAGTTGGAAAAGTACCTGTTAAACAAAAAAACAAATCTGAAAAGGTAACTGTTATAAAGAAAAGTGAAAATGAAGAGGCTATACCTAGCTATCGACAGCTAAATGAATGGCTAGCCGCTATGACTGCCAATGAGCATGTCAAAGATAGGGATGAAAAGAAAGATCAGCTCTCCCCTCAATTTGAAAAAGGTTTAGAGGAAAGAGCAGCTCGATGCCATTCTGATGAGGATTGGTTTTTTTTTAGCTAAAGATGCTCCTAAAAGTTTAAGAAAACATCCCTAATCAGACCATCCGCTCCTAGGAGGTTGAGGGAAACATCCCCGATCAGACAGTTCATAAGATTTAGTTACCAAACAGTTAAAGGATCTCCGGAACAGAAGAGGAAAACTTCGGGACGCTCCCATCCCCCTATGCCTCCTCCTCCATGTCGGGGTAAAGGGCCACCGCTAGGAGTTTCCCGGAGAAGGATTTTCTCTAGTCCCAAGGATGAACTTGATCCTCACCTTGAGGCTTCTTTTCTAGTCCCCTCTGCAGTTTAGCCAGGGTAAAGAGGTTACAAAATAAATAAAAATATTCTCTAAAATTAAAAAAAAATTAAAAATGGATTTCTCTGCATCAAAGAATAGACAAATATTTATTGACTGTGGAATATGATTAGAAATGTCCTGGACCTCCGTCACGAGGCTGTTAAATAGCCTATAGGGGAGGCTATAGAGGTGGATGGTGGTGAGTCTCCATTTACTGCACAGATCATATTTTCTGCCATTGAAAAAAAAAAAAAAAAGGAGGGAGAAAGTGGTCTACCTCCCGAGGAAGGAGAGGGCTTACAGGACGCTGCGGCCGAGAGCCCTGGCGAGCTCCCTCCCCCTCTGCGCAAACCTTTAAAAAACTTATCCACCACTTTCTGATTTAAGGCGACCGCCACCGCCTTCGATTGTGCCTCCCAGGACCCAGGAGTTCCCCACTTTGCCCCCAAAGCCTCCCAAAGTGTTGCCTAAGACTGAGGAAGACAAAAAGTTTTTTAAACAAAGGAGCTTTTAGTACACAATATTCAGAGCGTGCTCCTTGGAGAAAACTCCCTCAGGGGGGTCTCACCCAGGCTAGGAGAAAAGCGAAAAGGCAAGGAGATTTAATAACAATATTAACCCCTGATGTGCCGCTTACTCCAATTCCAACCGGAGTGGCTGGCCCCCTATCTGAGGACATTGTAAGATTTGTCCTGGGGCGTAGCTCGCTTTCTTTTAAAAAAAAAATTAAACAAAAAAAGAAAAAAGAAAGAAAAGAAATTTCGCTGGTGCATGGTGTAGTAGATTCTGATGATATTGAGAAATTAAAGTCTTGATCTCACTGCCTATCAAAACTGTACAAATTAATAAAGGTCAAAGAGTAACACAGCTTTTACTTTTACCTTACTATCAGACAAGGAAAAACTTGACTTCTCAATCTAAGAGCCACAAAACATTTGGATCTAGTGATCTAGCCTTTTGGGTGCAGGAAATTACAGTTCCAAGGCCTTTAAAAGATCTTTTAATTCAAGAGAATAAAACGCCAGGGCTATTAGACACAGGAACAGACGTCTCTTAACATTGCTGGGAAAGACTGGCCCAGCTCCTGGCCAACACATAATACTGAAAATGAGTTGGTGGGATTAGAGAAAGTGGTATGTGGGGTGGAGATGCTGTACAGGTGGTACATTTAACAATACTTTATATATTGTTATAAATACATAATATAAATGTATTTGCCTAATTACAGTTTGCCTAATTAGGTATGGGTATAAATAAAATATAATAAAGGTATACCTAATTCTATTTATAGATCTATACTTAATTAATTTGTATATAAATTAATATGTATACTATACACACACACATATATATATACTGTATAATTAAATATATATGGCAGTAATATAATGTGTGTGTGGCTGATATTAATTGGTATGGATTGATGTGCTGTGATGATATATGTTCTATATACTGTATAATTATAAATGTGTGACATGTATTATTACAGTATATTGGTTTGTGTTGGTTGGTATTAGCTGTGTATGTGTTGTATTGCTGTAATATATATTAATTAATATATTAATTATAAAGATTAATTCAAGTATATTGATTTATATATATTATATGTCAATAACTTTATCCTTGTTGCCATATATAAATACATATATAAATGCATTTTGCATTTAGGTATATCTGTATACCTGTATACCAAAATGAGATAAGGAGGTTATACATTTATTACTTAAATTTATACAGAGACCTAAACTAAACATTAGACCTAAATTAACATATCCATAGGGAAACAGCTAGACAAATAGTGAAGTTATGTTCCAATTGTAATTAATCACTTAAACGTAAACACACAGGGGCAGACTACAATGATGAGACACTAGATGCCTGAATTACAGGCTACGACTCGGCCCCTGGTCAAGTAAAAAGGCCTCCTTACGGGAGAGTGAAAAAGCCAGATGTGTTGCTAACTTGTGGGAGAGGGTATGCTTGTATATTTCTACAGAATGCAGATTCTCTGGTTTGGATCTCAGACAAATTTGTCATGTCACATTCCCCAAAGACCAGGTTCGCGGCGTGCGCACTCACTTGCTCCCCCTCCCCCAGCCAGCTCTCGCCTCCATGATACCAGCAGCGCCTCGCACCCTCCTCGCTGCACCCCGTGACCTAGAGCAAAGAAGTCTGTGCAGCGAGTGAGGGCCAGAGAGGAAAGCGGACCCGCGGAGTGCCATCCAGACCAGCGTGGCCCCACTGGCAAGAGGGGACCGCCCTGAGCCCAAGCGGTGGCAGCTAGCCCTAAACCACGAACCCTGCCCCTCCGCCCACCATAGGCGCCTTGGCCCACAGCCTGCCGCTCGCGTTCTGCCTCCTGATGCTGGGGACACTGCTCCCCCGGGCCGACGCCTACAGCTGCTCCCTGGTTCATCTTGTTTAAACCCTCAATATAATGTTTGCTCCTTTGTAATGCTACAACATCCACCTTATCTTATGATGTAACCACTTATTGAATTATGGTCTTGCTGTATTACAACAACTACAGGATTTAATGCAAACACGACAGTTTGTGGGCTTACTTATCTTGGGAACAGCAGCTTTGATAAGTGCAATCACTTCTGTTACTGTGGCAGCAATATCATTGGCTCAACAAGTACATACTGCTCAATATGTTGATTCTATGTCCAAAAATGTTTCTTTAACATTGGCAACACAGAAAGCTATAGAGAGAAAATTAGAAATGAGGGTAGATGCCCTAGAGGAAGCAGTAATACATATTGGGACTGAATTGCAGGCTTTAAAGGTGGAAATGGCATTGTCTTGTCATGCTGACTATCGGTGGATATGTGTAACACCCCTGAAAGTAAATGAGACAGATTTTGAATGGGAAAAGATTAAAAACCATATTTCAGGTATCTGGAACAGCTCTGACATTGGTTGAGACGTAGGGAAACTTCACTATCAAATAGCAACCATGGAGCACTCCCGATTAGATTTTACTGCTGCTGGAACAGCAAATGATTTCTTCCATACTTTCCCTAACTACATCTCAGGAAAGAATATTCTGTCTAATGTCTTTATCTATGCTGGGTTGGCTGCTTTAATTCTGCTTCTCATAATCATTCTTCCTTGTATTGTCAGGATTCTTCAGCAGAGTATTCAGAGGCTCGCGACTGAGCTACATCTGGCTGTTTTAAGAAATAAAAAAAGGGGAGATGCCGGGAGCCGGCGAGAGACATTCCACTCGTGACAAAGTTCATGAGGAAGGAGGCTGGGCATACACAAAGGCAGGATCGAGGCTCGGGAGTCCTCCCGGATATTCTTGAGCATCTACCCCCCAAAACCAGAGTCTGCCTACTTTATTGCTTTGTGCTCTCACCTCTGACTTTCCTGGGGGCTGTCCCCCACCACCATCTCACTCTCTCTGTCAAAGAGCTAACTTACAGCTCCAATTAATAAAGTTCCTGGGCAATTAGGAGTGTTTAAATCCAAACACGTCAGATGGCTCTCTAACTCGCCTGACAAGTTTACCCGGTCTCCTACAGCAATGCATACAATTGTTTACAGTCTCCGAGCCTCGAGAGGCACGGGAAGCTTAAGATATTCAAATAGCTTAGAGCCTCTCAGAGAGTTAGAAACTGTCAGAATAAAACTAGTAAAAGATTTCATTGATGAACCAATGCTTGTTGCCAAGTTTCCACATCCCCTGAATTGTATCCTTGAATGTGTGCTAATTAATATAGTTGGTATGTAGAAAAAATAAGTAGTGGCCTTGGTGTTACTAACTTTAGACCCTTAAGGTAATAAATTCTTTCCTTTGTTGTAAACCCATTACATATCTGCCCTATAGGAATGCAATTTTATCTTCGAAAGATGGGGCCAAACCTTAAAATAATTACTCTTAGAGAAAATAAGTCTTACGGTTGATAAGTCTTTGTCAAGAGTCATAAAATGTTAATAGGCCTTCTGGCTAGAAGATGATGTAAATCACCTAAACCATTTGTATACGATACATTTGCAGGAAAGAAACCCTGGTTTTTGATAGGGATCAAAGGCTGCTGACTTTACATCCCCATTATCCTCTATGTGTAACTTAGGGTAAAAAAACCCCTGTTGAAAATAAAGCTACGGGCCTTGATTGCCAACGCTTAGTCTCCTAATGTCATTCTTTCCCTCAATTTTCAGATGAGTGTCCATCTGGAGCGCGGATATCCTCTGCGACCATTTATTTGCCTGGGCTTCGAAGACCACTTGAGAAGGTGTCTAAGGTGGGGCACTTTTCGCTATTCGAGAGGGAGCCTGCGGCCTCCGTGGTCAGAGCTAACCTGGTGTCACGGGTTATACTGATTTTCCGCATAAACCAAGCTACTCAGCTTCTTTTCTCCACTAAATTTTCCTACTGAAATATCCTCATTCTATTACTCTTTATATCTTTGATAAATAAATCAATAGGTCGCCTACTCTGTCTCCCCTTCGAAAACCCTGGACCAGCCGAGGCTGGACCTTGTCAGAAGAGGGCCTCATCTCGATTTGAAGCAGGAACCTCAGGGTTGCTCTCCATTTCTGACTCTGAACACAGAGTCCCTACAGAGTTAGGACAGGAGAGTCAGGCCTCGTCTTGTGTGGAGGAATGGAACTCCGCTGGACTCTCGAGTTGTTCACTGGATAACAGGCCACTTGTCGAGCTGTGTGTGGAACCTGCGGTTTTATCCGGACGATGCATGGGGGTGTCAGTTCCCCTTCGTTTTTTGCCTTCATACACAGGGTTGCCTTCGAAGAGGTATCCAGCCTTCAGGTTCTTATCAAGAGCAGACCAGGAAATCAGGGTCTTTCGGCATGTGGCACCACCCACAAGCCTATGTCTCGAATTTCTTCTTGAGACGGACCTCAACCTGAGGTGCACCAGGAAGGTCGGTAACCCTTTCAGACAAAGCAAGTGAATAGACCCTCTTGTCCCGATCAGGAGGGGAGAAGGGGCTCAGATGAAGTGGTGCCGGGAACCTCGATGTTCCCCTCGAGTAAAACTGGGATGTCGGGGAACTTTTGGGGTCGCATCAAAGGTGCTAAGTACCATTTCAAACTTCAAGACGGAACGTGAGATTTGTCTTGAGACGCTGTAGATGGCAAGGGCCTCATCTTGTGGTGACGGGTTAACCACGTCGTTTTTCTCGAGTTGTGGCGGGATTCTCGACTTAGGTCAGGAAATTCAGGCTTCCTCTTGTGTTGGCCCAGGGAAGTCCAGTCTTCCATTCGAGTTGCGAGGGAGAGCTAGGGATTGTGCTTGAGTCATTGCAGGGCAAAAGAGACCTTATCTAGGCTTGTGTCCAGGACATAATGTTCGTCTCCAGGGGGGACAGGGATCTCGGGGTTGCTTTCCTGATGCACCCGGGGAGTCAGTCCTTGTCTCGAGGGGAAGCAAAGGACTCCGCTCTCCTCTCGAGTTGCGACGGGTATCTCTTGGAGCCCACTGAGTGGCCTAAAGGGAGTCAAGCCTCCTGTGGAGTTTGGAGAGAGGACTCGGGATTGCTCTCCAGGCCATGCAGGAAAAGAAGGCCATCATCTCGCGATGAAGGGGGAGTCTCATGGGTTTTCTCGAGCTGCAGCGCCAGTGTGGGGTTTCTCATGAGGTACTACGGGGAGCTCAGGGAGCCTCTCATGTGGCTCTTGGGAAGTCAGGTCTCCATGCGCATTGCGAGGGGGAGCGCGTCATTGCTCTAGAGTCATGGTAGGTGTATCGGGCCTCAAGAACCGTTAAAGAAGGACTTTCAAGATGTTTCTTGGGTCACCGCAGTAAACCCTGGGTTCCCTCCACTAGGACCGGTGGCCTCAGGGAGCTTCTCAGTGGGCCTCTGAGAAGTCAGGGATACCCTGGAGTTGGGAGGGCCCTCTCGGGACTCCACTGGATTTGGTGCAATAGAAGAGGGCCTCATCTCGAGTGGAGGCAGGAACCTCAGGGTTTGTCTCCATTTCTGACTCTGATCGCAGGGTCCCTGCAGAGTTGGGACAGGAGAGTCATGCCTCGTCTTGTAAGGAGGAATGGAACTACGCTTGCCTCTCGAGTTATTCACGCGGTGACAGGCAACTTGTCGAACTGTGTTTGGAATCTGCGGGTTTTTCCGGACGATGCACGAGGGTGTCAGTGCCCCTTCGTGTTGTGCCTTCTTCCACAGGGTTGCCTTTGAAGAGGTGTCCGGGCATCGGGTTCTTATCAAGAGCGGATCGGGGAATCGGGGTCTTTCGGCATGTGTTACCACCCATGAAGCTACGTCTCAAATATTCTCGTTAGACCGGCCTCATCCTGAGGTGCGCTGGGAAGGTTGGGAACCCCTTCCAGACAAAGCACGGGAGTCGACCCTCCAGTCGCAATCAGGAGGGGAGAAGTGGCTCAGATGAAGTCGTACCGGGAACCTCGGTGTTCCCCTCGAGAGACCAGGGTGTCGGGGAACTTTTGGAATCGCATCAAGGGTGCCGAGTTTTCACACTTGAAGTGTGAAAACACTTCAAGAAGAAACCTGGGACTTCTCTTTAGACGCTGTAGCGGGCAAGGGCCTCATCTTGCGATGACGGGTTAACCATGTGGTTTTTCTCGACTTTCGGCGGGATTCTCGAGTTACGATGGGGAATTCAGGCTTCCTCTTGTGTTGGCCCAGGGAAATCCAATCTTCCATTCGAGTTGCGAGAGAGAGCTAGGGATTGGTCTCGAGTCACTTCAGGGCAAAAGAGACCTCATCTAAGCTTGTGTCCAGGACCTAATGTTCCTCTCCAGGGGCGACAGAGATCTCGGGGTTGCATTTTAGATGCACCCGAGGAGTCAGGCCTCATCTCGAGAGGAAGGAAAGGACTCTGCTCTGCTCTCGAGTCCCGACGGGTATTTCTTGGAGACCACTGAGTGGCCTAAAGGGAGTCAAGCCTCCTGTGGATTTTTTTTTAATTTTATTTTATTTTTAAACTTTACATAATTGTATTAGTTTTTCCAAATATCAAAATGAATCCGCCTCAGGTATACATGTGCTCCCCATCCTGAACCCTCCTCCCTCCTCCCCCCCATAGCATCCCTCTGGGTCGTCCCAGTGCACTAGCCCCAAGCATCCAGTATCATGCATCAAACCTGGACTGGCAACTCTTTTCATACATGATATTTTACATGTTTCAATGCCATTCTCCCAAATCTTCCCACCTTCTCCCTCTCCCACAGAGTCCATAAGACTCTTCTATACATCAGTGTCTCTTTTGCTGTCTCGTACTCAGGGTTATTGTTACCGTCTTTCAAAATTCCATATATATGCGTTAGTATACTGTATTGGTGTTTTTCTTTCTGGCTTACTTCACTCTGTATAATAGGCTCCAGTTTCATCCACCTCATTAGAATTGATTCATTCTATTCTTTTTAATGGCGGAGTAATACTCCATTGTGTATATGTACCACAGCTTTCTTATCCATTCATCTGCTGATGGACATCTAGGTTGCTTCCATGTCCTGGCTATTAGAAACAGTGCTGCGATGAACATTGGGGTACATGTGTCTCTTTCCCTTCTGGTTTCCTCAGTGTGTATGCCCAGCAGTGGGATTGCTGGATCATAAGGCAGTTCTATTTCCAGTTGTTTAAGGAATCTCCACACTGTTCTCCATAGTGGCTGTACTAGTTTGCATTCCCACCAACAGTGTAAGAGGGTTCCCTTTTCTCCACACCCTCTCCAGCATTTATTATTTGTAGACTTTTGGATTGCAGCCATTCTGACTGGCGTGAAATGGTACCTCATAGTGGTTTTGATTTGCATTTCTATGATAATGAGTGATTTTGAGCATCTTTTCATGTGTTTGTTAGCCATCTGTATGTCTTCTTTGGAGAAACGTCTATTTAGTTCTTTGGCCCATTTTTTGATTGGGTCATTTATTTTTCTGGAGTTGAGCTGTAGGAGTTGCTTGTATATTTTTGAGATTAGTTGTTTGTCAGTTGCTTCATTTCCTATTATTTTCTCCCATTCCAAAGGCTGTCTTTTCACCTTGCTAATAGTTTGCTTTGATGTGCAGAAGCTTTTAAGGTTAATTAGGTCCCATTTGTTTATTTTTGTTTTTATTTCCAATATTCTGGGAGGTGGGTCATAGAGGATCCTGCTGTGATGTATTTCAGAGAGTGTTTTGCCTATGTTCTCCTCTAGGAGTTTTATAGTTTCTGGTCTTACGTTTAGATCTTTAATCCATTTTGAGTTTATTTTTGTGTATTGTGTTAGAAAGTGTTCTAGTTTCATTCTTTTACAAGTGGTTGACCAGATTTCCCAGCACCACTTGTTAAAGAGATTGTCTTTAATCCATTGTATATTTTTGCCTCCTTTGTCAAAGATAAGGTGTCCATATGTGTGTGGATTTATCTCTGGGCTTTCTATTTTGTTCCACTAATCTATATTTCTGTCTTTGTGCCAGTACCATACTGTCTTGATAACTGTGGCTTTGTAGCGGAGCCTGAAATCAGGTAGGTTGATTCCTCCAGTTCCATTCTTCTTTCTCAAGATCGCTTTGGCTATTCGAGGTTTTTTGTATTTCCATACAAATTGTGAAATTATTTGTTCTAGCTCTGTGAAGAATACTTTTGGTAGCTTGATAGGGATTGCATTGAATCTATAAATTGCCTTGGGTCGTATACTCATTTTCACTATATTGATTCTTCCAATCCATGAACATGGTATATTTCTCCATCTATTAGTGTCCTCTTTGATTTCTTTCACCAGTGTTTTATAGTTTTCTATATATAGGTCTTTAGTTTCTTTAGGTAGGTATATTCCTAAGTATTTTATTCTTTCCGTTGCAATGGTGAATGAAATTGTTTCCTTAATTTCTCTTTCTGTTTTCTCATTATTAGTGTATAGGAATTCAAGGGATTTCTGTGTGTTGATTTTATATCCTGCAACTTTACTATAGTCATTGACTAGTTCTAGTAATTTTCTGGTGGAGTCTTTAGGGTTTTCTATGTAGAGGATCATGTCATCTGCAAACAGTGAGAGTTTTACTGCTTCTTTTCCAGTTTGGATTCCTTTTGTTTCTTTTCCTGCTCTGATTGCTGTGGCCAAAACTTCCAAAGCTATGTTGAATAGTAATGGTGAAAGTGGGCACCCTTGTCTAGTTCCTGACTTTAGAGGAAATGCTTCCAATTTTTCACCATTGAGGATAATGTTTGCTGTGTGTTTGTCATATATAGCTATTATTATGTTGAGGTATGTTCCTTCTATTCCTGCTTTCTGGGGAGTTTTTATCATAAATGGATGTTGAATTTTGTCAAAGGCTTTCTCTGCATCTATTGAGAAAATCATATGGTTTTTATTTTTCAATTTGTTAAGGTGGTGTATTACATTGATTGATTTGTGGATATTGAAGAATCCTTGCATCCCTGGGATAAAGCCCACTTGGTCATGGTGTATGATCTTTTTAATGTGTTGTTGGATTCTGATTGCTAGAATTTTGTTAAGGAATTTTGCATCTATGTTCATCAGTGATATTGGCCTGTAGTTTTCTTTTTTTGTGGGATCTTTGGCAGGTTTTGGTATTAGGCTGATGGTGGCCTCATAGAATGAGTTTGGAAGTTTACCTTCCTCTGCAATTTTCTGGAAGAGTTTGAGCAGGATAGGTGTTAGCTCTTCTCTAAATTTTTCGTAGAATTCAGCTGTGAAGCCGTCTGGACCTGGGCTTTTGTTGGCTGGAAGATTTTTGATTACAGTTTCAATTTCCGTGCTTGTGATGGGTCTGTTAAGATTTTCTATTTCTTCCCTGGTCCAGTTTTGGAAAGTTGTACTTTTCTAAGAATTTGTCCATTTCTTCCACGTTGTCCATTTTATTGGCATATAATTGTTGATAGTAGTCTCTTATGATCCTTTGTATTTCTGTGTTTTCTGTTGTGATCTCTCCATTTTCATTTCTAATTTTATTGATTTGATTTTTCTCCCTTTGTTTCTTGATGAGTCTGGCTAATGGTTTGTCAATTTTATTTATCGTTTCAAAGAACCAGCTTTTGGTTTTGTTGATTTTTGCTATGGTCTCTTTTGTTTCTTTTGCATTTATTTCTGCTCTAATTTTTAAGATTTCTTTCCTTCTACTAACCCTGGGGTTCTTCATTTCTTCCTTTTCTAGTTGCTTTAGGTGTAGAGTTAGGTTACTTATTTGACTTTTTTCTTGTTTCTTGAGGTGTGCCTGTATTGCTATGAACTTTCCCCTTAGGACTGCTTTTACCGTGTCCCACAGGTTTTGGGTTGTTGTGTTTTCATTTTCATCCGTTTCTATGCAAATTTTTATTTCTTTTTTGATTTCTTCTGTGATTTGTTGGTTATTCAGCAGCGTGTTGTTTAGCCTCCATATGTTGGAATTTTTAATAGTTTTTCTCCTGTAATTGAGAGCTAATCTTACTGCATTGTGGTCAGAAAAGATGCTTGGAATGATTTCTATTTTTTTGAATTTACCAAGGCTAGCTTTATGGCCCAGGATGTGATCTATCCTGGAGAAGGTTCCATGTGCACTTTAGAAAAAGGTGAAATTCATTGTTTTGGGATGAAATGTCCTATAGATATCAATTAGGTCTAACTGGTCTATTGTATCGTTTAAAGTTTGTGTTTCCTTGTTAAATTTCTGTTTAGTTGATCTATCCATAGGTGTGAGTGGGGTATTAAAATCTCCAACTATTATTGTGTTAGTGTTAATTTCTCCTTTCATACTTGTTAGCATTTGTCTTACATACTGTGGTGCTCCCGCGTTGGGTGCATATATATTTATAATTGTTATATCTTCTTCTTGGATTGATCCTTTGATCATTATGTAGTGACTTTCTTTGTCTCTTTTCACAGCCTTTGTTTTAAAGTCTATTTTATCTGATATGAGTATCGCTACTCCTGCTTTCTTTTGGTCCCTATTTGCATGGAAAAATCTTTTTCCAGCCCTTCACTTTCAGTCTGTATGTATCCCCTGTTTTGAGGTGGGTCTCTTGTAGACAACATATGTAGGGGTCTTGTTTTTGTATCCATTCAGCCAGTCTTTGTCTTTTGGTTGGAGCATTCAACCCATTTACGTTTAAGGTAATTACTGATAAGTATGATCCCATTGCCATTTACTTTATTGTTTGGGGTTCGAATTTATACACCGTTTTTGTGTTTCCTGTTTAGTATTTGTTGGAGAGCTGGTTTGGTGGTGCAGAATTCTCTCAGCTTTTGCTTGTCTGAAAAGCTTTTGATTTCTCATTCATACTTGAATGAGATCCTTGCTGGGTACAATAATCTGGGCTGTAGGTTATTTTCTTTCATCATTTTAAGTATGTCTTGCCATTCCCTCCTTGCTTGAAGAGTTTCTATGGAAAGATCAGCTGTTATCCTTATGGCAATTCCCTTGTGTGTTATTTGTTGTTTTTCCCTTGCTGCTTTTCATAGTTGTTCTTTGTGTTTGATTTTTGTTAATGTGATTAATATGTGTCTTGGGGGATTTCGCCTTGGCTTTATCCTGTTTGGGACTCTCTGGGTTTCTTGGACTTGAGTGATTATTTCCTTCCCCATTTTAGGGAAGTTTTCAACTATTATCTCCTCAAGTATTTTCTCACGGTCTTTCTTTTTGTCTTCTTCTTCTGGGACCCCTATGATTCGAATGTTGTAGCGTTTAATATTGTCCTGGAGGTCCCTGAGATTGTGCTCATTTCTTTTAATTCGTTTTTCATGTATCCTCTCTGATTCATTTATTTCTACCATTCTATCTTCGAATTCACTAATCCTATCTTCTGCCTCTGTTATTCTACTATTTGTTGCCTCCAGAGTGTTTTTAATTTCATTTATTGCATTATTCGTTATATATTGACTCTTTTTTTTTCTTCTAGGTCCTTGTTAAACCTTTCTTGCATCTTCTCAATCCTTGTCTCCAGGCTATTTATCTGTGATTCCATTTTAATTTCAAGATTTTAGATCCATTTCACTATACTTATTCGGAATTCTTTATCAGGTAGATTCCCTATCTCTTCCTCTTTTGTTTGGTTTGGTGGGCATTTATCCTGTTCCTTTATCTGCTGGGTATTCCTCTGTCTCATCTTGTTTAAATTGCTGAGTTTGGGGTGTCCTTTCTGTATTCTGGCAGTTTGTGGAGTTCTTTACTGTGGCATTTCCTCACTGTGTGTGGGTTTGTACAGGTGTCTTGTCAAGGTTTCCTGGTTAGGGAAGCTTGTGTCCGTGTTTTGGTGGGTGGAGCTGTATTTCTTCTCTCTGGAGTGCAATGAAGTGTCCAGTAATGAGTTATGAGATGTCTGTGGTTTTGGGGTGACTTTGGGCAGCCTGTATCTTGAAGCTCAAGGCTGTGTTCCTTTGTTCCTGTAGAATTTGCTTGGTATGTCTTGCCCTGGAACTTGTTGGCTCTTGTGTGGTGCTTGATTTCAGTGTCGGTATGGAGGCATTTGATGAGCTCCTGTCAATTAATGTTCCTTGGAGTCAGGAGTTCCCTGGAGTCAGGGTTTGGACATAAGCCTCCTGCTTCCAGTTATCTGTCTTACTTTTACAGTAGTTTCAAAACTTCTCCTTCTATACAGCACCATTGATAAAACATCTACGTTAAAGAAGAAAAGTGTCTCTACTGTGAGGGTCACTCAGAAAGGTTCACAGCGTTACATGGAGAAGAGAAGAGGGAGGAGGGAGTTAGAGGTGACCCAAATGAGATCAGGTGGAATCAATAGTGGAGAGAGTGGGCTGGCCAGTAGTCACTTCCTTATGTGCACTCCACAACTGGACCGCTCAGAGATGTTCAAAGAGTTATACAGAGACGAGAAGAAGGAGGAAGGAGACAGAGGTGGCCAGAAGGATAAAAGGGGGGGATGAAAAGGAGGGAGACAGATCCAGCCAGTAATCAGTTCCCTAAGTGTTCTCCACCGTCTGGAATACACAAAAATTCACAGAGTTGTGTAGAGTAGAGAGGAGTTAGGGAGCAGACACAGGCGACCTGGTGGAGAAAAAGGAGAGTCCAAAGGGAGAGAGAGCAGTCAAGACAGTAATCTCGCTCCCTAGTGAAAAATGGGTACTGAAGATTGGGTTCTTAAAGGTACAAAATTGGTAACAAATACATAAAAACAAAAATTAAAAATCTAGAGTAGAGTTTGGAATTTCAAAAATACGATGTTAAAGAAAAGAAGAAGGAAAAGAAAGAGAGAAAAAACGAACAAAGAAAAACAAACAAGGTCGCAAAAATTATCAAGAAAATACAGGTACAAAATTGATAACTAATATCAAAAAGCAAAAATTAAAAATCTAGAGTAGAGTTTGGAATTTCAAAAATACAATGTTAAAAAAAAGGAAGAAGAAAACTAAAGAGAAAACAAACAAAAACAAGCAATGTCGCAAAAATTATAAAGAAACTACAGGTACAAAATTGATATCAAATATCAAAAAGCATAAATTAGAAATCTAGAGTAGAGTTTGGAATTTCAAAAATACAATGTTAAAAGAAGAAAAAAAAAAAACAAGGTCAAAAAATTATTATATATATATATATATATGAAGTTTGCTGAAGAAGAAAAAAATAGGGTCTTTTTTTTGCAAAGTAATAGGTTATAAAAGTGAAAATTAAAGGAACAATAGAGGACTTAAAATTAAAAAAATTTTAAAAAAGAAAGAATGATCATAAAAATATATCTAGGACTTTCTCTGGTTTTGTTGTGAGTATCGTGGGTTCAGTTCATTTTTGGCTAGTTCCTTGGTCCGACTTATATTTCTCAAGATCTATAGGCGCCTTCCTATGCAGTCCTAGTAACCACAGGGTTTTAATCTATTGCCTGTAGCTTCCAAGGCGTTTCCCTCTGTTATAGCTTCTTTTGTTTGCTGGTCTCTTCAGTGTCTGGTTTACGCCCTGACACAAAGGGGACGGTGGAGGACACTTTTTTTTTTAGGCTCACTTGTTCAGTTGCACTGTGGGGAGGGAGGGAGGGATGCTGCAAACAAATAACACTGGCGTGCGGTCACAGTGCCTCAGCCACACTGGGTCTGCCCCCGTTCACGGCGCGTGTAGCCTCCCTGCCCACACTGCTCGGGCTCTAGGTTGTTCCACCGGGAACAATCCAAGGCTGGCCCTGGGCTGCATGCACCTCCCAGGTCCAAGCCACTCAGGTTCAGACACTCGGGTAGTCCTCAGAGGCACAGGCTCGGTTGGGCCTGCGTTTTGTGCTCTTCCCAGGTCCGAGCAGCTCAGATGATGAGATGTTTGGCGAGCGCCAATGTTGTGACTTATCGCCTCCCTGCCACTCGGTTATCTGGGTGTAAAACAGGCGCACCTTCTCAGGCAGATGTTGACCGTCCAGATCCCCAAGAAGTTTTAGTTAGCAAAGAAGCCTGCTTACAGTTTTATAGATAATGTCTCTCTGGGGCTGCGATTGCCCCCTTCCGGCTCTGGCTGCCTGTCACCGGAGGGGGAAGGTCTGCAGCCGGCTATCTCTGTTCAGTCCTTTGTTCCGTGCGCGGGCCTGGCGGTGTCTTAGGTTAGGGCTGGCTTTTTGCGTGGTAGATATCCCAGAGTCTGGTTTGCTAGCCCAAGTTATTTCATTCAGATAGCGCTCAGGGTATTCAGGCCAGATTCTTACTCTAAGCGATGCAGCCCGCGCCGCGCCTCCCTGCCCAGCCCCTGCTTGCTAATGGTGTGAGCAGGCATCTGCACTGCTTCGCAGCTGGGGGAGTTACCGTAGGGCTTGCAATCTGCGCGTTTTAATTGTTTATTTATTTTTATCCCCCTTATGTTGCCCTTTGTGCTTCCAAAGCTTGGCAAAGATTTGGCAGTGAAAAGCTTTCCTGGTGTTTGGAAACTTTTCTCTTTTTAAGACTATCTTCCCGGGACGGAAATCCCTCCCTCCCTCTTTTGTCTCTTTTTTTGTCTTTTATACTTTTTCCTACCTACTTTCCAAGAGTTGGGTTGCTTTTCTGGGTGCCTGATGTCCTCTGGCAGCATTCGTAAGTTGTATTGTGGAATTTACTCGACGTTTAAATGCTCTTTTGATGAAATTGTTTGGGGGGGAAAGAGTTCTCCCCGTCCTACTCCTCAGCAATCTTGGCTCCTCTCTTGTGGAGTTTGGAGAGAGCATGCGGGATTGCTCTCCAGGCCATGCAGGAAAAGAAGGCCCTCATCTCGCGATGTCGGGGGAGTCTCGTGGTTTTTCTGGAGCTGCGGTGCCAGTGTGGGGTTTCTCACAAGGTACGACCGGGAGCTCAGGGAACCTCTCCTGTGGTGTCAGGGAAGTCAAGTCTCCATACGAGTGGCGAGGGGGCGCACGTCATTGCTCTCGAGTCATGGTAGTGGAATCAGGGCTCAACGCAATGAAAAAGGACGCTCGAGGTCTTTCTCGGGTTGCAGCAGGAAACCCTGGGTTCCCTCGAATTGTGCCTGTGAACTCAGGTAGCTTCTCAGGGTGCCTCTGAGAAGTCAAGGATACTATGGAGCTGGGAGAGGCCTCTCGGGACTCCACTGGGTTTGCTGCAATGGAAGAGGGCCTAATCTCGAGATCAGGAAGGAACCTCAGGGTTCCTCTCCATTTCTGACTCAGATTGCAGGGTCCCTGCAGAGTTGGGACAGGAGAGTCAGGCCTCGTCTTGTGTGGAGGAATGGAACTCCGCTTGCCTCTCGAGTTGTTCAAGGAGTGACAGGCCACTTGTCGAGCTGTGTGTGGAACCTGCGGTTTTTTCCAGACAATGCACGGCGGTGTCAGTGCCCCTTCGTGATGTGCTTTCATCCACAGGGTTGCCTTCGAAGTGGTGTGCGGGCATCGGGTTCTTATCAAGAGCGGACCGGGAAATCGGGGTCTTTTGGAATGCGGCACCACACACGAGGCTACGTCTCGAATTTCCTCGTGAGACGGGCCTCATGGTGAGGTGCCCCTGGAAGGTCGGGAAAGCCTTCCAGACAAAGCAGGTTAATCGACCCTACTGTCGCGATCAGGAGGGGAGAAGGGGCTCAGATGAAGTGGTGCCGGGAACCTCGGTGTTCCCCTCGAGGGAGACCGGTATGTCAGGGAACTTTTGGGGTCTCATGAAGCTTGCCAAATACTGTTTCAAACTTCAAGACGAAACGTGGGACTTCTCTTGAGACGCTGTGGCGGGCAAGGGCCTCATCTTGTGATGAAGGGGAAACCACGTGGTTTTTCTCGAGTTGCGATGGGATTGTTGACTTACGACGGGGAATTCAGGCTTCCTCTTGTGTTGGGCCAGGGAAGTCCATTCTTCCATTCGAGTTGCCAGGGAGAGCTGGGTGGGAATTGCTCTCGAGTCATGGCAGGTCAAAATAGCCCTCATCTAGGCTTGTGTCCAGGACCTAATGTTCCTCTCCAGGGGCGATAGGGATCACGGGGACGCATTCCAGACTCACCCAGTGAGTCAGGCCTCGGCTCGAGGGAAGCAAAGGATTCTGATATCCTCCTGGGTCGCGATAGGTATCTCTTGGAGCCCACTGAGTGGCCTCCAGGGAGTCAAGCCTCCTGTGGAGTTTGGAGAGAGGACTCCGGATTGCTCTCCAGGGTATGCAATAAAAGAAAGCCCACATCTCGAGATGACGTGGACGTCTCGTGGGTTTAATCCAGCTGGGGCGCCACGTTGTGTTTCTCACGAGGTACGATGGAGAGCTCAGGGGGCCTCTCGTGCAGCGCCAGGGAAGTCAGGTCTCCATGACCGTGGTGAGGGGGAGCGGGTAATTGCTCTCGAGTCATGTTAGGGGAATCCGGCCTCAAGACGCGTTGAAGAAGATCTTTCGAGGTCTTTCTGGGGTTGTGGCAGGAAATGCTGGGTTCCCTCAACTTCTGCCGGTGACCTCAGAGAGCTACTCAGGTTGCCTCTGAGAAGTCAGGGATACTGTGGAGTTGGGAGGGGCCTCTCGGGACTCCACTGGGTTTGGTGCAATGGAAGAGGGCCTCATTTAGAGTTGATGCAGGAACCTTACTGTTTCTCTCCATTTCAGACACCGATTGCAGGGTCCCTGCCGAGTTGGGACAGGAGACTCAGGGCTCGTGCTGTGTGGAGGAATGGAACTCTGCTTGCCTCCCAAGTTGTTCATGAGGTGACAGGCCACTTGTCGAGCTGTATGTGGAACCTGTGGGTTTTTCCGGATGATGCACGGGGTTGTCAATGCCCCTTCGTGTTGTGACTTCATCCACAGGGTTGCCTTCGAAGAGGTGTCCGGGCATGGGTTCTTATGAAGAGAGGACCAGAGAATCGGGGTCTTTCAGCATGTGGCACCACACACGAGGCTACCTCTCGAATTTCCTCTTGAGACTGGGCTCATCCTGAGGTGTGCTGGGAAGGTCGAGAAAGCCTTCCAGACAAAGCAGGTTAATCGACCCTCCTGTCGCGATCAGGAGGGGAGAAGGGGCTCAGATGAAGTGGTGCTGGGAACCTTGGGGTTCCCCTCGACTGAGACCGGTATGTCAGGGAACTTTTGGAGTCTGATGAAGGGTGCCAAGTAATGTTTCAAACTTCAACATGAACGTGGGACTTTTCTTGAGACGCTCTAACGTGAAAGGGCTTCATCTTGAGATGAGGGGGGAACTACGTGGTTTCTTTCGAGTTGCAGCAGGATTCTCGCGTTACAACGGGGAATTCGGGCTTCCTCTTGTGTTGGTCCAGGGAAGTCCAATCTTCCATTCGAGTTTCGAGGGAGAGCTGGGATTTCTCTCGAGTCACTGCAGGGCAAAATATACTTCATCTAGGCTTGTGCCCAGGACTTAATTTTCCTCTCCAGGGGTGACAGGGATCTCGGAGTTGCATTCCAGACTCACACAGGGAGTCAGGCCTCTTCTCGAAGGAAAGCAAAGGACTCCACTCTCCTCTCGAGTCGCGTCCGGTATGTCTTGGAGCCCACTGAGTGGCCTACTCTGAGTAAAGCCTCCTGTGGAGTTGGAGAGAGGACTCGGGATTGCTCTCCAGGCCATGCAGGAAGAGAAGGCCCTCAGCTCGCAATGACAGGGGCGTCTTGTGGGTTTTCTCGAGTTGGGGCGCAAGTATGAGTTTTCTCACGAGGTACAACGGGGAGCTCAGGGAGCCTCTCGTGTGGTGCCAGGAAAGTCAGGTCTCTATGTGTGTGACGAGGGGGAGCCCATAAATGTTCTCGAGTCATGGTAGGGAAATCGGGACTCAAGACGCGTTGAAGAAGGAGTCTCGAGGTCTTTCTCAGGTTGCGGCAGGAAACCCTGGGTTCCCTCGACTTGTACCGGTGACCTCAGGGAGCTTCTCAGGGTGCCTCTGAGAAGTCAGGCATACTGTGGACTTGGGAGGGGCTCTCGGAACTCCACTGGGTTTGGTGCAATGGCAAAGGTTCTCATCTCAAGTTGAGGCAGGAACCTAAGGGTTCCTCTCCATTTCAAACTCTGACCACAGGGTCCCTGAAGAGTTGGGACAGGAGAGTCAGGCCTCGTCTTGTGTGGAGGAATGGAACTCCGCTTGCCTCTCGAGTTGTTCACAGGATAACAGACCATTTGTCGAGCTGTGAGTGGAACCTTCGGTTTTTTCCATAAGATGCATGAGGGAGTCAGTGCCCCTTCGTGTTGTGCCTTCATCCACAGGGTTGCCTTCAAAGAGGTGTCCGGACATCGGGTTCTTATCAATAGCGGAGCAGGAAATCGGGGTCTTTCAGAACGTGGCACCATCCATGAGGCTACGTCTCGAATTTCTTCGTTAGACTGGTGTCATCCTGAGGTGCGCCATGAAGATCGGAAACCCCTTCCAGACAAAGCAGGGGAATCGACCATCTTGTCGCGATCAGGAGGAGTGAAAGGGCTCAGTTGAAGTCGTGCCGGGAACCTCAGTGTTCCCCTCGAGTGGGACCGGTGTGTCGGGAAACTTTTCGGGTCACTTCAAGGGTGCCAAGTACCGTTTTGCACTTCAAGACGGACTTGGGGCTTCTCTTGAGACACTGTAGAGGGCAAGGGCCTCATCTTGGGATGACGGGGGAATCACGTGGTTTTTCTCAAGGTGCGGCGGGATTCTCGAGTTACGACGGGGAATTCAGGCTTCCTCTTGTGTTAGCCCAGGGAAGTCCAATCTTCCATTCGAGTTTCGAGGGAGAGCTGGGGTTTGCTCTCGAGTCACTGCAGGGCAAAAGAGACCTCACCTAGGCTTGTGTCCAGGACCTAATGTTCCTCTCCAGGGGCGACAGCGATCTCGGGGTTGCATTCCAGACGCATCCTGGGAGTCTGAGCTGGACTCCAGGGGAAGCAAAGGACCCCGCTCTCCTCTCGAGTCGCCACAGGTGTCTCTTGGAGCCCACTGAGTGGCCTAAAGGGAATCAAGCCCCCTGTGGAGTTTGGAGAGAGGACTCGGGATTGCTCTCCAGGCCATGCAGGAAAAGAAGACCCTCATCTCGCGATGACAGGGGCGTCTTGTTGGTTTTCTCGAGCTGCGGTGCCAGTGTGCGGTTTCTGACGAGGTGCGACGGGAAGCTCAGGGAGCCTTTCATGTGGCGCCAGGGAAGTCAGGTCTCCATGCGCATGGCAAGGGGGAGCGCGTCATTGCTCTCGAGATATGGTAAGGGAATCGGGCCTCAAGACACGTTAAAGCAGGACTCTCGAGGTCTTTCTCGGGTTGCGGCAGGAAACCCTGGGTTCCGTCCACTTCTGCCGGTGACCTTAGGGAGCTTCTCAGGGTGCCTCTGAGAAGTCAGGCATACTGTGGATTTGGGACGGGCCTCTCGGGACTCCACTAGTTTTGTGGCAATGGAAAAGGGCCTCGTCTTGAGTGGAGGCAGGAACCTCAGGCTTCCTCTCCATTTCTGACTCGGTGCGCAAGGTCCCTAGAGTTGTGACAGGAGAGTCAGGCATCGTCTTGTGTGGAGGAATGGAACTCCGCTTGCTTCTCGAGTTGTTCACGAGGTGACAGACCACTTGTGGAGCTGTGTGAGGAACCTGCGGGTTTTTCCGGAAGATGCACGGGGTGTCAGTGCCCCTACGTGTTGTGCCTTCATCCACAGGCTTGCCTTCGAAGAGGTGTCCAGGAGTCTGGTTTTGATCAAAAGTGGACCATGGAATCGGGGTCTTTCAGCATGTAGTATGGCCCTCGAGGCTACGTCTCGAATTTCCTTGTGAGACCGGCCTCATCTTGAGGTGTGCCAGGAAGGTCGGGAATCCCTTCGAGACAAAGCAGTGGAATCGACCCTCCTATCGCGATCAGGAGAGGAGAAAGGCCTCAGATGAAGTGGTGCCGGGAACTTCAGTGTCCCCTCTAGTGAGATCGTTATATAGGGGAACTTTTGGGGTCGCATCAAGGGTGCCAAGTACTGTTTTGCACTTCAAGACGGAATGTGAGACTTCTCTTGAGACGCTGTAGGGGGCAAGGGCCTCATCTTGCAATACGGGGAACCACGTGATTTTTCTCGAGTTGCGGTGGGTTTCTCGAATTATGACTGGAAATTCAGGCTTCCTCTTGTGTTGGCCCAGAAAGGCCAATCTTCCATTCGAGTTGCAAGGGAAAGCTAGGGGTTGCGCTTGAGTCACTGCAGGGCCAAAGAGACCTCATCTAGGCTTTTGTCCAGGACCTAAGGTTCCTCTCCAGGGGCGACAGGGATCCAGGGTTGCATTCCAGACTCACCCTCGTAGTCAGGCCTCATCTCGAGGGGAAGCAAAGAACACCGCTCTCCTCCTGAGTATCGACGGGTATCTCTTGGAGCCCACTGAGTGACCTAAAGGGAGTCAAGCCTCCTTTGGAGTTTGGAGAGAGGATTCGGGATTGCTCTTCAGGTCATGCAGGAAAGAAGGCCCTCATTTCACCATGACAGGGGCGTCTCGTGGGTTTTCTCGAGCTGCGGCGCCAGTGTGGGGTTTCTCACGAGGTACGATGGGGAGCTCAGGGAGCCTCTCATGTGGTGCCGGGGAAGTCAGATCTTCATGCGCGTGGTGAGGGGGAGTGCGTCATTTTTCTCCAGTCATGGTAGGGGAATCGGGCCTCAAGACACGTGAAGAAGGACTCTCGAGGTTTTTCTCAGGTTACGGCAGGAAACCCTGGGTTCCCTCTACTTATGCCCGTGACCTCAGGAAGCTTCTCAGGGTGCCTCTGAGAAGTCAGGGATACTGTGCAGTTGGGAGGGGCCGCTCTGAACTCCACTGGGTTTGGTGCAGTAGAAGAGGGCCTTATCTCGAGTTGAGGCAGGAACCTCATGGTTCCTCTCCATTTCTGAATCGGATCTCAGTGTCCATGCAGAGTTGGGACAGGAGTGTCAGGCCTCGTCTTGTGTGGAGGAATTTAACTCCTCTTGCCTCTCGAGTTGTTCACGGGGTGACAGGCCACTTGTCGATCTGTATGTGGAACTTGCGGGCTTTTCCAACGATGCAGGAGGGTGTCAGATCCCTTCGTTTTGTGCCTTCGTCCACAGGATTGCCTTCGAAGAGGTGTCCTAGCATTGGGTTCTTATCAAGAGCAGACAGGGAAATCGGGGTCTTTCGGCGTGTGGCACCAAGCACAAGGCTACGTCTCGAAATTCCTCGTGAGGCCGGCCTCATCCTGAGGTGCGCCGGGAAGGTCCGGAACCCCTTCCAGACAAAGCAGGGTAATTGGCCCTCCCGTCGCGATCAGGAGGGGATAAGGGGCTCAGAACAAGCGGTGCACCGAACCTTGGTGTTCCCCTCGAGTGAGACCAGGGTGTCGGGGAACTTTTGTGGTAACATCAAGGTTGCCAATTATCGTTTTAAACTTCAAGATGGAACGTGGGGCTTCTCCTGAGACGCTGTAGCTAGCAAGGGCCTCATCTTGCGATGACGGGGGAACCACGTGGTTTTTCTCGAGTTGCGGCGGGATTTTCGAATTACGACGGGGAATTCAGGCTTCCTCTTGTGTTGTCCCAGGGAAGTCCATTCTTCCATTCGAGGTGCGAGGGAGAGCAGGGGATTGCTCTCGAGTCACTTCAGGGCAAATGAGACCTCATCTATGCTTGTGTCTAGGACCTAATGTTCCTCTCCAGGGGCGACAGGGATCTCGGGGTTGCATTCCAGACTCACCTGAGGAGTCAGGCCTGGTATATAGGGGAAGCAAAGAATTCCGCTCTCCTCTCGAGTCCCAACGGGTATCTCTTGGAGCCCACAGAGTGGCCTAAAGGGAGTCAGGCCTCCTGTGGAGTTTGAAGAGAGGCCTCGAGATTGCTCTCCAGGCCATGCAGGAAAAGAAGGCCTTCATCTCGCGATGACGGAGGCGTCTCGTGGGTTTTCTCGAGCTGGGGAGCCAGTGTGGGATTTCTCACGAGGTATGACGGGGAGCTCAGGGAGCCTCTCGTGTGGCGCCAGGGAAGTCAAGTCTCCATGCGAGTGGCGAGGGGGAACGCGTCATTGCTCTCGAGTCATGGTAGGGGAATCGGGCTTCAAGACGTGTTGAAGGAGGATTTTCGAGGTCTTTCTGGGGTTGCGTCAGGAAACCCTGTGTTCCCTCCACTTGTGCCGGTGACCTCAGGGAGCTTCTAAGGGTGCCTGTGAGAAGTCGGGATACTGTGGATTTGGGAGGGGCCTCTCGGGCCTCCACTGTTTTTGGTGTAATGGAAGAGGGCCTCATCTCGAGTGGAGTCAGGAACCTCAGGGTTCCTCTCCATTTCGGACTCCGATCACAGGGTCCCTTCAGAGTTGGGACCTGAGAGTCAGGCCTCGTCTTGAGTGGAGGAATGGAACTCTGCTTGCCTCTCGAGTTGTTCATGGGATGACAGGCCTCTTGTCGAGCTGTGTGTGGAACCTGTGGCTTTTACCGAATGATGCAAGGGAGTGTCAGTGACCCTTCATTTTGTGCCTTCGTCCACAGGGTTGCCTTCGAAGAGATGTTCGGGCATCGGGTTCTTCTCAAGAGTGGGCCGGGAAATCGGGGTATTTCGGCAGGTGACCACCCACGACGCTACGTCTCGAATTTCCTTGAGACCGGCCTCATCCTGAGGTGCGCCGGGAATGTGGGGAACCCCTTCCAAACAAAGCAGGGGAATAGACCCTCCTGTCGCGAACAGGAGGGGAGAAGGTGCTCAGATGAAGTGGTGCGGGAACCTCGGTGTTCCTGTCGAGTGAGACCGGCGTGTCCGGGAACATTTGGTGTCGCATCAAGGGTGCAAAGTACCGTTTCGCACTTCAAGACGGAACGTGGTTCTTTTCTTGAGACGCCATAGCAGCAAGGGCCTCATCTTGGGATGACGTTGGAAACACGTGGTTTTTCTCGAGTTGCGGCGGGATTCTCGAGTTACAAAGGGGATTTCTGGCTTCCTCTTGTGTTGGCCCAGGGAAGCCCAATCTTCCATTCGAGTTGCGAGGGAGAGCTGGGGGTTGAGCTCGAGTCACTGCAGGGCAAAAGAGACCTCATCCAGGCTTGTGTCTAGGACCTAATGTTCCTCTCAAGGGATGACTGGGAACTTGGGGTTGCATTCCAGACTCACCCGGGAGTCAGGCGTCGTCTCGAGGGGAAACAAAGGCCTTCTCTCTCTTCTCGAGTCGCGACGGGTATTTCTTGGAGCCCACTGAGTGGACTAAAGGGAGTCAAGCCTCCTCTGGAGTTTGGAGAGAGGACTCGGGATTGCACTCCAGGACATGCAGGAAAAGAAGGCCCTCATCTCACGAAGACGGGGGGGTCTCGGTGGTTTTACCGAGCTGCAGCGCCTGTGTTGGTTTCTCAGGAGGTACGACGGGGAGCTCAGGGAGCCTCTTGTGTGGTGCCAGGGAAGTTAGGTCTCGATGCGTGTGGCGAGGGGGAGCGCGTCATTGCTCTCGAGTCATGGTAGGGGAATCAGGCCTCTAGACGCGTTGAAGAAGGACTCTCAAGATCTCTCTCGGGTCTTGGCAAGAATACCTGGGTTCCCTCGACTTGTGCCGGTGACCTCAGGGAGATTCTCCGGGTGCCTCTGAGAAGTCAGGGATACTGTGGAGTTGGGAAAGACCTCTCGGGACTCCACTGGGTTTGGTGAAATGGAAGGGGGCCTCATCTCGAGGGGAGGCAGGAACCTCAGGGTTCCTCTCCATTTCTGATTCCGATCGCAGCCCCCTGCATAGTTGGGAGAGGTGAGTCAGGCCTCGTCTTGTGTGCAGGAATGGACCTCCGCTTGCCTCTCGAGTTGTTCACTGGGTGACAGGCACTTGTTGAGCTGTATGAGTAACCTGCGGTCTTTTCCGGACGATGCACGGGGGTGTCAGTGCCCCTTCGTGTTGTGCCTTCATCCACACTATCTTCGAATAGTTGTCTGGGCATCGCGTTCTTATCAAGAGCAGATCGCGAAATCGCGGTCTTTCGGCATGTGGCACCACCATCGAGGCTACGTCTCGAATTTCCTCATGAGACAGCCTCATCTGAGGTGCGCGGAGAAGGTCGGGAACCCCTTGCAGACAAAGCAGGGGAATCGACCCTCCTTTCGCGATCAGGAGGGGAGAAGGGGCTCAGATGAAGTGGTGCCAGGAACCTCGGTGTTCCCCTCGAGTGCGACCCATATGTCGGGGAACTTTTGGGGTAGCATTAAGGGTGCCAAATATCATTTCGCACTTGAAGACGGAACGTGGGACTACTCTTGAGACGCTGGAGCGGGCAAGGGCCTCATCTTGCAATGACGGGGGAACCACGTGGTTTTTCTCGAGTTGAGGTGGAATTCTCGAATTACTACTGGGAATTCAGGCTTCCTCTTGTGTTGGCCCAGGGAGGTCCAATCTTCCATTCGGGTTGCGAGGGAAAGCTGGGGAGTGCTCTCGAGTTACTGCAGGGCAAAAGCGACCTCATCTAGCCTTGTGTTCAGGACCCAATGATCCTCTCCAAGGGCGACAGGGATCTCGGGTTTGCATTACAGACTCACCCGGGGAGTTAGGCCTCGTCTCGAGGGGAAGCAAAGGACTCGGCTCTCCTCTCGAGTTGTGACGTGTATCTCTTGGAGCCCACTGACTGGTCTAAAGGGAGTCAAGCCTCCTCTTCAGTTTGGAGAGAGGACTCGGGATTGCTCTCCAGGCCATGCAGGAAAAGAAGGCCCACATCTCGAGATGACGGGGGCGTCTCGTGGGTTTTCTCGAGCTGTGGCGCCAGTGTGGGGTTTCTCACGAGGTACGACGGGGAGTTCAGGTAGCCTCTCGTGTGGCAATATGGAAGTCAGGTCTCCATGGGCGGGGCAAGGGGGAGCGCGTCATTGCTCTCAAGTCAGGGTAGGGGAATCGGGCCTCATGACGGGTTGAAAAAGGACTCTTGATGTCTTTCTAGGGTTGCGGCAGGAAACCCTGGGTTCCCTTGACTTGTGCCGGTGACCTCAGGGAGCTTCTCAGGGTGCCTCTGAGAAGTCAGGGATACTGTGGATTTGGGAGAGGCCTCTCGGGACTCCTCTGGGTTTGGTGCAATGGAAGAGGGCCTCATCTCGAGTTGAGGCAGGAACCTCAGGGTTCTGCTCCTGACTTCCTGGAGCCGGATCTGACTCAGATCGCAGGGTCCCTGCTGAGTTTGCTCAGGAGTGTCAGGTCTCGTGTTCTGCGGGGGAATGGAACTCCGCTTACATCTCAAGTTGTTCAAGGATGACACCACTTTTCGTGATGTGTGTGGAACCTGCGGGTATTTCGGAGATGCACGGGGGCGTCAGTGCTCCTTCGTGTTGTGCCTTCATCCACAGGGTTGCCTTCGAAGAGGTGTCCGGGCATCGGGATCTCCTCAGTGCGGACCGGGAAATCGGGGTCTTTCAGCATGTTGCACCACCCACGAGGCTACGTCTCGAATTTCCTCGTGAGACCGGCCTCATCCTGAGGCGCGCAGGAAAGTCCGGGAACCCTTTCCAGACAAAACAGGGGAATCGACCCTCCTTTCGGGATCAGGAGGAGAGAAAGGGCTCAGATGAAGTAGTGCCGGGAACCTCGGTGCTCCCCTTGAGTGAAACTGGTAAGTCGGGTAACTTTTCGGGTTGCATCAAGGGTGCCAAGTACCGTTTCGCACTTCAAGACGGAACCTGGGACTTCTCTTGAGACGCTGTAGTGGGCAAGGGCCTCATCTAGCGCTGACGGGGGACCCACGTGTTTTTTCTCGAGTTGCGGCAGGATTCTTGAGTTACGATGGGGAATACAGGTTTCCTCTTGTGTTGGCCCAGGGAAGTCCAATCTTCCATTCGAGTTGCAAGTGAGAGCTGGAGATTGCTCTCGAGTCACTGCAGGGCAAAATAGAGCTCATCTAGGTTTGTGTCCAGAACCGAGTTTTTCTCTCCAGGGGCGACAGGGATCTCGGGGTTGCATTCCAGACTCACCCGGGGAGTCAGGCCTCGTCTCGAAGGGAATGAATGGACTCCGCTCTCCTCTCGAGTCACGACGGGTATCCCTTGGAGCCCAAGCGTGGCCTAAAAGGAGTTAAGCCTCCTGTGGAGTTTGGAGAGAGGACTCGGGATTGCTCTTTAGGCCATACAGGAAAGAAGGCCCTCATCTCGCGATGACGGGGCGTCTCGTGGGTTTTCTCAAGGTGCATTGCCTGGTTGGGGTTTCTCACGAGATAGGACGGGGAGCTCAGGGAGACTCCTGTGGTGCCACGGAAGTCAGGTCTCCATGGACGTGGCGAGGGGGAGCGCCTCATTGCTCTCGAGTCATGGTAGGGGAATCGAGCCTCAAGATGCTTTGAAGAAGAACTCTCGAGGTCTTTCTCGGGGTGTGGCAGGAAACCCTGGGTTCCCTCGACTTGTGCCCATGACCTCAGGGAGCTTAGCGGGGTTCCTCTGAGAAGTCAGGGATACTGTGGAGTTGAGAGGGGCTTCTCGGGACTTCACAGGGACTGGTGCAATTGAAGAGGACCTAATCTCGGATTGAGGCAGTAACGTCAGGGTTCCTCTCCATTTCTGACTCGGATAGCAGGGTCCCTGCAGAGTTGGGACAGGAGAGTCAGACCTCGTCTTGTGTGGAGTAATGGAACTCTGCTTGCCTCTCGAGTTGTTCACGGGATGACAGGCCACCTATCGAGTTGTATGTGGAACCTGCGGTTTTGGGGGACGATGCACAGGGGTGTCAGTGCCCCTTCGTGTTGTGCCTTCATCCACAGGGTTACCTTCGAAGAGGTGACCAGGCATCGGGATCTTATCAATAGCGGACCAGGAAATCGGGGTCTTTCGGCATGTGGCACAACCCACGAGGCTACGTCTCGAATTCCCTCGTGAGACTGGTCTCATCCTGAGGTTCGCCGGGAAGTCTGGGAACCCCTTCCAGACAAAGCAGGGGAATCAACCCTCCTGTCTCGATCAGGAGGGGAGAAGGGGCACAGATGAGGTGATGCTGGGAACCTAGGTGTTCCCCTCCAGTGAGTCCAGTGTGTTGGGGAACTTTTGGGGTCGCATCAAAGGTGCCAAGTACCGTATCGCACTTCAAGATGGAACGTAAGACTTCTTTTGAGACGCTGTAGCGGCAATGGCCGCATCTTGCGATGAAGAGGGAACGACGTGGTTTTTCTCGAGTTGTGGCGGGATTCTTGAGTTACAACGGGAAATTCAGGCTTCCTCTTCTGTTGGCCCAGGGAAGTCCAGTCTTCCATTTGAGTTGTGAGGGAGAGTTGGGGATTGCTCTCGAGTCACTGCAGGAAAAAAGAGACCTCATCTAGGCTTGTGTCCAGGACCTAATGTTTCTCTCCAGGGGCGACAGGGATCTCCGGTTCGCATATCAGACTCACCTGAGGAGTCAGGCCTCGCCTTGTGGGGAAGGAAAAGACTCCGCTCTCCTCTCGAGTCGCAACGGGTATGTCTTGGAGTCCACTGAGTGACCAAAAGGGAGTCAAGCCTACTGTGGAGTTTGGAGAGAGGACTCGGGATTGCTCTCCAGGCCATGCTAGAAAAGAAGGCCGTCATGTCGCGAAAACGGGGGCGTCTCGTGGGTTTTCTCTATCTGCGGCGCCAGTGTGGGGTTTCTCACGAGGTATGACGGGGAGCTCAGGGAGCCTCTCGTGTGGTGCCAGGGAAGTCAGGGCTTCATGAGTGTAGCAGAGGGAGCGCGTCATTGCCCTCGAGTCATGGTAGGGGAATCAGGCCTCCAAACGCGTTGAAGAAGGACTCTTGAGTTCTTTCTATGGTAGCGGCAGTAAACCCTGGGTTCACTCGAATTGTGCTGGTGGCCTCAGGGAGCTTCTCAGGGTGCCTCTGAGAAGTCAGGGATACTGTGGAGCTGGGACGCGTCTCTCGGGACTCCACTGGGTTTCGTGCAATGGAAGAGGTCCTAATCTCGAGTGGAGGCAGGAACCTCAGCGTTCCTCTCGTGACTTCACTGGCGCTGGTCTGAATCAGATTGCAAAGTCCCTGCAGAGTTGGGACAGGAGGGTCAGGCCTCGTCTTGTGTAGAGGAATGAAACCCCACTTGCCTCTCGAGTTCTTCAGGGGTGACAAGCCACTTGTTGAGCTGTATGTGGAACCTGCGGGTTTTTCCGGATGATGCACGAGGGTGTCAGTGCCCCTTTATGTTGTGCCTTCATCCATAGGGTTGCCTTCGAAGAGGTGTCCAGGCATCAGGTTCTTATGAAGAGCGTACCGGGAAATCATAGTCTTTTGGCATGTGGTACCACCCGCGAGCTACGTCTCAAATTTCCTCGTGAGACCGGCCTCATCCTGAAGTGCCCCGTGAAGGTCGGGAACCCCTTACAAACAAAGCAGGGGAAGTGACCCTCCTATCACGAACAGGAGGGGAGAAGGGGCTCAGATAAACTGGTGCCGGGAACCTCGGTGTTCACCTCGAGTGAGACCGATATTTCGGGGAACTTTTGGGGTCACATCAAGGGTGTCAAGTATCGTTTTGCACTTCAAGACGGAACGTGGGACTTTTCTTGAGAAGCTGTAGCGGGCAAGGGCCTCATCTTGCGATGACGAGGGAACCAAGCGCTTTTTCTCGAGTTGTGGTGGGATTCTCGAATTACGAAGGGGAATTGAGGCTTCCTCTTGTGTTGGCCCAGGGAAGTCCAATCTTCCATTCGAGTTGTTAGGGAGAGCGGGGGATTGCTCTCGAGTTACAGAAGGGCAAAAGAGACCTCATCTAGGCTTGTTTCCAGGACCTAATATTCCTCTCCAGGGGAGACAGGGATCTCGGGGTTGCATTCCAGACCCACCTGGTGAGTCAGGCCTTGTCTCGAGGGGAAGCAAAGGACTCCATTCTCCTCTCGAGTCACGACGGGTATCTCTTGGAGCCCACTAAGTGGCCTAAAGGGAGTCAAGCCTCCTGTGGAGTTTGGAAAGAGGATTCGGGATTCCTCTCCAGGCCATGCAGGAAAAGAAGGCCCTCATCTCGCGATGACAGGGGCGTATGGTGGGTTTTCTCGAGCTGCAGCGTCAGTGTGGGGTTTCTCACGAGGTACGACGGGGAGCTCAGGGAGCCTCTCTTATGGCGCCAGGGAAGTCAGGTCTCCATGTGCGTGGCGAGGGGGTGCATGTCATTTTTATAGAGCCATGGAAGCAGATTCGGGCTTCAAGACACGTTGAAGTAGGACTCTCGAGGTCTTTTTCCCATTGTGGCAGGAAACCCTGGGTTCCCTCGACATGTGCCGGTGACCTCATGGAGCTTCTCCGGGTGCCTCTGAGAAGTCAGGGGTACTGTGGAGTTGGGAGGGGCCTCTCGGGACTCCACTGGGTTTAGTGCAATGGATGAGAGCCTCATCTCGAGTGGAGGCAGGAACCTCATGTTTCCTCTCCTGGGTTTCCTGGCGCCGGTACTGACTCGGATCGCAGTTTCCCTGCAGAGTTGGTTCAGAAAATCAGGTCTCGTCTTGTGTGGAGGAATGGAACTCCACTTGCCTCTCGAGTTGTTCACGGGGTGACAGACCACTTGTCGAACTGTGTTTGTAACCTGCGGGTTTTTCTGGACGATGCACGGGGGTGTCAGTGCCCCTTCGTGTTCTGCTTTCATCCACAGGTTTTCCTTCGTAAAGGTGTCAGAGCATCACGTTCTTATCAAGAGCAGACCGGGAAATCGGGGTCTTTCGGCTTGTGGCACCACCCACGAGGCTACGTCTCGAATTTCCTCATGAGACCTGCCTCATCCTTAGGCGCGCCGGAAAGGTCGGGAACCCCTTCCAGACATAGCAGGGGAATCGACACTCCTGTCGCGATCACGAGGGGAGAAGGAGCTCAAATGAAGTGGTTCCGGGAACCTCGGTGTTCCTTTCGAGTGAGACCGGTATGTCGGGGAATTTTGAGATTGCATCAAGGGTGCCAAGTACCGTTTCGCACTTCAAGACAGAACGTGGGACTTCTCTTGAGTCGCTGTAGTGGGCAAGGGCCTCATCTAGCGCTGATGGGGGAACCACGTGGATTTTCTCGAGTTTCGGCGGGATTCTCGAGTTACGATGTCGAATTCAGGCTTCCAATTGTATTGGCCCAGGGAAGTCCAATCTTCCATTCGATTTGCGAGGGAGAGCTGGCGATTGCTCTCTAGTAACTGCAGTGCAAAATAGACCTCATCTAGGCTTGTGTCCAGGACCGAGTTTTCCTCTCCAGGTGTGACAGGAACTCGGGGTTGCATTCCAGACTCACACGGGGAGTCAGGCCTCGTCTCGAGGGGAAGCAAAGGACTCCGCTCTCCCTTCAAGTCCTGACAGGTATCTCTTGGAGCCAACTGAGAGGCCTAAAGAGAGTCAAGCCTCCTGTGGAGTCTGGAGAGAGGACTCGGTTTTGCTCTCCATGCCAGGCAGGAAAGAAGTCCCTCATCTCGTGATGACGGGGGCGTATCGTGGGTTTTCTTGAGCTGCGGTGCCTGAAAGGGGTTTCCGAAGAGGTACGACGGGGAGCTCAGGGAGACTCTTTTCAGGCGTCAGGGAAGTCAGGTCTCCATGCGCATGGCGATGGGGAGCGGGTCTTTGCTCTCGAGTCATGGTAGGGGAATCGGGCCTCAAGACGCGCCGAAGGACTCTCAAGGTCTTTCTCGGGTCGAAGCAGGAAACCCTGGGTTCCCTCGACTTGTGCTGGTGACCTCAGGTAGATTCTCAAGGTGCCTCTGAGAATTCAGGGATACTGTGGAGTTGCGAGGGGCCTCTCGCGACTCATCTGGGTTTGGTGCAATGGAAGAGGGCCTCATCTCGAGTTGAGGCAGGAACCTCAGGTTTCCTCTCCATTTCTGACTCGGATGGCAGGGTCCCTGAAGAGTTGGGACAGGAGAGTCAGGCCTCGTCTTGTGTGGAGGAATCGAACTCCGCTTGCCTATTGAGTTGTTCACGGGGTGACATTCCACTTGTGGAGCTGTGTGTAGAACCTGCGGGTTTTTCCGGACGATGCACGGGAGTTTTAGTAACCCTTCTGTTGTGCCTTCATCCACAGGGTTGCCTTCGAAGTGGTGTCCGGGCATCGGGTTCTTATCCAGAGCGGACCGCACAATCGTGGTCTTTCGGCATGTGGCACCACCCACGAGGCTACGTCTCGAATTTCCTCCTGAGAAAGGCCTCATCCTTAGGTGCGCCGGGATGGGCGGGAACTCCTTCCAGACAAAGCAGGGGAATTGACCCTCCTGTCGTGATCAGGAGGGGAGAAAGTTATCAGATGAAGTGGTGCCGGGAACTTCGGTGTTCCCCTTGGTGAGAACGGTGTGTCGGGGAACTTTTGGGGTTACATCAAGGGTGAAAAGTAGCATTTCCCACTTCAAGACGGAACGTGGGACTTCACTTGAGACGCTGTAGCGGGCCAGGGCCTCATCTTGGGATGACGAGTGAACCACGTGGTTTTTCTCGCATTGCGGCGGGAGTCTCGAGTTTCGACGGGGAAATCAGATTTCCTCCTGTGTTGGCCCATGGAAGTCCAATCTTCCATTCGAGTTGCGAGGGTGAGCTGGGATCCCACTCGAGTCACTGCGGGGCAAAATAGACCATATCTAGGCTTGTGTCCAGGACCGAATATTCCTCTCCAGGGGTGACAGGGATCTCGGGGTGGCATTCCAGACTCACCCGGGAAGTCCGGCCTTGTTTCTAGGGGAAGCAAAGTACTCCGCTTTCCTCTCGAGTCGCGACGGATACCTATTGAGCGCACTGAGTATCCTTAGTGAGTCAAGCCTCCCGTGGAGTTTGGAGAGACGACTCGGGATTGCCCTCCAGGCCATGCAGTTAATGATGGCCCTCATCTCACGATAACGGGGGCGTCTCGTGGGTTTTCTCGAGCTGCGGCGCCAGTGTGGAGTTTCTCACGAGGTACGACGGGGACCTCAGGGAGCCTCTCGTGAGGTGCCAGGGAAGTTAAGTCTCCATGCACGTGTGTACTGGGGGCGCTTCATTGATCTTGAGACATGGTAGGGGAATCGGGCCTCAAGACGCATCAAAGAAGGACTATCCAGTCTTTCTCGGGTTGCGGCAGGAAACCCTGGGTTCCATCAACTTGTGCTGGAGATCTCAGGGAGCTTGTCAGGGTGCCTCTGAGAAGTCAGGGACGCTGTGGGTTGGAGGGACCTCTTGGGACTCCAGTGGTTTTGGTGCTATGGAAGAGGGCCTCATCTCGAGTTGAGGCAGGAACCTCAGGGTTCCTCTCCATTTCTGATTCGGATTGCAGGGTCCCAGCAGATTTGGGACAGGAGAGTCAGGCCTCGTCCTGTGGGGAGAATGGAACTCAGCTTGCCTCTTGAGTTGTGCACGGGGTGACAGACCACGGGTAGAGCTGTGTGTGGAACCTGTAGGTTTTTCCGGACGATGCACGGGTGTGTCTGTGCCCCTTCGTGTTGTGCCTTCATCCACAGGGTTGCCTTCTAAGGGGTGTCCAGGCATCGGGTTCTTATCAAGAGCGGACCGGGCAATCGGAGTCTTTCGGCATGTGGCACCACCCACGAGGCTACGTCTCGAACTTCCTCGTGAGACCGGCATCATCCTGAGGTGCGCCGTTAAGGTCGGGAAACCCTTGCAGACAAAGCAGGGGAATCGACCCTCCTGTCGTGATCAGGAGGGGAGAAGGCACTCAAAAGAAATGGTGCCGGGAACTTCGGTGTTCCCCTCAAGTGAGACCGGTATGTTGGGGAACTTTTGGGGTCGCATCAAGGGTGCCAAGTACTGTTTCGCACTTCAAGATGGAACGTGGGACTACTCTTGAGACGCTGTAGCGGGAAAGTGCCTCATATTGCGATGATGGGGGAACCACTTGGTTTTTCTCGAGTTACGGCGGGATTCTCGAGTTACGACGGGGATTTCAGGCTTCCTCTTGTGTTGGCCCAGGGAAGTCCAATCTTCAATTCGAGTTGCGAGGGAGAGCTGGGGATTGCCCACGAGTCACTGTAGGGAAAAAGAGACCTCATCTTGGCTTGTGTCCAGGATCTAATGTTCCTCTCCAGGGGCGACAGGGATCTCGGGGTTGCATTCCAGACTCACCCGGGGAGTCAGGCCTCGTCTCGAGGGGAAGCAAATGACTCCACTCTCCTCTCGAGTCGCGACGGATATCTCTTGGAGCCCACTGAGTGGCCTACAGGGAGCCAAGCTTCCTGTGGATTTTGGAGAGAGGACTCGGTATTGCTCTCCAGGCCATGCAGAAAAAGAAGGCCCTCATCTCGCGATGACAGGGGCATCTCGTGGGTTTTCTCGAGCTGAGGCACAAGTGTGGTGTTTCCCACGTGGTAAGGCTGGGAGCTCAGGGAGCATCTTGTGTGGCGCCAGGGAAATCAGGTCTCCATGCGCGTGGCGAGGGGGAGTGTGTCATTGCTCTCTTGTCATGATAGGGGATTTGGACCTCAAGATGCATTGAAGAAGGACTCTCAAGGTCTTTCTCAGGTTGTGGCAGGAAACCATGGGTTCCCTCGACTCATGCATGTTACGTCAGGGAGCTTCTCAGGTGCCTCTGAGAAATCAGGGATACTGTGGAGTTGGGAGTGACCTCTTGGAACCCCACTGGGTTTGGTGAAATGGAAAAAGGCCTCATCTTTAGATAAAGCAGGAACATCAGGTTTCCTCTTCATTTCTGACTCGGATCGCATGTTCCTGCAGAGTTGGGAGAGGAGAGTCAGGACTCATCTTGTGTGGAGGAATGGAAATCCGCTTGCATCTCGAGTTGTTCACGGGGTGACAGGCCTCTTGTAGAGCTGTATGTGGAACCTGCGGGTTTTCCCGGACGATGCACAGGGGTGTCAGTGCCCCTTTTGTTGTACCTTCATCCACAGGGTTGTCTTCAAAGAGGTGTCTGGTCATCGGGTTCTTCTTAAGAGTGTACTGGGAAATTGGGGTCTTTCAGCATGTGGCACCCCCCACGAGGCCATGTCTCGAAATTTCCCATGAGTCCAGCTTCATCCTGAGGTGCGCCATGAATGTCTGGAACCCCTTTAAGTCAAAGCAGGGGAATCGACCCCCTTGTCGCTATCAGGAGGGGAGAAGGGGCTCAAAACAAGTGGTGCCGGGAACCTCGGTGTTCCCCTCAAATGAAACCAGTGTGTCGGGGAACATTTGGGGTTGCATTAAGGGTGCCAAGTAACATTTCGCACTTCAACACGGAACGTGGGACTTCTCTTGAGACGCTGTAGCGAGCACGGGCCCCATCTTGTGATGACGGGGGAACCACGTGGTTTTTCTCGAGTTGCGGCAGGGAATTCAGGCTTCCTCTTGTGTTGGCCCAGGGAAGTCCAAATTTCCATACGAGTTGAGAGCTAGAGCTGGGGGTTGGCTCGAGTTATTGCAGGGCAAAAGAGACCTCATCTAGGCTTGTGTCTAGGACCTAATGTTCCTTTCAAGGGGAAACAGGGATCTCGGAGTTGCATTCCAGATCCTCTCGAGGAGTCAGGCCTCTTCACAAGGGTAATGAATGGACACCCCTCTCCCCTTGAGTCGCGACGGGTATCTCTTAGAGCCCATTGTGTGGCCTAAAGGGAGTCAAGCCTCCTGTGGAGATTGGAGAGAGGACTCGGGATTGCTCTCCAGGCCATGCAGGAAAAGAAGACCCTCATATCGTGATGAAGGGGGCGTCTTGTGCGTTTTCTCGAGGTGCGGAGCCAGGATGGGGTTTCTCACAAGATACGATGGGGAGCTCAGAGAGTCTCTCGTGTGGTGACAGGAAAGTCAGGTCTCCATGCACGTGTGGAGGGGGAGCGCGTCATTACACTTGAGTCATGGTAGGGGCATCGGGCCTCAAGAGGCGTTGAAGAACGACTCTCAAGGTCTTTCTCCGTTTGTGGCAGGAAACCCTGGTTTTTCTCGACTTGTGCTGGTGACCTCAGGGAGCTTAACATGGTGCCTCTGAGAAGTCAGGGATTCTGTGGAGTTGGGAGGGGCCTCTCGGGACTCCACTGTGTGTGGTATAATGCAAGAGGGCCTCATCTCGTGTTGAGGAAGGAACCTCAGGGTTCCTCTCCATTTCAGACTCTGATCTCAGGATTCCTGCAGAGTTGGGACAGGAGAGTCAGGCCTCGTATTCTGTGGAGAAATGAAACTTAGCTTGCCTCTCGAGTTCTTCATGAGGTAACAGGTCAATTGTCGAGCTGTATGGGAACCTGCAGAATTTTCCAAAAGATGCACGGGTGTGCAGGGCCCCTCCTTGTTGTGCCTTCATCCAACAGGATGCATTCGAAGAAGTGTACAGGTATCAGATTCTTATTAATAGCTGACCGGGAAATGCGGTCTTTCCGCATGTGGCACCACCCACGAGGCTACATCTCCAATTTCCTCGAGAGACCGGCCTCATCCTGAGGTGCGTTGGGAAGATAGGTAACCCCTTCCAGACAAAGCAGGAGAATAGACACTACTGTTGCAATCAGGAGGGGAGAAGGGACTAAAATGATGTGGTGTGGGGAACATGGGTGTTCCCCTCGAGTGAGGCCTGTATGTTGGGGAACTTTGGGGGTGCCATCATGGGTGCCAAGTACCGTTTTGCACTTCAGTCGGAACGTGGGACTTCCCTTGAGACGCCGTCGCGGGCAAGGGCCTCATCTTGCCAAGAGGTGGGAACCACGTGGTTTTTCTCGAGTTGCGGCAGGATTCTGAAGTTACGACGGGGATCTCAGCCTTCCCCTTGGGTTGGCCCTGGGAAGCCCAATCTTCCCCTCGGGTTGTGAGGGAAAGCTGGGGGTTGCGCTCGAGTCACTGCAGGGCCGAAGAGACCTCACCTAGGCGTGTATCCGGGACCTAATATTCCTCTCCAGGGAAGGCAGGGATCTCGGGGTTGCATTCCAGGCTCCCCCGGGGAGTCAGGCCTCGTCTCGAGGGGAAGCCAAGGACTCTGCTCTCCTCTCGAGTCGCGACGCGGGTCTCTTGGAGCCCCCTGAACGGCCTCAAGGGAGTCCAGCCTCCTCTTCCGTTTGGAGAGACGACCCGGGATTGCTCTCCAGGCCATGCAGGAAAAGAAGGCCCTCAGCTCGCGAGGACGGGGGCGTCTCAGGGGTTTCCTCGAGCTGCGGTGCCCGTGGGGGTTTTCTCCCGAGGCACGACGAGGATCTCAGGGAGCCTCTCGTGCGGCGCCAGGGAAGTCAGGTCTCCATGCGCGTGGCCAGGGGGAGCGCGTCCTGGCTCTCGAGTCACGGGAGGGGACTAGGGCCTCGAGACGCGTTGAAGAAGGACTCTCGAGGTCTTTCTCGGGGGGCGGCGGGAAACCCTCGTGTCCCTCGCCTTCTGCCGGGGACCTTAGGGAACTTCCCAGGGTGCCTCTGAGAGGCGAGGGCTCCTGTGGAGGTGGCGGGGCCCCTCGGGACTCCGCTGGGTCTGGCGCAACGGAAGAGGGCCTCACCTCGAGGGGAGGCAGGAACCTCAGGCTTCCTCTCCGTTTCGGACTCCGACCGCAGGGTCCCTGCAGAGTTGGGACAGGAGAGTCAGGCCTCGTCTTGTCTGAGGAAGGGAACCCCGCTGGCCTCTCGAGTTGCTCAGGGGGTCTCAGGCCCCTCGTCGAGCTGTGTGTGGAACCCACGGGTCTTTGCGGACGATGCACGGGGGTGGCAGTGCCCTTTCGTGTTGTGCCTTCACCCACAGGGTTGCCTTCGAAGAGGGGTCCGGGCCTCGGGTCCTTCTCAAGAGCGGAGCGGGGAATCGGGGGCGTTCGGCATGTGGCCCCACCCACGTGGCTCGTCTCGAATTTCCTCGTGAGACCGGCCTCATCCTGAGGTGCGCCGGGAAGGCCGGGAACCCCTTCCAGACCACGCAGGGGAATCGCCTCTCCTGTCGCGATCAGGAGGGGAGAAGGGGCTCAGAGGAAGTGGTGCCGGGACCCTCGGTGTTCCCCTCGAGGGACCCCGGCGTGTCGGGGGACTTTTGGGGGTCGCAGGAAGGCTGTCAGGGACCGTTTCGCCCTTCAGGGCGGAACAGGGGACTTCCCTTGAGACGCCGTTGCGGGCAAGGGCCTCATCTTGCCAAGAGGTGGGAACCACGTGGTTTTTCTCGAGTTGCGGCGGCATTCTCGAGTTACGACGGGGATCTCAGCCTTCCTCTTGGGTTGGCCCTGGGAAGCCCAATCTTCCCCTCGGGTTGCGAGGGAAAGCTGGGGGTTGCGCTCGAGTCACTGCAGGGCCGAAGAGACCTCACCTAGGCGTGTGTCCGGGACCTAATATTCCTCTCCAGGGAAGGCAGGGATCTAGGGGTTGCATTCCAGGCTCCCCCGGGGAGTCAGGCCTCGTCTCGAGGGGAAGCCAAGGACTCTGCTCTCCTCTCGAGTCGCGACGCGGGTCTCTTGGAGCCCCCTGAGCGGCCTCAAGGGAGTCCAGCCTCCTCTTCCGTTTGGAGAGAGGACCCGGGATTGCTCTCCAGGCCATGCAGGAAAAGAAGGCCCTCAGCTCGCGAGGACGGGGGCGTCTCAGGGGTTTCCTCGAGCTGAGGCGCCCGTGGGGGTTTTCTCCCGAGGCACGACGAGGATCTCAGGGAGCCTCTCGTGCGGCGCCAGGGAAGTCAGGTCTCCCTGCGCGTGGCCAGGGGGAGCGCGTCCTGGCTCTCGAGTCACGGGAGGGGACTAGGGCCTCGAGACGCGTTGAAGAAGGACTCTCGAGGTCTTTCTCGGGGGGCGGCGGGAAACTCTCGTTTCCCTCGCCTTCTGCCGGGGACCTTAGGGAACTTCCCAGGGTGCCTCTGAGAGGCGAGGGATCCTGTGGAGGTGGCGGGGCCCCTCGGGACTCCGCTGGGTCTGGCGCAACGGAAGAGGGCCTCACCTCGAGGGGAGGCAAGAACCTCAGGCTTCCTCTCCGTTTCGGACTCCGACCGCAGGGTCCCTGCAGAGTTGGGACAGGAGAGTCAGGCCTCGTCTTGTCTGAGGAAGGGAACCCCGCTGGCCTCTCGAGGTGCTCAGGGGGTCTCAGGCCCCTCGTCGAGCTGTGTGTGGAACCCGCGGGTCTTTGCGGACGATGCACGGGGGTGGCAGTGCCCCTTCGTGTTGTGCCTTCACCCACAGGGCTGCCTTCGAAGAGGGGTCCGGGCCTCGGGTCCTTCTCAAGAGCGGACCGGGGAATCGGGGGCGTTCGGCATGTGGCCCCACCCACGTGGCTCGTCTCGAATTTCCTCGTGAGACCGGCCTCATCCTGAGGTGCGCCGGGAAGGCCGGGAACCCCTTCCAGACCACGCAGGGGAATCGCCTCTCCTGTCGCGATCAGGAGGGGAGAAGGGGCTCAGAGGAAGCGGTGCCGGGACCTTCGGTGTTCCCCTCGGGGGACCCCGGCGTGTCGGGGGACTTTTGGGGGTCGCAGGAAGGCTGTCAGGGACCGTTTCGCCCTTCAGGGCGGAACAGGGGACTTCGCTTGAGACGCCGTCGCGGGCAAGGGCCTCAACTTGCCAAGAGGTGGGAACCACGTGGTTTTTCTCGAGTTGCGGCGGGATTCTCGAGTTACGACGGGGATCTCAGCCTTCCCCTTGGGTTGGCCCTGGGAAGCCCAATCTTCCCCTCGGGTTGCGAGGGAAAGCTGGGGGTTGCGATCGAGTCACCGCAGGGCCGAAGAGACCTCACCTAGGCGTGTGTCCGGGACCTAATATTCCTCTCCAGGGAAGGCAGGGATCTAGGGGTTGCATTCCAGGCTCCCCCGGGGAGTCAGGCCTCGTCTCGAGGGGAAGCCAAGGACTCCGCTCTCCTCTCGAGTCGCGACACGGGTCTCTTGGAGCCCCCTGAGCTGCCTCAAGGGAGTCCATCCTCCTCTTCCGTTTGGAGAGAGGACCCGGGATTGCTCTCCAGGCCATGCAGGAAAAGAAGGCCCTCAGCTCGCGAGGACGGGGGCATCTCAGCGGTTTCCTCGAGCTGCGGCGCCCGTGGGGGTTTTCTCCCGAGGCACGACGAGGATCTCAGGGAGCCTCTCGTGCGGCGACAGGGAAGTCAGGTCTCCATGCACGTGGCGAGGGGGAGCGCGTCCTGGCTCTCGAGTCACGGGAGGTGACTAGGGCCTCGAGACGCGTTGAAGAAGGACTCTCGAGGTCTTTCTCGGGGGGCGGCGGGAAACCCTCGTTTCCCTCGCCTTCTGCCGGGGACCTTAGGGAACTTCCCAGGGTGCCTCTGAGAGGCGAGGGATCCTGTGGAGGTGGTGGGGCCCCTCGGGACTCCGCTGGGTCTGGCGCAACGGAAGAGGGCCTCACCTCGAGGGGAGGCAGGAACCTCAGTCTTCCTCTCCGTTCCGGACTCCGACCGCAGGGTCCCTGCAGAGTTGGGACAGGAGAGTCAGGCCTCGTCTTGTCTGAGGAAGGGAACCCCGCTGGCCTCTCGAGTTGCTCAGGGGGTCTCAGGCCCCTCGTCGAGCTGTGTGTGGAACCCGCGGGTCTTTGCGGACGATGCACGGGGGTGGCAGTGCCCCTTCGTGTTGTGCCTTCACCCACAGGGTTGCCTTCGAAGAGGGGTCCGGGCCTCGGGTCCTTCTCAAGAGCGGACCGGGGAATCGGGGGCATTCGGCATGTGGCCCCACCCACGTGGCTCGTCTCGAATTTCCTCGTGAGACCGGCCTCATCCTGAGGTGCGCCGGGAAGGCCGGGAACACCTTCCAGACCACGCAGGGGAATCGCCTCTCCTGTCGCGATCAGGAGGGGAGAAGGGGCTCAGAGGAAGCGGTGCCGGGACCCTCGGTGTTCCCCTCGGGGGTCCCCGGCGTGTCCGGGGACTTTTGGGGGTCGCAGGAAGGCTGTCAGGGACCGTTTCGCCCTTCAGGGCGGAACAGGGGACTTCCCTTGAGACGCCGTCGCGGGCAAGGGCCTCATCTTGCCAAGAGGTGGGACCCACGTGGTTTTTCTCGAGTTACGACGGGGATCTCAGCCTTCCCCTTGGGTTGGCCCTGGGAAGCCCCATCTTCCCCTCGGGTTGCGAGGGAAAGCTGGGGGTTGCGCTCGAGTCACTGCAGGGCCGAAGACACCTCACCTAGGCGTGTGGCCGGGACCTAATATTCCTCTCCAGGGAAGGTAGGGATCTCGGGGTTGCATTCCAGGCTCCCCCGGGGAGTCAGGCCTCGTCTCGAGGAGAAGCCAAGGACTCCGCTCTCCTCTCGAGTCGCGACGCGGGTCTCTTGGAGCCCCCTGAGCGGCCTCAAGGGAGTCCAGCCTCCTCTTCCGTTTGGAGAGAGGACCCGGGATTGCTCTCCAGGCCATGCAGGAAAAGAAGGCCCTCAGCTCGCGAGGACGGGGGCGTCTCAGGGGTTTCCTCGAGCTGCGGCGCCCGTGGGGGTTTTCTCCCGAGGCACGACGAGGATCTCAGGGAGCCTCTCGTGCGGCGCCAGTGAAGTCAGGTCTCCATGCGTGTGGCGAGGGGGAGCGCGTCATGGCTCTCGAGTTATGGTAGGGGAATCGCGACTCAAGACATTTTGAATCTCTCTCGCGGTCTTTCTCGAGTCGCGGCTGAAAACCCAGGGTTCCCTCAACTTGTGCCTGTGACCTCAGGGAGCTTCTCATTGTGCCTGTGAGAACTCAGGGATACTGTGGAGTTGGTAGGGGCCTCTCGGGACTCCACTGGTTGTGGTGCAATGGAAGAGGGCCTCATCTCGAGTGGACGCAGGAACATCAGGCTTCCTCTCCGTTTCTGACTCGGATCCCATGGTCCCTGCAGAGTAGGCACAAGAGAGTCACACCTAGTCTTCTGTTGAGGAAGTGGACCTTCGTTTGCCTTTCGAGTTGTTTACAGGGTGACAGTCCACTTGTCGAAATGTCTGTGGGACCTGCGGGTTTTTCTGGACGATGCACGCGGGTGTCAGTGCCCCTTCGTCTTGTGCCTTCATCCACACGTTTTCCTTCAAAGAGGTGTGCTGGCATCGGGTTATTTTCAAGAGTGGACCGTGAAATTGGGGTCTTTCGGCATGTGGCACCACCCACGAGGCTATGTCTCGAACTTCCTCATGAGACCGGCCTTATCCTGAGGTGCGCCCGGAAGGTCGGGAACCCCTTGCAGACAGAGAAGGGGAGTCGACCCTCCTGTCGCAATCAGGAGAGGAGAAGGGGCTCAGATGAAGTGGTGCCGGGAACCTCGGTGTTCCCCTTGAGTGAGTCTGGTATGTCGCGGAACTTTTGGGGTCGCATCAAGGGTGCCAAGTACCATTTCGCAGTTCAGGATGGAACGTGGGACTTCTCTTGAGATGCTGTAGCGGACAAAGGGCCTCATCTTGCGATGACGAGGGAAGCACGTGGATTTTCTCGAGTTGCGGTGGGAATCTCGAGTTACGACGGGGAATTCAGGCTTCCTCTTGTGTTGGCCCAGGAAGTCTAATCTTCCATTTGAGTTGCCAGGGAGAGCTGGGGATTGGGCTCCTTTCACTGAAGTGCAAACTAGACCTCATCTAGGCTTGTATCCAGGACTTAATGTTCCTCTCCGTAGGCGACAGGGATTTGGGGTTGCATTCCATACTCACCCGGGGAGTCAGGCCTCATCTCGAGGGGAAGCAAAGGACTCCACTCTCTTCTCGAGTCGTGACAGGTATCTCTTGGAGCCCACTGAGTGGTCTTCGCTCTGTAGGAGAGCTCTAGTGTACATAAGCCTGTACATAAGTGAACACAGACACTCTGTGTGCATGTTGCTGCGTACCCAAAATAGGGCCACAAGGAGCCTCATGCTCTCCATGCGGCGCGGAAGCTGTGCAGCCACGCAGCAGCTGAAGAATCCAACCAATTGCTCTTTTCTTACATCTGACAGAGCTCGCATTGCCATAGCCCTTGGCAGTTTGGAAACACTGGACCCTAACCCCTCTCAAAGTAGGCCTGGGTTCTAGTTCGAATAGAAAGTTAATAGCGGAGCTGAGGACAGGAACGTGGCAGTCATTTATCACAGCTCCTGCAGCCTGCTACTACAGGGACACTAACGCTAGAAGCTAGGAATGTCTTTGCAAGGTGCGCAAAGGACAAGGGAGAACCTCGACCCTGACTCTAGTATTTCAGTCCCCTGAGCAGATCTGAGGTTCTCCCGCTGTAGAAGCTAACCCATTCCTTTCAAATACAGGCTTCCTAACACAGGGCCAGTTGGCTGCTTGCTCTTCCACGAAGCAGGCTTCCTTAACTTGCAAACTGCGAATTCCGCTTAACAGCCTGGAGGAAAATCGCTTCATGGAAGATTTTTTTCAGAGGCTGTATCCCCGGAGCTGGGGCCAAGCTAGGGGACCCATACTGACAAGGGAAGGCAAAACCACATCCAATGTCTTTGCTCTGGAGGACAGCTTTGGTGAGCCTAAGTCTTTCAGGAATATTTCTGGCTCCAACAGAGTCAAATTCTGTGTGTGAAGCTGCACAGCCAAAATAGGGGAACAGAGAGCCTGATTCTCTCTGTGTAGCTTTGAAGCTGTCATTCAAACAACAGCTTGAGAATCCATACAATGCTCTCCCTTACTGCTAAGAGAATTCTCTTTGCTGTCGTCCTTGACAGTTTGTAGAAATCCGCACCCTAACCCTTCTCCAAGTAGGCCTGGGTCCTAGCTCGGAACAACAGGCAACGGCGGAGCTGAGGCCAGTAAGGCACAAGTGAGGTCTCACACACTCTTGCAGCCTGATCGTCCAGGAGCAGTAAGGCCTCTTTTTCCCTGTAGGAGGCTCGCTTGCCTTGCCTCCTGTGAACTGCATTTCCCAGCCTGGGCGCAAAGCTGTTCCTGGAGATTTTTTCTCAGGGGCTGTTTCCCTGGAGCTGGGTCGGACCTCGGGGGCCCAACTCACAGGGGAAGACAAAACCACATGGACAGGTCTATGCTCTGTAGGAGAGCTCTAGTGAACCTCATGTCTCAGGAACATTCTTGGCTTCTACAGAGACACCTCTGTGCATGAAGCTACACACCCAACATAGTGGCAAAGGGAGTCTGATTCTCTCCGTGGGTGCTGATGCTTTGTGGCAAAGCACCTGCTAAGAATCCATCCGCATAGGCTTCCCTCACCTTGACAGAGGTCTCATTGCTGTAGTCCTTGGCAGTTTGGAAAGAAGCAGACCCTTACCCTTCACCAAGTAGGCCCTTGTCCTTGTTTGAATGGAAAGGCAGTAGCTGAGCTGAGGCCAGTAAGGCGCCAGTCAAGTCTGACATATTCCCGATGCCTGCTCCTTCATGGAAAATAACGTTAGAAACTGGGAATGTCTTTGCAAGGCTGGCAAAGGGCAGTCAGGAACCTCGACCCTGCCTCTGGAATTTCTATCTTCTCAGCACATCCGGAGGTCTCGGTCAGGAGAAACTAACCCATTCCTTGCAAATATAGGCTTCCAAACACAGGCCGGTTGGCTGTCTCTTCTTGCCGAAGGAAGCTTGCTTATCCCACCTCCTGCGAACTCCGCTTCCCAGCCTGGGGGATAAGAGGTTCTTGGAGATCTTTTCTCAGAGGCTGTTTCCACGGAGCAGGGGCCGATCCCGGAGACCCACACGCACAGGGGAAGGGAAAACCGCATGGATAAGTCTTTGCTCTCTAGGAGTGCTCTAGTGAACCTCACTCTATGGGGAATGTTCTTGGCTCCAACGGGGACATCTCTGTGTGGGAAGCTGCATAGCCAACATAGAGACACAGAGACCTGATTCTCTCTGTGCAGCTTTGACGCTGTCGTTCAAACAACAAATTGAGAATCCACACAATGCTCTCCCTTACCACTGAGAGAGTTATCATTGCTGTAGCCCTTCGCAGTTTCTGGAAATCGGCACACAAACACTTCTCCAAGTAGGCCTGGGTTCAAGTTCAGATGAACATGCAATAGCGGAGCTGAGGCCAGTAAGGCACCAGTCAGGTGTCACACACTCTGGCAGCCTGCTCCTCCAGGGACAGTAAGGCCTATTTTTCCCTGCGGGAGGCTCGCTTGCCTGGCCTCCTGTGAACTGCGTTTCCCAGCCTGGGAAAACAGCGGTTCCTGGAGATCTTTTCTCAGGGGCTCTATCACCAGAGCTGGGGTGGACCTCAGGGACCCATCTCACAGGGGAAGGAAAAACCACATGGACAGGTCTATGCTCTGTAGGAGACGTTAGTGTGTCTCATCTCTTAGGAACATTCTTGGCTCGTACAGAGACACCTCTGTGTGTAAAGCTACACACCGAACATAGGGGCACAGGGAGCCTGATTCTCTCTGTGGGGTGCTGATGCTTTGTGGCAAAGCACCTGTTTGAGAATCCATCCGCTTACGCTTCCCTCGCCTTGACAGAGGTCTCATTGCTGTGTCTCTTGGCACTTTGGAAAGAAGCAGACCCTTACCCTTCACCAAGTAGGCCCTGATCCTAGTTTGAAAGGAAAGGCAATAGCTGAGCTGAGGCCAGTAAGGCACCTGTCAACTCTGACATATTCCCGATGCCTGCTCCTTCATGGAAAATATTGCTAGAATCTAGGAATGTCTTTGCAAGGCTGGCAAAGGGCAGTCAGGAACCTCGACCCTGCCTCTGGAATATCTATCTTCTGAGCAGATCTGGAGGTCTCCTTCTGGAGAAGCTAACCCATTCCTTGCAAATAGAGGCTTCCAAACACAGGCCGGTTGGCTGCCTCTTCTTGCCTGAAGGAGGCTTGCTTTTCCTGCCTCCTATGATCCCTGGTTCCCAGCATGGGGGAAAAGCAGATTCTTGGAGATCTTTGCTCAGGGGTTGTTTCCACGGAGCTGGGGTTGTGCCCAGAGACCCACACATACAGGGGAAGGCAAAACCACATGAACAAGTCTTTGCTTTCTAAGAGAGCTCTAGTGAACCTCAGTCTTTGACGAACGTTCTTGGCTCCTATGCGGACACCTCTGTGTGTGAAACTGCGTACCCAACATGGCGGCAGAGAGCCTGATTCTCTCTGTGCAGGTTTAATGCTGTCGTTCAGAAAACAGCTTGAGAATCCATACAATTCTCGCCCTTACCTCTGAGAGAGTTCTCATTGCAGTAGCCCTTGGCAGTTTGTAGAAATCTGCACCTAAACCCTTCTCCAAGTAGGCCTGAGTCCCAGTTCGGAGGAACAAGCAATGGCGGAGCTAAGACCAGTATGGCACCAGTCAGTTTTCACACACTCTGGCAGCCTGCTCCTCCAGGGACAGTAAGGCTTCTTTTTCTCTGCAGGAGGCTCACTTGCCTTACTTCCTGTGAACAGCTTTTCCCAGCCTGGGTGAAAAGCGGTTCCTGGAGATCTTTTCTCAGAGGCTGTTTTCTCGGAGCTGGGGTGGACCTCGGGGACACAACTCACAGGGGAAGGCGAAACCACATGTACAGGTGAGCACTCTGTAGGAGAGCTCTTGTGAGCCTCATCTCTCAGGAACATTCTTGGCTCCTGTAGAGACACCACTGTGTGTGAATCTACACACCCCACATAGGGGCAAAGGGAGCCTGATTCCCTCCGTGGGGTGCTGATGCTTGGTGGCAAAGAACCTTCCTGATAATCCATCCGCTTATGCTTCCCTCGCATTTACGGAGGTCTCATTGCTGTAGCCCTCGGCAGTTTGGAAAGAAGAAGACCCTTACCCTTCATAAAGTAGGGCCTTGTCCTACTTTGAATGGAAAGGCAATAGCTGAGCTGAGGCCAATAAGGCGCCAGTCAAGTCTGACATATTCCCAAAGCCTGCTTCTTCAGGAAGATAACTGTAGAATCTAGGAATGTCTTTGCAAGGCTGGCAAAGGGCAGTCAGGACCCTGCACACTGCCTCTGGAATTACCGACTTCTGAACAGATCTGGAGGTCTCCCTTAGGGGAAGCTAACCCATTCTTCCAAATTGAGGCTTCCAAACGCAGGCCGCTTGGCTGCCTCTTGATCTCTGAAGGAGGCCTGCTTTTCCCACCTCCTATGAACCCCACATCCCAGCCTCTGGGAAAAGCAGATCTTGAAGATCTTTTCTCAGGGGTTGTTTCCACGGAGCTGGGGCCGAGCCTGGAGCCCCAAACGCACAGGGGAAGAAAAACCACATGGACAAGTCTTTGCTCTCTAGGAGAGCTCTAGTGAACCTCACTCTGTCAGGAACGTTCTTGTTTCCTATGGAGACACCCCTGTCTGTGAAGCTGTGTACCGAACATGGAGACACAGAGTCTGATTCTCTCTGTGCAGCTTTGAAGCTGTCGTTCAAACAACAGCTTGAAAATCCATACAATGCTCTTCCTTACCCGTGACACAGTTCTCATTGCTATACCCCTTGGCAGTATTTAGAAATCCATACCCAAACCCTTCTAGTAGGCCTGGGTCCTAGTTCGGAGGAACATGCAATGGCGGAGCTGAGGCCAGTAAGGCACCAGTCAGGTCTCACACACTCTGGCAGCCTGATCGTCCAGGGACACTAAGGCCTGTTGTGCCTTGCAGGAGGCTCGCTTGTGTTACCTCCTGTGAACTGCGTTTGCCAGCCTGGGGGAATAGCGGTCCCTGGAGATCTTTTCTCAGGGGCTCCTTCCCCTGAGCTGGGGTGGACCTCGGGGACCCAACTCACAGGGCAAGGCAAAACCATATGGACAGGTCTATGCTCTGTAGCAGACTTCTAGTGAACCTCATCTCTCAGGAACATTCTTGGCTCCTATAGAGACACTTCTGTGTGTGAAGCTGCGTACCTAACATAGGGGCACAGAGAGCCTGATTCTCTCAGTTCATTTTGAACCTGTCGTTCAGAAAACAGCTTGAGAATCCATAAAATGCTCTCCCTTACCGCTGAGAGAATTCTCACTGCTGTAGCCCTTGGCACTTTGTAGAAATCCGCAGCCAAACGCTTCTCCAAATAGGCCTGGGTCCTAGTTCGGAGGAACAGGCAATGGTGGAACTGAGGCCAGCAAGGCAACAGTCAGGTTTCACACACTCTGGCAGCCTGCTCCTCCAGGGACAGTAAGGCCTCTTTTTCTCTGCAGGAGATTCGCTTGCCTTACTTCCTGTGAACAGCGTTTCCCAGCCTCAGCGAAGCGGTTCCTGGAGATCTTTCCTCAGGGACAGTTTCCCCGGAGGTGTGGCGGACCTCGGGGACCCAACTCACAGGGGAAGGAAAAACCACATGGACAGGTCTATGCTCTGTAGGAGAGGTTTAGTGAACCTAATCTCTCAGGAACATTCTTGGCTCCTATAGAGACAACTCTGTGTGTAAAGCTACACTCCCAACATTGGGGAACAGGGATCTTGGTTCTCTCCGTGGGGTGCTGATGCTTTGTAGTAAAGCACCTGCTTGAGAATCTGTCCTCTTAGGCTTCCCTCGCCTTGACAGAGGTCTCATTGCTGTAGCCCTTGGCAGTTTCAAAGAAGAAGACCCTTACCCTTCATAAAGTATGCCCTTGTCCTAGTTTGAATGGAAAGGCAATAGCTGAGCTGAGGCCAATAAGGAGCCAGTCCCCTCTGACACATTCCCGAAGCCTGCTCCTTCATGGAATATAACTCTAGAATCTTGGAATGTCTTTGCAAGGCTGGCAAAGGGCAGTCAGGAACCAGCACCCTGCCTCTGGAATTACCGACTTCTGAGCAGATCTGGAGGTCTCCTTTAGGAGAAGCTAACCCATTCCTTCCAAATAGAGGCTTCAAAACACAGGCAGGTTGGCGGCCTTTCGTGCCCGAAGGAGGCTTGCTTTTCTCTCCTCCTATGAACCCCAGTTCCCAGCCTCTGGGAAAAGCGTATCTTGAAGATATTTTCTCAGGGGTTGTTTCCACGGAGCTGGGGCCGAGCCCGGGGCCCAAAGGCACAGGGGAAGGCAAGACCACATGGACAGGTCTATGCTCTGTAGCAGACCTCTAGTGAACCTCATCTCTCAGGAGCATTCTTGGCTCCTATAGAGACACCTCTGTGTGTGAAGCTGCGTACCTAACATAGGGGCACAGAGAGCCTGATTCTCTCTGTTCATTTTGACGCTGTCGTTCAGAAAACAGCTTGAGAATCCATAAAATGCTCTCCCTTACCGCTGAGAGAATTCTCACTGCTGTAGCCCTTGGCACTTTGTAGAAATCTGCACCCAAACGCTTTTCCAAGTAGGCCTGGGTGCTAGCTCGGATGAACAGGCAATGGCGGAGCTGAGGCCAGTAAGGCAACAGTCAGGTTTCACACACTCTGGCAGCCTGCTCCTCCAGGGACTGTAAGGCCTCTTTTACTCTGCAGGAGATTCGCTTGCCTTTCTTCATGTGAACAGCATTTCCCAGCCTCGGCGAAGCGGTTCCTGGAGATCTTTTCTCAGGGACAGTTTCCCCGGAGGTGTGGTGGACCTCGAGGACCCAACTCACAGGGGAAGGCAAAACCACATGGACAGGTCTATGCTCTGTAGGAGAGGTTTAGTGAACCTAATCTCTCAGGAACATTCTTGGCTCCTATAGAGACAACTCTGTGTGTGAAGCTACACTCCCAACATTGGTGCACAGGGAGCTTGATTCTCTCCGTGGGGTGCTGATGCTTTGTGGCAAAGCACCTGCTTGAGAATCCATCCTCTTAGGCTTCCCTCACCTTGACAGAGGTCTCATTGCTGTAGCCCTTGGCAGTTTGCAAAGAAGAAGACCCTTACCCTTCATAAAGTAGGGCCTTGTCCTAGTTTGAATGGAAAGGCAATAGCTGAGCTGAGGTCAATAAGGAGCCAGTCCCATCTGACACATTCCCGAAGCCTGCTCCTTCATGGAAAATAACTCTAGAATCTAGGAATATCTTTCAAGGCTAGCAAAGGACAGTCAGGAACCAGTACCCTGCCTCTGGAATTACCGACTTCTGAGCAGATCTGGAGGTCTCCTCTAGGAGAAGCTAACCCATTCCTTCCAAATAGAGGCTTCAAAACACAGGCAGGTTGGCTGCCTTTCATGCCCGAAGGAGGCTTGCTTTTCTCTCCTCCTATGAACCCCAGTTCCCAGCCTCTGGGAAAAGCGTATCTTGAAGATATTTTCTCAGGGGTTGTTTCCACGGAGCTGGGGCCAAGCCTGGAGACCCAAAGGCACAGGGGAAGGCAAGACCACATGGACAAGCCTTTGCTCTTTAGTATAGCTCTAATGAACCTCACTCTGTCAGGATCTTTCTTGATTCCTACGGAGACACACCTGTGTGTGAAGCTGCGGCCACAGAGAGCCTGATTACCCCTGTGCAGCGCTGAGTCTGGGCGGCTAAACAACAGCTTGGGAATGCAGCCTGAGGCGCTTCCCTTCCCTCTGACAGAGCTCTCCTTCGGTCCCTAAGCCCTCTGCAAGGAGGCATGGATCATAGGTGCAAAGGGAAGGGAAGAGCGGAGCTGAGGCCAGTAAGGCGCCCGCCAGTCACGTCTCCCCCACTTCCGCAGTCTGTTCCTTCCCCTGCGCGAAAGCTAGAAGCTGGGAAGGGCTTGGCGAGGCTCGCCCAGGCAGAGCAGCCTCTAGGCCGGGGCTCTGCGATATCGCGCCTGGGCGCAGATCTGGAGCTCCGCCGGAGTGGAAGCTCATTCGGTCCTTCCCAATACAGGCTTGCAAGCACCCGATGGCGGCCTGACTCTATTCTCCCGCGTGCTGGGAGTGGGCTTCCAATCCAGGGCACAGAGCACTGCCTGGAGCTCTCTGCTCAGGGGCTGGTTCCCCTGCACTGGGACTGTGCCAGGGAGCCCAAAGGCACAGGGGAAGGCCCCAAACCACATTCACACGACTCTGCTCTGGAGCTGAGCTCCGGGGAAGCCCAGTCTGTAAGGCGGTTTCTGAACACAAACGGAGGAACACTCTGGCTGTGGAGCTCCCTCCCCATGACAGGGGCACTGGGACCCTGATTCCCTCTGTTCAGCGCTGAGTCTGGGCTACCAAGCAACAGCTTGGGAATGCAACCTGGGGCATTTCCCTTCCCTCAGACAGAGGTCTCCTTGCGGGAGGCTTTCGCAGTTTGCACACCCCCGTGCCCTAAGCCGTCTGCAAGGAGGCCTGGCTCCTAGGTCCAAAGGGAAGGCAAGAGCGGAGCTGAGGCCAGTCAGGAGCCAGTCATGTCACCCACACTCCTGCAGCCTGCTCCTTTGCAGGTGCAAACGCTAGAAGCTGGGAAGGGCTTGGCGAGGCTCGCCCAGGCAGAGCAGCCTCTCGACAGGGGCTCTGTCCTATCGCGCCTGGGCGCAGGTCTGCAGCTCCGCCGGTGTGGAAGCTCACTCGGTCCTTTCCAATACAGGCTTGCAAGGACCCGCCGGCAGCCTAACTCATCTCTCCCGCGTGCTGGGACTGGGCATCCAGGCCTGGGCACAAAGCACTGCCTGGATCTCTTTGCTCAGGGGCTGGTTCCCCTACGCTGGGGCTGTGCTAGGGAGCCCAAACGCACATGTCAAGGCCCCAAAACACATCCACACGTCTCTGCTCTGCAACAGAGCTCCGGGGAAGCCCAGTCTGGCAGGCGCTTTCTGGGCACAAAGGGAGGAACACTCTGGCTGTGGAGCTTCCTCCCCAAGACAGGGGCACTAGGACCCTGATTCCCTCCGTTTACCGCTGAGTCTGCATTGCCAAGCAACAGCTTGGGAACGCAGCCTGGGGCGCTTCCCTTCCCTCGGACAGAGCTCTCCTTGCGGTAGGCCTTGGTAGTTTGCATACAATGGGGCCCTAAGCCCTCTGCAAGTTGGCCTGGCTCCTAGGTCCAAAGGGCAGGCCAGAGCGGAGCTGAGGCTGTCAGGCTCCAGACTCATCTCCCATACTCCTACATCCTGCTCCTACCCGGGCGTGAAGGCTAGAAGCTGGGAAGGTACCTGGACCGTGCAGGGGCGGGGCGAACGCGGGCGGCATGGGGCGGGGGTCGGCTTCTGGCGGGGGTGGGGGCGGGCTTCCCAGTTGTGCTCTCGGAGGTGGACACTGAGGCTGAAAACGCCCCGGGAGCACACCCAGGACTGGGTAAACCCGGGCTGCGCGGGTCGAGATTCCGATGGCTTTAGGTGGGTGTCGGTCCCAGTTGTGCTCCCGGGGGTCGCCACTGTGGCTGGGAACGCGCAGGGAGCGCGGCAGGGGCGGGGCTAACCCTGGCGGCGCGGGGCGGGGGTCGGCTCATGGGGGGGATGGGGAGGGGTTCCCAGTTGTGCTCTCGGGGGTTGCAACTGCGGCTGGGAACGCCCATTTCGTCCGCTCCTGGGTCCCCAAGGATCGCTATCCCGTGGGTGCAGCGGAGGGCTGCGGACCACAGGTAAGGGAACTGGGACTGCGTGGAGCAGGGAACCAAGTATTCCACCGTCTGTTGGCACAGTCTCGGAGCTCCCCAACCTGGCGGTCACAGAAAAGCCTTGCCTTTGGGGTCAAGGCCTTTACCGCTCCACCCCTCTGCTGAAAAATCTCAGAGTCTGCGCGGTTCTTCCAAGCAGCCTAGTGTCCGCTGGAAGTCCAAGGGACAGAACACTGAACTCTGGCCGGCTGGCCCAGCCCTGCTTCTGGCACTTTGTAAGCCAGCGGGCCCTTGAGCACCTGCTGGGATGGGAAAGGGAAGGGTCCACGGATTGCACCCTAGAAACTTAGTAGGGTGCATGGATTTCAAACCCTGGTGGCCGCCCAGGCAGCAAAGAAGGGGGGAGGGCACCTTGCTGCCCTTTCATGGCAGAATCTGTGGTTGTCCAGCTGCGTGGGCCTTTTCATGAGGACCCTGTGCAATAAAAGTTTGGTGTTTTGGAACTGAATAATTAGAACGTGTAAAAGCTTTAAATTATGTGGTGGTGTAATTAAAAACAAAACAAAACAAAACCAAGCTCCAAGTGTTTTGCAAATGGAGGTTTAAATATTGAAGGACTGTATTCCTTGCACTGTGGCATTCTATCAAGAAGTGTGCAGGATTTTTTTTTTTTTAAGAAAAGTGTTCGAAGTGAGGGAAACAGGAAACCCAGAGGTGCCCCTGTATTTTGGGGAAGGCCTTAGGAGGTCACTTGGAAATGCTGCTGGCTGTGCGGGAGCAGGGCAGATGGGCTGTGCAGGCTTGTCCTTTGCATGGATGTTCTTGTGTGTGGAAACCCAGCTCGGATCCATCTCCTGATGTGTAAGAATTTCGCAGACAAACCTTGAGCTAAGCAATGCATTTTTTCCTAAGAAAATGTTTATCTTAAGCGATGTAAATATCCTATGTATTTCCACTAGACTCTGGCTTCAGGTCGGTTCCCCCAAAAGGCTCAGAAGCGATTTGAACAAAACAGCATGTTTTCCTCCTAGCTTGTTCTCCTTATCTATGTTAAGGAAATGATATATTTGCCTGCAATACTGCCTTTCTTCAAGATTCATGTCAATCAAGTTTTGGCCCGGGATGACTCACCTGCTGCCAATATTATCTCAATGCATGTCGTGGGGGAGGGGCCTGGTGCCATTCCCTGAAACAGTTCCTTTCTTTCCTTAGCTGACTGCTAGTGCCTGTAGAATATCTGGCTAAAGACCAGCAGGGGGTACTCTTACTACCCCCCCCCACCCCACCTCGAGTCTAAGTCAGCAGCTTTCTCTATCTCTTTAATACTTTAATAACACTTGATGACACAAAAGCTCTGAGCGATCAAATCATATCAAATCTTCATTTCAGATTGAAGATGCATTCCATGGTATTGCCATCTTAAGTCTTTCCATCGTTATGGAATATCTGTCCATGTATTCAGGACAGTTTTCAGCCAGGGTGTATAATTTCCAGCGTGCCAGTCTTGTCATCCTCGTTACATCCATGGCAAAGTGTTTTATTCATGTTGATATTATTGAAAGGGAATTTTTTAAAATTCCTTTTCAGATTATTATCTGCTAATGTATACAGATAAAACTGTGTAAGCATTCATTTTTATCAATTTGGACAGCTTGATAGTTGTCTTTAATTTCTTTACTTTCTGACACTTTAAGATTATCCTGGGACACATATGTAATGCCTCACCCCTAAATTCAGACATGTGTTCAAAGAACTTCTGTCCTTTTATTTATTTATTTATTCTTTAACATTGAAATCGTTTTGACTATGCTGGGTGTTTGTTGCTAGATCGAAGTAGCTAGGACCTCTGGACTGCAGTCTCTCATCTCTTGCTGACCTCTTGTTGACCTCTGCAGATTCCTGGTAGGTGGGAGCTTGTTAGTTCCTTGTTCCTTATCAGAACCTCCTGTGGTAAGTGTTTTTCTCTTCTCTGTTGCCTGCTAAGGGTGGGTGGTCATGGGCATCCCAAAGTTGGCTAGAAGTCAATTATTTAGGCAGGCTTGTGCATAGATATGGGAGAAGGCAATGGCACCCCACTCCTGGAAAATCCCAAGGATGGAGGAGCCTGGTAGGCTGCAGTCCATGGGGTGGCTAAGAGTCGGACACCACTGAGCGACTTCATTTTCACTTTTCACTTTCATGCATAGGAGGAGGAAATGGCAACCCAGTCCAGTGTTCTTGCCTAGAGAACCCCAGGGACTGCGGGGCCTGGTGGGCTGCCATCTATGGCGTGGCACAGGGTCGGCCTCAACTGAACCACTTAGCAGCTGCAGCAGCAGCAGCAGCAGCAGTGCATAGATATCAAAGGGGATGAGAACAGTCAGGTAGGATCACATATGTCACCGTGAAACAATACTTCTCCTCTTAGCCAAAGCTAACAAAAGATTTCTGTTCTAGGTCAACCTAGAAGAGATCACTTAAGAGGTAAAGACACTTAAACTCCATTAGCAAAGGCAGTTCAACATCTCAAGAAAACTTGTGCTAGGCACAAAACTCTTTTCTGGGGGCCTACTTTCCCTACAACCTCCTTATCCCATTCTGTACCCATTCCTTTGCTTCTCCCGTCCTGAAAATGCCACCTCTAAGACAGAACTACTTCGTTTTCCTTCTTAAAGTGTGATTGCATTCCATACATTCTTGTAATAACAAGTCATACATTTCCCTTCAGCAACCAAGAACTGACTCTTATATTGGCATTTGATAGATTGGTGAGCATACCTATCAGTGATAATAGCGCCCACCCCGCTTCCTGCAAGAACAGAACAAAACAAAACAAAACAAAAAAAATTGCTTTCCTACATTTAATATGTTCGGATGGTGCCAGTCACTATTCATGCAGAGTCAAAAATCTCTTTTGTTTCTGTGTAAAAGGGAGGTCCTTTCAAGTCGTGAATGTTTAAGAAGTTTCATTTATTTGGAAGTGACCTAGCTATTCAATACACTGTCGTCACTTAGTTTAGCACCAGGATAGAAACTCAGGTAACCAAAACACCTGGAGGAACGATTGTAAGTTCAGTTCAGTTCAGTTGCTCAGTCGAGTCTGACTCTTTGTGACCCCGTGGCCTGCAGGATGCCAGGCTTCCGTGTCCATCACCAACTCCAGGGGCTTGCTCAAACTCATGTCCATCGAGTCAGTGATGCCATCCAACCATCTTATCCTCTGTCATCCCCTTCTCCTCTGCCTTCAATCAAGACTATGAGAGGCGGATATTTTAGAGTATAATTATTGTTAAGAGTTTATCTAAAAGCTCATATCACATTTACATTTTTTACATTGGTTGTTGCTGTTTCCAGGTACTTTCTTGCTGACAAGCTTGTGACACATATAACAATAGAGCAATTTTTACCTCAAAAGAAACCTAGGCACTATGAACATGTTGTGCTTAATGTTGTTGACTCTTAGACATGTCTATAATGGAGGAGCAAAACCAAAAATACTAGATATTTAATATTGACTAGTTCCCAGTTCACGGGACTCTGACATTCATTTAGGTCAATGTTTTCTTGTATTTCCAGCAGTTTGATTTGGAAGGGCTGCCTTGTCTTGAGACCATTGATATCAGAACACAGAACTTGAGCAATATTATCAAAAAACACAAGGCTCACACTGACACATACCTTAATCCAAACAGACAGACAAGACATCTTCCAGGTTTCCGCCTGAGATTTAAAATATTTCTTTGAGCCAGTCTTCTGGGGAGTGGGGGGATGGGGGTGGCAGTGAGGCAGGCTTGGGTAACAAGCTAATTGTTGGTCATTGCATATGCAAAGAACCAGCTTTCCGGGTTCCAAGGAAAAAAGTTTCCTTGGTAACCAACTTTGTCTGGTTCTATAGAATATCATGGCCCTCCTAGGTCAGGTCATCTTGCCTTTCTGTAGTCCTCGTTTTATCCCTAAATCATAGACAGCTTGGATTGTCTCTGTGGGGTGTATGTATTGTCCTCATGTTTGACCTGGCAGCAGCAGCGAGGTCCGAGAGCCTCTCCTGGAACCGGGCGTGGGGACGGGGCTCACCAGGAGCCACTGGTGAAGGTGGGCAGCGCCCCTGGAGCGCGGCAGGGGCGGGGCGAACCCGGGCGGCGCAGGGCGGGTGTCGGCTCCTGGCGGGGGTGGGGGAGGGCTTCCCAGTTGTGCTCTCGGAGATGGCCACTGCGGCTGGAAACGCTCCGGGAGCGCACCCAGGGCGGGGTAAACCTGGGCTGCACAGGTCGAGATTCCGCTCGCTGTGGGTGGGTGGTCGGTCCCTGTCGTGCTCCCGGGGGTCGCCAATGTGGCTGGGAACCCGCCGGGAGCCCGGCAGGGCCGGGGCGAAACCTGGCGGCGCGGGGCGTGGTGGGGGTCCGTTCGCAGCGGGGGTCGGCTCCTGGCGGGGGTGGGGGAGGGCTTTCCAGATGTGCTGTTGGGGGTCGCCATTGCGGCTGGGAATGCCCATTTCGTGAACTCCTGGATCCCCAAGGATCGGCATCCATTGGCCACAGCGGAGGGGTGCGGAACACAGGTAAGGGAACGGGGACTGCGTGGAGCAGGGAACCATGTATTCCGCCCTGTGTTGGCACAGTCTCAGAGCTCCCCAACCTGACGGTCGCAGAAAGGCCTCGTCTTTGGGGTCAAGGCCTTTACCGCTCCACCCCTCTGCTGAAAAACCTCAGAGTCTGCGCGGTTTTCCCAAGCAGCCTAGTGTCCGCTGGAAGTCCAAGGGACAGAACCCTGAAATCTGGCCGGCTGGCCCAGCCCTGCTTCTGGCACTTTGTAGGCCAGCGGGCCCTGCAGCACCTGCTAGGATGGGAAAGGGAAGGGTACGCGAATTGCACCCTGGTGGCCGCCGAGGCAGCAAAGAAGTGGGGAGCGCACCTTACTGCCTTTTAATGGCAGACAGAATCTGTGGATGTCCTGCTGCGTGGGCCTTTTCATGGGGACCTTGTGCAATAACAGTTTACCGGTGACCTTAGGGAACTTCCCAGTGTGCTTCTGACAGATGAGGGATGCTGTGGAGTTGGCGGGGCCTCTCAGGACTCCGCTGGGTTTGGCGCAATGGAAGAGGGCCTCATCTCCAGGGAAGGCAGGAACCTCAGGCTTCCTCTCCGTTTCAGACTCCGACCGCAGGGTCCCTGCAGAGTTGGGACAAGAGAGTCAGGAATCGTCTTGTCTGAGGAAGTGAACTCCGCTTGCCTCTCGAGGTGCTCAGGGGGTCTCAGGCCCCTTGTTGAGCTGTGTGTGGAACCTGCGGGTGTTTCCGGATGATGCACGACAGTGACAGTGCCCCTTCGTGTTGTGCCTTCACCCACTGGCTTGCCTTCGAAGAGGTGTCCGGGCCTCGGGTTCTTTTCAAGAGCAGACAGGGAAATTGGGGTCTTTCGGCATGTGGGAACACCCACGGGGCTAGTCTCAAATTTCCTAGTGAGGCCGGCTTCATCCTGAGGTGTGCCGGGAAGGCCGGGGACCCTTCAAGACAACACAGGGGGATCGACTCTCCTGTCGCGGTCAGGAGGGGAGAAGGGGCTCGGATTAAGTGGGGCCAGAACCCTCGGTGTTACCCTCGAGGGAAACCGGCGTGTGAGGGACTTTTGGGGGATGCATGAAAGGAGTCAGGTACCGTTTCGCACTTCAGGACAGAACCTAGGACTTCCCTTGAGACGCTGTAGCGGGCAAGGGCCTCATCTTGCGAAGACGTTGGAACCATGTGGATTTTCTCGAGTTGTGGCGGGATTCTAGAGTTACGACGAGGATTTCAGGCTTCCTCTTGTATTGGCCCCGAGAAGCCTAATCTTCCATTCGAGTTGCGAGGGAAAGCAGGGGGTGGCACTCGAGTCATTGCAGGGCCAAAGAGACCTCATCTAGGTCTGTGTCTGGGACATAACGTTCCTCTCAAGGGAAGACAGGGATCTCGGGGTGGCGTTCCAGACTCCCCCGGGGAGTCAGGCCTCGTCTCGAGGGCAAGCAAAGGATGCCGCTCTCCTCTCAAGTCGCGACGCAGATCTCTTGGAGCCCACTGAGTGGCCTCAAGGGAGTCAGGCCTCCTCTTCAGTTTGGAGAGAGGACACGGGATTGCGCTCTGGGTAAGGCAGGAAAAGAAGGCCCACACCACGCGAGGATGGGGGCTTCTCAGGGGTTTCCTCGAGCTGCGGCGCCCGTGGGGGTTTTCTCACGAGGCAAGACGAGGATCTCAGGGAGCCTCCCGTGCGGTGCCAGGGAAGTCCGTTCTCCGTGCCCGTGGCGAGGGGGAGCGCGTCCTGGCTCTCGAGTCACGGGAGGGGACTAGGGCCATGAGACGCGTTGAAGAAGGACTCTCGAGGTCTTTCTCAGGGGGTGGCGGGAAACACTCGTTTCCCTCGCCTTCTGCCGGGGACCTTAGGGAACTTCCCAGGGTGCCTCTGAGAGGCGAGGGATCCTGTGGAGGTGGCGGGGCTCCTCGGGACTCCGCTGGGTCCGGCGCAACGGAAGAGGTCCTCATCTCATGGGGCGGCAAGAACCTCAGGCTTCCTCTCCGTTTCGGACTCCGACCGCAGGGTCCCTGCAGAGTTGGGACAGGAGAGTCAGGCCTCGTCTTGTCTGAGGAAGTGAACCCCGCTTGCCTCTCGAGTTGTTCAGAGGGCCACAGGCCCCTCGTCGAGCTGTGTGTGGAACCCGCGGGTGTTTCAGGACGATGCACGGGGGTGTCAGTGCCCCTTCGGGCTGTGCCTTCACCCACAGGGTTGCCTTCGAAGAGGGGTCCGTCATCGGGTTCTTCTCAAGAGCGGACCGGGGAATCGGCCTCGTTCGGCATGTGGCACCACCCACGTGGCTCGTTTCGAATGTCCTCGTGAGACTGGCCTCCTCTTGAGGTGCGCCGGCAAGTCCCGGAACCCCTTCCAGACCACGCAGGGGAATCGACTCTCCTGTCGCGATCAGGAGGGGAGAAGGGGCTCAGATGAAGCGGTGCCGGGACCCTTGGTGTTCCCCTCGAGGGAACCCGGCGTATCGGGGAACTTTTGGGGTTCGCCTGAAGGCTGTCAAGTCCCGTTTCGCACTTCAGGGCGGAACAGGGGACTTCCCTTGAGACGCCGTCATGGGCAAGGGCCTCATCTTGCGAAGAGGTGGGAACCACGTGGTTTTTCTCGAGTTGCGGCGGCATTCTCGTGTTACGACGGGGGATTACAGGCTTCCTCTTGTGTCGGCCCTGGGTAGCCCAACCTTCTATTCTAGTGGCGACGGAAAGCTGGGGGTTGCGCTCGAGTCACTGCAGGGCCAAAGAGACCTCATCTAGGCGTGTGTGCAGGACCTAATGCTCCTCTCCAGGGAAGACAAGGATCTCGGGGTTGCATCCCATGCTCCCCCGGGGAGTCAGGCCTCCCCTCGAGGGGAAGCAAAGGACTCCGGTCTCCTCCCGAGTCGCGACGCTGATATCTTGGTGCCCCCTGAGTGGACTCAAGGGAGTCCAACCTCCTCTTCACTTTTGAGAGAGGACTCGTGCTTGCTCTCCAGGCCAGGCAGGAAAAGAAGGCCCTCACCTCGCGAGGACGGGGGCATCTCAGGGGTTTCCTCGAGCTGCGGCACCGGTGGGGGTTTTCTCCCGAGGCACGACGAGGATCTCAGGGAGCCTCTCGTGTGGCGCCAGGGAAGTCATGTCTCCATGCACGTGGCGAGAAGGAGCGCGTCATTGTTCTCGAGTCATGGGAGGGGACTAGGGCCTCAAGACGCGTTGAAGAAGGACTCTCGATGTCTTTCTCGGGTTGCAGCGTTAAACCCTCGTTTCCCCCGACTTCTGCCGAGGACCTGAGGAAACTTCCCAGGGTGCCTCTGAGAGGTGAGGGACGCTGTGGAGTTGGTGGGGCCTCTCGGGACTCTGCTGGGTTTGTCGCGATGGAAGAGGGCCTCATCTCGAGTGGAGGCAGGAGCCTCAGGCTTCCTCTCCAATTCTGACTCTGATCGTAGTGTCCCTGCAGAGTTGGGACAGGAGAGTCAGGCTATGTCTTTTCTGAGGAATGGAACTCCGCTTGCCTCTCGAGTTGTTCATGGGGTTTCAGGCCCCTTGTCAAACTGTGTGTGGAATCTGCAGGTTTTTCCAGACGATGCATGGGGGTGTCAGTGACCCTTCGTTTTGTGTCTTCATCCACAGGGTTGCCTTCGAAGAGGTGTCCGGGCATCGTGTTCTTATGAAGAGCGGACTGGGAAATCGGGATCGTTCAGCATTTGGCACCACCCACGTGGCTAGTCTCGACTTTCCTCATGAAACCGGCCTCATCCTGAGGTGTGCCGCGAAGGTCATGAAACCCTTCCAGACAAAGCAGAGGAATCGACCCTCCTGTGGCGATCAGGAGGGGTGAAGTGGCTCAGATGAAGTGCTGCTGGGAACCTCGGTGTTTCCCTCAAGTGAGACAGGTATGTCGGGTAACTTTTGGGGTCGCATAACGCGTTCCAAGTACCGTTTCACTCTTCAAATTGGAACGTGGGACTTCTCTTGGGGTGCTCCAGTGGGCAAGGGCCTCATCTTGGAATGACTGGGGAACCACTTGGTTTTTCTCTAGTTGCGGTGGGATATTTGAGTTACCACAGGGAATTCATGCTTCCTCTTGTGTTGGCCCACAAAAGGCTTATCTTCCATTCGAGATTCGAGGAAGAGCTGGAGGTGCGCTCTAGTCACTGAAGGCAAAAGAGACCCCACCAAGGCTTGTGTGCAGGACCTAATGTTCATGTCAAGGGGCGACAGGAATCTCGGGGTTGCATTCCAGACTCACCCTGGAGTCAGGCCTCGTCTCGAGGGGAAGCAAAGGACTCTGCTCTCCTCTCGAGTCGGACGGGTATGTCTTGGAGCCCACTGAGTGGCTTAAAGGGAGTCAAACCTCCTCTGGTGTTTGGAGGGAGGACACGGGATTGCTCTCCAGGCAATGCAGGAAATGAAGGCCCTCATCTCCCGATGACTGGGGCGTCTCGTAGGTTTTCTCGAGCTGTGGCGCTAGTGTGGGGTTTCTCACGAAGTAAGACTGGGAGCTCAGTGAGCCTCTCACGTGGTGCCAGGGCAGTCAGGTCTCTATGCACGTGGTGAGAGGGAGCCCGTCATTGTTCTCGAGTCATGGTAGGGGAATTGGGCCTGAAAACGTGTTAAAGAAGGACTCTCGAGGTCTTTCTTGGGTTGCAGCAGGAAACCCTGGGTTCCATCGACTTGTGCCAGTGACCTCAGGAAGCTTCTCAGCGTGCCTCTGAGAAGTCAGGGTCACTGTGGAGTTGGGAGGGGCCTCTCGGAACTCCACTGGGTTTGGTGCAATGGAAGAGGGCCTCATGACAAGTTGAGGCAGGAACCTCAGGGTTCCTCTCCTGGCTTCGAATGCGCCGGATCTGACTCGGATCGCAGAGTCCCTGCAGAGTTGGGACAGGAGAGTCAGGCCTCGTCTTGTGTGGAGGAATGGAACTCCGCTTGACTCTCGCGTTGTTCATGGGGTGACAGGCCACTTGTCGATTTGTATGTGGAACTTGCGGGTTTTTCTGGACGATGCACTGGGGTGTCACTGCCCCTTCGTGTTGTGCCTTGTTCCACAGGATTGCCTTCGAGTTGGGTTCTGCCATCGGGTTCTTATCAAGAGCGGACCAGGGAATCGGGGTCTTTTGGCATGCCGCACCACCCACGAGGCTATGTCTCGAATTTCCTCGTGAGACTGGCCTCATCTTGATGTGCGCCAGGAAGGTCGGGAACGCCTTCCAGACAAAGCAGGGGAATCGAACCTCCTGTCGCGATCAAGAGGGGAGAAGAGTCTCAGATGAAGTGGTGCCGGGAACCTCGGTGTTCTCCTCAAGTGAGACTGGTATGTCGGGGAACTTTTGGGGTCGCATCAAGGGTTCCAAGTAACTTTTCGCTCTTCAATACGGAACGTGGGACTTCTCTTGAGACGCTGTAGTGGGCAAGGGCCTCATCTTTCGATGACGGGGGAACCACGTGGTTTTTCTTGAGTTGGGGCGGGATTCTCGAGTTACAACCGGGAATTCAGGCTTCCTCTTCAACTGGCCCAGGGAAGTCCAGTTTTCATTCGAATTGTGAGTTAGAACTGGGGATTGCTCTCGAGACACTGCAGGGCCAAATAGACCTCATCTAGGCTTGTGTCCAGGACCTAATGTTCCTCTGCTGGGGCGAAAGAGATCTCAGCATTGCATTCTCGACTCACCCGGGGAGTCAGGCCTCGTCTCGAGGGGAAGCCAAGGACACCGCTCTCCTGTCAAGTCGCGACGGGTATATCTTGGAGCTCACTGTGTGGCCTAAAATGAGTCAAGCCTCCTGTGGAGTTTGGAGAGAGGACTCAGGATTGCTCTCCAGGCCATACAGCAAAAGAAGGCCCTCATCTCGTGAGGACTGGGGCGTCTCGTGGGTATTCTCGAGCTGTGGCTCCAGTGTGGTGTTGCTCACGAGGTATAATGGGGAGCTCAGGGAGCCTCTCCTGTGGCGCCAGGGAAGTCAGGTTTCTATGCGCGTGTCTAGGGGGAGCGCGTCATTGCTCTCGAGTCATGGTAGGGGAATCGCACCTCAAGACGCATTGAAGAAGGACTCTCGAGGTCTTTTACGGGTTGGGGCAGGAAACCCTTGGTTCCCTCGACTTGTGCCGGTGATCTCAGGAAGGTCTAAGGGTGCCTCTGAGAAGTCAGGGATACTGTGCAGTTGGGAGGGGTCTCTCGGGACTCCACTGGGTTCGGTGCAATGGAAGAGGGCCTCATCTCGAGTGGAGGCAGGAAACTCATGTTTCCTCTCCTGACTTCCCCTGGGCCAGATCTGACTCGGATCGCAGTTTCGCTGCAGAGTTCGAACAGGAGAGTCAGGCCTCGTCTTGTGTGGAGGAATGGAACTCTGCTTGCCTCTCCATTTGTTCACGGGGTGACAGGTCACTTCTCGAGCTGTGTGTGGTACCTGCGGGTTTCTCCGGACGATACCCAGGGGTGTAGTGCCCCTAAGTGTTGTGCCTTCATCAAAAGGGTTATCTTCAAAGAGGTGTCCGGGCATCAGGATCTTATCAAAAGCGGACCGGGAAATCGGGGTCTTTTGGCATGTGTCACCATCCACGTGGCTATGTCTCGAATATCCTCGTGAGACCGGCCTCATCCTGAGATGCACCGGGAAAGGCGGGAACCCCTTCAAGACAAAACAGGGGAATCGACCCTCCTGTCGCGATCAGGAGGGGAGAAGGGGCCCAGATGTAGTGGTGCCGGGAACCTCGGTGTTCTCCTCGAGTCAGACTGGTGTGTCGAGGAACTTTTGAGGGCGCATCAAGGGTGCCAATACCGTTTCGCACTTCAAGACGGAACGTGGGACTTCTCTTGAGACGCTGTAGGGGGCAAGGGCCTCATCTTGGGATGACGGGGGAACCACGTGGCGTTTCTCGAGTTGTGGCGGGATTCTCGAGTTTCGACGGGGAATACAGTCTTCCTCATGTGTTGAGCCGGGGAAGTCCTATCTTCCATTCGAGTTTAAAGGGAGAGCTGGGGATTGCTCTCGAGTCACTGCAGGGCAAAATAGACCTCATCTAGGCTTGTGTCCAGGACTTAATGTTCGTCCCTAGGGGCGACAGGGATCTTGGGGTTGCATACCAGACTCACCCGGGGAATCAGGCCTCGTCTCGAGGGGAAGCAAAGAACTCCGCTGTCCTTTTGAGTCGCGATGGGTATCTCTTGGAGCCCACTGTGTGCCCTAAAGGGAGTCAAGCCTCCTGTGGTGTTTGGATAGAGGACTCGGGATTCCTCTCCAGGCCATGCAGGAAAAGAAGGCCCTCATCTCGCGATGATGGCGGCGTCTCGTGGGTTTTCTAGACTGCTGCGCTAGTGCCGGGTTTCTGACGAGGTACGAGAGGGAGCTCAGGGAGCCTCTCGTGTGGCGCCAGGGAAGTCAGGTCCCCATGAGATGGCTAGGGGGAGCTCGTCATTGCTCTCGAGTCATGGTAGGGTAATCGGGCCTCAAGACGGGTTGAAGAAGGACTCTCGAGGTCTTTCTCGGGTCACTGCATAAAACCCAGGGTTCCCTTGACTTGTGCCTGCGACCTCAGGGAGCTTCTCAGAGTGCCTCTGAGAAGTCAGGGATACTGTGCAGTTTGGAGGGGCCTCTCGAGACTCCTCTGCATTTGGTGGAATGTAAGAGGGACTCATCTCGAGTTGAAGCAGGAACCTCAGTGTTCCTCTCCATTTCTGACTCAGATCGCAAGGTCCCTGCATGTTGGTACAGGAGAGTCAGGCCTCGTCTTTTCTGGAGGATGGGACTCCTCTTGCCTCTCGAGTTGTTCTCGAGGTGACAGGCCACTTGTCGAGCTGTGTGTGTAACCTGCCCGTTTTTCCGGATGATGCACAGGTGTGTCAGTGCCCCTTCGTGTTGTACCTTCATACTCAAGACTGCCTTCCAAGAGGTGTCCGAGCATCGGATTCTTATCAAGAGCGGACCGGGAAATTGGAGTCTTTCAGCAAGTGGCACCACCCACAAAGCTACGTATCGAATTTCCCCATGAGACCGGCCTCATCCTGAGTTGTGCAGGGAAGGTCGGGCCCCCTTGCAGACAAAGCAGGGGAATCGACCCACCGGTCACGATCAGGAGGGGAGAAGGGGCTTAAATGAAGTGGTGCCGGGAACCTCGGTGTTCCCCTTGAGTGAGACCGGCGTGTTGGGGGACTTTTGGGGTCGCATCAAGGGTGCCAAGTACCGTTTCGCATTTCAAGACGGAACCTGGGACATCTTTTGAAACGCTGTAGCGGGCAAGGGCCTCATCTTGCGATGACGGGAGAACCACGTGGTTTTGCTCGAGTTGCGGCGGGATTCTCGAGTTATGACCGGGAATTTAGGCTTCCTCTTGTTGGCCTTGAAATCCAATCTTCCATTCGGGTTGCGAGGGGGAGCTGGGGATTGCGCTAGAGTCACTGCAGGGCAAAAGAGACCTAATCTAGGCTTGTGTCCAGGATCTAACGTTGCTCTCCAGGGGCGACAGGGATCTCGGGTTTGCATTCCAGACTCATCCGGGGAGTCAGTTCTCACCTCGAGGGTAAGCAAAGAATTCCGCTCTCGTCTCAAGTCGCGATGGGTATCTCTTGGAGCCCACTGTGTGTACTAAAGGGAGTCAAGCCTCCTGTGGAGTTTGGAGAGAGGACACGGGATTGGACTCCAGGCCATGCAGGAAAAGAAGGCCCTCATCTCGAGATGACGGTGGCGTCTCGTGGGTTTTCTCGAGCTGCGGCGCCAGTGTGGGGTGTCTCATGAAGTACCACGGGGATCTCAGGGAGCCTCTTGTGTGGCGCCAGGAAAATCCAGTATTCCATTCGAGTTGCAAGTTAGAACTGGGGATTGCTCTCCAGTCACTGCAGGGCAAAATAGACCTCATCTACGCTTGTGTCCAGGACCTAGTGTTCCACTACTGGGCCAACAGAGATCTCAGGGTTGCATTCTCGACTCACCCGGAGAGTCAGGCCTCGTCTTGAGGGGAAAAAAAGGACTCCGCTCTCCTGTAGAGTCGCGACGGGTATCTCTTGGAGCCCACTGCGTGGCGTAAAGGGAGTAAAGCCTCCTATGGAGTTTGGAGAGATGACTCGGGATTGTTTTCCTGGCCATGCAGGAAAAAAGGCCCTCATCTCGCGATGACGGGGGCATCTCGTGGGTTTTCTCCAGCTGCGGCGCCAGTATCAGATTTCTCACGAGGTACAACAGGGAGCTCAGAGAGCCTCTAGAGTGGTGCTAGGGACGTCAGGTCTCCGTGCGTGTGGTGAAGGGGAGTGCGTGATTGCTCTCGAGTCATAGTAGGCGAATCGGGCCTCAAGACGCATTGAAGAAGGACTCTCGAGGTCTTTCTCGGGTTGCAGCAGGGAACCCTGGGTTCCCTTGATTTGTGTCGGTGACCTCAGGCAACTTCTAAGGGTGCCTCTGAGAAGTCAGGGACACTGTGGATTTGGGAGGGGCCCTTCGTTACTCAACTGGGTTTGGTGCAATCGAAGAGGGCCTCATCTCGAATGGAGGCAGGAACGTCAGGGGTCCTCTCCATTTCTGACTCGGGTCGCAGGGTACCTGCAGAGTATGGAGAAGAGTCACGCCTCGTCTTCTGTGGAGGAATGGATTTCCCCTTGCCTTTCGAGTTGTTCACGGAGTGACAGGCCACTTGTTGAGCTGAGTGTGGAACCTGCGGGTTTTTCCGGACGATGCACGGGGGTGTCAGTGCCCCTTCGTGTTGTGCCTTCATCCACAGGGTTGCCTTCAAAGAGGTTTCCGGGCATCGGGTTCTTTTCAAGAGCGTACCGGAAAATTGGGGTCTTTCAGCATGTGGTACCACCCACGAGGCTACATCTCGAATTTCCTCGGGATACCGGCCTCAACCTGAGGTGCGCTGGGAAGGTCGGGAACCCCTTGCAGACAAAGCAGGGGAATCGACCCACCGGTCGCGATCAGAAGGGGAGAAGGGGCTCAGATGAAGTGGTGCCGGGAACCTCGGTGGTCCCCTCGAGTGAGACCGGTATGTCACGGCACTTTTGAGGTCGCATCAAGGGTGCCAAGTACAGTTTCGCACTTCAAGACAGAACGTGGGAATTCTCTGGAGATGCTGTAGCAGGCAAGGGCCTCATATTGCGATGACGAGGGAAACACGTGGTTTTTCTCGAGTTGAGGCGGGATTCTCGAGTTACAACGGGGAATTCAGGCTTCCTCTTGTGTTGGCCCAGGAAGTCCAATCTTCCATTCAACTTGTCAGAGAGAGCTGGGGGTTGCTCTCGAGTCACTTGAGGGTAAAGAGTCCTCATCTAGGCTTGGGTCCAGGACGTAATGTTCCTCTCCAGGGGCGACAGGGATATCGGGGTCGCATTCCAGTCTCACCCGGTGGGTCACGCCTCGTCTCGAGTGGAAGCAAAGGACTCCACTATCCTCTCGAGTCGCGACACGTAACTCTTGGGGCCCAATGAGTGGCCTAAAGGGAGTCAAGCGTCCTGTGTAGCTTGGACAGAAGGTTCACGCTTGATCTGCATACCATGCAGTTAAAGATGGCCCTCCTCTCGTGATGACGGGGGCGTCTCATGGGTTTTCTCGAGCTGCGGCGCCAGTGTGGGGTTTCTCACGAGATATGATGGGGAGTTCAGGGATCCTCTTGTGCAGTGCCAGAGAAGCCTGACTCCATGTGTGTGGCCAGGCAGATCGCGTCATTGCTCTCGAGTCATGGGAGGGACTAGGGCCTCAAGAGGCATTTAAGAAGGACTCTCAAGGTCTTTCTTGGGTTGGGGCGGGAAACACTCGTTTCCCTCGACCTCTACAGGGGACCTTAGGGAACTTCCCAGGTGCCTCTGAGAGGTGAGGGATACTGAGGAGTTAGAGGGGCCTCTCGGGACTCCACTAGGTTTGACGAAATGAAAGAGGGCCTCATCTCGATTGGAGGCAGGAACCTCAGGCTTCCTCTCCATTTCTGACTCCGACCTCAGGGTCCCTGCAGAGTTGGGACAGGAGAGTCAGGCCTCGTCTTGTCTGAGTAACGGAACTCTGCTTGCCTCTCGAGTCGTTCAGGGGGTCTCAGGGCCCTTGACAAGCTGTGTGTGGAACCTGCGGGTGTTTCCAGAAGATGCATGGGGGTGTCAGTGCCCCTTCGTTTTGTGCCTTCCCCCACAGGGTTGCCTTCAAAGAGGTGTCCGGGCATCGGGTTCATTTCAAGAGCGGACCGGGAAATCGGGGTCATTCTGCATGTGGCACCACCCACGTGGCTCATCTCGAATTTCCTCGTGAGACCAGCATCATCCTGAGGCGCGCCGGGAAGGCCGGGAACCCCTTCCACACAAAGTAGGGCAATCGATTCTCCTGTCGCGATCAGGAGGGGAGATGGGGCTCAGATGAAGTGGTGCCGGGACCCTCGGTGTTCCACTCGAGGGAATCCGGCGTTTCAGGGAACTTTAGGGGTCGCATCATGGGAGCCAAATACCGTTTCCCACTTCAGGACGGAACATGGGACTTCCCTGGAGACGCTGTAGCGGGCAAGGTCCTCATCCTGTGAAGACGTTGGAAACACGTCGTTTTTCTTGAGTTGCATCGGGATTCTCGAAAACGACAGGAATTTCAGGTCTCTCTTGGGTTGGCCCTGGGAAGCCCAATCTTCAATTCGAGTTGCGATGCAAAGCTGGGGGTTCTGCTCGAGTCACTACAGGTCCAAAGAGACCTCATCGAGGCGTGTGTCCAAGACCTAATATTCCTCTCAAGGGAAGACAGGGATCCCGGTGTTCCATTCCAGACTCCCCCGGGGGGTCAGGACTGGCCTGGAGGGGAAGCAAAGGACTCCGCTTTCCTCTCAAGTCACGACACGGATCTCTTGGAGCCCACTGAGTGGACTCAAGGGTGTCGAGCCTCCTCTTCAGTTTGGAGAGAGGACTCGGGATTGCTCTCCAGGCCAGGCAGGAAAAGAAGGCCCTCATCTCGCGATGACGGGGGCGTCTCATGGGTTTCCTCAGGCTGCTGCGCCCATGGGGGTTTTCTCACGAGGCACGACGAGGACCTCAGGGAGCCTCTCATGCGGCGCCAGGGAAGTCAGGTCTCCATGCGCATGGCGAGGGGGAGCTGGTCATCACTCTCGAGTCATGGGAAGCGGCTAGGTCCTCAAGAGGCGTTGAAGAAGGACTCTCGAGGTCTTTCTCAGGTTGCGGCGGGAAACCCTCGTTTCCCTCGACTTCTGCAGGGGACCTTAGGGAACTTCCCAGGGTGCCTCTGAGAGGTGAGGGATGCTGTGTAGTTGGCAGGGCCTCTCGGGACTCTGCTGGGTTCGGCGCAATGGAAGAGGGCCTCATCTCGAGGGGAGGCAGGAACCTCAGGCTTCCTCTGGGTTTTGGACTCCGACTGCACGGTCCCTGCAGTGTTGGGACAGGAGAGTCATGCCTCGTCTTGTCTGAGGAATGGAATTCTGGTTGCCTCTCGAGTTGTTCTGGGAGTCTCAGGCCCCTTGTCGAGCTGTGTGTAGACCCTGCGGGTTTTCCGGATGATGCACGGGGGTGTCAGTGCCCCTTCGTGTTGTGCCTTCACCCACAGGGTTGCCTTCAAAGAGGTGTCCGGGTATCGGGTTCTTATCAAGAGCGGACCGGAAAATCGGGGTCGTTCGGCACGTGGCACCTCACACGTGGCTAGTCTCGAATTTCCTCCTGAAACCGGCCTCATCCTAGGTGCGCCAGGAAGGCCGGGAACCCCTTCCAGACCACGCAGGGGAATCGACTCTCCTCTCGCGATCAGGAAGGGAGAAGGGGCTCAGATGAAGTGGTGCCGGGACCCTCGGTGTTCCCCTCGAGGGAACCCAGAGTGTCGGGGAACTTTTGCGGTCGCATCAAGGGTGTCAAGTACCGTTTCGCACTTAAGGACGGAACTTAGGACTTCCCTGGAGACACCGGGAACTTCGGTGTTCCCCTGGAGTGAGACCGGTATGTTGGGGAACTTTGGGGTCGCATCAAGGGTGCCAAGTAGCATTTCGAACTTTAAGATGGAACGTGGGACTTCTCTTGAGACTCTAGCTGGCAAGGGCCTCATATTGCGATGAAGGGGGAACCACATGGTTTTTAAGACTTGAGGCTGAATTCTCGAATTACGATGGGAAATTTAGACTTCCTCTTGTGTTGACCGTGGGAAGACCAATCTTCCATTCAAATTGTGAGGGAGAGATGGAGGTTGCTCTCGAGTCACTGTAGGGCAAAATAGACCTCATCTAGGCTTGTGTCTAGGACATAATGTTCCACTCCAGGGGCTACAGGGATCTCGGGGTTGCATTCCAAACTCACCCGGGGAGTCAGGCCTCGTCTCGAGGGAAGCAAAGGACTCCGTTCTCCTCTCGAGTGGCACCGGGTATTTCTTGGACCCAACTGAGTGGCCTAAAGGGAGTCAATACTCCTGTGAAGTTTGGAGAGAGGACCAGGAATTGCTCTCCAGGTCAGGCAGGAAAAGAAGGCCCCCATCTCTCCTTGACGGGGGCATCTTGTGGTTTTTCTCGAACTGCGGCGCCACTGTGGGTTTTCTCACGAGGTACGATGGGGTACTCAGGGAGCCTCTTGTGTGGTACTAGGGAAGTCAGTTTTCCTGCTTGTGGCGAGGGGAGCTCGTCCTTGCTCTGGAGTCATGGTAGGGGAATCGGGCATCAAGAGACGTTGAAAAAGGACTCTCCAAGTCTTTCTCGGGTTACTTCAGGAAACTCTGGGTTCCCTCGACTTGTGCCAGTGACCTCAGGTAGCTTCTCAGGGAGCCTCTGAGAATTCAGGGATACTGTGGTGTTGGGAGGGGCCTCTCGGGACACCACTGAGTTTGGTTCAATGGAAGAGGGCCTCTTCTCTAGTTGAGGCAGGAACCTCAGGGTTCCTCTCCATTTCTGACTCCAATTGCAGGGTCCCTGAAGAGTTGGGACAGGAGAGTAAGGCCTCGTCTTGTGTGAAGGAATGCAACTTCACTTGCCTCTCGAGTTGTTCACGAGGTGACAGTCCACATTTGGAGCTGTGAGTGGAATCTGCGGGTTTTTCCAGACGATGCATGGGGATGTCAGTGTCCCTTCGTGTTGTGCCTTCATCCACAGGGTTGCCTTCGAAGAGATGTCCGGGCGTCAGGTTCTTATCTAGAGTGGACCGGGAATTCGGGATCTTTCAGCATATGGCACCAACCATGAGGCTACTTTTCGAATTTCCTCATGAGACCGGCCTCATCCGGAGGTTCGCGGGGAACGTCGGGAACCCCTTGCAGACAAAACATGGGAATCGACCCTTCTGTCGCGATCAGGAGGGGTGAAGGGGCTCACAGGAAGTGGTGCCGTGAACTTTGGTGTTTCCCTCGAGTGAGACCGGTATGTCAGGGAACTTTGGGGGTCGCGTCAAGGGTGCCAAGTACCGTTTTGTACTTCAGGATGGAACGTGGGACTTCCCTTGATACGCTGTAGCGGCCAAGGGCCTAATCTTGCGATGACGGGGGAGCCACGTGGTTTTTTCGAGTTGCGGCGGGATTCTCGAGTTACGACGGGGATTTCAGGCTTCCTCTTGTGTTGGGCCAGGGAAGTCCAATCATCCATTCGAGTTGCGAGGGAGAGCTGGGGGTTGCGCTCGAGTCACTGCAGGGCAAAGGAGACCTCATCTAGGCTTGTGTCCAGGACCTAATGTTCCTCTCCAAGGGCCACAGGGATCTCAGGTTTGCATTCCAGACTCACCCAGGGAGTCAGGCCTCATGTCGAAGGGAAGCAAAGGACTCCGCTCTCCTTTCAAGTCGCGACGGGCACCTCTTGGAGCCCACTTCGTGGCCTAAAGGGAGTCAAGCCTCCTGTGAAGTTTGGAGAGAGGACTTGGGACTGCTCTCTAGGCCATGCAGGAAAAGATGGCCCTCATCTCGCGATGACGGAGGGATCTTGTGGGTTTTCTCGAGCTGCGGCGCCAGTGTGGGGTTTCACACGAGGTACGACGGGGAGCTCAGGGAGCCTCTCGTGTGGCGCCAGGGAAGTCAGGTCTCCATGTGCGTGGCGAGGGGGAGCGCATTATTGCTCTCGAGCTATGGTAGGGGAATCTGACCTCAAGACGCATTGAAGAAGGACTCTCGAGGTCTTTCTTCGGTTGTGGCAGGAAACTCTTATTTCCCTCGACTTTTGCTGGTGGCCTCAAGGAGCTTCTCAGAATGCCTATGAGAAGTCAGGGATACTGTGGAGATGGGAGGGGCCTCTCGGGACTCCACTGGGTTTGTTTTAATGGAAGAGGGCCTCATCTCGGGTTGAGGAAGGAACCTCAGGTTTCCTCTCCATTTCTGACTCAGATCGAAGCGTGCCTGCAGAGTTGGGATTGGATACTCAGGCCTCGTCTTGTCTGAGGAAGGGAACTCCGCTTTCCTCTCTCATTGTTTAAGGGTTGACAGGCCAGTTGTGGAGCTGTATGTGGATCCTGAGGGGTTTTCCGGACAATGAACAGGCTTGCCAGTGGCCCCTCGTGTAGTGCCTTCATCCACAGGGTTGCCTTAGAAGAGGTGTCTGGGCATCGGGTTCTTATCAAGAGCAAGACCGAGAAATCGGGGTCTTTTGGCACGTCGCACCAACACGAGGCTACGTCTCGAATTTCTTCCTGAGACTGGCCTCATCCTGAGGTGCGCCATGAAGGTCGGGAACCCCTTCTAGACAAAGCAGGGGGCTCGACCTTCCTACCGTGATCAGGAGCGGAGAAGGGGCTCAAATGAAGTGGTGCCAGGAACTTCGGTGTTCCCTTGGAGTGAGACCGGTATATTGGGGAACTTTTGGGGTCGCATCAAGGGTGCCAAGTAGCATTTCGAACTTTATGACGAAACATGGGACTTCTCTTGAGACTCTGTAGCGGGCAAAGGCCTCATATTGCGATGAATGGGGAACCACGTGGTTTTTAAGAGTTGCGGCGGGATTCTTGAGTTACAACGGGAAATTCAGACTTCCTCTTGTGTTGGCCCAGTGAAGACCAATCTTCCATTCGAATTGCGAGGGAGAGATGGGTGTTGCTCTCGAGTCACTGTAGGGCAAAATAGACCTCATCTAGGCTTTTGTCCAGGACATAATGTTCCTCTCCAGGGGCAACAGTGATCTCGGGGTTGCATTCCAGACTCACCCGAGGTAAGGCCTCGTCTCGAGGGGAAACAAAGTACTCTGCTCTCCTCTCAAGTCGCGACAGGTATCTCTTGGAGCCCATTGAGTGGCCTAAAGGGAGTAAAGCCTCCTGTGAAGTTTGGAGAAAAGACCAGGGATTGCTCTCCAGGTCAGGCAGGAAAAGAAGTCCCCAATCTCGCGATGACGGTGGGTTTTCCCGAGCTGCGGCGCCAGTGTGGGGTTTCTCACGAGGTATGACGGGGAGCTCAGGGAGCCTCTCATGTGGCGCCAGGGAAGTCAGGTGTCCATGCGCATGGCGAGGGGGAGCGTGTCATTGCTCTCGAGTCATGGTAGGGGAATCCGTCCTCAAGACGCGTTGAAGACGGACTCTTGAGGTCTTTCTCGGGTTGCGGCAGGATACCCTGTGTTCCCTCGACTTGTGCCGGTGACCTCAGGGAGTTGCTCAGGGTGCCTCTGAGAAGACACTGATACTGTGGAGTTGGGAGGGGCCTCTCGGGACTCCACTGGGTGTGGTATAATACAAGAGGGCCTCATCTCGTGTTGAGGAAGGAACCTCAGGGTTCCTCTCCATTTCAGACTCCGATCTCAGGATTCCTGCAGAGTTGGGACAGGAGAGTCAGGCCTCGTATTCTGTGGAGAAATGAAACTTAGCTTGCCTCTCGAGTTGTTCACGAGGTAACAGGTCACTTGTCGAGCTGTATGTGGAACCTGCAGAATTTTCCAAAAGATGCACGGGTGTTCAGGGTCCCTCCTTGTTGTGCCTTCATCCTACGGGATGCATTCCAAGAAGTGTACGGGCATCGGGTTCTTATTGATAGCTGACCGGGAAATGGGGTCTTTCCGCATGTGGCACCACCCACGAGGCTACATCTCCAATTTCCTCGTGAGACAGGCCTCATCCTGATGTGCGCTGGGAAGATCGGTAACCCCTTCCACACAAAGCAGGAGAATAGACACTCCTGTTGCAATCAGGAGGGGAGAAGGGGCTCAAATGATGTGGTGCGGGGAACATGGGTGTTACCCTCGAGTAAGGCCTGTATGTTGGGGAACTTTGGGGGTGCCATCATGGGTGCCAAGTACCGTTTTGCACTTCAGTAGGAACGTGGGACTTCTTTTGAGACACTGTGGCGGGCAAGGGCCTCATGATGCGAAGACGATGGAACCACGTGGTTTTTTCGAGTTGCGGCGGGATTCTCGAGTTACGATGGGGATTTCAGGCTTCCTCTTGTGTTAGCCCTGGGAAGCCCAAACTTCCCTTCGAGTTGCGAGGGAAAGCTGGATGTTGTGCTCGAATCACTGCAAGGCCAAAGAGACCTCATCTAGGCGTGTGTCCAGGACCTAATAGTCTTCTCAAGGGAGGACAAGGATCTCGGGATTGCACTCCAGACTCCCCCGGGGAGTCAGGCCTCGCCTCGAGGGGAAGCAAAGGACTGCGCTCTCCTCTCGAGCCGCGACGCGGATCTCTTGGAGCCCACTGAGTCGCCTCAAGGGAATCCATCCTACTCTTCAGTTTGGAGAGAGGACACGGGATTGCTCTCCAAGCCAGGCAGGAAAAGAAGGCCCTCAGCTCGCGAGGACGGGGGCGTCTCAGGGGTTTCCTCGAGCTGCGGCGCCCGTGGGGGTTTTCTCCCGAGGCACGATGAGGATCTCAGGGAGCCTATCGTGCGGCGCCAGGGAAGCCAGGTCTGCATGTGCGAGGCGAGGGGGAGCGCATCATTGCTCTCTAGTCCAGAGAGGGGACAAGGGTCTCAAGACACTTTGAAGAAGGACTATCGAGGTCTTTCTCGAGTGGCGGCGGGAAACCCTCATTTCCCTCGACTTCTGCCGGGGACCTGAGGGAACTTCCCAGGGTGCCTCTGAGAGGTGAGGGATGCTGTGGAGTTAGCGGGGCCTCTCGGGACTCCGCTGGGGTTGGTGCAATGGAAGAGGGCCTTATCTTGAGGGGAGGCAGGAACCTCAGGCTTCCTCTCTGTTTCTGACTCTGACTCTCCGACCTCAGGGTCCCTGCAGAGTTGGGAGCGGAGAGTTAGGCCTCGTCTTGTCTGAGGAAGGGAATTCCGCTTGCCTCTCGAGTTGCTCAGGGGGTCTCAGGCCCCTCTTCGAGCTGTGTGTGGAACCCACGGGTGTTTCTGGACGATGCACGGGAGTGTCAGTGCCCCTTCGTGTTGTGCCTTCACCCACAGGGTTGCCTTCGAAGAGGTCTCCGTGCAAAGGGTTCTTCTCAAGAGTGGACCGGGAAATCGAGGTCGATCGGCATGTGGCACCACACCCGTGGCTCATCTCGAATTTCCTCGTGCGGACGGCCTCATCCTGAGATGCGCCAGGAAGCCCGAGAATCCCTTCCAGACCACGCAGGGGAATCGACACTCCTGTCGCCATCAGGAGGGGAGAAGGGGCTCAGATGAAGTGGTGTCGGGACCCACGGTGTTTCCCTCGAGGGAACCCGGTGTGTCGGGGAACTTCTGGGGGTCGCATGAAAGGTGTCAGGTCATGTTTCGCACTTCAGGACGGAAACTGGGACTTCCCTTGAGACGCCTTAGCGGGCAAGAGGCTCATCTTGCAAAGACGTTGGAACCACCTGGTTTTCCTCGAGTTGCGGCGGAATTCTCGAGTTACGACGGGGATCTCAGCCTTCCCCTTGGGTTGGCCCTGGGAAGCCCAATCTTCCCCTCGAGTTGCGAGGGAAAGCTGGGGGTTGCGCTCGAGTCATTGCAGGGCCGAAGAGACCTCACCTAGGCGTGTGTCTGGGACCTAATATTCCTCTCCAGGGAAGGCAGGGATCTCGGGGTTGCATTCCAGGCTCCCCCGGGGAGTCAGGCCTCGTCTCGAGGGGAAGCCAAGGACTCCGCTCTCCTCTCGAGTCGCAACGCGGGTCTCTTGGAGCCCCCTGAGCGGCCTCAAGGGAGTCCAGCCTCCTCTTCCGTTTGGAGAGAGGACCCGGGATTGCTCTCCAGGCCATGCAGGAAAAGAAGGCCCTCAGCTCGCGAGGACGGGGGCGTCTCAGGGGTTTCCTCGAGCTGCGGCGCCCGTGGGGGTTTTCTCCCGAGACACGACGAGGATCTCAGGGAGCCTCTCGTGCGGCGCCAGGGAAGTCAGGTCTCCATGCGCGTGGCGAGGGGGAGCGCGTCATGGCTCTCGAGTCACGGGAGGGGACTAGGGCCTCGAGACGCGTTGAAGAAGGACTCTCGAGGTCTTTCTCGGGGGGCAGCGGGAAATCCTCGTTTCCCTCGCCTTCTGCCGGGGACCTTAGTGAACTTCCCAGGGTGCCTCTGAGAGGCGAGGGATCCTGTGGAGGTGGCGGGGCCCCTCGGGACTCCGCTGGGTCTGGCGCAACGGAAGAGGGCCTCACCTCGAGGGGAGGCAGGAACCTCAGGCTTCCTCTCCGTTTCGGACTCCGACCGCAGGGTCCCTGCAGAGTTGGGACAGGAGAGTTAGGCCTCGTGTTGTCTGAGGAAGGGAACCCCGCTGGCCTCTCGAGTTGCTCAGGGGGTCTCAGGCCCCTCGTCGAGCTGTGTGTGGAACCCGCGGGTCTTTGCGGACGATGCACGGGGGTGGCAGCGCCCCTTCGTGTTGTGCCTTCACCCACAGGGTTGCCTTCGAAGAGGGGTCCGGGCCTCGGGTCCTTCTCAAGGGCGAACCGGGGAATCGGAGGCGTTCGGCATGTGGCCCGACCCACGTGGCTCCTCTCGAATTTCCTCGTGAGACTGGCCTCATCCTGAGGTGCGCCGGGAAGGCCGGGAACCCCTTCCAGACCACGCAGGGGAATCGCCTCTCCTGTCGCGATCAGGAGGGGAGAAGGGGCTCAGAGGAAGTGGTGCCGGGACCCTCGGTGTTCCCTTCGGGGGACCCCGGCGTGTCGGGGGAATTTTGGGGGTCGCAGGAAGGCTGTCAGGGACCGTTTCGCCCTTCAGGGCGGAAGAGGGGACTTCACTTGAGACGCCGTCGCGGGCAAGGGCCTCATCTTGCCAAGCGGTGGGAACCACGTGGTTTTTCTCGAGTTGCGGCGGCATTCTCGAGTTACGACGGGGTCTCAGCCTTCCCCTTGGGTTGGCCCTGGGAAGCCCAATCTTCCCCTCGGGTTGCGAGGGAAAGCTGGGGGTTGCGCTCGAATCACTGCAGGGCCGAAGAGACCTCACCTAAGCGTGTGTCCGGGACCTAATTTTCCTCTCCAGGGAAGGCAGGGTTCTCGGGGTTGCATTCCAGGCTCCCCCGGGGAGTCAGGCCTCGTCTCGTGGGGAAGCCAAGGACTCCGCTCTCCTCTCGAGTCGCGACGCGGGTCTCTTGGAGCCCCCTGAGCGGCCTCAAGGGAGTCCAGCCTCCTCTTCCGTTTGGAGAGAGGACCCGGGATTGCTCTCCAGGCCATGCAGGAACAGAAGGCGCTCAGCTCGCGAGGACGGGGGCGTCTCAGGGGATTCCTCGAGCTGCGGCGCCCGTGGGGGTTTTCTCCCGAGGCACGACGAGGATCTCAGGGAGCCTCTCGTGCGGCGCCAGGGAAGTCAGGTCTCCATGCGCGTGGCGAGGGGGAGCGCGTCCTGGCTCTCGAGTCACGGGAGGGGACTAGGGCCTCGAGACGCGTTGAAGAAGGACTCTCGAGGTCTTTCTCGGGGGGAGGCGGGAAACCCTCGTTTCCCTCACCTTCTGCCGGGGACCTTAGGCAACTTCCCAGGGTGCCTCTGAGAGGTGAGGGACGCTGTGGATTTGGCGAGGCCTCTCGGGACTCCACTGGGTTTGTCGCAATGGAAGAGAGCCTCATCTCGAGTGGAGGCAGGAACCTCAGGCTTCCTCTCCAATTCTAACTCTGATCGTAGTGTCCCTGCAGAGTTGAGACAGGAGAGTCAGGCTATGTCTTTTCTGAGGAATGGAACTCCGCTTGCCTCTCGAGTTGCTCATGGGGTTTCAGGCCCCTTGTCAAAATGTGTGTGGAATCTGCAGGTTTTTCCAGACGATGCATGGGGGTGTCAGTGACCCTTCGTTTTGTGTCTTCATCCACATGGTTGCCTTCGAAGAGGTGTCTGGGCATCGTGTTCTTATGAAGAGCGGACTGGGAAATCGGGGTCGTTCAGCATTTGGCACCACCCACGTGGCTACTCTGGAATTTCCTAATGAAACCGGCCTCATCCTGAGGTGTGCCGCGAAGGTCATGAAACCCTTCCAGACAAAGCAGAGGAATCGACCCTCCTGTGGCGATCAGGAGGGGAGAAGTGGCTCAGATGAAGTGCTGCTGGGAACCTCGATGTTTCCCTCAAGTGAGACAGGTATGTCGGGTAACTTTTGGGGTCGCATAACGCGTTCCAAGTACCGTTTCGCTCTTCCAATTGGAACGTGGGACTTCTCTTGGGGTGCTCCAGCGGGCAAGGGCCTCATCTTGGAATGACTGGGGAACCACTTGGTTTTTCTCTAGTTGCGGTGGGATATTTGAGTTACCACAGGGAATTCATGCTTCCTCTTGTGTTGGCCCACAAAAGTCTTATCTTCCATTCGAGATTCGAGGAAGAGCTGGAGGTGCGCTCTAGTCACTGAAGGCAAAAGAGACCCCACCAAGGCTTGTGTGCAGGACCTAATGTTCATGTCAAGGGGCGACAGGAATCTCGGGGTTGCATTCCAGACTCACCCTGGAGTCAGGCCTCGTCTCGAGGGGAAGCAAAGGACTCTGCTCTCCTCTCGAGTCGGACGGGTATGTCTTGGAGCCCACTGAGTGGCTTAAAGGGAGTCAAACCTCCTCTGGTGTTTGGAGGGAGGACACGGGATTGCTCTCCAGGCAATGCAGGAAATGAAGGCCCTCATCTCCCGATGACTGGGGCGTCTCGTAGGTTTTCTCGAGCTGTGGCGCTAGTGTGGGGTTTCTCACGAAGTAAGACTGGGAGCTCAGTGAGCTTCTCATGTCGTGCCAGGGCAGTCAGGTCTCTATGCACGTGGTGAGAGGGAGCCCGTCATTGTTCTCGAGTCATGGTAGGGGAATTGGCCCTGAAAACGTGTTAAAGAAGGACTCTCGAGGTCTTTCTTGGGTTGCAGCAGGAAACCCTGGGTTCCATCGACTTGTGCCAGTGACCTCAGGAAGCTTCTCAGCGTGCCTCTGAGAAGTCAGGGTCACTGTGGAGTTGGGAGGGGCCTCTCGGAACTCCACTGGGTTTGGTGCAATGGAAGAGGGCCTCATGACAAGTTGAGGCAGGAACCACAGGGTTCCTCTCCTGGCTTCGAATGCGCCGGATCTGACTCGGATCGCAGAGTCCCTGCAGAGTTGGGACAGGAGAGTCAGGCCTCGTCTTGTGTGGAGGAATGGAACTCCGCTTGACTCTCGCGTTGTTCATGGGGTGACAGGCCACTTGTCGATTTGTATGTGGAACTTGCGGGTTTTTCTGGACGATGCACTGGGGTGTCACTGCCCCTTCGTGTTGTGCCCTGTTCCACAGGATTGCCTTCGAGTTGGGTTCTGCCATCGGGTTCTTATCAAGAGCGGACCAGGGAATCGGGGTCTTTTGGCATGCCGCACCACCCACGAGGCTATGTCTCGAATTTCCTCGTGAGACTGGCCTCATCTTGATGTGCGCCAGGAAGGTCGGGAACGCCTTCCAGACAAAGCAGGGGAATCGAACCTCCTGTCGCGATCAAGAGGGGAGAAGAGTCTCAGATGAAGTGGTGCCGGGAACCTCGGTGTTCTCCTCAAGTGAGACTGGTATGTCGGGGAACGTTTGGGGTCGCATCAAGGGTTCCAAGTAACTTTTCGCTCTTCAATACGGAACGTGGGACTTCTCTTGAGATGCTGTAACAGGCAAGGGCCTCATCTTTCGATGACGGGGGAACCACGTGGTTTTTCTTGAGTTGGGGCGGGATTCTCGAGTTACAACCGGGAATTCAGGCTTCCTCTTCAACTGGCCCAGGGAAGTCCAGTTTTCATTTGAATTGTGAGTTAGAACTGGGGATTGCTCTCGAGACACTGCAGGGCCAAATAGACCTCATCTAGGCTTGTGTCCAGGACCTAATGTTCCTCTGCTGGGGCGAAAGCGATCTCAGCATTGCATTCTCGACTCACCCGGGGAGTCAGGCCTCGTCTCGAGGGGAAGCCAAGGACACCGCTCTCCTGTCAAGTCGCGACGGGTATATCTTGGAGCTCACTGTGTGGCCTAAAATGAGTCAAGCCTCCTGTGGAGTTTGGAGAGAGGACTCAGGATTGCTCTCCAGGCCATACAGCAAAAGAAGGCCCTCATCTCGTGAGGACTGGGGCGTCTCGTGGGTATTCTCGAGCTGTGGCTCCAGTGTGGTGTTGCTCACGAGGTATAATGGGGAGCTCAGGGAGCCTCTCCTGTGGCGCCAGGGAAGTCAGGTTTCTATGCGCGTGGCTAGGGGGAGCGCGTCATTGCTCTCGAGTCATGGTAGGGGAATCGCACCTCAAGACGCATTGAAGAAGGACTCTCGAGGTCTTTTACGGGTTGGGGCAGGAAACCCTTGGTACCCTCGGCTTGTGCCGGTGATCTCAGTAAGGTCTAAGGGTGCCTCTGAGAAGACAGGGATACTGAGCAGTTGGGAGGGGTCTCTCGGGACTCCACTGGGTTCGGTGCAATGGAAGAGGGCCTCATCTCGAGTGGAGGCAGGAAACTCATGTTTCCTCTCCTGACTTCCCCTGGGCCAGATCTGACTCGGAACGCAGTTTCGCTGCAGAGTTCGAACAGGAGAGTCAGGCCTCGTCTTGTGTGGAGGAATGGAACTCTGCTTGCCTCTCCAGTTGTTCACGGGGTGACAGGTCACTTCTCGAGCTGTGTGTGGTAACTGCGGGTTTCTCCGGACGATAACCGGGGGTGTCAGTGCCCCTAAGTGTTGTGCCTTCATCAAAAGGGTTATCTTCAAAGAGGTGTCCGGGCATCAGGATCTTATCAAGAGCGGACCGGGAAATCCGGGTCTTTCGGCATGTGTCACCATCCACGTGGCTATGTCTCGAATATCCTCGTGAGACCGGCCTAATCCTGAGATGCACCGGGAAAGGCGGGAACCCCTTCAAGACAAAACAGGGGAATCGACCCTCCTGTCGCGATCAGGAGGGGAGAAGGGGTCCAGATGTAGTGGTGCCGGGAACCTCGGTGTTCTCCTCGAGTCAGACTGGTGTGTCGAGGAACTTTTGAGGTCGCATCAAGGGTGCCAATACCGTTTCGCACTTCAAGACGGAACGTGGGACTTCTCTTGAGACGCTGTAGGGGGCAAGGGCCTCATCTTGGGATGACGGGGGAACCACGTGGCGTTTCTCGAGTTGTGGCGGGATTCTCGAGTTTCGACGGGGAATACAGTCTTCCTCATGTGTTGGGCCAGGGAAGTCCTATCTTCCATTCGAGTTTCAAGGGAGAGCTGGGGATTGCTCTCGAGTCACTGCAGGGCAAAATAGACCTCATCTAGGCTTGTGTCCAGGACTTAATGTTCGTCCCTAGGGGCGTCAGGGATCTTGGGGTTGCATACCAGACTCACCCGGGGAATCAGGCCTCGTCTCGAGGGGAAGCAAAGAACTCCGCTGTCCTTTTGAGTCGCGATGGGTATCTCTTGGAGCCCACTGTGTGCCCTAAAGGGAGTCAAGCCTCCTGTGGTGTTTGGATAGAGGACTCGGGATTCCTCTCCAGGCCATGCAGGAAAAGAAGGCCCTCATCTCGCGATGATGGCGGCGTCTCGTGGGTTTTCTAGACTGCTGCGCTAGTGCCGGGTTTCTGACGAGGTACGAGAGGGAGCTCAGGGAGCCTCTCGTGTGGCGCCAGGGAAGTCAGGTCCCCATGAGATGGCTAGGGGGAGCTCGTCATTGCTCTCGAGTCATGGTAGGGTAATCGGGCCTCAAGACGGGTTGAAGAAGGACTCTCGAGGTCTTTCTCGGGTCACTGCATAAAACCCAGGGTTCCCTTGACTTGTGCCTGCGACCTCAGGGAGCTTCTCAGAGTGCCTCTGAGAAGTCAGGGATACTGTGCAGTTTGGAGGGGCCTCTCGAGACTCCTCTGCATTTGGTGGAATGTAAGAGGGACTCATCTCGAGTTGAAGCAGGAACCTCAGTGTTCCTCTCCATTTCTGACTCAGATCGCAAGGTCCCTGCATGTTAGTACAGGAGAGTCAGGCCTCGTCTTTTCTGGAGGATGGGACTCCTCTTGCCTCTCAAGTTGTTCTCGAGGTGACAGGCCACTTGTCGAGCTGTGTGTGTAACCTGCCCGTTTTTCCGGATGATGCACAGGTGTGTTAGTGCCCCTTCGTGTTGTACCTTCATACTCAATGCTGCCTTCCAAGAGGTGTCCGAGCATCGGATTCTTATCAAGAGCGGATCGGGAAATTGGAGTCTTTCAGCAAGTGGCACCACCCACAAAGCTACGTATCGAATTTCCCCATGAGACCGGCCTCATCCTGAGTTGTGCAGGGAAGGTCGGGCCCCCTTGCAGACAAAGCAGGGGAGTCGACCCACCGGTCACGATCAGGAGGGGAGAAGGGGCTTAAATGAAGTGGTGCCGGGAACCTCGGTGTTCCCCTTGAGTGAGACCGGCGTGTTGGGGGACTTTTGGGGTCGCATCAAGGGTGCCAAGTACCGTTTCGCATTTCAAGACGGAACCTGGGACATCTTTTGAAACGCTGTAGCGGGCAAGGGCCTCATCTTGCGATGACGGGAGAACCACGTGGTTTTGCTCGAGTTGCGGCGGGATTCTCGAGTTATGACCGGGAATTTAGGCTTCCTCTTGTTGGCCTTGAAATCCAATCTTCCATTCGGGTTGCGAGGGGGAGCTGGGGATTGCGCTAGAGTCACTGCAGGGCAAAAGAGACCTAATCTAGGCTTGTGTCCAGGATCTAACGTTGCTCTCCAGGGGCGACAGGGATCTCGGGTTTGCATTCCAGACTCATCCGGGGAGTCAGTTCTCACCTCGAGGGTAAGCAAAGAATTCCGCTCTCGTCTCGAGTCACGATGGGTATCTCTTGGAGCCCACTGTGTGTACTAAAGGGAGTCAAGCCTCCTGTGGAGTTTGGAGAGAGGACTCGGGATTGGACTCCAGGCCATGCAGGAAAAGAAGGCCCTCATCTCGAGATGACGGTAGCGTCTCGTGGGTTTTCTCGAGCTGCGGCGCCAGTGTGGGGTGTCTCATGAAGTACCACGGGGATCTCAGGGAGCCTCTTGTGTGGCGCCAGGAAAATCCAGTATTCCATTCGAGTTGCAAGTTAGAACTGGGGATTGCTCTCCAGTCACTGCAGGGCAAAATAGACCTCATCTACGCTTGTGTCCAGGACCTAGTGTTACACTACTGGGCCGACAGGGATCTCAGGGTTGCATTCTCGACTCACCCGGAGAGTCAGGCCTCGTCTTGAGGGGAAAAAAAGGACTCCGCTCTCCTGTCGAGTCGCGACGGGTATCTCTTGGAGCCCACTGCGTGGCGTAAAGGGATTGAAGCCTCCTATGGAGTTTGGAGAGATGACTCGGGATTGTTTTCCTGGCCATGCAGGAAAAAAGGCCCTCATCTCGCGATGACGGGGGCATCTCGTGGGTTTTCTCCAGCTGCGGCGGCAGTATCAGATTTCTCACGAGGTACAACAGGGAGCTCAGAGAGCCTCTAGAGTGGTGCTAGGGACGTCAGGTCTCCGTGCGTGTGGTGAAGGGGAGTGCGTGATTGCTCTCGAGTCATAGTAGGCGAATCGGGCCTCAAGACGCATTGAAGAAGGACTCTTGAGGTCTTTCTCGGGTTGCAGCAGGGAACCCTGGGTTCCCTTGATTTGTGTCGGTGACCTCAGGCAACTTCTAAGGGTGCCTCTGAGAAGTCAGGGACACTGTGGATTTGGGAGGGGCCCTTCGTTACTCAACTGGGTTTGGTGCAATCGAAGAGGGCCTCATCTCGAATGGAGGCAGGAACGTCAGGGGTCCTCTCCATTTCTGACTCGGGTCGCAGGGTACCTGCAGAGTATGGAGAAGAGTCACGCCTCGTCTTCTGTGGAGGAATGGATTTCCCCTTGCCTTTCGAGTTGTTCACGGAGTGACAGGCCACTTGTTGAGCTGAGTGTGGAACCTGCGGGTTTTTCCGGACGATGCACGGGGGTGTCAGTGCCCCTTCGTGTTGTGCCTTCATCCACAGGGTTGCCTTCAAAGAGGTTTCCGGGCATCGGGTTCTTTTCAAGAGCGTACCGGAAAATTGGGGTCTTTCAGCATGTGGTACCACCCACGAGGCTACGTCTCGAATTTCCTCGGGATACCGGCCTCATCCTGAGGTGCGCCGGGAAGCTCGGGAACCCCTTGCCGACAAAGCAGGGGAATCGACCCACCACTCGCGATCAGAAGGGGAGAAGGGGCTCAGATGAAGTGGTGCCGGGAACCTCGGTGGTCCCCTCGAGTGAGACCGGTATGTCACGGCACTTTTGAGGTCGCATCAAGGGTGCCAAGTACAGTTTCGCACTTCAAGACGGAACGTGGGAATTCTCTGGAGATGCTGTAGCGGGCAAGGGCCTCATATTGCGATGACGAGGGAAACACGTGGTTTTTCTCGAGTTGAGGCGGGATTCTCGAGTTACAACGGGGAATTCAGGCTTCCTCTTGTGTTGGCCCAGGAAGTCCAATCTTCCATTCAACTTGTCAGAGAGAGCTGGGGGTTGCTCTCGAGTCACTTCAGGGCAAAGAGTCCTCATCTAGGCTTGGGTCCAGGACGTAATGTTCCTCTCCAGGGGCGACAGGGATATCGGGGTCGCATTCCAGTCTCACCCGGTGGGTCACACCTCGTCTCGAGTGGAAGCAAAGGACTCCACTATCCTCTCGAGGTGCGACACGTAACTCTTGGAGCCCAATGAGTGGCCTAAAGGGAGTCAAGCCTCCTGTGTAGCTTGGACAGAAGGTTCACGCTTGATCTGCATACCATGCAGTTAAAGATGGCCCTCCTCTCGTGATGACGGGGGCGTCTCATGGGTTTTCTCGAGCTGCAGCGCCAGTGTGGGGTTTCTCACGAGATATGATGGGGAGTTCAGGGATCCTCTTGTGCAGCGCCAGAGAAGCCTGACTCCATGCGTGTGGCCAGGCAGATCGCGTCATTGCTCTCGAGTCATGGGAGGGACTAGGGCCTCAAGAGGCATTTAAGAAGGACTCTCAAGGTCTTTCTTGGGTTGGGGCGGGAAACACTCGTTTCCCTCGACCTCTACAGGGGACCTTAGGGAACTTCCCAGGTGCCTCTGAGAGGTGAGGGATACTGAGGAGTTAGAGGGGCCTCTCGGGACTCCACTAGGTTTGACGAAATGAAAGAGGGCCTCATCTCGATTGGAGGCAGGAACCTCAGGCTTCCTCTCCATTTCTGACTCCGACCGCAGGGTCCCTGCAGAGTTGGGACAGGAGAGTCAGGCCTCGTCTTGTCTGAGTAACGGAACTCTGCTTGCCTCTCGGGTCGTTCAGGGGGTCTCAGGGCCCTTGACAAGCTGTGTGTGGAACCTGCGGGTGTTTCCAGAAGATGCATGGGGGTGTCAGTGCCCCTTCGTTTTGTGCCTTCCCCCACAGGGTTTCCTTCAAAGAGGTGTCCGGGCATCGGGTTCATTTCAAGAGCGGACCGGGAAATCGGGGTCATTCTGCATGTGGCACCACCCACGTGGCTCATCTCGAATTTCCTCGTGAGACCAGCATCATCCTGAGGCGCGCCGGGAAGGCCGGGAACCCCTTCCACACAAAGTAGGGGAATCGATTCTCCTGTCGCGATCAGGAGGGGAGATGGGGCTCAGATGAAGTGGTGCCGGGACCCTCGGTGTTCCACTCGAGGGAACCCGGCGTTTCAGGGAACTTTAGGGGTCGCATCAAGGGAGCCAAATACCGTTTCCCACTTCAGGACGGAACATGGGACTTCCCTGGAGACGCTGTAGCGGGCAAGGGCCTCATCCTGTGAAGACGTTGGAACCACGTCGTTTTTCTAGAGTTGCATCGGGATTCTCGAAAACGACAGGAATTTCAGGTCTCTCTTGGGTTGGCCATGGGAAGCCCAATCTTCAATTCGAGTTGCGATGGAAAGCTGGGGGTTCTGTTCGAGTCACTACAGGGCCAAAGAGACCTCATCGAGGCGTGTGTCCAGGACCTAATATTCCTCTCAAGGGAAGACAGGGATCCCGGGTTTCCATTCCAGACTCCCCCGGGGAGTCAGGACTCGCCTGGAGGGGAAGCAAAGGACTCAGCTTTCCTCTCAATTCGCGACACGGATCTCTTGGAGCCCACTGAGTGGACTCAAAGGTGTCGAGCCTCCTCTTCAGTTTGGAGAGAGGACTCGGGATTGCTCTCTAGGCCAGGCAGGAAAAGAAGGCCCTCATCTCGCGATGACGGGGGCGTCTCATGGGTTTCCTCAGGCTGCTGCGCCCATGGGGGTTTTCTCACGAGGCACGACGAGGACCTCAGGGAGCCTCTCGTGCGGCGCCATGGAAGTCAGGTCTCCATGCGCATGGCGAGGGGGAGCTGGTCATCACTCTCGAGTCATGGGAAGCGGCTAGGTCCTCAAGAGGCGTTGAAGAAGGACTCTCGAGGTCTTTCTCGGATTCCGGGGGGAAACCCTCGTTTCCCTCGACTTCTGCAGGGGGCCTTAGGGAACTTCCCAGGGTGCCTCTGAGAGGTGAGGGATGCTGTGTAGTTGGCAGGGCCTCTCGGGACTCTGCTAGGTTCGGCGCAATGGAAGAGGACCTCATCTCGAAGGGAGGCAGGAATCTCAGGCTTCCTCTGGGTTTCGGACTCCGACTGCACGGTCCCTGCAGTGTTGGGACAGGAGAGTCATGCCTCGTCTTGTCTGAGGAATGGAATTCTGGTTCCCTCTCGAGTTGTTCCGGGAGTCTCAGGCCCCTTGTCGAGCTGTGTGTAGACCCTGCGGGTTTTTCCGAATGATGCACGGGGGTGGCAGTGCCCCTTCGTGTTGTGCCTTCACCCACAGGGTTGCCTTCGAAGAGGTGTCCGGATATCGGGTTCTTATCAAGAGCGGACCGGAAAATCGGGGTCGTTCAGCACATGGCAGCTCACACGGGGCTAGTCTTGAATTTCCTCCTGAGACCGGCCTCATCCTGAGGTGTGCAAGGAAGGCCGGGAACCCCTTCCAGACCACGCAGGGGAATCGACTCTCCTCTCGCGATCAGGAAGGGAGAAGGGGCTCAGATGAAGTGGTGCCGGGACCCTCGGTGTTCCCCTCGAGGGAACCCAGAGTGTTGGGGAACTTTTGCGGTCGCATCAAGGGTGTCAAGTACCGTTTCGCACTTAAGGACGGAACATGGGACTTCCCTGGAGACACCGGGAACTTCGGTGTTCCCCTGGAGTGAGACCGGTATGTTGGGGAACTTTGGGGTCGCATCAAGGGTGCCAAGTAGCATTTCGAACTTTAAGATGGAACGTGGGACTTCTCTTGAGACTCTAGCTGGCAAGGGCCTCATATTGTGATGAAGGGGAAACCACATGGTTTTTAAGACTTGAGGCTGAATTCTCAAATTACGATGGGAAATTTAGACTTCCTCTTGTGTTGACCGTGGGAAGACCAATCTTCCATTCAAATTGTGAGGGAGAGATGGAGGTTGCTCTCGAGTCACTGTAGGGCAAAATAGACCTCATCTAGGCTTGTGTCTAGGACATAATGTTCCACTCCAGGGGCTACAGGGATCTCGGGGTTGCATTCCAAACTCACCCGGGGAGTCAGGCCTCGTCTCCAGGGAAGCAAAGGACTCCGCTCTCCTCTCGAGTCGCACCGGGTATTTCTTGGACCCAACTGAGTGGCCTAAAGGGAGTCAATCCTCCTGTGAAGTTTGGAGAGAGGACCAGGAATTGCTCTCCAGGTCAGGCAGGAAAAGAAGGCCCCCATCTCTCCTTGACGGGGGCATCTTGTGGTTTTTCTCGAACTGCGGCGCCACTGTGGGTTTTCTCACGAGGTACGATGGGGTACTCAGGGAGCCTCTTGTGTGGTACTAGGGAAGTCAGTTTTCCTGCTTGTGGCGAGGGGAGCGCGTCCTTGCTCTGGAGTCATGGTAGGGGAATCGGGCATCAAGAGACGTTGAAAAAGGACTCTCCAAGTCTTTCTCGGGTTACTTCAGGAAACTCTGGGTTCCCTCGACTTGTGCCAGTGACCTCAGGTAGCTTCTCAGGGAGCCTCTGAGAATTCAGGGATACTGTGGTGTTGGGAGGGGCCTCTCGGGACACCACTGAGTTTGGTTCAATGGAAGAGGGCCTCTTCTCTAGTTGAGGCAGGAACCTCAGGGTTCCTCTCCATTTCTGACTCCAATTGCAGGGTCCCTGAAGAGTTGGGACAGGAGAGTAAGGCCTCGTCTTGTGTGAAGGAATGCAACTTCACTTGCCTCTCGAGTTGTTCACGAGGTGACAGTCCACATTTGGAGCTGTGAGTGGAATCTGCGGGTTTTTCCAGACGATGCATGGGGATGTCAGTGTCCCTTCGTGTTGTGCCTTCATCCACAGGGTTGCCTTCGAAGAGATGTCCAGACGTCAGGTTCTTATCTAGAGTGGACCGGGAATTCGGGATCTTTCAGCATATGGCACCAACCATGAGGCTACTTTTCGAATTTCCTCATGAGACCGGCCTCATCCGGAGGTTCGCGGGGAACGTCGGGAACCCCTTGCAGACAAAACATGGGAATCGACCCTTCTGTCGCGATCAGGAGGGGTGAAGGGGCTCACAGGAAGTGGTGCCGTGAACTTTGGTGTTGCCCTCGAGTGAGACCGGTATGTCAGGGAACTTTGGGGGTCGCATCAAGGGTGCCAAGTACCGTTTTGTACTTCAGGATGGAACGTGGGACTTCTCTTGATACGCTGTAGCGGCCAAGGGCCTCATCTTGTGATGACGGGGGAGCCACGTGGTTTTTCTCGAGTTGCGGCGGGATTCTCGAGTTACGACGGGGATTTCAGGCTTCCTCTTGTGTTGGGCCAGGGAAGTCCAATCATCCATTCGAGTTGTGAGGGAGAGCTGGGGGTTGCGCTCGAGTCCCTGCAGGGCAAAGAGACCTCATCTAGGCTTGTGTCCAGGACCTAATGTTCCTCTCCAAGGGCCACAGGGATCTCAGGTTTGCATTCCAGACTCACCCAGGGAGTCAGGCCTCATGTCGAAGGGAAGCAAAGGACTCCGCTCTCCTTTCGAGTCACGACGGGCACCTCTTGGAGCCCACTTTGTGGCCTAAAGGGAGTCAAGCCTCCTGTGAAGTTTGGAGAGAGGACTTGGGACTGCTCTCCAGGCCATGCAGGAAAAGATGGCCCTCATCTCGCGATGACGGAGGGATCTTGTGGGTTTTCTCGAGCTGCGGCGCCAGTGTGGGGTTTCACACAAGGTACGACAGGGAGCTCAGGGAGCCTCTCGTGTGGCGCCAGGGAAGTCAGGTCTCCATGTGCGTGGCGAGGGGGAGCGCATTATTGCTCTCGAGCTATGGTAGGGGAATCTGACCTCAAGACACATTGAAGAAGGACTCTCGAGGTCTTTCTTCGGTTGTGGCAGGAAACCCTTATTTCCCTCGACTTTTGCCGGTGGCCTCAAAGAGCTTCTCAGAATGCCTATGAGAAGTCAGGGATACTGTGGAGATGGGAGGGGCCTCTCGGGACTCCACTGGGTTTGTTTTAATGGAAGAGGGCCTCATCTCGGGTTGAGGCAGGAACCTCAGGTTTCCTCTCCATTTCTGACTCAGATCGAAGCGTGCCTGCAGAGTTGGGATTGGATACTCAGGCCTCGTCTTGTCTGAGGAAGGGAACTCCGCTTTCCTCTCTCATTGTTTAAGGGGTGACAGGCCAGTTGTGGAGCTGTATGTGGATCCTGCGGGGTTTTCCGGACGATGAACAGGGTTGCCAGTGCCCCCTCGTGTAGTGCCTTCATCCACAGGGTTGCCTTAGAAGAGGTGTCCGGGCATCGGTTTCTTATCAACAGCAAGACTGAGAAATCGGGGTCTTTTGGCACGTGGCACCAACACGAGGCTACGTCTCGAATTTCTTCGTGAGACTGGCCTCATCCTGAGGTGCGCCATGAAGGTCGGGAACCCCTTCTAGACAAAGCAGGGGGCTCGACCTTCCTGCCGTGATCAGGAGCGGAGAAGGGGCTCAAATGAAGTGGTGTCAGGAACTTCGGTGTTCCCTTGGAGTGAGACCGGTATATTGGGGAACTTTTGGGGTCGCATCAAGGGTGCCAAGTAGCATTTCGAACTTTATGACGAAACATGGGACTTCTCTTGAGACTCTGTAGCGGGCAAAGGCCTCATATTGCGATGAATGGGGAACCACGTGGTTTTTAAGAGTTGCGGCGGGATTCTTGAGTTACAACGGGAAATTCAGACTTCCTCTTGTGTTGGCCCAGTGAAGACCAATCTTCCATTCGAATTGCGAGGGAGAGATGGGTGTTGCTCTCGAGTCACTGTAGGGCAAAATAGACCTCATCTAGGCTTTTGTCCAGGACATAATGTTCCTCTCCAGGGGCAACAGGGATCTCGGGGTTGCATTCCAGACTCACCCGAGGTAAGGCCTCGTCTCGAGGGGAAACAAAGTACTCTACTCTCCTCTCAAGTCGCGACAGGTATCTCTTGGAGCCCATTGAGTGGCCTAAAGGGAGTAAAGCCTCCTGTGAAGTTTGGAGAAAAGACCAGGGATTGCTCTCCAGGTCAGGCAGGAAAAGCAGTCCCCAATCTCCCGATGACGGTGGGTTTTCCCGAGCTGCGGCGCCAGTGTGGGGTTTCTCACGAGGTATGACGGGGAGCTCAGGGAGCCTCTCATGTGGCGCCAGGGAAGTCAGGTGTCCATGCGCATGGCGAGGGGGAGCGTGTCATTGCTCTCGAGTCATGGTAGGGGAATCCGTCCTCAAGACGCGTTGAAGACGGACTCTTGAGGTCTTTCTCGGGTTGCGGCAGGATACCCTGTGTTCCCTCGACTTGTGCCGGTGACCTCAGGGAGTTGCTCAGGGTGCCTCTGAGAAGACACTGATACTGTGGAGTTGGGAGGGGCCTCTCGGGACTCCACTGGGTGTGGTATAATACAAGAGGGCCTCATCTCGTGTTGAGGAAGGAACCTCAGGGTTCCTCTCCATTTCAGACTCCGATCTCAGGATTCCTGCAGAGTTGGGACAGGAGAGTCAGGCCTCGTATTCTGTGGAGAAATGAAACTTAGCTTGCCTCTCGAGTTGTTCACGAGGTAACAGGTCACTTGTCGAGCTGTATGTGGAACCTGCAGAATTTTCCAAAAGATGCACGGGTGTTCAGGGTCCCTCCTTGTTGTGCCTTCATCCTACGGGATGCATTCCAAGAAGTGTACGGGCATCGGGTTCTTATTGATAGCTGACCGGGAAATGGGGTCTTTCCGCATGTGGCACCACCCACGAGGCTACATCTCCAATTTCCTCGTGAGACAGGCCTCATCCTGATGTGCGCTGGGAAGATCGGTAACCCCTTCCACTCAAAGCAGGAGAAAAGACACTCCTGTTGCAATCAGGAGGGGAGAAGGGGCTCAAATGATGTGGTGCAGGGAACATGGGTGTTACCCTCGAGTGAGGCCTGTATGTTGGGGAACTTTGGGGGTGCCATCATGGGTGCCAAGTACCGTTTTGCACTTCAGTAGGAACGTGGGACTTCTTTTGAGACGCTGTGGCGGGCAAGGGCCTCATGCTGCGAAGACGATGGAACCACGTGTTTTTTTTCGGGTTGCGGCGGGATTCTCGAGTTACGATGGGGATTTCAGGCTTCCTCTTGTGTTAGCCCTGGTAAGCCCAAATTTCCCTTCGAGTTGCGAGGGAAAGCTGGATGTTGTGCTCGAATCACTGCAAGGCCAAAGAGACCTTATCTAGGCGTGTGTCCAGGACCTAATAGTCCTCTCAAGGGAAGACAAGGATCTCGGGATTGCACTCCAGACTCCCCTGGGGAGTCAGGCCTCGCCTCGAGGGGAAGCAAAGGACTGCGCTCTCCTCTCGAGCCGCGACGCGGATCTCTTGGAGCCCACTGAGTCGCCTCAAGGGAATCCATCCTACTCTTCAGTTTGTAGAGAGGACTCGGGATTGCTCTCCAGGCCAGGCAGGAAAAGAAGGCCCTCAGCTCGCGAGGATGGGGGCGTCTCAGGGGTTTCCTCGAGCTGCGGCGCCCGTGGGGGTTTTCTCCCGAGGCACGACGAGGATCTCAGGGAGCCTCTCGTGCGGCGCCAGGGAAGCCAGGTCTGCATGCGCGAGACGAGGGGGAGCGCATCATTGCTCTCTAGTCCAGAGAGGGGACAAGGGCCTCGAGACACTTTGAAGAAGGACTATCGAGGTCTTTCTCGAGTGGCGGCGGGAAACCCTCATTTCCCTTGACTTCTGCCGGGGACCTGAGGGAACTTCCCAGGGTGCCTCTGAGAGGTGAGGGATGCTGGGGAGTTAGCGGGGCCTCTCGGGACTCCGCTGGGGTTGGCGCAATGGAAGAGGGCCTCATCTCGAGGGGAGGCAGGAACCTCAGGCTTCCTCTCTGTTTCTGACTCCGACACTCCGACCTCAGGGTCCCTGCAGAGTTGGGAGCGGAGAGTTAGGCCTCGTCTTGTCTGATGAAGGGAACTCCGCTGGCCTCTCGAGTTGCTCAGGGGGTCTCAGGCCCCTCTTCGAGCTGTGTGTGGAACCCACGGGTGTTTCTGGACGATGCACGGGGGTGGCAGTGCCCCTTCGTGTTGTGTCTTCACCCACAGGGTTGCCTTCGAAGAGGTGTCCGTGCAACGGGTTCTGCTCAAGAGTGGACCGGGAAATCGAGGTCGATCAGCATGTGCCACCACACCCGTGGCTCATCTCGAATTTCCTCGTGCGGACGGCCTCATCCTGAGAAGCGCCGGGAAGGCCGGCAATCCCTTCCAGACCACGCAGGGGAATCGACACTCCTGTCGAGATCAGGAGGGGAGAAGGGGCTCAGATGAAGTGGTGTCGGGACCCTCGGTGTTTCCCTCGAGGGAACCCGGTGTGTCGGGGAACTTCTGGGGGTCGCATGAAAGGTGTCAGGTACTTTTTCGCACTTCAGGACGGAAACTGGGACTTCCCTTGAGACACCGTGGCGGGCAAGGGCCGCATCTTGCCAAGAGGTGGGAACCACGTGGTTTTTCTCGAGTTGCGGCGGGATTCTCGAGTTACGACGGGGATCTCAGGCTTCCCCTTGGGTTGGCCCTGGGAAGCCCAATCTTCACCTCGGGTTGCGAGGGAAAGCTGGGGGTTGCGCTCGAGTCACTGCAGGGCCGAAGAGACCTCACCTAGGCGTGTGTCCGGGACCTAATATTCCTCTCCAGGGAAGGCAGGGATCTCGGGGTCGCATTCCAGGCTCCCCCGGGGAGTCAGGCCTCATCTCGAGGGGAAGCCAAGGACTCCACTCTCCTCTCGAGTCGCGACGCGGGTCTCTTGGAGCCCCCTGAGCGGCCTCAAGGGAGTCCAGCCTCCTCTTCCGTTTGGAGAGAGGACCCGGGATTGCTCTCCAGGCCATGCAGGAAGAGAAGGCCCTCAGCTCGCGAGGACGGGGGCGTCTCCGGGGTTTCCTCGAGCTGCGGCGCCCGTGGGGGTTTTCTCCCGAGGCACGACGAGGATCTCAGGGAGCCTCTCGTGCGGCGCCAGGGAAGTCAGGTCTCCATGCGCGTGGCGAGGGGGAGCGCATCCTGGCTCTCGAGTCACGGGAGGGGACTAGGGCCTCGAGACGCGTTGAAGAAGGACTCTCGAGGTCTTTCTCGGGGGGCGGCGGGAAACCCTCGTTTCCCTCGCCTTCTGCTGGGGACCTTAGGGAACTTCCCAGGGTGCCTCTGAGAGGCGAGGGATCCTGTGGAGGTGGCGGGGCACCTCGGGACTGCGCTGGGTATCGCGCAACGGAAGAGGCCCTCACCTCGAGGGGAGGCAGGAACCTCAGGCTTCCTCTCCGTTTCGGACTCCGACCGCAGGGTCCCTGCAGAGTTGGGACAGGAGAGTCAGGCCTCGTCTTGTCTGAGGAAGGGAACCCCGCTGGCCTCTCGAGTTGCTCAGGGGGTCTCAGGCCCCTCGTCGAGCTGTGTGTGGAACCCGCGGGTCTTTGCGGACGATGCACGGGGGTGGCAGTGCCCCTTCGTGTTGTGCCTTCACCCACAGGGTTGCCTTCGAAGAGGTGTCCGGGCATCGGGTTCTTATCAAGAGCGGACCGGAAAATCGGGGTCGTTCGGTACGTGGCACCTCACACGGGGCTAGTCTCGAATTTCCTCCTGAGACCGGCCTCTTCCTGAGGTGCGCCAGGAAGGCCGGGAACCCCTTCCAGACCACGCAGGGGAATCGACTCTCCTCTCGCGATCAGGAAGGGAGAAGGTGCTCAGATGAAATGGTGCCGGGACCCTCGGTGTTCCCCTCGAGGGAACCCAGAGTGTCGGGGAACTTTTGCGGTCGCATCAAGGGTGTCAAGTACCGTTTCGCACTTAAGGACGGAACATGGGACTTCCCTGGAGACACCGGGAACTTCGGTGTTCCCCTGGAGTGAGACCGGTATGTTGGGGAACTTTGGGGTCGCATCAAGGGTGCCAAGTAGCATTTCGAACTTTAAGATGGAACGTGGGACTTCTCTTGAGACTCTAGCTGGCAAGGGCCTCATATTGCGATGAAGGGGAAACCACATGGTTTTTAAGACTTGAGGCTGAATTCTCGAATTACGATGGGAAATTTAGACTTCCTTTGTGTTGAACGTGGGAAGACCAATCTTCCATTCAAATTGTGAGGGAGAGATGGAGGTTGCTCTCGAGTCACTGTAGGGCAAAATAGACCTCATCTAGGCTTGTGTCTAGGACAAAATGTTCCACTCCAGGGGCGACAGGGATCTCGGGGTTGCATTCCAAACTCACCCGGGGAGTCAGGCCTCGTCTCGAGGGAAGCAAAGGACTCCGCTCTCCTCTCGAGTCGCACCGGGTATTTCTTGGACCCAACTGAGTGGCCTAAAGGGAGTCAATCCTCCTGTGAAGTTTGGAGAGAGGACCAGGAATTGCTCTCCAGGTCAGGCAGGAAAAGAAGGCCCCCATCTCTCCTTGACGGGGGCATCTTGTGGTTTTTCTCGAACTGCGGCGCCACTGTGGGTTTTCTCACGAGGTACGATGGGGTACTCAGGGAGCCTCTTGTGTGGTACTAGGGAAGTCAGTTTTCCTGCTTGTGGCGAGGGGAGCGCGTCCTTGCTCTGGAGTCATGGTAGGGGAATCGGGCATCAAGAGACGTTGAAAAAGGACTCTCCAAGTCTTTCTCGGGTTACTTCAGGAAACTCTGGGTTCCCTCGACTTGTGCCAGTGACCTCAGGTAGCTTCTCAGGGAGCCTCTGAGAATTCAGGGATACTGTGGTGTTGGGAGGGGCCTCTCGGGACACCACTGAGTTTGGTTCAATGGAAGAGGGCCTCTTCTCTAGTTGAGGCAGGAACCTCAGGGTTCCTCTCCATTTCTGACTCCAATTGCAGGGTCCCTGAAGAGTTGGGACAGGAGAGTAAGGCCTCGTCTTGTGTGAAGGAATGCAACTTCACTTGCCTCTCGAGTTGTTCACGAGGTGACAGTCCACATTTGGAGCTGTGAGTGGAATCTGCGGGTTTTTCCAGACGATGCATGGGGATGTCAGTGTCCCTTCGTGTTGTGCCTTCATCCACAGGGTTGCCTTCGAAGAGATGTCCAGACGTCAGGTTCTTATCTAGAGTGGACCGGGAATTCGGGATCTTTCAGCATATGGCACCAACCATGAGGCTACTTTTCGAATTTCCTCATGAGACCGGCCTCATCCGGAGGTTCGCGGGGAACGTCGGGAACCCCTTGCAGACAAAACATGGGAATCGACCCTTCTGTCGCGATCAGGAGGGGTGAAGGGGCTCACAGGAAGTGGTGCCGTGAACTTTGGTGTTGCCCTCGAGTGAGACCGGTATGTCAGGGAACTTTGGGGGTCGCATCAAGGGTGCCAAGTACCGTTTTGTACTTCAGGATGGAACGTGGGACTTCTCTTGATACGCTGTAGCGGCCAAGGGCCTCATCTTGTGATGACGAGGGAGCCACGTGGTTTTTCTCGAGTTGTGGCGGGATTCTCGAGTTACGACGGGGATTTCAGGCTTCCTCTTGTGTTGGGCCAGGGAAGTCCAATCATCCATTCGAGTTGCGAGGGAGAGCTGGGGTTTGCGCTCGAGTCCCTGCAGGGCAAAGAGACCTCATCTAGGCTTGTGTCCAGGACCTAATGTTCCTCTCCAAGGGCCACAGGGATCTCAGGTTTGCATTCCAGACTCACCCAGGGAGTCAGGCCTCATGTCGAAGGGAAGCAAAGGACTCCGCTCTCCTTTCGAGTCACGACGGGCACCTCTTGGAGCCCACTTTGTGGCCTAAAGGGAGTCAAGCCTCCTGTGAAGTTTGGAGAGAGGACTTGGGACTGCTCTCCAGGCCATGCAGGAAAAGATGGCCCTCATCTCGCGATGACGGAGGGATCTTGTGGGTTTTCTCGAGCTGCGGCACCAGTGTGGGGTTTCACACGAGGTACGACAGGGAGCTCAGGGAGCCTCTCGTGTGGCGCCAGGGAAGTCAGGTCTCCATGTGCGTGGCGAGGGGGAGCACATTATTGCTCTCGAGCTATGGTAGGGGAATCTGACCTCAAGACACATTGAAGAAGGACTCTCGAGGTCTTTCTTCGGTTGTGGCAGGAAACCCTTATTTCCCTCGACTTTTGCCGGTGGCCTCAAAGAGCTTCTCAGAATGCCTATGAGAAGTCAGGGATACTGTGGAGATGGGAGGGGCCTCTCGGGACTCCACTGGGTTTGTTTTAATGGAAGAGGGCCTCATCTCGGGTTGAGGCAGGAACCTCAGGTTTCCTCTCCATTTCTGACTCAGATCGAAGCGTGCCTGCAGAGTTGGGATTGGATACTCAGGCCTCGTCTTGTCTGAGGAAGGGAACTCCGCTTTCCTCTCTCATTGTTTAAGGGGTGACAGGCCAGTTGTGGAGCTGTATGTGGATCCTGCGGGGTTTTCCGGACGATGAACAGGGTTGCCAGTGCCCCCTCGTGTAGTGCCTTCATCCACAGGGTTGCCTTAGAAGAGGTGTCCGGGCATCGGTTTCTTATCAACAGCAAGACCGAGAAATCGGGGTCTTTTGGCACGTGGCACCAACACGAGGCTACGTCTCGAATTTCTTCGTGAGACTGGCCTCATCCTGAGGTGCGCCATGAAGGTCGGGAACCCCTTCTAGACAAAGCAGGGGGCTCGACCTTCCTGCCGTGATCAGGAGCGGAGAAGGGGCTCAAATGAAGTGGTGTCAGGAACTTCGGTGTTCCCTTGGAGTGAGACCGGTATATTGGGGAACTTTTGGGGTCGCATCAAGGGTGCCAAGTAGCATTTCGAACTTTATGACGAAACATGGGACTTCTCTTGAGACTCTGTAGCGGGCAAAGGCCTCATATTGCGATGAATGGGGAACCACGTGGTTTTTAAGAGTTGCGGCGGGTTTCTTGAGTTACAACGGGAAATTCAGACTTCCTCTTGTGTTGGCCCAGTGAAGACCAATCTTCCATTCGAATTGCGAGGGAGAGATGGGTGTTGCTCTCGAGTCACTGTAGGGCAAAATAGACCTCATCTAGGCTTTTGTCCAGGACATAATGTTCCTCTCCAGGGGCAACAGGGATCTCGGGGTTGCATTCCAGACTCACCCGAGGTAAGGCCTCGTCTCGAGGGGAAACAAAGTACTCTACTCTCCTCTCAAGTCGCGACAGGTATCTCTTGGAGCCCATTGAGTGGCCTAAAGGGAGTAAAGCCTCCTGTGAAGTTTGGAGAAAAGACCAGGGATTGCTCTCCAGGTCAGGCAGGAAAAGAAGTCCCCAATCTCCCGATGACGGTGGGTTTTCCCGAGCTGCGGCGCCAGTGTGGGGTTTCTCACGAGGTATGACGGGGAGCTCAGGGAGCCTCTCATGTGGCGCCAGGGAAGTCAGGTGTCCATGCGCATGGCGAGGGGGAGCGTGTCATTGCTCTCGAGTCATGGTAGGGGAATCCGTCCTCAAGACGCGTTGAAGACGGACTCTTGAGGTCTTTCTCGGGTTGCGGCAGGATACCCTGTGTTCCCTCGACTTGTGCCGGTGACCTCAGGGAGTTGCTCAGGGTGCCTCTGAGAAGACACTGATACTGTGGAGTTGGGAGGGGCCTCTCGGGACTCCACTGGGTGTGGTATAATACAAGAGGGCCTCATCTCGTGTTGAGGAAGGAACCTCAGGGTTCCTCTCCATTTCAGACTCCGATCTCAGGATTCCTGCAGAGTTGGGACAGGAGAGTCAGGCCTCGTATTCTGTGGAGAAATGAAACTTAGCTTGCCTCTCGAGTTGTTCACGAGGTAACAGGTCACTTGTCGAGCTGTATGTGGAACCTGCAGAATTTTCCAAAAGATGCACGGGTGTTCAGGGTCCCTCCTTGTTGTGCCTTCATCCTACGGGATGCATTCCAAGAAGTGTACGGGCATCGGGTTCTTATTGATAGCTGACCGGGAAATGGGGTCTTTCCGCATGTGGCACCACCCACGAGGCTACATCTCCAATTTCCTCGTGAGACAGGCCTCATCCTGATGTGCGCTGGGAAGATCGGTAACCCCTTCCACTCAAAGCAGGAGAAAAGACACTCCTGTTGCAATCAGGAGGGGAGAAGGGGCTCAAATGATGTGGTGCAGGGAACATGGGTGTTACCCTCGAGTGAGGCCTGTATGTTGGGGAACTTTGGGGGTGCCATCATGGGTGCCAAGTACCGTTTTGCACTTCAGTAGGAACGTGGGACTTCTTTTGAGACGCTGTGGCGGGCAAGGGCCTCATGCTGCGAAGACGATGGAACCACGTGCTTTTTTTCGGGTTGCGGCGGGATTCTCGAGTTACGATGGGGATTTCAGGCTTCCTCTTGTGTTAGCCCTGGTAAGCCCAAATTTCCCTTCGAGTTGCGAGGGAAAGCTGGATGTTGTGCTCGAATCACTGCAAGGCCAAAGAGACCTTATCTAAGCGTGTGTCCAGGACCTAATAGTCCTCTCAAGGGAAGACAAGGATCTCGGGATTGCACTCCAGACTCCCCTGGGGAGTCAGGCCTCGCCTCGAGGGGAAGCAAAGGACTGCGCTCTCCTCTCGAGCCGCGACGCGGATCTCTTGGAGCCCACTGAGTCGCCTCAAGGGAATCCATCCTACTCTTCAGTTTGTAGAGAGGACTCGGGATTGCTCTCCAGGCCAGGCAGGAAAAGAAGGCCCTCAGCTCGCGAGGATGGGGGCGTCTCAGGGGTTTCCTCGAGCTGCGGCGCCCGTGGGGGTTTTCTCCCGAGGCACGACGAGGATCTCAGGGAGCCTCTCGTGCGGCGCCAGGGAAGCCAGGTCTGCATGCGCGAGACGAGGGGGAGTGCATCATTGCTCTCTAGTCCAGAGAGGGGACAAGGGCCTCGAGACACTTTGACGAAGGACTATCGAGGTCTTTCTCGAGTGGCGGCGGGAAACCCTCATTTCCCTTGACTTCTGCCGGGGACCTGAGGGAACTTCCCAGGGTGCCTCTGAGAGGTGAGGGATGCTGGGGAGTTAGCGGGGCCTCTCGGGACTCCGCTGGGGTTGGCGCAATGGAAGAGGGCCTCATCTCGAGGGGAGGCAGGAACCTCAGGCTTCCTCTCTGTTTCTGACTCCGACACTCCGACCTCAGGGTCCCTGCAGAGTTGGGAGCGGAGAGTTAGGCCTCGTCTTGTCTGATGAAGGGAACTCCGCTGGCCTCTCGAGTTGCTCAGGGGGTCTCAGGCCCCTCTTCGAGCTGTGTGTGGAACCCACGGGTGTTTCTGGACGATGCACGGGGGTGGCAGTGCCCCTTCGTGTTGTGTCTTCACCCACAGGGTTGCCTTCGAAGAGGTGTCCGTGCAACGGGTTCTGCTCAAGAGTGGACCGGGAAATCGAGGTCGATCAGCATGTGCCACCACACCCGTGGCTCATCTCGAATTTCCTCGTGCGGACGGCCTCATCCTGAGAAGCGCCGGGAAGGCCGGCAATCCCTTCCAGACCACGCAGGGGAATCGACACTCCTGTCGAGATCAGGAGGGGAGAAGGGGCTCAGATGAAGTGGTGTCGGGACCCTCGGTGTTTCCCTCGAGGGAACCCGGTGTGTCGGGGAACTTCTGGGGGTCGCATGAAAGGTGTCAGGTACTTTTTCGCACTTCAGGACGGAAACTGGGACTTCCCTTGAGACACCGTGGCGGGCAAGGGCCGCATCTTGCCAAGAGGTGGGAACCACGTGGTTTTTCTCGAGTTGCGGCGGGATTCTCGAGTTACGACGGGGATCTCAGGCTTCCCCTTGGGTTGGCCCTGGGAAGCCCAATCTTCACCTCGGGTTGCGAGGGAAAGCTGGGGGTTGCGCTCGAGTCACTGCAGGGCCGAAGAGACCTCACCTAGGTGTGTGTCCGGGACCTAATATTCCTCTCCAGGGAAGGCAGGGATCTCGGGGTCGCATTCCAGGCTCCCCCGGGGAGTCAGGCCTCGTCTCGAGGGGAAGCCAAGGACTCCACTCTCCTCTCGAGTCGCGACGCGGGTCTCTTGGAGCCCCCTGAGCGGCCTCAAGGGAGTCCAGCCTCCTCTTCCGTTTGGAGAGAGGACCCGGGATTGCTCTCCAGGCCATGCAGGAAGAGAAGGCCCTCAGCTCGCGAGGACGGGGGCGTCTCAGGGGTTTCCTCGAGCTGCGGCGCCCGTGGGGGTTTTCTCCCGAGGCACGACGAGGATCTCAGGGAGCCTCTCGTGCGGCGCCAGGGAAGCCAGGTCTGCATGCGCGAGACGAGGGGGAGTGCATCATTGCTCTCTAGTCCAGAGAGGGGACAAGGGCCTCGAGACACTTTGAAGAAGGACTATCGAGGTCTTTCTCGAGTGGCGGCGGGAAACCCTCATTTCCCTTGACTTCTGCCGGGGACCTGAGGGAACTTCCCAGGGTGCCTCTGAGAGGTGAGGGATGCTGGGGAGTTAGCGGGGCCTCTCGGGACTCCGCTGGGGTTGGCGCAATGGAAGAGGGCCTCATCTCGAGGGGAGGCAGGAACCTCAGGCTTCCTCTCTGTTTCTGACTCCGACACTCCGACCTCAGGGTCCCTGCAGAGTTGGGAGCGGAGAGTTAGGCCTCGTCTTGTCTGATGAAGGGAACTCCGCTGGCCTCTCGAGTTGCTCAGGGGGTCTCAGGCCCCTCTTCGAGCTGTGTGTGGAACCCACGGGTGTTTCTGGACGATGCACGGGGGTGGCAGTGCCCCTTCGTGTTGTGTCTTCACCCACAGGGTTGCCTTCGAAGAGGTGTCCGTGCAACGGGTTCTGCTCAAGAGTGGACCGGGAAATCGAGGTCGATCAGCATGTGCCACCACACCCGTGGCTCATCTCGAATTTCCTCGTGCGGACGGCCTCATCCTGAGAAGCGCCGGGAAGGCCGGCAATCCCTTCCAGACCACGCAGGGGAATCGACACTCCTGTCGAGATCAGGAGGGGAGAAGGGGCTCAGATGAAGTGGTGTCGGGACCCTCGGTGTTTCCCTCGAGGGAACCCGGTGTGTCGGGGAACTTCTGGGGGTCGCATGAAAGGTGTCAGGTACTTTTTCGCACTTCAGGACGGAAACTGGGACTTCCCTTGAGACACCGTGGCGGGCAAGGGCCGCATCTTGCCAAGAGGTGGGAACCACGTGGTTTTTCTCGAGTTGCGGCGGGATTCTCGAGTTACGACGGGGATCTCAGGCTTCCCCTTGGGTTGGCCCTGGGAAGCCCAATCTTCACCTCGGGTTGCGAGGGAAAGCTGGGGGTTGCGCTCGAGTCACTGCAGGGCCGAAGAGACCTCACCTAGGTGTGTGTCCGGGACCTAATATTCCTCTCCAGGGAAGGCAGGGATCTCGGGGTCGCATTCCAGGCTCCCCCGGGGAGTCAGGCCTCGTCTCGAGGGGAAGCCAAGGACTCCACTCTCCTCTCGAGTCGCGACGCGGGTCTCTTGGAGCCCCCTGAGCGGCCTCAAGGGAGTCCAGCCTCCTCTTCCGTTTGGAGAGAGGACCCGGGATTGCTCTCCAGGCCATGCAGGAAGAGAAGGCCCTCAGCTCGCGAGGACGGGGGCGTCTCAGGGGTTTCCTCGAGCTGCGGCGCCCGTGGGGGTTTTCTCCCGAGGCACGACGAGGATCTCAGGGAGCCTCTCGTGCGGCGCCAGGGAAGTCAGGTCTCCATGCGCGTGGCGAGGGGGAGCGCGTCCTGGCTCTCGAGTCACGGGAGGGGACTAGGGCCTCGAGACGCGTTGAAGAAGGACTTTCGAGGTCTTTCTCGGGGGGCGGCGGGAAACCCTCGTTTCCCTCGCCTTCTACTGGGGACCTTAGGGAACTTCCCAGGGTGCCTCTGAGAGGCGAGGGATCCTGTGGAGGTGGCGGGGCACCTCGGGACTGCGCTGGGTATCGCGCAACGGAAGAGGCCCTCACCTCGAGGGGAGGCAGGAACCTCAGGCTTCCTCTCCGTTTCGGACTCCGACCGCAGGGTCCCTGCAGAGTTGGGACAGGAGAGTCAGGCCTCGTCTTGTCTGAGGAAGGGAACCCCGCTGGCCTCTCGAGTTGCTCAGGGGGTCTCAGGCCCCTCGTCGAGCTGTGTGTGGAACCCGCGGGTCTTTGCGGACGATGCACGGGGGTGGCAGTGCCCCTTCGTGTTGTGCCTTCACCCACAGGGTTGCCTTCGAAGAGGTGTCCGGGCATCGGGTTCTTATCAAGAGCGGACCGGAAAATCGGGGTCGTTCGGTACGTGGCACCTCACACGGGGCTAGTCTCGAATTTCCTCCTGAGACCGGCCTCTTCCTGAGGTGCGCCAGGAAGGCCGGGAACCCCTTCCAGACCACGCAGGGGAATCGACTCTCCTCTCGCGATCAGGAAGGGAGAAGGGGCTCAGATGAAATGGTGCCGGGACCCTCGGTGTTCCCCTCGAGGGAACCCAGAGTGTCGGGGAACTTTTGCGGTCGCATCAAGGGTGTCAAGTACCGTTTCGCACTTAAGGACGGAACATGGGACTTCCCTGGAGACACCGGGAACTTCGGTGTTCCCCTGGAGTGAGACCGGTATGTTGGGGAACTTTGGGGTCGCATCAAGGGTGCCAAGTAGCATTTCGAACTTTAAGATGGAACGTGGGACTTCTCTTGAGACTCTAGCTGGCAAGGGCCTCATATTGCGATGAAGGGGAAACCACATGGTTTTTAAGACTTGAGGCTGAATTCTCGAATTACGATGGGAAATTTAGACTTCCTCTTGTGTTGACCGTGGGAAGACCAATCTTCCATTCAAATTGTGAGGGAGAGATGGAGGTTGCTCTCGAGTCACTGTAGGGCAAAATAGACCTCATCTAGGCTTGTGTCTAGGACAAAATGTTCCACTCCAGGGGCGACAGGGATCTCGGGGTTGCATTCCAAACTCACCCGGGGAGTCAGGCCTCCTCTCGAGGGAAGCAAAGGACTCCGCTCTCCTCTCGAGTCGCACCGGGTATTTCTTGGACCCAACTGAGTGGCCTAAAGGGAGTCAATCCTCCTGTGAAGTTTGGAGAGAGGACCAGGAATTGCTCTCCAGGTCAGGCAGGAAAAGAAGGCCCCCATCTCTCCTTGACGGGGGCATCTTGTGGTTTTTCTCGAACTGCGGCGCCACTGTGGGTTTTCTCACGAGGTACGATGGGGTACTCAGGGAGCCTCTTGTGTGGTACTAGGGAAGTCAGTTTTCCTGCTTGTGGCGAGGGGAGCGCGTCCTTGCTCTGGAGTCATGGTAGGGGAATCGGGCATCAAGAGACGTTGAAAAAGGACTCTCCAAGTCTTTCTCGGGTTACTTCAGGAAACTCTGGGTTCCCTCGACTTGTGCCAGTGACCTCAGGTAGCTTCTCAGGGAGCCTCTGAGAATTCAGGGATACTGTGGTGTTGGGAGGGGCCTCTCGGGACACCACTGAGTTTGGTTCAATGGAAGAGGGCCTCTTCTCTAGTTGAGGCAGGAACCTCAGGGTTCCTCTCCATTTCTGACTCCAATTGCAGGGTCCCTGAAGAGTTGGGACAGGAGAGTAAGGCCTCGTCTTGTGTGAAGGAATGCAACTTCACTTGCCTCTCGAGTTGTTCACGAGGTGACAGTCCACATTTGGAGCTGTGAGTGGAATCTGCGGGTTTTTCCAGACGATGCATGGGGATGTCAGTGTCCCTTCGTGTTGTGCCTTCATCCACAGGGTTGCCTTCGAAGAGATGTCCAGACGTCAGGTTCTTATCTAGAGTGGACCGGGAATTCGGGATCTTTCAGCATATGGCACCAACCATGAGGCTACTTTTCGAATTTCCTCATGAGACCGGCCTCATCCGGAGGTTCGCGGGGAACGTCGGGAACCCCTTGCAGACAAAACATGGGAATCGACCCTTCTGTCGCGATCAGGAGGGGTGAAGGGGCTCACAGGAAGTGGTGCCGTGAACTTTGGTGTTGCCCTCGAGTGAGACCGGTATGTCAGGGAACTTTGGGGGTCGCATCAAGGGTGCCAAGTACCGTTTTGTACTTCAGGATGGAACGTGGGACTTCTCTTGATACGCTGTAGCGGCCAAGGGCCTCATCTTGTGATGACGAGGGAGCCACGTGGTTTTTCTCGAGTTGTGGCGGGATTCTCGAGTTACGACGGGGATTTCAGGCTTCCTCTTGTGTTGGGCCAGGGAAGTCCAATCATCCATTCGAGTTGCGAGGGAGAGCTGGGGTTTGCGCTCGAGTCCCTGCAGGGCAAAGAGACCTCATCTAGGCTTGTGTCCAGGACCTAATGTTCCTCTCCAAGGGCCACAGGGATCTCAGGTTTGCATTCCAGACTCACCCAGGGAGTCAGGCCTCATGTCGAAGGGAAGCAAAGGACTCCGCTCTCCTTTCGAGTCACGACGGGCACCTCTTGGAGCCCACTTTGTGGCCTAAAGGGAGTCAAGCCTCCTGTGAAGTTTGGAGAGAGGACTTGGGACTGCTCTCCAGGCCATGCAGGAAAAGATGGCCCTCATCTCGCGATGACGGAGGGATCTTGTGGGTTTTCTCGAGCTGCGGCGCCAGTGTGGGGTTTCACACGAGGTACGACAGGGAGCTCAGGGAGCCTCTCGTGTGGCGCCAGGGAAGTCAGGTCTCCATGTGCGTGGCGAGGGGGAGCACATTATTGCTCTCGAGCTATGGTAGGGGAATCTGACCTCAAGACACATTGAAGAAGGACTCTCGAGGTCTTTCTTCGGTTGTGGCAGGAAACCCTTATTTCCCTCGACTTTTGCCGGTGGCCTCAAAGAGCTTCTCAGAATGCCTATGAGAAGTCAGGGATACTGTGGAGATGGGAGGGGCCTCTCGGGACTCCACTGGGTTTGTTTTAATGGAAGAGGGCCTCATCTCGGGTTGAGGCAGGAACCTCAGGTTTCCTCTCCATTTCTGACTCAGATCGAAGCGTGCCTGCAGAGTTGGGATTGGATACTCAGGCCTCGTCTTGTCTGAGGAAGGGAACTCCGCTTTCCTCTCTCATTGTTTAAGGGGTGACAGGCCAGTTGTGGAGCTGTATGTGGATCCTGCGGGGTTTTCCGGACGATGAACAGGGTTGCCAGTGCCCCCTCGTGTAGTGCCTTCATCCACAGGGTTGCCTTAGAAGAGGTGTCCGGGCATCGGTTTCTTATCAACAGCAAGACCGAGAAATCGGGGTCTTTTGGCACGTGGCACCAACACGAGGCTACGTCTCGAATTTCTTCGTGAGACTGGCCTCATCCTGAGGTGCGCCATGAAGGTCGGGAACCCCTTCTAGACAAAGCAGGGGGCTCGACCTTCCTGCCGTGATCAGGAGCGGAGAAGGGGCTCAAATGAAGTGGTGCCAGGAACTTCGGTGTTCCCTTGGAGTGAGACCGGTATATTGGGGAACTTTTGGGGTCGCATCAAGGGTGCCAAGTAGCATTTCGAACTTTATGACGAAACATGGGACTTCTCTTGAGACTCTGTAGCGGGCAAAGGCCTCATATTGCGATGAATGGGGAACCACGTGGTTTTCAAGAGTTGCGGCGGGATTCTTGAGTTACAACGGGAAATTCAGACTTCCTCTTGTGTTGGCCCAGTGAAGACCAATCTTCCATTCGAATTGCGAGGGAGAGATGGGTGTTGCTCTCGAGTCACTGTAGGGCAAAATAGACCTCATCTAGGCTTTTGTCCAGGACATAATGTTCCTCTCCAGGGGCAACAGGGATCTCGGGGTTGCATTCCAGACTCACCCGAGGTAAGGCCTCGTCTCGAGGGGAAACAAAGTACTCTACTCTCCTCTCAAGTCGCGACAGGTATCTCTTGGAGCCCATTGAGTGGCCTAAAGGGAGTAAAGCCTCCTGTGAAGTTTGGAGAAAAGACCAGGGATTGCTCTCCAGGTCAGGCAGGAAAAGAAGTCCCCAATCTCCCGATGACGGTGGGTTTTCCCGAGCTGCGGCGCCAGTGTGGGGTTTCTCACGAGGTATGACGGGGAGCTCAGGGAGCCTCTCATGTGGCGCCAGGGAAGTCAGGTGTCCATGCGCATGGCGAGGGGGAGCGTGTCATTGCTCTCGAGTCATGGTAGGGGAATCCGTCCTCAAGACGCGTTGAAGACGGACTCTTGAGGTCTTTCTCGGGTTGCGGCAGGATACCCTGTGTTCCCTCGACTTGTGCCGGTGACCTCAGGGAGTTGCTCAGGGTGCCTCTGAGAAGACACTGATACTGTGGAGTTGGGAGGGGCCTCTCGGGACTCCACTGGGTGTGGTATAATACAAGAGGGCCTCATCTCGTGTTGAGGAAGGAACCTCAGGGTTCCTCTCCATTTCAGACTCCGATCTCAGGATTCCTGCAGAGTTGGGACAGGAGAGTCAGGCCTCGTATTCTGTGGAGAAATGAAACTTAGCTTGCCTCTCGAGTTGTTCACGAGGTAACAGGTCACTTGTCGAGCTGTATGTGGAACCTGCAGAATTTTCCAAAAGATGCACGGGTGTTCAGGGTCCCTCCTTGTTGTGCCTTCATCCTACGGGATGCATTCCAAGAAGTGTACGGGCATCGGGTTCTTATTGATAGCTGACCGGGAAATGGGGTCTTTCCGCATGTGGCACCACCCACGAGGCTACATCTCCAATTTCCTCGTGAGACAGGCCTCATCCTGATGTGCGCTGGGAAGATCGGTAACCCCTTCCACTCAAAGCAGGAGAAAAGACACTCCTGTTGCAATCAGGAGGGGAGAAGGGGCTCAAATGATGTGGTGCAGGGAACATGGGTGTTACCCTCGAGTGAGGCCTGTATGTTGGGGAACTTTGGGGGTGCCATCATGGGTGCCAAGTACCGTTTTGCACTTCAGTAGGAACGTGGGACTTCTTTTGAGACGCTGTGGCGGGCAAGGGCCTCATGCTGCGAAGACGATGGAACCACGTGTTTTTTTTCGGGTTGCGGCGGGATTCTCGAGTTACGATGGGGATTTCAGGCTTCCTCTTGTGTTAGCCCTGGTAAGCCCAAATTTCCCTTCGAGTTGCGAGGGAAAGCTGGATGTTGTGCTCGAATCACTGCAAGGCCAAAGAGACCTTATCTAGGCGTGTGTCCAGGACCTAATAGTCCTCTCAAGGGAAGACAAGGATCTCGGGATTGCACTCCAGACTCCCCTGGGGAGTCAGGCCTCGCCTCGAGGGGAAGCAAAGGACTGCGCTCTCCTCTCGAGCCGCGACGCGGATCTCTTGGAGCCCACTGAGTCGCCTCAAGGGAATCCATCCTACTCTTCAGTTTGTAGAGAGGACTCGGGATTGCTCTCCAGGCCAGGCAGGAAAAGAAGGCCCTCAGCTCGCGAGGATGGGGGCGTCTCAGGGGTTTCCTCGAGCTGCGGCGCCCGTGGGGGTTTTCTCCCGAGGCACGACGAGGATCTCAGGGAGCCTCTCGTGCGGCGCCAGGGAAGCCAGGTCTGCATGCGCGAGGCGAGGGGGAGCGCATCATTGCTCTCTAGTCCAGAGAGGGGACAAGGGCCTCGAGACACTTTGAAGAAGGACTATCGAGGTCTTTCTCGAGTGGCGGCGGGAAACCCTCATTTCCCTTGACTTCTGCCGGGGACCTGAGGGAACTTCCCAGGGTGCCTCTGAGAGGTGAGGGATGCTGGGGAGTTAGCGGGGCCTCTCGGGACTCCGCTGGGGTTGGCGCAATGGAAGAGGGCCTCATCTCGAGGGGAGGCAGGAACCTCAGGCTTCCTCTCTGTTTCTGACTCCGACACTCCGACCTCAGGGTCCCTGCAGAGTTGGGAGCGGAGAGTTAGGCCTCGTCTTGTCTGATGAAGGGAACTCCGCTGGCCTCTCGAGTTGCTCAGGGGGTCTCAGGCCCCTCTTCGAGCTGTGTGTGGAACCCACGGGTGTTTCTGGACGATGCACGGGGGTGGCAGTGCCCCTTCGTGTTGTGTCTTCACCCACAGGGTTGCCTTCGAAGAGGTGTCCGTGCAACGGGTTCTGCTCAAGAGTGGACCGGGAAATCGAGGTCGATCAGCATGTGCCACCACACCCGTGGCTCATCTCGAATTTCCTCGTGCGGACGGCCTCATCCTGAGAAGCGCCGGGAAGGCCGGCAATCCCTTCCAGACCACGCAGGGGAATCGACACTCCTGTCGAGATCAGGAGGGGAGAAGGGGCTCAGATGAAGTGGTGTCGGGACCCTCGGTGTTTCCCTCGAGGGAACCCGGTGTGTCGGGGAACTTCTGGGGGTCGCATGAAAGGTGTCAGGTACTTTTTCGCACTTCAGGACGGAAACTGGGACTTCCCTTGAGACACCGTGGCGGGCAAGGGCCGCATCTTGCCAAGAGGTGGGAACCACGTGGTTTTTCTCGAGTTGCGGCGGGATTCTCGAGTTACGACGGGGATCTCAGGCTTCCCCTTGGGTTGGCCCTGGGAAGCCCAATCTTCACCTCGGGTTGCGAGGGAAAGCTGGGGGTTGCGCTCGAGTCACTGCAGGGCCGAAGAGACCTCACCTAGGCGTGTGTCCGGAACCTAATATTCCTCTCCAGGGAAGGCAGGGATCTCGGGGTCGCATTCCAGGCTCCCCCGGGGAGTCAGGCCTCGTCTCGAGGGGAAGCCAAGGACTCCACTCTCCTCTCGAGTCGCGACGCGGGTCTCTTGGAGCCCCCTGAGCGGCCTCAAGGGAGTCCAGCCTCCTCTTCCGTTTGGAGAGAGGACCCGGGATTGCTCTCCAGGCCATGCAGGAAGAGAATGCCCTCAGCTCGCGAGGACGGGGGCGTCTCAGGGGTTTCCTCGAGCTGCGGCGCCCGTGGGGGTTTTCTCCCGAGGCACGACGAGGATCTCAGGGAGCCTCTCGTGCGGCGCCAGGGAAGTCAGGTCTCCATGCGCGTGGCGAGGGGGAGCGCGTCCTGGCTCTCGAGTCACGGGAGGGGAGTAGGGCCTCGAGACGCGTTGAAGAAGGACTCTCGAGGTCTTTCTCGGGGGGCGGCGGGAAACCCTCGTTTCCCTCGCCTTCTGCTGGGGACCTTAGGGAACTTCCCAGCGTGCCTCTGAGAGGCGAGGGATCCTGTGGAGGTGGCGGGGCACCTCGGGACTGCGCTGGGTATCGCGCAACGGAAGAGGCCCTCACCTCGAGGGGAGGCAGGAACCTCAGGCTTCCTCTCCGTTTCGGACTCCGACCGCAGGGTCCCTGCAGAGTTGGGACAGGAGAGTCAGGCCTCGTCTTGTCTGAGGAAGGGAACCCCGCTGGCCTCTCGAGTTGCTCAGGGGGTCTCAGGCCCCTCGTCGAGCTGTGTGTGGAACCCGCGGGTCTTTGCGGACGATGCACGGGGGTGGCAGTGCCCCTTCGTGTTGTGCCTTCACCCACAGGGTTGCCTTCGAAGAGGTGTCCGGGCATCGGGTTCTTATCAAGAGCGGACCGGAAAATCGGGGTCGTTCGGTACGTGGCACCTCACACGGGGCTAGTCTCGAATTTCCTCCTGAGACCGGCCTCTTCCTGAGGTGCGCCAGGAAGGCCGGGAACCCCTTCCAGACCACGCAGGGGAATCGACTCTCCTCTCGCGATCAGGAAGGGAGAAGGGGCTCAGATGAAATGGTGCCGGGACCCTCGGTGTTCCCCTCGAGGGAACCCAGAGTGTCGGGGAACTTTTGCGGTCGCATCAAGGGTGTCAAGTACCGTTTCGCACTTAAGGACGGAACATGGGACTTCCCTGGAGACACCGGGAACTTCGGTGTTCCCCTGGAGTGAGACCGGTATGTTGGGGAACTTTGGGGTCGCATCAAGGGTGCCAAGTAGCATTTCGAACTTTAAGATGGAACGTGGGACTTCTCTTGAGACTCTAGCTGGCAAGGGCCTCATATTGCGATGAAGGGGAAACCACATGGTTTTTAAGACTTGAGGCTGAATTCTCGAATTACGATGGGAAATTTAGACTTCCTCTTGTGTTGACCGTGGGAAGACCAATCTTCCATTCAAATTGTGAGGGAGAGATGGAGGTTGCTCTCGAGTCACTGTAGGGCAAAATAGACCTCATCTAGGCTTGTGTCTAGGACAAAATGTTCCACTCCAGGGGCGACAGGGATCTCGGGGTTGCATTCCAAACTCACCCGGGGAGTCAGGCCTCGTCTCGAGGGAAGCAAAGGACTCCGCTCTCCTCTCGAGTCGCACCGGGTATTTCTTGGACCCAACTGAGTGGCCTAAAGGGAGTCAATCCTCCTGTGAAGTTTGGAGAGAGGACCAGGAATTGCTCTCCAGGTCAGGCAGGAAAAGAAGGCCCCCATCTCTCCTTGACGGGGGCATCTTGTGGTTTTTCTCGAACTGCGGCGCCACTGTGGGTTTTCTCACGAGGTACGATGGGGTACTCAGGGAGCCTCTTGTGTGGTACTAGGGAAGTCAGTTTTCCTGCTTGTGGCGAGGGGAGCGCGTCCTTGCTCTGGAGTCATGGTAGGGGAATCGGGCATCAAGAGACGTTGAAAAAGGACTCTCCAAGTCTTTCTCGGGTTACTTCAGGAAACTCTGGGTTCCCTCGACTTGTGCCAGTGACCTCAGGTAGCTTCTCAGGGAGCCTCTGAGAATTCAGGGATACTGTGGTGTTGGGAGGGGCCTCTCGGGACACCACTGAGTTTGGTTCAATGGAAGAGGGCCTCTTCTCTAGTTGAGGCAGGAACCTCAGGGTTCCTCTCCATTTCTGACTCCAATTGCAGGGTCCCTGAAGAGTTGGGACAGGAGAGTAAGGCCTCGTCTTGTGTGAAGGAATGCAACTTCACTTGCCTCTCGAGTTGTTCACGAGGTGACAGTCCACATTTGGAGCTGTGAGTGGAATCTGCGGGTTTTTCCAGACGATGCATGGGGATGTCAGTGTCCCTTCGTGTTGTGCCTTCATCCACAGGGTTGCCTTCGAAGAGATGTCCAGACGTCAGGTTCTTATCTAGAGTGGACCGGGAATTCGGGATCTTTCAGCATATGGCACCAACCATGAGGCTACTTTTCGAATTTCCTCATGAGACCGGCCTCATCCGGAGGTTCGCGGGGAACGTCGGGAACCCCTTGCAGACAAAACATGGGAATCGACCCTTCTGTCGCGATCAGGAGGGGTGAAGGGGCTCACAGGAAGTGGTGCCGTGAACTTTGGTGTTGCCCTCGAGTGAGACCGGTATGTCAGGGAACTTTGGGGGTCGCATCAAGGGTGCCAAGTACCGTTTTGTACTTCAGGATGGAACGTGGGACTTCTCTTGATACGCTGTAGCGGCCAAGGGCCTCATCTTGTGATGACGAGGGAGCCACGTGGTTTTTCTCGAGTTGTGGCGGGATTCTCGAGTTACGACGGGGATTTCAGGCTTCCTCTTGTGTTGGGCCAGGGAAGTCCAATCATCCATTCGAGTTGCGAGGGAGAGCTGGGGTTTGCGCTCGAGTCCCTGCAGGGCAAAGAGACCTCATCTAGGCTTGTGTCCAGGACCTAATGTTCCTCTCCAAGGGCCACAGGGATCTCAGGTTTGCATTCCAGACTCACCCAGGGAGTCAGGCCTCATGTCGAAGGGAAGCAAAGGACTCCGCTCTCCTTTCGAGTCACGACGGGCACCTCTTGGAGCCCACTTTGTGGCCTAAAGGGAGTCAAGCCTCCTGTGAAGTTTGGAGAGAGGACTTGGGACTGCTCTCCAGGCCATGCAGGAAAAGATGGCCCTCATCTCGCGATGACGGAGGGATCTTGTGGGTTTTCTCGAGCTGCGGCGCCAGTGTGGGGTTTCACACGAGGTACGACAGGGAGCTCAGGGAGCCTCTCGTGTGGCGCCAGGGAAGTCAGGTCTCCATGTGCGTGGCGAGGGGGAGCACATTATTGCTCTCGAGCTATGGTAGGGGAATCTGACCTCAAGACACATTGAAGAAGGACTCTCGAGGTCTTTCTTCGGTTGTGGCAGGAAACCCTTATTTCCCTCGACTTTTGCCGGTGGCCTCAAAGAGCTTCTCAGAATGCCTATGAGAAGTCAGGGATACTGTGGAGATGGGAGGGGCCTCTCGGGACTCCACTGGGTTTGTTTTAATGGAAGAGGGCCTCATCTCGGGTTGAGGCAGGAACCTCAGGTTTCCTCTCCATTTCTGACTCAGATCGAAGCGTGCCTGCAGAGTTGGGATTGGATACTCAGGCCTCGTCTTGTCTGAGGAAGGGAACTCCGCTTTCCTCTCTCATTGTTTAAGGGGTGACAGGCCAGTTGTGGAGCTGTATGTGGATCCTGCGGGGTTTTCCGGACGATGAACAGGGTTGCCAGTGCCCCCTCGTGTAGTGCCTTCATCCACAGGGTTGCCTTAGAAGAGGTGTCCGGGCATCGGTTTCTTATCAACAGCAAGACCGAGAAATCGGGGTCTTTTGGCACGTGGCACCAACACGAGGCTACGTCTCGAATTTCTTCGTGAGACTGGCCTCATCCTGAGGTGCGCCATGAAGGTCGGGAACCCCTTCTAGACAAAGCAGGGGGCTCGACCTTCCTGCCGTGATCAGGAGCGGAGAAGGGGCTCAAATGAAGTGGTGCCAGGAACTTCGGTGTTCCCTTGGAGTGAGACCGGTATATTGGGGAACTTTTGGGGTCGCATCAAGGGTGCCAAGTAGCATTTCGAACTTTATGACGAAACATGGGACTTCTCTTGAGACTCTGTAGCGGGCAAAGGCCTCATATTGCGATGAATGGGGAACCACGTGGTTTTTAAGAGTTGCGGCGGGATTCTTGAGTTACAACGGGAAATTCAGACTTCCTCTTGTGTTGGCCCAGTGAAGACCAATCTTCCATTCGAATTGCGAGGGAGAGATGGGTGTTGCTCTCGAGTCACTGTAGGGCAAAATAGACCTCATCTAGGCTTTTGTCCAGGACATAATGTTCCTCTCCAGGGGCAACAGGGATCTCGGGGTTGCATTCCAGACTCACCCGAGGTAAGGCCTCGTCTCGAGGGGAAACAAAGTACTCTACTCTCCTCTCAAGTCGCGACAGGTATCTCTTGGAGCCCATTGAGTGGCCTAAAGGGAGTAAAGCCTCCTGTGAAGTTTGGAGAAAAGACCAGGGATTGCTCTCCAGGTCAGGCAGGAAAAGAAGTCCCCAATCTCCCGATGACGGTGGGTTTTCCCGAGCTGCGGCGCCAGTGTGGGGTTTCTCACGAGGTATGACGGGGAGCTCAGGGAGCCTCTCATGTGGCGCCAGGGAAGTCAGGTGTCCATGCGCATGGCGAGGGGGAGCGTGTCATTGCTCTCGAGTCATGGTAGGGGAATCCGTCCTCAAGACGCGTTGAAGACGGACTCTTGAGGTCTTTCTCGGGTTGCGGCAGGATACCCTGTGTTCCCTCGACTTGTGCCGGTGACCTCAGGGAGTTGCTCAGGGTGCCTCTGAGAAGACACTGATACTGTGGAGTTGGGAGGGGCCTCTCGGGACTCCACTGGGTGTGGTATAATACAAGAGGGCCTCATCTCGTGTTGAGGAAGGAACCTCAGGGTTCCTCTCCATTTCAGACTCCGATCTCAGGATTCCTGCAGAGTTGGGACAGGAGAGTCAGGCCTCGTATTCTGTGGAGAAATGAAACTTAGCTTGCCTCTCGAGTTGTTCACGAGGTAACAGGTCACTTGTCGAGCTGTATGTGGAACCTGCAGAATTTTCCAAAAGATGCACGGGTGTTCAGGGTCCCTCCTTGTTGTGCCTTCATCCTACGGGATGCATTCCAAGAAGTGTACGGGCATCGGGTTCTTATTGATAGCTGACCGGGAAATGGGGTCTTTCCGCATGTGGCACCACCCACGAGGCTACATCTCCAATTTCCTCGTGAGACAGGCCTCATCCTGATGTGCGCTGGGAAGATCGGTAACCCCTTCCACTCAAAGCAGGAGAAAAGACACTCCTGTTGCAATCAGGAGGGGAGAAGGGGCTCAAATGATGTGGTGCAGGGAACATGGGTGTTACCCTCGAGTGAGGCCTGTATGTTGGGGAACTTTGGGGGTGCCATCATGGGTGCCAAGTACCGTTTTGCACTTCAGTAGGAACGTGGGACTTCTTTTGAGACGCTGTGGCGGGCAAGGGCCTCATGCTGCGAAGACGATGGAACCACGTGTTTTTTTTCGGGTTGCGGCGGGATTCTCGAGTTACGATGGGGATTTCAGGCTTCCTCTTGTGTTAGCCCTGGTAAGCCCAAATTTCCCTTCGAGTTGCGAGGGAAAGCTGGATGTTGTGCTCGAATCACTGCAAGGCCAAAGAGACCTTATCTAGGCGTGTGTCCAGGACCTAATAGTCCTCTCAAGGGAAGACAAGGATCTCGGGATTGCACTCCAGACTCCCCTGGGGAGTCAGGCCTCGCCTCGAGGGGAAGCAAAGGACTGCGCTCTCCTCTCGAGCCGCGACGCGGATCTCTTGGAGCCCACTGAGTCGCCTCAAGGGAATCCATCCTACTCTTCAGTTTGTAGAGAGGACTCGGGATTGCTCTCCAGGCCAGGCAGGAAAAGAAGGCCCTCAGCTCGCGAGGATGGGGGCGTCTCAGGGGTTTCCTCGAGCTGCGGCGCCCGTGGGGGTTTTCTCCCGAGGCACGACGAGGATCTCAGGGAGCCTCTCGTGCGGCGCCAGGGAAGCCAGGTCTGCATGCGCGAGGTGAGGGGGAGCGCATCATTGCTCTCTAGTCCAGAGAGGGGACAAGGGCCTCGAGACACTTTGAAGAAGGACTATCGAGGTCTTTCTCGAGTGGCGGCGGGAAACCCTCATTTCCCTTGACTTCTGCCGGGGACCTGAGGGAACTTCCCAGGGTGCCTCTGAGAGGTGAGGGATGCTGGGGAGTTAGCGGGGCCTCTCGGGACTCCGCTGGGGTTGGCGCAATGGAAGAGGGCCTCATCTCGAGGGGAGGCAGGAACCTCAGGCTTCCTCTCTGTTTCTGACTCCGACACTCCGACCTCAGGGTCCCTGCAGAGTTGGGAGCGGAGAGTTAGGCCTCGTCTTGTCTGATGAAGGGAACTCCGCTGGCCTCTCGAGTTGCTCAGGGGGTCTCAGGCCCCTCTTCGAGCTGTGTGTGGAACCCACGGGTGTTTCTGGACGATGCACGGGGGTGGCAGTGCCCCTTCGTGTTGTGTCTTCACCCACAGGGTTGCCTTCGAAGAGGTGTCCGTGCAACGGGTTCTGCTCAAGAGTGGACCGGGAAATCGAGGTCGATCAGCATGTGCCACCACACCCGTGGCTCATCTCGAATTTCCTCGTGCGGACGGCCTCATCCTGAGAAGCGCCGGGAAGGCCGGCAATCCCTTCCAGACCACGCAGGGGAATCGACACTCCTGTCGAGATCAGGAGGGGAGAAGGGGCTCAGATGAAGTGGTGTCGGGACCCTCGGTGTTTCCCTCGAGGGAACCCGGTGTGTCGGGGAACTTCTGGGGGTCGCATGAAAGGTGTCAGGTACTTTTTCGCACTTCAGGACGGAAACTGGGACTTCCCTTGAGACACCGTGGCGGGCAAGGGCCGCATCTTGCCAAGAGGTGGGAACCACGTGGTTTTTCTCGAGTTGCGGCGGGATTCTCGAGTTACGACGGGGATCTCAGGCTTCCCCTTGGGTTGGCCCTGGGAAGCCCAATCTTCACCTCGGGTTGCGAGGGAAAGCTGGGGGTTGCGCTCGAGTCACTGCAGGGCCGAAGAGACCTCACCTAGGCGTGTGTCCGGAACCTAATATTCCTCTCCAGGGAAGGCAGGGATCTCGGGGTCGCATTCCAGGCTCCCCCGGGGAGTCAGGCCTCGTCTCGAGGGGAAGCCAAGGACTCCACTCTCCTCTCGAGTCGTGACGCGGGTCTCTTGGAGCCCCCTGAGCGGCCTCAAGGGAGTCCAGCCTCCTCTTCCGTTTGGAGAGAGGACCCGGGATTGCTCTCCAGGCCATGCAGGAAGAGAATGCCCTCAGCTCGCGAGGACGGGGGCGTCTCAGGGGTTTCCTCGAGCTGCGGCGCCCGTGGGGGTTTTCTCCCGAGGCACGACGAGGATCTCAGGGAGCCTCTCGTGCGGCGCCAGGGAAGTCAGGTCTCCATGCGCGTGGCGAGGGGGAGCGCGTCCTGGCTCTCGAGTCACGGGAGGGGAGTAGGGCCTCGAGACGCGTTGAAGAAGGACTCTCGAGGTCTTTCTCGGGGGGCGGCGGGAAACCCTCGTTTCCCTCGCCTTCTGCTGGGGACCTTAGGGAACTTCCCAGCGTGCCTCTGAGAGGCGAGGGATCCTGTGGAGGTGGCGGGGCACCTCGGGACTGCGCTGGGTATCGCGCAACGGAAGAGGCCCTCACCTCGAGGGGAGGCAGGAACCTCAGGCTTCCTCTCCGTTTCGGACTCCGACCGCAGGGTCCCTGCAGAGTTGGGACAGGAGAGTCAGGCCTCGTCTTGTCTGAGGAAGGGAACCCCGCTGGCCTCTCGAGTTGCTCAGGGGGTCTCAGGCCCCTCGTCGAGCTGTGTGTGGAACCCGCGGGTCTTTGCGGACGATGCACGGGGGTGGCAGTGCCCCTTCGTGTTGTGCCTTCACCCACAGGGTTGCCTTCGAAGAGGTGTCCGGGCATCGGGTTCTTATCAAGAGCGGACCGGAAAATCGGGGTCGTTCGGTACGTGGCACCTCACACGGGGCTAGTCTCGAATTTCCTCCTGAGACCGGCCTCTTCCTGAGGTGCGCCAGGAAGGCCGGGAACCCCTTCCAGACCACGCAGGGGAATCGACTCTCCTCTCGCGATCAGGAAGGGAGAAGGGGCTCAGATGAAATGGTGCTGGGACCCTCGGTGTTCCCCTCGAGGGAACCCAGAGTGTCGGGGAACTTTTGCGGTCGCATCAAGGGTGTCAAGTACCGTTTCGCACTTAAGGACGGAACATGGGACTTCCCTGGAGACACCGGGAACTTCGGTGTTCCCCTGGAGTGAGACCGGTATGTTGGGGAACTTTGGGGTCGCATCAAGGGTGCCAAGTAGCATTTCGAACTTTAAGATGGAACGTGGGACTTCTCTTGAGACTCTAGCTGGCAAGGGCCTCATATTGCGATGAAGGGGAAACCACATGGTTTTTAAGACTTGAGGCTGAATTCTCGAATTACGATGGGAAATTTAGACTTCCTCTTGTGTTGACCGTGGGAAGACCAATCTTCCATTCAAATTGTGAGGGAGAGATGGAGGTTGCTCTCGAGTCACTGTAGGGCAAAATAGACCTCATCTAGGCTTGTGTCTAGGACAAAATGTTCCACTCCAGGGGCGACAGGGATCTCGGGGTTGCATTCCAAACTCACCCGGGGAGTCAGGCCTCGTCTCGAGGGAAGCAAAGGACTCCGCTCTCCTCTCGAGTCGCACCGGGTATTTCTTGGACCCAACTGAGTGGCCTAAAGGGAGTCAATCCTCCTGTGAAGTTTGGAGAGAGGACCAGGAATTGCTCTCCAGGTCAGGCAGGAAAAGAAGGCCCCCATCTCTCCTTGACGGGGGCATCTTGTGGTTTTTCTCGAACTGCGGCGCCACTGTGGGTTTTCTCACGAGGTACGATGGGGTACTCAGGGAGCCTCTTGTGTGGTACTAGGGAAGTCAGTTTTCCTGCTTGTGGCGAGGGGAGCGCGTCCTTGCTCTGGAGTCATGGTAGGGGAATCGGGCATCAAGAGACGTTGAAAAAGGACTCTCCAAGTCTTTCTCGGGTTACTTCAGGAAACTCTGGGTTCCCTCGACTTGTGCCAGTGACCTCAGGTAGCTTCTCAGGGAGCCTCTGAGAATTCAGGGATACTGTGGTGTTGGGAGGGGCCTCTCGGGACACCACTGAGTTTGGTTCAATGGAAGAGGGCCTCTTCTCTAGTTGAGGCAGGAACCTCAGGGTTCCTCTCCATTTCTGACTCCAATTGCAGGGTCCCTGAAGAGTTGGGACAGGAGAGTAAGGCCTCGTCTTGTGTGAAGGAATGCAACTTCACTTGCCTCTCGAGTTGTTCACGAGGTGACAGTCCACATTTGGAGCTGTGAGTGGAATCTGCGGGTTTTTCCAGACGATGCATGGGGATGTCAGTGTCCCTTCGTGTTGTGCCTTCATCCACAGGGTTGCCTTCGAAGAGATGTCCAGACGTCAGGTTCTTATCTAGAGTGGACCGGGAATTCGGGATCTTTCAGCATATGGCACCAACCATGAGGCTACTTTTCGAATTTCCTCATGAGACCGGCCTCATCCGGAGGTTCGCGGGGAACGTCGGGAACCCCTTGCAGACAAAACATGGGAATCGACCCTTCTGTCGCGATCAGGAGGGGTGAAGGGGCTCACAGGAAGTGGTGCCGTGAACTTTGGTGTTGCCCTCGAGTGAGACCGGTATGTCAGGGAACTTTGGGGGTCGCATCAAGGGTGCCAAGTACCGTTTTGTACTTCAGGATGGAACGTGGGACTTCTCTTGATACGCTGTAGCGGCCAAGGGCCTCATCTTGTGATGACGAGGGAGCCACGTGGTTTTTCTCGAGTTGTGGCGGGATTCTCGAGTTACGACGGGGATTTCAGGCTTCCTCTTGTGTTGGGCCAGGGAAGTCCAATCATCCATTCGAGTTGCGAGGGAGAGCTGGGGTTTGCGCTCGAGTCCCTGCAGGGCAAAGAGACCTCATCTAGGCTTGTGTCCAGGACCTAATGTTCCTCTCCAAGGGCCACAGGGATCTCAGGTTTGCATTCCAGACTCACCCAGGGAGTCAGGCCTCATGTCGAAGGGAAGCAAAGGACTCCGCTCTCCTTTCGAGTCGCGACGGGCACCTCTTGGAGCCCACTTTGTGGCCTAAAGGGAGTCAAGCCTCCTGTGAAGTTTGGAGAGAGGACTTGGGACTGCTCTCCAGGCCATGCAGGAAAAGATGGCCCTCATCTCGCGATGACGGAGGGATCTTGTGGGTTTTCTCGAGCTGCGGCTCCAGTGTGGGGTTTCACACGAGGTACGACAGGGAGCTCAGGGAGCCTCTCGTGTGGCGCCAGGGAAGTCAGGTCTCCATGTGCGTGGCGAGGAGGAGCACATTATTGCTCTCGAGCTATGGTAGGGGAATCTGACCTCAAGACACATTGAAGAAGGACTCTCGAGGTCTTTCTTCGGTTGTGGCAGGAAACCCTTATTTCCCTCGACTTTTGCCGGTGGCCTCAAAGAGCTTCTCAGAATGCCTATGAGAAGTCAGGGATACTGTGGAGATGGGAGGGGCCTCTCGGGACTCCACTGGGTTTGTTTTAATGGAAGAGGGCCTCATCTCGGGTTGAGGCAGGAACCTCAGGTTTCCTCTCCATTTCTGACTCAGATCGAAGCGTGCCTGCAGAGTTGGGATTGGATACTCAGGCCTCGTCTTGTCTGAGGAAGGGAACTCCGCTTTCCTCTCTCATTGTTTAAGGGGTGACAGGCCAGTTGTGGAGCTGTATGTGGATCCTGCGGGGTTTTCCGGACGATGAACAGGGTTGCCAGTGCCCCCTCGTGTAGTGCCTTCATCCACAGGGTTGCCTTAGAAGAGGTGTCCGGGCATCGGTTTCTTATCAACAGCAAGACCGAGAAATCGGGGTCTTTTGGCACGTGGCACCAACACGAGGCTACGTCTCGAATTTCTTCGTGAGACTGGCCTCATCCTGAGGTGCGCCATGAAGGTCGGGAACCCCTTCTAGACAAAGCAGGGGGCTCGACCTTCCTGCCGTGATCAGGAGCGGAGAAGGGGCTCAAATGAAGTGGTGCCAGGAACTTCGGTGTTCCCTTGGAGTGAGACCGGTATATTGGGGAACTTTTGGGGTCGCATCAAGGGTGCCAAGTAGCATTTCGAACTTTATGACGAAACATGGGACTTCTCTTGAGACTCTGTAGCGGGCAAAGGCCTCATATTGCGATGAATGGGGAACCACGTGGTTTTTAAGAGTTGCGGCGGGATTCTCGAGTTACAACGGGAAATTCAGACTTCCTCTTGTGTTGGCCCAGTGAAGACCAATCTTCCATTCGAATTGCGAGGGAGAGATGGGTGTTGCTCTCGAGTCACTGTAGGGCAAAATAGACCTCATCTAGGCTTTTGTCCAGGACATAATGTTCCTCTCCAGGGGCAACAGGGATCTCGGGGTTGCATTCCAGACTCACCCGAGGTAAGGCCTCGTCTCGAGGGGAAACAAAGTACTCTACTCTCCTCTCAAGTCGCGACAGGTATCTCTTGGAGCCCATTGAGTGGCCTAAAGGGAGTAAAGCCTCCTGTGAAGTTTGGAGAAAAGACCAGGGATTGCTCTCCAGGTCAGGCAGGAAAAGAAGTCCCCAATCTCCCGATGACGGTGGGTTTTCCCGAGCTGCGGCGCCAGTGTGGGGTTTCTCACGAGGTATGACAGGGAGCTCAGGGAGCCTCTCATGTGGCGCCAGGGAAGTCAGGTGTCCATGCGCATGGCGAGGGGGAGCGTGTCATTGCTCTCGAGTCATGGTAGGGGAATCCGTCCTCAAGACGCGTTGAAGACGGACTCTTGAGGTCTTTCTCGGGTTGCGGCAGGATACCCTGTGTTCCCTCGACTTGTGCCGGTGACCTCAGGGAGTTGCTCAGGGTGCCTCTGAGAAGACACTGATACTGTGGAGTTGGGAGGGGCCTCTCGGGACTCCACTGGGTGTGGTATAATACAAGAGGGCCTCATCTCGTGTTGAGGAAGGAACCTCAGGGTTCCTCTCCATTTCAGACTCCGATCTCAGGATTCCTGCAGAGTTGGGACAGGAGAGTCAGGCCTCGTATTCTGTGGAGAAATGAAACTTAGCTTGCCTCTCGAGTTGTTCACGAGGTAACAGGTCACTTGTCGAGCTGTATGTGGAACCTGCAGAATTTTCCAAAAGATGCACGGGTGTTCAGGGTCCCTCCTTGTTGTGCCTTCATCCTACGGGATGCATTCCAAGAAGTGTACAGGCATCGGGTTCTTATTAATAGCTGACCGGGAAATGGGGTCTTTCCGCATGTGGCACCACCCACGAGGCTACATCTCCAATTTCCTCGTGAGACAGGCCTCATCCTGATGTGCGCTGGGAAGATCGGTAACCCCTTCCACTCAAAGCAGGAGAAAAGACACTCCTGTTGCAATCAGGAGGGGAGAAGGGGCTCAAATGATGTGGTGCAGGGAACATGGGTGTTACCCTCGAGTGAGGCCTGTATGTTGGGGAACTTTGGGGGTGCCATCATGGGTGCCAAGTACCGTTTTGCACTTCAGTAGGAACGTGGGACTTCTTTTGAGATGCTGTGGCGGGCAAGGGCCTCATGCTGCGAAGACGATGGAACCACGTGTTTTTTTTCGGGTTGCGGCGGGATTCTCGAGTTACGACGGGGATTTCAGGCTTCCTCTTGTGTTAGCCCTGGGAAGCCCAAACCTCCTTCGAGTTGCGAGGGAAAGCTGGATGTTGTGCTCGAATCACTGCAAGGCCAAAGAGACCTTATCTAGGCGTGTGTCCAGGACCTAATAGTCCTCTCAATGGAAGACAAGGATCTCGGGATTGCACTCCAGACTCCCCTGGGGAGTCAGGCCTCGCCTCGAGGGGAAGCAAAGGACTGCGCTCTCCTCTCGAGCCGCGACGCGGATCTCTTGGAGGCCACTGGGTCGCCTCAAGGGAATCCATTCTACTCTTCAGTTGGAGAGAGGACTCGGGATTGCTCTCCAGGCCAGGCAGGAAAAGAAGGGCCTCAGCTCGCGAGGACGGGGGCGTCTCAGGGGTTTCCTCGAGCTGCGGCGCCCGTGGGGGTTTTCTCCCGAGGCACGACGAGGATCTCAGGGAGCCTCTCGTGCGGCGCCAGGGAAGCCAGGTCTTCATGCGCGAGGCGAGGGGGAGCGCATCATTGCTCTCTAGTCCAGAGAGGGGACAAGGGCCTCGAGACACTTTGAAGAAGGACTATCGAGGTCTTTCTCGAGTGGCGGCGGGAAACCCTCATTTCCCTTGACTTCTGCCGGGGACCTGAGGGAACTTCCCAGGGTGCCTCTGAGAGGTGAGGGATGCTGGGGAGTTAGCGGGGCCTCTCGGGACTCCACTGGGGTTGGCGCAATGGAAGAGGGCCTCATCTCGAGGGGAGGCAGGAACCTCAGGCTTCCTCTCTGTTTCTGACTCCGACCCTCCGACCTCAGGGTCCCTGCAGAGTTGGGAGCGGAGAGTTAGGCCTCGTCTTGTCTGATGAAGGGAACTCCGCTGGCCTCTCGAGTTGCTCAGGGGATCTCAGGCCCCTCTTCGAGCTGTGTGTGGAACCCACGGGTGTTTCTGGACGATGCACGGGAGTGTCAGTGCCCCTTCGTGTTGTGTCTTCACCCACAGGGTTGCCTTCGAAGAGGTGTCCGTGCAACGGGTTCTGCTCAAGAGTGGACCGGGAAATCGAGGTCGATCAGCATGTGCCACCACACCCGTGGCTCATCTCGAATTTCCTCGTGCGGACGGCCTCATCCTGAGAAGCGCCGGGAAGGCCGGCAATCCCTTCCAGACCACGCAGGGGAATCGACACTCCTGTCGCGATCAGGAGGGGAGAAGGGGCTCAGATGAAGTGGTGTCGGGACCCTCGGTGTTTCCCTCGAGGGAACCCGGTGTGTCGGGGAACTTCTGGGGGTCGCATGAAAGGTGTCAGGTACTTTTTCGCACTTCAGGACGGAAACTGGGACTTCCCTTGAGACGCCATAGCGGGCAAGAGGCTCATCTTGCAAAGCCGTTGGAACCACGTGGTTTTCCTCGAGTTGCGGCGGGATTCTTGAGTTACGACGGGGATCTCAGGCTTCCTCTTGGGTTGGCCCTGGGAAGCCCAATCTTCCCCTCGAGTGAGAGGGAAAGCTGGGGGTTGCGCTCGAGTCACTGCAGGGCCCAAGAGACCTCACCTAGGCGTGTGTCCGGGACCTAATATTCCTCTCAAGGGAAGGCAGGGATCTCGGGGTTGCATTCCAGGCTCCCCCGGGGAGTCAGGCCTCGTCTCTAGGGGAAGCCAAGGAATCTGCCCTCCTCTCGAGTCACGACGTGGGTCTCTGGGAGCCCCCTGAGCGGCCTCAAGGGAGTCCAGCCTCCTCTTCCGTTTGGAGAGAGGACCCGGGATTGCTCTCCAGGCCATGCAGGAAAAGAAGGCCCTCAGCTCGCGAGGACGGGGGCGTCTCAGGGGTTTCCTCGAGCTGTGGCGCCCGTGGGGGTTTTCTCCCGAGGCACGACGAGGATCTCAGGGAGCCTCTCGTGCGGCGCCAGGGAAGTCAGGTCTCCATGCGCGTGGCGAGGGGGAGCGCGTCCTGGCTCTCGAGTCACGGGAGGGGACTAGGGCCTCGAGACGCGTTGAAGAAGGACTCTCGAGGTGTTTGTCGGGGGGCGGCGGGAAACCCTCGTTTCCCTCGCCTTCTGCCGGGGACCTTAGGGAACTTCCCAGGGTGCCTCTGAGAGGCGAGGGATCCTGTGGAGGTGGCGGGGCCCCTCGGGACTCCGCTGGGTCTGGCGCAACGGAAGACGGCCTCACCTCGAGGGGAGGCAGGAACCTCAGGCTTCCTCTCCGTTTCGGACTCCGACCGCAGGGTCCCTGAAGAGTTGGGACAGGAGAGTCAGGCCTCGTCTTGTCTGAGTAAGGGAACCCCGCTGGCCTCTCGAGTTGCTCAGGGGGTCTCAGGCCCCTCGTCGAGCTGTGTGTGGAACCCGCGGGTCTTTGCGGACGATGCACGGGGGTGGCAGTGCCCCTTCGCGTTGTGCCTTCACCCACAGGGTTGCCTTCGAAGAGGGGTCCGGGCCTCGGGTCCTTCTCAAGGGCGGACCGGGGAATCGGGGGCGTTCGGCATGTGGCACCACCCACGTGGCTCGTCTCGAATTTCCTCGTGAGACCGGCCTCATCCTGAGGTGCGCCGGGAAGGCTGGGAACCCCTTCCAGACCACGCAGGGGAATCGCCTCTCCTGTCGCGATCAGCAGGGGAGAAGGGGCTCAGAGGAAGCGGTGCCGGGACCCTCGGTGTTACCCTCGAGAGAACCCGGCGTGTTGGGGGACTTTTGGGGGTCGCAGGAAGGCTGTCAGGGACCGTCTCGCCCTTCAGGGCGGAACAGGGGACTTCCTTTGAGAAGCCGTGGCGGGCAAGGGCCTCATCTTGCCAAGAGGTGGGAACCACGTGGTTTTACTCGAGTTGCGGCGGGATTCTCGAGTTACAACGGGGATCTCAGCCTTCCCCTTGGGTTGGCCCTGGGAAGCCCAAGCTTCCCCTCGGGTTGCGAGGGAAAGCTGGGGGTTGCGCTCTAGTCCCTGCAGGGCCGAAGAGACCTCACATAGGCGTGTGTCCGGGACCTAATATTCCTCTCCAGGGAAGGCAGGGATCTCGGGGTTGCATTCCAGGCTCCCCCGGGGAGTCAGGCCTCGTCTCGAGGGGAAGCCAAGGACTGCGCTCTCCTCTCGAGTCGTGACGCGGGTCTCTTGGAGCCCCCTGAGCGGCCTCAAGGGAGTCCAGCCTCCTCTTCCGTTTGGAGAGAGGACCCGGGATTTCTCTCCAGGCCATGCAGGAAAAGAAGGCCCTCAGCTCGCGAGGACGGGGGCGTCTCAGGGGTTTCCTCGAGCTGCGGCGCCCGTCGGGGTTTTCTCCCGAGGCACGACGAGGATCTCAGGGAGCCTCTCGTGCGGCGCCAGGGAAGTCAGGTCTCCATGCGCGTGGCGAGGGGGAGCGCGTCCTGGCTCTCGAGTCACGGGAGGGGACCAGGGCCTCGAGACGCGTTGAAGAAGGACTCTCGAGGTCTTTGTCGGGGGGCGACGGGAAACCCTCGTTTCCCTCGCCTTCTGCCGGGGACCTTAGGGAACTTCCCAGGGTGCCTCTGAGAGGCGAGGGATCCTGTCGAGGTGGCGGGGCCCCTCGGGACTCCACTGGGTCTGGCGCAACGGAAGAGGGCCTCACCTCGAGGGGAGGCAGGAACCTCAGGCTTCCTCTCCGTTTCGGACTCCGACCGCAGGGTCCCTGCAGAGTTGGGACAGGAGAGTCAGGCCTCGTCTTGTCTGAGGAAGGGAACCCCGATGGCCTCTCGAGTTGCTCAGGGGGTCTCAGGCCCCTCGTCGAGCTGTGTGTGGAACCCGCGGGTCTTTGCGGACGATGCACGGGGGTGGCAGTGCCCCTTCGCGTTGTGCCTTCACCCACAGGGTTGCCTTCGAAGAGGGGTCCGTGCCTCGGGTTCTTCTCAAGGGCGGACCGGGGAATCGGGGGCGTTCGGCATGTGGCCCCACCCACGTGGCTCGTCTCGAATTTCCTCGTGAGACCGGCCTCATCCTGAGGTGCGCCGGGAAGGCCGGGAACCCCTTCCAGACCACGCAGGGGAATCGCCTCTCCTGTCACGATCAGGAGGGGAGAAAGGGCTCAGAGGAAGCGGTGCCGGGACCCTCGGTGTTACCCTCGAGGGAACCCGGCGTGTCGGGGGACTTTTGGGGGTCGCAGGAAGGCTGTCAGGGACCGTTTCGCCCTTCAGGGCGGAACAGGGGACTTCCCTTGAGACGCCGTGGCGGGCAAGGGCCTCATCTTGCCAAGAGGTGGGAACCACGTGGTTTTTCTCGAGTTGCGGTGGCATTCTCGAGATACGACGGGGATCTCAGCCTTCCCCTTGGGTTGGCCCTGGGAAGCCCAAACTTCCCCTCGGGTTGCGAGGGAAAGCTGGGGGTTGCGCTCGAATCACTGTAGGTCCGAAGAGACCTCACCTAGGCGTGTGTCCGGGACCTAATATTCCTCTCCAGGGAAGGCAGGGATCTCGGGGTTGCATTCCAGGCTCCCCCGGGGAGTCAGGCTGCCGGGTCCAGCCCCAGCTGATCCAGGGTATTCGAAGGAGAGACGGCTAGGCGAGGGTCGGGGAACAACTGCTTAATTAAACGTTAATTAAGGAATAGAATAAGGATAGCTCAGTGAGGAAAATTCAGTGGAGAAAAGAGGCTGAGTAGCTTGGTTTACGCGGGGGACCAATAAAACTTCAAGACAAGAAGCTTGCACCACTTACGTAGGCCGCAGGCGTCCTTCCGTTCTCCCGAAGGAGAGGAGACACTGAGGCCTCCCCGGTCGGATCTTAGAAGCCCAGGCATAATTAGTAAGCATGGTGGGTTCCGCGCTCCAGATGGAGACTCAACCAGAGTGAGAGAGAGAGAGACATGGGGAGACCAGTCTTTCGAGGAACTGATCCCAATTCTTTATTTTCCATGGTCTACTTTTATACACTGAGGTGTTATGCAAAAGTCACGCGGGGTCAGCAGTCCTGACTTTTATCAAAGTCAGGTGCTTCATACAAATGTATACAGAGGTCTTAGGGGTGTTACATCATCTTCTGGCCAGGGGGCCTGCTGACAATTTACGACCCTCTCCTTGTGACAGCGGTCAGTCAACCAGGACACTTATTTCTCCAGGGGTGATTATTCTTAAAACAGACGCCACCCAAATAAAGTTACATTCCTATAGGGTGAGGGTGTAGTGGGTTTTAGTTAAGGAAAGAATTTACTTAGCCTAAGGTCTAACGTGATTAATATCAAAGGTTAATACTTATGTCTTCTATATATTCATTAATGTGTATAAGGGCAGGGGATGTGGAGACTTAGCAGTAAACATTGGCTCAACAAATGAAAAACCCTTCACCAATACGATTTCTAATCAGCCCATTACACTTATACTAATAATTTTCTAACTTTTCTAAAGAACCTGTTTTTAGAAGGTTTAAAGCATCTTGTGCCTCTCATGGTTGGGAGGCTGTGAGCAATCACATGTGGCCGGACAAGCCTGTCAGGCAGGCTAGAGAACCTTCAGAGGAGTTTGTAGATTAAAACACTCTTGTCACGCCCAGGGATTATTAACTGGAGCTGTAAGCTAACTCTTTTTTCAGAGAGAGGTAGTGGGAGACAGCCCCCCGTAAAGTCAGAGGTGTAGGTGAAAGCACAAAGCAGAAAGTAGGCAGACTCTGGTTTTGGGGGTAGATGCTCGAGGATTTCCAGGGGGACTCCTGAGGCTCGATCCCGCCTTTGCGTATGCCGAGCCTCCTTCCTCATGACCTTTGTCATGGGCGGAGTGCCTCACGCTGGCTCCAGGCAGTGATAGAATTCCAGTTGAGCTATTACAGATCCTCACTCAATATGCAATATGCCGGCTCCCGGCATCTCCCCCTTTTTTATTTCTTAAAACAGCCAGATGCAGCTCAGTCGCGAGCTTCTGAATGTTCTGCCGAAGAATCCTGACAATACAAGGAAGAATGATTATGAGAAGATTAGACAGAATTTTTTTTCCAGAAATTAAGTTAGAGAAGGTGTGAAAAAAGTCATTAGCTGCTCCAGCGGCGGTAAAATCCAGTCGAGAGTGTTCCAAGGTCTGTATTTGATTATGAAGTTTCCCTAAGTCCAGGCCAATATCAGAACTATTCCAAACACCTGAGATATGATTTTTAATCTTTTCCCATTCATAATCTGTCTCGTTTACCTTCAAAGATGTCACGCATATCCACCTGTAATCAGTGTGGCATGTCAAAGCCATCTTCACCTTTAAAGCCTGTAACTCAGTCCCAATATGCATAATTGCTTCTTCTAAGGCGTCTACTCTCATCTCTAATTTCCTATCTATAGCTTCCTGAGTCGCTAGAGTTAAAGAAACATTTTTAGACATGGTATCAACATATTGGGCAGTATGCACTTGTTGAGTCAATGATATTGCTGCCGCAGTAACAGAACTAATTGCTGCTATTAAAGCTGATATTCCTAAAATAAGTAAGCCCACAAACCGTCGCGATCGCATTAAATCCTGTAGTTGTAACACAGAGAGACCGTAGCTATCATATAGGCACCATAAGATAGGATGGGCATTGTAACACCACAAAGGAGCAAACATTACATTGAGGGTTTAAACAAGATGAAAGCATACATTGTTCACAAGTTACCATGTTAGGTCCACCTGAATAATTCATGAATACATTAAGTTTGTTGGAGTCATTAGTAAAAAGGAAAACATAAGGCAAGGGTAGACAAGCTAAAACAGAATAAGTAGAATTATTTTTTGGTTGGAGTTCACGCTGCAGCAGCCCTGTCAGTCTCGCCGGGATCTCGATGTTTATCTTGTCTCCCCTGCTGGCGGGCGCTGCGCTGGTCTGGATGGCACTTTGCGGGTGAGCTCTCCTCTCTGGCCCTCACTTGCTGCACAAACTTCTTTGCTCTAGGTCGTGGGGTGCAGCGAGGAGGGTGCAGGGCGAGGCTGGAGGCGCGGAGGCGAGAGCTGCCTGGTGGGCGGGGCGAGCGAGCGCGCGCTGCGAACCTGGCCTGTCTGGAACCCAAATTGGTGAATCTGCGTCCTGTGGAAAAATACAAGCACATCCTCGACCGCTAGTTAATAATGGGTCAGGACCCTCCCATTGTCCTGAGAAGAGGTCCTTCCATTTGACTAATGGTTTTGCATTTAATTGCTCTAGGCACCAATGACGAAGCATTGCAGTAGTTCCAGCCAGATCAGTATTTAGAATATTTATTACGAAAAGAGCATGTTTGATGGGGAGATTTGATGGGGAGAGCTATACTTAAACTCCCCTTCTTTTAGTTTTTGAATTTGGATTTTTAATGTTTGATGCGCTCTTTCAACAATGGCCTGTCCCTGGGGATTATAAGGGATGACAGTATTATGTTTAATTTGAAACTTTATACAAAATTCCTGAAAAGACTTAGAAGTGTAAGCAGGAGCGTTGTCAGTTTTCAGAGCTTTTGGCAGGCCCAAATATGAAAAACAAGTAAAGAGATGTTGTATCACATCTTTAACTACTTCCCCTGTACGAGCAGTTGCAATAATAACGTGAGAAAAGGTATCTACAGTTACATTAACAAAAGACAGTTTTCCAAATGAAGAGACATGAGTTAACATCCATTTGCCAGAGTACGTTAGGTTTGAGACCGCGAGGATTAACTCCCATAGGTAGACTATTATAAACAGTGGGGCAGTGTAAGCAAGAGCGCACAATCTCCCTAGCAGTTTCTCTGGGAATTTGGAATTGATATCTTAAAGCAGTAGCATTTTGATGATGAAGTAAGTGGGAGGCTCTGGCTTCCTCAATCGCCGTAGCCACTGTATTTCTGGTTAACAAGTCAGCCAAATCATTAAAGGCATTTAAAGGGCCAGGCAATCCGGAATGAGCCCAAATGTGTCCAATAAAAAATATTTTATTTCTTTTCCAAATTTGTTGCTGTAATTTAGTTAACAAATGAAATATGGTAGTTTTATTTTCAGGCAAAACCGCTGTTTCAATGTGTGGAAACAACCTGACAATATACTGAGAATCAGAGTAAAGATTAAATTCCTCATCTGCAAACATAGCAAAAGCCTCTATGACTGCTGTTATTTCAGCTCTTTGACCTGAAGTTTCCCATGTTTCTAAAACCTTTTGGTGATTTTTAGTGACTATGGAGGCTTTACCATTTGCTGACCCATCAGTAAAAACTATCTGGGCATTTGGAATAGGAGATTGTTTACATCTGACAGGAAAAATAACTGGATGTCTGGATATAAAATTCAACAAAACATGTGAAGGTAAATGATGCAAAAATTTGACCAAAATAGTTTCCTATAGCAATCTGCCAATTTTCAAACATTAGAAGAGCATCAAGTTGTTTCTTATTATACGGAATTACAATTTCTGATGTCTCTTTACCAAATAATTTAATGTTCCGCTTTTTTCTTTTAATATCAAAGTAGCTATCAATCCTGGATAAGAAGCCGCTACTTTTTTAGTTTGAGCGGGAAGATGGACCCATTCTAGGGGGGCCGTTTTGCCATAAAACCAATTTTTGTCTGGCTACCCCAATTACACCTATGGGGGTTTCATGGTAAAGGAATTGTCAAGCAGTTGTCAATTTAATTTTTAAAATTTTTAAAATTTACATTTTAACAACATAAATTTAGGGATATGTTAATTTAGGTCTAATGTTTAGTTTGGGTCTCTGTATAAATTTAAATAATAAATGTATAAACTCCTTATCTCATTTTGGTATATAGATATGCCTAAATGCAAAATGTATTTATATATGTATTTATATATGGCAACAAGTATAAACTTATTGACATCTAATATATATAAATCAATATACTTGAATTAATCGTTATAATTAATATATTAATTAATATATATACTACAGCAATACAACACGTACACAGCTAATACCAACCAACACAAACCAATGCACTGCAATAATACATGTCACACATATATAATATAATTATACGGTATATAGAACATATATCATCACAGCATCAATCCATACCAATTAATATCAGCCACACACACATTATATTACTGCAATATACATTTAATTATACAGTATATATATAATATGCATATATAGTATACATTTTAATTTATATACAAATTAGTTAAGTATAGATCTATAAATAGAATTATGTATACCCATATCTAATTAGGCAAACTGTAATTAGGCAAATATATTTATATTATGTATTTATAATAATAATATATATAGTATTGTTAATTGTACCGCCTGTTGATAACTAAGAAATTGAAAAAACCCTTCTCTGAGTATCTCCTATTTGAGACAGCACGTCCCTCCCCCATAGGGTAAAGGGGAGCGTAGGAACTACATAGGGTTGGAAAGTTCCACAGGTATCCTCAAACTGCCAATCTAACATTTTTGAACTTTTAACTACTGTGGGGGCTTGAGGGCAAATGAAACAAAATTTGACCCCTGAAATCTATCAGGGCAACTTGCCAATCATCACTATTTTGTAAAAGACTTGCAGTTGATCCTTATTGAATGGAATTACTATATTTGTTACTTCTTTTTGTAAAAAGTTCCACACTTCTTTTTTCCTCCTTTTATAATTAATTGTGCCACCAAGCTGGGATAAGATAAAACTATTTTTCTTGGGGTCACTGGTAGATGGAACCAACGGGCCTTTTTGTCACAAGCACCCTGTAGGTGTATGTTTTGTGGCAAGAATAATTTAATCTCATCTTTTGGTATTATTAATCCTAATTAACTGATCACTTAAAGTCTCATCTACTTTAACAAGAGCCTTAGAACTGGAATTAGGATCGCTTTTTAAGCAATCAAATAAAGGCTTTAAATCTGCAGTAGTCAGTTTTAAATGTGGGCGTATCTAGTTAATGTCCCCTAATAATTTTTGGAAATCATTTAAAGTTAGTAAACAATCTTCAAATGGGCATTATCAATTTTCAAAACTTTTGGCACCTAAATATGAGAAGCAAGTAAAGAGGTGTTGCACAACATCTTTATAAGCTTCTCCAATTATCGTTTTGTAAACTAAATCTGGTCAATAGCTTTTTATATGACAAGCAACCATCTAATCTTTGCTTGAATACTTCCAGCAATGGGGAACTCACTACTCCTCAAGGTTTTAAACTCTCCCTCACCTTTTTTTCTACAGCATTCCCACCCTGCATACCACTTTCTCTAATCTCACCAACTTATTTTCAGTAGTATGCGTGGGCCAGGAACTGGGCCAGTCTTTCCCAGCAATGTTAAGAGACGTTTGTTCTTGTGTCTAATAGCCCTGACATTTTATTTTCTTGAATTAAAAGATCTTTTAAAGGCCTTGGAGCTGTAATTTCCTGCACCCAAAAAGCTAGATCACTAAATCCAAATACTCTGTGGCTCCTAGCCTGAGAAGTCAAGTTTTTTTCCTGTCTGATACTAAGGTAAAAAGCAAAAGCTGTGTTACTCTTTGACCTTTATTAATTTGCAGTTTTAGTAGGCGGTGAGGTCAAAATTTTAATTTCTCAATATAATCAGAATCTACTACACCATGCACCACCGAAATTTTTCTTTTCTCTTTTTTTTTTTTTTTTTTTTTCAGAAAGCGAGCTACGCCCTAGCACAAGTCCTACAATGCCCTCAGGTAGGGGGCCAGCCACTCCCATTGGAATTGGAGTAACCGGCTTGTCAAGGGTTAATATTGTTGCTAAATCCCCTTACCTTTCTGCTTTTCTCTTAGCCTGGGTGAGACCCCCCTGAGGGGGTTTTCTCCAAGGAGCACCTTTGCATATTGTGCATGCAGTCTGTTTTAAAAGCTCCACTGTTTAAAAAACTTTTTATCTTTTTCAGGCTTAGGCAACACTTTGAGAGGCTTTGGGGGCAAAGTGGGGAACTCTTGGGCCCTGGAAGGCGCAAACGGAGGCGGCGGCTATCGCCCCAAATCAGAAAGTGGTGGATAAGTTTTTTTTTAAAGTTTGCGCAGAGGGGGAGGTAGCTCGCCAGGGCGTCAGGCCACAGTGTCCTCTAAGTCCTCTCCTCTCTCCTCTGCTGATTTTTTTTTTCTTTCTTCTCTAAATCTTTCTCAAGTTTTCTTTCCCTCACTCTATCTTTTTTCCTTCCTCTTCTCTTCTCTTTTACTTTCTATCATTTCCTTCCTGTTTCCCTCTTTCATTCCCCCTTTTTCCTTCTTACTTTATTTCTCTCTCTCCCCCTCTCTTTCTCTCTGTATCTCTTTTTCTAACTTCCTTTTTTCCTTTTTCTATCTTGCTGCATTCCCTGATTCCTTATTTCTCCGTTCCTCTCTCCTTTTCACTCTTTAGTTCTTTTTTTATCTTTAGATCTTTCTCTATTTTCTTTCCTTTTTTCTTTTTCACTTTTTTCTTTTTCTCTTTTTTTTTTTTTGCTTGGGTGAGGCCCCCCTGAGGGGGTTTTTTGCAAGGAGCAGGCTCTGTATATTGTGTATTCTTTAAAAGCTACTTTGTTTAAAAGAAAACTTTTAATCTTTTTCAACCCTAGGTAATGCTCTGGGAGGCTTTGGATGTAAACTGGGGAATTCTTAGGCCCTGGGAGGTGCAAGCGGAGGTGGAGTAGTCGCCTTAAATCAGAAATTGTTGGATAAATTTTTAAAGGTTTGTGTAGAGGGAGAGGGGGCTCACCAGGGCGCCCGGCCGCAGCGTCCTGTAAGCCCTCTCACTCCTCGGGAGGTAGAGCACAGTCTCCCTCCTTTTCCTCATCAATGGCAGAAAATATGATCTGCATAGAAGGTGGAGACCCACTACCATCCACCGCTATAGCCTCTCCCATAGGTTATCCCACAGCCTCATGACGAGGGTTCAGAACATTTTGAATCATATTTATAGGATAAGTTTTTAGTTGGTTTTTTACCTTCACCCAAGTATCTAAATTAACAGTAGCCTCTTTAACAGTTTCAAGATTACTTGTATAAAGAGTTGCCATTCTTAGTTTCAGTGTTACCCATGTCAGAAAATTAAGTATAATAGATTTTGCTTTTAGCTATCAAAAGATCAGGCCTTTCTTGTCAGCCTTTTTAGAAACCGTTTTTTCTCTCTAACTCTTCAACACTTTCAACACTTCCCACTCCTCTCGCCCTGTCTATCCTACAGGGGGGTCCGCGGCACCCTTGAGTGGGGTCCTAGCCGTCCCGAACACTGGAAGAACAATTGGGCTGATGACCCAGATTGTCCCGGGGGGGGGAACAGCGGGCTGATGGCCCAAAACTGTTCCGAGGGAGAAGCAGTAGAGCTGATGACCCAAACTGCTCCGTGGGGGAACAAGAGGGCTGATGACCCAGTTGTTCCGAGAACGGGGGAGCAATAGAGCTGATGACCCTAATTGCAGGGAGCTTACCTTGGAATATCCTGTCTCGGGCGCCACCTGCCGGGGTCCAGCCCCAGCTGATCCAGGGTATTCGAAGGAGAGACGGCTAGGCGAGGGTCGGGGAACAACTGCTTAATTAAACGTTAATTAAGGAATAGAATAAGGATAGCTCAGTGAGGAAAATTCAGTGGAGAAAAGAGGCTGAGTAGCTTGGTTTACGCGGGGGACCAATAAAACTTCAAGACAAGAAGCTTGCACCACTTACGTAGGCCGCAGGCGTCCTTCCATTCTCCCGAAGGAGAGGAGACACTGAGGCCTCCCCGGTCGGATCTTAGAAGCCCAGGCATAATTAGTAAGCATGGTGGGTTCCGCGCTCCAGATGGAGACTCAACCAGAGTGAGAGAGAGAGAGACATGGGGAGACCAGTCTTTCGAGGAACTGATCCCAATTCTTTATTTTCCATGGTCTACTTTTATACACTGAGGTGTTATGCAAAAGTCACGCGGGGTCAGCAGTCCTGACTTTTATCAAAGTCAGGTGCTTCATACAAATGTATACAGAGGTCTTAGGGGTGTTACATCATCTTCTGGCCAGGGGGCCTGCTGACAATTTACGACCCTCTCCTTGTGACAGCGGTCAGTCAACCAGGACACTTATTTCTCCAGGGGTGATTATTCTTAAAACAGACGCCACCCAAATAAAGTTACATTCCTATAGGGTGAGGGTGTAGTGGGTTTTAGTTAAGGAAAGAATTTACTTAGCCTAAGGTCTAACGTGATTAATATCAAAGGTTAATACTTATGTCTTCTATATATTCATTAATGTGTATAAGAGCAGGGGATGTGGAGACTTAGCAGTAAACATTGGCTCAACAAATGAAAAACCCTTCACCAATACGATTTCTAATCAGCCCATTACACTTATACTAATAATTTTCTAACTTTTCTAAAGAACCTGTTTTTAGAAGGTTTAAAGCATCTTGTGCCTCTCATGGTTGGGAGGCTGTGAGCAATCACATGTGGCCGGACAAGCCTGTCAGGCAGGCTAGAGAACCTTCAGAGGAGTTTGTAGATTAAAACACTCTTGTCACGCCCAGGGATTATTAACTGGAGCTGTAAGCTAACTCTTTTTTCAGAGAGAGGTAGTGGGAGACAGCCCCCCGTAAAGTCAGAGGTGTAGGTGAAAGCACAAAGCAGAAAGTAGGCAGATTCTGGTTTTGGGGGTAGATGCTCGAGAATTTCCAGGGGGACTCCTGAGGCTCGATCCCGCCTTTGCGTATGCCGAGCCTCCTTCCTCATGACCTTTGTCATGGGCGGAGTGCCTCACGCTGGCTCCAGGCAGTGATAGAATTCCAGTTGAGCTATTACAGATCCTCACTCAATATGCAATATGCCGGCTCCCGGCATCAGGCCTCGTCTCGAGGGGAAGCCAAGGACTGCGCTCTCCTCTCGAGTCGCGACGCGGGTCTCTTGGAGCCCCCTGAGCGGCCTCAAGGGAGTCCAGCCTCCTCTTCCATTTGGAGAGAGGACCCGGGATTGCTCTCCAGGCCATGCAGGAAAAGAAGGCCCTCAGCTCGCGAGGACGGGGGCGTCTCAGGGGTTTCCTCGAGCTGCGGTGCCCGTGGGGGTTTTCTCCCGAGGCACGACGAGGATCTCAGGGAGCCTCTCGTGCGGCGGCAGGGAAGTCAAGTCTCCATGCGCGTGGCGAGGGGGAGCGCATCCTGGCTCTCGAGTCACGGGAGGGGACCAGGGCCTCGAGACGCGTTGAAGAAGGACTCTCGAGGTCTTTGTCGGGGGGCGGAGGGAAACCCTCGTTTCCCTCGCTTTCTGCCGGGGACCTTAGGGAACTTGCCAGGGTGCCTCTGAGAGGCGAGGGATCCTGTGGAGGTGGCGGGGCCCCTCGGGACTCCGCTGGGTCTGGCGCAACGGAAGAGGGCCTCACCTCGAGGGGAGGCAGCAACCTCAGGCTTCCTCTCCGTTTCGGACTCCGACCGCAGGGTCCCTGCAGAGTTGGGACGGGAGAGTCAGGCCTCGTCTTGTCTGAGTAAGGGAACCCCGCTGGCCTCTCGAGTTGCACAGGGGGTCTCAGGCCCCTCGTCGAGCTGTGTGTGGAACCCGCGGGGCTTTGCGGACGATGCACGGGGGTGGCAGTGTCCCTTCTCGTTGTGCCTTCACCCACAGGGTTGCCTTCGAAGAGGGGTCCAGGCCTCGGGTCCTTCTCAAGGGCGGACCGGGGAATCGGGGGCGTTCGGCATGTGGCCCCACCCACGTGGCTCGTCTCGAATTTCCTCGTGAGACCGGCCTCATCCTGAGGTGCGCCGGGAAGGCCGGGAACCCCTTCCAGACCACGCAGGGGAATCGCCTCTCCTGTCGCGATCAGGAGGGGAGAAGGGGCTCAGAGGAAGCGGTGCCGGGACCCTCGGTGTTCCCCTCGAGGGACCCCGACGTGTCGGGGGACTTTTGGGGGTCGCAGGAAGGCTGTCAGGGACCGTTTCGCCCTTCAGGGTGGAACAGGGGACTTCTCTTGAGACGCCGTGGCGGGCAAGGGCCTCATCTTGCCAAGAGGTGGGAACCACGTGGTTTTTCTCGAGTTGCGGCGGGATTCTCGAGATACGACGGGGATCTCAGCCTTCCCCTTGGGTTGGCCCTGGGAAGCCCAAACTTCCCCTCGGGTTGGGAGGGAAAGCTGGGGGTTGCGCTCGAGTCACTGCAGGGCCGAAGAGACCTCACCTAGGCGTGTGTCCGGGACCTAATATTCCTCTCCAGGGAAGGCAGGGATCTCGAGGTTGCATTCCAGGCTCCCCCGGGGAGTCAGGCCTCGTCTCCAGGGCAAGACAAGGACTCCGCTCTCCTCTCGAGTCGCGACGCGGGTCTCTTGGAGATCCCTGAGCGGCCTCAAGGGAGTCCAGCCTCCTCTTCCTTTTGGAGAGAGGACCCGGGATTGATCTCCAGGGCATGCAGGAAAAGAAGGCCCTCAGCTCGCGAGGACGGGGGCGTCTCAGGGGTTTCCTCGAGATGCGGCGCCCGTGGGGGTTTTCTCCCGAGGCACGACGAGGATCTCAGGGAGCCTCTCGTGCGGCGCCAGGGAAGTCAGGTCTCCATGCGCGTGGCGAGGGGGAGCGCGTCCTGGCTCTCGAGTCACGGGAGGGGACTAGGGCCTCGAGACGCGTTGAAGAAGGACTCTCGAGGTCTTTGTCGGGGGACGGCGGGAAACCCTCGTTTCCCTCGCCTTCTGCCGGGGACCTTAGGGAACATCCCAGGGTGCCTCTGAGAGACGAGGGATCCTGTGGAGGTGGCGGGGCCCCTCGGGACTCCGCTGGGTCTGGCGCAACGGAAGAGGGCCTCACCTCGTGGGGAGGCAGGAACCTCAGGCTTCCTCTCCGTTTCGGACTCCGACCGCAGGGTCCCTGCAGAGTTGGGACAGGAGAGTCAGGCCTCGTCTTGTCTGAGGAAGGGAACCCGCAGGCCTCTCGAGTTGCTCAGGGTGTCTCAGGCCCCTCGTCGAGCTGTGTGTGGAACCCGCGGTTCTTTGCGGGCGATGCACGGGGGTGGCAGTGCCCCTTCGCGTTGTGCCTTCACCCACAGGGTTGCCTTCGAAGAGGGGTCCGGGCCTCGGGTCCTTCTCAAGAGCGGACCGGGGAATCGGGGGCGTTCGGCATGTGGCCCCACCCACGTGGCTCGTCTCGAATTTCCTCGTGAGACCGGCCTCATCCTGAGGTGCGCCGGGAAGGCCGGGAACCCCTTCCAGACTACGCAGGGAAATCGCCTCTACTGTCGCGATCAGGAGGGGAGAAGGGGCTCAGAGGAAGCGGTGCCGGGACCCTCGGTGTTCCCCTCGAGGGAACCCGGCGTGTCGGGGGACTTTTGGGGGTCGCAGGAAGGCTGTCAGGGACCGTTTCGCCCTTCAGGGCGGAACAGGGGACTTCCCTTGAGACGCTGTGGCGGGCAAGGGCCTCCTCTTGCCAAGAGGTGGGAACCACGTGGTTTTTCTCGAGTTGCGGCGGGATTCTCGAGTTACGACGGGGATCACAGCCTTCCCCTTGGGTTGGCCCTGGGAAGCCCAATCTTCCCCTCGGGTTGCGAGGGAAAGCTGGGGGTTGCGCTCGAGTCACTGCAGGGCCGAAGAGACCTCACCTAGGCGTGTGTCCGGGACCTAATATTCCTCTCCAGGGAAGGCAGGGATCTCGGGGTTGCATTCCAGGCTCCCGCGGGGAGTCAGGCCTCGTCTCGAGGGGAAGCCAAGGACTCCGCTCTCCTCTCGAATCGCGACGCGGTTCTCTTGGAGCCCCCTGAGCGGCATCAAGGGAGTCCAGCCTCCTCTTCCGTTTGGAGAGAGGACCCGGGATTGCTCTCCAGGCCATGCAGGAAAAGAAGGCCCTCAGCTCGCGAGGATGGGGGCGTCTCAGGGGTTTCCTCGAGCTGCGGCGCCCGTGGGGGTTTTCTCCCGAGGCACGACGAGGATCTCAGGGAGCCTCTCGTGCGGCGCCAGGGAAGTCAGGTCTCCATGCGCGTGGCAAGGGGGAGCGCGTCCTGACTCTCGAGTCACGGGAGGGGACTAGGGCCTCGAGACGCGTTGAAGAAGGACTCTCGAGGTCTTTCTCGGGGGGCGGTGGGAAACCCTCGTGTCCCTCGCCTTCTGCCGGGGACCTTAGGGAACTTCCCAGGGTGCCTCTGAGAGGCGAGGGATCCTGTGGAGGTGGCGGGGCCCCTCAGGATTCCGCTGGGTCTGGCGCAACGGAAGAGGGCCTCACCTCGAGGGGAGGCAGGAACCTCAGGCTTCCTCTCCGTTTCGGACTCTGTCCGCAGGGTCCCTGCAGAGTTGGGACAGGAGAGTCAGGCCTCGTCTTGTCTGAGGAAGGGAACCCCGCTGGCCTCTCGAGTTGCTCAGGGGGTCTCAGGCCCCTCGTCGAGCTGTGTGTGGAACCCGCGGGTCTTTGCGGACGATGCACGGGGGTGGCCGTGCCCCTTGTTGTTGTGCCTTCCCCCCCAGGGTTGCCTTGGAAGAGGGGTCCGGGCCTCGGGTCCTTCTCAAGGGCGGACCGGGGAATCGGGGGCGTTCGGCATGTGGCCCCACCCACGTGGCTCGTCTCGAATTTCCTCGTGAGACCGGCCTCATCCTCAGGTGTGCCGGGAAGGCCGGGAACCCCTTCCAGACCACGCAGGGAAATCGCCTCTACTGTCGCGATCAGGAGGGGAGAAGGGGCTCAGAGGAAGCGGTGCCGGGACCCTCGGTGTTCCCCTCGAGGGAACCCGGCGTGTCGGGGGACTTTTGTGGGTCGCAGGAAGGCTGTCAGGGACCGTTTCGCCCTTCAGGGCGGAACAGGGGACTTCCCTTGAGACGCCGTGGCGGGCAAGGGCCTCATCTTGCCAAGAGGTGGGAACCACGTGGTTTTTCTCGAGTTGCGGCGGGATTCTCGAGTTACGACGGGGATCTCAGCCTTCCCCTTGGGTTGGCCCTGGGAAGCCCAATCTTCCCCTCGGGTTGCGAGGGAAAGCTGGGGGTTGCGCTCGAGTCACTGCAGGGCCGAAGAGAACTCATCTAGGCATGTGTCCGGGACCTAATATTCCTCTCCAGGGAAGGCAGGGATCTCGGGGTTGCATTCCAGGCTCCCCCGGGGAGTCAGGCCTCCTCTCGAGGGGAAGCCAAGGACTCCGCTCTCCTCTCGAGTCGCGACGCGGGTCTCTTGGAGCCCCCTGAGCGGCCTCAAGGGAGTCCAGCCTCCTCTTCCGTTTGGAGAGAGGACCCGGGATTGCTCTCCAGGCCATGCAGGAAAAGAAGGCCCTCAGCTCGCGAGATCGGGGGCGTCTCAGGGGTTTCCTCGAGCTGCGGCGCCCGTGGGGGTTTTCTCCCGAGGCACGACGAGAATCTCAGGGAGCCTCTCGTGCGGCGCCAGGGAAGTCAGGTCTCCATGCGCGTGGCGAGGGGGAGCGCGTCCTGGCTCTCGAGTCACGGGAGGGGACTAGGGCCTCGAGACGCGTTGAAGAAGGACTCTCGAGGTCTTTCTCGGGGGGCGGCGGGAAACCCTCGTGTCCCTCGCCTTCTGCCGGGGACTTTAGGGAACTTGCCAGGGTGCCTCTGAGAGGCGAGGGATCCTGTGGAGGTGGCGGGGCCCCTCGGGACTCCGCTGGGTCTGGCGCAACGGAAGAGGGCCTCACCTCGAGGGGAGGCAGGAACCTCAGGCTTCCTCTCCGTTTCGGACTCCGACAGCAGGGTCCCTGCAGAGTTGGGACAGGAGAGTCAGGCCTCGTCTTGTCTGAGGAAGGGAATCCCGCTGGCCTCTCGAGTTGCTCAGGGGGTCTCAGGCCCCTCGTCGAGCTGTGTGTGGAACCCGCGGGTCTTTGCGGACGATGCACGGGGGTGGCAGTGCCCCTTCGTGTTGTGCCTTCCCCCCCAAGGTTGCCTTCGAAGAGGGGTCCGGGCCTCGGGTCCTTCTCAAGGGCGGACCGGGGAATCGGGGGCGTTCGGCATGTGGCCCCACCCACGTGGCTCGTCTCGAATTTCCTCGTGAGACCGGCCTCATCCTGAGGTGCGCCGTGAAGGCCGGGAACCCCTTCCAGACCACGCAGGGGAATCGCCTCTCCTGTCGCGATCAGGAGGGGAGAAGGGGCTCAGAGGAAGCGGTGCCGGGACCCTCGGTGTTCCCCTCGAGGGAACCCGGCGTGTCGGGGGACTTTTGGGGGTCGCAGGAAGGCTGTCAGGGACCGTTTCGCCCTTCAGGGCGGAACAGGGGACTTCCCTTGAGACGCCGTGGCGGGCAAGGGCCTCATCTTGCCAAGAGGTGGGAACCACGTGGTTTTTCTCGAGTTGCGGCGGGATTCTCGAGTTACGACGGGGATCTCAGCCTTCCCCTTGGGTTGGCCCTGGGAAGCCCAATCTTCCCCTCGGGTTGCGAGGGAAAGCTGGGGGTTGCGCTCGAGTCACTGCAGGGCCGAAGAGACCTAACTTAGGCGTGTGTCCGGGACCTAATATTCCTCTCCAGGGAAGGCAGTGATCTCGGGGTTGCATTCCAGGCTCCCGCGGGGAGTCAGGCCTCATCTCGAGGGGAAGCCAAGGACTCCGCTCTCCTCTCGAGTCGCGACGCGGGTCTCTTGGAGCCCCCTGAGCGGCCTCAAGGGGGTCCAGCCTCCTCTTCCGTTTGGAGAGAGGACCCGGGATTGCTCTCCAGGCCATGCAGGAAAAGAAGGCCCTCAGCTCGCGAGGACGGGGGCGTCTCAGGGGTTTCCTCGAGCTGCGGCGCCCGTGGGGTTTTCTCCCGAGGCACGACGAGGATCTCAGGGAGCCTCTCGTGCGGCGCCAGGGAAGTCAGGTCTCCATGCGCGTGGCGAGGGGGAGCGCGTCCTGGCTCTCGAGTCACGGGAGGGGACTAGGGCCTCGAGACGCGTTGAAGAAGGACTCTCGAGGTCTTTCTCGGGGGGCGGCGGGAAACCCTCGTGTCCCTCGCCTTCTGCCGGGGACCTTAGGGAACTTCCCAGGGTGCCTCTGAGAGGCGAGGGATCCTGTGGAGGTGGCGGGGCCCCTCGGGACTCCGCTGGGTCTGGCGCAACGGAAGAGGGCCTCACCTCGAGGGGAGGCAGGAACCTCAGGCTTCCTCTCCGTTTCGGACTCCGACCGCAGGGTCCCTGCAGAGTTGGGACAGGAGAGTCAGGCCTCGTCTTGTCTGAGGAAGGGAACCCCGCTGGCCTCTCGAGTTGCTCAGGGGGTCTCAGGCCCCTCGTCGAGCTGCGTGTGGAACCCGCGGGTCTTTGCGGACGATGCACGGGGGTGGCAGTGCCCCTTCGTGTTGTGCCTTCCCCCCCAGGGTTGCCTTGGAAGAGGGGTCCGGGCCTCGGGTCCTTCTCAAGGGCGGACCGGGGAATCGGGGGCGTTCGGCATGTGGCCCCACCCACGTGGCTCGTCTCGAATTTCCTCGTGAGACTGGCCTCATCCTGAGGTGCGCCGGGAAGGCCGGGAACCCCTTCCAGACCACGCAGGGGAATCGCCTCTCCTGTCGCGATCAGGAGGGGAGAAGGGGCTCAGAGGAAGCGGTGCCGGGACCCTCGGTGTTCCCCTCGAGGGAACCCGGCGTGTCGGGGGACTTTTGGGGGTCGCAGGAAGGCTGTCAGGGACCGTTTCGCACTTCAGGGCACAACAGGGGACTTCCCTTGAGACGCCGTGGCGGGCAAGGGCCTCGTCTTGCCAAGAGGTGGGAACCACGTGGTTTTTCTCGAGTTGCGGCGGGATTCTCGAGTTACGACGGGGATCTCAGCCTTCCCCTTGGGTTGGCCCTGGAAAGCCCAATCTTCCCCTCGGGTTGCGAGGGAAAGCTGGGGGTTGCGCTCGAGTCACGGCAGGGCCGAAGAGACCTCACCTAGGCGTGTGTCCGGGACCTAATATTCCTCTCCAGGGAAGGCAGGGATCTCGGGGTTGCATTCCAGGCTCCCCCGGGGAGTCAGCCCTCGGCTCGAGGGGAAGCCAAGGACTCCGCTCTCCTCTCGAGTCGCGACGCGGGTCTCTTGGAGCCCCCTGAGCGGCCTCAAGGGAGTCCAGCCTCCTCTTCCGTTTGGAGAGAGGACCCGGGATTGCTCTCCAGGCCATGCAGGAAAAGAAGGCCCTCAGCTCGCGAGGACGGGGGCGTCTCAGGGGTTTCCTCGAGCTGCGGCGCCCGTGGGGGTTTTCTCCCGAGGCACGACGAGGATCTCAGGGAGCCTCTCGTGCGGTGCCAGGGAAGTCAGGTCTCCATGCGCGTGGCGAGGGGGAGCGCGTCCTGGCTCTCGAGTCACGGGAGGGGACTAGGGCCTCGAGACGCGTTGAAGAAGGACTCTCGAGGTCTTTGTCGGGGGGCGGCGGGATACCCTCGTGTCCCTCGCCTTCTGCGGGGGACCTTAGGGAACTTGCCAGGGTGCCTCTGAGAGGCGAGGGATCCTGTGGAGGTGGCGGGGCCCCTCGGGACTCCGCTGGGTCTGGCGCAACGGAAGAGGGCCTCACCTCGAGGGGAGGCAGGAACCTCAGGCTTCCTCTCCGTTTCGGACTCCGACCGCAGGGTCCCTGCAGAGTTGGGACAGGAGAGTCAGGCCTCGTCTTGTCTGAGGAAGGGAACCCCGCTGGCCTCTCGAGTTGCTCAGGGGGTCTCAGGCCCCTCATCGTGCTGTGTGTGGAACCCGCGGGTCTTTGCGGACGATGCACGGGGGTGGCAGTGCCCCTTCGTGTTGTGCCTTCACCCACAGGGTTGCCTTCGAAGAGGGGTCCGGGCCTCGGGTCCTTCTCAAGGGCGGACCGGGGAATCGGGGGCGTTCGGAATGTGGACCCACCCACGTGGCTCCTCTCGAATTTCCTCGTGAAGACCGGCCTCCTCCTGAGGTGCGCCGGTAAGGCCGGGAACCCCTTCCAGACCACGCAGGGGAATCGCCTCTCCTGTCGCGATCAGGAGGGGAGAAGGGGCTCAGAGGAAGCGGTGCCGGGACCCTCGGTGTTCCCCTCGAGGGGACCCGGCGTGTCGGGGGACTTTTGGGGGTCGCAGGAAGGCTGTCAGGGACCGTTTCGCCCTTCAGGGCGGAACAGGGGACTTCCCTTGAGACGCCGTGGCGGGCAAGGGCCTCCTCTTGCCCAGAGGTGGGAACCACGTGGTTTTTCTCAAGTTGCGGCGGGATTCTCGAGTTACGATGGGGATCTCAGCCTTCCCCTTGGGTTGGCCCTGGGAAGCCCAATCTTCCCCTCGGGTTGCGAGGGAAAGCTGGGGGTTGCGCTCGAGTCACTGCAGGGCCGAAGAGACCTCACCTAGGCGTGTGTCCGGGACCTAATATTCCTCTCCAGGGAAGGCAGGGATCTCGGGGTTGCATTCCAGGCTCCCCCGGGGAGTCAGGCCTCGTCTCGAGGGGAAGCCAAGGACTCCGCTCTCCTCTCGAGTCGCGACGCGGGTCTCTTGGAGCTCCCTGAGCGGCCTCAAGGGAGTCCAGCCTCCTCTTCCGTTTGGAGAGAGGACCCGGGATTGCTCTCCAGGCCATGCAGGAAAAGAAGGCCCTCAGCTCGCGAGGACGGGGGCGTCTCAGGGGTTTCCTCGAGCTGCGGCTCCCGTGGGGGTTTTCTCCCGAGGCACGACGAGGATCTCAGGGAGCCTCTCGTGCGGCGCCAGGGAAGTCAGGTCTCCATGCGCGTGGCGAGGGGGAGCGCGTCCTGGCTCTCGAGCCACGGGAGGGGACTAGGGCCTCGAGACGCGTTGAAGAAGGACTCTCGAGGTCTTTCTCGGGGGGCGGCGGGAAACCCTCGTGTCCCTCGCCTTCTGCCGGGGACCTTAGGGAACTTGCCAGGGTGCCTCTGAGAGGCGAGGGATCCTGTGGAGGTGGCGGGGCCCCTCGGGACTCCGCTGGGTCTGGCGCAACGGAAGAGGGCCTCACCTCGAGGGGAGGCAGGAACCTCAGGCTTCCTCTCCGTTTCGGACGCCGACCGCAGGGTCCCTGCAGAGTTGGGACAGGAGAGTCAGGCCTCGTCTTGTCTGAGGAAGGGAACCCCGCTGGCCTCTCGAGTTGCTCAGGGGGTCTCAGGCCCCTCGTCGAGCTGTGTGTGGAACCCGCGGGTCTTTGCGGACGATGCACGGGGGTGGCAGTGCCCCTTCGTGTTGTGCCTTCACCCACAGGGTTGCCTTCGAAGAGGGGTCCGGGCCTCGGGTCCTTCTCAAGGTCGGACCGGGGAATCGGGGGCGTTCGGCATGTGGCCCCACCCACGTGGCTCGTCTCGAATTTCCTCGTGAAGACCGGCCTCCTCCTGAGGTGCGCCGGGAAGGCCGGGAACCCCTTCCAGACCACGCAGGGGAATCGCCTCTCCTGTCGCGATCAGGAGGGGAGAAGTGGCTCAGAGGAAGCGGTGCCGGGACCCTCGGTGTTCCCCTCGAGGGAACCCGGCGTGTCGGGGGACTTTTGCGGGTCGCAGGAAGGCTGTCAGGGACCGTTTCGCACTTCAGGGCGGAACAGGGGACTTCCCTTGAGACGCCGTGGCGGGCAAGGGCCTCCTCTTGCCCAGAGGTGGGAACCACGTGGTTTTTCTCGAGTTGCGGCGGGATTCTCGAGTTACGACGGGGATCTCAGCCTTCCCCTTGGGTTGGCCCTGGGAAGCCCAATCTTCCCCTCGGGTTGCGAGGGAAAGCTGGGGGTTGCGCTCGAGTCACTGCAGGGCCGAAGAGACCTCACCTAGGCGTGTGTCCGGGACCTAATATTCCTCTCCAGGGAAGGCAGGGATCTCGGGGTTGCATTCCAGGCTCCCCCGGGGAGTCAGGCCTCATCTCGAGGGGAAGCCAAGGACTCCGCTCTCCTCTCGAGTCGCGACGCGGGTCTCTTGGAGCCCCCTGAGCGGCCTCAAGGGAGTCCAGCCTCCTCTTCCGTTTGGAGAGAGGACCCGGGATTGCTCTCCAGGCCATGCAGGAAAAGAAGGCCCTCAGCTCGCGAGGACGGGGGCGTCTCAGGGGTTTCCTCGAGCTGCGGCGCCCGTGGGGGTTTTCTCCTGAGGCACGACGAGGATCTCAGGGAGCCACTCGTGCGGCGCCAGGGAAGTCAGGTCTCCATGCGCGTGACGAGGGGGAGCGCGTCCTGGCTCTCGAGCCACGGGAGGGGACTAGGGCCTCGAGACGCGTTGAAGAAGGACTCTCGAGGTCTTTCTCGGGGGGCGGCGGGAAACCCTCGTGTCCCTCGCCTTCTGCCGGGGACCTTAGGGAACTTGCCAGGGTGCCTCTGAGAGGCGAGGGATCCTGTGGAGGTGGCGGGGCCCCTCGGGACTCCGCTGGGTCTGGCGCAACGGAAGAGGGCCTCACCTCGAGGGGAGGCAGGAACCTCAGGCTTCCTCTCCGTTTCGGACTCCGACCGCAGGGTCCCTGCAGAGTTGGGACAGGAGAGTCAGGCCTCGTCTTGTCTGAGGAAGGGAACCCCGCTGGCCTCTCGAGTTGCTCAGGGGGTCTCAGGCCCCTCGTCGAGCTGTGTGTGGAACCCGCGGGTCTTTGCGGACGATGCACGGGGGTGGCAGTGCCCCTTCGTGTTGTGCCTTCACCCACAGGGTTGCCTTCGAAGAGGGGTCCGGGCCTCGGGTCCTTCTCAAGGGCGGACCGGGGAATCGGGGGCGTTCGGCATGTGGCCCCACCCACGTGGCTCGTCTCGAATTTCCTCGTGAAGACCGGCCTCCTCCTGAGGTGCGCCGGGAAGGCCGGGAACCCCTTCCAGACCACGCAGGGGAATCGCCTCTCCTGTCGCGATCAGGAGGGGAGAAGTGGCTCAGAGGAAGCGGTGCCGGGACCCTCGGTGTTCCCCTCGAGGGAACCCGGCGTGTCGGGGGACTTTTGGGGGTCGCAGGAAGGCTGTCACGGACCGTTTCGCCCTTCAGGGCGGAACAGGGGACTTCCCTTGAGACGCCGTGGCGGGCAAGGGCCTCCTCTTGCCCAGAGGTGGGAACCACGTGGTTTTTCTCGAGTTGCGGCGGGATTCTCGAGTTACGACGGGGATCTCAGCCTTCCCCTTGGGTTGGCCCTGGGAAGCCCAATCTTCCCCTCGGGTTGCGAGGGAAAGCTGGGGGTTGCGCTCGAGTCACTGCAGGGCCGAAGAGACCTCACCTAGGCGTGTGTCCGGGACCTAATATTCCTCTCCAGGGAAGGCAGGGATCTCGGGGTTGCATTCCAGGCTCCCCCGGGGAGTCAGGCCTCATCTCGAGGGGAAGCCAAGGACTCCGCTCTCCTCTCGAGTCGCGACGCGGGTCTCTTGGAGCCCCCTGAGCGGCCTCAAGGGAGTCCAGCCTCCTCTTCCGTTTGGAGAGAGGACCCGGGATTGCTCTCCAGGCCATGCAGGAAAAGAAGGCCCTCAGCTCGCGAGGACGGGGGCGTCTCAGGGGTTTCCTCGAGCTGCGGCGCCCGTGGGGGTTTTCTCCTGAGGCACGACGAGGATCTCAGGGAGCCACTCGTGCGGCGCCAGGGAAGTCAGGTCTCCATGCGCATGACGAGGGGGAGCGCGTCCTGGCTCTCGAGCCACGGGAGGGGACTAGGGCCTCGAGACGCGTTGAAGAAGGACTCTCGAGGTCTTTGTCGGGGGGCGGCGGGAAACCCTCGTGTCCCTCGCCTTCTGCCGGGGACCTTAGGGAACTTGCCAGGGTGCCTCTGAGAGGCGAGGGATCCTGTGGAGGTGGCGGGGCCCCTCGGGACTCCGCTGGGTCTGGCGCAACGGAAGAGGGCCTCACCTCGAGGGGAGGCAGGAACCTCAGGCTTCCTCTCCGTTTCGGACTCCGACCGCAGGGTCCCTGCAGAGTTGGGACAGGAGAGTCAGGCCTCGTCTTGTCTGAGGAAGGGAACCCCGCTGGCCTCTCGAGTTGCTCAGGGGGTCTCAGGCCCCTCGTCGAGCTGTGTGTGGAACCCGCGGGTCTTTGCGTACGATGCACGGGGGTGGCAGTGCCCCTTCGTGTTGTGCCTTCACCCACAGGGTTGCCTTCGAAGAGGGGTCCGGGCCTCGGGTCCTTCTCAAGGGCGGACCGGGGAACCGAGAGCGTTCGGCATGTGGCCCCACCCACGTGGCTCGTCTCGAATTTCCTCGTGAGACCGGCCTCATCCTGAGGTGCGCCGGGAATTCCGGGAACCCCTTCCAGACCACGCAGGGGAATCGCCTCTCCTGTCGCGATCAGGAGGGGAGAAGGGGCTCAGAGGAAGCGGTGCCGGGACCCTCGGTGTTCCCCTCGGGGGACCCCGGCGTGTCGGGGGACTTTTGGGGGTCGCAGGAAGGCTGTCAGGGACCGCTTCGCCCTTCAGGGCGGAACAGGGGACTTCCCTTGAGACGCCGTCGCGGGCAAGGGCCTCATCTTGCGAAGAGTTGGGAACCACGTGGTTTTTCTCGAGTTGCAGCGGGATTCTCGAGTTACGACGGGTATTTTAGGCTTCCTCTTGGGTTGGCCCTGGGAAGCCCAATCTTCCCCTCGAGTTGCGAGGGAAAGCTGGGGGTTGCGCTCGAGTCACTGCAGGGCCGAAGAGACCTCACCTAGGCGTGTGTCCGGGACCTAATATTCCTCTCCAGGGAAGGCAGGGATCTCGGGGTTGCATTCCAGGCTCCCCCGGGGAGTCAGGCCTCATCTCGAGGGGAAGCCAAGGACTCCGCTCTCCTCTCGAGTCGCGACGCGGGTCTCTTGGAGCCCCCTGAGCGGCCTCAAGGGAGTCCAGCCTCCTCTTCCGTTTGGAGAGAGGACCCGGGATTGCTCTCCAGGCCATGCAGGAAAAGAAGGCCCTCAGCTCGCGAGGACGGGGGCGTCTCAGGGGTTTCCTCGAGCTGCGGCGCCCGTGGGGGTTTTCTCCTGAGGCACGACGAGGATCTCAGGGAGCCACTCGTGCGGCGCCAGGGAAGTCAGGTCTCCATGCGCATGACGAGGGGGAGCGCGTCCTGGCTCTCGAGCCACGGGAGGGGACTAGGGCCTCGAGACGCGTTGAAGAAGGACTCTCGAGGTCTTTGTCGGGGGGCGGCGGGAAACCCTCGTGTCCCTCGCCTTCTGCCGGGGACCTTAGGGAACTTGCCAGGGTGCCTCTGAGAGGCGAGGGATCCTGTGGAGGTGGCGGGGCCCCTCGGGACTCCGCTGGGTCTGGCGCAACGGAAGAGGGCCTCACCTCGAGGGGAGGCAGGAACCTCAGGCTTCCTCTCCGTTTCGGACTCCGACCGCAGGGTCCCTGCAGAGTTGGGACAGGAGAGTCAGGCCTCGTCTTGTCTGAGGAAGGGAACCCCGCTGGCCTCTCGAGTTGCTCAGGGGGTCTCAGGCCCCTCGTCGAGCTGTGTGTGGAACCCGCGGGTCTTTGCGTACGATGCACGGGGGTGGCAGTGCCCCTTCGTGTTGTGCCTTCACCCACAGGGTTGCCTTCGAAGAGGGGTCCGGGCCTCGGGTCCTTCTCAAGGGCGGACCGGGGAACCGAGAGCGTTCGGCATGTGGCCCCACCCACGTGGCTCGTCTCGAATTTCCTCGTGAGACCGGCCTCATCCTGAGGTGCGCCGGGAATTCCGGGAACCCCTTCCAGACCACGCAGGGGAATCGCCTCTCCTGTCGCGATCAGGAGGGGAGAAGGGGCTCAGAGGAAGCGGTGCCGGGACCCTCGGTGTTCCCCTCGGGGGACCCCGGCGTGTCGGGGGACTTTTGGGGGTCGCAGGAAGGCTGTCAGGGACCGCTTCGCCCTTCAGGGCGGAACAGGGGACTTCCCTTGAGACGCCGTCGCGGGCAAGGGCCTCATCTTGCGAAGAGTTGGGAACCACGTGGTTTTTCTCGAGTTGCAGCGGGATTCTCGAGTTACGACGGGTATTTTAGGCTTCCTCTTGGGTTGGCCCTGGGAAGCCCAATCTTCCCCTCCAGTTGCGAGGGAAAGCTGGGGGTTGCACTCGAGTCTCTGCAGGGCCCAAGAGACCTCACCACGGCGTGTGTCCGGGACCTAATATTCCTCTCCAGGGAAGGCAGGGATCTCGGGGTTGCATTCCATGCTCCCCCGGGGAGTCAGGCCTCGTCTCGAGGGGAAGCCAAGGACTCCACTCTCCTCTCGAATCGCGACGCGGGTCTCTGGTAGCCCCCTGAGTGGCCTCAAGGGAGTCCAGCCTCCTCTTTAGTTTGGAGACAGGACCCGGGATTGCTCTCCAGGCCATGCAGAAAAAGAAGGCCCTCTGCTCGCGAGGATGCGGTGTCTCAGGGGTTTCCACAAGCTGTGGCGCCCCTAGGGGTTTTCTCCCTAGGCACGACGAGGATCTCAGGAAGCCTCTCGTGCGGCGCCAGGGAAGTCAGGTCTCCATGCGCGTGGCGAGGGGGAGCGCGTCCTGGCTCTCGAGTCATGGGAGGGGACTAGGGCCTCGAGACGCGTTGATGAAGGACTCTCGAGGTCTTTCTCGGGGGGCGGCAGGAGACCCTCGTTTCCCTCGCCTTCTGCCGGGGACCTTAGGGAACTTCCCAGGGTGCCTCTGAGAGGCGAGGGATCCTGTAGAGGTGGCGGGGCCTCTCGGGACTCCGCTGAGTCTGGCGCAACGAAAGAGGGCCTCACCCGAGGGGAGGCAGGAAGCCCAGGCTTCCTCTCCGTTTCGGACTCCGACCGTAGGGTCCCTGCAGAGTTGGGACAGGAGAGTCAGGCCTCATCTTGTCTGAGGAAGGGAACCCCGCTTGCCTCTCGAGTTGTTCAGAGGGCCACAGGCCCCTCGTCGAGTTGTGTGTGGAACCCGCGGTTGTTTCCGGACGATGCACGGGGGTGTCAGTGCCGCTTCGGGCTGTGCCTTCACCCACAGGGTTGCCTTCGAAGAGGGGTCCATCATCGGGTTCTTCTCAAGAGCGGACCGGGGAATCGGGCTCGTTTGGCATGTGGCACCACCCACGTGGCTCGTCTCGAATGTCCTCGTGTGACCGGCCTCCTCTTGAGGTGCTCCGGCAAGTCCGGGAACCCCTTCCAGACCACGCAGGGGAATCGCCTCTCCTGTCGCGATCAGGAGGGGAGAAGGGGCTCAGATGAAGCGGTGCCGGCACCCTCGGTGTTCCACTCGAGGGAACCCGGCGTATCGGGGAACTTTTTGTGGTCGCATGTAGGCTGTCAGGTTCCGTTTCGCACTTCAGGGCGGAACAGGGGACTTCCCTTGAGACGCCGTCACGGGCAAGTGCCTCATCTTGCCAAGAGGTGGGAACCACGTGGTTTTTCTCGAGTTGCGGCGGGATTCTCATGTTACGACAGGGGATTACAGGCTTCCTCTTTTGTCGGCCCTGGGTAACCCAACCTTATATTCTACTGGCGAGGGAAAGCTGGGGGTTGCGCTCGAGTCACTGCAGGGCCAAAGAGACCTCATCTAGGCGTGTGTCCAGGACCTAATGCTCCTCTCCAGGGAAGACAAGGATCTCGGGGTTGCATTCCATGCTCCCCCGGGGAGTCAGGCCTCGCCTCGAGAGGAAGCAAAGGACTCCGCTCTCCTCCAGAGTCGCGACGCTGATATCTTGCTGCCCCCTGAGTGGCCTCAAGGGCGTCCAGCCTCCTCTTCACTTTTGAGAGAGGACACCTGATTGCTCTCCAGGCCAGGCAGGAAAAGACGGCCCTCACCTCGCGAGGACGGTGGCATCTCAGGGGTTTCCTCGAGCTGCGGCACCCGTGGGGGTTTTCTCCCGAGGCACGACGAGGATCTCAGGGAACCTCTCGTGCGGCGCCAGGGAAGTCATGTCTCCATGCACGTGGCGAGAAGGAGCGCGTCATTGTTCTCGAGTCATGGGAGGGGACTAGGGCCTCAAGACGCGTTGAAGAAGGACTCTCGATGTCTTTCTCGGGTTGCAGCGGGAAACCCTCGTTTCCCCCGACTTTTGTCGGGTACCTGAGGGAACTTCCCAGGGTGCCTATGAGAGTTGAGGGACGCTGTGGAGTTGGTGGGGCCTCTCGGGACTCCACTGGGTTTGTCGCAATGGATGAGGGCCTCATCTCGAGTGGAGTCAGGAACCTCAGTCTTCCTCTCCAATTCTGACTCTGATCGTAGTGTCCCTGCAGAGTTGGGACAGGAGAGTCAGGCTATGTCTTTTCTGAGGAATGGAACTCCGCTTGCCTCTTGAGTTGTTCATGGGGTTTCAGGCCCCTTGTCAAACTGTGTGTGAAATCTGAAGGTTTTTCCAGACGATGCATGGGGGTGTCAGTGACCCTTCGTTTTGTGTCTTCATCCACAGGGTTGCCTTCGAAGAGGTGTCCGGGCATTGTGTTCTTATGAAGAGCGGACTGGGAAATCGGGGTCGTTCAGCATTTGGCACCACCCACGTGGCTAATCTCGAATTTCCTCATGAAACCGGCCTCATCCTGAGGTGTGCCGCGAAGGTCATGAAACCCTTCCAGAAAAAGCAGAGGATTCGACCCTCCTGTGGCGATCAGGAGGAGAGAAGTGGCTCAGATGAAGTGCTGCTGGGAACCTCGGTGTTTCCCTCAAGTGAGACAGGTATGTCGGGTAACTTTTGGGGTCGCATAACGCGTTCCAAGTACGGTTTCTCTCTTCAAATTGGAACGTGGGACTTCTCTTGGGGTGCTCCAGCGGGCAAGGGCCTCATCTTGGAATGACTGGGGAACCACTTGGTTTTTCTCTAGTTGCGGTGGGATATTTGAGTTACCATAGGGAATTCATGCTTCCTCTTGTGTTGGCCCACAAAAGTCTTATCTTCCATTCGAGATTCGAGGAAGAGCTGGAGGTGCGCTCTAGTCACTGAAGGCAAAAGAGACCCCACCAAGGCTTGTGTGCAGGACCTAATGTTCATGTCAAGGGGCGACAGGAATCTCGGGGTTGCATTCCAGACTCACCCTGGAGTCAGGCCTCGTCTCGAGGGGAAGCAAAGGACTCTGCTCTCCTCTCGAGTTGGACGGGTATGTCTTGGAGCCCACTGAGTGGCTTAAAGGGAGTCAAACCTCCTCTGGTGTTTGGAGGGAGGACACGGGATTGCTCTCCAGGCAATGCAGGAAATGAAGGCCCTCGTCTCCCGATGACTGGGGCGTCTCGTAGGTTTTCTCGAGCCGTGGCGCTAGTGTGGGGTTTCTCACGAAGTAAGACTGGGAGCTCAGTGAGCCTCTCATGTGGTGCCAGGGCAGTCAGGTCTCTATGCACGTGGTGAGAGGGAGCCCGTCATTGTTCTCGAGTCATGGTAGGGGAATTGGGCCTGAAAACGTGTTAAAGAAGGACTCTCGAGGTCTTTCTTGGGTTGCAGCAGGAAACCCTGGGTTCCATCGACTTGTGCCAGTGACCTCAGGAAGCTTCTCAGCGTGCCTCTGAGAAGTCAGGGTCACTGTGGAGTTGGGAGGGGCCTCTCGGAACTCCACTGGGTTTGGTGCAATGGAAGAGGGCCTCATGACAAGTTGAGGCACGAACCTCAGGGTTCCTCTCCTGGCTTCGAATGCGCCGGATCTGACTCGGATCGCAGAGTCCCTGCAGAGCTGGGACAGGAGAGTCAGGCCTCGTCTTGTGTGGAGGAATGGAACTCCGCTTGACTCTCGCGTTGTTCATGGGGTGACAGGCCACTTGTCGATTTGTATGTGGAACTTGCGGGTTTTTCTGGACGATGCACTGGGGTGTCACTGCCCCTTCGTGTTGTGCCTTGTTCCACAGGATTGCCTTCGAGTTGGGTTCTGCCATCGGGTTCTTATCAAGAGCGGACCAGGGAATCGGGGTCTTTTGGCATGCCGCACCACCCACGAGGCTATGTCTCGAATTTCCTCGTGAGACTGGCCTCATCTTGATGTGCGCCAGGAAGGTCGGGAACGCCTTCCAGACAATGCAGGGGAATCGAACCTCCTGTCGCGATCAAGAGGGGAGAAGAGTCTCAGATGAAGTGGTGCCAGGAACCTCGGTGTTCTCCTCAAGTGAGACTGGTATGTCGGGGAACTTTTGGGGTCGCATCAAGGGTTCCAAGTAACTTTTCGCTCTTCAATACGGAACGTGGGACTTCTCTTGAGACGCTGTAGCGGGCCAGGGCCTCATCTTTCGATGACGGGGGAACCACGTGGTTTTTCTTGAGTTGGGGCGGGATTCCCGAGTTACAACCGGGAATTCAGGCTTCCTCTTCAACTGGCCCAGGGAAGTCCAGTTTTCATTCGAATTGTGAGTTAGAACTGGGGATTGCTCTCGAGACACTGCAGGGCCAAATAGACCTCATCTAGGCTTGTGTCCAGGACCTAATGTTCCTCTGCTGGGGCGAAAGCGATCTCAGCATTGCATTCTCGACTCACCCGGGGAGTCAGGCCTCGTCTCGAGGGGAAGCCAAGGACACCGCTCTCCTGTCAAGTCACGACGGGTATATCTTGGAGCTCACTGTGTGGCCTAAAATGAGTCAAGCCTCCTGTGGAGTTTGGAGAGAGGACTCAGGATTGCTCTCCAGGCCATACAGCAAAAAAAGGCCCTCATCTCGTGAGGACTGGGGCGTCTCGTGGGTATTCTCGAGCTGTGGCTCCAGTGTGGTGTTGCTCACGAGGTATAATGGGGAGCTCAGGGAGCCTCTCCTGTGGCTCCAGGGAAGTCAGGTTTATATGCGCGTGGCTAGGGGGAGCGCGTCATTGCTCTCGAGTCATGGTAGGGGAATGGCACCTCAAGACGCGTTGAAGAAGGACTCTCGAGGTCTTTTACGGGTTGGGGCAGGAAACCCTTGGTTCCCTCGACTTGTGCCGGTGATCTCAGGAAGGTCTAAGGGTGCCTCTGAGAAGTCAGGGATACTGTGCAGTTGGGAGGGGTCTCTCGGGACTCCACTGGGTTCGGTGCAATGGAAGAGGGCCTCATCTCGAGTGGAGGCAGGAAACTCATGTTTCCTCTCCTGACTTCCCCTGGGCCAGATCTGACTCGGATCGCAGTTTCGCTGCAGAGTTCGAACAGGAGAGTCAGGCCTCGTCTTGTGTGGAGGAATGGAACTCTGCTTGCCTCTCCAGTTGTTCACGGGGTGACAGGTCACTTCTCGAGCTGTGTGTGGTACCTGCGGGTTTCTCCGGACGATACCCAGGGGTGTCAGTGCCCCTAAGTGTTGTGCCTTCATCAAAAGGGTTATCTTCAAAGAGGTGTCCGGGCATCAGGATCTTATCAAGAGCGGACCGGGAAATCGGGGTCTTTTGGCATGTGTCACCATCCACGTGGCTATGTCTCGAATATCCTCGTGAGACCGGCCTCATCCTGAGATGCACCGGGAAAGGCGGGAACCCCTTCAAGACAAAACAGGGGAATCGACCCTCCTGTCGCGATCAGGAGGGGAGAAGGGGCCCAGATGTAGTGGTGCCGGGAACCTCGGTGTTCTCCTCGAGTCAGACTGGTGTGTCGAGGAACTTTTGAGGGCGCATCAAGGGTGCCAATACCGTTTCGCACTTCAAGACGGAACGTGGGACTTCTCTTGAGACGCTGTAGGGGGCAAGGGCCTCATCTTGGGATGACGGGGGAACCACGTGGCGTTTCTCGAGTTGTGGTGGGATTCTCGAGTTTCGACGGGGAATACAGTCTTCCTCATGTGTTGGGCCAGGGAAGTCCTATCTTCCATTCGAGTTTAAAGGGAGAGCTGGGGATTGCTCTCGAGTCACTGCAGGGCAAAATAGACCTCATCTAGGCTTGTGTCCAGGACTTAATGTTCGTCCCTAGGGGCGACAGGGATCTTGGGGTTGCATACCAGACTCGCCCGGGGAATCAGGCCTCGTCTCGAGGGGAAGCAAAGAACTCCGCTGTCCTTTTGAGTCGCGATGGGTATCTCTTGGAGCCCACTGTGTGCCCTAAAGGGAGTCAAGCCTCCTGTGGTGTTTGGATAGAGGACTTGGGATTCCTCTCCAGGCCATGCAGGAAAAGAAGGCCCTCATCTCGCGATGATGGCGGCGTCTCGTGGGTTTTCTAGACTGCCGCGCTAGGGCCGGGTTTCTGACGAGGTACGAGAGGGAGCTCAGGGAGCCTCTCGTGTGGCGCCAGGGAAGTCAGGTCCCCATGAGATGGCTAGGGGGAGCTCGTCATTGCTCTCGAGTCATGGTAGGGTAATCGGGCCTCAAGACGGGTTGAAGAAGGACTCTCGAGGTCTTTCTCGGGTCACTGCATAAAACCCAGGGTTCCCTTGACTTGTGCCTGCGACCTCAGGGAGCTTCTCAGAGTGCCTCTGAGAAGTCAGGGATACTGTGCAGTTTGGAGGGGCCTCTCGAGACTCCTCTGCATTTGGTGGAATGTAAGAGGGACTCATCTCGAGTTGAAGCAGGAACCTCAGTGTTCCTCTCCATTTCTGACTCAGATCGCAAGGTCCCTGCATGTTGGTACAGGAGAGTCAGGCCTCGTCTTTTCTGGAGGATGGGACTCCTCTTGCCTCTCGAGTTGTTCTCGAGGTGACAGGCCACTTGTCGAGCTGTGTGTGTAACCTGCCCGTTTTTCCGGATGATGCACAGGTGTGTTAGTGCCCCTTCGTGTTGTACCTTCATACTCAAGGCTGCCTTCCAAGAGGTGTCCGAGCATCGGATTCTTATCAAGAGCGGACCGGGAAATTGGAGTCTTTCAGCAAGTGGCACCACCCACAAAGCTACGTATCGAATTTCCCCATGAGACCGGCCTCATCCTGAGTTGTGCAGGGAAGGTCGGGCCCCCTTGCAGACAAAGCAGGGGAATCGACCCACCGGTCACGATCAGGAGGGGAGAAGGGGCTTAAATGAAGTGGTGCCGGGAACCTCGGTGTTCCCCTTGAGTGAGACCGGCGTGTTGGGGGACTTTTGGGGTCGCATCAAGGGTGCCAAGTACCGTTTCGCATTTCAAGACGGAACCTGGGACATCTTTTGAAACACTGTAGCGGGCAAGGGCCTCATCTTGCGATGACGGGAGAACCACGTGGTTTTGCTCGAGTTGCGGCGGGATTCTCGAGTTATGACCGGGAATTTAGGCTTCCTCTTGTTGGCCTTGAAATCCAATCTTCCATTCGGGTTGCGAGGGGGAGCTGGGGATTGCGCTAGAGTCACTGCAGGGCAAAAGAGACCTAATCTAGGCTTGTGTCCAGGATCTAACGTTGCTCTCCAGGGGCGACAGGGATCTCGGGTTTGCATTCCAGACTCATCCGGGGAGTCAGTTCTCACCTCGAGGGTAAGCAAAGAATTCCGCTCTCGTCTCGAGTCGCGATGGGTATCTCTTGGAGCCCACTGTGTGTACTAAAGGGAGTCAAGCCTCCTGTGGAGTTTGGAGAGAGGACTCGGGATTGGACTCCAGGCCATGCAGGAAAAGAAGGCCCTCATCTCGAGATGACGGTGGCGTCTCGTGGGTTTTCTCGAGCTGTGGCGCCAGTGTGGGGTGTCTCATGAAGTACCACGGGGATCTCAGGGAGCCTCTTGTGTGGCGCCAGGAAAATCCAGTATTCCATTCGAGTTGCAAGTTAGAACTGGGGATTGCTCTCCAGTCACTGCAGGGCAAAATAGACCTCATCTACGCTTGTGTCCAGGACCTAGTGTTCCACTACTGGGCCAACAGAGATCTCAGGGTTGCATTTTCGACTCACCCGGAGAGTCAGGCCTCGTCTTGAGGGGAAAAAAAGGACTCCGCTCTCCTGTCGAGTCGCGACGGGTATCTCTTGGAGCACACTGCGTGGCGTAAAGGGAGTGAAGCCTCCTATGGAGTTTGGAGAGATGACTCGGGATTGTTTTCCTGGCCATGCAGGAAAAAAGGCCCTCATCTCGCGATGACGGGGGCATCTCGTGGGTTTTCTCCAGCTGCGGCGCCAGTATCAGATTTCTCACGAGGTACAACAGGGAGCTCAGAGAGCCTCTCGTGTGGTGCTAGGGACGTCAGGTCTCCGTGCGTGTGGTGAAGGGGAGTGCGTGATTGCTCTCGAGTCATAGTAGGCGAATCGGGCCTCAAGACGCATTGAAGAAAGACTCTTGAGGTCTTTCTCGGGTTGCGGCAGGGAACCCTGGGTTCCCTTGATTTGTGTCGGTGACCTCAGGCAACTTCTAAGGGTGCCTCTGAGAAGTCAGGGACACTGTGGATTTGGGAGGGGCCCTTCGTTACTCAACTGGGTTTGGTGCAATCGAAGAGGGCCTCATCTCGAATGGAGGCAGGAACGTCAGGGGTCCTCTCCATTTCTGACTAGGGTCGCAGGGTACCTGCAGAGTATGGACAAGAGAGTCATGCCTCGTCTTCTGTGGAGGAATGGATTTCCCCTTGCCTTTAGAGTTGTTCACGGAGTGACAGGCCACTTGTTGAGCTGAGTGTGGAACCTGCGGGGTTTTCCGGACGATGCACGGGGGTGTCAGTGCCCCTTCGTGTTGTGCCTTTATTCACAGGGTTGCCTTCAAAGAGGTTTCCGGGCATCGGGTTCTTTTCAAGAGCGTACCGGAAAATTGGGGTCTTTCAGCATGTGGTACCACCCACGAGGCTACGTCTCGAATTTCCTCGGGATACTGGTCTCATCCTGAGGTGCGCCGGGAAGGTCGGGAACCCCTTGCAGACAAAGCAGGGGAATCGACCCACCGCTCGCGATCAGAAGGGGAGAAGGGGCTCAGATGAAGTGGTGCCGGGAACCTCGGTGGTCCCCTCGAGTGAGACCGGTATGTCACGGCACTTTTGAGGTCGCATCAAGGCTGCCAAGTACAGTTTCGCACTTCAAGACGGAACGTGGGAATTCTCTGGAGATGCTCTAGCGGGCAAGGGCCTCATATTGCGATGACGAGGGAAACACGTGGTTTTTCTCGAGTTGAGGCGGGATTCTCGAGTTACAACGGGGAATTCAGGCTTCCTCTTGTGTTGGCCCAGGAAGTCCAATCTTCCTTTCAACTTGTCAGAGAGAGCTGAGGGTTGCTCTCGAGTCACTTCAGGGCAAAGAGTCCTCATCTAGGCTTGGGTCCAGGACGTAATGTTCCTCTCCAGGGGCGACAGGGATATCGGGGTCGCATTCCAGTCTCACCCGGTGGGTCACGCCTCGTCTCGAGTGGAAGCAAAGGACTCCACTATCCTCTCGAGTCGCGACACGTAACTCTTGGAGCCCAATGAGTGGCCTAAAGGGAGTCAAGAGTCCTGTGTAGCTTCGACAGAAGGTTCACGCTTGATCTGCATACCATGCAGTTAAAGATGGCCCTCCTCTCGAGATGATGGGGGCATCTCATGGGTTTTCTCGAGCTGCGGCGCCAGTGTGGGGTTTCTCACGAGATATGATGGGGAGTTCAGGGAGCCTCTTGTGCAGCGCCAGAGAAGCCTGACTCCATGCGTGTGGCCAGGCAGATCGCGTCATTGCTCTCGAGTCATGGGAGGGACTAGGGCCTCAAGAGGCATTTAAGAAGGACTCTCAAGGTCTTTCTTGGGTTGGGGCGGGAAACACTCGTTTCCCTCGACCTCTACAGGGGACCTTAGGGAACTTCCCAGGTGCCTCTGAGAGGTGAGGGATACTGAGGAGTTAGAGGGGCCTCTCGGGACTCCACTAGGTTTGACGAAATGAAAGAGGGCCTCATCTCGATTGGAGGCAGGAACCTCAGGCTTCCTCTCCATTTCTGACTCCGACTGCAGGGTCCCTGCAGAGTTGGGACAGGAGAGTCAGGCCTCGTCTTGTCTGAGTAACGGAACTCTGCTTGCCTCTCGAGTCGTTCAGGGGGTCTCAGGGCCCTTGACAAGCTGTGTGTGGAACCTGCGGGTGTTTCCAGAAGATGCATGGGGGTGTCAGTGCCCCTTCGTTTTGTGCCTTCCCCCACAGGGTTGCCTTCAAAGAGGTGTCCGGGCATCGGGTTCATTTCAAGAGCGGACCGGGAAATCGGGGTCATTCGGCATGTGGCACCAACCACGTGGCTCATCTCGAATTTCCTCATGAGACCAGCATCATCCTGAGGTGCGCCAGGAAGACCGGGAACCCCTTCCACACAAAGTAGGGGAATCGATTCTCCTGTCGCGATCAGGAGGGGAGATGGGGCTCAGATGAAGTGGTGCCGGGACCCTCGGTGTTCCACTCGAGGGAACCCGGCGTTTCAGGGAACTTTAGGTGTCGCATCAAGGGAGCCAAGTACCGTTTCCCACTTCAGGACGGAACATGGGACTTCCCTGGAGACGCTGTAGCGGGCAAGGGCCTCATCCTGTGAAGACGTTGGAACCACGTCGTTTTTCTTGAGTTGCATCGGGATTCTCGAAAACGACAGGAATTTCAGGTCTCTCTTGGGTTGGCCCTGGGAAGCCCAATCTTCAATTCGAGTTGCGATGGAAAGCTGGGGGTTCTGCTCGAGTCACTACAGGGCCAAAGAGACCTCATCGAGGCGTGTGTCCAGGACCTAATATTCCTCTCAAGGGAAGACAGGGATCCAGGGTTTCCATTCCAGACTCCCCCGGGGAGTCAGGACTCGCCTGGAGGGGAAGCAAAGGACTCCGCTTTCCTCTCAAGTCGCGACACGGATCTCTTGGAGCCCACTGAGTGGACTCAAGGGTGTCGAGCCTCCTCTTCAGTTTGGAGAGAGGACTCGGGATTGCTCTCCAGGCCAGGCAGGAAAAGAAGGCCCTCATCTCGCGATGACGGGGGCGTCTCATGGGTTTCCTCAGGCTGCTGCGCCCATGGAGGTTTTCTCACGAGGCACGACGAGGACCTCAGGGAGCCTCTCGTGCGGCGCCAGGGAAGTCAGGTCTCCATGCGCATGGCGAGGGGGAGCTGGTCATCACTCTCGAGTCATGGGAAGCGGCTAGGTCCTCAAGAGGCGTTGAAGAAGGACTCTCGAGGTCTTTCTTGGGTTGCGGCGGGAAACCCTCGTTTCCCTCGACTTCTGCAGCGGACCTTAGCGAACTTCCAACGGTGCCTCTGAGAGGTGAGGGATGCTGTGTAGTTGGCAGGGCCTCTCGGGACTCTGCTGGATTCGGCGCAATGGAAGAGGGCCTCATCTCGAGGGGAGGCAGGAACCTCAGGCTTCCTCTCGGTTTCGGACTCTGACTGCATGGTCCCTGCAGTGTTGGGACAGGAGAGTCATGCCTCGTCTTGTCTGAGGAATGGAATTCTGGTTACCTCTCGAGTTGTTCCGGGAGTCTCAGGCCCCTTGTCGAGCTGTGTGTAGACCCTGCGGGTTTTTCCGGATGATGCACGGGGGTGTCAGTGCCCCTTCGTGTTGTGCCTTCACCCACAGGGTTGCCTTCGAAGAGGTGTCCGGGCATCGGGTTCTTATCAAGAGCGGACCGGAAAATCGGGGTCGTTCGGCACGTGGCACCTCACACGTGGCTAGTCTCGAATTTCCTCCTGAGACCGGCCTCATCCTGAGGTGCGCCAGGAAGGCCGGGAACCCCTTCCAGACAAAGCAGGGGAATCGACTCTCCTGTCGCGATCAGGAGGGGAGAAGGGGCTCAGATGAAGTGGTGCCGGGACCCTCGGTGTTCCCCTCGAGGGAACCCAGCGTGTCGGGGAACTCTTGCCGTCGCATCAAGGGTGTCAAGTACCGTTTCGCACTTAAGGACGGAATATGGGACTTCCCTGGAGACACCAGGAACTTCGGTGTTCCCTTGGAGTGAGACCGGTATGTTGGGGAACTTTGGGGTCGCATCAAGGGTGCCAAGTAGCATTTCGAACTTTAAGATGGAACGTGGGACTTCTCTTGAGACTCTAGCTGGCAAGGGCCTCATATTGGGATGAAGGGGGAACCACATGGTTTTTAAGACTTGAGGCTGAATTCTCGAATTACGATGGGAAATTCAGACTTCCTCTTGTGTTGACCGTGGGAAGACCAATCTTCCATTCAAATTGTGAGGGAGAGATGGAGGTTGCTCTCGAGTCACTGTAGGGCAAAATAGACCTCATCTAGGCTTGTGTCTAGGACAAAATGTTCCACTCCAGGGGCGACAGGGATCTCGGGGTTGCATTCCAAACTCACCCGGGGAGTCAGGCCTCGTCTCCAGGGAAGCAAAGGACTCCGCTCTCCTCTCGAGTCGCACCGGATATTTCTTGGACCCAACTGAGTGGCCTAAAGGGAGTCAATACTCCTGTGAAGTTTGGAGAGAGGACCAGGAATTGCTCTCCAGGTCAGGCAGGAAAAGAAGGCCCCCATCTCTCCTTGACGGGGGCATCTTGTGGTTTTTCTCAAACTGAGGCGCCAGTGTGGTTTTTCTCACGAGGTACGATGGGGTACTCAGGGAGCCTCTTGTGTGGTACTAGGGAAGTCAGTTTTCCTGCTTGTGGCGAGGGGAGCGCGTCCTTGCTCTGGAGTCATGGTAGGGGAATCGGGCATCAAGAGACGTTGAAAAAGGACTCTCCAAGTCTTTCTCGGGTTACTTCAGGAAACTCTGGGTTCCCTCGACTTGTGCCAGTGACCTCAGGTAGCTTCTCACGGAGCCTCTGAGAATTCAGGGATACTGTGGTGTTGGGAGGGGCCTCTCGGGACACCACTGAGTTTGGTTCAATGGAAGAGGGCCTCTTCTCTAGTTGAGGCAGGAACCTCAGGGTTCCTCTCCATTTCTGACTCCAATTGCAGGGTCCCTGAAGAGTTGGGACAGGAGAGTAAGGCCTCGTCTTGTGTGAAGGAATGCAACTTCACTTGCCTCTCGAGTTGTTCATGAGGTGACAGTCCACATTTGGAGCTGTGAGTGGAATCTGCGGGTTTTTCCAGACGACGCATGGGGATGTCAGTGTCCCTTCGTGTTGTGCCTTCATCCACAGGGTTGCCTTCGAAGAGATGTCCGGGCGTCAGGTTCTTATCTAGAGTGGACCGGGAATTCGGGATCTTTCAGCATATGGCACCAACCATGAGGCTACTTTTCGAATTTCCTCATGAGACCGGCCTCATCCGGAGGTTCGCGGGGAACGTCGGGAACCCCTTGCAGACAAAACATGGGAATCGACCCTTCTGTCGCGATCAGGAGGGGTGAAGGGGCTCAGAGGAAGTGGTGCCGTGAACTTTGGTGTTGCCCTCGAGTGAGACCGGTATGTCAGGGAACTTTGGGGGTCGCATCAAGGGTGCCAAGTACAGTTTTGTACTTCAGGATGGAACGTGGGACTTCTCTTGATACGCTGTAGCGGCCAAGGGCCTCATCTTGCGATGACGGGGGAGCCACGTGGTTTTTCTCGAGTTGCAGCGGGATTCTCGAGTTACGACGGGGATTTCAGGCTTCCTCTTGTGTTGGGCCAGGGAAGTCCAATCATCCATTCGAGTTGCGAGGGAGAGCTGGGGGTTGCGCTCGAGTCACGTCAGGGCAAAGGAGACCTCATCTAGGCTTGTGTCCAGGACCTAATGTTCCTCTCCAAGGGCCACAGGGATCTCAGGTTTGCATTCCAGACTCACCCAGGGAGTCAGGCCTCATGTCGAAGGGAAGCAAAGGACTCCGCTCTCCTTTCGAGTCGCGACGGGCACCTCTTGGAGCCCACTTTGTGGCCTAAAGGGAGTCAAGCCTCCTGTGAAGTTTGGAGAGAGGACTTGGGACTGCTCTCCAGGCCATGCAGGAAAAGATGGCCCTCATCTCGCGATGACGGAGGGATCTTGTGGGTTTTCTCGAGCTGCGGCGCCAGTGTGGGGTTTCACACGAGGTAGGACGGGGAGCTCAGGGAGCCTCTCGTGTGGTGCCAGGGAAGTCAGGTCTCCATGTGCGTGGCGAGGGGGAGCGCATTATTGCTCTCGAGCTATGGTAGGGGAATCTGACCTCAAGACGCATTGAAGAAGGACTCTCGAGGTCTTTCTTTGGTTGTGGCAGGAAACTCTTATTTCCCTCGACTTTTGCCGGTGGCCTCAAGGAGCTTCTCAGAATGCCTATGAGAAGTCAGGGATACTGTGGAGATGGGAGGCGCCTCTCGGGACTCCGCTGGCATTGTCGCAATGGAAGAGGGCCTTATCTCGAGGGGAGGCAGTAACCTCAGGCTTCCTCTCTGTTTCTGACTCCGACCCTCCGACCTCAGGGTCCCTGCAGAGTTGGGAGCGGAGAGTTAGGCCTCGTCTTGTCTGAGGAAGGGAACTCCGCTTGCCTCTCGAGTTGCTCAGGGGGTCTCAGGCCCCTATTCAAGCTGTGTTTGGAACCCACGGGTGTTTCTGGACAATGCACGGGAGTGTCAGTGCCCCTTCGTGTTGTGCCATCACCCACAGGGTTGCCTTCGAAGAGGTGTCCGTGCAACGGGTTCTTCTCAAGAGTGGACCGGGAAATCGAGGTCGATCGGCATGTGGCACCACCCCCGTGGCTCATCTCGAATTTCCTTGTGCGGACGGCCTCATCCTGAGATGCGCCGGGAAGGCCGGGAATCCCTTCCAGACCACGCAGGGGAATCGACACTCCTGTCGCCATCAGGAGGGGAGAAGGGGCTCAGATGAAGTGGTGTCGGGACCCTCGGTGTTTCCCTCGAGGGAACTCGGTGTGTCGGGGAAATTCTGGGGGTCGCATGAAAGGTGTCAGGTACTGTTTGGCACTTCAGGACAGAAACTGGGACTTCCCTTGAGACGCCATAGCGGGCAAGAGGCTCATCTTGCAAAGACGTAGGAACCACGTGGATTTCCTCGAGTTGCCGCGGGATTCTCGAGTTACGACGTGGATCTCAGGCTTCCCCTTGGGTTGGCCCTGGGAAGCCCAATCTTCCCCTCGAGTGAGAGGGAAAGCTGGGGGTTGCGCTCGAGTCACTGCAGGGCGCAAGAGACCTCACCTAGGCGTGTGTCCGGGACCTAATATTCCTCTTCAGGGAAGGCAAGGATCTCGGGGTTGCATTCCAGGCTCCCCCGGGGAGTCAGGCCTCGTCTCGAGGGGAAGCCAAGGACTCCGCTCTCCTCTCGAGTCGCGACGCGGGTCTCTGGGAGCCCCCTGAGCGGCCTCAAGGGAGTCCAGCCTCCTTTTCAGTTTGGAGACAGGACACGGGATTGCTCTGCAGGCCATGCAGGAAAAGAAGGCCCTCAGTTCGAGAGGACGGGGGCGTCTCAGGGGTTTCCTGGAGCTGCGGTGCCCATTGGGGTTTTCTCCCGAGGCACTACGAGGATCTCAGGGAGCCTCTCGTGTGGCGCCAGGGAAGTCAGGTCTCCATGCGGTGGCGATGGGGATCGAGTCCTGGCTCTCGAGTCACGGGAGGGGACTAGGGCCTCGAGACGCGTTGAAGAAGGACTCTCGAGGTCTTTTTCGGGGGGCGGCGGGAAACCCTCGTTTCCCTCGCCTTCTGCCGGGGACCTTAGGGAACTTCCCAGGGTGCCTCTGAGAGGCGAGGGATCCTGTGGAGTTGGCGGGGCCTCTCGGGACTCCGCTGGGTCTGGCGCAACGGAAGAGGGCCTCACCTCGAGGGGAGGCAGGAACCCCAGGCTGCCTCTCCGTTTCGGACTCCGACCGCAGGGTCCCTGCAGAGTTGGGACAGGAGAGTCAGGCCTCGTCTTGTCTGAAGAAGAGAACCCCGCTTGCCTCTCGAGTTGTTCAGGGGGTCTCAGGCCCCTCGTCGAGCTCTGTGTGGAAGCCGCGGGTCTTTGCGGACGATGCACGGGGGTGGCAGTGCCCCTTCGTGTTGTGCCTTCACCCACAGGGTTGCCTTCGAAGAGGAGTCCGGGCCTCGGGTCCTTCTCAAGGGCAGACCGGGGAACCGGGGGCGTTCGGCATATGGCCCCACCCACGTGGCTCGTCTCGAATTTCCTCGTGAGACCGGCCTCATCCTGAGGTGCGCCGGGAAGGCCAGGAACCCCTTCCAGACCACGCAGGGGAATCGCCTCTCCTGTCGCGATCAGGAGGGGAGAAGGGGCTCAGAGGAAGCGGTGCCGGGACCCTCGGTGTTCCCCTCGGGGCAACCCGGCGTGTCGGGGGACTTTTGGGGGTTGCAGGAAGGCTGTCAGGGACCGTTTCGCCCTTCAGGGCGGAACAGGGGACTTCCCTTGAGACGCCGTGGCGGGCAAGGGCCTCATCTTGCCAAGAGGTGGGAACCACGTGGTTTTTCTCGAGTTGCGGCGGGATTCTCGAGTTACGACGGGGATCTCAGCCTTCCCCTTGGGTTGGCCCTGGGAAGCCCAATCTTCCCCTCGGGTTGCGAGGGAAAGCTGGGGGTTGCGCTCGAGTCACCGCAGGGCCGAAGAGACCTCACCTAGGCGTGTGTCCGGGACCTAATATTCCTCTCCAGGGAAGGCAGGGATCTCGGGGTTGCATTCCAGGCTCCCCCGGGGAGTCAGGCCTCGTCTCGGGGGGAAGCCAAGGACTCCGCTCTCCTCTCGAGTCGCGACGCGGGTCTCTTGGAGCCCCCTGAGCGGCCTCAAGGGAGTCCAGCCTCCTCTTCCGTTTGGAGAGAGGACCCGGGATTGCTCTCCAGGCCATGCAGGAAAAGAAGGCCCTCAGCTCGCGAGGACGGGGGCGTCTCAGGGGTTTCCTCGAGCTGCGGCGCCCGTGGGTGCCGGGGTCCAGCCCCGGCTGATCCAGGGTCTTTGAAGGAGAGACGGCTAGGCGACCTATTCAAATGTTAATTAGATATAATTAAGAGGAATAGAATGATGATAGCTCAGTAGGAAAATTCAGTGGAGAAAAGAAGCTGAGTGGCTTGGTTTACGCGGAAAATCAATATAACCCGTGACACCAGGTTAGCTCTGACCACGGAGGCCGCAGGCGCCCTCTCGAATAGCGGAAGGTGCCCCACCTTAGACACCTTCTCGAGTGGGTCTTAGAAGCCCAGGCAAATAAATGGTCGCAGAGGACATCCACGCTCCAGATGGACACTCAGCTAGAAGTTAAAGGGAAGAATGACATGGGGAGACCAAGCGTTTGGTGAGCAAGGCCCATAGCTTTATTTTCAAAAGGGGCTTTTATACCCTAAGTTACACATAGAGGACAATAGGGGATGCAAAATCAGCAGTCTTTGATGCTTATCAAAAACCAGGGTTTCTTTCCTGCAGATTTATCGTATACAAATGGTTTAGGTGATTTACATCATCTTCTGGCCAGAGGCCTATTAACATTTTATGACTCTTGACAAGGACTTATCAACAAAGACTTATTTTCTCTAAGAGTAATCATTTTAAGGTTTGGCGCCATCCTCCGAAGATAAGATTACGTTCCTATAGGGTGGATGTGTAATGGGTTTACAAAGGAAAGAATTTACTACCTTAAGGGTCTAAAGTTACTAACACCAAGGCCACTACTTATTTTTTCTACATACCAACTATATTAATTAATGCACATTCAAGGATACAATTCAAGGGATGTGAAAACTTGGCAACAAACATTGGCTCATCAATGAAATCTTTTACTAGTTTTATTCTGACAGTTTCTAATTCTCTGAGAGGCTCTAAGCTATTTGAATATCTTAAGCTTCCCGTGCCTCTGGAGGCTGGGAGACTGTAAACAATCGTATGCATAGCTGTAGGTGTCTGGGTAAACTTGTCAGGCGAGTTAGAGAGCCATCTGAGGGGTTTGGATTTAAACACTCCTAATTGCCCAGGAACTTTATTAATTGGAGCTGTAAGTTAACTCTTTGACAGAGAGAGTGAGATGGTGGTGGGGGAAAGCCCCCAGTAAAGTCAGAGGCGAGAGCACAAAGCAATAAAGTAGGCAGACTCTGGTTTTTGGGGGGTAGATGCTCGAGAATATCCGGGGGCACTCCCGAGGCTCGATCCCGCCTTTGCGTATGCCGAGCCCCCTTCCTCATGACCTTTGTCACGAGTGGAATGTCTCTCGCCGGTCCCGGCATCTCCCCCTTTTTTATTTCTTAAAACAGCCAGATGTAGCTCAGTCGCGAGCCTCTGAATGCTCTGCCGAAGAATCCTGACAATACAAGGAAGAATGAATATGAGAAGCAGAATTAAAACAGCCACAGTAACATAGCTAAGGAAGGTAGACTGCATATTTTTTCCTGAAATGTAGTTAGAGAAAGTATGGAAGAAATCATTTGCTGTTCCAGCGGCAGTAAAATCTAATCGGGAGTGTTCCATAGTTGCTATTTGATTGTGAAGTTTCCCTAAGTCTAGACCATGTCAGAGCTGTTCCAGATACCTGAAATGTGGTTTTTAATCTTTTCCCATTCAAAATCTGTCTCATTTACTTTCAGGGGTGTTACACATATCCACCGATAGTCAGCATGACAGGACAATGCCATTTTCACCTTTAAAGCCTGCAATTCAGTCCCAATATGTATTACTGCTTCCTCTAGGGCGTCTACCCTCATTTCTAATTTCCTGTCTATAGCTTCCTGTGTTGCCAATGCTAAAGAAACATTTTTGGACATAGAATCAACATATTGAGCAGTATGTACTTGTTGAGTCAATGATATTGCTGTCACAGTAACAGAAGTGATTGCACTTATCAAAGCTGCTATTCCCAAGATAAGTAAGCCCACAAACCGTCGGGTTCGCATTAAATCCTGCAGTTGTTGTGATACAGCCAAACCGTAATTATCATACCAATAAGAATGCACAGACACAGGTATCATGAGATAGGGTGGGCGTTTCAACACAACAAAAGAACAAACATTATATTGGGGGGTCAAACAAGATGAAAGCACACATTGTTCACAACACCACTACCACAAAGGAGCAAACATTATATTGAGGGTTTAAACAAGATGAGCCAGGAAGCAGCTGCAGGCGTCGGCCCCGGGGAGCAGTGTCCCCAGCATCAGGAGGCAGAACGCGAGCGGCAAGCTGTGGGCCTTGGCGCTTACGGCGGGCGGAGGGGCGGGGCTCGCAGCCTTGGGCTAGCCGCCGCGGCTTGGGCTCTCAGCGTTCCCCTCTCGCCGGCGGGAGCGCGCTGGTCTGGACTGCATTCCGCGGGCGCGCTTTCCTCTCTGGCCCTCACTCACCGCACAGACTTCTTTGCTCTAGGTCGCAGGGTGCAGCGAGAAGGGTACTGGGCGCTGCTGGCGGCGCGGAGGCGAGAGCTGGCTGGGGGAGGGGGAGCGAGCGAGTGCGCGCAGCGAACCTGGTGTTTGGGGAACGTGACATGACGAATTTGTCTGAGATTCAAATCGAAGAATCTGCATTCTGTAGAAATATACAAGCATACCCTCTCCCACAAGTTAGCAACACATCTGGCCTTTTTCACTCTCCAGTATGGAGGTCTTTTTACTTGACCAGGGGCCGAGTCGTAGCCTGTAATTCAGGCATCTAGTGTCTCATCATTGTAGTCTGCCCCTGTGTGTTTACGTTTAAGTGATTAATTACAATTTGGACATAACTATTTGTCTAGCTGTTTACCTAGAGATATGAAATTTATACCTTGAACCAGCTGCATTTTGATGGTGAATTTTGTGAGAATTTTTGGCCTTATCAATCTTTTTATTTAAGTTTAAAACAAATACTTTAGTCAATGCATCTGCCAAAGCATTTCCTTCATGTAAAGGGCCGGGCAAGCTGGAATGGGCTCTATGTCCCACAAAATATTTTTTATCTCTGTGTTTAATCTTTCTGTAAATCAGATAACAAGGAGAAGATAGTAGTTTTATTTTTTGGAATATTAGCAGTTTCAATATGAGGAAACAACCCTACAATATATCAGGAGTCAGTCAAAAGATTAAAGGTGTGGTCTCCTAAATGTTGAAAGGCCTAAATAACTGCTTGTAACTCAGTCTTGACATTTTATTCCCTTGAATTAAAAGATCTTTTAAAGGCCTTGGAGCTGTAATTTCCTGCACCCAAAAGGCTAGATCACTAGATTCAAATGTTTTGTGGCTCTTATCTTGAGAAGTCAAGTTTTTTCTTTTCTGATAATAAGGTAAAAGCAAAAGCTATGTTACTCTTTAACCTTTATTAATTTATACAGTTTTGGTAGACAGTGAGATCAAGACTTTAATTTCTCAATATAATCAGAATCTACTACACCATGCACCACCGAAATTTCTTTTTTTCTTTCTTTCTTTTTTTTTTTTTATTTGAAAAGAAAGCGAGCTACGCCCCAGGACAAATCTTCCAAAGTCCTCGGGTATGGGGCCAGCCACTCCCGTTGGAATTGAAGTAAGCGGCACGTCAGGGGTTAATATTGTTGCTCAATCCTCTTGCCTTTTCTCCTAGCCTGGGTGAGACCCCCCCTGAGGGGGTTTTCTCCAAGGAGCACGCTCTGCATATTGTGTACTAAAAGCTCCTTTGTTTAAAAAACTTTTTATCTTCCTCAGGCTTAGGCAACTCTTTGAGAGGCTTTGGGGGCAAAGTGGGGAACTCCTGGGTCCTGGGAGGCACAAACGGAGGCGGTGGCAATCGCCTTAAATCAGAAAGTGGTGGATAAGTTTTTTAAAGGTTTGCGCAGAGGGGGAGGGAGCTCGCCAGGGCGCTCAGCCGCAGCGTCCTGTAAGCCCTCTCCTTCCTTGGGAGGTAAAGCACTTTCTCCCTCTTTTTTTTTTTTCCAATAGCAGAAATTATGATCTGTGCAGAAAGTGGAGACTCACCACCATCCACCGCTATAGCCTCTCTCATAGGCTATTTAACAGCCTCATGACGGAGGTCCAGGACATGTCTAATCATAATACACAGAGCCAATAAACATTTGTCTATTCTTAGATGCAGAGAAACCCATTTTTTTTTGAGAATATTTTTATTTATTTTGTACCCTCTTTACCCTATCTAAACTGCAGAGGGGACTAAAAAAGAAGCCTCAAGGTGAGGATCAAATTTATCCTCGGGACTAGAGAAAACCCCTTTCCGGGAAACTCCTAGCGGAGGCCCTTTACCCCCACATGGAGGAGGAGGCATGGGGGGATGGGAGCGTCCCGTATTTCTCTTCTCCTGTTCTGGAGATCTTTTAACTGTTTGGTGACTAAATCTTACAGACTGTCTGATAAGGGATGTTTCCCTCAAGCTCCTAGGAACGGGTGGTCTGACAGGGGAAGTTTCTCTTAGGCCTTTTGGGGCATCATTGTTTAAGAGATGCCGATCTCCATCAGAGTGATATTTAGCTATTATCTCGCCTAAATTCTCTTTTTCTTTTGGGGAAGGCTGATCTTGTTTCTCATCCCTAACTTTAAGTTGTTCCTGAGTAGTCATGGCTGCTAACATTTTTCTTAGTTGCCGATAGTCAGGTGGGTCTTCATTTTTCTCATTTTCCTGAGGTTTAACTACAGTTTCGACCTCATTTTCCTCTTTAAAGGTTACTTTTTTAGATTCAGGGGCAGGTTTAGCCACAGCATTTTCTTCACTATCCCCTTTAAGATGTACTTTTTCTGAATCGGGGGCAGGGTCTAAGACATCTCTAATGATGTTCCATAAGGAAAAAGCGTCATTAAGGACATTTTCTGAGCCATGTTCGGCATGGTAAGTTTTTAGCTGTTTTCCTACTTTTTCCCAGACATCTAAGTTAACAGAGCCTTCGTCTGGGAACCAGGGACAGTGCTCTTGTACAAATGAAAAAAATGATTGAATGGCAGATTTTTTAACTTTGATTCCTCTTTTGTTTAATAACTGTAAGATTACTCCTATAAAGAGCTGTCTTTCATTTGATTCAGTGTTACCCATGTCAGAAAATTAAGTATAGTAAAAGATTTTGCTTTTAGCTATCAAAAGATCAGGCTTTTCTTTGGCCTTTTAACTTCAGAAACTGTTTTCTCTCTCTAAGTCTAACACTTTAACACTTTCAACACTTCCCACTCCTCTCGCCCTGTCTGTCCTACAGGGGGGTCCACGGCACCCTTGAGTGGGGTCCTAGCCGTCCCGAACACTGGAAGGACATTAGGGCTGATGACCCAGATTGTCCCGGGGGGGGGGGAACAGAAGGCTGGTGACCCAAACTGTTCCGAGGGGGGAGCAGTAGAGCTGATGACCCAAACTGCTCCGTGGGGGAACAAGAGAGCTGATGACCCAGTTGTTCCGAGAACGGGGGAGCAAAAGGGCTGATGACCCTAATTGCTTTGGGGAGCTTACCTTCGAAAAACCTGTTTCGGGTGCCACCTGCCGGGGTCCAGCCCCGGCTGATCCAGGGTCTTCGAAGGAGAGACGGCTAGGCGACCTATTCAAATGTTAATTAGATATAATAAAGAGAAATAGAATGAGGATAGCTCAGTAGGAAAATTCAGTGGAGAAAAGAAGCTGAGTGGCTTGGTTTACGCGGAAAATCAATCTAACCCGTGACACCAGGTTAGCTCTGACCACGGAGGCCGCAGGCGCCCTCTCGAATAGCGGAAGGTGCCCCACCTTAGACACCTTCTCGAGTGGGTCTTAGAAGCCCAGGCAAATAAATGGTCGCAGAGGACATCCACGCTCCAGATGGACACTCAGCTAGAAGTTAAAGGGAAGAATGACATGGGGAGACCAAGCGTTGGTGAGCAAGGCCCATAGCTTTATTTTCAAAAGGGGCTTTTATACCCTAAGTTACACATAGAGGACAATAGGGGATGCAAAATCAGCAGTCTTTGATGCTTATCAAAAACCAGGGTTTCTTTCCTGCAGATTTATCGTATACAAATGGTTTAGGTGATTTACATCATCTTCTGGCCAGAGGCCTATTAACATTTTATGACTCTTGACAAGGACTTATCAACAAAGACTTATTTTCTCTAAGAGTAATTATTTTAAGGTTTGGCGCCATCCTCCGAAGATAAGATTACGTTCCTATAGGGTGGATGTGTAATGGGTTTACAAAGGAAAGAATTTACTACCTTAAGGGTCTAAAGTTACTAACACCAAGGCCACTACTTATTTTTTCTACATACCAACTATATTAATTAATGCACATTCAAGGATACAATTCAAGGGATGTGAAAACTTGGCAACAAACAATGGCTCATCAATGAAATCTTTTACTAGTTTTATTCTGACAGTTTCTAATTCTCTGAGAGGCTCTAAGCTATTTGAATATCTTAAGCTTCCCGTGCCTCTGGAGGCTGGGAGACTGTAAACAATCGTATGCATAGCTGTAGGTGTTCGGGTAAACTTGTCAGGCGAGTTAGAGAGCCATCTGAGGGGTTTGGATTTAAACACTCCTAATTGCCCAGGAACTTTATTAATTGGAGCTGTAAGTTAACTCTTTGACAGAGAGAGTGAGATGGTGGTGGGGGACAGCCCTCAGTAAAGTCAGAGGCGAGAGCACAAAGCAATAAAGTAGGCAGACTCTGGTTATTGGGGGGTAGATGCTCGAGAATATCCGGGGGCACTCCCGAGGCTCGATCCCGCCTTTGCGTATGCCGAGCCCCCTTCCTCATGACCTTTGTCACGAGTGGAATGTCTCTCGCCGGCTCCCGGCACGTGGGGGTTTTCTCCCGAGGCACGACGAGGATCTCAGGGAGCCTCTCGTGCGGCGCCAGGGAAGTCAGGTCTCCATGCGCGTTGCGAGGGGGAGCGCGTCCTGGCTCTCGAGTCACGGGAGGGGACTAGGGCCTCGAGACGCGTTGAAGAAGGACTCTCGAAGTCTTGTCGGGGGGCGGCGGGAAACCCTCGTTTCCCTCGCCTTCTGCCGGGGACCTTAGGGAACTTCCCAGGGTGCCTCTGAGAGGCGAGGGATCCTGTGGAGGTGGCGGGGCCCCTCGGGACTCCGCTGGGTCTGGCGCAACGGAAGAGGGCCTCACCTCGAGGGGAGGCAGGAACCTCAGGCTTCCTCTCCGTTTCGGACTCCGACCTCAGGGTCCCTGCAGAGTTGGGACAGGAGAGTCAGGCCTCGTCTTGTCTGAGGAAGGGAACCCCGCTGGCCTCTCGAGTTGCTCAGGGGGTCTCAGGCCCCTCGTCGAGCTGTGTGTGGAACCCGCGGGTCTTTGCGGACGATGCACGGGGGTGGCAGTGCCCCTTCGTGTTGTGCCTTCACCCACAGGGTTGCCTTCGAAGAGGGGTCCGGGCCTCGGGTCCTTCTCAAGGGCGGACGGGGAACCGGGGGCGATCGCCATGTGGCACCACCCTCGTGGCTCGTCTCGAATTTCCTCGTGAGACCGGCCTCATCCTGAGGTGCTCCGGGAAGGCCGGGAACCCCTTCCAGACCACGCAGGGGAATCGCCTCTTCTGTCGCGATCAGGAGGGGAGAAGGGGCTCAGAGGAAGCGGTGCCGGGACCCTCGGTGTTCCCCTCGAGGGAACCCGGCGTGTCGGGGGACTTTTGGGGGTCGCAGGAATGCAGTCAGGGACCGTTTCGCCCTTCAGGGCGGAACAGGGGTCTTCCCTTGAGACGCCGTGGCGGGCAAGGGCCTCATCTTGCCAAGAGGTGGGAACCACGTGATTTTTCTCGAGTTGCGGCGGGATTCTCGAGTTACGACGGGGATCTCAGCCTTCCCCTTGGGTTGGCCCTGGGAAGCCCAATCTTCCCCTCGGGTTGCGAGGGAAGGCTGGGGGTTGCGCTCGAGTCACTGCAGGGCCGAAGAGACCTCACCTAGGCGTGTGTCCGGGACCTAATATTCCTCTCCAGGGAAGGCAGGGATCTCGGGGTTGCATTCCAGGCTCCCCCGGGGAGTCAGGCCTCGTCTCGAGGGGAAGCCAAGGACTCCGGTCTCCTCTCGAGTCGCGACGCGGGTCTCTTGGAGCCCCCTGAGCGGCCTCAAGGGAGTCCAGCCTCCTCTTCCGTTTGGAGATAGGACCCGGGATTGCTCTTCAGGCCATGCAGGAAAAGAAGGCCCTCAGCTCGCGAGGACGGGGGCGTCTCAGGGGTTTCCTCGAGCTGCGGCGCCCGTGGGGGTTTTCTCCCGAGGCACGACAAGGATCTCAGGGAGCCTCTCGTGCGGCGCTAGGGAAGTCAGGTCTCCATGCGCGTGGCGAGGGGGAGCGCGTCCTGGCTCTCGAGTCACGGGAGGGGACTAGGGCCTCGAGACGCGTTGAAGAAGGACTCTCGAGGTCTTTCTCGGGGGCGGCGGGAAACCCTCGTTTCCCTCGCCTTCTGCCGGGGACCTTAGGGAACTTGCCAGGGTGCCTCTGAGAGGCGAGGGATCCTGTGGAGGTGGCAGGGCACCTCGGGACTCCGCTGGGTCTGGCGCAACGGAAGAGGGCCTCACCTCGAGGGGAGGCAGGAACCTCAGGCTTCCTCTGCGTTTCGGACTCCGACCGCAGGGTCCCTGCAGAGTTGGGACAGGAGAGTCAGGCCTCGTCTTGTCTGAGGAAGGGAACCCCGCTGGCCTCTCGAGGTGCTCAGGGGGTCTCAGGCCCCTCGTCGAGCTGTGTGTGGCACCCGCGGGTCTTTGCGGACGATGCACGGGGGTGACAGTGCCCCTTCGTGTTGTGCCTTCCCCCACAGTGTTGCCTTCGAAGAGGGGTCCGGGCCTCGGGTCCTTCTCAAGGGCGGACCAGGTAACTGGGGGCATTCGGCATGTGGCACCACCCACGTGGCTCGTCTCGAATTTCCTCGTGAGACCGGCCTCATCCTGAGGTGCGCCGGGAAGGCCGGGAACCCCTTCCAGACCACACAGTGGAATCACCTCCCCTGTCGCGATCAGGAGGGGAGAAGGGGCTCAGAGGAAGCGGTGCCGGGACCCTCGGTGTTCCCCTCGAGGGAACCCGGCATGTCGGGGGACTTTTGGGGGTCGCAGGAAGGCTCTCAGGGACCGTTTCGCCCTTCAGGGCGGAACAGGGGACTTCCCTTGAGACGCCGTGGCGGGCAAGGGCCTCATCTTGCCAAGAGGTGGGAACCACGTGGTTTTTCTCGAGTTGCGGCGGGATTCTCGAGTTACGACGGGGATCACAGCCTTCCCCTTGGGTTGGCCCTGGGAAGCCCAATCTTCCCCTCGGGTTGCGAGGGAAAGCTGGGGGTTGCGCTCGAGTCACTGCAGGGCCGAAGAGACCTCACCTAGGCGTGTGTCCGGGACCTAATATTCCTCTCCAGGGAAGGCAGGGATCTCGGGGTTGCATTCCAGGCTCCCCCGGGGAGTCAGGCCTCGTCTCGAGGGGAAGCCAAGGACTCCGCTCTCCTCTCGAGTCGCGACGCGGGTATCATGGAGCCCCCTGAGCGGACTCAAGGGAGTCCAGCCTCCTCTTCCGTTTGGCAAGAGGACCCGGGATTGCTCTCCAGGCCATGCAGGAAAAGAAGGCCCTCAGCTCGCGAGGACGGGGGCGTCTCAGGGGTTTCCTCGAGCTGCGGCGCCCGTGGGTGTTTTCTCCCGATGCAGGACGAGGATCTCAGGGAGCCTCTCGTGCGGCGCCAGGGAAGTCAGGTCTCCATGCGCGTGGCGAGGGGGAGCGCGTCCTGGCTCTCGAGTCAAGGGAGGGGATTAGGGCCTCGAGACGCGTTGAAGAAGGACTCTCGAGGTCTTTCTCGGGGGGCGGCGGGAAACCCTCTTTTCCCTGGCCTTCTGCCGGGGACCTTAGGGAACTTCACAGGGTGCCTCTGAGAGGCGAGGGATCCTGTGGAGGTGGGGGGGGCCCTCGGGGCTCCGCTGGGTCAGGCGCAACGGAAGAGGGCCTCACCTCGAGGGGAGGCAGGAACCTCAGGCTTCCTCTCCGTTTCGGACTCCGACCGCAGGGTCCCTGCAGAGTTGGGACAGGAGAGTCAGGCCTCGTCCTGTCTGAGGAAGGGAACCCCGCTGGCCTCTCGAGTTGCTCAGGGGGTCTCAGGCCCCTCGTCGAGCTGTGTGTGGAACCCGCGGGTCGTTGCGGACGATGCACGGGGGTGGCAGTGCCCCTTCGTGTTGTGCCTTCACCCACAGGGTTGCCTTCGAAGAGGGATCCGGGCCTCGAGTCCTTCTCAAGAGCGGACTGGGGAATCGGGGGCGTTCGGCATGTGGCCCCACCCACGTGGCTCGTCTCGAATTTCCTCGTGAGACCGGCCTCATCCTGAGGGGCGCCGGGAAGGCCGGGAACCCCTTCCAGACCACGCAGGGGAATTGCCTCTCCTGTCGCGATCAGGAGGGGAGAAGGGGCTCAGAGGAACGGTGCCAGGACCCTCGGTGTTCCCCTTGGGGGAACCCGGCGTGTCGGGGGACTTTTGGGGGTCGCAGGAAGGCTGTCAGGGACCGTTTCGCCCTTCAGGGCGGAACAGGGGACTTCCCCTGAGACGCCGTCGCGGGCAAGGGCCTCATCTTGCCAAGAGGTGGGAACCACGTGGTTTTTCTCGAGTTGCGGCGGGATTCTCGAGTTACGACGGGGATCTCAGCCTTCCCCTTGGGTTGGCCCTGGGAAGCCCAATCTTCCCCTCGGGTTGCGAGGGAAACCTGGGGGTTGCGCTCGAGTCACTGCAGGGCCGAAGAGACCTCACCTAGGCGTGTGTCCGGGACCTAATATTCCTCTCCAGGAAAGGCAGGGATCTCGGGGTTGCATTCCAGGCTCCCCCGGGGAGTCAGGCCTCGTCTCGGGGGGAAGCCAAGGACTCCGCTCTCCTCTCGAGTCGCGACGCGGGTCTCTTGGAGCCCCCTGAGCGGCCTCAAGGGAGTCCAGCCTCCTCTTCCGTTTGGAGAGAGGACCCGGGATTGCTCTCCAGGCCATGCAGGAAAAGAAGGCCCTCAGCTCGCGAGGACGGCGGCGTCTCAGGGGTTTCCTCGAGCTGCGGCTCCCGTTTGGATTTTCTCCCGAGGCACGACGAGGATCTCAGGGAGCCTCTCGTGCGGCGCCAGGGAAGTCAGGTCTCCATGCGCGTGGCGAGGGGGAGCGCGTCATTGCTCTCGAGTCACGGGAGGGGTCTAGGGCCTCGAGACGCGTTGAAGAAGGACTCTCGAGGTCTTTCTCGGGCGGCGGCGGAAAAACCTCGTTTCCCTCGCCTTCTGCCGGGGACCTTAGGGAACTTCCCAGGGTGCCTCTGAGAGGCGAGGGATCCTGTGGAGGTGGCGGGGCCCCTCGGGACTCCGCTGGGTCTGGCGCAACGGAAGATGGCCTCACCTCGAGGGGAGGCAGGAACCTCAGGCTTCCTCTCCGTTTCGGACTCCTACCGCAGGGTCCCTGCAGAGTTGGGACAGGAGAGTCAGGCCTCATCTTGTCTGAGGAAGGGAACCCCGCTTGCATCTCGAGTTGCTCAGGGTGTCTCAGGCCCATCGTCGAGCTCTGTGTGGAACCCACGGGTCTTTGCGGACGATGCACGGGAGTGGCAGTGCCCGTTCTTGTTGTGCCTTCACCCACAGGGTTGCCTTCGAAGAGGGGTCCGGGCCGCGGGTCTTTCTCAAGAGCGGACCGGGGAATCGGGGTCGTTCGGCATGTGGCCCCACCCACGTGGCTCGTCTCGAATTTCCTCGTGAGACCGGCCTCATCCTTAGGTGCCCCGGGAAGGCCTGGAACCCCTTCCAGAGAACGCAGGGGAATCGCCTCTCCTGTCGCGATCAGGAGGGGAGAAGGGGCTCAGAGGAAGCGGTTGCGGGACCCTCGGTGTTCCCCTCGAGGGAACCCGGCGTGTCAGGGAACTTTTGGTGGTCGCATGAAGGCTGGCAGGATCCTTTCCGCCCTTCAGGGCTGAAGAGGGGACTTCCCTTGAGACACCGTCGCGGGCAAGGGTCTCATCTTGCCAGGAGTTTGGAACCACGTGGTTTTTCTCGAGTTGCGGCGGGATTTTCGAGTTACAATGGGGATCTCAGCCTTCCTCTTGGGTTGGCCCTGGGAAGCCCAATCTTCCCCTCGAGTTGCAAGGGAAATCTGGGGGTTGCGCTCGAGTCACTGCAGGGCCGAAGAGACCTCACCTAGGCGTGTGTCCAGGACCTACTATTCCTCTCCAGGAAAAGCAGGCATCTCGGGGTTGCATTCCAGGCTTCCACGGGGAGTCAGACCTCGTCTCGAGGGGAAGCCAAGGACTCCGCTTTCCTCTCGAGTCGCGACAAGGATCTGTTGGAGCCCCCCGAGCGGCCTCAACGGAGTCCAGCCTGCTCTTCAGTTTGGAGAGAGGACTCGTGATTGGTCTCCAGGCCATGCAGGAATATAAGGCCCTCATCTCGCGATGACCGGGGTGTCTCATGTGTTTCCTCGAGCTGCCGCGGCAGTGTGGGTTTCCTCACGAGGTACGATGAGGATCTCAGGGAGCCTCTCGTGCAGTGCCAGGTTAGTCAGGTCTCCATGCGCGTGAAGAGGGGGCGCGTGCCATGGCTCTCGAGTCATGGTAGGGGAATCGCGAGTCAACACATTTTGAAGCACTCTCGAGGTCTTTCTCGAGTCATGGCAGAAAACCCAGGGTTCCCTCGACTTGTGCCTGTGACCTCAGGGAGCTTCTCATTGTGCCTCTGAGAACTCAGGGATACTGTGGAGTTGGTAGGGGCCTCTCGGGACTCCACTGGGTGTGGTGCAATGGAAGAGGGCCTCATCTCGAGTGGACGCAGGAACCTCAGGCTTCCTCTCCGTTTCTGACTCGGATCCCATGGTCCCTGCAGAGTAGGGACAAGAGAGTCACACCTAGTCTTCTGTTGAGGAATGGACCTTCGTTTGCCTTTCGAGTTGTTTACAGGGTGACAGGCCACTTGTCGAAATGTCTGTGGGACCTGCGGGTTTTTCTAGACGATGCACGCGGGTGTCAGTGCCCCTTCGTGTTGTGCCTTCATCCACAGGTTTTCCTTCAAAGAGGTGTGCTGGCATCGGGTTCTTTTCAAGAGTGGACCGTGAAATTGGGGTCTTTCGGCATGTGGCACCACCCACGAGGCTACGTCTCGAACTTCCTCATGAGACCGGCCTCATCCTGAGGTGCGCCCGGAAGGTCGGGAACCCCTTGCAGACAGAGAAGGGGAGTCGACCCTCCTGTCGCAATCAGGAGAGGAGAAGGGGTCAGATGAAGTGGTGCCGGGAACCTCGGTGTTCCCCTTGAGTGAGTCTGGTATGTCGCGGAACTTTTGGGGTCGCATCAAGGGTGCCAAGTACCGTTTCGCACTTCAGGATGGAACGTGGGACTTCTCTTGAGATGCTGTAGCGGACAAAGGGCCTCATCTTGCGATGACGAGGGAAGCACGTGGATTTTCTCGAGTTTCGGTGGGATTCTCGAGTTTCGACGGGGAATTCAGGCTTCCTCTTGTGTTGGCCCAGGAAGTCTAATCTTCCATTCGAGTTGCCAGGGAGAGCTGTGGATTGGGCTCCATTCACTGAAGGGCAAACTAGACCTCATCTAGGCTTGTATCCAGGACTTAATGTTCCTCTCCATAGGCGACAGGGATTTGGGGTTGCATTCCATACTCACCCGGGGAGTCAGGCCTCATCTCGAGGGGAAGCAAAGGACTCCACTCTCTTCTCGAGCCGTTACAGGTATCTCTTGGAGCCCACTGAGTGGTCTTTGCTCTGTAGGAGAGCTCTAGTGTACATAAGCCTGTACATAAGTGAACACAGACATTCTGTGTGCATGTTGCTGCGTACCCAAAATAGGGCCACAAGGAGCCTCATGCTCTCCATGCAGCGCGGAAGCTGTGCAGCCACGCAGCAGCTGAAGAATCCAACCAATTGCTCTTTTCTTACCTCTGACAGAGCTCGCATTGCCGTAGCCCTTGGCAGTTTGGAAACACTGGACCCTAACCCCTCTCAAAGTAGGCCTGGGTTCTAGTTCGAATAGAAAGTCAATAGCGGAGCTGAGGACAGGAACGCGGCAGTCATTTATCACACGCTCCTGCAGCCTGCTACTACAGGGACACTAACGCTAGAAGCTAGGAATGTCTTTGCAAGGTGCGCAAAGGACAAGGGAGAACCTCGACCCTGACTCTAGTATTTCAGCCCCCTGAGCAGATCTGAGGTTCTCCCGCTGTAGAAGCTAACCCATTCCTTTCAAATACAGGCTTCCTAACACAGGGCCAGTTGGCTGCTTGCTCTTCCACGAAGCAGGCTTCCTTAACTTGCAAACTGCGAATTCCGCTTAACAGCCTGGAGGAAAAATCGCTTCTTGGAAGATTTTTTTCAGAGGCTGTATCCCCGGAGCTGGGGCCAAGCTAGGGGACCCATACTGGCAAGGGAAGGCAAAACCACATCCAATGTCTTTGCTCTGGAGGACAGCTTTGGTGAGCCTAAGTCTTTCAGGAATATTTCTGGCTCCAACAGAGTCAAATTCTGTGTGTGAAGCTGCACAGCCAAAATAGGGGAACAGAGAGCCTGATTCTCTCTGTGTAGCTTTGAAGCTGTCATTCAAACAACAGCTTGAGAATCCATACAATGCTCTCCCTTACTGCTAAGAGAATTCTCATTGCTGTAGTCCTTGACAGTTTGTAGAAATCCGCACCCTAACCCTTCTCCAAGTAGGCCTGGGTCCTAGCTCGGAACAACAGGCAACGGCGGAGCTGAGGCCAGTAAGGCACAAGTGAGGTCTCACACACTCTTGTAGCCTGATCGTCCAGGAGCAGTAAGGCCTCTTTTTCCCTGCAGGAGGCTCGCTTGCCTTGCCTCCTGTGAACTGCATTTCCCAGCCTGGGCGCAAAGCTGTTCCTGGAGATTTTTTCTCAGGGGCTGTTTCCCTGGAGCTGGGTCGGACCTCGGGGGCCCAACTCACAGGGGAAGACAAAACCACATGGACAGGTCTATGCTCTGTAGGAGAGCTCTAGTGAACCTCATCTCTCAGGAACATTCTTGGCTTCTACAGAGACACCTCTGTGCATGAAGCTACACACCCAACATAGTGGCAAAGGGAGTCTGATTCTCTCCGTGGGTGCTGATGCTTTGTGGCAAAGCACCTGCTAAGAATCCATCCGCATAGGCTTCCCTCACCTTGACAGAGGTCTCATTGCTGTAGTCCTTGGCAGTTTGGAAAGAAGCAGACCCTTACCCTTCACCAAGTAGGCCCTTGTCCTTGTTTGAATGGAAAGGCAGTAGCTGAGCTGAGGCCAGTAAGGCGCCAGTCAAGTCTGACATATTCCCGATGCCTGCTCCTTCATGGAAAATAACGTTAGAATCTGGGAATGTCTTTGCAAGGCTGGCAAAGGGCAGTCAGGAACCTCGACCCTGCCTCTGGAATTTCTATCTTCTCAGCACATCCGGAGGTCTCGGTCAGGAGAAACTAACCCATTCCTTGCAAATATAGGCTTCCAAACACAGGCCGGTTGGCTGTCTCTTCTTGCCGAAGGAAGCTTGCTTATCCCACCTCCTGCGAACTCCGCTTCCCAGCCTGGGGGATAAGAGGTTCTTGGAGATCTTTTCTCAGAGGCTGTTTCCACGGAGCAGGGGCTGATCCCGGAGACCCACACGCACAGGGGAAGGGAAAACCGCATGGATAAGTCTTTGCTCTCTAGGAGTGCTCTAGTGAACCTCACTCTATGGGGAATGTTCTTGGCTCCAACGGGGACATCTCTGTGTGGGAAGCTGCATAGCCAACATAGAGACACAGAGACCTGATTCTCTCTGTGCAGCTTTGACGCTGTCGTTCAAACAACAAATTGAGAATCCACACAATGCTCTCCCTTACCACTGAGAGAGTTATCATTGCTGTAGCCCTTCGCAGTTTCTGGAAATCGGCACACAAACACTTCTCCAAGTAGGCCTGGGTTCAAGTTCAGATGAACATGCAATAGCGGAGCTGAGGCCAGTAAGGCACCAGTCAGGTGTCACACACTCTGGCAGCCTGCTCCTCCAGGGACAGTAAGGCCTCTATTTCCCTTCAGGAGGCTCGCTTGCCTTACTTCCTGTGAACAGCGTTTCCCAGCCTGGGCGGAAAGCAGTTCCTGGAGATCTTTTCTCAGGGGCTGTTTCCCCGGAGTTGGGGCGGACCTCGGGGACCCAACTCACAGGGGAAGGCAAAACCAAATGGACAGGTCTATGCTCTGTAGGAGATCTCTAGTGAACTGCCGGGGTCCAGCCCCAGCTGATCCAGGGTATTCGAAGCAGAGACGGCGTAGGCGAGGATCAGGGAACAACTGCTTAATTAAACGTTAATTAAGGATATAAAGAGTAATAAAATGAGGATAGCTCAGTAGGAAAATTCAGTGGAGAAAAGAGGCTGAGTAGCTTGGTTTACGCGGGGGACCAATAAAACTTCAAGACAAGAAGCTTGCACCACTTACGTAGGCCGCAGGCGTCCTTCCGTTCTCCCGAAGGAGAGGAGACACTGAGGCCTCCCCGGTCGGATCTTAGAAGCCCAGGCAAAATTAGTAAGCTTGGTGGGTTCCGCGCTCCAGATGGAGACTCAACCAGAGTGAGAGAGAGAGAGAGAGACATGGGGAGACCAGTATTTCGAGAAACTGATCCTAATTCTTTATTTTCCATGGTCTACTTTTATACACTGAGATGTTATGCCAAAGTCACGTGGGGTCAGCAGTCCTGACTTTTATCAAAGTCAGGTGCTTCATACAAAAGTATACAGAGGTCTTAGGGGTGTTACATCATCTTCTGGCCGGGGGGCCTGCTGACAATTTACGACCCTCTCCTTGTGACAGCGGTCAGTCAACCAGGACACTTATTTCTCCAGGGGTGATTATTCTTAAAACAGACGCCACCCAAATAAAGTTACATTCCTATAGGGTGAGGGTGTAGTGGGTTTTAGTTAAGGAAAGAATTTACTTAGCCTAAGGTCTAACGTGATTTATATCAAAGGTTAATACTTATTTCTTCTATATATTCATTAATGTGTATAAGGGCAGGGGATGTGGAGACTTAGCAGTAAACATCAGCTCAACAAATGAAAAACCCTTCACCAATATGATTTCTAATCAGCCCATTATACTTATACTAATAATTTTCTAACTTTTCTAAGGAACCTGTTTTTAGAAGGTTTAAAGCATCTCGTGCCTCTCATGGTTGGGAGGCTGTGAGCAATCACATGTGGCCGGACAAGCCTGTCAGGCAGGCTAGAGAACCTTCAGAGGAGTTTGTAGGTTAAAACACTCTTGTCACACCCAGGGGTTTTTATCAACTGGAGCTCTAGGTTAACTCCTTCTCCGAAAGAGGTGGTGGGGGACAGCCCCCCGTAAAGTCAGAGGTGTAGGTGAGAGCACAAAGTAGTAAGGTAGGCAGGCTCTGGTTATGGGGGTAGATGCTCGAGGATTTCCAGGGGGACTCCTGAGGCTCGATCCCGCCTTTGCGTATGTCGAGCCTCCTTCCTCATGACCTTTGCCATGGGCGGAGTGCCTCACTCTGGCCCCCAACAGTGAACCTCCTCTCTCAGGAACATTCTTGGCTCCTATCGAGACACCTCTGTGTGTAGCTACACACGCAACGTAGGGGCAAAGGGAGCCAGATTCTTTCCGTGGGGTGCTGATGCTTTGTGGCAAAGCACCTGCTTGAAAATCCATCAGCTTACGCTTCCCTCGCCTTGACAGAGGTCTCATTGCTGTAGCCCTTGGCAGTTTGGAAAGAAGAGGACCCTTACCTCTCATAAAGTGGGCCCTTGTCCTAGTTTGAAAGGAAAGGCAAGAGCTGAGCTGAGGCCAATAAGGCGCCAGTCAAGTCTGACATATTCCCAAAGCCTGCTCCTTCATGGAAAATAACGCTGGAATCTAGGAATGTCTCTGCAAGGCTGGCAAAGGGCAGTCAGGAGCCTGCACCCTGCCTCTGGAATTACCGACTTCTGAACAGATCTGGAGGTCTCCCTTAGGGGAAGCTAACCCATTCTTCCAAATAGAGGCTTCCAAACGCAGGCCGCTTGGCTGCCTCTTGCTCTCTGAAGGAGGCCTGCTTTTCCCGCCTCCTATGAATCCCACATCCCAGCCCCTGGGAAAAGCGGATCTTGAAGATCTTTTCTCAGGGGTTGTTTCCACGGAGCTGGGGCTAAGCCTGGAGACCCAAACTAACAGGGGAAGAAAAACCACATGTACAAGTCTTTGCTCTCTAGGAGAGCTCTAGTGAACTTCACTCTGTCACGAACATTCTTGATTCATATGGAGACACCCCTGTGTGCGAAGCTGCGTACCCAACATGGGGGCACAGAGAGCCTGATTCTCTCTATGTAGCTTTAAAGATGTCGTTCAAAAAACACCTTGAAAATCCATACAATGCTCTTCCTTACCCGTGACAGAGTTCTCATTGCTGTAGCCCTTGGCAGTTTTTAGAAATCCGCACCCAAACCCTTCTCCAAGTAGTCCTGGGTCCTAGTTCGGAGGAACATGCAATGGCGGAGCTGAGGCCAGTAAGGCACCAGTCAGGTCTCACACATTCTGCAGCCTGATCGTCCAGGGACAGTAAGCCCTCTTTTTCCCTGCAGGAGGCTCACTTGACTTCCCTCCTGTGAGCTGCATTTCCCAGCCTGGGGGAAAAAAGGTCCCTGGAGATCTTTTCTCAGGGGCTCCTTCCCCGGAGCTGGGGAGGACCTCGAGGACCCAACTCACAGGGGAAGGCAAAAGCATATGGACAGGTCTATGCTCTGTAGGAGAGCTCTAGTGAACCTCATCTCTCAGGAACATTCTGGCCTCCTATAGAGACACCTCTGTATGTGAAGCTACACACCCAACATAGGGGCAAATGGAGCCTGATTCTCCCCGTGGGGTGCTGATGCTTTGTGGCAAAGCACCTGCTTGATGATCCATCCACTTAGGCTTCCCTCGCCTTGACAGAGGTCCCATTGCTGTAGCCCTTGGCAGTTTGGAAAGAAGAAGACCCTTACCCTTCATAAAGTAGGCCTTTGTCCTAGTTTGAATGGAAAGGTAATAGCTGAGCTGAGGCCAATAAGGTGCCTGCCAAGTCTGACATACTCCCGTAGCCTTCACCTTCATGGAAAATAACTCTAGAATCTGGGAATGTCTTTGCAAGGCTGGCAAAGGGCAGTCAGGAACCAGCACCCTGCCTCTGGAATTACCGACTTCTGAGCAGATCTGGAGGTCTCCTTTAGGAGAAGCTAACCCATTCTTTCCAAATAGAGGCTTCCAAACAGGCCAGTTGGCTGCCTTTTCGCGCCCGAAGGAGGCCTGCTTTTCTCGCATCCTATGAAGCCCTGTTCCCAGCCTCTGGGAAAAGCGGATCTTGAAGATATTTTCTCAGGGGTTGTTTCCATGGAGCTGGGGCCGAGACCAGAGACCCAATCGCACAGGGGAAGGAAAACCACATGGACAAGTCTTTGCTCTCCAGGAGACCTCTAAGTGAAACTTACTGTGTCAGGAACGTTCTTGACTCCTATGGAGACACCCCTGTGTGTGAAGCTGTGTACCCAACAAGGGGGCACACAGGGCCTGATTCTCTCTTTGCAGCTTTGAAGCTGTCGTTCAAACAACAGCTTGAGAATCCATACAATGCTCTCCCTTACCTCTGAGAGACTTCTCATTGCTGTAGCCTTTGGCAGTTTTTACAAATCCTCACCCAAACCCTTCTCCAAGTAGGCCTGGGTCCTGGTTTGGATGGCCATGCAATGGCGGAGCTGAGGTCAGTAAGGCACCAGTCAGGTGTCACACACTCTGGCAGCCTGCTCCTCCAGGGACAGTAAGGCCTATTTTTCCCTGCAGGAGGCTCGCTTGCCTTGCCTCCTGTGAACTGCGTTTCCCAGCCTGGGCAAAAAGCGGTTCCTGGAGATCTTTTCTCAGGGGCTCTATCCCCAGAGCTGGGGTGGACCTCGGGGACCCATCTCACAGGGGAAGGAAAAACCACATGGACAGGTCTATGCTCTGTAGGAGACGCCAGTGTGTTTCATCTCTTAGGAACATTCTTGGCTCGTACAGAGACACCTCTGTGTGTAAAGCTACACACCGAACATAGGGGCACAGGGAGCCTGATTCTCTCCGTGGGGTGCTGATGCTTTGTGGCAAAGCACCTGTTTGAGAATCCATCTGCTTACTCTTCCCTCGCCTTGACAGAGGTCTCATTGCTGTGTCTCTTGGCAGTTGGGAAAGAAGTAGACCCTTACCCTTCACCAAGTAGGCCCTGATCCTAGTTTGAAAGGAAAGGCAATAGCTGAGCTGAGGCCAGTAAGGCACCCGTCAACTCTGACATATTCCCGATGCCTGCTCCTTCATGGAAAATATTGCTAGAATCTAGGAATGTCTTTGCAAGGCTGGCAAAGGGCAGTCAGGAACCTCGACCCTGCCTCTGGAATATCTATCTTCTGAGCAGATCTGGAGGTCTCCTTCTGGAGAAGCTAACCCATTCCTTGCAAATAGAGGCTTCCAAACACAGGCTAGTTGGCTGCCTCTTCTTGCCTGAAGGAGGCTTGCTTTTCCTGCCTCCTATGATCCCTGGTTTCCAGCATGGGGGAAAAGCAGATCTTGGAGATCTTTGCTCAGGGGTTGTTTCCACGGAGCTTGGGTTGTGCCCAGAGACCCACACATACAGGGGAAGGCAAAACCACATGAACAAGTCTTTGCTCTCTAAGAGAGCTCTAGTGAACCTCAGTCTTTGACGAACGTTCTTGGCTCCTATGCAGACACCTCTGTGTGTGAAACTGCGTACCCAACATGGCGGCAAAGAGCCTGATTCTCTCTGTGCAGGTTTAATGCTGTCGTTCAGAAAACAGCTTGAGAATCCATACAATTCTCGCCCTTACCTCTGAGAGAGTTCTCATTGCAGTAGCCCTTGGAAGTTTGTAGAAATCTGCACCTAAACCCTTCTCCAAGTAGGCCTGAGTCCCAGTTCGGAGGAACAAGCAATGGCGGAGCTAAGACCAGTATGGCACCAGTCAGTTTTCACACACTCTGGCAGCCTGCTCCTCCAAGGACAGTAAGGTTCTTTTTCTCTGCAGGAGGCTCACTTGCCTTACTTCCTGTGAAAAGCTTTTCCCAGCCTGGGCGAAAAGCGGTTCCTGGAGATCTTTTCTCAGAGGCTGTTTTCTTGGAGCTGGGGTGGACCTCGGGCACCCAACTCACAGGGGAAGGCGAAACCACATGTACAGGTGAGCACTCTGTAGGAGAGCTCTTGTGAGCCTCATCTCTCAGGAACATTCTTGGCTCCTATAGAGACAACTCTGTGTGTGAATCTACACACCCCACATAGGGGCAAAGGGAGCCTGATTCTCTCCGTGGGGTGCTGATGCTTGGTGGCAAAGAACCTTCCTGATAATCCATCCGCTTATGCTTCCCTCGCATTTACGGAGGTCTCATTGCTGTAGCCCTCGGCAGTTTGGAAAGAAGAAGACCCTTACCCTTCATAAAGTAGGGCCTTGTCCTACTTTGAATGGAAAGGCAATAGCTGAGCTGAGGCCAATAAGGCGCCAGTCAAGTCTGACATATTCCCAAAGCCTGCTTCTTCAGGAAGATAACTGTAGAATCTAGGAATGTCTTTGCAAGGCTGGCAAAGGGCAGTCAGGACCCTGCACACTGCCTCTGGAATTACCGACTTCTGAACAGATCTGGAGGTCTCCCTTAGGGGAAGCTAACCCATTCTTCCAAATAGAGGCTTCCAAACGCAGGCCGCTTGGCTGCCTCTTGCTCTCTGAAGGAGGCCTGCTTTTCCCGCCTCCTATGAACCCCACATCCCAGCCTCTGGGAAAAGCGGATCTTGAAGATCTTTTCTCAGAGGTTGTTTCCACGGAGCTGGGGCCGAGCCTGGAGCCCCAAACGCACAGGGGAAGAAAAACCACATGGACAAGTCTTTGCTCTCTAGGAGAGCTCTAGTGAACCTCACTCTGTCAGGAACGTTCTTGTTTCCTATGGAGACACCCCTGTCTGTGAAGCTGTGTACCGAACATGGAGACACAGAGTCTGATCCTCTCTGTGCATCTTTGAAGCTGTCGTTCAAACAACAGCTTGAAAATCCATACAATGCTCTTCCTTACCCGTGACACAGTTCTCATTGCTATACCCCTTGGCAGTATTTAGAAATCCATACCCAAACCCTTCTCCTAGTAGGCCTGGGTCCTAGTTCAGAGGAACATGCAATGGCGGAGCTGAGGCCAGTAAGGCACCAGTCAGGTCTCACACACTCTTGCAGCCTGATCGTCCAGGGACACTAAGGCCTGTTGTGCCTTGCAGGAGGCTCGCTTGCGTTACCTCCTGTGAACTGCGTTTGCCAGCCTGGGGGAATAGCGGTCCCTGGAGATCTTTTCTCAGGGGCTCCTTCCCCTGAGCTGGGGCGGACCTCAGGGACCCAACTCACAGGGCAAGGCAAAACCATATGGACAGGTCTATGCTCTGTAGCAGACTTCTAGTGAACCTCATCTCTCAGGAACATTCTTGGCTCCTATAGAGACACTTCTGTGTGTGAAGCTGTGTACCTAACATAGGGGCACAGAGAGCCTGATTCTCTCAGTTCATTTTGACCCTGTCGTTCAGAAAACAGCTTGAGAATCCATAAAATGCTCTCCCTGACCGCTGAGAGAATTCTCACTGCTGTAGCCCTTGGCACTTTGTAGAAATCCGCAGCCAAACGCTTCTCCAAATAGGCCTGGGTCCTAGTTCGGAGGAACAGGCAATGGTGGAACTGAGGCCAGCAAGGCAACAGTCAGGTTTCACACACTCTGGCAGCCTGCTCCTCCAGGGACAGTAAGGCCTCTTTTTCTCTGCAGGAGATTCGCTTGCCTTACTTCCTGTGAACAGCGTTTCCCAGCCTCAGCGAAGCCGTTCCTGGAGATCTTTTCTCAGGGACAGTTTCCCCGGAGGTGTGGCGGACTTCGGGGACCCAACTCACAGGGGAAGGAAAAACCACATGGACAGGTCTATGCTCTGTAGGAGAGGTTTAGTGAACCTAATCTCTCAGGAACATTCTTGGCTCCTATAGAGACAACTCTGTGTGTGAAGCTACACTCCCAACATTGGGGAACAGGGATCTTGGTTCTCTCCGTGGGGTGCTGATGCTTTGTAGCAAAGCACCTGCTTGAGAATCCGTCCTCTTAGGCTTCCCTCGCCTTGACAGAAGTCTCATTGCTGTAGCCCTTGGCAGTTTCAAAGAAGAAGACCCTTACACTTCATAAACTAGGCCCTTGTCCTAGTTTGAATGGAAAGGCAATAGCTGAGCTGAGGCCAATAAGGAGCCAGTCCCCTCTGACACATTCCCGAAGCCTGCTCCTTCATGGAATATAACTCTAGAATCTTGGAATGTCTTTGCAAGGCTGGCAAAGGGCAGTCAGGAACCAGCACCCTGCCTCTGGAATTACCGACTTCTGAGCAGATCTGGAGGTCTCCTTTAGGAGAAGCTAACCCACTCCTTCCAAATAGAGGCTTCAAAACACATGCAGGTTGGCTGCCTTTCGTGCCTGAAGGAGGCTTGCTTTTCTCTCCTCCTATGAACTCCAGTTCCCAGCCTCTGGGAAAAGCGTATCTTGAAGATATTTTCTCAGGGCTTGTTTCCACGGAGCTGGGGCCGAGCCCGGGGCCCAAAGGCACAGGGGAAGGCAAGACCACATGGACAGGTCTATGCTCTGTAGCAGACCTCTTGTGAACCTCATCTCTCAGGAGCATTCTTGGCTCCTATAGAGACACCTCTGTGTGTGAAGCTGCGTACCTAACATAGGGGCACAGAGAGCCTGATTCTCTCTGTTCATTTTGACGCTGTCATTCAGAAAACAGCTTGAGAATCCATAAAATGCTCTCCCTTACCACTGAGAGAATTCTCACTGCTGTAGCCCTTGGCACTTTGTAGAAATCTGCACCCAAATGCTTTTCCAAGTAGGCCTGGGTGCTAGCTCGGATGAACAGGCAATGGCGGAGCTGAGGCCAGTAAGGCAACAGTCAGGTTTCACACACTCTGGCAGCCTGCTCCTCCAGGGACTGTAAGGCCTCTTTTACTCTGCAGGAGATTCGCTTGCCTTACTTCCTGTGAACAGCATTTCCCAGCCTCGGCGAAGCGGTTCCTGGAGATCTTTTCTCAGGGACAGTTTCCCCGGAGGTGTGGCGGCCCTCGAGGACCCAACTCACAGGGGAAGGCAAAACCACATGGACAGGTCTATGCTCTGTAGGAGAGGTTTAGTGAACCTAATCTCTCAGGAACATTCTTGGCTCCTATAGAGACAACTCTGTGTGTGAAGCTACACTCCCAACATTGGTGCACAGGGAGCTTGATTCTCTCCGTGGGGTGCTGATGCTTTGTGGCAAAGCACCTGCTTGAGAATCCATCCTCTTAGGCTTCCCTCACCTTGACAGAGGTCTCATTGCTGTAGCCCTTGGCAGTTTGCAAAGAAGAAGACCCTTACCCTTCATAAAGTAGGGCCTTGCCCTAGTTTGAATGGAAAGGCAATAGCTGAGCTGAGGTCAATAAGGAGCCAGTACTGTCTGACACATTCCCGAAGCCTGCTTCTTCATGGAAAATAACTCTAGAATCTAGGAATATCTTTGCAAGGCTAGCAAAGGGCAGTCAGGAACCAGTACCCTGCCTCTGGAATTAACAACTTCTGAGCAGATCTGGAGGTCTCCTTTAGGAGAAGCTAACCCATTCCTTCCAAATAGAGGCTTCAAAACACAGGCAGGTGGGCTGCATTTTTGTTCCCGATGGAGGCGTGCTTTTCTCTCCTCCTACGAACCCCGGTTCCCAGACACTGGGAAAAGTGGATCTTGAAGATATTTTCTCAGGGGTTGTTTCCACGGAGCTGGGGCCGAGCCTGGAGACCCAAAGGCACAGGGGAAGGCAAGACCACATGGACAAGCCTTTGCTCTTTAGTATAGCTCTAATGAACCTCACCCTGTCAGGATCTTTCTTGATTCCTACGGAGACACACCTGTGTGTGAAGCTGCGGCTACAGAGAGCCTGATTCCCTCCGTTTACCGCTGAGTCTGCATTGCCAAGCAACAGCTTGGGAACGCAGCCTGGGGCACTTCCCTTCCCTCGGACAGAGCTCTCCTTGCGGTAGGCCTTGGTAGTTTGCATACAATGGGGCCCTAAGCCCTCTGCAAGTTGGCCTGGCTCCTAGGTCCAAAGGGCAGGCCAGAGCGGAGCTGAGGCTGTCAGGCTCCAGACACATCTCCCATACTCCTACATCCTGCTCCTACCCGGGCGTGAACGCTAGAAGCTGGGAAGGTACCTGGACCGTGCAGGGGCGGGGCGAACGCGGGCGGCGTGGGGCGGGGGTCGGCTTCTGGCGGGGGTGGGGGCGGGCTTCCCAGTTGTGCTCTCAGAGGTGGACACTGAGGCTGAAAACTCGCCGGGAGCGCACCCGGGACAGGTAAACCCGGGCTGCGGGGGTCGAGATTCAGATGGCTTTGGGTGGGGGTCGGTCCCAGTTGTGCTCCGGGGGTCGCCACTGCGGCTGGGAACGCGCAGGGAGCGCGGCAGGGGCGGGGCTAACCCTGGCGGAGCGGGGCGGGGTCGGCTCACGGGGGGGATGGGGAGGGGTTCCCAGTTGCGCTCTCGGGGGTTGCAACTGCGGCTGGGAACGCCCATTTCGTCCGCTCCTGGGTCCCCAAGGATCGCCATCCCGTGGGTGCAGTGGAGGGCTGCGGACCACAGGTAAGGGAACTGGGACTGCGTGGAGCAGGGAACCAAGTATTCCGCCGTCTGTTGACACATTCTCGGAGCTCCCCAACCTGGCGGTCGCAGAAAGGCCTTGACTTTGGGGTCAAGGCCTTTACCGCTCCACCCCTCTGCTGAAAAATCTCAGAGTCTGCGCGGTTTTTCCAAGCAGCCTAGTGTCCGCTGGAAGTCCAAGGGACAGAACACTGAACTCTGGCCGGCTGGCCCAGCCCTCTTCTGGCACTTTGTAAGCCAGCGGGCCCTTGAGCACCTGCTGGGATGGGAAAGGGAAGGGTCCATGGATTGCACCCTAGAAACTTAGTAGGGTGCATGGATTTCAAACCCTGGTGGCCGCCCAGGCAGCAAAGAAGTGGGGAGGGCACCTTGCTGCCCTTTCATGGCAGAATCTGTGGTTGTCCAGCTGCGTGGGCCTTTTCATGAGGACCCTGTGCAATAAAAGTTTGGTGTTTTGGAACTGAATAATTAGAACGTGTAAAAGCTTTAAATTATGTGGTGGTGTAATTAAAAAACAAAACAAAACAAAACCAAGCTCCAAGTGTTTTGCAAATGGAGGTTTAAATATTGAAGGACTGTATTCCTTGCACTGTGGCATTCTATCAAGAAGTGTGCAGGATTTTTTTTTTTTAAGAAAAGTGTTCGAAGTGAGGGAAACAGGAAACCCAGAGGTGCCCCTGTATTTTGGGGAAAGCCTTAGGAGGTCACTTGGAAATGCTGCTGGCTGTGCGGGAGGGGGGCAGATGGGCTGTGCAGGCTTGTCCTTTGCATGGATGTTCCTGTGTGTGGAAACCCAGCTCGGAGCCATCTCCTGATGTGTAAGAATTTCGCAGACAAACCTTGAGCTAAGCAATGCATTTTTTCCTAAGAAAATGTTTGTCTTAAGCGATGTAAATATCCTATGTATTTCCGCTAGACTCTGGCTTCAGGTCGGTTCCCCCAAAAGGCTCAGAAGCGATTTGAACAAAACAGCATGTTTTCCTCCTAGCTTGTTCTCCTTATCTATGTTAAGGAAATGATATATTTGCCTGCAATACTGCCTTTCTTCAAGATTCATGTCAATCAAGTTTTGGCCCGGGATGACTCACCTGCTGCCAATATTATCTCAATGCGTGTCGTGGGGGAGGGGCCTGGTGCCATTCCCTGAAACAGTTCCTTTCTTTCCTTAGCTGACTGCTAGTGCCTGTAGAATATCTGGCTAAAGACCAGCAGGGGGTACTCTTACTACCCCCCCCACCCCGCCTTGAGTCTAAGTCAGCAGCTTTCTCTATCTCTTTCATACTTTAATAACAGTTGATGGCACAAAAGCTCTGAGCGATCAAATCATATCAAATCTTCATTTCAGATTGAAGATGCATTCCATGGTATTGCCATGTTAAGTCTTTCCATCGTTATGGAATATCTGTCCATGTATTCAGGATAGTTTTCAGCCAGGGTGTATAATTTCCAGTGTGCCAGTCTTGTCATCCTCGTTACATCCATGGCAAAGTGTTTTATTCATGTTGATATTATTGAAAGGGAATTTTTTAAAATTCCTTTTCAGATTATTATCTGCTAATGTATACAGATAAAACTGTGTAATCATTCATTTTTATCAGTTTGGACAGCTTGATAGTTGTCTTTAATTTCTTTACTTTCTGACACTTTAAGATTATCCTGGGACACATATGTAATGCCTCACCCCTAAATTCAGACATGTGTTCAAAGAACTTCTGTCCTTTTATTTATTTATTTATTCTTTAACATTGAAATCGTTTTGACTATGCTGGGTGTTTGTTGCTAGATGGAAGTAGCTAGGACCTCTGGACTGCAGTCTCTCATCTCTTGCTGACCTCTTGTTGACCTCTGCAGAATCCTGGTAGGTGGGAGCTTGTTAGTTCCTTGTTCCTTATCAGAACCTCCTGTGGTAAGTGTTTTTCTCTTCTCTGTTGCCTGGTAAGGGTGGGTGGTCATGGGCATCCCAAAGTTGGCTAGAAGTCAATTATTTAGGCAGGCTTGTGCACAGATATGGGAGAAGGCAATGGCACCCCACTCCTGGAAAATCCCAAGGATGGAGGAGCCTGGTAGGCTGCAGTCCATGGGGTGGCTAAGAGTCGGACACCACTGAGTGACTTCGTTTTCACTTTTCACTTTCATGCATAGGAGGAGGAAATGGCAACCCACTCCAGTGTTCTTGCCTAGAGAACCCCAGAGACTGCGGGGCCTGGTGGGCTGCCATCTATGGCGTGGCACAGGGTCGGCCTCAACTGAACCACTTAGCAGCTGCAGCAGCAGCAGCAGCAGTGCATAGATATCAAAGGGGATGAGAACAGTCAGGTAGGATCACATATGTCATCGTGAAACAATACTTCTCCTCTTAGCCAAAGCTAACGAAAGATTTCTGTTCTAGGTCAACCTAGAAGAGATCACTTAAGAGGTAAAGAAACTTAAACTCCATTAGCAAAGGCAGTTCAACATCTCAAGAAAACTTGTGCTAGGCACAAAACTCTTTTCTGGGGGCCTACTTTCCCTACAACCTCCTTATCCCATTCTGTACCCATTCCTTTGCTTCTCCCGTCCTGAAAATGCCACCTCTAAGACAGAACTACTTCGTTTTCCTTCTTAAAGTGTGATTGCATTCCATACATTCTTGTAATAACAAGTCATACATTTCCCTTCAGCAACCAAGAACTGACTCTTATATTGGCATTTGATAGATTGGTGAGCATACCTATCAGTGATAATAGCGCCCACCCCGCTTCCTGCAAGAACAGAACAAAACAAAAAAATTGCTTTCTTACATTTAATATGTTCGGATGGTGCCAGTCACTATTCATGCAGAGTCAAAAATCTCTTTTGTTTCTGTGTAAAAGGGAGGTCCTTTCAAGTCGTGAATGTTTAAGAAGTTTCATTTATTTGGAAGTGACCTAGCTATTCAATACACTGTCGTCACTTAGTTTAGCACCAGGATAGAAACTCAGGTAACCAAAACACCTGGAGGAACGATTGTAAGTTCAGTTCAGTTCAGTTGCTCAGTCGAGTCTGACTCTTTGTGACCCCGTGGCCTGCAGGACGCCAGGCTTCCGTGTCCATCACCAACTCCAGGGGCTTGCTCAAACTCATGTCCATCGAGTCAGTGATGCCATCCAACCATCTTATCCTCTGTCATCCCCTTCTCCTCTGCCTTCAATCAAGACTATGAGAGGCAGATATTTTAGAGTATAATTATTGTTAAGAGTTTATCTAAAAGCTCATATCACATTTACATTTTTTACATTGGTTGTTGCTGTTTCCAGGTACTTTCTTGCTGACAAGCTTGTGACACATATAACAATAGAGCAATTTTTACCTCAAAAGAAACCTAGGCACTATGTACATGTTGTGCTTAATGTTGTTGACTCTTAGACATGTCTATAGTGGAGGAGCAAAACCAAAAATACTAGATATTTAATATTGACTAGTTCCCAGTTCACGGGACTCTGACATTCATTTAGGTCAATGTTTTCTTGTATTTCCAGCAGTTTGATTTGGAAGGGCTGCCTTGTCTTGAGACCATTGAAATCAGAACTCAGAACTTGAGCAATATTATCAAAAAACACAAGGCTCACACTGACATATACCTTAATCCAGACAGACAGACAAGACATCTTCCAGTTTTCCGCCTGAGATTTAAAATATTTCTTCGAGCCGTTTTTCTGGGAAGTGGGGGGGGGGGAGTGGGGGTGGCAGCGAGGCAGGCTTGGGTAACAAGCTAATTGTTGGTCATTGCATATGCAAAGAACCAGCTTTCCGGGTTCCAAGGAAAAAAGCTTCCTTGGTACCCAATTTTGTTTGGATCTATAGACTCTCATGGCCCTCCTAGGTCAGGACATCTTTCCTTTCTGTAGTCTTCGTTTGAACCCTAAATCATAGACAGCTTGGATTGTCTCTGTGGGGTGGATGTATTGTCCTCGTGTTTGACCTGGCGGCAGTAGCGAGGTCCGAGAGCCTCTCCTGGAACCGGGCGTGGGGACAGGGCTCACCGGGAGCCCCTGGTGGAAGTGGGCAATGCGCCGGGAGCGCGCCAGGGGCGGGGCGATCCCAGGCGGCGCGGGTCGGGGTTCCGGTCGGGAGGGGATGGGGGGTGGTAACAGTTGTGCTCTCGGGGGTCCCCACTGCAGCTGGAAACGCGCTGGGAGTGCGGCAGGGGCGGGGTAAACCTGGGCTGTGCGGGTCGAGATTTAGATGGCTGTGGGTGGGGGTTCGGTCCCAGTTGTGCTCTCCGGGGTCGCCACTGCGGCTAGGAACGCCCATTTCCTATGCTAATGTGTCCCCAAGGATCCACATCTAGTGGGTGCAGCGGAGGGCTGCGGGCCACAGGTCAGAGAACTGGGACTGCTTGGAGCAGGGAACCACGTATTCCGCCCTCTGTTGGCACATTCTCAGAGCTCCCCAACCTGGCGGTTGCAGAAAGGCCTCGCCCTTGGTGTCAAGGCCTTTACCGATCCACCCCTTTGCTGAAAAATCTCAGTCTGCACGGTTTTCCCAAGCAGCCTAGTGTCCCCTGGAAGTCCAAGGGACAGAACCCTGAACTCTGGCCGGCTGGCCCAGCCCTGCTTCTGGCACTTTGTAGGCCAGCGGGCCCTGGAGCACCTGCTAGGATGAGAAAGGGAAGGGTCCGCGAATTGCACCCTAGAAAGTTAGTAGGGTGCATGGATTTCAAACCCTGGTGGCCGCCCAGGCAGCAAAGAAGTGGGGAGGGCACCTTGCTGCCCTTTCATGGCAGAATCTGTGGCTGTCCTGATGCGTGGGCCTTTTCATGGGGACCTTGTGCAATAAAAGTTTGGTGTTTTGGTACTGAATAATTAGAAATTGTAAAAAGTTTAAATTATGTGGTGGTGTAATTAAAAAACAAAACAAAACAAAACCAAGCCCCAAGTGTTTGGCACAGGGAGGTTTAAGTATTGAAGGCCTGTTTTCCTTGCACTGTGGCATTCTATCAAGAAGTGTGCAGGATTTTTTTTTTTTTAAGAAAAGTGTTCGAAGAGCTTGAAACAGGAAACCCAGAGGTGCCCCTGTATTTTGGGGAAGGCCTTAGGAGGTCACTTGGAAATGCTGCTAGCTGTGGGGGAGGGGTCAGATGGGCTGTGCAGGCTTGTCCTTTGCATTCATGTTCTTGTGTGTAGAAACCCAGCTCGGAGCCATCTACTGATGTGTAAGAATTTCGCAGACAAACCTTGAGCTAAGCAATGCATTTGTTCCTGAGGAAATGTTTGTCTTAAGCGATGTAAATATCCTATGAATATCTGCTGGACTCTGGCTTCAGGTCGGTTCCCCCAATAGGCTCAGAAGTGACTTGAACAAAACAGTATGTTTTCCTCGTACCTTGTTCTCCTAATCTATGTTAAGGAAATGATATATTTGCCTGGAATACTGCCTTTCTTCAAGATTCATGTCAATCAGTTTTTGGCCCAGGATGACTCACCTGCTGCCAATGTGACCTCAAGGCATGTCGTGGGGGAGGGGCCTGGTGCCATTCCCTGAGACAGTGCCTTTCTTTCCTTAGCTGACTGCTAGTGCCTGTAGAATATCTGGCTAGAGACCAGCAGGGCGTACACCCCGCCTCAAGTCTAAGTCAGCAGCTTTCTCTATCTCATTTATACTTTAATAACAATTGATGACACAAAAGCTCTGAGCGATCAAATCATATCAAATCTTCATTTCAGATTGAAGATGCATTCCATGGTATTGCCATCTTAAGTCTTTCCATTGTTATGGAATATCTGTCCATGTATTCAGGATAGTTTTCAGCCAGGGTGTATAATTTCCAGTGTGCCAGTCTTGTCATCCTCATTACATCCATGGCAAAGTGTTGTATTCATGTTGACATTATTGAAAGGGAATTTTTTTAAATTCCTTTTCAGATTATTATCTGCTAATATATACAGAAAAAACTGTGTAATCTTTCGTTTTTATCAGTTCAGACAGCTTGATAGTTGTCTTTAAATTCTTTCCTTTCTCATACTTTAAGATTTTCCGGGCACCGTACATGTACTGCCTCACCCCTAATCTCAGTCATGTGTTCAAAGGACTTCTGTCCTTTATTTGTTTACTTATTTTTTGCAACATTGAATTCGTTTTGACTATGCTGGGTCTCTGCTGCAAGATGGAAGTTGCTAGGACCTCTGGACTGCAGTCTTCCATCTCTTACTGACCTCTTGTTGACCTCTGCAGAATCCTGGTTGGCGGGAGCTTGTTAGTTCCTTGTTCCTTACCAGGACCTCCTGTGGTAAGTGTTTTTCTCTTCTCTGTTGCCTGGTAAGGGTGGATGGTCATTGGCATCCCAAAGCTAGCTAGAAGTCAATTATTTAGGCAGGCTTGTGCATAGATATGGGAGAAGGCAATGGCACCCCACTCCAGTACTCTTGCGTGGAAAATCCCATGGATGGAGGAGCCTGGTAGGCTGCAGTCCATGGGGTGGTTAAGAGTCGGACACCACTGAGCGACTTCACGTTCACTTTTCACTTTCATGCATGGGAGGAGGAAATGGCAACCCACTCCAGTGTTCTTGCCTAGAGAACCCCAGGGACTGCGGGGCCTGGTGGGCTGCCGTCTATGGGGTCGCACAGAGTCGGACACGACTGAAACGATTTAGCAGCAGCGGCGGCGGCAGCAGCAGCAGAAGCAAGGCATCGATATCAAAAGGGCTGCAAACAGTCAGGAAGGATCACATATGTCACCGTGAAACACTACTTCTCCACTTAGCCAAAGCTAACCAAAGATTTCTGTTCTAGGTCAACCTAGAAGAGATCACTTAAGAGGTAAAGAAACTTAAACTCCATTAGCAAAGGCAGTTCGACATCTCAAGAAAACTTGTGCTAGGCACAGAACTCTTTTCTGGGGGTCCACTTTCCCTACAACCTCCTTATCCCATTCTGTACCCATTCCTTTGCTTCTCCCATCCTGAAACTGCCACCTGTAAGACAGAACTACTTCGTTTTCCTTCCTCAAGTGCCATTGCATTCCACATACTTTCTTGATATAACAAGTCATACATTTCCCTTCAGCAACCAAGAACTGACTTTTATATTGGCATTGGCTATAGCCCGCCCCCCTCCCCCCACCCCCAAGAACAGAACAAAACAAAACAAAACAATTGCTTTCTTACATTTAACATGTCAGGATGGTGCCAGACACTATTCATGGAGAGTCAAAAATCTCTTTTGTTTCTGTGTAAAATGGAGGTCCTTTCAAGTCGTGAATGTTTCAGAACTTTCATTTATTTGGAAATGACCTAGCTATTCAATACACTGTCGTCACAAGGATAGAAACTCGGGTAACCAAAACACCTGGAGAAACGTTTGTTAGTTCAGTTCAGTTCAGTTGCTCAGTCGTGTCTGACTCTTTGGGACCCCGTGGCCTGAAGGACGCCAGGCTTCCGTGTCTGTCACCAGCTCCAGGGGCTTGCTCAAACTCATGTCCATCGAGTCAGTGATGCCATCCAACCATCGTACCCTTGTCATCCCCTTCTCCTCTGCCTTCAATCAAGACTATGAGAGGCAGATATTTTAGAGTATAATTATTGTAAAGAGTTTGTCTAAAAGCTCATATCACATTTACATTTTTTACTTTTGTTGTTGTCGTTTCCAGGTAGTTTCTTGCTGACAAGCTTGTGACAGATATAACAATAGAGCAATTTTTACCTCAAAAGAAACCTAGGCACTATGAACATGTTGTGCTTAATGTTGTTGACTCTTAGACATGTCTATAATGGAGGAGCAAAACCAAAAATACTAGATATTTAATATTGACTAGTTCCCAGTTCACGGGACTCTGACATTCATTTAGGTCAATGTTTTCTTGTATTTCCAGCAGTTTGATTTGGAAGGGCTGCCTTGTCTTGAGACCATTGAAATCAGAACACAGAACTTGAGCAATATTATCAAAAAACACAAGGCTCACACTGACACATACCTTAATCCAGACAGACAGACAAGACATCTTCCAGTTTTCCGCCTGAGATTTAAAATATTTCTTTGAGCCAGTCTTCTGGGGAGTGGGGGGATGGAGGTGGCAGTAAGGCAGGCTTGGGTAACAAGCTAATTGTTGGTCATTGCATATGCAAAGAACCAGCTTTCCGGGTTCCAAGGAAAAAAGTTTCCTTGGTAACCAACTTTGTCTGGTTCTATAGAATATCATGGCCCTCCTAGGTCAGGTCATCTTGCCTTTCTGTAGTCCTCGTTTTATCCCTAAATCATAGACAGCTTGGATTGTCTCTGTGGGGTGTATGTATTGTCCTCATGTTTGACCTGGCGGCAGCAGCGAGGTCCGAGAGCCTCTCCTGGAACCGGGCGTGGGGACGGGGCTCACCGAGAGCCGCTGGTGAAGGTGGGCAGCGTCTCTGGAGCGCGGCAGGGGTGGGGCGCCTCGGGCGGCGCAGGGCGGGTGTCGGCTCCTGGCGGGGGTAGGGGAGGGCTTCCCAGTTGTGCTCTCGGAGATGGCCACTGCGGCTGGAAATGCGCCGGGAGCGCAGCCAGGGTGGGGTAAACCTGGGCTGCACAGGTCGAGATTCCGCTCGCTGTGGGTGGGGGGTCGGTCCCTGTTGTGCTCCCGGGGGTCGCCAATATGGCTGTGAACCCGCCGGGAGCCCGGCAGGGCCGGGACGAAACCTGGCGGCGCGGGGCGGGGTGGGGGTCCGTTCGCAGCGGGGGTCGTTTCCTGGCAGGGGTGGGGGAGGGCTTTCCAGATGTGCTGTTGGGGGTCGCCATTGCGGCTGGGAATGCCCATTTCGTGAACTCCTGGATCCCCAAGGATCGGCATCCATCGGCCACAGCGGAGGGGTGCGGAACACAGGTAAGGGAACGGGGACTGCGTGGAGCAGGGAACCATGTATTCCGCCCTGTGTTGGCACAGTCTCAGAGCTCCCCAACCTGGCGGTCGCAGGAAGGCCTCGTCTTTGGGGTCAAGGCCTTTACCACTCCACCCCTCTGCTGAAAATCCTCAGAGTCTGGGCGGTTTTCCCAAGCAGCCTAGTGTCTGCTGGAAGTCCAAGGGACAGAACCCTGAATTCTGGCCGGCTGGCCCAGCCCTGCTTCTGGCACTTTGTAGGCCAGAGGGCCCTGGAGCACCTGCTAGGATGGGAAAGGGAAGGGTATGCGAATTGCACCCTGGTGGCCGCCGAGGCAGCAAAGAAGAGGGGAGGGCACCTTACTGCCCTTTAATGGCAGACAGAATCTGTGGCTGTCCTGCTGCGTGGGCCTTTTCATGGGGACCTTGTGCAATAAAAGTTTACCGGTGAACTTAGGGAACTTCCCAGTGTGCTTCTGACAGATGAGGGATGCTGTGGAGTTGGCGGGGCCTCTCAGGACTCTGCTGGGTTTGGCGCAATGGAAGAGGGCCTCATCTCCAGGGAAGGCAGGAACCTCAGGCTTCCTCTCCGTTTCGGACTCCGACCGCAGGGTACCTGCAGAGTTGGGACAGGAGAGTCAGGAATCGTCTTGTCTGAGGAAGGGAACTCCGCTTGCCTCTCGAGGTGCTCAGGGGGTCTCAGGCCCCTTGTTGAGCTGTGTGTGGAACCTGCGGGTATTTCCGGAAATGCACGACGGTGACAGTGCCCCTTCGTGTTGTGCCTTCACCCACTGGGTTGCCTTCGAAGAGGTGTCTGGGCCTCGGGTTCTTTTTAAGAGCGGACCGGGAAATCGGGGTCTTTCGGCATGTGGGACCACCCACGGGGCTAGTCTCAAATTTCCTAGTGAGGCCGGCTTCATCCTGACGTGTGCCAGGAAGGCCGGGGACCCTTCCAGACAACGCAGGGGGATCGACTCTCCTGTCGCCATCAGGAGGGGAGAAGGGGCTCAGATGAAGTGGGGCCGGAACCCTCGGTGTTACCCTCGAGGGAAACCGGCGTGTGGGGGACTTTTGGGGGTTGCATGAAAGGAGTCAGGTACCATTTCGCACTTCAGGACAGAACCTGGGACTTCCCTTGAGACGCCGTAGCGGGCAAGGGCCTCATCTTGCGAAGACGTTGGAACCATGTGGATTTTCTCGAGTTGCGGCGGGATTCTAGAGTTACGACGGGGAGTTCAGGCTTCCTCTTGTGTTGGCCCCGGGAAGCCTAATCTTCCATTCGAGTTGCAAGGGAAAGCTTGGGGTTGCACTCGAGTCACTGCAGGGCCAAAGAGACCTCATCTAGGCCTGTGTCCGGGACTTAACGTTCCTCTCAAGGGAAGACAGGGATCTCAGGGTGGCGTTCCAGACTCCCCCGGGGAGTCAGGCCTAGCCTCGAGGGCAAGCAAAGGATGCCGCTCTCCTCTCAAGTCGCGACGCAGATCTCTTGGAGCCCACTGAGTGGCCTCAAGGGTGTCAGGCATTCTCTTCAGTTTGGAGAGAGGACTCAGGATTGCGGTCTGGGTCAGGCAGGAAAAGAAGGCCCTCACCTCGCGAGGATGGGGGCTTCTCAGGGGTTTCCTCGAGCTGCGGCGCCCGTGGGGGTTTTTCACGAGGCAAGACGAGGATCTCAGGGAGCCTCTCGTGCGGTGCCAGGGAAGTCAGGTCTCTGTGCGGGTGGCGAGGGGGAGCGCGTCATGGCTCTCGAGTCATGGGAGAGGACTAGGGCCTCCAGACGCGTTGAAGAAGGACACTCGATTTCTTTCTGGGGTTGCGGCGGGAAAGCCTCATTTCCCTCGACTTCTGCCAGGGACCTGAGGGAACTTCCCATGGTGCCTCTGATAGGTGAGGGATGCTGTGGAGTTGGCGGGGCCTCTCGGGACTCCGCTGGGCTTGGCGCAATGGAAGAGGGCCTCATCTCGAGGGGAGACAGGAAACTTAGGCTTCCTCTCCTTTTCGGACTCCAACCACAGGGTCCCTGCAGAGTTGGGACAGGAGAGTCAGGCCTCGTCTTGTCTGAGGAAGGGAACTCCGCTTGCCTCTCGAATTGCTCAGGGTGTCTCACGCACCTCGTGGAGCTGTGTGTGGAAACCGCGGGTTTTTCCGGACGACTCACGGGGGTGTCAGTGCCCCTTCGAGTGGTACCTTCACCCACAGGGTTGCCTTCGAAGAGGGGTCCGGGCCTCGGGTCCTTCTCAAGAGCGGACCGGGGAATCGGGGGCGTTCGGCATGTGGCCCCACCCACGTGGCTCGTCTCGAATTTCCCCGTGAGACCAGCCTCATCCTGAGGTGCGCCGGGAAGGCCGGGAACCCCTTCTGGACCACGCAGGGGAATCGCCTCTCCTGTCGCGATCAGGAGGGGAGAAGGGGCTCAGATGAAGCTGTGCCGGGACTCTCGGTGTTCCCCTCGAGGGAACCCGGCGTGTCGGGGCACTTGTGGGTGTCGTACGAAGGGTGTCAGGGACCGTTTCGCACTTCAGGGCGGATCATGGGACTTCCCTTGAGACGCCGTAGTGGGCAAGGGCCTCATCTTGCGAAGACGTTAGAACCACGTGTTTTTTCTCGATTTGCGGTGGGATTCTCGAGTGACGACGGGGATTACAGGCTTCCTCCTCTGTTGGCCCTGGGAAGCCCCGTCTTCCATTCGAGTGGCGAGGGAAAGCTGGGGGCTGCCTTGAGTCACTGCAGGGCCAAAGAGACCTCATCTAGGCGTGTGTCCAGGACCTAATGTTCCTATCCAGGGAAGGCAGGGATCTCGGGGTTGCATTCCAGGATCCCCCGGGGTGCCAGGCCTCGTCTCGAGGGGAAGCCAAGGACTCCGCTGTCCTCCCGAGTCGCGACGCGGATCTCTTGGAGCCCCCTAGTGGCCTCAGTGGAGTCAAGCCTCCTCTTCATTTTGGAGAGAGGGCTCGGGATTGTTCTCCAGGCCATGTAGGAAAAGAAGGCCCTTCACCTCGTGAGGACGGGGGCGTCTCAGGGCTTTCCTCGAGCTGCGGCGCCCTTGGGGGTTTTCTCGCGAGGCACGACGAGGATCTCAGGGAGCCTCTCGTGCGGCGCCAGGGAAGTCAGGTCTCCCTGCGCGTGCCGAGGGGGAGCGCGTCATGGCTCTCGAGTCACGGGAGGGGACTAGGGCCTCGAGACGCGTTGAAGAGGGACTATCGAGGTCTTTCTCGGGTTGTGTCGGGAAAAGTCATTTCCCTCGACTTCTGCCGGGGACCTTAGGGTACTTCCCAGGGTGTCTCTGAGAGTTGATGGATACTGTGGAGTTGGCGGGGCCTCTCGGGACTCCGCTGGGTTTGTCGCAATGGAAGAGGGCCTCATCTCGAGGGGAGGCAGGAACCTCAGACTTCCTCTCTGTTTCGGACTCAGACCGCAGGGTCCCTGCAGAGTTGGGACAGGAGAGTCAGGCTACGTCTTTTCTGAGGAATGGAACTCCGCTTGCCTCTCGAGTTGTTCATCGGGTTTCAGGCCCCTTGTCAAACTGTGTGTGGAATCTGCAGGTTTTTCCAGACGATGCACGGGGGTGTCAGTGATCCTTCAATTTGTGCCTTCATCCACAGGGTTGCCTTCGAAGAGGTGTCCGGGCATCGGGTTCTTATGAAGAGCGGACTGGGAAATCGGGGTCGTTCAGCATTTGGCAGCACCCACGTGGGTTGTCTCGAATTTCCTCATGAAACCGGCCTCATCCTGAGGTGTGCCGCGAAGGTCATGAAACTCTTCCAGACAAAGCAGAGGAATCGACCCTCCTTTGGCGATGAGGAGGGGAGAAGTGGCTCAGATGAAGTGCTGCTGGGAACCTCGGTGTTTCCCTCAAGTGAGACAGGTATGTCGGGTAACTTTTGGGGTTGCATAAAGCGTTCCAAGTACCATTTCACTCTTCAAAATGGAACGTTGGACTTCTCTTGGGGTGCTCCAGCGGGCAAGGGCCTCATCTTGGAATGACTGGGGAACCACTTGGTTTTTCTCGAGTTGCGGTGGGATATTTGAGTTACCACAGGGAATTCATGCTTCCTCTTGTGTTGGCCCACAAAAGTCTTATCTTCCATTCCAGATTCGAGGAAGAGCTGGAGGTGCGCTCTAGTCACTGAAGGCAAAAGAGACCCCACCAAGGCTTGTGTGCAGGACCTAATGTTCATCTCAAGACTCGACAGAAATCTCGGGGTTGCATTCCAGACTCACCCTGGAGTCAGGCCTCGTCTCGAGGGGAAGCAAAGGACTCTGCTCTCCTCTCGAGTCGGACGGGTATGTCTTGGAGCCCACTGAGTGGCTTAAAGGGAGTCAAACCTCCTCTGGTGTTTGGAGGGAGGACACGGGATTGCTCTCCAGGCAATGCATGAAATGAAGGCCCTCATCTCCCAATGACTGGGGCGTCTCGTAGGTTTTCTCGAGCTGTGGCGCTAGTGTGGGGTTTCTCATGAAGTAAGACTGGGAGCTCAGTGAGCCTCTCACGTGGTGCCAAGGCAGTCAGGTCTCTATGCACGTGGTGAGAGGGAGCCCGTCATTGTTCTCGAGTCATGGTAGTGGAATTGGGCCTGAAGACGTGTTAAAGAAGGACTCTCAAGGTCTTTCTTGGGTTGCAGCAGGAAACCCTGGGTTCCATCGACTTGTGCCAGTGACCTCAGGAAGCTTCTCAGCGTGCCTCTGAGAAGTCAGGGTCACTGTGGAGTTGGGAGGGGCCTCTCGGAACTCCACTGGGTTTGGTGCAATGGAAGAGGGCCTCATGACAAGTTGAGGCAGGAACCTCAGGGTTCCTCTCCTGGCTTCGAATGCGCCGGATCTGACTCGGATCGCAGAGTCCCTGCAGAGTTGGGACAGGAGAGTCAGGCCTCGTCTTGTGTGGAGGAATGGAACTCCGCTTGACTCTCGCGTTGTTCATGGGGTGACAGGCCACTTGTCGATTTGTATGTGGAACTTGCGGGTTTTTCTGGACGATGCACCGGGGTGTCACTGCCCCTTAGTGTTGTGCCTTGATCCACAGGATTGCCTTCGAGTTGGGTTCTGCCATCGGGTTCTTATCAAGAGCGGACCAGAAAATTGGGGTCTTTCAGCATGTGGTACCACCCACGAGGCTACGTCTCGAATTTCCTCGGGAGACCGGCCTCATCCTGAGGTTCGCCGGGAAGGTAGGGAACCCCTTGCAGACAAAGCAGGGGAATCGATCCACCGGTCACGATCAGAAGGGGAGAAGGGGCTCAGTTGAAGTGGTGCCGGGAACCTCGGTGGTCCCCTCGAGTGAGACCGGTATGTCACGGCACTTTTGAGGTCGCATCAAGGGTGCCAAGTACAGTTTCGCACTTCAAGACGGAACGTGGGAATTCTCTGGAGATGCTCTAGCGGGTAAGGGCCTCATATTGCGATGACGAGGGAAACACGTGGTTTTTCTCGAGATGCGGCGGGATTCTCGAGTTATGACGGGGAATTCAGGCTTCCTCTTGTGTTGGCCCAGGAAGTCCAATCTTCCATTCAACTTGTCACAGAGAGCTGTGGGTTGCTCTCGAGTCACTTCAGGGCAAAGAGTCCTCATCTAGGCTTGGGTCCAGGACGTAGTGTTCCTCTCCAGGGGCAACAGGGATATCGGGGTCGCATTCCAGTCTCACCTGGTGGGTCACGCCTCGTCTCGAGTGGAAGCAAAGGACTCCACTATCCTCTCGAGTCACGACGTGTAACTCTTGGAGCCCAATGAGTGGCCTAACGGGAGTCAAGCGTCCTGTGTAGCTTGGACAGAAGGTTCACGCTTGATCTGCATACCATTCAGTTAAAGATGGCCCTCCTCTCTTGATGACGGGAGCATCTCATGGGTTTTCTCGAGCTGCGGTGTCAGTGTGGGGTTTCTCACGAGATATGATGGGGAGCTCAGGGAGCCTCTCGTGTGGCGCCAGAGAAGTCAGTCCTCCATGCGTGTGGCCAGGCAGATCGCGTCATTGCTCTGGAGTCATGGGAGGGACTAGGGCCTCAAGACGCATTTAAGAAGGACTCTCGAGGTCTTTCTTGGGTAGGGGCGGGAAACACTTATTTCCCTCGACCTCTACCGGGGACCTTAGGGAACTTCCCAGGTGCCTCTGAGAGGTGAGGGATACTGAGGAGTTAGAGGGGCCTCTCGGGACTCGACTAGGTTTGACGAAATGAAAGAGGGCCTCATCTCGATTGGAGGCAGGAACCTCAGGCTTCCTCTCCATTTCTGACTCCGACCGCAGGGTCCCTGCAGGGTTGGGACAGGAGAGTCAGGCCTCGTCTTGTCTGAGTAATGGAACTCTGCTTGCCTCTTGAGTCGTTCAGTGGGTTTCAGGCCCCTTGTCGAGCTGTGTGTGGAACCTGCGGGTGTTTCCAGAAGATGCACAGGGGTGTCATTGCCCCTTCATTTTGTGCCTTCCCCCACAGGGTTGCCTTCAAAGAGGTGTCCGGGCATCGGGTTCATTTCAAGAGCGGACCAGGAAATCGGGGTCGTTCGGCATGTGGCAGCACCCACGTGGCTCATCTCGAATTTCCTCGTGAGACCAGCATCATCCTGAGGTGCGCCGGGAAGGCCGGGAACACCTTCCACACAAAGAAGGGGAATCGACTCTCCTGTCGTGATCAGGTGGGGAGATGGGGCTCAGATGAAGTGGGGCCGGGACTCTAGGTGTTCCACTCGAGGGAACCCGGCGTTTCAGGGGCCTTTAGGGGTCGCAACAAGGGAGCCAAGTACCGTTTCCCACTTCAGGACGGAACATGTGACTTCCCTGGGGACGCTGTAGCGGGCAAGGGCCTCATTCTGTGAAGACGTTGGAACCACGTCGTTTTTCTCGAGTTGAGTCTGGATTCTCGAAAACGACGGGGATTTCAGGCTTCCTCTTGGGTTGGCCCTGGGAAGCCCAATCTTCCCCTGGAGTTGCGAGGGAAAGCTGGGGGTTCTGCTCGAGTCACTACAGGGCCAAAGAGACCTCATCGAGGCGTGTGTCCAGGACCTAATATTCCTCTCAAGGGAAGACAGGGATCTCGGGTTTCCATTCCAGACTCCCCCAGGGAGTCAGGCCTCGCCTCGAGGGGAAGCAGAGGACTCCGCTTTCCTCTCAAGTCGCGACACGGATCTCTTGGAGCCCAATGAGTGGACTCAAGGGTGTCGAGCCTCCTCTTCAGTTTGGAGAGAGGACTCGGGATTGCTCTCCAGGCCAGGCAGGAAAAGAAGGCCCTCATCTAGCGATGACGGGGGCGTCTCATGTGTTTCCTCAGGCTGCGGCGCCCATGGGGGTTTTCTCACGAGGCACGACGAGGACCTCAGGGAGCCTCTCGTGCGGTGCCAGGGAACTCATGTCTCCATGCGCATGGCGAGGGGGAGCTGGTCATCACTCTCGAGTCATGGGAAGTGACTAGGGCCTCAAGACGCGTTGAAGAAGGACTCTCGAGGTCTTTCTCGGGTGGCGGCTGGAAACCCTCGTTTCCCTCGACTTCTGCAGGGGACCTTAGGGAACTTCCCATGGTGACTCTGAGAGGTGAGGGATGCTGTGGAGTTGGCAGGGCCTCTCGGGACTCTGCTGGGTTCGGCGCAATGGAAGAGGGCCTCATCTCGAGGGGAGGCAGGAACCTCAGGCTTCCTCTCCGATTCTGACTCCGACTGCACGGTCCCTGCAGTGTTGGGACAGGAGAGTCATGCCTCGTCTTGTCTGAGGAATGGAATTCTGGTTGCCTCTCGAGTTGTTCCGGGAGTCTCAGGCCCCTTGTCGAGCTGTGTGTAGACCCTGCGGGTTTTTCCGGATGATGCACGGGGGTGTCAGTGCCCCTTCGTGTTGTGCCTTCACTCACAGGGTTGCCTTCGAAGAGGTGTCCGGGCATCGGGTTCTTATCAAGAGCGGACCGGATAATCGGGGTTGTTCGGCACGTGGCACCTCACACATGGCTAGTCTCGAATTTCCTCCTGAGACCGGCCTCATCCTGAGGTGCACCAGGAAGGCCGGGAACCCCTTCCAGAGAAAGCAGGGGAATCGACTCTCCTGTCGCGATCAGGAGGGGAGAAGGGGCTCAGATGAAGTGGTGCCGGGACCCTCGGTGTTCCCCTCGAGGCACCCAGCGTGTCGGCGAACTTTTGCGGTCTCATCAAGGGTGTCAAGTACCGTTTCACAGTTAAGGACGGAACATGGGACTTCCCTGGAGACGCCGGGAATTTCGGTCTTCCCCTGGAGTGAGACCGGTATGTTGGGGAACTTTGGGGTCGCATCAAGGGTGCCAAGTAGCATTTCGAACTTTAAGATGGAACGTGGGACTTCTCTTGAGACTCTAGCTGGCAAGGGCCTCATATTGCAATGAAGGGGGAACCACATGGTTTTTAAGACTTGAGGCTGAATTCTCGAATTACGATGGGAAATTCAGACTTCCTCTTGTGTTGACCGTGGGAAGACCAATCTTCCATTCAAATTGTGAGGGAGAGATGGAGGTTGCTCTCGAGTCACTGTAGGGCAAAATAGACCTCATCTAGGCTTGTGTCTAGGACATAATGTTCCACTCCAGGGGCGACAGGGATCTCGGGGTTGCATTCCAAACTCACCCGGGGAGTCAGGCCTCGTCTCCAGGGAAGCAAAGGACTCCGCTCTCCTCTCGATCGCACCGGGTATTTCTTGGACCCAACTGAGTGGCCTAAAGGGAGTCAATCCTCCTGTGAAGTTTGGAGAGAGGACCAGGGATTGCTCTCCAGGTCAGGCAGGAAAAGAAGGCCTCCATCTCTCCTTGACGGGGGCATCTTGTGGTTTTTCTCGATCTGCGGCGCCACTGTGTGTTTTCTCACGAGGTACGATGGGGTACTCAGGGAGCCTCTTGTGTGGTACTAGGGAAGTCAGTTTTCCTGCTTATGGCAAGGGGAGCGAGTCCTTGCTCTGGAGTCATGGTAGGGGAATCGGGCATCAAGAGACGTTGAAAAAGGACTCTCCAAGTCTTTCTCGGGTTACTTCAGGAAACTCTGGGTTCCCTCGACTTGTGCCAGTGACCTCAGGTAGCTTCTCACGGAGCCTCTGAGAATTCAGGGATACTGTGGTGTTGGGAGGGGCCTCTCGGGACACCACTGAGTTTGGTTCAATGGAAGAGGGCCTCTTCTCTAGTTGAGGCAGGAACCTCAGGGTTCCTCTCCATTTCTGACTCCGATCGCAGGGTCCCTGAAGAGTTGGGCCAGGAGGGTAAGGCCTCGTCTTGTGTGAAGGAATGCAACTTCACTTGCCTCTCGAGTTGTTCACGGGGTGACAGTCCACATTTGGAGCTGTGAGTGGAATCGGCGGGTTTTTCCAGACGATGCATGGGGATGTCAGTGTCCCTTCGTGTTGTGCCTTCATCCACAGGGTTGCCTTCGAAGAGATGTCCGGGTGTCAGGTTCTTATCTAGAGTGGACCGGGAATTCGGGATCTTTCAGCATGTGGCACCAACCATGAGGCTACTTTTCGAATTTCCTCATGAGACCGGCCTCATCCGGAGGTTCGCGGGGAACGTCGGGAACCCCTTGCAGACAAAGCATGGGAGTCGACCCTCCCATCGCGATCAGGAGGGGATAAGGGGCTCAGAACAAGCGGTGCACCGAACCTTGGTGTTCCCCTCGAGTGAGACCAGGGTGTCGGGGAACTTTTGTGGTAACATCAAGGTTGCCAATTATCGTTTTAAACTTCAAGATGGAACGTGGGGCTTCTCCTGAGACGCTGTAGCTGGCAAGGGCCTCATCTTGTGATGACGGGGGAACCACGTGGTTTTCCTCGAGTTGCGGCGGGATTTTCGAATTACGATGGGGAATTCAGGTTTCCTCTTGTGTTGTCCCAGGGAAGTCCATTCTTCCATTCGAGGTGCGAGGGAGAGCAGGGGATTGCTCTCGAGTCACTTCAGGGCAAATGAGACCTCATCTATGCTTGTGTCTAGGACCTAATGTTCCTCTCCAGGGGCGACAGGGATCTCGGGGTTGCATTCCAGACTCACCTGAGGAGTCAGGCCTGGTATATAGGGGAAGCAAAGAATTCCGCTCTCCTCTCGAGTCCCAATGGGTATCTCTTGGAGCCCACAGAGTGGCCTAAAGGGAGTCAGGCCTCCTGTGGAGTTTGAAGAGAGGCCTCGAGATTGCTCTCCAGGCCATGCAGGAAAAGAAGGCCTTCATCTCGCGATGACGGAGGCGTCTCGTGGGTTTTCTCGAGCTGGGGAGCCAGTGTGGGATTTCTCACGAGGTATGACGGGGAGCTCAGGGAGCCTCTCGTGTGGCGCCAGGGAAGTCAAGTCTCCATGCGAGTTTCGAGGGGGAACGCGTCATTGCTCTCGAGTCATGGTAGGGGAATCGGGATTCAAGACGCGTGAAGGAGGATTTTCGAGGTCTTTCTCGGGTTGCGTCAGGAAACCCTGTGTTCCCTCGACTTGTGCCGGTGACCTCAGGGAGCTTCTAAGGGTGCCTATGAGAAGTCGCGATACTGTGGATTTGGGAGGGGCCTCTCGGGCCTCCACTGTTTTTGGTGTAATGGAAGAGGGCCTCATCTCGAGTGGAGTCAGGAACCTCAGGGTTCCTCTCCATTTCGGACTCCGATCGCAGGGTCCCTTCAGAGTTGGGACCGGAGAGTCAGGCCTCGTCTTGAGTGGAGGAATGGAACTCTGCTTGCCTCTCGAGTTGTTCATGGGATGACAGGCCTCTTGTCGAGCTGTGTGTGGAACCTGCGGCTTTTACCGAATGATGCACGGGAGTGTCAGTGACCCTTCGTTTTGTGCCTTCGTCCACAGGGTTGCCTTCGAAGAGGTGTCCGGGCATCGGGTTCTTCTCAAGAGTGGGCCGGGAAATCGGGGTATTTCGGCATGTGACACCACCCCCGATGCTATGTCTCGAATTTCCTCGTGAGACCGGCCTCATCCTGAGGTGCACCGAGAATGTGGGGAACCCCTTCCAAACAAAGCAGGGGAATAGACCCTCCTGTCTCGAACAGGAGGGGAGAAGGTGCTCAGATGAAGTGGTGCGGGAACCTAGGTGTTCCTGTCGAGTGAGACCGGCGTGTCCAGGAACATTTGGTGTCGCATCAAGGGTGCAAAGTACCGTTTCGCACTTCAAGACGGAACGTGGTTCTTTTCTTGAGAGGCCATATCAGCAAGGGCCTCATCTTGGGATGACGTTGGAAACACGTGGTTTTTCTCGAGTTTCGGCGGGATTCTCGAGTTACGAAGGGGATTTCTGGCTTCCTCTTGTGTTGGCCCAGGGAAGCCCAATCTTCCATTCGAGTTGCGAGGGAGAGCCGGGGGTTGCGCTCGAGTCACTGCAGGGCAAAAGAAACCTCATCCAGGCTTGTGTCTAGGACCTAATGTTCCTCTCAAGGGGTGACTGGGATCTTGGGGTTGCATTCCAGACTCACCCAGGAGTCAGGCGTCGTCTCGAGGGGAAACAAAGGACTTCTCTCTCTTCTCGAGTCGCGACGGGTATTTCTTGGAGCCCACTGAGTGGACTAAAGGGAGTCAAGCCTCCTCTGGAGTTTGGAGAGAGGACTCGGGATTGCACTCCAGGACATGCAGGAAAAGAAGGCCCTCATCTCACGATGACGGGGGGGGGGGGTCTCAGTGGTTTTACCGAGCTGCAGCGCCTGTGTTGATTTCTCAGGAGGTACGACGGGGAGCTCAGGGAGCCTCTTGTGTGGCGCCAGGGAAGTTAGGTCTCGATGCGTGTGGCAAGGGGGAGCACGTCATTGCTCTCGAGTCATGGTAGGGGAATCAGGCCTCTAGATGCGTTGAAGAAGGACTCTCAAGATCTCTCTCGGGTCTTGGCAAGAATACCTGAGTTCCCTCGACTTGTGCCGGTGACCTCAGGGAGATTCTCCGGGTGCCTCTGAGAAGTCAGGGATACTGTGGAGTTGGGAAAGACCTCTCGGGACTCCACTGGGTTTGGTGAAATGGAAGGGGGCCTCATCTCGAGGGGAGGCAGGAACCTCAGGGTTCCTCTCCATTTCTGATTCCAATCGCAGCCCCCTGCATAGTTGGGAGAGGTGAGTCAGGCCTTGTCTTGTGTGCAGGAATGGACCTCCGCTTGCCTCTTGAGTTGTTCACTGGGTGACAGGAACTTGTTCAGCTGTATGAGTAACCTGCGGTCTTTTCCGGACGATGCACGGGGGTGTCAGTGCCCCTTCGTGTTGTGCCTTCATCCACACTATCTTCGAATAGGTGTCTGGGCATCGTGTTCTTATCAAGAGCGGATCGGGAAATCGCGGTCTTTCGGCATGTGGCACCACCATCGAGGCTACGTCTCGAATTTCCTCGTGAGACAGCCTCATCTGAGGTGCGTGGAGAAGGTCGGGAACCCCTTGAGGACAAAGCAGGGGAATTGACCCTCCTTTCGAGATCAGGAGGGGAGAAGGGGCTCAGATGAAGTGGTGCCAGGAACCTCGGTGTTCCCCTCGAGTGCAACCCGTATGTCGGGGAACTTTTGGGGTAGCATTAAGGGTGCCAAATATCATTTCGCACTTGAAGACAGAACGTGGGACTACTCTTGAGACGCTGGAGCGGGCAAGGGCCTCATCTTGCAATGAAGGGGAAACCACGTGGTTTTTCTCAAGTTGAGGTGGAATTCTCGAATTACTACTGGGAATTCAGGCTTCCTCTTGTGTTGGCCCAGGGAGGTCCAATATTCCATTCGGGTTGCGAGGGAAAGCTGGGGAGTGCTCTCGAGTTACTGCAGGGCAAAAGCGACCTCATCTAGCCTTGTGTTCAGGACCCAATGATCCTCTCCAAGGGCGACAGGGATCTCGGGTTTGCATTACAGACTCACCCAGGGAGTTAGGCCTCGTCTCGAGGGGAAGCAAAGGACTCGGCTCTCCTCTCGAGTAGCGACGCGTATCTCTTGGAGCCCACTGAGTGGTCTAAAGGGAGTCAACCCTCCTCTTCAGTTTGGAGAGAGGACTCGGGATTGCTCTCCAGGCCATGCAGGAAAAGAAGGCCCACATCTCGAGATGACGGGGGCGTCTCGTGTGTTTTCTCGAGCTGCGGCGCCAGTGTGGGGTTTCTCACGAGGTACGACGGGGAGTTCAGGTAGCCTCTCGTGTGGCAACAGGGAAGTCAGGTCTCCATTGGCGGGGCAAGTGGGAGCGCGTCATTGCTCTCAAGTCAGGGTAGGGAATCGGGCCTCATGACGGGTAGAAAAAGAACTCTCGATGTCTTTCTAGGGTTGCGGCAGGAAACCCTGGGTTCCCTTGACTTGTGCCGGTGACCTCAGGGAGCGTCTCAGGGTGCCTCTGAGAAGTCAGGGATACTGTGGATTTGGGAGAGGCCTCTCGGGACTCCTCTGGGTTTGGTGCAATGGAAGTGGGCCTCATCTCGAGTTGAGGCAGGAACCTCAGGGTTCTGCTCCTGACTTCCTGGAGGCCGGATCTGACTCAGATCGCAGGGTCCCTGTTGAGTTTGCTCAGGAGTGTCAGGTCTCATGTTCTGCGGAGGAATGGAACTCCGCTTACATCTCAAGTTGTTCAAGGATGACACCAATTTTCGTGATGTGTGTGGAACCTGGGGGTTTTTCGGAGATGCACGGGGGCGTCAGTGCTCCTTCCTGTTGTGCCTTCATCCACAGGGTTGCCTTCGAAGAGGTGTCCGGGCATCGGGTTCTCCTCAAGTGCGGACCGGGAAATCGGGTTCTTTCAGCATGTTGCACCACCCACGAGGCTACGTCTCGAATTTCCTCGTGAGACCGGCCTCATCCTGAGGCGCGCAGGAAAGTCCGGGAACCCTTTCCAGACAAAGCAGGGGAATCGACTGTCCTTTCGGGATCAGGAGGAGAGAAAGGGCTCAGATGAAGTAGTGCCGGGAACCTCGGTGCTCTCCTTGAGTGAAAGTCGGGTAACTTTTCGTGTTGCATCAAGGGTGCCAAGTACCGTTTCGCACTTCAAGACGGAACCTGGGACTTCTCTTTAGACGCTGTAGTGGGCAAGGGCCTCATCTAGCGCTGACGGGGGACCCACGTGTTTTTTCTCGAGTTGCGGCAGGATTCTTGAGTTACGATGGGGAATACAGGTTTCTTCTTGTGTTGGCCCAGGGAAGTCCAATCTTCCATTCGAGTTGCAAGTGAGAGCTGGAGATTGCTCGCGAGTCACTGCAGGGCAAAATAGAGCTCATCTAGGTTTGTGTCCAGAACCGAGTTTTTCTCTCCAGGGGCGACAGGGATCTCGGGGTTGCATTCCAGACTCACCCGGGGAGTCAGGCCTCGTCTCGAAGGGAATGAATGGACTCCGCTCTCCTCTCGAGTCGCGACGGGTATCCCTTGGAGCCCAAGAGTGGCCTAAATGGAGTTAATCCTCCTGTGGAGTTTGGACAGAGGACTCGGGATTGCTCTCTAGGCCATGCAGGAAAAGAAGGCCCTCATCTCGCGATGACGGGGGCGTCTCGTGGGTTTTCTCAAGGTGCAGTGCCTGGTTGGGGTTTCTCACGAGATAGGACGGGGAGCTCAGGGAGACTCCTGTGGTGCCACGGAAGTCTGGTCTCCATGGACGTGGCGTGGGGGAGCGCCTCATTGCTCTCGAGTCATGGTAGGGGAATCAAGCCTCAAGATGCTTCGAAGAAGAACTCTCGAGGTCTTTCTCGGGGTGTGGCAGGAAACCCTGGGTTCCCTCGACTTGTGCCCATGACCTCAGGGAGCTTAGCGGGGTTCCTCTGAGAAGTCAGGGACACTGTGGAGTTGAGAGGGGCTTCTCGGGACTTCACAGGGACTGGTGCAATTGAAGAGGACCTAATCTCGGATTGAGGCAGTAACATCAGGGTTCCTCTCCATTTCTGACTCGGATAGCAGGGTCCCTGCAGAGTTGGGACAGGAGAGTCAGACCTCGTCTTGTGTGGAGTAATGGAACTCCGCTTGCCTCTCGAGTTGTTCATGGGATGACAGACCACCTGTCGAGTTGTATGTGGAACCTGCAGTTTTGGGGGACGATGCAGAGGGGTGTCAGTGCCCCTTCGTGTTGTGCCTTCATCCACAGGGTTACCTTCGAAGAGGTGACCAGGCATCGGGATCTTATCAATAGCGGACCAGGAAATTGGGGTCTTTCGGCATGTGGCACAACCCACGAGGCTACGTCTCGACTTCCCTCGTGAGACTGGCCTCATCCTGAGGTTCGCCGGGAAGTCTGGGAACCCCTTCCAGACAAAGCAGGGGAATCGACCCTCCTGTCGCCATCAGGAGGGGAGAAGAGGCTCAGCTGAAGCGGTGCTGGGAACCTCCATGTTCTCCTCGAGTGAGACCGGGGTGTCAGGGAAATTTGGGGGTCGCATCAAGGGTGCCAACCACCGTTTCACACTTCAAGACAGAACATGGGACTTCCCTGGAGACGCTATAGCTGACAGGGGCCTCATATTTCGATGACGGAGGAGCCACGTTGTTTTTCTCCAGTTGCCGCGGGATTCTCGAATTACAACGGGGAATACAGGCTTCCTCTTGTGTTGGCCCAGGGAAGTCCAATCATCCATTCGAGTTGGGAGGGAGAGCTGGGGATTGCACTTGAGTCAATGCAGGACAAAAAAGACCTCATTTAGGCTTGTGTCCAGGACCGAGTTTTCCTCTACAGGGGCGACACGGATCTCGGGATCCCATTCCAGACTCACCCAAGTAGTCAGGCCTCTGCTCGAGGGGAAGCAACGGACTCCGCTCTCCTCTAGAGTAGCGACGTGTATCTCTTGGAGGCTACTGAGTGGACTAAAGGGAGTCAGGCCTCCAGTGGAGTTTGGAGAGTGGACTCGGGATTGCTCTCTAGGTCATGTAGGAAAAGAAGGCCCTCATCTTATGATGATGGGGGCGTCTCGTGAGTTTTCTCGAGCGGCGGTGCCAGTGTGGGGTTTTCATGAGGTAGGACTGGGAGCGCAGGGAGCCTCTCGTGTGGCGCCAGGGAAGTTAGGTTTCAATGGGCGTGGCGAGGGGAATGCGTCATTGCTCTCCAGTCATGGTAGGGTATCGGGCCTCAAGATGCGGTAAAGAAGGTCTCTCGAGGTCTTGCTCAGAATGCAGCAGGAAACCCTGGGTTCACTCGACTTGTGCCAGTGACCGCAGAGAACTTCTGAGGGTGCCTCTGAGAATCAGGGATACTGTGGATTTGGGAGGGGCCTCTCGGAACTCCACTGGGTATGGCACAATGGAACAGGGCCTCATTTCGAGTTGATGCAGGAACGTCAGGTTTCATCTACGTTTCTGACTCCGATCGCACGGTCCCTGCAGAGTTGGGAAAGGAGAGTCAGGCCTTCTCTTGTGTGGAGGAAAGGAACTCCGCATGCCTCTCTAGTTCTTCAAGGGATGACAGGACACTTGTCAATCTGTGTTTGGAATCTGCGTGTTTTTCCATACTATGCATGGGGATGTCAGTACCCCTTCGTGTTGTGCCTTCACCCACAGGGTTGCCTTCGAAGAGGGGTCCGGGCCTCAGGGCCTTCTCAAGAGCGGACCGGGGCATCGGGGGCGTTCGGCATGTGGCACCACCCACGTGGTTCGTCTCGAATTTCCTCGTGAGACCGGCCTCATCCTGAGGTGCGCTGGGAAGGTCGGAAGCCCTTGCAGACAAAGCAGGGGAATCGACCCTCCTGTCTCGATCAGGAGGGGAGAAGGGGCACAGATGAGGTGATGCCGGGAACCTCGGTGTTCCCCTCCAGTGAGACCAGTGTGTTGGGGAACTTTTGGGGTCGCATCAAAGGTGCCAAGTACCGTATCGCACTTCAAGATGGAACGTAAGACTTCTTTTGAGACGCTGTAGCGGCAATGGCCGCATCTTGCGATGAATAGGGAACGATGTGGTTTTTCTCAAGTTGTGGCGGGATTCTTGAGTTACAACGGGAAATTCAGGCTTCCTCTTCTGTTGGCCCAGGGAAGTCCAGTCTTCCATTCGAGTTGCAAGGGAGAGTTGGGGATTGCTCTCGAGTCACTGCAGGAAAAAAGAGACCTCATCTAGGCTTGTGTCCAGGACCTAATGTTTCTCTCCAGGGGCGACAGGGATCTCCGGTTCGCATATCAGACTCACCCGAGGAGTCAGGCCTCGCCTTGTGGGGAAGGAAAAGACTCCACTCTCCTCTCGACTCGCGACGGGTATGTCTTGGAGTCCACTGAGTGACCAAAAGGGAGTCAAGCCTACTGTGGAGTTTGGAGAGAGGACTCGGGATTGCTCTCCAGGCCATGCTAGAAAAGAAGGCCGTCATGTCGCGAAAACGGGGGCGTCTCGTGGGTTTTCTCTATCTGCGGCGCCAGTGTGGGGTTTCTCACGAGGTATGACGGGGAGCTCAGGGAGCCTCTCGTGTGGCGCCAGGGAAGTCAGGGCTTCATGAGTGCAGCAGAGGGAGCGCGTCATTGCCCTCGAGTCATGGTAGGGGAATCAGGCCTCAAAATGCGTTGAAGAAGGACTCTTGAGTTCTTTCTATGGTGGCGGCAGTAAACCCTGGGTTCACACGAATTGTGCTGGTGACCTCAGGGAGCTTCTCAGGGTGCCTCTGAGAAGTCAGGGATACTGTGGAGCTGGGACGCGTCTCTCGGGACTCCACTGGGTTTCGTGCAATGGAAGAGGTCCTAATCTCGAGTGGAGGCAGGAACCTCAGCGTTCTTCTCGTGACTTCACTGGCGCTCGTCTGATTCGGATCGCAAAGTCCCTGCAGAGTTGGGACAGGAGAGTCAGGCCTCGTCTTGTGTAGAGGAATGAAACCCCACTTGCCTCTCGAGTTCTTCAGGGGTGACAAGCCACTTGTTGAGCTGTATGTGGAACCTGCGGGTTTTTCCGGACGATGCACGAGGGTGTCAGTGCCCCTTTGTGTTGTGCCTTCATCCACAGGGTTGCCTTCGAAGAGGTGTCCAGGCATCGGGTTCTTATGAAGAGCGTACCGGGAAATCATAGTCTTTTGGCATGTGGCACCACCCGCGAGCTACGTCTCGAATTTCCTCGTGAGACCGGCCTCATCCTGAAGTGCCCCGTGAAGGTCGGGAACCCCTTACAAACAAAGCAGGGGAAGTGACCCTCCTATCACGAACAGGAGGGGAGAAGGGGCTCAGATAAACTGGTGCCGGGAACCTCGGTGTTCACCTCGAGTGAGACCGATATTTCGGGGAACTTTTGGGGTCACATCAAGGGTGTCAAGTACCGTTTCGCACTTCAAGACGGAACGTGGGACTTTTCTTGAGGAGCTGTAGCGGGCAAGGGCCTCATCTTGCGATGACGAGGGAACCAAGTGCTTTTTCTCGAGTTGCGGTGGGATTCTCGAGTTACGAAGGGGAATTCAGGCTTCCTCTTGTGTTGGCCCAGGGAAGTCCAATCTTCCATTCGAGTTGTCAGGGAGAGCGGGGGATTGCTCTCGAGTTACAGAAGGGCAAAAGAGACCTCATCTAGGCTTGTTTCCAGGTCCTAATGTTCCTCTCCAGGGGAGACAGGGATCTCGGGGTTGCATTCCAGACCCACCTGGTGAGTCAGGCCTTGTCTCGAGGGGAAGCAAAGGACTCCATTCTCCTCTCGAGTCGCGATGGGTATCTCTTGGAGCCCACTAAGTGGCCTAAAGGGAGTCAAGCCTCCTGTGGAGTTTGAAAAGAGGATTCGGTATTCCTCTCCAGGCCATGCAGGAAAAGAAGGCCCTCATCTCGCGATGACAGGGGCGTATGGTGGGTTTTCTCAAGCTGCGGCGTCAGTGTGGGGTTTCTCACGAGGTACAACAGGGAGCTCAGGGAGCCTCTCTTATGGCGCCAGGGAAGTCAGGTCTCCATGTGCGTGGCGAGGGGGTGCGTGTCATTTCTATAGAGCCATGGAAGCAGATTCGGGCTTCAAGACACGTTGAAGTAGGACTCTCGAGGTCTTTTTCCCATTGTGGCAGGAAACCCTGGGTTCCCTCGACATGTGCCGGTGACCTCATGGAGCTTCTCCGGGTGCCTCTGAGAAGTCAGGGGTACTGTGGAGTTGGGAGGAGCCTCTCTGGACTCCACTGGGTTTGGTGCAATGGATGAGAGCCTCATCTCGAGTGGAGGCAGGAACCTCATGTTTCCTCTCCTGGGTTTCCTTGCGCCGGTACTGACTCGGATCGCAGTTTCCCTGCAGAGTTGGTACAGAAAATCAGGTCTCGCCTTGTGTGGAGGAATGGAACTCCACTTGCCTCTCGAGTTGTTCACGGGGTGACAGACCACTTGTTGAACTGTGTTTGTAACCTGCGGGTTTTTCTGGATGATAAACGGGGGTGTCAGTGCCCCTTCGTGTTGTGCTTTCATCCACAGGTTTTCCTTCGTAAAGGTGTCAGGGCATCGCGTTCTTATCAAGAGTAGACCGGGAAATCGGGGTCTTTCGGCTTGTGGCACCACCCACGAGGCTATGTCTCGAATTTCCTCCTGAGACCTGCCTCATCCTTAGGCGCGCTGGAAAGGTCGGGAACGCCTTCCAGACATAGCAGGGGAATCGACACTCCTGTCGCGATCACGAGGGCAGAAGGAGCTCAAATGAAGTGGTTCCGGGAACCTCGGTGTTCCTTTCGAGTGAGACCGGTATGTCGGGGAATTTTGAGATTGCATCAAGGGTGGCAAATACCGTTTCGCACTTCAAGACAAAACGTGGGACTTCTCTTGAGTCGCTGTAGCGGGCAAGGGCCTCATCTAGCGCTGATGGGGGAACCACGTGGATTTTCTCGAGTTTCGGCGGGATTCTCGAGTTACGATGTCGAATTCAGGCTTCCAATTGTATTGGCCCAGGGAAGTCCAATCTTCCATTCGATTTGCGAGGGAGAGCTGGCGATTGCTCTCTAGTAACTGCAGTGCAAAATAGACCTCATCTAGGCTTGTGTCCAGGACCGAGTTTTCCTCTCCAGGTGTGACAGGAACTCGGGGTTGCATTCCAGACTCACACGGGGAGTCAGGCCTCATCTCGAGGGGAAGCAAAGGACTCCTCTCTCCCTTCAAGTCCTGACAGGTATCTCTTGGAGCCAACTGAGAGGCCTAAAGAGAGTCAAGCCTCCTGTGGAGTCTGGAGAGAGGACTCGGTTTTGCTCTCCATGCCAGGCAGGAAAGAAGTCCCTCATCTCGTGATGACGGGGGCGTATCGTGGGTTTTCTCGAGCTGCGGTGCCTGAATGGGGTTTCCGAAGAGGTACGACGGGGAGCTCAGGGAGACTCTCTTCAGGCGTCAGGGAAGTCAGGTCTCCATGCGCATGGCGATGGGGAGCGGGTCTTTGCTCTCGAGTCATGGTAGGGGAATCGGGCCTCAAGACGCGCTGAAGGACTCTCAAGGTCTTTCTCGGGTCGCAGCAGGAAACCCTGGGTTCCCTTGACTTGTGCCGGTGACCTCAGGTAGATTCTCAAGGTGCCTCTGAGAATTCAGGGATACTGTGGAGTTGGGAGGGGCCTCTCGCGACTCATCTGGGTTTGGTGCAATGGAAGAGGGCCTCACCTCGAGTTGAGACAGGAACCTCAGGTTTCCTCTCCATTTCTAACTCGGATGGCAGGGTCCCTGAAGTGTTGGGACAGGAGAGTCAGGCCTCATCTTGTGTGGAGGAATCGAACTCCGCTTGCCTATAGAGTTGTTCACGGGGTGACATTCCACTTGTCGAGCTGTGTGTAGAACCTGTGGGTTTTTCTGGACGATGCACGGGAGTTTTAGTAACCCTTCTGTGGTGCCTTCATCCACAGGGTTGCCTTCGAAGTGGTGTCCGGGCATCGGGTTCTTATCCAGATTGGACCGCACCATCGGGGTCTTTCGGCATGTGGCACCACCCACGAGGCTACGTCTCGAATTTCCTCCTGAGAAAGGCCTCATCCTTAGGTGCGCCGGGATGGGCGGGAACTCCTTCCAGACAAAGCAGGGGAATATACCCTCCTGTCGTGATCAGGAGGGGAGAAAGTGATCAGATGAAGTGGTGCCGGGAACTTCGGTGTTCCCCTCGGTGAGAACGGTGTGTCGGGGAACTTTTGGGGTTACATCAAGGGTGAAAAGTAGCATTTCGCACTTCAAGACGGAACGTGGGACTTCACTTGAGACGCTGTAGCGGGCCAGGGCCTCATCTTGGGATGACGAGTGAATCACGTGCTTTTGCTCGCATTGCGGCGGGAGTCTCGAGTTTCGACGGGGAATTCAGATTTCCTCCTGTGTTGGCCCATGGAAGTCCAATCTACCATTCGAGTTGCGAGGGTGAGCTGGGATCCCACTCAAGTCACTGCGGGGCAAAATAGACCATATCTAGGCTTGTGTCCAGGACCGAATATTCCTCTCCAGGGGTGACAGGGATCTCGGGGTGGCATTCCAGACTCACCCAGGAAGTCCGGCCTTGTTTCTAGGGGAAGCAAAGTATTCCGCTTTCCTCTCGAGTCGCGACGGGTACCTATTGAGCGCACTGGGTAGCCTTAGTGAGTCAAGCCTCCCGTGGAGTTTGGAGAGACGACTCGGGATTGCCCTCCAGGCCATGCAGTTAATGATGGCCCTCATCTCACGATAACGGGGGCGTCTCGTGGGTTTTCTCGAGCTGCGGCGCCAGTGTGGGGTTTCTCCCGAGGCACGACGGGGATCTCAGGGAGCCTCTCGTGCGGCGCCAGGGAAGTCAGGACTCCATGCGCGTGGCGAGGGGGAGCGCGTCATGGCTCTCGAGTCACGGGAGGGGACTAGGGCCTCGAGATGCGTTGAAGAAGGACTCTCGAGGTCTTTCTCGGGGGGCGGCGGGAAACCCTCGTTTCCCTCGCCTTCTGCCGGGGACCTTAGGGAACTTCCCAGGGTGCCTCTGAGAGGCGAGGGATCCTGAGGAATTGGCGGGGCCTCTCGGGACTGCACTGGGTCTGGCGCAACGGAAGAGGGCCTCAGCTCGAGGGGAGGCAGGAACCTCAGGCTTCCTCTCCGTTTCGGACTCCGACCGCAGGGTCCCTGCAGAGTTGGAACAGGAGAGTCAGGCCTCGTCTTGTCTGAAGAAGGGAACCCCGCTTGCCTCTCGAGTTGCTCAGGGGGTCTCAGGCCCCTCGTCGAGCTGTGTGTGGAACCCGCTGGTCTTTGTGGACGGTGCACGGGGTTGGCAGTGCCCCTTCGTGTTGTGCCTTCACCCACAGGGTTGCCTTCGAAGAGGGGTCCGGGCCTCGGGTCCTTCTCAAGAGCGGACCGGGGAATCGGGGGCGTTGGGCATGTGGCACCACCCACGTGGCTCGTCTCCAATTTCCTCGTGAGGCCGGCCTCATCCTTAGGTGCGCCGGGAAGGCCGGGAACCCCTTCCAGACCACGCAGGGGAATCGACTCTACTGTCGCGATCAGGAGGGGAGAAGGGGCTCAGAGGAAGCGGTGCCGGGACCCTCGGTGTTCCCCTCGAGGGAACCCGGCGTGTCGGGGAACTTTTGGGGGTCGCATGAAGGCTGGCAGGATCGTTTCCGCCCTTAAGGGCGGAAGAGGGGACTTCCCTTGAGACGCCGTCGCGGGCAAGGGTCTCATCTTGCCAAGAGGTGGGAACCACGTGGTTTTTCTCGAGTTGCGGCGGGATTCTCGAGTTACAATGGGGATCTCAGCCTTCCTCTTGGGTTGGGCCTGGGAAGCCCAATCTTCCCCTCGAGTTGCAAGGGAAATCTGGGGGTTGCGCTCGAGTCACTGCAGGGCCGAAGAGACCTCACCTAGGCGTGTGTCCAGGACCTACTATTCCTCTCCAGGGAAAGCAGGCATCTCGGGGTTGCATTCCAGGCTCCCCTGGGGAGTCAGACCTCGTCTCGAGGGGAAGCCAGGGACTCCGCTCTCCTCTTGAGTCGCGACAAGGATCTGTTGGAGCCCCCTGAGTGGCCTCAACGGAGTCCAGCCTGCTCTTCAGTTTGGAGAGAGGACTCGTGATTGGTCTCCAGGCCATGCAGGAATATAAGGCCCTCATCTCGCGATGACCGGGGTGTCTCATGTGTTTCCTCGAGCTGCCGTGGCAGTGTGGGTTTCCTCACGAGGTACGATGAGGATCTCAGGGGGCCTCTCGTGCAGTGCCAGGTTAGTCAGGTCTCCATGCGCGTGAAGAGGGGGCGCGTGTCATGGCTCTCGAGTCATGGTAGGGGAATCGCGACTCAACACATTTTGAAGCACTCTCGAGGTCTTTCTCGAGTCATGGCAGAAAACCCAGGGTTCCCTCGACTTGTGCCTGTGACCTCAGGGAGCTTCTCATTGTGCCTCTGAGAACTCAGGGATACTGTGGAGTTGGTAGGGGCCTCTCGGGACTCCACTGGGTGTGGTGCAATGGAAGAGGGCCTCATCTCGAGTGGACGCAGGAACCTCAGGCTTCCTCTCCGTTTCTGACTCGGATCCCATGGTCCCTGCAGAGTAGGGACAAGAGAGTCACACCTAGTCTTCTGTTGAGGAATGGACCTTCGTTTGCCTTTCGAGTTGTTTACAGGGTGACAGGCCACTTGTCGAAATGTCTGTGGGACCTGCGGGTTTTTCTGGACGATGCACGCGGGTGTCAGTGCCCCTTCGTGTTGTGCCTTCATCCACAGGTTTTCCTTCAAAGAGGTGTGCTGGCATCGGGTTCTTTTCAAGAGTGGACCGTGAAATTGGGGTCTTTCGGCATGTGGCACCACCCACGAGGCTACGTCTCGAACTTCCTCATGAGACCGGCCTCATCCTGAGGTGCGCCCGGAAGGTCGGGAACCCCTTGCAGACAGAGAAGGGGAGTCGACCCTCCTGTCGCAATCAGGAGAGGAGAAGGGGTCAGATGAAGTGGTGCCGGGAACCTCGGTGTTCCCCTTGAGTGAGTCTGGTATGTCGCGGAACTTTTGGGGTCGAATCAAGGGTGCCAAGTACAGTTTCGCACTTCAGGATGGAACGTGGGACTTCTCTTGAGATGCTGTAGCGGACAAAGGGCCTCATCTTGCGATGACGAGGGAAGCACGTGGATTTTCTCGAGTTTCGGTGGGATTCTCGAGTTACGACGGGGAATTCAGGCTTCCTCTTGTGTTGGCCCAGGAAGTCTAATCTTCCATTCGAGTTGCCAGGGAGAGCTGTGGATTGGGCTCCATTCACTGAAGGGCAAACTAGACCTCATCTAGGCTTGTATCCAGGACTTAATGTTCCTCTCCATAGGCGACAGGGATTTGGGGTTGCATTCCATACTCACCCGGGGAGTCAGGCCTCATCTCGAGGGGAAGCAAAGGACTCCACTCTCTTCTCGAGCCGCGACAGGTATCTCTTGGAGCCCACTGAGTGGTCTTTGCTCTGTAGGAGAGCTCTAGTGTACATAAGCCTGTACATAAGTGAACACAGACATTCTGTGTGCATGTTGCTGCGTACCCAAAATAGGGCCACAAGGAGCCTCATGCTCTCCATGCAGCGCGGAAGCTGTGCAGCCACGCAGCAGCTGAAGAATCCAACCAATTGCTCTTTTCTTACCTCTGACAGAGCTCGCATTGCCGTAGCCCTTGGCAGTTTGGAAACACTGGACCCTAACCCCTCTCAAAGTAGGCCTGGGTTCTAGTTCGAATAGAAAGTCAATAGCGGAGCTGAGGACACGAACGCGGCAGTCATTTATCACACGCTCCTGCAGCCTGCTACTACAGGGACACTAATGCTAGAAGCTAGGAATGTCTTTGCAAGGTGCGCAAAGGACAAGGGAGAACCTCGACCCTGACTCTAGTATTTCAGCCCCCTGAGCAGATCTGAGGTTCTCCCGCTGTAGAAGCTAACCCATTCCTTTCAAATACAGGCTTCCTAACACAGGGCCAGTTGGCTGCTTGCTCTTCCACGAAGCAGGCTTCCTTAACTTGCAAACTGCGAATTCCGCTTAACAGCCTGGAGGAAAAATCGCTTCTTGCAAGATTTTTTTCAGAGGCTGTATCCCCGGAGCTGGGGCCAAGCTAGGGGACCCATACTGGCAAGGGAAGGCAAAACCACATCCAATGTCTTTGCTCTGGAGGACAGCTTTGGTGAGCCTAAGTCTTTCAGGAATATTTCTGGCTCCAACAGAGTCAAATTCTGTGTGTGAAGCTGCACAGCCAAAATAGGGGAACAGAGAGCCTGATTCTCTCTGTGTAGCTTTGAAGCTGTCATTCAAACAACAGCTTGAGAATCCATACAATGCTCTCCCTTACTGCTAAGAGAATTCTCATTGCTGTCGTCCTTGACAGTTTGTAGAAATCCGCACCCTAACCCTTCTCCAAGTAGGCCTGGGTCCTAGCTCGGAACAACAGGCAACGGCGGAGCTGAGGCCAGTAAGGCACAAGTGAGGTCTCACACATTCTTGCAGCCTGATCGTCCAGGAGCAGTAAGGCCTCTTTTTCCCTGCAGGAGGCTCGCTTGCCTTGCCTCCTGTGAACTGCATTTCCCAGCCTGGGCGCAAAGCTGTTCCTGGAGATTTTTTCTCAGGGGTTGTTTACCTGGAGCTTGGTCGGACCTCGGGGGCCCAACTCACAGGGGAAGACAAAACCACATGGACAGGTCTATGCTCTGTAGGAGAGCTCTAGTGAACCTCATCTCTCAGGAACATTCTTGGCTTCTACAGAGACACCTCTGTGCATGAAGCTACACACCCAACATAGTGGCAAAGGGAGTCTGATTCTCTCCGTGGGTGCTGATGCTTTGTGGCAAAGCACCTGCTAAGAATCCATCCGCATAGGCTTCCCTCACCTTGACAGAGGTCTCATTGCTGTAGTCCTTTTTAGTTTGGAAAGAAGCTGACCCTTACCCTTCACCAAGTAGGCCCTTGTCCTTGTTTGAATGGAAAGGCAGTAGCTGAGCTGAGGCCAGTAAGGCGCCAGTCAAGTCTGACATATTCCCGATGCCTGCTCCTTCATGGAAAATAACGTTAGAATCTGGGAATGTCTTTGCAAGGCTGGCAAAGGGCAGTCAGGAACCTCGACCCTGCCTCTGGAATTTCTATCTTCTCAGCACATCTGGCGGTCTCGGTCAGGAGAAACTAACCCATTCCTTGCAAATATAGGCTTCCAAACACAGGCCGGTTGGCTGTCTCTTCTTGCCGAAGGAAGCTTGCTTACCCCACCTCCTGCGAACTCCGCTTCCCAGCCTGGGGGATAAGAGGTTCTTGGAGATCTTTTCTCAGAGGCTGTTTCCACGGAGCAGGGGCCGATCCCGGAGACCCACACGAACAGGGGAAGGGAAAACCGCATGGATAAGTCTTTGCTCTCTAGGAGTGCTCTAGTGAACCTCACTCTATGGGGAATGTTCTTGGCTCCAACGGGGACATCTCTGTGTGGGAAGCTGCATAGCCAACATAGAGACACAGAGACCTGATTCTCTCTGTGCAGCTTTGACGCTGTTGTTCAAACAACAAATTGAGAATTCACACAATGCTCTCCCTTACCACTGAGAGAGTTATCATTGCTGTAGCCCTTCGCAGTTTCTGGAAATCGGCACACAAACACTTCTTCAAGTAGGCCTGGGTTCAAGTTCAGATGAACATGCAATAGCGGAGCTGAGGCCAGTAAGGCACCAGTCAGGTGTCACACACTCTGGCAGCCTGCTCCTCCAGGGACAATAAGGCCTCTATTTCCCTTCAGGAGGCTTGCTTGCCTTACTTCCTGTGAACAGCGTTTCCCAGCCTGGGCGGAAAGCAGTTCCTGGAGATCTTTTCTCAGGGGCTGTTTCCCCGGAGTTGGGGTGGACCTCGGGGACCCAACTCACAGGGGAAGGCAAAACCAAATGGACAGGTCTATGCTCTGTAGGAGATCTCTAGTGAACTGCCGGGGTCCAGCCCCAGCTGATCCAGGGTATTCGAAGCAGAGACGGCGTAGGCGAGGGTCAGGGAACAACTGCTTAATTAAACATTAATTAAGGATATAAAGAGTAATAAAATGAGGATAGCTCAGTAGGAAAATTCAGTGGAGAAAAGAGGCTGAGTAGCTTGGTTTACGCGGGGGACCAATAAAACTTCAAGACAAGAAGCTTGCACCACTTACGTAGGCCGCAGGCGTCCTTCCGTTCTCCCGAAGGAGAGGAGACACTGAGGCCTCCCCGGTCGGATCTTAGAAGCCCAGGCAAAATTAGTAAGCTTGGTGGGTTCCGCGCTCCAGATGGAGACTCAACCAGAGTGAGAGAGAGAGAGAGAGACATGGGGAGACCAGTATTTCGAGAAACTGATCCCAATTCTTTATTTTCCATGGTCTACTTTTATACACTGAGATGTTATGCAAAAGTCACGTGGGGTCAGCAGTCCTGACTTTTATCAAAGTCAGGTGCTTCATACAAAAGTATACAGAGGTCTTAGGGGTGTTACATCATCTTCTGGCCGGGGGGCCTGCTGACAATTTACGACCCTCTCCTTGTGACAGCGGTCAGTCAACCAGGACACTTATTTCTCCAGGGGTGATTATTCTTAAAACAGACGCCACCCAAATAAAGTTACATTCCTATAGGGTGAGGGTGTAGTGGGTTTTAGTTAAGGAAAGAATTTACTTAGCCTAAGGTCTAATGTGATTTATATCAAAGGTTAATACTTATTTCTTCTATATATTCATTAATGTGTATAAGGGCAGGGGATGTGGAGACTTAGCAGTAAACATCAGCTCAACAAATGAAAAACCCTTCACCAATATGATTTCTAATCAGCCCATTATACTTATACTAATAATTTTCTAACTTTCCTAAGGAACCTGTTTTTAGAAGGTTTAAAGCATCTCGTGCCTCTCATAGTTGGGAGGCTGTGAGCAATCACATGTGGCCGGACAAGCCTGTCAGGCAGGCTAGAGAACCTTCAGAGGAGTTTGTAGGTTAAAACACTCTTGTCACACCCAGGGGTTTTTATCAACTGGAGCTCTAGGTTAACTCCTTCTCCGAAAGAGGTGGTGGGGGACAGCCACCCGTAAAGTCAGAGGTGTAGGTGAGAGCACAAAGTAGTAAGGTAGGCAGGCTCTGGTTATGGGGGTAGATGCTCGAGGATTTCCAGGGGGACTCCTGAGGCTCGATCCCGCCTTTGCGTATGTCGAGCCTCCTTCCTCATGACCTTTGCCATGGGCGGAGTGCCTCACTCTGGCCCCCAACAGTGAACCTCCTCTCTCAGGAACATTCTTGGCTCCTATCGAGACACCTCTGTGTGTGTAGCTACACACGCAACGTAGGGGCAAAGGGAGCCAGATTCTTTCCATGGGGTGCTGATGCTTTGTGGCAAAGCACCTGCTTGAGAATCTATCAGCTTACGCTTCCCTCGCCTTGACAGAGGTCTCATTGCTGTAGCCCTTGGCAGTTTGGAAAGAAGAGGACCCTTACCTTTCATAAAGTGGGCCCTTGTCCTAGTTTGAAAGGAAAGGCAAGAGCTGAGCTGAGGCCAATAAGGCGCCAGTCAAGTCTGACATATTCCCGAAGCCTGCTCCTTCATGGAAAATAACGCTGGAATCTAGGAATGTCTCTGCAAGGCTGGCAAAGGGCAGTCAGGAGCCTGCACCCTGCCTCTGGAATTACCGATTTCTGAGCAGATCTGGAGGTCTCCTTTAGGAGAATCTAACTCATTCCTTCCATATTGAGACTTCCAAAAACAGGCCGGTCGGCTGCCTCTTCGTGCCCGAAGGAGGCTTGCTTTTACTGCCTCCTATGAACCCAGCTTCCCAGGCTCTGGGAAAAGCGGATATTGAAGATCTTTTCTCAGGTGTTTTTTCCATGGAGCTGGGTCCGAGACCAGAGACCCAATTGCACAGGGGAAGGAAAACCACATGGACAAGTCTTTGTTCTCCAGGAGACCTCTAAGTGAAACTTACTCTGTCAGGAACGTTCTTGACTCCTATGCAGACACCCCTGTGTGTGAAGCTGCGTACCCAACAAGGGGGCACAGAGAGACTGATTCTCTCTTTGCAGCTTTGAAGCTGTCATTCAAACAACAGCTTGAGAATCCATACAATGCTCTCCCTTACCTCTGAGAGAGTTCTCATTGCTGTAGCCCTTGGCAGTTTTTAGAAATCCGCACCCAAACCCTTCTCCAAGTAGGCCTGGGTCCTGGTTTGGATGGCCATGCAATGGCGGAGCTGAGGTCAGTAAGGCACCAGTCAGGTGTCACACATTCTGGTAGCCTGCTCCTCCAGGGACAGTAAGGCCTCTTTTTCCCTGCAGGAGTCTCGCTTGCCTTGCCTCCTGTGAACTGCGTTTCCCAGCCTGGGCGAAAAGCGGTTCCTGGATATCTTTTCTAAGGATTTGTTTCCCCGGAGCTGGGGTGGACCTCGGGGACCCATCTCACAGGGGAAGGCAAAACTACACGGACAAGTCTATGCTCTGTAGGAGACCTTAGTGAATCTCAAGTCTTAGGAACATTCTTGGCTCGTACAGAGACACCTCTGTGTGTAAAGCTACACACCGAACATAGGGGCACAGGGAGCCTGATTCTCTCCGTGGGGTGCTGATGCTTTGTGGCAAAGCACCTGTTTGAGAATCCATCCGCTTACGCTTCCCTCGCCTTGACAGAGGTCTCATTGCTGTGTCCCTTGGCAGTTTGGAAAGAAGCAGACCCTTACCCTTTACCAAGTAGGCCCTGATCCTAGTTTGAAAGGAAAGGCAATAGCTGAGCTGAGGCCAGTAAGGCACCCGTCAACTCTGACATATTCCCGATGCCTGCTCCTTCATGGAAAATAGCGCTAGAATCTAGGAATGTCTTTGCAAGGCTGGCAAAGGGCAGTCAGGAACCTCGACCCTGCCTCTGGAATATCTATCTTCTGAGCAGATCTGGAGGTCTCCTTCTGGAGAAGCTAACCCATTCCTTGCAAATAGAGGCTTCCAAACACAGGCTAGTTGGCTGCCTCTTCTTGCCCGAAGGAGGCTTGCTTTTCCTGCCTCCTATGATCCCTGGTTCCCAGCATGGGGGAAAAGCAGATCTTGGAGATCTTTGCTCAGGGGTTGTTTCCACGGAGCTGAGGTTATGCCCGGAGACCCACACATACAGAGGAAAGCAAAACTACATGAACAAGTCTTTGCTCTCTAAGAGAGCTCTAGTGAACATCAGTCTTTGACGAACGTTCTTGGTTCCTACAGGGACAACTTATGGGGTCAGAGAGCCTGATTCCCTCTGCGAAGGTTTAACACTGTCGTTCAGAAAACAGCTTGAGAATCCATACAATTCTCTCCCTTATCTCTGAGAGAGTTCTCATTGCTGTAGCCCTTGGCAGTTTTTTAGAAATCCGCACCCAAACCCTTCTCCTAGTAGGCCTGGGTCCTAGTTCAGAGGAACATGCAATGGCGGAGCTGAGGCCAGTAAGGCACCAGTCAGGTCTCACACACTCTTGCAGCCTGCTCCTCCAGGGGCAGTAAGGCCTCTTTTTCTCTGCAGGAGGCTCGCTTGCCTTGCCTTCTGTGAACTGCGTTTCCCAGTCTGGACGAAAAGCAGTTCCTGGAGGTGTTTTCTCAGGGGTTTCTTCCTCGGAGCTGGGGCGAACATCGGGAACCCAACTCACAGGGGAAGGCAAAACCATATGGACAGGTCTATGCTCTGTAGCAGAGCTCTAGTGAACCTCATCTCCCAGGAACATTCTGGGCTCCTATAGAAACACCTCTGTGTTTGAAGCTACACACCCAACATAGGGGCAAATGCAGCCTGATTCTCTCCGTGGGGTACAGATGCTTTGTGGCAAAGCACCTGTTTGAGAATCCATCCGCTTCCACTTCCCTCTCTTTGACAGAGGTCTCTTTGCTGTAGCCTTTGGCAGTTTGGAAAGAAGCAGACCCTTACCCTTCACCAAGTAGGCCCTTGTCCTAGTTTGAACGGAAAGGCGATAGCTGAGCTGAGGCCAGTAAGGCGCCAGTCAAGTCTGACATATTCCTGAAGCCTGCTCCTTCATGGAAAATAACGCTAGAATCTAGAAATGTCTTTGCAAGGCTGGTAAAGGACAGTCAGGAACCTCGACCCTGCCTCTGGAATTTCCATCTTCTGAGCAGATCTGGAGGTCTTCTTTTGGAGAAGCTAACCATTCCTTCCAAATAGAGGCTTCCAAACACAGGCTAGTTGGCTGCATCTACTTGCCCGAAGGAGGCTTGCTTGTTCCGCTTCCTGTGAATTCCGCTTCCCGCCTGGGGGAAAAGTGGTTCTTGGAGATCTTTTTTCAGGGGCTATTTCAACGGAGTTGGAGCCGAGCCCGGAGACCCACACGCACAGAGGAAGGCAAAACCACATGGACAAGTCTTTGCTCTGTAGGAGAACTCTAGTTAACCTCAGTATGTGAGTAAAGTCTTGGATTCCACGGGGATACCTCTGTGTGTGGAGCTGCGTACCCAACAAGGGGGCACACAGGGCCTGATTCTCTCTTTGCAGCTTTGAAGCTGTCATTCAAACAACAGCTTAAGAATCCATACAATGCTCTCCCTTACCTCTGAAAGACTTCTCATTGCTGTAACCCTTGGCAGTTTTTACAAATCCGCACCCAAACCCTTCTCCAAGTAGGCCTGGGTCCTGGTTTGGATGGCCATGCAGTGGCGGAGCTGAGGTCAGTAAGGCACCAGTCAGGTGTCACACACTCTGGCAGCGTGCTCCTCCAGGGACAGTAAGGCCTATTTTTCCCTGTGGGAGGCTCGCTTGCCTGGCCTCCTGTGAACTGCGTTTCCCAGCCTGGGCAAACAGCGGTTCCTGGAGATCTTTTCTCAGGGGCTCTATCCCCAGAGCTGGGGTGGAACTCGGGGACCCATCTCACAGGGGAAGGAAAAACCACATGGAAAGGTCTATGCTCTGTAGGAGACGTTAGTGTGTCTCATCTCTTAGGAACATTCTTGGCTCGTACAGAGACACCTCTGTGTGTAAAGCTACACACCGAACATAGGGGCACAGGGAGCCTGATTCTCTCCATGGGGTGCTGATGCTTTGTGGCAAAGCACCTGTTTGAGAATCCATCCGCTTACGCTTCCCTCGCCTTGACAGAGGTCTCATTGCTGTGTCTCTTGGCACTTTGGAAAGAAGCAGACCCTTACCCTTCACCAAGTAGGCCCTGATCCTAGTTTGAAAGGAAAGGCAATAGCTGAGCTGAGGCCAGTGAGGCACGCGTCAACTCTGACATATTCCCGATGCCTGCTCCTTCATGGAAAATATTGCTAGAATCTAGGAATGTCTTTGCAAGGCTGGCAAAGGGCAGTCAGGAACCTCGACCCTGCCTCTGGAATATCTATCTTCTGAGCAGATCTGGAGGTCTCCTTCTGGAGAAGCTAACCCATTCCTTGCAAATAGAGGCTTCCAAACACAGGCCGGTTGGCTGCCTCTTCTTGCCTGAAGGAGGCTTGCTTTTCCTGCCTCCTATGATCCCTGGTTTCCAGCATGGGGGAAAAGCAGATCTTGGAGATCTTTGCTCAGGGGTTGTTTCCACGGAGCTGGGGTTATGCCCAGAGACCCACACATACAGGGGAAGGCAAAACCACATGAACAAGTCTTTGCTCTCTAAGAGAGCTCTAGTGAACCTCAGTCTTTGATGAACGTTCTTGGCTCCTATGCGGACACCTCTGTGTGTGAAACTGCGTACCCAACATGGTGGCAGAGAGCCTGATTCTCTCTGTGCAGGTTTAATGCTGTCGTTCAGAAAACAGCTTGAGAATCCATTCAATTCTCGCCCTTACCTCTGAGAGAGTTCTCATTGCAGTAGCCCTTGGCAGTTTGTAGAAATCTGCACCTAAACCCTTTTCCAAGTAGGCCTGAGTCCCAGTTCGGAGGAACAAGCAATGGCGGAGCTAAGACCATTATGGCACCAGTCAGTTTTCACACACTCTGGCAGCCTGCTCCTCCAGGGACAGTAAGGCTTCTTTTTCTCTGCAGGAGGCTCACTTGCCTTACTTCCTGTGAACAGCTTTTCCCAGCCTGGGCGAAAAGCGGTTCCTGGAGATCTTTTTTTAGAGGCTGTTTTCTCGGAGCTGGGGCGGACCTCGGGGACCCAACTCACAGGGGAAGGTGAAACCACATGTACAGGTGAGCACTCTGTAGGATAGCTCTTGTGAGCCTCATCTCTCAGGAACATTCTTGGCTCCTGTAGAGACACCACTGTGTGTGAATCTACACACCCCACATAGGGGCAAAGGGAGCCTGATTCTCTCCGTGGGGTGCTGATGCTTGGTGGCAAAGAACCTTCCTGATAATCCATCCGCTTATGCTTCCCTCGCATTTACGGAGGTCTCATTGCTGTAGCCCTCGGCAGTTTGGAAAGAAGAAGACCCTTACCCTTCATAAAGTAGGCCTTTGTCCTACTTTGAATGGAAAGGCAATAGCTGAGCTGAGGCCAATAAGGCGCCAGTCAAGTCCGACATATTCCCAAAGCCTGCTTCTTCAGGAAGATAACTGTAGAATCTAGGAATGTCTTTGCAAGGCTGGCAAAGGGCAGTCAGGACCCTGCACACTGCCTCTGGAATTACCGACTTCTGAACAGATCTGGAGGTCTCCCTTAGGGGAAGCTAACCCATTCTTCCAAATAGAGGCTTCAAAACGCAGGCCGCTTGGCTGCCTCTTGCTCTCTGAAGGAGGCCTGCTTTTCCCGCCTCCTATGAACCCCACATCCCAGCCTCTGGGAAAAGCGGATCTTGAAGATCTTTTCTCAGGGGTTGTTTCCACGGAGCTGGGGCCGGGCCTGGAGCCCCAAACGCACAGGGGAAGAAAAACCACATGGACAAGTCTTTGCTCTCTAGGAGAGCTCTAGTGAACCTCACTCTGTCAGGAACATTCTTGTTTCCTATGGAGACACCCCTGTCTGTGAAGCTGTGTACCGAACATGGAGACACAGAGTCTGATTCTCTCTGTGCAGCTTTGAAGCTGTCGTTCAAACAACAGCTTGAAAATCCATACAATGCTCTTCCTTACCCGTGACACAGTTCTCATTGCTATACCCCTTGGCAGTATTTAGAAATCCATACCCAAACCCTTCTCCTAGTAGGCCTGGGTCCTAGATAGGAGGAACATGCAATGGCGGAGCTGAGGCCAGTAAGGCACCAGTCAGGTCTCACACACTCTGGCAGCCTGATCGTCCAGGGACACTAAGACCTGTTGTGCCTTGCAGGAGGCTCGCTTGCGTTACCTCCTGTGAACTGCGTTTGCCAGCCTGGGGGAATAGTGGTCCCTGGAGATCTTTTCTCAGGGGCTCCTTCCCCTGAGCTGGGGCGGACCTCGGGGACCCAACTCACAGGGCAAGGCAAAACCATATGGACAGGTCTATGCTCTGTAGCAGACTTCTAGTGAACCTCATCTCTCAGGAACATTCTTGGCTCCTATAGAGACACTTCTGTGTGTGAAGCTGCGTACCTAACATAGGGGCACAGAGAGCCTGATTCTCTCAGTTCATTTTGACACAGTTGTTCAGAAAACAGCTTGAGAATCCATAAAATGCTCTCCATTACCGCTGAGAGAATTCTCACTGCTGTAGCCCTTGGCACTTTGTAGAAATCCTCAGCCAAACGCTTCTCCAAATAGGCCTGGGTCCTAGTTCGGAGGAACAGGCAATGGTGGAACTGAGGCCAGTAAGGCAACAGTCAGGTTTCACACACTCTGGCAGCCTGCTCCTCCAGGGACAGTAAGGCCTCTTTTTCTCTGCAGGAGATTCGCTTGCCTTACTTCCTGTGAACAGCGTTTCCCAGCCTCAGCGAAGCCGTTCCTGGAGATCTTTTCTCAGGGACAGTTTCCCCGGAGGTGTGGTGGACCTCGGGGACCCAACTCACAGGGGAAGGAAAAACCACATGGACAGGTCTATATTCTGTAGGAGAGGTTTAGTGAACCTAATCTCTCAGGAACATTCTTGGCTCCTATAGAGACAACTCTGTGTGTGAAGCTACACTCCCAACATTGGGGAACAGGGATCTTGGTTCTCTCCGTGGGGTGCTGATGCTTTGTAGCAAAGCACCTGCTTGAGAATCCGTCCTCTTAGGCTTCCCTCACCTTGACAGAGGTCTCATTGCTGTAGCCCTTGGCAGTTTCAAAGAAGAAGACACTTACACTTCATAAAGTAGGCCCTTGTCCTAATTTGAATGGAAAGGCAATAGCTGAGCTGAGGCCAATAAGGAGCCAGTCCCCTCTGGCACATTCCCGAACCCTGCTCCTTCATGGAATATAACTCTAGAATCTTGGAATGTCTTTGCAAGGCTGGCAAAGGGCAGTCAGGAACCAGCACCCTGCCTCTGGAATTACCGACTTCTGAGCAGATCTGGAGGTCTCCTTTAGGAGAAGCTAACCCATTCCTTCCAAATAGAGGCTTCAAAACACAGGCAGGTTGGCAGCCTTTCGTGCCCGAAGGAGGTTTGCTTTTCTCTCCTCCTATGAACCCCAGTTCCCAGCCTCTGGGAAAAGCGGGTCTTGAAGATATTTTCTCAGGGGTTCTTTCCACGGAGCTGGGGCCGAGCCCGGGGCCCAAAGGCACAGGGGAAGGCAAGACCACATGGACAGGTCTATGCTCTGTAGCAGACCTCTAGTGAACCTCATCTCTCAGGAGCCTTCTTGGCTCCTATAGAGACACCTCTGTGTGTGAAGCTGCGTACCTAACGTAGGGGCACAGAGAGCCTGATTCTCTCTGTTCATTTTGACACTGTCGTTCAGAAAACAGCTTGAGAATCCATAAAATGCTCTCCCTTACCACCGAGAGAATTCTCACTGCTGTAGCCCTTGGCACTTTGTAGAAATCTGCACCCAAACACTTTTCCAAGTAGGCCTCGGTGCTAGCTCGGATGAACAGGCAATGGCGGAGCTGAGGCCAGTAAGGCAACAGTCAGGTTTCACACACTCTGGCAGCCTGCTCCTCCAGGGACTGTAAGGCCTCTTTTACTCTGCAGGAGATTCGCTTGCCTTACTTCCTGTGAACAGCATTTCCCAGCCTCGCTTCCTGGAGATCTTTTCTCAGGGACAGTTTCCCCGGAGGTGTGGCGGACCTCGAGGACCCAACTCACAGGGGAAGGCAAAACCACATTGACAGGTCTATGCTCTGTAGGAGAGGTTTAGTGAACCTAATCTCTCAGGAACATTCTTGGCTCCTATAGAGACAACTCTGTGTGTGAAGCTACACTCCCAACATTGGTGCACAGGGAGCTTGATTCTCTTCGTGGCGTGCTGATGCTTTGTGGCAAAGCACCTGCTTGAGAATCCATCCTCTTAGGCTTCCCTCACCTTGACAGAGGTCTCATTGCTGTAGCCCTTGGCAGTTTGCAAAGAAGAAGACCCTTACCCTTCATAAAGTAGGGCCTTGCCCTAGTTTGAATGGAAAGGCAATAGCTGAGCTGAGGTCAATAAGGAGCCAGTCCCGTCTGACACATTCCCGAAGCCTGCTCCTTCATGGAAAATAACTCTAGAATCTAGGAATATCTTTGCAAGGCTAGCAAAGGGCAGTCAGGAACCAGTACCCTGCCTCTGGAATTACCGACTTCTGAGCAGATCTGGAGGTCTCCTTTAGGAGAAGCTAACCCATTCCTTCCAAATAGAGGCTTCAAAACACAGGCAGGTGGACTGCCTTTTCGTTCCCGATGGAGGCGTGCTTTTCTCTCCTCCTACGAACCCCGGTTCCCAGACACTGGGAAAAGTGGATCTTGAAGATATTTTCTCAGGGGTTGTTTCCACGGAGCTGGGGCCGAGCCTGGAGACCCAAAGGCACAGGGGAAGGCAAGACCACATGGACAAGCCTTTGCTCTTTAGTATAGCTCTAATGAACCTCACTCTGTCAGGATCTTTCTTGATTCCTACGGAGACACACCTGTGTGTGAAGCTGCGGCCACAGAGAGCCTGATTACCCCTGTGCAGCGCTGAGTCTGGGCGGCTAAACAACAGCTTGGGAATGCAGCCTGGGGCGCTTCCCTTCCCTCTGACAGAGCTCTCCTTCGGTCCCTAAGCCCTCTGCAAGGAGGCATGGATCATAGGTGCAAAGGGAAAGGAAGAGCGGAGCTGAGGCCAGTAAGGTGCCCGCCAGTCACGTCTCCCCCACTTCCGCAGTCTGTTCCTTCCCCTGCGCGAAAGCTAGAAGCTGGGAAGGGCTTGGCGAGGCTCGCCCAGGCAGAGCAGCCTCTAGGCCGGGGCTCTGCGATATCGCGCCTGGGTGCAGATCTGGAGCTCCGCCGGAGTGGAAGCTCATTCGGTCCTTCCCAATACAGGCTTGCAAGCACCCGACGGCGGCCTGACTCTATTCTCCCGCATGCTGGGAGTGGGCTTCCAATCCAGGGCAAAGAGCACTGCCTGGAGCTCTCTGCTCAGGGGCTGGTTCCCCTGCGCTGGGACTGTGCTAGGGAGCCCAAAGGCACAGGGGAAGGCCCCAAACCACATGCACATGACTCTGCTCTGGAGCTGAGCTCCGGGGAAGCCCAGTCTGTAAGGCGGTTTCTGAACACAAACGGAGGAACACTCTGGCTGTGGAGCTCCCTCCCCATGACAGGGGCACTGGGACCCTGATTCCCTCCGTTCAGCGCTGAGTCTGGGCTACCAAGCAACAGCTTGGGAATGCAACCTGGGGCATTTCCCTTCCCTCAGACAGAGGTCTCCTTGCGGGAGGCTTTCGCAGTTTGCACACCCCCGTGCCCTAAGCCATCTGCAAGGAGGCCTGGCTCCTAGGTCCAAAGGGAAGGCAAGAGCGGAGCTGAGGCCAGTCAGGAGCCAGTCATGTCGCCCACACTCCCGCAGCCTGCTCCTTTGCAGGCACAAACGCTAGAAGCTGGGAAGGGCTTGGCGAGGCACGCCCAGGCAGAGCAGCCTCTCGACAGGGGCTCTGTCCTATCGCGCCTGGGCGCAGGTCTGCAGCTCCGACGGTGTGGAAGCTCACTCGGTCCTTTCCAATACAGGCTTGCAAGGACCCGCCGGCAGCCTAACTCATCTCTCCCGCGTGCTGGGACTGGGCATCCAGGCCTGGCACAAAGCACTGCCTGGAGCTCTTTGCTCAGGGGCTGGTTCCCCTACGCTGGGTCTGTGCTAGGGAGCCCAAACGCACATGTCAAGGGCCCAAAACACATCCACACGTCTCTGCTCTGCAACAGAGCTCCGGGGAAGCCCAGTCTGGCAGGCGCTTTCTGGGCACAAAGGGAGGAACACTCTGGCTGTGGAGCTTCCTCCCCAAGACAGGGGCACTAGGACCCTGATTCCCTCCGTTTACCGCTGAGTCTGCATTGCCAAGCAACAGCTTGGGAACGCAGCCTGGGGCGCTTCCCTTCCCTCGGACAGAGCTCTCCTTGCGGTAGGCCTTGGTAGTTTGCATACAATGGGGCCCTAAGCCCTCTGCAAGTTGGCCTGGCTCCTAGGTCCAAAGGGCAGGCCAGAGCGGAGCTGAGGCTGTCAGGCTCCAGACACATCTCCCATACTCCTACATCCTGCTCCTACCCGGGCGTGAACGCTAGAAGCTGGGAAGGTACCTGGACCGTGCAGGGGCGGGGCAAACGAGGGCGGCGTGGGGTGGGAGTCGGCTTCTGGCGGGCGTGGGGGCGGGCTTCCCAGTTGTGCTCTCGGAGGTGGACACTGAGGCTGAAAACGCGCCGGGAGCGCGGCAGGGGCGGGGCTAACCCTGGCGGCGCGGGGCGGGGGTCGGTTCATGGGGGGGATGGGGAGGGGTTCCCAGTTGCGCTCTCGGGGGTTGCAACTGCGGCTGGGAACTCCCATTTCGTCCGCTCCTGGGTCCCCAAAGATCGCCATCCCATGGGTGCAACAGAGTGCTGCGGACCACAGGTAAGGGAACTGGGACTGCGTGGAGCAGGGAACCAAGTATTCCGCCGTCTGTTGGCACATTCTCGGAGCTCCCCAAACTGGCGGTCGCAGAAAGGCCTTGCCTTTGGGGTCAAGGCCTTTACCGCTCCACCCCTCTGCTGAAAAATCTCAGAGTCTGCGCGGTTCTTCCAAGCAGCCTAGTGTCCGCTGGAAGTCCAAGGGACAGAACACTGAATTCTCGCCGGCTGGCCCAGCCCTGTTTCTGGCACTTTGTAAGCCAGCGGGCCCTTGAGCACCTGCTGGGATGGGAAAGGGAAGGGTCCACGGATTGCACCCTAGAAACTTAGTAGGGTGCATGGATTTCAAACCCTGGTGGCCGCCCAGGCAGCAAAGAAGGGGGGAGGGCACCTTGCTGGCCTTTCATGGCAGAATATGTGGTTGTCCAGCTGCGTGGGCCTTTTCATGAGGACACTGTGCAATAAAAGTTTGGTGTTTTGGAACTGAATAATTAGAACGTGTAAAAGCTTTAAATTATGTGGTGGTGTAATTAAAAAACAAAACAAAACAAAACCAAGCTCCAAGTGTTTTGCAAATGGAGGTTTAAATATTGAAGTACTGTATTCCTTGCACTGTGGCATTCTATCAAGAAGTGTGCAGGATTTTTTTTTTTTAAGAAAAGTGTTCGAAGTGAGGGAAACAGGAAACCCAGAGGTGCCCCTGTATTTTGGGGAAGGCCTTAGGAGGTCACTTGGAAATTCTGCTGGCTGTGCGGGAGAGGGGCAGATGGGCTGTGCAGGCTTGTCCTTTGCATGGATGTTCTTGTGTGTGGAAACCCAGCTCGGAGCCATCTCCTGATGTGTAAGAATTTCGCAGACAAACCTTGAGCTAAGCAATGCATTTTTTCCTAAGAAAATGTTTGTCTTAAGCGATGTAAATATCCTATGTATTTCCGCTAGACTCTGGCTTCAGGTCGGTTCCCCAAAAAGGCTCATAAGCGATTTGAACAAAACAGCATGTTTTCCTCCTAGCTTGTTCTCCTTATCTATGTTAAGGAAATGATATATTTGCCTGCAATACTGCCTTTCTTCAAGATTCATGTCAATCAAGTTTTGGCCCGGGATGACTCACCTGCTGCCAATATTATCTCAATGCATGTCGTGGGGGAGGGGCCTGGTGCCATTCCCTGAAACAGTTCCTTTCTTTCCTTAGCTGACTGCTAGTGCCTGTAGAATATCTGGCTAAAGACCAGCAGGGGGTACTCTTACTACCCCCCCCACCCCGCCTTGAGTCTAAGTCAGCAGCTTTCTCTATCTCTTTCATACTTTAATAACAGTTGATGGCACAAAAGCTCTGAGCGATCAAATCATATCAAATCTTCATTTCAGATTGAAGATGCATTCCATGGTATTGCCATCTTAAGTCTTTCCATCGTTATGGAATATCTGTCCATGTATTCAGGATAGTTTTCAGCCAGGGTGTATAATTTCCAGTGTGCCAGTCTTGTCATCCTCGTTACATCCATGGCAAAGTGTTTTATTCATGTTGATATTATTGAAAGGGAATTTTTTAAAATTCCTTTTCAGATTATTATCTGCTAATGTATACAGATAAAACTGTGTAATCATTCATTTTTATCAGTTTGGACAGCTTGATAGTTGTCTTTAATTTCTTTACTTTCTGACACTTTAAGATTATCCTGGGACACATATGTAATGCCTCACCCCTAAATTCAGACATGTGTTCAAAGAACTTCTGTCCTTTTATTTATTTATTTATTTATTCTTTAACATTGAAATCGTTTTGACTATGCTGGGTGTTTGTTGCTAGATGGAAGTAGCTAGGACCTCTGGACTGCAGTCTCTCATCTCTTGCTGACCTCTTGTTGACCTCTGCAGAATCCTGGTAGGTGGGAGCTTGTTAGTTCCTTGTTCCTTATCAGAACCTCCTGTGGTAAGTGTTTTTCTCTTCTCTGTTGCCTGGTAAGGGTGGGTGGTCATGGGCATCCCAAAGTTGGCTAGAAGTCAATTATTTAGGCAGGCTTGTGCACAGATATGGGAGAAGGCAATGGCACCCCACTCCTGGAAAATCCCAAGGATGGAGGAGCCTGGTAGGCTGCAGTCCATGGGGTGGCTAAGAGTCGGACACGACTGAGTGACTTCGTTTTCACTTTTCACTTTCATGCATAGGAGGAGGAAATGGCAACCCACTCCAGTGTTCTTGCCTAGAGAACCCCAGAGACTGCGGGGCCTGGTGGGCTGCCATCTATGGCGTGGCACAGGGTCGGCCTCAACTGAACCACTTAGCAGCAGCAGCAGCAGCAGCAGCAGTGCATAGATATCAAAGGGGATGAGAACAGTCAGGTAGGATCACATATGTCATCGTGAAACAATACTTCTCCTCTTAGCCAAAGCTAACGAAAGATTTCTGTTCTAGGTCAACCTAGAAGAGATCACTTAAGAGGTAAAGAAACTTAAACTCCATTAGCAAAGGCAGTTCAACATCTCAAGAAAACTTGTGCTAGGCACAAAACTCTTTTCTGGGGGCCTACTTTCCCTACAACCTCCTTATCCCATTCTGTACCCATTCCTTTGCTTCTCCTGTCCTGAAAATGCCACCTGTAAGACAGAACTACTTCGTTTTCCTTCTTAAAGTGTGATTGCATTCCATACATTCTTGTAATAACAAGTCATACATTTCCCTTCAGCAACCAAGAACTGACTCTTATATTGGCATTTGATAGATTGGTGAGCATACCTATCAGTGATAATAGCGCCCACCCCGCTTCCTGCAAGAACAGAACAAAACAAAACAAAACAAAAAAATTGCTTTCTTACATTTAATATGTTCGGATGGTGCCAGTCACTATTCATGCAGAGTCAAAAATCTCTTTTGTTTCTGTGTAAAAGGGAGGTCCTTTCAAGTCGTGAATGTTTAAGAAGTTTCATTTATTTGGAAGTGACCTAGCTATTCAATACACTGTCGTCACTTAGTTTAGCACCAGGATAGAAACTCAGGTAACCAAAACACCTGGAGGAACGATTGTAAGTTCAGTTCAGTTCAGTTGCTCAGTCGAGTCTGACTCTTTGTGACCCCGTGGCCTGCAGGACGCCAGGCTTCCGTGTCCATCACCAACTCCAGGGGCTTGCTCAAACTCATGTCCATCGAGTCAGTGATGCCATCCAACCATCTTATCCTCTGTCATCCCCTTCTCCTCTGCCTTCAATCAAGACTATGAGAGGCAGATATTTTAGAGTATAATTATTGTTAAGAGTTTATCTAAAAGCTCATATCACATTTACATATTTTACATTGGTTGTTGCTGTTTCCAGGTACTTTCTTGCTGACAAGCTTGTGACACATATAACAATAGAGCAATTTTTACCTCAAAAGAAACCTAGGCACTATGAACATGTTGTGCTTAATGTTGTTGACTCTTAGACATGTCTATAGTGGAGGAGCAAAACCAAAAATACTAGATATTTAATATTGACTAGTTCCCAGTTCACGGGACTCTGACATTCATTTAGGTCAATGTTTTCTTGTATTTCCAGCAGTTTGATTTGGAAGGGCTGCCTTGTCTTGAGACCATTGAAATCAGAACTCAGAACTTGAGCAATATTATCAAAAAACACAAGGCTCACACTGACATATACCTTAATCCAGACAGACATACAAGACATCTTCCAGTTTTCCGCCTGAGATTTAAAATATTTCTTTGAGCCATTTTCCTGGGAAGTGGTTGGGGGAGGGAGGGAGTGGGGGTGGCAGCGAGGCAGGCTTGGGTAACAAGCTAATTGTTGGTCATTGCATATGCAAAGAACCAGCTTTCCGGGTTCCAAGGAAAAAAGTTTCCTTGGTACCCAATTTTGTTTGGATCTATAGACTCTCATGGCCCTCCTAGGTCAGGACATCTTTCCTTTTTGTAGTCCTCGTTTTATCCCTAAATCATAGACAGCTTGGATTGTCTCTGTGGGGTGGATGTATTGTCCTTGTGTTTGACCTGGCGGCAGAAGCGAGGTCCGAGAGCCTCTCCTGGAACCGGGCGTGGGGACGGGGCTCATCGGTAGCCCCTGGTGGAAGTGGGAAACGCGCCGGGAGCGCGCCAGGGGTGGGGCGATCCCGGGCGGCGCGGGTCGGGGTTCCGGTCGGGAGGGGGTGGGGGGCGGTAACAGTTGTGCTCTCGGGGTCCCCACTGCAGCTGGAAACGCGCTGGGAGGGCGGCAGGGGCGGGGTGAACCCGGGTGGCCCGGGGCGGGGTTCGGCTCCTGGCGGGGGTAGGGGAGGGCTTCCCAGTTGCGCTCTCGGTGGTGGCCACTGCGGCTAGAAATGCACCGGGAGCGCACCCGGGGCGGGGTAAACCTGGGCTGCGCGGGTCGAGATTTCGATGGCTGTGGGTGGGGGGTTGGTCCCAGTTGTGCTCTCGGGGGTCGACACTGCGGCTAGGAACGCCCATTTCCTACGCTCCTGTGTCCCCAAGGATCCACATCTAGTGGGTGCAGTGGAGGGCTGCGGGCCACAGGTCAGGGAACTGGGACTGCTTGGAGCAGGGAACCACGTATTCCGCCCTCTGTTGGCACATTCTTGGAGCTCCCCAACCTGGCGGTCGCAGAAAGGCCTTGCCCTTGGTGTCAAGGCCTTTACCGCTCCACCCCTTTGCTGAAAAATCTCAGTCTGCACGGTTTTCCCAAGCAGCCTAGTGTCCCCTGGAAGTCCAAGTGACAGAACCCTGAACTCTGGCCGGCTGGCCCAGCCCTGCTTCTGGCACTTTGTAGGCCAGCGGGCCCTGGAGCACCTGCTAGGATGAGAAAGGGAAGGGTCCGCGAATTGCACCCTAGAAAGTTAGTAGGGTGCATGGATTTCAAACCCTGGTGGCCGCCCAGGCAGCAAAGAAGGGGGGAGGGCACCTTGCTGCCCTTTCATGGCAGAATCTGTGGCTGTCCTGATGCGTGGGCCTTTTCATGGGGACCTTGTGCAATAAAAGTTTGGTGTTTTGGTACTGAATAATTAGAAATTGTAAAAAGTTTAAATTATGTGGTGGTGTAATTAAAAAACAAAAGAAAACAAAACCAAGCCCCAAGTGTTTGGCACAGGGAGGTTTAAGTATTGAAGGCCTGTTTTCCTTGCACTGTGGCATTCTATCAAGAAGTGTGCAGGATTTTTTTTTTTTTTTAAGAAAAGTGTTCGAAGTGAGGGAAACAGGAAACCCAGAGGAGCCCCTGTATTTTGGGGAAGGCCTTAGGAGGTCACTTGGAAATGCTGCTGGCTGTGGGGAAGGGGGGCAGATGGGCTGTGCAGTCTTGTCCTTTGCATTCATGTTCTTGTGTGTAGAAACCCAGCTCGGAGCCATCTCCTGATGTGTAAGAATTTCGCAGACAAACCTTGAGCTAAGCAATGCATTTGTTCCTGAGGAAATGTTTGTCTTAAGCGATGTAAATATCCTATGTATATCCGCTGGACTCTGGCTTCAGGTCGGTTCCCCCAATAGGCTCAGAAGCGACTTGAACAAAACTGTATGTTTTCCTCGTACCTTGTTCTCCTAATCTATGTTAAGGAAATGATATATTTGCCTGGAATACTGCCTTTCTTCAAGATTCATGTCAATCAGTTTTTGGCCCAGGATGACTCACCTGCTGCCAATGTGACCTCAAGGCATGTCGTGGGGGAGGGGCCTGGTGCCATTCCCTGAGACAGTGCCTTTCCTTCCTTAGCTGACTGCTAGTGCCTGTAGAATATCTGGCTAGAGACCAGCAGGGCGTACACCCCGCCTCAAGTCTAAGTCAGCAGCTTTCTCTATCTCATTTATACTTTAATAACAATTGATGACACAAAAGCTCTGAGCGATCAAATCATATCAAATCTTCATTTCAGATTGAAGATGCATTCCATGGTATTGCCATCTTAAGTCTTTCCATTGTTATGGAATATCTGTCCATGTATTCAGGATAGTTTTCAGCCAGGGTGTATAATTTCCAGTGTACCAGTCTTGTCATCCTCGTTACATCCATGGCAAAGTGTTGTATTCATGTTGACATTATTGAAAGGGAATTTTTTTTAATTCCTTTTCAGATTATTATCTGCAAATATATACAGAAAAAACCGTGTAATCTTTCGTTTTTATCAGTTTGGACAGCTTGATAGTTGTCTTTAATTTCTTTCCTTTCTCATACTTTAAGATTTTCCGGGCACCATACATGTACTGCCTCACCCCTAATCTCAGTCATGTGTTCAAAGAACTTCTGTCCTTTATTTGTTTACTTATTTTTTGCAACATTGAATTCGTTTTGACTATGCTGGGTCTCTGCTGCAAGATGGAAGTTGCTAGGACCTCTGGACTGCAGTCTTCCATCTCTTACTGACCTCTTGTTGACCTCTGCAGAATCCTGGTTGGCGGGAGCTTGTTAGTTCCTTGTTCCTTACCAGGACCTCCTGTGGTAAGTGTTTTTCTCTTCTCTGTTGCCTGGTAAGGGTGGATGGTCATTGGCATCCCAAAGCTAGCTAGAAGTCAATTATTTAGGCAGGCTTGTGCATAGATATGGGAGAAGGCAATGGCACCCCACTCCAGTACTCTTGCGTGGAAAATCCCATGGATGGATGAGCCTGGTAGGCTGCAGTCCATGGGGTGGTTAAGAGTCGGACATCACTGAGCGACTTCACGTTCACTTTTCACTTTCATGCATGGGAGGAGGAAATGGCAACCCACTCCAGTGTTCTTGCCTAGAGAACCCCAGGGACTGCGGGGCCTGGTGGGCTGCCGTCTATGGGGTCGCACAGAGTCGGACACGACTGAAACGACTTAGCAGCAGCGGCGGCGGCAGCAGCAGCAGAAGCAAGGCATCGATATCAAAAGGGCTGCAAACAGTCAGGAAGGATTACATATGTCACCGTGAAACACTACTTCTCCACTTAGCCAAAGCTAACCAAAGATTTCTGTTCTAGGTCAACCTAGAAGAGATCACTTAAGAGGTAAAGAAACTTAAACTCCATTAGCAAAGGCAGTTCGACATCTCAAGAAAACTTGTGCTAGGCACAGAACTCTTTTCAGGGGGTCCACTTTCCCTACAACCTCCTTATCCCATTCTGTACCCATTCCTTTGCTTCTCCCATCCTGAAACTGCCACCTGTAAGACAGAACTACTTCGTTTTCCTTCCTCAAGTGCCATTGCATTCCACATACTTTCTTGATATAACAAGTCATACATTTCCCTTCAGCAACCAAGAACTGACTTTTATATTGGCATTGGCTATAGCCCGCCCCCCTCCCCCCACCCCCAAGAACAGAACAAAACAAAACAAAACAATTGCTTTCTTACATTTAACATGTCAGGATGGTGCCAGACACTATTCATGGAGAGTCAAAAATCTCTTTTGTTTCTGTGTAAAAGGGAGGTCCTTTCAAGTCGTGAATGTTTCAGAACTTTCATTTATTTGGAAATGACCTAGCTATTCAATACACTGTCGTCACAAGGATAGAAACTCGGGTAACCAAAACACCTGGAGAAACGTTTGTTAGTTCAGTTCAGTTCAGTTGCTCAGTCGTGTCTGACTCTTTGGGACCCCGTGGCCTGAAGGACGCTAGGCTTCCGTGTCCGTCACCATCTCCAGGGGCTTGCCCAAACTCATGTCCATCGAGTCAGTGATGCCATACAACCATCGTATCCTCTGTCATCCCCTTCTCCTCTGCCTTCAATCAAGACTATGAGAGGCAGATATTTTAGAGTATAATTATTGTAAAGAGTTTGTCTAAAAGCTCATATCACATTTACATTTTTATTTTGTTGTTGTCGTTTCCAGGTAGTTTCTTGCTGACAAGCTTGTGACAGATATAACAATAGAGCAATTTTTACCTCAAAAGAAACCTAGGCACTATGAACATGTTGTGCTTAATGTTGTTGACTCTTAGACATGTCTATAATGGAGGAGCAAAACCAAAAATACTAGATATTTAATATTGACTAGTTCCCAGTTCACGGGACTCTGACATTCATTTAGGTCAATGTTTTCTTGTATTTCCAGCAGTTTGATTTGGAAGGGCTGCCTTGTCTTGAGACCATTGAAATCAGAACACAGAACTTGAGCAATATTATCAAAAAACACAAGGCTCACACTGACACATACCTTAATCCAAACAGACAGACAAGACATCTTCCAGGTTTCCGCCTGAGATTTAAAATATTTCTTTGAGCCAGTCTTCTGGGGAGTGGGGGGATGGGGGTGGCAGTGAGGCAGGCTTGGGTAACAAGCTAATTGTTGGTCATTGCATATGCAAAGAACCAGCTTTCCGGGTTCCAAGGAAAAAAGTTTCCTTGGTAACCAACTTTGTCTGGTTCTATAGAATATCATGGCCCTCCTAGGTCAGGTCATCTTGCCTTTCTGTAGTCCTCGTTTTATCCCTAAATCATAGACAGCTTGGATTGTCTCTGTGGGGTGTATGTATTGTCCTCATGTTTGACCTGGCGGCAGCAGCGAGGTCCGAGAGCCTATCCTGGAACCGGGCGTGGGGACGGGGCTCACCGAGAGCCGCTGGTGAAGGTGGGCAGCGCCCCTGGAGCGCGGCAGGGGCGGGGCGAACCCGGGCGGCACAGGGCGGGTGTCGGCTCCTGGCGGGGGTAGGGGAGGGTTTCCCAGTTGTGCTCTCGGAGATGGCCACTGCGGCTGGAAACACGCCGGGAGCGCAGCCAGGGTGGGGTAAACCTGGGCTGCACAGGTCGAGATTCCGCTCCCTGTGGGTGGGGGGTCGGTCCCTGTTGTGCTCCCGGGGGTCGCCAATGTGGCTGGGAACCCGCCGGGAGCCCAGAAGGGCCGGGGCAAAACCTGGCGGCGCGGGGCGGGGTGGGGGTCCGTTCGCAGCGGGGGTCGGCTCCTGGCGGGGGTGGGGGAGGGCTTTCCAGATGTGCTGTTGGGGGTCGCCATTGCGGCTGGGAATGCCCATTTCGTGAACTCCTGGATCCCCAAGGATCGGCATCCATTGGCCACAGCGGAGGGGTGCGGAACACAGGTAAGGGAACGGGGACTGCCTGGAGCAGGGAACCATGTATTCCGCCCTGTGTTGGCACAGTCTCAGAGCTCCCCAACCTGGCGGTCGCAGGAAGGCCTCGTATTTGGGGTCAAGGCCTTTACCACTCCACCCCTCTGCTGAAAAACCTCAGAGTCTGCGCGGTTTTCCCAAGCAGCCTAGTGTCCGCTGGAAGTCCAAGGGACAGAACCCTGAATTCTGGCTGGCTGGCCCAGCCCTGCTTCTGGCACTTTGTAGGCCAGCGGGCCCTGGAGCACCTGCTAGGATGGGAAAGGGAAGGGTACGCGAATTGCACCCTGGTGGCCGCCGAGGCAGCAAAGAAGGGGGGAGGGCACCTTACTGCCCTTTAATGGCAGACAGAATCTGTGGCTGTCCTGCTGCGTGGGCCTTTTCATGTGGACCTTGTGCAATAAAAGTTTACCGGTGACCTTAGGGAACTTCCCAGTGTGCTTCTGACAGATGAGGGATGCTGTGGAGTTGGAGGGGCCTCTCAGGACTATGCTGGGTTTGGCACAATGGAAGAGGGCCTCATCTCCAGGGAAGGCAGGAACCTCAGGCTTCCTCTCCGTTTCGGACTCCGACCGCAGGGTCCCTGCAGAGTTGGGACAGGAGAGTCAGGAATCGTCTTGTCTGAGGAAGGGAACTCCGCTTGCCTGTCGTGTTCAGGGGGTCTCAGGCCCCTTGTTCAGCTCTGTGTGGAACCTGCGGGTGTTTCCGGACGATGCACAACGGTGACAGTGCCCCTTCGTGTTGTGCCTTCACCCACTGGGTTGCCTTCGAAGAGGTGTCCGGGCCTCGTGTTCTTTTCAAGAGCGGACAGGGAAATCGGGGTCTTTCGGCATGTGGGACCACCCACGGGGCTAGTCTCAAATTTCCTAGTGAGGCCGGCTACATCCTGAGGTATGCCGGGAAGGCCGGGGAGCCTTCCAGACAACGCAGGGGGATCGACTCTCCTGTCGCCATCAGGAGGGGAGAAGGGGCTCAGATGAAGTGGGGCCAGAACCCTCGGTGTTACCCTCGAGGGAACCCGGCGTGTCGAGGAACTTTTGGGGGTCGCATGAAGGCTGTCAGGGACCGTTTCGCCCTTCAGGGCGCAACAGGGGACTTCCCTTCAGACGCCGTCGCGGGCAAGGGCGTCATCTTGCGAAGACGTGGGAACCACGTGGTTTTTCTCGAGTTGCGGCGGATTCTTGAGTTACGACGGGGATCTCAGACTTCCTCTTGGGTTGGCCCTGCGAAGCCCAATCTTCCCCTCGAGTTGCGAGGGAAAGCTGGGGGTTGCGCTCGAGTCACTGCAGGGCCGAAGAGACCTCACCTAGGCGTGTGTCCGGGACCTAATATTCCTGTCCAGGGAAGGCAGGGATCTCGGGGTTGCATTCCAGGCTCCCCCGGGGAGTCAGGGCTCGTCTCGAGGGGAAGCCAAGGACTCAGCTCTCCCCTTGAATCGCGACCCGGATCTCTTGGAGCCCCCTGAGCAGACTCAAGGGAGTCAAGCCTCCTCTTCCGTTTGGAGAGAGGACCCGGGATTGCTCTCCAGGCCATGCAGGAACAGAAGGCCCTCAGCTCGCGAGGACGGGGGCATCTCAGGGGTTTCCTCGAGCTGCGGCGCCCGTGGGGGTTTTCTCCCGAGGCACGACGAGGATCTCAGGGAGCCTCTCGTGCGGCGCCAGGGAAGTCAGGTCTCCATGCGCGTGGCGAGGGGGAGCACGTCATGGCTCTCGAGTCACGGGAGGGGACTAGGGCCTCGAGACGCGTTGAAGAAGGACTCTCGAGGTCTTTCTCGGGTGGCGGCAGGAAACCCTCGTTTCGCTCGCCTTCTGCCGGGGACCATAGGGAACTTCCCAGGGGGCCTCTGAGAGGCGAGGGATCCTGTGGAGTTGTCAGGGCCTCTCGGGACTCCGCTGGGTCTGGCGCAACGGAAGAGGGCCTCACCTAGAGGGGAGGCAGGCACCTCAGGCTTCCTCTCCGTTTCGGACTCCGACCGCAGGGTCCCTGCAGAGTTGGGACAGGAGAGTCAGGCCTCGTCTTGTCTGAGGAAGGAAACCCCGCTGGCCTCTCGAGTTGTTCAGGGGGACTCAGGCCCCTCGTCGAGCTGTGTGTGGAACCCGCGGGTCTTTGTGGACGATGCACGGCGGTGTCAGTTCCCCTTCGTGTTGTGCCTTCACCCACAGGGTTGCCTTCGTAGAGGGGTCCGGGCCTCGGGTCCTTCTCAAGAGCGGACCGGGGAATCGGGGGCGTTCGGCATGTGGCACCACCCACGTGGCTCGTCTCGAATTTCCTCGTGAGACCGGCCTCATCCTGAGGTGCGCCGGGAGGGCCGGGAACCCCTTCCGGACCACGCAGGGGAATCGACTCTCCTGTCGTGATCAGGAGAGGAGAAGAGTCTCAGATGAAGCGGTGCCGGGACTCTCGGTGTTCCCTTCGAGGGAACCCGGGGTGTCAGGGAACTTTTGGGGTTCTCACGAAGGGTGTCAGGTACCGTTTCGCACTTCAGGGCGGAACAATGGACTTCCCTTGAGACGCCGTAGTGGGCAAGGGCCTCATCTTGCGAAGACGTTGGAACCACGTGTTTTTTCTCGAGTTGCAGCGGGATTGTCGAGTGATGACGGGGAATTCAGGCTTCCTCTTCAACTGGCCCAGGGAAGTACAATTTTCATTCGAATTGCGAGTTAGAACTGGGGATTGCTCTCGAGACACTGCAGGGCCAAATAGAGCTCATCTAGGCTTGTGTCCAGGACTTAATGTTCCTCTGCTGGGCCGACAGCTATCTTGGCATTGCATTCTCGACTCACCCGGGGAATCAGGTCTCGTCTCGAGGGGAAGCCAAGGACACTGCTCTCCTGTGAATTTGCGATGGGTATATCTTGGAGCTCACTGTGTGGCCTAAAATGAGTCAAGCCTCCTGTGGAGTTTGGAGAGAGGACTCAGGATTGCTCTCCAGGCCATACAGCAAAAGAAGGCCCTCATCTCGTGAGGACTGGGGTGTCTCGTGGGTATTCTCGAGCTGCGGCTCCAGTGTGGTGTTGCTCACGAGGTATAATGGGGAGCTCAGGGAGCCTCTCCTGTGGCGCCAGGGAAGTCAGGTTTCTATGCGCGTGGCTAGGGGGAGCGCGTCATTGCTCTCGAGTCATGGTAGGGGAATCGCACCTCAAGACGCGTTGAAGAAAGACTCTCGAGGTCTTTTACGGGTTGGGGCAGGAAACCCTTGGTTCCCTCGACTTGTGCCGGTGATCTCAGGAAGGTCTAAGGGTGCCTCTGAGAAGTCAGGGATACTGTGCAGTTGGGAGGGGCCTCTCGGGACTCCACTGGGTTTGGTGCAATGGAAGAGGGCCTCATCTCGAGTGGAGGCAGGAAACTCATGTTTCCTCTCCTGACTTCTCCTGGACCAGATCTGACTCGGATCACAGTTTCGCTGCAGAGTTCAAACAGGAGAGTCAGGCCTCGTCTTGTGTGGAGGAATGGAACTCTGCTTGCCTCTCCAGTTGTTCACGGGGTGACAGGTCACTTCTCGAGCTGTGTGTGGTACCTGCGGGTTTCTGCGGACGATACCCGGGGGTGTCAGTGCCCCTTCGTGTTGTGCCTTCATCAAAAGGGTTATCTTCAAAGAGGTGTCCGGGCATTGGGATCTTATCAAGAGTGAACCGGGAAATCGGGGTCTTTTGGCATGTGTCACCATCCACGAGGCTATGTCTCGAATATCCTCGTGAGACCGGCCTCATCCTGAGATGCACCGGGAAAGGCGGGAACCCCTTCAAGACAAAACAGGGGAATCGACCCTCCTGTCGCGATCAGGAGGGGAGAAGGGGCCCAGATGTAGTGGTGCTGGGAACCTCGGTGTTCACCTTGAGTCAGACTGGTGTGGCGAGGAACTTTTGAGGTCGCATCAAGGGTGCCAATACCGTTTCGCACTTCAAGACGGAATGTGGGACTTCTCTTGAGACGCTGTAGGGGGCAAGGGCCTCATCTTGCGATGACGGGGGAACCACGTGGCGTTTCTCGAGTTGTGGCGGGATTCTCGAGTTTTGACAGGGAATACAGTCTTCCTCATGTGTTGGCCCAGGGAAGTCCTATCTTCCATTCGAGTTTCAAGGGAGAGCTGGGGATTGCCCTCGAGTCACTGCAGGGCAAAATAGACCTCATCTAGGCTTGTGTCCAGGACTTAATGTTCGTCCCTAGGGGCGACAGGGATCTCGGGCTTGCATACCAGACTCACCCGGGGAATCAGGCCTCATCTCAAGGGGAAGCAAAGAACTCTGCTGTCCTTTTGGGTCGCGATGGGTATCTCTTGGAGCCCACTGTGTGCCATAAAGGGAGTCAAGCCTCCTGTGGTGTTTGGATAGAGGACTCGGGATTCCTCTCCAGGCCATGCAGGAAAAGAAGGCCCTCATCTCGCGATGACGGCGGCATCTTGTGGGTTTTCTAGACTGCCGCGCTAGTGCCAGGTTTCTGACGAGGTACGAGAGGGAGCTCAGGGAGCCTCTCGTGTGGCGCCAGGGAAGTCAGGTCCCCATGAGATGGCTAGGGGGAGATTGTCATTGCTCTCAAGTCATGGTAGGGTAATCGGGCCTCAAGACGGGTTGAAGAAGGACTCTCGAGGTCTTTCTCGGGTCACTGCATAAAACCCAGGGTTCCCTTGACTTGTGCCTGCGACCTCAGGGAGCTTCTCAGAGTGCCTCTGAGAAGTCAGGGATACTGTGCAGTTTGGAGGGGCCTCTCGAGACTCCTCTGCATTTGGTGGAATGTAAGAGGGACTCATCTCGAGTTGAAGCAGGAACCTCAGTGTTCCTCTCCATTTCTGACTCAGATCGCAAGGTCCCTGCATGTTGGTACAGGAGAGTCAGGCCTCGTCTTTTCTGGAGGATGGGACTCCTCTTGCCTCTCGAGTTGTTCTCGAGGTGACAGGCCACTTGCCGAGCTGTGTGTGTAACCTGCCCATTTTTCCGGATGATGCACAGGTGTGTTAGTGCCCCTTCCTGTTGTACCTTCATACTCAAGGCTGCCTTCCAAGAGGTGTCCGAGCATCGGATTCTTATCAAGAGCGGACCGGGAAATTGGAGTCTTTCAGCAAGCGGCACCACCCACAAAGCTACGTATCGAATTTCCCCATGAGACCGGCCTCATCCTGAGTTGTGCAGGGAAGGTCGGGCCCCCTTGCAGACAAAGCAGGGGAATCGAGTCACCGGTCACGATCAGGAGGGGAGAAGGGGCTTAAATGAAGTGGTGCCGGGAACCTCGGTGTTCCCCTTGAGTGAGACCAGCGTGTTGGGGGACTTTTGGGGTCGCATCAAGGGTGCCAAGTACCGTTTCGCATTTCAAGATGGAACCTGGGACATCTTTTGAAACGCTGTAGCGGGCAAGGGCCTCATCTTACGATGACGGGAGAACCACGTGGTTTTGCTCAAGATGCGGCGGGATTCTCGAGTTATGACCGGGAATTTAGGCTTCCTCTTGTTGGCCTTGAAATCCAATCTTCCATTCGGGTTGCGAGGGGGAGCTGGGGATTGCGCTAGAGTCACTGCAGGGCAAAAGAGACCTAATCTAGGCTTGTGTCCAGGATCTAATGTTGCTCTCCGGGGGCGACAGGGATCTCGGGTTTGCATTCCAGACTCATCCGGGGAGTCGGTTCTCACCTCGAGGGTAAGCAAAGAATTCCGCTCTCGTCTCGAGTCGCGATGGGTATCTCTTGGAGCCCACTGTGTGTACTAAAGGGAGTCAAGCCTCCTGTGGAGTTTGGAGAGAGGACTCGGGATTGGACTCCAGGCCATGCAGGAAAAGAAGGCCCTCATCTCGAGATGACGGTGGCATCTCGTGGGTTTTCTCGAGCTGCGGCGCCAGTGTGGGGTGTCTCATGAAGTACCACGGGGATCTTAGGGAGCCTCTTGTGTGGTGCCAGGAAAATCCAGTATTCCATTGGAGTTGCGAGTTAGAACTGGGGATTGCTCTCCAGTCACTGCAGGGCAAAATAGACATCATCTACGCTTGTGTCCAGGACCTATTGTTCCACTACTGGGCCGACAGGGACCTCAGGGTTGCATTCTCGACTCACCCGGATAGTCAGGCCTCGTCTTGAGGGGAAAAAAAGGACTCCGCTCTCCTGTCAAGTCGCGACGGGTATCTCTTGGAGCCCACTGCGTGGCGTAAAGGGAGTGAAGCCTCCTAAGGAGTTTGGAGAGATGACTCGGGATTGTTTTCCTGGCCATGCAGGAAAAAAGGCCCTCATCTTGCGATGACGGGGGCGTCTCGTGGGTTTTCTCCAGCTGTGGTGCCAGTATCAAATTTCTCACGAGGTACAACGGGGAGCTCAGAGAGCCTCTCGTGTGGTGCTAGGGACGTCAGGTCTCCGTGCGTGTGGTGAAGGGGAGTGCGTGATTGCTCTCGAGTCATAGTAGGCGAATCGGGCCTCAAGACGCATTGAAGAAGGACTCTCGAGGTCTTTCTCGGGTTGCGGCAGGGAACCCTGGGTTCCCTCGAATTGTGTCGGTGACCTCAGGCAACTTCTCAGGGTGCTCTGAGAAGTCAGGGACACTGTGGATTTGGGAGGGGCCTTTCGTTACTCAACTGGGTTTGGTGCAATTGAAGAGGGCCTCATCTCGAATGGAGGCAGGAACCTCAGGGGTCCTCTCCATTTCTGACTCGGGTCGCAGAGTACCTGCAGAGTATGGACAAGAGAGTCACGCCTCGTCTTCTGTGGAGGAATGGATCTCCGCTTTCCTTGCGAGTTGTTCATGGAGTGACAGGCCTCTTGTTGAGCTGTGTTTGGAACCTGTGGGTTTTTCCGGATGATGCAGAGGGGTGTCAGTGCCCCTTCGTGTTGTGCCTTCATCCACAGGGTTGCCTTCAAAGAGGTGTCCGGGCATCGGGTTCTTTTCAAGAGCGTACCAGAAAATTGGGGTCTTTCAGCATGTGGTACCACCCACGAGGCTACATCTTGAATTTCCTCAGGAGACCGGCCTCATCCTGAGCTTCGCCGGGAAGGTAGGGAAACCCTTGCAGACAAAGCACGGGAATCGACCTACCGGTCGCGATCAGAAGGGGAGAAGGGGCTCAGATGAAGTGGTTCCGGGAACTTCGGTGGTCCCCTCGAGTGAGACCGGTATGTCACGGCACTCTTGAGGTCGCATCAAGGGTGCCAAGTACAGTTTCGCACTTCAAGACGGAACGTGGGAATTCTCTGGAGATGCTCTAGCGGGCAAGGGCCTCATATTGCGATGACGAGCGAAACACGTGGTTTTTCTCGAGATGTGGCGGGATTCTCGAGTTACGACGGGGAATTCAGGCTTCCTCTTGTGTTGGCCCAGCAAGTCCAATCTTCCATTCAACTTTTCAGAGAGAGCTGTGGGTTGCTCTCGAGTCACTTCAGGGCAAAGAGTCCTCATCTAGGCTTGGGTCCAGGACGTAGTATTGCTCTCCAGGGGCAACAGGGATATCGGGGTCGCATTCCAGTCTCACCCGGTGGGTCACGCCTCGTCTCGAGTGGAAGCAAAGGACTCCACTATCCTCTCGAGTCGCGACATGTAACTCTTGGAGCCCAATGAGTGGCCTAAAGGGAGTCAAGCGTCCTGTGTAGCTTGGACAGAAGGTTCACGCTTGATCTGCATACCATGCAGTTAAAGATGGCCCTCCTCTCGTGATGACGGGAGTGTCTCATGGGTTTTCTCGAGCTGCGGCGCCAGTGTGGGGTTTCTCACGAGATATGATGGGGAATTCAGGGAGCCTCTCGTGCAGCGCCAGAGAAGTCAGGCCTCCATGCGTGTGGCCAGGCAGATCGCGTCATTGCTCTGGAGTCATGGGAGGGACTAGGGCCTCAAGACTCATTTAAGAAGGACTCTCGAGGTCTTTCTTGGGTTGGGGTGGGAAACACTCGTTTCCCTCGGCCTCTACCGGGGACCTTAGTGAACTTCCCAGGTGCCTCTGAGAGGTGAGGGATACTGAGGAGTTAGAGGGGCCTCTCGGGACTCCACTAGGTTTGACGAAATGAAAGAGGGCCTCATCTCGATTGGAGGCAGGAACCTCAGCTTCCTCTCCATTTCTGACTCCGACCGCAGGGTCCCTGCAGGGTTGGGACAGGAGAGTCAGGCCTCATCTTGTCTGAGTATTGGAACTCTGCTTGCCTCTCGAGTCGTTCAGTGGGTCTCAGGCCCCTTGTCGAGCTGTGTGTGGAACCTGCGGGTGTTTCCAGAAGATGCACGGGGGTGTCATTGCCCCTTCATTTTGTGTCTTCCCCCACAGGGTTGCCTTCAAAGAGGTGTCCGGGTATCGGGTTCATTTCAAGAGCGGACCGGGAAATCGGGGTCGTTCGGCATGTGGCACCACACACGTGGCTCATCTCGAATTTCCTCGTGAGACCAGCATCATCCTGAGGTGCGCCGGGAAGGCCGGGAACACCTTCCACACAAAGCACGGGAATCGAATCTCCTGTCACGATCAGGAGGGGAAATGGGGCTCAGATGAAGTGGGGCCGGGACTCTAGGTGTTCCACTCGAGGGAACCCGGCGTTTCAGGGAACTTTAGGGGTCGCATCAAGGGAGCCAAGTACCGTTTCCCACTTCAGGACGGAACATGGGACTTCCCTGGAGACGCTGTAGCGGGCAAGGGCCTCATCGTGTGAAGACGTTGGAACCACGTCGTTTTTCTCGAGTTGCGTCTGGATTCTCGAAAACGACGGGGATTTCAGGCTTCCTTTTGGGTTGGCCCTGGGAAGCCCAATCTTCCCCTGGAGTTGCGAGGGAAAGCTGGGGGTTCTGCTCGAGTCACTACAGGGCCAAAGAGACCTCATCGAGGCGTGTGTCCAAGACCTAATATTCCTCTCAAGGGAAGACAGGGATCTCGGGTTTGCATTCCAGACTCCCCTAGGGAGTCAGGCCTCGCCTCGAGGGGAAGCAGAGGACTCCGCTTTCCTCTCAAGTCGCGACACGGATCTCTTGGAGCCCAATGAGTGGACTCAAGGGTGTCGAGACTCCTCTTCAGTTTGGAGACAGGACTCGGGATTGCTCTCCAGGCCAGGCAGGAAAAGAAGGCCCTCAGCTCGCGAGGACGGGGGCGTCTCATGGGTTTCCTCAGGCTGCAGCGCCCGTGGGGGTTTTCTCACGAGGCATGACGAGGACCTCAGGGAGCCTCTCGTGCGGCGCCAGGGAAGTCAGGTCTCCATGCGCATGGCGAGGGGGAGCTGGTCATCACTCTCGAGTCATGGGATGCGACTAGGGCCTCAAGACGCGTTGAAGAAGGACTCTCGAGGTCTTTCTCGGGTGGCGGCGGGAATCCCTCGTTTCCCTCGACTTCTGCAGGGGACTATAGGGAACTTCCCAGGGTGCCTCTGAGAGGTGAGGGATGCTGTGGAGTTGGCGGGGCCTCTCGGGACTCTGCTGGGTTCGTCGCAATGGAAGAGGGCCTCATCTCGAGGGGAGGCAGGAACCTCAGGCTTCCTCTCCGATTCTGACTCCGACTGCACGGTCCCTGCAGTGTTGGGACAGGAGAGTCATGCCTCGCCTTGTCTGAGGAATTGAATTCTGGTTGCCTCTCGAGTTGTTCCGGGAGTCTCAGGCCCCTTGTCGAGCTGTGAGTAGACCCTGCGGGTTTTTCCGGATGATGCACGGGGGTGTCAGTGCCCCTTCGTGTTGTGCCTTCACTCACAGGGTTTCCTTCGAAGAGGTGTCCGGGCATTGGGTTCTTATCAAGAGCGGACCGGAAAATCGGGGTTGTTCGGCACGTGGCACCTCACACATGGCTAGTCTCGAATTTCCTCCTGAGACCGGCCTCATCCTGAGGTGCACCAGGAAGGCCGGGAACCCCTTCCAGAGAAAGCAGGGGAATCGACTCTCCTGTCGCGATCAGGAGGGGAGAAGGGGCTCAGATGAAGTGGTGCCGGGACCCTCGGTGTTCCCCTCGAGGGAACCCAGCGTGTCGGCGAACTTTTGCGGTCGCATCAAGGGTGTCAATTACAGTTTCGCACTTAAGGACGGAACATGGGACTTCCCTGGACACTCCAGGAACTTCGGTGTTCCCCTGGAGTGAGACCGGTATGTTGGGGAACTTTGGGGTCGCATCAAGTGTGCCAAGTAGCATTTCGAACTTTAAGATGGAACGTGGGACTTCTCTTGAGACTCTAGCTGGCAAGGGCCTCATATTGCGATGAAGGGGGAACCACATGGTTTTTAAGACTTGAGGCTGAATTCTCAAATTACGATGGGAAATTCAGACTTCCTCTTGTGTTGACCTTGGGAAGACCAATCTTCCATTCAAATTGTGAGGGAGAGATGGAGGTTGCTCGAGTCACTGTAGGGCAAAATAGACCTCATCTAGGCTTGTGTCTAGGACATAATGTTCCACTCCAGGGGCGACAGGGATCTCGGGGTTGCATTCCAAACTCACCCGGGGAGTCAGGCCTCGTCTCCAGGGAAGCAAAGGACTCCGCTCTCCTCTCGAGTCACACCAGGTATTTCTTGGACCCAACTGAGTGGCCTAAAGGGAGTCAATCCTCCTGTAAAGTTTGGAGAGAGGACCAGGGATTGCTCTCCAGGTCAGGCAGGAAAAGAAGGCCCGCATCTCTCCTTGATGGGGGCATCTTGTGGTTTTTCTCGAACTGCGGCGCCACTGTGGGTTTTCTCACGAGGTACGATGGGGTACTCAGGGAGCCTCTTGTGTGGTACTAGGGAAGTCAGTTTTCGTGCTTGTGGCGAGGGGAGCGCGTCCTTGCTCTGGAGACATGGTAGGGGAATCGGGCATCAAGAGACGTTGAAAAAGGACTCTCCAAGTCTTTCTCGGGTTACTTCAGGAAACTCTGGGTTCCCTCGACTTGTGCCAGTGACCTCAGGTAGCTTCTCAGGGAGCCTCTGAGAATTCAGGGATACTGTGGTGTTGGGAGGGGCCTCTCGGGACACCACTGAGTTTGGTTCAATGGAAGAGGGCCTCTTCTCTAGTTGAGGCAGGAACCTCAGGGTTCCTTTCCATTTCTGACTCCGATCGCAGGGTCCCTGAAGAGTTGGGCCAGGAGAGTAAGGCCTCGTCTTGTGTGAAGGAATGCAACTTCACTTGCCTCTCGAGTTGTTCACGGGGTGACAGTCCACATTTGGAGCTGTGAGTGGAATCGGCGGGTTTTTCCAGACGATGCATGGGGATGTCAGTGTCCCTTCGTGTTGTGCCTTCATCCACAGGGTTGCCTTCGAAGAGATGTCCGGGCGTCAGGTTCTTATCTAGAGTGGACCGGGAATTCGGGATCTTTCAGCATGTGGCACCAACCATGAGGCTACTTTTCGAATTTCCTCATGAGACCGGCCTCATCCGGAGGTTCACAGGGAACGTCGGGAACCCCTTGCAGACAAAGCATGGGAATCGACCCTCCTGTCGCGATCAGGAGAGGAGAAAGGCCTCAGATGAAGTGGTGCCGGGAACTTCAGTGTCCCCTCTAGTGAGATCGGTATATAGGGGAACTTTTGGGGTCGCATCAAGGGTGCCAAGTACTGTTTTGCACTTCAAGATGGAATGTGAGACTTCTCTTGAGATGCTGTAGGGGGCAAGGGCCTCATCTTGCAATACGGGGAACCACATGATTTTTCTCGATTTGCGGCGGGTTTCTCGCATTACGACTGGAAATTCAGGCTTCCTCTTGTGTTGGCCCAGAAAGGCCAATCTTCTGTTCGAGTTGCAAGGGAAAGCTAGGGGTTGCGCTTGAGTCACTGCAAGGCCAAAGAGACCTCCTCTAGGCTTTTGTCCAGGACCTAAGGTTCCTCTCCAGGGGCGACAGGGATCCAGGGTTGCATTCCAGACTCACCCTCGTAGTCAGGCCTCATCTCGAGGGGAATCAAAGGACACCGCTCTCCTCCTGAGTATCGACGAGTATCTCTTGGAGCCCACTGAGTGACCTAAAGGGAGTCAAGCCTCCTTTGGAGTTTGGAGAGAGGATTCGGGATTGCTCTTCAGGTCATGCAGGAAAGAAGGCCCTCATTTCACCATGACAAGGGCGTCTCGTGGGTTTTCTCGAGCTGCGGCGCCAGTGTGGGGTTTCTCACGAGGTACGATGGGGAGCTCAGGGAGCCTCTCATGTGGTTCCGGGGAAGTCATATCTTCATGCGCGTGGTGAGGGGGAGCGCGTCATTTTTCTCCAGTCATGGTAGGGGAATCGGGCATCAAGACGCGTGAAGAAGGACTCTCGAGGTTTTCTCAGGTTATGGCAGGAAACCCTGGGTTCCCTCGACTTATGCCCGTGACCTCAGGGAGCTTCTCAGGGTGCCTCTGAGAAGTCAGGGATACTGTGCAGTTGGGAGGGGCCGCTCCGAACTCCACTGGGTTTGGTGCAGTAGAAGAGGGCCTTATCTCGAGTTGAGGCAGGAACCTCAGTGTTCCTCTCCATTTCTGAATCGGATCTCAGTGTCCATGCAGAGTTGGGACAGGAGAGTCAGGCCTCGTCTTGTGTGGAGGAATTGAACTCCTCTTGCCTCTCGAGTTGTTCATGGGGTGACAGGCCACTTGTCGATCTGTATGTGGAACTTGCGGGCTTTTCCAACGATGCACGAGGGTGTCAGACCCCTTCGTTTTGTGCCTTCGTCCACAGGATTGCCTTCGAAGAGGTGTCCTAGCATTGGGTTCTTATCAAGAGCAGACACGGAAATCGGGGTCTTTCGGCGTGTGGCACCAACCACAAGGCTACGTCTCGAATTTCCTCGTGAGACCGGCCTCATCCTGAGGTGCACCGGGAAGGTCCGTAACCCCTTCCAGACAAAGCAGGGTAATCGACCCTCCCGTCGTGATCAGGAGGGGATAAGGGGCTCAGAACAAGCGGTGCACCGAACCTTGGTGTTCCCCTCGAGTGAGACCAGGGTGTCGGGGAACTTTTGTGGTAACATCAAGGTTGCCAATTATCATTTTAAACTTCAAGATGGAACGTGGGGCTTCTCCTGAGACGCTGTAGCTGGCAAGGGCCTCATCTTGCGATGACGGGGGAACCACGTGGTTTTTCTCGAGTTGCGGCGGGATTTTCGAATTACGACGGGGAATTCAGGCTTCCTCTTGTGTTGTCCCAGGGAAGTCCATTCTTCCATTCGAGGTGCGAGAGAGAGCAGGGGATTGCTCTCGAGTCACGTCATGGCAAATGAGACCTTATCTATGCTTGTGTCTAGGACCTAATGTTCCTCTCCAGGGGCGACAGGGATCTCGGGGTTGCATTCCAGACTCACCTGAGGAGTCAGGCCTGGTATATAGGGGAAGCAAAGAATTCCGCTCTCCTCTTGAGTACCAACGGGTATCTCTTGAGCCCACAGAGTGGCCTAAAGGGAGTCAGGCCTCCTGTGGAGTTTGAAGAGAGGCCTCGAGATGCTCTCCAGGCCATGCAGGAAAAGAAGGCCTTCATCTCGCGATGACGGAGGCGTCTCGTGGGTTTTCTCGAGCTGGGGAGCCAGTGTGGGATTTCTCACGAGGTATGACGGGGAGCTCAAGGAGCCTCTCGTGTGGCGCCAGGGAAGTCAAGTCTCCATGCGAGTGGCGAGGGGGAACGCGTCATTGCTCTTGAGTCATGGTAGGGGAATCGGGATTCAAGACGCGTTGAAGGAGGATTTTCGAGGTCTTTCTCGGGTTGTGTCAGGAAACCCTGTGTTCCCTCGACTTGTGCTGGGGACCTCAGGGAGCTTCTAAGGGTGCCTCTGAGAAGTCGGGATACTGTGGATTTGGGAGGGGCCTCTCGGGCCTCCACTATTTTTGGTGTAATGGAAGAGGGCCTCATCTCGAGTGGAGTCAGGAACCTCAGGGTTCCTCTCCATTTCGGACTCCGATCGCAGGGTCACTTCAGAGTTGGGAGAGGTGAGTCAGGCCTCGTCTTGTGTGCAGGAATGGACCTCCGCTTGCCTCTCGAGTTGTTCACTGGGTGACAGGCACTTGTTGAGCTGTAAGAGTAACCTGCGGTCTTTTCTGGACGATGCACGGGGTTGTCAGTGCCCCTTCGTGTTGTGCCTTCATCCACACTATCTTCTTATAGGTGTCTGGGCATCGCGTTCTTATCAAGAGCGGATCGGGAAATCGCGGTCTTTCGGCATGTGGCACCACCATCGAGGCTACGTCTCGAATTTCCTCATGAGACAGCCTCATCTGAGGTGCGCGGAGAAGGTCGGGAACCCCTTGCAGACAAAGCAGGGGAATCGACCCTCCTTTCGCGATCAGGAGGGGAGAAGGGGCTCAGATGAAGTGGTGCCAGGAACCTCGGTGTTCCCCTCGAGTGCGACCCATATGTCGGGGAACTTTTGGGGTAGCATTAAGGGTGCCAAATATCATTTCGCACTTCAAGACAGAACGTGGGACTACTCTTGAGACGCTGGAGCGGGCAAGGGCCTCATCTTGCAATGAAGGGGAAACCACGTGGTTTTTCTCGAGTTGAGGCGGAATTCTCGAATTACTACTGGGAATTCAGGCTTCCTCTTGTGTTGGCCCAGGGAGGTCCATCTTCCATTCGGGTTGCGAGGGAAAGCTGGGGAGTGCTCTCGAGTTACTGCAGGGCAAAAGCGACCTCAGCTAGCCTTGTGTTCAGGACCCAATGATCCTCTCCAAGGGCGACAGGGATCTCGGGTTTGCATTACAGACTCACCCGGGGAGTTAGGCCTCGTCTCGAGCGGAAGCAAAGGACTCGGCTCTCCTCTCGAGTTGCGACGCATATCTCTTGGAGCCCACTGAGTGGTCTAAAGGGAGTCAACCCTCCTCTTCAGTTTGGAGAGAGGACTCGGGATTGCTCTCCAGGCCATGCAGGAAAAGAAGGCCCACATCTTGAGATGACGGGGGCGTCTCGTGGGTTTTCTCGAGCTGTGGCGCCAGTGTGGGGTTTCTCACGAGGTACGACGGGGAGTTCAGGTAGCCTCTCGTGTGGCAACAGGGAAGTCAGGTCTCCATGGGCGGGGCAAGGGGGAGCGCGTCATTGCTCTCCAGTCAGGGTAGGGGAATCGGGCCTCATGACGGGTTGAAAAAGGACTCTCGATGTCTTTCTAGGGTTGCGGCAGGAAACCCTGGGTTCCCTCGACTTGTGCCGGTGACCTCAGGGAGCTTCTCAGGGTGCCTCTTTGAAATCAGGGATACTATGGATTTGGGAGAGGCCTCTCGGGACTCCTCTGGGTTTGGTGCAATGGAAGAGGGACTCATCTCGAGTTGAGGCAGGAACCTCAGGGTTCTGCTCCTGACTTCCTGGAGCCGGATCTGACTCAGATCGCAGGGTCCCTGCTGAGTTTGCTCAGGAGTGTCAGGTCTCGTGTTCTGCAGAGGAATGGAACTCCGCTTACATCTCAAGTTGTTCAATGATGACACCACTTTTCGTGATGTGTGTGGAACCTGCGGGTTTTTCGGAGATGCAAGGGGGCGTCAGTGCTCCTTCCTGTTGTGCCTTCATCCACAGGGTTGCCTTCGAAGAGGTGTCCGGGCATCGGGTTCTCCTCAAGTGCGGACCGGAAAATCGGGGTCTTTCAGCATGTTGCACCACCCACGAGGCTACATCTCGAATTTCCTCGTGAGATCAGCCTCATCCTGAGGCGCGCAGGAAAGTCCGGGAACCCTTTCCAGACAAAGCAGGGGAATCGACCCTCCTTTCGGGATCAGAAGGAGAGAAAGGGCTCAGATGAAGTAGTGCCGGGAACCTCCGTGCTCCCCTTGAGTGAAACTGGTAAGTCGGGTAACTTTTTGGGTTGCATCAAGGGTGCCAAGTACCGTTTCGCACTTCAAGACGGAACCTGAGTCTTCTCTTGAGACGCTGTAGTGGGCAAGGGCCTCATCTAGCGCTGACGGGGGACCCACGTGTTTTTTCTCTAGTTGCGGCAGGATTCTTGAGTTACAACAGGGAATACAGGTTTCCTCTTGTGTTGGCCCAGGGAAGTCCAATCTTCCATTCGAGTTGCGAGGGAGAGCTGGGGATTGCAATTGAGTCAATGCAGGACAAAAAAGACCTTATTTAGGCTTGTGTCCAGGACCGAGTTTTCCTCTACAGGGGCGACACGGATCTCGGGATCCCATTCCAGACTCATCCAAGTAGTCAGGCCTCAGCTCGAGGGGAAGCAACGGACTCCGCTCTCCTCTAGAGTAGCGACGTGTATCTCTTGGAGGCTACTGAGTGGCCTAAAGGGAGACAGGCCTCCAGTGGAGTTTGGAGAGTGGACTCGGGACTGCTCTCTAGGTTATGTAGGAAAAGAAGGCCCTCATCTTACGATGACGGGGGCGTCTCATGTGTTTTCTCGAGCGGAGGTGCCAGTGTGGGGTTTTCATGAGGTAGGACGGGGAGCACAGGGAGCCTCTCGTGTGGCGCCAGGGAAGTTAGGTTTCAATGGGCGTGGCGAGGGAAATGCGTCATTGCTCTCCAGTCATGGTAGGGTATCGGGCCTCAAGACGCGGTAAAGAAGGACTCTCGAGGTCTTTCTCAGAATGCAGCAGGAAACCCTGGGTTCACTCGACTTGTGCCAGTGACCGCAGAGAGCTTCTGAGGGTGCCTCTGAGAAGTCAGGGATACTGTGGAGTTGGGAGGGGCCTCTCGGGACTCCACTGGGTATGGCGCAATGGAAGAAGGCCTCATTTCGAGTTGATGCAGGAACATCAGTTTTCATCTACATTTCTGACTCCGATCGCACAGTCCCTGCAGAGTTCGGAAAGGAGAGTCAGGCCTTCTCTTGTTTGGAGGAACGGAACTCCGCATGCCGCTCTAGTTCTTCAAGGGATGACAGGACACTTGTCGATCTGTGTTTGGAATCTGCGTGTTTTTCCGTACTATGCATGGGGATGTCAGTACTCCTTCGTGTTGTGCATTCATCCACAGGTTTGCTTTCGAAGAGGTGCCCGGGCATCGTGTTCTTATTAAGAGCGGACCAGGGAATCGGGGGCGTTCGGCATGTGGCACCACCCACGTGGCTCGCCTCGAATTTCCTCGTTAGACCGGCCTCATCCTGAGGTGCGGCGGGAAGGCTGGGAACCCCTTCCGGACAACACAGGGGAATTGACTCTCCTGTCGCGATCAGGAGGGGAGAAGGGGCTAAGATGAAGTGGTGCCGGGACCCTCGGTGTTCCCCTCGAGGGAACCCGGCGTGTCGGGGGACTTTTGGGGGTCGCAGGAAGGCTGTCAGGGACCGTTTCCCCCTTCAGGGCGGAACAGGGGACTTCCCTTGAGACGCCGTGGCGGGCAAGGGCCTCATCTTGCCAAGAGGTGGGAGCCACGTGGTTTTTCTCGAGTTGAGGCGGGATTCTCGAGTTACGACCGGGATCTCAGGCTTCCCCTTGGGTTGGCCCTGGGAAGCCCAATCTTCCCCTCGAATTGCGAGGGAAAGCTGGGGGTTGCGCTCCGGTCACTGCAGGGCCGAAGAGACCTCACCTAGGCGTGTGTCCGGGACCTAATATTCCTCTCCAGGGAAGGCAGGGATCTCGGGGTTGCATTCCAGGCTCCCCCGGGGAGTCAGGCCTCGTCTCGAGGGGCAGCCAAGGACTCCGCTCTCCTCTCGAGACGCGACGCGGGTCTCTTGGAACCCTCTGAGCGGCCTCAAGGGAGTCCAGCCTCCTCTTCCGTTTTGAGAGGACCCAGGATTGCTCTCCAGGCCATGCAGGAAGAGAAGGCCCTCAGCTCGCGAGGACGGGGGCGTCTCAGGGGTTTCCTCGAGCTGCGGCGCCCCTGGGGGTTTTCTCCCGAGGCACGACGAGGATCTCAGGGAGCCTCTCGTGCGGCGCCAGGGAAGTCAGGTCTCCATGCGGGTGGCGAGGGGGAGCGCGTCCTGGCTCTAGAGTCACGGGAGGGGACTAGGGCTTCGAGACGCGTTGAAGAAGGACTCTCGAGGTCTTTCTCGGGGGGCGGCGGGAAACCCTCGTTTCCCTCGCCTTCTGCCGGGGACCTTAGGGAACTTCCCAGGGTGCTTCTGAGAGGCGAGGGATCCTGTGGAGGTGGCGGGGCCCCTCGGCACTCCGCTGGGTCTGGCGCAACGGAAGAGGGCCTCACCTCGAGGGGAGGCAGGAACGTCAGGCTTCCTCTCCGTTTCGGACTCCGACCGCAGGGTCCCTGCAGAGTTGGGACAGGAGAGTCAGGCCTTGTCTTGTCTGAGGAAGGGAACCCCGCTGGCCTCTCGAGTTGCTCAGGGGGTCTCAGGCCCCTCGTCGAACTGTGTGTGGAACCCGCGGGTCTTTGCGGACGATGCACGGGGGTGGCAGTGCCCCTTCGTGTTGTGCCTTCACCCACAGGTTTGCCTTCGAAGATGGGTCCGGGACTCGGGTCCTTCTCAAGAGCGGACCGGGGATTTGGGGGCGTTCGGCATGTGGCCCCACCCACGTGGCTCGTCTCGAATTTCCTCGTGAGACCGGCCTCATCCTCAGGTGCGCCAGGAAGGCCGGGAACCCCTCCGGACCACGCAGGGGAATCGACTCTCCTGTCGCGATCAGGAGGGGAGAAGGGGCTCAGAGGAAGCGGTGCCGGGACCCTCGGTGTTCCCCTCGAGGGAACCCGGCGTGTCGGGGAACTTTTGGGGTTCGCAGGAAGGCTGTAAGGGACCGTTTCGCCCTTCAGGGCGGAACAGGGGACTTCCCTTGAGACGCCGTCGCAGGCAAGGGCCTCATCTTGCCAAGAGGTGGGAACCACGTGGTTTTCTCGAGTTGCGGCGGGATTCTCGAGTTACGACGGGGATCTCAGGCTCCCTCTTGGGTTGGCCCTGGGAAGCCCAATCTTCCCCTCGAGTTGCGAGGGAAAGCTGGGGGTTGCGCTCAGGTCACTGCAGAGCCGAAGAGACCTCACCTAGGCGTGTGTCCGGGACCTAATATTCCTCTCCAGGGAAGGCAGGGATCTCGGGGTTGCATTCCAGGCTCCCCCGGGGAGTCAGGCCTCGTCTCGAGGGGAAGCCAAGCACTCCGCTCTCCTCTCGAGTCGCGACGCGGGTCTCTTGGAACCCTCTGAGCAGTTTCAAGGGAGTCCAGCCTCCTCTTCCGTTTGGAGAGAAGACCCGTGATTGCTCTCCAGGCCATGCAGGAAATGAAGGCCCTCACGTCGCGAGGACGGGGGCGTCTCAGGGGTTTCCTCGAGCTGCGGCGCCCGTGGGGGTTTTCTCCCGAGGCACGACGAGGATCTCAGGGAGCCTCTCGTGCGGCGCCAGGGAAGTCAGGTCTCCATGCGCGTGGCGAGGGGGAGCGCCTCATGGCTCTCGAGTCACGGGAGGGGACTAGGGCCTCGAGACGCGTTGAAGAAGGACTCTCGAGGTCTTTCTCGGGGGGCGGCGGGAAACCCTCGTGTCCCTCGCCTTCTGCCGGGGACCTTAGGGAACTTCCCAGGGTGCCTATGAGAGGCGAGGGATCCTGTGGAGGTGGCGGGGCCCCTCGGGACTCCGCTGGGAATGGCGCAATGGAAGAGGGCCTCACCTCGAGGGGAGGCAGGAACCTCAGGCTTCCTCTCCGTTTCGGACTCAGACCGCAGGGTCACTGCAGTGTTGGGACAGGAGAGTCAGGCTACGTCTTTTCTGAGGAATGGAACTCCGCTTGCCTCTCGAGTTGTTCATGGGGTTTCAGGCCCCTTGTAAAACTGTGTGTGGAATCTGCAGGTTTTTCCAGACGATGCACGGGGGTGTCAGTGACCCTTCGTTTTTGTCTTCATCCACAGGGTTGCCTTCGAAGAGCTGTCCGGGCATCGATTTCTTATGAAGAGCGGACCGGGAAATCGGGGTCGTTCAGGATTTGGCACCACCCACGTGGCTAGTCTCGAATTTCCTTATGAAACCGGCCTCATCCTGAGTTGTGCCGCGAAGGTCATGAAAGCCTTCCAGACAAAGCAGAGGAATCGACCCTCCTGTGGCGATCAGGAGGGGAGAAGTGGCTCAGATGATGTGCTGCTGGGAACCTCGGTGTTTCCCTCAAGTGAGACAGGTATGTCGGGTAACTTTTGGGGTCGCATAACGCGTTCCAAGTACCGTTTCGCTCTTCAAAATGGAACGTGGGACTTCTCTTGGAGTGCTCCAGCGGGCAAGGGCCTCATCTTGGAATGACTGGGGAACCACTTGGTTTTTCTCGAGTTGCGGTGGGATATTTGAGTTACCATAGGGAATTCATGCTTCCTCTTGTGTTGGCCCACAAAAGTCTTATCTTCCATTCGAGATTCGAGGAAGATCTGGAGGTGCGCTCTAGTCACTGAAGGCAAAAGAGACCCCACCAAGGCTTGTGTGCAGGACCCAGTTTTCATGTCAAGGGGCGACAGGAATCTCGGAGTTGCATTCCAGACTCGCCTTGGAGTCAGGCCTCGTATCGAGGGGAAGCAAAGGACTCTGCTCTCCTCTCGAGTCGGACGGGTATGTCTTGGAGCCCACTGAGTGGCTTAAAGGGAGTCAAACCTCCTCTGGTGTTTGGAGGGAGGACACGGGATTGCTCTCCAGGCAATGCAGGAAATGAAGGCCCTCATCTCCCGATGACTGGGGCGTCTCGTAGGTTTTCTCGAGCTGTGGCGCTAGTGTGGGGTTTCTCACGAAGTAAGACTGGGAGCTCAGTGAGCCTCTCACGTGGTGCCAGGGCAGTCAGGTCTCTATGCACGTGGTGAGAGGGAGCCCGTGATTGTTCTCGAGTCATGGTAGGGGAATTGGGCCTGAAGACGTGTTAAAGAAGGACTCTCGAGGTCTTTTTTGGGTTGCAGCAGGAAACCCTGGGTTCCATCGACTTGTGCCAGTGACCTCAGGAAGCTTCTCAGCGTGCCTCTGAGAAGTCAGGGTCACTGTGGAGTTGGGAGGGGCCTCTCGGAACTCCACTGGGTTTGGTGCAATGGAAGAGGGCCTCATGACAAGTTGAGGCAGGAACCACAGGGTTCCTCTCCTGGATTCGAATGCGCCGGATCTGACTCGGATCGCAGAGTCCCTGCAGAGTTGGGACAGGAGAGTCAGGCCTCGTCTTGTGAGGAGGAATGGAACTCTGCTTGACTCTCGCGTTGTTCATGGGGTGACAGGCCACTTGTCGATTTGTATGTGGAACTTGCAGGTTTTTCTGGACGATGCACTGGGGTGTCACTGCCCCTTCGTGTTGTGCCTTCATCCACAGGATTGCCTTCGAGTTGGGTTCTGCCATCGGGTTCTTATCAAGAGCGGACCAGGGAATCGGGGTCTTTTGGCATGTCGCACCACCCACGAGGCTATGTCTCGATTTTTCTCGTGAGACTGGCCTCATCTTGATGTGCGCCAGGAAGGTCGGGAACGCCTTCCAGACAAAGCAGGGGAATCGAACCTCCTGTCGCGATCAAGAGGGGAGAAGAGTCTCAGATGAAGTGGTGCCAGGAATCTCGGTGTTCTCCTCAAGTGAGACTGGTATGTCGGGGAACTTTTGGGGTCGCATCAAGGGTTCCAAGTAACTTTTCGCTCTTCAATACGGAACGTGGGACTTCTCTTGAGACGCTGTAGCGGGCAAGGGCCTCATCTTTCGATGACGGGGGAACCACGTGGTTTTTCTTGAGTTGCGGCGGGATTCTCAAGTTACGACGGGGAATTCAGGCTTCCTCTTCAACTGGCCCAGGAAAGTCCAGTTTTCATTCGAATTGCGAGTTAGAACTGGGGATTGCTCTCGAGACACTGCAGGGCCAAATAGACCTCATATAGGCTTGTGTCTAGCACTTAATGTTCGTCCCTAGGGGTGACAGGGATCTGGGGGTTGCATACCAGACTCACCCGGGGAATCAGGCCTCGTCTCGAGGGAAAGCAAAGAACTCCGCTGTCCTTTTGAGTCGCGATGGGTATCTCTTGGAGCCCACTGTGTGCCCTAAAGGGAGTCAAGCCTCCTGTGCTGTTTGGATAGAGGACTCGGGATTCCTCTCCAGGCCATGCAGGAAAAGAAGGCCCTCATCTCGCAATGACGGCGGCGTCTCGTGGGTTTTCTAGACTGCCGCGCTAGTGCCGGGTTTCTGACGAGGTACGAGAGGGAGCTCAGGGAGCCACTCGTGTGGCGCCAGGGAAGTCAGGTCCCCATGAGATGGCTAGGGGGAGCTCGTCATTGCTCTCGAGTCATGGTAGGGTAATCGGGCCTCAAGACGGGTTGAAGAAGGACTCTCGAGGTCTTTCTCGGGTCACTGCATAAAACCCAGGGTTCCCTTGACTTGTGCCTGCGACCTCAGGGAGCTTCTCAGAGTGCCTCTGAGAAGTCAGGGATACTGTGCAGTTTGGAGGGGCCTCTCAAGACTCCTCTGCATTTGGTGGAATGTAAGAGGGACTCATCTCGAGTTGAAGCAGGAACCTCAGTGTTCCTCTCCATTTCTGACTCAGATCGCAAGGTCCCTGCATGTTGGTACAGGAGAGTCAGGCCTCGTCTTTTCTGGGGGATGGGACTCCTCTTGCCTCTCGAGTTGTTCTCGAGGTGACAGGCCACTTGCCGAGCTGTGTGTGTAACCTGCCCCTTTTTCCGGATGATGCACAGGTGTGTTAGTGCCCCTTCGTGTTGTACCTTCGTACTCAAGGCTGCCCCCCAAGAGGTGTCCGAGCATCGGATTCTTATCAAGAGCGGACCGGGAAATTGGAGTCTTTCGGCAAGTGGCACCACCCACAAAGCTACGTATCAAATTTCCCCATGAGACCGGCCTCATCCTGAGTTGTGCAGGGAAGGTCGGGCCCCCTTGCAGACAAAGCAGGGGAATCGACCCACCGGTCACGATCAGGAGGGGAGAAGGGGCTTAAATGAAAGTGGTGCCGGGAACCTCGGTGTTCCCCTTGAGTGAGACCGGCGTGTTGGGGGACTTTTGGGGTCGCATCAAGGGTGCCAAGTACCGTTTCGCATTTCAAGACGGAACCTGGAACATCTTTTGAAACGCTGTAGCGGGCAAGGGCCTCATCTTGCGATGACGGGAGAACCACGTGGTTTTGCTCGAGTTTCGTCGGGATTCTCGAGTCATGACCGGGAATTTAGGCTTCCTCTTGTTGGCCTTGAAATCCAATCTTCCATTCAGGTTGCGAGGGGGAGTTGAGGATTGCGCTAGAGTCACTGCAGGGCAAAAGAGACCTAATCTAGGCTTGTGTCCAGGATCTAACGTTGCTCTCCAGGGGCGACAGGGATCTCGGGTTTGCATTCCAGACTCATCCGGGGAGTCGGTTCTCACCTCGAGGGTAAGCAAAGAATTCCGCTCTCGTCTCGAGTCGCGATGGGTATCTCTTGGAGCCCACTGTGTGTACTAAAGGGAGTCAAGCCTCCTGTGGAGTTTGAAGAGAGGACTCGGGATTGAACTCCAGGCCACGCAGGAAAAGAAGGCCCTCATCTCGAGATGACGGTGGCGTCTCGTGGGTTTTCTCGAGCTGCGGCGCCAGTGTGGGGTGTCTCATGAAGTACCACGGGGATCTTAGGGAGCCTCTTGTGTGGCGCCTGGAAAATCCAGTATTCCATTCGAGTTGCAAGTTAGAACTGGGGATTGCTCTCCAGTCACTGCAGGGCAAAATAGACATCATCTACGCTTGTGTCCAGGACCTAGTGTTCCACTACTGGGCCGACAGGGATCTCAGGGTTGCATTCTCGACTCACCTGGAGAGTCAGGCCTCGTCTTGAGGGGAAAAAAAGGACTCCGCTCTCCTGTCGAGTCGCGACGGGTATCTCTTGGAGCCCACTGCGTGGCGTAAAGGGAGTGAAGCCTCCTAAGGAGTTTGGAGAGATGACTCGGGATTGTTTTCTTGGCCATGCAGGAAAAAAGGCCCTCATCTCGCGATGACGGGGGCGTCTCATGGGTTTTCTCCAGCTGTGGTGCCAGTATTAGATTTCTCACGAGGTACAACGGAGAGCTCAGAGAGCCTCTCGTGTGGTGCTAGGGACGTCAGGTCTCCGTGTGTGTGGTGAAGGGGAGTGCGTGATTGCTCTCGAGTCATAGTAGGCGAATCGGTCCTCAAGACGCATTGAAGAAGGACTCTCGAGGTCTTTCTCGGGTTGCGGCAGGGAACCCTGGGTTCCCTCGACTTGTGTCGGTGACCTCAGGCAACTTCTCAGGGTGCCTCTGAGAAGTCAGGGACACTGTGGATTTGGGAGGGGCCTTTCGTTACTCAACTGGGTTTGGTGCAATCGAAGAGGGCCTCATCTCGAATGGAGGCAGGAACCTCAGGGGTCCTCTCCATTTCTGACTCGGGTCGCAGGCTACCTGCAGAGTATGGACAAGAGATTCACGCCTCGTCTTCTGTGGAGGAATGGATCTCCGCTTGCCTTTCGAGTTATTCACGGAGTGACAGGACACTTGTTGAGCTGTGTTTGGAACCTGCGGGTTTTTCCGGACGATGCACGGGGGTGTCAGTGCCCCTTCGTGTTGTGCCTTCATCCAAAGGGTTGCCTTCAAAGAGGTGTCTGGGCATCGGGTTCTTTTCAAGAGCATACCAGAAAATTGGGGTCTTTCAGCATGTGGTACCACCCACGAGGCTATGTCTCGAATTTCCTCGGGAGACCGGCCTCATCCTGAGGTGTGCCGGGAAGGTTGGGAACCCCTTGCAGACAAAGCAGGGGAATTGACCCACCAGTCGCGATCAGAAGGGGAGAAGGGGCTCAGATGAAGTGGTGCCGGGAACCTCGGTGGTCCCCTCGTGTGAGACCGGTATGTCACGGCACTTTTGAGGTCGCATCAAGGGTGCCAAGTACAGTTTCGCACTTCAAGACGGAACGTGGGAATTCTCTGGAGATGCTGTAGCGGGCAAGGGCCTCATATTGCGATGACGAGGGAAACACGTGGTTTTTCTCGAGTTGAGGCGGGATTCTCGAGTTACGACGGGGAATTCAGGCTTCCTCTTGTGTTGGCCCAGGAAGTCCAATCTTCCATTCAACTTGTCAGAGAGAGCTGGGGGTTGCTCTAGAATCACTTCAAGGCAAAGAGTCCTCATCTAGACTTGGGTCCAGGACGTAATGTTCCTCTCCAGGGGCGACAGGGATATCGGGGTCGCATTCCAGTCTCACCCGGTGGGTTATGCCTCGTCTCGAGTGGAAGCAAAGGACTCCACTATCCTCTCGAGTCCCGACGCGTAACTCTTGGAGCCATATGAGTGGCCTAAAGGGATTCAAGCATCCTGTGTAGCTTGGACAGAAGGTTCACACTTGATCTGCATACCATGCAGTTAAAGATGGCCCTCCTCTCGTGATGACGGGGGCGTCTCATGGGTTTTCTCGAGCTGCGGCGCCAGTGTGGGGTTTCTCACGATATATGATGGGGAGCTCAGGGAGCCTCTCGTGCGGCGCCAGAGAAGTCAGGCCTCCATGCGTGTGGCCAGGCAGATCCCGTCATTGCTCTCGAGTCATGGGAGGGACTAGGACCTCAAGACGCATTTAAGAAGGACTCTCCAGGTTTTTCTTGGGTTGGGGCGGGAAACACTCGTTTCCCTCGACCTCTACCGGGGACCTTAGGGAACTTTCCAGGTGCCTCTGACTGGTGAGGGATACTGAGGAGTTAGAGGGGCCTCTCGGGACTCCGCTAGGTTTGACGAAATGAAAGAGGGCCTCATCTTGATTGGAGGCAGGAACCTCAGGGTTCCTTTCCATTTCTGACTCCGATCGCAGGGTCCCTGAAGAGTTGGGACAGGAGAGTAAGGCCTCGTCTTGTGTGAAGGAATGCAACTTCACTTGCCTCTCGAGTTGTTCACGGGGTGACAGTCCACATTTGGAGCTGTGAGTGGAATCAGCGGGTTTTTCCAGACGATGCATGGGGATGTCAGTGTCCCTTCATGTTGTGCCTTCATCCACAGGGTTGCCTTCGAAGAGATGTCCGGGCGTCAGGTTCTTATCTAGAGTGGACTGGGAATTCGGGATCTTTCAGCATGTGGCACCAACCATGAGGCTACTTTTCGAATTTCCTCATGAGACCGGCCTCATCCGGAGGTTCACGGGGAACGTCGGGAACCCCTTGCAGACAAAGCATGGGAATCGACCCTCCTGTCGCGATCAGGAGGGGTGAAGGGGCTCACAGGAAGTGGTGCCGTGAACTTTGGTGTTTCCCTCGAGTGAGACTGGTATGTCAGGGAACTTTGGGGGTCGCATCAAGGGTGCCAAGTACCGTTTTGTACTTCAGGATGGAACGTGGGACTTCTCTTGATACGCTGTAGCGGCCAAGGGCCTCATCTTGCGATGACGGGGGAGCCACGTGGTTTTTCTCGAGTTGCGGCGGGATTCTCGAGTTACGACGGGGATTTCAGGCTTCCTCTTGTGTTGGGCCAGGGAAGTCCAATCATCCATTCGAGTTGCGAGGGAGAGCTGGGGGTTGCGCTCAAGTCACTGCAGGGCAAAGGAGACCTCATCTAGGCTTGTGTCCAGGACCTAATGTTCCTCTCCAAGGGCCACAGGGATCTCAGGTTTGCATTCCAGACTCACCCAGGGAGTCAGGGCTCGTGTCGAAGGGAAGCAAAGGACTCCGCTCTCCTTTTGAGTCGCGACGGGCACCTCTTGGAACCCACTTTGTGGCCTAAAAGGAGTCAAGCCTCCTGTGAAGTTTGGAGAGAGGACTTGGGACTGCTCTCCAGGCCATGCAGGAAAAGATGGCCCTCATCTCGCGATGACGGAGGGGTCTTGTGGGTTTTCTCGAGCTGCGGCGCCAGTGTGGGGTTTCACACGAGGTACGACAGGGAGCTCAGGGAGCCTCTCGTGTGGCGCCAGGGAAGTCAGGTCTCCTTGTGCGTGGCGAGGGGGAGCGGGTTATTGCTCTCGAGCCATGGTAGGGGAATCTGACCTCAAGACGCATTGAAGAAGGACTCTCGAGGTCTTTCTTCGGTTGTGGCAGGAAACCCTTATTTCCCTCGACTTTTGCCGGTGGCCTCAAAGAGCTTCTCAGAATGCCTAGGAGAAGTCAGGGATACTGTGGAGATGGGAGGGGCCTCTCGGGACTCCACTGGGTTTGTTTTAATGGAAGAGGGCCTCATCTTGGGTTGAGGCAGGAGCCTCAGGTTTCCTCTCCATTTCTTACTCAGATCGAAGCGTGCCTGCAGAGTTGGGATTGGATACTCAGGCCTCGTCTTGTCTGAGGAAGGGAACTCCGCTTGCCTCTCTCGTTGTTTAAGGGGTGACAGGCCAGTTGTGGAGCTGTATGTGGATCCTGCGGGATTTTCCGGACGATGAACAGGGTTGCCAGTGCCCCCTCGTGTAGTGCCTTCATCCACAGGGTTGCCTTAGAAGAGGTGTCCGGGCATCGGGTTCTTATCAAGAGCAAGACCGAGAAATCGGGGTCTTTCGGCACGTGGCACCAACATGAGGCTACATCTCGAATTTCTTCGTGAGACTGGCCTCATCCTGAGGTGCGCCATGAAGGTTGTGAACCCCTTCTAGACAAAGCAGGGGAATCGACCTTCCTGCCGTGATCAGGAGGGGAGAAGGGGCTCAAATGAAGTGGTGCCAGGAACTTTGGTGTTCCCTTGGAGTGAGACCGGTATATTGGGGAACTTTTGGGGTCGCATCAAGGGTGCCAAGTAGCATTTCAAACTTTATGACGAAACATGGGACTTCTCTTGAGATTCTGTAGCAGGCAAAGGCCTCATATTGCGATGAATGGGGAACCACGTGGTTTTTAAGAGTTGCGGCGGGATTCTCGAGTTACAACGGGAAATTCAGACTTCCTCTTGTGTTGGCCCAGTGAAGACTAATCTTCCATTCGAATTGCGAGGGAGAGATGGGTGTTGCTCTCGAGTCACTGTAGGGCAAAATAGACCTCATCTAGGCTTTTGTCCAGGACATAATGTTCCTCTCCAGGGGCAACAGGGATCTCGGGGTTGCATTCCAGACTCACCCGAGGTAAGGCCTCATCTCGAGGGGAAACAAAGTACTCTGCTCTCCTCTCAAGTCGCGACAGGTATCTCTTGGAGCCCATTGAGTGGCCTAAAGGGAGTAAAGCCTCCTGTGAAGTTTGGAGAAAGGACCAGGGATTGCTCTCCAGGTCAGGCAGGAAAAGAAGTCCCCAATCTCGCGATGACGGTGGCGTCTCGTGGGTTTTCCCGAGCTGCAGCGCCAGTGTGGGGTTTCTCACGAGGTATGACGGGGAGCTCAGGGAGCCTCTCATGTGGCGCCAGGGAAGTCAGGTGTCCATGCGCATGGCGAGGGGGAGCGTGTCATTGCTCTCGAGTCATGGTAGGGGAATCCGGCCTCAAGACGCGTTGAAGACGGACTCTTGAGGTCTTTCTCGGGTTGCGGCAGGACACCCTGTGTTCCCTCGACTTGTGCTGGTGAACTCAGGGAGTTGCTCAGGGTGCCTCTGAGAAGACACTGATACTGTGGTGTTGGGAGGGGCCTCTCGGGACTCCACTGCGTTTGGTGCAATGGAAGATTGCCGGGAGCCAGCGAGAGACATTCCACTCGTGACAAATGTCATGAGGAAAGAGTCTCGGCATACGCAAAGGCGGGATCGAGCCTCCGGGAGTTCCCCCGTATATTCTTCAGCATCTACCCCCAAAAACCAAAGTCTGCCTTCTTTATTGCTTTGTTCTCTCACCTCTGACATTACTGGGGATGTCTCCCACCACCATCTCACTCTCTCTGTCAAAGAGCTAACTTACAGCTCCAACTAATAATGTTCCTGTGCAATTAGTAGTGTTTAAATCCAAACCCCTCAGATGGTTTTCTAACTCGCCTGACAAGTTTACCCGGTCTCCTACAGCTATGCATACGATTGTGTACAGTCTCCCAGCCTCGAGACGCACGGGAAGTTTAAGATATTCAAATAGCTTAGAGCCTCTCAGAGAGTTAGAAACTGTCAGAATAAAACTAGTAAAAGATTTCATTGATGAACCAATGCTTTTTGCCAAGTTTCCGCATCCCCTGAATTGTATCCTTGAATGTGTGTTAATTAATATAGTTGGTATGTAGAAAAAATAAGTAGTGGCCTTGATGTTGGTAACTTTAGACCCTTAAGGTAATAAATTCTTTCCTTTGTTGTAAACCCATTACACATCCGCCCTATAGGAATGCAATTTTATCTTCGAAAGATGGCGCCAAACCTTAAACAATTACTCTTAGAGAAAATAACTCTTATGGTTGATAAGTCTTTGTCAAGAGTCATAAAATGTTAATAGGTCTTCTGGCCAGAAGATGATGTAAATCATCTAAACCATTTTTATACGATAAATCTGCAGAAAAGAAACCCTGGTTTTTGATAAGGATTAAAGACTGCTGACTTTGCATCCCCTATTATCCTCTATGTGTAACTTAGGGTATTAAAACCTGTGTTGAAAATAAAGCTACGGGCCCTGGTCGCCAACGCTTGGTCTCCCCATGTCATTATTCCCCTCAATTTTCAGATGAGTGTCCATCTGGAGCGCGGATATCCTCTGCGGCCATTTATTTGCCTGGGCTTCAAAGACCCACTCGATAAGGTGTCTAAGGTGGGGCACCTTCCTCTATTCTAGAGGGCACTTGCAGCCTCCGTGGTCAGAGCTAACCTGGTGTCACGGGTTATATTGATTTTCCGCGTAAACCAAGCTACTCAGCTGCTTTTCTCCACTGAATTTTCCTACTGAGCTATCCTCATTCTATTACTCTTTATATCTTTGATGAATAAATAAATAAATACATAGGTCGCCTACTCCATCTTCCCTTCGAATACCCTGGATCAGCTGGGGCTGGACCTCTGCAGGTGGCGCCCAAGACAGGCATTTCGAAGGTAAATCCCCAACCCCATTCCCCCAGTGTTCAGTTTTCGGGACAGATAGGATCCCACTTAGGGGGCTGCAGATCCCCCTGTAGAATAGACAGGGCGAGAGGAGTGGGAAGTGTTGAAGAGTTAGAGAGAAAAAACGGTTTCTAAAAAGGCTGACAAAAAAGGCCTAATCTTTAGATAGCTAAAAGCAAAATCTTTTACTATCCTTAAGTTTCTGACATGGGCAACACTGAATCAAATGAAAGACAGCTCTTTATAGGAGTAATTTTACAGTTATTAAGTAAAAGAAGAATCAAGGTTAAAACATCTTCCATTCAATCATTTTTTACATTTGTACAAGACCACTGCCCTTGGTTTCTACAACAAGGCACTGTTAACCTAGGTATCTTGAAAAAACTAGGAAGACAGCTAAGAGCTTATTGTGCTCAGCAAGGTTTGGAAAAAATCCCTACTTACACCTTTCCTCTGTGGAATATGACTAGAGATGTTTTAGACCCAGCTCATGAATTTGAAAAGGTACCTGTTAAAGAGGAAAGTAAAGTTGGAAAAGTACCTGTTAAACAAAAAAGCAAATCTGAAAAGGTACCTGTTATAAAGAAAAGTGAAAATGAAGAGGCTATACCTAGCTATCGACAGCTAAATGAATGGCTAGCCGCTATGACTGCCAATGAGCATGTAAAAGATAGGGATGAAAAGAAAGATCAGCTCTCCCCTCAATTTGAAAAAGGTTTAGAGGAAAGAGCAGCTCGATGCCATTCTGATGAGGATTGTTTTTTTTTTAGCTAAAGATGCTCCTAAAAGTTTAAGAAAATATCCCTAATCAGACCATCCGCTCCTAGAAGGTTGAGGGAAACATCCCCGATCAGACAGTTCGTAAGATTTAGTTACCAAACAGTTAAAGGATCTCCGGAACAGAAGAGGAAAACTTCAGGACGCTCCCATCCCCCTATGCCTCCTCCTCCATGTCAGGGTAAAGGGCCACCGCTAGGAGTTTCCCGGAGAAGGATTTTCTCTAGTCCCAAGGATGAACTTGATCCTCACCTTGAGGCTTCTTTTCTAGTCCCCTCTGCAGTTTAGCCAGGGTAAAGAGGTTACAAAATAAATAAAAATATTCTCTAAAATTAAAAAAAAAATTAAAAATGGATTTCTCTGCATCAAAGAATAGACAAATATTTATTGACTGTGGAATATGATTAGAAATGTCCTGGACCTCCGTCACGAGGCTGTTAAATAGCCTATGGGGGAGGCTATAGAGGTGGATGGTGGTGAGTCTCCATTTACTGCACAGATCATATTTTCTGCCATTGAAAAAAAAAAAAAAAAGGAGGGAGAAAGTGGTCTACCTCCCGAGGAAGGAGAGGGCTTACAGGACGCTGCGGCCGAGAGCCCTGGCGAGCTCCCTCCCCCTCTGCGCAAACCTTTAAAAAACTTATCCACCACTTTCTGATTTAAGGAGACCGCCACCGCCTTCGATTGTGCCTCCCAGGACCCAGGAGTTCCCCACTTTGCCCCAAATGCCTCCCAAAGTGTTGCCTAAGACTGAGGAAGATAAAAAGTTTTTTAAACAAAGGAGCTTTTAGTACACAATATTCAGAGCGTGCTCCTTGGAGAAAACTCCCTCAGGGGGGTCTCACCCAGGCTAGGAGAAAAGTGAAAAGGCAAGGAGATTTAATAGCAATATTAACCCCTGATGTGCCGCTTACTCCAATTCCAACCGGAGTGGCTGGCCCCCTATCTGAGGACATTGTAAGATTTGTCCTGGGGCGTAGCTCGCTTTCTTTAAAAAAAAAATTAAACAAAAAAAAAAAAAAGAAAGAAAAGAAATTTCGCTGGTGCATGGTGTAGTAGATTCTGATGATATTGAGAAATTAAAGTCTTGATCTCACTGCCTATCAAAACTGTACAAATTAATAAAGGTCAAAGAGTAACACAGCTTTTACTTTTACCTTACTATCAGACAAGGAAAAACTTGACTTCTCAAGCTAAGAGCCACAAAACATTTGGATCTAGTGATCTAGCCTTTTGGGTGCAGGAAATTACAGTTCCAAGGCCTTTAAAAGATCTTTTACTTCAAGAGAATAAAACGCCAGGGCTATTAGACACAGGAACAGACGTCTCTTAACATTGCTGGGAAAGACTGGCCCAGCTCCTGGCCAACACATAATACTGAAAATGAGTTGGTGGGATTAGAGAAAGTGGTATGTGGGGTGGAGATGCTGTACAGGTGGTACACTTAACAATACATTATATATTGTTATAAATACATAATATAAATGTATTTGCCTAATTACAGTTTGCCTAATTAGGTATGGGTATAAATAAAATATAATAAAGGTATACCTAATTCTATTTATAGATCTATACTTAATTAATTTGTATATAAATTAATATGTATACTATATACACACACATATATATATACTGTATAATTAAATATATATGGCAGTAATATAATGTGTGTGTGGCTGATATTAATTGGTATGGATTGATGTGCTGTGATGATATATGTTCTATATACTGTATAATTATAAATGTGTGACATGTATTATTACAGTATATTGGTTTGTGTTGGTTGGTATTAGCTGTGTATGTGTTGTATTGCTGTAATATATATTAATTAATTTATTAATTATAAAGATTAATTCAAGTATATTGATTTATATATATTATATGTCAATAACTTTATACTTGTTGCCATATATAAATACATATATAAATGCATTTTGCATTTAGGTATATCTGTATACCTGTATACCAAAATGAGATAAGGAGGTTATACATTTATTACTTTAATTTATACAGAGACCTAAACTAAACATTAGACCTAAATTAACATATCCATAGGGAAACGGCTGGACAAATAGTGAAGTTATGTTCCAATTGTAATTAATCACTTAAACATAAACACACAGGGGCAGACTACAATGATGAGACACTAGATGCCTGAATTACAGGCTACGACTTGGCCCCTGGTCAAGTAAAAAGGCCTCCTTACGGGATAGTGAAAAAGCCAGATGTGTTGCTAACTTGTGGGAGAGGGTATGCTTGTATATTTCTACAGAATGCAGATTCTCCGGTTTGGATCTCAGACAAATTCGTCATGTCACATTCCCCAAAGACCAGGTTCGCGGCGTGCGCACTCACTTGCTCCCCCTCCCCCAGCCAGCTCTCGCCTCCATGCCACCAGCAGCGCCTCGCACCCTCCTCGCTGCACCCCGTGACCTAGAGCAAAGAAGTCTGTGCAGCAAGTGAGGGCCAGAGAGGAAAGCGCGCCTGCGGAGTGCCATCCAGACCAGCGTGGCCCCACTGGCAAGAGGGGACCGCCTTGAGCCCAAGCGGTGGCGGCTAGCCCTAAACCATGAACCCTGCCCCTCCGCCCGCCATAGGCGCCTTGTCCCACAGCCTGCCGCTCGCGTTCTGCCTCCTGATGCTGGGGACACTGCTCCCCCGGGCCGACGACTACAGCTGCTCCCTGGTTCATCTTGTTTAAACCCTCAATATAATGTTTGCTCCTTTGTAATGCTACAACATCCACCTTATCTTATGATGTAACCACTTATTGAATTATGGTCTTGCTGTATTACAACAACTACAGGATTTAATGCAAACATGACGGTTTGTGGGCTTACTTATCTTGGGAACAGCAGCTTTGATAAGTGCAATCACTTCTGTTACTGTGGCAGCAATATCATTGACTCAACAAGTACATACTGCTCAATATGTTGATTCTATGTCCAAAAATGTTTCTTTAACATTGGCAACACAGAAAGCTATAGAGAGAAAATTAGAAATGAGGGTAGATGCCCTAGAGGAAGCAGTAATACATATTGGGACTGAATTGTAGGCTTTAAAGGTGAAAATGGCATTGTCTTGTCATGCTGACTATCGGTGGATATGTGTAACACCCCTGAAAGTAAATGAGACAGATTTTGAATGGGAAAAGATTAAAAACCATATTTCAGGTATCTGGAACAGCTCTGACATTGTTTGAGACGTAGGGAAACTTCACTATCAAATAGCAACCATGGAGCACTCCCGATTAGATTTTACTGCTGCTGGAACAGCAAATGATTTCTTCCATACTTTCCCTAACTACATCTCAGGAAAGAATATTCTGTCTAATGTCTTTAGCTATGCTGGGGTGGCTGCTTTAATTCTGCTTCTCATAATCATTCTTCCTTGTATTGTCAGGATTCTTCAGCAGAGTATTCAGAGGTTCGCGACTGAGCTACATCTGGCTGTTTTAAGAAATAAAAAATGGGGAGATGCCGGGAGCCGGCGAGAGACATTCCACTCGTGACAAAGGTCATGAGGAAGGAGGCTGGGCATACACAAAGGCGGGATCGAGCCTCGGGAGTCCTCCCGGATATTCTTGAGCATCTACCCCCCAAAACCAGAGTCTGCCTACTTTATTGCTTTGTGCTCTCACCTCTGACTTTCCTGGGGGCTGTCCCCCACCACCATCTCCCTCTTTCTGTCAAAGAGCTAACTTACAGCTCCAATTAATAAAGTTCCTGGGCAATTAGGAGTGTTTAAATCCAAACACGTCAGATGGCTCTCTAACTCTCCTGACAAGTTTACCCGGTCTCCTACAGCAATGCATACAATTGTTTACAGTCTCCGAGCCTCGAGAGGCACGGGAAGCTTAAGATATTCAAATAGCTTAGAGCCTCTCAGAGAGTTAGAAACTGTCAGAATAAAACTAGTAAAAGATTTCATTGATGAACCAATGCTTGTTGCCAAGTTTCCACATCCCCTGAATTGTACCCTTGAATGTGTATTAATTAATATAGTTGGTATGTAGAAGAAATAAGTAGTGGCCTTGGTGTTACTAACTTTAGACCCTTAAGGTAATAAATTCTTTCCTTTGTTGTAAACCCATTACACATCCGCCCTATAGGAATGCAATTTTATCTTCGAAAGATGGGGCCAAACCTTAAAATAATTACTCTTAGAGAAAATAAGTCTTACGGTTGATAAGTCTTTGTCAAGAGTCATAAAATGTTAATAGGCCTTTTGGCTAGAAGATGATGTAAATCACCTAAACCATTTGTATATGATACATTTGCAGGAAAGAAACCCTGGTTTTTGATAAGGATCAAAGGCTGCTGACTTTGCATCCCCATTATCCTCTATGTGTAACTTAGGGTAAAAAAAAACCCATGTTGAAAATAAAGCTACGGGCCTTGATTGCCAACGCTTAGTCTCCTAATGTCATTCTTCCCCTCAATTTTCAGATGAGTGTCCATCTGGAGCGCGGATATCTTCTGCGACCATTTATTTGCCTAGGCTTCGATGACCACTTGAGAAGGTGTCTAAGGTGGGGCACTTTTCGCTATTCGAGAGGGAGCCTGCGGCCTCCGTGGTCAGAGCTAACCTGGTGTCACAGGTTATACTGATTTTCCGCATAAACCAAGCTACTCAGCTTCTTTTCTCCACTAAATTTTCCTACTGAGATATCCTCATTCTATTACTCTTTATATCTTTGATAAATAAATCAATAGGTCGCCTACTCTGTCTCCCCTTCAAAAACCCTGGACCAGCCGAGGCTGGACCTTGTCAGAAGAGGGCCTCATCTCAATTTGAAGCAGGAACCTCAGGGTTGCTCTCCATTTCTGACTCTGAACACAGAGTCCCTACAGAGTTAGGACAGGAGAGTCAGGCCTCGTCTTGTGTGGAGGAATGGAATTCCGCTGGACTCTCGAGTTGTTCACCGGATAACAGGCCACTTGTCGAGCTGTGTGTGGAACCTGCGGTTTTATCCGGACGATGCATGGGGGTGTCAGTTCCCCTTTGTTTTTTGCCTTCATACACAGGGTTGCCTTCGAAGAGGTATCCAGCCTTCAGGTTCTTATCAAGAGCAGACCAGGAAATCAGGGTCTTTCGGCATGTGGCACCACCCACAAGCCTACGTCTCGAATTTCTTCTTGAGACGGACCTCAACCTGAGGTGCACCAGGAAAGTCGGTAACCCTTTCAGACAAAGCAAGTGAATCGACCCTCTTGTCCCGATCAGGAGGGGAGAAGGGGCTCAGATGAAGTGGTGCCGGGAACCTCGATGTTCCCCTCGAGTAAAACTGGGATATCGGGGAACTTTTGGGGTCGCATCAAAGGTGCTAAGTACCGTTTCAAACTTCAAGACGGAACGTGAGATTTCTCTTGAGACGCTGTAGCTGGCAAGGGCCTCATCTTGTGGTGACGGGTTAACCACGTCGTTTTTCTCGAGTTGTGGCGGGATTCTCGAGTTAGGTCAGGAAATTCAGGCTTCCTCTTGTGTTGGCCCAGGGAAGTCCAGTCTTCCATTCGAGTTGCGAGGGAGAGCTAGGGATTGCGCTTGAGTCACTGCAGGGCAAAAGAGACCTTATCTAGGCTTGTGTCCAGGACATAATGTTCGTCTCCAGGGGGGACAGGGATCTCGGGGTTGCTTTCCTGATGCACCCGGGGAGTCAGTCCTTGTCTCGAGGGGAAGCAAAGGACTCGGATCTCCTCTCGAGTTGCGACGGGTATCTCTTGGAGCCCACTGAGTGGCCTAAAGGGAGTCAAGCCTCCTGTGGAGTTTGGAGAGAGGACTCGGGATTGCTCTCCAGGCCATGCAGGAAAAGAAGGCCATCATCTCGCGATGAAGGGGGCATCTCGTGGGTTTTCTCGAGCTGCAGCGCCAGTGTGGGGTTTCTCATGAGGTACTACGGGGAGCTCAAGGAGCCTCTCATGTGGCGCTTGGGAAGTCAGGTCTCCATGCGCATTGCGAGGGGGAGCGCGTCATTGCTCTAGAGTCATGGTAGGTGTATTGGGCCTCAAGAACCGTTAAAGAAGGACTTTCAAGGTGTTTCTTGGGTCACGGCAGCAAACCCTGGGTTCCCTCGACTAGTGCCGGTGGCCTCAGGGAGCTTCTCAGTGTGCCTCTGAGAAGTCAGGGATACCCTGGAGTTGGGAGGGCCCTCTCGGGACTCCACTGGGTTTGGTGCAATAGAAGAGGGCCTCATCTCGAGTGGAGGCAGGAACCTCAGGGTTCGTCTCCATCTCTGACTCTGATCGCAGGGTCCCTGCAGAGTTGGGACAGGAGAGTCATGCCTCGTCTTGTAAGGAGGAATGGAACTACGCTTGCCTCTCGAGTTATTCACGCGGTGACAGGCAACTTGTCGAACTGTGTTTGGAATCTGCGGGTTTTTCCAGACGATGCACGAGGGTGTCAGTGCCCCTTCGTGTTGTGCCTTCTTCCACAGGGTTGCCTTTGAAGAGGTGTCCGGGCATCGGGTTCTTATCAAGAGCAGACCGGGGAATCGGGGTCTTTCAGCATGTGTTACCACCCATGAAGCTACGTCTCAAATATTCTCGTTAGACCGGCCTCATCCTGAGGTGCGCCGGGAAGGCTGGGAACCCCTTCGAGACAAAGCACGGGAGTCGACCCTCCAGTCGCAATCAGGAGTGGAGAAGTGACTCAGATGAAGTCGTACCGGGAACCTCGGTGTTCCCCTCGAGAGAGACCAGGGTGTCGGGGAACTTTTGGAATCGCATCAAGGGTGCCGAGTTCAAGAAGAAACGTGGGACTTCTCTTTAGACGCTGTAGCGGGCAAGGGCCTCATCTTGCGATGACGGGGTAACCATGTGGTTTTTCTCGAGTTTCGGCGGGATTCTCGAGTTACGATGGGGAATTCAGGCTTCCTCTTGTGTTGGCCCAGGGAAGTCCAATCTTCCATTGGAGTTGCGAGAGAGAGCTAGGGATTGCTCTCGAGTCACTTCAGGGCAAAAGAGACCTCATCTAAGCTTGTGTCCAGGACCTAATGTTCCTCTCCAGGGGCGACAGAGATCTCGGGGTTACATTTTAGATGCACCCGAGGAGCCAGTCCTCATCTCGAGAGGAAGGAAAGGACTCTGCTCTGCTCTCGAGTCCCGACGGTATTTCTTGGAGACCACTGAGTGGCCTAAAGGGAGTCAAGTCTCCTGTGGATTTTTTTTTAATTTTATTTTATTTTTAAACTTTACATAATTGTATTAGTTTTTCCAAATATCAAAATGAATCCGCCTCAGGTATACATGTGCTCCCCATCCTGAACCCTCCTCCCTCCTCCCCCCCATAGCATCCCTCTGGGTCGTCCCAGTGCACTAGCCCCAAGCATCCAGTGTCATGCATCAAACCTGGACTGGCAACTCTTTTCATACATGATATTTTACATGTTTCAATGCCATTCTCCCAAATCTTCCCACCTTCTCCCTCTCCCACAGAGTCCATAAGACTCTTCTATACCTCAGTGTCTCTTTTGCTGTCTCGTACTCAGGGTTATTGTTACCGTCTTTCAAAATTCCATATATATGTGTTAGTATACTGTATTGGTGTTTTTCTTTCTGGCTTACTTCACTCTGTATAATAGGCTCCAGTTTCATCCACCTCATTAGAATTGATTCATTCTATTCTTTTTAATGGCGGAGTAATACTCCATTGTGTATATGTACCACAGCTTTCTTATCCATTCATCTGCTGATGGACATCTAGGTTGCTTCCATGTCCTGGCTATTAGAAACAGTGCTGCGATGAACATTGGGGTACACGTGTCTCTTTCCCTTCTGGTTTCCTCAGTGTGTATGCCCAGCAGTGGGATTGCTGGATCATAAGGCAGTTCTATTTCCAGTTTTTTAAGGAATCTCCACACTGTTCTCCATAGTGGCTCTACTAGTTTGCATTCCCACCAACAGTGTAAGAGGGTTCCCTTTTCTCCACACCCTCTCCAGCATTTATTATTTGTAGACTTTTGGATTGCAGCCATTCTGACTGGCGTGAAATGGTACCTCATAGTGGTTTTGATTTGCATTTCTATGATAATGAGTGATTTTGAGCATCTTTTCATGTGTTTGTTAGCCATCTGTATGTCTTCTTTGGAGAAATGTCTATTTAGTTCTTTGGCCCATTTTTTGATTGGGTCATTTATTTTTCTGGAGTTGAGCTGTAGGTGTTGCTTGTATATTTTTGAGATTAGTTGTTTGTCAGTTGCTTCATTTCCTATTATTTTCTCCCATTCTGAAGGCTGTCTTTTCACCTTGCTAATAGTTTGCTTTGATGTGCAGACACTTTTAAGGTTAATTAGGTCCCATTTGTTTATTTTTGTTTTTATTTCCAATATTCTGGGAGGTGGGTCATAGAGGATCCTGCTGTGATGTATTTCAGAGAGTGTTTTGCCTATGTTCTCCTCTAGGAGTTTTATAGTTTCTGGCCTTACGTTTAGATCTTGAATCCATTTTGAGTTTATTTTTGTGTATTGTGTTAGAAAGTGTTCTAGTTTAATTCTTTTACAAGTGGTTGACCAGATTTCCCAGCACCACTTGTTAAAGAGATTGTCTTTAATCCATTGTATATTTTTGCCTCCTTTGTCAAAGATAAGGTGTCCATATGTGTGTGGATTTATCTCTGGGCTTTCTATTTTGTTCCACTAATCTATATTTCTGTCTTTGTGCCAGTACCATACTGTCTTGATAACTGTGGCTTTGTAGTGGAGCCTGAAATCAGGTAGGTTGATTCCTCCAGTTCCATTCTTCTTTCTCAAGTTTGCTTTGGCTATTCGAGGTTTTTTGTATTTCCATACAAATTGTGAAATTATTTGTTCTAGCTCTGTGAAGAATACTTTTGGTAGCTTGATAGGGATTGCATTGAATCTATAAATTGCCTTGGGTCGTATACTCATTTTCACTATATTGATTCTTCCAATCCATGAACATGGTATATTTCTCCATCTATTAGTGTCCTCTTTGATTTCTTTCACCAGTATTTTATAGTTTTCTATGTATAGGTCTTTAGTTTCTTTAGGTAGGTATATTCCTAAGTATTTTATTCTTTCCATTTCAATGGTGAATGAAATTGTTTCCTTAATTTCACTTTCTGTTTTCTCATTATTAGTGTATAGGAATTCAAGGGATTTCTGTGTGTTGATTTTATATCCTGCAACTTTACTATAGTCATTGACTAGTTCTAGTAATTTTCTGGTGGAGTCTTTAGGGTTTTCTATGTAGAGGATCATGTCATCTGCAAACAGTGAGAGTTTTACTTCTTCTTTTCCAATTTGGATTCCTTTTGTTTCTTTTTCTGCTCTGATTGCTGTGGCCAAAACTTCCAAAGTTATGTTGAATAGTAATGGTGAAAGTGGGCACCCTTGTCTTGTTCCTGACTTTAGAGGAAATGCTTCCAATTTTTCACCATTGAGGATAATGTTTGCTGTGGGTTTGTCATATATAGCTTTTATTATGTTGAGGTATGTTCCTTCTATTCCTGCTTTCTGGAGAGTTTTTATCATAAATGGATGTTGAATTTTGTCAAAGGCTTTCTCTGCATCTATTGAGAAAATCATATGGTTTTTATTTTTCAATTTGTTAAGGTGGTGTATTACATTGATTGATTTGTGGATATTGAAGAATCCTTGCATCCCTGGGATAAAGCCCACTTGGTCATGGTGTATGATCTTTTTAATGTGTTGTTGGATTCTGATTGCTAGAATTTTGTTAAGGATTTTTGCATCTATGTTCATCAGTGATATTGGCCTGTAGTTTTCTTTTTTTGTGGGATCTTTGGCAGGTTTTGGTATTAGGCTGATGGTGGCCTCATAGAATGAGTTTGGAACTTTACCTTCCTCTGCAATTTTCTGGAAGAGTTTGAGCAGGATAGGTGTTAGCTCTTCTCTAAATTTTTCGTAGAATTCAGCTGTGAAGCCGTCTGGACCTGGGCTTTTGTTGGCTGGAAGATTTTTGATTACAGTTTCAATTTCCGTGCTTGTGATGGGTCTGTTAAGATTTTCTAGTTCTTCCCTGGTCCAGTTTTGGAAAGTTGTACTTTTCTAAGAATTTGTCCATTTCTTCCACGTTGTCCATTTTATTGGCATATAATTGTTGATAGTAGTCTCTTATGATCCTTTGTATTTCTGTGTTTTCTGTTGTGATCTCTCCATTTTCATTTCTAATTTTATTGATTTGATTTTTCTCCCTTTGTTTCTTGATGAGTCTGGCTAATGGTTTGTCAATTTTATTTATCGTTTCAAAGAACCAGCTTTTGGTTTTGTTGATTTTTGCTATGGTCTCTTTTGTTTCTTTTGCATTTATTTCTGCTCTAATTTTTAAGATTTCTTTCCTTCTACTAACCCTGGGGTTCTTCATTTCTTCCTTTTCTAGTTGCTTTAGGTGTAGAGTTAGGTTACTTATTTGACTTTTTTCTTGTTTCTTGAGGTGTGCCTGTATTGCTATGAACTTTCCCCTTAGGACTGCTTTCACCGTGTCCCACAGGTTTTGGGTTGTTGTGTTTTCATTTTCATCCGTTTCTATGCAAATTTTTATTTCTTTTTTGATTTCTTCTGTGATTTGTTGGTTATTCAGCAGCGTGTTGTTTAGCCTCCATATGTTGGAATTTTTAATAGTTTTTCTCCTGTAATTGAGATCTAATCTTACTGCATTGTGGTCAGAAAAGATGCTTGGAATGATTTCTATTTTTTTGAATTTACCAAGGCTAGCTTTATGGCCCAGGATGTGATCTATCCTGGAGAAGGTTCCATGTGCACTTTAGAAAAAGGTGAAATTCATTGTTTTGGGATGAAATGTCCTATAGATATCAATTAGGTCTAACTGGTCTATTGTATCATTTAAAGTTTGTGTTTCCTTGTTAAATTTCTGTTTAGTTGATCTATCCATAGGTGTGAGTGGGGTATTAAAATCTCCAACTATTATTGTGTTAGTGTTAATTTCTCCTTTCATACTTGTTAGCATTTGTCTTACATACTGTGGTGCTCCCGCGTTGGGTGCATATATATTTATAATTGTTATATCTTCTTCTTGGATTGATCCTTTGATCATTATGTAGTGACCTTCTTTGTCTCTTTTCACAGCCTTTGTTTTAAAGTCTATTTTATCTGATATGAGTATCGCTACTCCTGCTTTCTTTTGGTCCCTATTTGCATGGAAAATCTTTTTCCAGCCCTTCACTTTCAGTCTGTATGTATCCCCTGTTTTGAGGTGGGTCTCTTGTAGACAACATATGTAGGGGTCTTGTTTTTGTATCCATTCAGCCAGTCTTTGTCTTTTGGTTGGAGCATTCAACCCATTTACGTTTAAGGTAATTACTGATAAGTATGATCCCATTGCCATTTACTTTATTGTTTGGGGTTCGAATTTATACACCGTTTTTGTGTTTCCTGTTTAGTATTTGTTGGAGAGCTGGTTTGGTGGTGCAGAATTCTCTCAGCTTTTGCTTGTCTGAAAAGCTTTTGATTTCTCATTCATACTTGAATGAGATCCTTGCTGGGTACAATAATCTGGGCTGTAGGTTATTTTCTTTCATCATTTTAAGTATGTCTTGCCATTCCCTCCTTGCTTGAAGAGTTTCTATTGAAAGATCAGCTGTTATCCTTATGGCAATTCCCTTGTGTGTTATTTGTTGTTTTTCCCTTGCTGCTTTTCATATTTGTTCTTTGTGTTTGATTTTTGTTAATGTGATTAATATGTGTCTTGGGGGGTTTCGCCTTGGCTTTATCCTGTTTGGGACTCTCTGGGTTTCTTGGACTTGAGTGGGTATTTCCTTCCCCATTTTAGGGAAGTTTTCAACTATTATCTCCTCAAGTATTTTCTCACGGTCTTTCTTTTTGTCTTCTTCTTCTGGGACCCCTATGATTCGAATGTTGTAGCGTTTAATATTGTCCTGGAGGTCTCTGAGATTGTGCTCATTTCTTTTAATTCGTTTTTCATTTATCCTCTCTGATTCATTTATTTCTACCATTCTATCTTCGAATTCACTAATCCTATCTTCTGCCTCTGTTATTCTACTATTTGTTGCCTCCAGAGTGTTTTTAATTTCATTTATTGCATTATTCATTATATATTGACTCTTTTTTTTTTCTTCTAGGTCCTTGTTAAACCTTTCTTGCATCTTCTCAATCCTTGTCTCCAGGCTATTTATCTGTGATTCCATTTTAATTTCAAGATTTTAGATCCATTTCACTATCCTTATTCGGAATTCTTTATCAGGTAGATTCCCTATCTCTTCCTCTTTTGTTTGGTTTGGTGGGCATTTATCCTGTTCCTTTATCTGCTGGGTATTCCTCTGTCTCATCTTGTTTAAATTGCTGAGTTTGGGGTGTCCTTTCTGTATTCTGGCAGTTTGTGTTCTTTACTGTGGCATTTCCTCGCTGTGTGTGGGTTTGTACAGGTGTCTTGTCAAGATTTCCTGGTTAGGGAAGCTTGTGTCCGTGTTCTGGTGGGTGGAGCTGTATTTCTTCTCTCTGGAGTGCAATGAAGTGTCCAGTAATGAGTTATGAGATGTCTGTGGTTTTGGGGTGACTTTGGGCAGCCTGTATCTTGAAGCTCAAGGCTGTGTTCCTTTGTTGCTGGAGAATTTGCTTGGTATGTCTTGCCCTGGAACTTGTTGGCTCTTGTGTGGTGCTTGATTTCAGTGTCGGTATGGAGGCATTTGATGAGCTCCTGTCAATTAATGTTCCTTGGAGTCAGGAGTTCCCTGGAGTCAGGGTTTGGACATAAGCCTCCTGCTTCCAGTTATCTGTCTTACTTTTACAGTAGTTTCAAAACTTCTCCTTCTATACAGCACCATTGATAAAACATCTACGTTAAAGAAGAAAAGTTTCTCTACTGTGAGGGCCACTCAGAATGGTTCACAGCGTTACATGGAGAAGAGAAGAGGGAGGAGGGAGTTAGAGGTGACCCAAATGAGATCAGGTGGAATCAATAGTGGAGAGAGTGGGCTGGCCAGTCGTCACTTCCTTATGTGCACTCCACAACTGGACCGCTCAGAGATGTTCACAGAGTTATAAAGAGACGAGAAGATGGAGGAAGGAGACAGAGGTGGCCAGAAGGATAAAAGGGGGGAATGAAAAGGAGGGAGACAGATCCAGCCAGTAATCAGTTCCCTAAGTGTTCTCCACCGTCTGGAATACACAGAAATTCACAGAGTTGGGTAGAGTAGAGAGGAGTTAGGGAGGAGACACAGGCGACCCGGTGGAGAAAAAGGAGAGTCCAAAGGGAGAGAGAGCAGTCAAGCCAGTAATCTTGCTCCCTAGTGAAAAATGGGTACTGAAGATTGGGTTCTTAAAGGTACAAAATTGGTAACAAATACATAAAAGCAAAAATTAAAAATCTAGAGTAGAGTTTGGACTTTCAAAAATACGATGTTAAAGAAAAGAAGAAGGAAAAGAAAGAGAGAAAAAACGAACAAAGAAAAACAAACAAGGTCGCAAAAATTATCAAGAAAATACAGGTACAAAATTGATAACTAATATCAAAAAGCAAAAATTAAAAATCTAGAGTAGAGTTTGGAATTTCAAAAATACAATGTTAAAAAAAAGGAAGAAGAAAACTAAAGAGAAAACAAACAAACAAAAACAAGCAATGTCGCAAAAATTATAAAGAAACTACAGGTACAAAATTGATATCAAATACCAAAAAGCATAAATTAGAAATCTAGAGTAGAGTTTGGAATTTCAAAAATACAATGTTAAAAGAAGAAAAAAAAAAACAAAACAAAAAAACAAGGTCAAAGAATTATTATATATATATATATATATATATATATATATATGAAGTTTGCTGAAGAAGAAAAAAATAGGGTCTTTTTTTTTGCAAAGTAATAGGTTATAAAAGTGAAAATTAAAGGAACAATAGAGGACTTAAAATTAAAAAAAATTAAAAAAAAGAAAGAATGATCATAAAAATATATCTAGGACTTTCTCTGGTTTTGTTGTGAGTATCGTGGGTTCAGTTCATTTTTGGCTAGTTCCTTGGTCCGACTTATATTTCTCAAGATCTATAGGCACCTTCCTATGTAGTCCTAGTAACCACAGGGTTTTAATCTATTGCCTGTAGCTTCCAAGGCGATTCCCTCTGTTATAGCTTCTTTTGTTTGCTGGTCTCTTCAGTGTCTGGTTTACGCCCTGACACAAAGGGGACGGTGGAGGACACTTTTTTTTTTAGGCTCACTTGTTCAGTTGCACTGTGGGGAGGGAGGGAGGGATGCTGCAAACAAATAACACTGGCGTGCGGTCACAGTGCCTCAGCCACACTGGGTCTGCCCCCGCTCACGGCGCGTGTAGCCTCCCTGCCCACACTGCTCGGGCTCTAGGTTGTTCCACCGGGAACAATCCGAGGCTGGCCCTGGGCTGCATGCACCTCCCAGGTCCAAGCCGCTCAGGTTCAGGCACTCGGGTAGTCCTCAGAGGCACAGGCTCGGTTGGGCCTGCGTTTTGTGCTCTTCCCAGGTCCGAGCAGCTCAGGTAATGAGATGTTTGGCGAGCGCCAATGTTGTGACTTATCGCCTCCCTGCCACTCGGTTATCTGGGTGTAAAACAGGCGCACCTTCTCAGGCAGATGTTGACCGTCCAGATCCCCAAGAAGTTTTAGTTAGCAAAGAAGCCTGCTTACAGTTTTATAGATAATGTCTCTCTGGGGCTGCGATTGCCCCCTTCCGGCTCTGGCTGCCTGTCACCAGAGGGGGAAGGTCTGCAGCCGGCTATCTCTGTTCAGTCCTTTGTTCCGTGCGCGGGCCTGGCGGTGTCTTAGGTTAGGGCTGGCTTTTTGCGTGGTAGATATCCCAGAGTCTGGTTTGCTAGCCCAAGTTATTTCGTTCAGATAGCGCTCAGGGTATTCAGGCCAGATTCTTACTCTAAGCGATGCAGCCCGCGCCGCGCCTCCCTGCCCAGCCCCTGCTTGCTAATGGTGTGAGCAGGCGTCTGCACTGCTTCTCGGCTGGGGGAGTTACCGTAGGGCTTGCAATCTGCGAGTTTTAATTGTTTATTTATTTCTATCCCCCTTATGTTGCCCTTTGTGCTTCCAAAGCTTGGCAAAGATTTGGCAGTGAAAAGCTTTCCTGGTGTTTGGAAACTTTTCTCTTTTTAAGACTATCTTCCCGGGACGGAAATCCCTCCCTCCCTCTTTTGTCTCTTTTATTGTCTTTTATACTTTTTCCTACCTACTTTCCAAGAGTTGGGTTGCTTTTCTGGGTGCCTGATGTCCTCTGGCAGCATTCATAAGTTGTATTGTGGAATTTACTCGACGTTTAAATGCTCTTTTGATGAAATTGTTTGGGGGGGAAAAGAGTTCTCCCCGTCCTACTCCTCAGCAATCTTGGCTCCTCTCTTGTGGAGTTTGGAGAGAGCACGCGGGATTGCTCTCCAGGCCATGCAGGAAAAGAAGGCCCTCATCTCGCGATGTCGGGGGAGTCTCGTGGTTTTTCTGGAGCTGCGGTGCCAGTGTGGGGTTTCTCACAAGGTACGACCGGGAGCTCAGGGAGCCTCTCGTGTGGTGTCAGGGAAGTCAAGTCTCCATACGAGTGGCGAGGGGGCGCACGTCATTGCTCTCGAGTCATGGTAGTGGAATCAGGGCTCAACGCAATGAAAAAGGACGCTCGAGGTCTTTCTCGGGTTGCGGCAGGAAACCCTGTGTTCCCTCGACTTGTGCCTGTGACCTCAGGTAGCTTCTCAGGGTGCCTCTGAGAAGTCAGGGATACTATGGAGCTGGGAGAGGCCTCTTGGGACTCCACTGGGTTTGCTGCAATGGAAGAGGGCCTAATCTCGAGATCAGGAAGGAACCTCAGGGTTCCTCTCCATTTCTGACTCAGATCGCAGGGTCCCTGCAGAGTTGGGACAGGAGAGTCAGGCCTCGTCTTGTGTGGAGGAATGGAACTCCGCTTGCCTCTCGAGTTGTTCAAGGAGTGACAGGCCACTTGTCGAGCTGTGTGTGGAACCTGCGGTTTTTTCCAGACAATGCACGGGGGTGTCAGTGCCCCTTCGTGATGTGCTTTCATCCACAGGGTTGCCTTCGAAGTGGTGTGCGGGCATCGGGTTCTTATCAAGAGCGGACCGGGAAATCGGGGTCTTTTGGAATGCGGCACCACACACGAGGCTACGTCTCGAATTTCCTCGTGAGACGGGCCTCATGCTGAGGTGCCCCTGGAAGGTCGGGAAAGCCTTTCAGACAAAGCAGGTTAATCGACCCTACTGTCGTGATCAGGAGGGGAGAAGGGGCTCAGATGAAGTGGTGCCGGGAACCTCGGTGTTCCCCTCGAGTGAGACCGGTATGTCAGGGAACTTTTGGGGTCTCACGAAGCTTGCCAAATACTGTTTCAAACTTCAAGAGGAAACGTGGGACTTCTCTTGAGACGCTGTGGTGGGCAAGGGCCTCATCTTGTGATGAAGGGGAAACCACGTGGTTTTTCTCGAGTTGCGATGGGATTGTTGACTTACGACGGGGAATTCAGGCTTCCTCTTGTGTTGGCCCAGGGAAGTCCATTCTTCCATTCGAGTCGCCAGGGAGAGCTGGGTGGGAATTGCTCTCGAGTCACGGCAGGTCAAAATAGACCTCATCTAGGCTTGTGTCCAGGACCTAATGTTCCTCTCCAGGGGCGATAGGGATCACGGGGACGCATTCCAGACTCACCCAGTGAGTCAGGCCTCGGCTCGAGGGGAAGCAAAGGATTCTGATATCCTCCTGGGTCGCGATAGGTATCCCTTGGAGCCCACTGAGTGGCCTCCAGGGAGTCAAGCCTCCTGTGGAGTTTGGAGAGAGGACTCCGGATTGCTCTCCAGGGTATGCAATAAAAGAAGGCCCACATCTCGCGATGACGTGGACGTCTCGTGGGTTTAATCCAGCTGGGGCGCCACGTTGTGTTTCTCACGAGGTACGATGGAGAGCTCAGGGGGCCTCTCGTGCAGCACCAGGGAAATCAGGTCTCCATGCCCGTGGTGAGGGGGAGCGGGTAATTGCTCTCGAGTCATGTTAGGGGAATCCGGCCTCAAGACGCGTTGAAGAAGATCTTTCGAGGTCTTTCTGGTGTTGTGGCAGGAAACGCTGGGTTCCCTCGACTTCTGCCGGTGACCTCAGAGAGCTACTCAGGTTGCCTCTGAGAAGTCAGGGATACTGTGGAGTTGGGAGGGGCCTCTCGGGACTCCACTGGGTTTGGTGCAATGGAAGAGGGCCTCATTTAGAGTTGATGCAGGAACCTTACTGTTTCTCTCCATTTCAGACACCGATTGCAGCGTCCCTGCTGAGTTGGGACAGGAGACTCAGGGCTCATGCTGTGTGGAGGAATGGAACTCTGCTTGCCTCCCAAGTTGTTCACGAGGTGACAGGCCACTTGTCGAGCTGTATGTGGAACCTGTGGGTTTTTCCAGATGATGCACGGGGTTGTCAATGCCCCTTCGTGTTGTGACTTCATCCACAGGGTTGCCTTCGAAGAGGTGTCCGGGCATGGGTTCTTGTGAAGAGAGGACCAGAGAATCGGGGTCTTTTGGCATGTGGCACCACACACGAGGCTACCTCTCGAATTTCCTCTTGAGACTGGGCTCATCCTGAGGTGTGCTGGGAAGGTCGAGAAAGCCTTCCAGACAAAGCAGGTTAATCGACGCTCCTGTCGCGATCAGGAGGGGAGAAGGGGCTCAGATGAAGTGGTGCTGGGAACCTCGGGGTTCCCCTCGACTGAGACCGGTATGTCAGGGAACTTTTGGAGTCTGATGAAGGGTGCCAAGTAATGTTTCAAACTTCAACATGAACGTGAGACTTTTCTTGAGACGCTCTAACGTGAAAGGGCTTCATCTTGAGATGAGGGGGGAACTACGTGGTTTCCTTCGAGTTGCAGCAGGATTCTCGCGTTACAACGGGGAATTCGGGCTTCCTCTTGTGTTGGTCCAGGGAAGTCCAATCTTCCATTCGAGTTTCGAGGGAGAGCTGGGATTTCTCTTGAGTCACTGCAGGGCAAAATATACTTCATCTAGGCCTGTGCCCAGGACTTAATTTTCCTCTCCAGGGGTGACAGGGATCTCGGAGTTGCATTCCAGACTCACACAGGGAGTCAGGCCTCTTCTCGAAGGAAAGCAAAGGACTCCACTCTCTTCTCGAGTCGCGTCGGGTATGTCTTGGAGCCCACTGAGTGGCCTACTCGGAGTAAAGCCTCCTGTGGAGTTGGAGAGAGGACTCGGGATTGCTCTCCAGGCCATGCAGGAAGAGAAGGCCCTCAGCTCGCAATGACGGGGGCGTCTTGTGGGTTTTCTCGAGTTGGGGCACAATTATGAGTTTTCTCACGAGGTACGACAGGGAGCTCAGGGAGCCTCTCGTGTGGTGCCAGGAAAGTCAGGTCTCTATGTGTGTGACGAGGGGGAGCCCATAAATGTTCTCGAGTCATGGTAGGGAAATCGGGACTCAAGACGCGTTGAAGAAGGAGTCTCGAGGTCTTTCTCAGGTTGCGGCAGGAAACCCTGGGTTCCCTCGACTTGTACCGGTGACCTCAGGGAGCTTCTCAGGGTGCCTCTGAGAAGTCAGGCATACTGTGGACTTGGGAGGGGCTCTCGGAACTCCACTGGGTTTGGTGCAATGGCAAAGGTTCTCATCTCGAGTTGAGGCAGGAACCTAAGGGTTCCTCTCCATTTAAAACTCCGACCACAGGGTCCCTGAAGAGTTGGGACAGGAGAGTCAGGCCTCGTCTTGTGTGGAGGAATGGAACTCCGCTTGCCTCTCGAGTTGTTCACAGGATAACAGACCATTTGTCGAGCTGTGAGTGGAATCTTCGGTTTTTTCCGTAAGATGCATGAGGGAGTCAGTGCCCCTTCGTGTTGTGCCTTCATCCACAGGGTTGCCTTCAAAGAGGTGTCCGGACATCGGGTTCTTATCAATAGCAGAGCAGGAAATCGGGGTCTTTCAGAACGTGGCACCATCCATGAGGCTACGTCTCGAATTTCTTCGTTAGACTGGTGTCATCCTGAGGTGCACCATGAAGATCGGGAACCCCTTCCAGACAAAGCAGGGGAATCGACCATCTTGTCGCGATCAGGAGGAGTGAAAGGGCTCAGTTGAAGTCGTGCCGGGAACCTCGGTGTTCCCCTCGAGTGGGACCGGTGTGTCGGGAAACTTTTGGGGTCACTTCAAGGGTGCCAAATACCGTTTTGCACTTCAAGACGGACTTGGGGCTTCTCTTGAGACGCTGTAGAGGGCAAGGGCCTCATCTTGGGATGATGGGGGAATCACGTGGTTTTTCTCAAGGTGCGGCGGGATTCTCGAGTTACGACGGGGAATTCAGGCTTCCTCTTGTGTTAGCCCAGGGAAGACCAACCTTCCATTCGAGTTGCGAGGGATAGCTGGGGGTTGCGCTCGAGTCACTGCAGGGCAAAAGAGACCTCATCCAGGCTTGTGTCTAGGACCTAATGTTCCTCTCAAGGGATGACTGGGAACTTGGGGTTGCATTCCAGACTCACCCGGGAGTCAGGCGTCGTCTCGAGGGGAAACAAAGGCCTTCTCTCTCTTCTCGAGTCGCGACGGGTATTTCTTGGAGCCCACTGAGTGGACTAAAGGGAGTCAAGCCTCCTCTGGAGTTTGGATAGAGGACTCGGGATTGCACTCCAGGATATGCAGGAAAAGAAGGCCCTCATCTCACGAAGACAGGGGGGTCTCGGTGGTTTTACCGAGCTGCAGCGCCTGTGTTGGTTTCTCAGGGGGTACGACAGGGAGCTCAGGGAGCCTCTAGTGTGGCGCCAGGGAAGTTAGGTCTCGATGCGTGTGGCGAGGGGGAGCGCGTCATTGCTCTCGAGTCATGGTAGGGGAATCAGGCCTCTAGACGCGTTGAAGAAGGACTCTCAAGATCTCTCTCAGGTCTTGGCAAGAATACCTGGGTTCCCTCGACTTGTGCCGGTGACCTCAGGGAGATTCTCCGGGTGCCTCTGAGAAGTCAGGGATACTATGGAGTTGGGAAAGACCTCTCGGGACTCCACTGGGTTTGTTGAAATGGAAGGGGGCCTCATCTCGAGGGGAGGCAGGAACCTCAGGGTTCCTCTCCATTTCTGATTCCGATCGCAGCCCCCTGCATAGTTGGGAGAGGTGAGTCAGGCCTCGTCTTGTGTGCAGGAATGGACCTCCGCTTGCCTCTCGAGTTGTTCACTGTGTGACAGGCACTTGTTGAGCTGTATGAGTAACCTGCGGTCTTTTCCGGACGATGCACGGGGGTGTCAGTGCCCCTTCGTGTTGTGCCTTCATCCACACTATCTTCGAATAGGTGTCTGGGCATCGCGTTCTTATCAAGAGCGGATCGGGAAATCGCGGTCTTTCGGCATGTGGCACCACCATCGAGGCTACGTCTCGAATTTCCTCGTGAGACAGCCTCATCTGAGGTGCGTGGAGAAGGTCGGGAACCCCTTGCAGACAAAGCAGGGGAATCGACCCTCCTTTCGCGATCAGGAGGGGAGAAGGGGCTCAGATGAAGTGGTGCCAGGAACCTCGGTGTTCCCCTCGAGTGCGACCCATATGTCGGGGAACTTTTGGCGTAGCATTAAGGGTGCCAAATATCATTTCGCACTTCAAGACGGAACGTGGGACTACTCTTGAGACGCTGGAGCGGGCAAGGGCCTCATCTTGCAATGACGGGGGAACCACGTGGTTTTTCTCAAGTTGAAGTGGAATTCTCGAATTACTACTGGGAATTCAGGCTTCCTCTTGTGTTGGCCCAGGGAGGTCCAATCTTCCATTCGGGTTGCGAGGGAAAGCTGGGGAGTGCTCTCGAGTTACTGCAGGGCAAAAGCGACCTCATCTAGCCTTGTGTTCAGGACCCAATGATCCTCTCCAAGGGCGACAGGGATCTCGGGTTTGCATTACAGACTCACCCGGGGAGTTAGGCCTCGTATCGAGGGGAAGCAAAGGACTCGGCTCTCCTCTCGAGTTGCGACGTGTATCTCTTGGAGCCCACTGACTGGTCTAAAGGGAGTCAAGCCTCCTCTTCAGTTTGGAGAGAGGACTCGGTATTGCTCTCCAGGCCATGCAGGAAAAGAAGGCCCACATCTCGAGATGATGGGGGGGTCTCGTGGGTTTTCTCGAGCTGTGGCGCCAGTGTGGGGTTTCTCACGAGGTACGACGGGGAGTTCAGGTAGCCTCTCGTGTGGCAACAGGGAAGTCAGGTCTCCATGGGCGGGGCAAGGGGGAGCGCGTCATTGCTCTCCAGTCAGGGTAGGGGAATCGGGCCTCATGACGGGTTGAAAAAGGACTCTCGATATCTTTCTAGGGTTGCGGCAGGAAACCCTGGGTTCCCTTGACTTGTGCCGGTGATCTCAGGGAACTTCTCAGGGTGCCTCTGAGAAGTCAGGGATACTGTGGATTTGGGAGAGGCCTCTCGGGACTCCTCTGGGTTTGGTGCAATGGAAGAGAGCCTCATCTCGAGTTGAGGCAGGAACCTCAGGGTTCTGCTCCTGACTTCCTGGAGCCGGATCTGACTCAGATCGCAGGGTCCCTGCTGAGTTTGCTCAGGAGTGTCAGGTCTCGTGTTCTGCGGAGGAATGGAACTCCGCTTACATCTCAAGTTGTTCAAGGATGACACCACTTTTCTTGATGTGTGTGGAACCTGCGGGTATTTCGGAGATGCACGGTGGCGTCAGTGCTCCTTCCTGTTGTGCCTTCATCCACAGGGTTGCCTTCGAAGAGTTGTCCGGGCATCGGGATCTCCTCAAGTGCGGACCGGGAAATCGGGGTCTTTCAGCATGTTGCACCACCCACGAGGCTACGTCTCGAATTTCCTCGTGAGACCGGCCTCATCCTGAGGCGCGCAGGAAAGTCCGGGAACCCTTTCCAGACAAAGCAGGGGAATCGACCCTCCTTTCGGGATCAGGAGGAGAGAAAGGGCTCAGATGAAGTAGTGCCAGGAACCTCGGTGCTCCCCTTGAGTGAAACTGGTAAGTCGGGTAACTTTTTGGGTTGCATCAAGGGTGCCAAGTACCGTTTCGCACTTCAAGACGGAACCTGGGACTTCTCTTGAGACGCTGTAGTGGGCAAGGGCCTCATCTAGCGCTGACGAGGGACCCACGTGTTTTTTCTCGAGTTGCGGCAGGATTCTTGAGTTACGACGGGGAATACAGGTTTCCTCTTGTGTTGGCCCAGGGAAGTCCAATCTTCCATTCGAGTTGCAAGTGAGAGCTGGAGATTGCTCTCGAGTCACTGCAGGGCAAAATAGAGCTCATCTAGGTTTGTGTCCAGGACCGAGTTTTTCTCTCCAGGGGCGACAGGGATCTCGGGGTTGCATTCCAGACTCACCCGGGGAGTCAGGCCTCATCTCGAAGGGAATGAATGGACTCCGCTCTCCTCTCGAGTCGCGACGGGTATCCTTTGGAGCCCAAGAGTGGCCTAAATGGAGTTAAGCCTCCTGTGGAGTTTGGAGAGAGGACTCGGGATTGCTCTCTAGGCCATACAGGAAAAGAAGGCCCTCATCTCGCGATGACGGGGCGTCTCGTGGGTTTTCTCAAGGTGCAGTGCCTGGTTGGGGTTTCTCACGAGATAGGACGGGGAGCTCAGGGAGACTCCTGTGGTGCCACGGAAGTCAGGTCTCCATGGACATGGCGAGGGGGAGCGCCTCATTGCTCTCGAGTCATGGTAGGGGAATCGAGCCTCAAGACGCTTCGAAGAAGAACTCTCGAGGTCTTTCTCAGGGTGTGGCAGGAAACCCTGGGTTCCCTCGACTTGTGCCCATGACCTCAGGGAGCTTAGCGGGGTTCCTCTGAGAAGTCAGGGATACTGTGGAGTAGAGAGGGGCTTCTCGGGACATCACAGGGACTGGTGCAATTGAAGAGGACCTAATCTCGGATTGAGGCAGTAACGTCAGGGTTCCTCTCCATTTCTGACTCGGATAGCAGGGTCCCTGCAGAGTTGGGACAGGAGAGTCAGACCTCGTCTTGTGTGGAGTAGTGGGACTCTGCTTGCCTCTCAAGTTGTTCACGGGACGACAGGCCACCTATCGAGTTGTATGTGGAACCTGCGGTTTTGGGGGACGATGCACAGGGGTGTCAGTGCCCCTTCGTTTTGTGCCTTCATCCACAGGGTTACCTTCAAAGAGGTGACCAGGCATCGGGATCTTATCAACAGCGGACAAGGAAATCGGGGTCTTTCGGCATGTGGCACAACCCACGAGGCTACGTCTCGAATTCCCTCGTGAGACTGGCCTCATCCTGAGGTTCGCCGGGAAGTCTGGGAACCCCTTCCAGACAAAGCAGTGGAATTGACCCTCCTGTCGCCATCAGGAGGGGAGAAGAGGCTCAGCTGAAGCTGTGCTGGGAACCTCCATGTTCTCCTCGAGTGAGACCGGGGTGTCAGGGAAATTTGGGGGTCGCATCAAGGGTGCCAAGTACCGTTTCACACTTCAAGACGGAACATGGGACTTCCCTGGAGACGCTATAGCTGACAGGGGCCTCATATTTCGATGACAGAGGAGCCACGTTGTTTTTCTCCAGTTGCCACGGGATTCTCGAATTACAACGGGGAATACAGGCTTCCTCTTGTGTTGGCCCAGCGAAGTCCAATCATCCATTCGAGTTGCGAGGGAGAGCTGGGGATTGCACTTGAGTCAATGCAGGACAAAAAAGACCTCATTTAGGCTTGTTTCCAGGACCGAGTTTTCCTCTACAGGGGCGACACGGATCTCGGGATCCCATTCCAGACTCACCCAAGTAGTCAGGCCTCGGCTCGAGGGGAAGCAACAGACTCCGCTCTCCTCTAGAGTAGCGACGTGTATCTCTTGGAGGCTACTGAGTGGCCTAAAGGGAGTCAGGCCTCCAGTGGAGTTTGGAGAGTGGACTCGGGATTGCTCTCTAGGTCATGTAGGAAAAGAAGGCCCTCATCTTACGATGATGGGGGCGTCTCGTGAGTTTTCTCGAGCGGCGGTGCCAGTGTGAGGTTTTCATGAGGTAGGACGGGGAGCGCAGGGAGCCTCTCGTGTGGCGCCAGGGAAGTTGGGTTTCCACGGGCATGGCGAGGGGAATGCGTCATTGCTCTCCAGTCATGGTAGGGTATCGGGCCTCAAGACGCGGTAAAGAGGGACTCTCGAGGTCTTTCTCAGAATGCAGCAGGAAACCCTGGGTTCACTCGACTTGTGCCAGTGACCGCAGAGAGCTTCTGAGGGTGCCTCTGAGAAGTCAGGGATACTGTGGAGTTGGGAGGGGCCTCTCGGGACTCCACTGGGTATGGCGCAATGGAAGAGGGCCTCATTTCGAGTTGATGCAGGAAAATCAGGTTTCATCTACATTTCTGACTCCGATCGCACGGTCCCTGCAGAGTTGGGAAATGAGAGTCAGGCCTTCTCTTGTGTGGAGGAACGGAACTCCGCATGCCTCTCTAGTTCTTCAAGGGATGACAGGACACTTGTCGATCTGTGTTTGGAATCTGCGTGTTTTTCCGTATTATGCATGGGGATGTCAGTACCCCTTCGTGTTGTGCATTCCTCCACAGGTTTGCTTTCGAAGAGGTGTCCGGGCATTGGGTTATTAAGAGCGGACCGGGAAATCGGGGTCTTTCCACATGTGGCATCACCCACCAGGCTACGTCTCGAATTTCCTAGTGAGACCGGCCTCAACCTGAGGTGCGCCGGGAAGGTCGGAACCCCTTGCAGACAAAGCAGGGGAATCGACCCTCCTGTCTCGATCAGGAGGGGAGAAGGGGCACAGATGAGGTGATGCCGGGAACCTTGGTGTTCCCCTCCAGTGAGACCAGTGTGTTGGGGAACTTTTGGGGTCGCATCAAAGGTGCCAAGTACCGTATCGCACTTCAAGATGGAACGTAAGACTTCTTTTGAGACGCTGTAGCGGCAATGGCCGCATCTTGCGATGAAGAGGGAATGACGTGGTTTTTCTCGAGTTGTGGTGGGATTCTTGAGTTACAACGGGAAATTCAGGCTTCCTCTTCTGTTGGCCCAGGGAAGTCCAGTCTTCCATTCGAGTTGCGAGAGAGAGTTGGGGATTGCTCTCGAGTCACTGCAGGAAAAAAGAGACCTCATCTAGGCTTGTGTCCAGGATCTAATGTTTCTCTCCAGGGGCGACAGGGATCTCCGGTTCCCATATCAGACTCACCCGAGGAGTCAGGCCTCGCCTCGAGGGGAAGGAAAAGACTCCGCTCTCCTCTCGAGTCGCGACGGGTATGTCTTGGAGTCCACTGAGTGACCAAAAGGGAGTCAAGCCTACTGTGGAGTTTGGAGAGAGGACTCAGGATTGCTCTCCAGGCCATGCTAGAAAAGAAGGCCGTCATGTCGCGAAAACGGGGGCGTCTCGTGGGTTTTCTCTATCTGCGGCGCCAGTGTGGGGTTTCTCACGAGGTATGACGGGGAGCTCAGGGAGCCTCTCGTGTGGAGCCAGGGAAGTCAGGGCTTCATGAGTGTAGCAGAGGGAGCGCGTCATTGCCCTCGAGTCATGGTAGGGGAATCAGGCCTCAAAACGCGTTGAAGAAGGACTCTTGAGTTCTTTCTATGGTAGCGGCAGTAAACCCTGGGTTCACTCGAATTGTGCTGGTGGCCTCAGGGAGCTTCTCAGGGTGCCTCTGAGAAGTCAGGGATACTGTGGAGCTGGGACGCGTCTCTCGGGACTCCACTGGGTTTCGTGCAATGGAAGAGGTCCTAATCTCGAGTGGAGGCAGGAACCTCAACGTTCCTCTCGTGACTTCACTGGCGCTGGTCTGAATCAGATTGCAAAGTCCCTGCAGAATTGGGACAGGAGGGTCAGGCCTCGTCTTGTGTAGAGGAATGAAACCCCACTTGCCTCTCAAGTTCTTCAGGGGTGACAAGCCACTTGTTGAGCTGTATGTGGAACCTGCGGGTTTTTCCGGACGATGCACGAGGGTCTCAGTGCCCCTTTGTGTTGTGCCTTCATCCACAGGGTTGCCTTCGAAGAGGTGTCCAGGCATGAGGTTCTTATGAAGAGCGTACCGGGAAATCATAGTCTTTTGGCATGTGGCACCACCCGCGAGCTACGTCTCGAATTTCCTCGTGAGACTGGCCTCATCCTGAAGTGCCCCGTGAAGGTCGGGAACCCCTTACAAACAAAGCAGGGGAAGTGACCCTCCTATCACGAACAGGAGGGGAGAAGGGGCTCAGATAAACTGGTGCCGGGAACCTCAGTGTTCACCTCGAGTGAGACCGATATTTCGAGGAACTTTTGGGGTCACATCAAGGGTGTCAAGTATCGTTTCGCACTTCAAGACGGAACGTGGGACTTTTCTTGAGAAGCTGTAGCGGGCAAGGGCCTCATCTTGCCAAGAGGTGGGAACCACGTGGTTTTTCTCGAGTTGCGGCGGGATTCTCGAGTTACGACGGGGATCTCAGGCTTCCTCTTGGGTTGGCACTGGGAAGCCCAATCTTCCCCTCGAGTTGCGAGGGAAAGCTGGGGGTTGCGCTCGAGTCACTGCAGGGCCGAAGAGACCTCACCTAGGCGTGTGTACGGGACCTAATGTTCCTCTCCAGGGAAGGCAGGGATCTCGGGGTTGCATTCCAGGCTCCCCCGGGGAGTCAGGCCTCGTCTCGAGGGGAAGCCAAGGACTCCGCTCTCCTCTCGAGTCGCGACGCGGGTCTCTTGGAGCCCCCTGAGCGGCCTCAAGGGAGTCCAGCCTCCTCTTCCGTTTGGAGAGAGGACCCGGGATTGCTCTCCAGGCCATGCAGGAAAAGAAGGCCCTCAGCTCGCGAGGACGGGGGCGTCTCAGGGGTTTCCTCGAGCTGCGGCGCCCGTGGGGGTTTTCTCCTGAGGCACGACGAGGATCTCAGGGAGCCTCTCGTGCGGCGCCAGGGAAGTCAGGTCTCCTAGCGTGGCGAGGGGGAGCGCGTCATGGCTCTCGAGTCACGGGAGGGCACTAGGGCCTCGAGACGCATTGAAGAAGGACTCTCGAGGTCTTTGTCGGGGGGCGGCTGAAAACCCTCGTTTCCCTCGCCTTCTGCCGGGGACGTTAGGGAACTTCCCAGGGTGCCTCTGAGAGGCGAGGGATCCTGTGGAGATGGCGGGGCCCCTCGGGACTCCGCTGGGTCTGGCGCAACGGAAGAGGGCCTCACCTCGAGGGGAGGCAGGAACCTCAGGCTTCCTCTCCGTTTTGGACTCCGACCGCAGGGTCCCTGCAGAGTTGGGACAGGAGAGTCAGGCCTCGTCTTGTCTGAGGAAGGGAACCCCGCTGGCCTCTCGAGTTGCTCAGGGGGTCTCAGGCCCCTCGTCAAGATGTTTGTGGAACCCACGGGTCTTTGCGGACGATGCCCGGGGGTGGCAGTGCCCCTTCGTGTTGTGCCTTCACCCACAGGGTTGCCTTCGAAGAGGGGTCCGGGCCTCGGGTCCTTCTCAAGTGCGGACCGCGGAATCGGAGGCGTTCGGCATGTGGCACCACACACGTGGCTCGTCTCGAATTTCTTCGTGAAACCGGCCTCATCCTGAGGTGCGCCGGGAAGGCCGGGAACCCCTTCCAGACCACGCAGGGGAATCGACTCTCCTGTCGCTATCAGGAGGAGAGAAGGGGCTCCGATGAAGCGGTGCCGGGATACTCGGTGTTCCCCTCGAGGGAACCCGGTGTGTCGGGGAACTTTTGGGGGTCGCAGGAAGGCTGTCAGGGACCGTTTCGCCCTTCAGGGCGGAACAGGGGACTTCCCTTGAGACACCGTCACGGGCAAGGGCCTCATCTTGCCAAGAGTAGGGAACCACGTGGTGTTTCTCGAGTTGCGGCGGGATTCTTGAGCTACGACTGGGATCTCAGGCTTCCTCTTGGGTTGGGCCTGGGAAGCCCAATCTTCCCCTCGAGTTGTGAGGGAAAGCTGGGGTTTGCGATCGAGTCACTGCAGGGCCGAAGAGACCTCATCTAGGCGTGTGTCCGGGACCTAATATTCCTCTCCAGGGAAGGCAGGGATCTCGGGGTTGCATTCCAGGCTCCCCCGGGGAGTCAGGCCTCGTCTCTAGGGGAAGCCAAGGACTCCGCTCTCCTCTCGAGTCGCGACGCGGATCTCTTGGAGCCCCCTGAGCGGCCTCAAGGGGGTCCAGCCTCCTCTTCCGTTTGGAGAGAGGACCCGGGATTGCTCTCCAGGCCATGCAGGAAAAGAAGGCCCTCAGCTCGCGATGACCAGGGTGTCTCATGTGTTTCCTTGAGCTTCCGCGCCAGGGTGGGTTTCCTCACGAGGTACGATGAGGATCTCAGGGAGCCTCTAGTGTATTGCCAGGTTAGTCAGATCTCCATGCGCGTGGCGAGGGGGAGCGTGTCATGGCTCTCGAGTCATGGTAGGGGAATCGCGACTCAAGACATTTTGAAGCACTCTCGAGGTCTTTCTCGAGTCGCGGCAGAAAACCCAGGGTTCCCTCAACTTGTGCCTGTGACCTCAGGGAGCTTCTCATTGTGCCTCTGAGAACTCAGGGATGCTGTGGAGTTGGTAGGGGCCTCTCGGGACTCCACTGGGTGTGGTGCAATGGAAGAGGGCCTCATCTCGAGTGGACGCAGGAACCTCAGGCTTCCTCTCCGTTTCTGACTCGGATCCCATGGTCCCTGCAGAGTAGGCACAAGAGAGTCACACCTAGTCTTCTGTTGAGGAAGTGGACCTTCGTTTGCCTTTCGAGTTGTTTACAGGGTGACAGTCCACTTGTCGAAATGTCTGTGGGACCTGCGGGTTTTTCTGGACGATGCACGCGGGTGTCAGTGCCCCTTCGTCTTGTGCCTTCATCCACACGTTTTCCTTCAAAGAGGTGTGCTGGCATCGGGTTATTTTCAAGAGTGGACCGTGAAATTGGGGTCTTTCGGCATGTGGCACCACCCACGAGGCTATGTCTCGAACTTCCTCATGAGACCGGCCTCATCCTGAGGTGCGCCCGGAAGGTCGGGAACCCCTTGCAGACAGAGAAGGGGAGTCGACCCTCCTGTCGCAATCAGGAGAGGAGAAGGGGCTCAGATGAAGTGGTGCCGGGAACCTCGGTGTTCCCTTTGAGTGAGTCTGGTATGTCGCGGAACTTTTGGGGTCGCATCAAGGGTGCCAAGTACCGTTTCGCACTTCAGGATGGAACGTGGGACTTCTCTTGAGATGCTGTAGTGGACAAAGGGCCTCATCTTGCGATGACGAGGGAAGCACGTGGTTTTTCTCGAGTTGCGGTGGGATTCTCGAGTTACGACGGGGAATTCAGGCTTCCTCTTGTGTTGGCCCAGGAAGTCTAATCTTCCATTTGAGTTGCCAAGGAGAGCTGGGGATTGAGCTCCATTCACTGAAGTGCAAACTAGACCTCATCTAGGCTTGTATCCAGGACTTAATGTTCCTCTCCATAAGCGACAGGGATTTGGGGTTGCATTCCATACTCACCCGGGGAGTCAGGCCTCATCTCGAGGGGAAGCAAAGGACTCCACTCTCTTCTCGAGTCGCGACAGGTATCTCTTGGAGCCCACTGAGTGGTCTTTGCTCTGTAGGAGAGCTCTAGTGTACATAAGCCTGTACATAAGTGAACACAGACACTCTGTGTGCATGTTGCTGCATACCCAAAATAGGGCCACAAGGAGCCTCATGCTCTCCATGCGGCGCGGAAGCTGTGCAGCCACGCAGCAGCTGAAGAATCCAACCAATTGCTCTTTTCTTACCTCTGACAGAGCTCGCATTGCTGTAGCCCTTGGCAGTTTGGAAACACTGGACCCTAACCCCTCTCAAAGTAGGCCTGGGTTCTAGTTCGAATAGAAAGTCAATAGCGGAGCTGAGGACAGGAATGCGGCAGTCATTTATCACACGCTTCTGCAGCCTGCTACTACAGGGACACTAACGCTAGAAGCTAGGAATGTCTTTGCAAGGTGCGCAAAGGACAAGGGAGAACCTCGACCCTGACTCTAGTATTTCAGTCCCCTGAGCAGATCTGAGGTTCTCCCGCTGTAGAAGCTAACCCATTCCTTTCAAATACAGGCTTCCTAACACAGGGCCAGTTGGCTGCTTGCTCTTCCACGAAGCAGGCTTCCTTAACTTGCAAACTGCGAATTCCGCTTAACAGCCTGGAGGAAAATCGCTTCTTGGAAGATTTTTTTCAGAGGCTGTATCCCCGGAGCTGGGGCCAAGCTAGGGGACCCATACTGACAATGGAAGGCAAAACCACATCCAATGTCTTTGCTCTGGAGGACAGCTTTGGTGAGCCTAAGTCTTTCAGGAATATTTCTGGCTCCAACAGAGTCAAATTCTGTGTGTGAAGCTGCACAGCCAAAATAGGGGAACAGAGAGCCTGATTCTCTCTGTGTAGCTTTGAAGCTGTCATTCAAACAACAGCTTGAGAATCCATACAATGCTCTCCCTTACTGCTAAGAGAATCTCATTGCTGTCGTCCTTGAGAGTTTGTAGAAATCCGCACCCTAACCCTTCTCCAAGTAGGCCTGGGTCCTAGCTCGGAACAACAGGCAACGGCGGAGCTGAGGCCAGTAAGGCACAAGTGAGGTCTCACACACTCTTGCAGCCTGATCGTCCAGGAGCAGTAAGGCCTCTTTTTCCCTGCAGGAGGCTCGCTTGCCTTGCCTCCTGTGAACTGCATTTCCCAGCCTGGGCGCAAAGCTGTTCCTGGAGATTTTTTCTCAGGGGCTGTTTCCCTGGAGCTGGGTCGGACCTCGGGGGCCCAACTCACAGGGGAAGACAAAACCACATGGACAGGTCTATGCTCTGTAGGAGAGCTCTAGTGAACCTCATCTCTCAGGAACATTCTTGGCTTCTACAGAGACACCTCTGTGCATGAAGCTACACACCCAACATAGTGGCAAAGGGAGTCTGATTCTCTCCGTGGGTGCTGATGCTTTGTGGCAAAGCACCTGCTAAGAATCCATCCGCATAGGCTTCCCTCACCTTGACAGAGGTCTCATTGCTGTAGTCCTTGGCAGTTTGGAAAGAAGCAGACCCTTACCCTTCACCAAGTAGGCCCTTGTCCTTGTTTGAATGGAAAGGCAGTAGCTGAGCTGAGGCCAGTAAGGCGCCAGTCAAGTCTGACATATTCCCGATGCCTGCTCCTTCATGGAAAATAACGTTAGAATCTGGGAATGTCTTTGCAAGGCTGGCAAAGGGCAGTCAGGAACCTCGACCCTGCCTCTGGAATTTCTATCTTCTCAGCACATCTGGCGGTCTTGGTCAGGAGAAACTAACCCATTCCTTGCAAATATAGGCTTCCAAACACAGGCCGGTTGGCTGTCTCTTCTTGCCGAAGGAAGCTTGCTTATCCCACCTCCTGCGAACTCCGCTTCCCAGCCTGGGGGATAAGAGGTTCTTGGAGATCTTTTCTCAGAGGATGTTTCCACGGAGCAGGGGCTGATCCCGGAGACCCACACGCACAGGGGAAGGGAAAACCGCATGGATAAGTCTTTGCTCTCTAGGAGTGCTCTAGTGAACCTCACTCTATGGGGAATGTTCTTGGCTCCAACGGGGACATCTCTGTGTGGGAAGCTGCATAGCCAACATAGAGACACAGAGACCTGATTCTCTCTGTGCAGCTTTGACGCTGTCATTCAAACAACAAATTGAGAATCCACACAATGCTCTCCCTTACCACTGAGAGAGTTATCATTGCTGTAGCCCTTCGCAGTTTCTGGAAATCGGCACACAAACACTTCTCCAAGTAGGCCTGGGTTCAAGTTCAGATGAACATGCAATAGCGGAGCTGAGGCCAGTAAGGCACCAGTCAGGTGTCACACACTCTGGCAGCCTGCTCCTCCAGGGACAGTAAGGCCTCTATTTCCCTTCAGGAGGCTCGCTTGCCTTACTTCCTGTGAACAGCGTTTCCCAGCCTGGGCGGAAAGCAGTTCCTGGAGATCTTTTCTCAGGGGCTGTTTCCCCGGAGTTGGGGCGGACCTCGGGGACCCAACTCACAGGGGAAGGCAAAACCAAATGGACAGGTCTATGCTCTGTAGGAGATCTCTAGTGAACTGCCGGGGTCCAGCCCCAGCTGATCCAGGGTATTCGAAGCAGAGACGGCGTAGGCGAGGGTCAGGGAACAACTGCTTAATTAAACGTTAATTAAGGATATAAAGAGTAATAAAATGAGGATAGCTCAGTAGGAAAATTCAATGGAGAAAAGAGGCTGAGTAGCTTGGTTTATGCGGGGGACCAATAAAACTTCAAGACAAGAAGCTTGCACCACTTACGTAGGCCGCAGGCGTCCTTCCGTTCTCCCGAAGGAGAGGAGACACTGAGGCCTCCCCGGTCGGATCTTAGAAGCCCAGGCAAAATTAGTAAGCTTGGTGGGTTCCGTGCTCCAGATGGAGACTCAACCAGAGTGAGAGAGAGAGAGAGAGACATGGGGAGACCAGTATTTCGAGAAACTGATCCCAATTCTTTATTTTCCATGGTCTACTTTTATACACTGAGATGTTATGCAAAAGTCACGTGGGGTCAGCAGTCCTGACTTTTATCAAAGTCAGGTGCTTCATACAAAAGTATACAGAGGTCTTAGGGGTGTTACATCATCTTCTGGCCGGGGGGCCTGCTGACAATTTACGACCCTCTCCTTGTGACAGCGGTCAGTCAACCAGGACACTTATTTCTCCAGGGGTGATTATTCTTAAAACAGACGCCACCCAAATAAAGTTACATTCCTATAGGGTGAGGGTGTAGTGGGTTTTAGTTAAGGAAAGAATTTACTTAGCCTAAGGTCTAACGTGATTTATATCAAAGGTTAATACTTATTTCTTCTATATATTCATTAATGTGTATAAGGGCAGGGGATGTGGAGACTTAGCAGTAAACATCAGCTCAACAAATGAAAAACCCTTCACCAATATGATTTCTAATCAGCCCATTATACTTATACTAATAATTTTCTAACTTTCCTAAGGAACCTGTTTTTAGAAGGTTTAAAGCATCTCGTGCCTCTCATGGTTGGGAGGCTGTGAGCAATCACATGTGGCCGGACAAGCCTGTCAGGCAGGCTAGAGAACCTTCAGAGGAGTTTGTAGGTTAAAACACTCTTGTCACACCCAGGGGTTTTTATCAACTGGAGCTCTAGGTTAACTCCTTCTCCGAAAGAGGTGGTGGGGGACAGCCCCCCGTAAAGTCAGAGGTGTAGGTGAGAGCACAAAGTAGTAAGGTAGGCAGGCTCTGGTGATGGGGGTAGATGCTCGAGGATTTCCAGGGGGACTCCTGAGGCTCGATCCCACCTTTGCGTATGTCGAGCCTCCTTCCTCATGACCTTTGCCATGGGCGGAGTGCCTCACTCTGGCCCCCAACAGTGAACCTCCTCTCTCAGGAACATTCTTGGCTCCTATCGAGACACCTCTGTGCGTGTAGCTACACACGCAACGTAGGGGCAAAGGGAGCCAGATTCTTTCCGTGGGGTGCTGATGCTTTGTGACAAAGCACCTGCTTGAGAATCCATCAGCTTACGCTTCCCTCGCCTTGACAGAGGTCTCATTGCTGTAGCCCTTGGCAGTTTGGAAAGAAGAGGACCCTTACCTTTCATAAAGTGGGCCCTTGTCCTAGTTTGAAAGGAAAGGCAAGAGCTGAGCTGAGGCCAATAAGGCGCCAGTCAAGTCTGACATATTCCCGAAGCCTGCTCCTTCATGGAAAATAACGCTGGAATCTAGGAATGTCTCTGCAAGGCTGGCAAAGGGCAGTCAGGAGCCTGCACCCTGCCTCTGGAATTACCGATTTCTGAGCAGATCTGGAGGTCTACTTTAGGAGAATCTAACTCGTTCCTTCCATATTGAGACTTCCAAAAACAGGTCGGTTGGCTGCCTCTTCGTGCCCGAAGGAGGCTTGCTTTTCCTGCCTCCTATGAACCCAGCTTCCCAGGCTCTGGGAAAAGCGGATCTTGAAGATCTTTTCTCAGGGGTTGTTTCCACGGAGCTGGGGCTAAGCCTGGAGACCCAAACTCACAGGGGAAGAAAAACCACATGGACAAGTCTTTGCTCTCTAGGAGAGCTCTAGTGAACTTCACTCTGTCACGAACATTCTTGATTCATATGGAGACACCCCTGTGTGCGAAGCTGCGTACCCAACATGGGGGCACAGAGAGCCTGATTCTCTCTGTGTAGCTTTAAAGATGTCGTTCAAAAAACACCTTGAAAATCCATACAATGCTCTTCCTTACCCGTGACAGAGTTCTCATTGCTGTAGCCCTTGGCAGTTTTTAGAAATCCGCACCCAAACCCTTCTCCAAGTAGTCCTGGGTCCTAGTTCGGAGGAACATGCAATGGCAGAGCTGAGGCCAGTAAGGCACCAGTCAGGTCTCACACATTCTGCAGCCTGATCGTCCAGGGACAGTAAGCTCTCTTTTTCCCTGCAGGAGGCTCACTTGACTTCCCTCCTGTGAGCTGCATTTCCCAGCCTGGGGGAAAAGGGGTCCCTGGAGATCTTTTCTCAGGGGCTCCTTCCCCGGAGCTGGGGAGGACCTCGAGGACCCAACTCACAGGGGAAGGCAAAAGCACATGGACAGGTCTATGCTCTGTAGGAGAGCTCTAGTGAACCTCATCTCTCAGGAACATTCTGGCCTCCTATAGAGACACCTCTCTGTGTGAAGCTACACACCCTACATAGGGGCAAATGGAGCTTGATTCTCTCCGTGGGGTGCTGATGCTTTGTGGCAAAGCACGTGCTTGAGAATCCATCCACTTAGACTTCCCTCGCCTTGACAGAGGTCCCATTGCTGTAGCCCTTGGCAGTTTGGAAAGAAGAAGACCCTTACCCTTCATAAAGTAGGCCTTTGTCCTAGTTTGAATGGAAAGGTAATAGCTGAGCTGAGGCCAATAAGGTGCCTGCCAAGTCTGACATACTCCCGTAGCCTTCACCTTCATGGAAAATAACTCTAGAATCTGGGAATGTCTTTGCAAGGCTGGCAAAGGGCAGTCAGGAACCAGCACCCTGCCTCTGGAATTACCGACTTCTGAGCAGATCTGGAGGTCTCCTTTAGGAGAAGCTAACCCATTCTTTCCAAATAGAGGCTTCCAAACAGGCCGGTTGGCTGCCTCTTCGTGCCCGAAGGAGGCCTGCTTTTCTCGCATCCTATGAAGCCCTGTTCCCAGCCTCTGGGAAAAGCGGATCTTGAAGATATTTTCTCAGGGGTTGTTTCCATGGAGCTGGGGCCGAGACCAGAGACCCAATCGCACAGGGGAAGGAAAACCACATGGACAAGTCTTTGCTCTCCAGGAGACCTCTAAGTGAAACTTACTGTGTCAGGAACGTTCTTGACTCCTATGGAGACACCCCTGTGTGTGAAGCTGCATACCCAACAAGGGGGCACAGAGAGACTGATTCTCTCTTTGCAGCTTTGAAGCTGTCATTCAAACAACAGCTTGAGAATCCATACAATGCTCTCCCTTACCTCTGAGAGAGTTCTCATTGCTGTAGCCCTTGGCAGTTTTTTAGAAATCCGCACCCAAACCCTTCTCCTAGTAGGCCTGGGTCCTAGTTCGGAGGAACATGCAATGGCGGAGCTGAGGCCAGTAAGGCACCAGTCAGGTCTCACACACACTTGCAGCCTGCTCCTCCAAGGGGCAGTAAGGCCTCTTTTTCTCTGCAGGAGGCTCGCTTGCCTTGCCTCCTGTGAACTGCGTTTCCCAGTCTGGACGAAAAGCAGTTCCTGGAGGTGTTTTCTCAGGGGTTTCTTCCGCGGAGCTGGGGCGAACATCGGGAACCCAACTCACAGGGGAAGGCAAAACCATATGGACAGGTCTATGCTCTGTAGCAGAGCTCTAGTGAACCTCATCTCCCAGGAACATTCTTTGCTCCTATAGAGACACCTCTGTGTTTGAAGCTACACACCCAACATAGGGGCAAATGCAGCCTGATTCTCTCCGTGGGGTGCAGATGCTTTGTGGCAAAGCACCTGTTTGAGAGTCCATCCGCTTCCACTTCCCTCTCTTTGACAGAGGTCTCTTTGCTGTAGCCTTTGGCAGTTTGGAAAGAAGCAGAGCCTTACCCTTCACCAAGTAGGCCCTTGTCCTAGCTTGAACGGAAAGGCGAAAGCTGAGCTGAGGCCAGTAAGGCGCCAGTCAAGTCTGACATATTCCTGAAGCCTGCTCCTTCATGGAAAATAACGCTAGAATCTAGAAATGTCTTTGCAAGGCTGGCAAAGGACAGTCAGGAACCTCGACCCTGCCTCTGGAATTTCCGTCTTCTGAGCAGATCTGGAGGTCTTCTTTTGGAGAAGCTAACCATTCCTTCCAAAGAGAGGCTTCCAAACACAGGCTAGTTGGCTGCCTCTACTTGCCCGAAGGAGGCTTGCTTGTTCTGCTTCCTGTGAACTCCGCTTCCCGCCTGGGGGAAAAGTGGTTCTTGGAGATCTTTTCTCAGAGGCTGTTTTCTCGGAGCTGGGGCGGACCTCGGGGACCCAACTCACAGGGGAAGGCGAAACCACATGTACAGGTGAGCACTCTGTAGGAGAGCTCTTGTGAGCCTCATCTCTCAGGAACATTCTTGGCTCCTGTAGAGACACCACTGTGTGTGAATCTACACACCCCACATAGGGGCAAAGGGAGCCTGATTCTCTCCGTGGGGTGCTGATACTTGGTGGCAAAGAACCTTCCTGATAATCCATCCGCTTATGCTTCCCTCGCATTTACGGAGGTCTCATTGCTGTAGCCCTCGGCAGTTTGGAAAGAAGAAGACCCTTATCCTTCATAAAGTAGGGACTTGTCCTACTTTGAATGGAAAGGCAATAGCTGAGCTGAGGCCAATAAGGCGCCAGTCAAGTCTGACATATTCCCAAAGCCTGCTTCTTCAGGAAGATAACTGTAGAATCTAGGAATGTCTTTGCAAGGCTGGCAAAGGGCAGTCAGGACCCTGCACACTGCCTCTGGAATTACCGACTTCTGAACAGATCTGGAGGTCTCCCTTAGGGGAAGCTAACCCATTCTTCCAAATAGAGGCTTCCAAACGCAGGCCGCTTGGCTGCCTCTTGCTCTCTGAAGGAGGCCTGCTTTTCCCGCCTCCTATGAACCCCACATCCCAGACTCTGGGAAAAGCGGATCTTGAAGATCTTTTCTCAGGGGTTGTTTCCACGGAGCTGGGGCCGAGCCTGGAGCCCCAAACGCACAGGGGAAGAAAAACCACATGGACAAGTCTTTGCTCTCTAGGAGACTCTAGTGAACCTCACTCTGTCAGGAACGTTCTTGTTTCCTATGGAGACACCCCTGTCTGTGAAGCTGTGTACCGAACATGGAGACACAGAGTCTGATTCTCTCTGTGCAGCTTTGAAGCTGTCGTTCAAACAACAGCTTGAAAATCCATACAATGCTCTTCCTTACCCGTGACACAGTTCTCATTGCTATACCCCTTGGCAGTATTTAGAAATCCATACCCAAACCCTTCTCCTAGTAGGCCTGGGTCCTAGTTCGGAGGATCATGCAATGGCGGAGCTGAGGCCAGTAAGGCACCAGTCCGGTCTCACACACTCTGGCAGCCTGATCGTCCAGGGACACTAAGGCCTGTTGTGCCTTGCAGGAGGCTCGCTTGCGTTACCTCCTGTGAACTGCGTTTGCCAGCCTGCGGGAATAGCGGTCCCTGGAGATCTTTCTCAGGGGCTCCTTCCCCTGAGCTGGGGCGGACCTCGGGGACCCAACTCACAGGGCAAGGCAAAACCATATGGACAGGTCTATGCTCTGTAGCAGACTTCTAGTGAACCTCATCTCTCAGGAACATTCTTGGCTCCTATAGAGACACTTCTGTGTGTGAAGCTGCGTACCTAACATAGGGGCACAGAGAGCCTGATTCTCTCAGTTCATTTTGACGCTGTCGTTCAGAAAACAGCTTGAGAATCCATAAAATGCTCTCCCTTACCGCTGAGAGAATTCTCACTGCTGTAGCCCTTGGCACTTTGTAGAAATCCGCACCCAAACGCTTCTCCAAATAGGCCTGGGTCCTAGTTCGGAGGAACAGGCAATGGTGGAGCTGAGGCCAGCAAGGCAACAGTCAGGTTTCACACACTCTGGCAGCCTGCTCCTCCAGGGACAGTAAGGCCTCTTTTTCTCTGCAGGAGATTCGCTTGCCTTACTTCCTGTGAACAGCGTTTCCCAGCCTCAGCGAAGCGGTTCCTGGAGATCTTTTCTCAGGGACAGTTTCCCCGGAGGTGTGGCGGACTTCGGGGACCCAACTCACAGGGGAAGGAAAAACCACATGGACAGGTCTATGCTCTGTAGGAGAGGTTTAGTGAACCTAATCTCTCAGGAACATTCTTGGCTCCTATAGAGACAACTCTGTGTGTGAAGCTACACTCCCAACATTGGGGAACAGGGATCTTGGTTCTCTCCGTGGGGTGCTGATGCTTTGTAGTAAAGCACCTGCTTGAGAATCCGTCCTCTTAGGCTTCCCTCGCCTTGACAGAGGTCTCATTGCTGTAGCCCTTGGCAGTTTCAAAGAAGAAGACCCTTACCCTTCATAAAGTAGGCCCTTGTCCTAGTTTGGATGGAAAGGCAATAGCTGAGCTGAGGCCAATAAGGAGCCAGTCCCCTCTTGCACATTCCTGAAGCCTGCTCCTTCATGGAATATAACTCTAGAATCTTGGAATGTCTTTGCAAGGCTGGCAAAGGGCAGTCAGGAACCAGCACCCTGCCTCTGGAATTACCGACTTCTGAGCAGATCTGGAGGTCTCCTTTAGGAGAAGCTAACCCATTCCTTCCAAATAGAGGCTTCAAAACACAGGCAGGTTGGCTGCCTTTCGTGCCCGAAGGAGGCTTGCTTTTCTCTCCTCCTATGAACCCCAGTTCCCAGCCTCTGGGAAAAGCGGGTCTTGAAGATATTTTCTCAGGGGTTCTTTCCACGGAGCTGGGGCCGAGCCCGGGGCCCAAAGGCACAGGGGAAGGTAAGACCACATGGACAGGTCTATGCTCTGTAGCAGACCTCTAGTGAACCTCATCTCTCAGGAGCATTCTTGGCTCCTATAGAGACACTTCTGTGTGTGAAGCTGCGTACCTAACATAGGGGCACAGAGAGCCTGATTCTCTCTGTTCATTTTGACGCTGTCGTTCAGAAAACAGCTTGAGAATCCATAAAATGCTCTCCCTTACCACTGAGAGAATTCTCACTGCTGTAGCCCTTGGCACTTTGTAGCAATCTGCACCCAAATGCTTTTCCAAGTAGGCCTGGGTGCTAGCTCGGATGAACAGGCAATGGCAGAGCTGAGGCCAGTAAGGCAACAGTCAGGATTCACACACTCTGGCAGCCTGCTCCTCCAGGGACTGTAAGGCCTCTTTTACTCTGCAGGAGATTCGCTTGCCTTACTTCCTGTGAACAGCATTTCCCAGCCTCAGCGAAGTGGTTCCTGGAGATCTTTTCTCAGGGACAGTTTCCCTGGATGTGTGGCGGACCTCGAGGACCCAACTCACAGGGGAAGGCAAAACCACATGGACAGGTCTATGCTCTGTAGGAGAGGTTTAGTGAACCTAATCTCTCAGGAACATTCTTGGCTCCTATAGAGACAACTCTGTGTGTGAAGCTACACTCCCAACATTGGTGCTCAGGGAGCTTGATTCTCTCCGTGGGGTGCTGATGGTTTGTGGCAAAGCACCTGCATGAGAATCCATCCTCTTAGGCTTCCCTCACCTTGACAGAGGTCTCATTGCTGTAGCCCTTGGCAGTTTGCAAAGAAGAAGACCCTTACCCTTCATAAAGTAGGGCCTTGCCCTAGTTTGAATGGAAAGGCAATAGCTGAGCTGAGGTCAATAAGGAGCCAGTCCCGTCTGACACATTCCCGAAGCCTGCTCCTTCATGGAAAATAACTCTAGAATCTAGGAATATCTTTGCAAGGCTAGCAAAGGACAGTCAGGAACCAGTACCCTGCCTCTGGAATTACCGACTTCTGAGCAGATCTGGAGGCCTCCTTTAGGAGAAGCTAACCCATTCCTTCCAAATAGAGGCTTCAAAACACAGGCATGTTGGCTGCCTTTTCGTTCCCGATGGAGGCGTGCTTTTCTCTCCTCCTACGAACCCCGGTTCCCAGACACTGGGAAAAGCGTATTTTGAAGATATTTTCTCAGGGGTTGTTTCCATGGAGCTGGGGCCGAGCCTGGAGACCCAAAGGCACAGGGGAAGGCAAGACCACATGGACAAGACTTTGCTCTTTAGTATAGCTCTAATGAACCTCACTCTGTCAGGATCTTTCTTGATTCCTACGGAGACACACCTGTGTGTGAAGCTGCGGCCACAGAGAGCCTGATTACCCCTGTGCAGCGCTGAGTCTGGGCGGCTAAACAACAGCTTGGGAATGCAGCCTGGGGCGCTTCCCTTCCCTCTGACAGAGCTCTCCTTCGGTCCCTAAGCCCTCTGCAAGGAGGCATGGATCATAGGTGCAAAGGGAAGGGAAGAGCGGAGCTGAGGCCAGTAAGGCGCCCGCCAGTCATGTCTCCCCCACCTCCGCAGTCTGTTCCTTCCCCTGCGCGAAAGCTAGAAGCTGGGAAGGGCTTGGCGAGGCTCGCCCAGGCAGAGCAGCCTCTAGGCCGGGGCTCTGCGATATCGCGCCTGGGTGCAGATCTGGAGCTCCGCCGGAGTGGAAGCTCATTCGGTCCTTCCCAATACAGGCTTGCAAGCACCCGACGGCGGCCTGACTCTATTCTCCCGTGTGCTGGGAGTGGGCTTCCAATCCAGGGCACAGAGCACTGCCTGGAGCTCTCTGCTCAGGGGCTGGTTCCCCTGCACTGGGACTGTGCTAGGGAGCCCAAAGGCACAGGGGAAGGCCCCAAACCACATGCACACGACTCTGCTCTGGAGCTGAGCTCCGGGGAAGCCCAGTCTGTAAGGCGGTTTCTGAACACAAACGGAGGAACACTCTGGCTGTGGAGCTCCCTCCCCATGACAGGGGCACTGGGACCCTGATTCCCTCCTTTCAGCGCTGAGTCTGGGCTACCAAGCAACAGCTTGGGAATGCAACCTGGGGCATTTCCCTTCCCTCAGACAGAGGTCTCCCTGCGGGAGGCTTTTGCAGTTTGCACACCCCCGTGCCCTAAGCCGTCTGCAAGGAGGCCTGGCTCCTAGGTCCAAAGGGAAGGCAAGAGCGGAGCTGAGGCCAGTCAGGAGCCAGTCATGTCGCCCACACTCCCGCAGCCTGCTCCTTTGCAGGTGCAAACGCTAGAAGCTGGGAAGGGCTTGGCGAGGCTCGCCCAGGCAGAGCAGCCTCTCGACAGGGGCTCTGTCCTATCGCACCTGGGCGCAGGTCTGCAGCTCCGCCGGTGTGGAAGCTCACTCGGTCCTTTCCAATACAGGCTTGCAAGGACCCGCCGGCAGCCTAACTCATCTCTCCCGCGTGCTGGGACTGGGCATCCAGGCCTGGGCACAAAGCACTGCCTGGAGCTCTTTGCTCAGGGGCTGGTTCCCCTACGCTGGGGCTGTGCTAGGGAGCCCAAACGCACATGTCAAGGCCCCAAAACACATCCACACGTCTCTGCTCTGCAACAGAGCTCCGGGGAAGCCCAGTCTGGCAGGCGCTTTCTGGGCACAAAGGGAGGAACACTCTGGCTGTGGAGCTTCCTCCCCAAGACAGGGGCACTAGGACCCTGATTCCCTCCGTTTACCGCTGAGTCTGCATTGCCAAGCAACAGCTTGGGAACGCAGCCTGGGGCGCTTCCCTTCCCTCGGACAGAGCTCTCCTTGCGGTAGGCCTTGGTAGTTTGCATACAATGGGGCCCTAAGCCCTCTGCAAGTTGGCCTGGCTCCTAGGTCCAAAGGGCAGGCCAGAGCGGAGCTGAGGCTGTCAGGCTCCAGACACATCTCCCATACTCCTGCATCCTGATCCTACACGGGCGTGAACGCTAGAAGCTGGGAAGGTACCTGGATCGTGCAGGGGCGGGGCGAACGCGGGCGGCGTGGGGCGGGGTTCGGCTTCTGGCGGGGGTGGGGGCGGGCTTCCCAGTTGTGCTCTCGGAGGTGGACACTGAGGCTAAAAACGCGCCGGGAGCGCACCCGGGACTGGGTAAACCCGGGCTGCGCGGGTCGAGATTCCGATGGCTTTAGGTGGGGGTCGGTCCCAATTGCGCTCTCGGGGGTTGCAACTGCGGCTGGGAACGCCCATTTCGTCCGCTCCTGGGTCCCCAAGGATCTCCATCCCGTGGGTGCAGCGGAGGGCTGCGGACCACAGGTAAGGGAACTAGGACTGCGTGGAGCAGGGAACCACGTATTCCGCCCTCTGTTGGCACATTCTCGGAGCTCCCCAACCTGGAGGTTGCAGAAAGGCCTCGCCCTTGGTGTCAAGGCCTTTACCGCTCCACCCCTTTGCTGAAGAATCTCAGTCTGCACGGTTTTCCCAAGCAGCCTAGTGTCCCCTGGAAGTCCAAGGGACAGAACCCTGAACTCTGGCCGGCTGGCCCAGCCCTGCTTCTGGCACTTTGTAGGCCAGCGGGCCCTGGAGCACCTGCTAGGATGAGAAAGGGAAGGGTCCGCGAATTGCACCCTAGAAAGTTAGTAGGGTGCATGGATTTCAAACCCTGGTGGCCGCCCAGGCAGCAAAGAAGGGGGGAGGGCACCTTGCTGCCCTTTCATGGCAGAATCTGTGGCTGTCCTGATGCGTGGGCCTTTTCATGGGGACCTTGTGCAATAAAAGTTTGGTGTTTTGGTACTGAATAATTAGAAATTGTAAAAAGTTTAAATTATGTGGTGGTGTAATTAAAAAACAAAACAAAACAAAACCAAGCCCCAAGTGTTTGGCACAGGGAGGTTTAAGTATTGAAGGCCTGTTTTCCTTGCACTGTGGCATTCTATCAAGAAGTGTGCAGGATTTTTTTTTTTTTAAGAAAAGTTTTTGAAGTGAGGGAAACAGGAAACCCAGAGGTGCCCCTGTATTTTGGGGAAGGCCTTAGGAGGTCACTTGGAAATGCTGCTGGCTGTGGGGGAGGGGGGCAGATGGGCTGTGCAGGCTTGTCCTTTGCATTCATGTTCTTGTGTGTAGAAACCCAGCTCGGAGCCATCTCCTGATGTGTAAGAATTTCGCAGACAAACCTTGAGCTAAGCAATGCATTTGTTCCTGAGGAAATGTTTGTCTTAAGCGATGTAAATATCCTATGTATATCCGCTGGACTCTGGCTTCAGGTCGGTTCCCCCAGTAGGCTCAGAAGTGACTTGAACAAAACAGTATATTTTCCTCGTACCTTGTTCTCCTAATCTATGTTAAGGAAAGGATATATTTGCCTAGAATACTGCCTTTCTTCAAGATTCATGTCAATCAGTTTTTGGCCCAGGATGACTCACCTGCTGCCAATGTGACCTCAAGGCATGTCGTGGGGGAGGGGCCTGGTGCCATTCCCTGAGACAGTGCCTTTCTTTCCTTAGCTGACTGCTAGTGCCTGTAGAATATCTGGCTAGAGACCAGCAGGGCGCACACCCCGCCTCAAGTCTAAGTCAGCAGCTTTCTCTATCTCATTTATACTTTAATAACAATTGATGACACAAAAGCTCTGAGTGGTCAAATCATATCAAATCTTCATTTCAGATTGAAGATGCATTCCATGGTATTGCCATCTTAAGTCTTTCCATTGTTATGGAATATCTGTCCATGTATTCAGGATAGTTTTCAGCCAGGGTGTATAATTTCCAGTGTGCCAGTCTTGTCATCCTCGTTACATCCATGGCAAAGTGTTGTATTCATGTTGACATTATTGAAAGGGAATTTTTTTTAATTCCTTTTCAGATTATTATCTGCTAATATATACAGAAAAAACTGTGTAATCTTTCATTTTTATCAGTTTGGACAGCTTGATAATTGTCTTTAATTTCTTTCCTTTCTCATACTTTAAGATTTTCCGGGCACCGTACATGTACTGCCTCACCCCTAATCTCAGTCATGTGTTCAAAGAACTTCTGTCCTTTGTTTGTTTACTTATTTTTTGCAACATTGAATTCGTTTTGACTATGCTGGGTCTCTGCTGCAAGATGGAAGTTGCTAGGACCTCTGGACTGCAGTCTTCCATCTTTTATTGACCTCTTGTTGACCTCTGCAGAATCCTGTTTGGCGGGAGCTTGTTAGTTCCTTGTTCATTACCAGGACCTCCTGTGGTAAGTGTTTTTCTCTTCTCTGTTGCCTGGTAAGGGTGGATGGTCATTGGCATCCCAAAGCTAGTGAGAAGGCAATGGCACCCACTCCAGTACTCTTGCGTGGAAAATCCCATGGATGGAGGAGCCTGGTAGGCTGCAGTCCATGGGGTCGCTAAGACTCGGACACCACTGAGCGACTTCACGTTCACTTTTCACTTTCATGCATGGGAGGAGGAAATGGCAACCCACTCCAGTGTTCTTGCCTAGAGAACCCCAGGGACTGCGGGGCCTGGTGGGCTGCCTTCTATGGGGTCGCACAGAGTCGGACACGACTGAAACGACTTAGGAGCAGCGGAGGCGGCAGCAGTAGCAGAAGCAGTGCATCGATATCAAAAGGGCTGCAAACAGTCAGGAAGGATCACATATGTCACCGTGAAACACTACTTCTCCACTTAGCCAAAGCTAACCAAAGATTTCTGTTCTAGGTCAACCTAGAAGAGATCACTTAAGAGGTAAAGAAACTTAAACTCCATTAGCAAAGGCAGTTCGACATCTCAAGAAAACTTGTGCTAGGCACAGAACTCTTTTCTGGGGGTCCACTTTCCCTACAACCTCCTTATCCCATTCTGTACCAATTCCCTTGCTTCTCCCATCCTGAAACTGCCACCTGTAAGACAGAACTACTTCGTTTTCCTTCCTCAAGTGCCATTGCATTCCACATACTTTCTTGTAATAACAAGTCATACATTTCCCTTCAGCAACCAAGAACTGACTTTTATATTGGCATTGGCTATAGCCCGCCCCCCTCCCCCCACCCCCAAGAACAGAACAAAACAAAACAAAACAATTGCTTTCTTACATTTAACATGTCAGGATGGTGCCAGACACTATTCATGGAGAGTCAAAAATCTCTTTTGTTTCTGTGTAAAAGGGAGGTCCTTTCAAGTCGTGAATGTTTCAGAACTTTCATTTATTTGGAAATGACCTAGCTATTCAATACATTGTCGTCACAAGGATAGAAACTCGGGTAACCAAAACACCTGGAGAAACGTTTGTTAGTTCAGTTCAGTTCAGTTGCTCAGTCGTGTCTGACTCTTTGGGACCCCGTGGCCTGAAGGACGCCAGGCTTCCGTGTCCGTCACCAGCTCCAGGGGCTTGCTCAAACTCATGTCCATCGAGTCAGTGATGCCATCCAACCATCTTATCCTCTGTCATCCCCTTCTCCTCTGCCTTCAATCAAGACTATGAGAGGCAGATATTTTAGAGTATAATTATTGTAAAGAGTTTGTCTAAAAGCTCATATCACATTTACATTTTTTACTTTTGTTGTTGTCGTTTCCAGGTAGTTTCTTGCTGACAAGCTTGTGACAGATATAACAATAGAGCAATTTTTACCTCAAAAGAAACCTAGGCACTATGAACATGTTGTGTTAGTGTTGTTGACTCTTAGACATGTCTATAATGGAGGAGCAAAACCAAAAATACTAGATATTTAATATTGACTAGTTCCCAGTTCACGGGACTCTGACATTCATTTAGGTCAATGTTTTCTTGTATTTCCAGCAGTTTGATTTGGAAGGGCTGCCTTGTCTTGAGACCACTGAAATCAGAACACAGAACTTGAGCAATATTATCAAAAAACACAAGGCTCACACTGACACATACCTTAATCCAAACAGACAGACAAGACATCTTCCAGGTTTCCGCCTGAGATTTAAAATATTTCTTTGAGCCAGTCTTCTGGGGAGTGGGGGGATGGGGGTGGCAGTGAGGCAGGCTTGGGTAACAAGCTAATTGTTGGTCATTGCATATGCAAAGAACCAGCTTTCCGGGTTCCAAGGAAAAAAGTTTCCTTGGTAACCAACTTTGTCTGGTTCTATAGAATATCATGGCCCTCCTAGGTCAGGTCATCTTGCCTTTCTGTAGTCCTCGTTTTATCCCTAAATCATAGACAGCTTGGATTGTCTCTGTGGGGTGTATGTATTGTCCTCATGTTTGACCTGGCGGCAGCAGCGAGGTCCGAGAGCCTCTCCTGGAAGCGGGCGTGGGGACGGGGCTCACCGGGAGCCACTGGTGAAGGTGGGCAGCGCCCCTGGAGCGCGGCAGGGGCGGGGCGAACCCGGGCGGCGCAGGGCGGGTGTCGGCTCCTGGCGGGGGTGGGGGAGGGCTTCCCAGTTGTGCTCTGGGAGATGGCCACTGCGGCTGGAAACACGCCGGGAGCGCAGCCAGGGTGGGGTAAACCTGGGCTGCACAGGTCGAGATTCCGCTCCCTGTGGGTGGGGGGTCGGTCCCTGTTGGCTCCCGGAGGTCGCCAATGTGGCTGGGAACCCGCCGGGAGCCCAGCAGGGCCGGGGCAAAACCTGGCGGCGCGGGGCGGGGTGGGGGTCCGTTCGCAGCGGGGGTCGGCTCCTGGCGGGGGTGGGGTAGGGCTTTCCAGATGTGCTGTTGGGGGTCGCCATTGCGGCTGGGAATGCCCATTTCGTGAACTCCTGGATCCCCAAGGATCGGCATCCATTGGCCACAGCGGAGGGGTGCGGAAAACAGGTAAAGGAACGGGGACTGCGTGGAGCAGGGAACCAAGTATTCCGCCCTGTGTTGGCACAGTCTCAGAGCTCCCCAACCTGGCGGTCGCAGAAAGGCCTCGTCTTTGGGGTCAAGGCCTTTACCGCTCCACCCCTCTGCTGAAAAACCTCAGAGTCTGCGCGGTTTTCCCAAGCAGCCTAGTGTGTCCCTGCAGAGTTGGGAGAGGAGAGTCAGGCCTCGTCTTGTCTGAGGAAGGGAGCCCCGCTGGCCTCTCGAGTTGCTCAGGGGGTCTCAGGCCCCTCGTCGAGCTGTGTGTGGAACCCGCGGGTCTTTGCGGACGATGCACGGGGGTTTGCAGAGCCCCTTCGTGTTGTGCCTTCACCCACAGGGTTGCCTTCGAAGAGGGGTCCGGGCCTCGGGTCCTTCTCAAGGGCGGACCGGGGAATCGGGGGCGTTCGGCATGTGGCCCCACCCACGTGGCTCGTCTCGAATTTCCTCGTGAGACCGGCCTCATCCTAGGGGCGCCGGGAAGGCCGGGAACCCCTTCCAGACCACGCAGGGGAATCGCCTCTCCTGTCGCGATCAGGAGGGGAGAAGGGGCTCAGAGGAAGCGGTGCCGGGACCATCGGTGTTCCCCTCGGGGGAACCCGGCGTGTCGGGGGACTTTTGGGAGTCGCAGGAAGGCTGTCAGGGACCGTTTCGCCCTTCAGGGCAGAACAGGGGACTTCCCTTGAGACGCCGTCGCGGGCAAGGGCCTCATCTTGCCAAGAGGTGGGAACCACGTGGTTTTTCTCTAGTTGCAGCGAGATTCTCGAGTTACGACAGGGATCTCAGCCTTCCCCTTGGGTTGGCCCTGGGAAGCCCAATCTTCCCCTCGGGTTGCGAGGGAAAGCTTGGGTTTGCGCTCGAGTCACTGCAGGGCCGAAGAGACCTCACCTAGGCGTGTGTCCGGGACCTAATATTCCTCTCCAGGGAAGGCAGGGATCTCGGGGTTGCATTCCAGGCTCCCCCGGGGAGTCAGGCCTCGTCTCGAGGGGAAGCCAAGGACTCCGCTCTCCTCTCGAGTCGCGACGCGGGTCTCTTGGAGCCCCCTGAGCGGCCTCAAGGGAGTCCAGCCTCCTCTTCCGTTTGGAGAGAGGACCCGGGATTGCTCTCCAGGTCATGCAGGAAAAGAAGGCCCTCAGCTCGCGAGGACGGGGGCGTCTCAGGGGTTTCCTCGAGCTGCGGCGCCCGTGGGGGTTTTCTCCCGAGGCACGACGAGGATCTCAGGGAGCCTCTCGTGCGGCGCCAAGGAAGTCAGGTCTCCATGCGCGTGGCGAGGGGGAGCGCGTCCTGGCTCTCGAGTCACGGGAGGGGACTAGGGCCTCGACACCCCTTGAAGAAGGACTCATGAGGTCTTTCTCGGGGGGCTGCGGGAAACCCTCGTTTCCCTCGCCTTCTGCCGGGGACCTTAGGGAACTTGCCAGGGTGCCTCTGAGAGGCGAGGGATCCTGTGGAGGTGGCGGGGCCCCTCGGGACTCCGCTGGGTCTGGCGCAACGGAAGAGGGCCTCACCTCGAGGGGAGGCAGGAACCTCAGGCTTCCTCTCCGTTTCGGACTGCGACCGCAGGGTCCCTGCAGAGTTGGGACAGGAGAGTCAGGCCTCGTCTTGTCTGAGGAAGGGAACCCCGCTGGCCTCTCGAGTTGCTCAGGGGGTCTCAGGCCCCTCATTGAGCTGTGTGTGGAACCCGCGGGTCTTTGCGGACGATGCACGGGGGTGGCAGTGCCCCTTCGTGTTGTGCCTTCACCCACAGGGTTGCCTTCGAAGATGGGTCCGGGCCTCGGGTCCTTCTCAAGAGCGGACCGGGGAATCGGGGGCGTTCGGCATGTGGTCCCACCCACGTGCCTCGTCTCGAATTTCCTCGTGAGACCGGCCTCATCCTGAGGTGCGCCGGGAAGGCCAGGAACCCCTTCCAGACCACGCAGGGGCATCGCCTCTCCTGTCGCGATCAGGAGGGGAGAAGGGGCTCAGAGGAAGTGGTGCCGGGACCCTCGGTGTTCCCCTCGGGGGACCCCGGCGTGTCGGGGGACTTTTGGGGGTCGCAGGAAGGCTGTCAGGGACGGTTTCGCCCTTCAGGGCAGAACAGGGGACTTTCCTTGAGACGCCGTCGCGGGCAAGGTCCTCATCTTGCCAAGAGGTGGGAACCACGTGGTTTTTCTCGAGTTGCGGCGGGATTCTCGAGTTACGACGGGGATCTCAGCCTTCCCCTTGGGATGGCCCTGGGAAGCCCAATCTTCCCCTCGGGTTGCGAGGGAAAGGTGGAGGTTGCGCTCGAGTCACTGCAGGGCCAAAGAGACCTCACCTAGGCCTGTGTCCAGGACCTAATGCTCCTCTCCAGGGAAGACAAGGATCTTGGAGTTGCATCCCATGCTCCCCCGGGGAGTCAGGCCTCGCCTCGAGGGGAAGCAAAGGACTCCGCTCTCCTCCCGAGTCGCGACGCGGATATCTTGGTGCCCCCTGAGTGGCCTCAAGGGAGTCCAGCCTCCTCTTCACTTTTGAGAGAGGACTCGTGATTACTCTCCAGGCCAGGCAGGAAAAGAAGGCCCTCACCTCGCGAGGAGGGGGGCATCTCAGGGGTTTCCTCGAGCTGCGGCACCAGTGGGGGTTTTCTCCCGAGGCACGACGAGGATCTCAGGGAGCCTCTCGTGCGGTTCCAGGGAAGTCATGTCTCCATGCACGTGGCGAGCAGGAGCGCGTCATTGTTCTCGAGTCATGGGAGGGGACTAGGGCCTCAAGACGCGTTGAAGAAGGACTCTCGATGTCTTTCTCGGGTTGCAGCGGGAAAACCTCGTTTCCCCCGACTTCTGCCGGGGACCTGAGGAAACTTCCCAGGGTGCCTCTGAGAGGTGAGGGACGCTGTGGATTTGGCGGGGCCTCTCGGGACTCCACTGGGTTTGTCGCAATGGAAGAGGGCCTCATCTCGAGTGGAGGCAGGAACCTCAGGCTTCCTCTCCAATTCTGACTCTGATCGTAGTGTCCCTGCAGAGTTGGGACAGGAGAGTCAGGCTATGTCTTTTCTGAGGAATGGAACTCCGCTTGCCTCTCGAGTTGTTCATGGGGTTTCAGGCCCCTTGTCAAACTCTGTGTGGAATCTGCAGGTTTTTCCAGACGATGCATGGGGGTGTAAGTGACCCTTCGTTTTGTGTCTTCATCCACAGGGTTGCCTTCGAAGAGGTGTCCGGGCATCGTGTTCTTATGAAGAGTGGACTGGGAAATCGGGGTCGTTCAGCATTTGGCACCACCCACGTGGCTAGTCTCGAATTTCTTCATGAAACCGGCCTCATCCTGAGGTGTGCCGCGAAGGTCATGAAACCCTTCCAGACAAAGCAGAGGAATCGACCCTCCTGTGGCGATCAGGAGGGGAGAAGTGGCTCAGATGAAGTGCTGCTGGGAACCTCGGTGTTTCCCTCAAGTGAGACAGGTATGTCGGGTAATTTTTGGGGTCGCATAACGCGTTCCAAGTACCGTTTCGCTCTTCAAATTGGAACGTGGGACTTCTGTTGGGGTGCTCCAGCGGGCAAGGGCCTCATCTTGGAATGACTGGGGAACCACTTGGTTTTTCTCTAGTTGCGGTGGGATATTTGAGTTACCACAGGGAATTCATGCTTCCTCTTGTGTTGGCCCACAAAAGTCTTATCTTCCATTCGAGATTCGAGGAAGAGCTGGAGGTGCGCTCTAGTCACTGAAGGCAAAAGAGACCCCACCAAGGCTTGTGTGCAGGACCTAATGTTCATGTCAAGGGGCGACAGGAATCTCGGGGTTGCATTCCAGACTCACCCTGGAGTCAGGCCTCGTCTCGAGGGGAAGCAAAGGACTCTGCTCTCCTCTCGATTCGGACGGGTATGTCTTGGAGCCCACTGAGTGGCTTAAAGGGAGTCAAACCTCCTCTGGTGTTTGGAGGGAGGACACGGGATTGCTCTCCAGGCAATGCAGGAAATGAAGGCCCTCATCTCCCGATGACTGGGGCGTCTCGTAGGTTTTCTCGAGCTGTGGCGCTAGTGTGGGGTTTCTCACGAAGTAAGACTGGGAGCTCAGTGAGCCTCTCATGTGGTGCCAGGGCAGTCAGGTCTCTATGCACGTGGTGAGAGGGAGCCCGTCATTGTTCTCGAGTCATGGTAGGGGAATTGGGCCTGAAGACGTGTTAAAGAAGGACTCTCGAGGTCTTTTTTGGGTTGCAGCAGGAAACCCTGGGTTCCATCGACTTGTGCCAGTGACCTCAGGAAGCTTCTCAGCGTGCCTCTGAGAAGTCAGGGTCACTGTGGAGTTGGGAGGGGCCTCTCGGAACTCCACTGGGTTTGGTGCAATGGAAGAGGGCCTCATGACAAGTTGAGGCAGGAACCACAGGGTTCCTCTCCTGGATTCGAATGCGCCGGATCTGACTCGGATCGCAGAGTCCCTGCAGAGTTGGGACAGGAGAGTCAGGCCTCGTCTTGTGTGGAGGAATGGAACTCCGCTTGACTCTCGCGTTGTTCATGGGGTGACAGGCCACTTGTCGATTTGTATGTGGAACTTGCGGGTTTTTCTGGACGATGCACTGGGGTGTCACTGCCCCTTCGTGTTGTGCCTTGTTCCACAGGATTGCCTTCGAGTTGGGTTCTGCCATCGGGTTCTTATCAAGAGCGAACCAGGGAATCGGGGTCTTTTGGCATGCCGCACCACCCACGAGGCTATGTCTCGAATTTCGTCGTGAGACTGGCCTCATCTTGATGTGCACCAGGAAGGTCGGGAACGCCTTCCAGACAAAGCAGGGGAATCGAACCTCCTGTCGCGATCAAGAGGGGAGAAGAGTCTCAGATGAAGTGGTGCCGGGAACCTCGGTGTTCTCCTCAAGTGAGACTGGTATGTCGGGGAACTTTTGGGGTCGCATCAAGGGTTCCAAGTAACTTTTCGCTCTTCAATACGGAACGTGGGACTTCTCTTGAGACGCTGTAGCGGGCAAGGGCCTCATCTTTCGATGACGGGGGAACCACGTGGTTTTTCTTGAGTTGGGGCGGGATTCTCGAGCTACAACCGGGAATTCAGGCTTCCTCTTCAACTGGCCCAGGGAAGTCCAGTTTTCATTCGAATTGTGAGTTAGAACTGGGGATTGCTCTCGAGACACTGCAGGGCCAAATAGACCTCATCTAGGCTTGTGTCCAGGACCTAATGTTCCTCTGCTGGGGCGAAAGCGATCTCAGCATTGCATTCTCGACTCACCCGGGGAGTCAGGCCTCGTCTCGAGGGGAAGCCAAGGACACCGCTCTCCTGTCAAGTCGCGACGGGTATATCTTGGAGCTCACTGTGTGGCCTAAAATGAGTCAAGCCTCCTGTGGAGTTTGGAGAGAGGACTCAGGATTGCTCTCCAGGCCATACAGCAAAAGAAGGCCCTCATCTCGTGAGGACTGGGGCGTCTCGTGGGTATTCTCGAGCTGCGGCTCCAGTGTGGTGTTGCTCACGAGGTATAATGGGGAGCTCAGGGAGCCTCTCCTGTGGCGCCAGGGAAGTCAGGTTTCTATACGCGTGGCTAGGGGGAGCGCGTCATTGCTCTCGAGTCATGGTAGGGGAATCGCACCTCAAGACGCGTTGAAGAAGGACTCTCGAGGTCTTTTACGGGTTGGGGCAGGAAACCCTTGGTTCCCTCGACTTGTGCCGGTGATCTCAGGAAGGTCTAAGGGTGCCTCTGAGAAGTCAGGGATACTGTGCAGTTGGGAGGGGTCTCTCGGGACTCCACTGGGTTCGGTGCAATGGAAGAGGGTCTCATCTCGAGTGGAGGCAGGAAACTCATGTTTCCTCTCCTGACTTCCCCTGGGCCAGATCTGACTCGGATCGCAGTTTCGCTGCAGAGTTCGAACAGGAGAGTCAGGCCTCGTCTTGTGTGGAGGAATGGAACTCTGCTTGCCTCTCCAGTTGTTCACGGGGTGACAGGTCACTTCTCGAGCTGTGTGTGGTACCTGCGGGTTTCTCCGGACGATACCCGGGGGTGTCAGTGCCCCTAAGTGTTGTGCCTTCATCAAAAGGGTTTTCTTCAAAGAGGTGTCCGGGCATCAGGATCTTATCAAGAGCGGACCGGGAAATCGGGGTCTTTCGGCATGTGTCACCATCCACGTGGCTATGTCTCGAATATCCTCGTGAGACCGGCCTCATCCTGAGATGCACCGGGAAAGGTGGGAACCCCTTCAAGACAAAACAGGGGAATCGACCCTCCTGTCGCGATCAGGAGGGGAGAAGGGGCCCAGATGTAGTGGTGCCGGGAACCTCGGTGTTCTCCTCGAGTCAGACTGGTGTGTCGAGGAACATTTGAGGGCGCATCAAGGGTGCCAGTACCGTTTCGCACTTCAAGACGGAACGTGGGACTTCTCTTGAGACGCTGTAGGGGGCAAGGGCCTCATCTTGGGATGACGGGGGAACCACGTGGCGTTTCTCGAGTTGTGGCGGGATTCTCGAGTTTTGACGGGGAATACAGTCTTCCTCATGTGTTGGGCCAGGGAAGTCCTATCTTCCATTCGAGTTTAAAGGGAGAGCTGGGGATTGCTCTCGAGTCACTGCAGGGCAAAATAGACCTCATCTAGGCTTGTGTCCAGGACTTAATGCTCGTCCCTAGGGGAGACAGGGATCTTGGGGTTGCATACCAGACTCACCCGGGGAATCAGGCCTCGTCTCGAGGGGAAGCAAAGAACTCCGCTGTCCTTTTGAGTCGCGATGGGTATCTCTTGGAGCCCACTGTGTGCCCTAAAGGGAGTCAAGCCTCCTGTGCTGTTTGGATAGAGGACTCGGGATTCCTCTCCAGGCCATGCAGGAAAAGAAGGCCCTCATCTCGCGATGATGGCGGCATCTCGTGGGTTTTCTAGACTGCTGCGCTAGTGCCGGGTTTCTGACGAGGTACGAGAGGGAGCTCAGGGAGCCTCTCGTGTGGCTCCAGGGAAGTCAGGTCCCCATGAGATGGCTAGGGGGAGCTCGTCATTGCTCTCGAGTCATGGTAGGGTAATCGGGCCTCAAGACGGGTTGAAGAAGGACTCTCGAGGTCTTTCTCGGATCACTGCATAAAACCCAGGGTTCCCTTGACTTGTGCCTGCGACCTCAGGGAGCTTCTCAGAGTGCCTCTGAGAAGTCAGGGATACTGTGCAGTTTGGAGGGGCCTCTCGAGACTCCTCTGCATTTGGTGGAATGTAAGAGGGACTCATCTCGAGTTGAAGCAGGAACCTCAGTGTTCCTCTCCATTTCTGACTCAGATCGCAAGGTCCCTGCATGTTGGTACAGGAGAGTCAGGCCTCGTCTTTTCTGGAGGATGGGACTCCTCTTGCCTCTCGAGTTGTTCTCGAGGTGACAGGCCACTTGTCGAGCTGTGTGTGTAACCTGCCCGTTTTTCCGGATGATGCACAGGTGTGTTAGTGCCCCTTCGTGTTGTACCTTCATACTCAAGGCTGCCTTCCAAGAGGTGTCCGAGCATCGGATTCTTATCAAGAGCGGACCGGGAAATTGGAGTCTTTCAGCAAGTGGCACCACCCACAAAGCTACGTATCGAATTTCCCCATGAGACCGGCCTCATCCTGAGTTGTGCAGGGAAGGTCGGGCCCCCTTGCAGACAAAGCAGGGGAATCGAGCCACCGGTCACGATCAGGAGGGGAGAAGGGGCTTAAATGAAGTGGTGCCGGGAACCTCGGTGTTCCCCTTGAGTGAGACCGGCGTGTTGGGGGACTTTTGGGGTCGCATCAAGGGTGCCAAGTACCGTTTCGCATTTCAAGACGGAACCTGGGACATCTTTTGAAACGCTGTAGCGGGCAAGGGCCTCATCTTGCGATGACGGGAGAACCACGTGGTTTTGCTCGAGTTGCGGCGGGATTCTCGAGTTATGACCGGGAATTTAGGCTTCCTCTTGTTGGCCTTGAAATCCAATCTTCCATTCGGGTTGTGAGGGGGAGCTGGGGATTGCGCTAGAGTCACTGCAGGGCAAAAGAGACCTAATCTAGGCTTGTGTCCAGGATCTATCGTTGCTCTCCAGGGGCGACAGGGATCTCGGGTTTGCATTCCAGGCTCATCCGGGGAGTCAGTTCTCACCTCGAGGGTAAGCAAAGAATTCCGCTCTCGTCTCGAGTCGCGATGGGTATCTCTTGGAGCCCACTGTGTGTACTAAAGGGAGTCAAGCCTCCTGTGGAGTTTGGAGAGAGGACTCGGGATTGGACTCCAGGCCATGCAGGAAAAGAAGGCCCTCATCTCGAGATGACGGTGGCGTCACGTGGGTTTTCTCGAGCTGCGGCGCCAGTGTGGGGTGTCTCATGAAGTACCACGGGGATCTCAGGGAGCCTCTTGTATGGCGCCAGGAAAATCCAGTATTCCATTCGAGTTGCAAGTTAGAACTGGGGATTGCTCTCCAGTCACTGCAGGGCAAAATAGACCTCATCTACGCTTGTGTCCAGGACCTAGTGTTCCACTACTGGGCCAACAGGGATCTCAGGGTTGCATTCTCGACTCACCCGGAGAGTCAGGCCTCGTCTTGAGGGGAAAAAAAGGACTCCGCTCTCCTGTCGAGTCGCGACGGGTATCTCTTGGAGCCCACTGCGTGGCGTAAAGGGAGTGAAGCCTCCTATGGAGTTTGGAGATGACTCGGGATTGTTTTCCTGGCCATGCAGGAAAAAAGGCCCTCATCTCGCGATGATGGGGGCATCTCGTGGGTTTTCTCCAGCTGCGGCGCCAGTATAAGATTTCTCACGAGGTACAACGGGGAGCTCAGAGAGCCTCTCGTGTGGTTCTAGGGACGTCAGGTCTCCATGCGTGTGGTGAAGGGGAGTGCGTGATTGCTCTCGAGTCATAGTAGGCGAATCGGGCCTCAAGACACATTGAAGAAGGACTCTTGAGGTCTTTCTCGGGTTGCGGCAGGGAACCCTGGGTTCCCTTGATTTGTGTCGGTGACCTCAGGCAACTTCTAAGGGTGCCTCTGAGAATTCAGGGACACTGTGGATTTGGGAGGGGCCTTTCGTTACTCAACTGGGTTTGGTGCAATCGAAGAGGGCCTCATCTCGAATGGAGGCAGGAACCTCAGGGGTCCTCTCCATATCTGACTCGGGTCGCAGGGTACCTGCAGAGTATGGACAAGAGAGTCACGCCTCGTCTTCTGTTGAGGAATGGATTTCCCCTTGCCTTTCGAGTTGTTCACGGAGTGACAGGCCACTTGTTGAGCTGAGTGTGGAACCTGCGGGTTTTTCCGGACGATGCACGGGGGTGTCAGTGCCCCTTCGTGTTGTGCCTTCATCCACAGGGTTGCCTTCAAAGAGGTTTCCGGGCATCGGGTTCTTTTCAAGAGCGTACCGGAAAATTGGGGTCTTTCAGCATGTGGTACCACCCACGAGGCTACGTCTCGAATTTCCTCGGGAGACCGGCCTCATCCTGAGGTGCGCCGGGAAGGTCGGGAACCCTTTGCAGACAAAGCAGGGGAATCGACCCACCGCTCGCGATCAGAAGGGGAGAAGGGGCTCAGATGAAGTGGTGCCGGGAACCTCGGTGGTCCCCTCGAGTGAGACCGGTATGTCACGGCACTTTTGAGGTCGCATCAAGGGTGCCAAATACAGTTTCGCACTTCAAGATGGAACGTGGGAATTCTCTGGAGATGCTGTAGCGGGCAAGGGCCTCATATTGCGATGACGAGGGAAACACGTGGTTTTTCTCGAGTTGAGGCGGGATTCTCGAGTTACAACGGGGAATTCAGGCTTCCTCTTGTGTTGGCCCAGGAAGTCCAATCTTCCATTCAACTTGTCAGAGAGAGCTGGGGGTTGCTCTCGAGTCACTTCAGGGCAAAGAGTCCTCATCTAGGCTTGGGTCCAGGACGTAATGTTCCTCTCCAGGGGCGACAGGGATATCGGGGTCGCATTCCAGTCTCACCCGGTGGGTCACACCTCGTCTCGAGTGGAAGGAAGCAAAGGACTCCACTATCCTCTCGAGTCGGGACGCGTAACTCTTGGAGCCCAATGAGTGGCCTAAAGGGAGTCAAGCGTCCTGTGTAGCTTGGACAGAAGGTTCACGCTTGATCTGCATACCATGCAGTTAAAGATGGCCCTCCTCTCGTGATGACGGGAGTGTCTCATGGGTTTTCTCGAGCTGCGGCGCCAGTGTGGGGTTTCTCACGAGATATGATGGGGAGTTCAGGGAGCCTCTCGTGCGGCGCCAGAGAAGCCTGCCTCCATGCGTGTGGCCAGGCAGATCGCGTCATTGCTCTCGAGTCATGGGAGGGACTAGGGCCTCAAGAGGCATTTAAGAAGGACTCTCAAGGACTTTTTTGGGTTGGGGCGGGAAACACTCGTTTCCCTCGACCTCTACAGGGGACCTTAGGGAACTTCCCAGGTGCCTCTGAGAGGTGAGGGATACTGAGGAGTTAGAGGGGCCTCTCGGGACTCCACTAGGTTTGACGAAATGAAAGAGGGCCTCATCTCGATTGGAGGCAGGAACCTCAGGCTTCCTCTCCATTTCTGACTCCGACCGCAGGGTCCCTGCAGAGTTGGGACAGGAGAGTCAGGTCTCGTCTTGTCTGAGTAACGGAACTCTGCTTGCCTCTTGAGTCGTTCAGGGGGTCTCAGGGCCCTTGACAAGCTGTGTGTGGAACCTGCGGGTGTTTCCAGAAGATGCATGGGGGTGTCAGTGCCCCTTCGTTTGGTGCCTTCCCCCACAGGGTTTCCTTCAAAGAGGTGTCCGGGCATCGGGTTCATTTCAAGAGCGGACAGGGAAATCGGGGTCATTCTGCATGTGGCACCACCCACGTCGCTCATCTCGAATTTCCTCGTGAGACCAGCATCATCCTGAGGTGCGCCGGGAAGGCCGGGAACACCTTCCACACAAAGTAGGGGAATCGATTCTCCTGTCGCGATCAGGAGGGGAGATGGGGCTCAGATGAAGGGTGCCGGGACCCTCGGTGTTCCACTCGAGGGAACCCGGAGTTTCAGGGAACTTTAGGGGTCGCATCAAGGGAGCCAAGTACCGTTTCCCACTTCAGGACGGAACATGGGACTTCCCTGGAGATGCTGTAGCGGGCAAGGGCCTCATCCTGTGAAGAGGTTGGAACCACGTCGTTTTTCTCGAGTTGCATTGGGATTCTCAAAAACGACAGGAATTTCAGGCTTCCTCTTGGATTGGCCCTGGGAAGCCAAAACTTTAATTCGAGTTGCGATGGAAAGCTGGGGGTTCTGCTCGAGTCACTACAGGGCCAAAGAGACCTCATCGAGGCGTGTGTCCAGGACCTAATATTCCTCTCAAGGGAAGACAGGGATCACGGGTTTCCATTCCAGACTCCCCTGGGGGGTCAGGACTCGCCTGGAGGGGAAGCAAAGACTCCCCTTTCCTCTCAAGTCGCGACACGGATCTCTTGGAGCCCACTGAGTAGACTCAAGGGTGTCGAGCCTCCTCTTCAGTTTGGAGAGAGGACTCGGGATTGCTCTCCAGGCCAGGCAAGAAAAGAAGGCACTCATCTCGCGATGACGGGGGCGTCTCATGGGTTTCCTCAGGCTGCTGCGCCCATGGGGGTTTTCTCACGAGGCACGACGAGGACCTCAAGGAGCCTCTCGTGCGGCGCCAGGCAAGTCAGGTCTCCATGCGCATGGCGAGGGGGAGCTGGTCATCACTCTCGAGTCATGGGAAACGGCTAGGTCCTCAAGAGACGTTGAAGAAGGACTCTCGAGGTCTTTCTCGGGTTGCGGCGGGAAACCCTCGTTTCCCTCGACTTCTGCAGGGGACCTTAGGGAACTTCCCACGGTGCCTCTGAGAGGTGAGGGATGCTGTGTAGTTGGCAGGGCCTCTCGGGACTCTGCTGGGTTCGGCGCAATGGAAGAGGGCCTCATCTCGAGGGGAGGCAGGAACCTCAGGCTTCCTCTCGGATTCGGACTCCGACTGCACGGTCCCTGCAGTGTTGGGACAGGAGAGTCAGGCCTCGTCTTGTCTGAGGAAGGGAACCCCGCTGGCCTCTCGAGTTGCTCAGGGGGTCTCAGGCCCCCCGTCGAGCTGTGTGTGGAACCTGCGGGTCTTTGCGGACGATGCACGGGGGTTGCAGTGCCCCTTCGCGTTGTGCCTTCACCCACAGGGTTGCCTTCGAAGAGGGGTCCGGGCCTCGGGTCCTTCTCAAGGGCGGACCGGGGAATGGGGGCGTTCGGCATGTGGCCCCACCCACGTGGCTCGTCTCGAATTTCCTCGTGAGACCGGCCTCATCCTGAGGTGCGCCGGGAAGGCCGGGAACCCCTTACAGACCACGCAGGGGAAACGCCTCTCCTGTCGCTATCAGGAGGGGAGAAGGGGCTCAGATGAAGTGGTGCCGGGACCCTCGGTGTTCCCCTCGAGGGAACCCAGCGTGTCGGGGAACTTTTGCGGTCGCATGAAGGGTGTCAAGTACCGTTTCGCCCTTCAGGGCGGAACATGGGACTTCCCTGGAGACACCGGGAACTTCGGTGTTCCCCTGGAGTGAGACCGGTATGTTGGGGAACCTTGGGGTCACATCAAGTGTGCCAAGTAGCATTTCGAACTTTAAGATGGAACGTGGGACTTCTCTTGAGACTCTAGCTGGCAAGGGCCTCATATTGCGATGAAGGGGGAACCAAATGGTTTTTAAGACTTGAGGCTGAATTCTCGAATTACGATGGGAAATTCAGACTTCCTCTTGTGTTGACCGTGGGAAGACCAATCTTCCATTCAAATTGTGAGGGAGAGATGGAGGTTGCTCGAGTCACTGTAGGGCAAAATAGACCTCATCTAGGCTTGTGTATAGGACATAAAGTTTCACTCCAGGGGTGACATGGATCTCGGGGTTGCATTCCAAACTCACACGGGGAATCAGGCCTCGTCTCCAGGGAAGCAAAGGACTCCGCTCTCCTCTCGAGTCGAACCGGGTATTTCTTGGACCCAACTGAGTGGCCTAAAGGGAGTCAATACTCCTGTGAAGTTTGGAGAGAGGACCAGGAATTGCTCTCCAGGTCAGGCAGGAAAAGAAGGCCCTCAGCTCGCGAGGACGGGGGCGTCTCAGGGGTTTCCTCGAGCTGCGGCGCCCATGGGGGTTTTCTCCCGAGGCATGACGAGGATCTCAGGGAGCCTCTCGTGCGGCGCCAGGGAAGTCAGGTCTCCATGCGCGTGGCGAGGGGGAGTGCGTCCTGGCTCTCGAGTCACGGGAGGGGACTAGGGCCTCGAGACGCGTTGAAGAAGGACTCTCGAGGTCTTTCTCGGGGGGCGGCGGGAAACCCTCGTTTCCCTCGCCTTCTGCCGGGGACCTTAGGGAACTTGCCAGGGTGCCTCTGAGAGGCGAGGGATCCTGTGGAGGTGGCGGGGCCCCTCGGGACTCTGCTGGGTCTGGCGCAACGGAAGAGGGCCTCACCTCGAGGGGAGGCAGGAACCTCAGGCTTCCTCTCCGTTTCGGACTCCGAACGCAGGGTCCCTGCAGAGTTGGGACAGGAGAGTCAGGCCTCGTCTTGTCTGAGGAAGGGAACCCCGCTGGCCTCTCGAGTTGCTCAGGGGGTCTCAGGCCCCTCGTCGAGCTTTGTGTGGAACCCGCGGGTCTTTGCGGATGATGCACAGCGGTGGCAGTGCCCCTTCGTGTTGTGCCTTCACCCACAGGGTTGCCTTCGAAGAGGGGTCCGGGCCTCGGGTCCTTCTCAAGGGCGGACCGGGGAATCGGGGGCGTTCGGCATGTGGCCCCACCCACGTGGCTCGTCTCGAATTTCCTCGTGAGACCGGCCTCATCCTTAGGTGCGCCGGGAAGGCTGGGAACCCCTTCCAGACCACGCAGGGGAATCGCCTCTCCTGTCGCGATCAGGAGGGGAGAAGGGGCTCAGAGGAAGCGGTGCCGGGACCCTCAGTGTTCCCCTCGGGGGAACCTGGCGTGTGGAGGGACTTTTGGGGGTCGCAGGAAGGCTGTCAGGGACCGTTTCGCCCTTCAGGGCGGAACAGGGGACTTCCCTTGAGACGCCGTGGCGTGCAAGGGCCTCATCATGCCAAGAGGTGGGAACCACGTGGATTTTCTCGAGTTGCGGCGGGATTCTCGAGTTACGACGGGGATCTCAGATTTCCCCTTGGGTTGGCCCTGGGAAGCCCAATCTTCCCCTCGAATTGCGAGGGAAAGCTGGGGGTTGCGCTCGAGTCACTGCAGGGCCGAAGAGACCTCACCTAGGCGTGTGTCCGGGACCTAATATTCCTCTCCAGGGAAGGCAGGGATCTCGGGGTTGCATTCCAGGCTCCCCCGGGGAGTCAGGCCTCGTCTCGAGGGGAAGCCAAGGCCTCCGCTCTCCTCTCGAGTCGCGACGCGGGTCTCTTGGAGCCCCCTGAGCGGCCTCAAGGGAGTCCAGCCTCCTCTTCCGTTTAGAGAGAGGACCCGGGATTGCTCTCCAGGCCATGCAGGAAAAGAAGGCCCTCAGCTCGCGAGGAAGGGGGCGTCTCAGGGGTTTCCTCGAGCTGCGGCGCCCGGGGGGTATTCTCCCGAGGCACGACGAGGATCTCAGGGAACCCCTCGTGCGGCGCCAAGGAAGTCAGGTCTCCATGCGCGTGGCGAGGGGGAGCGTGTCCTGGCTCTCGAGTCACGGGAGGGCACTAGGGCCTCGAGACGCGTTGAAGGACTCTCGATGTCTTTCTCGGGGGGCGGCGGGAAACCCTCGTTTCCCTCGCCTTCTGCCGGGGACCTTAATGAACTTCCCAGGGTGCCTCTGAGAGGCGAGGTATCCTGCGGAGGTGGCGGGGCCCTTCGGGACTCCGCTGGGTCTGGCGCAACAGAAGAGGGCCTCACCTCGAGGGGAGGCAGGAACCTCGGGCTTCCTCTCCGTTTCGGACTCCGACCGCAGGGTCCCTGCAGAGTTGGGACAGGAGAGTCAGGCCTCGTCTTGTCTGAGGAAGGGAACCCCGCTGGCCTCTCGAGTTGCTCAGGGGGTCTCAGGCCCCTCGTCGAGCTGTGTGTGAGACCCGCGGGTCTTTGCGGACGATGCATGGGGGTGGCAGTGCCCCTTCGTGTTGTGCCTTCACCCACAGGGTTGCCTTCGAAGAGGGGTCCGGTCCTCGGGTCCTTCTCAAGAGCAGACCGGGGAATCGGGGGCGTTCGGCATGTGGCCCCACCCACGTGGCTCATCTCGAATTTCCTCGTGAGACCGACCTCATCCTGAGGTGCGCCCCGAAGGCCGGGAACCCCTTCCAGACCACGCAGGGGAAATCGCCTCTCCTGTCGCGATCAGGAGGGTAAAAGGGGCTCAGAGGAAGCGGTGCCGGGACCCTCGGTGTTCCCCTCGGGGGACCCCGGCGTGTCAGGGGACTTTTGGGGGTCGCAGGAAGGCTGTCAGGGACCGCTTCGCCCTTCAGGGCGGAACAGGGGACTTCCCTTGAGACGCCGTGGCGGGCAAGGGCCTCATCTTGCCAAGAGTTGGGAACCACCTGGTTTCTCTCGAGTTGCGGCGGCATTCTCGAGTTACGACGGGGATCTCAGCCTTCCCCTTGGGTTGGCCCTGGGAAGCCCAATCTTCCCCTCGGGTTGCGACGGAAAGCTGGGGGTTGCGCTCGAGTCACTGCAGGGCCGAAGAGACCTCACCTAGGCGAGTGTCCGGGACCTAATATTCCTCTCCAGGGAAGGCAGGGATCTCGGAGTTGCATTCCAGGCTCCCCCGGGGAGTCAGGCCTCGTCTCGAGGGGAAGCCTAGGACTCCTCTCTCCTCTCGAGTCGCGACGCGGGTCTCTTGGAGCCCCCTGAGCGGCCTCAAGGGAGTCCAGCCTCCTCTTCCGTTTGGAGAGAGGACCCGGGATTGCTCTCCAGGCCATGCAGGAAAAGAAGGCCCTCAGCTCGCGAGGACGGGGGCATCTCAGGGGTTTCCTCGAGCTGCGGCGCCCGGGGGGTTTTCTCCCGAGGCACGACGAGGATCTCAGGGAGCCTCTCGTGCGGAGCCAAGGAAGTCAGGTCTCCATGCGCGTGGCGAGGGGCAGCGCGTCCTGGCTCTCGAGTCACGGGAGGGACTAGGGCCTCGAGACGCGTTGAAGAAGGACTCTCGAGGTCTTTCTCGGGGGGCGGCGGGAAACCCTCTTTTCCCTCGCCTTCTGCTGGGGACCTTAGGGAACTTGCCAGGGTGCCTCTGAGAGGCGAGGGATCCTGCGGAGGTGGCGGGGCACCTCGGGACTCCGATGGGTCTGGCGCAACGGAAGAGGGCCTCACCTCGAGGGGAGGCAGGAACCTCGGGCTTCCTCTCCGTTTCGGACTCCGACCGCAGGGTCCCTGCAGAGTTGGGACTGGAGAGTCAGGCCTCGTCTTGTCTGAGGAAGGGAACCCCGCTGGCCTCTCGAGTTGCTCAGGGGGTCTCAGGCCCCTCGTCGAGCTGTGTGTGGAACCCGCGGGTCTTTGCGGACGATGCACGGGGGTGTCAGTGCCCCTTCGTGTTGTGCCTTCACCCACAGTGTTGCCTTCGAAGAGGGGTCCGGGCCTCGGGTCCTTCTCAAGAGCGGACCGGGGAATCGGGGGCGTTCGGCATGTGGCCCCACCCACGTGGCTCGTCTCGAATTTCCTCGTGAGACCAGCCTCATCCTGAGGTGCGCCCCGAAGGCCGGGAACCCCTTCCAGACCACGCAGGGGAATCGCCTCTCCTGTCGCGAACAGGAGGGGAGAAGGGGCTCAGAGGAAGCGGTGCCGGGACGCTCGGTGTTCCCCTCGGGGGAACCCGGCGTGTCGGGGGACTTTTGGGGGTCGCAGGAAGGCTGTCAGGGACCGTTTCTCTCTTCAGGGTGGAACAGGGGACTTCCCTTGAGACGCCGTGGCGGGCAAGGTCCTCATCTTGCCAAGAGGTGGGAACCACGTGGTTTTTCTCGAGTTGCGGCGGGATTCTCGAGTTACGACGGGGATCTCAGCCTTCCCCTTGGGTTGGCCCTGGGAAGCCCAATCTTCCCCTCGGGTTGCGAGGGAAAGCTGGGGGTTGCGCTCGAGTCACTGCAGGACCGAAGAGACCTCACCTAGGCGTGTGTCCGGGACCTAATATTCCTCTCCAGGGAAGGCAGGGATCTCGGGGTTTCATTCCAGGCTCCCCCGGGGAGTCAGGCCTCGTCTCGAGGGGAAGCCAAGGACTCCGCTCTCCTCTCCAATCGCGACGCGGGTCTCTTGGAGCCCCCTGAGCGGCCTCAAGGGAGTTCAGCCTCCTCTTCCATTTGGAGCGAGGACCCGGGATTGCTCTCCAGGCCATGCAGGAAAAGAAGGCCCTCAGCTCGCGAGGACGGGGGCGTCTCAGGGGTCTCCTCGAGCTGCGGCGCCCGTGGGGGTTTTCTCCCGAGGCACGACGAGGATCTCAGGGAGCCTCTCGTGCGGCGCCAGGGAAGTCAGGTCTCTATGCGCGTGGCGAGGGGGAGCGCGTCATGGCTCTCGAGTCACGGGAGGGGACTAGGGCCTCGAGACGCGTTGAAGAAGGTCTCTCGAGGTCTTTCTCGGGGGGCGGCGGGAAACCCTTGTTTCCCTCGCCTTCTGCCGGGGACCTTAGGGAACTTCCCAGGGTGCCTCTGAGAGGCGAGGGATCCTGTGGAGGTGGCGGGGCCCCTCGGGACTCCGCTGGGTCTGGCGCAACGGTAGAGGGCCTCACCTCGAGGGGAGGCAGGAACCTCAAGCTTCCTCTCCGTTTCGGACTCCGTCCGCAGGGTCCCTGCAGAGTTGGGACAGGAGAGTCAGGCCTCGTCTTGTCTGAGGAAGGGAACCCCGCTGGCCTCTCGAGTTGCTCAGGGGGTTTCAGGCCCCTCGTCGAGCTGTGTGTGGAACCCGCGGGTCTTTGCGGACGATGCCCGGGGGTGGCAGTGCCCCTTCGTGTTGTGCCTTCACCCACAGGGTTGCCTTCGAAGAGGGGTCCGGGCCTCGGGTCCTTCTCAAGGGCGGACCGGGGAATCGGGGGCGTTCGGCATGTGGCCCCACCCACGTGGCTCGTCTCGAATTTCCTCGTGAGACCGGCCTCATCCTGAGGTGCGCCGGGAAGCCCGGGAACCCCTTCCAGACCACGCAGGGGAATCGCCTCTCCTGTCGCGATCAGGAGGGGAGAAGGGGCTCAGAGGAAGCGGTGCCGGGACCCTCGGTGTTCTCCTCGAGTTATCCCGGCGTGTCGGGGGACATTTGGGGGTCGCAGGAAGGCTGTCAGGGACCGCTTCGCCCTTCAGGGCGGAACAGGGGACTTCCCTTGAGACGCCGTGGCGGGCAAGGGCCTCATCTTGCCAAGAGGTGGGAACCACCTGGTTTTTCTCGAGTTACGACGGGGATCTCAGTCTTCCCCTTGAGTTGGCCCTGGGAAGCCCAATCTTCCCCTCGGGTTGTGAGGGAAAGCTGGGGGTTGCGCTCGAGTCACTGCAGGGCCGAAGAGACCTCACCTAGGCGTGTGTCCAGGACCTAATATTCCTCTCCAGGGAAGGCAGGGATCTCGGGGTTGCATTCCAGTCTCCCCCGGGGAGTCAGGCCTCGTCTCGAGGGGAAGCCAAGGACTCCGCTCTCCTCTCGAGACGCGACGCGGGTCTCTTGGAGCCCCCTGAGCGGCCTCAAGGGAGTCCAGCCTCCTCTTCCGTTTGGAGAGAGGACCCGTGATTGCTCTCCAGGCCAGGCAGGAAAAGAAGGCCCTCAGCTCGCGAGGACGGGGGCGTCTCATGGGTTTCCTCAGGCTGCAGCGCCCGTGGGGGTTTTCTCCCGAGGCACGACGAGGATCTCAGGGAGCCTCTCGTGCGGCGCCAGGGAAGTCAGGTCTCCATGTGCGTGGCGAGGGGGAGCACGTCCTGGCTCTCGAGTCACGGGAGGGGACTAGGGCCTCGAGACGCGTTGAAGAAGGACTCTCGAGGTCTTTCTCGGGGGGCGGCGGGAAACCCTCGTTTCCCTCGCCTTCTGCCGGGGAGCTTAGGGAACTTGCCAGGGTGCCTCTGAGAGGCGAGGGATCCTGTGGAGGTGGCGGGGCCCCTCGGGACTCCGCTGGGTCTGGCGCAACGGAAGAGGGCCTCACCTCGAGGGGAGGCAGGAACCTCAGGCTTCCTCTCCGTTTCGGACTCCGACCGCAGTGTCCCTGCAGAGTTGGGACAGGAGAGTCAGGCCTCGTCTTGTCTGAGGAAGGGAACCCAGCTGGCCTCTCAAGTTGCTCAGGGGGTCTCAGGCCCCTCGTCGAGCTGTGTGTGGAACCCGCGGGGCTTTGCGGACGATGCACGGGGGTGGCAGTGCCCCTTCGTGTTGTGCTTTCACCCACAGGGTTGCCTTCGAAGAGGGGTCCGGGCCTCGGGTCCTTCTCAAGGGCGGACCGGGGAATCGGGGGCGATCGGCATGTGTCCCCACCCACATGGCTCGTCTCGAATTTCCTCGTGAGACCGGCCTCATCCTGAGCTGCGCCGGGAAGGCCGGGAACCCCTTCCAGACCACGCAGGGGAATCGCCTCTCCTGTCGCGATCAGGAGGGGAGAAGGGGCTCAGAGGAAGCGGGGCCGGGACCCTCGGTGTTCTCCTCGAGGGATCCCGGCGTGTCGGGGGACTTTTGGGGGTCGCAGGAAGGCTGTCAGGGACCGCTTCGCCCTTCAGTGCGGAACAGGGGACTTCCCTTGAGATGCCATGGCGGGCAAGGGCCTCATCTTGCCAAGAGGTGGGAACCACGTGGTTTTTCTCGAGTTGCGGCGGCATTCTCGAGTTACGACGGGGATCTCAGCCTTCCCCTTGGGTTGGCCCTGGGAAGCCCAGTCTTCCCCTCGGGTTGCGAGGGAAAGCTGGGTGTTGCGTTCGAGTCAGTGCAGGGCCGAAGAGACCTCATCTAGGCGTGTGTCCGGGACCTAATATTCCTCTCCAGGGAAGGCAGGGATCTCGGGGTTCATTCCAGGCTCCCCCAGGGAGTCAGGCCTCGTCTCGAGGGGAAGCCAAGGACTCCGCTCTCCTCTCGAGTCGCGACGCGGGTCTCTTGGAGCCCCCTGAGCGGCCTCAAGGGAGTCCAGCCTCCTCTTCCGTTTGGAGAGAGGACCCAGGATTGCTCTCCAGGCCATGCAGGAAAAGAAGGCCCTCACCTCGCGAGGACAGGGGCGTCTCAGGGGTCTCCTCGAGCTGCGGCGCCCATGGGGGTTTTCTCCCGAGGCAGGACGAGGATCTCAGGGAGCCTCTCGTGCGGGTCCAGGGAAGTCAGGTCTCCATGTGCGTGGCGAGGGGGAGCACGTCCTGGCTCTCGAGTCACGGGAGGGGACTAGGGCCTCGAGACGCGTTGAAGAAGGACTCTCGAGGTCTTTCTCGGGGGGCGGCGGGAAACCCTCGTTTCCCTCGCCTTCTGCCGGGGACCTTAGGGAACTTGCCAGGGTGCCTCTGAGAGGCGAGGGATCCTGTGGAGGTGGCGGGGCCCCTCGGGACTCCGCTGGGTGTGGCACAACGGAAGAGGGCCTCACCTCGAGGGGAGGCAGGAACCTCAGGCTTCCTCTCCGTTTCGGACTCCGACCGCAGGGTCCCTGCAGAGTTGGGACAGGAGAGTCAGGCCTCGTCTTGTCTGAGGAAGGGAACCCCGCTGGCCTCTCGAGTTGCTCAGGGGGTCTCAGGCCCCTCGTCGAGCTGTGTGTGGAACCCGCGGGTCTTTGCGGACGATGCACGGCGGTGGCAGTGCCCCTTCGTGTTGTGCCTTCACCCACAGGGTTGCCTTCGAAAAGGGGTCCGGGCCTCGGGTCCTTCTCAAGAGCGGACCGGGGAATCGGGGGCGTTCGGCATGTGGCCCCACCCACGTGGCTCGTCTCGAATTTCCTCGTGAGACCGGCCTCATCCTGAGGTGCGCCGGGAAGGCCGGGAACCCCTTCCAGACCACGCAGGGGAATCGCCTCTCCTGTCGCGATCAGGAGAGGAGAAAGGGCTCAGAGGAAGCGGTGCCGGGACACTCGGTGTTCCCCTCGGGGGAACCCTGCGTGTCGGGGGTCTCTTGGGGGTCGCAGGAAGGCTGTCAGGGACCGTTTCGCCGTTCAGGGCGGAACAGGGGACTTCCCTTGAGACGCCGTGGCGGGCAAGGGCCTCATCTTGCCAAGAGGTGGGAACCAAGTGGTTTTTCTCGAGTTGCGGCGGGATTCTCGAGTTACGACGGGGATCTCAGCCTTCCCCTTGGGATGGCCCTGGGAAGCCCAATCTTCCCCTTGGGTTGCGAAGGATAGCTGGGGGTTGCGCTCGAGTAACTGCAGGGCCGAAGAGACCTCACCTAGGCGTGTGTCCGGGACCTAATATTCCTCTCCAGGGAAGGCAGGGATCTCGGGTTTGCATTCCAGGCTCCCCCGGGGAGTCAGGCCTCGTCTCGAGGGGAAGCCAAGGACTCCGCTCTCCTCTCGAGTCGCGACGCGGGTCCCTTGGATCCCCCTGAGCGGCCTCAAGGGAATCCAGCCTCCTCTTCCGTTTGGAGAGAGGACCCGTGATTGCTCTCCAGGCCTTGCAGGTAAAGAAGGCCCTCAGCTCGCGAGGACGGGGGCGTCTCCGGGGTTTCCTCGAGCTGCGGCGCCCGTGGGCGTTTTCTCCCGAGGCACGACGAGGATCTCAGGGAGCCTCCCGTGCGGCGCCAGGGAAGTCAGATCTCCATGCGCATGGCGAGGGGGAGCGCGTTATGGCTCTCGAGTCACGGGAGGGGACTAGGGCCTGGAGACGCGTTGAAGAAGGACTCTCGAGGTCTTTCTCGGGGGGCGGCGGGAAACCCTCGTTTCCCTCGCCTTCTGCCGGGGACCTTAGGGAACTTGCCAGGGTGCCTCTGAGAGGCGAGGGATCCTGTGGAGGTGGCGGGGCCCCTCGGGACTCCGCTGGGTCACGGAAGAGGTCCTCATCTGGTTGGGAGGCAAGAACCTCAGGCTTCCTCTCCGTTTCGGACTCCGACTGCAGGGTCCCTGCAGAGTTGGGACAGGAGAGTCAGGCCTCGTCTTGTCTGAGGAAGGGAACCCCGCTTGCCTCTCGAGTTGTTCAGGGGGACACAGGCACCTCGTCGAGCTGTGTGTGGAACCCGCGGGTCTTTCCGGACGATGCACGGGGATGTCAATGCCGCTTAGGTCTGTGCCTTCACCCACAGGGTTGCCTTCGAAGAGGGGTACGTCATCGGGTTCTTCTCAAGAGCGGACCGGAGAATCGGGGTCGTTCGGCGTGTGGCACCACCCACGTGGCTCATTTCAAATGTCCTCGTGAGACCGGCCTCCTCCTGAGGTGTGCCAGGAAGGCCGGGAACCCCTTCCAGACCACGCAGGGGAATCGACTCTCCTGTCGCGATCTGGAGGGGAGAAGGGGCTCAGATGAAGCGGTGCCGGGACCCTCGGTGTTCCCCTCGAGGGAACCAGGTGTGTCGGCGAACTTTTGGTGTCACATGAAGGCTGTCAGGTCCCGTTTCGCACTTCAGCGCGGAACAGGGGACTTCCCTTGAGACGCCTTCACGGGCAAGGGCATCATCTTGCGAATAGGTGGGAACCACGTGGTTTTTCTCGAGTTGCGGCGGGATTCTCGTGTTACGACGGGGGATTACAGGCTTCCTCTTGTGTCGGCCCTGGGTAGCCCAATCTTCTATTCTAGTGGCGATCGAAAGCTGGGGGTTGCGCTCGAGTCACTGCAGGGCCAAAGAGACCTCATCTAGGCCTGTGTCCAGGACCTAATGCTCCTCTCCAGGGAAGACAAGGATCTCGGAGTTGCATCCCATGCTCCCCCGGGGAGTCAGGCCTCACCTCGAGGGGAAGCAAAGGACTCCGCTCTCCTCCCAAGTCGCGACGCGGATATCTTGGTGCCCCCTGAGTGGCCTCAAGGGAGTCCAGCCTCCTCTTCACTTTTGAGAGAGGACTCGTGATTACTCTCCAGGCCAGGCAGGAAAAGAAGGCCCTCACCTCGCGAGGACGGGGGCATCTCAGGGGTTTCCTCGAGCTGCGGCACCCGTGGGGGTTTTCTCCCGAGGCACGACGAGGATCTCAGGGAGCCTCTCGTGCGGTTCCAGGGAAGTCATGTCTCCATGCACGTGGCGAGAAGGAGCGCGTCATTGTTCTCGAGTCATGGGAGGGGACTAGGGCCTCAAGACGCGTTGAAGAAGGACTCTCGATGTCTTTCTCGGGTTGCAGCGGGAAACCATCGTTTCCCCCGACTTCTGCCGGGGACCTGAGGAAACTTCCCAGGGTGCCTCTGAGAGGTGAGGGACGCTGTGGATTTGGCGGGGCCTCTCGGGACTCCACTGGGTTTGTCGCAATGGAAGAGGGCCTCATCTCGAGTGGAGGCAGGAACCTCAGGCTTCCTCTCCAATTCTGACTCTGATCGTAGTGTCCCTGCAGAGTTGGGACAGGAGAGTCAGGCTATGTCTTTTCTGAGGAATGGAACTCCGCTTGCCTCTCGAGTTGTTCATGGGGTTTCAGGCCCCTTGTCAAACTGTGTGTGGAATCCGCAGGTTTTTCCAGACGATGCATGGGGGTGTCAGTGACCCTTCGTTTTGTGTCTTCATCCACAGGGTTGCCTTCGAAGAGGTGTCCGGGCATCGTGTTCTTATGAAGAGCGGACTGGAAAATCGGGGTCGTTCAGCATTTTGCACCACCCACGTGGCTAGTCTCGAATTTCTTCATGAAACCGGCCTCATCCTGAGGTGTGCCGCGAAGGTCATGAAACCCTTCCAGACAAAGCAGAGGAATCGACCCTCCTGTGGCGATCAGGAGGGGAGAAGTGGCTCAGATGAAGTGCTGCTGGGAACCTCGGTGTTTCCCTCAAGTGAGACAGGTATGTCGGGTAACTTTTGGGGTCGCATAACACGTTCCAAGTACCGTTTTGCTCTTCAAATTGGAACGTGGGACTTCTCTTGGGGTGCTCCAGCGGGCAAGGGCCTCATCTTGGAATGACTGGGGAACCACTTGGTTTTTCTCTAGTTGCGGTGGTATATTTGAGTTACCACAGGGAATTCATGCTTCCTCTTGTGTTGGCCCACAAAAGTCTTATCTTCCATTCGAGATTCGAGGAAGAGCTGGAGGTGCGCTCTAGTCACTGAAGGCAAAAGAGACCCCACCAAGGCTTGTGTGCAGGAACTAATGTTCATGTCAAGGGGTGACAGGAATCTCGGGGTTGCATTCCAGACTCACCCTGGAGTCAGGCCTCGTCTCGAGGGGAAGCAAAGGACTCTGCTGTCCTCTCGAGTCGGACGGGTATGTCTTGGAGCCCACTGAGTGGCTTAAAGGGAGTCAAACCTCCTCTGGTGTTTGGAGGGAGGACACGGGATTGCTCTCCAGGCAATGCAGGAAATGAAGGCCCTCATCTCCCGATGACTGGGGCGTCTCGTAGGTTTTCTCGAGCTGTGGCGCTAGTGTGGGGTTTCTCACGAAGTAAGACTGGGAGCTCAGTGAGCCTCTCATGTGGTGCCAGGGCAGTCAGGTCTCTATGCACGTGGTGAGAGGGAGCCCGTCATTGTTCTCGAGTCATGGTAGGGGAATTGGGCCTGAAGACGTGTTAAAGAAGGACTCTCGAGGTCTTTCTTGGGTTGCAGCAGGAAACCCTGGGTTCCATCGACTTGTGCCAGTGACCTCAGGAAGCTTCTCAGCGTGCCTCTGAGAAGTCAGGGTCACTGTGGAGTTGGGAGGGGCCTCTCGGAACTCCACTGGGTTTGGTGCAATGGAAGAGGGCCTCATGACAAGTTGAGGCAGGAACCACAGGGTTCCTCTCCTGGATTCGAATGCGCCGGATCTGACTCGGATCGCAGAGTCCCTGCAGAGTTGGGACAGGAGAGTCAGGCCTCGTCTTGTGTGGAGGAATGGAACTCCGCTTGACTCTCGCGTTGTTCATGGGGTGACAGGCCACTTGTCGATTTGTATGTGGAACTTGCGGGTTTTTCTGGACGATGCACTGGGGTGTCACTGCCCCTTCGTGTTGTGCCTTGTTCCACAGGATTGCCTTCGAGTTGGGTTCTGCCATCGGGTTCTTATCAAGAGCGGACCAGGGAATCGGGGTCTTTTGGCATGCCGCACCACCCACGAGGCTATGTCTCGAATTTCGTCGTGAGACTGGCCTCATCTTGATGTGCGCCAGGAAGGTCGGGAACGCCTTCCAGACAAAGCAGGGGAATCGAACCTCCTGTCGCGATCAAGAGGGGAGAAGAGTCTCAGATGAAGTGGTGCCGGGAACCTCGGTGTTCTCCTCAAGTGAGACTGGTATGTCGGGGAACTTTTGGGGTCGCATCAAGGATTCCAAGTAACTTTTCGCTCTTCAATACGGAACGTGGGACTTCTCTTGAGACGCTGTAGCGGGCAAGGGCCTCATCTTTCGATGACGGGGGAACCACGTGGTTTTCCTTGAGTTGGGGCGGGATTCTCGAGTTACAACCGGGAATTCAGGCTTCCTCTTCAACTGGCCCAGGGAAGTCCAGTTTTCATTCGAATTGTGAGTTAGAACTGGGGATTGCTCTCGAGACACTGCAGGGCCAAATAGACCTCATCTAGGCTTGTGTCCAGGACCTAATGTTCCTCTGCTGGGGCGAAAGCGATCTCAGCATTGCATTCTCGACTTACCCGGGGAGTCAGGCCTCGTCTCGAGGGGAAGCCAAGGACACCGCTCTCCTGTCAAGTCGCGACGAGTATATCTTGGAGCTCACTGAGTGGACTAAAATGAGTCAAGCCTCCTGTGGAGTTTGGAGAGAGGACTCAGGATTGCTCTCCAGGCCATACAGCAAAAGAAGGCCCTCATCTCGTGAGGACTGGGGCGTCTCGTGGGTATTCTCGAGCTGAGGCTCCAGTGTGGTGTTGCTCACGAGGTATAATGGGGAGCTCAGGGAGCCTCTCCTGTGGCGCCAGGGAAGTCAGGTTTCTATGCGCGTGGCTAGGGGGAGCGCGTCATTGCTCTCGAGTCATGGTAGGGGAATCGCACCTCAAGACGCGTTGAAGAAGGACTCTCGAGGTCTTTTACGGGTTGGGGCAGGAAACCCTTGGTTCCCTCGACTTGTGCCGGTGATCTCAGGAAGGTCTAAGGGTGCCTCTGAGAAGTCAGGGATACTGTGCAGTTGGGAGGGGTCTCTCGGGACTCCACTGGGTTCGGTGCAATGGAAGAGGGTCTCATCTCGAGTGGAGGCAGGAAACTCATGTTTCCTCTCCTGACTTCCCCTGGGCCAGATCTGACTCGGATCGCAGTTTCGCTGCAGAGTTCGAACAGGAGAGTCAGGCCTCGTCTTGTGTGGAGGAATGGAACTCTGCTTGCCTCTCCAGTTGTTCACGGGGTGACAGGTCACTTCTCGAGCTGTGTGTGGTACCTGCGGGTTTCTCCGGACGATACCCGGGGGTGTCAGTGCCCCTAAGTGTTGTGCCTTCATCAAAAGGGTTATCTTCAAAGAAGTGTCCGCGCATCAGGATCTTATCAAGAGAGGACCGGGAAATCGGGGTCTTTCGGCATGTGTCACCATCCACGTGGCTATGTCTCGAATATCCTCGTGAGACCGGCCTCATCCTGAGATGCAACGGGAAAGGTGGGAACCCCTTCAAGACAAAACAGGGGAATCGACCCTCCTGTCGCGATCAGGAGGGGAGAAGGGGCCCAGATGTAGTGGTGCCGGGAACCTCGGTGTTCTCCTCGAGTCAGACTGGTGTGTCGAGGAACATTTGAGGGCGCATCAAGGGTGCCAATACCGTTTCGCACTTCAAGCCGGAACGTGGGACTTCTCTTGAGACGCTGTAGGGGGCAAGGGCCTCATCTTGGGATGACGGGGGAACCACGTGGCGTTTCTCGAGTTGTGGCGGGATTCTCGAGTTTCGACGGGGAATACAGTCTTCCTCATGTGTTGGGCCAGGGAAGTCCTATCTTCCATTCGAGTTTAAAGGGAGAGCTGGGGATTGCTCTCGAGTCACTGCAGGGCAAAATAGACCTCATCTAGGCTTGTGTCCAGGACTTAATGCTCGTCCCTAGGGGAGACAGGGATCTTGGGGTTGCATACCAGACTCACCCGGGGAATCAGGCCTCGTCTCGAGGGGAAGCAAAGAACTCCGCTGTCCTTTTGAGTCGCGATGGGTATCTCTTGGAGCCCACTGTGTGCCCTAAAGGGAGTCAAGCCTCCTGTGCTGTTTGGATAGAGGACTCGGGATTCCTCTCCAGGCCATGCAGGAAAAGAAGGCCCTCATCTCGCGATGATGGCGGCGTCTCGTGGGTTTTCTAGACTGCTGCGCTAGTGCCGGGTTTCTGACGAGGTACGAGAGGGAGCTCAGGGAGCCTCTCGTGTGGCTCCAGGGAAGTCAGGTCCCCATGAGATGGCTAGGGGGAGATCGTCATTGCTCTCGAGTCATGGTAGGGTAATCGGGCCTCAAGACGGGTTGAAGAAGGACTCTCGAGGTCTTTCTCGGATCACTGCATAAAACCCAGGGTTCCCTTGACTTGTGCCTGCGACCTCAGGGAGCTTCTCAGAGTGCCTCTGAGAAGTCAGGGATACTGTGCAGTTTGGAGGGGCCTCTCGAGACTCCTCTGCATTTGGTGGAATGTAAGAGGGACTCATCTCGAGTTGAAGCAGGAACCTCAGTGTTCCTCTCCATTTCTGACTCAGATCGCAAGGTCCCTGCATGTTGATACAGGAGAGTCAGGCCTCGTCTTTTCTGGAGGATGGGACTCCTCTTGCCTCTCGAGTTGTTCTCGAGGTGACAGGCCACTTGTCGAGCTGTGTGTGTAACCTGCCCGTTTTTCCGGATGATGCACAGGTGTGTTAGTGCCCCTTCGTGTTGTACCTTCATACTCAAGGCTGCCTTCCAAGAGGTGTCCGAGCATCGGATTCTTATCAAGAGCGGACTGGGAAATTGGAGTCTTTCAGCAAGTGGCACCACCCACAAAGCTACGTATCGAATTTCCCCATGAGACCGGCCTCATCCTGAGTTGTGCAGGGAAGGTCGGGCCCCCTTGCAGACAAAGCAGGGGAATCGACCCACCGGTCACGATCAGGAGGGGAGAAGGGGCTTAAATGAAGTGGTGCCGGGAACCTCGGTGTTCCCCTTGAGTGAGACCGGCGTGTTGGGGGACTTTTGGTGTCACATCAAGGGTGCCAAGTACCGTTTCGCATTTCAAGACGGAACCTGGGACATCTTTTGAAACGCTGTAGCGGGCAAGGGCCTCATCTTGCGATGACGGGAGAACCACGTGGTTTTGCTCGAGTTGCAGCGGGATTCTCGAGTTATGACCGGGAATTTAGGCTTCCTCTTGTTGGCCTTGAAATCCAATCTTCCATTCGGGTTGCGAGGGGGAGCTGGGGATTGCGCTAGAGTCACTGCAGGGCAAAAGAGACCTAATCTAGGCTTGTGTCCAGGATCTAACGTTGCTCTCCAGGGGCGACAGGGATCTCGGGTTTGCATTCCAGACTCATCCGGGGAGTCAGTTCTCACCTCGAGGGTAAGCAAAGAATTCCGCTCTCGTCTCGAGTCGGGATGGGTATCTCTTGGAGCCCACTGTGTGTACTAAAGGGAGTCAAGCCTCCTGTGGAGTTTGGAGAGAGGACTCGGGATTGGACTCCAGGCCATGCAGGAAAAGAAGGCCCTCATCTCGAGATGACGGTGGCGTCTCGTGGGTTTTCTCGAGCTGCGGCGCCAGTGTGGGGTGTCTCATGAAGTACCACGGGGATCTCAGGGAGCCTCTTGTATGGCGCCAGGAAAATCCAGTATTCCATTCGAGTTGCAAGTTAGAACTGGGGATTGCTCTCCAGTCACTGCAGGGCAAAATAGACCTCATCTACGCTTGTGTCCAGGACCTAGTGTTCCACTACTGGGCCAACAGGGATCTCAGGGTTGCATTCTCGACTCACCCGGAGAGTCAGGCCTCGTCTTGAGGGGAAAAAGAGGACTCCGCTCTCCTGTCGAGTCGCGACGGGTATCTCTTGGAGCCCACTGTGTGGCGTAAAGGGAGTGAAGCCTCCTATGGAGTTTGGAGATGACTCGGGATTGTTTTCCTGGCCATGTAGAAAAAAAGGCCCTCATCTCGCGATGATGGGGGCATCTCGTGGGTTTTCTCCAGCTGCGGCGCCAGTATCAGATTTCTCACGAGGTACAACGGGGAGCTCAGAGAGCCTCTCGTGTGGTGCTAGGGACGTCAGGTCTCCATGCGTGTGGTGAAGGGGAGTGCGTGATTGCTCTCGAGTCATAGTAGGCGAATCGGGCCTCAAGACACATTGAAGAAGGACTCTTGAGGTCTTTCTCGGGTTGCGGCAGGGAACCCTGGGTTCCCTTGATTTGTGTCAGTGACCTCAGGCAACTTCTAAGGGTGCCTCTGAGAAGTCAGGGACACTGTGGATTTCGGAGGGGCCTTTCGTTACTCAACTGGGTTTGGTGCTATCGAAGAGGGCCTCATCTCGAATGGAGGCAGGAACCTCAGGGGTCCTCTCCATATCTGACTCGGGTCGCAGGGTACCTGCAGAGTATGGACAAGAGAGTCACGCCTCGTCTTCTGTTGAGGAATGGATTTCCCCTTGCCTTTCGAGTTGTTCACGGAGTGACAGGCCACTTGTTGAGCTGAGTGTGGAACCTGCGGGTTTTTCCGGACGATGCACGGGGGTGTCAGTGCCCCTTCGTGTTGTGCCTTCATCCACAGGGTTGCCTTCAAAGAGGTTTCCGGGCATCGGGTTCTTTTCAAGAGCGTACCGGAAAATTGGGGTCTTTCAGCATGTGGTACCACCCACGAGGCTACGTCTCGAATTTCCTCGGGAGACCGGCCTCATCCTGAGGTGCGCCGGGAAGCTCGGGAAACCCTTGCAGACAAAGCAGGGGAATCGACCCACCGGTCGCGATCAGAAGGGGAGAAGGGGCTCAGATGAAGTGGTGCCGGGAACCTCGGTGGTCCCCTCGAGTGAGACCGGTATGTCACGGCACTTTTGAGGTCGCATCAAGGGTGCCAAGTACAGTTTCGCACTTCAAGATGGAACGTGGGAATTCTCTGGAGATGCTGTAGCGGGCAAGGGCCTAATATTGCGATGACGAGGGAAACACGTGGTTTTTCTCGAGTTGAGGTGGGATTCTCGAGTTACAACGGGGAATTCAGGCTTCCTCTTGTGTTGGCCCAGGAAGTCCAATCTTCCATTCAACTTGTCAGAGAGAGCTGGGGGTTGCTCTCGAGTCACTTCAGGGCAAAGAGTCCTCATCTAGGCTTGGGTCCAGGACGTAATGTTCCTCTCCAGGGGCGACAGGGATATCGGGGTCGCATTCCAGTCTCACCCGGTGGGTCACACCTCGTCTCGAGTGGAAGCAAAGGACTCCACTATCGTCTCGAGTCGGGACGCGTAACTCTTGGAGCCCAATGAGTGGCCTAAAGGGAGTCAAGCGTCCTGTGTAGCTTGGACAGAAGGTTCACGCTTGATCTGCATACCATGCAGTTAAAGATGGCCCTCCTCTCGTGATGACGGGGGCGTCTCATGGGTTTTCTTGAGCTGCGGCGCCAGTGTGGGGTTTCTCACGAGATATGATGGGGAGTTCAGGGAGCCTCTCGTGCAGCGCCAGAGAAGCCTGACTCCATGCGTGTGGCCAGGCAGATCGCGTCATTGCTCTCGAGTCATGGGAGGGACTAGGGCCTCAAGAGGCATTTAAGGAGGACTCTTAAGGTCTCTCTTGGGTTGGGGCGGGAAACACTCGTTTCCATCGACCTCTACAGGGGACCTTAGGGAACTTCCCAGGTGCCTCTGAGAGGTGAGGGATACTGAGGAGTTAGAGGGGCCTCTCGGGACTCCACTAGGTGTGACGAAATGAAAGAGGGCCTCATCTCGATTGGAGGCAGGAACCTCAGGCTTCCTCTCCATTTCTGACTCCGACCGCAGGGTCCCTGCAGAATTGGGACAGGAGAGTCAGGCCTCGTCTTGTCTGAGTAACGGAACTCTGCTTGCCTCTTGAGTCGTTCAGGGGGTCTCAGGGCCCTTGACAAGCTGTGTGTGGAACCTGCGGGTGTTTCCAGAAGATGCATGGGGGTGTCAGTGCCCCTTCGTTTGGTGCCTTCCCCCACAGGGTTTCCTTCAAAGAGGTGTCCGGGCATCGGGTTCATTTCAAGAGCGGACCGGGAAATCGGGGTCATTCGGCATGTGGCACCACCCATGTGGCTCATCTCGAATTTCCTCGTGAGACCAGCATCATCCTGAGGTGCGCCGGGAAGGCCGGGAACACCTTCCACACAAAGTAGGGGAATCGATTCTCCTGTCACGATCAGGAGGGGAGATGGGGCTCAGATGAAGTGGTGCCGGGACCCTCGGTGTTCCACTCGAGGGAACCCGGCGTTTCAGGGAACTTTAGGGGTCGCATCAAGGGAGCCAAGTACCGTTTCCCACTTCAGGACGGAACATGGGACTTCCCTGGAGACGCTGTAGCGGGCAAGGGCCTCATCCTGTGAAGACGTTGGAACCACGTCGTTTTTCTCGAGTTGCATTGGGATTCTCAAAAACGACAGGAATTTCAGGCTTCCTCTTGGGTTGGCCCTGGGAAGCCCAATCTTCAATTCGTGTTGCGATGGAAAGCTGGGGGTTCTGCTCGAGTCACTACAGGGCCAAAGAGACCTCATCGAGGCGTGTGTCCAGGACCTAATATTCCTCTCAAGGGAAGACAGGGATCACGGGTTTCCATTCCAGACTCCCCCGGGGGGTCAGGACTCGCCTGGAGGGGAAGCAAAGACTCCGCTTTCCTCTCAAGTCGCGACACGGATCTCTTGGAGCCCACTGAGTGGACTCAAGGGTGTCGAGCCTCCTCTTCAGTTTGGAGAGAGGACTCGGGATTGCTCTCCAGGCCAGGCAAGAAAAGAAGGCCCTCATCTCGCGATGACGGGGGCGTTTCATGGGTTTCCTCAGGCTGCTGCGCCCATGGGGGTTTTCTCACGAGGCACGATGAGGACCTCAGGGAGCCTCTCGTGCGGCGCCAGGCAAGTCAGGTCTCCATGCGCATGGCGAGGGGGAGCTGGTCATCACTCTCGAGTCATGGGAAATGGCTAGGTCCTCAAGAGGCGTTGAAGAAGGACTCTCGAGGTCTTTCTCGGGTTGCGGCGGGAAACCCTCGTTTCCCTCGACTTCTGCAGGGGACCTTAGGGAACTTCCCACGGTGCCTCTGAGAGATGAGGGATGCTGTGTAGTTGGCAGGGCCTCTCGGGACTCTGCTGGGTTCGGCGCAATGGAAGAGGGCCTCATCTCGAGGGGAGGCAGGAACCTCAGGCTTCCTCTCCGATTCTGACTCCGACTGCACGGTCCCTGCAGTGTTGGGACAGGAGAGTCATGCCTCGTCTTGTCTGAGGAATGGAATTCTGGTTGCCTCTCAAGTTGTTCCGGGAGTCTCAGGCCCCTTGTCGAGCTGTGTGTAGACCCTGCGGGTTTTTCCGGATGATGCACGGGGGTGTCAGTGCCCCTTCGTGTTGTGCCTTCACCCACAGGGTTGCCTTCGAAGAGGTGTCCGGGCATCGGGTTCTTATCAAGAGCGGACCGGAAAATCGGAGTCGTTCGGCACGTGGCACCTCACATGTGGCTACTCTCGAATTTCCTCCTGAGAACGGCCTCATCCTGATGTGCGCCAGGAAGGCCGGGAACCCCTTCCAGACAAAGCAGGGGAATCGACTCTCCTGTCGCTATCAGGAGGGGAGAAGGGGCTCAGATGAAGTGGTGCCGGGACCCTCGGTGTTCCCCTCGAGGGAACCCAGCGTGTTAGGGAACTTTTGCGGTCGTATCAAGGGTGTCAAGTACCGTGTCGCCCTTCAGGGCGGAACATGGGACTTCCCTGGAGACACCGGGAACTTCGGTGTTCCCCTGGAGTGAGACCGGTATGTTGGGGAACTTTGGGGTCACATCAAGTGTGCCAAGTAGCATTTCGAACTTTAAGATGGAACGTGGGACTTCTCTTGAGACTCTAGCTGGCAAGGGCCTCATATTGCGATGAAGGGGGAACCACATGGTTTTTAAGACTTGAGGCTGAATTCTCGAATTACGATGGGAAATTCAGACTTCCTCTTGTGTTGACCGTGGGAAGCCCAATCTTCCATTCAAATTGTGAGGGAGAGATGGAGGTTGCTCTCGATCACTGTAGGGCAAAATAGACCTCATCTAGGCTTGTGTCTAGGACATAATGTTCCACTCCAAGGGTGACATGGATCTCGGGGTTGCATTCCAAACTCACCCGGGGAGTCAGGCCTCGTCTCCAGGGAAGCAAAGGACTCCGCTCTCCTCTCGAGTCGCACCGGGTATTTCTTGGACCCAACTGAGTGGCCTAAAGGGAGTCAATACTCCTGTGAAGTTTGGAGAGAGGACCAGGAATTGCTCTCCAGGTCAGGCAGGAAAAGAAGGCCCCCATCTCTCCTTGACGGGGGCATCTTGTGGTTTTTCTCGAACTGCGGCGCCACTGTGGGTTTTCTCACGAGGTACGATGGGGTACTCAGGGAGCCTCTTGTGTGGTACTAGGGAAGTCAGTTTTCCTGCTTGTGGCGAGGGGAGCGGGTCCTTGCTCTGGAGTCATGGTAGGGGAATCGGGCATCAAGAGACGTTGAAAAAGGACTCTCCAAGTCTTTCTCGGGTTACTTCAGGAAACTCTGGGTTCCCTCGACTTGTGCCAGTGACCTCAGGTAGCTTCTCAGGGAGCCTCTGAGAATTCAGGGATACTGTGGTGTTGGGAGGGGCCTCTCGGGACACCACTGAGTTTGGTTCAATGGAAGAGGGCCTCTTCTGTAGTTGAGGCAGGAACCTCAGGGTTCCTCTCCATTTCTGACTCCGATCGCAGGGTCCCTGAAGAGTTGGGACAGGAGAGTAAGGCCTCGTCTTGTGTGAAGGAATGCAACTTCACTTGCCTCTCGAGTTGTTCACGAGGTGACAGTCCACATTTGGAGCTGTGAGTGGAATCTGCGGGTTTTTCCAGACGATGCATGGGGATGTCAGTGTCCCTTCGTGTTGTGCCTTCATCCACAGGGTTGCCTTCGAAGAGATGTCCGGGCGTCAGGTTCTTATCTAGAGTGGACCGGGAATTCGGGATCTTTCAGCATATGGCACCAACATGAGGCTACTTTTCGAATTTCCTCATGAGAGCGGCCTCATCCGGAGGTTCGCGGGGAACGTCGGGAACCCCTTGCAGACAAAACATGGGAATCGACCCTTCTGTCGCGATCAGGAGGGGTGAAGGGGCTCACAGGAAGTGGTGCCGTGAACTTTGGTGTTTCCCTCGAGTGAGACCGGTATGTCAGGGAACTTTGGGGGTCGCATCAAGGGTGCCAAGTACCGTTTTGTACTTCAGGATGGAACGTGGGACTTCTCTTGATACGCTGTAGCGGCCAAGGGCCTCATCTTGCGATGACGGGGGAGCCACGTGGTTTTTCTCGAGTTGCGGCGGGATTCTCGAGTTACGACGGGGATTTCAGGCTTCCTCTTGTGTTGGGCCAGGGAAGTCCAATCATCCATTGGAGTTGCGAGGGAGAGCTGGGGGTTGCGCTCGAGTCACTGCAGGGCAAAGGAGACTTCATCTAGGCTTGTGTCCAGGACCTAATGTTCCTCTCCAAGGGCCACAGGGATCTCAGGTTTGCATTCCAGACTCACCCAGGGAGTCAGGCCTCATGTCGAAGGGAAGCAAAGGACTCTGCTCTCCTTTCGAGTCACGACGGGCACCTCTTGGAGCCCACTTTGTGGCCTAAAGGGAGTCAAGCCTCCTGTGAAGTTTGGAGAGAGGACTTGGGACTGCTCTCCAGGCCATGCAGGAAAAGATGGCCCTCATCTCGCGATGACGGAGGGGTCTTGTGGGTTTTCTCGAGCTGCGGCGCCAGTGTGGGGTTTCACACGAGGTACGACGGGGAGCTCAGGGAGCCTCTCGTGTGGCGCCAGGGAAGTCAGGTCTCCATGTGCGTGGCGAGGGGGAGCGCATTATTGCTCTCGAGCTATGGTAGGGGAATCTGACCTCAAGACGCATTGAAGAAGGACTCTCGAGGTCTTTCTTCGGTTGTGGCAGGAAACTCTTATTTCCCTCGACTTTTGCTGGTGGCCTCAAGGAGCTTCTCAGAATGCCTATGAGAAGTCAGGGATACTGTGGAGATGGGAGGGGCCTCTCGGGACTCCACTGGGTTTGTTTTAATGGAAGAGGGCCTCATCTCGGGTTGAGGCAGGAACCTGAGGTTTCCTCTCCATTTCTGACTCAGATCGAAGCGTGCCTGCAGAGTTGGGATTGGATACTCAGGCCTCGTCTTGTCTGAGGGAGGGAACTCCGCTTTCCTCTCTCATTGTTTAAGGGGTGACAGGCCAGTTGTGGAGCTGTATGTGGATCCTGCGGGGTTTTCCGGACGATGAACAGGGTTGCCAGTGCCCCCTCGTGTAGTGCCTTCATCCACAGGGATGCCTTAGAAGAGGTGTCCGGGCATCGGGTTCTTATCAAGAGCAAGACCGAGAAATCGGCGTCTTTTGGCACGTGGCACCAACACGAGGCTACGTCTCGAATTTCTTCGTGAGACTGGCCTCATCCTGAGGTGCGCCATGAAGGTCGGGAACGCCTTCTAGACAAAGCAGGGGGATCGACCTTCCTGCCGTGATCAGGAGCGGAGAAGGGGCTCAAATGAAGTGGTGCCAGGAACTTCGGTGTTCCCTTGGAGTGAGACCGGTATATTGGGGAACTTTTGGGGTCGCATCAAGGGTGCCAAGTACCATTTCGAACTTTATGACGAAACATGGGACTTCTCTTGAGACTCTGTAGCGGGCAAAGGCCTCATATTGCGATGAATGGGGAACCACGTGGTTTTTAAGAGTTGCGGTGGGATTCTCGAGTTACAACGGGAAATTCAGACTTCCTCTTGTGTTGGCCCAGTGAAGACCAATCTTCCATTCGAATTGCGAGGGAGAGATGGGTGTTGCTCTCGAGTCACTGTAGGGCAAAATAGACCTCATCTAGGCTTTTGTCCAGGACATAATGTTCCTCTCCAGGGGCAACAGGGATCTCGGGGTTGCATTCCAGACTCACCCGAGGTAAGGCCTCGTCTCGAGGGGAAACAAAGTACTCTGCTCTCCTCTCAAGTCGCGACAGGTATCTCTTGGAGCCCATTGAGTGGCCTAAAGGGAGTAAAGCCTCCTGTGAAGTTTGGAGAAAAGACCAGGGATTGCTCTCCAGGTCAGGCAGGAAAAGAAGTCCCCAATCTCGCGATGACAGTGGGTTTTCCCGAGCTGGGGCGCCAGTGTGGGGTTTCTCACGAGGTATGACGGGGAGCTCAGGGAGCCTCTCATGTGGCGCCAGGGAAGTCAGGTGTCCATGCGCATGGCGAGGGGGAGCGTGTCATTGCTCTCGAGTCATGGTAGGGGAATCCGTCCTCAAGACTCGTTGAAGACGGACTCTTGAGGTCTTTCTCGGGTTGCAGCAGGATACCCTGTGTTCCCTCGACTTGTGCCGGTGACATCAGGGAGTTGCTCAGGGTGCCTCTGAGAAGACACTGATACTGTGGAGTTGGGAGGGGCCTCTCGGGACTCCACTGGGTGTGGTATAATACAAGAGGGCCTCATCTCGATTTGAGGAAGTAACCTCAGGGTTCCTCTCCATTTCAGACTCCGATCTCAGGATTCCTGCAGAGTTGGGACAGGAGAGTCAGGCCTCGTATTCTGTGGAGAAATGAAACTTAGCTTGCCTCTCGAGTTGTTCACGAGGTAACAGGTCACTTGTCGAGCTGTATGTGGAACCTGCAGAATTTTCCAAAAGATGCACAGGTGTTCAGGGTCCCTCCTTGTTGTGCCTTCATCCTATGGGATGCATTCCAAGAAGTGTACGGGCATCGGGTTCTTATTAATAGCTGACCGGGAAATGGGGTCTTTCCGCATGTGGCACCACCCACGAGGCTACATCTCCAATTTCCTCGTGAGACCGGCCTCATCCTGATGTGCGCTGGGAAGATCGGTAACCCCTTCCACAAAAAGCAGGAGAATCGACACTCCTGTTGCAATTGGGAGGGGAGAAGGGGCTCAAATGATGTGGTGCGGGGAACATGGGTGTTACCCTCGAGTGAGGCCTGTATATTGGGGAGCTTTGGGGGTGCCATTTGGGTGCCAAGTACCGTTTTGCACTTCAGTAGGAACGTGGGACTTCTTTTGAGACACTGTGGCGGGCAAGGGCCTCATGCTGCGAAGACGATGGAACCACGTGGTTTTTCTCGAGTTGCGGCGGGATTCTCGAGTTACGACGTGGATATCAGGCTTCCTCTTGTGTTGGCCCTGGGAAGCCCAAACTTCCCTTCGAGTTGCGAGGGAAAGCTGGATGTTGTGCTCGAATCACTGCAAGGCCAAAGAGACCTCATCTAGGCGTGTGTCCAGGACCTAATAGTCCTCTCAAGGGAAGACAAGGATCTCGGGATTGCACTCCAGGCTCCCCCGGGGAGTCAGGCCTCGCCTCGAGGGGAAGCAAAGGACTGCGCTCTCATCTCGAGCCCCGACGCGGATCTCTTGGAGCCCACTGAGTCGCCTCAAGGGAGTCCAGCCTACTCTTCAGTTTGGAGAGAGGACTCGGGATTGCTCTCCAGGCCAGGCAGGAAAAGAAGGCCCTCACCTCGCGAGGACGGGGCCATCTCAGGGGTTTCCTCGAGCTGCGGCACGCGTGGGGGTTTTCTCCCGAGGCACGACGAGGATCTCAGGGAGCCTCTCGTGCGGTTCCAGGGAAGTCATGTCTCCATGCACGTGGCGAGAAGGAGCGCGTCCTGGCTCTCGAGTCACGGGAGGGGACTAGGGCCTCGAGACGCGTTGAAGAAGGACTCTCGAGGTCTTTCTCGGGGGGCGGCGGGAAACCCTCGTTTCCCTCGCCTTCTGCCGGGGACCTTAGGGAACTTGCCAGGGTGCCTCTGAGAGGCGAGGGATCCTGTGGAGGTGGCGGGGCCCCTCGGGACTCCGCTGGGTCTGGCGCAACGGAAGAGGGCCTCACCTCGAGGGGAGGCAGGAACCTCAGGCTTCCTCTCCGTTTCGGACTCCGACCGCAGGGTCCCTGCAGAGTTGGGTCAGGAGAGTCAGGCCTCATCTTGTCTGAGGAAGGGAACCCCGCTGGCCTCTCGAGTTGCTCAGGGGGTCTCAGGCCCCTCGTCGAGCTGTGTGTGGAACCCGCGGATCTTTGCGGACGATGCACGGGGGTGGCAGTGCCCCTTCGTGTTGTGCCTTCACCCACAGGGTTGCCTTCGAAGAGGGGACCGGGCCTCGGGTCCGTCTCAAGAGCGGACCAGGGAATCGGGGGCGTTCGGCATGTGGCCCCACCCACGTGGCTCGTCTCGAATTTCCTCGTGAGACCGGCCTCATCCTGAGGTGCGCCGGGAAGGCAGGAAACCCCTTCCAGACCACGCAGGGGAATCGCCTCTCCTGTCGCGATCAGGAGGGGAGAAGGGGTTCAGAGGAAGTGGTGCCGGGACCCTCGGTGTTCCCCTCGGGGGACCCCGGCGTGTCGGGGCCTTTTGGGGGTCGCAGGAAGGCTGTCAGGGACCGTTTCTCCCTTCAGGGCGGAACAGGGGACTTCCCTTGAGACGCCGTCGCGGGCAAGGGCCTCATCTTGCCAAGAGGTGGGAACCACGTGGTTTTTCTCGAGTTGCGGCGGCATTCTCGAGTTGCGACGGGGATCTCAGCCTTCCCCTTGGGTTGGTCCTGGGAAGCCCAATCTTCCCCTCGGGTTGCGAGGGAAAGCTGGGGGTTGCGCTCGAGTCACTGCAGGGCCGAAGAGACCTCACCTAGGCGTGTGTCCGGGACCTAATATTCCTCTCCAGGGAAGGCAGGGATCTCGGGGTTGCATTCCAGGCTCCCCGGGGAGTCAGGCCTCGTCTCGAGGGGAAGCCAAGGACTCCGCTCTCCTCTCGAGTCGCGACGCTGGTCTCTTGGAGCCCCCTGAACGGCCCCAAAGGAGTCCAGCCTCCTCTTCCATTTGGAGAGAGGACCCGGGATTGCTCTCCAGGCCATGCAGGAAAAGAAGGCACTCAGCTCGCGAGGACGGGGCGTCTCCGGGGTTTCCTCAAGCTGCGGCGCCCGTGGGGGTTTTCTCCCGAGGCACGACGAGGATCTCAGGGAGCCTCTCGTGCGGCGCCAGGGAAGTCAGGTCTCCATGCGCGTGGCGAGGGGGAGCGCGTCCTGGCTCTCGAGTCACGGGAGGGGACTAGGGCCTCGAGATGCGTTGAAGAAGGACTCTCGAGGTCTTTCTCGGGGGGCGGCGGGAAACCCTCGTTTCCCTCGCCTTCTGCCGGGGACCTTAGGGAACTTGCCAGGGTGCCTCTGAGAGGCGAGGGATCCTGTGGAGGTGGCGGGGCCCCTCGGGACTCCGCTGGGTCTGGCGCAACGGAAGAGGGCCTCACCTCGAGGGGAGGCAGGAACCTCAGGCTTCCTCTCCGTTTCGGACTCCGACCGCAGGGTCCCTGCAGAGTTGGGACAGGAGAGTCAGGCCTCATCTTGTCTGAGGAAGGGAACCCCGCTGGCCTCTCGAGTTGCTCAGGGGGTCTCAGGCCCCTCGTCGAGCTGTGTGTGGAACCCGCGGGTCTTTGCGGACGATGCACTGGGGTGGCAGTGCCCCTTCGTGTTGTGCCTTCACCCACAGGGTTGACTTCGAAGAGGGGTCCGGGCCTCGGGTCCGTCTCAAGAGCGGACCGGGGAATCGAGGGCGTTCGGCATGTGGCCCCACCCACGTGGCTCGTCTCGAATTTCCTCGTGAGACCGGCCTCATCCTGAGGAGCGCCGGGAAGGCAGGGAACCCCTTCCAGACCACGCAGGGTAATCGCCTCTCCTGTCGCGATCAGGAGGGGAGAAGGGGCTCAGAGGAAGCGGTGCCGGGACCCTCGATGTTTCCCTCGGGGGACCCCGGCATGTCGGGGGACTTTTGGGGGTCGCAGGAAGGCTCTCAGGGACCGTTTCGCCCTTCAGGGCGGAACAGGGGACTTCCCTTGAGACGCCATCGCGGGCAAGGGCCTGATCTTGCCAAGAGGTGGGAACCACGTGGTTTTTCTCGAGTTGCGGCGGCATTCTCGAGTTACGACGGGGATCTCAGCCTTCCCCTTGGGTTGGCCCTGGGAAGCCCAATCTTCCCCTTGGGTTGCGAGGGAACGCTGGGGGTTGCGCTCGAGTCACTGCAGGGCCGAAGAGACCTCACCTAGGCGTGTGTCCGGGACTTAATATTCCTCTCCAGGGAAGGCAGGGATCTCGGGGTTGCATTCCAAGCTCCCCCGGGGAGTCAGGCCTCGTCTCGAGGGAAAGCCAAGGACTCCGCTCTCCTCTCGAGTCGCGACGCGGGTCTCTTGGAGCCCCCTGAGCGGCCTCAAGGGAGTCCAGCCTCCTCTTCCGTTTGGAGAGAGGACCCGGGATTGCTCTCCAGGCCATGCAGGAAAAGAAGGCCCTCAGCTCGCGAGGACGGGGGCGTCTCAGGGGTGTCCTCGAGCTGCGGCGCCCGTGGGGGTTTTCTCCCGAGGCACGACGAGGATCTCAGGGAGCCTCTCGTGCGGCGCCAGGGAAGTCAGGTCTCCATGCGCGTGGCGAGGGGGAGCGTGTCATGGCTCTCGAGTCATGGTAGGGGAATCGCGACTCAACACATTTTGAAGCACTCTCGAGGTCTTTCTCGAGTCACGGCAGAAAACCCAGGGGTCCCTCGACTTGTGCCTGTGACCTCAGGGAGCTTCTCATTGTGCCTGTGAGAACTCAGTGATACTGTGGAGTTGGTAGGGGCCTCTCGGGACTCCACTGGGTGTGGTGCAATGGAAGAGGGCCTCATCTCGAGTGGACGCAGGAACCTCAGGCTTCCTCTCCGTTTCTGACTCGGATCCCATGGTCCCTGCAGAGTAGGCACAAGAGAGTCACACCTAGTCTTCTGTTGAGGAAGAGAACCTTCGTTTGCCTTTCGAGTTGTTTACAGGGTGACAGTCCACTTGTCGAAATGTCTGTGGGACCTGCGGGTTTTTCTGGACGATGCACGCGGGTGTCAGTGCCCCTTCGTCTTGTGCCTTCATCCACAGGTTTTCCTTCAAAGAGGTGTGCTGGCATCGGGTTCTTTTCAAGAGTGGACCGTGAAATTGGGGTCTTTCGGCATGTGGCACCACCCACGAGACTACATCTCGAACTTCCTCATGAGACCAGCCTCATCCTGAGGTGCGCCCGGAAGGTCGGGAACCCCTTGCAGACAGAGAAGGGGAGTCGACCCTCCTGTCGCAATCAGGAGAGGAGAAGGGGCTCAGATGAAGTGGTGCCGGGAACCTCGGTGTTCCCCTTGAGTGAGTCTGGTATGTCGCGGAACTTTTGGGGTCGCATCAAGGGTGCCAAGTACCGTTTCGCACTACAGGATGGAACATGGGACTTCTCTTGAGATGCTGTAGCGGACAAAGGGCCTCATCTTGCGGAGACGAGGGAAGCACGTGGTTTTTCTCGGGTTGCGGTGGGATTCTCGAGTTACGACGGGGAATTCAGGCTTCCTCTTGTGTTGGCCCAGGAAGTCTAATCTTCCATTCGAGTTGCCAGGGAGAGCTGGGGATTGGGCTCCATTCACTGAAGGGCAAATTAGACCTCATCTAGGCTTGTATCCAGGACTTAATGTTCCTCTCCATAGGCGACAGGGATTTGGGGTTGCATTCCATACTCACCCGGGGAGTCAGGCCTCATCTCGAGGGGAAGCAAAGGACTCCACTCTCTTCTCGAGTCGCGACAGGTATCTCTTGGAGCCAACTGAGTGGTCTTCGCTCTGTAGGAGAGCTCTAGTGTACATAAGCCTCTACATAAGTGAACACAGACACTCTGTGTGCATGTTGCTGCGTACCCAAAATAGGGCCACAAGGAGCCTCATGCTCTCCATGCAGCGTGGAAGCTGTGCAGCCACGCAGCAACTGAAGAATCCAACCAATTGCTCTTTTCTTACCTCTGACAGAGCTCGCATTGCCGTAGCCCTTGGCAGTTTGGAAACACTGGACCCTAACCCCTCTCAAAGTAGGCCTGGGTTCTAGTTCGAATAGAAAGTCAATAGCGGAGCTGAGGACAGGAACGCGGCAGTCATTTATCACACGCTCCTGCAGCCTGCTACTACAGGGACACTAACGCTAGAAGCTAGGAATGTCTTTGCAAGGTGCGCAAAGGACAAGGGAGAACCTCGACCCTGACTCTAGTATTTCAGTCCCCTGAGCAGATCTGAGGTTCTCCCGCTGTAGAAGCTAACCCATTCCTTTCAAATACAGGCTTCCTAACACAGGGCCAGTTGGCTGCTTGCTCTTCCACGAAGCAGGCTTCCTTAACTTGCAAACTGCGAATTCCGCTTAACAGCCTGGAGGAAAATCGCTTCTTGGAAGATTTTTTTCAGAGGCTGTATCCCCGGAGCTGGGGCCAAGCTAGGGGACCCATACTGACAAGGGAAGGCAAAACCACATCCAATGTCTTTGCTCTGGAGGACAGCTTTGGTGAGCCTAAGTCTTTCAGGAATATTTCTGGCTCCAACAGAGTCAAATTCTGTGTGTGAAGCTGCACAGCCAAAATAGGGGAACAGAGAGCCTGATTCTCTCTGTGTAGCTTTGAAGCTGTCATTCAAACAACAGCTTGAGAATACATACAATGCTCTCCCTTACTGCTAAGAGAATTCTCATTGCTGTCGTCCTTGACAGTTTGTAGAAATCCGCACCCTAACCCTTCTCCAAGTAGGCCTGGGTCCTAGCTCGGAACAACAGGCAACAGCGGAGCTGAGGCCAGTAAGGCACAAGTGAGGTCTCACCCACTCTTGCAGCCTGATCGTCCAGGAGCAGTAAGGCCTCTTTTTCCCTGCAGGAGGCTCGCTTGCCTTGCCTCCTGTGAACTGCATTTCCCAGCCTGGGCGCAAAGCTGTTCCTGGAGATTTTTTCTCAGGGGCTGTTTCCCTGGAGCTGGGTCGGACCTCGGGGGCCCAACTCACAGGGGAAGACAAAACCACATGGACAGGTCTATGCTCTGTAGGAGAGCTCTAGTGAACCTCATCTCTCAGGAACATTCTTGGCTTCTACAGAGACACCTCTGTGCATGAAGCTACACACCCAACATCGTGGCAAAGGGAGTCTGATTCTCTCCGTGGGTGCTAATGCTTTGTGGCAAAGCACCTGCTAAGAATCCATCCGCATAGGCTTCCCTCACCTTGACAGAGGTCTCATTGCTGTAGTCCTTGGCAATTTGGAAAGAAGCAGACCCTTACCCTTCACCAAGTAGGCCCTTGTCCTTGTTTGAATGGAAAGGCAGTAGCTGAGCTGAGGCCAGTAAGGCGCCAGTCAAGTCTGACATATTCCCGATGCCTGCTCCTTCATGGAAAATAACGTTAGAATCTGGGAATGTCTTTGCAAGGCTGGCAAAGGGCAGTCAGGAACCTCGACCCTGCCTCTGGAATTTCTATCTTCTCAGCACATCTGGCGGTCTCGGTCAGGAGAAACTAACCCATTCCTTGCAAATATAGGCTTCCAAACACAGGCCGGTTGGCTGTCTCTTCTTGCCGAAGGAAGCTTGCTTATCCCACCTCCTGAGAACTCCGCTTCCCAGCCTGGGGGATAAGAGGTTCTTGGAGATCTTTTCTCAGAGGCTGTTTCCACGGAGCAGGGGCCGATCCCGGAGACCCACATGCACAGGGGAAGGGAAAACCGCATGGATAAGTCTTTGCTCTCTAGGAGTGCTCTAGTGAACCTCACTCTATGGGGAATGTTCTTGGCTCCAATGGGGACATCTCTGTGTGGGAAGCTGCATAGCCAACATAGAGACACAGAGACCTGATTCTCTCTGTGCAGCTTTGACGCTGTCGTTCAAACAACAAATTGAGAATCCACACAATGCTCTCCCTTACCACTGAGAGAGTTATCATTGCTGTAGCCCTTCGCAGTTTCTGGAAATCGGCACACAAACACTTCTCCAAGTAGTCCTGGGTTCAAGTTCCGATGAACATGCAATAGCGGAGCTGAGGCCAGTAAGGCACCAGTCAGGTGTCACACACTCTGGCAGCCTGCTCCTCCAGGGACAGTAAGGCCTCTATTTCCCTTCAGGAGGCTCGCTTGCCTTACTTCCTGTGAACAGCGTTTCCCAGCCTGGGCGGAAAGCAGTTCCGGGAGATCTTTTCTCAGGGGCTGTTTCCTCAGTGTTGGGGCGGACCTCGGGGACCCAACTCACAGAGGAAGGCAAAACCAAATGGACAGGTCTATGCTCTGTAGGAGATCTCTAGTGAACTGCCGGGGTCCAGCCCCAGCTGATCCAGGGTATTCGAAGCAGAGACGGCGTAGGCGAGGGTCAGGGAACAACTGCTTAATTAAACGTTAATTAAGGACATAAAGAGTAATAAAATGAGGATAGCTCAGTAGGAAAATTCAGTGGAGAAAAGAGGCTGAGTAGCTTGGTTTACGCGGGGGACCAATAAAACTTCAAGACAAGAAGCTTGCACCACTTACATAGGCCGCAGGCGTCCTTCCGTTCTCCCGAAGGAGAGGAGACACTGAGGCCTCCCCGGTCGGATCTTAGAAGCCCAGGCAAAATTAGTAAGCTTGGTGGGTTCCGCGCTCCAGATGGAGACTCAACCAGAGTGAGAGAGAGAGAGAGACATGGGGAGACCAGTATTTCGAGAAACTGATCCCAATTCTTTATTTTCCATGGTCTACTTTTATACACTGAGATGTTATGCAAAAGTCACGTGGGGTCAGCAGTCCTGACTTTTATCAAAGTCAGGTGCTTCATACAAAAGTATACAGAGGTCTTAGGGGTGTTACATCATCTTCTGGCCGGGGGGCCTGCTGACAATTTACGACCCTCTCCTTGTGACAGCGGTCAGTCAACCAGGACACTTATTTCTCCAGGGGTGATTATTCTTAAAACAGACGCCACCCAAATAAAGTTACATTACTATAGGGTGAGGGTGTAGTGGGTTTTAGTTAAGGAAAGAATGTACTTAGCCTAAGGTCTAACGTGATTTATATCAAAGGTTAATACTTATTTCTTCTATATATTCATTAATGTGTATAAGGGCAGGGGATGTGGAGACTTAGCAGTAAACATCAGCTCAACAATTGAAAAACCCTTCACCAATATGATTTCTAATCAGCCCATTATACTTATACTAATAATTTTCTAACTTTTCTAAGGAACCTGTTTTTAGAAGGTTTAAAGCATCTCGTGCCTCTCATGGTTGGGAGGCTGTGAGCAATCACATGTGGCCGGACAAGCCTGTCAGGCAGGCTAGAGAACCTTCAGAGGAGTTTGTAGGTTAAAACACTCTTGTCACACCCAGGGGTTTTTATCAACTGGAGCTCTAGGTTAACTCCTTCTCCGAAAGAGGTGGTGGGGGACAGCCCCCCGTAAAGTCAGAGGTGTAGGTGAGAGCACAAAGTAGTAAGGTAGGCAGGCTCTGGTTATGCGGGTAGATGCTCGAGGATTTCCAGGGGGACTCCTGAGGCTCGATCCCGCCTTTGCGTATGTCGAGCCTCCTTCCTCATGACCTTTGCCATGGGCGGAGTGCCTCACTCTGGCCCCCAACAGTGAACCTCCTCTCTCAGGAACATTCTTGGCTCCTATCGAGACACCTCTGTGTGTGTAGCTATACACGCAATGTAGGGGCAAAGGCAGCCAGATTCTTTCCGTGGGGTGCTGATGCTTTGTGGCAAAGCACCTGCTTGAGAATCCATCAGCTTACGCTTCCCTCGCCTTGACAGAGGTCTCATTGCAGTAGCCCTTGGCAGTTTGTAAAGAAGAGGACCCTTACCTTTCATAAAGTGGGCCCTTGTCCTAGTTTGAAAGGAAAGGCAAGAGCTGAGCTGAGGCCAATAAGGCGCCAGTCAAGTCTGACATATTCCCGAAGCCTGCTCCTTCATGGAAAATAACGCTGTAATCTAGGAATGTCTCTGCAAGGCTGGCAAAGGGCAGTCAGGAGCCTGCACCCTGCCTCTGGAATTACCGATTTCTGAGCAGATCTGGAGGTCTCCTTTAGGAGAATCTAACTCATTCCTTCCATATTGAGACTTCCAAAAACAGGCCGGTCGGCTGCCTCTTCGTGCCCGAAGGAGGCTTGCTTTTCCTGCCTCCTATGAACCCAGCTTCCCAGGCTCTGGGAAAAGCGGATCTTGAAGATCTTTTCTCAGGGGTTGTTTCCACGGAGCTGGGGCTAAGCCTGGAGACCCAAACTCACAGGGGAAGAAAAACCACATGGACAAGTCTTTGCTCTCTAGGAGAGCTCTAGTGAACTTCACTCTGTCACGAACATTCTTGATTCATATGGAGACACCCCTATGTGTGAAGCTGCGTACCCAACATGGGGGCACAGAGAGCCTGATTCTCTCTGTGTAGCTTTAAAGATGTCGTTCAAAAAACACCTTGAAAATCCATACAATGCTCTTCCTTACCCGTGACAGAGTTCTCATTGCTGTAGCCCTTGGCAGTTTTTAGAAATCCGCACCCAAACCCTTCTCCAAGTAGTCCTGGGTCCTAGTTCGGAGGAACATGCAATGGCAGAGCTGAGGCCAGTAAGGCACCAGTCAGGTCTCACACACTCTGGCAGCCTGCTCCTCCAGGGGCAGTAAGGCCTCTTTTTCTCTACAGGAGGCTCGCTTGCCTTGCCTTCTGTGAACTGCGTTTCCCAGTCTGGACGAAAAGCAGTTCCTGGAGGTGTTTTCTCAGGGGTTTCTTCCTCGGAGCTGGGGCGAACATCGGGAACCCAACTCACAGGGGAAGGCAAAACCATATGGACAGGTCTACGCTCCATAGCAGAGCTCTAGTGAACCTCATCTCCCAGGAACATTCTTGGCTCCTATAGAGACACCTCTGTGTTTGAAGCTACACACCCAACATAGGGGCAAATGCAGCCTGATTCTCTCCGTGGGGTGCAGATGCTTTGTGGCAAAGCACCTGTTTGAGAATCCATCCGCTTCCACTTCCCTCTCTTTGACAGAGGTGTCTTTGCTGTAGCCTTTGGCAGTTTGGAAAGAAGCAGACCCTTACCCTTCACCAAGTAGGCCCTTGTCCTAGTTTGAACGGAAAGGCGATAGCTGAGCTGAGGCCAGTAAGGCGCCAGTCAAGTCTGACATATTCCTGAAGCCTGCTCCTTCATGGAAAATAACGCTGGAATCTAGAAATGTCTTTGCAAGGCTGGCAAAGGACAGTCAGGAACCTCGACCCTGCCTCTGGAATTTCCGTCTTCTGAGCAGATCTGGAGGTCTTCTTTTGGAGAAGCTAACCATTCCTTCCAAAGAGAGGCTTCCAAACACAGGCTAGTTGGCTGCCTCTACTTGCCTGAAGGAGGCTTGCTTGTTCTGCTTCCTGTGAACTCCGCTTCCCGCCTGGGGCAAAAGTGGTTCTTGGAGATCTTTTTTCAGGGGCTATTTCAACAGAGTTGGAGCTGAGCCCGGAGACCCACACGCACAGAGGAAGGCAAAACCACATGGACAAGTCTTTGCTCTGTAGGAGAACTCTAGTTAACCTCAGTATGTGAGGAAAGTCTTGGATTCTACGGGGATACCTCTGTGTGTGGAGCTGCATACCCAACAAGGGGGCACACAGGGCCTGGTTCTCTCTTTGCAGCTTTGAAGCTGTCGTTCAAACAACAGCTTGAGAATCCATACAATGCTCTCCCTTACCTCTGAGAGACTTCTCATTGCAGTAGCCCTTGGCAGTTTTTACAAATCCGCACCCAAACCCTTCTCCAAGTAGGCCTGGGTCCTGGTTTGGATGGCCATGCAATGGCGGAGCTGAGGTCAGTAAGGCACCAGTCAGGTGTCACACACTCTGGCAGCCTGCTCCTCCAGGGACAGTAAGGCCTATTTTTCCCTGCGGGAGGCTCGCTTGCCTTGCCTCCTGTGAACTGCGTTTCCCAGCCTGGGCAAAAAGCGGTTCCTGGAGATCTTTTCTCAGGGGCTCTATCCCCAGAGCTGGGGTGGACCTCGGGGACCCATCTCACAGGGGAAGGAAAAACCACATGGACAGGTCTATGCTCTGTAGGAGACGTTAGTGTGTCTCATCTCTTAGGAACATTCTTGGCCCGTACAGAGACACCTCTGTGTGTAAAGCTACACACCGAACATAGGGGCACAGGGAGCCTGATTCTCTCTGTGGGGTGCTGATGCTTTGTGGCAAAGCACCTGTTTGAGAATCCATCCGCTTACGCTTCCCTCGCCTTGACAGAGGTCTCATTGCTGTGTCTCTTGGCACTTTGGAAAGAAGCAGACCCTTACCCTTCACCAAGTAGGCCCTGATCCTAGTTTGAAAGGAAAGGCAATAGCTGAGCTGAGGCCAGTAAGGCACCTGTCAACTCTGACATATTCCCGATGCCTGCTCCTTCATGGAAAATATTGCTAGAATCTAGGAATGTCTTTGCAAGGCTGGCAAAGGGCAGTCAGGAACCTCGACCCTGCCTCTGGAATATCTATCTTCTGAGCAGATCTGGAGGTCTCCTTCTGGAGAAGCTAACCCATTCCTTGCAAATAGAGGCTTCCAAACACAGGCCGGTTGGCTGCCTCTTCTTGCCTGAAGGAGGCTTGCTTTTCCTGCCTCCTATGATCCCTGGTTCCCAGCATGGGGGAAAAGCAGATTCTTGGAGATCTTTGCTCAGGGGTTGTTTCCACGGAGCTGGGGTTGTGCCCAGAGACCCACACATACAGGGGAAGGCAAAACCACATGAACAAGTCTTTGCTCTCTAAGAGAGCTCTAGTGAACCTCAGTCTTTGACGAACGTTCTTGGCTCCTATGCGGACACCTCTGTGTGTGAAACTGCGTACCCAACATGGCGGAAGAGAGCCTGATTCTCTCTGTGCAGGTTTAATGCTGTCGTTCAGAAAACAGCTTGAGAATCCATACAATTCTCGCCCTTACCTCTGAGAGAGTTCTCATTGCAGTAGCCCTTGGCAGTTTGTAGAAATCTGCAGCTAAACCCTTCTCCAAGTAGGCCTGAGTCCCAGTTCGGAGGAACAAGCAATGGCGGAGCTAAGACCAGTATGGCACCAGTCAGTTTTCACACACTCTGGCAGCCTGCTCCTCCAGGGACAGTAAGGCTTCTTTTTCTCTGCAGGAGGCTCACTTGCCTTACTTCCTGTGAACAGCCTTTCCCAGCCTGGGCGAAAAGCGGTTCCTGGAGATCTTTTCTCAGAGGCTGTTTTCTCGGAGCTGGGGCGGACCTCGGGGACCCAACTCACAGGGGAAGGCGAAACCACATGTACAGGTGAGCACTCTGTAGGAGAGCTCTTGTGAGCCTCATCTCTCAGGAACATTCTTGGCTCCTGTAGAGACACCACTGTGTGTGAATCTACACACCCCACATAGGGGCAAAGGGAGCCTGATTCCCTCCGTGGGGTGCTGATGCTTGGTGGCAAAGAACCTTCCTGATAATCCATCCGCTTATGCTTCCCTCGCATTTACGGAGGTCTCATTGCTGTAGCCCTCGGCAGTTTGGAAAGAAGAAGACCCTTACCCTTCATAAAGTAGGGCCTTGTCCTACTTTGAATGGAAAGGCAATAGCTGAGCTGAGGCCAATAAGGCGCCAGTCAAGTCTGACATATTCCCAAAGCCTGCTTCTTCAGGAAGATAACTGTAGAATCTAGGAATGTCTTTGCAAGGCTGGCAAAGGGCAGTCAGCACCCTGCACACTGCCTCTGGAATTACCGACTTCTGAACAGATCTGGAGGTCTCCCTTAGGGGAAGCTAACCCATTCTTCCAAATTGAGGCTTCCAAACGCAGGCCGCTTGGCTGCCTCTTGCTCTCTGAAGGAGGCCTGCTTTTCCCGCCTCCTATGAACCCCACATCCCAGCCTCTGGGAAAAGCGGATCTTGAAGATCTTTTCTCAGGGGTTGTTTCCACGGAGCTGGGGCCGAGCCTGGAGCCCCAAACGCACAGGGGAAGAAAAACCACATGGACAAGTCTTTGCTCTCTAGGAGAGCTCTAGTGAACCTCACTCTGTCAGGAACGTTCTTGTTTCCTATGGAGACACCCCTGTCTGTGAAGCTGTGTACCGAACATGGAGACACAGAGTCTGATTCTCTCTGTGCAGCTTTGAAGCTGTCGTTCAAACAACAGCTTGAAAATCCATACAATGCTCTTCCTTACCCGTGACACAGTTCTCATTGCTATACCCCTTGGCAGTATTTAGAAATCCATACCCAAACCCTTCTTCTAGTAGGCCTGGGTCCTAGTTCAAAGGAACATGCAATGGCGGAGCTGAGGCCAGTAAGGCACCAGTCAGGTCTCACACACTCTTGCAGCCTGATCGTCCAGGGACACTAAGGCCTGTTGTGCCTTGCAGGAGGCTCGCTTGTGTTACCTCCTGTGAACTGCGTTTGCCAGCCTGGGGGAATAGCGGTCCCTGGAGATCTTTTCTCAGGGGCTCCTTCCCCTGAGCTGGGGCGGACCTCAGGGACCCAACTCACAGGGCAAGGCAAAACCATATGGACAGGTCTATGCTCTGTAGCAGACTTCTAGTGAACCTCATCTCTCAGGAACATTCTTGGCTCCTATAGAGACACTTCTGTGTGTGAAGCTGTGTACCTAACATAGGGGCACAGAGAGCCTGATTCTCTCAGTTCATTTTGACCCTGTCGTTCAGAAAACAGCTTGAGAATCCATAAAATGCTCTCCCTGACCGCTGAGAGAATTCTCACTGCTGTAGCCCTTGGCACTTTATAGAAATCCGCACCCAAAAGCTTCTCCAAATAAGCCTGGGTCCTAGTTCGGAGGAACAGGCAATGGTGGAACTGAGGCCAGCAAGGCAACAGTCAGGTTTCACACACTCTGGCAGCCTGCTCCTCCAGGGACAGTAAGGCCTCTTTTTCTCTGCAGGAGATTCGCTTGCCTTACTTCCTGTGAACAGCGTTTCCCAGCCTCAGCGAAGCCGTTCCTGGAGATCTTTTCTCAGGGACAGTTTCCCCGGAGGTGTGGTGGACCTCGGGGACCCAACTCACAGGGGAAGGAAAAACCACATGGACAGGTCTATGCTCTGTAGGAGAGGTTTAGTGAACATAATCTCTCAGGAACATTCTTGGCTCCTATAGAGACAACTCTGTGTGTGAAGCTACACTCCCAACATTGGGGAACAGGGATCTTGGTTCTCTCCGTGGGGTGCTGATGCTTTGTAGCAAAGCACCTGCTTGAGAATCCATCCTCTTAGGCTTCCCTCGCCTTGACAGAAGTCTCATTGCTGTAGCCCTTGGCAGTTTGCAAAGAAGAAGACCCTTACCCTTCATAAACTAGGGCCTTGTCCTAGTTTGAATGGAAAGGCAATAGCTGAGCTGAGGTCAATAAGGAGCCAGTCCCGTCTGACACATTCCCGAAGCCTGCTCCTTCATGGAAAATAACTCTAGAATCTAGGAATATCTTTGCAAGGCTAGCAAAGGGCAGTCAGGAACCAGTACCCTGCCTCTGGAATTACCGACTTCTGAGCAGATCTGGAGGTCTCCTTTAGGAGAAGCTAACCCATTCCTTCCAAATAGAGGCTTCAAAACACAGGCAGGTGGGCTGCATTTTTGTTCCCGATGGAGGCGTGCTTTTCTCTCCTCCTACGAACCCCGGTTCCCAGACACTGGGAAAAGTGGATCTTGAAGATATTTTCTCAGGGGTTGTTTCCACGGAGCTGGGGCCGAGCCTGGAGACCCAAAGGCACAGGGGAAGGCAAGACCACATGGACAAGCCTTTGCTCTTTAGTATAGCTCTAATGAACCTCACCCTGTCAGGATCTTTCTTGATTCCTACGGAGACACACCTGTGTGTGAAGCTGCGGCTACAGAGAGCCTGATTCCCTCCGTTTACCGCTGAGTCTGCATTGCCAAGCAACAGCTTGGGAACGCAGCCTGGGGCGCTTCCCTTCCCTCGGACAGAGCTCTCCTTGCGGTAGGCCTTGGTAGTTTGCATACAATGGGGCCCTAAGCCCTCTGCAAGTTGGCCTGGCTCCTAGGTCCAAAGGGCAGGCCAGAGCGGAGCTGAGGCTGTCAGGCTCCAGACACATCTCCCATACTCCTACATCCTGCTCCTACCCGGGCATGAACGCTAGAAGCTGGGAAGGTACCTGGACCGTGCAGGGGCGGGGCGAACGCGGGCGGCGTGGGGCGGGGTTCGGCTTCTGGCGGGGGTGGGGGCGGGCTTCCCAGTTGTGCTCTCAGAGGTGGACACTGAGGCTGAAAACTCGCCGGGAGCGCACCCGGGACTGGGTAAACCCGGGCTGCGGGGGTCGAGATTCAGATGGCTTTGGGTGGGGGTCGGTCCCAGTTGTGCTCCCGGGGTCGCCACTGCGGCTGGGAACGCGCAGGGAGCGCGGCAGGGGCGGGGCTAACCCTGGCGGAGCGGGGCGGGGTCGGCTCACGGGGGGGATGGGGAGGGGTTCCCAGTTGCGCTCTCGGGGGTTGCAACTGCGGCTGGGAACGCCCATTTCGTCGGCTCCTGGGTCCCCAAGGATCGCCATCCCATGGGTGCAGCGGAGGGCTGCGGACCACAGGTAAGGGAACTGGGACTGCGTGGAGCAGGGAACCAAGTATTCCGCCGTCTGTTGGCACATTCTCGGAGCTCCCCAACCTGGCGGTCGCAGAAAGGCCTTGCCTTTGGTGTCAAGGCCTTTACCGCTCCACCCCTCTGCTGAAAAATCTCAGAGTCTGCGCGGTTTTTCCAAGCAGCCTAGTGTCCGCTGGAAGTCCAAGGGACAGAACACTGAACTCTGGCCGGCTGGCCCAGCCCTGCTTCTGGCACTTTGTAAGCCAGCGGGCCCTTGAGCACCTGCTGGGATGGGAAAGGGAAGGGTCCATGGATTGCACCCTAGAAACTTAGTAGGGTGCATGGATTTCAAACCCTGGTGGCCGCCCAGGCAGCAAAGAAGGGGGGAGGGCACCTTGCTGCCCTTTCATGGCAGAATCTGTGGTTGTCCAGCTGCGTGGGCCTTTTCATGGGGGCCTTGTGCAATAAAAGTTTGGTGTTTTGGAACTGAATAATTAGAACGTGTAAAAGCTTTAAATTATGTGGTGGTGTAATTAAAAAACAAAACAAAACAAAACCAAGCTCCAAGTGTTTTGCAAATGGAGGTTTAAATATTGAAGGACTGTATTCCTTGCACTGTGGCATTCTATCAAGAAGTGTGCAGGATTTTTTTTTTTTTAAGAAAAGTGTTCAAAGTGAGGGAAACAGGAAACCCAGAGGTGCCCCTGTATTTTGGGGAAGGCCTTAGGAGGTCACTTGGAAATGCTGCTGGCTGTGCGGGAGGGGGGCAGATGGGCTGTGCAGGCTTGTCCTTTGCATGGATGTTCTTGTGTGTGGAAACCCAGCTCGGAGCCATCTCCTGATGTGTAAGAATTTCGCAGACAAACCTTGAGCTAAGCAATGCATTTTTTCCTAAGAAAATGTTTGTCTTAAGCGATGTAAATATCCTATGTATTTCCGCTAGACTCTGGCTTCAGGTCGGTTCCCCCAAAAGGCTCAGAAGCGATTTGAACAAAACAGCATGTTTTCCTCCTAGCTTGTTCTCCTTATCTATGTTAAGGAAATGATATATTTGCCTGCAATACTGCCTTTCTTCAAGATTCATGTCAATCAAGTTTTGGCCCGGGATGACTCACCTGCTGCCAATATTATCTCAATGCATGTCGTGGGGGAGGGGCCTGGTGCCATTCCCTGAAACAGTTCCTTTCTTTCCTTAGCTGACTGCTAGTGCCTGTAGAATATCTGGCTAAAGACCAGCAGGGGGTACTCTTACTACCCCCCCCACCCCGCCTCAAGTCTAAGTCAGCAGCTTTCTCTATCTCTTTAATACTTTAATAACACTTGATAACACAAAAGCTCTGAGCGATCAAATCATATCAAATCTTCATTTCAGATTGAAGATGCATTCCATGGTATTGCCATCTTAAGTCTTTCCATCGTTATGGAATATCTGTCCATGTATTCAGGATAGTTTTCAGCCAGGGTGTATAATTTCCAGTGTGCCAGTCTTGTCATCCTCGTTACATCCATGGCAAAGTGTTTTATTCATGTTGATATTATTGAAAGGGAATTTTTTAAAATTCCTTTTCAGATTATTATCTGCTAATGTATACAGATAAAACTGTGTAATCATTCATTTTTATCAGTTTGGACAGCTTGATAGTTGTCTTTAATTTCTTTACTTTCTGACACTTTAAGATTATCCTGGGACACATATGTAATGCCTCACCCCTAAATTCAGACATGTGTTCAAAGAACTTCTGTCCTTTTATTTTTTTATTTATTTATTCTTTAACATTGAAATCGTTTTGACTATGCTGGGTGTTTGTTGCTAGATGGAAGTAGCTAGGACCTCTGGACTGCAGTCTCTCATCTCTTGCTGACCTCTTGTTGACCTCTGCAGATTCCTGGTAGGTGGGAGCTTGTTAGTTCCTTGTTCCTTATCAGAACCTCCTGTGGTAAGTGTTTTTCTCTTCTCTGTTGCCTGGTAAGGGTGGGTGGTCATGGGCATCCCAAAGTTGGCTAGAAGTCAATTATTTAGGCAGGCTTGTGCACAGATATGGGAGAAGGCAATGGCACCCCACTCCTGGAAAATCCCAAGGACGGAGGAGCCTGGAAGGCTGCAGTCCATGGGGTGGCTAAGAGTCGGACACCACTGAGCGACTTCATTTTCACTTTTCACTTTCATGCATAGGAGGAGGAAATGGCAACCCACTCCAGTGTTCTTGCCTAGAGAACCCCAGAGACTGCGGGGCCTGGTGGGCTGCCATCTATGGCGTGGCACAGGGTCGGCCTCAACTGAACCACTTAGCAGCTGCAGCAGCAGCAGCAGCAGTGCATAGATATCAAAGGGGATGAGAACAGTCAGGTAGGATCACATATGTCATCGTGAAACAATACTTCTCCTCTTAGCCAAAGCTAACGAAAGATTTCTGTTCTAGGTCAACCTAGAAGAGATCACTTAAGAGGTAAAGAAACTTAAACTCCATTAGCAAAGGCAGTTCAACATCTCAAGAAAACTTGTGCTAGCCACAAAACTCTTTTCTGGGGGCCTACTTTCCCTACAACCTCCTTATCCCATTCTGTAGCCATTCCTTTGCTTCTCCCGTCCTGAAAATGCCACCTGTAAGACAGAACTACTTCGTTTTCCTTCTTAAAGTGTGATTGCATTCCATACATTCTTGTAATAACAAGTCATACATTTCCCTTCAGCAACCAAGAACTGACTCTTATATTGGCATTTGATAGATTGGTGAGCATACCTATCAGTGATAATAGCGCCCACCCCGCTTCCTGCAAGAACAGAACAAAACAAAACAAAACAAAAAAATTGCTTTCTTACATTTAATATGTTCGGATGGTGCCAGTTACTATTCATGCAGAGTCAAAAATCTCTTTTGTTTCTGTGTAAAAGGGAGGTCCTTTCAAGTCGTGAATGTTTAAGAAGTTTCATTTATTTGGAAGTGACCTAGCTATTCAATACACTGTCGTCACTTAGTTTAGCACCAGGATAGAAACTCAGGTAACCAAAACACCTGGAGGAACGATTGTAAGTTCAGTTCAGTTCAGTTGCTCAGTCGAGTCTGACTCTTTGTGACCCCGTGGCCTGCAGGACGCCAGGCTTCCGTGTCCATCACCAACTCCAGGGGCTTGCTCAAACTCATGTCCATCGAGTCAGTGATGCCATCCAACCATCATATCCTCTGTCATCCCCTTCTCCTCTGCCTTCAATCAAGACTATGAGAGGCAGATATTTTAGAGTATAATTATTGTTAAGAGTTTATCTAAAAGCTCATATCACATTTACATATTTTACATTGGTTGTTGCGGTTTCCAGGTACTTTCTTGCTGACAAGCTTGTGACACATATAACAATAGAGCAATTTTTACCTCAGAAGAAACCTAGGCACTATGAACATGTTGTGCTTAATGTTGTTGACTCTTAGACATGTCTATAGTGGAGGAGCAAAACCAAAAATACTAGATATTTAATATTGACTAGTTCCCAGTTCACGGGACTCTGACATTCATTTAGGTCAATGTTTTCTTGTATTTCCAGCAGTTTGATTTGGAAGGGCTGCCTTGTCTTGAGACCATTGAAATCAGAACTCAGAACTTGAGCAATATTATCAAAAAACACAAGGCTCACACTGACATATACCTTAATCCAGACAGACAGACAAGACATCTTCCAGTTTTCCGCCTGAGATTTAAAATATTTCTTTGAGCCATTTTCCTGGGAAGTGGGGGTGGCAGCGAGGCAGGCTTGGGTAAGAAGCTAATTGTTGGTCATTGCATATGCAAAGTACCAGCTTTCCGGGTTCCAAGGAAAAAAGCTTCCTTGGTACCCAATTTTGTTTGGATCTATAGACTCTCATGGCCCTCCTAGGTCAGGACATCTTTCCTTTCTGTAGTCCTCGTTTGAACCCTAAATCATAGACAGCTTGGATTGTCTCTGTGGGGTGGATGTATTGTCCTCGTGTTTGACCTGGCGGCAGTAGCGAGGTCCGAGAGCCTCTCCTGGAACCGGGCGTGGGGACAGGGCTCACCGGGAGCCACTGGTGGAAGTGGGCAATGCGCCGGGAGCGCGCCAGGGGCGGGGCGATCCCAGGCGGCGCGGGTCGGGGTTCCGGTCGGGAGGGGGTGGGGGGTGGTAACAGTTGTGCTCTCGGTGGTGGCCACTGCGGCTGGAAACGCGCCGGGAGCGCACCCGGGGCGGGGTAAACCTGGGCTGCGCGGGTCGAGATTTAGATGGCTGTGGGTGGGGGTTCGGTCCCAGTTGTGCTCTCGGGGGTCGCCACTGCGGCTAGGAACGCCCATTTCCTACGCTCCTGTTTCCCCAAGGATCCACATCTAGTGGGTGCAGCGGAGGGCTGCGGGCCACAGGTCAGGGAACTGGGACTGCTTGGAGCAGGAACCATGTATTCCGCCGTCTGTTGGCACATTCTCGGAGCTCCCCAACCTGGTGGTTGCAGAAAGGCCTCGCCCTTGGTGTCAAGGCCTTTACCGCTCCACCCCTCTGCTGAAAAATCTCAGTCTGCACGGTTTTCCCAAGCAGCCTAGTGTCCCCTGGAAGTCCAAGGGACAGAACACTGAACTCTGGCCGGCTGGCCCAGCCCTGCTTCTGGCACTTTGTAAGCCAGCGGGCCCTTGAGCACCTGCTGGGATGGGAAAGGGAAGGGTCCACGGATTTCACCCTAGAAACTAAGTAGGGTGCATGGATTTCAAACCCTGGTGGCCGCCCAGGCAGCAAAGAAGGGGGGAGGGCACCTTGCTGCCCTTTCATGGCAGAATCTGTGGCTGTCCTGATGCGTGGGCCTTTTCATGGGGGCCTTGTGCAATAAAAGTTTGGTGTTTTGGTACTGAATAATTAGACATTGTAAAAAGTTTAAACTATGTGGTGGTGTAATTAAAAAACAAAACAAAACAAAACCAAGCCCCAAGTGTTTGGCAGAGGGAGGGTTAAGTATTGAAGGCCTGTTTTCCTTGCACTGTGGCATTCTATCAAGAAGTGTGCAGGATTTTTTTTTTTTTAAGAAAAGTGTTCGAAGTGAGGGAAACAGGAAACCCAGAGGTGCCCCTGTATTTTGGGGAAGGCCTTAGGAGGTCACTTGGAAATGCTGCTGGCTGTGGGGGAGGGGGGCAGATGGGCTGTGCAGGCTTGTCCTTTGCATTCATGTTCTTGTGTGTAGAAACCCAGCTCGGAGCCATCTCCTGATGTGTAAGAATTTCGCAGACAAACCTTGAGCTAAGCAATGCATTTGTTCCTGAGGAAATGTTTGTCTTAAGCGATGTAAATATCCTATGTATATCTGCTGGACTCTGGCTTCAGGTCGCTTCCCCCAATAGGCTCAGAAGCGACTTGAACAAAACAGTATGTTTTCCTCGTACCTTGTTCTCCTAATCTATGTTAAGGAAATGATATATTTGCCTGGAATACTGCCTTTCTTCAAGATTCATGTCAATCAGTTTTTGGCCCAGGATGACTCACCTGCTGCCAATGTGACCTCAAGGAATGTCGTGGGGGAGGGGCCTGGTGCCATTCCCTGAGACAGTGCCTTTCTTTCCTGAGCTGACTGCTAGTGCCTGTAGAATATCTGGCTAGAGCCCAGCAGGGCGTACACCCCGCCTCAAGTCTAAGTCAGCAGCTTTCTCTATCTCATTTATACTTTAATAACAATTGATGACACAAAAGCTCTGAGCGATCAAATCATATCAACTCTTCATTTCAGATTGAAGATGCATTCCATGGTATTGCCATCTTAAGTCTTTCCATTGTTATGGAATACCTGTCCATGTATTCAGGATAGTTTTCAGCCAGGGTGTATAAGTTCCAGTGTGCCAGTCTTGTCATCCTCGTTACATCCATGGCAAAGTGTTGTATTCATGTTGACATTATTGAAAGGGAATTTTTTTTAATTCCTTTTCAGATTATTATCTGGTAATATATACAGAAAAAACTGTGTAATCTTTCGTTTTTATCAGTTTGGACAGCTTGATAGTTGTCTTTAATTTCTTTCCTTTCTCATACTTTAAGATTTTCCGGGCACCGTACATGTACTGCCTCACCCCTAATCTCAGTCATGTGCTCAAAGAACTTCTGTCCTTTATCTGTTTACTTATTTTTTGCAACATTGAATTCGTTTTGACTATGCTGGGTCTCTGCTGCAAGATGGAAGTTGCTAGGACCTCTGGACTGCAGTCTTCCATCTCTTACTAACCTCTTGTTGACCTCTGCAGAATCCTGGTTGGCGGGAGCTTGTTAGTTCCTCGTTCCTTACCAGGACCTCCTGTGGTAAGTGTTTTTCTCTTCTCTGTTGCCTTGTAAGGGTGGATGGTCATTGGCATCCCAAAGCTAGCTAGAAGTCAATGATTTAGGCAGGCTTGTGCATAGATATGGGAGAAGGCAATGTCACCCCACTCCAGTACTCTTGCGTGGAAAATCCCATGGATGGAGGAGCCTGGTAGGCTGCAGTCCATGGGGTCGCTAAGAGTCGGACACCACTGAGCGACTTCACGTTCACTTTTCACTTTCATGCATGGGAGGAGGAAATGGCAACCCACTCCAGTGTTCTTGCCTAGAGAACCCCAGGGACTGCGGGGCCTCGTGGGCTGCCGTCTATGGGGTCGCACAGAGTCGGACACGACTGAAACGACTTAGCAGCAGCAGCGGCGGCAGCAGCAGCAGAAGCAGTGCATCGATATCAAAAGGGCTGCAAACAGTCAGGAAGGATCACATATGTCACCGTGAAACACTACTTCTCCACTTAGCCAAAGCTAACCAAAGATTTCTGTTCTAGGTCAACCTAGAAGAGATCACTTAAGAGGTAAAGAAACTTAAACTCCATTAGCAAAGGCAGTTCGACATCTCAAGAAAACTTGTGCTAGGCACAAAACTCTTTTCTGGGGGTCCACTTTCCCTACAACCTCCTTATCCCATTCTGTACCCATTCCTTTGCTTCTTCCATCCTGAAACGGCCACCTGTAAGACAGAACTACTTTGTTTTCCTTCCTCAAGTGCCATTGCATTCCACATACTTTCTTGTAATAACAAGTCATACATTTCCCTTCAGCAACCAAGAACTGACTTTTATATTGGCATTCGCTATAGCCCGCCCCCCTCCCCCCACCCCCAAGAACAGAACAAAACAAAACAAAACAATTGCTTTCTTATATTTAACATGTCAGGATGGTGCCAGACACTATTCATGGAGAGTCAAAAAACTCTTTTGTTTCTGTGTAAAAGGGAGGTCCTTTCAAGTCGTGAATGTTTCAGAACTTTCATTTATTTGGAAATGACCTAGCTATTCAATACACTGTCGTCACAAGGATAGAAACTCGGGTAACCAAAACACCTGGAGAAACGTTTGTTAGTTCAGTTCAGTTCAGTTGCTCAGTCGTGTCTGACTCTTTGGGACCCCGTGGCCTGAAGGACGCCAGGCTTCCGTGTCCGTCACCAGCTCCAGGGGCTTGCTCAAACTCATGTCCATAGAGTCAGTGATGCCATCCAACCATCTTATCCTCTGTCATCCCCTTCTCCTCTGCCTTCAATCAAGACTATGAGAGGCAGATATTTTAGAGTATAATTATTGTAAAGAGTTTGTCTAAAAGCTCATATCACATTTACATTTTTTACTTTTGTTGTTGTCGTTTCCAGGTAGTTTCTTGCTGACAAGCTTGTGACAGATATAACAATAGAGCAATTTTTACCTCAGAAGAAACCTAGGCACTATGAACATGTTGTGCTTAATGTTGTTGACTCTTAGACATGTCTATAATGGAGGAGCAAAACCAAAAATACTAGATATTTAATATTGACCAGTTCCCAGTTCACGGGACTCTGACATTCATTTAGGTCAATGTTTTCTTGTATTTCCAGCAGTTTGATTTGGAAGGGCTGCCTTGTCTTGAGACCATTGAAATCAGAACACAGAACTTGAGCAATATTATCAAAAAACACAGGGCTCACACTGACACATACCTTAATCCAAACAGACAGACAAGACATCTTCCAGGTTTCCGCCTGAGATTTAAAATATTTCTTTGAGCCAGTCTTCTGGGGAGTGGGGGGATGGGGGTGGCAGTAAGGCAGGCTTGGGTAACAAGCTAATTGTTGGTCATTGCATATGCAAAGAACCAGCTTTCCGGGTTCCAAGGAAAAAAGTTTCCTTGGTAACCAACTTTGTCTGGTTCTATAGAATATCATGGCTCTCCTAGGTCAGGTCATCTTGCCTTTCTGTAGTCCTCGTTTTATCCCTAAATCATAGACAGCTTGGATTGTCTTTGAGGGGTGTATGTATTGTCCTCATGTTTGACCTGGCGGCGGCAGCAGCGAGGTCAGAGAGCCTCTCCTGGAACCGGGCGTGGGGACGGGGCTCACCGAGAGCCACTGGTGAAGGTGGGCAGCGCCCCTGGAGCACGGCAGGGGCGGGGCGAACCCGGGCAGCACAGGGCGGGTGTCGGCTCCTGGCGGGGGTAGGGGAGGGCTTCCCAGTTGTGCTCTCAGAGATGGCCACTGCAGCTGGAAATGCGCCGGGAGCGCAGCCAGGGTGGGGTAAACCTGGGCTGCACAGGTCGAGATTCTGCTCGCTGTGGGTGGGGGGTCGGTCCCTGTTGTGCTCCCGGGGGTCGCCAATATGGCTGGGAACCCGCCGGGAGCCCGGCAGGGCCGGGGCGAAACCTGGCGGTGCGGGGCGGGGTGGGGTTCCGTTCGCAGTGGGGGTCGGCTCCTGGCGGGGGTGGGGGAGGGCTTTCCAGATGTGCTGTTGGGGGTCGCCATTGCGGCTGGGAATGCCCATTTCGTGAACTCCTGGATCCCCAAGGATCGGCATCCATTGGCCACAGCGGAGGGGTGCGGAACACAGGTAAGGGAACGGGGACTGCGTGGAGCAGGGAACCATGTATTCCGCCCTGTGTTGGCACAGTCTCAGAGCTCCCCAACCTGACGGTCGCAGAAATGCCTCGTCTTTGGGGTCAAGGCCTTTACCGCTCCACCCCTCTGCTGAAAAACCTCAGAGTCTGCGCGGTTTTCCCAAGCAGCCTAGTGTCCGCTGGAAGTCCAAAGGACAGAACCCTGAATTCTGGCCGGCTGGCCCAGCCCTGCTTCTGGCACTTTGTAGGCCAGCGGGCCCTGGAGCACCTGCTAGGATGGGAAAGGGAAGGGTACGCGAATTGCACCCTGGTGGCCGCCGAGGCAGCAAAGAAGGGGGGAGGGCACCTTACTGCCCTTTAATGGCAGACAGAATCTGTGGCTGTCCTGCTGCATGGGCCTTTTCATGGGGACCTTGTGCAATAAAAGTTTACCGGTGACCTTAGGGAACTTCCCAGTGTGCTTCTGACAGATGAGGGATGCTGTGGAGTTGGCGGGGCGTCTCAGGACTATGCTGGGTTTGGCGCAATGGAAGAGGGCCTCATCTCCAGGGAAGGCAGGAACCTCAGGCTTCCTCTCCGTTTCGGACTCCGACCGCAGGGTCCCTGCAGAGTTGGGACAGGAGAGTCAGGAATCGTCTTGTCTGAGGAAGGGAACTCCGCTTGCCTCTCGAGGTGCTCAGAGGGTCTCAGGCCCCTTGTTGAGCTGTGTGTGGAACCTGCGGGTGTTTCCGGAAATGCACGACGGTGACAGTGCCCCTTCGTGTTGTGCCTTCACCCACTGGGTTGCCTTCGAAGAGGTGTCCAGGCCTCGGGTTCTTTTCAAGAGCGGACAGGGAAATCGGGGTCTTTCAGCATAGGGACCACCCACGGGGCTAGTCTCAAATTTCCTAGTGAGGCCGGCTTCATCCTGAGGTGTGCTGGGAACGCCGGGGACCCTTCCAGACAACGCAGGGGGATCGACTCTCCTGTCGCCATCAGGAGGGGAGAAGGGGCTCAGATGAAGAGGGGACGGAACCCTCGGTGTTACCCTCGAGGGAAACCGGTGTGTGGGGGACTTTTGGGGGTTGCATGAAAGGAGTCAGGTACCGTTTCGCACTTCAGGACAGAACCTGGGACTTCCCTTGAGACGCCGTAGCGGGCAAGGGCCTCATCTTGCGAAGACGTTGGGACCATGTGGATTTTCTCGAGTTGCGGCGGGATTCTAGAGTTACGACGGGGATTTCAGGCTTCCTCTTGTGTTGGCCCCGGGAAGCCTAATCATCCATTCGAGTTGCGAGGGAAAGCTGAGGGTTGAACTCGAGTCACTGCAGGGCCAAAGAGACCTCATCTAGGCCTGTGTCCGGGACTTAACTTTCCTCTCAAGGGAAGACAGGGATCTCAGGGTGGCGTTCCAGACTCCCCCGGGGAGTCAGGCCTCGAGGGCAAGCCAAGGATGCCGCTCTCCTCTCAAGTCGCGACGCATATCTCTTGGAGCCCACTGAGTGGCCTCAAGGGAGTCAGGCCTTCTCTTCAGTTTGGAGAGAGGACTCGGGATTGTGCTCTGGGTCAGGCAGGAAAAGAAGGCCCTCACCTCGCGAGGATGGGGGCTTCTCAGGGGTTTCCTCGAGCTGCGGCGCCCCTGGGGGTTTTTCACGAGGCAAGACGAGGATCTCAGGGAGCCTCTCATGCGGTGCCAGGGAAGTCAGGTCTCTGTGCGCGTGGCGAGGGGGAGCGCGTCATGGCTCTCCAGTCATGGGAGAGGACTAGGGCCTCCAGACGCATTGAAGAAGGACACTCGAGGTCTTTCTGGGGTTGCGGCGGGAAAGCCTCATTACCCTCGACTTCTGCCGGGGACCTGAGGGAACTTCCCATGGTGCCTCTGATAGGTGAGGGATGCTGTGGAGTTGGCGGGGCCTCTCGGGACTCCGCTGGGCTTGGCGCAATGGAAGAGGGCCTCATCTCGAGGGGAGACAGGAAACTTAGGCTTCCTCTCCTTTTCGGACTCCAACCACAGGGTCCCTGCAGAGTTGGGACAGGAGAGTCAGGCCTCGTCTTGTCTGAGGAAGGGAACTCCGCTTGTCTCTCGAATTGCTCAGGGTGTCTCACGCACCTCATCGAGCTGTGTGTGGAAACCGCGGGTTTTTCCGGACGACGCACGGGGGTGTCAGTGCCCCTTCGAATGGTAACTTCACCCACAGGGTTGCCTTCGAAGAGGTGTCCGGGCATCGGGTTCTTATCCAGAGCGGACTGGGAAATCGGGGTCGTTTGGCATGTGGCACAACCCACGGGGCTCATCTCGAATTTCCTCGGGAGGCCGGCCTCATCCTGAGGTGTGCCGGGAAAGCCGGGAACCCCTTCCAGAATACGCAGGGGAATCGACTCTCCTGTCGTGATGAGGAGGGGAGAAGGGGCTCAGATGAAGGGGTGCCAGGACCCTCGGTGTTCCCCTCGAGGGAACCCGGCGTGTCTAGGAAATTTTGGAGGTCGCATGAAGGGTGTCAGGTACCGTTTCGCAACTCAGGACGGAACGTGAGACTTCCCTTGAGACGCCGTAGCGGGCAAGGGCCCCATCTTGCGAAGACGTTGGGACCACGTGGTTTTTCTCGAGTTGCGGCGGGATTCTCGAGTTACGACGGGGATTTCAGGCTTCCTCTTGGGTTGGCCCTGGGAAGCCCCATCTTCCATTCGAGTTGCGAGGGAAAGCTGGGGGTTGCGCTCGAGTCACTGCAGGGCCCAAGAGACCTCATCTAGGCGTGTGTCCAGGACCTAGTAGTACTCTCAAGGGAAGACAGGGATCCCGGGGTTGCACTCCAGAGTCTCCCGTGGAGTCAGGCCTCGCCTCGAGGGGAAGCAAAGGACTCCGCTCTTCTCTTGAGCCACGACGCGGATCTCTTGGAGCCCTCTGAGTGGCCTCAAGGGAGTCAAGCCTAATCTTCAGTTTGGAGAGAGGACTCGGGATTGCTCTCCAGGAAAGGCAGGAAAAGAAGGCCCTCACCTCGCGAGGACGGGGGCTTCTCAGGGGTTTCCTCGAGCTGCGGCCTCCGTGGGGCTTTTCTCACGAGGCACGACGAGGTTCTCAGGGAGCCTCTCGTGCTGCGCCAGGGAAGTCAGGTCTCCGTGAGAGTGGCGTAGGGGAGAGCGTCATTGTTCTCGAGTCCTGGGAGGGGACTAGGGCATCAAGGCTTGTAGAAGAAGGACTCTCGAGGTCTTTCTCGGCTTGCGGCGGGAAACCCTCGTTTCCCTCGACTTCTCCCGGTGACCTGAGGGAACTTCCCAGGGTTCCTCTTAGAGGTGAGGGATGCTGTGGAGTTGGTGGGCCATCTCGGGACTCCTCTGGGTTTGGCGCAATCGAAGAGGGCCTCATCTCGAGGGGAGACAGGACCTCAGGCTTCCTCTCCGTTTCGTACTCCGACAGCAGTGTCCCTGCAGCGTTGGGGCAGGAGAGTCAGGCCTCGTCTTGTCTGAGGAAGGGAACTCCGCTTGCCTCTCGAGTTGCTCAGGGAGTCTCAGTCCCCTCGTGGAGCTGTGTGTGGAAACCGCGGGTGTTTCCGGAAGATGCACGGGAGTGTCAGTGCCCCTTCGTGTTGTTCCTTCACTCACAGAGTGGGCTTCGAAGAGGTGTCCGGGCATCGGGTTCTCCTCAACTGCGGACCGGGAAATCAGGGTCGTTCAACATGGGGCACCAGCCACGGGGCTTGTCTCGAATTTCCTCGCGAGGCTGGCCTCATCCTGAGGGGCGTCGTGCAGGCCGGGAACCCCTTCCCGACCACTCAGGGGAATCAACTCTCCTGTCGCGAACAGGAGAGGAGTAGGAGCTCAGAGGAAGTGGTGCCGGGACTCTCGGTGTTCCCTCAAGGGAACCTGGCATGTCGGGGAACTTTTGGATGTCGCATGAAGGGTGTCAGGTACCGTGTCTCACTTCACGACGGAACATGGGACTTCCCTTGAGACGCCGTACCGGGCAAGGGCCTCATCTTGCGAAGACGTTGAAACCACGTGGTTTTCCTCGAGTTGCGGCAGGATTCTCGAGTTTCGACGAGGATTTCAGGCTTCCTCTTGGGTTGGCCTTGGGAAGCCCCATCTCCCATTCAAGTAGCGAGGGAAATCTGGGGGTAGCGCTCGAGTCACTGCAGGGCAAAATAGACCTCATCAAGGCGTGTGTCCGGGAACTAATATTCCTCTCCAGGGAAGGCAGGGATCTCGGGGTTGCATTTCAGGCTCCCTCGGGGAGTCAGGCCTCGTCTCGAGGGGAAGCCAAGGACTCCGCTCTCCTCTCGAGTGGCGACGCGGATCTCTTGGAGCCCACTGAGTGGCCTCAAGGGAGTCCAGCCTCCTCTTCAGTTTGGAGAGAGGACCCGGGATTGCTCTCCAGGCCATGCAGGAATAGAAGGCCCTCAGCTCGCCAGGACGGGGGCGTCTCAGGTGTTTCCTCGAGCTGTGGCGCCCGTGGGGGTTTTCTCCCGAGGCACGACGAGGATCTCAGGGAGCCTCTCGTGCGGCGCCAGGGAAGTCAGGTCTCCATGCGCATGGCGAGGGGGAGTGCGTCATGGCTCTCGAGTCACGGGAGGGGACTAGGGCCTCGAGACGCATTGAAGAAGGACTCTCAAGGTCTTTCTAGGGTGGCGGCGGGAAACCCTCGTTTCCCTCGCCTTCTGCCGGGGATCTTAGGGAACTTTCCAGGGTGCCTCTGAGAGGCGAGGGATCCTGTGGAGTTGGCGGGGCCTCTCGGGACTCCGCTGGGTCTGGCGCAACGGAAGAGGGCCTCACCTCGAGGGGAGGCAGGAACCTCAGGCTTCCTCTCCGTTTCGGCTCCGACCACAGGGTCCCTGCAGAGTTGGGACAGGGGAGTCATGCCTCGTCTTGTCTGAGGAAGGGAACCCCGCTTGCCTCTCGAGTTGTCAGGGGTTTTCAGGCCCCTCGTCGAGCTGTGTTTGGCACCCGCGGGTCTTTCCGAATGATGCACGGGGGTGTCAGTGCCCCTTCGTGTTGTGCCTTCACCCACAGGGTTGCCTTTGAAGAGGGGTCCGGGCGTCTGGTCCTTCTCAAAAGCGGCCCGGGGAATCGGGGGCATTTGGCATGTGGCACCACCCACGTGGCTCGTCTCGAATTTCCCTGTGAGACCGGCCTCATCCTGAGGTGCACCGGGAAGGCCGATAACCCCTTCTGAACCACGCAGGGGAATCGACTCTCCTGTCGTGATCAGGAGGGGAGAACGGGCTCAGATGAAGCTGTGCCGGGACACTCGGTGTTCCCTCGAGGGTACCCGGCGTATCGGGGAGCTTTTGGGGGTCGCACGAAGGGTGTCAGGTACTGTTTCGCACTTCAGGGTGGAACATGGGACTTCCCTTGAGATGCTGTAGTGGGCAAGGGCCTCATCTTGCGAAGACGTTGGAACCACGTGTTTTTCTCGAGTTGCGTCGGGATTCTCAAGTGACGATGGGGATTACAGGCTTCCTCCTCTGTTGGCCCTGGGAAGCCCAGTCTTCCATTCGATTGGCGAGGGAAAGCTGGGGGTTGCGCTCGAGTCACTGCAGGGCCGAAGAGACCTCATCTAGGCTTGTGTCCAGGACCTAATGTTCCTCTCCAGGGAAGGCAGGGATCTCGGGGTTGCATTCCAGGATCCCCCTGGGTGTCAGGCCTCGTCTCGAGGGGAAGCAAAGGACTCCGCTGTCCTCCCGAGTCGCGACGCGGATCTCTTGGAGCCCCCTAGTGGCGTCAATGGAGTCAAGCCTCCTCTTCATTTTGGAGAGAGGGCTCGGGATTGTTCTCCAGGCCATGCAGGAAAAGAAGGCCCTTCACCTCGCGAGGACGGGGGCGTCTCAGGGGTTTCCTCGAGCTGTGGCACCCGTGGGGGTTTTCTCGGGAGGCACGGCGAGGATCTCAGGGAGCCTCTCGTGCGGCACCAGGGAAGTCAGGTCTCCCTGCACGTAGCGAGGAGGAGCGTGTTGTGGCTCTCGAGTAATGGGAGGGGACTAGGGCCTCAAGACGTGTTGAAGAGGGTCTCTCGAGGTCTTTCTCGGGTTGTGGCGGGAAAAAGTCGTTTCCCTCGTCTTCTACCGGGGACCTTAGGGAACTTCCCAGGGTGTCTCTGAGAGTTGAGGGATACTGTGGAGTTGGCGGTGCCTCTCGGGACTCCGCTGGGTTTGTCGCAATGGAAGAGGGGCTCATCTCGAGGGGAGGCAGGAACCTCAGACTTCCTCTCTGTTTCGGACTCCAACATCAGGGTCCCTGCAGAGTTGGGACAGGAGAGTCAGGCTACGTCTTTTCTGAGGAATGGAACTCCGCTTGCCTCTCGAGTTGTTCATGGGATTTCAGGCCCCTTGTCAAACTGTGTGTGGAATCTGCATGTTTTTCCAGACGATGCACGGGGGTGTCAGTGACCCTTCGTTTTGAGTCTTCATCCACAGGGTTGCCTTCGAAGAGGTGTCCGGGCATCGTGTTCTTACGAAGAGCGGACTGATAAATCGGGGTCGTTCAGCATTTGGCACCACCCACGTGGCTAGTCTCGAATTTCCTCATGAAACCGGCCTCATCCTGAGGTGTGCCGCGAAGGTCATGAAACCCTTCCAGACAAAGCAGAGGATTTGACCCTCCTGTGGCGATTAGGAGGGGAGAAGTGGCTCAGATGAAGTGCTGCTGGGAACCTCGGTGTTTCCCTCAAGTGAGACAGGTATGTCGGGTAACTTTTGGGGTCGCATAAAGCGTTCCAAGTACCGTTTCGCTCTTCAAAATGGAACGTTGGACTTCTCTTGGGGTGCTCCAGCGGGCATGGGCCTCATCTTGGAATGACTGAGGAACCACTTGGTTTTTCTCGAGTTGCGGTGGGATATTTGAGTTACCACAGGGAATTCATGCTTCCTCTTGTGTTGGCCCACAAAAGTCTTATCTTCCATTCGAGATTCGAGGAAGAGCTGGAGGTGCGCTCTAGTCACTGAAGGCAAGAGAGACCCCACCAAGGCTTGTGTGCAGGACCTAATGTTCATGTCAAGGCTCGACAGAAATCTCGGGGTTGCATTCCAGACTCACCTTGGAGTCAGGCCTCGTCTCGAGGGGAAGCAAAGGACTCTGCTCTCCTCTCGATTCGGACGGGTATGTCTTGGAGCCCACTGAGTGGCTTAAAGGGAGTCAAACCTCCTCTGGTGTTTGGAGGGAAGACACGGGATTGCTCTCCAGGGAATGCATGAAATGAAGGCCCTCATCTCCCAATGACTGGGGCGTCTCGTAGGTTTTCTCGAGCTGTGGCGCTAGTGTGGGGTTTCTCACGAAGTAAGACTGGGAGCTCAGTGAGTCTCGCACGTGGTGCCAGGGCAGTCAGGTCTCTATGCACGTGGTGAGAGGGAGCCCGTCATTGTTCTCGAGTCATGGTAGGGGAATTGGGCCTGAAGACGTGTTAAAGAAGGACTCTCGAGGTCTTTCCTGGGTTGCAGAAGGAAACCCTGGGTTCCATCGACTTGTGCCAGTGACCTCAGGAACCTTCTCAGCGTACCTCTGAGAAGTCAGGGTCACTGTGGAGTTGGGAGGGGCCTCTCGGAACTCCACTGGGTTTGGTGCAATGGAAGAGGGCCTCATGACAAGTTGAGGCAGGAACCTCAGGGTTCCTCTCCTCGCTTCGAATGCGCTGGATCTGACTCGGATCGCAGAGTCCCTGCAGAGTTGGGACAGGAGAGTCAGGCCTCGTCTTGTGTGGAGGAATGGAACTCCGCTTGACTCTCGCGTTGTTCATGGGGTGACAGGCCACTTGTCGATTTGTATGTGGAACTTGCGGGTTTTTCTGGACGATGCACCGGGGTGTCACTGCCCCTTCGTGTTGTGCCTTGATCCACAGGACTGCCTTCGAGTTGGGTTCTGCCATCGGGTTCTTATCAAGAGCGGACCAGGGAATTGGGGTCTTTTGGCATGCCGCACCACCCACGAGGCTATGTCTCAAATTTCCACGTGAGACTGGCCTCATCTTGATGTGCGCCAGGAAGGTCGGGAACGCCTTCCAGACAAAGCAGGGGAATCGAACCTCCTGTCGCGATCAAGAGGGGAGAAGAGTCTCAGATGAAGTGGTGCCGGGAACCTCGGTGTTCTCCTCAAGTGAGAATGGTATGTCGGGGAACTTTTGGGGTCGCATCAAGGGTTCCAAGTAACTTTTCGCTCTTCAATACGGAACGTGGGACTTCTCTTGAGACGCTGTAGCGGGCAAGGGCCTCATCTTTCGATGACGGGGGAACCATGTGGTTTTTCTTGAGTTGGGGCGGGATTCTCGAGTTACGACGGGGAATTCAGGCTTCCTGTTCAACTGGCCCAGGGAAGTCCAGTTTTCATTCGAATTGCGAGTTAGAACTGGGGATTGCTCTCGAGACACTGCAGGGCCAAATAGACCTCATCTAGGCTTGTGTCCAGGACCTAATGTTCCTCTGCTGGGGTGACAGCGATCTCGGCATTGCATTCTCGACTCACCCGGGGAATCAGGCCTCGTCTCGAGGGGAAGCCAAGGACACCGCTCTCCTGTCAAGTCGCGACGGGTATATCTTGGAGCTCACTGTGTGGCCTAAAATGAGTCAAGCCTCCTGTGGAGTTTGGAGAGAGGACTCAGGATTGCTCTCCAGGCCATACAGCAAAAGAAGGCCCTCATCTCGTGAGGACTGGGGCGTCTCGTGTGTATTCTCGAGCTGCGGCTCCAGTGTGGTGTTGCTCACGAGGTATAATGGGGAGCTCAGGGAGCCTCTCCTGTGGCGCCAGGGAAGTCAGGTTTTTATGCGCGTGGCTAGGGGGAGCGCGTCATTGCTCTCGAGTCATGGTAGGGGAATCGCACCTCAAGACGCGTTGAAGAAGGACTCTCGAGGTCTTTTACGGGTTGGGGCAGGAAACCCTTGGTTCCCTCGACTTGTGCCGGTGATCTCAGGAAGGTCTAAGGGTGCCTATGAGAAGTCAGGGATACTGTGCAGTTGGGAGGGGCCTCTCGGGACTCCACTGGGTTCGGTGCAATGGAAGAGGGCCTCATCTCGAGTGGAGGCAGGAAACTCAGGTTTCCTCTCCTGACTTCCCCTGGGCCAGATCTGACTCGGATCGCAGTTTCGCTGCAGAGTTCGAACAGGAGAGTCAGGCCTCGTCTTGTGTGGAGGAATGGAACTCCGCTTGCCTCTCCAGTTGTTCACGGGGTGACAGGTCACTTCTCGAGCTGTGTGTGGTACCTGCGGGTTTCTCCGGACGATACCCGGGGGTGTCAGTGCCCCTTCGTGGTGTGCCTTCATCAAAAGGGTTATCTTCAAAGAGGTGTCCGGGCATTGGGATCTTATCAAGAGCGAACCAGGAAATCGGGGTCTTTCGGCATGTGTCACCATCCACGAGGCTATGTCTCGAATATCCTTGTGAGACCGGCCTCATCCTGAGATGCACCGGGAAAGGCGGGAACCCCTTCAAGACAAAACAGGGGAATCGACCCTCCTGTCGCGATCAGGAGGGGAGAAGGGGCCCAGATGTAGTGGTGCCGGGAACCTCGGTGTTCTCCTCGAGTCAGACTGGTGTGTCGAGGAACATTTGAGGGCGCATCAAGGGTGCCAATACCGTTTCGCACTTCAAGACGGAACGTGGGACTTCTCTTGAGACGCTGTAGGGGGCAAGGGCCTCATCTTGCGATGACGGGGGAACCACGTAGCGTTTCTCGAGTTGTGGCGGGATTCTCGAGTTTCGACGGGGAATACAGTCTTCCTCATGTGTTGGCCCAGGGAAGTCCTATCTTCCATTCGAGTTTCAAGGGAGAGCTGGGGATTGCCCTCGAGTCACTGCAGGGCAAAATAGACCTCATCTAGGCTTGTGTCCAGGACTTAATGTTCATCCCTAGGGGCGACAGGGATCTCGGGCTTGCATACCAGACTCACCCGGGGAATCAGGCCTCGTCTCGAGGGGAAGCAAAGAACTCCGCTGTCCTTTTGAGTCGCGATGGGTATCTCTTGGAGCCCACTGTGTGCCCTAAAGGGAGTCAAGCCTCCTGTGGTGATTGGATAGAGGACTCGGGATTCCTCTCCAGGCCATGCAGGAAAAGAAGGCCCTCATCTCGCGATGACGGTGGCGTCTTGTGGGTTTTCTAGACTACCGCGCTAGTGCCGGGTTTCTGACGAGGTACGAGAGGGAGCTCAGGGAGCCTCTCGTGTGGCGCCAGGGAAGTCAGGTCCCCATGAGATGGCTAGGGGGAGTTCGTCATTGCTCTCGAGTCATGGTAGGGTAATCGGGCCTCAAGACGGGTTGAAGAAGGACTCTCGACGTCTTTCTCGGGTCACTGCATAAAACCCAGGGTTCCCTTGACTTGTGCCTGCGACCTCAGGGAGCTTCTCAGAGTGCCTCTGAGAAGTCAGGGATACTGTGCAGTTTGCAGGGGCCTCTCGAGACTCCTCTGCATTTGGTGGAATGTAAGAGGGACTCATCTCGAGTTGAAGCAGGAACCTCAGTGTTCCTCTCCATTTCTGACTCAGATCGCAAGGTCCCTGCATGTTGGTACAGGAGAGTCAGGCCTCGTCTTTTCTGGAGGATGGGACTCCTCTTGCCTCTCGAGTTGTTCTCGAGGTGACAGGCCACTTGTCGAGCTGTGTGTGTAACCTGCCCGTTTTTCCGGATGATGCACAGGTGTGTTAGTGCCCCTTCGTGTTGTACCTTCATACTCAAGGCTGCCTTCCAAGAGGTGTCCGAGCATCGCATTCTTATCAAGAGCGGACCGGGAAATTGGAGTCTTTCAGCAAGTGGCACCACCCACAAAGCTACGTATCGAATTTCCCCATGAGACCGGCCTCATCCTGAGTTGTGCAGGGAAGGTCGGGCCCCCTTGCAGACAAAGCAGGGGAATCGACCCACCGGTCATGATCAGGAGGGGAGAAGGGGCTTAAATGAAGTGGTGCCGGGAACCTCGGTGTTCCCCTTGAGTGAGACCGGCGTGTTGGGGGACTTTTGGGGTCGCATCAAGGGTGCCAAGTACCGTTTCGCATTTCAAGACGGAACCTGGGCCATCTTTTGAAACGCTGTAGCGGGCAAGGGCCTCATCTTGCGATGACGGGAAAACCACGTGGTTTTGCTCGAGTTGCGGCGGGATTCTCGAGTTATGACCGGGAATTTAGGCTTCCTCTTGTTGGCCTTGAAATCCAATCTTCCTTTCGGGTTGCGAGGGGGAGCTGGGGATTGCGCTAGAGTCACTGCAGGGCAAAAGAGACCTAATCTAAGCTTGTGTCCAGGATCTAACGTTGCTCTCCAGGGGCGACAGGGATCTCGGGTTTGCATTCCAGACTCATCCGGGGAGTCAGTTCTCACCTCGAGGGTAAGCAAAGAATTCCGCTCTCGTCTCGAGTCGCGATGGGTATCTCTTGGAGCCCAATGTGTGTACTAAAGGGAGTCAAGCCTCCTGTGGAGTTTGGAGAGAGGACTCGGGATTGGACTCCAGGCCATGCAGGAAAAGAAGGCCCTCATCTCGAGATGACGGTGGCGTCTCGTGGGTTTTCTCGAGCTGCGGCGCCAGCGTGGGGTGTCTCATGAAGTACCACAGGGATTTCAGGGGGCCTCTTGTGTGGCGTCAGGAAAATCCAGTATTCCATTCGAGTTGCAAGTTAGAACTGGGGATTGCTCTCCAGTCACTGCAGGGCAAAATAGACCTCATCTACGCTTGTGTCCAGGACCTAGTGTTCCACTAAGGGCCGACAGGGATCTCAGGGTTGCATTCTCGACTCACCCGGAGAGTCAGGCCTCGTCTTGAGGGGAAAAAAAGGACTCCGCTCTCCTGTCGAGTCGCGACGGGTATCTTTTGGAGCCCACTGCGTGGTGTAAAGGGAGTGAAGCCTCCTATGGAGTTTGGAGAGATGACTCGGGATTGTTTTCCTGGCCATGCAGGAAAAAAGGCCCTCATCTCGTGATGACGGGGGCGTCTCGTGGGTTTTCTCCAGCTGCGGCGCCAGTATCAGATTTCTCACGAGGTATGACGGGGAGCTCAGAGAGCCTCTTGTGTGGTGCTAGGGACGTCAGGTCTCCGTGCGTGTGGTGAAGGGGAGTGTGTGATTGCTCTCGAGTCATAGTAGGCGAATCGGGCCTCAAGACGCATTGAAGAAGGACTCTCGAGGTCTTTCTCGGGTTGCGGCAGGGAACCCTGGGTTCCCTCGACTTGTGTCGGTGACCTCAGGCAACTTCTCAGGGTGCCTCTGAGAAGTCAGGGACACTGTGGATTTGGGAGGGGCCTTTCGTTACTCAACTGGGTTTGGTGCAATCGAAGAGGGCCTCATCTCGAATGGAGGCAGGAACCTCAGGGGTCCTCTCCATTTCTGACTCGGGTCACAGAGTACCTGCCGAGTACGGACAAGAGAGTCACGCCTCGTCTTCCGTGGAGGAATGGATCTCCGCTTGCCTTTCGAGTTGTTCACGGAGTGACAGGCCACTTGTTGAGCTGTGTGTGGAACCTGCGGGTTTTTCCGGATGATGCAGAGGGGTGTCAGTGCCCCTTCGTGTTATGCCTTCATCCACAGGGTTGCCTTCAAAGAGGTGTCCGGGCATCAGGTTCTTTTCAAGAGCGTACCAGAAAATTGGGGTCTTTCAGCATGTGGTACCACCCACGAGGCTACGTCTCGAATTTCCTCGGGAGACCGGCCTCATCCTGAGGTTCGCCGGGAAGGTAGGGAACCCTTGCAGACAAAGCAGGGGAATCGACACACCGGTCGCGATCAGAAGGGGAGAAGGGGCTCAGATGAAGTGGTGCCGGGAACCTCGGTGGTCCCCTCGAGTGAGACCGGTATGTCACGGCACTTTTGAGGTCGCATCAAGGGTGCCAAGTACAGTTTCGCACTTCAAGACGGAACGTGGGAATTCTCTGGAGATGCTCTAGCGGGCAAGGGCCTCATATTGCGATGACGAGGGAAACACGTGGTTTTTCTCGACATGCGGCGGGATTCTCGAGTTACGACGGGGAATTCAGGCTTCCTCTTGTGTTGGCCCAGGAAGTCCAATCTTCCATTCAACTTGTCAGAGAGAGCTGTGGGTTGCTCTCGAGTCACTTCAGGGCAAAGAGTCCTCAACTAGGCTTGGGTCCAGGACGTAGTGTTCCTCTCCAGGGGCAACAGGGATATCGGGGTCGCATTCCAGTCTCACCCGGTGGGTCATGCCTCGTCTCGAGTGGAAGCAAAGGACTCCACTATCCTCTCGAGTCGCGACGTGTAACTCTTGGAGCCCAATGAGTGGCCTAAAGGGAGTCAAGCGTCCTGTGTAGCTTGGACAGAAGGTTCACGCTTGATCTGCATACCATTCAGTAAAGATGGCCCTCCTCTCGTGATGACGGGAGCGTCTCATGGGTTTTCTCGAGCTGCGGCGCCAGTGTAGGGTTTCTCACGAGATATGATGGGGAGCTCAGGGAGCCTCTCGTGCGGCGCCAGAGAAGTCAGGCCTTCATGCGTGTGGCCAGGCAGATCGCGTCATTGCTCTCGAGTCATGGGAGGGACTAGGGCCTCAAGACGCATTTAAGAAGGACTCTCGAGGTCTTTCTTGGGTTGGGGCGGGAAACACTCGTTTCCCTCGACCTCTAACGGGGACCTTAGTGAACTTCCCAGGTGCCTCTGAGAGGTGAGGGATACTGAGGAGTTAGAGGGGCCTCTCGGGACTCCACTAGGTTTGACGAAATGAAAGAGGGCCTCATCTCGATTGGAGGCAGGAACCTCAGGCTTCCTGTCCATTTCTGACTCCGACCGCAGGGTCCCTGCAGGGTTGGGACAGGAGAGTCAGGCCTCATCTTGTCTGAGTAATGGAACTCTGCTTGCCTCTCGAGTCGTTCAGTGGGTCTCAGGCCCCTTGTCGAGCTGTGTGTGGAACCTGCGGGTGTTTCCAGAAGATGCACGGGAGTGTCATTGCCCCTTCATTTGGTGCCTTCCCCCTCAGGGTTGCCTTCAAAGAGGTGTCCGGGCATCAGGTTCATTTCAAGAGCGGACCGGGAAATCGGGGTCGTTCGACATGTGGCACCACCCACGTGGCTCATCTCGAATTTCCTCGTGAGACCAGCATCATCCTGAGGTGCGCCGGGAAGGCCGGGAACACCTTCCACACAAAGAAGGGGAATCGACTCTCCTGTCGCGATCAGGAGGGGAGATGGGGCTCAGATGAAGTGGGGCCGGGACTCTAGGTGTTCCACTCGAGGGAACCCGGCGTTTCAGGGAACTTTAGGGGTCGCATCAAGGGAGCCAAGTACCGTTTCCCACTTCAGGACGGAACATGGGACTTCCCTGCAGACGCTGTAGCGGGCAAGGGCCTCATCCTGTGAAGACGTTGGAACCACGTCGTTTTTCTCGAGTTGTGTCTGGATTCTCGAAAACGACGGGGATTTCAGGCTTCCTCTTGGGTTGGCCCTGGGAAGCCCAAACTTCCCCTGGAGTTGCGAGGGAAAGCTGGGGGTTCTGCTCGAGTCACTACAGGGCCAAAGAGACCTCATCGAGGCGTGTGTCCAGGACCTAATATTCCTCTCAAGGGAAGACAGAGATCTCGGGTTTCCATTCCAGACTCCACCGGGGAGTCAGGCCTTGCCTCGAGGGGAAGCAGAGGACTCCACGTTCCTCTGAAGTCGCGACACGGATCTCTTGGAGCCCAATGAGTGGACTCAAGGGTGTTGAGCCTCCTCTTCAGTTTGGAGAGAGGACTCGGGATTGCTCTCCAGGTCAGGCAGGAAAAGAAGGCCCTCATCTCGCGATGACGGGGGCATCTCATGGGTTTCCTCAGGCTGTGGCGCCCGTGGGGGTTTTCTCACGAGGCACGACGAGGACCTCAGGGAGCCTCTCGTGCGGCGCCAGGGAACTCATGTCTCCATGCGCATGGCGAGGAGGAGCTGGTCATCACTCTTGAGTCATGGGAAGTGACTAGGGCCTCAAGACGCGTTGAAGAAGGACTCTCGAGGTCTTTCTCGGGTGGCGGCGGGAAACCCTCGTTTCCCTCGACTTCTGCAGGGGACTATAGGGAACTTCCCATGGTGACTCTGAGAGGTGAGGAATGCTGTGGAGTTGGCAGGGCCTCTCGGGACTCTGCTGGGTTCGGCGCAATGGAAGATGGCCTCATCTCGAAGGGAGGCAGGAACCTCAGGCTTCCTTTCCGATTCTGACTCCGACTGCACGGTCCCTGCAGTGTTGGGACAGGAGAGTCATGCCTCGTCTTGTCTGAGGAATGGAATTCTGGTTGCCTCTCGAGTTGTTCCAGGAGTCTCAGGCCCCTTGTCGAGCTGTGTGTAGACCCTGCGGGTTTTTCCGGATGATGCACGGGGGTGTCAGTGCCCCTTCGTGTTGTGCCTTCACTCACAGGGTTGCCTTCGAAGAGGTGTCCGGGCATCGGGTTCTTATCAAGAGCGGACCGGAAAATCGGTGTCGTTTGGCATGTGGCACCTCACACATGGCTAGTCTCGAATTTCCTCCTGAGACCGGCCTCATCCTGAGGTGCACCAGGAAGGCCGGGAACCCCATCCAGAGAAAGCAGGGGAATCGACTCTCCTGTCGCGATCAGGAGGGGAGAAGGGGCTCAGATGAAGTGGGCCGGGACCCTCGGTGTTCCCCTCGAGGGTACCCAGCGTGTCGGGGAACTTTTGCGGTCTCATCAAGGGTGTCAAGTACCGTTTCGCACTTAAGGACAGAACATGGGACTTCCCTGGAGACGCCGGGAATTTCGGTGTTCCCCTGGAGTGAGACTGGTATGTTGGGGAACTTTGGGGTCGCATCAAGGGTGCCAAGTAGGATTTCGAACTTTAAGATGGAACGTGGGACTTCTCTTGAGACTCTAGCTGGCAAGGGCCTCATATTGCAATGAAGGGGGAACCACATGGTTTTTAAGACTTGAGGCTGAATTCTCGAATTACGATGGGAAATTCAGACTTCCTCTTGTGTTGACCGTGGGAAGACCAATCTTCCATTCAAATTGTGAGGGAGAGATGGAGGTTGCTCTCGATCACTGTAGGGCAAAATAGACCTCATCTAGGCTTGTGTCTAGGACATAATGTTCCACTCCAGGGGCGACAGGGATCTCGGGGTTGCATTCCAAACTCACCTGGGGAGTCAGGCCTCGTCTCGAGGGAAGCAAAGGACTCCGCTCTCCTCTCGAGTCGCACCGGGTATTTCTTGGACCCAACTGAGTGGCCTAAAGGGAGTCAATCCTCCTGTGAAGTTTGGAGAGAGGACCAGGAATTGCTCTCCAGGTCAGGCAGGAAAAGAAGGCCCCCATCTCTCCTTGACGGGGGCATCTTGTGGTTTTTCTCGAACTGCGGCGCCACTGTGGGTTTTCTCACGAGGTATGATGGGGTACTCAGGGAGCCTCTTATGTGGTACTAGGGAAGTCAGTTTTCCTGCTTGTGGCGAGGGGAGCGCGTCCTTGCTCTGGAGTCATGGTAGGGGAATCGAGCATCAAGAGACGTTGAAAAAGGACTCTCCAAGTCTTTCTCGGGTTACTTCAGGAAACTCTGGGTTCCCTCGACTTGTGCCAGTGACCTCAGGTAGCTTCTCAGGGAGCCTCTGAGAATTCAGGGATACTGTGGTGTTGGGAGGGGCCTCTCGGGACACCACTGAGTTTGGTTCAATGGAAGAGGGCCTCTTCTCTAGTTGAGGCAGGAACCTCAGGGTTCCTCTCCATTTCTGACTCCGATCGCAGGGTCCCTGAAGAGTTGGGCCAGGAGGGTAAGGCCTCGTCTTGTGTTAAGGAATGCAACTTCACTTGCCTCTCGAGTTGTTCATGGGGTGACAGTCCACATTTGGAGCTGTGAGTGGAATCGGCGGGTTTTTCCAGACGATGCATGGGGATGTCAGTGTCCCTTCGTGTTGTGCCTTAATCCACAGGGTTGCCCTCGAAGAGATGTCCGGGCGTCAGGTTCTTATCTAGAGTGGACCGGGAATTCGGGATCTTTCAACATGTGGCACCAACCATGAGGCTACTTTTTGAATTTCCTCATCAGACCGGCCTCATCCGGAGGTTCGCGGGGAACGTCGGGAACCCCTTGCAGACAAAACATGGGAATCGACCCTCCTGTCGCGATAAGGAGGGGTGAAGGGGCTCACAGGAAGTGGTGCCATGAACTTTGGTGTTTCCCTCGAGTGAGACCGGTATGTCAGGGAACTTTTGGGGTCGCATCAAGGGTGCCAAGTAGCATTTCGAACTTTATGACGAAACATGGGACTTCTCTTGAGACTCTGTAGCGGGCAAAGGCCTCATATTGTGATGAATGGGGAACCACGTGGTTTTTAAGAGTTGCGGCGGTATTCTCGAGTTACAACGGGAAATTCAGACTTCCTCTTGTGTTGGCCCAGTGAAGACCAATCTTCCATTCGAATTGCGAGGGAGAGATGGGTGTTGCTCTCGAGTCACTGTAGGGCAAAATAGACCTCATCTAGGCTTTTGTCCAGGACATAATGTTCCTCTCCAGGGGCGACAGGGATCTCGGGGTTGCATTCCAGACTCACCCGAGGTAAGGCCTCATCTCGAGGGGAAACAAAGTACTCTGCTCTCCTCTCAAGTCGCGACATGTATTTCTTGGAGCCCATTGAGTGGCCTAAAGGGAGTAAAGCCTCCTGTGAAGTTTGGAGAAAGGACCAGGGATTGCTCTCCAGGTCAGGCAGGAAAAGAAGTCCCCAATCTCGCGATGACGGTGGCGTCTCATGGGTTTTCCCGAGCTGCGGCGCCAGTGTGGGGTTTCTCAAGAGGTATGACGGGGAGCTCAGGGAGCCTCTCATGTGGCGCCAGGGAAGTCAGATGTCCATGCGCATGGCGAGGGGGAGCGTGTCATTGCTCTCGAGTCATGGTAGGGGAATCCGGCCTCAAGACGCGTTGAAGACGGACTCTTGAAGTCTTTTTCGGGTTGCGGCAGGATACCCTGTGTTCTCTCGACTTGTGCCGGTGACCTCAGGGAGTTGCTCAGGGTGCCTCTGAGAAGACACTGATACTGTGGTGTTGGGAGGGGCCTCTCGGGACTCCACTGCGTTTGGTGCAATGGAAGATTGCTTGGAGCCAGCGAGAGACATTCCACTCGTGACAAATGTCATGAGGAAAGAGTCTCGGCATACGCAAAGGCGGGATCGAGCCTCCGGGAGTTCCCCCATATATTCTTCAGCATCTACCCCCAAAAACCAAAGTCTGCCTTCTTTATTGCTTTGTTCTCTCACTTCTGACATTACTGGGGATGTCCCCCACCACCATCTCACTCTCTCTGTCAAAGAGCTAACTTACAGCTCCAACTAATAATGTTCCTGGGCAATTAGTAGTGTTTAAATCCAAACCCCTCAGATGGTTTTCTAACTCGCCTGACAAGTTTACCCGGTCTCCTACAGCTATGCATACGATTGTGTACAGTCTCCCAGCCTCGAGACGCACGGGAAGTTTAAGATATTCAAATAGCTTAGAGCCTCTCAGAGAGTTAGAAACTGTCAGAATAAAACTAGTAAAAGATTTCATTAATGAACCATTGCTTTTTGCCAAGTTTCCACATCCCCTGAATTGTATCCTTGCATGTGTGCTAATTAATATAGTTGGTATGTAGAAAAAATAAGTAGTGGCCTTGATGTTGGTAACTTTAGACCCTTAAGGTAATAAATTCTTTTCTTTGTTGTAAACCCATTACACATCCTCCCTATAGGAATGCAATTTTATCTTCGAAAGATGGCGCCAAACCTTAAACAATTACTCTTAGAGAAAATAACTCTTATGGTTGATAAGTCTTTGTCAAGAGTCATAAAATGTTAATAGGTCTTCTGGCCAGAAGATGATGTAAATCATCTAAACCATTTTAATACGATAAATCTGCAGAAAAGAAACCCTGGTTTTTGATAAGGATTAAAGACTGCTGACTTTGCATCCCCTATTATCCTCTATGTGTAACTTAGGGTATTAAAACCTGTGTTGAAAATAAAGCTACGGGTCTTGCTCGCCAACGCTTGGTCTCCCCATGTCATTCTTCCCCTCAATTTTCAGATGAGTGTCCATCTGGAGCGCGGATATCCTCTGCGACCATTTATTTGCCTGGGCTTCGAAGACCACTTGAGAAGGCGTCTAAGGTGGGGCACTTTTCGCTACTCGAGAGGGAGCCTGCGGCCTCCGTAGTCAGAGCTAACCTGGTGTCACGGGTCATACTGATTTTCCGCATAAACCAAGCTACTCAGCTTCTTTTCTCCACTAAATTTTCCTACTGAGCTATCCTCATTCTATTACTCTTTATATCTTCGATAAATAAATCAAAAGGTCGCCTACTCTGTCTCCCCTTCGAAAACCCTGGACCAGCCGAGGCTGGACCTTGTCAGAAGAGGGCCTCATCTCGATTTGAAGCAGGAACCTCAGGGTTGCTCTCCATTTCTGACTCTGAACACAGAGTCCCTACAGAGTTAAGACAGGAGAGTCAGGCCTCGTCTTGTGTGGAGGAATGGAACTCCACTGGACTCTCGAGTTGTTCACCGGATAACAGGCCACTTGTCGAGCTGTGTGTGGAACCTGCGGTTTTATCTGGACCATGCATGGGGGTGTCAGTTCCCCTTCTTTTTTTGCCTTCATACACAGGGTTGCCTTCAAAGAGGTATCCAGCCTTCAGATTCTTATCAAGAGCAGACCAGGAAATCAGTGTCTTTCGGCATGTGGCACCACCCACAAGCCTACGTCTCGAATTTCTTCTTGAGACGGACCTCAACCTGAGGTGCACCAGGAAGGTCGGTAACCCTTTCAGACTAAGCAAGTGAATCGACCCTCTTGTCCTGATCAGGAGGGGAGAAGGGGCTCAGATGAAGTGGTGCCGGGAACCTCGATGTTCCCCTCGAGTAAAACTGGGATGTTGGGGAACTTTTGGAGTCACATCAAAGGTGCTAAGTACCGTTTCAAACTTCAAGACGGAACGTGAGACTTCTCTTGAGACGCTGTAGCTGGCAAGGGCCTCATCTTGTGGTGACGGGTTAACCACGTTGTTTTTCTCGAGTTGTGGCGGGATTCTCGAGTTAGGTCAGGAAATTCAGGCTTTCTCCTGTGTTGGCCCAGGGAAGTCCAGTCTTCCATTCGAGTTGCGAGGGAGAGCTAGGGATTGCGCTTGAGTTACTGCAGGGCAAAAGAGACCTTATCTAGGCTTGTGTCCAGGACATAATGTTCGTCTCCAGGGGGGACAGGGATCTCGGGGTTGCTTTCCTGATGCACCCGGGGAGTCAGTCCTTGTCTCGAGGGGAAGCGAAGGACTCCGCTCTCCTCTCGAGTTGCGACGGGTATCTCTTGGAGCCCACTGAGTGGCCTAAAGGGAGTCAAGACTCCTGTGGAGTTTGGAGAGAGGACTCGTGATTGCTGTCCAGGCCATGCAGGAAAAGAAGGCCATCATCTCGCGATGAAGGGGGCATCTCGTGGGTTTTCTCGAGCTGCAGCGCCAGTGTGGGGTTTCTCATGAGGTACTACGGGGAGCTCAGGGAGCCTCTCATGTGGCGCTTGGGAAGTCAGGTCTCCATGCGCATTGCGAGGGGGAGCGCGTCATTGCTCTAGAGTCATGGAAGGTGTATCGGGCCTCAAGAACCGTTAAAGAAGGACTTTCAAGGTGTTTCTTGGGTCACGGCAGTAAACCCTGGGTTCCCTCGACTAGTGCTGGTGGCCTCAGGGAGCTTCTCAGTGTGCCTCTGAGAAGTCAAGGATACCCTGGAGTTGGGAGGGCCCTCTCGGGACTCCACTGGGTTTGGTGCAATAGAAGAGGGCCTCATCTCGAGTGGAGGCAGGAACCTCAGGGTTCGTCTCCATTTCTGACTCTGATCGCAGGGTCCCTGCAGAGTTGGGACAGGAGAGTCAGGCCTCGTCTTGTAAGGAGGAATGGAACTCCGCTTGCCTCTCGAGTTATTCACGGGGTGACAGGCAACTTGTCGAACTGTGTTTGGAATCTGCGGGTTTTTCCGGACGATGCACGAGGGTGTCAGTGTCCCTTCGTGTTGTGCCTTCTTCCACAGGGTTTCCTTTGAAGAGGTGTCCGGGCATCGGGTTCTTATCAAGAGCGGACCGGGGAATCGGGGTCTTTCAGCATGTGTTACCACCCATGAAGCTACGTCTCAAATATTCTCATTAGACCGGCCTCATCCTGAGGTGCGCCGGGAAGGTTGGGAACCCCTTCCAGACAAAGCACGGGAGTCGACCCTCCAGTCGCAATCAGGAGGGGAGAAGTGGCTCAGATGAAGTCGTACCGGGAACCTCGGTGTTCCCCTCGAGAGAGACCAGGGTGTCGGGGAACTTTTGGAATCGCATCAAGGGTGCCAAGTTTTCACACTTGAAGTGTGAAAACACTTCAAGAAGAAACCTGGGACTTCTCTTTAGACGCTGTAGCGGGCAAGGGCCTCATCTTGCGATGACAGGGTAACCATGTGGTTTTTCTCGAGTTTTGGCGGGATTCTCGAGTTACGATGGGGAATTCAGGCTTCCTCTTATGTTGGCCCAGGGAAGTCCAATCTTCCATTGGAGTTGCGAGAGAGAGCTAGGGATTGCTCTCGAGTCACTTCAGGGCAAAAGAGACCTCATCTAAGCTTGTGTCCAGGACCTAATGTTCCTCTCCAGGGGTGACAGAGATCTCGGGGTTGCATTTTAGACGCACCCGAGGAGTCAGACCTCATCTCGAGAGGAAGGAAAGGACTCTGCTCTGCTCTCGAGTCCTGACGGGTATTTCTTGGAGACCACTGAGTGGCCTAAAGGGAGTCAAGCCTCCTGTGGATTTTTTTTTAATTTTATTTTATTTTTAAACTTTACATAATTGTATTAGTTTTTCCAAATATCAAAATGAATCTGCCTCAGGTATACATGTGCTCCCCATCCTGAACCCTCCTCCCTCCTCCCCCCCATAGCATCCCTCTGGGTCGTCCCAGTGCACTAGCCCCAAGCATCCAGTGTCATGCATCAAACCTGGACTGGCAACTCTTTTCATACATGATATTTTACATGTTTCAATGCCATTCTCCCAAATCTTCCCACCTTCTCCCTCTCCCACAGAGTCCATAAGACTCTTCTATACATCAGTGTCTCTTTTGCTGTCTCGTACTCAGGGTTATTGTTACCGTCTTTCAAAGTTCCATATATATGCGTTAGTATACTGTATTGGTGTTTTTCTTTCTGGCTTACTTCACTCTGTATAATAGGCTCCAGTTTCATCCACCTCATTAGAACTGATTCATTCTATTCTTTTTAATGGCGGAGTAATACTCCATTGTGTATATGTACCACAGCTTTCTTATCCATTCATCTGCTGATGGACATCTAGGTTGCTTCCATGTCCTGGCTATTAGAAACAGTGCTGCGATGAACATTGGGGTACACATGTCTCTTTCCCTTCTGGTTTCCTCAGTGTGTATGCCCAGCAGTGGGATTGCTGGATCATAAGGCAGTTCTATTTCCAGTTTTTTAAGGAATCTCCACACTGTTCTCTATAGTGGCTGTACTAGTTTGCATTCCCACCAACAGTGTAAGAGGGTTCCCTTTTCTCCACACCCTCTCCAGCATTTATTATTTGTAGACTTTTGGATTGCAGCCATTCTGACTGGCGTGAAATGGTACCTCATAGTGGTTTTGATTTGCATTTCTATGATAATGAGTGATTTTGAGCATCTTTTCATGTGTTTGTTAGCCATCTGTATGTCTTCTTTGGAGAAACGTCTATTTAGTTCTTTGGCCCATTTTTTGATTGGGTCATCTATTTTTCTGGAGTTGAGCTGTAGGTGTTGCTTGTATATTTTTGAGATTAGTTGTTTGTCAGTTGCTTCATTTCCTATTATTTTCTCCCATTCTGAAGGCTGTCTTTTCACCTTGCTAATAGTTTGCTTTGATGTGCAGAAGCTTTTAAGGTTAATTAGGTCCCATTTGTTTATTTTTGTTTTTATTTCCAATATTCTGGGAGGTGGGTCATAGAGGATCCTGCTGTGATGTATTTCAGAGAGTGTTTTGCCTATGTTCTCCTCTAGGAGTTTTATAGTTTCTGGTCTTACGTTTAGATCTTTAATCCATTTTGAGTTTATTTTTGTGTATTGTGTTAGAAAGTGTTCTAGTTTCATTCTTTTACAAGTGGTTGACCAGATTTCCCAGCACCACTTGTTAAAGAGATTGTCTTTAATCCATTGTATATTTTTGCCTCCTTTGTCAAAGATAAGGTGTCCATATGTGTGTGGATTTATCGCTGGGCTTTCTATTTCGTTCCACTAATCTATATTTCTGTCTTTGTGCCAGTACCATACTGTCTTGATAACTGTGGCTTTGTAGCGGAGCCTGAAATCAGGTAGGTTGATTCCTCCAGTTCCATTCTTCTTTCTCAAGATCGCTTTGGCTATTCGAGGTTTTTTGTATTTCCATACAAATTGTGAAATTATTTGTTCTAGCTCTGTGAAGAATACTGTTGGTAGCTTGATAGGGATTGCATTGAATCTATAAATTGCCTTGGGTCGTATACTCATTTTCACTATATTGATTCTTCCAATCCATGAACATGGTATATTTCTCCACCTATTAGTGTCCTCTTTGATTTCTTTCACCAGTGTTTTATAGTTTTCTATATATAGGTCTTTAGTTTCTTTAGGTAGGTATATTCCTAAGTATTTTATTCTTTCCGTTGCAATGGTGAATGAAATTGTTTCCTTAATTTCTCTTTCTGTTTTCTCATTATTAGTGTATAGGAATTCAAGGGATTTCTGTGTGTTGATTTTATATCCTGCAACTTTACTATAGTCATTGACTAGTTCTAGTAATTTTCTGGTGGAGTCTTTAGGGTTTTCTATGTAGAGGATCATGTCATCTGCAAACAGTGAGAGTTTTACTTCTTCTTTTCCAATTTGGATTCCTTTTGTTTCTTTTTCTGCTCTGATTGCTGTGGCCAAAACTTCCAAAGCTATGTTGAATAGTAATGGTGAAAGTGGGCACCCTTGTCTAGTTCCTGACTTTAGAGGAAATGCTTTCAATTTTTCACCATTGAGGATAATGTTTGCTGTGGGTTTGTCATATATAGCTTTGATTATGTTGAGGTATGTTCCTTCTATTCCTGCTTTCTGGAGAGTTTTTATCATAAATGGATGTTGAATTTTGTCAAAGGCTTTCTCTGCATCTATTGAGAAAATCATATGGTTTTTATTTTTCAATTTGTTAAGGTGGTGTATTACATTGATTGATTTGCGGATATTGAAGAATCCTTGCATCCCTGGGATAAAGCCCACTTGGTCATGGTGTATGATCTTTTTAATGTGTTGTTGGATTCTGATTGCTAGAATTTTGTTAAGGATTTTTGCATCTATGTCATCAGTGATATTGGCCTGTAGTTTTCTTTTTTTGTGGGATCTTTGGCAGGTTTTGGTATTAGGCTGATGGTGGCCTCATAGAATGAGTTTGGAAGTTTACCTTCCTCTGCAATTTTCTGGAAGAGTTTGAGCAGGATAGGTGTTAGCTCTTCTCTAAATTTTTGGTAGAATTCAGCTGTGAAGCCGTCTGGACCTGGGCTTTTGTTGGCTGGAAGATTTTTGGTTACAGTTTCAATTTCCGTGCTTGTGATGGGTCTGTTAAGATTTTCTAGTTCTTCCCTGGTCCAGTTTTGGAAAGTTGTACTTTTCTAAGAATTTGTCCATTTCTTCCACGTTGTCCATTTTATTGGCATATAATTGTTGATAGTAGTCTCTTATGATCCTTTGTATTTCTGTGTTTTCTGTTGTGATCTCTCCATTTTCATTTCTAATTTTATTGATTTGATTTTTCTCCCTTTGTTTCTTGATGAGTCTGGCTAATGGTTTGTCAATTTTATTTATCGTTTCAAAGAACCAGCTTTTGGTTTTGTTGATTTTTGCTATGGTCTCTTTTGTTTCTTTTGCATTTATTTCTGCTCTAATTTTTAAGATTTCTTTCCTTCTACTAACCCTGGGGTTCTTCATTTCTTCCTTTTCTAGTTGCTTTAGGTGTAGAGTTAGTTTATTTATTTGACTTTTTTCTTGTTTCTTGAGGTGTGCCTGTATTGCTATGAACTTTCCCCTTAGGACTGCTTTTACCGTGTCCCACAAGTTTTGGGTTGTTGTGTTTTCATTTTCTTCCATTTCTATGCAAATTTTGATTTCTTTTTTGATTTCTTCTGTGATTTGTTGGTTATTCAGCAGCGTGTTGTTCAGCCTCCATATGTTGGAATTTTTAATAGTTTTTCTCCTGTAATTGAGATCTAATCTTACTGCATTGTGGTCAGAAAAGATGCTTGGAATGATTTCTATTTTTTTGAATTTACCAATGCTAGCTTTATGGCCCAGGATGTGATCTATCCTGGAGAAGGTTCCATGTGCACTTTAGAAAAAGTTGAAATTCATTGTTTTGGGATGAAATGTCCTATAGATATCAATTAGGTCTAACTGGTCTATTGTATCATTTAAAGTTTGTGTTTCCTTGTTAAATTTCTGTTTAGTTGATCTATCCATAGGTGTGAGTGGGGTATTAAAATCTCCAACTATTATTGTGTTAGTGTTAATTTCTCCTTTCATACTTGTTAGCATTTGTCTTACATACTGTGGTGCTCCCACGTTGGGTGCATATATATTTATAAGTGTTATATCTTCTTCTTGGATTGATCCTTTGATCATTATGTAGTGACCTTCTTTGTCTCTTTTCACAGCCTTTGTTTTAAAGTCTATTTTATCTGATGTGAGTATCGCTACTCCTGCTTTCTTTTGGTCCCTATTTGCATGGAAAATCTTTTTCCAGCCCTTCACTTTCAGTCTGTATGTATCCCCTGTTTTGAGGTGGGTCTCTTGTAGACAACATATGTAGGGGTCTTGTTTTTGTATCCATTCAGCCAGTCTTTGTCTTTTGGTTGGAGCATTCAACCCATTTACGTTTAAGGTAATTACTGATAAGTATGATCCCATTGCCATTTACTTTATTGTTTGGGGTTTGAATTTATACACCGTTTTGTGTTTCCTGTTTAGTATTTGTTGGAGAGCTGGTTTGGTGGTGCAGAATTCTCTCAGCTTTTGCTTGTCTGCAAAGCTTTTGATTTCTCCTTCATACTTGAATTAGATCCTTGCTGGGTACAATAATCTGGGCTGTAGGTTATTTTCTTTCATCATTTTAAGTATGTCTTGCCATTCCCTCCTTGCTTGAAGAGTTTCTATTGAAAGATCAGCTGTTATCCTTATGGCAATTCCCTTGTGTGTTATTTGTTGTTTTTCCCTTGCTGCTTTTCATATTTGTTCTTTGTGTTTGATTTTTGTTAATGTGATTAATATGTGTCTTGGGGGGTTTCGCCTTGGCTTTATCCTGTTTGGGACTGTCTGGGTTTCTTGGACTTGAGTGAGTATTTCCTTCCCCATTTTAGGGAAGTTTTCAACTATTATCTCCTCAAGTATTTTCTCACGGTCTTTCTTTTTGTCTTCTTCTTCTGGGACCCCTATGATTCGAATGTTGTAGCGTTTAATATTGTCCTGGAGGTCTCTGAGATTGTGCTCATTTCTTTTAATTCGTTTTTCATTTATCCTCTCTGATTCATTTATTTCTACCATTCTATCTTCGAATTCACTAATCCTATCTTCTGCCTCTGTTATTCTACTATTTTTTGCCTCCAGAGTGTTTTTAGTTTCATTTATTGCATTATTCATTATATATTGACTCTTTTTTTATTTCTTCTAGGTCCTTGTTAAACCTTTCTTGCATCTTCTCAATCCTTGTCTCCAGGCTATTTATCTGTGATTCCATTTTAATTTCAAGATTTTAGATCCATTTCACTATCCTTACTCGGAATTCTTTATCAGGTAGATTCCCTATCTCTTCCTCTTTTGTTTGGTTTGGTGGGCATTTATCCTGTTCCTTTATCTGCTGGGTATTCCTCTGTCTCATCTTGTTTAAATTGCTGAGCTTGGGGTGTCCTTTCTGTATTCTGGCAGTTTGTGGAGTTCTTTACTCTGGCATTTCCTCGCTGTGTGTGGGTTTGTACAGGTGTCTTGTCAAGGTTTCCTGGTTAGGGAAGCTTGTGTCCGTGTTCTGGTGGGTGGAGCTGTATTTCTTCTCTCTGGAGTGCAATGAAGTGTCCAGTAATGAGTTATGAGATGTTTGTGGTTTTGGGGTGACTTTGGGCAGCCTGTATCTTGAAGCTCAGGGCTGTGTTCCTTTGTTGCTGGAGAATTTGCTTGGTATGTCTTGCCCTGGAACTTGTTGGCCCTTGTGTGGTGCTTGATTTCAGTGTCGGTATGGAGGCATTTGATGAGCTCCTGTCAATTAATGTTCCTTGGAGTCAGGAGTTCCCTGGAGGCAGGGTTTGGACTTAAGCCTCCTGCTTCCAGTTATCTGTCTTACTTTTACAGTAGTTTCAAAACTTCTCCTTCTATACAGCACCATTGATAAAACATCTACGTTAAAGAAGAAAAGTTTCTCTACTGTGAGGGCCACTCAGAAAGGTTCACAGCGTTACATGGAGAAGAGAAGAGGGAGGAGGGAGTTAGAGGTGACCCAAATGAGATCAGGTGGAATCAATAGTGGAGAGAGTGGGCTGGCCAGTAGTCACTTCCTTATGTGCACTCCACAACTGGACCGCTCAGAGATGTTCACAGAGTTATACAGAGATGAGAAGAAGGAGGAAGGAGACAGAGGTGGCCAGAAGGATAAAAGGGGGAAATGAAAAGGAGGGAGACAGATCCAGCCAGTAATCAGTTCCCTAAGTGTTCTCCACCGTCTGGAATACACAGAAATTCACAGAGTTGGGTAGAGTAGAGAGGGGTTAGGGAGGAGACACAGGCGACCTGGTGGAGAAAAAGGAGAGTCCAAAGGGAGAGAGAGCAGTCAAGCCAGTAATCTCGCTCCCTAGTGAAAAATGGGTACTGAAGATTGGGTTCTTAAAGGTACAAAATTGGTAACAAATACATAAAGGCAAAAATTAAAAATCTAGAGTAGAGTTTGGAATTTCAAAAATACGATGTTAAAGAAAAGAAGAAGGAAAAGAAAGAGAGAAAAAACGAACAAAGAAAAACAAACAAGGTCGCAAAAATTATCAAGAAAATACAGGTACAAAATTGATAACTAATACCAAAAAGCAAAAATTAAAAATCTAGAGTAGAGTTTGGAATTTCAAAAATACAATGTTAAAAAAAAGGAAGAAGAAAACTAAAGAGAAAACAAACAAACAAAAACAAGCAATGTCACAAAAATTATAAAGAAACTACAGGTACAAAATTAATATCAAATATCAAAAAGCATAAATTAAAAATCTAGAGTACAGTTTGGAATTTCAAAAATACAATGTTAAAGAAAAGAAGAAAAAAAAAACAAAACAAAAAAACAAGGTCAAAAAATTATTTTATATATATATATATATATATGAAGTTTGCTGAAGAAGAAAAAAATAGGGTCTTTTTTTTGCAAAGTAATAGGTTATAAAAGTGAAAATTAAATGAACAATAGAGAACTTAAAATTAAAAAAATTAAAAAAAAATAAGAATGATCATAAAAATATATCTAGGACTTTCTCTGGTTTTGTTGTGAGTATTGTGGGTTCGGTTCATTTTTGGCTAGTTCCTTGGTCCGACTTATATTTCTCAAGATCTATAGGCGCCTTCCTATGTAGTCCTAGTAACCACAGGGTTTTAATCTATTGCCTGTAGCTTCCAAGGCGTTTCCCTCTGTTATAGCTTCTTTTGTTTGCTGGTCTCTTCAGTGTCTGGTTTACGCCCTGACACAAAGGGGACGGTGGAGGACACTTTTTTTTTTTAGGCTCACTTGTTCAGTTGCGCTGTGGGGAGGGAGGGAGGGAGTGATGCTGCAAACAAATAACACTGGCGTGCGCTCGCAGTGCCTCAGCCACACTGGGTCTGCCCCCGCTCACGGCACGTGTAGCCTCCCTGCCCACACTGCTCGGGCTCTAGGTTGTTCCACCGGGAACAATCCGAGGCTGGCCCTGGGCTGCATGCACCTCCCAGGTCCAAGCCGCTCAGGTTCAGGCACTCGGGTAGTCCTCAGAGGCACAGACTCGGTTGGGCCTGCGTTTTGTGCTCTTCCCAGGTCCGAGCAGCTCAGGTGATGAGGTGTTTGGCGAGCGCCAATGTTGTGACTTATCGCCTCTCCGCCACTCGGTTATCTGGGTGTAAAACAGGCGCACCTTCTCAGGCAGATGTTGACCATCCAGATCCCCAAGAAGTTTTAGTTAGCAAAGAAGCCTGCTTACAGTTTTATAGATAATGTCTCTCTGGGGCTGCGATTGCCCCCTTCCGGCTCTGGCTGCCTGTTACCAGAGGGGGAAGGTCTGCAGCCAGCTATCTCTGTTCAGTTCTTTGTTCCGTGCGCGGGCCTGGCGGTGTCTTAGGTTAGGGCTGGCTTTTTGCGTGGTAGATATCCCAGAGTCTGGTTTGCTAGCCCAAGTTATTTCATTCAGATAGCGCTCAGGGTATTCAGGCCAGATTTTTACTCTAAGCGATGCAGCCCGCGCCGCGCCTCCCTGCCCAACCCCTGCTTGCTAATGGTGTGAGCAGGCGTCTGCACTGCTTCACGGCTGGGGGAGTTACCGTAGGGCTTGCAATCTGCGAGATTTAATTGTTTATTTATTTTTATCCCCCTTATGTTGCCCTTTGTGCTTCCAAAGCTTGGCAAAGATTTGGCAGTGAAAAGCTTTCCTGGTGTTTGGAAACTTTTCTCTTTTTAAGACTATCTTCCCGGGACGGAAATCCCTCCCTCCCTCTTTTGTCTCTTTTTTTGTCTTTTATACTTTTTCCTACCTACTTTCCAAGAGGTGGGTTCTTTTCTGGGTGCCTGATGTCCTCTGGCAGCATTCATAAGTTGTATTGTGGAATTTACTCGACGTTTAAATGCTCTTTTGATGAAATTGTTTGGGGGGGAAAGAGTTCTCCCCGTCCTACTCCTCAGCAATCTTGGCTCCTCTCTTGTGGAGTTTGGAGAGAGCACGCGGGATTGCTCTCCAGGCGATGCAGGAAAAGAAGGCCCTCATCTCGCGATGTCGGAGGAGTCTCGTGGTTTTTCTGGAGCTGTGGTGCCAGTGTGGGGTTTCTCACAAGGTACGACCAGGAGCTCAGGGAGCCTCTCGTGTGGTGTCAGGGAAGTCAAGTCTCCATACGAGTGGCGAGGGGGCGCACGTCATTGCTCTCGAGTCATGGTAGTGGAATCAGGGCTCAACGCAATGAAAAAGGACGCTCGAGGTCTTTCTCGGGTTGCGGCAGGAAACCTTGGGTTCCCTCGACTTGTGCCTGTGACCTCAGGTAGCTTCTCAGGGTGCCTCTGAGAAGTCAGGGATACTATGGAGCTGGGAGAGGCCTCTCGGGACTCCACTGGGTTTGCTGCAATGGAAGAGGGCCTAATCTCGAGATCAGGAAGGAACCTCAGGGTTCCTCTCCATTTCTGACTCAGATTGCAGGGTCCCTGCAGAGTTGGGACAGGAGAGTCAGGCCTCGTCTTGTGTGGAGGAATGGAACTCCGCTTGCCTCTCAAGTTGTTCAAGGAGTGACAGGCCACTTGTCGAGGTGTGTGTGGAACCTGCGGTTTTTTCCAGACAATGCACGGGGGTGTCAGTGCCCCTTCGTGATGTGCTTTCATCCACAGGGTTGCCTTCGAAGTGGTGTGCGGGCATCGGGTTCTTATCAAGAGCGGACCAGGAAATCGGCGTCTTTTGGAATGCGGCACCACACACGAGGCTACGTCTCGAATTTCCTCGTGAGACGGGCCTCATGCTGAGGTGCCCCTGGAAGGTCGGGAAAGCCTTCCAGACAAAGCAGGTTAATCGACCCTACTGTCGCGATCAGGAGGGGAGAAGGGGCTCAGATGAAGTGGTGCCGGGAACCTCGGTGTTCCCCTTGAGTGAGACCGGTATGTCAGGGAACTTTTGGGGTCTCACGAAGCTTGCCAAATACTGTTTCAAACTTCAAGATGAAACGTGGGACTTCTCTTGAGACGCTGTGGCGGGCAAGGGCCTCATCTTGTGATGAAGGGGAAACCACGTGGTTTTTTTCGAGTTGCGATGGGATTGTTGACTTACGACGGGGAATTCAGGCTTCCTCTTCTGTTGGCCCAGGGAAGTCCATTCTTCCATTCGAGTTGCCAGGGAGAGCTGGGTGGGAATTGCTCTCGAGTCCCGGCAGGTCAAAATAGACCTCATCTAGGCTTGTGTCCAGGACCTAATGTTCCTCTCCAGGGGCGATAGGGATCACGGAGACGCATTCCAGACTCACCCAGTGAGTCAGGCCTCGGCTCGAGGGGAAGCAAAGGATTCTGATATTCTCCTGGGTCGCGATAGGTATCTCTTGGAGCCCACTGAGTGGCCTCCAGGGAGTCAAGCCTCCTGTGGAGTTGGAGAGAGGACTCGGGATTGCTCTCCAGGCCATACAGGAAAGAAGGCCCTCAGCTCGCAATGACGGGGGCGTCTTGTGGGTTTTCTCGAGTTGGGGCGCAAGTATGAGTTTTCTCACGAGGTACGACGGGGAGCTCAGGGAGCCTCTCGTGTGGCGCCAGGAAAGTCAGGTGTCTATGCGTGTGATGAGGAGGAGCCCATAAATGCTCTCAAGTCATGGTAGGGAAATCGGGACTCAAGACGCGTTGAAGAAGGAGTCTCGAGGTCTTTCTCAGGTTGCGGCAGGAAACCCTGGGTTCCCTCGACTTGTACTGGTGACCTCAGGGAGCTTCTCAGGGTGCCTCTGAGAAGTCAGGCAAACTGTGGATTTGGGACGGGCCTCTCGGGACTCCACTGGTTTTGTGGCAATGGAAAAGGGCCTCATCTTGAGTGGAGGCAGGAACCTCAGGCTTCCTCTCCATTTCTGACTCGGTGCGCAAGGTCCCTAGAGTTGTGACAGGAGAGTCAGCCATCGTCTTGTGTGGAGGAATGGAACTCCGCTTGCTTCTCGAGTTGTTCACGAGGTGACAGACCACTTGTGGAGCTGTGTGAGGAACCTGCGGGTTTTTCCGGAAGATGCACGTCGTATCAGTGCCCCTACGTGTTGTGCCTTCATCCACAGGCTTGCCTTCGAAGAGGTGTCCAGGAGTCTGGTTTTGATCAAAAGTGGACCATGGAATCGGGGTCTTTCGGCATGTAGTATGGCCCTCGAGGCTACCTCTCGAATTTCCTCGTGAGACCGGCCTCATCCTGAGGTGTGCCGGGAAGGTCGGGAATCCCTTCGAGACAAAGCAGTGGAATCGACCCTCCTATCGCGATCATGAGAGGAGAAAGGCCTCAGATGAAGTGGTGCCGGAAACTTCAGTGTCCCCTCTAGTGAGATCGGTATATAGGGGAACTTTTGGGGTCGCGTCAAGGGTGCCAAGTACTGTTTTGCACTTCAAGACGGAATGTGAGACTTCTCTTGAGATGCTGTAGGGGGTAAGGGCCTCATCTTGCAATACAGGGAACCACGTGATTTTTCTCGAGTTGCAGCGGGTTTCTCAAATTACAACTGGAAATTCAGGCTTCCTCTTGTGTTGGCTCAGAAAGGCCAATCTTCCATTCGAATTGCAAGGGAAAGATAGGGGTTGCGCTTGAGTCACTGCAGGGCCAAAGAGACCTCATCTAGGCTTTTGTCCAGGACCTAAGGTTCCTCTCCAGGGGCGACAGGGATCCAGGGTTGCATTTCAGACTCACCCTCGTAGTCAGGCCTCATCTCGAGGGGAAGCAAAGCACACCGCTCTCCTCCTGAGTATCGACGCGTATCTCTTGGAGCCCACTGAGTGACCTAAAGGGAGTCAAGCCTCCTTTGGAGTTTGGAGAGAGGATTCGGGATTGCTCTTCAGGTCATGCAGGAAAGAAGGCCCTCATTTCACCATGACAGGGGCGTCTCGTGGGTTTTCTCGAGCTGCGGCGCCAGTGTGGGGTTTCTCACGAGGTATGATGGGGAGCTCAGGGAGCCTCTCATGTGGTGCCGGGGAAGTCAGATCTTCATGCGCGTGGCCAGGGGGAGCGCGTCATTTTTCTCCAGTCATGGTAGGGGAATCGGGCCTCAAGACGCGTGAAGAAGGACTCTCGAGGTTTTTCTCAGGTTACAGCAGGAAACCCTGGGTTCCATCGACTTATGCCCGTGACCTCAGGGAGCTTTTCAGGGTGCCTCTGAGAAGTCAGGGATACTGTGCAGTTGGGAGGGGCCGCTCCGAACTCCACTGGGTTTGGTGCAGTAGAAGAGGGCCTTATCTCGAGTTGAGGCAGGAACCTCATGGTTCCTCTCCATTTCTGAATCAGATCTCAGTGTCCATGCAGAGTTGGGACAGGAGAGTCAGGCCTCGTCTTGTGTGGAGGAATTTAACTCCTCTTGCCTCTCGAGTTGTTCACGGGGTGACAGGCCACTTGTCGATCTGTATGTGGAACTTGCGGGCTTTTCCAACGATGCAGGAGGGTGTCAGACCCCTTCGTTTTGTGCCTTCGTCCACAGGATTGCCTTCGAAGAGGTGTCCTAGCATTGGGTTCTTATTAAGAGCAGACAGGGAAATCGGGGTCTTTCGGCGTGTGGCACCAACCACAAGGCTACGTCTCGAATTTCCTCGTGAGACCGGCCTCATCCTGAGGTGCGCCGGGAAGGTCCGGAACCCCTTCCAGACAAAGCAGGGTAATCGACCCTCCCGTCGCGATCAGGAGGGGATAAGGGGCTCAGAACAAGCGGTGCACCGAACCTTGGTGTTCCCCTCGAGTGAGACCAGGGTGTCGGGGAACTTTTGTGCTAACATCAAGGTTGCCAATTATCGTTTTAAACTTCAAGATGGAACGTAGGGCTTCTACTGAGACGCTGTAGCTGGCAAGGGCCTCATCTTGCGATGACGGGGGAACCACGTGGTTTTCCTCGAGTTGCAGCAGGATTTTCGAATTACGACGGGGAATTCAGGTTTCCTCTTGTGTTGTCCCAGGGAAGTCCATTCTTCCATTCGAGGTGCGAGGGAGAGCAGGGGATTGCTCTCGAGTCACTTCAGGGCAAATGAGACCTCATCTATGCTTGTGTCTAGGACCTAATGTTCCTCTCCAGGGGCGACAGGGATCTCGGGGTTGCATTCCAGACTCACCTGAGGAGTCAGGCCTGGTATATAGGGGAAGCAAAGAATTCCGCTCTCCTCTCGAGTCCCAACGGGTATCTCTTGGAGCCCACAGAGTGGCCTAAAGGGAGTCAGGCCTCCTGTGGAGTTTGAAGAGAGGCCTCGAGATTGCTCTCCAGGCCATGCAGGAAAAGAAGGCCTTCATCTCGCGATGACGGAGGCGTCTCGTGGGTTTTCTGGAGCTGGGGAGCCAGTGTGGGATTTCTCACGAGGTATGACGGGGAGCTCAGGGAGCCTCTCGTGTGGTGCCAGGGAAGTCAAGTCTCCATACGAGTGGCGAGGGGTAACGCGTCATTGCTCTCGAGTCATGGTAGGGGAATCGGGATTCAAGATGCGTTGAAGGAGGATTTTCGAGGTCTTTCTCGGGTTGCGTCAGGAAACCCTGTGTTCCCTCGACTTGTGCCAGTGACCTCAGGGAGCTTCTAAGGGTGCCTCTGAGAAGTCGCGATACTGTGGATTTGGGAGGGGCCTCTCGGGCCTCCACTGTTTTTGGTGTAATGGAAGAGGGCCTCATCTCGAGTGGAGTCAGGAACCTCAGGGTTCCTCTCCATTTCGGACTCCGATCGCAGGGTCCCTTCAGAGTTGGGACCGGAGAGTCAGGCCTCGTCGTGAGTGGAGGAATGGAACTCTGCTTGCCTCTCGAGTTGTTCATGGGATGACAGGCTTCTTGTCGAGCTGTGTGTGGAACCTGCGGCTTTTACCGAATGATGCACGGGAGTGTCAGTGACCCTTCGTTTTGTGCCTTCGTCCACAGGGTTGCCTTCGAAGAGGTGTCCGGGCATCAGGTTCTTCTCAAGAGTGGGCCGGGAAATCGGGGTATTTTGGCATGTGACACCAACCACGACGCTATGTCTTGAATTTACTCGTGAGACCGGCCTTATCCTTAGGTGCGCCGGGAATGTGGGGAACCCCTTCCAAACAAAGCAGGGGAATAGACCCTCCTGTCTCGAACAGGAGGGGAGAAGGTGCTCAGATGAAGTGGTGCGGGAACCTCGGTGTTCCTGTCGAGTGAGACCGGCGTGTCCGGGAACATTTGGTGTCGCATCAAGGGTGCAAAGTACCGTTTCGCACTTCAAGACGGAACGTGGTTCTTTTCTTGAGACGCCATAGCAGCAAGGGCCTCATCTTGGGATGACGTTGGAAACACGTGGTTTTTCTCGAGTTGCGGCGGGATTCTCGAGTTACGAAGGGGATTTCTGGCTTCCTCTTGTGTTGGCCCAGGGAAGCCCAATCTTCCATTCGAGTTGCGAGGGAGAGCTGGGGGTTGCGCTCGAGTCACTGCAGGGCAAAAGAAACCTCATCCAGGCTTGTGTCTAGGACCTAATATTCCTCTCAAGGGATGACTGGGATCTTGGGGTTGCATTCTAGACTCACCCAGGAGTCAGGCGTCCTCTCGAGGGGAAACAAAGGACTTCTCTCTCTTCTCGAGTCGCGACGGATATTTCTTGGAGCCCACTGAGTGGACTAAAGGGAGTCAAGCCTCCTCTGGAGTTTGGAGAGAGGACTCGGGATTGCACTCCAGGACATGCAGGAAAAGAAGGCCCTCATCTCACGATGACAGGGGGGGTCTCGGTGGTTTTACCGAGCTGCAGCGCCTGTGTTGGTTTCTCAGGAGGTACGACGGGGAGCTCAGGGAGCCTCTTGTGTGGCGCCAGGGAAGTTAGGTCTCGATGCGTGTGGCGAGGGGGAGCGCGTCATTGCTCTCGAGTCATGGTAGGGGAATCAGGCCTCTAGACGCGTTGAAGGACTCTCAAGATCTCTCTCGGGTCTTGGCAAGAATACCTGGGTTCCCTCGACTTGTGCCGGTGACCTCAGGGAGATTCTCCGGGTGCCTCTGAGAAGTCAGGGATACTGTGGAGTTGGGAAAGACCTCTCGGGACTCCACTGGGTTTGGTGAAATGGAAGGGGGCCTCATCTCGAGGGGAGGCAGGACCCTCAGGGTTCCTCTCCATTTCTGATTCCGATCACAGCCCCCTGCATAGTTGGGAGAGGTGAGTCAGGCCTTGTCTTGTGTGCAGGAATGGACCTCCGCTTGCCTCTCGAGTTGTTCACTGGGTGACAGGCACTTGTTGAGCTGTATGAGTAACCTGCGGTCTTTTCCAGACGATGCACGGGGGTGTCAGTGCCCCTTCGTGTTGTGCCTTCATCCACACTATCTTCGAATAGGTGTCTGGGCATCGCGTTCTTATCAAGAGCGGATCGGGAAATCGCGGTCTTTCGGCATGTGGCACAACCATCGAGGCTACGTCTCGAATTTCCTCGTGAGACAGCCTTATCTGAGGTGCGTGGAGAAGGTCGGGAACCCCTTGCATACAAAGCAGGGGAATTGACCCTCCTTTCGCGATCAGGAGGGGAGAAGGGGCTCAGATGAAGTGGTGCCAGGAACCTCGGTGTTCCCCTCTAGTGCGACCCGTATGTCGGGGAACTTTTGGGGTAGCATTAAGGGTGCCAAATATCATTTCGCACTTGAAGACAGAACGTGGGACTACTCTTGAGACGCTGGAGCGGGCAAGGGCCTCATCTTGCAATGACGGGGGAACCACGTGGTTTTTCTCAAGTTGAGGCGGAATTCTCGAATTACTCCTGGGAATTCAGGCTTCCTCTTGTGTTGGCCCAGGGAGGTCCAATCTTCCATTCGGGTTGCGAGGGAAAGCTGGGGAGTGCTCTCGAGTTACTGCAGGGCAAAAGCGACCTCATCTAGCCTTGTGTTCAGGACCCAGTGATCCTCTCCAAGGGCGACAAGGATCTCGGGTTTGCATTACAGACTCACCCGGGGAGTTAGGCCTCGTCTCGAGGGGAAGCAAAGGACTCGGCTATCCTCTCGAGTTGCGACGCGTATCTCTTGGAGCCCACTGAGTGGTCTAAAGGGAGTCAACCCTCCTCTTCAGTTTGGAGAGAGGACTCGGGATTGCTCTCCAGGCCATGCAGGAAAAGAAGGCCCACATCTCGAGATGACGGGGGCGTCTCGTGGGTTTTCTCGAGCTGCGGCGCCAGTGTGGGGTTTCTCACGAGGTACGACGGGGAGTTCAGGTAGCCTCTCGTGTGGCAACAGGGAAGTCAGGTCTCCATGGGCGGGGCAAGGGGGAGCGCGTCATTGCTCTCAAGTCAGGGTAGGGGAATCGGGCCTCATGACGGGTTGAAAAAGAACTCTCGATGTCTTTCTAGGGTTGTGGCAGGAAGCCCTGGGTTCCCTTGACTTGTGCCGGTGACCTCAGGGAGCGTCTCAGGGTGCCTCTGAGAAGTCAGGGATACTGTGGATTTGGGAGAGGCCTCTCAGGACTCCTCTGGGTTTGGTGCAATGGAAGTGGGCCTCATCTCGAGTTGAGGCAGGAACCTCAGGGTTCTGCTCCTGACTTCCTGGAGGCCGGATCTGACTCAGATCGCAGGGTCCCTGTTGAGTTTGCTCAGGAGTGTCAGGTCTCGTGTTCTGCGGAGGAATGGAACTCCGCTTACATCTCAAGTTGTTCAAGGATAACACCACTTTTCGTGATGTGTGTGGAACCTGCGGGTTTTTCGGAGATGCACAGGGGCATCAGTGCTCCTTCCTGTTGTGCCTTCATCCACAGGGTTGCCTTCAAAGAGGTGTCCGGGCATCGTGTTCTCCTCAAGTGCGGACCGGGAAATTGGGGTCTTTCAGCATGTTGCACCACCCACTAGGCTACGTCTCGAATTTTCTCGTGAGACCGGTCTCATCCTGAGGCGCGCAGGAAAGTCCGGGAACCCTTTCCAAACAAAGCAGGGGAATCGACCCTACTTTCGGGATCAGGAGGAGAGAAAAGGCTCAGATGAAGTAGTGCCGGGAACCTCTGTGCTCTCCTTGAGTGAAAGTCGGGTAACTTTTCTGGTTGCATCAAGGGTGCCAAGTACCGTTTCGCACTTCAAGACGGAACCTGGGACTTCTCTTGAGATGCTGTAGTGGGCAAGGGCCTCATCTAGCGCTGACAGGGGACCCACGTGTTTTTTCTCGAGTTGCGGCAGGATTCTTGAGTTACGATGGGGAATACAGGTTTCCTCTTGTGTTGGCCCAGGGAAGTCCAATCTTCCATTCGAGTTGCAAGTGAGAGCTGGAGATTGCTCTCGAGTCACTGCAGGGCAAAATAGAGCTCATCTAGGTTTGTGTCCAGGACCGAGTTTTTCTCTCCAGGGGCGACAGGGATCTCGGGGTTGCATTCCAGACTCACCCAGGGAGTCAGGCCTCGTCTCGAAGGGAATGAATGGACTCCGCTCTCCTCTCGAGTCGTGACAGGTATCCCTTGGAGCCCAAGAGTGGCCTAAATGGAGTTTAGCCTCCTGTGGAGTTTGGAGAGAGGACTCGGGATTGCTCTCTAGGCCATGCAGGAAAAGAAGGCCCTCATCTCGCGATGACGGGGGCGTCTCGTGGGTTTTCTCAAGGTGCAGTGCCTGGTTGGGGTTTCTCACGAGATAGGACGGGGAGCTCAGGGAGACTCCTGTGGTGCCACGGAAGTCAGGTCTCCATGGACGTGGCGTGGGGGAGCGCCTCATTGCTCTCGAGTCATGGTAGGGGAATCAAGCCTCAAGACGCTTCAAAGAAGAACTCTCGAGGTCTTTCTCAGGGTGTGGCAGGAAACCCTGGGTTCCCTCGACTTGTGCCCATGACCTCAGGGAGCTTAGCGGGGTTCCTCTGAGAAGTCAGGGATACTGTGGAGTTGAGAGGGGCTTCTCGGGACATCACAGGGACTGGTGCAATTGAAGAGGACCTAATCTCGGATTGAGGCAGTAACGTCAGGGTTCCTCTCCATTTCTGACTCGGATAGCAGGGTCCCTGCAGAGTTGGGACAGGAGAGTCAGACCTCGTCTTGTGTGGAGTAATGGAACTCTGCTTGCCTCTCGAGTTGTTCACGGGATGACAGGCCACCTGTCGAGTTGTATGTGGAACCTGCGGTTTTGGGGGACGATGCACAGGGGTGTCAGTGTCCCTTCGTGTTGTGCCTTCATCCACAGGGTTACCTTCGAAGAGGTGACCGGGCATCGGGATCTTATCAATAGCGGACCAGGAAATCGGGGTCTTTCGGCATGTGGCACAACCCACGAGGCTACGTCTCGACTTCCCTCGTGAGACTGGCCTCATCCTGAGGTTCGCCGGGAAGTCTGGGAACCCCTTCCAGACAAAGCAGGGGAATCGACCCTCCTGTCGCCATCAGGAGGGGAGAAGAGGCTCAGCTGAAGTGGTGCTGGGAACGTCCATGTTCTCCTCGAGTGAGACCGGGGTGTCAGGGAAATTTGGGGGTCGCATCAAGGGTGCCAAGTACCGTTTCACACTTCAAGACGGAACATGGGACTTCCCTGGAGACGCTATAGCTGACAGGGGCCTCATATTTCGATGACGGAGGAGCCACGTTGTTTTTCTCCAGTTGCCGCGGGATTCTCAAATTACAATGGGGAATACAGGCTTCCTCTTGTGTTGGCCCAGGGAAGTCCAATCATCCATTCGAGTTGCGAGGGAGAGCTGGGGATTGCACTTGAGTCAATTCAGGACAAAAAAGACCTCATTTAAGCTTGTGTCCAGGACGGAGTTTTCCTCTACAGGGGCAACACGGATCTCGGGATCCCATTCCAGACTCACCCAAGTAGTCAGGCCTTGGCTCGAGGGCAAGCAACGGACTCTGCTCTCCTCTAGAGTAGCGAGGTGTATCTCTTGGAGGCTACTGAGTGGCCTAAAGGGAGTCAGGCCTCCAGTGGAGTTTGGAGAGTGGACTCGGGATTGCTCTCTAGGTCATGTAGGAAAAGAAGGCCCTCATCTGACGATGATGGGGGCGTCTCGTGAGTTTTCTCGAGCGGCGGTGCCAGTGTGGGGTTTTCATGAGGTAGGACGGGGAGCGCAGGGAGCCTCTCGTGTGGCGCCAGGGAAGTTAGGTTTCAATGGGCGTGGCGAGGGGAATGCGTCATTGCTCTCCAGTCATGGTAGGGTATCGGGCCTCAAGATGCGGTAAAGAAGGTCTCTCGAGGTCTTGCTCAGAATGCAGCAGGAAACCCTGGGTTCACTCGACTTGTGCCAGTGACCGCAGAGAACTTCTGAGGGTGCTTCTGAGAATCAGGGATACTGTGGATTTGGGAGGGGCCTCTCGGAACTCCACTGGGTATGGCACAATGGAACAGGGCCTCATTTCGAGTTGATGCAGGAACGTCAGGTTTCATCTACATTTCTGACTCCGATCGCACGGTCCCTGCAGAGTTGGGAAAGGAGAGTCAGGCCTTCTCTTGTGTGGAGGAACGGAACTCCGCATGCCTCTCTAGTTCTTCAAGGGATGACAGGACACTTGTCGATCTGTGTTTGGAATCTGCGTGTTTTTCCGTACTATGCATGGGGATGTCAGTACCCCTTCGTGTTGTGCATTCATCCACAGGTTTGCTTTCGAAGAGGTGTCCTGGCATCGGGTTCTTATTAAGAGCGGACCGGGAAATCGGGGTCTTTCCGCATGTGGCACCACCCACCAGGCTACGTCTCGAATTTCCTAGTGAGACCGGCCTCATCCTGAGGTGCGCCGGGAAGGTCGGAACCCCTTGCAGACAAAGCAGGGGAATCGACCCTCCTGTCTCGATCAGGAGGGGAGAAGGGGCACAGATGAGGTGATGCCGGGAACCTTGGTGTTCCCCTCCAGTGAGACCAGTGTGTTGGGGAACTTTTGGGGTCGCATCAAAGGTGCCAAGTACCGTATCGCACTTCAAGATGGAACGTAAGACTTCTTTTGAGACGCTGTAGCGGCAATGGCCGCATCTTGCGATGAAGAGGGAACGACGTGGTTTTTCTCGAGTTGTGGCGGGATTCTTGAGTTACAACGGGAAATTCAGGCTTCCTCTTCTGTTGGCCCAGGGAAGTCCAGTCTTCCATTCGAGTTGCGAGGGAGAGTTGGGGATTGCTCTCGAGTCACTGCAGGAAAACAGAGACCTCATCTAGGCTTGTGTCCAGGACCTAATGTTTCTCTCCAGGGGCGACAGGGATCTCCAGTTCACATATCAGACACACCCGAGGAGTCAGGCCTCGCCTCGAGGGGAAGGAAAAGACTCCGCTCTCCTCTCGAGTCACGACGGGTATGTCTTGGAGTCCACTGAGTGGCCAAAAGGGAGTCAAGCCTACTGTGGAGTTTGGAGAGAGGACTCGGGATTGCTCTCCAGGCCATGCTAGAAAAGAAGGCCGTCATATCGCGAAAATGGGGGCGTCTCGTGGGTTTTCTCTATCTGTGGCGCCAGTGTTTGGTTTCTCACGAGGTATGACGGGGAGCTCAGGGAGCCTCTCGTGTGGCGCCAGGGAAGTCAGGGCTTCATGAATGTAGCAGAGGGAGCACGTCATTGCCCTCGAGTCATGGTAGGGGAATCAGGCCTCAAAACGCGTTGAAGAAGGACTCTTGAGTTCTTTCTATGGTGGCGGCAGTAAACCCTGGGCTCACTCGAATTGTGCTGGTGACCTCAGGCAGCTTCTCAGGGTGCCTCTGAGAAGTCAGGGATACTGTGGAGCTGGGACGCGTCTCTCGGGACTCCACTGGGTTTCGTGCAATGGAAGAAGTCCTAATCTCGAGTGGAGGCAGGAACCTCAGCGTTCCTCTCGTGACTTCACTGGCGCTGGTCTGATTCGGATCGCAAAGTCCCTGCAGAGTTGGGACAGGAGAGTCAGGCCTCGTCTTGTGTAGAGGAATGAAACCCCACTTGCCTCTCGAGTTCTTCAGGTGTGAGAAGCCACTTGTTGAGCTGTATGTGGAACCTGCGGGTTTTTCCGGACGATGCACGAGGGTGTCAGTGCCCCTTTGTGTTGTGCCTTCATCCACAGGGTTGCCTTCGAAGAGGTGTCCAGGCATCGGGTTCTTATCAAGAGCGTACCGGGAAATCATAGTCTTTTGGCATGTGGTACCACCCGCGAGCTACGTCTCGAATTTCCTCGTGAGACTGGCCTCATCCTGAAGGGCCCCGTGAAGGTCGGGAACCCCTTACAAACAAAGCAGGGGAAGTGACCCTCCTATCACGAACAGGAGGGGAGAAGGGGCTCAGATAAACTGGTGCCGGGAACCTCGGTGTTCACCTCGAGTGAGACCGATATTTTGGGGAACTTTTGGGGTCACATCAAGGGTGTCAAGTATCGTTTTGCACTTCAAGACGGAACGTGGGACTTTTCTTGAGAAGCTGTAGCGGTCAAGGGCCTCATCTTGTGATGACGAGGGAACCAAGTGCTTTTTCTCGAGTTGCGGCGGGATTCTCGAGTTACGAAGGGGAATTCAGGCTTCCTCTTGTGTTGGCCCAGGGAAGTCCAATCTTCCATTCGAGTTGTCAGGGAGAGCGGGGGATTGCTCTCGAGTTACAGAAGGGCAAAAGAGACCTCACCTAGGCTTGTTTCCAGGACCTAATGTTCCTCTCCAGGGGAGACAGGGATCTCGGGGTTGCATTCCAGACCCACCTGGTGAGTCAGGCCTTGTCTCGAGGGGAAGTAAATGACTCATTTCTCCTCTCAAGTCGCGACGGGTATCTCTTGGAGCCCACTAAGTGGCCTAAAGGGAGTCAAGCCTCCTTTGGAGTTTGAAAAGAGGATTCGGGATTCCTCTCCAGGCCATGCAGGAAAAGAAGGCCCTCATCTCGCGATGACAGGGGCGTATGGTGAGTTTTCTCAAGCTGCGGCGTCAGTGTGGGGTTTCTCACGAGGTACGACAGGGAGCTCAGGGAGCCTCTCTTATGGCGCCAGGGAAGTCAGGTCTCCATGTGCGTGGCGAGGGGGTGCGTGTCATTTCTATAGAGCCATGGAAGCAGATTCGGGCTTCAAGACACGTTGAAGTAGGACTCTCGAGGTCTTTTTCCCATTGTGGCAGGAAACCCTGGGTTCCCTCGACATGTGCCAGTGACCTCATGGAGCTTCTCCGGGTGCCTCTGAGAAGTCAGGGGTACTGTGGAGTTGGGAGGGGCCTCTCTGGACTCCACTGGGTTTGGTGCAATGGATGAGAGCCTCATCTCGAGTGGAGGCAGGAACCTCATGTTTCCTCTCCTGGGTTTCCTGTCGCTGGTACTGACTCGGATTGCAGTTTCCCTGCAGAGTTGGTACAGAAAATCAGGTCTCGTCTTGTGTGGAGGAATGGAACTCCACTTGCCTGTCGAGTTATTCACGGGGTGACAGACCACTTGTTGAACTGTGTTTGTAACCTGCGGGTTTTTCTGGACGATGCACGGGGGTGTCAGTGCCCCTTCGTGTTGTGCTTTCATCCACAGGTTTTCCTTCGTAAAGGTGTCAGGGCATCACGTTCTTATCAAGAGCAGACCGGGAAATCGGGGTCTTTCGGCTTGTGGCCCCACCCACGAGGCTATGTCTCGAATTTCCTCGTGAGACCTGCCTCATCCTTAGGCTCGCTGGAAAGGTCGGGAACCCCTTCCAGACATAGCAGGGGAATCGACACTCCTGTCGCGATCACGAGGGGAGAAGGAGCTCAAATGAAGTGGTTCCGGGAACCTCGGTGTTCCTTTCGAGTGAGACCGGTATGTCGGGGAATTTTGAGATTGCATCAAGGGTGCCAAGTACCGTTTCGCACTTCAAGACAGAAAGTGGGACTTCACTTGAGTCGCTGTAGCGGGCAAGGGCCTCATCTAGCTCTGATGGGGGAACCACGTGGATTTTCTCGAGTTTCGGCGGGATTCTCGAGTTACGATGTCGAATTCAGGCTTCCAATTGTATTGGCCCAGGGAAGTCCAATCTTCCATTCGATTTGCGAGGGAGAGCTGGCGATTGCTCTCTAGTAACTGCAGTGCAAAATAGACCTCATCTAGGCTTGTGTCCAGGACCGAGTTTTCCTCTCCAGGTGTGAAAGGAACTTGGGGTTGCATTCCAGACTCACACGGGGAGTCAGGCCTCGTCTCGAGGGGAAGCAAAGGACTCTGCTCTCCCTTCAGGTCCTGACAGGTATCTCTTGGAGCCAACTGAGAGGCCTAAAGAGAGTCAAGCCTCCTGTGGAGTCTGGAGAGAGGACTCGGTTTTGCTCTCCATGCCAGGCAGGAAACAAGTCCCTCATCTCGTGATGACGGGGGCGTATCGTGGGTTTTCTCGAGCTGCGGTGCCTGAATGGGGTTTCCGAAGAGGTACGACGGGGAGCTCAGGGAGACTCTCTTCAGGAGTCAGGGAAGTCAGGTCTCCATGCGCATGGCGATGGGGAGCGGGTCTTTGCTCTCGAGTCATGGTAGGGGAATCGGGCCTCAAGATGCGCCGAAGGACTCTCAAGGTCTTTCTCGGGTCGCAGCAGGAAACCCTGGGTTCCCTGGACTTGAGCCGGTAACCTCAGGTAGATTCTCAAGGTGCCTCTGAGATTTCAGGGATACTGTGGAGTTGGGAGGGGCCTCTCGCGACTCATCTGGGTTTGGTGCAATGGAAGAGGGCCTCACCTCGAGGGGAGACAGGAATCTCAGGCTTCCTCTCCGTTTCGGACTCCGACCGCAGGGTCCCTGCAGAGTTGGGACAGGAGAGTCAGGCCTCGTCTTGTCTGAGGAAGGGAACCCCGCTGGCCTCTCGAGTTGCTCAGGGGGATCTCAGGCCCCCCGTCGAGCTGTGTGTGGAACCCGCGGGTCTTTGCGGACGATGCACGGGGGTGGCACTGCCCCTTCGTGTTGTGCCTTCACCCACAGGCTTGCCTTCGAAGAGGGATCCGGGCCTCGGGACCTTCTCAAGAGCAGACCGGGGAATCGGGGGCGTTCGGCAGGTGGCCCCACCCACGTGGCTCGTCTCGAATTTCCTCGTGAGACCGGCCTCATCCTGAGGAGCGCCGGGAAGGCCGGGAAGCCCTTCCAGACCACGCAGGGGAATCGCCTCTCCTTTCGCGATCAGGAGGGGAGAAGGGGCTCAGAGGAAGCAGTGCCGGGACCCTCGGTGTTCCCCTCGGGGGACCCCGGCGTGTCGGGGGAATTTTGGGGGTCGCAGGAAGGCTGTCAGGGACCGTTTCGCCCTTCAGGGCGGAACAGGGGACTTCCCTAGAGACGCCGTCGCGGGCAAGGGCCTCATCTTGCCAAGAGGTGGTAACCACGTGGTTTTTCTCGAGTTGCGATGGCATTCTCGAGTTACGACGGGGATCTCAGCCTTCCCCTTGGGTTGGCCCTGGGAAGCCCAATCTTCCCCTCGGGTTGCGAGGGAAAGCTGGGGGTTGCGCTCGAGTCACTGCAGGGCCGAAGAGACCTCACCTAGGCGTGTGTCCGGGACCTAATGTTCCTCTCCAGGGAAGGCAGGGATCTCGGGGTTGCATTCCAGGCTCCCCCGGGGAGTCAGGCCTCGTCTCGAGGGGAAGCCAAGGACTCCGCTCTCCTCTCGAGTCGCGACGCGGGTCTCTTGGAGCCCCCTGAGCGGCCTCAAGGGAGTCCAGCCTCCTCTTCCGTTTGGAGAGAGGACCCGGGATTGCTCTCCAGGCCATGCAGGAAAAGAAGGCCCTCAGCTGGCGAGGACGGGGGCGTCTCAGGGGTTTCCTCGAGCTGCGGCGCCCGTGGGGGTTTTCTCCCGAGGCACGACGAGGATCTCAGGGAGCCTCTCGTGCGGCGCCAGGGAAGTCAGGTCTCCATGCGCGTGGCGAGGGGGAGCGCGTCATGGCTCTCGAGTCACGGGAGGGGACTAGGGCCTCGAGACGCGTTGAAGAAGGACTCTCGAGGTCTTTCTCGGGGGGCGGCGGGAAACCCTCGTTTCCCTCGCCTTCTGCCGGGGACCTTAGGGAACTTCCCAGGGTGCCTCTGAGAGGCGAGGGATCCTGTGGAGGTGGCGGGGCCCCTCGGGACTCCGCTGGGTCTGGCGCAACGGAAGAGGGCCTCACCTCGAGGGGAGGCAGGAACCTCAGGCTTCCTCTCCGTTTCGGACTGCGACCGCAGGGTCCCTGCAGAGTTGGGACAGGAGAGTCAGGCCTCGTCTTGTCTGAGGAAGGGAACCCCGCTGGCCTCTCGAGTTGCTCAGGGGGTCTCAGGCCCCCCGTCGAGCTGTGTGTGGAACCCGCGGGTCTTTGCGGACGATGCACGGGGGTGGCAGTGCCCCTTCGTGTTGTGCCTTCAGCCACAGGGTTGCCTTCGAAGAGGGGTCCGGGCCTCGGGTCCTTCTCAAGAGCGGACCGGGGAATCGGGGGCGTTCGGCATGTGGCCCCACCCACGTGGCTCGTCTCGAATTTCCTCGTGAGACCGGCCTCATCCTGAGGGGCGCCGGGAAGGCCGGGAACCCCTTCCAGACCACGCAGGGGAATCGCCTCTCCTGTCGCGATCAGGAGGGGAGAAGGGGCTCAGAGGAAGCGGTGCCGGGACCCTCGGTGTTCCCCTCGGGGGACCCCGGCGTGTCGGGGGACTTTTGGGGGTCGCAGGAAGGCTGTCAGGGGCCGTTTCGCCCTTCAGGGCGGAACAGGGGACTTCCCTTGAGACGCCGTCGCGGGCAAGGGCCTCATCTTGCCAAGAGGTGGGAACCACGTGGTTTTTCTCGAGTTGCGGCGGCATTCTCGAGGTACGACGGGGATCTCAGCCTTCCCCTGGGGTTGGCCCTGGGAAGCCCAATCTTCCCCTCGGGTTGCGAGGGAAAGCTGGGGGTTGCGCTCGAGTCACTGCAGGGCCGAAGAGACCTCACCTAGGCGTGTGTCCGGGACCTAATGTTCCTCTCCAGGGAAGGCAGGGATCTCGGGGTTGCATTCCAGGCTCCCCCGGGGAGTCAGGCCTCGTCTCGAGGGGAAGCCAAGGACTCCGCTCTCCTCTCGAGTCGCGACGCGGGTCTCTTGGAGCCCCCTGAGCGGCTTCAAGGGAGTCCAGCCTCCTCTTCCGTTTGGAGAGAGGACCCGGGATTGCTCTCCAGGCCATGCAGGAAAAGAAGGCCCTCAGCTGGCGAGGACGGGGGCGTCTCAGGGGTTTCCTCGAGCTGCGGCGCCCGTGGGGGTTTTCTCCCGAGGCACGACGAGGATCTCAGGGAGCCTCTCGTGCGGCGCCAGGGAAGTCAGGTCTCCATGCGCGTGGCGAGGGGGAGCGCGTCATGGCTCTCGAGTCACGGGAGGGGACTAGGGCCTCGAGACGCGTTGAAGAAGGACTCTCGAGGTCTTTCTCGGGGGGCGGCGGGAAACCCTCGTGTCCCTCGCCTTCTGCCGGGGACCTTAGGGAACTTCCCAGGGTGCCTCTGAGAGGCGAGGGATCCTGTGGAGGTGGCGGGGCCCCTCGGGACTCCGCTGGGTCTGGCGCAACGGAAGAGGGCCTCACCTCGAGGGGAGGCAGGAACCTCAGGCTTCCTCTCCGTTTCGGACTGCGACCGCAGGGTCCCTGCAGAGTTGGGACAGGAGAGTCAGGCCTCGTCTTGTCTGAGGAAGGGAACCCCGCTGGCCTCTCGAGTTGCTCAGGGGGTCTCAGGCCCCCCGTCGAGCTGTGTGTGGAACCCGCGGGTCTTTGCGGACGATGCACGGGGGTGGCAGTGCCCCTTCGTGTTGTGCCTTCAGCCACAGGGTTGCCTTCGAAGAGGGGTCCGGGCCTCGGGTCCTTCTCAAGAGCGGACCGGGGAATCGGGGGCGTTCGGCATGTGGCCCCACCCACGTGGCTCGTCTCGAATTTCCTCGTGAGACCGGCCTCATCCTGAGGGGCGCCGGGAAGGCCGGGAACCCCTTCCAGACCACGCAGGGGAATCGCCTCTCCTGTCGCGATCAGGAGGGGAGAAGGGGCTCAGAGGAAGCGGTGCCGGGACCCTCGGTGTTGCCCTCGGGGGACCCCGGCGTGTCGGGGGACTTTTGGGGGTCGCAGGAAGGCTGTCAGGGGCCGTTTCGCCCTTCAGGGCGGAACAGGGGACTTCCCTTGAGACGCCGTCGCGGGCAAGGGCCTCATCTTGCCAAGAGGTGGGAACCACGTGGTTTTTCTCGAGTTGCGGCGGCATTCTCGAGGTACGACGGGGATCTCAGCCTTCCCCTGGGGTTGGCCCTGGGAAGCCCAATCTTCCCCTCGGGTTGCGAGGGAAAGCTGGGGGTTGCGCTCGAGTCACTGCAGGGCCGAAGAGACCTCACCTAGGCGTGTGTCCGGGACCTAATGTTCCTCTCCAGGGAAGGCAGGGATCTCGGGGTTGCATTCCAGGCTCCCCCGGGGAGTCAGGCCTCGTCTCGAGGGGAAGCCAAGGACTCCGCTCTCCTCTCGAGTCGCGACGCGGGTCTCTTGGAGCCCCCTGAGCGGCCTCAAGGGAGTCCAGCCTCCTCTTCCGTTTGGAGAGAGGACCCGGGATTGCTCTCCAGGCCATGCAGGAAAAGAAGGCCCTCAGCTGGCGAGGACGGGGGCGTCTCAGGGGTTTCCTCGAGCTGCGGCGCCCGTGGGGGTTTTCTCCCGAGGCACGACGAGGATCTCAGGGAGCCTCTCGTGCGGCGCCAGGGAAGTCAGGTCTCCATGCGCGTGGCGAGGGGGAGCGCGTCATGGCTCTCGAGTCACGGGAGGGGACTAGGGCCTCGAGACGCGTTGAAGAAGGACTCTCGAGGTCTTTCTCGGGGGGCGGCGGGAAACCCTCGTGTCCCTCGCCTTCTGCCGGGGACCTTAGGGAACTTCCCAGGGTGCCTCTGAGAGGCGAGGGATCCTGTGGAGGTGGCGGGGCCCCTCGGGACTCCGCTGGGTCTGGCGCAACGGAAGAGGGCCTCACCTCGAGGGGAGGCAGGAACCTCAGGCTTCCTCTCCGTTTCGGACTGCGACCGCAGGGTCCCTGCAGAGTTGGGACAGGAGAGTCAGGCCTCGTCTTGTCTGAGGAAGGGAACCCCGCTGGCCTCTCGAGTTGCTCAGGGGGTCTCAGGCCCCCCGTCGAGCTGTGTGTGGAACCCGCGGGTCTTTGCGGACGATGCACGGGGGTGGCAGTGCCCCTTCGTGTTGTGCCTTCAGCCACAGGGTTGCCTTCGAAGAGGGGTCCGGGCCTCGGGTCCTTCTCAAGAGCGGACCGGGGAATCGGGGGCGTTCGGCATGTGGCCCCACCCACGTGGCTCGTCTCGAATTTCCTCGTGAGACCGGCCTCATCCTGAGGGGCGCCGGGAAGGCCGGGAACCCCTTCCAGACCACGCAGGGGAATCGCCTCTCCTGTCGCGATCAGGAGGGGAGAAGGGGCTCAGAGGAAGCGGTGCCGGGACCCTCGGTGTTGCCCTCGGGGGACCCCGGCGTGTCGGGGGACTTTTGGGGGTCGCAGGAAGGCTGTCAGGGGCCGTTTCGCCCTTCAGGGCGGAACAGGGGACTTCCCTTAAGACGCCGTCGCGGGCAAGGGCCTCATCTTGCCAAGAGGTGGGAACCACGTGGTTTTTCTCGAGTTGCGGCGGCATTCTCGAGGTACGACGGGGATCTCAGCCTTCCCCTGGGGTTGGCCCTGGGAAGCCCAATCTTCCCCTCGGGTTGCGAGGGAAAGCTGGGGGTTGCGCTCGAGTCACTGCAGGGCCGAAGAGACCTCACCTAGGCGTGTGTCCGGGACCTAATGTTCCTCTCCAGGGAAGGCAGGGATCTCGGGGTTGCATTCCAGGCTCCCCCGGGGAGTCAGGCCTCGTCTCGAGGGGAAGCCAAGGACTCCGCTCTCCTCTCGAGTCGCGACGCGGGTCTCTTGGAGCCCCCTGAGCGGCCTCCAGGGAGTCCAGCCTCCTCTTCCGTTTGGAGAGAGGACCCGGGATTGCTCTCCAGGCCATGCAGGAAAAGAAGGCCCTCAGCTGGCGAGGACGGGGGCGTCTCAGGGGTTTCCTCGAGCTGCGGCGCCCGTGGGGGTTTTCTCCCGAGGCACGACGAGGATCTCAGGGAGCCTCTCGTGGGGCGCCAGGGAAGTCAGGTCTCCATGCGCGTGGCGAGGGGGAGCGCGTCATGGCTCTCGAGTCACGGGAGGGGACTAGGGCCTCGAGACGCGTTGAAGAAGGACTCTCGAGGTCTTTCTCGGGGGGCGGCGGGAAACCCTCGTGTCCCTCGCCTTCTGCCGGGGACCTTAGGGAACTTCCCAGGGTGCCTCTGAGAGGCGAGGGATCCTGTGGAGGTGGCGGGGCCCCTCGGGACTCCGCTGGGTCTGGCGCAACGGAAGAGGGCCTCACCTCGAGGGGAGGCAGGAACCTCAGGCTTCCTCTCCGTTTCGGACTGCGACCGCAGGGTCCCTGCAGAGTTGGGACAGGAGAGTCAGGCCTCGTCTTGTCTGAGGAAGGGAACCCCGCTGGCCTCTCGAGTTGCTCAGGGGGTCTCAGGCCCCCCGTCGAGCTGTGTGTGGAACCCGCGGGTCTTTGCGGACGATGCACGGGGGTGGCAGTGCCCCTTCGTGTTGTGCCTTCAGCCACAGGGTTGCCTTAGAAGAGGGGTCCGGGCCTCGGGTCCTTCTCAAGAGCGGACCGGGGAATCGGGGGCGTTCGGCATGTGGCCCCACCCACGTGGCTCGTCTCGAATTTCCTCGTGAGACCGGCCTCATCCTGAGGGGCGCCGGGAAGGCCGGGAACCCCTTCCAGACCACGCAGGGGAATCGCCTCTCCTGTCGCGATCAGGAGGGGAGAAGGGGCTCAGAGGAAGCGGTGCCGGGACCCTCGGTGTTCCCCTCGGGGGACCCCGGCGTGTCGGGGGACTTTTGGGGGTCGCAGGAAGGCTGTCAGGGGCCGTTTCGCCCTTCAGGGCGGAACAGGGGACTTCCCTTGAGACGCCGTCGCGGGCAAGGGCCTCATCTTGCCAAGAGGTGGGAACCACGTGGTTTTTCTCGAGTTGCGGCGGCATTCTCGAGGTACGACGGGGATCTCAGCCTTCCCCTGGGGTTGGCCCTGGGAAGCCCAATCTTCCCCTCGGGTTGCGAGGGAAAGCTGGGGGTTGCGCTCGAGTCACTGCAGGGCCGAAGAGACCTCACCTAGGCGTGTGTCCGGGACCTAATGTTCCTCTCCAGGGAAGGCAGGGATCTCGGGGTTGCATTCCAGGCTCCCCCGGGGAGTCAGGCCTCGTCTCGAGGGGAAGCCAAGGACTCCGCTCTCCTCTCGAGTCGCGACGCGGGTCTCTTGGAGCCCCCTGAGCGGCCTCAAGGGAGTCCAGCCTCCTCTTCCGTTTGGAGAGAGGACCCGGGATTGCTCTCCAGGCCATGCAGGAAAAGAAGGCCCTCAGCTGGCGAGGACGGGGGCGTCTCAGGGGTTTCCTCGAGCTGCGGCGCCCGTGGGGGTTTTCTCCCGAGGCACGACGAGGATCTCAGGGAGCCTCTCGTGCGGCGCCAGGGAAGTCAGGTCTCCATGCGCGTGGCGAGGGGGAGCGCGTCATGGCTCTCGAGTCACGGGAGGGGACTAGGGCCTCGAGACGCGTTGAAGAAGGACTCTCGAGGTCTTTCTCGGGGGGCGGCGGGAAACCCTCGTGTCCCTCGCCTTCTGCCGGGGACCTTAGGGAACTTCCCAGGGTGCCTCTGAGAGGCGAGGGATCCTGTGGAGGTGGCGGGGCCCCTCGGGACTCCGCTGGGTCTGGCGCAACGGAAGAGGGCCTCACCTCGAGGGGAGGCAGGAACCTCAGGCTTCCTCTCCGTTTCGGACTGCGACCGCAGGGTCCCTGCAGAGTTGGGACAGGAGAGTCAGGCCTCGTCTTGTCTGAGGAAGGGAACCCCGCTGGCCTCTCGAGTTGCTCAGGGGGTCTCAGGCCCCCCGTCGAGCTGTGTGTGGAACCCGCGGGTCTTTGCGGACGATGCACGGGGGTGGCAGTGCCCCTTCGTGTTGTGCCTTCAGCCACAGGGTTGCCTTAGAAGAGGGGTCCGGGCCTCGGGTCCTTCTCAAGAGCGGACCGGGGAATCGGGGGCGTTCGGCATGTGGCCCCACCCACGTGGCTCGTCTCGAATTTCCTCGTGAGACCGGCCTCATCCTGAGGGGCGCCGGGAAGGCCGGGAACCCCTTCCAGACCACGCAGGGGAATCGCCTCTCCTGTCGCGATCAGGAGGGGAGAAGGGGCTCAGAGGAAGCGGTGCCGGGACCCTCGGTGTTCCCCTCGGGGGACCCCGGCGTGTCGGGGGACTTTTGGGGGTCGCAGGAAGGCTGTCAGGGGCCGTTTCGCCCTTCAGGGCGGAACAGGGGACTTCCCTTGAGACGCCGTCGCGGGCAAGGGCCTCATCTTGCCAAGAGGTGGGAACCACGTGGTTTTTCTCGAGTTGCGGCGGCATTCTCGAGGTACGACGGGGATCTCAGCCTTCCCCTGGGGTTGGCCCTGGGAAGCCCAATCTTCCCCTCGGGTTGCGAGGGAAAGCTGGGGGTTGCGCTCGAGTCACTGCAGGGCCGAAGAGACCTCACCTAGGCGTGTGTCCGGGACCTAATGTTCCTCTCCAGGGAAGGCAGGGATCTCGGGGTTGCATTCCAGGCTCCCCCGGGGAGTCAGGCCTCGTCTCGAGGGGAAGCCAATGACTCCGCTCTCCTCTCGAGTCGCGACGCGGGTCTCTTGGAGCCCCCTGAGCGGCCTCCAGGGAGTCCAGCCTCCTCTTCCGTTTGGAGAGAGGACCCGGGATTGCTCTCCAGGCCATGCAGGAAAAGAAGGCCCTCAGCTGGCGAGGACGGGGGCGTCTCAGGGGTTTCCTCGAGCTGCGGCGCCCGTGGGGGTTTTCTCCCGAGGCACGACGAGGATCTCAGGGAGCCTCTCGTGCGGCGCCAGGGAAGTCAGGTCTCCATGCGCGTGGCGAGGGGGAGCGCGTCATGGCTCTCGAGTCACGGGAGGGGACTAGGGCCTCGAGACGCGTTGAAGAAGGACTCTCGAGGTCTTTCTCGGGGGGCGGCGGGAAACCCTCGTTTCCCTCGCCTTCTGCCGGGGACCTTAGGGAACTTCCCAGGGTGCCTCTGAGAGGCGAGGGATCCTGTGGAGGTGGCGGGGCCCCTCGGGACTCCGCTGGGTCTGGCGCAACGGAAGAGGGCCTCACCTCGAGGGGAGGCAGGAACCTCAGGCTTCCTCTCCGTTTCGGACTGTGACCGCAGGGTCCCTGCAGAGTTGGGACAGGAGAGTCAGGCCTCGTCTTGTCTGAGGAAGGGAACCCCGCTGGCCTCTCGAGTTGCTCAGGGGGTCTCAGGCCCCCCGTCGAGCTGTGTGTGGAACCCGCGGGTCTTTGCGGACGATGCACGGGGGTGGCAGTGCCCCTTCGTGTTGTGCCTTCAGCCACAGGGTTGCCTTCGAAGAGGGGTCCGGGCCTCGGGTCCTTCTCAAGAGCGGACCGGGGAATCGGGGGCATTCGGCATGTGGCCCCACCCACGTGGCTCGTCTCGAATTTCCTCGTGAGACCGGCCTCATCCTGAGGGGCGCCGGGAAGGCCGGGAACCCCTTCCAGACCACGCAGGGGAATCGCCTCTCCTGTCGCGATCAGGAGGGGAGAAGGGGCTCAGAGGAAGCGGTGCCGGGACCCTCGGTGTTCCCCTCGGGGGACCCCGGCGTGTCGGGGGACTTTTGGGGGTCGCAGGAAGGCTGTCAGGGGCCGTTTCGCCCTTCAGGGCGGAACAGGGGACTTCCCTTGAGACGCCGTCGCGGGCAAGGGCCTCATCTTGCCAAGAGGTGGGAACCACGTGGTTTTTCTCGAGTTGCGGCGGCATTCTCGAGGTACGACGGGGATCTCAGCCTTCCCCTGGGGTTGGCCCTGGGAAGCCCAATCTTCCCCTCGGGTTGCGAGGGAAAGCTGGGGGTTGCGCTCGAGTCACTGCAGGGCCGAAGAGACCTCACCTAGGCGTGTGTCCGGGACCTAATGTTCCTCTCCAGGGAAGGCAGGGATCTCGGGGTTGCATTCCAGGCTCCCCCGGGGAGTCAGGCCTCGTCTCGAGGGGAAGCCAAGGACTCCGCTCTCCTCTCGAGTCGCGACGCGGGTCTCTTGGAGCCCCCTGAGCGGCCTCCAGGGAGTCCAGCCTCCTCTTCCGTTTGGAGAGAGGACCCGGGATTGCTCTCCAGGCCATGCAGGAAAAGAAGGCCCTCAGCTGGCGAGGACGGGGGCGTCTCAGGGGTTTCCTCGAGCTGCGGCGCCCGTGGGGGTTTTCTCCCGAGGCACGACGAGGATCTCAGGGAGCCTCTCGTGCGGCGCCAGGGAAGTCAGGTCTCCATGCGCGTGGCGAGGGGGAGCGCGTCATGGCTCTCGAGTCACGGGAGGGGACTAGGGCCTCGAGACGCGTTGAAGAAGGACTCTCGAGGTCTTTCTCGGGGGCGGCGGGAAACCCTCGTTTCCCTCGCCTTCTGCCGGGGACCTTAGGGAACTTCCCAGGGTGCCTCTGAGAGGCGAGGGATCCTGTGGAGGTGGCGGGGCCCCTCGGGACTCCGCTGGGTCTGGCGCAACGGAAGAGGGCCTCACCTCGAGGGGAGGCAGGAACCTCAGGCTTCCTCTCCGTTTCGGACTGCGACCGCAGGGTCCCTGCAGAGTTGGGACAGGAGAGTCAGGCCTCGTCTTGTCTGAGGAAGGGAACCCCGCTGGCCTCTCGAGTTGCTCAGGGGGTCTCAGGCCCCCCGTCGAGCTGTGTGTGGAACCCGCGGGTCTTTGCGGACGATGCACGGGGGTGGCAGTGCCCCTTCGTGTTGTGCCTTCAGCCACAGGGTTGCCTTCGAAGAGGGGTCCGGGCCTCGGGTCCTTCTCAAGAGCGGACCGGGGAATCGGGGGCGTTCGGCATGTGGCCCCACCCACGTGGCTCGTCTCGAATTTCCTCGTGAGACCGGCCTCATCCTGAGGGGCGCCGGGAAGGCCGGGAACCCCTTCCAGACCACGCAGGGGAATCGCCTCTCCTGTCGCGATCAGGAGGGGAGAAGGGGCTCAGAGGAAGCGGTGCCGGGACCCTCGGTGTTCCCCTCGGGGGACCCCGGCGTGTCGGGGGACTTTTGGGGGTCGCAGGAAGGCTGTCAGGGGCCGTTTCGCCCTTCAGGGCGGAACAGGGGACTTCCCTTGAGACGCCGTCGCGGGCAAGGGCCTCATCTTGCCAAGAGGTGGGAACCACGTGGTTTTTCTCGAGTTGCGGCGGCATTCTCGAGGTACGACGGGGATCTCAGCCTTCCCCTGGGGTTGGCCCTGGGAAGCCCAATCTTCCCCTCGGGTTGCGAGGGAAAGCTGGGGGTTGCGCTCGAGTCACTGCAGGGCCGAAGAGACCTCACCTAGGCGTGTGTCCGGGACCTAATGTTCCTCTCCAGGGAAGGCAGGGATCTCGGGGTTGCATTCCAGGCTCCCCCGGGGAGTCAGGCCTCGTCTCGAGGGGAAGCCAAGGACTCCGCTCTCCTCTCGAGTCGCGACGCGGGTCTCTTGGAGCCCCCTGAGCGGCCTCAAGGGAGTCCAGCCTCCTCTTCCGTTTGGAGAGAGGACCCGGGATTGCTCTCCAGGCCATGCAGGAAAAGAAGGCCCTCAGCTGGCGAGGACGGGGGCGTCTCAGGGGTTTCCTCGAGCTGCGGCGCCCGTGGGGGTTTTCTCCCGAGGCACGACGAGGATCTCAGGGAGCCTCTCGTGCGGCGCCAGGGAAGTCAGGTCTCCATGCGCGTGGCGAGGGGGAGCGCGTCATGGCTCTCGAGTCACGGGAGGGGACTAGGGCCTCGAGACGCGTTGAAGAAGGACTCTCGAGGTCTTTCTCGGGGGGCGGCGGGAAACCCTCGTTTCCCTTGCCTTCTGCCGGGGACCTTAGGGAACTTCCCAGGGTGCCTCTGAGAGGCGAGGGATCCTGTGGAGGTGGCGGGGCCCCTCGGGACTCCGCTGGGTCTGGCGCAACGGAAGAGGGCCTCACCTCGAGGGGAGGCAGGAACCTCAGGCTTCCTCTCCGTTTCGGACTGCGACCGCAGGGTCCCTGCAGAGTTGGGACAGGAGAGTCAGGCCTCGTCTTGTCTGAGGAAGGGAACCCCGCTGGCCTCTCGAGTTGCTCAGGGGGTCTCAGGCCCCCCGTCGAGCTGTGTGTGGAACCCGCGGGTCTTTGCGGACGATGCACGGGGGTGGCAGTGCCCCTTCGTGTTGTGCCTTCAGCCACAGGGTTGCCTTCGAAGAGGGGTCCGGGCCTCGGGTCCTTCTCAAGAGCGGACCGGGGAATCGGGGGCGTTCGGCATGTGGCCCCACCCACGTGGCTCGTCTCGAATTTCCTCGTGAGACCGGCCTCATCCTGAGGGGCGCCGGGAAGGCCGGGAACCCCTTCCAGACCACGCAGGGGAATCGCCTCTCCTGTCGCGATCAGGAGGGGAGAAGGGGCTCAGAGGAAGCGGTGCCGGGACCCTCGGTGTTCCCCTCGGGGGACCCCGGCGTGTCGGGGGACTTTTGGGGGTCGCAGGAAGGCTGTCAGGGGCCGTTTCGCCCTTCAGGGTGGAACAGGGGACTTCCCTTGAGACGCCGTCGCGGGCAAGGGCCTCATCTTGCCAAGAGGTGGGAACCACGTGGTTTTTCTCGAGTTGCGGCGGCATTCTCGAGGTACGACGGGGATCTCAGCCTTCCCCTGGGGTTGGCCCTGGGAAGCCCAATCTTCCCCTCGGGTTGCGAGGGAAAGCTGGGGGTTGCGCTCGAGTCACTGCAGGGCCGAAGAGACCTCACCTAGGCGTGTGTCCGGGACCTAATGTTCCTCTCCAGGGAAGGCAGGGATCTCGGGGTTGCATTCCAGGCTCCCCCGGGGAGTCAGGCCTCGTCTCGAGGGGAAGCCAAGGACTCCGCTCTCCTCTCGAGTCGCGACGAGGGTCTCTTGGAGCCCCCTGAGCGGCCTCCAGGGAGTCCAGCCTCCTCTTCCGTTTGGAGAGAGGACCCGGGATTGCTCTCCAGGCCATGCAGGAAAAGAAGGCCCTCAGCTGGCGAGGACGGGGGCGTCTCAGGGGTTTCCTCGAGCTGCGGCGCCCGTGGGGGTTTTCTCCCGAGGCACGACGAGGATCTCAGGGAGCCTCTCGTGCGGCGCCAGGGAAGTCAGGTCTCCATGCGCGTGGCGAGGGGGAGCGCGTCATGGCTCTCGAGTCACGGGAGGGGACTAGGGCCTCGAGACGCGTTGAAGAAGGACTCTCGAGGTCTTTCTCGGGGGGCGGCGGGAAACCCTCGTTTCCCTCGCCTTCTGCCGGGGACCTTAGGGAACTTGCCAGGGTGCCTCTGAGAGGCGAGGGATCCTGTGGAGGTGGCGGGGCCCCTCGGGACTCCGCTGGGTCTGGCGCAACGGAAGAGGGCCTCACCTCGAGGGGAGGCAGGAACCTCAGGCTTCCTCTCCGTTTCGGACTGCGACCGCAGGGTCCCTGCAGAGTTGGGACAGGAGAGTCAGGCCTCGTCTTGTCTGAGGAAGGGAACCCCGCTGGCCTCTCGAGTTGCTCAGGGGGTCTCAGGCCCCCCGTCGAGCTGTGTGTGGAACCCGCGGGTCTTTGCGGACGATGCACGGGGGTGGCAGTGCCCCTTCGTGTTGTGCCTTCAGCCACAGGGTTGCCTTCGAAGAGGGGTCCGGGCCTCGGGTCCTTCTCAAGAGCGGACCGGGGAATCGGGGGCATTCGGCATGTGGCCCCACCCACGTGGCTCGTCTCGAATTTCCTCGTGAGACCGGCCTCATCCTGAGGGGCGCCGGGAAGGCCGGGAACCCCTTCCAGACCACGCAGGGGAATCGCCTCTCCTGTCGCGATCAGGAGGGGAGAAGGGGCTCAGAGGAAGCGGTGCCGGGACCCTCGGTGTTCCCCTCGGGGGACCCCGGCGTGTCGGGGGACTTTTGGGGGTCGCAGGAAGGCTGTCAGGGGCCGTTTCGCCCTTCAGGGCGGAACAGGGGACTTCCCTTGAGACGCCGTCGCGGGCAAGGGCCTCATCTTGCCAAGAGGTGGGAACCACGTGGTTTTTCTCGAGTTGCGGCGGCATTCTCGAGGTACGACGGGGATCTCAGCCTTCCCCTGGGGTTGGCCCTGGGAAGCCCAATCTTCCCCTCGGGTTGCGAGGGAAAGCTGGGGGTTGCGCTCGAGTCACTGCAGGGCCGAAGAGACCTCACCTAGGCGTGTGTCCGGGACCTAATGTTCCTCTCCAGGGAAGGCAGGGATCTCGGGGTTGCATTCCAGGCTCCCCCGGGGAGTCAGGCCTCGTCTCGAGGGGAAGCCAAGGACTCCGCTCTCCTCTCGAGTCGCGACGCGGGTCTCTTGGAGCCCCCTGAGCGGCCTCAAGGGAGTCCAGCCTCCTCTTCCGTTTGGAGAGAGGACCCGGGATTGCTCTCCAGGCCATGCAGGAAAAGAAGGCCCTCAGCTGGCGAGGACGGGGGCGTCTCAGGGGTTTCCTCGAGCTGCGGCGCCCGTGGGGGTTTTCTCCCGAGGCACGACGAGGATCTCAGGGAGCCTCTCGTGCGGCGCCAGGGAAGTCAGGTCTCCATGCGCGTGGCGAGGGGGAGCGCGTCATGGCTCTCGAGTCACGGGAGGGGACTAGGGCCTCGAGACGCGTTGAAGAAGGACTCTCGAGGTCTTTCTCGGGGGGCGGCGGGAAACCCTCGTGTCCCTCGCCTTCTGCCGGGGACCTTAGGGAACTTCCCAGGGTGCCTCTGAGAGGCGAGGGATCCTGTGGAGGTGGCGGGGCCCCTCGGGACTCCGCTGGGTCTGGCGCAACGGAAGAGGGCCTCACCTCGAGGGGAGGCAGGAACCTCAGGCTTCCTCTCCGTTTCGGACTGCGACCGCAGGGTCCCTGCAGAGTTGGGACAGGAGAGTCAGGCCTCGTCTTGTCTGAGGAAGGGAACCCCGCTGGCCTCTCGAGTTGCTCAGGGGGTCTCAGGCCCCCCGTCGAGCTGTGTGTGGAACCCGCGGGTCTTTGCGGACGATGCACGGGGGTGGCAGTGCCCCTTCGTGTTGTGCCTTCAGCCACAGGGTTGCCTTCGAAGAGGGGTCCGGGCCTCGGGTCCTTCTCAAGAGCGGACCGGGGAATCGGGGGCGTTCGGCATGTGGCCCCACCCACGTGGCTCGTCTCGAATTTCCTCGTGAGACCGGCCTCATCCTGAGGGGCGCCGGGAAGGCCGGGAACCCCTTCCAGACCACGCAGGGGTATCGCCACTCCTGTCGCGATCAGGAGGGGAGAAGGGGCTCAGAGGAAGCGGTGCCGGGACCCTCGGTGTTCCCTTCGGGGGACCCCGGCGTGTCGGGGGACTTTTGGGGGTCGCAGGAAGGCTGTCAGGGGCCGTTTCGCCCTTCAGGGCGGAACAGGGGACTTCCCTTGAGACGCCGTCGCGGGCAAGGGCCTCATCTTGCCAAGAGGTGGGAACCACGTGGTTTTTCTCGAGTTGCGGCGGCATTCTCGAGGTACGACGGGGATCTCAGCCTTCCCCTGGGGTTGGCCCTGGGAAGCCCAATCTTCCCCTCGGGTTGCGAGGGAAAGCTGGGGGTTGCGCTCGAGTCACTGCAGGGCCAAAGAGACCTCACCTAGGCGTGTGTCCGGGACCTAATGTTCCTCTCCAGGGAAGGCAGGGATCTCGGGGTTGCATTCCAGGCTCCCCCGGGGAGTCAGGCCTCGTCTCGAGGGGAAGCCAAGGACTCCGCTCTCCTCTCGAGTCGCGACGCGGGTCTCTTGGAGCCCCCTGAGCGGCCTCAAGGGAGTCCAGCCTCCTCTTCCGTTTGGAGAGAGGACCCGGGATTGCTCTCCAGGCCATGCAGGAAAAGAAGGCCCTCAGCTGGCGAGGACGGGGGCGTCTCAGGGGTTTCCTCGAGCTGCGGCGCCCGTGGGGGTTTTCTCCCGAGGCACGACGAGGATCTCAGGGAGCCTCTCGTGCGGCGCCAGGGAAGTCAGGTCTCCATGCGCGTGGCGAGGGGGAGCGCGTCATGGCTCTCGAGTCACGGGAGGGGACTAGGGCCTCGAGACGCGTTGAAGAAGGACTCTCGAGGTCTTTCTCGGGGGGCGGCGGGAAACCCTCGTGTCCCTCGCCTTCTGCCGGGGACCTTAGGGAACTTCCCAGGGTGCCTCTGAGAGGCGAGGGATCCTGTGGAGGTGGCGGGGCCCCTCGGGACTCCGCTGGGTCTGGCGCAACGGAAGAGGGCCTCACCTCGAGGGGAGGCAGGAACCTCAGGCTTCCTCTCCGTTTCGGACTGCGACCGCAGGGTCCCTGCAGAGTTGGGACAGGAGAATCAGGCCTCGTCTTGTCTGAGGAAGGGAACCCCGCTGGCCTCTCGAGTTGCTCAGGGGGTCTCAGGCCCCCCGTCGAGCTGTGTGTGGAACCCGCGGGTCTTTGCGGACGATGCACGGGGGTGGCAGTGCCCCTTCGTGTTGTGCCTTCAGCCACAGGGTTGCCTTCGAAGAGGGGTCCAGGCCTCGGGTCCTTCTCAAGAGCGGACCGGGGAATCGGGGGCGTTCGGCATGTGGCCCCACCCACGTGGCTCGTCTCGAATTTCCTCGTGAGACCGGCCTCATCCTGAGGGGCGCCGGGAAGGCCGGGAACCCCTTCCAGACCACGCAGGGGAATCGCCTCTCCTGTCGCGATCAGGAGGGGAGAAGGGGCTCAGAGGAAGCGGTGCCGGGACCCTCGGTGTTCCCCTCGGGGGACCCCGGCGTGTCGGGGGACTTTTGGGGGTCGCAGGAAGGCTGTCAGGGGCCGTTTCGCCCTTCAGGGCGGAACAGGGGACTTCCCTTGAGACGCCGTCGCGGGCAAGGGCCTCATCTTGCCAAGAGGTGGGAACCACGTGGTTTTTCTCGAGTTGCGGCGGCATTCTCGAGGTACGACGGGGATCTCAGCCTTCCCCTGGGGTTGGCCCTGGGAAGCCCAATCTTCCCCTCGGGTTGCGAGGGAAAGCTGGGGGTTGCGCTCGAGTCACTGCAGGGCCGAAGAGACCTCACCTAGGCGTGTGTCCGGGACCTAATGTTCCTCTCCAGGGAAGGCAGGGATCTCGGGGTTGCATTCCAGGCTCCCCCGGGGAGTCAGGCCTCGTCTCGAGGGGAAGCCAAGGACTCCGCTCTCCTCTCGAGTCGCGACGCGGGTCTCTTGGAGCCCCCTGAGCGGCCTCAAGGGAGTCCAGCCTCCTCTTCCGTTTGGAGAGAGGACCCGGGATTGCTCTCCAGGCCATGCAGGAAAAGAAGGCCCTCAGCTGGCGAGGACGGGGGCGTCTCAGGGGTTTCCTCGAGCTGCGGCGCCCGTGGGGGTTTTCTCCCGAGGCACGACGAGGATCTCAGGGAGCCTCTCGTGCGGCGCCAGGGAAGTCAGGTCTCCATGCGCGTGGCGAGGGGGAGCGCGTCATGGCTCTCGAGTCACGGGAGGGGACTAGGGCCTCGAGACGCGTTGAAGAAGGACTCTCGAGGTCTTTCTCGGGGGGCGGCGGGAAACCCTCGTTTCCCTCGCCTTCTGCCGGGGACCTTAGGGAACTTCCCAGGGTGCCTCTGAGAGGCGAGGGATCCTGTGGAGGTGGCGGGGCCCCTCGGGACTCCGCTGGGTCTGGCGCAACGGAAGAGGGCCTCACCTCGAGGGGAGGCAGGAACCTCAGGCTTCCTCTCCGTTTCGGACTGCGACCGCAGGGTCCCTGCAGAGTTGGGACAGGAGAGTCAGGCCTCGTCTTGTCTGAGGAAGGGAACCCCGCTGGCCTCTCGAGTTGCTCAGGGGGTCTCAGGCCCCCCGTCGAGCTGTGTGTGGAACCCGCGGGTCTTTGCGGACGATGCACGGGGGTGGCAGTGCCCCTTCGTGTTGTGCCTTCAGCCACAGGGTTGCCTTCGAAGAGGGGTCCGGGCCTCGGGTCCTTCTCAAGAGCGGACCGGGGAATCGGGGGCGTTCGGCATGTGGCCCCACCCACGTGGCTCGTCTCGAATTTCCTCGTGAGACCGGCCTCATCCTGAGGGGCGCCGGGAAGGCCGGGAACCCCTTCCAGACCACGCAGGGGAATCGCCTCTCCTGTCGCGATCAGGAGGGGAGAAGGGGCTCAGAGGAAGCGGTGCCGGGACCCTCGGTGTTCCCCTCGGGGGACCCCGGCGTGTCGGGGGACTTTTGGCGGTCGCAGGAAGGCTGTCAGGGGCCGTTTCGCCCTTCAGGGCGGAACAGGGGACTTCCCTTGAGACGCCGTCGCGGGCAAGGGCCTCATCTTGCCAAGAGGTGGGAACCACGTGGTTTTTCTCGAGTTGCGGCGGCATTCTCGAGGTACGACGGGGATCTCAGCCTTCCCCTGGGGTTGGCCCTGGGAAGCCCAATCTTCCCCTCGGGTTGCGAGGGAAAGCTGGGGGTTGCGCTCGAGTCACTGCAGGGCCGAAGAGACCTCACCTAGGCGTGTGTCCGGGACCTAATGTTCCTCTCCAGGGAAGGCAGGGATCTCGGGGTTGCATTCCAGGCTCCCCCGGGGAGTCAGGCCTCGTCTCGAGGGGAAGCCAAGGACTCCGCTCTCCTCTCGAGTCGCGACGCGGGTCTCTTGGAGCCCCCTGAGCGGCCTCAAGGGAGTCCAGCCTCCTCTTCCGTTTGGAGAGAGGACCCGGGATTGCTCTCCAGGCCATGCAGGAAAAGAAGGCCCTCAGCTGGCGAGGACGGGGGCGTCTCAGGGGTTTCCTCGAGCTGCGGCGCCCGTGGGGGTTTTCTCCCGAGGCACGACGAGGATCTCAGGGAGCCTCTCGTGCGGCGCCAGGGAAGTCAGGTCTCCATGCGCGTGGCGAGGGGGAGCGCGTCATGGCTCTCGAGTCACGGGAGGGGACTAGGGCCTCGAGACGCGTTGAAGAAGGACTCTCGAGGTCTTTCTCGGGGGGCGGCGGGAAACCCTCGTGTCCCTCGCCTTCTGCCGGGGACCTTAGGGAACTTCCCAGGGTGCCTCTGAGAGGCGAGGGATCCTGTGGAGGTGGCGGGGCCCCTCGGGACTCCGCTGGGTCTGGCGCAACGGAAGAGGGCCTCACCTCGAGGGGAGGCAGGAACCTCAGGCTTCCTCTCCGTTTCGGACTGCGACCGCAGGGTCCCTGCAGAGTTGGGACAGGAGAGTCAGGCCTCGTCTTGTCTGAGGAAGGGAACCCCGCTGGCCTCTCGAGTTGCTCAGGGGGTCTCAGGCCCCCCGTCGAGCTGTGTGTGGAACCCGCGGGTCTTTGCGGACGATGCACGGGGGTGGCAGTGCCCCTTCGTGTTGTGCCTTCAGCCACAGGGTTGCCTTCGAAGAGGGGTCCAGGCCTCGGGTCCTTCTCAAGAGCGGACCGGGGAATCGGGGGCGTTCGGCATGTGGCCCCACCCACGTGGCTCGTCTCGAATTTCCTCGTGAGACCGGCCTCATCCTGAGGGGCGCCGGGAAGGCCGGGAACCCCTTCCAGACCACGCAGGGGAATCGCCTCTCCTGTCGCGATCAGGAGGGGAGAAGGGGCTCAGAGGAAGCGGTGCCGGGACCCTCGGTGTTCCCCTCGGGGGACCCCGGCGTGTCGGGGGACTTTTGGGGGTCGCAGGAAGGCTGTCAGGGGCCGTTTCGCCCTTCAGGGCGGAACAGGGGACTTCCCTTGAGACGCCGTCGCGGGCAAGGGCCTCATCTTGCCAAGAGGTGGGAACCACGTGGTTTTTCTCGAGTTGCGGCGGCATTCTCGAGGTACGACGGGGATCTCAGCCTTCCCCTGGGGTTGGCCCTGGGAAGCCCAATCTTCCCCTCGGGTTGCGAGGGAAAGCTGGGGGTTGCGCTCGAGTCACTGCAGGGCCGAAGAGACCTCACCTAGGCGTGTGTCCGGGACCTAATGTTCCTCTCCAGGGAAGGCAGGGATCTCGGGGTTGCATTCCAGGCTCCCCCGGGGAGTCAGGCCTCGTCTCGAGGGGAAGCCAAGGACTCCGCTCTCCTCTCGAGTCGCGACGCGGGTCTCTTGGAGCCCCCTGAGCGGCCTCAAGGGAGTCCAGCCTCCTCTTCCGTTTGGAGAGAGGACCCGGGATTGCTCTCCAGGCCATGCAGGAAAAGAAGGCCCTCAGCTGGCGAGGACGGGGGCGTCTCAGGGGTTTCCTCGAGCTGCGGCGCCCGTGGGGGTTTTCTCCCGAGGCACGACGAGGATCTCAGGGAGCCTCTCGTGCGGCGCCAGGGAAGTCAGGTCTCCATGCGCGTGGCGAGGGGGAGCGCGTCATGGCTCTCGAGTCACGGGAGGGGACTAGGGCCTCGAGACGCGTTGAAGAAGGACTCTCGAGGTCTTTCTCGGGGGGCGGCGGGAAACCCTCGTGTCCCTCGCCTTCTGCCGGGGACCTTAGGGAACTTCCCAGGGTGCCTCTGAGAGGCGAGGGATCCTGTGGAGGTGGCGGGGCCCCTCGGGACTCCGCTGGGTCTGGCGCAACGGAAGAGGGCCTCACCTCGAGGGGAGGCAGGAACCTCAGGCTTCCTCTCCGTTTCGGACTGCGACCGCAGGGTCCCTGCAGAGTTGGGACAGGAGAATCAGGCCTCGTCTTGTCTGAGGAAGGGAACCCCGCTGGCCTCTCGAGTTGCTCAGGGGGTCTCAGGCCCCCCGTCGAGCTGTGTGTGGAACCCGCGGGTCTTTGCGGACGATGCACGGGGGTGGCAGTGCCCCTTCGTGTTGTGCCTTCAGCCACAGGGTTGCCTTCGAAGAGGGGTCCAGGCCTCGGGTCCTTCTCAAGAGCGGACCGGGGAATCGGGGGCGTTCGGCATGTGGCCCCACCCACGTGGCTCGTCTCGAATTTCCTCGTGAGACCGGCCTCATCCTGAGGGGCGCCGGGAAGGCCGGGAACCCCTTCCAGACCACGCAGGGGAATCGCCTCTCCTGTCGCGATCAGGAGGGGAGAAGGGGCTCAGAGGAAGCGGTGCCGGGACCCTCGGTGTTCCCCTCGGGGGACCCCGGCGTGTCGGGGGACTTTTGGGGGTCGCAGGAAGGCTGTCAGGGGCCGTTTCGCCCTTCAGGGCGGAACAGGGGACTTCCCTTGAGACGCCGTCGCGGGCAAGGGCCTCATCTTGCCAAGAGGTGGGAACCACGTGGTTTTTCTCGAGTTGCGGCGGCATTCTCGAGGTACGACGGGGATCTCAGCCTTCCCCTGGGGTTGGCCCTGGGAAGCCCAATCTTCCCCTCGGGTTGCGAGGGAAAGCTGGGGGTTGCGCTCGAGTCACTGCAGGGCCGAAGAGACCTCACCTAGGCGTGTGTCCGGGACCTAATGTTCCTCTCCAGGGAAGGCAGGGATCTCGGGGTTGCATTCCAGGCTCCCCCGGGGAGTCAGGCCTCGTCTCGAGGGGAAGCCAAGGACTCCGCTCTCCTCTCGAGTCGCGACGCGGGTCTCTTGGAGCCCCCTGAGCGGCCTCAAGGGAGTCCAGCCTCCTCTTCCGTTTGGAGAGAGGACCCGGGATTGCTCTCCAGGCCATGCAGGAAAAGAAGGCCCTCAGCTGGCGAGGACGGGGGCGTCTCAGGGGTTTCCTCGAGCTGCGGCGCCCGTGGGGGTTTTCTCCCGAGGCACGACGAGGATCTCAGGGAGCCTCTCGTGCGGCGCCAGGGAAGTCAGGTCTCCATGCGCGTGGCGAGGGGGAGCGCGTCATGGCTCTCGAGTCACGGGAGGGGACTAGGGCCTCGAGACGCGTTGAAGAAGGACTCTCGAGGTCTTTCTCGGGGGGCGGCGGGAAACCCTCGTTTCCCTCGCCTTCTGCCGGGGACCTTAGGGAACTTCCCAGGGTGCCTCTGAGAGGCGAGGGATCCTGTGGAGGTGGCGGGGCCCCTCGGGACTCCGCTGGGTCTGGCGCAACGGAAGAGGGCCTCACCTCGAGGGGAGGCAGGAACCTCAGGCTTCCTCTCCGTTTCGGACTGCGACCGCAGGGTCCCTGCAGAGTTGGGACAGGAGAGTCAGGCCTCGTCTTGTCTGAGGAAGGGAACCCCGCTGGCCTCTCGAGTTGCTCAGGGGGTCTCAGGCCCCCCATCGAGCTGTGTGTGGAACCCGCGGGTCTTTGCGGACGATGCACGGGGGTGGCAGTGCCCCTTCGTGTTGTGCCTTCAGCCACAGGGTTGCCTTCGAAGAGGGGTCCGGGCCTCGGGTCCTTCTCAAGAGCGGACCGGGGAATCGGGGGCGTTCGGCATGTGGCCCCACCCACGTGGCTCGTCTCGAATTTCCTCGTGAGACCGGCCTCATCCTGAGGGGCGCCGGGAAGGCCGGGAACCCCTTCCAGACCACGCAGGGGAATCGCCTCTCCTGTCGCGAGCAGGAGGGGAGAAGGGGCTCAGAGGAAGCGGTGCCGGGACCCTCGGTGTTCCCCTCGGGGGACCCCGGCGTGTCGGGGGACTTTTGGGGGTCGCAGGAAGGCTGTCAGGGGCCGTTTCGCCCTTCAGGGCGGAACAGGGGACTTCCCTTGAGACGCCGTCGCGGGCAAGGGCCTCATCTTGCCAAGAGGTGGGAACCACGTGGTTTTTCTCGAGTTGCGGCGGCATTCTCGAGGTACGACGGGGATCTCAGCCTTCCCCTGGGGTTGGCCCTGGGAAGCCCAATCTTCCCCTCGGGTTGCGAGGGAAACCTGGGGGTTGCGCTCGAGTCACTGCAGGGCCGAAGAGACCTCACCTAGGCGTGTGTCCGGGACCTAATGTTCCTCTCCAGGGAAGGCAGGGATCTCGGGGTTGCATTCCAGGCTCCCCCGGGGAGTCAGGCCTCGTCTCGAGGGGAAGCCAAGGACTCCGCTCTCCTCTCGAGTCGCGACGCGGGTCTCTTGGAGCCCCCTGAGCGGCCTCAAGGGAGTCCAGCCTCCTCTTCCGTTTGGAGAGAGGACCCGGGATTGCTCTCCAGGCCATGCAGGAAAAGAAGGCCCTCAGCTGGCGAGGACGGGGGCGTCTCAGGGGTTTCCTCGAGGTGCGGCGCCCATGGGGGTTTTCTCCCGAGGCACGACGAGGATCTCAGGGAGCCTCTCGTGCGGCGCCAGGGAAGTCAGGTCTCCATGCGCGTGGCGAGGGGGAGCGCGTCATGGCTCTCGAGTCACGGGAGGGGACTAGGGCCTCGAGACGCGTTGAAGAAGGACTCTCGAGGTCTTTCTCGGGGGGCGGCGGGAAACCCTCGTGTCCCTCGCCTTCTGCCGGGGACCTTAGGGAACTTCCCAGGGTGCCTCTGAGAGGCGAGGGATCCTGTGGAGGTGGCGGGGCCCCTCGGGACTCCGCTGGGTCTGGCGCAACGGAAGAGGGCCTCACCTCGAGGGGAGGCAGGAACCTCAGGCTTCCTCTCCGTTTCGGACTGCGACCGCAGGGTCCCTGCAGAGTTGGGACAGGAGAGTCAGGCCTCGTCTTGTCTGAGGAAGGGAACCCCGCTGGCCTCTCGAGTTGCTCAGGGGGTCTCAGGCCCCCCGTCGAGCTGTGTGTGGAACCCGCGGGTCTTTGCGGACGATGCACGGGGGTGGCAGTGCCCCTTCGTGTTGTGCCTTCAGCCACAGGGTTGCCTTCGAAGAGGGGTCCGGGCCTCGGGTCCTTCTCAAGAGCGGACCGGGGAATCGGGGGCGTTCGGCATGTGGCCCCACCCACGTGGCTCGTCTCGAATTTCCTCGTGAGACCGGCCTCATCCTGAGGGGCGCCGGGAAGGCCGGGAACCCCTTCCAGACCACGCAGGGGAATCGCCTCTCCTGTCGCGATCAGGAGGGGAGAAGGGGCTCAGAGGAAGCGGTGCCGGGACCCTCGGTGTTCCCCTCGGGGGACCCCGGCGTGTCGGGGGACTTTTGGCGGTCGCAGGAAGGCTGTCAGGGGCCGTTTCGCCCTTCAGGGCGGAACAGGGGACTTCCCTTGAGACGCCGTCGCGGGCAAGGGCCTCATCTTGCCAAGAGGTGGGAACCACGTGGTTTTTCTCGAGTTGCGGCGGCATTCTCGAGGTACGACGGGGATCTCAGCCTTCCCCTGGGGTTGGCCCTGGGAAGCCCAATCTTCCCCTCGGGTTGCGAGGGAAAGCTGGGGGTTGCGCTCGAGTCACTGCAGGGCCGAAGAGACCTCACCTAGGCGTGTGTCCGGGACCTAATGTTCCTCTCCAGGGAAGGCAGGGATCTCGGGGTTGCATTCCAGGCTCCCCCGGGGAGTCAGGCCTCGTCTCGAGGGGAAGCCAAGGACTCCGCTCTCCTCTCGAGTCGCGACGCGGGTCTCTTGGAGCCCCCTGAGCGGCCTCAAGGGAGTCCAGCCTCCTCTTCCGTTTGGAGAGAGGACCCGGGATTGCTCTCCAGGCCATGCAGGAAAAGAAGGCCCTCAGCTGGCGAGGACGGGGGCGTCTCAGGGGTTTCCTCGAGCTGCGGCGCCCGTGGGGGTTTTCTCCCGAGGCACGACGAGGATCTCAGGGAGCCTCTCGTGCGGCGCCAGGGAAGTCAGGTCTCCATGCGCGTGGCGAGGGGGAGCGCGTCATGGCTCTCGAGTCACGGGAGGGGACTAGGGCCTCGAGACGCGTTGAAGAAGGACTCTCGAGGTCTTTCTCGGGGGGTGGCGGGAAACCCTCGTGTCCCTCGCCTTCTGCCGGGGACCTTAGGGAACTTCCCAGGGTGCCTCTGAGAGGCGAGGGATCCTGTGGAGGTGGCGGGGCCCCTCGGGACTCCGCTGGGTCTGGCGCAACGGAAGAGGGCCTCACCTCGAGGCGAGGCAGGAACCTCAGGCTTCCTCTCCGTTTCGGACTGCGACCGCAGGGTCCCTGCAGAGTTGGGACAGGAGAGTCAGGCCTCGTCTTGTCTGAGGAAGGGAACCCCGCTGGCCTCTCGAGTTGCTCAGGGGGTCTCAGGCCCCCCGTCGAGCTGTGTGTGGAACCAGCGGGTCTTTGCGGACGATGCACGGGGGTGGCAGTGCCCCTTCGTGTTGTGCCTTCAGCCACAGGGTTGCCTTCGAAGAGGGGTCCGGGCCTCGGGTCCTTCTCAAGAGCGGACCGGGGAATCGGGGGCGTTCGGCATGTGGCCCCACCCACGTGGCTCGTCTCGAATTTCCTCGTGAGACCGGCCTCATCCTGAGGGGCGCCGGGAAGGCCGGGAACCCCTTCCAGACCACGCAGGGGAATCGCCTCTCCTGTCGCGATCAGGAGGGGAGAAGGGGCTCAGAGGAAGCGGTGCCGGGACCCTCGGTGTTCCCTTCGGGGGACCCCGGCGTGTCGGGGGACTTTTGGGGGTCGCAGGAAGGCTGTCAGGGGCCGTTTCGCCCTTCAGGGCGGAACAGGGGACTTCCCTTGAGACGCCGTCGCGGGCAAGGGCCTCATCTTGCCAAGAGGTGGGAACCACGTGGTTTTTCTCGAGTTGCGGCGGCATTCTCGAGGTACGACGGGGATCTCAGCCTTCCCCTGGGGTTGGCCCTGGGAAGCCCAATCTTCCCCTCGGGTTGCGAGGGAAAGCTGGGGGTTGCGCTCGAGTCACTGCAGGGCCGAAGAGACCTCACCTAGGCGTGTGTCCGGGACCTAATGTTCCTCTCCAGGGAAGGCAGGGATCTCGGGGTTGCATTCCAGGCTCCCCCGGGGAGTCAGGCCTCGTCTCGAGGGGAAGCCAAGGACTCCGCTCTCCTCTCGAGTCGCGACGCGGGTCTCTTGGAGCCCCCTGAGCGGCCTCAAGGGAGTCCAGCCTCCTCTTCCGTTTGGAGAGAGGACCCGGGATTGCTCTCCAGGCCATGCAGGAAAAGAAGGCCCTCAGCTGGCGAGGACGGGGGCGTCTCAGGGGTTTCCTCGAGCTGCGGCGCCCGTGGGGGTTTTCTCCCGAGGCACGACGAGGATCTCAGGGAGCCTCTCGTGCGGTGCCAGGGAAGTCAGGTCTCCATGCGCGTGGCGAGGGGGAGCGCGTCATGGCTCTCGAGTCACGGGAGGGGACTAGGGCCTCGAGACGCGTTGAAGAAGGACTCTCGAGGTCTTTCTCGGGGGGCGGCGGGAAACCCTCGTTTCCCTCGCCTTCTGCCGGGGACCTTAGGGAACTTCCCAGGGTGCCTCTGAGAGGCGAGGGATCCTGTGGAGGTGGCGGGGCCCCTCGGGACTCCGCTGGGTCTGGCGCAACGGAAGAGGGCCTCACCTCGAGGGGAGGCAGGAACCTCAGGCTTCCTCTCCGTTTCGGACTGCGACCGCAGGGTCCCTGCAGAGTTGGGACAGGAGAGTCAGGCCTCGTCTTGTCTGAGGAAGGGAACCCCGCTGGCCTCTCGAGTTGCTCAGGGGGTCTCAGGCCCCCCGTCGAGCTGTGTGTGGAACCCGCGGGTCTTTGCGGACGATGCACGGGGGTGGCAGTGCCCCTTCGTGTTGTGCCTTCAGCCACAGGGTTGCCTTCGAAGAGGGGTCCGGGCCTCGGGTCCTTCTCAAGAGCGGACCGGGGAATCGGGGGCGTTCGGCATGTGGCCCCACCCACGTGGCTCGTCTCGAATTTCCTCGTGAGACCGGCCTCATCCTGAGGGGCGCCGGGAAGGCCGGGAACCCCTTCCAGACCACGCAGGGGAATCGCCTCTCCTGTCGCGATCAGGAGGGGAGAAGGGGCTCAGAGGAAGCGGTGCCGGGACCCTCGGTGTTCCCCTCGGGGGACCCCGGCGTGTCGGGGGACTTTTGGGGGTCGCAGGAAGGCTGTCAGGGGCCGTTTCGCCCTTCAGGGCGGAACAGGGGACTTCCCTTGAGACGCCGTCGCGGGCAAGGGCCTCATCTTGCCAAGAGGTGGGAACCACGTGGTTTTTCTCGAGTTGCGGCGGCATTCTCGAGGTACGACGGGGATCTCAGCCTTCTCCTGGGGTTGGCCCTGGGAAGCCCAATCTTCCCCTCGGGTTGCGAGGGAAAGCTGGGGGTTGCGCTCGAATCACTGCAGGGCCGAAGAGACCTCACCTAGGCGTGTGTCCGGGACCTAATGTTCCTCTCCAGGGAAGGCAGGGATCTCGGGGTTGCATTCCAGGCTCCCCCGGGGAGTCAGGCCTCGTCTCGAGGGGAAACCAAGGACTCCGCTCTCCTCTCGAGTCGCGACGCGGGTCTCTTGGAGCCCCCTGAGCGGCCTCAAGGGAGTCCAGCCTCCTCTTCCGTTTGGAGAGAGGACCCGGGATTGCTCTCCAGGCCATGCAGGAAAAGAAGGCCCTCAGCTCGCGAGGACGGGGGCGTTTCAGGGGTTTCCTCGAGCTGCGGCGCCCGTGGGGGTTTTCTCCCGAGGCACGACGAGGATCTCAGGGAGCCTCTCGTGCGGCGCCAGGGAAATCAGGTCTCCATGCGCGTGGCGAGGGGGAGCGCGTCCTGGCTCTCGAGTCACGGGAGGGGACTAGGGCCTCGAGACGCGTTGAAGAAGGACTCTCGAGGTCTTTCTCGGGGGGCGGCGCGAAACCCTCGTTTCCCTCACCTTCTGCCGGGGACCTTAGGGAACTTACTAGGGTGCCTCTGAGAGGCGAGGGATCCTGTGGAGGTGGCGGGGCCCCTCGGGACTCCGCTGGGTCTGGCGCAACGGAAGAGGGCCTCACCTCGAGGGGAGGCAGGAACCTCAGGCTTCCTCTCCGTTTCGGACTGCGACCGCAGGGTCCCTGCAGAGTTGGGACAGGAGAGTCAGGCCTCGTCTTGTCTGAGGAAGGGAACCCCGCTGGCCTCTCGAGTTGATCAGGGGGTCTCAGGCCCCTCGTCGAGCTGTGTGCGGAACCCGCGGGTCTTTGCGGACGATGCACGGGGGTGGCAGTGCCCCTTCGTGTTGTGCCTTCAGCCACAGGGTTGCCTTCGAAGAGGGGTCCGGGCCTCGGGTCCTTCTCAAGAGCAGACCGGGGAATCGGGGGCGTTCGGCAGGTGGCCCCACCCACGTGGCTCGTCTCGAATTTCCTCGTGAGACCGGCCTCATCCTGAGGGGCGCCGGGAAGGCCGGGAACCCCTTCCAGACCACGCAGGGGAATCGCCTCTCCTTTCGCGATCAGGAGGGGAGAAGGGGCTCAGAGGAAGCAGTGCCGGGACACTCGGTGTTCCCCTCGGGGGACCCCGGCGTGTCGGGGGACTTTTGGGGGTCGCAGGAAGGCTGTCAGGGACCGTTTCGCCCTTCAGGGCGGAACAGGGGACTTCCCTAGAGACGCCGTCGCGGGCAAGGGCCTCATCTTGCCAAGAGGTGGTAACCATGTGGTTTTTCTCGAGTTGCGACGGCATTCTCGAGTTACGACGGGGATCTCAGCCTTCCCCTTGGGTTGGCCCTGGGAAGCCCAATCTTCCCCTCGGGTTGCGAGGGAAAGCTGGGGGTTGCGCTCGAGTCACTGCAGGGCCGAAGAGACCTCACCTAGGCGTGTGTCCGGGACCTAATATTCCTCTCCAGGGAAGGCAGGGATCTCGGGGTTGCATTCCAGGCTCCCCCGGGGAGTCAGGCCTCGTCTCGAGGGGAAGCCAAGGACTCCACTCTCCTCTCGAGTCGCGACGCGGGTGTCTTGGAGCCCCCTGAGCGGCCTCAAGGGAGTCCAGCCTCCTCTTCCGTTTGGAGAGAGGACCCGGGATTGCTCTCCAGGCCATGCAGGAAAAGAAGGCCCTCAGCTCGTGAGGACGGGGGCGTCTCAGGGGTTTCCTCGAGCTGCGGCGCCCGTGGTGGTTTTCTCCCGAGGCACGACGAGGATCTCAGGGAGCCTCTCGTGCGGCGCCAGGGAAGTCAGGTCTCCATGCGCGTGGCGAGGGGGAGCGCGTCATGGCTCTCGAGTCACGGGAGGGGACTAGGGCCTCGAGACGCGTTGAAGAGGGACTATCGAGGTCTTTCTCTGGTTGTGTCGGGAAAAGTCATTTCCCTCGACTTCTGCCGGAGACCTTAGGGAACTTCCCAGGGTGTCTCTGAGAGTTGATGGATACTGTGGAGTTGGCGGGGCCTCTCGGGACTCCGCTGGGTTTGTCGCAATGGAAGAGGGCCTCATCTCGAGGGGAGGCAGGAACCTCAGACTTCCTCTCTGTTTCGGACTCAGACCGCAGGGTCCCTGCAGAGTTGGGACAGGAGAGTCAGGCTACGTCTTTTCTGAGGAATGGAACTCCGCTTGCCTCTCGAGTTGTTCATCGGGTTTCAGACCCCTTGTCAAACTGTGTGTGGAATCTGCAGGTTTTTCCAGACGATGCACGGGGTTGTCAGTGATCCTTCGATTTGTGCCTTCATCCACAGGGTTGCCTTCGAAGAGGTGTCCGGGCATCGGGTTCTTATGAAGAGCGGACCGGGAAATCGGGGTCGTTCAGCATTTGGCAGCACCCACGTGGGTTGTCTCGAATTTCCTCATGAAACCGGCCTCATCCTGAGGTGTGCCGCGAAGGTCATGAAACTCTTCCAGACAAAGCAGAGGAATCGACCCTCCTGTGGCGATCAGGACGGGAGAAGTGGCTCAGATGAAGTGCTGCTGGGAACCTCGGTGTTTCCCTCAAGTGAGACAGGTATGTCGGGTAACTTTTGGGGTCGCATAAAGCGTTCCAAGTACCGTTTCACTCTTCAAAATGGAACGTTGGACTTCTCTTGGGGTGCTCCAGCGGGCAAGGGCCTCATCTTGGAATGACTGCGGAACCACTTGGTTTTTCTCGAGTTGCGGTGGGATATTTGAGTTACCACAGGGAATTCATGCTTCCTCTTGTGTTGGCCCACAAAAGTCTTATCTTCCATTCGAGATTCGAGGAAGAGCTGGAGGTGCGCTCTAGTCACTGAAGGCAAAAGAGACCCCACCAAGGCTTGTGTGCAGGACCTAATGTTCATCTCAAGACTCGACAGAAATCTCGGGGTTGCATTCCAGACTCACCTTGGAGTCAGGCCTCTTCTCAAGGGGAAGCAAAGGACTCTGCTCTCCTCTCGAGTCGGACGGGTATGTCTTGGAGCCCACTGAGTGGCTTAAAGGGAGTCAAACCTCCTCTGGTGTTTGGAGGGAGGACACGGGATTGCTCTCCAGGCAATGCATGAAATGAAGGCCCTCATCTCCCAATGACTGGGGCGTCTCGTAGGTTTTCTCGAGCTGTGGCGCTAGTGTGGGGTTTCTCACGAAGTAAGACTGGGAGCTCAGTGAGCCTCTCACGTGGTGCCAGGGCAGTCAGGTCTCTATGCACGTGGTGAGAGGGAGCCCGTCATTGTTCTCGAGTCATGGTAGGGGAATTGGGCCTGAAGACGTGTTAAAGAAGGACTCTCGAGGTCTTTCTTGGGTTGCAGCAGGAAACCCTGGGTTCCATCGACTTGTGCCAGTGACCTCAGGAAGCTTCTCAGCGTGCCTCTGAGAAGTCAGGGTCACTGTGGAGTTGGGAGGGGCCTCTCGGAACTCCACTGGGTTTGGTGCAATGGAAGAGGGCCTCATGACAAGTTGAGGCAGGAACCTCAGGGTTCCTCTCCTGGCTTCGAATGCGCCGGATTTGACTCGGATCCCAGAGTCCCTGCAGAGTTGGGACAGGAGAGTCAGGCCTCGTCTTGTGTGGAGGAATGGAACTCCGCTTGACTCTCGCGTTGTTCATGGGGTGACAGGCCACTTGTCGATTTGTATGTGGAACTTGCGGGTTTTTCTGGACGATGCACCGGGGTGTCAATGCCCCTTCGTGTTGTGCCTTGATCCACAGGATTGCCTTCGAGTTGGGTTCTGCCATCGGGTTCTTATCAAGAGCGGACCAGGGAATCGGGGTCTTTTGGCATGTCGCACCACCCATGAGGCTATGTCTCGAATTTCCTCGTGAGACTGGCCTCATCTTGATGTGCGCCAGGAAGGTCGGGAACGCCTTCCAGACAAAGCAGGGGAATCGAACCTCCTGTCGCGATCAAGAGGGGAGAATAGTCTCAGATGAAGTGGTGCCGGGAACCTCGGTGTTCTCCTCAAGTGAGACTGGTATGTCGGGGAACTTTTGGGGTCGCATCAAGGGTTCCAAGTAACTTTTCGCTCTTCAATACGGAACGTGGGACTTCTCTTGAGACGCTGTAGCGGGCAAGGGCCTCATCTTTCGATGACGGGGTAACCACGTGGTTTTTCTTGAGTTGTGGCGGAATTCTCCAGTTACGACGGGGAATTCAGGCTTCCTCTTCAACTGGCCCAGGCAAGTCCAGTTTTCATTCGAATTGCGAGTTAGAACTGGGGATTGCTCTCGAGACACTGCAGGGCCAAATAGACCTCATCTAGGCTTGTGTCCAGGACCTAATGTTCCTCTGCTGGGGCGACAGCGATCTCGGCATTGCATTCTCGACTCACCCTGGGAATCAGGCCTCGTCTCGAGGGGAAGCCAAGGACACCGCTCTCCTCTCGAGTCGCGACGGGTATATCTTGGAGCTCACTGTGTGGCCTAAAATGAGTCAAGCCTCCTGTGGAGTTTGGAGAGAGGACTCAGGATTGCTCTCCAGGCCATACAGGAAAAGAAGGCCCTCATCTCGTGAGGACTGGGGCGTCTCGTGTGTATTCTCGAGCTGCGGCTCCACTGTGGTGTTGCTCACGAGGTATAATGGGGAGCTCAGGGAGCCTCTCCTGTGGCGCCAGGGAAGTCAGGTTTCTATGCGCGTGGCTAGGGGGAGCGCGTCATTGATCTCGAGTCATGGTAGGGGAATCGCACCTCAAGACGTGTTGAAGAAGGACTCTCGAGGTCTTTTACGGGTTGGGGCAGGAAACCCTTGGTTCCCTCGACTTGTGCCGGTGATCTCAGGAAGGTCTAAGGGTGCCTCTGAGAAGTCAGGGATACTGTGCAGTTGGGAGGGGCCTCTCGGGACTCCACTGGGTTCGGTGCAATGGAAGAGGGCCTCATCTCGAGTGGAGGCAGGAAACTCATGTTTCCTCTCCTGACTTCCCCTGGGCCAGATCTGACTCGGATCGCAGTTTCGCTGCAGAGTTCGAACAGGAGAGTCAGGCCTCGTCTTGTGTGGAGGAATGGAACTCTGCTTGCCTCTCCAGTTGTTCACGGGGTGACAGGTCACTTCTCGAGCTGTGTGTGGTACCTGCGGGTTTCTCCGGACGATACCTGGGGGTGTCAGAGCCCCTTCGTGTTGTGCCTTCATCAAAAGGGTTATCTTCAAAGAGGTGTCCGGGCATTGGGATCTTATCAAGAGTGAACCGGGAAATCGGGGTCTTTCGGCATGTGTCACCATCCACGAGGCTATGTCTCGAATATCCTCGTGAGACCGGCCTCATCCTGAGATGCACCGGGAAAGGCGGGAACCCCTTCAAGACAAAACAGGGGAATCAACCCTCCTGTCGCGATCAGGAGGGGAGAAGGGGCCCAGATGTAGTGGTGCCGGGAACCTCGGTGTTCTCCTCGAGTCAGACCGGTGTGTCGAGGAACTTTTGAGGTCGCATCAAGGGTGCCAATACCGTTTCGCACTTCAAGACGGAACGTGGAACTTCTCTTGAGACGCTGCAGGGGGCAAGGACCTCATCTTGCGATGACGGGGGAACCACGTGGCGTTTCTCGAGTTGTGGCGGGATTCTCGAGTTTCGACGGGGAATACAGTCTTCCTCATGTGTTGGCCCAGGGAAGTCCTATCTTCCATTCGAGTTTCAAGGGAGAGCTGGGGATTGTCCACGAGTCACTGCAGGGCAAAATAGACCTCATCTAGGCTTGTGTCCAGGACTTAATGTTCGTCCCTAGGGGCGACAGGGATCTGGGGGTTGCATACCAGATTCACCCGGGGAATCAGGCCTCGTCTCGAGGGGAAGCAAAGAACTCCGCTGTCCTTTTGAGTCGCGATGGGTATCTCTTGGAGCCCACTGTGTGCCCTAAAAGGAGTCGAGCCTCCTGTGCTGTTTGGATAGAGGACTCGGGATTCCTCTCCAGGCCATGCAGGAAAAGAAGGCCCTCATCTCGCGATGACGGCGGCGTCTCGTGGGTTTTCTAGACTGCCGCGCTAGTGCCGGGTTTCTGACGAGGTACGAGAGGGAGCTCAGGGAGCCTCTCGTGTGGCTCCAGGGAAGTCAGGTCCCCATGAGATGGCTAGGGGGAGTTCGTCATTGCTCTCGAGTCATGGTAGGGTAATCGGGCCTCAAGACGGGTTGAAGAAGGACTCTCGAGGTCTTTCTCGGGTTACTGCATAAAACCCAGGGTTCCCTTGACTTGTGCCTGCGACCTCAGGGAGCTTCTCAGAGTGCCTCTGAGAAGTCAGGGATACTGTGCAGTTTGGAGGGGCCTCTCGAGACTCCTCTGCATTTGGTGGAATGTAAGAGGGACTCATCTCGAGTTGAAGCAGGAACCTCAGTGTTCCTCTCCATTTCTGACTCAGATCGCAAGGTCCCTGCATGTTGATACAGGAGAGTCAGGCCTCGTCTTTTCTGGAGGATGGGACTCCTCTTGCCTCTCGAATTGTTCTCGAGGTGACAGGCCACTTGTCGAGCTGTGTATGTAACCTGCCCGTTTTTCCGGATGATGCACAGGTGTGTTAGTGCCCCTTCGTGTTGTACCTTCATACTCAAGGCTGCCTTCCAAGAGGTGTCCGAGCATCGGATTCTTATCAAGAGCGGACCGGGAAATTGGAGTCTTTCGGCAAGTGGCACCACCCACAAAGCTACGTATCGAATTTACCCATGAGACCGGCCTCATCCTGAGTTGTGCAGGGAAGGTCGGGCCCCCTTGCAGACAAAGCAGGGGAATCGACCCACCGGTCACGATCAGGAGGGGAGAAGGGGCTTAAATGAAGTGGTGCCGGGAACCTCGGTGTTCCCCTTGAGTGAGACCGGCGTGTTGGGGGACTTTTGGGGTCGCATCAAGGGTGCCAAGTACCGTTTCGCATTTCAAGACGGAACCTGGGACATCTTTTGAAACGCTGTAGTGGGCAAGGGCCTCATCTTGCGATGACGGGAAAACCACGTGGTTTTGCTCGAGTTGCGGCGGGATTCTCGAGTTATGACCGGGAATTTAGGCTTCCTCTTGTTGGCCTTGAAATCCAATCTTCTATTCGGGTTGCGAGGGGGAGCTGGGGATTGCACTAGAGTCACTGCAGGGCAAAAGAGACCTAATCTGGGCTTGTGTCCAGGATCTAATATTGCTCTCCAGGGGCGACAGGGATCTCGGGTTTGCATTCCAGACTCATCCGGGGAGTCAGTTCTCACCTCGAGGGTAAGCAAAGAATTCCGCTCTCATCTCGAGTCGCGATGGGTATCTCTTGGAGCCCAATGTGTGTACTAAAGGGAGTCAAGCCTCCTGTGGAGTTTGGAGAGAGGACTCGGGATTGGACTCCAGGCCATGCAGGAAAAGGAGGCCCTCATCTCGAGATGACGGTGGCGTCTCGTGGGTTTTCTCGAGCTGCGGCGCCAGTGTGGGGTGTCTCATGAAGTACCACGGGGATCTCAGGGAGCCTCTTGTGTGGCGCCAGGAAAATCCAGTATTCCATTCGAGTTGCAAGTTAGAACTGGGGATTGCTCTCCAGTCACTGCAGGGCAAAATAGACCTCATCTACGCTTGTGTCCAGGACCTAGTGTTCCACTACTGGGCCGACAGGGATCTCAGGGTTGCATTCTCGACTCACCCGGAGAGTCAGGCCTCGTCTTGAGGGGAAAAAAAGGACTCCACTCTCCTGTCGATTCGCGACGGGTATCTCTTGGAGCCCACTGCGTGGCGTAAAGGGAGTGAAGCCTCCTATGGAGTTTGGAGAGATGACTCGGGATTGTTTTCCTGGCCATGCAGGAAAAAAGGCCCTCATCTCGCGATGACGGGGGCGTCTAGTGGGTTTTCTCCAGCTGCGGCGCCAGTATCAGATTTCTCACGAGGTACGACGGGGAACTCAGAGAGCCTCTCGTGTGGTGCTAGGGACGTCAGGTCTCCGTGCATGTGGTGAAGGGGAGTGCGTGATTGCTCTCGAGTCATAGTAGGCGAATTGGGCCTCAAGACGCATTGAAGAAGGACTCTCGAGGTCTTTCTCGGGTTGCGGCAGGGAACCCTGGGTTCCCTCGACTTGTGTCGGTGACCTCAGGCAACTTCTCAGGGTGCCTCTGAGAAGTCAGGGACACTGTGGATTTGGGAGGGGCCTTTCGTTACTCAAATGGGTTTGGTGCAATCGAAGAGGGCCTCATCTCGAATGGAGGCAAGAACCTCAGGGGTCCTCTCCATTTCTGACTCGGGTCGCAGAGTACCTGCCGAGTATGGACAAGAGAGTCACGCCTCGTCTTCTGTGGAGGAATTGATCTCCGCTTGCCTTTCGTGTTGTTCACGGAGTGACAGGCCACTTGTTGAGCTGTGTGTGGAGCCTGCGGGTTTTTCCAGACGATGCACAGGGGTGTCAGTGCCCCTTCGTGTTGTGCCTTCATCCAAAGGGTTGCCTTCAAAGAGGTGTCTGGGCATCGGGTTCTTTTCAAGAGCGTACCAGAAAATTGGGGTCTTTCAGCATGTGGTACCACCCACGAGGCTACGTCTCGAATTTCCTCGGGAGACCGGCCTCATCCTGAGGTGCGCCGGGAAGGTAGGGAAACCCTTGCAGACAAAGCAGGGGAATCGATCCACCGGTCACGATCAGAAGGGGAGAAGGGGCTCAGATGAAGTGGTGCCGGGAACCTCGGTGGTCCCCTCGAGTGAGACCGGTATGTCACGGCACTTTTGAGGCCGCATCAAGGGTGCCAAGTACAGTTTCGCACTTCAAGACGGAATGTGGGAATTCTCTGGAGATGCTCTAGCGGGCAAGGGCCTCATATTGCGATGACGAGGGAAACACGTGGTTTTTCTCGAGATGCGGCGGGATTCTCGAGTTACGACGGGGAATTCAGGCTTCCTCTTGTGTTGTCCCAGGAAGTCCAATCTTCCATTCAACTTGTCACAGAGATCTGTGGGTTGCTCTCGAGTCACTTCAGGGCAAAGAGTCCTCATCTAGGCTTGGGTCCAGGACGTAGTGTTCCTCTCCAGGGGCAACAGGGATATCGGGGTCGCATTCCAGTCTCACCTGGTGGGTCACGCCTCGTCTCGAGTGGAAGCAAAGGACTCCACTATCCTCTCGAGTCACGATGTGTAACTCTTGGAGCCCAATGAGTGGCCTAAAGGGAGTCAAGCGTCCTGTGTAGCTTGGACAGAAGGTTCACGCTTGATCTGCATACCATTCAGTTAAAGATGGCCCTCCTCTCTTGATGACGGGAGCATCTCATGGGTTTTCTCGAGCTGCGGCGTCAGTGTGGGGTTTCTCACGAGATATGATGGGGAGCTCAGGGAGCCTCTCGTGTGGCGCCAGAGAAGTCAGGCCTCCATGCGTGTGGCCAGGCAGATCGCGTCATTGCTCTGGAGTCATGGGAGGGACTAGGGCCTCAAGACGCATTTAAGAAGGACTCTCGAGGTCTTTCTTGGTAGGGGCAGGAAACACTTATTTCCCTCGACCTCTACCGGGGACCTTAGGGAACTTCCAAGGTGCCTCTGAGAGGTGAGGGATACTGAGGAGTTAGAGGGGCCTCTCGGGACTCGACTAGGTTTGACGAAATGAAAGAGGGCCTCATCTCGATTGGAGGCAGGAACCTCAGGCTTCCTCTCCATTTCTGACTCCGACCGCAGGGTCCCTGCAGGGTTGGGACAGGAGAGTCAGGCCTCGTCTTGTCTGAGTAATGGAACTCTGCTTGCCTCTTGAGTCGTTCAGTGGGTTTCAGGCCCCTTGTCGAGCTGTGTGTGGAACCTGCGGGTGTTTCCAGAAGATGCACAGGGGTGTCATTGCCCCTTCATTTTGTGCCTTCCCCCACAGGGTTGCCTTCAAAGAGGTGTCCGGGCATCGGGTTCATTTCAAGAGCGGACCAGGAAATCGGGGTCGTTCGGCATGTGGCAGCACCAACGTGGCTCATCTCGAATTTCCTCGTGAGACCAGCATCATCCTGAGGTGCGCCGGGAAGGCCGGGAACACCTTCCACACAAAGAAGGGGAATCGACTCTCCTGTCGTGATCAGGTGGGGAGATGGGGCTCAGATGAAGTGGGGCCGGGACTCTAGGTGTTCCACTCGAGGGAACCCGGCATTTCAGGGAACTTTAGGGGTCGCAACAAGGGAGCCAAGTACCGTTTCCCACTTCAGGACGGAACATGTGACTTCCCTGGGGACGCTGTAGCGGGCAAGGGCCTCATTCTGTGAAGACGTTGGAACCACGTCGTTTTTCTCGAGTTGCGTCTGGATTCTCGAAAACGACGGGGATTTCAGGCTTCCTCTTGGGTTGGCCCTGGGAAGCCCAATCTTCCCCTGGAGTTGCGAGGGAAAGCTGGGGGTTCTGCTCGAGTCACTACATGGCCAAAGAGACCTCATCGAGGCGTGTGTCCAGGACCTAATATTCCTCTCAAGGGAAGACAGGGATCTCGGGTTTCCATTCCAGACTCCCCCAGGGAGTCAAGCCTCGCCTCGAGGGGAAGCAGAGGACTCCGCTTTCCTCTCAAGTCGCAACACGGATCTCTTGGAGCCCAATGAGTGGACTCAAGGGTGTCGAGCCTCCTCTTCAGTTTGGAGAGAGGACTCGGGATTGCTCTCCAGGCCAGGCAGGAAAAGAAGGCCCTCATCTAGCGATGACGGGGGCGTCTCATGGGTTTCCTCAGGCTGCGGCTCCCATGGGGGTTTTCTCACGAGGCACGACGAGGACCTCAGGGAGCCTCTCGTGCGGTGCCAGGGAACTCATGTCTCCATGCGCATGGCGAGGGGGAGCTGGTCATCACTCTCGAGTCATGGGAAGTGACTAGGGCCTCAAGACGCGTTGAAGAAGGACTCTCGAGGTCTTTCTCGGGTGGCGGCGGGAAACCCTCGTTTCCCTCGACTTCTGCAGGGGACTATAGGGAACTTCCCATGGTGACTCTGAGAGGTGAGGGATGCTGTGGAGTTGGCAGGGCCTCTCGGGACTCTGCTGGGTTCGGCGCAATGGAAGAGGGCCTCATCTCGAGGGGAGGCAGGAACCTCAGGCTTCCTCTCCGATTCTGACTCCGACTGCACGGTCCCTGCAGTGTTGGGACAGGAGAGTCATGCCTCGTCTTGTCTGAGGAATGGAATTCTGGTTGCCTCTCGAGTTGTTCCGGGAGTCTCAGGCCCCTTGTCGAGCTGTGTGTAGACCCTGCGGGTTTTTCCGGATGATGCACGGGGGTGTCAGTGCCCCTTCGTGTTGTGCCTTCACTCACAGGGTTGCCTTCGAAGAGGTGTCCGGGCATCGGGTTCTTATCAAGAGCGGACCGGAAAATCGGGGTCGTTCGGCACGTGGCACCTCACACATGGCTAGTCTCGAATTTCCTCCTGAGACCGGCCTCATCCTGAGGTGCACCAGGAAGGCCGGGAACCCCTTCCAGAGAAAGCAGGGGAATCGACTCTCCTGTCGCGATCAGGAGGGGAGAAGGGGCTCAGATGAAGTGGTGCCGGGACCCTCGGTGTTCCCCTCGAGGCACCCAGCGTGTCGGCGAACTTTTGCGGTCTCATCAAGGGTGTCAAGTACCGTTTCACACTTAAGGACGGAACATGGGACTTCCCTGGAGACGCCGGGAATTTCGGTCTTCCCCTGGAGTGAGACCGGTATGTTGGGGAACTTTGGGGTCGCATCAAGGGTGCCAAGTAGCATTTCGAACTTTAAGATGGAACGTGGGACTTCTCTTGAGACTCTAGCTGGCAAGGGCCTCATATTGCAATGAAGGGGGAACCACATGGTTTTTAAGACTTGAGGCTGAATTCTCGAATTACGATGGGAAATTCAGACTTCCTCTTGTGTTGACCGTGGGAAGACCAATCTTCCATTCAAATTGTGAGGGAGAGATGGAGGTTGCTCTCGAGTCACTGTAGGGCAAAATAGACCTCATCTAGGCTTGTGTCTAGGACATAATGTTCCACTCCAGGGGCGACAGGGATCTCGGGGTTGCATTCCAAACTCACCCGGGGAGTCAGGCCTCGTCTCGAGGGAAGCAAAGGACTCCGCTCTCCTCTCGAGTCGCACCGGGTATTTCTTGGACCCAACTGAGTGGCCTAAAGGGAGTCAATCCTCCTGTGAAGTTTGGAGAGAGGACCAGGGATTGCTCTCCAGGTCAGGCAGGAAAAGAAGTCCCCAATCTCGCGATGACGGTGGCGTCTCGTGGGTTTTCCTGAGCTGCGGCGCCAGTGTGGGGTTTCTCACGAGGTATGACGGGGAGCTCAGGGAGCCTCTCATGTGGCGCCAGTGAAGTCAGGTGTCCATGCGCATGGCGAGGGGGAGCGTGTCATTGCTCTCGAGTCATGGTAGGGGAATCCGGCCTCAAGACGCGTTGAAGACGGACTCTTGAGGTCTTTCTCGGGTTGCGGCAGGAGACCCTGTGTTCCATCGACTTGTACCGGTGACCTCAGGGAGTTGCTCAGGGTTCCTCTGAGAAGACACTGATACTGTGGTGTTGGGAGGGGCCTCTCGGGACTCCACTGCGTTTGGTGCAATGGAAGATTGCCGGGAGCCAGCGAGAGACATTCCACTCATGACAAATGTCATGAGGAAAAAGTCTCGGCATACGCAAAGGCGGGATCGAGCCTCCGGGAGTTCCCCCGTATATTCTTGAGCATCTACCCCCAAAAACCAAAGTCTGCCTTTTTTATGGCTTTGTTCTCTCACCTCTGACATTACTGGGGATGTCCCCTACCACCATCTCACTCTCTCTGTCAAAGAGCTAACTTACAGCTCCAACTAATAATGTTCCTGGGCAATTAGTAGTGTTTAAATCCAAACCCCTCAGATGGTTTTCTAACTCGCCTGACAAGTTTACCCGGTCTCCTACAGCTATGCATACGATTGTGTACAGTCTCCCAGCCTCGAGACGCACGGGAAGTTTAAGATATTCAAATAGCTTAGAGCCTCTCAGAGAGTTAGAAACTGTCAGAATAAAACTAGTAAAAGATTTCATTGATGAACCAATCCTTTTTGCCAAGTTTCCACATCCCCTGAATTGTATCCTTGAATGTGTGTTAATTAATATAGTTGGTATGTAGAAAAAATAAGTACTGGCCTTGATGTTAGTAACTTTAGACCCTTAAGGTAATAAATTCTTTTCTTTGTTGTAAACCCATTACACATCCTCCCTATAGGAATGCAATTTTATCTTCGAAAGATGGCGCCAAACCTTAAACAATTACTCTTAGAGAAAATAACTCTTATGGTTGATAAGTCTTTGTCAAGAGTCATAAAATGTTAATAGGTCTTCTGGCCAGAAGATGATGTAAATCATCTAAACCATTTTAATACGATAAATCTGCAGAAAAGAAACCCTGGTTTTTGATAAGGATTAAAGACTGTTGACTTTTCATCCCCTATTATCCTCTATGTGTAACTTAGGGTATTAAAACCTGTGTTGAAAATAAAGTTACGGGCCTTGCTCGCCAACGCTTGGTCTCCCCATGTCATTATTCCCCTCAATTTTCAGATGAGTGTCCATCTGGAGCGCGGATATCCTCTGCGACCATTTATTTGCCTGGGCTTCGAAGACCTACTCGATAAGGTGTCTAAGGTGGGGCAACTTCCTCTATTCTAGAGGGCACTTGCAGCCTCCGTGGTCAGAGCTAACCTGGTGTCACGGGTTATATTGATTTTCCGCGTAAACCAAGCTACTCAGCTGCTTTTCTCCACTGAATTTTCCTACTGAGCTATCCTCATTCTATTACTCTTTATATCTTTGATGAATAAATAAATAAATACATAGGTCGCCTACTCCATCTTCCCTTCGAATACCCTGGATCAGCTGGGGCTGGACCTCTGCAGGTGGCGCCCGAGACAGGCATTTCGAAGGTAAATCCCCAACCCCATTCCCCCAGTGTTCAGTTTTCGGGACAGATAGGATCCCACTTAGGGGGCTGCAGATCCCCCTGTAGAATAGACAGGGCGAGAGGAGTGGGAAGTGTTGAAGAGTTAGAGAGAAAAAACGGTTTCTAAAAAGGCTGACAAAAAAGGCCTAATCTTTAGATAGCTAAAAGCAAAATCTTTTACTATCCTTAATTTTCTGACATGGGCAACACTGAATCAAATGAAAGACAGCTCTTTATAGGAGTAATTTTACAGTTATTAAGTAAAAGAAGAATCAAGGTTAAAACATCTTCCATTCAATCATTTTTTTACATTTGTACAAGACCACTGCCCTTGGTTTCTACAACAAGGCACTGTTAACCTAGATATCTTGAAAAAACTAGGAAAACAGCTAAGAGCTTATTGTGCTCAGCAAGGTTTGGAAAAAATCCCTACTTACACCTTTCCTCTGTGGAATATGACTAGAGATGTTTTAGATCCAGCTCATGAATTTGAAAAGGTACCTGTTAAAGTGGAAAGTAAAGTTGGAAAAGTACCTGTTAATCAAAAAAGCAAATCTGAAAAGGTACCTGTTATAAAGAAAAGTGAAAATGAAGAGGCTATACCTAGCTATCGACAGCTAAATGAATGGCTAGCCGCTATGACTGCCAATGAGCATGTAAAAGATAGGGATGAAAAGAAAGATCAGCTCTCCCCTCAATTTGAAAAAGGTTTAGAGGAAACAGCAGCTCGATGCCATTCTGATGAGGATTGTTGTTTTTTTTTTTTTTTTTTTAGCTAAAGATGCTCCTAAAAGTTTAAGAAAACATCCCTAATCAGACCATCCGCTCCTAGGAGGTTGAGGGAAACATCCCCGATCAGACAGTTCGTAAGATTTAGTTACCAAACAGTTAAAGGATCTCCGGAACAGAAGAGGAAAACTTCGGGACGCTCCCATCCCCCTATGCCTCCTCCTCCATGTCAGGGTAAAGGGCCACCGCTAGGAGTTTCCCGGAGAAGGATTTTCTCTAGTCCCAAGGATGAACTTGATCCTCACCTTGAGGCTTCTTTTCTAGTCCCCTCTGCAGTTTAGCCAGGGTAAAGAGGTTACAAAATAAATAAAAATATTCTCTAAAATTAAAAAAAAAATTAAAAATGGATTTCTCTGCATCTAAGAATAGACAAATATTTATTGACTGTGGAATATGATTAGAAATGTCCTGGACCTCTGTCACGAGGCTGTTAAATAGCCTATGGGGGAGGCTATAGAGGTGGATGGTGGTGAGTCTCCATTTACTGCACAGATCATATTTTCTGCCATTGAAAAAAAAAAAAAGGAGGGAGAAAGTGGTCTACCTCCCGAGGAAGGAGAGGGCTTACAGGACGTTGCGGCTGAGAGCCCTGGCGAGCTCCCTCCCCCTCTGCACAAACCTTTAAAAAACTTATCCACCACTTTCTGATTTAAGGAGACCACCACCGCCTTCGATTGTGCCTCCCAGGACCCAGGAGTTCCCCACTTTGCCCCCAAAGCCTCCCAAAGTGTTGCCTAAGACTGAGGAAGATAAAAAGTTTTTTAAACAAAGGAGCTTTTAGTACACAATATTCAGAGCGTGCTCCTTGGAGAAAACTCCCTCAGGGGGGTCTCACCCAGGCTAGGAGAAAAGCGAAAAGGCAAGGAGATTTAATAACAATATTAACCCCTGATGTGCCACTTACTCCAATTCCAACCGGAGTGGCTGGCCCCCTATCTGAGGACATTGTAAGATTTGTCCTGGGGCGTAGCTCGCTTTCTTTTAAAAAAAAAATTAAATAAAAAAAAAAGAAAGAAAAGAAATTTCGCTGGTGCATGGTGTAGTAGATTCTGATGATATTGAGAAATTAAAGTCTTGATCTCACTGCCTATCAAAACTGTACAAATTAATAAAGGTCAAAGAGTAACACAGCTTTTACTTTTACCTTACTATCAGACAAGGAAAAACTTGACTTCTCAAGCTAAGAGCCACAAAACATTTGGATCTAGTGATCTAGCCTTTTGGGTGCAGGAAATTACAGTTCCAAGGCCTTTAAAAGATCTTTTACTTCAAGAGAATAAAACGCCAGGGCTATTAGACACAGGAACAGACGTCTCTTAACATTGCTGGGAAAGACTGGCCCAGCTCCTGGCCAACACATAATACTGAAAATGAGTTGGTGGGATTAGAGAAAGTGGTATGTGGGGTGGAGATGCTGTACAGGTGGTACATTTAACAATACTTTATATATTGTTATAAATACATAATATAAATGTATTTGCCTAATTACAGTTTGCCTAATTAGGTATGGGTATAAATAAAATATAATAAAGGTATACCTAATTCTATTTATAGATCTATACTTAATTAATTTGTATATAAATTAATATGTATACTATATACACACACATATATATACTGTATAATTAAATATATATGGCAGAATATAATGTGTGTGTGGCTGATATTAATTGGTATGGATTGATGTGCTATGATGATAAATGTTCTATATACTGTATAATTATAAATGTGTGACATGTATTATTACAGTATATTGGTTTGTGTTGGTTGGTATTAGCTGTGTATGTGTTGTATTGTTGTAATATATATTAATTAATATATTAATTATAAAGATTAATTCAAGTATATTGATTTATATATATTATATGTCAATAACTTTATACTTGTTGCCATATATAAATACATATATAAATGCATTTTGCATTTAGGTATATCTGTATACCTGTATACCAAAATGAGATAAGGAGGTTATACATTTATTACTTAAATTTATACAGAGACCTAAACTAAACATTAGACCTAAATTAACATATCCATAGGGAAACAGCTAGACAAATAGTGAAGTTATGTTCCAATTGTAATTAATCACTTAAACGTAAACACACAGGGGCAGACTACAATGATGAGACACTAGATGCCTGAATTACAGGCTACGACTTGGCCCCTGGTCAAGTAAAAAGGCCTCCTTACGGGAGAGTGAAAAAGGCCAGATGTGTTGCTAACTTGTGGGAGAGGGTATGCTTGTATATTTCTACAGAATGCAGATTCTCCGGTTTGGATCTCAGACAAATTCGTCATGTCACATTCCCCAAAGACCAGGTTTGCGGCGCGCGCACTCGCTCGCTCCCCCTCCCCAAGCCAGCTCTCGCCTCCGTGCCACCAGCAGCGCCTCGCACCCACCTCGCTGCACCCCGTGACCTAGAGCAAAGAAGTCTGTGCAGCGAGTGAGGGCCAGAGAGGAAAGCGCACCCGCGGAGTGCTGTCCAGACCAGAGTGGCCCCACCGGCGAGAGGGGACCGCCCTGAGCCCAAGCGGTGGCGGCTAGCCCTAAACCACGAACCCTGCCCCTCCGCCCACCATAGGCGCCTTGGCCCACAGCCTGCCACTCGTGTTCTGCCTCCTGATGCTGGGGACACTGCTCCCCCGGGCTGACGCCTACAGCGCTCCCTGGTTCATCTTGTTTAAACCCTCAATATAATGTTTGCTCCTTTGTAATGCTACAACATCCACCTTATCTTATGATGTAACCACTTATTGAATTATGGTCTTGCTGTATTACAACAACTACAGGATTTAATGCAAACACGACGGTTTGTGGGCTTACTTATCTTGGGAACAGCAGCTTTGATAAGTGCAATCACTTCTGTTACTGTGGCAGCAATATCATTGACTCAACAAGTACATACTGCTCAATATGTTGATTCTATGTCCAAAAATGTTTCTTTAACATTGGCAACACAGGAAGCTATAGAGAGAAAATTAGAAATGAGGGTAGACGCCCTAGAGGAAGCAGTAATACATATTGGGACTGAATTGCAGGCTTTAAAGGTGAAAATGGCATTGTCTTGTCATGCTGACTATCGGTGGATATGTGGAACACCCCTGAAAGTAAATGAGACAGATTTTGAATGGGAAAAGATTAAAAACCATATTTCAGGTATCTGGAACAGCTCTGACATTGGTTGAGACGTAGGGAAACTTCACTATCAAATAGCAACCATGGAGCACTCCCGATTAGATTTTACTGCTGCTGGAACAGCAAATGATTTCTTCCATACTTTCCCTAACTACCTCTCAGGAAAGAATATTCTGTCTAATGTCTTTAGCTATGCTGCGGTGGCTGCTTTAATTCTGCTTCTCATAATCATTCTTCCTTGTATTGTCAGGATTCTTCGGCAGAGTATTCAGAGGCTCGCGACTGAGCTACATCTGGCTGTTTTAAGAAATAAAAAACGGGAAGATGCCGGGAGCCGGCGAGAGACATTCCACTCGTGACAAAGGTCATGAGGAAGGAGGCTGGGCATACACAAAGGCGGGATCGAGCCTCGGGAGTCCTCCCGGATATTCTTGAGCATCTACCCCCCCAAAACCAGTGTCTGCCTACTTTATTGCTTTGTGCTCTCACCTCTGACTTTACTGGGGGCTGTCCCCCACCACCATCTCACTCTTTCTGTCAAAGAGCTAACTTACAGCTCCAATTAATAAAGTTCCTGGGCAATTAGTAGTGTTTAAATCCAAACACGTCAGATGGCTCTCTAACTCGCCTGACAAGTTTACCCGGACTCCTACAGCAATGCATACAATTGTTTACAGTCTCCGAGCCTCGAGATGCACGGGAAGTTTAAGATATTCAAATAGCTTAGAGCCTCTCAGAGAGTTAGAAACTGTCAGAATAAAACTAGTAAAAGATTTCATTGATGAACCAATGCTTGTTGCCAAGTTTCCACATCCCCTGAATTGTATAATTGAATGTGTATTAATTAATATAGTTGGTATGTAGAAGAAATAAGTAGTGGCCTTGGTGTTACTAACTTTAGACCCTTAAGGTAATAAATTCTTTCCTTTGTTGTAAACCCATTACATATCTGCCCTATAGGAATGCAATTTTATCTTCGAAAGATGGGGCCAAACCTTAAAATAATTACTCTTAGAGAAAATAAGTCTTACGGTTGATAAGTCTTTGTCAAGAGTCATAAAATGTTAATAGGTCTTCTGGCTAGAAGATGATGTAAATCACCTAAACCATTTGTATATGATACATTTGCAGGAAAGAAACCCTGGTTTTTGATAAGGATCAAAGGCTGCTGACTTTGCATCCCCATTATCCTCTATGTGTAACTTAGGGTATAAAAACCCCTGTTGAAACTAAAGCTACGGGCCTTGATTGCCAACGCTTAGTCTCCTAATGTCATTCTTCCCCTCAATTTTCAGATGAGTGTCCATCTGGAGCGCGGATATCCTCTGCGACCATTTATTTGCCTGGGCTTCGAAGACCACTTAAGAAGATGTCTAAGGTGGGGCACTTTTCGCTCTTCGAGAAGGAGACTGCGGCCTCCGTGGTAAGAGCTAACCTGGTGTCACGGGTTATACTGATTTTCCGCATAAACCAAGCTACTCAGCTTCTTTTCTCCACTAAATTTTCCTACTGAGCTATCCTCATTCTATTACTCTTTATATCTTTGATAAATAAATCAATAGGTCGCCTACTCTGTCTCCCCTTCGAAAACCCTGGACCAGCCGAGGCTGGACCTTGTCAGAAGAGGGCCTCATCTCGATTTGAAGCAGGAACCTCAGGGTTGCTCTCCATTTCTGACTCTGAACACAGAGTCCCTACAGAGTTAGGACAGGAGAGTCAGGCCTCGTCTTGTGTGGAGGAATGGAACTCCACTGGACTCTCGAGTTGTTCACCAGATAACAGGCCACTTGTCGAGCTGTGTGTGGAACCTGCGGTTTTATCCGGACGATGCATGGGGGTGTCAGTTCGCCTTTGTTTTTTGCCTTCATACACAGGGTTGCCTTCGAAGAGGTATCCAGCCTTCAGGTTCTTATCAAGAGCAGACCAGGAAATCAGGGTCTTTCGGCATGTGGCACCACCCACAAGCCTACGTCTCGAATTTCTTCTTGAGACGGACCTCAACCTGAGGTGCACCAGGAAGGTCGGTAACCCTTTCAGACAAAGCAAGTGAATCGACCCTCTTGTCCCGATCAGGAGGGGAGAAGGGGCTCAGATGAAGTGGTGCCGGGAACCTCGATGTTCCCCTTGAGTAAAACTGGGATGTCGGGGAACTTTTGGAGTCACATCAAAGGTTCTAAGTACCGTTTCAAACTTCAAGACAGAACGTGAGACTTCTCTTGAGACGCTGTAGCTGGCAAGGGCCTCATCTTGTGGTGACGGGTTAACCACGTCGTTTTTCTCGAGTTGTGGCGGGATTCTCGAGTTAGGTCAGGAAATTCAGGCTTCCTCTTGTGTTGGCCCAGGGAAGTCCAGTCTTCCATTCGAGTTGCGAGGGAGAGCTAGGGATTGCGCTTGAGTCACTGCAGGGCAAAAGAGACCTTATCTAGGTTTGTGTCCAGGACATAATGTTCGTCTCCAGGGGGGACAGGGATCTCGGGGTTGCTTTCCTGATGCACCCGGGGAGTCAGTCCTTGTCTCGAGGGGAAGCGAAGGACTCCGCTCTCCTCTCGAGTTGCGACGGGTATCTCTTGGAGCCCACTGAGTGGCCTAAAGGGAGTCAAGCCTCCTGTGGAGTTTGGAGAGAGGACTCGGGATTGCTCTCCAGGCCATGCAGGAAAAGAAGGCCATCATCTCGCGATGAAGGGGGCGTCTCGTGGGTTTTCTCGAGCTGCAGCGCCAGTGTGGGGTTTCTCATGAGGTACTACGGGGAGCTCAGGGAGCCTCTCATGTGGCGCTTGGGAAGTTAAGTCTCCATGCGCATTGCGAGGGGGAGCGCGTCATTGCTCTAGAGTCATGGAAGGTGTATTGGGCCTCAAGAACCGTTAAAGAAGGACTTTCAAGGTGTTTCTTGGGTCACGGCAGTAAACCCTGGGTTCCCTTGACTAGTGCCGGTGGCCTCAGGGAGCTTCTCAGTGTGCCTCTGAGAAGTCAGGGATACCCTGGAGTTGGGAGGGCCCTCTCGGGACTCCACTGGGTTTGGTGCAATAGAAGAGGGCCTCATCTCGAGTGGAGGCAGGAACCTCAGGGTTTGTCTCCATTTCTGACTCTGATCGCAGGGTCCCTGCAGAGTTGGGACAGGAGAGTCAGGCCTCGTCTTGTAAGGAGGAATTGAACTCCGCTTGCCTCTCGAGTTATTCACGGGGTGACAGGCAACTTGTCGAACTGTGTTTGGAATCTGCGGGTTTTTCCGGACGATGCACAAGGGTGTCAGTGACCCTTCGTGTTGTGCCTTCTTCCACAGGGTTGCCTTTGAAGAGGTGTCCGGGCATCGGGTTCTTATCAAGAGCGGACCGGGGAATCGGGGTCTTTCAGCATGTGTTACCACCCATGAAGCTACGTCTCAAATATTCTCGTTAGACCGGCCTCATCCTGAGGTGCGCCGGGAAGGTTGGGAACCCCTTCCAGACAAAGCACGGGAGTCGACCCTCCAGTCGCAATCAGGAGGTGAGAAGTGGCTCAGATGAAGTCGTACCGGGAACCTCGGTGTTCCCCTCGAGAGAGACCAGGGTGTTGGGGAACTTTTGTAATCGCATCAAGGGTGCCAAGTTTTCACACTTGAAGTGTGAAAACACTTCAAGAAGAAACCTGGGACTTCTCTTTAGACGCTGTAGCGGGCAAGGGCCTCATCTTGCGATGACGGGGTAACCATGTGGTTTTTCTCGAGTTTCGGCGGGATTCTCGAGTTATGATGGGGAATTCAGGCTTCCTCTTGTGTTGGCCCAGGGAAGTCCAATCTTCCATTAGAGTTGCGAGAGAGAGCTAGGGATTGCTCTCGAGTCACTTCAGGGCAAAAGAGACCTCATCTAAGCTTGTGTCCGGGACCTAATGTTCCTCTCCAGGGGCGACAGAGATCTCGGGGTTGCATTTTAGACGCACCCGAGGAGTCAGGCCTTATCTCGAGAGGAAGGAAAGGACTCTGCTCTGCTCTCGAGTCCCGACGGGTATTTCTTGGAGACCACTGAGTGGCCTAAAGGGAGTCAAGCCTCCTGTGGATTTTTTTTTAATTTTATTTTATTTTTAAACTTTACATAATTGTATTAGTTTTTCCAAATATCAAAATGAATCCGCCTCAGGTATACATGTGCTCCCCATCCTGAACCCTCCTCCCTCCTCCCCCCCATAGCATCCCTCTGGGTCGTCCCAGTGCACTAGCCCCAAGCATCCAGTGTCATGCATCAAACCTGGACTGGCAACTCTTTTCATACATGATATTTTACATATTTCAATGCCATTCTCCCAAATCTTCCCACCTTCTCCCTCTCCCACAGAGTCCATAAGACTCTTCTATACATCAGTGTCTCTTTTGCTGTCTCGTACTCAGGGTTATTGTTACCGTCTTTCAAAGTTCCATATATATGCGTTAGTATACTGTATTGGTGTTTTTCTTTCTGGCTTACTTCACTCTGTATAATAGGCTGCAGTTTCATCCACCTCATTAGAACTGATTCATTCTATTCTTTTTAATGGCGGAGTAATACTCCATTGTGTATATGTACCACAGCTTTCTTATCCATTCATCTGCTGATGGACATCTAGGTTGCTTCCATGTCCTGGCTATTAGAAACAGTGCTGCGATGAACATTGGGGTACACGTGTCTCTTTCCCTTCTGGTTTCCTCAGTGTGTATGCCCAGCAGTGGGATTGCTGGATCATAAGGCAGTTCTATTTCCAGTTGTTTAAGGAATCTCCACACTGTTCTCCATAGTGGCTGTACTAGTTTGCATTCCCACCAACAGTGTAAGAGGGTTCCCTTTTCTCCACACCCTCTCCAGCATTTATTATTTGTAGACTTTTGGATTGCAGCCATTCTGACTGGCGTGAAATGGTACCTCATAGTGGTTTTGATTTGCATTTCTATGATAATGAGTGATTTTGAGCATCTTTTCATGTGTTTGTTAGCCATCTGTATGTCTTCTTTGGAGAAATGTCTATTTAGTTCTTTGGCCCATTTTTTGATTGGGTCATTTATTTTTCTGGAGTTGAGCTGTAGGAGTTGCTTGTATATTTTTGAGATTAGTTGTTTGTCAGTTGCTTCATTTCCTATTATTTTCTCCCAGTCCGAAGGCTGTCTTTTCACCTTGCTAATAGTTTGCTTTGATGTGCAGAAGCTTTTAAGGTTAATTAGGCCCCATTTGTTTATTTTTGTTTTTATTTCCAATATTCTGGGAGGTGGGTCATAGAGGATCCTGCTGTGATGTATTTCAGAGAGTGTTTTGCCTATGTTCTCCTCTAGGAGTTTTATAGTTTCTGGTCTTACGTTTAGATCTTTAATCCATTTTGAGTTTATTTTTGTGTATTGTGTTAGAAAGTGTTCTAGTTTCATTCTTTTACAAGTGGTTGACCAGATTTCCCAGCACCACTTGTTAAAGAGATTGTCTTTAATCCATTGTATATTTTTGCCTCCTTTGTCAAAGATAAGGTGTCCATATGTGTGTGGATTTATCTCTGGGCTTTCTATTTTGTTCCACTAATCTATATTTCTGTCTTTGTGCCAGTACCATACTGTCTTGATAACTGTGGCTTTGTAGCGGAGCCTGAAATCAGGTAGGTTGATTCCTCCAGTTCCATTCTTCTTTCTCAAGATCGCTTTGGCTATTCGAGGTTTTTTGTATTTCCATACAAATTGTGAAATTATTTGTTCTAGCTCTGTGAAGAATACTGTTGGTAGCTTTATAGAGATTGCATTGAATCTATAAATTGCCTTGGGTAGTATACTCATTTTCACTATATTGATTCTTCTAATCCATGAACATGGTATATTTCTCCACCTATTAGTGTCCTCTTTGATTTCTTTCACCAGTGTTTTATAGTTTTCTATATATAGGTCTTTAGTTTCTTTAGGTAGGTATATTCCTAAGTATTTTATTCTTTCCGTTGCAATGGTGAATGAAATTGTTTCCTTAATTTCTCTTTCTGTTTTCTCATTATTAGTGTATAGGAATTCAAGGGATTTCTGTGTGTTGATTTTATATCCTGCAACTTTACTATAGTCATTGGCTAGTTCTAGTAATTTTCTGGTGGAGTCTTTAGGGTTTTCTATGTAGAGGATCATGTCATCTGCAAACAGTGAGAGTTTTACTTCTTCTTTGCCAATTTGGATTCCTTTTGTTTCTTTTTCTGCTCTGATTGCTGTGGCCAAAACTTCCAAAGCTATGTTGAATAGTAATGGTGAAAGTGGGCACCCTTGTCTTGTTCCTGACTTTAGAGGAAATGCTTTCAATTTTTCACCATTGAGGATAATGTTTGCTGTGGGTTTGTCATATATAGCTTTTATTATGTTGAGGTATATTCCTTCTATTCCTGCTTTCTGGAGATTTTTTATCATAAATGGATGTTGAATTTTGTCAAAGGCTTTCTCTGCATCTATTGAGAAAATCATATGGTTTTTATTTTTCAATTTGTTAAGGTGGTGTATTACATTGATTGATTTGCGGATATTGAAGAATCCTTGCATCCCTGGGATAAAGCCCACTTGGTCATGGTGTATGATCTTTTTAATGTGTTGTTGGATTCTGATTGCTAGAATTTTGTTAAGGATTTTTGCATCTATGTCATCAGTGATATTGGCCTGTAGTTTTCTTTTTTTGTGGGATCTTTGTCAGGTTTTGGTATTAGGCTGATGGTGGCCTCATAGAATGAGTTTGGAAGTTTACCTTCCTCTGCAATTTTCTGGAAGAGTTTGAGCAGGATAGGTGTTAGCTCTTCTCTAAATTTTTCGTAGAATTCAGCTGTGAAGCCGTCTGGACCTGGGCTTTTGTTGGCTGGAAGATTTTTGGTTACAGTTTCAATTTCCGTGCTTGTGATGGGTCTGTTAAGATTTTCTATTTCTTCCCTGGTCCAGTTTTGGAAAGTTGTACTTTTCTAAGAATTTGTCCATTTCTTCCACGTTGTCCATTTTATTGGCATATAATTGTTGATAGTAGTCTCTTATGATCCTTTGTATTTCTGTGTTTTCTGTTGTGATCTCTCCATTTTCATTTCTAATTTTATTGATTTGATTTTTCTCCCTTTGTTTCTTGATGAGTCTGGCTAATGGTTTGTCAATTTTATTTATCGTTTCAAAGAACCAGCTTTTGGTTTTGTTGATTTTTGCTATGGTCTCTTTTGTTTCTTTTGCATTTATTTCTGCTCTAATTTTTAAGATTTCTTTCCTTCTACTAACCCTGGGGTTCTTCATTTCTTCCTTTTCTAGTTGCTTTAGGTGTAGAGTTAGTTTATTTATTTGACTTTTTTCTTGTTTCTTGAGGTGTGCCTGTATTGCTATGAACTTTCCCCTTAGGACTGCTTTTACCGTGTCCCACAAGTTTTGGGTTGTTGTGTTTTCATTTTCTTCCGTTTCTATGCAAATTTTGATTTCTTTTTTGATTTCTTCTGTGATTTGTTGGTTATTCAGCAGCGTGTTGTTCAGCCTCCATATGTTGGAATTTTTAATAGTTTTTCTCCTGTAATTGAGATCTAATCTTACTGCATTGTGGTCAGAAAAGATGCTTGGAATGATTTCTATTTTTTCGAATTTACCAATGCTAGCTTTATGGCCCAGGATGTGATCTATCCTGGAGAAGGTTCCATGTGCACTTTAGAAAAAGTTGAAATTCATTGTTTTGGGATGAATTCTCCTATAGATATCAATTAGGTCTAACTGGTGTATTGTATCATTTAAAGTTTGTGTTTCCTTGTTAAATTTCTGTTTAGCTGATCTATCCATAGGTGTGAGTGGGGTATTAAAATCTCCAACTATTATTGTGTTAGTGTTAATTTCTCCTTTCATACTTGTTAGCATTTGTCTTACATACTGTGGTGCTCCCACGTTGGGTGCATATATATTTATAATTGTTATATCTTCTTCTTGGATTGATCCTTTGATCATTATGTAGTGACCTTCTTTGTCTCTTTTCACAGCCTTTGTTTTAAAGTCTATTTTATCTGACATGAGTATCGCTACTCCTGCTTTCTTTTGGTCCCTATTTGCATGGAAAATCTTTTTCCAGCCCTTCACTTTCAGTCTGTATGTATCCCCTGTTTTGAGGTGGGTCTCTTGTAGACAACATATGTAGGGGTCTTGTTTTTGTATCCATTCAGCCAGTCTTTGTCTTTTGGTTGGAGCATTCAACCCATTTACGTTTAAGGTAATTACTGATAAGTATGATCCCATTGCCATTTACTTTATTGTTTGGGGTTCGAATTTATACACCGTTTTTGTGTTTCCTGTTTAGTATTTGTTGGAGAGCTGGTTTGCTGGTGCAGAATTCTCTCAGCTTTTGCTTGTCTGAAAAGCTTTTGATTTCTCATTCATACTTGAATGAGATCCTTGCTGGGTACAATAATCTGGGCTGTAGGTTATTTTCTTTCATCATTTTAAGTATGTCTTGCCATTCCCTCCTTGCTTGAAGAGTTTCTATTGAAAGATCAGCTGTTATCCTTATGGCAATTCCCTTGTGTGTTATTTGTTGTTTTTCCCTTGCTGCTTTTCATATTTGTTCTTTGTGTTTGATTTTTGTTAATGTGATTAATATGTGTCTTGGGGGGTTTCGCCTTGGCTTTATCCTGTTTGGGACTCTCTGGGTTTCTTGGACTTGAGTGATTATTTCCTTCCCCATTTTAGGGAAGTTTTCAACTATTATCTCCTCAAGTATTTTCTCACGGTCTTTCTTTTTGTCTTCTTCTTCTGGGACCCCTATGATTCGAATGTTGTAGCGTTTAATATTGTCCTGGAGGTCTCTGAGATTGTGCTCATTTCTTTTAATTCGTTTTTCATTTATCCTCTCTGATTCATTTATTTCTACCATTCTATCTTCGAATTCACTAATCCTATCTTCTGCCTCTGTTATTCTACTATTTGTTGCCTCCAGAGTGTTTTTAATTTCATTTATTGCATTATTCATTATATATTGACTCTTTTTTTATTTCTTCTAGGTCCTTGTTAAACCTTTCTTGCATCTTCTCAATCCTTGTCTCCAGGCTATTTATCTGTGATTCCATTTTAATTTCAAGATTTTAGATCCATTTCACTATCCTTACTCGGAATTCTTTATCAGGTAGATTCCCTATCTCTTCCTCTTCTGTTTGGTTTGGTGGGCATTTATCCTGTTCCTTTATCTGCTGGGTATTCCTCTGTCTCATCTTGTTTAAATTGCTGAGTTTGGGGTGTCTTTTCTGTATTCTGGCAGTTTGTGGAGTTCTTTACTCTGGCATTTCCTCATTGTGTGTGGGTTTGTACAGGTGTCTTGTCAAGGTTTCCTGGTTAGGGAAGCTTGTGTCCATGTTCTGGTGGGTGGAGCTGTATTTCTTCTCTCTGGAGTGCAATGAAGTGTCCAGTAATGAGTTATGAGATGTTTGTGGTTTTGGGGTGACTTTGGGCAGCCTGTATCTTGAAGCTCAGGGCTGCGTTCCTTTGTTGCTGGAGAATTTGCTTGGTATGTCTTGCCCTGGAACTTGTTGGCCCTTGTGTGGTGCTTGATTTCAGTGTCGGTATGGAGGCATTTGATGAGCTCCTGTCAATTAATGTTCCTTGGAGTCAGGAGTTCCCTGGAGGCAGGGTTTGGACTTAAGCCTCCTGCTTCCAGTTATCTGTCTTACTTTTACAGTAGTTTCAAAACTTCTCCTTCTATACAGCACCATTGATAAAACATCTACGTTAAAGAAGAAAAGTTTCTCTACTGTGAGGGCCACTCAGAAAGGTTCACAGCGTTACATGGAGAAGAGAAGAGGGAGGAGGGAGTTAGAGGTGACCCAAATGAGATGAGGTGGAATCAATAGTGGAGAGAGTGGGCTGGCCAGTAGTCACTTCCTTATGTGCACTCCACAACTGGACCGCACAGAGATGTTCACAGAGTTATACAGAGAAGAGAAGAAGGAGGAAGGAGACAGAGGTGGCCAGAAGGATAAAGGGGGGAATGAAAAGGAGGGAGACAGATCCAGCCAGTAATCAGTTCCCTAAGTGTTCTCCACCGTCTGGAATACACAGAAATTCACAGAGTTGGGTAGAGTAGAGAGGGGTTAGGGAGGAGACACAGGCGACCTGGTGGAGAAAAAGGAGAGTCCAAAGGGAGAGAGAGCAGTCAAGCCAGTAATCTCGCTCCCTAGTGAAAAATGGGTACTGAAGATTGGTTTCTTAAAGGTACAAAATTGGTAACAAATACATAAAAGCAAAAATTAAAAATCTAGAGTAGAGTTTGGAATTTCAAAAATACAATGTTAAAGAAAAGAAGAAGGAAAAGAAAGAGAGAAAAAACGAACAAAGAAAAACAAACATGGTCGCAAAAATTATCAAGAAAATACAGGTACAAAATTGATAACTAATACCAAAAAGCAAAAATTAAAAATCTAGAGTAGAGTTTGGAATTTCAAAAATACAATGTTAAAAAAAAGGAAGAAGAAAACTAAAGAGAAAACAAACAAACAAAAACAAGCAATGTCGCAAAAATTATAAAGAAACTACAGGTACAAAATTGATATCAAATATCAAAAAGCATAAATTAAAAATCTAGAGTACAGTTTGGAATTTCAAAAATACAATGTTAAAGAAAAGAAGAAAAAAAAAACAAAACAAAAAAACAAGGTCAAAAAATTATTATATATATATATATAAATATATATATATGAAGTTTGCTGAAGAAGAATAAAATAGGGTCTTTTTTTTGCAAAGTAATAGGTTATAAAAGTGAAAATTAAATGAACAATAGAGGACTTAAAATTAAAAAAATTTAAAAAAAGAAAGAATGATCATAAAAATATATCTAGGACTTTCTCTGGTTTTGTTGTGAGTATCGTGGGTTCGGTTCATTTTTGGCTAGTTCCTTGGTCCGACTTATATTTCTCAAGATCTATAGGCGCCTTCCTATGTAGTCCTAATTACCACAGGGTTTTAATCTATTGCCTGTAGCTTCCAAGGCGTTTCCCTCTGTTATAGCTTCTTTTGTTTGCTGGTCTCTTCAGTGTCTGGTTTACGCCCTGACACAAAGGGGACGGTGGAGGACAGTTTTTTTTTTTTAGGCTCACTTGTTCAGTTGCGCTGTGGGGAGGGAGGGAGGGAGTGATGCTGCAAACAAATAACACTGGCGTGCGCTCGCAGTGCCTCAGCCACACTGGGTCTGCCCCCGCTCACGGCACGTGTAGCCTCCCTGCCCACACTGCTCGGGCTCTAGGTTGTTCCACCGGGAACAATCCGAGGCTGGCCCTGGGCTGCATGCACCTCCCAGGTCCAAGCCGCTCAGGTTCAGGCACTCGGGTATTCCTCAGAGGCACAGACTCAGTTCGGCCTGCGTTTTGTGCTCTTCCCAGGTCCGAGCAGCTCAGGTGATGAGGTGTTTGGCGAGCGCCAATGTTGTGACTTATCGCCTCCCCGCCACTCGGTTATCTGGGTGTAAAACAGGCGCACTTTCTCAGGCAGATGTTGACCGTCCAGATCCCCAAGAAGTTTTAGTTAGCAAAGAAGCCTGCTTACAGTTTTATAGATAATGTCTCTCTGGGGCTGCAATTGCCCCCTTCCGGCTCTGGCTGCCTGTCACCGGAGGGGGAAGGTCTGCAGCCGGCTATCTCTGTTCAGTCCTTTGTTCCGTGCGCGGGCCTGGCGGTGTCTTAGGTTAGGGCTGGCTTTTTGCGTGGTAGATATCCCAGAGTCTGGTTTGCTAGCCCAAGTTATTTCGTTCAGATAGCGCTCATGGTATTCAGGCCAGATTCTTACTCTAAGCGATGCAGCCCGCGCCGCGCCTCCCTGCCCAGCCCCTGCTTGCTAATGGTGTGAGCAGGCGTCTGCACTGCTTCGCGGCTGGGGGAGTTACCGTAGGTCTTGCAATCTGCGAATTTTAATTGTTTATTTATTTTTATCCCCCTTATGTTGCCCTTTGTGCTTCCAAAGCTTGGCAAAGATTTGGCAGTGAAAAGCTTTCCTGGTGTTTGGAAACTTTTCTCTTTTTAAGACTATCTTCCCGGGATGGAAATCCCTCCCTCCCTCTTTTGTCTCTTTTTTTGTCTTTTATACTTTTTCCTACCTACTTTCCAAGAGTTGGGTTGCTTTTCTGGGTGCCTGATGTCCTCTGGCAGCATTCATAAGTTGTATTGTGGAATTTACTCGACGTTTAAATGCTCTTTTGATGAAATTGTTTGGGGGGGAAAAGAGTTCTCCCCGTCCTACTCCTCAGCAATCTTGGCTCCTATCTTGTGGAGTTTGGAGAGAGCACGCGGGATTGCTCTCCAGGCCATGCAGGAAAAGAAGGCCCTCATCTCGCGATGTCGGGGGAGTCTCGTGGTTTTTCTGGAGCTGCGGTGCCAGTGTGGGGTTTCTCACAAGGTACGACCGGGAGCTCAGGGAGCCTCTCGTGTGGTGTCAGGGAAGTCAAGTCTCCATACGAGTGGCGAGGGGGCACACGTCATTGCTCTCGAGTCATGGTAGAGGAATCAGGGCTCAGCACAATGAAAAAGGACGCTCGAGGTCTTTCTCGGGTTGCGGCAGGAAACCCTGGGTTCCCTCGACTTGTGCCTGTGACCTCAGGTAGCTTCTCAGGGTGCCTCTGAGAAGTCAGGGATACTATGGAGCTGGGAGAGGCCTCTTGGGACTCCACTGGGTTTGCTGCAATGGAAGAGGGCCTAATCTTGAGATCAGGAAGGAACCTCAGGGTTCCTCTCCATTTCGGACTCAGATCGCAGGGTCCTTGCAGAGTTGGGACAGGAGAGTCAGGCCTCGTCTTGTGTGGAGGAATGGAACTCCGCTTGCCTCTCAAGTTGTTCAAGGAGTGACAGGCCACTTGTCGAGCTGTGTGTGGAACCTGCGGTTTTTTCCAGACAATGCACGGCGGTGTCAGTGCCCCTTCGTGATGTGCTTTCATCCACAGGGTTGCCTTCGAAGTGGTGTGCGGGCATCGGGTTCTTATCAAGAGCGGACCAGGAAATCGGGGTCTTTTGGAATGCGGCACCACACACGAGGCTACATCTCGAATTTCCTCGTGAGACGGGCCTCATGCTGAGGTGCCCCTGGAAGGTCGGGAAAGCCTTCCAGACAAAGCAGGTTAATCGACCCTACTGTCGCGATCAGGAGGGGAGAAGGGGCTCAGATGAAGTGGTGCCGGGAACCTCGGTGTTCCCCTTGAGTGAGACTGGTATGTCAGGGAACTTTTGGGGTCTCATGAAGCTTGCCAAATACTGTTTCAAACTTCAAGACGAAACGTGGGACTTCTCTTGAGACGCTGTGGTGGGCAAGGGCCTCATCTTGTGATGAAGGGGAAACCACGTGGTTTTTTTCGAGTTGTGATGGGATTGTTGACTTACGACGGGGAATTCAGGCTTCCTCTTCTGTTGGCCCAGGGAAGTCCATTCTTCCATTCGAGTTGCCAGAGAGAGCTGGGTGGGAATTGCTCTCGAGTCACGGCAGGTCAAAATAGACCTCATCTAGGCTTGTGTCCAGGACCTAATGTTCCTCTCCAGGGGCGATAGGGATCACGGGGACGCATTCCAGACTCACCCAGTGAGTCAGGCCTCGGCTCGAGGGGAAGCAAAGGATTCTGATATCCTCCTGGGTCACGATAGGTATCTCTTGGAGCCCACTGAGTGGCCTCCAGGGAGTCAAGCCTCCTGTGGAGTTGGAGAGAGGACTCGGGATTGCTCTCCAGGCCATACAGGAAGAGAAGGCCCTCAGCTCGCAATGACGGGGGCATCTTGTGGGTTTTCTAGAGTTGGGGCGCAAGTATGAATTTTCTCACGAGGTACAACGGGGATCTCAGGGAGCCTCTCATGTGGCGCCAGGAAAGTCAGGTGTCTATGCGTGTGATGAGGGGGAGCCCATAAATGCTCTCGAGTCATGGTAGGGAAATCGGGACTCAAGACGCGTTGAAGAAGGAGTCTCAAGGTCTTTCTCAGGTTGTGGCAGGAAACCCTGGGTTCCCTCGACTTGTACCAGTGACCTAGGGAGCTTCTCAGGGTGCCTCTGAGAAGTCAGGCATACTGTGGACTTGGGAGGGGCTCTCGGAACTCCACTGGGTTTGGTGCAATGGCAAAGGTTCTCATCTCGAGTTGAGGCAGGAACCTAAGGGTTCCTCTCCATTTAAAACTCCGACCACAGGGTCCCTGAAGAATTGGGACAGGAGAGTCAGGCCTCGTCTTGTGTGGAGGAATGGAACTCCACTTGCCTCTCGAGTTGTTCACAGGATAACAGACCATTTGTCGAGCTGTGAGTGGAACCTTCGGTTTTTTCCGTAAGATGCATGAGGGGGTCAGTGCCCCTTCGTGTTGTGCCTTCATCCACAGGGTTGCCTTCAAAGAGGTGTCCGGGCATCGGGTTCTTATCAATAGCGGAGCAGGAAATCGGGGTCTTTCAGAACGTGGCACCATCCATGAGGCTACGTCTCGAATTTCTTCGTTAGACTGGTGTCATCCTGAGGTGCACCATGAAGATCGGGAACCCCTTCCAGACAAAGCAGGGGAATCGACCATCTTGTCGCGATCAGGAGGAGTGAAAGGGCTCAGTTGAAGTCGTGCCGGGAACCTCGGTGTTCCCCTCGAGTGGAACCGGTGTGTTGGGAAACTTTTGGGGTCGCTTCAAGGGTGCCAAGTACCGTTTTGCACTTCAATACGGACTTGGGGCTTCACTTGACACGCTGTAGAGGGCAAGGGCCTCATCTTGGGATGACGGGGGAATCACGTGGTTTTTCTCAAGGTGCGGCGGGATTCTCGAGTTACGACGGGGAATTCAGGCTTCCTCTTGTGCTGGCCCAGGGAAGTCCAATCTTCCATTCGAGTTTCGAGGGAGAGCTGGGGTTTTCTCTTGAGTCACTGCAGGGCAAAAGAGACCTCATCTAGGCTTGTGTCCAGGACCTAATATTCCTCTCCAGGGCCGACAGTGATCTCGGGTTTGCATTCCAGACGCATCCTGGGAGTCCGAGCTCGACTCGAGGGGAAGCAAAGGACCCCGCTCTCCTCTCGAGTCGCCACAGGTGTCTCTTGGAGCCCACTGAGTGGCCTAAAGGGAGTCAAGCCCCTAGTGGAGTTTGGAGAGAGGACTCGGGATTGCTCTCCAGGCCATGCAGGAAAAGAAGATCCTCATCTCGCGATGACAGGGGCGTCTTGTTGGTTTTCTCGAGCTGTGGTGCCAGTGTGCGGTTTCTGACGAGGTGCGACGGGAAGCTCAGAGAGCCTTTCGTGTGGCGCCAGGGAAGTCAGGTCTCCATGCGCATGGCAAGGAGGGAGCGCGTCATTGCTCTCCAGATATGGTACGGGAATCGGGCCTCAAGATACGTTAAAGCAGGACTCTCAAGGTCTTTCTCAGGTTGGGGCAGGAAACCCTGGGTTCCGTCGACTTCTGCCGGTGACCTTAGGGAGCTTCTCAGGGTGCCTCTGAGAAGTCAGGCATACTGTGGATTTGGGACGGGCCTCTCGGGACTCCTCTGGTTTTGCGGCAATGGAAAAGGCCTCGTCTTGAGTGGAGGCAGGAACCTCAGGCTTCCTCTCCATTTCTGACTCGGTGTGCAAGGTCCCTAGAGTTGTGACAGGAGAGTCAGGCATCGTCTTGTGTGGAGGAATGGAACTCCGCTTGCTTCTCGAGTTGTTCACGAGGTGACAGACCACTTGTGGAGCTGTGTGAGAACCTGCGGGTTTTTCCGGAAGATGCACGGGGTGTCAGTGCCCCTACGTGTTGTGCCTTCATCCACAGGCTTGCCTTCGAAGAGGTGTCCAGGAGTCTGGTTTTGATCAAAAGTGGACCATGGAATCGGGGTCTTTCGGCATGTAGTATGGCCCTCGAGGCTACGTCTCGAATTTCCTCGTGAGACCGGCCTCATCCTGAGGTGCGCCGGGAAGGTCGGGAACCCCTTCGAGACAAAGCAGTGGAATCGACCCTCCTATCGCGATCATGAGAGGAGAAAGGCCTCAGATGAAGTGGTGCCGGGAACTTCAGTGTCCCCTCTAGTGAGATCGGTATATAGGGGAACTTTTGGGGTCGCATCAAGGGTGCCAAGTACTGTTTTGCACTTCAAGACGGAATGTGAGACTTCTCTTGAGACGCTGTAGGGGGCAAGGGCCTCATCTTGCAATACAGGGAACCACGTGATTTTTCTCGAGTTGCGGCGGGTTTCTCAAATTACAACTGGAAATTCAGGCTTCCTCTTGTGTTGGCTCAGAAAGGCCAATCTTCCATTCGAGTTGCAAGGGAAAGCTAGGGGTTGTGCTTGAGTCACTGCAGGGCCAAAGAGACCTCCTCTAGGCTTTTGTCCAGGACCTAAGGTTCCTCTCCAGGGGCGACAGGGATCCAGGGTTGCATTCCAGACTCACCCTCGTAGTCAGGCCTCATCTCGAGGGGAAGCAAAGGACACCACTCTCCTCCTGAGTATCGACGCGTATCTCTTGGAGCCCACTGAGTGACCTAAAGGGAGTCAAGCCTCCTTTGGAGTTTGGAGAGAGGATTCGGGATTGCTCTTCAGGTCATGCAGGAAAGAAGGCCCTCATTTCACCATGACAGGGGCGTCTCGTGGGTTTTCTCGAGCTGCGGCGCCAGTGTGGGGTTTCTCACGAGGTACGATGGGGAGCTCAGGGAGACTCTCATGTGGTGCCGGGGAAGTCAGATCTTCATGCGCGTGGCGAGGGGGAGCGCGTCATTTTTCTCCAGTCATGGTAGGGGAATCGGGCCTCAAGACGCGTGAAGAAGGACTCTCGAGATTTTTCTCAGGTTACGGCAGGAAACCCTGGGTTCCCTCGACTTATGCCCGAGACCTCAGGGAGCTTCTCAGGGTGCCTCTGAGAAGTCAGGGATACTGTGCAGTTGGGAGGGGCCGCTCCGAACTCCACTGGGTTTGGTGCAGTAGAAGAGGGCCTTATCTCGAGTTGAGGCAGGAACCTCATGGTTCCTCTCCTATTCTGAATCGGATCTCAGTGTCCATGCAGAGTTGGGACAGGAGAGTCAGGCCTCGTCTTGTGTGGAGGAATTTAACTCCTCTTGCCTCTCGAGTTGATCACGGGGTGACAGGCCACTTGTCGATCTGTATGTGGAACTTGCGGGCTTTTCCAACGATGCAGGAGGGTGTCAGACCCCTTCGTTTTGTGCCTTCGTCCACAGGATTGCCTTCGAAGAGGTGTCCTAGCATTGGGTTCTTATCAAGAGCAGACAGGGAAATCGGGGTCTTTCGGCGTGTGGCACCAACCACAAGGCTACGTCTCGAATTTCCTCGTGAGACCGGCCTCATCCTGAGGTGCGCCGGGAAGGTCCGGAACCCCTTCCAGACAAAGCAGGGTAATCGACCCTCCCGTCGCGATCAGGAGGGGATAAGGGGCTCAGAACAAGCGGTGCACCGAACCTTGGTGTTCCCCTCGAGTGAGACCAGGGTGTCGGGGAACTTTTGTGGTAACATCAAGGTTGCAATTATCGTTTTAAACTTCAAGATGGAACGTGGGGCTTCTCCTGAGACGCTGTAGCTGGCAAGGGCCTCATCTTGCGATGACGGGGGAACCACGTGGTTTTCCTCGAGTTGCGGCGGGATTTTCGAATTACGATGAGGAATTCAGGCTTCCTCTTGTGTTGTCCCAGGGAAGTCCATTCTTCCATTCGAGGTGCGAGGGACAGCAGGGGATTGCTCTCGAGTCACTTCAGGGCAAATGAGACCTCATCTATGCTTGTGTCTAGGACCTAATGTTCCTCTCCAGGGGCGACAGGGATCTCGGGGTTGCATTCCAGACTCACCTGAGGAGTCAGGCCTGGTATATAGGGGAAGCAAAGAATTCCGCTCTCCTCTCGAGTCCCAATGGGTATCTCTTGGAGCCCACAGAGTGGCCTAAAGGGAGTCAGGCCTCCTGTGGAGTTTGAAGAGAGGCCTCGAGATTGCTCTCCAGGCCATGCAGGAAAAGAAGGCCTTCATCTCGCGATGACGGAGGTGTCTCGTGGGTTTTCTCGAGCTGGGGAGCCAGTGTGGGATTTCTCACGAGGTATGACGGGGAGCTCAGGGAGCCTCTCGTGTGGCGCCAGGGAAGTCAAGTCTCCATGCGAGTTTCGAGGGGGAACGCGTCATTGCTCTCGAGTCATGGTAGGGGAATCGGGATTCAAGACGCGTGAAGGAGGATTTTCGAGGTCTTTCTCGGGGTTGCGTCAGGAAACCCTGTGTTCCCTCGACTTGTGCCGGTGACCTCAGGGAGCTTCTAAGGGTGCCTCTGAGAAGTCGCGATACTGTGGATTTGGGAGGGGCCTCTCGGGCCTCCACTGTTTTTGGTGTAATGGAAGAGGGCCTCATGTCGAGTGGAGTCAGGAACCTCAGGGTTCCTCTCCATTTCGGACTCCGATCGCAGGGTCCCTTCAGAGTTGGGACCGGAGAGTCAGGCCTCGTCTTGAGTGGAGGAATGGAACTCTGCTTGCCTCTCGAGTTGTTCATGGGATGACAGGCCTCTTGTCGAGCTGTGTGTGGAACCTGCGGCTTTTACCGAATGATGCACGGGAGTGTCAGTGACCCTTCGTTTTGTGCCTTCGTCCACAGGGTTGCCTTCGAAGAGGTGTCTGGGCATCGGGTTCTTCTCAAGAGTGGGCCGGGAAATCGGGGTATTTCGGCATGTGACACCACCCACGACGCTACGTCTCGAATTTCCTCGTGAGACTGGCCTCATCCTGAGGTGCGCCGGGAATGTGGGGAACCCCTTCCAAACAAAGCAGGGGAATAGACCCTCCTGTCTCGAACAGGAGGGGAGAAGGTGCTCAGATGAAGTGGTGCGGGAACCTCGGTGTTCCTATCGAGTGAGACTGGCGTGTCCGGGAACATTTGGTGTCGCATCAAGGGTGCAAAGTACCGTTTCGCACTTCAAGACGGAACGTGGTTCTTTTCTTGAGAGGCCATAGCAGCAAGGGCCTCATCTTGGGATGACGTTGGAAACACGTGGTTTTTCTCGAGTTTCGGCGGGATTCTCGAGTTACGAAGGGGATTTCTGGCTTCCTCTTGTGTTGGCCCAGGGAAGCCCAATCTTCCATTCGAGTTGCGAGGGAGAGCTGGGGGTTGCGCTCGAGTCACTGCAGGGCAAAAGAAACCTCATCCAGGCTTGTGTCTAGGACCTAATGTTCCTCTCAAGGGGTGACTGGGATCTTGGGGTTGCATTCCAGACTCACCCAGGAGTCAGGCGTCGTCTCGAGGGGAAACAAAGGACTTATCTCTCTTCTCGAGTCGCGACGGGTATTTCTTGGAGCCCACTGAGTGGACTAAAGGGAGTCAAGCCTCCTCTGGAGTTTGGAGAGAGGACTCGGGATTGCACTCCAGGACATGCAGGAAAAGAAGGCCCTCATCTCACGATGACGGGGGGTGGGTCTCAGTGGTTTTACCGAGCTGCAGCGCCTGTGTTGGTTTCTCAGGAGGTACGACGGGGAGCTCAGGGAGCCTCTTGTGTGGCGCCAGGGAAGTTAGGTCTCGATGCGTGTGGCAAGGGGGAGCGCGTCATTGCTCTCGAGTCATGGTAGGGGAATCAGGCCTCTAGACGCGTTGAAGAAGGACTCTCAAGATCTCTCTCGGGTCTTGGCAAGAATACCTGAGTTCCCTCAACTTGTGCCGGTGACATCAGGGAGATTCTCCGGGTGCCTCTGAGAAGTCAGGGATACTGTGGAGTTGGGAAAGACCTCTCGGGACTCCACTGGGTTTGGTGAAATGGAAGGGGGCCTCATCTCGAGGGGAGGCAGGAACCTCAGGGTTCCTCTCCATTTCTGATTCCAATCGCAGCCCCCTGCATAGTTGGGAGAGGTGAGTCAGGCCTTGTCTTGTGTGCAGGAATGGACCTCCGCTTGCCTCTCGAGTTGTTCACTGGGTGACAGGCACTTGTTGAGCTGTAAGAGTAACCTGCGGTCTTTTCCGGACGATGCACGGGGGTGTCAGTGCCCCTTCGTGTTGTGCCTTCATCCACACTATCTTCGAATAGGTGTCTGGGCATCGCGTTCTTATCAAGAGCGGATCGGGAAATCGCGGTCTTTCGGCATGTGGCACCACCATCGAGGCTACGTCTCGAATTTCCTCGTGAGACAGCCTCATCTGAGGTGCGTGGAGAAGGTCGGGAACCCCTTGCAGACAAAGCAGGGGAATCGACCCTCCTTTCGCGATCAGGAGGGGAGAAGGGGCTCAGATGAAGTGGTGCCAGGAACCTCGGTGTTCCCCTCGAGTGCGACCCGTATGTCGGGGAACTTTTGGGGTAGCATTAAGGGTGCCAAATATCATTTCGCACTTGAAGACAGAACGTGGGACTACTCTTGAGACGCTGGAGCGGGCAAGGGCCTCATCTTGCAATGAAGGGGAAACCACGTGGTTTTTCTCAAGTTGAGGTGGAATTCTCGAATTACTACTGGGAATTCAGGCTTCCTCTTGTGTTGGCCCAGGGAGGTCCAATATTCCATTCGGGTTGCGAGGGAAAGCTGGGGAGTGCTCTCGAGTTACTGCAGGGCAAAAGCGACCTCATCTAGCCTTGTGTTCAGGACCCAATGATCCTCTCCAAGGGCGACAGGCATCTCGGGTTTGCATTACAGACTCACCCAGGGAGTTAGGCCTCGTCTCGAGGGGAAGCAAAGGACTCGGCTCTCCTCTCGAGTAGCGACGCGTATCTCTTGGAGCCCACTGAGTGGTCTAAAGGGAGTCAACCCTCCTCTTCAGTTTGGAGAGAGGACTCGGGATTGCTCTCCAGGCCATGCAGGAAAAGAAGGCCCACATCTCGAGATGACGGGGGCGTCTCGTGTGTTTTCTCGAGCTGCGGCGCCAGTGTGGGGTTTCTCACGAGGTACGACGGGGAGTTCAGGTAGCCTCTCGTGTGGCAACAGGGAAGTCAGGTCTCCATTGGCGGGGCAAGGGGGAGCGCGTCATTGCTCTCAAGTCAGGGTAGGGGAATCGGGCCTCATGACGGGTAGAAAAAGAACTCTCGATCTCTTTCTAGGGTTGCGGCAGGAAACCCTGGGTTCCCTTGACTTGTGCCGGTGACCTCAGGGAGCGTCTCAGGGTGCCTCTGAGAAGTCAGGGATACTGTGGATTTGGGAGAGGCCTCTCGGGACTCCTCTGGGTTTGGTGCAATGGAAGAGGGACTCATCTCGAGTTGAGGCAGGAACCTCAGGGTTCTGCTCCTGACTTCCTGGAGGCCGGATCTGACTCAGATCGCAGGTTCCCTGTTGAGTTTGCTCAGGAGTGTCAGGTCTCGTGTTCTGCGGAGGAATGGAACTCCGCTTACATCTCAAGTTGTTCAAGGATGACACCACTTTTCGTGATGTGTGTGGAACTTGCGGGTTTTTCGGAGATGCACGGGGGCGTCAGTGCTCCTTCCTGTTGTGCCTTCATCCACAGGGTTGCCTTCGAAGAGGTGTCCGGGCATCGGGTTCTCCTCAAGTGCGGACCGGGAAATTGGGTTCTTTCAGCATGTTGCACCACCCACGAGGCTACGTCTCGAATTTCCTCGTGAGACCGGCCTCATCCTGAGGCGCGCAGGAAAGTCCGGGAACCCTTTCCAAACAAAGCAGGGGAATCGACCCTCCTTTCGGGATCAGGAGGAGAGAAAGGGCTCAGATGATGTAGTGCCGGGAACCTCGGTGCTCTCCTTGAGTGAAAGTCGGGTAACTTTTCGCGTTGCATCAAGGGTGCCAAGTACCGTTTCGCACTTCAAGACGGAACCTGGGACTTCTCTTTAGACGCTGTAGTGGGCAAGGGCCTCATCTAGCGCTGACGGGGGACCCACGTGTTTTTTCTCGAGTTGCGGCAGGATTCTTGAGTTACGATGGGGAATACAGGTTTCCTCTTGTGTTGGCCCAGGGAAGTCCAATCTTCCATTCGAGTTGCAAGTGAGAGCTGGAGATTGCTCTCGAGTCACTGCAGGGCAAAATAGAGCTCATCTAGGTTTGTGTCCAGGACCGAGTTTTTCTCTCCAGGGGCGACAGGGATCTCGGGGTTGCATTCCAGACTCCCCCGGGGAGTCAGGTCTCGTCTCGAAGGGAATGAATGGACTCCGCTCTCCTCTCGAGTCGCGACGGGTATCCCTTGGAGCCCAAGAGTGGCCTAAATGGAGTTAAGCCTCCTGTGGAGTTTGGAGAGAGGACTCGGGATTGCTCTCTAGGCCATGCAGAAAAAGAAGGCCCTCATCTCGCGATGACGGGGGCGTCTCATGGGTTTTCTCAAGGTGCAGTGCCTGGTTGGGGTTTCTCACTAGATAGGACGGGGAGCTCAGGGAGACTCCTGTGGTGCCACGGAAGTCAGGTCTCCATGGACGTGGCGTGGGGGAGCGCCTCATTGCTCTCGAGTCATGGTAGGGGAATCAAGCCTCAAGACGCTTCGAAGAAGAACTCTCGAGGTCTTTCTCGGGGTGTGGCAGGAAACCCTGGGTTCCCTCGACTTGTGCCCATGACCTCAGGGAGCTTAGCGGGGTTCCTCTGAGAAGTCAGGGATACTGTGGAGTTGAGAGGGGCTTCTCGGGACTTCACAGGGACTGGTGCAATTGAAGAGGTCCTAATCTCGGATTGAGGCAGTAACGTCAGGGTTCCTCTCCATTTCTGACTCGGATAGCAGGGTCCCTGCAGAGTTGGGACAGGAGAGTCAGACCTCGTCTTGTGTGGAGTAATGGAACTCCGCTTGCCTCTCGAGTTGTTCACGGGATGACAGGCCACCTGTCGAGTTGTATGTGGAACCTGCGGTTTTGGGGGACGATGCACAGGGGTGTCAGTGCCCCTTCGTGTTGTGCCTTCATCCACAGGGTTACCTTCGAAGAGGTGACCAGGCATCGGGATCTTATCAATAGCGGACCAGGAAATCAGGGTCTTTCGGCATGTGGCACAACCCACGAGGCTACGTCTCGACTTCCCTCGTGAGACTGGCCTCATCCTGAGGTTCGCCGGGAAGTCTGGGAACCCCTTCCAGACAAAGCAGGGGAATCGACCCTCCTGTCGCCATCAGGAGGGGAGAAGAGGCTCAGCTGAAGCGGTGCTGGGAACCCCCGTGTTCTCCTCGAGTGAGACCGGGGTGTCAGGGAAATTTGGGGGTCGCATCAAGGGTGCCAACTACCGTTTCACACTTCAAGACGGAACATGGGACTTCCCTGGAGACGCTATAGCTGACAGGGGCCTCATATTTCGATGACGGAGGAGCCACGTTGTTTTTCTCCAGTTGCCGCGGGATTCTCGAATTACAACGGGGAATACAGGCTTCCTCTTGTGTTGGCCCAGGGAAGTCCAATCATCCATTCGAGTTGCGAGGGAGAGCTGGGGATTGCACTTGAGTCAATGCAGGACAAAAAAGACCTCATTTAGGCTTGTGTCCAGGACCGAGTTTTCCTCTCCAGGGGCGACACGGATCTCGGGATCCCATTCCAGACTCACCCAAGTAGTCAGGCCTCTGCTCGAGGGGAAGCAACGGACTCCGCTCTCCTCTAGAGTAGCGACGTGTATCTCTTGGAGGCTACTGAGTGGCCTAAAGGGAGTCAGGCCTCCAGTGGAGTTTGGAGAGTGGCCTCGGGATTGCTCTCTAGGTCATGTAGGAAAAGAAGGCCCTCATCTTACGATGATGGGGGCGTCTCGTGAGTTTTCTCGAGCGGAGGTGCCAGTGTGGGGTTTTCATGAGGTAGGACGGGGAGCGCAGGGAGCCTCTCGTGTGGCGCCAGGGAAGTTAGGTTTCAATGGGCGTGGCGAGGGGAATGCGTCATTGCTCTCCAGTCATGGTAGGGTATCGGGCCTCAAGATGCGGTAAAGAAGGTCTCTCGAGGTCTTGCTCAGAATGCAGCAGGAAACCCTGGGTTCACTCGACTTGTGCCAGTGACCGCAGAGAACTTCTGAGGGTGCCTCTGAGAATCAGGGATACTGTGGATTTGGGAGGGGCCTCTCGGGACTCCACTGGGTATGGCACAATGTAACAGGGCCTCATTTCGAGTTGATGTAGGAACGTCAGGTTTCATCTACATTTCTGACTCCGATCGCACGGTCCCTGCAGAGTTGGGAAAGGAGAGTCAGGCCTTCTCTTGTGTGGATGAAAGGAACTCCGCATGCCTCTCTAGTTCTTCAAGGGATGACAGGACACTTGTCAATCTGTGTTTGGAATCTGCGTGTTTTTCCATACTATGCATGGGGATGTCAGTACCCCTTCGTGTTGTGCCTTCACCCACAGGGTTGCCTTCGAAGAGGGGTCCGGGCCTCAGGGCCTTCTCAAGAGCGGACCGGGGCATCGGGGGCGTTCGGCATGTGGCACCACCCACGTGGTTCATCTCGAATTTCCTCGTGAGACCGGCCTCATCCTGAGGTGCGCTGGGAAGGTCGGAACCCCTTGCAGACAAAGCAGGGGAATCGACCCTCCTGTCTCGATCAGGAGGGGAGAAGGGGCACAGATGAGGTGATGCCGGGAACCTCGGTGTTCCCCTCCAGTGAGACCAGTGTGTTGGGGAACTTTTGGGGTCGCATCAAAGGTGCCAAGTACCGTATCTCACTTCAAGATGGAACGTAAGACTTCTTTTGAGACGCTGTAGCGGCAATGGCCGCATCTTGCGATGAATAGGGAACGATGTGGTTTTTCTCGAGTTGTGGCGGGATTCTTGAGTTACAACGGGAAATTCAGGCTTCCTCTTCTGTTGGCCCAGGGAAGTCCAGTCTTCCATTTGAGTTGCGAGGGAGAGTTGGGGATTGCTCTCGAGTCACTGCAGGAAAAAAGAGACCTCATCTAGGCTTGTGTCCAGGACCTAATGTTTCTCTCCAGGGGCGACAGGGATCTCCGGTTCGCATATCAGACTCACCCGAGGAGTCACGCCTCGCCTTGTGGGGAAGGAAAAGACTCCACTCTCCTCTCGACTCGCGACGGGTATGTCTTGGAGTCCACTGAGTGACCAAAAGGGAGTCAAGCCTACTGTGGAGTTTGGAGAGAGGACTCGGGATTGATCTCCAGGCCATGCTAGAAAAGAAGGCCGTCATGTCGCGAAAACGGGGGCGTCTCGTGGGTTTTCTCTATCTGCGGCGCCAGTGTGGGGTTTCTCACGAGGTATGACGGGGAGCTCAGGGAGCCTCTCGTGTGGCGCCAGGGAAGTCAGGGCTTCATGAGTGTACCAGAGGGAGCGCGTCATTGCCGTCGAGTCATGGTAGGGGAATCAGGCCTCAAAACGCGTTGAAGAAGGACTCTTGAGTTCTTTCTATGGTGGCGGCAGTAAACCCTGGGTTCACTCGAATTGTGCTGGTGACCTCAGGGAGCTTCTCAGGGTGCCTCTGAGAAGTCAGGGATACTGTGGAGCTGGGACACGTCTCTCGGGACTCCACTGGTTTTCGTGCAATGGAAGAGGTCCTAATCTCGAGTGGAGGCAGGAACCTCAGCGTTCTTCTCGTGACTTCACTGGCACTGGTCTGATTCGGATCGCAAAGTCCCTGCAGAATTGGGACAGGAGAGTCAGGCCTCGTCTTGTGTAGAGGAATGAAACCCCACTTGCCTCTCGAGTTCTTCAGGGGTGACAAGCCACTTGTTGAGCTGTATGTGGAACCTGCGGGTTTTTCCGGACGATGCACGAGGGTGTCAGTGCCCCTTTGTGTTGTGCCTTCATCCACAGGGTTGCCTTCGAAGAGGTGTCCAGGCATCGGGTTCTTATGAAGAGCGTACAGGGAAATCATAGTCTTTTGGCATGTGGCACCACCCGCGAGCTACGTCTCGAATTTCCTCGTGAGACCGGCCTCATCCTGAAGTGCCCCGTGAAGGTCGGGAACCCCTTACAAACAAAGCAGGGGAAGTGACCCTCCTATCACGAACAGGAGGGGAGAAGGGGCTCAGATAAACTGGTGCCGGGAACCTCGGTGTTCACCTCGAGTGAGACCGATATTTCGGGGAACTTTTGGGGTCACATCAAGGGTGTCAAGTATCGTTTCGCACTTCAAGACGGAACGTGGGACTTTTCTTGAGAAGCTGTAGCGGGCAAGGGCCTCATCTTGCGATGACGAGGGAACCAAGTGCTTTTTCTCGAGTTGCGGTGGGATTCTCGAGTTACGAAGGGGAATTCAGGCTTCCTCTTGTGTTGGCCCAGGGAAGTCCAATCTTCCATTCGAGTTGTCAGGGAGAGCGGGGGATTGCTCTCGAGTTACAGAAGGGCAAAAGAGACCTCATCTAGGCTTGTTTCCAGGACCTAATGTTCCTCTCCAGGGGAGACAGGGATCTCGGGGTTGCATTCCAGACCGACCTGGTGAGTCAGGCCTTGTCTCGAGGGGAAGCAAAGGACTCCATTCTCCTCTCGAGTCGCGATGGGTATCTCTTGGAGCCCACTAAGTGGCCTAAAGGGAGTCAAGCCTCCTGTGGAGTTTGAAAAGAGGATTCGGTATTCCTCTCCAGGCCATGCAGGAAAAGAAGGCCCTCATCTCGCGATGACAGGGGCGTATGGTGGGTTTTCTCAAGCTGCGGCGTCAGTGTGGGGTTTCTCACGAGGTACAACAGGGAGCTCAGGGAGCCTCTCTTATGGCGCCAGGGAAGTCAGGTCTCCATGTGCGTGGCGAGGGGGTGCGTGTCATTTCTATAGAGTCATGGAAGCAGATTCGGGTTTCAAGACACGTTGAAGTAGGACTCTCGAGGTCTTTTTCGCATTGTGGCAGGAAACCCTGGGTTCCCTCGACATGTGCCGGTGACCTCATGGAGCTTCTCCGGGTGCCTCTGAGAAGTCAGGGGTACTGTGGAGTTGGGAGGAGCCTCTCTGGACTCCACTGGGTTTGGTGCAATGGATGAGAGCCTCATCTCGAGTGGAGGCAGGAACCTCATGTTTCCTCTCCTGGGTTTCCTTGCACCGGTACTGACTCGGATCGCAGTTTCCCTGCAGAGTTGGTACAGAAAATCAGGTCTCGCCTTGTGTGGAGGAATGGAACTCCACTTGCCTCTCGAGTTGTTCACGGGGTGACAGACCACTTGTTGAACTGTGTTTGTAACCTGCGGGTTTTTCTGGATGATAAACGGGGGTGTCAGTGCCCCTTCGTGTTGTGCTTTCATCCACAGGTTTTCCTTCGTAAAGGTGTCAGGGCATCACGTTCTTATCAAGAGTAGACCGGGAAATCGGGGTCTTTTGGCTTGTGGCACCACCCACGAGGCTATGTCTCGAATTTCCTCCTGAGACCTGCCTCATCCTTAGGTGCGCTGGAAAGGTCGGGAACGCCTTCCAGACATAGCAGGGGAATCGACACTCCTGTCGCGATCACGAGGGCAGAAGGAGCTCAAATGAAGTGGTTCCGGGAACCTCGGTGTTCCTTTTGAGTGAGACCGGTATGTCGGGGAATTTTGAGATTGCATCAAGGGTGCCAAGTACCGTTTCGCACTTCAAGACAGAACGTGGGACTTCTCTTGAGTCGCTGTAGCGGGCAAGGGCCTCATCTAGCGCTGATGGGGGAACCACGTGGATTTTCTCGAGTTTCGGCGGGATTCTCGAGTTACGATGTCGAATTCAGGCTTCCAATTGTATTGGCCCAGGGAAGTCCAATCTTCAATTCGATTTGCAAGGGAGAGCTGGCGATTGCTCTCTAGTAACTGCAGTGCAAAATAGACCTCATCTAGGCTTGTGTCCAGGACCGAGTTTTCCTCTCCAGGTTTGACAGGAACTCGGGGCTGCATTCCAGACTCACACGGGGAGTCAGGCCTCATCTTGAGGGGAAGCAAAGGACTCCTCTCTCCCTTCAAGTCCTGACAGCTATCTCTTGGAGCCAACTGAGAGGCTAAAGAGAGTCAAGCCTCCTGTGGAGACTGGAGAGAGGACTCGGTTTTGCTCTCCATTCCAGGCAGGAAAGAAGTCCCTCATCTCGTGATGACGGGGGCGTATCGTGGGTTTTCTCGAGCTGCGGTGCCTGAATGGGGTTTCCGAAGAGGTACGACGGGGAGCTCAGGGAGACTCTCTTCAGGCATCAGGGAAGTCAGGTCTCCATGCGCATGGCGATGGGGAGCGGGTCTTTGCTCTCGAGTCATGGTAGGGGAATCGGGCCTCAAGACACGCTGAAGGACTCTCAAGGTCTTTCTAGGGTCGCAGCAGGAAACCCTGGGTTCCCTTGACTTGTGCCGGTGACCTCAGGTAGATTCTCAAGGTGCCTCTGAGAATTCAGGGATACTGTGGAGTTGGGAGGGGCCTCTCGCGACTCATCTGGGTTTGGTGCAATGGAAGAGGGCCTCACCTCGAGTTGAGACAGGAACCTCAGGTTTCCTCTCCATTTCTAACTCGGATGGCAGGGTCCCTGAAGAGTTGGGACAGGAGAGTCAGGCCTCATCTTGTGTGGAGGAATCGAACTCCGCTTGCCTATAGAGTTGTTCACGGGGTGACATTCCACTTGTCGAGCTGTGTGTAGAACCTGTGGGTTTTTCTGGACGATGCACGGGAGTTTTAGTAACCCTTCTGTGGTGCCTTCATCCACAGGGTTGCCTTCGAAGTGGTGTCCGGGCATCGGGTTCTTATCCAGATTGGACCGCACCATCGGGGTCTTTCGGCATGTGGCACCACCCATGAGGCTACGTCTCGAATTTCCTCCTGAGAAAGGCCTCATCCTTAGGTGCGCCGGGATGGGCGGGAACTCCTTCCAGACAAAGCAGGGGAATATACCCTCCTGTCGTGATCAGGAGGGGAGAAAGTGATCAGATGAAGTGGTGCCGGGAACTTCGGTGTTCCCCTCGGTGAGAACGGTGTTTCGGGGAACTTTTGGGGTTACATCAAGGGTGAAAAGTAGCATTTCGCACTTCAAGACGGAACGTGGGACTTCACTTGAGACGCTGTAGCGGGCCAGGGCCTCATCTTGGGATGACGAGTGAACCACGTGCTTTTGCTCGCATTGCGGCGGGAGTCTCGAGTTTCGACGGGGAATTCAGATTTCCTCCTGTGTTGGCCCATGGAAGTCCAATCTTCCATTCGAGTTGCGAGGGTGAGCTGGGATCCCACTCAAGTCACTGCGGGGCAAAATAGACCATATCTAGGCTTGTGTCCAGGACCGAATATTCCTCTCCAGGGGTGACAGGGATCTCGGGGTGGCATTCCAGACTCACCCAGGAAGTCCGGCCTTGTTTCTAGGGGAAGCAAAGTATTCCACTTTCCTCTCGAGTTGCGACGGGTACCTATTTAGCGCAATGGGTAGCCTTAGTGAGTCAAGCCTCCCGTGGAGTTTGGAGAGACGACTTGGGATTGCCCTCCAGGCCATGCAGTTAATGATGGCCCTCATCTCACGATAACGGGGGCGTCTCGTGGGTTTTCTCGAGCTGCGGCGCCAGTGTGGGATTTCTCCCGAGGCACGACGGGGATCTCAGGGAGCCTCTCGTGCGGCGCCAGGGAAGTCAGGACTCCATGCGCGTGGCGAGGGGGAGCGCGTCCTGGCTCTCGAGTCACGGGAGGGGACTAGGGCCTCGAGACGCGTTGAAGAAGGACTCTCGAGGTCTTTGTCGGGGGGCGGCGGGAAACCCTCGTTTCCCTCGCCTTCTGCCGGGGACCTTAGGGAACTTCCCAGGGTGCCTCTGAGAGGCGAGGGATCTTGAGGAATTGGCGGGGCCTCTCGGGACTGCACTGGGTCTGGCGCAACGGAAGAGGGCCTCACCTCGAGGGGAGGCAGGAACCTCAGGATTCCTCTCCGTTTCGGACTCCGACCGCAGGGTCCCTGCAGAGTTGGGACAGGAGAGTCAGGCCTCGTCTTGTCTGAGGAAGGGAACCCCGCTGGCCTCGCGAGTTGCTCAGGGGGTCTCAGGCCCCTCGTCGAGCTGTGTGTGGAAACCCGCGGGCCTTTGCGGATGATGCACGGGGGTGGCTGTGCCCCTTCGTGTTGTGCCTTCACCCACAGGGTTGCCTTCGAAGAGGAGTCCAGGACTCGGGTCCTTCTCAAGAGCGGACCCGGGAATCGGGGGCGTTTGGCATTTGGCACCACCCAAGTGGCTCGTCTCGAATTTCCTCGTGAGACCGGCCTCATCCTGAGGTGCGCCGGGAAGGCCGGGAACCCCTTCCAGACCACGCACGGGAATCGACACTCCTGTCGCGATCAGGAGGCGAGAAGGGGCTCAGATGAAGCGGTGCCGGGACCTTTGGTATTCCCCTCGAGGGAACCCGGCGTGTCGGGGAACTTTTGGGTGTCGCAGGAAGGCTGTCAGGGACTGTTTCGCACTTCAGGGCGGAACAGGGGACTTCCCTTGAGACGCCGTCGCGGGCAAGGGCCTCATCTTGCCAAGAGGTGGGAACCACGTGGTTTTTCTCGAGTTGCGGTGGGAATCTCAAGTTACGACGGGGATCTCAGGCTTCCTCTTAGGTTGGCCCTGGGAAGCCCAATCTTCCCCTCGAGTTGCGAGGGAAAGCTGGGGGTTGCGCTCGGGTCACTGCAGGGCCGAAGAGACCTCACCTAGGCCTGTGTCCGGGACCTAATATTCCTCTCCAGGGAAGGCAGGGATCTCGGGGTTGCATTTCAGGCTCCCCCGGGGAGTCAGGGCTCGTCTCTTGGGGAAGCCAAGTACTCCGCTCTCCTCTCAAGTCGCGACGCGGATCTCTTGGAGCCCCCTGAGCGGCCTCAAGGGAGTCCAGCCTCCTCTTTCGTTTGGAGAGAGAAACCGGGATTGCTCTCCAGGCCATGCAGGAAAAGAAGGCCCTCAGCTCGCGAGGACAGGGGGGTCTCAGGGCTTTCCTCGAGCTGCGGCGCCCATGGGGGTTTTCTCCCGAGGCACGACGAGGATCTCAGGGAGCCTCTCGTGCGGCGCCAGGGAAGTCAGGTCTGCATGCGCGTGGCGAGGGGGAGCGCGTCCTGGCTCTCGAGTCACGGGAGGGGACTAGGGCCTCGAGACGCGTTGAAGAAGGACTCACGATTTCTTTCTCGGGGGGCGGCGGGAAACCCTCGTTTCCCTCGCCTTCTGCCGGGGACCTTAGGGAACTTCCCAGGGTGCCTCTGAGAGGCGAGGGATCCTGTGGAGGTGGGGGGGCCCCTCCGCACTCCCCTGGGTCTGGCTCAACGGAAGAAGGCCTCACCTCGAGGGGAGGCAGGAACCTCAGGCTTCCTCTCCGTTTTGGACTCCGACCGCAGGGTCCCTGCAGAGTTGGGACAGGAGAGTCAGGCCTCGTCTTGTCTGAGGAAGGGAATCCCGCTGGCCTCTCGAGTTGCTCAGGGTTCTCAGGTCCCTCGTCGAGCTGTGTGTGGAACCCGCTGGCCTCTGCGGGCAATGCACGGGCGTGGCAGTGCCCCTTCGTGTTGTGCCTTCACCCACAGGGTTGCCTTCGAAGAGGGGTCCGGGCCTCGGGTCCTTCTCAAGAGCGGACCCGGGAATCGGGGGCGTTCGGCATGTGGCACCACCCATGTGGCTCGTCTCGAATTTCCTCGTGAGGCCGGCCTCATCCTGAGGTGCGCCTGGAAGGCCGGGAACCCCTTCCAGACCACGCAGGGGAATCGACTCTCCTGTCGCGATCCGAAGGGGAGAAGGGGCTCAGATGAAGCGGTTCCGGGACCCTCGGTGTTCCCCTCGAGGGAACCCGGCGTGTCGGTGAACTTGGGGGTCGCAGGAAGGCTGTCAGGGACCGTTTCGCCCTTCAGGGCGGAACAGGGGACTTCCCTTGAGACGCCGTCGCGGGCAAGGGCCTCATCTTGCCAAGAGGTGGGAACCCCGTGGTTTTTCTCGAGTTGCGGCGGGAATCTCGATTTACGACGGGGATCTCAGGCTTCCTCTTGGGTTGGCCCTGGGAAGACCAAACTTCGCCTCGAGTTGCGAGGGAAAGCTGGGGGTTGCGCTCGAGTCACTGCAGGGCCCAAATAACCTCACCTAGGCGTGTGTCCTGGACCTAATATTCCTCTCCAGGGAAGGCAGGGATCTCGGGGTTGCATTCCAGGCTCCCCCGGGGAGTCAGGCCTCGTCTCGAGGGAAAGCCAAGAATTCCGCTCTCCTCTCGAGTCGCGACGCGGGTCTCTTGGAGCCCCCTGAGCGGCCTCAATTGACCAGACTCCTCTTCTGTTTGGAGAGAGGACCCGGGATTGCTCTCCAGGCCATGCAGGAAAAGAAGGCCCTCAGCTCGCGAGTACGGGGCCATCTCAGGGGTTTCCTCGAGCTGCGGCGCCCCTGGGGGTTTTCTCCCGAGGCACGATGAGAATCTCAGGGAGCATCCTGTGCGGCGCCAGGGAAGTCAGGTCTCCATGCGCGTGGCGAGGGCGAGCGCCTCATGGCTCTCGAGTCGCGGGAGGGGACTAGGGCCTCGAGACGCGTTGAAGAAGGACTCTCGAGGTCTTTCTCGGGGGGTGGCGGGAAACCCTCGTTTCCCTCGCCTTCTGCCGGGAACCTTAGGGAACTTCCCAGGGTGCCTCTGAGAGGCGAGGGATCCTGTGGAGTTGGCGGTGACCCTCGGGACTCCGCTGGGTCTGGCGCAACGGAAGAGGGCCTCAGCTCGAGGGGAGGCAGGAACCTCAGGCTTCCTCTCCGTTTCGGACTCTGACCGCAGGGTCCCTGCAGAGTTGGGTCAGGAGAGTCAGGCCTTCTCTTGTCTGAAGAAGGGAACCCCGCTTGCCTCTCGAGTTGCTCAGGGGGTCTCAGGCCCCTCGTCGAGCTGTGTTTTCAACCCGCGGTTCTTTGCGGACGGTGCACGGGGTTGGCAGTGCCCCTTCGTGTTGTGCCTTCACCCACAGGGTTGCCTTCGAAGAGGGGTCCGGGCCTCGTGTCCTTCTCAAGAGCGGACCGGGGAATCGGGGGCGTTCGGCATGTGGCACCACCCACGTGGCTCGTCTCCAATTTCCTCATGAGGCCGGCCTCATCCTTAGGTGCGCCGGGGAGGCCGGGAACACCTTCCAGACCACGCAGGGGAATGGACTCTCCTGTCGCGATCAGGAGGGGAGAAGGGGCTCAGAGGAAGCGGTGCCGGGACCCTCGGTGTTCCCCTCGAGGGAACCTGGCGTGTCGGGGAACTTTTGGGGGTCGCATCAAGGCTGGCAGGATCCTTTCCGCCCTTCAGGGCGGAAGAGGGGACTTCCCTTGAGACGCCGTCGCGGGCAAGGGTCTCATCTTGCCAAGAGTTGGGAACCACGTGGTTTTTCTCGAGTTGCGGCGGGATTCTCGAGTTACAATGGGGATCTCAGCCTTCCTCTTGGGTTGGCCTTGGGAAGCCCAATCTTCCCCTCGAGTTGCAAGGGAAATCTAGGGGTTGCGCTCGAGTCACTGCAGGGCCGAAGAGACCTCACCTAGGCGTGTGTCCAGGACCTACTATTCCTCTCCAGGGAAAGCAGGCATCTCGGGGTTGCATTCCAGGCTCCCCCGGGGAGTCAGACCTCGTCTCGAGGGGAAGCCAAGGACTCCGCTCTCCTCTCGAGTCGTGACAAGGATCTGTTGGATCCCCCTGAGCGGCCTCAACGGAGTCCAGCCTGCTCTTCAGTTTGGAGAGAGGACTCGTGATTGGTCTCCAGGCCATGCAGGAATATAAGGCCCTCATCTCGCGATGACCGGGGTGTCTCATGTGTTTCCTCGAGCTGCCGCGGCAGTGTGGGTTTCCTCACGAGGTACGATGAGGATCTCAGGGAGCCTCTCGTACACTGCCAAGTTAGTTAGGTCTCCATGCGCGTGAAGAGGGGGCGCGTGTCATGGCTCTCGAGTCATGGTAGGGGAATCGCGACTCAACACATTTTGAAGCACTCTCGAGGTCTTTCTCGAGTCATGGCAGAAAACCCAGGGTTCCCTCGACTTGTGCCTGTGACCTCAGGGAGCTTCTCATTGTGCCTCTGAGAACTCAGGGATACTGTGGAGTTGGTAGGGGCCTCTCGGGACTCCACTGGGTGTGGTGCAATGGAAGAGGGCCTCATCTCGAGTGGACGCAGGAACCTCAGGCTTCCTCTCCATTTCTGACTCGGATCCCATGGTCCCTGCAGAGTAGGGACAAGAGAGTCACACCTAGTCTTCTGTTGAGGAATGGACCTTCGTTTGCCTTTCGAGTTGTTTACAGGGTGACACGCCACTTTTCGAAATGTCTGTGGGACCTGCGGGTTTTTCTGGACGATGCACGCGGGTGTCAGTGCCCCTTCGTCTTGTGCCTTCATCCACAGGTTTTCCTTCAAAGAGGTGTGCTGGCATCGGGTTCTTTTCAAGAGTGGACCGTGAAATTTGGGTCTTTCGGCATGTGGCACCACCCACGAGGCTACGTCTCGAACTTCCTCATGAGACCGGCCTCATCCTGAGGTGCGCCCGGAAGGTCGGGAACCCCTTGCAGACAGAGAAGGGGAGTCGACCCTCCTGTCGCAATCAGGAGAGGAGAAGGGGTCAGATGAAGTGGTGCCGGGAACCTCGGTGTTCCCCTTGAGTGAGTCTGGTATGTCGCGGAACTTTTGGGGTCGAATCAAGGGTGCCAAGTACCGTTTCGCACTTCAGGATGGAACGTGGGACTTCTCTTGAGATGCTCTAGCGGACAAAGGGCCTCATCTTGCGATGACGAGGGAAGCACGTGGATTTTCTCGAGTTTCGGTGGGATTCTCGAGTTACGACAGGGAATTCAGGCTTCCTCTTGTGTTGGCCCAGGAAGTCTAATCTTCCATTCGAGTTGCCAGGGAGAGCTGTGGATTGGGCTCCATTCACTGAAGGGCAAACTAGACCTCATCTAGGCTTGTATCCAGGACTTAATGTTCCTCTCCATAGGCGACAGGGATTTGGGGTTGCATTCCATACTCACCTGGGGAGTCAGGCCTCATCTCGAGGGGAAGCAAAGGACTCCACTCTCTTCTCGAGCCGCGACAGGTATCTCTTGGAGCCCACTGAGTGGTCTTTGCTCTGTAGGAGAGCTCTAGTGTACATAAGCCTGTACATAAGTGAACACAGACATTCTGTGTGCATGTTGCTGCGTACCCAAAATAGGGCCACAAGGATCCTCACGCTCTCCATGCAGCGCGGAAGCTGTGCAGCCACGCAGCAGCTGAAGAATCCAACCAATTGCTCTTTTCTTACCTCTGACAGAGCTCGCATTGCCGTAGCCCTTGGCAGTTTGGAAACACTGGACCCTAACCCCTCTCAAAGTAGGCCTGGGTTCTAGTTCGAATAGAAAGTCAATAGCGGAGCTGAGGACAGGAACGCGGCAGTCATTTATCACACGCTCCTGCAGCCTGCTACTACAGGGACACTAATGCTAGAAGCTAGGAATGTCTTTGCAAGGTGCGCAAAGGACAAGGGAGAACCTCGACCCTGACTCTAGTATTTCAGCCCCCTGAGCAGATCTGAGGTTCTCCCGCTGTAGAAGCTAACCCATTCCTTTCAAATACAGGCTTCCTAACACAGGGCCAGTTGGCTGCTTGCTCTTCCACGAAGCAGGCTTCCTTAACTTGCAAACTGCGAATTCCGCTTAACAGCCTGGAGGAAAAATCGCTTCTTGGAAGATTTTTTTCAGAGGCTGTATCCCCGGAGCTGGGGCCAAGCTAGGGGACCCATACTGGCAAGGGAAGGCAAAACCACATCCAATGTCTTTGCTCTGGAGGACAGCTTTGGTGAGCCTAAGTCTTTCAGGAATATTTCTGGCTCCAACAGAGTCAAATTCTGTGTGTGAAGCTGCACAGCCAAAATAGGGGAACAGAGAGCCTGATTCTCTCTGTGTAGCTTTGAAGCTGTCATTCAAACAACAGCTTGAGAATCCATACAATGCTCTCCCTTACTGCTAAGAGAATTCTCATTGCTGTAGTCCTTGACAGTTTGTAGAAATCCGCACCCTAACCCTTCTCCAAGTAGGCCTGGGTCCTAGCTCGGAACAACAGGCAACGGCGGAGCTGAGGCCAGTAAGGCACAAGTGAGGTCTCACACACTCTTGCAGCCTGATCGTCCAGGAGCAGTAAGGCCTCTTTTTCCCTGCAGGAGGCTCGCTTGCCTTGCCTCCTGTGAACTGCATTTCCCAGCCTGGGCGCAAAGCTGTTCCTGGAGATTTTTTCTCAGGGGCTGTTTCCCTGGAGCTGGGTCGGACCTCGGGGGCCCAACTCACAGGGGAAGACAAAACCACATGGACAGGTCTATGCTCTGTAGGAGAGCTCTAGTGAACCTCATCTCTCAGGAACATTCTTGGCTTCTACAGAGACACCTCTGTGCATGAAGCTACACACCCAACATAGTGGCAAAGGGAGTCTGATTCTCTCCGTGGGTGCTGATGCTTTGTGGCAAAGCACCTGCTAAGAATCCATCCGCATAGGCTTCCCTCACCTTGACAGAGGTCTCATTGCTGTAGTCCTTGGCAGTTTGGAAAGAAGCAGACCCTTACCCTTCACCAAGTAGGCCCTTGTCCTTGTTTGAATGGAAAGGCAGTAGCTGAGCTGAGGCCAGTAAGGCGCCAGTCAAGTCTGACATATTCCCGATGCCTGCTCCTTCATGGAAAATAACGTTAGAATCTGGGAATGTCTTTGCAAGGCTGGCAAAGGGCAGTCAGGAACCTCGACCCTGCCTCTGGAATTTCTATCTTCTCAGCACATCTGGCGGTCTCGGTCAGGAGAAACTAACCCATTCCTTGCAAATATAGGCTTCCAAACACAGGCCGGTTGGCTGTCTCTTCTTGCCGAAGGAAGCTTGCTTATCCCACCTCCTGCGAACTCCGCTTCTCAGCCTGGGGGATAAGAGGTTCTTGGAGATCTTTTCTCAGAGGCTGTTTCCACGGAGCAGGGGCCGATCCCGGAGACCCACACGCACAGGGGAAGGGAAAACCGCATGGATAAGTCTTTGCTCTCTAGGAGTGCTCTAGTGAACCTCACTCTATGGGGAATGTTCGTGGCTCCAACGGGGACATCTCTGTGTGGGAAGCTGCATAGCCAACATAGAGACACAGAGACCTGATTCTCTCTGTGCAGCTTTGACGCTGTCGTTCAAACAACAAATTGAGAATCCACACAATGCTCTCCCTTACCACTGAGAGAGTTATCATTGCTGTAGCCCTTCGCAGTTTCTGGAAATCGGCACACAAACACTTCTCCAAGTAGGCCTGGGTTCAAGTTCAGATGAACATGCAATAGCGGAGCTGAGGCCAGTAAGGCACCAGTCAGGTGTCACACACTCTGGCAGCCTGCTCCTCCAGGGACAGTAAGGCCTCTATTTCCCTTCAGGAGGCTCGCTTGCCTTACTTCCTGTGAACAGCGTTTCCCAGCCTGGGCGGAAAGCAGTTCCTGGAGATCTTTTCTCAGGGGCTGTTTCCCCGGAGTTGGGGCGGACCTCGGGGACCCAACTCACAGGGGAAGGCAAAACCAAATGGACAGGTCTATGCTCTGTAGGAGATCTCTAGTGAACTGCCGGGGTCCAGCCCCAGCTGATCCAGGGTATTCGAAGCAGAGACGGCGTACGCGAGGGTCAGGGAACAGCTGCTTAATTAAACGTTAATTAAGGATATAAAGAGTAATAAAATGAGGATAGCTCAGTAGGAAAATTCAGTGGAGAAAAGAGGCTGAGTAGCTTGGTTTACGCGGGGGACCAATAAAACTTCAAGACAAGAAGCTTGCACCACTTACGTAGGCCGCAGGCGTCCTTCCGTTCTCCCGAAGGAGAGGAGACACTGAGGCCTCCCCGGTCGGATCTTAGAAGCCCAGGCAAAATTAGTAAGCTTGGTGGGTTCCGCGCTCAAGATGGAGACTAAACCAGAGTGAGAGAGAGAGAGAGAGACATGGGGAGACCAGTATTTCGAGAAACTGATCCCAATTCTTTATTTTCCATGGTCTACTTTTATACACTGAGATGTTATGCAAAAGTCACGTGGGGTCAGCAGTCCTGACTTTTATCAAAGTCAGGTGCTTCATACAAAAGTATACAGAGGTCTTAGGGGTGTTACATCATCTTCTGGCCGGGGGGCCTGCTGACAATTTACGACCCTCTCCTTGTGACAGCGGTCAGTCAACCAGGACACTTATTTCTCCAGGGGTGATTATTCTTAAAACAGACGCCACCCAATAAAGTTACATTCCTATAGGGTGAGGGTGTAGTGGGTTTTAGTTAAGGAAAGAATTTACTTAGCCTAAGGTCTAACGTGATTTATATCAAAGGTTAATACTTATTTCTTCTATATATTCATTAATGTGTATAAGGGCAGGGGATGTGGAGACTTAGCAGTAAACATCAGCTCAACAAATGAAAAACCCTTCACCAATATGATTTCTAATCAGCCCATTATACTTATACTAATAATTTTCTAACTTTCCTAAGGAACCTGTTTTTAGAAGGTTTAAAGCATCTCGTGCCTCTCATGGTTGAGAGGCTGTGAGCAATCACATGTGGCCGGACAAGCCTGTCAGGCAGGCTAGAGAACCTTCAGAGGAGTTTGTAGGTTAAAACACTCTTGTCACACCCAGGGGTTTTTATCAACTGGAGCTCTAGGTTAACTCCTTCTCCGAAAGAGGTGGTGGGGGACAGCCCCCCGTAAAGTCAGAGGTGTAGGTGAGAGCACAAAGTAGTAAGGTAGGCAGGCTCTGGTTATGGGGGTAGATGCTCGAGGATTTCCAGGGGGACTCCTGAGGCTCGATCCCGCCTTTGCGTATGTCGAGCCTCCTTCCTCATGACCTTTGCCATGGGCGGAGTGCCTCACTCTGGCCCCCAACAGTGAACCTCCTCTCTCAGGAACATTCTTGGCTCCTATCGAGACACCTCTGTGTGTGTAGCTACACACGCAACGTAGGGGCAAAGGGAGCCAGATTCTTTCCGTGGGGTGCTGATGCTTTGTGGCAAAGCACCTGCTTGAGAATCTATCAGCTTACGCTTCCCTCGCCTTGACAGAGGTCTCATTGCTGTAGCCCTTGGCAGTTTGGAAAGAAGAGGACCCTTACCTTTCATAAAGTGGGCCCTTGTCCTAGTTTGAAAGGAAAGGCAAGAGCTGAGCTGAGGCCAATAAGGCGCCAGTCAAGTCTGACATATTCCCGAAGCCTGCTCCTTCATGGAAAATAACGCTGGAATCTAGGAATGTCTCTGCAAGGCTGGCAAAGGGCAGTCAGGAGCCTGCACCCTGCCTCTGGAATTACCGATTTCTGAGCAGATCTGGAGGTCACCTTTAGGAGAATCTAACTCATTCCTTCCATATTGAGACTTCCAAAAACAGGCCGGTTGGCTGCCTCTTCGTGCCCGAAGGAGGCTTGCTTTTCCTGCCTCCTATGAACCCAGCTTCCCAGGCTCTGGGAAAAGCGGATATTGAAGATCTTTTCTCAGGGGTTTTTTCCATGGAGCTGGGGCCGAGACCAGAGACCCAATTGCACAGGGGAAGGAAAACCACATGGACAAGTCTTTGTTCTCCAGGAGACCTCTAAGTGAAACTTACTCTGTCAGGAACGTTCTTGACTCCTATGGAGACACCCCTGTGTGTGAAGCTGCGTACCCAACAAGGGGGCACAGAGAGACTGATTCTCTCTTTGCAGCTTTGAAGCTGTCATTCAAACAACAGCTTGAGAATCCATACAATGCTCTCCCTTACCTCTGAGAGAGTTCTCATTGCTGTAGCCCTTGGCAGTTTTTAGAAATCCGCACCCAAACCCTTCTCCAAGTAGGCCTGGGTCCTGGTTTGGATGGCCATGCAATGGCGGAGCTGAGGTCAGTAAGGCACCAGTCAGGTGTCACACATTCTGGTAGCCTGCTCCTCCAGGGACAGTAAGGCCTCCTTTTCCCTGCAGGAGTCTCGCTTGCCTTGCCTCCTGTGAACTGCGTTTCCCAGCCTGGGCGAAAAGCGGTTCCTGGAGATCTTTTCTAAGGAGTTGTTTCCCCGGAGCTGGGGTGGACCTCGGGGACCAAACTCACAGGGGAAGGCAAAACTACACGGACAAGTCTATGCTCTGTAGGAGACCTTAGTGAATCTCAAGTCTTAGGAACATTCTTGGCTCGTACAGAGACACCTCTGTGTGTAAAGCTACACACCGAACATAGGGGCACAGGAGCCTGATTCTCTCCGTGGGGTGCTGATGCTTTGTGGCAAAGCACCTGTTTGAGAATCCATCCGCTTACGCTTCCCTCGCCTTGACAGAGGTCTCATTGCTGTGTCTCTTGGCAGTTTGGAAAGAAGCAGACCCTTACCCTTCACCAAGTAGGCCCTGATCCTAGTTTGAAAGGAAAGGCAATAGCTGAGCTGAGGCCAGTAAGGCACCCGTCAACTCTGACATATTCCCGATGCCTGCTCCTTCATGGAAAATAGCGCTAGAATCTAGGAATGTCTTTGCAAGGCTGGCAAAGGGCAGTCAGGAACCTCGACCCTGCCTCTGGAATATCTATCTTCTGAGCAGATCTGGAGGTCTCCTTCTGGAGAAGCTAACCCATTCCTTGCAAATATAGGCTTCCAAACACAGGCTAGTTGGCTGCCTCTTCTTGCCCGAAGGAGGCTTGCTTTTCCTGCCTCCTATGATCCCTGGTTCCCAGCATGGGGGAAAAGCAGATCTTGGAGATCTTTGCTCAGGGGTTGTTTCCACGGAGCTGAGGTTATGCCCGGAGACCCACACATACAGAGGAAAGCAAAACTACATGAACAAGTCTTTGCTCTCTAAGAGAGCTCTAGTGAACCTCAGTCTTTGACGAACGTTCTTGGTTCCTACAGGGACAACTTATGGGGTCAGAGAGCCTGATTCCCTCTGTGAAGGTTTAACGCTGTCGTTCAGAAAACAGCTTGAGAATCCATACAATTCTCTCCCTTATCTCTGAGAGAGTTCTCATTGCTGTAGCCCTTGGCAGTTTTTTAGAAATCCGCACCCAAACCCTTCTCCTAGTAGGCCTGGGTCCTAGTTCAGAGGAACATGCAATGGCGGAGCTGAGGCCAGTAAGGCACCAGTCAGGTCTCACACACTCTTGCAGCCTGCTCCTCCAGGGGCAGTAAGGCCTCTTTTTCTCTGCAGGAGGCTCGCTTGCCTTGCCTTCTGTGAACTGCGTTTCCCAGTCTGGACGAAAAGCAGTTCCTGGAGGTGTTTTCTCAGGGGTTTCTTCCTCGGAGCTGGGGCGAACATCGGGAACCCAACTCACAGGGGAAGGCAAAACCATATGGACAGGTCTATGCTCTGTAGCAGAGCTCTAGTGAACCTCATCTCCCAGGAACATTCTGGGCTCCTATAGAAACACCTCTGTGTTTGAAGCTACACACCCAACATAGGGGCAAATGCAGCCTGATTCTCTCCGTGGGGTACAGATGCTTTGTGGCAAAGCACCTGTTTGAGAATCCATCCGCTTCCACTTCCCTCTCTTTGACAGAGGTCTCTTTGCTGTAGCCTTTGGCAGTTTGGAAAGAAGCAGACCCTTACCCTTCACCAAGTAGGCCCTTGTCCTAGTTTGAACAGAAAGGCGATAGCTGAGCTGAGGCCAGTAAGGCGCCAGTCAAGTCTGACATATTCCTGAAGCCTGCTCCTTCATGGAAAATAACGCTAGAATCTAGAAATGTCTTTGCAAGGCTGGTAAAGGACAGTCAGGAACCTCGACCCTGCCTCTGGAATTTCCATCTTCTGAGCAGATCTGGAGGTCTTCTTTTGGAGAAGCTAACCATTCCTTCCAAATAGAGGCTTCCAAACACAGGCTAGTTGGCTGCATCTACTTGCCCGAAGGAGGCTTGCTTGTTCCGCTTCCTGTGAACTCCGCTTCCCGCCTGGGGGAAAAGTGGTTCTTGGAGATCTTTTTTCAGGGGCTATTTCAACGGAGTTGGAGCCGAGCCCAGAGACCCACACGCACAGAGGAAGGCAAAACCACATGGACAAGTCTTTGCTCTGTAGGAGAACTCTAGTTAACCTCAGTATGTGAGGAAAGTCTTGGATTCCACGGGGATACCTCTGTGTGTGGAGCTGCGTACCCAGCAAGGGGGCACACAGGGCCTGATTCTCTCTTTGCAGCTTTGAAGCTGTCATTCAAACAACAGCTTAAGAATCCATACAATGCTCTCCCTTACCTCTGAGAGACTTCTCATTGCTGTAACCCTTGGCAGTTTTTACAAATCCGCACCCAAACCCTTCTCCAAGTAGGCCTGGGTCCTGGTTTGGATGGCCATGCAGTGGCGGAGCTGAGGTCAGTAAGGCACCAGTCAGGTGTCACACACTCTGGCAGCGTGCTCCTCCAGGGACAGTAAGGCCTATTTTTCCCTGTGGGAGGCTCGCTTGCCTGGCCTCCTGTGAACTGCGTTTCCCAGCCTGGGCAAACAGCGGTTCCTGGAGATCTTTTCTCAGGGGCTCTATCCCCAGAGCTGGGGTGGACCTCGGGGACCCATCTCACAGGGGAAGGAAAAACCACATGGACAGGTCTATGCTCTGTAGGAGACGTTAGTGTGTCTCATCTCTTAGGAACATTCTTGGCTCGTACAGAGACACCTCTGTGTGTAAAGCTACACACCGAACATAGGGGCACAGGGAGCCTGATTCTCTCCATGGGGTGCTGATGCTTTGTGGCAAAGCACCTGTTTGAGAATCCATCCGCTTACGCTTCCCTCGCCTTGACAGAGGTCTCATTGCTGTGTCTCTTGGCAGTTTGGAAAGAAGCAGACCCTTACCCTTCACCAAGTAGGCCCTGATCCTAGTTTGAAAGGAAAGGCAAAAGCTGAGCTGAGGCCAGTGAGGCACCCGTCAACTGTGACATATTCCCGATGCCTGCTCCTTCATGGAAAATATTGCTAGAATCTAGGAATGTCTTTGCAAGGCTGGCAAAGGGCAGTCAGGAACCTCGACCCTGCCTCTGGAATATCTACCTTCTGAGCAGATCTGGAGGTCTCCTTCTGGAGAAGCTAACCCATTCCTTGCAAATAGAGGCTTCCAAACACAGGCCGGTTGTCTGCCTCTTCTTGCCTGAAGGAGGCTTGCTTTTCCTGCCTCCTATGATCCCTGGTTTCCAGCATGGGGGAAAAGCAGATCTTGGAGATCTTTGCTCAGGGGTTGTTTCCACGGAGCTGGGGTTATGCCCAGAGACCCACACATACAGGGGAAGGCAAAACCACATGAACAAGTCTTTGCTCTCTAAGAGAGCTCTAGTGAACCTCAGTCTTTGACGAACGTTCTTGGCTCCTATGCGGACACCTCTGTGTGTGAAACTGTGTACCCAACATGGCGGCAGAGAGCCTGATTCTCTCTGTGCAGGTTTAATGCTGTCATTCAGAAAACAGCTTGAGAATCCATACAATTCTCGCCCTTACTTCTGAGAGAGTTCTCATTGCAGTAGCCCTTGGCAGTTTGTAGAAATCTGCAGCTAAACCCTTCTCCAAGTAGGCCTGAGTCCCAGTTCGGAGGAACAAGCAATGGCGGAGCTAAGACCAGTATGGCACCAGTCAGTTTTCACACACTCTGGCAGCCTGCTCCTCCAGGGACAGTAAGGCTTCTTTTTCTCTGCAGGAGGCTCACTTGCCTTACTTCCTGTGAACAGCTTTTCCCAGCCTGGGCGAAAAGCGGTTCCTGGAGATCTTTTCTCAGAGGCTGTTTTCTCGGAGCTGGGGCGGACCTCGGGGACCCAACTCACAGGGGAAGGTGAAACCACATGTACAGGTGAGCACTCTGTAGGAGAGCTCTTGTGAGCCTCATCTCTCAGGAACATTCTTGGCTCCTGTAGAGACACCACTGTGTGTGAATCTACACACCCCACATAGGGGCAAAGGGAGCCTGATTCTCTCCGTGGGGTGCTGATGCTTGGTGGCAAAGAACCTTCCTGATAATCCATCCGCTTATGCTTCCCTCGCATTTACGGAGGTCTCATTGCTGTAGCCCTCGGCAGTTTGGAAAGAAGAAGACCCTTACCCTTCATAAAGTAGGCCTTTGTCCTACTTTGAATGGAAAGGCAATAGCTGAGCTGAGGCCAATAAGGCGCCAGTCAAGTCCGACATATTCCCAAAGCCTGCTTCTTCAGGAAGATAACTGTAGAATCTAGGAATGTCTTTGCAAGGTTGGCAAAGGGCAGTCAGGACCCTGCACACTGCCTCTGGAATTACCGACTTCTGAACAGATCTGGAGGTCTCCCTTAGGGGAAGCTAACCCATTCTTCCAAGTAGAGGCTTCAAAACGCAGGCCACTTGGCTGCCTCTTGCTCTCTGAAGGAGGCCTGCTTTTCCCGCCTCCTATGAACCCCACATCCCAGCCTCTGGGAAAAGCGGATCTTGAAGATCTTTTCTCAGGGGTTGTTTCCACGGAGCTGGGGCCGAGCCTGGAGCCCCAAACGCACAGGGGAAGAAAAACCACATGGACAAGTCTTTGCTCTCTAGGAGAGCTCTAGTGAACCTCACTCTGTCAGGAACATTCTTGTTTCCTATGGAGACACCTCTGTCTGTGAAGCTGTGTACCGAACATGGAGACACAGAGTCTGATTCTCTCTGTGCAGCTTTGAAGCTGTCGTTCAAACAACAGCTTGAAAATCCATACAATGCTCTTCCTTACCCGTGACACAGTTCTCATTGCTATACCCCTTGGCAGTATTTAGAAATCCATACCCAAACCCTTCTCCTAGTAGGCCTGGGTCCTAGATCGGAGGAACATGCAATGGCGGAGCTGAGGCCAGTAAGGCACCAGTCAGGTCTCACACACTCTGGCAGCCTGATCGTCCAGGGACACTAAGACCTGTTGTGCCTTGCAGGAGGCTCGCTTGCGTTACCTCCTGTGAACTGCGTTTGCCAGCCTGGGGGAATAGTGGTCCCTGGAGATCTTTTCTCAGGGGCTCCTTCCCCTGAGCTGGGGCGGACCTCGGGGACCCAACTCACAGGGCAAGGCAAAACCATATGGACAGGTCTATGCTCTGTAGCAGACTTCTAGTGAACCTCATCTCTCAGGAACATTCTTGGCTCCTATAGAGACACTTCTGTGTGTGAAGCCGCGTACCTAACATAGGGGCACAGAGAGCCTGATTCTCTCAGTTCATTTTGACGCAGTCGTTCAGAAAACAGCTTGAGAATCCATAAAATGCTCTCCATTACCGCTGAGAGAATTCTCACTGCTGTAGCCCTTGGCACTTTGTAGAAATCCGCAGCCAAACGCTTCTCCAAATAGGCCTGGGTCCTAGTTCGGAGGAACAGGCAATGGTGGAACTGAGGCCAGTAAGGCAACAGTCAGGTTTCACACACTCTGGAAGCCTGCTCCTCCAGGGACAGTAAGGCCTCTTTTTCTCTGCAGGAGATTTGTTTGCCTTACTTCCTGTGAACAGTGTTTCCCAGCCTCAGCGAAGCGGTTCCTGGAGATCTTTTCTCAGGGACAGTTTCCCCGGAGGTGTGGTGGACCTCGGGGACCCAACTCACAGGGGAAGGAAAAACCACATGGACAGGTCTATACTCTGGAGGAGAGGTTTAGTGAACCTAATCTCTCAGGAACATTCTTGGCTCCTATAGAGACAACTCTGTGTGTGAAGCTACATTCCCAACATTGGGGAACAGGGATCTTGGTTCTCTCCGTGGGGTGCTGATGCTTTGTAGCAAAGCACCTGCTTGAGAATCCGTCCTCTTAGGCTTCCCTCACCTTGACAGAGGTCTCATTGCTGTAGCCCTTGGCAGTTTCAAAGAAGAAGACCCTTACACTTCATAAAGTAGGCCCTTGTCCTAGTTTGAATGGAAAGGCAATAGCTGAGCTGAGGCCAATAAGGAGCCAGTCCCCTCTGGCCCATTCCCGAACCCTGCTCCTTCATGGAATATAACTCTAGAATCTTGGAATGTCTTTGCAAGGCTGGCAAAGGGCAGTAAGGAACCAGCACCCTGCCTCTGGAATTACCGACTTCTGAGCAGATCTGGAGGTCTCCTTTAGGAGAAGCTAACCCATTCCTTCCAAATAGAGGCTTCAAAACACAGGCAGGTTGGCGGCCTTTCGTGCCCGAAGGAGGCTTGCTTTTCTCTCCTCCTATGAACCCCAGTTCCCAGCCTCTGGGAAAAGCGGGTCTTGAAGATATTTTCTCAGGGGTTGTTTCAACGGAGCTGGGGCCGAGCCCGGGGCCCAAAGGCACAGGGGAAGGCAAGACCACATGGACAGGTCTATGCTCTGTAGCAGACCTCTAGTGAACCTCATCTCTCAGGAGCATTCTTGGCTCCTATAGAGACACCTCTGTGTGTGAAGCTGCGTACCTAACATAGGGGCACAGAGAGCCTGATTCTCTCTGTTCATTTTGACGCTGTCGTTCAGAAAACAGCTTGAGAATCCATAAAATGCTCTCCCTTACCACCGAGAGAATTCTCACTGCTGTAGCCCTTGGCACTTTGTAGAAATCTGCACCCAAACGCTTTTCCAAGTAGGCCTGGGTGCTAGCTCGGATGAACAGGCAATGGCGGAGCTGAGGCCAGTAAGGCAACAGTCAGGTTTCACACACTCTGGCAGCCTGCTCCTCCAGGGACTGTAAGGCCTCTTTTACTCTGCAGGAGATTCGCTTGCCTTACTTCCTGTGAACAGCATTTCCCAGCCTCGGCGAAGCGGTTCCTGGAGATCTTTTCTCAGGGACAGTTTCCCCGGAGGTGTGGCGGACCTCGAGGACCCAACTCACAGGGGAAGGCAAAACCACATTGACAGGTCTATGCTCTGTAGGAGAGGTTTAGTGAACCTAATCTCTCAGGAACATTCTTGGCTCCTATAGAGACAACTCTGTGTGTGAAGCTACACTCCCAACATTGGTGCACAGGGAGCTTGATTCTCTTCGTGGGGTGCTGATGCTTTGTGGCAAAGCACCTGCTTGAGAATCCATCCTCTTAGGCTTCCCTCACCTTGACAGAGGTCTCATTGCTGTAGCCCTTGGCAGTTTGCAAAGAAGAAGACCCTTACCCTTCATAAAGTAGGGCCTTGCCCTAGTTTGAATGGAAAGGCAATAGCTGAGCTGAGGTCAATAAGGAGCCAGTCCCGTCTGACACATTCCCGAAGCCTGCTACTTCATGGAAAATAACTCTAGAATCTAGGAATATCTTTGCAAGGCTAGCAAAGGGCAGTCAGGAACCAGTACCCTGCCTCTGGAATTACCGACTTCTGAGCAGATCTGGAGGTCTCCTTTAGGAGAAGCTAACCCATTCCTTCCAAATAGAGGCTTCAAAACACAGGCAGGTGGACGGCCTTTTCGTTCCCGATGGAGGCGTGCTTTTCTCTCCTCCTACGAACCCCGGTTCCCAGACACTGGGAAAAGTGGATCTTGAAGATATTTTCTCAGGGGTTGTTTCCACGGAGCTGGGGCCGAGCCTGGAGACCCAAAGGCACAGGGGAAGGCAAGACCACATGGACAAGCCTTTGCTCTTTAGTATAGCTCTAATGAACCTCACTCTGTCAGGATCTTTCTTGATTCCTACGGAGACACACCTGTGTGTGAAGCTGCGGCCACAGAGAGCCTGATTACCCCTGTGCAGCGCTGAGTCTGGGCGGCTAAACAACAGCTTGGGAATGCAGCCTGGGGCGCTTCCCTTCCCTCTGACAGAGCTCTCCTTCGGTCCCTAAGCCCTCTGCAAGGAGGCATGGATCATAGGTGCAAAGGGAAAGGAAGAGTGGAGCTGAGGCCAGTAAGGCGCCCGCCAGTCACGTCTCCCCCACTTCCGCAGTCTGTTCCTTCCCCTGCGCGAAAGCTAGAAGCTGGGAAGGGCTTGGCGAGGCTCGCCCAGGCAGAGCAGCCTCTAGGCCGGGGCTCTGCGATATCGCGCCTGGGTGCAGATCTGGAGCTCCGCCGGAGTGGAAGCTCATTCGGTCCTTCCCAATACAGGCTTGCAAGCACCCGACGGCGGCCTGACTCTATTCTCCCGCGTGCTGGGAGTGGGCTTCCAATCCAGAGCACAGAGCACTGCCTGGAGCTCTCTGCTCAGGGGCTGGTTCCCCTGCGCTGGGACTGTGCTAGGGAGCCCAAAGGCACAGGGGAAGGCCCCAAACCACATGCACATGACTCTGCTCTGGAGCTGAGCTCCGGGGAAGCCCAGTCTGTAAGGCGGTTTCTGAACACAAACGGAGGAACACTCTGGCTGTGGAGCTCCCTCCCCACGACAGGGGCACTGGGACCCTGATTCCCTCCGTTCAGCGCTGAGTCTGGGCTACCAAGCAACAGCTTGGGAATGCAACCTGGGGCATTTCCCTTCCCTCAGACAGAGGTCTCCTTGCGGGAGGCTTTCGCAGTTTGCACACCCCCGTGCCCTAAGCCGTCTGCAAGGAGGCCTGGCTCCTAGGTCCAAAGGGAAGGCAAGAGCGGAGCTGAGGCCAGTCAGGAGCCAGTCATGTCACCCACACTCCCGCAGCCTGCTCCTTTGCAGGCGCAAACGCTAGAAGCTGGGAAGGGCTTGGCGAGGCTCGCCCAGGCAGAGCAGCCTCTCGACAGGGGCTCTGTCCTATCGCGCCTGGGCGCAGGTCTGCAGCTCCGCCGGTGTGGAAGCTCACTCGGTCCTTTCCAATACAGGCTTGCAAGGACCCGCTGGCAGCCTAACTCATCTCTCCCGCGTGCTGGGACTGGGCATCCAGGCCTGGCACAAAGCACTGCCTGGAGCTCTTTGCTCAGGGGCTGGTTCCCCTATGCTGGGGCTGTGCTAGGGAGCCCAAACGCACATGTCAAGGCCCCAAAACACATCCACACGTCTCTGCTCTGCAACAGAGCTCCGGGGAAGCCCAGTCTGGCAGGCGCTTTCTGGGCACAAAGGGAGGAACACTCTGGCTGTGGAGCTTCCTCCCCAAGACAGGGGCACTAGGACCCTGATTCCCTCCGTTTACCGCTGAGTCTGCATTGCCAAGCAACAGCTTGGGAACGCAGCCTGGGGCGCTTCCCTTCCCTCGGACAGAGCTCTCCTTGCGGTAGGCCTTGGTGGTTTGCATACAATGGGGCCCTAAGCCCTCTGCAAGTTGGCCTGGCTCCTAGGTCCAAAGGGCAGGCCAGAGCGGAGCTGAGGCTGTCAGGCTCCAGACACATCTCCCATACTCCTACATCCTGCTCCTACCCGGGCGTGAACGCTAGAAGCTGGGAAGGTACCTGGACCGTGCAGGGCCGGGGTGAACGCGGGCGGCATGGGGCGGGAGTCGGCTTCTGGCGGGGGTGGGGGCGGGCTTCCCAGTTGTGCTCTCGGAGGTGGACACTGAGGCTGAAAACGCGCCGGGAGCGCGGCAGGGGCGGGGCTAACCCTGGCGGCGCGGGGCGGGGGTCGGCTCATGGGGGGGATGGGGAGGGGTTCCCAGTTGCGCTCTCGGGGGTTGCAACTGCGGCTGGGAACTCCCATTCGTCCACTCCTGGGTCCCCAAGGATCGCCATCCCATGGGTGCAGCGGAGGGCTGCGGACCACAGGTAAGGGAACTGGGACTGCGTGGAGCATGGAACCAAGTATTCCGCCGTCTGTTGGCACATTCTCGGAGCTCCCCAAACTGGCGGTCGCAGAAAGGCCTTGCCTTTGGGGTCAAGGCCTTTACCGCTCCACCCCTCTGCTGAAAAATCTCAGAGTCTGCGCGGTTCTTCCAAGCAGCCTAGTGTCCGCTGGAAGTCCAAGGGACAGAACACTGAATTCTTGCCGGCTGGCCCAGCCCTGCTTCTGGCACTTTGTAAGCCAGCGGGCCCTTGAGCACCTGCTGGGATGGGAAAGGGAAGGGTCCACGAATTGCACCCTAGAAACTTAGTAGGGTGCATGGATTTCAAACCCTGGTGGCCGCCCAGGCAGCAAAGAAGGGGGGAGGGCACCTTGCTGCCCTTTCATGGCAGAATATGTGGTTGTCCAGCTGCGTGGGCCTTTTCATGTGGACACTGTGCAATAAAAGTTTGGTGTTTTGGAACTGAATAATTAGAACGTGTAAAAGTTTTAAATTATGTGGTGGTGTAATTAAAAAACAAAACAAAACAAAACCAAGCTCCAAGTGTTTTGCAAATGGAGGTTTAAATATTGAAGGACTGTATTCCTTGCACTGTGGCATTCTATCAAGAAGTGTGCAGGATTTTTTTTTTTTTTTTTAAGAAAAGTGTTCGAAGTGAGGGAAACAGGAAACCCAGAGGTGCCCCTGTATTTTGGGGAAGGCCTTAGGAGGTCACTTGGAAATGCTGCTGGCTGTTCGGGAGAGGGGCAGATGGGCTGTGCAGGCTTGTCCTTTGCATGGATGTTCTTGTGTGTGGAAACCCAGCTCGGAGCCATCTCCTGATGTGTAAGAATTTCGCAGACAAACCTTGAGCTAAGCAATGCATTTTTTCCTAAGAAAATGCTTGTCTTAAGCGATGTAAATATCCTATGTATTTCCGCTAGACTCTGGCTTCAGGTCGGTTCCCCCAAAAGGCTCATAAGCGATTTGAACAAAACAGCATGTTTTCCTCCTAGCTTGTTCTCCTTATCTATGTTAAGGAAATGATATATTTGCCTGCAATACTGCCTTTCTTCAAGATTCATGTCAATCAAGTTTTGGCCCGGGATGACTCACCTGCTGCCAATATTATCTCAATGCATGTCGTGGGGGAGGGGCCTGGTGCCATTCCCTGAAACAGTTCATTTCTTTCCTTAGCTGACTGCTAGTGACTGTAGAATATCTGGCTAAAGACCAGCAGGGGGTACTCTTACTACCCCCCCCCCACCCCGCCTTGAGTCTAAGTCAGCAGCTTTCTCTATCTCTTTCATACTTTAATAACAGTTGATGGCACAAAAGCTCTGAGCGATCAAATCATATCAAATCTTCATTTCAGATTGAAGATGCATTCCATGGTATTGCCATCTTAAGTCTTTCCATCGTTATGGAATATCTGTCCATGTATTCAGGATAGTTTTCAGCCAGGGTGTATAATTTCCAGTGTGCCATTCTTGTCATCCTCGTTACATCCATGGCAAAGTGTTTTATTCATGTTGATATTATTGAAAGGGAATTTTTTAAAATTCCTTTTCAGATTATTATCTGCTAATGTATACAGATAAAACTGTATAATCATTCATTTTTATCAGTTTGGACAGCTTGATAGTTGTCTTTAATTTCTTTACTTTCTGACACTTTAAGATTATCCTGGGACACATATGTAATGCCTCACCCCTAAATTCAGACATGTGTTCAAAGAACTTCTGTCCTTTTATTTATTTATTTATTTATTTATTTATTTATTCTTTAACATTGAAATCGTTTTGACTATGCTGGGTGTTTGTTGCTAGATGGAAGTAGCTAGGACCTCTGGACTGCAGTCTCTCATCTCTTGCTGACCTCTTGTTGACCTCTGCAGAATCCTGGTAGGTGGGAGCTTGTTAGTTCCTTGTTCCTTATCAGAACCTCCTGTGGTAAGTGTTTTTCTCTTCTCTGTTGCCTGGTAAGGGTGGGTGGTCATGGGCATTCCAAAGTTGGCTAGAAGTCAATTATTTAGGCAGGCTTGTGCACAGATATGGGAGAAGGCAATGGCACCCCACTCCTGGAAAATCCCAAGGATGGAGGAGCCTGGTAGGCTGCAGTCCATGGGGTGGCTAAGAGTCGGACACCACTGAGTGACTTCATTTTCACTTTTCACTTTCATGCATAGGAGGAGGAAATGGCAACCCACTCCAGTGTTCTTGCCTAGAGAACCCCAGAGACTGCGGGGCCTGGTGGGCTGCCATCTATGGCGTGGCACAGGGTCGGCCTCAACTGAACCACTTAGCAGCTGCAGCAGCAGCAGCAGCAGTGCATAGATATCAAAGGGGATGAGAACAGTCAGGTAGGATCACATATGTCATCGTGAAACAATACTTCTCCTCTTAGCCAAAGCTAACGAAAGATTTCTGTTCTAGGTCAACCTAGAAGAGATCACTTAAGAGGTAAAGAAACTTAAACTCCATTAGCAAAGGCAGTTCAACATCTCAAGAAAACTTGTGCTAGGCACAAAACTCTTTTCTGGGGGCCTACTTTCCCTACAACCTCCTTATCCCATTCTGTACCCATTCCTTTGCTTCTCCCGTCCTGAAAATGCCACCTCTAAGACAGAACTACTTCGTTTTCCTTCTTAAAGTGTGATTGCATTCCATACATTCTTGTAATAACAAGTCATACATTTCCCTTCAGCAACCAAGAACTGACTCTTATATTGGCATTTGATAGATTGGTGAGCATACCTATCCGTGATAATAGCGCCCACCCCGCTTCCTGCAAGAACAGAACAAAACAAAACAAAACAAAAAAAATGCTTTCTTACATTTAATATGTTCGGATGGTGCCAGTCACTATTCATGCAGAGTCAAAAATCTCTTTTGTTTCTGTGTAAAAGGGAGGTCCTTTCAAGTCGTGAATGTTTAAGAAGTTTCATTTATTTGGAAGTGACCTAGCTATTCAATACACTGTCGTCACTTAGTTTAGCACCAGGATAGAAACTCAGGTAACCAAAACACCTGGAGGAACGATTGTAAGTTCAGTTCAGTTCAGTTGCTCAGTCGAGTCTGACTCTTTGTGACCCCGTGGCCTGCAGGACGCCAGGCTTCCGTGTCCATCACCAACTCCAGGGGCTTGCTCAAACTCATGTCCATCGAGTCAGTGATGCCATCCAACCATCTTATCCTCTGTCATCCCCTTCTCCTCTGCCTTCAATCAAGACTATGAGAGGCAGATATTTTAGAGTATAATTATTGTTAAGAGTTTATCTAAAAGCTCATATCACATTTACATATTTTACATTGGTTGTTGCGGTTTCCAGGTACTTTCTTGCTGACAAGCTTGTGACACATATAACAATAGAGCAATTTTTACCTCAGAAGAAACCTAGGCACTATGAACATGTTGTGCTTAATGTTGTTGACTCTTAGACATGTCTATAGTGGAGGAGCAAAACCAAAAATACTAGATATTTAATATTGACTAGTTCCCAGTTCACGGGACTCTGACATTCATTTAGGTCAATGTTTTCTTGTATTTCCAGCAGTTTGATTTGGAAGGGCTGCCTTGTCTTGAGACCATTGAAATCAGAACTCAGAACTTGAGCAATATTATCAAAAAACACAAGGCTCACACTGACATATACCTTAATCCAGACAGACAGACAAGACATCTTCCAGTTTTCCGCCTGAGATTTAAAATATTTCTTTGAGCCGTTTTCCTGGGAAGTGGGGGGGGGGGGAGTGGGGGTGGCAGCGAGGCAGGCTTGGGTAACAAGCTAATTATTGGTCATTGCATATGCAAAGAACCAGCTTTCCGGGTTCCAAGGAAAAAAGTTTCCTTGGTACCCAATTTTGTTTGGATCTATAGACTCTCATGGCCCTCCTAGGTCAGGACATCTTTCCTTTCTGTAGTCCTCGTTTGAACCCTAAATCATAGACAGCTTGGATTGTCTCTGTGGGGTGGATGTATTGTCCTTGTGTTTGACGTGGCGGCAGAAGCGAGGTCCGAGAGCCTCTCCTGGAACCGGGCGTGGGGACGGGGCTCACCGGGAGCCCCTGGTGGAAGTGGGCAACGCGCCGGGAGCGCGCCAGGGGTGGGGCGATCCTGGGCGGCGCGGGTCGGGGTTCCGGTCGGGAGGGGGTGGGGGGCGGTAACAGTTGTGCTCTCGGGGGTCCCCACTGCAGCTGGAAACGCGCTGGGAGTGCGGCAGGGGCGGGGTGAACCCGGGTGGCACGGAGCGGGGTTCGGCTCCTGGCGGGGGTAGGGGAGGGCTTCCCAGTTGTGCTCTCTGTGGTGGCCACTGCGGCTGGAAATGCGCCGGGAGCGCACCCGGGGCGGGGTAAACCTGGGCTGCGCGGGTCGAGATTTCGATGGCTGTGGGTGGGGGGTTGGTCCCAGTTGTGCTCTCGGGGGTCGACACTGCGGCTAGGAACGCCTATTTCCTACGCTCCTGTGTCCCCAAGGATCCACATCTAGTGGGTGCAGTGGAGGGCTGCGGGCCACAGGTCAGGGAACTGGGACTGCTTGGAGCAGGGAACCACGTATTCCGCCCTCTGTTGGCACATTCTTGGAGCTCCCCAACCTGGCGGTTGCAGAAAGGCCTTGCCCTTGGTGTCAAGGCCTTTACCGCTCCACCCCTTTGCTGAAAAATCTCAGTCTGCACGGTTTTCCAAAGCAGCCTAGTGTCGCCTGGAAGTCCAAGGGACAGAACCCTGAACTCTGGCCGGCTGGCCCAGCCCTGCTTCTGGCACTTTGTAGGCCAGCGGGCCCTGGAGCACCTGCTAGGATGAGAAAGGGAAGGGTCCGCGAATTGCACCCTAGAAAGTTAGTAGGGTGCATGGATTTCAAACCCTGGTGGCCGCCCAGGCAGCAAAGAAGGGGGGAGGGCACCTTGCTGCCCTTTCATGGCAGAATCTGTGGCTGTCCTGATGCGTGGGCCTTTTCATGGGGACCTTGTGCAATAAAAGTTTGGTGTTTTGGTACTGAATAATTAGAAATTGTAAAAAGTTTAAATTATGTGGTGGTGTAATTAAAAAACAAAACAAAACAAAACCAAGCCCCAAGTGTTTGGCACAGGGAGGTTTAAGTATTGAAGGCCTGTTTTCCTTGCACTGTGGCATTCTATCAAGAAGTGTGCAGGATTTTTTTTTTTTTTAAGAAAAGTGTTCGAAGTGAGGGAAACATGAAACCCAGAGGTGCCCCTGTATTTTGGGGAAGGCCTTAGGAGGTCACTTGGAAATGCTGCTGGCTGTGGGGAAGGGGGGCAGATGGGCTGTGCAGTCTTGTCCTTTGCATTCATGTTCTTGTGTGTAGAAACCCAGCTCGGAGCCATCTCCTGATGTGTAAGAATTTCGCAGACAAACCTTGAGCTAAGCAATGCATTTGTTCCTGAGGAAATGTTTGTCTTAAGCGATGTAAATATCCTATGTATATCCGCTGGACTCTGGCTTCAGGTCGGTTCCCCCAATAGGCTCAGAAGCGACTTGAACAAAACAGTATGTTTTCCTCGTACCTTGTTCTCCTAATCTATGTTAAGGAAATGATATATTTGCCTGGAATACTGCCTTTCTTCAAGATTCATGTCAATCAGTTTTTGGCCCAGGATGACTCACCTGCTGCCAATGTGACCTCAAGGCATGTCGTGGGGGAGGGGCCTGGTGCCATTCCCTGAGACAGTGCCTTTCCTTCCTTAGCTGACTGCTAGTGCCTGTAGAATATCTGGCTAGAGACCAGCAGGGCGTACACCCCGCCTCAAGTCTAAGTCAGCAGCTTTCTCTATCTCATTTATACTTTAATAACAATTGATGACACAAAAGCTCTGAGCGATCAAATCATATCAAATCTTCATTTCAGATTGAAGATGCATTCCATGGTATTGCCATCTTAAGTCTTTCCATTGTTATGGAATATCTGTCCATGAATTCAGGATAGTTTTCAGCCAGGGTGTATAATTTCCAGTGTACCAGTCTTGTCATCCTCGTTACATCTATGGCAAAGTGTTGTATTCATGTTGACATTATTGAAAGGGAATTTTTTTTAATTCCTTTTCAGATTATTATCTGCTAATATATACAGAAAAAACCGTGTAATCTTTCGTTTTTATCAGTTTGGACAGCTTGATAGTTGTCTTTAATTTCTTTCCTTTCTCATACTTTAAGATTTTCCGGGCACCATACATGTATTGCCTCACCCCTAATCTCAGTCATGTGTTCAAAGAACTTCTGTCCTTTATTTGTTTACTTATTTTTTGCAACATTGAATTCGTTTTGACTATGCTGGGTCTCTGCTGCAAGATGGAAGTTGCTAGGACCTCTGGACTGCAGTCTTCCATCTCTTACTGACCTCTTGTTGACCTCTGCAGAATCCTGGTTGGCGGGAGCTTGTTAGTTCCTCGTTCCTTACCAGGACCTCCTGTGGTAAGTGTTTTTCTCTTCTCTGTTGCCTGGTAAGGGTGGATGGTCATTGGCATCCCAAAGCTAGCTAGAAGTCAATTATTTAGGCAGGCTTGTGCATAGATATGGGAGAAGGCAATGGCACCCCACTCCAGTACTCTTGCGTGGAAAATCCCATGGATGGAGGAGCCTGGTAGGCTGCAGTCCATGGGGTGGTTAAGAGTCGGACACCACTGAGCGACTTCACGTTCACTTTTCACTTTCATGCATGGGAGGAGGAAATGGCAACCCACTCCAGTGTTCTTGCCTAGAGAACCCCAGGGACTGCGGGGCCTGGTGGGCTGCCGTCTATGGAGTCGCACAGAGTCGGACACGACTGAAACGACTTAGCAGCAGCGGCGGCGGCAGCAGCAGCAGAAGCAAGGCATCGATATCAAAAGGGCTGCAAACAGTCAGGAAGGATCACATATGTCACCGTGAAACACTACTTCTCCACTTAGCCAAAGCTAACCAAAGATTTCTGTTCTAGGTCAACCTAGAAGAGATCACTTAAGAGGTAAAGAAACTTAAACTCCATTAGCAAAGGCAGTTCGACATCTCAAGAAAACTTGTGCTAGGCACAGAACTCTTTTCTGGGGGTCCACTTTCCCTACAACCTCCTTATCCCATTCTGTACCCATTCCTTTGCTTCTCCCATCCTGAAACTGCCACCTGTAAGACAGAACTACTTCGTTTTCCTTCCTCAAGTGCCATTGCATTCCACATACTTTCTTGTAATAACAAGTCATACATTTCCCTTCAGCAACCAAGAACTGACTTTTATATTGGCATTGGCTATAGCCCGCCCCCCTCCCCCCACCCCCAAGAACAGAACAAAACAAAACAAAACAATTGCTTTCTTACATTTAACATGTCAGGATGGTGCCAGACACTATTCATGGAGAGTCAAAAATCTCTTTTGTTTCTGTGTAAAAGGGAGGTCCTTTCAAGTCGTGAATGTTTCAGAACTTTCATTTATTTGGAAATGACCTAGCTATTCAATACACTGTCGTCACAAGGATAGAAACTCGGGTAACCAAAACACCTGGAGAAACGTTTGTTAGTTCAGTTCAGTTCAGTTGCTCAGTCGTGTCTGACTCTTTGGGACCCCGTGGCCTGAAGGATGCTAGGCTTCCGTGTCCGTCACCAACTCCAGGGGCTTGCTCAAACTCATGTCCATCGAGTCAGTGATGCCATACAACCATCGTATCCTCTGTCATCCCCTTCTCCTCTGCCTTCAATCAAGACTATGAGAGGCAGATATTTTAGAGTATAATTATTGTAAAGAGTTTGTCTAAAAGCTCATATCACATTTACATTTTTTACTTTTGTTGTTGTCGTTTCCAGGTACTTTCTTGCTGACAAGCTTGTGACAGATATAACAATAGAGCAATTTTTACCTCAAAAGAAACCTAGGCACTATGAACATGTTGTGCTTAATGTTGTTGACTCTTAGACATGTCTATAATGGAGGAGCAAAACCAAAAATACTAGATATTTAATATTGACTAGTTCCCAGTTCACGGGACTCTGACATTCATTTAGGTCAATGTTTTCTTGTATTTCCAGCAGTTTGATTTGGAAGGGCTGCCTTGTCTTGAGACCATTGAAATCAGAACACAGAACTTGAGCAATATTATCAAAAAACACAAGGCTCACACTGACAAATACCTTAATCCAAACAGACAGACAAGACATCTTCCAGGTTTCCGCCTGAGATTTAAAATATTTCTTTGAGCCAGTCTTCTGGGGAGTGGGGGGATGGGGGTGACAGTAAGGCAGGCTTGGGTAACAAGCTAATTGTTGGTCATTGCATATGCAAAGAACCAGCTTTCCGGGTTCCAAGGAAAAAAGTTTCCTTGGTAACCAACTTTGTCTGGTTCTATAGAATATCATGGCCCTCCTAGGTCAGGTCATCTTGCCTTTCTGTAGTCCTCGTTTTATCCCTAAATCATAGACAGCTTGGATTGTCTCTGTGGGGTGTATGTATTGTCCTCATGTTTGACCTGGCGGCAGCAGCGAGGTCCTAGAGCCTCTCCTGGAACCGGGCGTGGGGACGGGGCTCACCGAGAGCCGCTGGTGAAGGTGGGCAGCGCCCCTGGAGCGCGGCAGGGGCGGGGCGAACCCGGGCGGCACAGGGCGGGTGTCGGCTCCTGGCGGGGGTAGGGGAGGGCTTCCCAGTTGTGCTCTCGGAGATGGCCACTGCGGCTGGAAACGCGCCGGGAGCGCAGCCAGGGTGGGGTAAACCTGGGCTGCACAGGTCGAGATTCCGCTCGCTGTGGGTGGGGGGTCGGTCCCTGTTGTGCTCCCGGGGGTCGCCAATGTGGCTGGGAACCCGCCGGGAGCCCGGCAGGGCCGGGGCAAAACCTGGCGGCGCAGGGCGGGGTGGGGGTCCGTTCGCAGCGGGGGTTGGCTCCTGGCGGGGGTGGGGGAGGGCTTTCCAGATGGTCTGTTGGGGGTCACCATTGCGGCTGGGAATGCCCATTTCGTGAACTCCTGGATCCCCAAGGATCGGCATCCATTGGCCACAGCGGAGGGGTGCGGAACACAGGTAAGGGAACGGGGACTGCGTGGAGCAGGGAACCATGTATTCCGCCCTGTGTTGGCACAGTCTCAGAGCTCCCCAACCTGGCGGTCGCAGGAAGGCCTCGTCTTTGGGGTCAAGGCCTTTACCACTCCACCCCTCTGCTGAAAAACCTCAGAGTCTGCGCGGTTTTCCCAAGCAGCCTAGTGTCCGCTGGAAGTCCAAGGGACAGAAGCCTGAATTCTGGCCGGCTGGCCAAGCCCTGCTTCTGGCACTTTGTAGGCCAGCGGGCCCTGGAGCACCTGCTAGGATGGGAAAGGGAAGGGTACGCGAATTGCACCCTGGTGGCCGCCGAGGCAGCAAAGAAGGGGGGAGGGCACCTTACTGCCCTTTAATGGCAGACAGAATCTGTGGCTGTCCTGCTGCGTGGGCCTTTTCATGTGGACCTTGTGCAATAAAAGTTTACCGGTGACCTTAGGGAACTTCCCAGTGTGCTTCTGACAGATGAGGGATGCTGTGGAGTTGGCGGGGCGTCTCAGGACTATGCTGGGTTTGGCGCAATGGAAGAGGGCCTCATCTCCAGGGAAGGCAGGAACCTCAGGCTTCCTCTTCGTTTCGGACTCCGACCGCAGGGTCCCTGCAGAGTTGGGACAGGAGAGTCAGGAATCGTCTTGTCTGAGGAAGGGAACTCCGCTTGCCTGTCGAGGTGTTCAGGGGGTCTCAGGCCCCTTGTTCAGCTGTGTGTGGAACCTGCGGGTGTTTCCGGATGATGCACGACGGTGACAGTGCCCCTTCGTGTTGTGCCTTCACCCACTGGGTTGCCTTCGAAGAGGTGTCCGGGCCTCGGGTTCTTTTCAAGAGCGGACAGGGAAATCGGGGTCTTTCGGCATGTGGGACCACCCACGGGGCTAGTCTCAAATTTCCTAGTGAGGCCGGCTACATCCTGAGGTATGCCGGGAAGGCCGGGGAGCCTTCCAGACAACGCAGGGGGATCGACTCTCCTGTCGCCATCAGGAGGGGAGAAGGGGCTCAGATGAAGTGGGGCCAGAACCCTCGGTGTTACCCTCGAGGGAACCCGGCGTGTCGAGGAACTTTTGGGGGTCGCAGGAAGGCTGTAAGGGACCGTTTCGCCCTTCAGGGCAGAACAGGGGACTTCCCTTTAGACGCCGTCGCGAGCAAGGGCGTCATCTTATGAAGACGTGGGAACCACGAGGTTTTTCTCGAGTTGCGGCGGATTCTTGAGTTACGACGGGGATCTCAGGCTTCCTCTTGGGTTGGCCCTGCGAAGCCCAATCTTCCCCTCAAGTTGCGAGGGAAAGCTGGGGGTTGCGCTCGAGTCACTGCAGGGCCCAAGACACCTCACCTAGGCGTGTGTCCGGGACCTAATATTCCTCTCCAGGGAAGGCAGGGATCTCGGGGTTGCATTCCAGGTTACCCCGGGGAGTCAGGGCTCGTCTCGAGGGGAAGCCAAGGACTCCGCTCTCCCCTTGAATTGCGACCCGGATCTCTTGGAGCCCCCTGAGCGGCCTCAAGGGAGTCCAGCCTCCTCTTCCGTTTGGAGAGAGGACCCAGGATTGCTCTCCAGGCCATGCAGGAACAGAAGGCCCTCAGTTCGCGAGGACGGGGGCGTCTCAGGGGTTTCCTCGAGCTGCGGCGCCCGTGGGGGATTTCTCCCGAGGCACGACGAGAATCTCAGGGAGCCTCTCGTGCGGCGCCAGGGAAGTCAGGTCTCCATGCGCGTGGTGAGGGGGAGCACGTCATGGCTCTCGAGTCACGGGAGGGGACTAGGGCCTCGAGACACGTTGAAGAAGGACTCACGAGGTCTTTCTCGGGTGGCGGCAGGAAACACTCGTTTCGCTCGCCTTCTGCCGGGGACCTTAGGGAACTTCCAAGGGTGGCTCTGAGAGGTGAGGGATCCTGTGGAGTTGTCGGGGCCTCTCGGGACTCCGCTGGGTCTGGCGCAACGGAAGAGGGCCTCACCTAGAGGGGAGGCAGGCACCTCAGGCTTCCTCTCCGTTTCGGACTGCGACCGCAGGGTCCCTGCAGAGTTGGGACAGGAGAGTCAGGCCTCGTCTTGTCTGAGGAAGGAAACCCCGCTTGCCTCTCGAGTTGTTCAGGGGGTCTCAGGCCCCTCGTCGAGCTGTGTGTGGAACCCGCGGGTCTTTGCGGACGATGCACGGCGGTGTCAGTGCCCCTTCGTGTTGTGCCTTCACCCACAGGGTTGCCTTCGAAGAGGGGTCCGGGCCTCGGGTCCTTCTCAAGAGCGGACCGGGGAATCAGGGGCGTTCGGCATGTGGCACCACCCACGTGGCTTGTCTCGAATTTGCTCGTGAGACCGGCCTCATCCTGAGGTGCGCCGGGAGGGCCGGGAACCCCTTCCGGACCACGCAGGGGAATCGACTCTCCTGTCGTGATCAGGAGAGGAGAAGGGGCTCAGATGAAGCGGTGCCGGGACTCTCGGTGTTCCCCTCGAGGGAACCCGGGGTGTAGGGGAACTTTTGGGGTTCTCACGAAGGGTGTCAGGTACCGTTTCGCACTTCAGGGCGGAACAATGGACTTCCCTTGAGACGCCGTAGTGGGCAAGGGCCTCATCTTGCGAAGACGTTGGAACCACGTGTTTTTTCTCGAGTTGCGGCGGGATTGTCGAGTGACGACGGGGAATTCAGGCTTCCTCTTCAACTGGCCCAGGCAAGTCCAGTTTTCATTCGAATTGCGAGTTAGAACTGGGGATTGCTCTCGAGACACTGCAGGGCCAAATAGAGCTCATCTAGGCTTGTGTCCAGGACCTAATGTTCCTCTGCTGGGGCGACAGCTATCTCGGCATTGCATTCTCGACTCACCCGGGGAATCAGGCCTCGTCTCGAGGGGAAGCCAAGGACACTGCTCTCCTGTGAAGTTGTGACGGGTATATCTTGGAGCTCACTGTGTGGCCTAAAATGAGTCAAGCCTCCTGTGGAGTTTGGAGAGAGGACTCAGGATTGCTCTCCAGGCCATACAGCAAAAGAAGGCCCTCATCTCGTGAGGACTGGGGCGTCTCGTGGGTATTCTCGAGCTGCGGCTCCAGTGTGGTGTTGCTCACGAGGTATAATGGGGAGCTCAGGGAGCCTCTCCTGTGGCGCCAGGGAAGTCAGGTTTCTATGCTCGTGGCTAGGGCGAGCGCGTCATTGCTCTCGAGTCATGGTAGGGGAATCGCACCTCAAGACGCGTTGAAGAAGGACTCTCGAGGTCTTTTACGGGTTGGGGCAGGAAACCCTTGGTTCCCTCGACTTGTGCCGGTGATCTCAGGAAGGTCTAAGGGTGCCTCTGAGAAGTCAGGGATACTGTGCAGTTGGGAGGGGCCTCTCGGGACTCCACTGGGTTCGGTGCAATGGAAGAGGGCCTCATCTCGAGTGGAGGCAGGAAACTCATGTTTCCTCTCCTGACTTCCCCTGGGCCAGATCTGATTCGGATCGCAGTTTCGCTGCAGAGTTCGAACAGGAGAGTCAGGCCTCGTCTTGTGTGGAGGAATGGAACTCTGCTTGCCTCTCCAGTTGTTCACGGGGTGACAGGTCACTTCTCGAGCTGTGTGTGGTACCTGCGGGTTTCTGCGGACGATACCCGGGGGTGTCAGTGCCCCTTCGTGTTGTGCCTTCATCAAAAGGGTTATCTTCAAAGAGGTGTCCGGGCATTGGGATCTTATCAAGAGCGGACCGGGAAATCGAGGTCTTTCGGCATGTGTCACCATCCACGAGGCTATGTCTCGAATATCCTCGTGAGACCAGCCTCATCCTGAGATGCACCGGGAAAGGCGGGAACCCCTTCAAGACAAAACAGGGGAATCGACCCTCCTGTCGCGATCAGGAGGGGAGAAGGGGCCCAGATGTAGTGGTGCTGGGAACCTCGGTGTTCACCTTGAGTCAGACTGGTGTGGCGAGGAACTTTTGAGGTCGCATCAAGGGTGCCAATACCTTTTCGCACTTCAAGACGGAACGTGGGAATTCTCTTGAGACGCTGTAGGGGGCAAGGGCCTCATCTTGCGATGACGGGGGAACCACGTGGCGTTTCTCGAGTTGTGGCGGGATTCTCGAGTTTTGACAGGGAATACAGTCTTCCTCATGTGTTGGCCCAGGGAAGTCCTATCTTCCATTCGAGTTTCAAGGGAGAGCTGGGGATTGCCCTCGAGTCACTGCAGGGCAAAATAGACCTCATCTAGGCTTGTGTCCAGGACTTAATGTTCGTCCCTAGGGGCGACAGGGATCTCAGGCTTGCATACCAGACTCACCCGGGGAATCAGGCCTCATCTCAAGGGGAAGCAAAGAACTCTGCTGTCCTTTTGGGTCGCGATGGGTATCTCTTGGAGCCCACTGTGTGCCCTAAAGGGAGTCAAGCCTCCTGTGGTGTTTGGATAGAGGACTCGGGATTCCTCTCCAGGCCATGCAGGAAAAGAAGGCCCTCATCTCGCGATGACGGCGGCGTCTTGTGGGTTTTCTAGACTGCCGCGCTAGTGCCGGGTTTCTGACGAGGTACGAGAGGGAGCTCAGGGAGCCTCTCGTGTGGCGCCAGGGAAGTCAGGTCCCCATGAGATGGCTAGGGGGAGATCGTCATTGCTCTCGAGTCATGGTAGGGTAATCGGGCCTCAAGACGGGTTGAAGAAGGACTCTCGAGGTCTTTCTCGGGTCACTGAATAAAACCCAGTGTTCCCTTGACTTGTGCCTGCGACCTCAGGGAGCTTCTCAGAGTGCCTCTGAGAAATCAGGGATACTGTGCAGTTTGGAGGGGCCTCTCGAGACTCCTCTGCATTTGGTGGAATGTAAGAGGGACTCATCTCGAGTTGAAGCAGGAACCTCAGTGTTCCTCTCCATTTCTGACACAGATCGCAAGGTCCCTGCATGTTGGTACAGGAGAGTCAGGCCTCGTCTTTTCTGGAGGATGGGACTCCTCTTGCCTATCGAGTTGTTCTCGAGGTGACAGGCCACTTGTCGAGCTGTGTATGTAACCTGCCCGTTTTTCCGGATGATGCACAGGTGTGTTAGTGCCCCTTCGTGTTGTACCTTCATACTCAAGGCTGCCTTCCAAGAGGTGTCCGAGCATCGGATTCTTATCAAGAGCGGACCGGGAAATTGGAGTCTTTCAGCAAGTGGCACCACCCACAAAGCTACGTATCGAATTTCCCCATGAGACCGGCCTCATCCTGAGTTCTGCAGGGAAGGTCGGGCCCCCTTGCAGACAAAGCAGGGGAATCGACCCACCGGTCACGATCAGGAGGGGAGAAGGGGCTTAAATGAAGTGGTGCCGGGAACCTCGGTGTTCCCCTTGAGTGAGACCGGCGTGTTGGGGGACTTTTGGGGTCGCATCAAGGGTGCCAAGTACCGTTTCACATTTCAAGATGGAACCTGGGACATCTTTTGAAACGCTGTAGCGGGCAAGGGCCTCATCTTACGATGACGGGAGAACCACGTGGTTTTGCTCAAGATGCGGCGGGATTCTCGAGTTATGACCGGGAATTTAGGCTTCCTCTTGTTGGCCTTGAAATCCAATCTTCCATTCGGGTTGTGAGGGGGAGCTGGGGATTGCGCTAGAGTCACTGCAGGGCAAAAGAGACCTAATCTAGGCTTGTGTCCAGGATCTAATGTTGCTCTCCAGGGGCGACAGGGATCTCGGGTTTGCATTCCAGACTCATCCGGGGAGTCAGTTCTCACCTCGAGGGTAAGCAAAGAATTCCGCTCTCGTCTCGAGTCGCGATGGGTATCTCTTGGAGCCCAATGTGTGTACTAAAGGGAGTCAAGCCTCCTGTGGAGTTTGGATAGAGGACTCGGGATTGGACTCCAGGCCATGCAGGAAAAGAAGGCCCTCATCTCGAGATGACGGTGGCATCTCGTGGGTTTTCTCGAGCTGCGGCGCCAGTGTGGGGTGTCTCATGAAGTACCACGGGGATCTTAGGGAGCCTCTTGTGTGGCGCCAGGAAAATCCAGTATTCCATTCGAGTTGCGAGTTAGAACTGGGGATTGCTCTCCAGTCACTGCAGGGCAAAATAGACATCATCTACGCTTGTGTCCAGGACCTATTGTTCCACTACTGGGCCGACAGGGACCTCAGGGTTGCATTCTCGACTCACCCGGAGAGTCAGGCCTCGTCTTGAGGGGAAAAAAAGGACTCCGCTCTCCTGTCAAGTCGCGACGGGTATCTCTTGGAGCCCACTGCGTGGCGTAAAGGGAGTGAAGCCTCCTATGGAGTTTGGAGAGATGACTCGGGATTGTTTTCCTGGCCATGCAGGAAAAAAGGCCCTCATCTTGCGATGACGGGGGCGTCTCGTGGGTTTTCTCCAGCTGTGGCGCCAGTATCAGATTTCTCACGAGGTACAACGGGGAGCTCAGAGAGCCTCTTGTGTGGTGCTAGGGACGTCAGGTCTCCGTGCGTGTGGTGAAGGGGAGTGCGTGATTGCTCTCGAGTCATAGTAGGCGAATCGGGCCTCAAGACGCATTGAAGAAGGACTCTCGAGGTCTTTCTCGGGTTGCGGCAGGGAACCCTGGGTTCCCTCGAATTGTGTCGGTGACCTCAGGCAACTTCTCAGGGTGCCTCTGAGAAGTCAGGGACACTGTGGATTTGGGAGGGACCTTTCGTTACTCAACTGGGTTTGGTGCAATTGAAGAGGGCCTCATCTCGTATGCAGGCAGGAACCTCAGGGGTCCTCTCCATTTCTGACTCGGGTCGCAGAGTACCTGCAGAGTATGGACAAGAGAGTCACGCCTCGTCTTCTGTGGAGGAATGGATCTCCGCTTTCCTTGCGAGTTGTTCATGGAGTGACAGGCCTCTTGTTGAGCTGTGTGTGGAACCTGTGGGTTTTTCCGGATGATGCAGAGGGGTGTCAGTGCCCCTTCGTGTTGTGCCTTCAACCACAGGGTTGCCTTCAAAGAGGTGTCCGGGCATCGGGTTCTTTTCAAGAGCGTACCAGAAAATTGGGGTCTTTCAGCATGTGGTACCACCCACGAGGCTACATCTCGAATTTCCTCAGGAGACCGGCCTCATCCTGAGGTTCGCCGGGAAGGTAGGGAAACCCTTGCAGACAAAGCAGGGGAATCGACCTACCGGTCGCGATCAGAAGGGGAGAAGGGGCTCAGATGAAGTGGTGCTGGGAACTTCGGTGGTCCCCTCGAGTGAGACCGGTATGTCACGGCACTTTTGAGGTCGCATCAAGGGTGCCAAGTACAGTTTCGCACTTCAAGACGGAACGTGGGAATTCTCTGGAGATGTTCTAGCGGGCAAGGGCCTCATATTGCGATGACGAGGGAAACACGTGGTTTTTCTCGAGATGCGGCGGGATTCTCGAGTTACGACGGGGAATTCAGGCTTCCTCTTGTGTTGGCCCAGCAAGTCCAATCTTCCATTCAACTTGTCAGAGAGAGCTGGGGGTTGCTCTCGAGTCACTTCAGGGCAAAGAGTCCTCATCTAGGCTTGGGTCCAGGACGTAGTGTTCCTCTCCAGGGGCAACAGGGATATCGGGGTCGCATTCCAGTCTCACCCGGTGGGTCACGCCTCGTCTCGAGTGGAAGCAAAGGACTCCACTATCCTCTCGAGTCGCGACATGTAACTCTTGGAGCCCAATGAGTGGCCTAAAGGGAGTCAAGCGTCCTGTGTAGCTTGGACAGAAGGTTCACGCTTGATCTGCATACCATGCAGTTAAAGATGGCCCTCCTCTCGTGATGACGGGAGTGTCTCATGGGTTTTCTCGAGCTGCGGCGCCAGTGTGGGGTTTCTCACGAGATATGATGGGGAGATCAGGGAGCCTCTCGTGCAGCGCCAGAGAAGTCAGACCTCCATGCGTGTGGCCAGGCAGATCGCGTCATTGCTCTGGAGTCATGGGAGGGACTAGGGCCTCAAGACGCATTTAAGAAGGACTCTCGAGGTCTTTCTTGGGTTGGGGTGGGAAACACTCGTTTCCCTCGACCTCTACCGGGGACCTTAGTGAACTTCCCAGGTGCCTCTGAGAGGTGAGGGATACTGAGGAGTTAGAGGGGCCTCTCGGGACTCCACTAGGTTTGACAAAATGAAAGAGGGCCTCATCTCGATTGGAGGCAGGAACCTCAGGCTTCCTCTCCATTTCTGACTCCGACCGCAGGGTCCCTGCAGGGTTGGGACAGGAGAGTCAGGCCTCATCTTGTCTGAGTAATGGAACTCTGCTTGCCTCTCGATTCGTTCAGTGGGTCTCAGGCCCCTTGTCGAGCTGTGTGTGGAACCTGCGGGTGTTTCCAGAAGATGCACGGGGGTGTCATTGCCCCTTCATTTTGTGTCTTCCCCCACAGGGTTGCCTTCAAAGAGGGGTCAGGGCCTCGGGTCCTTCTCAAGAGTGGACCGGGGAATCGGGGGCTTTCGGCATGTGGCCCCACCCACGTGGCTCGTCTCGAATTTCCTCGTGAGGCCGGCCTCATCCTGAGGTGCGCCGGGAAGTCCAGAAACCCCTTCCAGACCACGCAGGGGAATCGACTCTCCTGTAGCCATCAGGAGGGGAGAAGGGGCTCAGATGAAGCGGTGCCGGGACACTTGGTGGTCCCCTCGAGGGAACCCGGGGTGTCGGGGAACTTTTGGGGGTCGCAGGAAGGCTGTAAGGGACCGTTTCGCCCTTCAGGGTGGAACAGGGGACTTCCCTTGAGACGCCGTCGCGGGCAAGGGCCTCATCTAGCCAAGAGGTGGGAACCACGTGGTTTACTCGAGTTTCGGCGGGATTCTCGAGTTACGACCGGGATCTCAGGCTCCCTCTTGGGTTGGCCCTGGGAAGCCCAATCTTCCCCTCGTGTTGCGAGGGAAAGCTGGGGGTTGCGCTCGGGTCACTGCAGGGCCGAAGAGACCTCACCTAGGCGTGTGTCCGGGACCTAATATTCCTCTCCAGGGAAGGCAGGGATCTCGGGGTTGCATTCCAGGCTCCCCCGGGGAGTCAGGCCTCGTCTCGAGGGGAAGCCAAGCACTCCGCTCTCCTCTCGAGACGCGACGCGGGTCTCTTGGAACCCTCTGAGCGGCTTCAAGGGAGTCCAGCCTCCTCTTCCGTTTGGAGAGAGGACCCGTGATTGCTCTCCAGGCCATGCAGGAAATGAAGGCCCTCAGGTCGCGAGGACGGGGGCGTCTCAGGGCTTTCCTCGAGCTGCGGCGCCCGTGGGGGTTTACTCCCGAGGCACGACGAGGATCTCAGGGAGCCTCTCGTGCAGTGCCAGGGAAGTCAGGTCTCCATGCGCGTGGCGAGGGGGAGCGCCTCATGGCTCTCGAGTCACGGGAGGGGACTAGGGCCTCGAGACGCGTTGAAGAAGGACTCTCGAGGTCTTTGTCGGGGGGCGGCGGGAAACCCTCGTTTCCCTCGCCTTCTGCCGGGGACCTTAGGGAACTTCCCAGGGTGCCTCTGAGAGGCGAGGGATCCTGTGGAGGTGGCGGGGCCCCTCGGGAGTCCGCTGGGAATGGCGCAACGGAAGAGGGCCTCACCTCGAGGGGAGGCAGGAACCTCAGGCTTCCTCTCCGTTTCGGACTCAGACCGCAGTGTCACTGCAGAGTTGGGACAGGAGAGTCAGGCTACGTCTTTTCTGAGGAATGGAACTCCGCTTGCCTCTCGAGTTGTTCATGGGGTTTCAGGCCCCTTGTCAAACTGTGTGTGGAATCTGCAGGTTTTTCCAGACGATGCACGGGGGTGTCAGTGACCCTTCGTTTTTGTCTTCATCCACAGGGTTGCCTTCGAAGAGCTGTCCGAGCATCGAGTTCTTATGAAGAGCGGACCGGGAAATCGGGGTCGTTCAGGATTTGGCACCACCCACGTGGCTAGTCTCGAATTTCCTTATGAAACCGGCCTCATCCTGAGTTGTGCCGCGAAGGTCATGAAAGCCTTCCAGACAAAGCAGAGGAATCGACCCTCCTGTGGCGATCAGGAGGGGAGAAGTGGCTCAGATGATGTGCTGCTGGGAACCTCGGTGTTTCCCTCAATTGAGACAGGTATGTCGGGTAACTTTTGGGGTCGCATAAACCGTTCCAAGTACCGTTTCGCTCTTCAAAATGGAACGTGGCACTTCTCTTGGGGTGCTCCAGTGGGCAAGGGCCTCATCTTGGAATGACTGGGGAACCACTTGGTTTTTCTCGAGTTGCGGTGGGATATTTGAGTTACCACAGCGAATTCATGCTTCCTCTTGTGTTGGCTCACAAAAGTCTTATCTTCCATTCGAGATTTGAGGAAGATCTGGAGGTGCGCTCTAGTCACTGCATGGCAAAGGAGACCCCACCAAGGCTTGTGTCCAGGACCTAATGTTCCTCTCCAAGGGCCACAGGGATCTCAGGTTTGCATTCCAGACTCACCCAGGGAGTCAGGCCTCGTGTCGAAGGGAAGCAAAGGACTCCGCTCTCCTTTCGAGTCGGGACGGGCACCTCTTGGAACCCACTTTGTGGCCTAAAAGGAGTCAAGCCTCCTGTGAAGTTTGGAGAGAGGACTTGGGACTGCTCTCCAGGCCATGCAGGAAAAGATGGCCCTCATCTCGCGATGACGGAGGGGTCTTGTGGGTTTTCTCGAGCTGCGGCGCCAGTGTGGGGTTTCACACGAGCTACGACAGGGAGCTCAGGGAGCCTCTCGTATGGCGCCAGGGAAGTCAGGTCTCCTTGTGCGTGGCGAGGGGGAGCGGGTTATTGCTCTCGAGCCATGGTAGGGGAATCTGACCCCAAGACGCATTGAAGAAGGACTCTCGAGGTCTTTCTTCGGTTGTGGCAGGAAACCCTTATTTCCCTCGACTTTTGCCGGTGGCCTCAAGGAGCTTCTCAGAATGCCTAGGAGAAGTCAGGGATACTGTGGAGATGGGAGGGGCCTCTCGGGACTCCACTGGGTTTGTTTTAATGGAAGAGGGCCTCATCTTGGGTTGAGGCAGGAACCTCAGGTTTCCTCTCCATTTCTGACTCAGATCGAAGCGTGCCTGCAGAGTTGGGATTGGATACTCAGGCCTCGTCTTGTCTGAGGAAGGGAACTCCGCTTGCCTCTCTCGTTGTTTAAGGGGTGACAGGCCAGTTGTGGAGCTGTATGTGGATCCTGCGGGATTTTCCGGACGATGAACAGGGTTGCCAGTGCCCCCTCGTGTAGTGCCTTCATCCACAGGGTTGCCTTAGAAGAGGTGTCCGTGCATCGGGTTCTTATCAAGAGCAAGACCGAGAAATCGGGGTCTTTCGGCACGTGGCACCAACATGAGGCTACATCTCGAATTTCTTCGTGAGACTGGCCTCATCCTGAGGTGCGCCATGAAGGTTGTGAACCCCTTCTAGACAAAGCAGGGGAATCGACCTTCCTGCCGTGATCAGGAGGGGAGATGGGGCTCAAATGAAGTGATGCCAGGAACTTTGGTGTTCCCTTGGAGTGAGACCGGTATATTGGGGAACTTTTGGGGTCGCATCAAGGGTGCCAAGTAGCATTTCGAACTTTATGACAAAACATGGGACTTCTCTTGAGACTCTGTAGCGGGCAAAGGCCTCATATTGCGATGAATGGGGAACCACGTGGTTTTTAAGAGTTGCGGCGGGATTCTCGAGTTACAACGGGAAATTCAGACTTCCTCTTGTGTTGGCCCAGTGAAGACTAATCTTCCATTCGAATTGCGAGGGAGAGATGGGTGTTGCTCTCGAGTCACTGTAGGGCAAAATAGACCTCATCTAGGCTTTTGTCCAGGACATAATGTTCCTCTCCAGGGGCAACAGGGATCTCGGGGTTGCATTCCAGACTCACCCGAGGTAAGGCCTCATCTCGAGGGGAAACAAAGTACTCTGCTCTCCTCTCAAGTCGCGACAGGTATCTCTTGGAGCCCATTGAGTGGCCTAAAGGGAGTAAAGCCTCCTGTGAAGTTTGGAGAAAGGACCAGGGATTGCTCTCCAGGTCAGGCAGGAAAAGAAGTCCCCAATCTCGCGATGACGGTGGCGTCTCGTGGGTTTTCCCGAGCTGTGGCGCCAGTGTGGGGTTTCTCACGAGGTATGACGGGGAGCTCAGGGAGCCTCTCATGTGGCGCCAGGGAAGTCAGGTGTCCATGCGCATGGCGAGGGGGAGCGTGTCATTGCTCTCGAGTCATGGTAGGGGAATCCGGCCTCAAGACGCGTTGAAGACGGACTCTTGAGGTCTTTCTCGGGTTGCGGCAGGATACCCTGTGTTCCCTCGACTTGTGCCGGTGACCTCAGGGAGTTGCTCAGGGTGCCTCTGAGAAGACACTGATACTGTGGTGTTGGGAGGGGCCTCTCGGGACTCCACTGCGTTTGGTGCAATGGAAGATTGCCGGGAGCCAGCGAGAGACATTCCACTCGTGACAAATGTCATGAGGAAAGAGTCTCGGCATACGCAAAGGCCGGATCGAGCCTCCGGGAGTTCCCCCGTATATTCTTGAGCATCTACCCCCAAAAACCAAAGTCTGCCTTCTTTATTGCTTTGTTCTCTCACCTCTGACATTACTGGGGATGTCTCCCACCACCATCTCACTCTCTCTGTCAAAGAGCTAACTTACAGCTCCAACTAATAATGTTCCTGTGCAATTAGTAGTGTTTAAATCCAAACCCCTCAGATGGTTTTCTAACTCGCCTGACAAGTTTACCCGGTCTCCTACAGCTATGCATACGATTGTGTACAGTCTCCCAGCCTCGAGATGCACGGGAAGTTTAAGATATTCAAATAGCTTAGAGCCTCTCAGAGAGTTAGAAACTGTCAGAATAAAACTAGTAAAAGATTTCATTGATGAACCAGTGCTTTTTGCCAAGTTTCCGCATCCCCTGAATTGTATCCTTGAATGTGTGTTAATTAATATAGTTGGTATGTAGAAAAAATAAGTAGTGGCCTTGATGTTGGTAACTTTAGACCCTTAAGGTAATAAATTCTTTTCTTTGTTGTAAACCCATTACACATCCGCCCTATAGGAATGCAATTTTATCTTCGAAAGATGGCGCCAAACCTTAAACAATTACTCTTAGAGAAAATAACTCTTATGGTTGATAAGTCTTTGTCAAGAGTCATAAAATGTTAATAGGTCTTCTGGCCAGAAGATGATGTAAATCATCTAAACCATTTTTATACGATAAATCTGCAGAAAAGAAACCCTGGTTTTTGATAAGGATTAAAGACTGCTGACTTTGCATCCCCTATTATCCTCTATGTGTAACTTAGGGTATTAAAACCTGTGTTGAAAATAAAGCTACGGGCCCTGCTCGCCAACGCTTGGTCTCCCCATGTCATTATTCCCCTCAATTTTCAGATGAGTGTCCATCTGGAGCGCGGATATCCTCTGCGGCCATTTATTTGCCTGGGCTTCGAAGACCCACTCGATAAGGTGTCTAAGGTGGGGCACCTTCCTCTATTCTAGAGGGCACTTGCAGCCTCCGTGGTCAGAGCTAACCTGGTGTCACGGGTTATATTGATTTTCCGCGTAAACCAAGCTACTCAGCTGCTTTTCTCCACTGAATTTTCCTACTGAGCTATCCTCATTCTATTACTCTTTATATCTTTGATGAATAAATAAATAAATACATAGGTCGCCTACTCCATCTTCCCTTCGAATACCCTGGATCAGCTGGGGCTGGACCTCTGCAGGTGGCGCCCGAGACAGGCATTTCGAAGGTAAATCCCCAACCCCATTCCCCCAGTGTTCAGTTTTCGGGACAGATAGGATCCCACTTAGGGGGCTGCAGATCCCCCTGTAGAATAGACAGGGCGAGAGGAGTGGGAAGTGTTGAAGAGTTAGAGAGAAAAAACGGTTTCTAAAAAGGCTGACAAAAAAGGCCTAATCTTTAGATAGCTAAAAGCAAAATCTTTTACTATCCTTAATTTTCTGACATGGGCAACACTGAATCAAATGAAAGACAGCTCTTTATAGGAGTAATTTTACAGTTATTAAGTAAAAGAAGAATCAAGGTTAAAACATCTTCCATTCAATCATTTTTTACATTTGTACAAGACCACTGCCCTTGGTTTCTACAACAAGGCACTGTTAACCTAGGTATCTTGAAAAAACTAGGAAGACAGCTAAGAGCTTATTGTGCTCAGCAAGGTTTGGAAAAAATCCCTACTTACACCTTTCCTCTGTGGAATATGACTAGAGATGTTTTAGATCCAGCTCATGAATTTGAAAAGGTACCTGTTAAAGAGGAAAGTAAAGTTGGAAAAGTACCTGTTAAACAAAAAAGCAAATCTGAAAAGGTACCTGTTATAAAGAAAAGTGAAAATGAAGAGGCTATACCTAGCTATCGACAGCTAAATGAATGGCTAGCCGCTATGACTGCCAATGAGCATATAAAAGATAGGGATGAAAAGAAAGATCAGCTCTCCCCTCAATTTGAAAAAGGTTTAGAGGAAAGAGCAGCTCGATGCCATTCTGATGAGGATTGTTTTTTTTTTAGCTAAAGATGCTCCTAAAAGTTTAAGAAAACATCCCTAATCAGACCATCCGCTCCTAGGAGGTTGAGGGAAACATCCCCGATCAGACAGTTCGTAAGATTTAGTTACCAAACAGTTAAAGGATCTCCGGAACAGAAGAGGAAAACTTCGGGACGCTCCCATCCCCCTATGCCTCCTCCTCCATGTCAGGGTAAAGGGCCACCGCTAGGAGTTTCCCGGAGAAGGATTTTCTCTAGTCCCAAGGATGAACTTGATCCTCACCTTGAGGCTTCTTTTCTAGTCCCCTCTGCAGTTTAGCCAGGGTAAAGAGGTTACAAAATAAATAAAAATATTCTCTAAAATTAAAAAAAAAATTAAAAATGGATTTCTCTGCATCAAAGAATAGACAAATATTTATTGACTGTGGAATATGATTAGAAATGTCCTGGACCTCCGTCACGAGGCTGTTAAATAGCCTATGGGGGAGGCTATAGAGGTGGATGGTGGTGAGTCTCCATTTACTGCACAGATCATATTTTCTGCCATTGAAAAAAAAAAAAGGAGGGAGAAAGTGGTCTACCTCCCGAGGAAGGAGAGGGCTTACAGGACGCTGCGGCCGAGAGCCCTGGCGAGCTCCCTCCCCCTCTGCGCAAACGTTTAAAAAACTTATCCACCACTTTCTGATTTAAGGAGACTGCCACCGCCTTCGATTGTGCCTCCCAGGACCCAGGAGTTCCCCACTTTGCCCCAAATGCCTCCCAAAGTGTTGCCTAAGACTGAGGAAGATAAAAAGTTTTTTAAACAAAGGAGCTTTTAGTACACAATATTCAGAGCGTGCTCCTTGGAGAAAACTCCCTCAGGGGGGTCTCACCCAGGCTAGGAGAAAAGCGAAAAGGCAAGGAGATTTAATAACAATATTAACCCCTGATGTGCCGCTTACTCCAATTCCAACCGGAGTGGCTGGCCCCCTATCTGAGGACATTGTAAGATTTGTCCTGGGGCGTAGCTCGCTTTCTTTTAAAAAAAAAAATAAACAAAAAAAAAAAAAAAAGAAAGAAAATAAATTTCGCTGGTGCATGGTGTAGTAGATTCTGATGATATTGAGAAATTAAAGTCTTGATCTCACTGCCTATCAAAACTGTACAAATTAATAAAGGTCAAAGAGTAACACAGCTTTTACTTTTACCTTACTATCAGACAAGGAAAAACTTGACTTCTCAAGCTAAGAGCCACAAAACATTTGGATCTAGTGATCTAGCCTTTTGGGTGCAGGAAATTACAGTTCCAAGGCCTTTAAAAGATCTTTTACTTCAAGAGAATAAAACGCCAGGGCTATTAGACACAGGAACAGACGTCTCTTAACATTGCTGGGAAAGACTGGCCCAGCTCCTGGCCAACACATAATACTGAAAATGAGTTGGTGGGATTAGAGAAAGTGGTATGTGGGGTGGAGATGCTGTACAGGTGGTACACTTAACAATACATTATATATTTTTATAAATACATAATATAAATATATTTGCCTAATTACAGTTTGCCTAATTAGGTATGGGTATAAATAAAATATAATAAAGGTATACCTAATTCTATTTATAGATCTATACTTAATTAATTTGTATATAAATTAATATGTATACTATATACACACACATATATATATACTGTATAATTAAATATATATGGCAGTAATATAATGTGTGTGTGGCTGATATTAATTGGTATGGATTGATGTGCTGTGATGATATATGTTCTATATACTGTATAATTATAAATGTGTGACATGTATTATTACAGTATATTGGTTTGTGTTGGTTGGTATTAGCTGTGTATGTGTTGTATTGCTGTAATATATATTTATTAATATATTAATTATAAAGATTAATTCAAGTATATTGATTTATATATATTATATGTCAATAACTTTATACTTGTTGCCATATATACATACATATATAAATGCATTTTGCATTTAGGTATATCTGTATACCTGTATACCAAAATGAGATAAGGAGGTTATACATTTATTACTTTAATTTATACAGAGACCTAAACTAAACATTAGACCTAAATTAACATATCCATAGGGAAACAGCTAGACAAATAGTGAAGTTATGTTCCAATTGTAATTAATCACTTAAACGTAAACACACAGGGGCAGACTACAATGATGAGACACTAGATGCCTGAATTACAGGCTACGACTTGGCCCCTGGTCAAGTAAAAAGGCCTCCTTACGGGAGAGTGAAAAAGCCAGATGTGTTGCTAACTTGTGGGAGAGGGTATGCTTGTATATTTCTACAGAATGCAGATTCTCCGGTTTGGATCTCAGACAAATTCGTCATGTCACATTCCCCAAAGACCAGGTTCGCGGCGTGCGCACTCACTTGCTCCACCTTCCCCAGCCAGCTCTCGCCTCCATGCCACCAGCAGCGCCTCGCACCCTCCTCGCTGCACCCCGTGACCTAGAGCAAAGAAGTCTGTGCAGCGAGTGAGGGCCAGAGAGGAAAGCGCGCCTGCGAAGTGCCATCCAGACCAGCGTGGCCCCACTGGCAAGAGGGGACCGCCTTGAGCCCAAGCGGTGGCGGCTAGCCCTAAACCATGAACACTGCCCCTCCGCCCGCCATAGGCGTCTTGGCCCACATCCTGCCGCTCGCGTTCTGCCTCCTGATGCTGGGGACACTGCTCCCCCGGGCCGACGCCTACAGCTGCTCCCTGGTTCATCTTGTTTAAACCCTCAATATAATGTTTGCTCCTTTGTAATGCTACAACATCCACCTTATCTTATGATGTAACCACTTATTGAATTATGGTCTTGCTGTATTACAACAACTACAGGATTTAATGCAAACACGACGGTTTGTGGGCTTACTTATCTTGGGAACAGCAGCTTTGATAAGTGCAATCACTTCTGTTACTGTGGCAGCAATATCATTGACTCAACAAGTACATACTGCTCAATATGTTGATTCTATGTCCAAAAATGTTTCTTTAACATTGGCAACACAGAAAGCTATAGAGAGAAAATTAGAAATGAGGGTAGATGCCCTAGAGGAAGCAGTAATACATATTGGGACTGAATTGCAGGCTTTAAAGGTGAAAATGGCATTGTCTTGTCATGCTGACTATCGGTGGATATGTGGAACACCCCTGAAAGTAAATGAGACAGATTTTGAATGGGAAAAGATTAAAAACCATATTTCAGGTATCTGGAACAGCTCTGACATTGGTTGAGACGTAGGGAAACTTCACTATCAAATAGCAACCATGGAGCACTCCCGATTAGATTTTACTGCTGCTGGAACAGCAAATGATTTCTTCCATACTTTCCCTAACTACATCTCAGGAAAGAATATTCTGTCTAATGTCTTTAGCTATGCTGGGGTGGCTGCTTTAATTCTGCTTCTCATAATCATTCTTCCTTGTATTGTCAGGATTCTTCAGCAGAGTATTCAGAGGCTCGCGACTGAGCTACATCTGGCTGTTTTAAGAAATAAAAATGAGGAGATGCCGGGAGCCGGCGAGAGACATTCCACTCGTGACAAAGGTCATGAGGAAGGAGGCTGGGCATACACAAAGGCGGGATCGAGCCTCGGGAGTCCTCCCGGATATTCTTGAGCATCTACCCCCCAAAACCAGAGTCTGCCTACTTTATTGCTTTGTGCTCTCACCTCTGACTTTCCTGGGGGCTGTCCCCCACCACCATCTCCCTCTTTCTGTCAAAGAGCTAACTTACAGCTCCAATTAATAAAGTTCCTGGGCAATTAGGAGTGTTTAAATCCAAACACGTCAGATGGCTCTCTAACTCTCCTGACAAGTTTACCCGGTCTCCTACAGCAAGGCATACAATTGTTTACAGTCTCCGAGCCTCGAGAGGCACGGGAAGCTTAAGATATTCAAATAGCTTAGAGCCTCTCAGAGAGTTAGAAACTGTCAGAATAAAACTAGTAAAAGATTTCATTGATGAACCAATGCTTGTTGCCAAGTTTCCACATCCCCTGAATTGTATCCTTGAATGTGTATTAATTAATATAGTTGGTATGTAGAAGAAATAAGTAGTGGCCTTGGTGTTACTAACTTTAGACCCTTAAGGTAATAAATTCTTTCCTTTGTTGTAAACCCATTACACATCCGCCCTATAGGAATGCAATTTTATCTTCGAAAGATGGGGCCAAACCTTAAAATAATTACTCTTAGAGAAAATAAGTCTTACGGTTGATAAGTCTTTGTCAAGAGTCATAAAATGTTAATAGGCCTTCTGGCTAGAAGATGATGTAAATCACCTAAACCATTTGTATATGATACATTTGCAGGAAAGAAACCCTGGTTTTTGATAAGGATCAAAGGCTGCTGACTTTGCATCCCCATTATCCTCTATGTGTAACTTAGGGTAAAAAAAAAACCCTGTTGAAAATAAAGCTACGGGCCTTGATTGCCAACGCTTAGTCTCCTAATGTCATTCTTCCCCTCAATTTTCAGATGAGTGTCCATCTGGAGCGCGGATATCTTCTGCGACCATTTATTTGCCTGGGCTTCGATGACCACTTGAGAAGGTGTCTAAGATGGGGCACTTTTCGCTATTCGAGAGGGAGCCTGCGGCCTCTGTGGTCAGAGCTAACCTGGTGTCACGGGTTATACTGATTTTCTGCATAAACCAAGCTACTCAGCTTCTTTTCTCCACTAAATTTTCCTACTGAGATATCCTCATTCTATTACTCTTTATATCTTTGATAAATAAATCAATAGGTCGCCTACTCTGTCTCCCCTTCAAAAACCCTGGACCAGCCGAGGCTGGACCTTGTCAGAAGAGGGCCTCATCTCGATTTGAAGCAGTAACCTCAGGGTTGCTCTCCATTTCTGACTCTGAACACAGAGTCCCTACAGAGTTAGGACAGGAGAGTCAGGCCTCGTCTTGTGTGGAGGAATGGAACTCCGCTGGACTCTCGAGTTGTTCACCGGATAACAGGCCACTTGTCGAGCTGTGTGTGGAACCTGCGGTTTTATCCGGACGATGCATGGGGGTGTCAGTTCCCCTTTGTTTTTTGCCTTCATACACAGGGTTGCCTTCGAAGAGATATCCAGCCTTCAGGTTCTTATCAAGAGCAGACCAGGAAATCAGGGTCTTTCGGCATGTGGCACCACCCACAAGCCTACGTCTCGAATTTCTTCTTGAGACGGACCTCAACCTGAGGTGCACCAGGAAAGTCGGTAACCCTTTCAGACAAAGCAAGTGAATCGACCCTCTTGTCCCGATCAGGAGGGGAGAAGGGCTCAGATGAAGTGGTGCCGGGAACCTCGATGTTCCCCTCGAGTAAAACTGGGATATCGGGGAACTTTTGGGGTCGCATCAAAGGTGCTAAGTACCGTTTCAAACTTCAAGACGGAACGTGAGACTTCTCTTGAGACGCTGTAGCTGGCAAGGGCCTCATCTTGTGGTGACGGGTTAACCACGTCGTTTTTCTCGAGTTGTGGCGGGATTCTCGAGTTAGGTCAGGAAATTCAGGCTTCCTCTTGTGTTGGCCCAGGGAAGTCCAGTCTTCCATTCGAGTTGCGAGGGAGAGCTAGGGATTGCGCTTGAGTCACTGCAGGGCAAAAGAGACCTTATCTAGGCTTGTGTCCAGGACATAATGTTCGTCTCCAGGGGGGACAGGGATCTCGGGGTTGCTTTCCTGATGCACCCGGGGAGTCAGTCCTTGTCTCGAGGGGAAGCAAAGGACTCGGCTCTCCTCTCGAGTTGCGACGGGTATCTCTTGGAGCCCACTAAGTGGCCTAAAGGGAGTGAAGCCTCCTGTGGAGTTTGGAGAGAGGACTCGGGATTGCTCTCCAGGCGATACAGGAAAAGAAGGCCATCATCTCGCGATGAAGGGGGCATCTCGTGGGTTTTCTCGAGCTGCAGCGCCAGTGTGGGGTTTTTCATGAGGTACTACGGGGAGCTCAAGGAGCCTCTCATGTGGCGCTTGGGAAGTCAGGTCTCCATGCGCATTGCGAGGGGGAGCGCGTCATTGCTCTAGAGTCATGGTAGGTGTATCGGGCCTCAAGAACCGTTAAAGAAGGCCTTTCAAGGTGTTTCTTGGGTCACGGCAGTAAACCCTGGGTTCCCTCGACTAGTGCCGGTGGCCTCAGGGAGCTTCTCAGTGTGCCTCTGAGAAGTCAGGGATACCCTGGAGTTGGGAGGGCCCTCTCGGGACTCCACTGGGTTTGGTGCAATAGAAGAGGGCCTCATCTCTAGTGGAAGCAGGAACCTCAGGGTTCGTCTCCATCTCTGACTCTGATCGCAGGGTCCCTGCAGAGTTGGGACAGGAGAGTCATGCCTCGTCTTGTAAGCAGGAATGGAACTACGCTTGCCTCTCGAGTTATTCACGCGGTGACAGGCAACTTGTCGAACTGTGTTTGGAATCTGCGGGTTTTTCCAGACGATGCACGAGGGTGTCAGTGCCCATTCGTGTTGTGCCTTCTTCCACAAGGTTGCCTTTGAAGAGGTGTCCGGGCATCGGGTTCTTATCAAGAGCGGACCGGGGAATCGGGGTCTTTCAGCATGTGTTACCACCCATGAAGCTACGTCTCAAATATTCTCATTAGACCGGCCTCATCGTGAGGTGCGCCGGGAAGGTTGGGAACCCCTTCCAGACAAAGCACGGGAGTCGACCCTCCAGTCGCGATCAGGAGGGGAGAAGTGACTCAGATGAAGTCGTACCGGGAACCTCGGTGTTCCCCTCGAGAGAGACCAGGGTGTCGGGGAACTTTTGGAATCGCATCAAGGGTGCCGAGTTTTCACACTTGAAGTGTGAAAACACTTCAAGAAGAAACCTGGGACTTCTCTTTAGTTGCTGTAGCGGGCAAGGGCCTCATCTTGCGATGACGGGGTAACCATGTGGTTTTTCTCGAGTTTCGGCGGGATTCTCGAGTTATGATGGGGAATTCAGGCTTCCTCTTGTGTTGGCCCAGGGAAGTCCAATCTTCCATTCGAGTTGCGAGAGAGAGCTAGGGATTGCTCTCGAGTCACTTCAGGGCAAAAGAGACCTCATCTAAGCTTGTGTCCGGGACCTAATGTTCCTCTCCAGCGGCGACAGAGATCTCGGGGTTGCATTTTAGACGCACCCGAGGAGTTAGTCCTCATCTCGAGAGGAAGGAAAGGACTCTGCTCTGCTCTCGAGTCCCGACGGGTATTTCTTGGAGACCACTGAGTGGCCTAAAGGGAGTCAAGCCTCCTGTGGATTTTTTTTTAATTTTATTTTATTTTTAAACTTTACATAATTGTATTAGTTTTTCCAAATATCAAAATGAATCCGCCTCAGGTATACATGTGCTCCCCATCCTGAACCCTCCTCCCTCCTCCCCCCCATAGCATCCCTCTGGGTCGTCCCAGTGCACTAGCCCCAAGCATCCAGTATCATGCATCAAACCTGGACTGGCAACTCTTTTCATACATGATATTTTACATGTTTCAATGCCATTCTCCCAAATCTTCCCACCTTCTCCCTCTCCCACAGAGTCCATAAGACTCTTCTATACCTCAGTGTCTCTTTTGCTGTCTCGTACTCAGGGTTATTGTTACCGTCTTTCAAAATTCCATATATATGTGTTAGTATACTGTATTGGTGTTTTTCTTTCTGGCTTACTTCACTCTGTATAATAGGCTCCAGTTTCATCCACCTCATTAGAATTGATTCATTCTATTCTTTTTAATGGCGGAGTAATACTCCATTGTGTATATGTACCACAGCTTTCTTATCCATTCATCTGCTGATGGACATCTAGGTTGCTTCCATGTCCTGGCTATTAGAAACAGTCCTGCGATGAACATTGGGGTACACGTGTCTCTTTCCCTTCTGGTTTCCTCAGTGTGTATGCCCAGCAGTGGGATTGCTGGATCATAAGGCAGTTCTATTTCCAATTGTTTAAGGAATCTACACACTGTTCTGCATAATGGCTGTACTAGTTTGCATTCCCACCAACAGTGTAAGAGGGTTCCCTTTTCTCCACACCCTCTCCAGCATTTATTATTTGTAGACTTTTGGATTGCAGCCATTCTGACTGGCGTGAAATGGTACCTCATAGTGGTTTTGATTTGCATTTCTATGATAATGAGTGATTTTGAGCATCTTTTCATGTGTTTGTTAGCCATCTGTATGTCTTCTTTGGAGAAATGTCTATTTAGTTCTTTGGCCCATTTTTTGATTGGGTCATTTATTTTTCTGGAGTTGAGCTGTAGGTGTTGCTTGTATATTTTTGAGATTAGTTGTTTGTCAGTTGCTTCATTTCCTATTATTTTCTCCCATTCCGAAGGCTGTCTTTTCACCTTGCTAATAGTTTGCTTTGATGTGCAGAAGCTTTTAAGGTTAATTAGGTCCCATTTGTTTATTTTTGTTTTTATTTCCAATATTCTGGGAGGTGGGTCATAGAGGATCCTGCTGTGATGTATTTCAGAGAGTGTTTTGCCTATGTTCTCCTCTAGGAGTTTTATAGTTTCTGGTCTTATGTTTAGATCTTTAATCCATTTTGAGTTTATTTTTGTGTATTGTGTTAGAAAGTGTTCAAGTTTCATTCTTTTACAAGTGGTTGACCAGATTTCCCAGCACCACTTTTTAAAGAGATTGTCTTTAATCCATTGTATATTTTTGCCTCCTTTGTCAAAGATAAGGTGTCCATATGTGTGTGGATTTATCTCTGGGCTTTCTATTTTGTTCCACTAATCTATATTTCTGTCTTTGTGCCAGTACCATACTGTCTTGATAACTGTGGCTTTGTAGTGGAGCCTGAAATCAGGTAGGTTGATTCCTCCAGTTCCATTCTTCTTTCTCAAGTTTGCTTTGGCTATTCGAGGTTTTTTGTATTTCCATACAAATTGTGAAATTATTTGTTCTAGCTCTGTGAAGAATACTTTTGGTAGCTTGATAGGGATTGCATTGAATCTATAAATTGCCTTGGGTCGTATACTCTTTTCACTATATTGATTCTTCCAATCCATGAACTTGGTATATTTCTCCATCTATTAGTGTCCTCTTTGATTTCTTTCACCAGTGTTTTATAGTTTTCTATGTATAGGTCTTTAGTTTCTTTAGGTAGGTATATTCCTAAGTATTTTATTCTTTACATTTCAATGGTGAATGAAATTGTTTCCTTAATTTCACTTTCTGTTTTCTCATTATTAGTGTATAGGAATTCAAGGGATTTCTGTGTGTTGATTTTATATCCTGCAACTTTACTATAGTCATTGACTAGTTCTAGTAATTTTCTGGTGGAGTCTTTAGGGTTTTCTATGTAGAGGATCATGTCATCTGCAAACAGTGAGAGTTTTACTTCTTCTTTTCCAATTTGGATTCCTTTTGTTTCTTTTTCTGCTCTGATTGCTGTGGCCAAAACTTCCAAAGCTATGTTGAATAGTAATGGTGAAAGTGGGCACCCTTGTCTTGTTCCTGACTTTAGAGGAAATGCTTCCAATTTTTCACCATTGAGGATAATGTTTGCTGTGGGTTTGTCATATATAGCTTTTATTATGTTGAGGTATGTTCCTTCTATTCCTGCTTTCTGGAGAGTTTTTATCATAAATGGATGTTGAATTTTGTCAAAGGCTTTCTCTGCATCTATTGAGAAAATCATATGGTTTTTATTTTTCAATTTGTTAAGGTGGTGTATTACATTGATTGATTTGTGGATATTGAAGAATCCTTGCATCCCTGGGATAAAGCCCACTTGGTCATGGTGTATGATCTTTTTAATGTGTTGTTGGATTCTGATTGCTAGAATTTTGTTAAGGATTTTTGCATCTATGTTCATCAGTGATATTGGCCTGTAGTTTTCTTTTTTTGTGGGATCTTTGGCAGGTTTTGGTATTAGGCTGATGGTGGCCTCATAGAATGAGTTTGGAAGTTTACCTTCCTCTGCAATTTTCTGGAAGACTTTGAGCAGGATAGGTGTTAGCTCTTCTCTAAATTTTTGGTAGAATTCAGCTGTGAAGCCGTCTGGACCTGGGCTTTTGTTGGCTGGAAGATTTTTGGTTACAGTTTCAATTTCCGTGCTTGTGATGGGTCTGTTAAGATTTTCTATTTCTTCCCTGGTCCAGTTTTGGAAAGTTGTACTTTTCTAAGAATTTGTCCATTTCTTCCACGTTGTCCATTTTATTGGCATATAATTGTTGATAGTAGTCTCTTATGATCCTTTGTATTTCTGTGTTTTCTGTTGTGATCTCTCCATTTTCATTTCTAATTTTATTGATTTGATTTTTCTCCCTTTGTTTCTTGATGAGTCTGGCTAATGGTTTGTCAATTTTATTTATCGTTTCAAAGAACCAGCTTTTGGTTTTGTTGATTTTTGCTATGGTCTCTTTTGTTTCTTTTGCATTTATTTCTGCTCTAATTTTTAAGATTTCTTTCCTTCTACTAACCCTGGGGTTCTTCATTTCTTCCTTTTCTAGTTGCTTTAGGTGTAGAGTTAGTTTATTTATTTGACTTTTTTCTTGTTTCTTGAGGTGTGCCTGTATTGCTATGAACTTTCCCCTTAGGACTGCTTTTACCGTGTCCCACAGGTTTTGGGTTGTTGTGTTTTCATTTTCATCCGTTTCTATGCAAATTTTGATTTCTTTTTTGATTTCTTCTGTGATTTGTTGGTTATTCAGCAGCGTGTTGTTCAGCCTCCATATGTTGGAATTTTTAATAGTTTTTCTCCTGTAATTGAGATCTAATCTTACTGCATTGTGGTCAGAAAAGATGCTTGGAATGATTTCTATTTTTTCGAATTTACCAATGCTAGCTTTATGGCCCAGGATGTGATCTATCCTGGAGAAGGTTCCATGTGCACTTTAGAAAAAGGTGAAATTCATTGTTTTGGGATGAATTGTCCTATAGATATCAATTAGGTCTAACTGGTCTATTGTATCATTTAAAGTTTGTGTTTCCTTGTAAAATTTCTGTTTAGTTGATCTATCCATAGGTGTGAGTGGGGTATTAAAATCTCCAACTATTATTGTGTTAGTGTTAATTTCTCCTTTCATACTTGTTAGCATTTGTCTTACATACTGTGGTGCTCCCGCGTTGGGTGCATATATATTTATAATTGTTATATCTTCTTCTTGGATTGATCCTTTGATCATTATGTAGTGACCTTCTTTGTCTCTTTTCACAGCCTTTGTTTTAAAGTCTATTTTATCTGATATGAGTATCGCTACTCCTGCTTTCTTTTGGTCCCTATGTGCATGGAAAATCTTTTTCCAGCCCTTCACTTTCAGTCTGTATGTATCCCCTGTTTTGAGGTGGGTCTCTTGTAGACAACATATGTAGGGGTCTTGTTTTTGTATCCATTCAGCCAGTCTTTGTCTTTTGGTTGGAGCATTCAACCCATTTACGTTTAAGGTAATTACTGATAAGTATGATCCCATTGCCATTTACTTTATTGTTTGGGGTTTGAATTTATACACCGTTTTTGTGTTTCCTGTTTAGTATTTGTTGGAGAGCTGGTTTGGTGGTGCAGAATTCTCTCAGCTTTTGCTTGTCTGAAAAGCTTTTGATTTCTCATTCATACTTGAATGAGATCCTTGCTGGGTACAATAATCTGGGCTGTAGGTTATTTTCTTTCATCATTTTAAGTATGTCTTGCCATTCCCTCCTTGCTTGAAGAGTTTCTATTGAAAGATCAGCTGTTATCCTTATGGCAATTCCCTTGTGTGTTATTTGTTGTTTTTCCCTTGCTGCTTTTCATATTTGTTCTTTGTGTTTGATTTTTGTTAATGTGATTAATATGTGTCTTGGGGGGTTTCGCCTTGGCTTTATCCTGTTTGGGACTCTCTGGGTTTCTTGGACTTGAGTGGGTATTTCCTTCCCCATTTTAGGGAAGTTTTCAACTATTATCTCCTCAAGTATTTTCTCACGGTCTTTCTTTTTGTCTTCTTCTTCTGGGACCCCTATGATTCGAATGTTGTAGCGTTTAATATTGTCCTGGAGGTCTCTGAGATTGTGCTCATTTCTTTTAATTCGTTTTTCATTTATCCTCTCTGATTCATTTATTTCTACCATTCTATCTTCGAGTTCACTAATCCTATCTTCTGCCTCTGTTATTCTACTATTTGTTGCCTCCAGAGTGTTTTTAATTTCATTTATTGCATTATTCATTATATATTGACAATTTTTTTTTCTTCTAGGTCCTTGTTAAACCTTTCTTGCATCTTCTCAATCCTTGTCTCCAGGCTATTTATCTGTGATTCCATTTTAATTTCAAGATTTTAGATCCATTTCACTCTCCTTATTCGGAATTCTTTATCAGGTAGATTCCCTATCTCTTCCTCTTTTGTTTGGTTTGGTGGGCATTTATCCTGTTCCTTCATCTGCTGGGTATTCCTCTGTCTCATCTTGTTTAAATTGCTGAGTTTGGGGTGTCCTTTCTGTATTCTGGCAGTTTGTGGAGTTCTTTACTGTGGCATTTCCTCGCTGTGTGTGGGTTTGTACAGGTGTCTTGTCAAGATTTCCTGGTTAGGGAAGCTTGTGTCCGTGTTCTGGTGGGTGGAGCTGTATTTCTTCTCTCTGGAGTGCAATGAAGTGTCCAGTAATGAGTTATGAGATGTCTGTGGTTTTGGGGTGACTTTGGGCAGCCTGTATCTTGAAGCTCAAGGCTGTGTTCCTTTGTTGCTGGAGAATTTGCTTGGTATGTCTTGCCCTGGAACTTGTTGGCTCTTGTGTGGTGCTTGATTTCAGTGTCGGTATGGAGGCATTTGATGAGCTCCTGTCAATTAATGTTCCTTGGAGTCAGGAGTTCCCTGGAGTCAGGGTTTGGACATAAGCCTCCTGCTTCCAGTTATCTGTCTTACTTTTACAGTAGTTTCAAAACTTCTCCTTCTATACAGCACCATTGATAAAACATCTACGTTAAAGAAGAAAAGTTTCTCTACTGTGAGGGCCACTCAGAATGGTTCACAGCGTTACATGGAGAAGAGAAGAGGGAGGAGGGAGTTAGAGGTGACCCAAATGAGATCAGGTGGAATCAATAGTGGAGAGAGTGGGCTGGCCAGTCGTCACTTCCTTATGTGCACTCCACAACTGGACCGCTCAGAGATGTTCACAGAGTTATACAGAGACGAGAAGAAGGAGGAAGGAGACAGAGGTGGCCAGAAGGATAAAGGGGGGAATGAAAAGGAGGGAGACAGATCCAGCCAGTAATCAGTTCCCTAAGTGTTCTCCACCGTCTGGAATACACAGAAATTCACAGAGTTGGGTAGAGTAGAGAGGAGTTAGGGAGGAGACACAGGCGACCCGGTGGAGAAAAAGGAGAGTCCAAAGGGAGAGAGAGCAGTCAAGCCAGTAATCTCGCTCCCTAGTGAAAAATGGGTACTGAAGATTGGGTTCTTAAAGGTACAAAATTGGTAAAAAATACATAAAAGCAAAAATTAAAAATCTAGAGTAGAGTTTGGAATTTCAAAAATACGATGTTAAAGAAAAGAAGAAGGAAAAGAAAGAGAAAAAACGAACAAAGAAAAACAAACAAGGTCGCAAAAATTATCAAGAAAATACAGGTACAAAATTGATAACTAATATCAAAAAGCAAAAATTAAAAATCTAGAGTAGAGTTTGGAATTTCAAAAATACAATGTTAAAAAAAAGGAAGAAGAAAACTAAAGAGAAAACAAACAAACAAAAACAAGCAATGTCGCAAAAATTATAAAGAAACTACAGGTACAAAATTGATATCAAATACCAAAAAGCATAAATTAGAAATCTAGAGTAGAGTTTGGAATTTCAAAAATACAATGTTAAAAGAAGAAAAAAAAAACAAAACAAAAAAACAAGGTCAAAAAATTATATATATATATATATATATATATATATATATATATATATATATATGAAGTCTGCTGAAGAAGAAAAAAATAGGGTCTTTTTTTTTGCAAAGTAATAGGTTATAAAAGTGAAAATTAAAGGAACAATAGAGGACTTAAAATTAAAAAAATTAAAAAAAAGAAAGAATGATCATAAAAATATATCTAGGACTTTCTCTGGTTTTGTTGTGAGTATCGTGGGTTCAGTTCATTTTTGGCTAGTTCCTTGGTCCGACTTATATTTCTCAAGATCTATAGGCACCTTCCTATGTAGTCCTAGTAACCACAGGGTTTTAATCTATTGCCTGTAGCTTCCAAGGCGATTCCCTCTGTTACAGCTTCTTTTGTTTGCTGGTCTCTTCAGTGTCTGGTTTACGCCCTGACACAAAGGGGACGGTGGAGGACACTTTTTTTTTAGGCTCACTTGTTCAGTTGCACTGTGGGGAGGGAGGGAGGGATGCTGCAAACAAATAACAGTGGCGTGCGGTCACAGTGCCTCAGCCACACTGGGTCTGCCCCCGCTCACGGCGCGTGTAGCCTCCCTGCCCACACTGCTCGGGCTCTAGGTTTTTCCACCGGGAACAATCCGAGGCTGGCCCTGGGCTGCATGCACCTCCCAGGTCCAAGCCACTCAGGTTCAGGCACTCGGGTAGTCCTCAGAGGCACAGGCTCGGTTGGGCCTGCGTTTTGTGCTCTTCCCAGGTCCGAGCAGCTCAGGTAATGAGATGTTTGGCGAGCGCCAATGTTGTGACTTATCGCCTCCCTGCCACTCGGTTATCTGGGTGTAAAACAGGCGCACCTTCTCAGGCAGATGTTGACCGTCCAGATCCCCAAGAAGTTTTAGTTAGCAAAGAAGCCTGCTTACAGTTTTATAGATAATGTCTCTCTGGGGCTGCGATTGCCCCCTTCCGGCTCTGGCTGCCTGTCACCAGAGGGGGAAGGTCTGCAGCCGGCTATCTCTGTTCAGTCCTTTGTTCCGTGCGCGGGCCTGGCAGTGTCTTAGGTTAGGGCTGGCTTTTTGCGTGGTAGATATCCCAGAGTCTGGTTTGCTAGCCCAAGTTATTTCGTTCAGATAGCGCTCAGGGTATTCAGGCCAGATTCTTACTCTAGCGATGCAGCCCGCGCCGCGCCTCCCTGCCCAGCCCCTGCTTGCTAATGGTGTGAGCAGGCGTCTGCACTGCTTCGCGGCTGGGGGAGTTACCGTAGGGCTTGCAATCTGCGAGTTTTAATTGTTTATTTATTTTTATCCCCCTTATGTTGCCCTTTGTGCTTCCAAAGCTTGGCAAAGATTTGGCAGTGAAAAGCTTTCCTGGTGTTTGGAAACTTTTCTCTTTTTAAGACTATCTTCCCGGGACGGAAATCCCTCCCTCCCTCTTTTGTCTCTTTTTTTGTCTTTTATACTTTTTCCTACCTACTTTCCAAGAGTTGGGTTGCTTTTCTGGGTGCCTGATGTCCTCTGGCAGCATTCATAAGTTGTACTGTGGAATTTACTCGACGTTTAAATGCTCTTTTGATGAAATTGTTTGGGGGGGAAAAGAGTTCTCCCCGTCCTACTCCTCAGCAATCTTGGCTCCTCTCTTGTGGAGTTTGGAGAGAGCACGCGGGATTGCTCTCCAGGCCATGCAGGAAAAGAAGGCCCTCATCTCGCGATGTCGGGGGAGTCTCGTGGTTTTTCTGGAGCTGCGGTGCCAGTGTGGGGTTTCTCACAAGGTACGACCGGGAGCTCAGGGAGCCTCTCGTGTGGTGTCAGGGAAGTCAAGTCTCCATACGAGTGGCGAGGGGGCACACGTCATTGCTCTCGAGTCATGGTAGTGGAATCAGGGCTCAACGCAATGAAAAAGGACGCTCGAAGTCTTTCTCAGGTTGCAGCAGGAAACCCTGTGTTCCCTCGACTTGTGCCTGTGACCTCAGGTAGCTTCTCAGGGTGCCTCTGAGAAGTCAAGGATACTATGGAGCTGGGAGAGGCCTCTTGGGACTCCACTGGGTTTGCTGCAATGGAAGAGGGCCTAATCTCGAGATCAGGAAGGAACCTCAGGGTTCCTCTCCATTTCTGACTCAGATCGCAGGGTCCCTGCAGAGTTGGGACAGGAGAGACAGGCCTCGTCTTGTGTGGAGGAATGGAACTCCGCTTGCCTCTCGAGTTGTTCAAGGAGTGACAGGCCACTTGTCGAGCTGTGTGTGGAACCTGCGGTTTTTTCCAGACAATGCACGGCGGTGTCAGTGCCCCTTCGTGATGTGCTTTCATCCACAGGGTTGCCTTCGAAGTGGTGTGCGGGCATCGGGTTCTTATCAAGAGCGGACCGGGAAATCGGGGTCTTTTGGAATGCGGCACCACACACGAGGCTACGTCTCGAATTTCCTCGTGAGATGGGCCTCATGCTGAGGTGTCCCTGGAAGGTCGGGAAAGCCTTCCAGACAAAGCAGGTTAATCGACCCTACTGTCATGATCAGGAGGGGAGAAGGGGCTCAGATGAAGTGGTGCCGGGAACCTCGGTGTTCCCCTCGAGTGAGACCGGTATGTCAGGGAACTTTTGGGGTCTCATGAAGCTTGCCAAATACTGTTTCAAACTTCAAGACGAAACGTGGGACTTCTCTTGAGACGCTGTGGTGGGCAAGGGCCTCATCTTGTGATGAAGGGGAAACCACGTGGTTTTTCTCGAGTTGCGATGGGATTGTTGACTTACGACGGGGAATTCAGGCTTCCTCTTGTGTTGGCCCAGGGAAGTCCATTCTTCCATTCGAGTCGCCAGGGAGAGCTGGGTGGGAATTGCTCTCGAGTCACGGCAGGTCAAAATAGACCTCATCTAGGCTTGTGTCCAGGACCTAATGTTCCTCTCCAGGGGCGATAGGGATCACGGGGACGCATTCCAGACTCACCCAGTGAGTCAGGCCTCGGCTCGAGGGGAAGCAAAGGATTCTGATATCCTCCTGGGTCGCGATAGGTATCCCTTGGAGCCCACTGAGTGGCCTCCAGGGAGTCAAGCCTCCTGTGGAGTTTGGTGAGAGGACTCCGGATTGCTCTCCAGGGTATGCAATAAAAGAAAGCCCACATCTCGCGATGACGTGGACGTCTCGTGGGTTTAATCCAGCTGGGGCGCCACGTTGTGTTTCTCAAGAGGTACGATGGAGAGCTCAGGGGGCCTCTCGTGCAGCACCAGGGAAGTCAGGTCTCCATGCCCGTGGTGAGGGGGAGCGGGTAATTGCTCTCGAGTCATGTTAGGGGAATCCGGCCTCAAGACGCGTTGAAGAAGATCTTTCGAGGTCTTTCTGGGGTTGTGGCAGGAAACGCTGAGTTCCCTCGACTTCTGCCGGTGACCTCAGAGAGCTACTCAGGTTGCCTCTGAGAAGTCAGGGATACTGTGGAGTTGGGAGGGGCCTCTCGGGACTCCACTGGGTTTGGTGCAATGGAAGAGGGCCTCATTTAGAGTTGATGCAGGAACCTTACTGTTTCTCTCCATTTCAGACACCGATTGCAGCGTCCCTGCTGAGTTGGGACAGGAGACTCAGGGCTCGTGCTGTGTGGAGGAATGGAACTCTGCTTGCCTCCCAAGTTGTTCACGAGGTGACAGGCCACTTGTCGAGCTGTATGTGGAACCTGTGGGTTTTTCCAGATGATGCACGGGGTTGTCAATGCCCCTTCGTGTTGTGACTTCATCCACAGGGTTGCCTTCGAAGAGGTGTCCGGGCATGGGTTCTTGTGAAGAGAGGACCAGAGAATCGGGGTCTTTTGGCATGTGGCACCACACACGAGGCTACCTCTCGAATTTCCTCTTGAGACTGGGCTCATCCTGAGGTGCGCTGGGAAGGTCGAGAAAGCCTTCCAGACAAAGCAGGTTAATCGACCCTCCTGTCGCGATCAGGAGGGGAGAAGGGGCTCAGATGAAGTGGTGCTGGGAACCTCGGGGTTCCCCTCGAGTGAGACCGGTATGTCAGGGAACTTTTGGAGTCTGATGAAGGGTGCCAAGTAATGTTTCAAACTTCAACATGAACGTGAGACTTTTCTTGAGACGCTCTAACGTGAAAGGGCTTCATCTTGAGATGAGGGGGGAACTACGTGGTTTCCTTCGAGTTGCAGCAGGATTCTCGCGTTACAACGGGGAATTCGGGCTTCCTCTTGTGTTGGTCCAGGGAAGTCCAATCTTCCATTCGAGTTTCGAGGGAGAGCTGGGATTTCTCTCGAGTCACTGCAGGGCAAAATATACTTCATCTAGGCCTGTGCCCAGGACTTAATTTTCCTCTCCAGGGGTGACAGGGATCTCGGAGTTGCATTCCAGACTCACACAGGGAGTCAGGCCTCTTCTCGAAGGAAAGCAAAGGACTCCAGTCTCTTCTCGAGTCGCGTCGGGTATGTCTTGGAGCCCACTGAGTGGCCTACTCGGAGTAAAGCCTCCTGTGGAGTTGGAGAGAGGACTCGGGATTGCTCTCCAGGCCATGCAGGAAGAGAAGGCCCTCAGCTCGCAATGACGGGGGTGTCTTGTGGGTTTTCTCGAGTTGGGGCACAATTATGAGTTTTCTCACGAGGTACGACGGGGAGCTCAGGGAGCCTCTCGTGTGGTGCCAGGAAAGTCAGGTCTCTATGTGTGTGACGAGGGGGAGCCCATAAATGTTCTCGAGTCATGGTAGGGAAATCGGGACTCAAGACGCGTTGAAGAAGGAGTCTCGAGGTCTTTCTCAGGTTGCGGCAGGAAACCCTGGGTTCCCTCGACTTGTACCGGTGACCTCAGGGAGCTTCTCAGGGTGCCTCTGAGAAGTCAGGCATACTGTGGACTTGGGAGGGGCTCTCGGAACTCCACTGGGTTTGGTGCAATGGCAAAGGTTCTCATCTCGAGTTGAGGCAGGAACCTAAGGGTTCCTCTCCATTTCAAACTCCGACCACAGGGTCCCTGAAGAGTTGGGACAGGAGAGTCAGGCCTCGTCTTGTGTGGAGGAATGGAACTCCGCTTGCCTCTCGAGTTGTTCACAGGATAACAGACCATTTGTCGAGCTGTGAGTGGAATCTTCGGTTTTTTCCGTAAGATGCATGAGGGAGTCAGTGCCCCTTCGTGTTGTGCCTTCATCCACAGGGTTGCCTTCAAAGAGGTGTCCGGACATCGGGTTCTTATCAATAGCAGAGCAGGAAATCGGGGTCTTTCAGAACGTGGCACCATCCATGAGGCTACGTCTCGAATTTCTTCGTTAGACTGGTGTCATCCTGAGGTGCACCATGAAGATCGGGAACCCCTTCCAGACAAAGCAGGGGAATCGACCATCTTGTCGCGATCAGGAGGAGTGAAAGGGCTCAGTTGAAGTCGTGCCGGGAACCTCGGTGTTACCCTCGAGTGGGACCGCTGTGTCGGGAAACTTTTCGGGTCACTTCAAGGGTGCCAAGTACCGTTTTGCACTTCAAGACGGACTTGGGGCTTCTCTTGAGACGCTGTAGAGGGCAAGGGCCTCATCTTGGGATGATGGGGGAATCACGTGGTTTTTCTCAAGGTGCGGCGGGATTCTCGAGTTACGACGGGGAATTCAGGCTTCCTCTTGTGTTAGCCCAGGGAAGTCCAACCTTCCATTCGAGTTGCGAGGGATAGCTGGGGGTTGCGCTCGAGTCACTGCAGGGCAAAAGAGACCTCATCCAGGCTTGTGTCTAGGACCTAATGTTCCTCTCAAGGGATGACTGGGAACTTGGGGTTGCATTCCAGACTCACCCGGGAGTCAGGCGTCGTCTCGAGGGGAAACAAAGGCCTTCTCTCTCTTCTCGAGTCGCGACGGGTATTTCTTGGAGCCCACTGAGTGGACTAAAGGGAGTCAAGCCTCCTCTGGAGTTTGGAGAGAGGACTCGGGATTGCACTCCAGGACATGCAGGAAAAGAAGGCCCTCATCTCACGAAGACAGGGGGGTCTCGGTGGTTTTACCGAGCTGCAGCGCCTGTGTTGGTTTCTCAGGGGGTACGACGGGGAGCTCAGGGAGCCTCTTGTGTGGTGCCAGGGAAATTAGGTCTCGATGCGTGTGGCGAAGGGGAGCGCGTCATTGCTCTCGAGTCATGGTAGGGGAATCAGGCCTCTAGACGCGTTGAAGAACGACTCTCAAGATCTCTCTCAGGTCTTGGCAAGAATACCTGGGTTCCCTCGACTTGTGCCGGTGACCTCAGGGAGATTCTCCGGGTGCCTCTGAGAAGTCAGGGATACTATGGAGTTGGGAAAGACCTCTCGGGACTCCACTGGGTTTGGTGAAATGGAAGGGGGCCTCATCTCGAGGGGAGGCAGGAACCTCAGGGTTCCTCTCCATTTCTGATTCCGATCGCAGCCCCCTGCATAGTTGGCAGAGGTGAGTCAGGCCTCGTCTTGTGTGCAGGAATGGACCTCCGCTTGCCTCTCGAGTTGTTCACTGGGTGACAGGCACTTGTTGAGCTGTATGAGTAACCTGCGGTCTTTTCCGGACGATGCACGGGGGTGTCAGTGCCCCTTCGTGTTGTGCCTTCATCCACACTATCTTCGAATAGGTGTCTGGGCATCGCGTTCTTATCAAGAGCAGATCGCGAAATCGCGGTCTTTCGGCATGTGGCACCACCATCGAGGCTACGTCTCGAATTTCCTCGTGAGACAGCCTCATCTGAGGTGCGTGGAGAAGGTCGGGAACCCCTTGCAGACAAAGCAGGGGAATCGACCCTCCTTTCGCGATCAGGAGGGGAGAAGGGGCTCAGATGAAGTGGTGCCAGGAACCTCGGTGTTCCCCTCGAGTGCAACCCATATGTCGGGGAACTTTTGGGGTAGCATTAAGGGTGCCAAATATCATTTCGCACTTCAAGACGGAACGTGGGACTACTCTTGAGACGCTGGAGCGGGCAAGGGCCTCATCTTGCAATGACGGGGGAACCACGTGGTTTTTCTCAAGTTGAGGCGGAATTCTCGAATTACTACTGGGAATTCAGGCTTCCTCTTGTGTTGGCCCAGGGAGGTCCAATCTTCCATTCGGGTTGCGAGGGAAAGCTGGGGAGTGCTCTCGAGTTACTGCAGGGCAAAAGCGACCTCATCTAGCCTTGTGTTCAGGACCCAATGATCCTCTCCAAGGGCGACAGGGATCTCGGGTTTGCATTACAGACTCACCCGGGGAGTTAGGCCTCGTATCGAGGGGAAGCAAAGGACTCGGCTCTCCTCTCGAGTTGCGACGTGTATCTCTTGGAGCCCACTGACTGGTCTAAAGGGAGTCAAGCCTCCTCTTCAGTTTGGAGAGAGGACTCGGTATTGCTCTCTAGGCCATGCAGGAAAAGAAGGCCCACATCTCGAGATGATGGGGGCGTCTCGTGGGTTTTCTCGAGCTGTGGCGCCAGTGTGGGGTTTCTCACGAGGTACGACGGGGAGTTCAGGTAGCCTCTCGTGTGGCAACAGGGAAGTCAGGTCTCCATGGGCGGGGCAAGGGGGAGCGCGTCATTGCTCTCAAGTCAGGGTAGGGGAATCGGGCCTCATGACGGGTTGAAAAAGGACTCTCGATGTCTTTCTAGGGTTGTGGCAGGAAACCCTGGGTTCCCTTGACTTGTGCTGGTGACCTCAGGGAGCTTCTCAGGGTGCCTCTGAGAAGTCAGGGATACTGTGGATTTGGGAGAGGCCTCTCGGGACTCCTCTGGGTTTGGTGCAATGGAAGAGGGCCTCATCTCGAGTTGAGGCAGGAACCTCAGGGTTCTGCTCCTGACTTCCTGGAGCCGGATCTGACTCAGATCGCAGGGTCCCTGCTGAGTTTGCTCAGGAGTGTCAGGTCTCGTGTTCTGCGGAGGAATGGAACTCCGCTTACATCTCAAGTTGTTCAAGGATGACACCACTTTTCGTGATGTGTGTGGAACCTGCGGGTTTTTCGGAGATGCACGGGGGCGTCAGTGCTCCTTCCTGTTGTGCCTTCATCCACAGGGTTGCCTTCGAAGAGTTGTCCGGGCATCGGGTTCTCCTCAAGTGCGGACCGGGAAATCGGGGTCTTTCAGCATGTTGCACCACCCACGAGGCTACGTCTCGAATTTCCTCGTGAGACCGGCCTCATCCTGAGGCGCGCAGGAAAGTCCGGGAACCCTTTCCAGACAAAGCAGGGGAATCGACCCTCCTTTCGGGATCAGGAGGAGAGAAAGGGCTCAGATGAAGTAGTGCCGGGAACCTCGGTGCTCCCCTTGAGTGAAACTGGTAAGTCGGGTAACTTTTCGGGTTGCATCAAGGGTGCCAAGTACCGTTTCGCACTTCAAGACGGAACCTGGGACTTCTCTTGAGACGCTGTAGTGGGCAAGGGCCTCATCTAGCGCTGACGAGGGACCCACGTGTTTTTTCTCGAGTTGCGGCAGGATTCTTGAGTTACGACGGGGAATACAGGTTTCCTCTTGTGTTGGCCCAGGGAAGTCCAATCTTCCATTCGAGTTGCAAGTGAGAGCTGGAGATTGCTCTCGAGTCACTGCAGGGCAAAATAGAGCTCATCTAGGTTTGTGTCCAGGACCGAGTTTTTCTCTCCAGGGGCGACAGGGATCTCGGGGTTGCATTCCAGACTCACCCGGGGAGTCAGGCCTCATCTCGAAGGGAATGAATGGACTCCGCTCTCCTCTCGAGTCACGACGGGTATCCTTTGGAGCCCAAGAGTGGCCTAAATGGAGTTAAGCCTCCTGTGGAGTTTGGAGAGAGGACTCGGGATTGCTCTCTAGGCCATACAGGAAAAGAAGGCCCTCATCTCGCGATGACGGGGCGTCTCGTGGGTTTTCTCAAGGTGCAGTGCCTGGTTGGGGTTTCTCACGAGATAGGACGGGGAGCTCAGGGAGACTCCTGTGGTGCCACGGAAGTCAGGTCTCCATGGACGTGGCGAGGGGGAGCGCCTCATTGCTCTCGAGTCATGGTAGGGGAATCGAGCCTCAAGACGCTTCGAAGAAGAACTCTCGAGGTCTTTCTCGGGGTGTGGCAGGAAACCCTGGGTTCCCTCGACTTGTGCCCATGACCTCAGGGAGCTTAGCGGGGTGCCTCTGAGAAGTCAGGGATACTGTGGAGTAGAGAGGGGCTTCTCGGGACATCACAGGGACTGGTGCAATTGAAGAGGACCTAATCTCGGATTGAGGCAGTAACGTCAGGGTTCCTCTCCATTTCTGACTCGGATAGCAGGGTCCCTGCAGAGTTGGGACAGGAGAGTCAGACCTCGTCTTGTGTGGAGTAGTGGAACTCTGCTTGCCTCTCGAGTTGTTCACGGGATGACAGGCCACCTATCGAGTTGTATGTGGAACCTGCGGTTTTGGGGGACGATGCACAGGGGTGTCAGTGCCCCTTCGTTTTGTGCCTTCATCCACAGGGTTACCTTCAAAGAGGTGACCGGGCATCGGGATCTTATCAATAGCGGACCAGGAAATCGGGGTCTTTCGGCATGTGGCACAACCCACGAGGCTACGTCTCGACTTCCCTCGTGAGACTGGCCTCATCCTGAGGTTCGCCGGGAAGTCTGGGAACCCCTTCCAGACAAAGCAGGGGAATTGACCCTCCTGTCGCCATCAGGAGGGGAGAAGAGGCTCAGCTGAAGCTGTGTTGGGAACCTCCATGTTCTCCTCGAGTGAGACCGGGGTGTCAGGGAAATTTGGGGGTCGCATCAAGGGTGCCAAGTACCGTTTCACACTTCAAGACGGAACATGGGACTTCCCTGGAGACGCTATAGCTGACAGGGGCCTCATATTTCGATGACAGAGGAACCACGTTGTTTTTCTCCAGTTGCCACGGGATTCTCGAATTACAACGGGGAATACAGGCTTCCTCTTGTGTTGGCCCAGCGAAGTCCAATCACCCATTCGAGTTGCGAGGGAGAGCTGGGGATTGCACTTGAGTCAATGCAGGACAAAAAAGACCTCATTTAGGCTTGTTTCCAGGACCGAGTTTTCCTCTACAGGGGCGACACGGATCTCGGGATCCCATTCCAGACTCACCCAAGTAGTCAGGCCTCGGCTCGAGGGGAAGCAAAAGACTCCGCTCTCCTCTAGAGTAGCGACGTGTATCTCTTGGAGGCTACTGAGTGGCCTAAAGGGAGTCAGGCCTCCAGTGGAGTTTGGAGAGTGGACTCAGGATTGCTCTCTAGGTCATGTAGGAAAAGAAGGCCCTCATCGTACGATGACGGGGGCGTCTCCTGAGTTTTCTCGAGCGGCGGTGCCAGTGTGGGGTTTTCATGAGGTAGGACGGGGAGCGCAGGAGCCTCTCGTGTGGCACCAGGGAAGTTGGGTTTCCATGGGCGTGGCGAGGGGAATGCGTCATTGCTCTCCAGTCATGGTAGGGTATCGGGCCTCAAGACGCGGTAAAGAGGGACTCTCGAGGTCTTTCTCAGAATGCAGCAGGAAAGCCTGGGTTCACTCGACTTGTGCCAGTGACCGCAGAGAGCTTCTGAGGGTGCCTCTGAGAAGTCAGGGATACTGTGGAGTTGGGAGGGGCCTCTCGGGACTCCACTGGGTATGGCGCAATGGAAGAGGGCCTCATTTCGAGTTGATGCAGGAACGTCAGGTTTCATCTACATTTCTGACTCCGATCACACGGTCCCTGCAGAGTTGGGAAATGAGAGTCAGGCCTTCTCTTGTGCGGAGGAACGGAACTCCGCATGCCTCTCTAGTGCTTCAAGGAATGACAGGACACTTGTCGATCTGTGTTTGGAATCTGCGTGTTTTTCCGTATTATGCATGGGGATGTCAGTACCCCTTCGTGTTGTGCATTCCTCCACAGGTTTGCTTTCGAAGAGGTGTCCGGGCATTGGGTTATTAAGAGCGGACCGGGAAATCGGGGTCTTTCCGCATGTGGCACCACCCACCAGGCTACGTCTCGAATTTACTAGTGAGAACGGCCTCAACCTGAGGTGCGCCGGGAAGGTCGGAACCCCTTGCAGACAAAGCAGGGGAATCGACCCTCCTGTCTCGATCAGGAGGGGAGAAGGGGCACAGATGAGGTGATGCCGGGAACCTTGGTGTTCCCCTCCAGTGAGACCAGTGTGTTGGGGAACTTTTGGGGTCGCATCAAAGGTGCCAAGTACCGTATCGCACTTCAAGATGGAACGTAAGACTTCTTTTGAGACGCTGTAGCGGCAATGGCCGCATCTTGCGATGAAGAGGGAATGACGTGGTTTTTCTCGAGTTGTGGCGGGATTCTTGAGTTACAACGGGAAATTCAGGCTTCCTCTTCTGTTGGCCCAGGGAAGTCCAGTCTTCCATTAGAGTTTCGAGAGAGAGTTGGGGATTGCTCTCGAGTCACTGCAGGAAAAAAGAGACCTCATCTAGGCTTGTGTCCAGGATCTAATGTTTCTCTCCAGGGGCGACAGGGATCTCCGGTTCCCATATCAGACTCACCCGAGGAGTCAGGCCTCGCCTCGAGGGGAAGGAAAAGACTCCGCTCTCCTCTCGAGTCGCGACGGGTATGTCTTGGAGTCCACTGAGTGACCAAAAGGGAGTCAAGCCTACTGTGGAGTTTGGACAGAGGACTCAGGATTGCTCTCCAGGCCATGCTAGAAAAGAAGGCCGTCATGTCGCGAAAACGGGGGCTTCACTTGGGTTTTCTCTATCTGCGGCGCCAGTGTGGGGTTTCTCACGAGGTATGACGGGGAGCTCAGGGAGCCTCTCGTGTGGCGCCAGGGAAGTCAGGGCTTCATGAGTGTAGCAGAGGGAGCGCGTCATTGCCCTCGAGTCATGGTAGGGGAATCAGGCCTCAAAACACGTTGAAGAAGGACTCTTGAGTTCTTTCTATGGTAGCGGCAGTAAACCCTGGGTTCACTCGAATTGTGCTGGTGGCCTCAGGGAGCTTCTCAGGGTGCCTCTGAGAAGTCAGGGATACTGTGGAGCTGGGACGCGTCTCTCGGGACTCCACTGGGTTTCATGCAATGGAAGAGGTCCTAATCTCGAGTGGAGGCAGGAACCTCAGCGTTCCTCTCGTGACTTCACTGGCGCTGGTCTGATTCGGATCGCAAAGTCCCTGCAGAGTTGGGACAGGAGGGTCAGGCCTCGTCTTGTGTAGAGGAATGAAACCCCACTTGCCTCTCGAGTTCTTCAGGGGTGACAAGCCACTTGTTGAGCTGTATGTGGAACCTGCCGGTTTTTCCGGACGATGCACGAGGGTCTCAGTGCCCCTTTGTGTTGTGCCTTCATCCACAGGGTTGCCTTCGAAGAGGTGTCCAGGCATGAGGTTCTTATGAAGAGCGTACCGGGAAATCATTGTCTTTTGGCATGTGGCACCACCCGCGAGCTACGTCTCGAATTTCCTCGTGAGACCGGCCTCATCCTGAAGTGCCCCGTGAAGGTCGGGAACCCCTTACAAACAAAGCAGGGGAAGTGACCCTCCTATCTCGAACAGGAGGGGAGAAGGGGCTCAGATAAACTGGTGCCGGGAACCTCGGTGTTCACCTCGAGTGAGACCGATATTTTGAGGAACTTTTGGGGTCACATCAAGGGTGTCAAGTATCGTTTCGCACTTCAAGACGGAACGTGGGACTTTTCTTGAGAAGCTGTAGCGGGCAAGGGCCTCATCTTGCCAAGAGGTGGGAACCACGTGGTTTTTCTCGAGTTGCGGCGGGATTCTCGAGTTACAACGGGGATCTCAGGCTTCCTCTTGGGTTGGCACTGGGAAGCCCAATCTTCCCCTTGAGTTGCGAGGGAAAGCTGGGGGTTGCACTCGGGTCACTGCAGGGCCGAAGAGACCTCACCTAGGCGTGTGTCCGTGACCTAAGATTCCTCTCCAGGGAAGGCAGGGATCTCGGGGTTGCATTCCAGGCTCCCCCGGGGAGTCAGGCCTCGTCTCGAGGGGAAGCCAAGGACTCTGCTCTCCTCTCGAGTCGCGACTCGGGTCTCTTGGAGCCCCCTGAGCGGCCTCAAGGGAGTCCAGCCTCCTCTTCCGTTTGGAGAGAGTACCCGGGATTGCTCTCCAGGCCATGGAGGAAAAGAAGGCCCTCAGCTCGCGAGGACCAGGGCGTCTCAGGGGTTTCCTCGAGCTGCGGCGCCCGTGGGGGTTTTCTCCCGAGGCACGACGAGGATCTCAGGGAGCCTCTCGTGCGGCGCCAGGGAAGTCAGGTCTCCTAGCGTGGCGAGGGGGAGCGCGTCATGGCTCTCGAGTCACGGGAGGGCACTAGGGCCTCGAGACGCATTGAAGAAGGACTCTCGAGGTCTTTGTCGGGGGGCGGCTGGAAACGCTCGTTTCCCTCGCCTTCTGCCGGGGACTTTAGGGAACTTCCCAGGGTGCCTCTGAGAGGCGAGCGATCCTGTGGAGATGGCGGGGCCCCTCGGGACTCCGCTGGGTCTGGCGCAACGGAAGAGGGCCTCACCTCGAGGGGAGGCAGGAACCTCAGGCTTCCTCTCCGTTTTGGACTCCGACTGCAGGGTCCCTGCAGAGTTGGGACAGGAGAGTCAGGCCTCGTCTTGTCTGAGGAAGGGAACCCCGCTGGCCTCTCGAGTTGCTCAGGGGGTCTCAGGCCCCTCCTCGAGATGTGTGTGGAACCCACGGGTCTTTGCGGACGATGCACGGGGGTGGCAGTGCCCCTTCGTGTTGTGCCTTCACCCATAGGGTTGCCATCGAAGAGGGGTCCGGGCCTCGGGTCCTTCTCAAGTGCGGACCAGGGAATCGGGGGCATTCGGCATGTGGCACCACCCAGGTGGCTCGTCTCGAATTTCCTCGTGAGACCGGCCTCATCCTGGGGTGCGCCGGGATGACCGGGAACCCCTTCCAGACCACGCAGGGGAATCGACTCTCCTGTCGCGATCAGGAGGAGAGAAGGGGCTCCGATGAAGCGGTGCCGGGATACTCGGTGTTCCCCTCGAGGGAACCCGGCGTGTCGGGGAACTTTTGGGGGTCGCAGGAAGGCTGTCAGGGACCGTTTCGCCCTTCAGGGCGGAACAGGGGACTTCCCTTGAGACGCCGTCGCGGGCAAGGGCCTCATCTTGCCAAGAGGTGGGAACCACGTGGTGTTTCTCGAGTTGCGGCGGGATTCTCGAGCTCCGACTGGGATCTCAGGCTTCCTCTTGGGTTGGGCCTGGGAAGCCCAATCTTCCCCTCGAGTTGTGAGGGAAAGCTGGGGTTTGCGCTCGAGTCACTGCAGGGCCGAAGAGACCTCACCTAGGCGTGTGTCCGGGACCTAATATTCCTCTCCAGGGAAGGCAGGGATCTCGGGGTTGCATTCCAGGCTCCCCCGGGGAGTCAGGCCTCATCTCGAGGGGAAGCCAAGGACTCCGCTCTCCTCTCAAGTCGCGACGCGGATCTCTTGGAGCCCCCTGAGCGGCCTCAAGGGAGTCCAGCCTCCTCTTCCGTTTGGAGAGAGGACCCGGGATTGCTCTCCAGGCCATGCAGGAAAAGAAGGCCCTCAGCTCGCGATGACCAGGGTGTCTCATGTGTTTCCTTGAGCTGCCGCGCCAGTGTGGGTTTCCTCACGAGGTACGATGAGGATCTCAGGGAGCCTCCAGTGCAGTGCCAGGTTAGTCAGGTCTCCATGCGCGTGGCGAGGGGGAGCGTGTCATGGCTCTTGAGTCATAGTAGGGGAATCGCGACTCAAGACATTTTGAAGCACTCTCGAGGTCTTTCTCGAGTTGCGGCAGAAAACTCAGGGTTCCCTCAACTTGTGCCTGTGACCTCAGGGAGCTTCTCATTGTGCCTCTGAGAAGTCAGGGATGCTGTGGAGTTGGTAGGGGCCTCTCGGGACTCCACTGGGTGTGGTGCAATGGAAGAGGGCCTCATCTCGAGTGGACGCAGGAACCTCAGGCTTCCTCTCCGTTTCTAACTCGGATCCCATGGTCCCTGCAGAGTAGGTACAAAAGAGTCACACCTAGTCTTCTGTTGAGGAATGGACCTTCGTTTGCCTTTCGAGTTGTTTACAGGGTGACAGGCCACTTGTCGAAATGTCTGTGGGACCTGCGGGTTTTTCAGGATGATGCACGCGGGTGTCAGTGCCCCTTCGTCTTGTGCCTTCATCCACAGGTTTTCCTTCAGAGAGGTGTGCTGGCATCGGGTTCTTTTCAAGAGTGGACCGTGAAATTGGGGTCTTTCGGCATGTGGCACCACCCACGAGGCTACGTCTCGAACTTCCTCATGAGACCGGCCTCATCCTGAGGTGCGCCCGGAAGGTCGGGAACCCCTTGCAGACAGAGAAGGGGAGTCGACCCTCCTGTCGCAATCAGGAGAGGAGAAGGGGCTCAGATGAAGTGGTGCCGGGAGCCTCGGTGTTCCCTTTGAGTGAGTCTGGTATGTCGCGGAACTTTTGGGGTCGCATCAAGGGTGCCAAGTACCATTTCGCACTTCAGGATGGAACGTGGGACTTCTCTTGAGATGCTGTAGCGGACAAAGGGCCTCATCTTGCGATGACGAGGGAAGCACTTGGTTTTTCTCGAGTTGCGGTGGGATTCTCGAGTTACGACGGGGAATTCAGGCTTCCTCTTGTGTTGGCCCAGGAAGTCTAATCTTCCATTTGAGTTGCCAGGGAGAGCTGGGGATTGGGCTCCATTCACTGAAGTGCAAACTAAACCTCATCTAGGCTTGTATCCAGGATTTAATGTTCCTCTCCATAGGCGACAGGGATTTGGGGTTGCATTCCATACTCACCCGGGGAGTTAGGCCTCATCTCGAGGGGAATCAAAGGACTCCACTCTCTTCTCGAGTCGCGACAGGTATCTCTTGGAGCCCACTGAGTGGTCTTTGCTCTGTAGGAGAGCTCTAGTGTACATAAGCCTGTACATAAGTGAACACAGACACTCTGTGTGCATGTTGCTGCGTACCCAAAATAGGGCCACAAGGAGCCTCATGCTCTCCATGCGGCGCGGAAGCTGTGCAGCCACGCAGCAGCTGAAGAATCCAACCAATTGCTCTTTTCTTACCTCTGACAGAGCTCGCATTGCTGTAGCCCTTGGCAGTTTGGAAACACTGGACCCTAACCCCTCTCAAAGTAGGCCTGGGTTCTAGTTCGAATAGAAAGTCAATAGCGGAGCTGAGGACAGGAACGCGGCAGTCATTTATCACACGCTCCTGCAGCCTGCTACTACAGGGACACTAACGCTAGAAGCTAGGAATGTCTTTGCAAGGTGTGCAAAGGACAAGGGAGAACCTCGACCCTGACTCTAGTATTTCAGTCCCCTGAGCAGATCTGAGGTTCTCCCGCTGTAGAAGCTAACCCATTCCTTTCAAATACAGGCTTTCTAACACAGGGCCAGTTGGCTGCTTGCTCTTCCACGAAGCAGGCTTCCTTAACTTGCAAACTGCGAATTCCGCTTAACAGCCTGGAGGAAAATCGCTTCTTGGAAGATTTTTTTCAGAGGCTGTATCCCCGGAGCTGGGGCCAAGCTAGGGGACCCATACTGAAAATGGAAGGCAAAACCACATCCAATGTCTTTGCTCTGGAGGACAGCTTTGGTGAGCCTAAGTCTTTCAGGAATATTTCTGGCTCCAACAGAGTCAAATTCTGTGTGTGAAGCTGCACAGCCAAAATAGGGGAACAGAGAGCCTGATTCTCTCTGTGTAGCTTTGAAGCTGTCATTCAAACAACAGCTTGATAATCCATACAATGCTCTCCCTTACTGCTAAGAGAATTCTCATTGCTGTAGTCCTTGACAGTTTGTAGAAATCCGCACCCTAACCCTTCTCCAAGTAGGCCTGGGTCCTAGCTCGGAACAACAGGCAACGGCGGAGCTGAGGCCAGTAAGGCACAAGTGAGGTCTCACACACTCTTGCAGCCTGATCGTCCAGGAGCAGTAAGGCCTCTTTTTCCCTGCAGGAGGCTCGCTTGCCTTGCCTCCTGTGAACTGCATTTCCCAGCCTGGGCGCAAAGCTGTTCCTGGAGATTTTTTCTCAGGGGCTGTTTCCCTGGAGCTGGGTCGGACCTCGGGGGCCCAACTCACAGGCGAAGACAAAACCACATGGACAGGTCTATGCTCTGTAGGAGAGCTCTAGTGAACCTCATCTCTCAGGAACATTCTTGGCTTCTACAGAGACACCTCTGTGCATGAAGCTACACACCCAACATAGTGGCAAAGGGAGTCTGATTCTCTCCGTGGGTGCTGATGCTTTGTGGCAAAGCACCTGCTAAGAATCCATCCGCATAGGCTTCCCTCACCTTGACAGAGGTCTCATTGCTGTAGTCCTTGGCAGTTTGGAAAGAAGCAGACCCTTACCCTTCACCAAGTAGGCCCTTGTCCTTGTTTGAATGGAAAGGCAGTAGCTGAGCTGAGGCCAGTAAGGCGCCAGTCAAGTCTGACATATTCCCGATGCCTGCTCCTTCATGGAAAATAACGTTAGAATCTGGGAATGTCTTTGCAAGGCTGGCAAAGGGCAGTCAGGAACCTCGACCCTGCCTCTGGAATTTCTATCTTCTCAGCACATCTGGCGGTCTCGGTCAGGAGAAACTAACCCATTCCTTGCAAATATAGGCTTCCAAACACAGGCCGGTTGGCTGTCTCTTCTTGCCGAAGGAAGCTTGCTTATCCCACCTCCTGCGAACTCCGCTTCTCAGCCTGGGGGATAAGAGGTTCTTGGAGATCTTTTCTCAGAGGCTGTTTCCACGGAGCAGGGGCTGATCCCGGAGACCCACACGCACAGGGGAAGGGAAAACCGCATGGATAAGTCTTTGCTCTCTAGGAGTGCTCTAGTGAACCTCACTCTATGGGGAATGTTCTTGGCTCCAACGGGGACATCTCTGTGTGGGAAGCTGCATAGCCAACATAGAGACACAGAGACCTGATTCTCTCTGTGCAGCTTTGACGCTGTCGTTCAAACAACAAATTGAGAATCCACACAATGCTCTCCCTTACCACTGAGAGAGTTATCATTGCTGTAGCCCTTGGCAGTTTTTAGAAATCCGCACCCAAACCCTTCTCCAAGTAGTCCTGGGTCCTAGTTCGGAGGAACATGCAATGGCAGAGCTGAGGCCAGTAAGGCACCAGTCAGGTTTCACACACTCTGGCAGCCTGATCGTCCAGGGACAGTAAGCCCTCTTTTTCCCTGCAGGAGGCTCACTTGACTTCCCTCCTGTGAGCTGCATTTCCCAGCCTGGGGGAAAAGGGGTCCCTGGAGATCTTTTCTCAGGGGCTCCTTCCCCGGAGCTGGGGAGGACCTCGAGGACCCAACTCACAGGGGAAGGCAAAACCATATGGACAGGTCTATGCTCTGTAGCAGACTTCTAGTGAACCTCATCTCTCAGGAACATTCTTGGCTCCTATAGAGACACTTCTGTGTGTGAAGCTGCGTACCTTACATAGGGGCACAGAGAGCCTGATTCTCTCAATTCATTTTGACGCTGTCGTTCAGAAAACAGCTTGAGAATCCATAAAATGCTCTCCCTTACCGCTGAGAGAATTCTCACTGCTGTAGCCCTTGGCACTTTGTAGAAATCCGCAGCCAAACGCTTCTCCAAATAGGCCTGGGTCCTAGTTCGGAGGAACAGGCAATGGTGGAACTGAGGCCAGCAAGGCAACAGTCAGGTTTCACACACTCTGGCAGCCTGCTCCTCCAGGGACAGTAAGGCCTCTTTTTCTCTGCAGGAGATTCGCTTGCCTTACTTCCTGTGAACAGCGTTTCCCAGCCTCAGCGAAGCGGTTCCTGGAGATCTTTTCTCAGGGACAGTTTCCCCGGAGGTGTGGCGGATTTCGGGGACCCAACTCACAGGGTAAGGAAAAACCACATGGACAGGTCTATGCTCTGTAGGAGAGGTTTAGTGAACCTAATCTCTCAGGTACATTCTTGGCTCCTATAGAGACAACTCTGTGTGTGAAGCTACACTCCCAACATTGGGGAACAGGGATCTTGGTTCTCTCCGTGGGGTGCTGATGCTTTGTAGTAAAGCACCTGCTTGAGAATCCATCCTCTTAGGCTTCCCTCGCCTTGACAGAGGTCTCATTTCTGTAGCCCTTGGCAGTTTCAAAGAAGAAGACACTTACCCTTCATAAAGTAGGCCCTTGTCCTAGTTTGGATGGAAAGGCAATAGCTGAGCTGAGGCCAATAAGGAGCCAGTCCCCTCTGGCCCATTCCCGAACCCTGCTCCTTCATGGAATATAACTCTAGAATCTTGGAATGTCTTTGCAAGGCTGGCAAAGGGCAGTCAGGAACCAGCACCCTGCCTCTGGAATTACCGACTTCTGAGCAGATATGGAGGTCTCCTTTAGGAGAAGCTAACCCATTCCTTCCAAATAGAGGCTTCAAAACACAGGCAGGTTGGCTGCCTTTCGTGCCCGAAGGAGGCTTGCTTTTCTCTCCTCCTATGAACCCCAGTTCCCAGCCTCTGGGAAAAGCGTATCTTGAAGATATTTTCTCAGGGGTTCTTTCCACGGAGCTGGGGCCGAGCCCGGGGCCCAAAGGCACAGGGGAAGGCAAGACCACATGGACAGGTCTATGCTCTGTAGCAGACCTCTAGTGAACCTCATCTCTCAGGAGCATTCTTGGCTCCTATAGAGACACCTCTGTGTGTGAAGCTGCGTACCTAACATAGGGGCACAGAGAGCCTGATTCTCTCTGTTCATTTTGACGCTGTCGTTCAGAAAACAGCTTGAGAATCCATAAAATGCTCTCCCTTACCACTGAGAGAATTCTCACTGCTGTAGCACTTGGCACTTTGTAGAAATCTGCACCCAAACGCTTTTCCAAGTAGGCCTGGGTGCTAGCTCGCATGAACAGGCAATGGCGGAGCTGAGGCCAGTAAGGCAACAGTCAGGTTTCACACACTCTGGCAGCCTGCTCCTCCAGGGACTGTAAGGCCTCTTTTACTCTGCAGGAGATTCGCTTGCCTTACTTCCTGTGGACAGCATTTCCCAGCCTCGGCGAAGCGGTTCCTGGAGATCTTTTCTCAGGGACAGTTTCCCCGGAGGTGTGGCGGACCTCGAGGACCCAACTCACAGGGGAAGGCAAAACCACAAGGACAGGTCTATGCTCTGTAGGAGAGGTTTAGTGAACCTAATCTTTCAGGAACATTCTTGGCTCCTATAGAGACAACTCTGTGTGTGAAGCTACACTCCCAACATTGGTGCTCAGGGAGCTTGATTCTCTCCGTGGGGTGCTGATGGTTTGTGGCAAAGCACCTGCTTGAGAATCCATCCTCTTAGGCTTCCCTCACCTTGACAGAGGTCTCATTGCTGTAGCCCTTGGCAGTTTGCAAAGAAGAAGACCCTTACCCTTCATATAGTAGGGCCTTGCCCTAGTTTGAATGGAAAGGCAATAGCTGAACTGAGGTCAATAAGGAGCCAGTCCGGTCTGACACATTCCCGAAGCCTGCTCCTTCATGGAAAATAACTCTAGAATCTAGGAATATCTTTGCAAGGCTAGCAAAGGACAGTCAGGAACCAGTACCCTGCCTCTGGAATTACCGACTTCTGAGCAGATCTGGAGGCCTCCTTTAGGAGAAGCTAACCCATTCCTTCCAAATAGAGGCTTCAAAACACAGGCAGGTTGGCTGCCTTTTCGTTCCTGATGGAGGCGTGCTTTTCTCTCCTCCTACGAACCCCGGTTCCCAGACACTGGGAAAAGCGTATCTTGAAGATATTTTCTCAGGGGTTGTTTCCACGGAGCTGGGGCCGAGCCTGGAGACCCAAAGGCACAGGGGAAGGCAAGACCACATGGACAAGCCTTTGCTCTTTAGTATAGCTCTAATGAACCTCACTCTGTCAGGATCTTTCTTGATTCCTACGGAGACACACCTGTGTGTGAAGCTGCGGCCACAGAGAGCCTGATTACCCCTGTGCAGCGCTGAGTCTGGGCGGCTAAACAACAGCTTGGGAATGCAGCCTGGGGCGCTTCCCTTCCCTCTGACAGAGCTCTCCTTTGGGCCCTAAGCCCTCTGCAAGGAGGCATGGATCATAGGTGCAAAGGGAAGGGAAGAGCGGAGCTGAGGCCAGTAAGGCGCCCGCCAGTCACGTCTCCCCCACCTCCGCAGTCTGTTCCTTCCCCTGCGCGAAAGCTAGAAGCTGGGAAGGGCTTGGCGAGGCTCGCCCAGGCAGAGCAGCCTCTAGGCCGGGGCTCTGCGATATCGCGCCTGGGCGCAGATCTGGAGCTCCGCTGGAGTGGAAGCTCATTCGGTCCTTCCCAATACAGGCTTGCAAGCACCCGACGGCGGCCTGACTCTATTCTCCCGCGTGCTGGGAGTGGGCTTCCAATCCAGAGCACAGAGCACTGCCTGGAGCTCTCTGCTCAGGGGCTGGTTCCCCTGCGCTGGGACTGTGCTAGGGAGCCCAAAGGCACAGGGGAAGGCCCCAAACCACATGCACACGACTCTGCTCTGGAGCTGAGCTCCGGGGAAGCCCAGTCTGTAAGGCGGTTTCTGAACACAAACGGAGGAACACTCTGGCTGTGGAGCTCCCTCCCCATGACAGGGGCACTGGGACCCTGATTCCCTCCGTTCAGCGCTGAGTCTGGGCTACCAAGCAACAGCTTGGGAATGCAACCTGGGGCATTTCCCTTCCCTCAGACAGAGGTCTCCTTGCGGGAGGCTTTCACAGTTTGCACACCCCCGTGCCCTAAGCCGTCTGCAAGGAGGCCTGGCTCCTAGGTCCAAAGGGAAGGCAAGAGCGGAGCTGAGGCCAGTCAGGAGCCAGTCATGTCGCCCACACTCCCGCAGCCTGCTCCTTTGCAGGCGCAAACGCTAGAAGCTGGGAAGGGCTTGGCGAGGCTCGCCCAGGCAGAGCAGCCTCTCGACAGGGGCTCTGTCCTATCGCACCTGGGCGCAGGTCTGCAGCTCTGCCGGTGTGGAAGCTCACTCGGTCCTTTCCAATACAGGCTTGCAAGGACCCGCCGGCAGCCTAACTCATCTCTCCCGCGTGCTGGGACTGGGCATCCAGGCCTGGGCACAAAGCACTGCCTGGAGCTCTTTGCTCAGGGGCTGGTTCCCCTACGCTGGGGCTGTGCTAGGGAGCCCAAAGGCACATGTCAAGGCCCCAAAACACATCCACACGTCTCTGCTCTGCAACAGAGCTCCGGGGAAGCCCAGTCTGGCAGGCGCTTTCTGGGCACAAAGGGAGGAACACTCTGGCTGTGGAGCTTCCTCCCCAAGACAGGGGCACTAGGACCCTGATTCCCTCCGTTTACCGCTGAGTCTGCATTGCCAAGCAACAGCTTGGGAACGCAGCCTGGGGCGCTTCCCTTCCCTCGGACAGAGCTCTCCTTGCGGTAGGCCTTGGTAGTTTGCATACAATGGGGCCCTAAGCCCTCTGCAAGTTGGCCTGGCTCCTAGGTCCAAAGGGCAGGCCAGAGCGGAGCTGAGGCTGTCAGGCTCCAGACACATCTCCCATACTCCTGCATCCTGATCCTACCCGGGCGTGAATGCTAGAAGCTGGGAAGGTACCTGGACCGTGCAGGGGCGGTGCGAACGCGGGCGGCGTGGGGCGGGGATCGGCTTCTGGCGGGGGTGGGGGCGGGCTTCCCAGTTGTGCTCTCGGAGGTGGACACTGAGGCTGAAAACGCGCCGGGAGCGCACCCGGGACTGGGTAAACCCGGGCTGCGCGGGTCGAGATTCCGATGGCTTTAGGTGGGGGTCGGTCCCAATTGCGCTCTCGAGGGTTGCAACTGCGGCTGGGAACGCCCATTTCGTCCGCTCCTGGGTCCCCAAGGATCGCCATCCCGTGGGTGCAGCGGAGGGCTGCGGACCACAGGTAAGGGAACTGGGACTGCGTGGAGCAGGGAACCACGTATTCCGCCCTCTGTTGGCACATTCTCGGAGCTCCCCAACCTGGAGGTTGCAGAAAGGCCTCGCCCTTGGTGTCAAGGCCTTTACCGCTCCACCCATTTGCTGAAGAATCTCAGTCTGCACGGTTTTCCCAAGCAGCCTAGTGTCCGCTGGAAGTCCAAGGGACAGAACCCTGAACTCTGGCCGGCTGGCCCAGCCCTGCTTCTGGCACTTTGTAGGCCAGCGGGCCCTGGAGCACCTGCTAGGATGAGAAAGGGAAGGGTCCGCGAATTGCACCCTAGAAAGTTAGTAGGGTGCATGGATTTCAAACCCTGGTGGCCGCCCAGGCAGCAAAGAAGGGGGGAGGGCACCTTGCTGCCCTTTCATGGCAGAATCTGTGGCTGTCCTGATGCGTGGGCCTTTTCATGGGGACCTTGTGCAATAAAAGTTTGGTGTTTTGGTACTGAATAATTAGAAATTGTAAAAAGTTTAAATTATGTGGTGGTGTAATTAAAAAACAAAACAAAACAAAACCAAGCCCCAAGTGTTTGGCACAGGGAGGTTTAAGTATTGAAGGCCTGTTTTCCTTGCACTGTGGCATTCTATCAAGAAGTGTGCAGGATTTTTTTTTTTTTTTTAAGAAAAGTGTTCGAAGTGAGGGAAACAGGAAACCCAGAGGTGCCCCTGTATTTTGGGGAAGGCCTTAGGAGGTCACTTGGAAATGCTGCTGGCTGTGGGGGAGGGGGGCAGATGGGCTGTGCAGGCTTGTCCTTTGCATTCATGTTCTTGTGTGTAGAAACCCAGCTCGGAGCCATCTCCTGATGTGTAAGAATTTCGCAGACAAACCTTGAGCTAAGCAATGCATTTGTTCCTGAGGAAATGTTTGTCTTAAGCGATGTAAATATCCTATGTATATCCGCTGGACTCTGGCTTCAGGTCGGTTCCCCCAGTAGGCTCAGAAGCGACTTGAACAGAACAGTATATTTTCCTCGTACCTTGTTCTCCTAATCTATGTTAAGGAAATGATATATTTGCCTGGAATACTGCCTTTCTTCAAGATTCATGTCAATCAGTTTTTGGCCCAGGATGACTCACCTGCTGCCAATGTGACCTCAAGGCATGTCGTGGGGGAGGGGCCTGGTGCCATTCCCTGAGACAGTGCCTTTCTTTCCTTAGCTGACTGCTAGTGCCTGTAGAATATCTGGCTAGAGACCAGCAGGGCGCACACCCCGCCTCAAGTCTAAGTCAGCAGCTTTCTCTATCTCATTTATACTTTAATAACAATTGATGAGACAAAAGCTCTGAGCGATCAAATCATATCAAATCTTCATTTCAGATTGAAGATGCATTCCATGGTATTGCCATCTTAAGTCTTTCCATTGTTATGGAATATCTGTCCATGTATTCAGGATAGTGTTCAGCCAGGGTGTATAATTTCCAGTGTGCCAGTCTTGTCATCCTCGTTACATCCATGGCAAAGTGTTGTATTCATGTTGACATTATTGAAAGGGAATTTTTTTTAATTCCTTTTCAGATTATTATCTGCTAATATATACAGAAAAAACTGTGTAATCTTTCGTTTTTATCAGTTTGGACAGCTTGATAATTGTCTTTAATTTCTTTCCTTTCTCATACTTTAAGATTTTCCGGGCACCGTACATGTACTGCCTCACCCCTAATCTCAGTCATGTGTTCAAAGAAATTCTGTCCTTTGTTTGTTTACTTATTTTTTGCAACATTGAATTCGTTTTGACTATGCTGGGTCTCTGCTGCAAGATGGAAGTTGCTAGGACCTCTGGACTGCAGTCTTCCATCTTTTATTGACCTCTTGTTGACCTCTGCAGAATCCTGGTTGGCGGGAGCTTGTTAGTTCCTTGTTCCTTACCAGGACCTCCTGTGGTAAGTGTTTTTCTCTTCTCTGTTGCCTGGTAAGGGTGGATGGTCATTGGCATCCCAAAGCTAGCGAGAAGGCAATGGCACCCCACTCCAGTACTCTTGCGTGGAAAATCCCATGGATGGAGGAGCCTGGTAGGCTGCAGTCCATGGGGTCGCTAAGACTCGGACACCACTGAGCGACTTCACGTTCACTTTTCACTTTCATGCATGGGAGGAGTAAATGGCAACCCACTCCAGTGTTCTTGCCTAGAGAACCCCAGGGACTGCGGGGCCTGGTGGGCTGCCGTCTATGGGGTCGCACAGAGTCGGACACGACTGAAACAACTTAGCAGCAGCGGCGGCGGCAGCAGCAGCAGAAGCAGTGCATCGATATCAAAAGGGCTGCAAACAGTCAGGAAGGATCACATATGTCACCGTGAAACACTATTTCTCCACTTAGCCAAAGCTAACCAAAGATTTCTGTTCTAGGTCAACCTAGAAGAGATCACTTAAGAGGTAAAGAAACTTAAACTCCATTAGCAAAGGCAGTTCGACATCTCAAGAAAACTTGTGCTAGGCACAGAACTCTTTTCTGGGGGTCCACTTTCCCTACAACCTCCTTATCCCATTCTGTACCCATTCCCTTGCTTCTCCCATCCTGAAACTGCCACCTGTAAGACAGAACTACTTCGTTTTCCTTCCTCAAGTGCCATTGCATTCCACATACTTTCTTGTAATAACAAGTCATACATTTCCCTTCAGCAACCAAGAACTGACTTTTATATTGGCATTGGCTATAGCCCGCCCCCCTCCCCCCACCCCCAAGAACAGAACAAAACAAAACAATTGCTTTCTTACATTTAACATGTCAGGATGGTGCCAGACACTATTCATGGAGAGTCAAAAATCTCTTTTTTTTCTGAGTAAAAGGGAGGTCCTTTCAAGTCGTGAATGTTTCAGAACTTTCATTTATTTGGAAATGACCTAGCTATTCAATACACTGTCGTCACAAGGATAGAAACTCGGGTAACCAAAACACCTGGAGAAACGTTTGTTAGTTCAGTTCAGTTCAGTTGCTCAGTCGTGTCTGACTCTTTGTGACCCCGTGGCCTGAAGGACGCCAGGCTTCCGTGTCCGTCACCAGCTCCAGGGGCTTGCTCAAACTCATGTCCATCGAGTCAGTGATGCCATCCAACCATCTTATCCTCTGTCATCCCCTTCTCCTCTGCCTTCAATCAAGACTATGAGAGGCAGATATTTTAGAGTATAATTATTGTAAAGAGTTTGTCTAAAAGCTCATATCACATTTACATTTTTTACTTTTGTTGTTGTCGTTTCCAGGTAGCTTCTTGCTGACAAGCTTGTGACAGATATAACAATAGAGCAATTTTTACCTCAAAAGAAACCTAGGCACTATGAACATGTTGTGCTTAGTGTTGTTGCCTCTTAGACATGTCTATAATGGAGGAGCAAAACCAAAAATACTAGATATTTAATATTGACTAGTTCCCAGTTCACAGGACTCTGACATTCATTTAGGTCAATGTTTTCTTGTATTTCCAGCAGTTTGATTTGGAAGGGCTGCCTTGTCTTGAGACCACTGAAATCAGAACACAGAACTTGAGCAATATTATCAAAAAACACAAGGCTCACACTGACACATACCTTAATCCAAACAGACAGACAAGACATCTTCCAGGTTTCCGCCTGAGATTTAAAATATTTCTTTGAGCCAGTCTTCTGGGGAGTGGGGGGATAGGGGTGGCAGTAAGGCAGGCTTGGGTAACAAGCTAATTGTTGGTCATTGCATATGCAAAGAACCAGCTTTCCGGGTTCCAAGGAAAAAAGTTTCCTTGGTAACCAACTTTGTCTGGTTCTATAGAATATCATGGCCCTCCTAGGTCAGGTCATCTTGCCTTTCTGTAGTCCTCGTTTTATCCCTAAATCATAGACAGCTTGGATTGTCTCTGTGGGGTGTATGTATTGTCCTCATGTTTGACCTGGCGGCAGCAGCGAGGTCCGAGAGCCTCTCCTGGAACCGGGCGTGGGAACGGGGCTCACCGGGAGCCACTGGTGAAGGTGGGCAGCGCCCCTGGAGCGCGGCAGGGGCGGGGCCAACCCGGGCGGCGCAGGGCCGGTGTCAGCTCCTGGCCGGGGTGGGGGAGGGCTTCCCAGTTGTGCTCTCGGAGATGGCCACTGCGGCTGGAAACGCGCTGGGAGCGCACCCAGGGCGGGGTAAACCTGGGCTGCACAGGTCGAGATTCCGCTCGCTGTGGGTGGGTGGTCGGTCCCTGTTGTGCTCCCGGGGGTCGCCAATGTGGCTGGGAACCCGCCGGGAGCCCGGCAGGGCCGGGGCGAAACCTGGCGGTGCGGGGCGGGGTGGGGGTCCGTTCGCAGCGGGGGTCGGCTCCTGGCGGGGGTGGGGGAGGGCTTTCCAGATGTGCTGTTGGGGGTCGCCATTGCGGCTGGGAATGCCCATTTCGTGAACTCCTGGATCCCCAAGGATCGGCATCCATTGGCCACAGCGGAGGGGTGCGGAACACAGGTAAGGGAACGGGGACTGCCTGGAGCAGGGAACCATGTATTCCGCCCTGTGTTGGCACAGTCTCAGAGCTCCCCAACCTGGCGGTCGCAGAAAGGCCTCGTCTTTGGGGTCAAGGCCTTTACCGCTCCACCCCTCTGCTGAAAAACCTCAGAGTCTGCGCGGTTTTCCCAAGCAGCCTAGTGTCCGCTGGAAGTCCAAGGGACAGAACCCTGAATTCTGGCCGGCTGGCCCAGCCCTGCTTCTGGCACTTTGTAGGCCAGCGGGCCCTGGAGCACCTGCTAGGATGGGAAAGGGAAGGGTACGCGAATTGCACCCTGGTGGCCGCCCAGGCAGCAAAGAAGTGGGGAGGGCACCTTACTGCCCTTTAATGGCAGACAGAATCTGTGGCTGTCCTGCTGCGTGGGCCTTTTCATGTGGACCTTGTGCAATAAAAGTTTACCGGTGACCTTAGGGAACTTCCCAGTGTGCTTCTGACAGATGAGGGATGCCGAGGAGTTGGCGGGGCCTCTCAGAACTCCGCTGGGTTTGGCGCAATGGAAGAGGGCCTCATCTCCAGGGAAGGCAGGAACCTCAGGCTTCCTCTCCGTTTCGGACTCCGACAGCAGGGTCCATGCAGAGTTGGGACAGGAGAGTCAGGAATCGTCTTGTCTGAGGAAGGGAACTCCGCTTGCCTCTCGAAGTGCTCAGGGGGTCTCAGGCCCCTTGTTGAGCTGTGTGTGGAACCTGCGGGTGTTTCCGGAAATGCACGACAGTGACAGTGCCCCTTCGTGTTGTGCCTTCACCCACTGGCTTGCCTTCGAAGAGGTGTCCGGGCCTCCGGTTCTTTTCAAGAGCGGACAGGGAAATCGGGGTCTTTCGGCATGTGGGACCACCAACGGGGCTAGTCTCAAATTTCCTAGTGAGGCCGGCTTCATCCTGAGGTGTGCCGGGAAGGCCGAGGACCCTTCCTGACAACTCAGGGGGATCGACTCTCCTGTCGCCATCAGGAGGGGAGAAGGGGCTCAGATGAAGTGGGGCCGGAACCCTCGGTGTTACCCTCGAGGGAAACCGGCGTGTGAGGGACTTTTGGGAGATGCATGAAAGGAGTCAGGTACCGTTTCGCAGTTCAGGACAGAACCTAGGACTTCCCTTGAGACGCCGTAGTGGGCAAGGGCCTCATCTTGCGAAGACGTTGGAACCATGTGGATTTTCTCGAGTTGCGGCGGGATTCTAGAGTTACGACGGGGATTTCAGGCTTCCTTTTGTATTGGCCTGGGAAGCCTAATCTTCCATTCGAGTTGCGAGGGAAAGCTGGGGGTTGCACTCGAGTCACTGCAGGGCCAAAGAGACCTCATCTAGGTCTGTGTCCGGGACTTAAGGTTCCTCTCAAGGGAAGACAGGGATCTCGGGGTGGCGTTCCAGACTCCCCCGGGGAGTCAGGCCTGGTCTCGAGGGCAAGCAAAGGATGCCGCTCTCCTCTCAAGTCGCGACGCAGATCTCTTGGAGCCCACTGAGTGGCCTCAAGGGAGTCAGGCCTCCTCTTCAGTTTGGAGAGAGGACTCGGGATTGCCCTCTGGGTAAGGCAGGAAAAGAAGGCTCTCACCTCGCGAGGACGGGGCCTTCTCAGGGGTTTCCTCGAGCTGCGGCGCCCGTGGGGGTTTTCTCACGAGGCAAGATGAAGATCTCAGGGAGCCTCTCGTGCGGTGCCAGGGAAGTCAGGTCTCCGTGCCCGTGGCGAGGGGGAGCGCGTCATGGCTCTCGAGTCATGGGAGAGGACTAGGGCCTCCAGAGGCATTGAAGAAGGACACTCGAGGTCTTTCTGGGGTTGGGGCGGGAAAGCCTCGTTTCCCTCGACTTCTGCCGGGGACCTTAGGGAACTTCCCATGGTGCCTCTGATAGGTAAGTGATCCTGTGCAGTTGGTGGGGCCTTTCGGGACTCCGCTGGGCTTGTCGCAAAGGAAGAGGGCCTCACCTCGAGGGGAGGCAGGAACCTTAGGCTTCCTCTCCTTTTCGAACTCCGACCACAGGGTCCCTGCAGAGTTGGGACAGGAGAGTCAGGCCTCGGCTTGTCTGAGGAAGGGAACTCCGCTTGCCTCTCGAATTGCTCAGGGTGTCTCAGGAACCTCGTAGAGCTGTGTGTGGAAACCGCGGGGTATCCCGGACGATGCACGGGGGTGTCAGTGAACCTTCGAGTGGTACCTTCACCCACAGGGTTGCCTTCGAAGAGGTGTCCGGGCATCGGGTTCTTATCCAGAGCGGACTGGGAAATCGGGGTCGTTCGGCATGTGGCACCACCCATGGGGCTCGTCTCGAATTTCCTCGGGAGGCCGGCCTCATCCTGAGGTGTGCCGGGAAAGCCAGGAACCCCTTCCAGACCACGCAGGGGAATCGACTCTCCTGTCGCGATCAGGAGGGGAGAAGGGGCTCAGATGAAGCGGTGACGGGACCCTCGGTGTTCCCCTCGAGGGAACCCGGTGTGTCGGGGAGCTTTGGGGGTCGCATGAAAGCTGTCAGGGACCCTTTCGCCCTTCAGGGCGGAACAGGGGACTTCCCTTGAGACGCCGTCGCGTGCAAGGGCCTCATCTTGCGAAGAGGTGGGAACCACGTGGTTTTTCTCGAGTTGCGGCGGGATTCTCGAGTTATGATGGGGATCTCAGGCTTCCTCTTTGGTTGGCCCTGGGAAGCGCAATCTTCCCCTCGAGTTGCGAGGGAAAGCTGGGGGTTGCGCTCGAGTCACTGCAGGGCCGAAGAGACCGCACCTAGGCTTGTGTCCGGGACCTAATATTCCTCTCCACGGAAGGCAGGGATCTCGGGGTTGCATTCCAGGCTCCCCCGGGGAGTCAGGCCTCGTCTCGAGGGGAAGCCAAGGGCTCTGCTCTCCTCTCGAGTCGCGACGCGGGTCTCTTGGAGCCCCCTGAGCGGCCTCAAGGGAGTCCAGCCTCCTCTTCCGTTTGGAGAGAGGACCCGGGATTGCTCTCCAGGCCATGCAGGAAAAGAAGGCCCTCAGCTCGCGAGGTCGGGGGCGTCTCAGGGGTTTCCTCGAGCTGCAGCGCCCGTGGGGGTTTTCTCCCGAGGCACGACGAGGATCTCAGGGAGCCTCTCGTGCGGCGCCAGGGAAGTCAGGTCTCCATGCGCGTGGCGAGGGGGAGCGCGTCATGGCTCTCAAGTCACGGGAGGGGACTAGGGCCTCGAGACGCTTTGATGAAGGACTCTCGAGGTCTTTCTTGGGGGGCGGCGGGAAAACCTCTTTTCCCTCGCCTTCTGTTGGGGACCTTAGGGAACTTCCCAGGGTGCCTCTGAGAGGCGAGGGATCCTGTGGAGTTGGCGGGGCCTCTCGGGACTCCGCAGGGTTTGGCGCAATGGAAGAGGGCCTCATCTCGGGGGGAGGCAGAAACCCCAGACTTCCTCTCTGTTCGGACTCTGACATCACGGTCCCTGCAGAGTTGGGACAGGAGAGTCAGGCTACGTCTTTTCTGAGGAATGGAACTCCGCTTGCCTCTCGAGTTGTTCATGGGGTTTCAGGCCCCTTGTCAAACTTTGTGTGTAATCTGCAGGTTTTTCCAGACGATGCACGGGGGTGTCAGTGATCCTTCGTTTTTTGTCTTCATCCACAGGGTTGCCTTAGAAGAGGTGTCCGGGCATCGGGTTCTTATGAAGAGCGGACCGGGAAATCGGGGTCGTTCAGCATTTGGCACCACCCACGTGGGTAGTCTCGAATTTCCTCATGAAACCGGCCTCATCCTGAGGTGTGCCGCGAAGGTCATGAAACTCTTCCAGACAAAGCAGAGGAATCGACCCTCCTGTGGCGATCAGGAGGGGAGAAGTGGCTCAGATGAAGTGCTGCTGGGAACCTCGGTGTTTCCCTCAAGTGAGACAGGTATGTCGGGTAGCTTTTGGGGTCGCATAAAGCGTTCCAAGTACCGTTTCGCAATTGAAAATGGAAAGTTGGACTTCTCTTGGGGTGCTCCAGCGGGCAAGGGCCTCATTTTGGAATGACTGCGGAACCACTTGGTTTTTCTCGAGTTGCGGTGGGATATTTGAGTCACCACAGGGAATTCATGCTTCCTCTTGTGTTGGCCCACAAAAGTCTTATCTTCCATTCGAGATTCGAGGGATAGCTGGATGTGCGCTCTAGTCACTGAAGGCAAAAGAGACCCCTCCAAGGCTTGTGTGCAGGACCTAATGTTCATGTCAAGGCTCGACAGAAATCTCGGGGTTGCATTCCAGACTCACCTTGGAGTCAGGCCTCGTCTCGAGGGGAAGCAAAGGACTCCGCTCTCCTCTCGAGTCGCGACACGGGTCTCTTGGAGCCCACTGAGTGGCTTAAAGGGAGTCAAACCTCCTCTGGTGTTTGGAGGGAGGACACGGGATTGCTCTCCAGGCAATGCATGAAATGAAGGCCCTCATCTCCCGATGACTGGGGCATCTCGTAGGTTTTCTCGAGCTGTGGCGCTAGTGTGGGGTTTCTCACGAAGTAAGACTGGGAGCTCAGTGAGCCTCTCACGTGGTGCCAGGGCAGTCAGGTCTCTATGCACGTGGTGAGAGGGAGCCCGTCATTGTTCTTGAGTCATGGTAGGGGATTGGGCCTGAAGACGGGTTAAAGAAGGACTCTCGAGGTCTTTCTTGGGTTGCAGCAGGAAACCCTGGGTTCCATCGACTTGTGCCAGTAACCTCAGGAAGCTTCTCAGCGTGCCTCTGAGAAGTCAGGGTCACTGTGGAGTTGGGAGGGGCCTCTCGGAACTCCACTGGGTTTGGTGCAATGTAAGAGGGACTCATCTCGAGTTGAAGCAGGAACCTCAGTGTTCCTCTCCATTTCTGACTCAGATCGCAAGGTCCCTGCATGTTGGTACAGGAGAGTCAGGCCTCGTCTTTTCTGGAGGATGGGACTCCTCTTGCCTCTCGAGTTGTTCTCGAGGTGACAGGCCACTTGTCGAGCTGTGTGTGTAACCTGCCCGTTTTTCCGGATGATGCACAGGTGTGTTAGTGCCCCTTCGTGTTGTACCTTCATACTCAAGGCTGCCTTCCAAGAGGTGTCCGAGCATCGGATTCTTATCAAGAGCGGACCGGGAAATTGGAGTCTTTCAGCAAGCGGCACCACCCACAAAGCTACGTATCGAATTTCCCCATGAGACCGGCCTCATCCTGAGTTGTGCAGGGAAGGTCGGGCCCCCTTGCAGACAAAGCAGGGGAATCGACCCACCGGTCACGATCAGGAGGGGAGAAGGGGCTTAAATGAAGTGGTGCCGGGAACCTCGGTGTTCCCCTTGAGTGAGACCGGCGTGTTGGGGGACTTTTGGGGTCGCATCAAGGGTGCCAAGTACCGTTTCGCATTTCAAGACAGAACCTGGGACATCTTTTGAAACGCTGTAGCGGGCAAGGGCCTCATCTTGGGATGACGGGAGAACCACGTGGTTTTGCTCGAGTTGCAGCGGGATTCTCGAGTTATGACCGGGAATTTACGCTTCCTCTTGTTGGCCTTGAAATCCAATCTTCCATTCGGGTTGCGAGGGGGAGCTGGGGATTGCGCTAGAGTCACTGCAGGGCAAAAGAGACCTAATCTAGGCTTGTGTCCAGGATCTAATGTTGCTCTCCAGGGGCGACAGGGATCTCGGGTTTGCATTCCAGACTCATCCGGGGAGTCAGTTCTCACCTCGAGGGTAAGCAAAGAATTCCACTCTCATCTCGAGTCGCGATGGGTATCTCTTGGAGCCCAATGTGTGTACTAAAGGGAGTCAAGCCTCCTGTGGAGTTTGGAGAGAGGACTCGGGATTGGATTCCAGGCCATGCAGGAAAAGAAGGCCCTCATCTCGAGATGACGGTGGCGTCTCGTGGGTTTTCTCGAGCTGTGGCGCCAGTGTGGGGTGTCTCATGAAGAACCACGGGGATCTCAGGGAGCCTCTTGTGTGGCGCCAGGAAAATCCAGTATTCCATTCGAGTTGCAAGTTAGAACTGGGGATTGCTCTCCAGTCACTGCAGGGCAAAATAGACACCATCTACGCTTGTGTCCAGGACCTAGTGTTCCACTACTGGGCCGACAGGGATCTCAGGGTTGCATTCTCGACTCACCCGGAGAGTCAGGCCTCATCTTGAGGGGAAAAAAAGGACTCCGCTCTCCTGTCGAGTCGCGACGGGTATCTCTTGGAGCCCACTGCGTGATGTAAAGGGAGTGAAGCCTCCTATGGAGTTTGGAGAGATGACTCGGGATTGTTTTCCTGGCCATGCAGGAAAAAAGGCCCTCATCTCGCGATGACGGGGGCGTCTCGTGGGTTTTCTCCAGCTGCGGCGCCAGTATCAGATTTCTCACGAGGTATGACGGGGAGCTCAGAGAGCCTCTCGTGTGGTGCTAGGGACGTCAGGTCTCCGTGCGTGTGGTGAAGGGGAGTGCGTGATTGCTCTCGAGTCATAGTAGGCGAATCTGGCCTCAAGACGCATTGAAGAAGGACTCTCGAGGTCTTTCTCGGGTTGCGGCAGGGAACCCTGGGTTCCCTCGACTTGTGTCGGTGACCTCAGGCAACTTCTCAGGGTGCCTCTGAGAATTCAGGGACACTGTGGATTTGGGAGGGGCCTTTCGTTACTCAACTGGGTTTGGTGCAATCGAAGAGGGCCTCATCTCGAATGGAGGCAGGAACCTCAGGGGTCCTCTCCATTTCTGACTCGGGTCGCAGGCTACCTGCCGAGTATGGACAAGAGAGTCACGCCTCATCTTCTGTGGAGGAATGGATCTCCGCTTGCCTTTCGAGTTGTTCACAGAGTGACAGGCCACTTGTTGAGCTGTGCGTGGAACCTGCGGGTTTTTCCGGACGATGCACAGGGGTGTCAGTGCCCCTTCGTGTTGTGCCTTCATCCACAGGGTTGCCTTCAAAGAGGTGTCCGGGCATCGGGTTCTTTTCAAGAGCGTACCAGAAAATTGGGGTCTTTCAGCATGTGGTACCACCCACGAGGCTACGTCTCGAATTTCCTCGGGAGACCGGCCTCATCCTGAGGTGAGCCGGGAAGGTAGGGAACCCCTTGCAGACAAAGCAGGGGAATCGACCCACCGGTCGCGATCAGAAGGGGAGAAGGGGCTCAGATGAAGTGGTGCCGGGAACCTCGGTGGTCCCCTCGAGTGAGACCGGTATGTCACGGCACTTTTGAGGTCGCATCAAGGGTGCCAAGTACAGTTTCGCACTTCAAGACGGAACGTGGGAATTCTCTGGAGATGCTCTAGCGGGCAAGGGCCTCATATTGCGATGACGAGGGAAACACGTGGTTTTTCTCGAGTTGCGGCGGGATTCTCGAGTTACGACGGGGAATTCAGGCTTCCTCTTGTGTTGGCCCAGGAAGTCCAATCTTCCATTCAACTTGTCAGAGAGCTGTGGGTTGCTCTCGAGTCACTTCAGGGCAAAGATTCCTCATCTAGGCTTGGGTCCAGGACGTAATGTTCCTCTCCAGGGGCAACAGGGATATCGGGGTCGCATTCCAGTCTCACCCGGTGGGTCACGCCTCGTCTCGAGTGGAAGCAAAGGACTCCACTATCCTCTCGAGTGCGACGTGTAACTCTTTGAGCCCAACGAGTGGCCTAAAGGGAGTCAAGCGTCCTGTGTAGCTTGGACAGAAGCTTCACGCTTGATCTGCATACCATGCAGTTAAAAATGGCCCTCCTCTCGTGATGACGGGAGCGTCTCATGGGTTTTTCTCGAGCTGCGGCGCCAGTGTGGGGTTTCTCACGAGATATGATGGGGAGATCAGGGAGCCTCTCGTGCAGCGCCAGAGAAGTCAGGCCTCCATGCGTGTGGCCAGGCAGATCGCGTCATTGCTCTGGAGTCATGGGAGGGACTAGGGCCTCAAGACGCATTTAAGAAGGACTCTCGAGGTCTTTCTTGGGTTGGGGCGGGAAACACTCGTTTCCCTCGACCTCTACCGGGGACCTTAGGGAACTTCCCAGGTGCCTCTGAGAGGTGAGGGATACTGAGGAGTTAGAGGGGCCTCTCGGGACTCCACTAGGTTTGACGAAATGAAAGAGGGCCTCATCTCGATTGGAGGCAGGAACCTCAGGCTTCCTCTCCATTTCTGACTCCGACCGCAGGGTCCCTGCAGGGTTGGGACAGGAGAGTCAGGCCTCGTCTTGTCTGAGTAATGGAAATCTGCTTGCCTCTCGAGGTGTTCAGTGGGTCTCAGGCCCCTTGTCGAGCTGTGTGTGGAACTTGCGGGTGTTTCCAGAAGATGCACGGGGGTTTCATTGCCCCTTCATTTTGTGCCTTCCCCCACAGGGTTGCCTTCAAAGAGGTGTCCGAGCATCGGGTTCATTTCAAGAGCGGACCGGGAAATCGGGGTCGTTCGGCATGTGGCACCACCCACGTGGCTCATCTCGAATTTCCTCGTGAGACCAGCATCATCCTGAGGTGTGCCGGGAAGGCCAGGAACACCTTCTACACAAAGCAGGGGAATCGACTCTCCTGTCGCGATCAGGAGGGGAGATGGGGCTCAGATGAAGTGGGGCCGGGACTCTAGGTGTTCCACTCGAGGGAACCCGGCGTTTCAGGGAACTTTAGGGGTCGCATCAAGGGAGCCAAGTACCGTTTCCCACTTCAGGACGGAACATGGGACTTCCCTGGAGACGCTGTAGCGGGCAAGGACCTCATCCTGTGAAGACGTTGGAACCACGTCGTTTTTCTCGAGTTGCGTCTGGATTCTCGAAAACGACGGGGATTTCAGGCTTCCTCTTGGGTTGGCCCTGGGAAGCCCAATCTTCCCCTGGAGTTGCGAGGGAAAGCTGGGGGTTCTGCTCGAGTCACTACAGGGCCAAAGAGACCTCATCGAGGCGTGTGTCCAGGACCTAACATTCCTCTCCCGGGAAGGCAGGGATCTCGGGGTTGCATTCCAGGCTCCCCCGGGGAGTCAGGCCTCGTCTCGAGGGGAAGCCAAGGACTCCGCTCTCCTCTCGAGTCGCACCGGGTATTTCTTGGACCCAACTGAGTGGCCTAAAGGGAGTCAATCCTCCTGTAAAGTTTGGAGAGAGGACCAGGGATTGCTCTCCAGGTCAGGCAGGAAAAGAAGGCCCCCATCTCTCCTTGACGGGGGCATCTTGTGGTTTTTCTCGAACTGCTGCGCCACTGTGGGTTTTCTCACGAGGTATGATGGGGTACTCAGGGAGCCTCTTGTGTGTTACTAGGGAAGTCAGTTTTCCTGCTTGTGGCGAGGGGAGCGCGTCCTTGCTCTGGAGACATGGTAGGGGAATCGGGCATCAAGAGACATTGAAAAAGGACTCTCCAAGTCTTTCTTGGGTTACTTCAGGAAACTCTGGGTTCCCTCGACTTGTGCCAGTGACCTCAGGTAGCTTCTCAGGGAGCCTCTGAGAATTCAGGGATACTGTGGTGTTGGGAGGGGCCTCTCGGGACACCACTGCGTTTGGTTCAATGGAAGAGGGCCTCTTCTCTAGTTGAGGCAGGAACCTCAGGGTTCCTCTCCATTTCTGACTCCGATCGCAGGGTTCCTGAAGAGTTGGGACAGGAGAGTAAGGCCTCATCTTGTGTGAAGGAATGCAACTTCACTTGCCTCTCGAGTTGTTCACGGGGTGACAGTCCACATTTGGAGCTGTGAGTGGAATCGGCGTGTTTTTCCAGACGATGCATGGGGATGTCAGTGTCCCTTTGTGTTGTGCCTTCATCCACAGGGTTGCCTTCGAAGAGATGTCCGGGCGTCAGGTTCTTATCTAGAGTGGACCGGGAATTCGGGATCTTTCAGCATGTGGCACCAACCATGAGGCTACTTTTCGAATTTCCTCATGAGACCGGCCTCATCCGGAGGTTCACGGGGAAAGTCGGGAACCCTTGCAGAAAAAGCATGGGAATCGACCCTCCTGTCGCGATCAGGAGGGGTGAAGGGGCTCACAGGAAGTGGTGCCGTGAACTTTGGTGTTTCCCTCGAGTGAGACCGGTATGTCAGGGAACTTTGGGGGTCGCATCATGGGTGCCAAGTACCGTTTTGTACTTCAGGATGGAACGTGGGACTTCTCTTGATACGCTGTAGCGGCCAAGGGCCTCATCTTGCGATGACGGGGGAGCCACGTGGTTTTTCTCGAGCTGCGGCGGGATTCTCGAGTTACGACGGGGATTTCAGGCTTCCTCTTGTGTTGGGACAGGGAAGTCCAATCATCCATTCGAGTTGCGAGGGAGAGCTGGGGGTTGCGCTCGAGTCACTGCAGGACAAAGGAGACCTCATCTAGGCTTGTGTCCAGGACCTAATGTTCCTCTCCAAGGGCCACAGGGATCTCAGGTTTGCATTCCAGACTCACCCAGGGAGTCAGGCCTCGTGTCGAAGGGAAGCAAAGGACTCCGCTCTCCTTTTGAGTCGCGACGGGCACCTCTTGGAGCCCACTTTGTGGCCTAAAGGGAGTCAAGCCTCCTGTGAAGTTTGGAGAGAGGACTTGGGACTGCTCTCCAGGCCATGCAGGAAAAGATGGCCCTCATCTCGCGATGACGGAGGGGTCTTGTGGGTTTTCTCGAGCTGCGGCGCCAGTGTGGGGTTTCACACGAGGCACGACAGGGAGCTCAGGGAGCCTCTCATGTGGCGCCAGGGAAGTCAGGTCTCCATGTGTGTGGCGAGGGGGAGCGCGTTATTGCTCTCGAGCCATGGTAGGGGAATCTGACCTCAAGACACATTGAAGAAGGACTCTCGAGGTCTTTCTTCGGTTGTGGCAGGAAACCCTTATTTCCCTCGAGGTTTGCCGGTGGCCTCAAGGAGCTTCTCAGAATGCCTATGAGAAGTCAGGGATACTGTGGAGATGGGAGTGGCCTCTCGGGACTCCACTGGGTTTGTTTTAATGGAAGAGGGCCTCATCTCGGGTTGAGGCAGGAACCTCAGGTTTCCTCTCCATTTCTGACTCAGATCGAAGCGTGCCTGCAGAGTTGGGATTGGATACTCAGGCCTCGTCTTGTCTGAGGAAGGGAACTCCGCTTGCCTCTCTCGTTGTTTAAGGGGTGACAGGCCAGTTGTGGAGCTGTATGTGGATCCTGTGGGATTTTCCGGATGATGAACAGGGTTGCCAGCGCCCCCTCGTGTAGAGCCTTCATCCACAGGGTTGCCTTAGAAGAGGTGTCCGGGCATCGGGTTCTTATCAAGAGCAAGACCGAGAAATCGTGGTCTTTCGGCACGTGGCACCAACACGAGGCTACGTCTCGAATTTCTTCGTGAGACTGGCCTCATCCTGAGGTGCGCCATGAAGGTCGGGAACCCCTTCTAGACAAAGCAGGGGAATAGACCTTCCTGCCGTGATCAGGAGGGGAGAAGGGGCTCAAATGAAGTGGTGCCAGGACCTTCGGTGAGACCGGTATATTGGGGAACTTTTGGGGTCGCATCAAGAGTGCCAAGTAGCATTTCGAACTTTATGACGAAACATGGGGCTTCTCTTGAGACTCTGTAGCGGGCAAAGGCCTCATATTGCGATTAATGGGGAACCACGTGGTTTTTAAGAGTTGCGGCGGGATTCTCGAGTTAAGACGGGAAATTCAGGCTTCCTCTTGTGTTGGCCCAGGGAAGTCCAGTCTTCCATTCGAGTTGCGAGGGAGAGCTAGGGATTGCGCTTGAGTTACTGCAGGGCAAAAGAGACCTTATCTAGGCTTGTGTCCAGGACATAATGTTCGTCTCCAGGGGGGACAGGGATCTCGGGGTTGCTTTCCTGATGCACCCAGGGAGTCAGTCCTTGTCTCGAGGGGAAGCGAAGGACTCCGCTCTCCTCTCGAGTTGCGACGGGTATCTCTTGGAGCCCACTGAGTGGCCTAAAGGGAGTCAAGCCTCCTGTGGAGTTTGGAGAGAGGACTCGGGATTGCTCTCCAGGCGATGCAGGAAAAGAAGGCCATCATCTCGCGATGAAGGGGGCGTCTCGTGGGTTTTCTCGAGTTGCAGCGCCAGTGTGGGGTTTCTCATGAGGTAGTACGGGGAGCTCAGGGAGCCTCTCATGTGGCGCTTGGGAAGTCAGGTCTCCATGCGCATTGCGAGGGGGAGCGTGTCATTGCTCTAGAGTCATGGTAGGTGTATCGGGCCTCAAGAACCGTTAAAGAAGGACTTTCAAGGTGTTTCTTGGGTCACGGCAGTAAACCCTGGGTTCCCTCGTCTAGTGCCGGTGGCCTTAGGGAGCTTCTCAGTGTGCCTCTGAGAAGTCAAGGATACCCTGGAGTTGGGAGGGCCCTCTTGGGACTCCACTGGGTTTGGTGCAATAGAAGAGGGCCTCATCTCGAGTGGAGGCAGGAACCTCAGGGTTCATCTCCATTTCTGACTCTGATCGCAGGGTCCCTGCAGAGTTGGGACAGGAGAGTCAGGCCTCGTCTTGTAAGGAAGAATGGACCTCCACTTGCCTCTCGAGTTATTCACGGGGTGACAGGCAACTTGTCGAACTGTGTTTGGAATCTGCGGGTTTTTCCGGACGATGCACGAGGGTGTCAGTGCCCCTTCGTGTTGTGCCTTCTTCCACAGGGTTGTCTTTGAAGAGGTGTCCGGGCATCGGGTTCTTATCAAGAGCGGACCGGGGAATCGGGGTCTTTCAGCATTTGTTACCACCCATGAAGCTACGTCTCAAATATTCTCGTTAGACCGGCCTCATCTTGAGGTGCGCCGGGAAGGTTGGGAACCCCTTCCAGACAAAGCACGGGAGTCGACCATCCAGTCGCAATCAGGAGGGGAGAAGTGGCTCAGATGAAGTTGTACCGGGAACCTCGGTGTTCCCCTCGAGAGAGACCAGGGTGTCGGGGAACTTTTGGAATCGCATCAAGGGTGCCAAGTGTGAAAACACTTCAAGAAGAAACCTGGGACTTCTCTTTAGACGCTGTAGCGGGCAAGGGCCTCATCTTGCGATGACGGGGTAACCATGTGGTTTTTCTCGAGTTTCGGCGGGATTCTCGAGTTACGATGGGGAATTCAGGCTTCCTCTTGTGTTGGCACAGGGAAATCCAATCTTCCATTGGAGTTGTGAGAGAGAGCTAGGGATTGGTCTCGAGTCACTTCAGGGCAAAAGAGACCTCATCTAAGCTTGTGTCCGGGACCTAATGTTCCTCTCCAGGGGCGACAGAGATCTCGGGGTTGCATTTTAGACGCACCCGAGGAGTCAGGCCTCATCTCGAGAGGAAGGAAAGGACTCTGCTCTGCTCTCGAGTCCCCACGGGTATTTCTTGGAGACCACTGAGTGGCCTAAAGGGAGTCAAGCCTCCTGTGGATTTTTTTTAAATTTTATTTTATTTTTAAACTTTACATAATTGTATTAGTTTTTCCAAATATCAAAATGAATCCGCCTCAGGTATACATGTGCTCCCCATCCTGAACCCTCCTCCCTCCTCCCCCCCATAGCATCCCTCTGGGTCGTCCCAGTGCACTAGCCCCAAGCATCCAGTGTCATGCATCAAACCTGGACTGGCAACTCTTTTCATACATGATATTTTACATGTTTCAATGCCATTCTCCCACATCTTCCCACCTTCTCCCTCTCCCACAGAGTCCATAAGACTCTTCTATACATCAGTGTCTCTTTTGCTGTCTCGTACTCAGGGTTATTGTTACCGTCTTTCAAAGTTCCATATATATGCGTTAGTATACTGTATTGGTGTTTTTCTTTCTGGCTTACTTCACTCTGTATAATAGGCTCCAGTTTCATCCACCTCATTAGAACTGATTCATTCTATTCTTTTTAATGGCGGAGTAATACTCCATTGTGTATATGTACCACAGCTTTCTTATCCATTCATCTGCTGATGGACATCTAGGTTGCTTCCATGTCCTGGCTATTAGAAACAGTGCTGTGATGAACATTGGGGTACACGTGTCTCTTTCCCTTCTGGTTTCCTCAGTGTGTACGCCCAGCAGTGGGATTGCTGGATCATAAGGCAGTTCTATTTCCAGTTGTTTAAGGAATCTCCACACTGTTCTCCATAGTGGCTGTACTAGTTTGCATTCCCACCAACAGTGTAAGAGGGTTCCCTTTTCTTCACACCCTCTCCAGCATTTATTATTTGTAGACTTTTGGATTGCAGCCATTCTGACTGGCGTGAAATGGTACCTCATAGTGGTTTTGATTTGCATTTCTATGATAATGAGTGATTTTGAGCATCTTTTCATGTGTTTGTTAGCCATCTGTATGTCTTCTTTGGAGAAACGTCTATTTAGTTCTTTGGCCCATTTTTTGATTGGGTCATTTATTTTTCTGGAGTTGAGCTGTAGGTGTTGCTTGTATATTTTTGAGATTAGTTGTTTGTCAGTTGCTTCATTTCCTATTATTTTCTCCCATTCTGAAGGCTGTCTTTTCACCTTGCTAATAGTTTGCTTTGATGTGCAGAAGATTTTAAGGTTAATTAGGTCCCATTTGTTTATTTTTGTTTTTATTTCCAATATTCTGGGAGGTGGGTCATAGAGGATCTTGCTGTGATGTATTTCAGAGAGTGTTTTGCCTATGTTCTCCTCTAGGAGTTTTATAGTTTCTGGTCTTACGTTTAGATCTTTAATCCATTTTGAGTTTATTTTTGTGTATTGTGTTAGAAAGTGTTCTAGTTTCATTCTTTTACAAGTGGTTGACCAGATTTCCCAGCACCGCTTGTTAAAGAGATTGTCTTTAATCCATTGTATATTTTTGCCTCCTTTGTCAAAGATAAGGTGTCCATATGTGTGTGGATTTATCTCTGGGCTTTCTATTTTGTTCCACTAATCTATATTTCTGTCTTTGTGCCAGTACCATACTGTCTTGATAACTGTGGCTTTGTAGCGGAGCCTGAAATCAGGTAGGTTGATTCCTCCAGTTCCATTCTTCTTTCTCAAGATCGCTTTGGCTATTCGAGGTTTTTTGTATTTCCATACAAATTGTGAAATTATTTGTTCTAGCTCTGTGAAGAATACTGTTGGTAGCTTGATAGGGATTGCATTGAATCTATAAATTGCCTTGGGTAGTATACTCATTTTCACTATATTGATTCTTCCAATCCATGAACATGGTATATTTCTCCACCTATTAGTGTCCTCTTTGATTTCTTTCACCAGTGTTTTATACTTTTCTATATATAGGTCTTTAGTTTCTTTAGGTAGGTATATTCCTAAGTATTTTATTCTTTCCGTTGCAATGGTGAATGAAATTGTTTCCTTAATTTCTCTTTCTGTTTTCTCATTATTAGTGTATAGGAATTCAAGGGATTTCTGTGTGTTGATTTTATATCCTGCAACTTTACTATAGTCATTGGCTAGTTCTAGTAATTTTCTGCTGGAGTCTTTAGGGTTTTCTATGTAGAGGATCATGTCATCTGCAAACAGTGAGAGTTTTACTTCTTCTTTTCCAATTTGGATTCCTTTTGTTTCTTTTTCTGCTCTGATTGCTGTGGCCAAAACTTCCAAAGCTATGTTGAATAGTAATGGTGAAAGTGGGCACCCTTGTCTTGTTCCTGACTTTAGAGGAAATGCTTCCAATTTTTCACCATTGAGGATAATGTTTGCTGTGGGTTTGTCATATATAGCTTTTATTATGTTGAGGTATGTTCCTTCTATTCTTGCTTTCTGGAGAGTTTTTATCATAAATGGATGTTGAATTTTGTCAAAGGCTTTCTCTGCATCTATTGAGAAAATCATATGGTTTTTATTTTTCAATTTGTTAAGGTGGTGTATTACATTGATTGATTTGTGGATATTGAAGAATCCTTGCATCCCTGGGATAAAGCCCACTTGGTCATGGTGTATGATCTTTTTAATGTGTTGTTGGATTCTGATTGCTAGAATTTTGTTAAGGATTTTTGCATCTATGTTCATCAGTGATATTGGCCTGTAGTTTTCTTTTTTTGTGGGATCTTTGGCAGGTTTTGGTATTAGGCTGATGGTGGCCTCATAGAATGAGTTTGGAACTTTACCTTCCTCTGCAATTTTCTGGAAGAGTTTGAGCAGGATAGGTGTTAGCTCTTCTCTAAATTTTTCGTATAATTCAGCTGTGAAGCCGTCTGGACCTGGGCTTTTGTTGGCTGGAAGATTTTTGATTACAGTTTCAATTTCCGTGCTTGTGATGGGTCTGTTAAGATTTTCTAGTTCTTCCCTGGTCCAGTTTTGGAAAGTTGTACTTTTCTAAGAATTTGTCCATTTCTTCCACGTTGTCCATTTTATTGGCATATAATTGTTGATAGTAGTCTCTTATGATCCTTTGTATTTCTGTGTTTTCTGTTGTGATCTCTCCATTTTCATTTCTAATTTTATTGATTTGATTTTTCTCCCTTTGTTTCTTGATGAGTCTGGCTAATGGTTTGTCAATTTTATTTATCGTTTCAAAGAACCAGCTTTTGGTTTTGTTGATTTTTGCTATGGTCTCTTTTGTTTCTTTTGCATTTATTTCTGCTCTAATTTTTAAGATTTCTTTCCTTCTACTAACCCTGGGGTTCTTCATTTCTTCCTTTTCTAGTTGCTTTAGGTGTAGAGTTAGGTTATTTATTTGACCTTTTTCTTGTTTCTTGAGGTGTGCCTGTATTGCTATGAACTTTCCCCTTAGGACTGCTTTTACCGTGTCCCACAAGTTTTGGGTTGTTCTGTTTTCATTTTCATCCGTTTCTATGCAAATTTTGATTTCTTTTTTTGATTTCTTCTGTGATTTGTTGGTTATTCAGCAGCGTGTTGTTCAGCCTCCATATGTTGGAATTTTTAATAGTTTTTCTCCTGTAATTGAGATCTAATCTTACTGCATTGTGGTCAGAAAAGATGCTTGGAATGATTTCTATTTTTTTGAATTTACCAAGGCTAGCTTTATGGCCCAGGATGTGATCTATCCTGGAGAAGGTTCCATGTGCACTTTAGAAAAAGGTGAAATTCATTGTTTTGGGATGAAATGTCCTATAGATATCAATTAGGTCTAACTGGTCTATTGTATCATTTAATGTTTGTGTTTCCTTGTTAAATTTCTGTTAAGTTGATCTATCCATAGGTGTGAGTGGGGAATTAAAATCTCCAACTATTATTGTGTTAGTGTTAATTTCTCCTTTCATACTTGTTAGCATTTGTCTTACATACTGTGGTGCTCCTGCGTTGGGTGCATATATATTTATAATTGTTATATCTTCTTCTTGGATTGATCCTTTGATCATTATGTAGTGACCTTCTTTGTCTCTTTTCACAGCCTTTGTTTTAAAGTCTATTTTATCTGATATGAGTACCGCTACTCCTGCTTTCTTTTGTTCCCTATTTGCATGGAAAATCTTTTTCCAGCCCTTCACTTTCAGTCTGTATGTATCCCCTGTTTTGAGGTGGGTCTCTTGTAGACAACATATGTAGGGGTCTTGTTTTTGTATCCATTCAGCCAGTCTTTGTCTTTTGGTTGGAGCATTCAACCCATTTACGTTTAAGGTAATTACTGATAAGTATGATCCCATTGCCATTTACTTTATTGTTTGGGGTTTGAATTTATACACCGTTTTTGTGTTTCCTATTTAGTATTTGTTGGAGAGCTGGTTTGGTGGTGCAGAATTCTCTCAGCTTTTGCTTGTCTGAAAAGCTTTTGATTTCTCATTCATACTTGAATGAGATCCTTGCTGGGTACAATAATCTGGGCTGTAGGTTATTTTCTTTCATCATTTTAAGTATGTCTTGCCATTCCCTCCTTGCTTGAAGAGTTTCTATTGAAAGATCAGCTGTTATCCTTATGGCAATTCCCTTGTGTGTTATTTGTTGTTTTTCCCTTGCTGCTTTTCATATTTGTTCTTTGTGTTTGATTTTTGTTAATGTGATTAATATGTGTCTTGGGGGGTTTCGCCTTGGCTTTATCCTGTTTGGGACTCTCTGGGTTTCTTGGACTTGAGTGGGTATTTCCTTCCCCATTTTAGGGAAGTTTTCAACTATTATCTCCTCAAGTATTTTCTCACGGTCTTTCTTTTTGTCTTCTTCTTCTGGGACCCCTATGATTCGAATGTTGTAGCGTTTAATATTGTCCTGGAGGTCTCTGAGATTGTGCTCATTTCTTTTAATTCGTTTTTCATTTATCCTCTCTGATTCATTTATTTCTACCATTCTATCTTCGAATTCACTAATCCTATCTTCTGCCTCTGTTATTCTACTATTTGTTGCCTCCAGAGTGTTTTTAATTTCATTTATTGCATTATTCATTATATATTGACTCTTTTTTTATTTCTTCTAGGTCCTTGTTAAACCTTTCTTGCATCTTCTCAATCCTTGTCTCCAGGCTATTTATCTGTGATTCCATTTTAATTTCAAGATTTTAGATCCATTTCACTATCCTTACTCGGAATTCTTTATCAGGTAGATTCCCTATCTCTTCCTCTTTTGTTTGGTTTGGTGGGCATTTATCCTGTTCCTTTATCTGCTGGGTATTCCTCTGTCTCATCTTGTTTAAATTGCTGAGTTTGGGGTGTCCTTTCTGTATTCTGGCAGTTTGTGGAGTTCTTTACTGTGGCATTTCCTCGCTGTGTGTGGGTTTGTACAGGTGTCTTGTCAAGGTTTCCTGGTTAGGGAAGCTTGTGTCCGTGTTCTGGTGGGTGGAGCTGTATTTCTTCTCTCTGGAGTGCAATGAAGTGTCCAGTAATGAGTTATGAGATGTCTGTGGTTTTGGGGTGACTTTGGGCAGCCTGTATCTTGAAGCTCAGGGCTGCGTTCCTTTGTTGCTGGAGAATTGGCTTGGTATGTCTTGCCCTGGAACTTGTTGGCCCTTGTGTGGTGCTTGATTTCAGTGTCGGTATGGAGGCATTTGATGAGCTCCTGTCAATTAATATTCCTTGGAGTCAGGAGTTCCCTGGAGGCAGGGTTTGGACTTAAGCCTCCTGCTTCCAGTTATCTGTCTTACTTTTACAGTAGTTTCAAAACTTCTCCTTCTATACAGCACCATTGATAAAACATCTACGTTAAAGAAGAAAAGTTTCTCTACTGTGAGGGTCACTCAGAAAGGTTCACAGCGTTACATGGAGAAGAGAAGAGGGAGGAGGGAGTTAGAGGTGACCCAAATGAGATGAGGTGGAATCAATAGTGGAGAGAGTGGGCTGGCCAGTAGTCACTTCCTTATGTGCACTCCACAACTGGACCGCACAGAGATGTTCACAGAGTTATACAGAGACAAGAAGAAGGAGGAAGGAGACAGAGGTGGCCAGAAGGATAAAAGGGGGGAATGAAAAGGAGGGAGACAGATCCAGCCAGTAATCAGTTCCCTAAGTGTTCTCCACCGTCTGGAATACACAGAAATTCACAGAGTTGGGTAGAGTAGAGAGGGGTTAGGGAGGAGACACAGGCGACCTGGTGGAGAAAAAGGAGAGTCCAAAGGGAGAGAGAGCAGTCAAGCCAGTAATCTCGCTCCCTAGTGAAAAATGGGTACTGAAGATTGGGTTCTTAAAGGTACAAAATTGGTAACAAATACATAAAAGCAAAAATTAAAAATCTAGAGTAGAGTTTGGACTTTCAAAAATATGATTTTAAAGAAAAGAAGAAGGAAAAGAAAGAGAGAAAAAACGAACAAAGAAAAACAAACAAGGTCGCAAAAATTATCAAGAAACTACAGGTACAAAATGGATATCAAATACCAAAAAGCATAAATTAAAAATCTAGAGTAGAGTTTGGAATTTCAAAAATACAATGTTAAAAAAACGGAAGAAGAAAACTAAAGAGAAAACAAACAAACAAAAACAAGCAGTGTCGCAAAAATTATAAAGAAACTACAGGTACAAAATTGATATCAAATACCAAAAAGCATAAATTAAAAATCTAGAGTAGATTTTGGAATTTCAAAAATACAATGAAAAAGAAAAGAAGAAAAAAAAAAACAAAACAAAAAAACACGGTCAAAAAATTATTTTATATATATATATATATATATGAAGTTTGCTGAAGAAGAAAAAAATAGGGTCTTTTTTTTGCAAAGTAATAGGTTATAAAAGTGAAAATTAAAGGTTCTATAGAGGACATAAAATTAAAAAAAATTAAAAAAAAGAATGAATGATCATAAAAATATATCTAGGACTTTCTCTGGTTTTGTTGTGAGTATCGTGGGTTCAGTTCATTTTTGGCTAGTTCCTTGGTCCGACTTATATATCTCAAGATCTATAGGCGCCTTCCTATGTAGTCCTAGTAACCACAGGGTTTTAATCTATTGCCTGTAGCTTCCAAGGCGATTCCTTCTGTTATAGCTTCTTTTGTTTGCTGGTCTCTTCAGTGTCTGGTTTACGCCCTGACACAAAGGGGACGGTGGAGGACACTTTTTTTTTTTTAGGCTCACTTGTTCAATTGCGCAGTGGGGAGGGAGGGAGGGATGCTGCAAACAAATAACACTGGCGTGCGCTCGCAGTGCCTCAGCCACACTGGGTCTGCCCCCGCTCACGGCGCGTGTAGCCTCCCTGCCCACACTGCTCGGGCTCTAGGTTGTTCCACCGGGAACAATCCGAGGCTGGCCCTGGGCTGCATGCACCTCCCAGGTCCAAGCCGCTCAGGTTCAGGCACTCGGGTAGTCCTCAGAGGCACAGACTCGGTTGGGCCTGCGTTTTGTGCTCTTCCCAGGTCCGAGCAGCTCAGGTGATGAGGTGTTTGGCGAGCGCCAATGTTGTGACTTATCGCCTCCCCGCCACTCGGTTATCTGGGTGTAAAACAGGCGCACCTTCTCAGGCAGATGTTGACCGTCCAGATCCCCAAGAAGTTTTAGTTAGCAAAGAAGCCTGCTTACAGTTTTATAGATAATGTCTCTCTGGGGCTGCGATTGCCCCCTTCTGGCTCTGGCTGCCTGTCACCGGAGGGGGAAGGTCTGCAGCCGGCTATCTCTGTTCAGTCCTTTGTTCCGTGCGCGGGCCTGGCGGTGTCTTAGGTTAGGGCTGGCTTTTTGCGTGGTAGATATCCCAGAGTCTGGTTTGCTAGCCCAAGTTATTTCGTTCAGATAGCGCTCAGGGTATTTAGGCCAGATTCTTACTCTAAGCGATGCAGCCCGCGCCGCGCCTCCCTGCCCAGCCCCTGCTTGCTAATGGTGTGAGCAGGCGTCTGCACTGCTTCGCGGCTGGGGGAGTTACCGTAGGGCTTGCAATCTGCGAGTTTTAATTGTTTATTTATTTTTATCCCCCTTATGTTGCCCTTTGTGCTTCCAAAGCTTGGCAAAGATTTGGCAGTGAAAAGCTTTCCTGGTGTTTGGAAACTTTTCTCTTTTTAAGACTATCTTCCCGGGACAGAAATCCCTCCCTCCCTCTTTTGTCTCTTTTTTGTCTTTTATACTTTTTCCTACCTACTTTCCAAGAGTTGGGTTGCTTTTCTGGGTGCCTGATGTCCTCTGGCAGCATTCATAAGTTGTATTGTGGAATTTACTCGACGTTTAAATGCTCTTTTGATGAAATTGTTTGGGGGGGAAAGAGTTCTCCCCGTCCTACTCCTCAGCAATCTTGGCTCCTCTCTTGTGGAGTTTGGAGAGAGCACGCGGGATTGCTCTCCAGGCCATGCAGGAAAAGAAGGCCCTCATCTCGCGATGTCGGGGGAGTCTCGTGGTTTTTCTGGAGCTGCGGTGCCAGTGTGGGGTTTCTCACAAGGTACGACCGGGAGCTCAGGGAGCCTCTCGTGTGGTGTCAGGGAAGTCAAGTCTCCATACGAGTGGCGAGGGGGCACACGTCATTGCTCTCAAGTCATGGTAGTGGAATCAGGGCTCAACACAATGAAAAAGGACGCTCGAGGTCTTTCTCGGGTTGCAGCAGGAAACCCTGTGTTCCCTCGACTTGTGCCTGTGGCCTCAGGTAGCTTCTCAGGGTGCCTCTGAGAAGTCAGGGATACTATGGAGCTGGGAGAGGCCTCTTGGGACTCCACTGGGTTTGCTGCAATGGAAGAGGGCCTAATCTCGAGATCAGGAAGGAACCTCAGGGTTCCTCTCCATTTCTGACTCAGATCGCAGGGTCCCTGCAGAGTTGGGACAGGAGAGTCAGGCCTCGTCTTGTGTGGAGGAATGGAACTCCGCTTGCCTCTCGAGTTGTTCAAGGAGTGACAGGCCACTTGGCGAGCTGTGTGTGGAACCTGCGGTTTTTTCCAGACAATGCATGGGGGTGTCAGTGCCCTTACGTGATGTGCTTTCATCCACAGGGTTGCCTTCGAAGTGGTGTGTGGGCATCGGGTTCTTATCAAGAGCGGACCGGGAAATCGGGGTCTTTTGGAATGCGGCACCACACACGAGGTTACGTCTCGAATTTCCTCGTGAGACGGGCCTCATGCTGAGGTGCCCCTGGAAGGTGGGGAAAGCCTTCCAGACAAAGCAGGTTAATCGACCCTCCTGTCGCGATCAGGAGGGGAGAAGGGGCTCAGATGAAGTGGTGCCGGGAACCTCGGTGTTCCCCTCGAGTGAGACCAGTATGTCAGGGAACTTTTGGGGTCACATGAAGCTTGCCAAATACTGTTTCAAACTTCAAGACGAAACGTGGGACTTCTCTTGAGACGCTGTGGCGGGCAAGGGCTTCATCTTGTGATGAAGGGGAAACCACGTGGTTTTTTTCGAGTTGCGATGGGATTGTTGACTTACGACGGGGAATTCAGGCTTCCTCTTGTGTTGGCCCAGGGAAGTCCATTCTTCCATTCGAGTTGCCAGGGAGAGCTGGGTGGGAATTGCTCTCGAGTCACGGCAGGTCAAAATAGACCTCATCTAGGCTTGTGTCCAGGACCTAATGTTCCTCTCCAGGGGCGATAGGGATCACGGGGACGCATTCCAGACTCACCCAGTGAGTCAGGCCTCGGCTCGAGGGGAAGCAAAGGATTCTGATATCCTCCTGGGTCGCGAAAGGTATCTCTTGGAGCCCACTGAGTGGCCTCCAGGGAGTCAAGCCTCCTGTGGAGTTGGAGAGAGGACTCGGGATTGCTCTCCAGGCCATACAGGAAGAGAAGGCCCTCAGCTCGCAATGACGGGGGCGTCTTGTGGGTTTTCTCGAGTTGGGGCGCAAGTATGAGTTTTCTCACGAGGTACGACGGGGAGCTCAGGGAGCCTCTCGTGTGGCGCCAGGAACGTCAGGTCTCTATGCGTGTGATGAGGGGGAGCTCATAAATGCTCTCGAGTCATGGTAGGGAAATCAGGACTCAAGACGCGTTGAAGAAGGAGTCTCGAGGTCTTTCTCAGGTTGCGGCAGGAAACCCTGGGTTCCCTCGACTTGAACCGGTGACCTCAGGGAGCTTCTCAGGGTGCCTCTGAGAAGTCAGGCATACTGTGGACTTGGGATGGGCTCCCGGAACTCCACTGGGTTTGGTGCAATGGCAAAGGTTCTCATCTCGAGTTGAGGCAGGAACCTAAGGGTACCTCTCCATTTCAAACTCCGACCACAGGGTCCCTGAAGAGTTGGGACAGGAGAGTCAGGCCTCGTCTTGTGTGGAGGAATTGAACTCCGCTTGCCTCTCGAGTTGTTCACAGGATAACAGACCATTTGTCGAGCTGTGAGTGGAACCTTCGTTTTTTTCCGTAAGATGCATGAGGGGGTCAGTGCCCCTTCGTGTTGTGCCTTCATCCACAGGGTTGCCTTCAAAGAGGTGTCCGGATATCGAGTTCTTATCAATAGCGGAGCAGGAAATCGGGGTCTTTCAGAACGTGGCACCATCCATGAGGCTACGTCTCGAATTTCTTCGTTAGACTGGTGTCATCCTGAGGTGCGCCATGAAGATCGGGAACCCCTTCCAGACAAAGCAGGGGAATCGACCATCTTGTCGCGACCAGGAGGAGTGAAAGGGCTCAGTTGAAGTCGTGCCGGGAACCTCGGTGTTCCCCTCGAGTGGGACCGGTGTGTCGGGAAACTTTTGGGGTCGCTTCAAGGGTGCCAAGTACCGTTTTGCACTTCAATACGGACTTGGGGCTTCACTTGACATGCTGTAGAGGGCAAGGGCCTCATCTTGGGATGACGGGGGAATCACGTGGTTTTTCTCAAGGTGCGGAGGGATTCTCGAGTTACGACGGGGAATTCAGGCTTCCTCTTGTGTTGGCCCAGGGAAGTCCAATCTTCCATTCGAGTTTCGAGGGAGAGCTGGGGTTTGCTCTTGAGTCACTGCAGGGCAAAAGAGACCTCATCTAGGCTTGTGTCCAGGACCTAATATTCCTCTCCAGGGCCGACAGCGATCTCGGGGTTGCATTCCAGACGCATCCTGGGAGTCAGAGCTCGACTCGAGGGGAAGCACAGGACCCCGCTCTCCTCTTGAGTCGCCACAGGTGTCTCTTGGAGCCCACTGAGTGGCCTAAAGGGAGTCAAGCCCCCTGTGGAGTTTGGAGAGAGGACTCAGGATTGCTCTCCAGGCCATGCAGGAAAAGAAGGCCTTCATCTCGCGATGACAGATGCGTATCGTGGGTTTTCTCGAGCTGGGGAGCCAGTGTGGGATTTCTCACGAGGTATGACGGGGAGTTCAGGTAGCCTCTCGTGTGGCACCAGGGAAGTCAGGTCTCCATGGGCGGGGCAAGGGGGAGCGCGTCATTGCTCTCCAGTCAGGGTAGGGGAATCGGGCCTCTAGACGGGTTGAAAAAGGACTCTCGATGTCTTTCTAGGGTTGCGGCAGGAAACCCTGGGTTCCCTTGACTTGTGCCGGTGACCTCAGGGAGCTTCTCAGGGTGCCTCTGAGAAGTCAGGGATACTGTGGATTTGGGAGAGGCCTCTCAGGACTCCTCTGGGTTTGGTGCAATGGAAGAGGGCCTCATCTCGAGTTGAGGCAGGAACCTCAGGGTTCTGCTCCTGACTTCCTGGAGCCGGATCTGACTCAGATAGCAGGGTCCCTGCTGAGTTTGCTCAGGAGTCAGGTCTCGTGTTCTGCGGAGGAATGGAACTCCGCTTACATCTCAAGTTGTTCAAGGATGACACCACTTTTCGTGATGTGTGTGGAACCTGCGGGTTTTTCGGAGATGCACGGGGGCGTCAGTGCTCCTTCCTGTTGTGCCTTCATCCACAGAGTTGCCTTCGAAGAGGTGTCCAGGCATCGGGTTCTCCTCAAGTGCGCACCGGGAAATCGGGGTCTTTCAGCATGTTGCACCACCCACTAGGCTACGTCTCGAATTTCCTCGTGAGATCGGCCTCATCCTGAGGTGCGCAGGAAAGTCTGGGAACCCTTTCCAGACAAAGCAGGGGAATCGACCCTCCTTTCGGGATCAGGAGGAGAGAAAGGGCTCAGATGAAGTAGTGCCGGGAACCTCGGTGCTCCCCTTGAGTGAAACTGGTAAGTCGGGTAACTTTTCGGGTTGCATCAAGGGTGCCAAGTACTGTTTCGCACTTCAAGATGGAACCTGGGACTTCTCTTGAGACGCAGTAGTGGGCAAGGGCCTCATCTAGCGCTGACGGGGGACCCACGTGTTTTTTCTCGAGTTGCGGCCGGATTCTTGAGTTACGATGGGGAATACAGGTTTCCTCTTGTGTTGGCCCAGGGAAGTCCAATCTTCCATTCGAGTTGCAAGTGAGAGCTGGAGATTGCTCTCGAGTCACTGCAGGGCAAAATAGAGCTCATCTAGGTTTGTGTCCAGGACCGAGTTTTTCTCTCCAGGGGCGACAGGGATCTTGGGGTTGCATTCCAGACTCACCCGGGGAGTCAGGCCTCGTCTCGAAGGGAATGAATGGACTCCGCTCTCCTCTCGAGTCACGACGGGTATCCCTTGGAGCCCAAGAGTGGCCTAAATGGAGTTAAGCCTCCTGTGGAGTTTGGAGAGAGGACTCGGGATTGCTCTCTAGGCCATGCAGGAAAAGAAGGCCCTCATCTCGCGATGACGGGGGCGTCTCGTGGGTTTTCTCAAGGTGCAGTGCCTGGTTGGGGTTTCTCACGAGATAGGATGGGGAGCTCAGGGAGACTCCTGTGGTGCCACGGAAGTCAGGTCTCCATGGACGTGGCGAGGGGGAGCGCCTCATTGCTCTCAAGTCATGGTAGGGGAATCGAGCCTCAAGACGCTTCGAAGAAGAACTCTCGAGGTCTTTCTCGGGGTGTGGCAGGAAACCCTGGGTTCCCTCGACTTGTGCCCATAACCTCAGGGAGCTTAGCGGGGTTCCTCTGAGAAGTCAGGGATACTGTGGAATTGAGAGGGACTTCTCAGGACTTCACAGGGACTGGTGCAATTGAAGAGGACCTAATCTCGGATTGAGGCAGTAACGTCAGGGTTCCTCTCCATTTCTGACTCGGATAGCAGGGTCCCTGCAGAGTTGGGGCAGGAGAGTCAGACCTCGTCTTGTGTGGAGTAATGGAACTCCGCTTGCCTCTCGAGTTGTTCACGGGATGACAGGCCACCTGTCGAGTTGTATGTGGAACCTGCGGTTTTGGGGGACGATGCACAGGGGTGTCAGTGCCCCTTCGTGTTGTGCCTTCATCCACAGGGTTACCTTCAAAGAGGTGACCGGGCATCGGGATCTTATCAATAGCGGACCAGGAAATCGGGGTCTTTCGGCATGTGGCACAACCCACGAGGCTACGTCTCGAATTCCCTCGTGAGACTGGCCTCATCCTGAGGTTCGCCGGGAAGTCTGGGAACCCCTTCCAGACAAAGCAGGGGAATCGACCCTCCTGTCGCCATCAGGAGGGGAGAAGAGGCTCAGCTGAAGCGGTGCTGGGAACCTCCGTGTTCTCCTCGAGTGAGACCGGGGTGTCAGGGAAATTTGGGGGTCGCATCAAGGGTGCCAAGTACCGTTTCACACTTCTAGACGGAACATGGGACTTCCCTGGAGACGCTATAGCTGACAGGGGCCTCATATTTCGATGACGGAGGAACCACGTTGTTTTTCTCCAGTTGCCGCGGGATTCTCGAATTACAATGGGAATACAGGCTTCCTCTTGTGTTGGCCCAGGGAAGTCCAATCATCAATTCGAGTTGCGAGGGAGAGCTGGGGATTGCACTTGAGTCAATGCAGGACAAAAAAGGCCTCATTTAGGCTTGTGTCCAGGACCGAGTTTTCCTCTACAGGGGCGACACGGATCTCGGGATCCCATTCCAGACTCACCCAAGTAGTCAGGCCTCGGCTCGAGGGGAAGCAACGGAATCCGCTCTCCTCTAGAGTAGCGACGTGTATCTCTTGGAGGCTACTGAGTGGCCTAAAGGGAGACAGGCCTCCAGTGGAGTTTGGAGAGTGGACTCGGGATTGCTCTCTAGGTCATGTAGGAAAAGAAGGCCCTCATCTTACGATGACGGGGGCGTCTCGTGAGTTTTCTCGAGCGGCGGTGCCAGTGTGGGGTTTTCATGAGGTAGGACGGGGAGCGCAGGGAGCCTCTCGTGTGGCGCCAGGGAAGTTAGGTTTCAATGGGCGTGGCGAGGGAAATGCGTCATTGCTCTCCAGTCATTGTAGGGTATCGGGCCTCAAGACGCGGTAAAGAAGGACTCTCGAGGTCTTTCTCAGAATGCAGCAGGAAACCCTGGGTTCACTCGACTTGTGCCAGTGACCGCAGAGAGCTTCTGAGGGTGCCTCTGAGAAGTCAGGGATACTGTGGAGTTGGGAGGGGCCTCTCGGGACTCCACTGGGTATGGCGCAATGGAAGAGGGCCTCATTTCGAGTTGATGCAGGAACGTCAGGTTTCATCTACATTTCTGACTCCGATCGCACGGTCACTGCAGAGTTGGGAAAGGAGAGTCAGGCCTTCTCTTGTGTGCAGGGATGGAACTCCGCATGCCTCTCTAGTTCTTCAAGGGATGACAGGACACTTGTTGATCTGTGTTTGGAATCTGCGTGTTTTTCCGTACTATGCATGGGGATGTCAGTACCCCTTCGTGTTGTGCATTCATCCACAGGTTTGCTTTCGAAGAGGTGCCCGGGCATCGGGTTCTTATTAAGAGCGCACCGGGAAATCGGGGTCTTTCCGCATGTGGCACCACCCACCAGGCTACGTCTCCAATTTCCTAGTGAGACCGGCCTCATCCTGAGGTGCGCCGGGAAGGTCGGAACCCCTTGCAGACAAAGCAGGGGAATCGACCCTCCTGTCTCAATCAGGAGGGGAGAAGGGGCACAGATGAGGTGATGCCGGGAACCTCGGTGTTCCCCTCCAGTGAGACCAGTGTGTTGGGGAACTTTTGGGGTCGCATCAAAGGTGCCAAGTACCGTATCGCACTTCAAGATGGAACGTAAGACTTCTTTTGAGACGCTGTAGCGGCAATGGCCGCATCTTGCGATGAAGAGGGAACGACGTGGTTTTTCTCGAGTTGTGGCGGGATTCTTGAGTTACAACGGGAAATTCATGCTTCCTCTTCTGCTGGGCCCAGGGAAGTCCAGTCTTCCATTCGAGTTTCGAGGGAGAGTTGGGGATTGCTCTAGAGTCACTGCAGGAAAAAAGAGACCTCATCTAGGCTTGTGTCCAGGACCTAATGTTTCTCTCCAGGGGCGACAGGGATCTCCGGTTCGTATATCAGACTCACCCGAGGAGTCAGGCCTCGCCTCGAGGGGAAGGAAAAGACTCCGCTCTCCTCTCGAGTCGCGACGGGTATGTCTTGGAGTCCACTGAGTGACCAAAATGGAGTCAAGCCTACTGTGGAATTTGGAGAGAGGACTCGGGATTGCTCTCCAGGCCATGCTAGAAAAGAAGGCCGTCATGTCGCGAAAACGGGGGCGTCTCGTGGGTTTTCTCTATCTGCGGCGCCAGTGTGGGGTTTCTCACGAGGTATGATGGGGAGCTCAGGGAGCCTCTCGTGTGGCGCCAGGGAAGTCAGGGCTTCATGAGTGTAGCAGAGGGAGTGCGTCATTGCCCTCGAGTCATGGTAGGGGAATCAGGCCTCAAAGCGTGTTGAAGAAGGACTCTTGAATTCTTTCTATGGTGGCGGCAATAAACCCTGGGTTCACTCGAATTGTGCTGGTGACCTCAGGGAGCTTCTCAGGGTGCCTCTGAGAAGTCAGGGATACTGTGGAGCTGGGACGCGTCTCTCGGGACTCCACTGGGTTTCGTGCAATGGAAGAGGTCCTAATCTCGAGTGGAGGCAGGAACCTCAGCGTTCCTCTCGTGACTTCACTGGCGCTGGTCTGATTCGGATCGCAAAGTCCCTGCAGAGTTGGGACAGGAGAGTCAGGCCTCGTCTTGTGTAGAGGAATGAAACCCCACTTGCCTCTCGAGTTCTTCAGGGGTGACAAGCCACTTGTTGAGCTGTATGTAGAACCTGCAGGTTTTTCCAGACGATGCACGAGGGTGTCAGTGCCCCTTTGTGTTGTGCCTTCATCCACAGGGTTGCCTTCCAAGAGGTGTCCAGGCATCGGGTTCTTATCAAGAGCATACCGGGAAATCATAGTCTTTTGGCATGTGGCACCACCCGCGAGCTACGTCTCGAATTTCCTCGTGAGACCGGCCTCATCCTGAAGTGCCCCGTGAAGGTCGGGAACCCCTTACAAACAAAGCAGGGGAAGTGACCCTCCTATCTCGAACAGGAGGGGAGAAGGGGCTCAGATAAACTGGTGCCGGGAACCTCGGTGTTCACCTCGAGTGAGACTGATATTTCGGGGAACTTTTGGGGTCACATCAAGGGTGTCAAGTATCGTTTCGCACTTCAAGACGGAACGTGGGACTTTTCTTGAGAAGCTGTAGCGGGCAAGGGCCTCATCTTGCGATGACAAGGGAACCAAGTGCTTTTTCTCGAGTTGCGGCGGGATTCTCGAGTTACGAAGGGGAATTCAGGCTTCCTCTTGTGTTGGCCCAGGGAAGTCCAATCTTCCATTCGAGTTGTTAGGGAGAGCGGGGGATTGCTCTCGAGTTACAGAAGGGCAAAAGAGACCTCATCTAGGCTTGTTTCCAGGACCTAATGTTCCTCTCCAGGGGAGATAGGTATCTCGGGGTTGCATCCCAGACCCACCTGGTGAGTCAGGCCTTGTCTCGAGGAGAAGCAAAGGACTCCATTCTCCTCTCGAGTCGCGACGGGTATCTCTTTGAGCCCACTAAGTGGCCTAAAGGGAGTCAAGCCTCCTGTGGAGTTTGGAAAGAGGATTCGGGATTCCTCTCCAGGCCATGCAGGAAAAGAAGGCCCTCATCTCGCGATGACAGGGGCGTATGGTGGGTTTTCTCGAGCTGCGGCGTCAGTGTGGGGTTTCTCACGAGGTACAACAGGGAGCTCAGGGAGCCTCTTTTATGGCGCCAGGGAAGTCAGGTCTCCATGTGTGTGGCGAGAGGGTGCGTGTCATTTCTATAGAGCCATGGAAGCAGATTCGGGCTTCAAGACACGTTGAAGTAGGACTCTCGAGGTCTTTTTCGCATTGTGGCAGGAAACCCTGGGTTCCCTTGACATGTGCCGGTGACCTCATGGAGCTTCTCCGGGTGCCTCTGAGAAGTCAGGGGTACTGTGGAGTTGGGAGGGGCCTCTCTGGACTCCACTGGGTTTGGTGCAATGGATGAGAGCCTCATCTCGAGTGGAGGCAGGAACCTCATGTTTCCTCTCCTGGGTTTCCTGTCGCTGGTACTGACTCGGATCGCAGTTTCCCTGCAGAGTTGGTACAGAAAATCAGGTCTCGTCTTGTGTGGAGGAATGGAACTCCACTTGCCTCTCGAGTTGTTCACGGGCTGACAGACCACTTGTCGAACTGTGTTTGTAACCTGCGGGTTTTTCTGGACGATGCACGGGGGTGTTAGTGCCCCTTCGTGTTGTGCTTTCATCCACAGGTTTTCCTTCGTAAAGGTGTCAGGGCATCACGTTCTTATCAAGAGCAGACCGGGAAATCGGGGTCTTTCGGCTTGTGGCACCACCCACGAGGCTATGTCTCGAATTTCCTCGTGAGACCTGCCTCATCCTTAGGCGCGCCGGAAAGGTCGGGAACCCCTTCCAGACATAGCAGGGGAATCGAGACTCCTGTCGCGATCACGAGGGCAGAAGGAGCTCAAATGAAGTGGTTCCGGGAACCTCGGTGTTCCTTTCCAGTGAGACCGGTATGTCGGGGAATTTTGAGATTGCATCAAGGGTGCCAAGTACCGTTTCACACTTCAAGACAGAACGTGGGACTTCTCTTGAGTCGCTGTAGCGGGCAAGGGCCTCATCTAGCGCTGATGGGGGAACCACGTGGATTTTCTCGAGTTTCGGTGGGATTCTCGAGTTACGGTGTCGAATTCAGGCTTCCAATTCTATTGGCCCAGGGAAGTCCAATCTTCCATTCGATTTGCGAGGGAGAGCTGGCGATTGCTCTCTAGTAACTGCAGTGCAAAATAGACCTCATCTAGGCTTGTGTCCAGGACCGAATTTTCCTCTCCAGGTGCGACAGGAACTCGGGGTTGCATTCCAGACTCACACGGGGAGTCAGGCCTCGTCTCGAGGGGAAGCAAAGGACTCCGCTCTCCCTTCAAGTCCTGACAGGTATCTCTTGGAGCCAACTGAGAGGCCTAAAGAGAGTCAAGCCTCCTGTGGAGTCTGGAGAGAGGACTTGGTTTTGCTCTCCATGCCAGGCAGGAAAGAAGTCTCTCATCTCGTGATGACGGGGGCGTATCGTGGGTTTTCTCGAGCTGCGGTGCCTGAATGGGGTTTCCGAAGAGGTACGACGGGGAGCTCAGGGAGACTCTCTTCAGGCGTCAGGGAAGTCAGGTCTCCATGCGTATGGCGATGGGGAGCGGGTCTTTGCTCTCGAGTCATGGTAGGGGAATCGGGCCTCAAGACGCGCCGAAGGACTCTCAAGGTCTTTCTCGGGTCGCAGCAGGAAACCCTGTGTTCCCTCGACTTGTGCCGGTGACCTCAGGTAGATTCTCAAGGTGCCTCTGAGAATTCAGGGATACTGTGGAGTTGGGAGGGGCCTCTCGCGACTCATCTGGGTTTGGTGCAATGGAAGAGGGCCTCATCTCGAGTTGAGGCAGGAACCTCAGGTTTCCTCTCCATTTCTGACTCGGATGGCGGGGTCCCTGAAGAGTTGGGACAGGAGAGTCAGGCCTCGTCTTGTGTGGAGGAAACGAACTCTGCTTGCCTATCGAGTTGTTCATGGGGTGACATTCCACTTGTCGAGCTGTGTGTAGAACCTGCGTGTTTTTCTGTACGATGCACGGGAGTTTTAGTAACCCTTCTGTTGTGCCTTCATCCACAGGGTTGCCTTCGAAGTGGTGTCCGGGCATCGTGTTCTTATCCAGAGTGGACCGAACAATCGGGGTCTTTTGGCATGTGGCACCACCCACGAGGCTACGTCTCGAATTTCCTCCTGAGAAAGGCCTCATCCTTAGGTGCGCCGGGATGGGCGGGAACTCCTTCCAGGCAAAGCAGGGGAATTTACCCTCCTGTCGTGATCAGGAGGGGAGAAAGTGATCAGATGAAGTGGTGCCGGGAACTTCGGTGTTACCCTCGGTGAGAACGGTGTGTCGGGGAACTTTTGGGGTTACATCAAGGGTGAAAAGTAGCATTTCGCACTTCAAGACGGAACGTGGGACTTCACTTGAGACGCTGTAGCGGGCCAGGGCCTCATCTTGGGATGACGAGTGAACCACATGGTTTTTCTCGCATTGCGGCGGGAGTCTCGAGTTTCGACGGGGGATTCAGATTTCCTCCTGTGTTGGCCCATGGAAGTCCAATCTTTCATTCGAGTTTCGAGGGTGAGCTGGGATCCCACTCGAGTCACTGCGGGGCAAAATAGACCATATCTAGGCTTGTGTCCAGGACCGAATATTCCTCTCCAGGGGTGACAGGGATCTCGGGGTGGCATTCCAGACTCACCCGGGAAGTCCGGCCTTGTTTCTAGGGGAAGCAAAGTACTCCTGTTTCCTCTCGAGTCGCGACGGGTACCTATTGAGCGCACTGAGTAGCCTTAGTGAGTCAAGCCTCCCGTGGAGTTTGGAGAGAGGACTCGGGATTGCCCTCCAGGCCATGCAGTTAATGATGGCCCTCATCTCACTATAACGGGGGCGTCTTGTGGGTTTTCTCGAGCTGCGGCGCCAGTGTGGGGTTTCTCACGAGGTACGACGGGGACCTCAGGGAGCCTCTCGTGAGGTGCCAGGGAAGTTAAGTCTCCATGCGCATGGGTACTGGGAGCGCTTCATTGCTCTTGAGACATGGTAGGGGAATCGGGCCTCAAGATGCATCAAAGAAGGACTATCCAATCTTTCTCGGTTGCGGCAGGAAACCCTGGGTTCCATCAACTTGTGCCGGAGATCTCAGGGAGCTTGTCAGGGTGCCTCTGAGAAGTCAGGGACACTGTGGGTTGGAGGGAACTCTCGGGACTCCAGTGGTTTTGGTGCTATGGAAGAGGGCCTCATCTTGAATTGAGGCAGGAACCTCAGGGTTCCTCTCCATTTCTGATTCGGATTGAAGGGTCCCAGCAGATTTGGGACAGGAGAGTCAGGCCTCGTCCTGTGTGGAGAATGGAACTCAGCTTGCCTCTCGAGTTGTGCACGGGGTGACAGACCACGTGTCGAGCTGTGTGTGGAACCTGTAGGTTTTTCCGGACGGTGCACGGGTGTGTCTGTGCCCCTTCGTGCTGTGCCTTCATCCACAGGGTTGCCTTCTAAGGGGTGTCCAGGCATCGGGTTCTTATCAACAGCGGGCCGGGCAATCGGAGTCTTTCGGCATGTGGCACCACCCACGAGGCTACATCTCGAACTTCCTCGTGAGACCGGCATCATCCTGAGGTGCGCCGTTAAGGTCGGGAAACCCTTGCAGACAAAGCAGGGGAATCGACCCTCCTGTCGTGATCAGGAGGGGAGAAGGCGTTCAAAAGAAATGGTGCCGGGAACTTCGGTGTTCCCCTCAAGTGAGACCGGTATGTTGGGGAACTTTTGGGGTCGCATCAAGGGTGCCAAGTACTGTTTCGCACTTCAAGATGGAACGTGGGACTACTCTTGAGACGCTGTAGCGGGAAAGTGCCTCATATTGCGATGATGGGGCAACCACTTGGTTTTTCTCGAGTTACGGCGGGATTCTAGAGTTACGACGGGGATTTCAGGCTTCCTCTTGTGTTGTCCCAGGGAAGTCCAATCTTCAATTCGAGTTGCGAGGGAGAGCTGGGGATTGCGCACGAGTCACTGTAGGGAAAAAGAGACCTCATCTTGGCTTGTGTCCAGGATCTAATGTTCCTCTCCAGGGGCGACAGGGATCTCGGGGTTGCATTCCAGACTCACCCGGGGAGTCAGGCCTCGTCTCGAGGGGAAGCAAATGACTCCACTCTCCTCTCGAGTCGCGACGGATATCTCTTGGAGCCCACTGAGTGGCCTACAGGGAGCCAAGCTTCCTGTGGATTTTGGAGAGAGGACTCGGTATTGCTCTCCAGGCCATGCAGAAAAAGAAGGCCCTCATCTCGCGATGACAGGGGCATCTCGTGGGTTTTCTCGAGCTGAGGCACAAGTGTGGTGTTTCCCACGTGGTAAGGCTGGGAGCTCAGGGAGCATCTTGTGCGGCGCCAGGGAAGTCAGGTCTCCATGCGCGTGGCGAGGGGGAGTGCGTCATTGCTCTCTTGTCATGATAGGGGATTTGGACCTCAAGACGCATTGAAGAAGGACTCTCAAGGTCTTTCTCAGGTTGTGGCAGGAAACCATGGGTTCCCTCGACTCATGCATGTTACGTCAGGGAGCTTCTCAGGTGCCTCTGTGAAATCAGGGATATTGTGGAGTTGGGAGTGACCTCTCGGAACTCCACTGGGTTTGGTGAAATGGAAAAAGGCATCATCTTTAGATAAAGCAGGAACATCAGGTTTCCTCTTCATTTCTGCCTCGGATCGCATGTTCCTGCAGAGTTGGGAGAGGAGAGTCAGGACTCATCTTGTGTGGAGGAATGGAAATCCGCTGGCATCTCGAGTTGTTCACGGGGTGACAGGCCTCTTGTAGAGCTGTATGTGGAACCTGTGGGTTTTTCTGGACGATGCACAGGGGTGTCAGTGCCCCTTTTGTTGTACCTTCATCCACAGGGTTGTCTTCAAAGAGGTGTCTGGTCATCGGGTTCTTCTCAAGAGTGTACTGGGAAATCGGGGTCTTTCGGCATGTGGCACCCCCCACGAGGCCACGTCTCGAAATTTCCCATGAGTCCGGCTTCATCCTGAGGTGCGCCGTGAATGTCGGGAACCCCTTTAAGTCAAAGCAGGGGAATCGACCCTCTTGTCGCTATCAGGAGGGGAGAAGGGGCTCAAAAGAAGTGGTGCCGGGAACCTCGGTGTTCCCCTCAAATGAAACCGGTGTGTCGGGGAACATTTGGGGTCGCATTAAGGGTGCCAAGTAACGTTTCGCACTTCAACACGGAACGTGGGACTTCTCTTGAGACGCTGTAGTGAGCACGGGCCCCATCTTGTGATGACGGGGGAACCACGTGGTTTTTCTCGAGTTGCGACAGGGAATTCAGGCTTCCTCTTGTGTTGGCCCAGGGAAGTCCAAATTTCCATACGAGTTGAGAGCTAGAGCTGGGGGTTGGTTCGAGTTATTGCAGGGCAAAAGAGACCTCATCTAGGCTTGTGTCTAGGACCTAATGTTCCTTTCAAGGGGCAACAGGGATCTCGGAGTTGCATTCCAGATCCTCCCGAGGAGTCAGGCCTCTTCAAGAGGGTAATGAATGGACTCCCCTCTCCTCTTGAGTCGCGACGGGTATCTCTTAGAGCCCATTGTGTGGCCTAAAGGGAGTCAAGCTTCCTGTGGAGATTGGAGAGAGGACTCGGGATTGCTCTCCAGGCCATGCAGGAAAAGAAGGCCCGCATATCGTGATGACAGGGGCGTCTGTGCATTTTCTCGAGGTGCGGTGCCAGGATGGGGTTTCTCACAAGATACGATGGGGAGCTCAGGGAGTCTCTCGTGTGGTGACAGGAAAGTCAGGTCTCCATGCACGTGTGGAGGGGGAGCGCATCATTGATCTCGAGTCATGGTAGGGGCATCGGGCCTCAAGAGGCGTTGAAGAACGACTCTCAAGGTCTTTCTCCGGTTGCGGCAGGAAACCCTGGTTTTTCTCAACTTGTGCCGGTGACCTCAGGGAGCTTAACATGGTGCCTCTGAGAAGTCAGGGATTCTGTGGAATTGGGAGGGGCCACTCGGGACACCACTGGGTGTGGTATAATGCAAGAGGGCCTCATCTCGTGTTGAGGAAGGAACCTCAGGGTTCCTCTCCATTTCAGACTCTGATCTCAGGATTCCTGCAGAGTTGGGACAGGAGAGTCAGGCCTCGTATTCTGTGGAGAAATGAAACTTAGCTTGCCTCTCGAGTTGTTCACGAGGTAACAGATCACTTGTCGAGCTGTATGTGGAACCTGCAGAATTTTCCAAAAGATGCACAGGTGTGCAGGGCCCCTCCTTATTGTGCCTTCATCCAACGGGATACATTCGAAGAAGTGTACGAGCATCGGGTTCTTATTAATAGCGGACCAGGAAATGGGGTCTTTCCGCATGTGGCACCACCCACGAGGCTACATCTCCAATTTCCTCGTGAGACCGGCCTCATTCTGAGGTGCGCTGGGAAGATCGGTAACACCTTCCAGACAAAGCAGGAGAATTGACACTCCTGTTGCAATCAGGAGGGGAGAAGGGGCTCAAATGATGTGGTGTGGGGAACATGGGTGTTCCCCTCGAGTGAGGCATGTACGTTGGGGAACTTTGCGGGTGCCATCATGGGTGCAGAGTACCATTTTGCACTTCAGTAGGTACGTGGGACTTCTTTTGAGACGCCGTGGCGGGCAAGGGGCTCATGATGCGAAGACGAAGGAACCACGTGGTTTTTCTCGAGTTGCGGCGGGATTCTCGAGTTACGACGGGGATTTCAGGCTTCCTCTTGTGTTGGCCCTGGGAAGCCCAAACTTCCCTTCGAGTTGCGAGCGAAAGCTGGGGGCTGTGCTCGAGTCAATGCAGGGCCAAAGAGACCTCATCTAGGCGTGTGTCCAGGACCTAATAGTCCTCTCATGGGAAGACAAGGATCTCGGGGTCGCACTCCAGACTCCACAGGGGAGTCAGGCTTCGCCTCTAGGGGAAGCAAAGGACTGCGCTCTCCTCTCGAGCCACGACGCGGATCTCCTGGAGCCCACTGAATGGCCTCAAGGGAGTCAAGCCTCCTCTTCAGTTTGGAGAGAGGACTCGGGATTGCTCTCCAGGCCATGCAGGAAAAGAAGGACCTCAGCTCGCGAGGAAGGGGGCGTCTCAGGTGTTCCTCGAGCTGCGGCGCCCATGGGGGTTTTCTCCGGAGGCACGACGAGGATCTAAGGGAGACTCTCGTTCGGCACCAGGGAAGTCAGGTCACCATGCGCGTGGCGAGGGGGAGCGCGTCATGGCTCTCGAGTCACGGGAGGGCACTAGGGCCTCGAGATGCGTTGAAGAAGGACTCTCGAGGTCTTTGTCGGGGGGCGGAAGGAAACCCTCGTTTACCTCGTGTTCTGCCGGGGACCTTAGGAAAATTCCCAGGGTGCCTCTGAGAGGCGAGGGATCCTGTGGAGGTGGCGGGGCCCCTCGGGACTCCGCTGGGTCTGGCGCAACGGAAGAGGGCCTCACCTCGAGGGGAGGCAGGAACCTCAGGCTTCCTCTCCGTTTCGGACTCCGACCGCAGGGTCCCTGCAGAGTTGGGACAGGAGAGTCAGGCCTCGTCTTGTCTGAGGAAGGGAACCCCGCTTGCCTCTCGAGTTGCTCAGGGGGTCTCAGGCCCCTCGTCGAGCTGTGTGTGGAACCCGCGGATCCTTGCGGACGATGCACGGGGGTGGCAGTGCCCCTTCGTGTTGTGCCTTCACCCACAGGGTTGCCTTCGAAGAGGGGTCCGGGCCTCGGGTCCTTCTCAAGAACGGACCGGGGAATCGGGGGCGTTCGGCATGTGGCCCCACCCACGTGGCTCGTCTCGAATTTCCTCGTGAGACCGGCCTCATCCTGAGGTGCGCCGGGAAGGCCGGGAACCCCTTCCAGACCACGCAGGGGAATCGCCTATCCTGTCGCGATCAGGAGGGGAGAAGGGGCTCAGAGGAAGCGGTGCCGGGACCCTCGGTGTTCCCCTCGGGGGACCCCATCGTGTCGCGGGACTTTTGGGGGTCGCAGGAAGTCTGTCAGGGAAAGTTTCGCCCTTCAGGGCGGAACAGGGGACTTCCCTTGAGACGCCGTCATGGGCAAGGGCCTCATCTTGCCAAGAGGTGGGAACCACGTGGTTTTTCTCGAGTTGCGGCGGCATTCTCGAGTTACGATGGGCATCTCAGCCTTCCCCTTGGGTTGGCCCTGGGAAGCCCAATCTTCCCCTCGGGTTGCGAGGGAAAGCTGGGGGTTGCGCTCGAGTCACCCCAGGGCCGAAGAGACCTCACCTAGGCGTGTGTCCGGGACCTAATATTCCTCTCCAGGGAAGGCAGGGATCTCGGGGTTGCATTCCAGGCTCCCCCGGGGAGTCAGGCCTCGTCTCGAGGGGAAGCCAAGGACTCCACTCTCCTCTCGAGTCGCGACGCGGGACTCTTGGAGCCCCCTGAGCGGCCTCAAGGGAGTCCAGCCTCCTCTTCCGTTTGGAGAGAGGACCCGGGATTGCTCTCCAGGCCATGCAGGAAAAGAAGGCCCTCAGCTCGCGAGGACGGGGGCGTCTCAGGGGTTTCCTCGAGCTGCGGCGCCCGTGGGGGTTTTCTCCCGAGGCACGACGAGGATCTCAGGGAGCCTCTCGTGCGGCGCCAGGGAAGTCAGGTCTCCATGCGCGTGGCGAGGGGGAGCGCGTCCTGGCTCTCGAGTCACGGGAGGGGACTAGGGCCTCGAGATGGGTTGAAGAAGGACTCTCGAGGTCTTTGTCGGGGGGCGGAAGGAAACCCTCGTTTCCCTCGCCTTCTGCCGGGGACCTTAGGGAACTTCCCAGGGTGCCTCTGAGAGGCGAGGGATCCTGTGGAGGTGGAGGGGCCCCTCGGGACTCTGCTGGGTCTGGCGCAACGGAAGAGGGCCTCACCTCGAGGGGAGGCAGGAACCTCAGGCTTCCTCTCCGTTTCGGACTCCGACCGCAGGGTCCCTGCAGAGTTGGGACAGGAGAGTCAGGCCTCGTCTTGTCTGAGGAAGGGAACCCCGCTGGCCTCTCGAGTTGCTCAGGGGGTCTCAGGCCCCTCGTCGAGCTGTGTGTTGAACCCGGGGGTCTTTGCGGACGATGCCCGGGGGTGGCAGTGCCCCTTCGTGTTGTGCCTTCACCCACAGGGTTGCCTTCTAAGAGGGTCCGGCCTCTGGTCCTTCTCAAGAGCGGACCAGGGAATCGGGGGCGTTCGGCATGTGGCCCCACCCACGTGCCTCGTCTCGAATTTCCTAGTGAGACCGGCCTCATCCTGAGGTGCGCCGGGAAGGCCGGGAACCCCTTCCAGACCACGCAGGGGAATCGCCTCTCCTGTCACGATCAGGAGGGGAGAAGGGGCTCAGAGGAAGCGATGCCGGGACCCTCGGTGTTGCCCTCGGGGGAACCCGGCGTGTCGGTGGACTTTTGGGGGTCGCAGGAAGGCTGTCAGTGACCGTTTCACTCTTCAGTGCGGAACAGGGGACTTCCCTTGAGACACCGTGGCGGGCAAGGGCCTCATCTTGCCAAGAGGGGGGAACCACGTGGTTTTTCTCGAGTTGCGGCGGCATTCTCGAGTTACGACGGGGATCTCAACCTTCCCCTTGGGTTGGCCCTGGGAAGCCCAATCTTCCCCTCGGGTTGCGAGGGAAAGCTGGGGTTTGCGCTCGAGTCACTGCAGGGCCGAAGAGACCTCACCTAGGCGTGTGTCCGGGACCTAATGTTCCTCTCCAGGGAAGGCAGGGATCTCGGGGTTGCATTCCAGGCTCCCCCGGGGAGTCAGGCCTCGTCTCGAGGGGAAGCCAAGGACTCCGCTCTCCTCTCGAGTCGCGACGCGGGTCTCTTGGAGCCCCCTGAGCGGCCTCAAGGGAGTCCAGCCTCCTCTTCCGTTTGGAGAGAGGACCCGGGATTGCTCTCCAGGCCATGCAGGAAAAGAAGGCCCTCAGCTCGCGAGGACGGGGGCGTCTCAGGGGTTTCCTCGAGCTGCGGCGCCCGTGGGGGTTTTCTCCCGAGGCACGACGAGGATCTCAGGGAGCCTCTCGTGCGGCGCCAGGGAAGTCAGGTCTCCATGCGCGTGGGGAGAGTGAGCGCATCCTGGCTCTCGAGTCATGGGAGGGGACTAGGGCCTCGAGACGCGTTGAAGAAGGACTCTCGAGGTCTTTCTCGGGGGGCGGCGGGAAACCCTCGTGTCCCTCGCCTTCTGCCGGGGACCTTAGGGAACTTCCCAGGGTGCCTCTGAGAGGCGAGGGATCCTGTGGAGGTGGCGGGACCCCTCGGGACTCCGCTAGGTCTGGCGCAACGGAAGAGGGCCTCACCTCGAGGGGAGGCAGGAACCTCAGGCTTCCTCTCCGTTTCGGACTCCGACCGCAGGGTCCCTGCAGAGTTGGGACAGGAGAGTCAGGCCTCGTCTTGTCTGAGGAAGGGAACCCCGCTTGCCTCTCGAGTTGCTCAGGGGGTCTCAGGCCCCCCGTCGAGCTGTGTGTGGAACCCGCGGGTCTTTGCGGACGATGCCCGGGGGTGGCAGTGCCCCTTCGTGTTGTGCCTTCACCCACAGGGTTGCCTTCGAAGAGGGGTCCGGGCCTCGGGTCCTTCTCAAGAGCGGACCGGGGAATCGGGGGCATTCGGCATGTGGCCCCACCAACGTGGCTCGCCTCGAATTTCCTCGTGAGACCGGCCTCATCCTGAGGTGCGTCGGGAAGGCCGGGAACCCCTTCCAGACCACGCAGGGGAATCGCCTCTCCTGTCGCGATCAGGAGGGGAGAAGGGGCTCAGAGGAAGCGGTGCCGGGAACCTCGGTGTTCCCCTCGGGGGAACCCGGCGTGTCGGGGAATTTTGGGGGTCGCAGGAAGTATGTCAGGGACCGTTTCGCCTTTCAGGGTGGAACAGGGGACTTCCCTTGAGAAGCCGTCGCGGGCAAAGGCCTCATCTTGCCAAGAGGTGGGAACCACGTGGTTTGTCTCGAGTTGCGGCGGGATTCTCGAGTTACGACGGGGATCTCAACCTTCCCCTTGGGTTGGCCCTGGGAAGCCCAATCTTCCCCTCGGGTTGCGAGGGAAAGCTGGGGGTTGCGCTCGAGTCACTGCAGGGCCGAAGAGACCTCAGCTAGGCGTGTGTCCGGGACCTAATATTCCTCTCCAGGGAAGGCAGGGATCTCGGGGTTGCATTCCAGGCTCCCCCGGGGAGTCAGGCCTCGTCTCGAGGGGAAGCCAAGGACTCCGCTCTCCTCTCGAGTCGCGACAAGGATCTGTTGGAGCCCCCTGAGCGGGCTCAACGGAGTCCAGCCTGCTCTTCAGTTTGGAGAGAGGACTCGTGATTGGTCTCCAGGACATGCAGGAATATAAGGCCCTCATCTCGCGATGACCGGCGTGTCTCATGTGTTTCCTCGAGCTGCCGCGGCAGTGTGGGTTTCCTTACGAGGTACGATGAGGATCTCAGGGAGCCTCTCATGAAGTGCCAGGTTAGTCAGGTCTCCATGCGCGTGAAGAGGGGGCGCCTGTCATGGCTCTCGAGTCATGGTAGGGGAATCGCGATTCAACACATTTTGAAGCACTCTCGAGGTCTTACTCGAGTCATGGCAGAAAACCCAGGGTTCCCTCGACTTGTGCCTGTGACCTCAGGGAGCTTCTCATTGTGCCTCTGAGAACTCAGGGATACTGTGGATTTGGTATGGGCCTCTCGGGACTCCACTGGGTGTGGTGCAATGGAAGAGGGCCTCATCTCGAGTGGACGCAGGAACCTCAGGCTTCCTCTCCGTTTCTGACTCGGATCCCATGGTCCCTGCAGAGTAGGGACAAGAGAGTCACACCTAGACTTCTGTTGAGGAATGGACCTTCGTTTGCCTTTCGAGTTGTTTACAGGGAGACAGGCCACTTGTCGAAATGTCTGTGGGACCTGCGGGTTTTTCTGGACGATGCACGCGGGTGTCAGTGCCCCTTCGTGTTGTGCCTTCATCCACAGGTTTTCCTTCAAAGAGGTGTGCTGGCATCGGGTTCTTTTCAAGAGTGGACCGTGAAATTGGGGTCTTTCGGCATGTGGCACCACCCACGAGGCTAGGTCTCGAACTTCCTCATGAGACCGGCCTCATCCTGAGGTGCGCCCGGAAGGTCGGGAACCCCTTGCAGACAGAGAAGGGGAGTCGACCCTCCTGTCGCAATCAGGAGAGGAGAAGGGGTCAGATGAAGTGGTGCCGGGAACCTCGGTGTTCCCCTTGAGTGAGTCTGGTATGTCGCGGAACTTTTGGGGTCGCATCAAGGGTGCCAAGTACCTTTTCGCACTTCAGGATGGAACGTGGGACTTCTCTTGAGATGCTGTAGCGGACAAAGGGCCTCATCTTGCGATGACGAGGGAAGCACGTGGATTTTCTCGAGTTTCGGTGGGATTCTCGAGTTACGACGGGGAATTCAGGCTTCCTCTTGTGTTGGCCCAGGAAGTCTAATCTTCCATTCGAGTTGCCAGGGAGAGCTGTGGATTGGGCTCCATTCACTGAAGGGCAAACTAGACCTCATCTAGGCTTGTATCCAGGACTTAATGTTCCTCTCCATAGGCGACAGGGATTTGGGGTTGCATTCCATACTCACCCGGGGAGTCAGGCCTCATCTCGAGGGGAAGCAAAGGACTCCACTCTCTTCTCGAGCCGCGACAGGTATCTCTTGGAGCCCACTGAGTGGTCTTTGCTCTGTAGGAGAGCTCTAGTGTACATAAGCCTGTACATAAGTGAACACAGACATTCTGTGTGCATGTTGCTGCGTACCCAAAATAGGGCCACAAGGAGCCTCACGCTCTCCATGCAGCGCGGAAGCTGTGCAGCCACGCAGCAGCTGAAGAATCCAACCAATTGCTCTTTTCTTACCTCTGACAGAGCTCGCATTGCCGTAGCCCTTGGCAGTTTGGAAACACTGGGCCCTAACCCCTCTCAAAGTAGGCCTGGGTTCTAGTTCGAATAGAAAGTCAATAGCGGAGCTGACGACAGGAACGCGGCAGTCATTTATCACACGCTCCTGCAGCCTGCTACTACAGGGACACTAATGCTAGAAGCTAGGAATGTCTTTGCAAGGTGCGCAAAGGACAAGGGAGAACCTCGACCCTGACTCTAGTATTTCAGCCCCCTGAGCAGATCTGAGGTTCTCCCGCTGTAGAAGCTAACCCATTCCTTTCAAATACAGGCTTCCTAACACAGGGCCAGTTGGCTGCTTGCTCTTCCACGAAGCAGGCTTCCTTAACTTGCAAACTGCGAATTCCACTTAACAGCCTGGAGGAAAATCGCTTCTTGGAAGATTTTTTTCAGAGGTTGTATCCCCGGAGCTGGGGCCAAGCTAGGGGACCCATACTGACAAGGGAAGGCAAAACCACATCCAATGTCTTTGCTCTGGAGGACAGCTTTGGTGAGCCTAAGTCTTTCAGGAATATTTCTGGCTCCAACAGAGTCAAATTCTGTGTGTGAAGCTGCACAGCCAAAATAGGGGAACAGAGAGCCTGATTCTCTCTGTGTAGCTTTGAAGCTGTCATTCAAACAACAGCTTGAGAATCCATACAATGCTCTCCCTTACTGATAAGAGAATTCTCATTGCTGTAGTCCTTGACAGTTTGTAGAAATCCGCACCCTAACCCTTCTCCAAGTAGGCCTGGGTCCTAGCTCGGAACAACAGGCAACGGCGGAGCTGAGGCCAGTAAGGCACAAGTGAGGTCTCACACACTCTTGCAGCCTGATCGTCCAGGAGCAGTAAGGCCTCTTTTTCCCTGCAGGAGGCTCGCTTGCCTTGCCTCCTGTGAACTGCATTTCCCAGCCTGGGCGCAAAGCTGTTCCTGGAGATTTTTTCTCAGGGGTTGTTTCCCTGGAGCTGGGTCGGACCTCGGGGGCCCAACTCACAGGGGAAGACAAAACCACATGGACAGGTCTATGCTCTGTAGGAGAGCTCTAGTGAACCTCATCTCTCAGGAACATTCTTGGCTTCTACAGAGACACCTCTGTGCATGAAGCTACACACCCAACATAGTGGCAAAGGGAGTCTGATTTTCTCCGTGGGTGCTGATGCTTTGTGGCAAAGCACCTGCTAAGAATCCATCCGCATAGGCTTCCCTCACCTTGACAGAGGTCTCATTGCTGTAGTCCTTGGCAGTTTGGAAAGAAGCTGACCCTTACCCTTCACCAAGTAGGCCCTTGTCCTTGTTTGAATGGAAAGGCAGTAGCTGAGCTGAGGTCAGTAAGGCGCCAGTCAAGTCTGACATATTCCCGATGCCTGCTCCTTCATGGAAAATAACGTTAGAATCTGGGAATGTCTTTGCAAGGCTGGCAAAGGGCAGTCAGGAACCTCGACCCTGCCTCTGGAATTTCTATCTTCTCAGCACATCTGGTGGTCTCAGTCAGGAGAAACTAACCCATTCCTTGCAAATATAGGCTTCCAAACACAGGCCGGTTGGCTGTCTCTTCTTGCCGAAGGAAGCTTGCTTATCCCACCTCCTGCGAACTCCGCTTCCCAGCCTGGGGGATAAGAGGTTCTTGGAGATCTTTTCTCAGAGGATGTTTCCACGGAGCAGGGGCTGATCCCGGAGACCCACACGCACAGGGGAAGGGAAAACCGCATGGATAAGTCTTTGCTCTCTAGGAGTGCTCTAGTGAACCTCACTCTATGGGGAATGTTCTTGGCTCCAACGGGGACATCTCTGTGTGGGAAGCTGCATAGCCAACATAGAGACACAGAGACCTGATTCTCTCTGTGCAGCTTTGACGCTGTCGTTCAAACAACAAATTGAGAATCCACACAATGCTCTCCCTTACCACTGAGAGAGTTATCATTGCTGTAGCCCTTCGCAGTTTCTGGAAATCGGCACACAAACACTTCTCCAAGTAGTCCTGGGTTCAAGTTCAGATGAACATGCAATAGCGGAGCTGAAGCCAGTAAGGCACCAGTCAGGTGTCACACACTCTGGCAGCCTGCTCCTCCAGGGACAGTAAGGCCTCTATTTCCCTTCAGGAGGCTCGCTTGCCTTACTTCCTGTGAGCAGCGTTTCCCAGCCTGGGCGGAAAGCAGTTCCTGGAGATCTTTTCTCAGGGGCTGTTTCCCCGGAGTTGGGGCGGACCTCGGGGACCCAACTCACAGGGGAAGGCAAAACCAAATGGACAGGTCTATGCTCTGTAGGAGATCTCTAGTGAACTGCCGGGGTCCAGCCCCAGCTGATCCAGGGTATTCGAAGCAGAGACGGCGTAGGCGAGGGTCAGGGAACAACTGCTTAATTAAACGTTAATTAAGGATATAAAGAGTAATAAAATGAGGATAGCTCAGTAGGAAAATTCAGTGGAGAAAAGAGGCTGAGTAGCTTGGTTTACGCGGGGGACCAATAAAACTTCAAGACAAGAAGCTTGCACCACTTACGTAGGCCGCAGGCGTCCTTCCGTTCTCCCGAAGGAGAGGAGACACTGAGGCCTCCCCGGTCGGATCTTAGAAGCCCAGTCAAAATTAGTAAGCTTGGTGGGTTCCGCGCTCCAGATGGAGACTCAACCAGAGTGAGAGAGAGAGAGAGAGACATGGGGAGACCAGTCTTTCCAGAAACTGATCCCAATTCTTTATTTCCCATGGTCTACTTTTATACACTGAGATGCTATGCAAAAGTCACGTGGGGTCAGCAGTCCTGACTTTTATCAAAGTCAGGTGCTTCATACAAAAGTATACAGAGGTCTTAGGGGTGTTACATCATCTTCTGGCCGGGGTCCTGCTGACAATTTACGACCCTCTCCTTGTGACAGCGGTCAGTCAACCAGGACACTTATTTCTCCAGGGGTGATTATTCTTAAAACAGACGCCACCCAAATAAAGTTACATTCCTATAGGGTGAGGGTGTAGTGGGTTTTAGTTAAGGAAAGAATTTACTTAGCCTAAGGTCTAACGTGATTTATATCAAAGGTTAATACTTATTTCTTCTATATATTCATTAATGTGTATAAGGGCAGGGGATGTGGAGACTTAGCAGTAAACATCAGCTCAACAAATGAAAAACCCTTCACCAATATGATTTCTAATCAGCCCATTATACTTATACTAATAATTTTCTAACTTTTCTAAGGAACCTGTTTTTAGAAGGTTTAAAGCATCTCGTGCCTCTCATGGTTGGGAGGCTGTGAGCAATCACATGTGGCCGGACAAGCCTGTCAGGCAGGCTAGAGAACCTTCAGAGGAGTTTGTAGGTTAAAACACTCTTGTCACACCCAGGGGTTTTTATCAACTGGAGCTCTAGGTTAACTCCTTCTCCAAAAGAGGTGGTGGGGGACAGCCCCCCGTAAAGTCAGAGGTGTAGGTGAGAGCACAAAATAGTAAGGTAGGCAGGCTCTGGTGATGGGGGTAGATGCTCGAGGATTTCCAGGGGGACTCCTGAGGCTCGATCCCGCCTTTGCGTATGTCGAGCCTCCTTCTTCATGACCTTTGCCATGGGCGGAGTGCCTCACTCTGGCCCCCAACAGTGAACCTCCTCTCTCAGGAACATTCTTGGCTCCTATCGAGACACCTCTGTGTGTAGCTACACACGCAACGTAGGGGCAAAGGGAGCCAGATTCTTTCCGTGGGGTGCTGATGCTTTGTGGCAAAGCACCTGCTTGAGAATCCATCAGCTTACGCTTCCCTCGCCTTGACAGAGGTCTCATTGCTGTAGCCCTTGGCAGTTTGGAAAGAAGAGGACCCTTACCTTTCATAAAGTGGGCCCTTGTCCTAGTTTGAAAGGAAAGGCAAGAGCTGAGCTGAGGCCAATAAGGCGCCAGTCAAGTCTGACATATTCCCGAAGCCTGCTCCTTCATGGAAAATAACGCTGGAATCTAGGAATGTCTCTGCAAGGCTGGCAAAGGGCAGTCAGGAGCCTGCACCCTGCCTCTGGAATTACCGATTTCTGAGCAGATCTGGAGGTCTCCTTTAGGAGAATCTAACTCATTCCTTCCATATTGAGACTTCCAAAAACAGGCCGGTCGGCTGCCTCTTCGTGCCCGAAGGAGGCTTGCTTTTCCTGCCTCCTATGAACCCAGCTTCCCAGGCTCTGGGAAAAGCGGATCTTGAAGATCTTTTCTCAGGGGTTGTTTCCACGGAGCAGGGGCTAAGCCTGGAGACCCAAACTAACAGGGGAAGAAAAACCACATGGACAAGTCTTTGCTCTCTAGGAGAGCTCTAGTGAACTTCACTCTGTCACGAACATTCTTGATTCATATGGAGACACCCCTGTGTGCGAAGCTGCGTACCCAACATGGGGGCACAGAGAGCCTGATTCTCTCTGTGTAGCTTTAAAGATGTCGTTCAAAAAACACCTTGAAAATCCATACAATGCTCTTCCTTACCCATGACAGAGTTCTCATTGCTGTAGCCCTTGGCAGTTTTTAGAAATCCGCACCCAAACCCTTCTCCAAGTAGTTCTGGGTCCTAGTTCGGAGGAACATGCAATGGCGGAGCTGAGGCCAGTAAGGCACCAGTCAGGTCTCACACACTCTTGCAGCCTGATCGTCCAGGGACAGTAAGGCCTATTTTTCCCTGTGGGAGGCTCGCTTGCCTTGCCTCCTGTGAACTGCGTTTCCCAGCCTGGGCAAAAAGCGGTTCCTGGAGATCTTTTCTCAGGGGCTCTATCCCCAGAGCTGGGGTGGACCTCGGGGACCCATCTCACAGGGGAAGGAAAAACCACATGGACAGGTCTATGCTCTGTAGGAGACGTCAGTGTGTTTCATCTCTTAGGAACATTCTTGGCTCGTACAGAGGCACCTCTGTGTGTAAAGCTACACACCGAACATAGGGGCACAGGGAGCCTGATTCTCTCCGTGGGGTGCTGATGCTTTGTGGCAAAGCACCTGTTTGAGAATCCATCTGCTTACGCTTCCCTCGCCTAGACAGAGGTCTCATTGCTGTGTCTCTTGGCAGTTGGGAAAGAAGTAGAGCCTTACCCTTCACCAAGTAGGCCCTGATCCTAGTTTGAAAGGAAAGGCAATAGCTGAGCTGAGGCCAGTAAGGCACCCGTCAACTCTGACATATTCCCGATGCCTGCTCCTTCATGGAAAATATTGCTAGAATCTAGGAATGTCTTTGCAAGGCTGGCAAAGGGCAGTCAGGAACCTCGACCCTGCCTCTGGAATATCTATCTTCTGAGCAGATCTGGAGGTCTCCTTCTGGAGAAGCTAACCCATTCCTTGCAAATAGAGGCTTCCAAACACAGGCTAGTTGGCTGCCTCTTCTTGCCTGAAGGAGGCTTGCTTTTCCTGCCTCCTATGATCCCTGGTTCCCAGCATGGGGGAAAAGCAGATCTTGGAGATCTTTGCTCAGGGGTTGTTTCCACGGAGCTGGGGTTGTGCCCAGAGACCCACACATACAGGGGAAGGCAAAACCACATGAATAAGTCTTTGCCCTCTAAGAGAGCTCTAGTGAACCTCAGTCTTTGACGAACGTTCTTGGCTCCTATGCGGACACCTCTGTGTGTGAAACTGTGTACCCAACATGGCGGCAGAGAGCCTGATTCTCTCTGTGCAGGTTTAATGCTGTCGTTCAGAAAACAGCTTGAGAATCCATACAATTCTCGCCCTTACCTCTGAGAGAGTTCTCATTGCAGTAGCCCTTGGCAGTTTGTAGAAATCTGCAGCTAAACCCTTCTCCAAGTAGGCCTGAGTCCCAGTTCGGAGGAACAAGCAATGGCGGAGCTAAGACCAGTATGGCACCAGTCAGTTTTCACACACTCTGGCAGCCTGCTCCTCCAGGGACAGTAAGGCTTCTTTTTCTCTGCAGGAGGCTCACTTGCCTTACTTCCTGTGAACAGCTTTTCCCAGCCTGGGCGAAAAGCGGTTCCTGGAGATCTTTTCTCAGAGGCTGTTTTCTCGGAGCTGGGGTGGACCTCGGGCACCCAACTCACAGGGGAAGGCGAAACCACATGTACAGGTGAGCACTCTGTAGGAGAGCTCTTGTGAGCCTCATCTCTCAGGAACATTCTTGGCTCCTGTAGAGACACCACTGTGTGTGAATCTACACACCCCACATAGGGGCAAAGGGAGCCTGATTCTCTCCGTGGGGTGCTGATGCTTGGTGGCAAAGAACCTTCCTGATAATCCATCCGCTTATGCTTCCCTCGCATTTACGGAGGTCTCATTGCTGTAGCCCTCGGCATTTTGGAAAGAAGAAGACCCTTACCCTTCATAAAGTAGGGCCTTGTCCTACTTTGAATGGAAAGGCAATAGCTGAGCTGAGGCCAATAAGGCGCCAGTCAAGTCTGACATATTCCCAAAGCCTGCTTCTTCAGGAAGATAACTGTAGAATCTAGGAATGTCTTTGCAAGGCTGGCAAAGGGCAGTCAGGACCCTGCACACTGCCTCTAGAATTACCGACTTCTGAACAGATCTGGAGGTCTCCCTTAGGGGAAGCTAACCCATTCTTCCAAATTGAGGCTTCCAAACGCAGGCCGCTTGGCTGCCTCTTGCTCTCTGAAGGAGGCCTGCTTTTCCCGCCTCCTATGAACCCCACATCCCAGCCTCTGGGAAAAGCGGATCTTGAAGATCTTTTCTCAGGGGTTGTTTCCACGGAGCTGGGGCCGAGCCTGGAGCCCCAAACGCACAGGGGAAGAAAAACCACATGGACAAGTCTTTGCTCTCTAGGAGAGCTCTAGTGAACCTCACTCTGTCAGGAACGTTCTTGTTTCCTATGGAGACACCCCTGTCTGTGAAGCTGTGTACCGAACATGGAGACACAGAGTCTGATTCTCTCTGTGCAGCTTTGAAGCTGTCGTTCAAACAACAGCTTGAAAATCCATACAATGCTCTTCCTTACCCGTGACACAGTTCTCATTGCTATACCCCTTGGCAGTATTTAGAAATCCATACCCAAACCCTTCTCCTAGTAAGCCTGGGTCCTAGTTCAGAGGAACATGCAATGGCAGAGCTGAGGCCAGTAAGGCACCAGTCAGGTCTCACACACTCTTGCAGCCTGATCGTCCAGGGACACTAAGGCTTGTTGTGCCTTGCAGGAGGCTCGCTTGTGTTACCTCCTGTGAATTGCGTTTGCCAGCCTGGGGGAATAGCGGTCCCTGGAGATCTTTTCTCAGGGGCTCCTTCCCCTGAGCTGGGGCGGACCTCAGGGACCCAACTCACAGGGCAAGGCAAAACCATATGGACAGGTCTATGCTCTGTAGCAGACTTCTAGTGAACCTCATCTCTCAGGAACATTCTTGGCTCCTATAGAGACACTTCTGTGTGTGAAGCTGCGTACCTAACATAGGGGCACAGAGAGCCTGAATTTCTCAGTTCATTTTGACCCTGTCGTTCAGAAAACAGCTTGAGAATCCATAAAATGCTCTCCCTGACCGCTGAGAGAATTCTCACTGCTGTAGCCCTTGGCACTTTGTAGAAATCCGCACCCAAACGCTTCTCCAAATAGGCCTGGGTCCTAGTTCGGAGGAACAGGCAATGGTGGAACTGAGGCCAGCAAGGCAACAGTCAGGTTTCACACACTCTGGCAGCCTGCTCCTCCAGGGACAGTAAGGCCTCTTTTTCTCTGCAGGAGATTCGCTTGCCTTACTTCCTGTGAACAGCGTTTCCCAGCCTCAGCGAAGCCGTTCCTGGAGATCTTTTCTCAGGGACAGTTTCCCCGGAGGTGTGGTGGACCTCGGGGACCCAACTCACAGGGGAAGGAAAAACCACATGGACAGGTCTATGCTCTGTAGGAGAGGTTTAGTGAACCTAATCTCTCAGGAACATTCTTGGCTCCTATAGAGACAACTCTGTGTGTGAAGCTACACTCCCAACATTGGGGAACAGGGATCTTGGTTCTCTCCGTGGGGTGCTGATGCCTTGTAGCAAAGCACCTGCTTGAGAATCCGTCCTCTTAGGCTTCCCTCGCCTTTACAGAAGTCTCATTGCTGTAGCCCTTGGCAGTTTCAAAGAAGAAGACCCTTACACTTCATAAAGTAGGCCCTTGTCCTAGTTTGAATGGAAAGGCAATAGCTGAGCTGAGGCCAATAAGGAGCCAGTCCCCTCTGACACATTCCCGAAGCCTGCTCCTTCATGGAATATAACTCTAGAATCTAGGAATGTCTTTCCAAGGCTGGCAAAGGGCAGTCAGGAACCAGCACCCTGCCTCTGGAATTACCGACTTCTGAGCAGATCTGGAGGTCTCCTTTAGGAGAAGCTAACCCATTCCTTCCAAATAGAGGCTTCAAAACACAGGCAGGTTGGCGGCCTTTCGTGCCCGAAGGAGGCTTGCTTTTCTCTCCTCCTATGAACTCCAGTTCCCAGCCTCTGGGAAAAGCGTATCTTGAAGATATTTTCTCAGGGGTTGTTTCCACGGAGCTGGGGCCGAGCCCGGGGCCCAAAGGCACAGGGGAAGGCAAGACCACATGGACAGGTCTATGCTCTGTAGCAGACCTCTAGTGAACCTCATCTCTCAGGAGCATTCTTGGCTCCTATAGAGACACCTCTGTGTGTGAAGCTGCGTACCTAACATAGGGGCACAGAGAGCCTGATTCTCTCTGTTCATTTTGACGCTGTCATTCAGAAAACAGCTTGAGAATCCATAAAATGCTCTCCCTTACCACTGAGAGAATTCTCACTGCTGTAGCCCTTGGCACTTTGTAGAAATCTGCACCCAAACGCTTTTCCAAGTAGGCCTGGGTGCTAGCTCGGATGAACAGGCAATGGCGGAGCTGATGCCAGTAAGGCAACAGTCAGGTTTCACACACTCTGGCAGCCTGCTCCTCCAGGGACTGTAAGGCCTCTTTTACTCTGCAGGAGATTCGCTTGCCTTACTTCCTGTGAACAGCATTTCCCAGCCTCGGCGAAGCGGTTCCTGGAGATCTTTTCTCAGGGACAGTTTCCCCGGAGGTGTGGCGGACCTCGAGGACCCAACTCACAGGGGAAGGCAAAACCACATTCACAGGTCTATGCTCTGTAGGAGAGGTTTAGTGAACCTAATCTCTCAGGAACATTCTTGGCTCCTATAGAGACAACTCTGTGTGTGAAGCTACACTCCCAACATTGGTGCACAGGGAGCTTGATTCTCTCCGTGGGGTGCTGATGCTTTGTGGCAAAGCACCTGCTTGAGAATCCATCCTCTTAGGCTTCCCTCACCTTGACAGAGGTCTCATTGCTGTAGCCCTTGGCAGTTTGCAAAGAAGAAGACCCTTACCCTTCATAAACTAGGGCCTTGTCCTAGTTTGAATGGAAAGGCAATAGCTGAGCTGAGGTCAATAAGGAGCCAGTCCTGTCTGACACATTCCCGAAGCCTGCTCCTTCATGGAAAATAACTCTAGAATCTAGGAATATCTTTGCAAGGCTAGCAAAGGGCAGTCAGGAACCAGTACCCTGCCTCTGGAACTAGCAACTTCTGAGCAGATCTGGAGGTCTCCTTTAGGAGAAGCTAACCCATTCCTTCCAAATAGAGGCTTCAAAACACAGGCAGGTGGGCTGCCTTTTTGTTCCCGATGGAGGCGTGCTTTTCTCTCCTCCTACGAACCCCGGTTCCCAGACACTGGGAAAAGTGGATCTTGAAGATATTTTCTCAGGGGTTGTTTCCACGTAGCTGGGGCCGAGCCTGGACACCCAAAGGCACAGGGGAAGGCAAGACCACATGGACAAGCCTTTGCTCTTTAGTATAGCTCTAATGAACCTCACCCTGTCAGGATCTTTCTTGATTCCTACGGAGACACACCTGTGTGTGAAGCTGCGGCTACAGAGAGCCTGATTCCCTCCGTTTACCGCTGAGTCTGCATTGCCAAGCAACAGCTTGGGAACGCAGCCTGGGGCACTTCCCTTCCCTCGGACAGAGCTCTCCTTGCGGTAGGCCTTGGTAGTTTGCATACAATGGGGCCCTAAGCCCTCTGCAAGTTGGCCTGGCTCCTAGGTCCAAAGGGCAGGCCAGAGCGGAGCTGAGGCTGTCAGGCTCCAGACACATCTCCCATACTCCTACATCCTGCTCCTACCCGGGCGTGAACGCTAGAAGCTGGGAAGGTACCTGGACCGTGCAGGGGCGGGGCGAACGCGGGCGGCGTGGGGCGGGGGTCGGCTTCTGGCGGGGGTGGGGGCGGGCTTCCCAGTTGTGCTCTCAGAGGTGGACACTGAGGCTGAAAACTCGCCGGGAGCGCACCCGGGACTGGGTAAACCCGGGCTGCCGGGGTCGAGATTCAGATGGCTTTGGGTGGGGGTCGGTCCCAGTTGTGCTCCCAGGGTCGCCACTGCGGCTGGGAACGCGCCGGGAGCGCGGCAGGGGCGGGGCTAACCCTGGCGGAGCGGGGCGGGGTCGGCTCACGGGGGGGATGGGGAGGGGTTCCCAGTTGCGCTCTCGGGGGTTGCAACTGCGGCTGGGAACTCCCATTCGTCCGCTCCTGGGTCCCCAAGGATCGCCATCCCGTGGGTGCAGCGGAGGGCTGCGGACCACAGGTAAGGGAACTGGGACTGCGTGGAGCAGGGAACCAAGTATTCTGCCGTCTGTTGGCACATTCTCGGAGCTCCCCAACCTGGCGGTCGCAGAAAGGCCTTGCCTTTGGGGTCAAGGCCTTTACCGCTCCACCCCTCTGCTGAAAAATCTCAGAGTCTGCGCGGTTTTTCCAAGCAGCCTAGTGTCCGCTGGAAGTCCAAGGGACAGAACACTGAACTCTGGCCGGCTGGCCCAGCCCTCTTCTGGCACTTTGTAAGCCAGCGGGCCCTTGAGCACCTGCTGGGATGGGAAAGGGAAGGGTCCATGGATTGCACCCTAGAAACTTAGTAGGGTGCATGGATTTCAAACCCTGGTGGCCGCCCAGGCAGCAAAGAAGGGGGGAGGGCACCTTGCTGCCCTTTCATGGCAGAATCTGTGGTTGTCCAGCTGCGTGGGCCTTTTCATGAGGACCCTGTGCAATAAAAGTTTGGTGTTTTGGAACTGAATAATTAGAACGTGTAAAAGCTTTAAATTATGTGGTGGTGTAATTAAAAAACAAAACAAAACAAAACCAAGCTCCAAGTGTTTTGCAAATGGAGGTTTAAATATTGAAGGACTGTATTCCTTGCACTGTGGCATTCTATCAAGAAGTGTGCAGGATTTTTTTTTTTTAAGAAAAGTGTTCAAAGTGAGGGAAACAGGAAACCCAGAGGTGCCCCTGTATTTTGGGGAAGGCCTTAGGAGGTCACTTGGAAATGCTGCTGGCTGTGGGGGAGGGGGTCAGATGGGCTGTGCAGGCTTGTCCTTTGCATGGATGTTCTTGTGTGTGGAAACCCAGCTCGGAGCCATCTCCTGATGTGTAAGAATTTCGCAGACAAACCTTGAGCTAAGCAATGCATTTTTTCCTAAGAAAATGTTTGTCTTAAGCGATGTAAATATCCTATGTATTTCCGCTAGACTCTGGCTTCAGGTCGGTTCCCCCAAAAGGCTCAGAAGCGATTTGAACAAAACAGCATGTTTTCCTCCTAGCTTGTTCTCCTTATCTATGTTAAGGAAATGATATATTTGCCTGCGATACTGCCTTTCTTCAAGATTCATGTCAATCAAGTTTTGGCCCGGGATGACTCACCTGCTGCCAATATTATCTCAATGCATGTCGTGGGGGAGGGGCCTGGTGCCATTCCCTGAAACAGTTCCTTTCTTTCCTTAGCTGACTGCTAGTGCCTGTAGAATATCTGGCTAAAGACCAGCAGGGGGTACTCTTACTACCCACCCCCACCCCGCCTCGAGTCTAGGTCAGCAGCTTTCTCTATCTCTTTCATACTTTAATAACACTTGATGACACAAAAGCTCTGAGCGATCAAATCATATCAAATCTTCGTTTCAGATTGAAGATGCATTCCATGGTATTGCCATCTTAAGTCTTTCCATCGTTATGGAATATCTGTCCATGTATTCAGGATAGTTTTCAGCCAGGGTGTATAATTTCCAGTGTGCCAGTCTTGTCATCCTCGTTACATCCATGGCAAAGTGTTTTATTCATGTTGATATTATTGAAAGGGAATTTTTTAAAATTCCTTTTCAGATTATTATCTGCTAATGTATACAGATAAAACTGTGTAATCATTCATTTTTATCAGTTTGGACAGCTTGATAGTTGTCTTTAATTTCTTTACTTTCTGACACTTTAAGATTATCCTGGGACACATATGTAATGCCTCACCCCTAAATTCAGACATGTGTTCAAAGAACTTCTGTCCTTTTATTTATTTATTTATTTATTTATTTATTCTTTAACATTGAAATCGTTTTGACTATGCTGGGTGTTTGTTGCTAGATGGAAGTAGCTAGGACCTCTGGACTGCAGTCTCTCATCTCTTGCTGACCTCTTGTTGACCTCTGCAGAATCCTGGTAGGTGGGAGCTTGTTAGTTCCTTGTTCCTTATCAGAACCTCCTGTGGTAAGTGTTTTTCTCTTCTCTGTTGCCTGGTAAGGGTGGGTGGTCATGGGCATCCCAAAGTTGGCTAGAAGTCAATTATTTAGGCAGGCTTGTGCACAGATATGGGAGAAGGCAATGGCACCCCACTCCTGGAAAATCCCAAGGATGGAGGAGCCTGGTAGGCTGCAGTCCATGGGGTGGCTAAGAGTCGGACACCACTGAGCGACTTCATTTTCACTTTTCACTTTCATGCATAGGAGGAGGAAATGGCAACCCACTCCAGTGTTCTTGCCTAGAGAACCCCAGAGACTGCGGGGCCTGGTGGGCTGCCATCTATGGCGTGGCACAGGGTCAGCCTCAACTGAACCACTTAGCAGCTGCAGCAGCAGCAGCAGCAGTGCATAGATATCAAAGGGGATGAGTACAGTCAGGTAGGATCACATATGTCATCGTGAAACAATACTTCTCCTCTTAGCCAAAGCTAACGAAAGATTTCTGTTCTAGGTCAACCTAGAAGAGATCACTTAAGAGGTAAAGAAACTTAAACTCCATTAGCAAAGGCAGTTCAACATCTCAAGAAAACTTGTGCTAGGCACAAAACTCTTTTCTGGGGGCCTACTTTCCCTACAACCTCCTTATCCCATTCTGTACCCATTCCTTTGCTTCTCCCGTCCTGAAAATGCCACCTCTAAGACAGAACTACTTCGTTTTCCTTCTTAAAGTGTGATTGCATTCCATACATTCTTGTAATAACAAGTCATACATTTCCCTTCAGCAACCAAGAACTGACTCTTATATTGGCATTTGATAGATTGGTGAGCATACCTATCAGTGATAATAGCACCCACCCCGCTTCCTGCAAGAACAGAACAAAACAAAACAAAACAAAAAAATTGCTTTCTTACATTTAATATGTTCGGATGGTGCCAGTCACTATTCATGCAGAGTCAAAAATCTCTTTTGTTTCTGTGTAAAAGGGAGGTCCTTTCAAGTCGTGAATGTTTCAGAAGTTTCATTTATTTGGAAGTGACCTAGCTATTCAATACACTGTCGTCACTTAGTTTAGCACCAGGATAGAAACTCAGGTAACCAAAACACCTGGAGGAACGATTGTAAGTTCAGTTCAGTTCAGTTGCTCAGTCGTGTCTGACTCTTTGTGACCCCGTGGCCTGCAGGACGCCAGGCTTCCGTGTCCATCACCAACTCCAGGGGCTTGCTCAAACTCATGTCCATCGAGTCAGTGATGCCATCCAACCATCTTATCCTCTGTCATCCCCTTCTCCTCTGCCTTCAATCAAGACTATGAGAGGCAGATATTTTAGAGTATAATTATTGTTAAGAGTTTATCTAAAAGCTCATATCACATTTACATATTTTACATTGGTTGTTGCTGTTTCCAGGTACTTTCTTGCTGACAAGCTTGTGACACATATAACAATAGAGCAATTTTTACCTCAGAAGAAACCTAGGCACTATGAACATGTTGTGCTTAATGTTGTTGACTCTTAGACATGTCTATAGTGGAGGAGCAAAACCAAAAATACTAGATATTTAATATTGACTAGTTCCCAGTTCACGGGACTCTGACATTCATTTAGGTCAATGTTTTCTTGTATTTCCAGCAGTTTGATTTGGAAGGGCTGCCTTGTCTTGAGACCATTGAAATCAGAACTCAGAACTTGAGCAATATTATCAAAAAACACAAGGCTCACACTGACATATACCTTAATCCAGACAGACAGACAAGACATCTTCCAGTTTTCCGCCTGAGATTTAAAATATTTCTTTGAGCCGTTTTCCTGGGAAGTGGGGGGGGGGGAGTGGGGGTGGCAGCGAGGCAGGCTTGGGTAACAAGCTAATTGTTGGTCATTGCATATGCAAAGAACCAGCTTTCCGGGTTCCAAGGAAAAAAGCTTCCTTGGTACCCAATTTTGTTTGGATCTATAGACTCTCATGGCCCTCCTAGGTCAGGACATCTTTCCTTTCTGTAGTCCTCGTTTGAACCCTAAATCATAGACAGCTTGGATTGTCTCTGTGGGGTGGATGTATTGTCCTCGTGTTTGACCTGGCGGCAGTAGCGAGGTCCGAGAGCCTCTCCTGGAACCGGGCGTGGGGACAGGGCTCACCGGGAGCCCCTGGTGGAAGTGGGCAATGCACCGGGAGCGCGCCAGGGGCGGGGCGATCCCAGGCGGCGCGGGTCGGGGTTCCGGTCGGGAGGGGGTGGGGGGTGGTAACAGTTGTGCTCTCGGGGGTCCCCACTGCAGCTGGAAACGTGCTGGGAGTGCGGCAGGGGCGGGGTGAATCCTGGTGGCGCGGGGCGGGGTTCGGCTCCTGGCGGAGGTGGGGGAGGGCTTCCCAGTTGTGCTCTCGGTGGTGACCACTGAGGCTGGAAACGCGCCGGGAGCGCACCCGGGGCGGGGTAAACCTGGGCTGCGCGGGTCGAGATTTAGATGGCTGTGGGTGGGGGTTCGGTCCCAGTTGTGCTCTCGGGGGTCGCCACTGCGGCTAGGAACGCCCATTTCCTATGCTAATGTGTCCCCAAGGATCCACATCTAGTGGGTGCAGCGGAGGGCTGCGGGCCACAGGTCAGAGAACTGGGACTGCTTGGAGCAGGGAACCACGTATTCCGCCCTCTGTTGGCACATTCTCGGAGCTCCCCAACCTGGCGGTTGCAGAAAGGCCTCGCCCTTGGTGTCAAGGCCTTTACCGCTCCACCCCTTTGCTGAAAAATCTCAGTCTGCACGGTTTTCCCAAGCAGCCTAGTGTGCCCTGGAAGTCCAAGGGACAGAACCCTGAACTCTGGCCGGCTGGCCCAGCCCTGCTTCTGGCACTTTGTAGGCCAGCGGGCCCTGGAGCACCTGCTAGGATGAGAAAGGGAAGGGTCCGCGAATTGCACCCTAGAAAGCTAGTAGGGTGCATGGATTTCAAACCCTGGTGGCCGCCCAGGCAGCAAAGAAGTGGGGAGGGCACCTTGCTGCCCTTTTATGGCAGAATCTGTGGCTGTCCTGATGCGTGGGCCTTTTCATGGGGACCTTGTGCAATAAAAGTTTGGTGTTTTGGTACTGAATAATTAGAAATTGTAAAAAGTTTAAATTATGTGGTGGTGTAATTAAAAAACAAAACAAAACAAAACCAAGCCCCAAGTGTTTGGCACAGGGAGGTTTAAGTATTGAAGGCCTGTTTTCCTTGCACTGTGGCATTCTATCAAGAAGTGTGCAGGATTTTTTTTTTTTTTTTAAGAAAAGTTTTCGAAGTGAGGGAAACAGGAAACCCAGAGGTGCCCCTGTATTTTGGGGAAGGCCTTAGGAGGTCACTTGGAAATGCTGCGGGCTGTGGGGGAGGGGGGCAGATGGGCTGTGCAGGCTTGTCCTTTGCATTCATGTTCTTGTGTGTAGAAACCCAGCTCGGAGCCATCTCCTGATGTGTAAGAATTTCGCAGACAAACCTTGAGCTAAGCAATGCATTTGTTCCTGAGGAAATGTTTGTCTTAAGCGATGTAAATATCCTATGTATATCCGCTGGACTCTGGCTTCAGGTCGGTTCCCCCAGTAGGCTCAGAAGCGACTTGAACAAAACAGTATATTTTCCTCGTACCTTGTTCTCCTAATCTATGTTAAGGAACTGATATATTTGCCTGGAATACTGCCTTTCTTCAAGATTCATGTCAATCAGTTTTTGGCCCAGGATGACTCACCTGCTGCCAATGTGACCTCAAGGCATGTCGTGGGGGAGGGGCCTGGTGCCATTCCCTGAGACAGTGCCTTTCTTTCCTTAGCTGACTGCTAGTGCCTGTAGAATATCTGGCTAGAGACCAGCAGGGCGCACACCCCGCCTCAAGTCTAAGTCAGCAGCTTTCTCTATCTCATTTATACTTTAATAACAATTGATGACACAAAAGCTCTGAGCGATCAAATCATATCAAATCTTCATTTCAGATTGAAGATGCATTCCATGGTATTGCCATCTTAAGTCTTTCCATTGTTATGGAATATCTGTCCATGTATTCAGGATAGTTTTCAGCCAGGGTGTATAATTTCCAGTGTGCCAGTCTTGTCATCCTCGTTACATCCATGGCAAAGTGTTGTATTCATGTTGACATTATTGAAAGGGAATTTTTTTAAATTCCTTTTCAGATTATTATCTGCTAATATATACAGAAAAAACTGTGTAATCTTTCGTTTTTATCAGTTCGGACAGCTTGATAGTTGTCTTTAAATTCTTTCCTATCTCATACTTTAAGATTTTCCGGGCACCGTACATGTACTGCCTCACCCCTAATCTCAGTCATGTGTTCAAAGGACTTCTGTCCTTTATTTGTTTACTTATTTTTTGCAACATTGAATTCGTTTTGACTATGCTGGGTCTCTGCTGCAAGATGGAAGTTGCTAGGACCTCTGGACTGCAGTCTTCCATCTCTTACTGACCTCTTGTTGACCTCTGCAGAATCCTGGTTGGTGGGAGCTTGTTAGTTCCTTGTTCCTTACAAGGACCTCCTGTGGTAAGTGTTTTTCTCTTCTCTGTTGCCTGGTAAGGGTGGATGGTCATTGGCATCCCAAAGCTAGCTAGAAGTCAATTATTTAGGCAGGCTTGTGCATAGATATGGGAGAAGGCAATGGCACCCCACTCCAGTACTCTTGCGTGGAAAATCCCATGGATGGAGGAGCCTGGTAGGCTGCAGTCCATGGGGTGGTTAAGAGTCGGACACCACTGAGCGACTTCACGTTCACTTTTCACTTTCATGCATGGGAGGAGGAAATGGCAACCCACTCCAGTGTTCTTGCCTAGAGAACCCCAGGGACTGCGGGGCCTGGTGGGCTGCCGTCTACGGGGTCGCACAGAGTCGGACACGACTGAAACGACTTAGCAGCAGCGGCGGCGGCAGCAGCAGCAGAAGCAGTGCATCGATATCAAAAGGGCTGCAAACAGTCAGGAAGGATCACATATGTCACCGTGAAACACTACTTCTCCACTTAGCCAAAGCTAACCAAAGATTTCTGTTCTAGGTCAACCTAGAAGAGATCACTTAAGAGGTAAAGAAACTTAAACTCCATTAGCAAAGGCAGTTCGACATCTCAAGAAAACTTGTGCTAGGCACAGAACTCTTTTCTGGGAGTCCACTTTCCCTACAACCTCCTTATCCCATTCTGTACCCATTCCTTTGCTTCTCCCATCCTGAAACTGCCACCTGTAAGACAGAACTACTTCGTTTTCCTTCCTCAAGTGCCATTGCATTCCACATACTTTCTTGATATAACAAGTCATACATTTCCCTTCAGCAACCAAGAACTGACTTTTATATTGGCATTGGCTATAGCCCGCCCCCCTCCCCCCACCCCCAAGAACAGAACAAAACAAAACAAAACAATTGCTTTCTTACATTTAACATGTCAGGATGGTGCCAGACACTATTCATGGAGAGTCAAAAATCTCTTTTGTTTCTGTGTAAAAGGGAGGTCCTTTCAAGTCGTGAATGTTTCAGAACTTTCATTTATTTGCAAATGACCTAGCTATTCAATACACTGTCGTCACAAGGATAGAAACTCGGGTAACCAAAACACCTGGAGAAACGTTTGTTAGTTCAGTTCAGTTCAGTTGCTCAGTCGTGTCTGACTCTTTGGGACCCCGTGGCCTGAAGGACGCCAGGCTTCCGTGTCCGTCACCAGCTCCAGGGGCTTGCTCAAACTCATGTCCATCGAGTCAGTGATGCCATCTAACCATCGTACCCTTGTCATCCCCTTCTCCTCTGCCTTCAATCAAGACTATGAGAGGCAGATATTTTAGAGTATAATTATTGTATAGAGTTTGTCTAAAAGCTCATATCACATTTACATTTTTTACTTTTGTTGTTGTCGTTTCCAGGTAGTTTCTTGCTGACAAGCTTGTGACAGATATAACAATAGAGCAATTTTTACCTCAAAAGAAACCTAGGCACTATGAACATGTTGTGCTTAATGTTGTTGACTCTTAGACATGTCTATAATGGAGGAGCAAAACCAAAAATACTAGATATTTAATATTGACTAGTTCCCAGTTCACGGGACTCTGACATTCATTTAGGTCAATGTTTTCTTGTATTTCCAGCAGTTTGATTTGGAAGGGCTGCCTTGTCTTGAGACCATTGAAATCAGAACACAGAACTTGAGCAATATTATCGAAAAACACAAAGCTCACACTGACACATACCTTAATCCAAACAGACAGACAAGACATCTTCCAGGTTTCCGCCTGAGATTTAAAATATTTCTTTGAGCCAGTCTTCTGGGGAGTGGGGGGATGGAGGTGGCAGTAAGGCAGGCTTGGGTAACAAGCTAATTGTTGGTCATTGCATATGCAAAGAACCAGCTTTCCGGGTTCCAAGGAAAAAAGTTTCCTTGGTAACCAACTTTGTCTGGTTCTATAGAATATCATGGCCCTCCTAGGTCAGGTCATCTTGCCTTTCTGTAGTCCTCGTTTTATCCCTAAATCATAGACAGCTTGGATTGTCTCTGTGGGGTGTATGTATTGTCCTCACGTTTGACCTGGCGGCAGCAGCGAGGTCCGAGAGCCTCTCCTGGAACCGGGCGTGGGGACGGGGCTCACCGAGAGCGGCTGGTGAAGGTGGGCAGCACCCCTGGAGCGTGGCAGGGGCGGGGCGCCCCGGGCGGCTCAGGGCGGGTGTCGGCTCCTGGCGGGGGTAGGGGAGGGCTTCCCAGTTGTGCTCTCGGAGATGGCCACTGCGGCTGGAAACGCGCCGGGAGCGCAGCCATGGTGGGGTAAACCTGGGCTGCACAGGTCGAGATTCCGCTCGCTGTGGGTGGGGGGTCGGTCCCTGTTGTGCTCCCGGGGGTCGCCAATATGGCTGGGAACCCGCCTGGAGCCCGGCAGGACCGGGACGAAACCTGGCGGCGCGGGGCGGGGTGGGGGTCCGTTCGCAGCGGGGGTCGGCTCCTGGCGGGGGTGGGGGAGGGCTTTCCAGATGTGCTGTTGGGGGTCGCCATTGCGGCTGGGAATGCCCATTTCGTGAACTCCTGGATCCCCAAGGATCGGCATCCATTGGCCACAGCGGAGGGGTGCGGAACACAGGTAAGGGAACGGGGACTGCCTGGAGCAGGGAACCATGTATTCCGCCCTGTGTTGGCACAGTCTCAGAGCTCCCCAACCTGGCGGTCGCAGGAAGGCCTCGTCTTTGGGGTCAAGGCCTTTACCGCTCCACCCCTCTGCTGAAAAACCTCAGAGTCTGCGCGGTTTTCCCAAGCAGCCTAGTGTCCGCTGGAAGTCCAAGGGACAGAACCCTGAATTCTGGCCGGCTGGCCCAGCCCTGCTTCTGGCACTTTGTAGGCCAGCGGGCCCTGGAGCACCTGCTAGGATGGGAAAGGGAAGGGTACGCGAATTGCACCCTGGTGGCCGCCGAGGCAGCAAAGAAGAGGGGAGGGCACCTTACTGCCCTTTAATGGCAGACAGAATCTGTGGCTGTCCTGCTGCGTGGGCCTTTTCATGGGGACCTTGTGCAATAAAAGTTTACCGGTGAACTTAGGGAACTTCCCAGTGTGCTTCTGACAGATGAGGGATGCTGTGGAGTTGGCGGGGCCTCTCAGGACTCTGCTGGGTTTGGCGCAATGGAAGAGGGCCTCAACTCCAGGGAAGGCAGGAACCTCAGGCTTCCTCTCCGTTTCGGACTCCGACCGCAGGGTCCCTGCAGAGTTGGGACAGGAGAGTCAGGAATCGTCTTGTCTGAGGAAGGGAACTCCGCTTGCCTCTCGAGGTGCTCAGGGGGTCTCAGGCCCCTTGTTGAGCTGTGTGTGGAACCTGCGGGTATTTCCGGAAATGCACGACGGTGACAGTGCCCCTTCGTGTTGTGCCTTCACCCACTGGGTTGCCTTCGAAGAGGTGTCTGGGCCTCGGGTTCTTTTTAAGAGCGGACCGGGAAATAGGGGTCTTTCGGCATGTGGGACCACCCACGGGGCTAGTCTCAAATTTCCTAGTGAGGCCGGCTTCATCCTGACGTGTGCCGGGAAGGCCGGGGACCCTTCCAGACAACGCAGGGGGATCGACTCTCCTGTCGCCATCAGGAGGGGAGAAGGGGCTCAGATGAAGTGGGGCCGGAACCCTCGGTGTTACCCTCGAGGGAAACTGGCGTGTGGGGGACTTTTGGGGGTTGCATGAAAGGAGTCAGGTACCATTTCGCACTTCAGGACAGAACCTGGGACTTCCCTTGAGACGCCGTAGCGGGCAAGGGCCTCATCTTGCGAAGACGTTGGAACCATGTGGATTTTCTCGAGTTGCGGCGGGATTCTAGAGTTACGATGGGGATTTCAGGCTTCCTCTTGTGTTGGCCCCGGGAAGCCTAATCTTCCATTCGAGTTGCGAGGGAAAGCTTGGGGTTGCACTCGAGTCACTGCAGGGCCAAAGAGACCTCATCTAGGCCTGTGTCCGGGACTTAACGTTCCTCTCAAGGGAAGACAGGGATCTCAGGGTGGCGTTCCACACTCCCCCGGGGAGTCAGGCCTAGATTCGAGGGCAAGCAAAGGATGCCGCTCTCCTCTCAAGTCGCGACGCAGATCTCTTGGAGCCCACTGAGTGGCCTCAAGGGAGTCAGGCCTTCTCTTCAGTTTGGAGAGAGGACTCAGGATTGCGGTCTGGGTCAGGCAGGAAAAGAAGGCCCTCACCTCGCGAGGATGGGGGCTTCTCAGGGGTTTCCTCGAGCTGCGGCGCCCGTGGGGGTTTTCTCATGAGTCAAGACGAGGATCTCAGGGAGCCTCTCGTGCGGTGCCAGGGAAGTCAGGTCTCTGTGCGTGTGGCGAGGGGGAGCGCGTCATGGCTCTCGAGTCATGGGAGAGGACTAGGGCCTCCAGACGCGTTGAAGAAGGACACTTGAGGTCTTTCTGGGGTTGCGGCGGGAAAGCCTCATTTCCCTCGACTTCTGCCGGGGACCTGAGGGAACTTCCCATGCTGCCTCTGATAGGTGAGGGATGCTGTGGAGTTGGCGGGGCCTCTCGGGACTCCGCTGGGCTTGGCGCAATGGAAGAGGGCCTCATCTCGAGGGGAGACAGGAAACTTAGGCTTCCTCTCCTTTTCGGACTCCAACCACAGGGTCCCTGCAGAGTTGGGACAGGAGAGTCAGGCCTCGTCTTGTCTGAGGAAGGGAACTCCGCTTGACTCTCGAATTGCTCAGGGTGTCTCACGCACCTCGTCGAGCTGTGTGTGGAAACCGCGGGTTTTTCCGGACGACTCACGGGGGTGTCAGTGCCCCTTCGAATGGTACCTTCACCCACAGGGTTGCCTTCGAAGAGGGGTCCGGGCCTCGGGTCCTTCTCAAGAGCGGACCGGGGAATCGGTGGCGTTCGGCATGTGGCACCACCCACGTGGCTCGTCTCGAATTTCCCCGTGAGACCGGCCTCATCCTGAGGTGCGCCGGGAAGGCCGGGAACCCCTTCTGGACCACGCAGGGGAATCGCCTCTCCTGTCGCGATCAGGAGGGGAGAAAGGCCTCAGATGAAGCTGTGCCGGGACTCTCGGTGTTCCCCTCGAGGGAACCCGGCGTGTTGGGGAACTTTTGGGTGTCGTACGAAGGGTGTCAGGTACCGTTTCGCACTTCAGGGCGGAACATGGGACTTCCCTTGAGACGCCGTAGTGGGCAAGGGCCTCATTTTGCGAAGACATTGGAACCACGTGTTTTTTCTCGTTTTGCGGCGGGATTCTCGAGTGACGATGGGGATTACAGGCTTCCTCCTCTGTTGGCCCTGGGAAGCCCCGTCTTCCATTCGAGTGGCGAGGGAAAGCTGGGGGCTGCCTTGAGTCACTGCAGGGCCAAAGAGACCTCATCTAGGCGTGTGTCAGGACCTAATGTTCCTATCCAGGGAAGGCAGGGATCTCGGGGTTGCATTCCAGGATCCCCCGGGGTGCCAGGCCTCGTCTCGAGGGGAAGCCAAGGACTCCACTGTCCTCCCGAGTCGCGACGCGGATCTCTTGGAGCCCCCTAGTGGCCTCAGTGGAGTCAAGCCTCCTCTTCATTTTGGAGAGAGGGCTCGGGATTGTTCTCCAGGCCATGTAGGAAAAGAAGGCCCTTCACCTCGTGAGGACGGGGTCGTCTCAGGGGTTTCCTCGAGCTGCGGCGCCCGTGGGGGTTTTCTCCCGAGGCACGACGAGGATCTCAGGGAGCCTCTCGTGCGGCGCCAGGGAAGTTAGGTCTCCCTGCGCGTGGCGAGGGGGAGCGCGTCATGGCTCTTGAGTCACGGGAGGGGACTAGGGCCTCGAGACGCGTTGAAGAGGGACTATCGAGGTCTTTCTCGGGTTGTGTCGGGAAAAGTCATTTCCCTCGACTTCTGCCGGGGACCTTAGGGAACTTCCCAGGGTGTCTCTGAGAGTTGATGGATACTGTGGAGTTGGCGGGGCCTCTCGGGACTCCGCTGGGTTTGTCGCAATGGAAGAGGGCCTCATCTCGAGGGGAGGCAGGAACCTCAGACTTCCTCTCCGTTTCGGACTCAGACCGCAGGGTCCCTGCAGAGTTGGGACAGGAGAGTCAGGCTACGTCTTTTCTGAGGAATGGAACTCCGCTTGCCTCTCGAGTTGTTCATCGGGTTTCAGGCCCCTTGTCAAACTGTGTGTGGAATCTGCAGGTTTTTCCAGACGATGCATGGGGGTGTCAGTGATCCTTCGATTTGTGCCTTCATCCACAGGGTTGCCTTCGAAGAGGTGTCCGGGCATCGGGTTCTTATGAAGAGCGGACTGGGAAATCGGGGTCGTTCAGCATTTGGCAGCACCCACGTGGGTTGTCTCGAATTTCCTCATGAAACCGGCCTCATCCTGAGGTGTGCCGCGAAGGTCATGAAACTCTTCCAGACAAAGCAGAGGAATCGACCCTCCTGTGGCGATCAGGAGGGGAGAAGTGGCTCAGATGAAGTGCTGCTGGGAACCTCGGTGTTTCCCTCAAGTGAGACAGGTATGTCGGGTAACTTTTGGGGTCACATAAAGCGTTCCAAGTACCGTTTCACTCTTCAAAATGGAACGTTGGACTTCTCTTGGGGTGCTCCAGCGGGCAAGGGCCTCATCTTGGAATGACTGCGGAACCACTTTGTTTTTCTCGAGTTGCGGTGGGATATTTGAGTTACCACAGGGAATTCATGCTTCCTCTTGTGTTGGCCCACAAAAGTCTTATCTTCCATTCGAGATTCGAGGAAGAGCTGGAGGTGCGCTCTAGTCACTGAAGGCAAAAGAGACCCCACCAAGGCTTGTGTGCAGGACCTAATGTTCATCTCAAGACTCGACAGAAATCTCGGGGTTGCATTCCAGACTCACCTTGGAGTCAGGCCTCGTCTCGAGGGGAAGCAAAGGACTCTGCTCTCCTCTCGAGTCGGACGGGTATGTCTTGGAGCCCACTGAGTGGCTTAAAGGGAGTCAAACCTCCTCTGGTGTTTGGAGGGAGGACACGGGATTGCTCTCCAGGCAATGCATGAAATGAAGGCCCTCATCTCCCAATGACTGGGGCGTCTCGTAGGTTTTCTCGAGCTGTGGCGCTAGTGTGGGGTTTCTCACGAAGTAAGACTGGGAGCTCAGTGAGCCTCTCACGTGGTGCCAGGGAAGTCAGGTCTCTATGCACGTGGTGAGAGGGAGCCCGTCATTGTTCTCGAGTCATGGTAGGGGAATTGGGCCTGAAGACGTGTTAAAGAAGGACTCTCAAGGTCTTTCTTGGGTTGCAGCAGGAAACCCTGGGTTCCATCGACTTGTGCCAGTGACCTCAGGAAGCTTCTCAGCGTGCCTCTGAGAAGTCAGGGTCACTGTGGAGTTGGGAGGGGCCTCTCGGAACTCCACTGGGTTTGGTGCAATGGAAGAGGGCCTCATGACAAGTTGAGGCAGGAACCTCAGGGTTCCTCTCCTGGCTTCGAATGCGCCGGATCTGACTCGGATCGCAGAGTCCCTGCAGAGTTGGGACAGGAGAGTCAGGCCTCGTCTTGTGTGGAGGAATGGAACTCCGCTTGACTCTCGCGTTGTTCATGGGGTGACAGGCCACTTGTCGATTTGTATGTGGAACTTGCGGGTTTTTCTGGACGATGCACCGGGGTGTCAATGCCCCTTCGTGTTGTGCCTTGATCCACAGGATTGCCTTCGAGTTGGGTTCTGCCATCGGGTTCTTATCAAGAGCGGACCAGGGAATCGGGGTCTTTTGGCATGTCGCACCACCCATGAGGCTATGTCTCGAATTTCCTCGTGAGACTGGCCTCATCTTGATGTGCGCCAGGAAGGTCGGGAACGCCTTCCAGACAAAGCAGGGGAATCGAACCTCCTGTCGCGATCAAGAGGGGAGAAGAGTCTCAGATGAAGTGGTGCCGGGAACCTCGGTGTTCTCCTCAAGTGAGACTGGTATGTCGGGGAACTTTTGGGGTCGCATCAAGGGTTTCAAGTAACTTTTCGCTCTTCAATACGGAACGTGGGACTTCTCTTGAGACGCTGTAGCGGGCAAGGGCCTCATCTTTCGATGACGGGGGAACCACGTGGTTTTTCTTGAGTTGTGGCGGGATTCTCGAGTTACGACGGGGAATTCAGGCTTCCTGTTCAACTGGCCCAGGGAAGTCCAGTTTTCATTCGAATTGCGAGTTAGAACTGGGGATTGCTCTCGAGACACTGCAGGGCCAAATAGACCTCATCTAGGCTTGTGTCCAGGACCTAATGTTCCTCTGCTGGGGTGACAGCGATCTCGGCATTGCATTCTCGACTCACCCGGGGAATCAGGCCTCGTCTCGAGGGGAAGCCAAGGACACCGCTCTCCTCTCGAGTCGCGACGGGTATATCTTGGAGCTCACTGTGTGGCCTAAAATGAGTCAAGCCTCCTGTGGAGTTTGGAGAGAGGACTCAGGATTGCTCTCCAGGCCATACAGCAAAAGAAGGCCCTCATCTCGTGAGGACTGGGGCGTCTCGTGTGTATTCTCGAGCTGCGGCTCCAGTGTGGTGTTGCTCACGAGGTATAATGGGGAGCTCAGGGAGCCTCTCCTGTGGCGCCAGGGAAGTCAGGTTTCTATGCGCGTGGCTAGGGGGAGCGCGTCATTGCTCTCGAGTCATGGTAGGGGAATCGCACCTCAAGACGCGTTGAAGAAGGACTCTCGAGGTCTTTTACGGGTTGGGGCAGGAAACCCTTGGTTCCCTCGACTTGTGCCGGTGATCTCAGGAAGGTCTAAGGGTGCCTCTGAGAAGTCAGGGATACTGTGCAGTTGGGAGGGGCCTCTCGGGACTCCACTGGGTTCGGTGCAATGGAAGAGGGCCTCATCTCGAGTGGAGGCAGGAAACTCATGTTTCCTCTCCTGACTTCCCCTGGGCCAGATCTGACTCGGATCGCAGTTTCGCTGCAGAGTTCGAACAGGAGAGTCAGGCCTCGTCTTGTGTGGAGGAATGGAACTCTGCTTGCCTCTCCAGTTGTTCACGGGGTGACAGGTCACTTCTCGAGCTGTGTGTGGAACCTGCGGCTTTTACTGAATGATGCATGGGAGTGTCAGTGACCCTTCGTTTTGTGCCTTCGTCCACAGGGTTGCCTTCGAAGAGGTGTCCGGGCATCGGGTTCTTCTCAAGAGTGAACCGGGAAATCGGGGTATTTCGGCATGTGACACCACCCCCGACGCTATGTCTCGAATTTCCTCGTGAGACCGGCCTCATCCTGAGGTGCACCGGGAATGTGGGGAACCCCTTCCAAACAAAGCAGGGGAATAGACCCTCCTGTCTCGAACAGGAGGGGAGAAGGTGCTCAGATGAAGTGGTGCGGGAACCTAGGTGTTCCTGTTGAGTGAGATCGGCGTGTCCAGGAACATTTGGTGTCGCATCAAGGGTGCAAAGTACCGTTTCGCACTTCAAGACGGAACGTGGTTCTTTTCTTGAGAGGCCATAGCAGCAAGGGCCTCATCTTGGGATGACGTTGGAAACACGTGGTTTTTCTCGAGTTTCGGTGGGATTCTCGAGTTACGAAGGGGATTTCTGGCTTCCTCTTGTGTTGGCCCAGGGAAGCCCAATCTTCCATTCGAGTTGCGAGGGAGAGCTGGGGGTTGCGCTCGAGTCACTGCAGGGCAAAAGAAACCTCATCCAGGCTTGTGTCTAGGACCTAATGTTCCTCTCAAGGGGTGACTGGGATCTTGGGGTTGCATTCCAGACTCACCCAGGAGTCAGGCGTCGTCTCGAGGGGAAACAAAGGACTTATCTCTCTTCTCGAGTCGCGACGGGTATTTCTTGGGGCCCACTGAGTGGACTAAAGGGAGTCAAGCCTCCTCTGGAGTTTGGAGAGAGGACTCGGGATTGCACTCCAGGACATGCAGGAAAAGAAGGCCCTCATCTCACGATGACGGGGGTGGGGGGTCTCAGTGGTTTTACCGAGCTGCAGCGCCTGTGTTGGTTTCTCAGGAGGTACGACGGGGAGCTCAGTGAGCCTCTTGTGTGGCGCCAGGGAAGTTAGGTCTCGATGCGTGTGGCGAGGGGTAGCGCGTCATTGCTCTCGAGTCATGGTAGGGGAATCAGGCCTCTAGACGCGTTGAAGAATGACTCTCAAGATCTCTCTCGGGTCTTGGCAAGAATACCTGAGTTCCCTCGACTTGTGCCGGTGACCTCAGGGAGATTCTCCGGGTGCCTCTGAGAAGTCAGGGATACTGTGGAGTTGGGAAAGACCTCTCGGGACTCCACTGGGTTTGGTGAAATGGAAGGGGGCCTCATCTCGAGGGGAGGCAGGAACCTCAGGGTTCCTCTCCATTTCTGATTCCGATCGCAGCCCCCTGCATAGTTGGGAGAGGTGAGTCAGGCCTTGTCTTGTGTGCAGGAATGGACCTCCGCTTGCCTCTCGAGTTGTTCACTGGGTGACAGGCACTTGTTGAGCTGTATGAGTAACCTGCGGTCTTTTCCGGACGATGCACGGGGGTGTCAGTGCCCCTTCGTGTTGTGCCTTCATCCACACTATCTTCGAATAGGTGTCTGGGCATCGCGTTCTTATCAAGAGCGGATCGGGAAATCGCGGTCTTTCGGCATGTGGCACCACCATCGAGGCTACGTCTCGAATTTCCTCGTGAGACAGCCTCATCTGAGGTGCGTGGAGAAGGTCGGGAACCCCTTGCAGACAAAGCAGGGGAATCGACCCTCCTTTCGCGATCAGGAGGGGAGAAGGGGCTCAGATGAAGTGGTGCCAGGAACCTCGGTGTTCCCCTCGAGTGCGACCCGTATGTCGGGGAACTTTTGGGGTAGCATTAAGGGTGCCAAATATCATTTCGCACTTGAAGACAGAACGTGGGACTACTCTTGAGACGCTGGAGCGGGCAAGGGCCTCATCTTGCAATGAAGGGGAAACCACGTGGTTTTTCTCAAGTTGAGGTGGAATTCTCGAATTACTACTGGGAATTCAGGCTTCCTCTTGTGTTGGCCCAGGGAGGTCCAATATTCCATTCGGGTTGCGAGGGAGAGCTGGGGGTTGCGCTCGAGTCACTGCAGGGCAAAAGAGACCTCATCCAGGCTTGTGTCTAGGACCTAATGTTCCTCTCAAGGGATGACTGGGAACTTGGGGTTGCATTACAGACTCACCCAGGGAGTTAGGCCTCGTCTCGAGGGGAAGCAAAGGACTCGGCTCTCCTCTTGAGTTGCGACGCGTATCTCTTGGAGCCCACTGAGTGGTGTAAAGGGAGTCAAGCCTCCTCTTCAGTTTGGAGAGAGGACTCGGGATTGCTCTCCAGGCCATGCAGGAAAAGAAGGCCCACATCTCGAGATGACGGGGGCGTCTCGTGTGTTTTCTCGAGCTGCGGCGCCAGTGTGGGGTTTCTCACGAGGTACGACGGGGAGTTCAGGTAGCCTCTCGTGTGGCAACAGGGAAGTCAGGTCTCCATTGGCGGGGCAAGGGGGAGCGCGTCATTGCTCTCAAGTCAGGGTAGGGGAATTGGGCCTCATGACGGGTAGAAAAAGAACTCTCGATGTCTTTCTAGGGTTGCGGCAGGAAACCCTGGGTTCCCTTGACTTGTGCCGGTGACCTCAGGGAGCGTCTCAGGGTGCCTCTGAGAAGTCAGGGATACTGTGGATTTGGGAGAGGCCTCTCGGGACTCCTCTGGGTTTGGTGCAATGGAAGTGGGCCTCATCTCGAGTTGAGGCAGGAACCTCAGGGTTCTGCTCCTGACTTCCTGGAGGCCGGATCTGACTCAGATCGCAGGGTCCCTGTTGAGTTTGCTCAGGAGTGTCAGGTCTCGTGTTCTGCGGAGGAATGGAACTCCGCTTACATCTCAAGTTGTTCAAGGATGACACCACTTTTTGTGATGTGTGTGGAACCTGCAGGTTTTTCGGAGATGCACGGGGGCGTCAGTGCTCCTTCCTGTTGTGCCTTCATCCACAGGGTTGCCTTCGAAGAGGTGTCCGGGCATCGGGTTCTCCTCAAGTGCGGACCGGGAAATTGGGGTCTTTCAGCATGTTGCACTACCCACGAGGCTACGTCTCGAATTTCCTCGTGAGACCGGCCTCATCCTGAGGCGCGCAGGAAAGTCCGGGAACCCTTTCCAAACAAAGCAGGGGAATCGACCCTCCTTTCGGGATCAGGAGGAGAGAAAGGGCTCAGATGAAGTAGTGCCGGGAACCTCGGTGCTCTCCTTGAGTGAAAGTCGGGTAACTTTTCTGGTTGCATCAAGGGTGCCAAGTACCGTTTCGCACTTCAAGACGGAACCTGGGACTTCTCTTGAGATGCTGTAGTGGGCAAGGGCCTCATCTAGCGCTGACGGGGGACCCATGTGTTTTTTCTGGAGTTGCGGCAGGATTCTTGAGTTACGATGGGGAATACAGGTTTTTTCTTGTGTTGGCCCAGGGAAGTCCAATCTTCCATTCGAGTTGCAAGTGAGAGCTGGAGATTGCTCTCGAGTCACTGCAGGGCAAAATAGAGCTCATCTAGGTTTGTGTCTAGGACCGAGTTTTTCTCTCCAGGGGCGACAGGGATCTCGGGGTTGCATTCCAGACTCACCCGGGGAGTGAGACCTCGTCTCGAAGGGAATGAATGGACTCCGCTCTCCTCTCGAGTCGCGACTGGTATCCCTTGGAGCCCAAGCGTGGCCTAAATGGAGTTAAGCCTACTGTGGAGTTTGGACAGAGGACTCGGGATTGCTCTCTAGGCCATGCAGGAAAAGAAGGCCCTCATCTCGCGATGACGGGGGCGTCTCGTGGGTTTTCTCAAGGTGCAGTGCCTGGTTGGGGTTTCTCACGAGATAGGACGGGGAGCTCAGGGAGACTCCTGTGGTGCCACGGAAGTCAGGTCTCCATGGACGTGGCGTGGGGGAGCGCCTCATTGCTCTCGAGTCATGGTAGGGGAATCGAGCCTCAAGACGCTTCGAAGAAGAACTCTCGAGGTCTTTCTCGGGGTGTGGCAGGAAACCCTGGGTTCCCTCGACTTGTGCCCATGACCTCAGGAAGCTTAGCGGGGTTCCTCTGAGAAGTCAGGGATACTGTGGAGTTGAGAGGGGCTTCTCGGGACTTCACAGGGACTGGTGCAATTGAAGAGGACCTAATCTCGGATTGAGGCAGTAACGTCAGGGTTCCTCTCCATTTCTGACTCGGATAGCAGGGTCCCTGCAGAGTTGGGACAGGAGAGTCAGACCTCGTCTTGTGTGGAGTAATGGAACTCCGCTTGCCTCTCGAGTTGTTCATGGGATGACAGGCCACCTGTCGAGTTGTATGTGGAACCTGCGGTTTTGGGGGACGATGCACAGGGGTGTCAGTGCCCCTTCGTCTTGTGCCTTCATCCACAGGGTTACCTTCGAAGAGGTGACCAGGCATCGGGATCTTATCAATAGCGGACCAGGAAATCGGGGTCTTTCGGCATGTGGCACAACCCACGAGGCTACGTCTCGACTTCCCTCGTGAGACTGGCCTCATCCTGAGGTTCGCCGGGAAGTCTGGGAACCCCTTCCAGACAAAGCAGGGGAATCGACCCTCCTGTCGCCATCAGGAGGGGAGAAGAGGCTCAGCTGAAGCGGTGCTGGAAACCTCCATGTTCTCCTCGAGTGAGACCGGGGTGTCAGGGAAATTTGGGGGTCGCATCAAGGGTGCCAAATACCGTTTCACACTTCAAGACGGAACATGGGACTTCCCTGGAGACGCTATAGCTGACAGGGGCCTCATATTTCGATGACGGAGGAGCCACGTTGTTTTTCTCCAGTTGCCGCGGGATTCTCGAATTACAACGGGGAATACAGGCTTCCTCTTGTGTTGGCCCAGGGAAGTCCAATCATCCATTCGAGTTGGGAGGGAGAGCTGGGGATTGCACTTGAGTCAATGCAGGACAAAAAAGACCTCATTTAGGCTTGTGTCCAGGACCGAGTTTTCCTCTACAGGGGCGACACGGATCTCGGGATCCCATTCCAGACTCACCCAAGTAGTCAGGCCTCGGCTCGAGGGGAAGCAACGGACTCCGCTCTCCTCTAGAGTAGCGATGTGTATCTCTTGGAGGCTACTGAGTGGCCTAAAGGGAGTCAGGCCTCCAGTGGAGTTTGGAGAGTGGACTCGGGATTGCTCTCTAGGTCATGTAGGAAAAGAAGGCCCTCATCTGACGATGATGGGGGCGTCTCGTGAGTTTTCTCGAGCGGCGGTGCCAGTGTGGGGTTTTCATGAGGTAGGACGGGGAGCGCAGGGAGCCTCTCGTGTGGCGCCAGGGAAGTTAGGTTTCAATGGGCGTGGCGAGGGGAATGCGTCATTGCTCTCCAGTCATGGTAGGGTATCGGGCCTCAAGATGCGGTAAAGAAGGTCTCTTGAGGTCTTGCTCAGAATGCAGCAGGAAACCCTGGGTTCACTCGACTTGTGCCAGTGACCACAGAGAACTTCTGAGGGTGCCTCTGAGAATCAGGGATACTGTGGAGTTTTAGGGGCCTCTCGGGACTCCACTGGGTATGGCACAATGGAACAGGGCCTCATTTCGAGTTGATGCAGGAACGTCAGGTTTCATCTACATTTCTGACTCTGATCGCACGGTCCCTGCAGAGTTGGGAAAGGAGAGTCAGGCCTTCTCTTGTGTGGAGGAAAGGAACTCCGCATGCCTCTCTAGTTCTTCAAGGGATGACAGGACCCTTGTCAATCTGTGTTTGGAATCTGCGTGTTTTTCCATACTATGCATGGGGATGTCAGTACCCCTTCGTGTTGTGCCTTCACCCACAGGGTTGCCTTCGAAGAGGGGTCCGGGCCTCAGGGCCTTCTCAAGAGCGGACCGAGGCATCGGGGGCGTTCGGCATGTGGCACCACCCACGTGGTTCGTCTCGAATTTCCTCGTGAGACCAGCCTCATCCTGAGGTGTGCCGGGAAGGTCGGAACCCCTTGCAGACCAAGCAGGGGAATCGACCCTCCTGTCTCGATCAGCAGGGGAGAAGGGGCACAGATGAGGTGATGCCTCGGAACCTCGGTGTTCCCCTCCAGTGAGACCGGTGTGTTGGGGAACTTTTGGGGTCGCATCAAAGGTGCCAAGTACCGTATCGCACTTCAAGATGGAACGTAAGACTTCTTTTGAGACGCTGTAGCGGCAATGGCCGCATCTTGCGATGAATAGGGAACGATGTGGTTTTTCTCGAGTTGTGGCGGGATTATTGAGTTACAACGGGAAATTCAGGCTTCCTCTTCTGTTGGCCCAGGGAAGTCCAGTCTTCCATTCGAGTTTCGAGGGAGAGTTGGGGATTGCTCTTGAGTCACTGCAGGAAAAAAGAGACCTCATCTAGGCTTGTGTCCAGGACCTAATGTTTCTCTCCAGGGGCGACAGGGATCTCCGGTTCGCATATCAGACTCACCCGAGGAGTCAGGCCTCGCCTTGTGGGGAAGGAAAAGACTCCACTCTCCTCTCGACTCGCGACGGGTATGTCTTGGAGTCCACTGAGTGACCAAAAGGGAGTCAAGCCTACTGTGGAGTTTGGAGAGAGGACTCGGGATTGATCTCCAGGCCATGCTAGAAAAGAAGGCCGTCATGTCGCGAAAACGGGGGCGTCTCGTGGGTTTTCTCTATCTGCGGCGCCAGTGTGGGGTTTCTCACGAGGTATGACGGGGAGCTCAGGGAGCCTCTCGTGTGGCGCCAGGGAAGTCAGGGCTTCATGAGTGTAGCAGAGGGAGCGCGTCATTGCCCTCGAGTCATGGTAGGGGAATCAGGCCTCAAAATGCGTTGAAGAAGGACTCTTGAGTTCTTTCTATGGTGGCGGCAGTAAACCCTGGGTTCACTCGAATTGTGCTGGTGACCTCAGGGAGCTTCTCAGGGTGCCTCTGAGAAGTCAGGGATACTGTGGAGCTGGGACGCGTCTCTCGGGACTCCACAGGTTTTCGTGCAATGGAAGAGGTCCTAATCTCGAGTTGAGGCAGCAACCTCAGCGTTCTTCTCGTGACTTCACTGGCACTGGTCTGATTCGGATCGCAAAGTCCCTGCAGAATTGGGACAGGAGAGTCAGGCCTCGTCTTGTGTAGAGGAATGAAACCCCACTTGCCTCTCGAGTTCTTCAGGTGTGAGAAGCCACTTGTTGAGCTGTATGTGGAACCTGCGGGTTTTTCCAGACGATGCACGAGGGTGTCAGTGCCCCTTTGTGTTGTGCCTTCATCCACAGGGTTGCCTTCCAAGAGGTGTCCAGGCATCGGGTTCTTATGAAGAGTGTACAGGGAAATCATAGTCTTTTGGCATGTGGCACCACCCGCGAGCTACGTCTCGAATTTCCTCGTGAGACCGGCCTCATCCTGAAGTGCCCCGTGAAGGTCGGGAACCCCTTACAAACAAAGCAGGGGAAGTGACCCTCCTATCACGAACAGGAGGGGAGAAGGGGCTCAGATAAACTGGTGCCGGGAACCTCGGTGTTCACCTCGAGTGAGACCGATATTTCGGGGAACTTTTGGGGTCACATCAAGGGTGTCAAGTATCGTTTCGCACTTCAAGACGGAACGTGGGACTTTTCTTGAGAAGCTGTAGCGGACAAGGGCCTCATCTTGCGATGACGAGGGAACCAAGTGCTTTTTCTCGAGTTGCGGTGGGATTCTCGAGTTACGAAGGGGAATTCAGGCTTCCTCTTGTGTTGGCCCAGGGAAGTCCAATCTTCCATTCGAGTTGTCAGGGAGAGCGGGGGATTGCTCTCGAGTTACAGAAGGGCAAAAGCGACCTCATCTAGGCTTGTTTCCAGGACCTAATGTTCCTCTCCAGGGGAGACAGGGATCTCGGGGTTGCATTCCAGACCCACCTGGTGAGTCAGGCCTTGTCTCGAGGGGAAGCAAAGGACTCCATTCTCCTCTCAAGTCGCGATGGGTATCTCTTGGAGCCCACTAAGTGGCCTAAAGGGAGTCAAGCCTCCTGTGGAGTTTGAAAAGAGGATTCGGTATTCCTCTCCAGGCCATGCAGGAAAAGAAGGCCCTCATCTCGCGATGAAAGGGCCGTATGGTGGGTTTTCTCAAGCTGTGGAGTCAGTGTGGGGTTTCTCACGAGGTACAACAGGGAGCTCAGGGAGCCTCTCTTATGGCGCCAGGGAAGTCAGGTCTCCATGTGCGTGGCGAGGGGGTGCGTGTCATTTCTATAGAGCCATGGAAGCAGATTCGGGCTTCAAGACACGTTGAAGTAGGACTCTCGAGGTCTTTTTCACATTGTGGCAGGAAACCCTGGGTTCCCTCGACATGTGCCGGTGACCTCATGGAGCTTCTCCGGGTGCCTCTGAGAAGTCAGGGGTACTGTGGAGTTGGGAGGAGCCTCTCTGGACTCCACTGGGTTTGGTGCAATGGATGAGAGCCTCATCTCGAGTGGAGGCAGGAACCTCATGTTTCCTCTCCTGGGTTTCCTTGCGCCGGTACTGACTCGGATCACAGTTTCCCTGCAGAGTTGGTACAGAAAATCAGGTTTCGCCTTGTGTGGAGGAATGGAACTCCACTTGCCTCTCGAGTTGTTCACGGGGTGACAGACCACTTGTTGAACTGTGTTTGCAACCTGCGGGTTTTTCTGGATGATAAACGGGGGTGTCAGTGCCCCTTCGTGTTGTGCTTTCATCCACAGGTTTTCCTTCGTAAAGGTGTCAGGGCATCGCGTTCTTATCAAGAGTAGACCGGGAAATCGGGATCTTTCGGCTTGTGGCACCACCCACGAGGCTATGTCTAGAATTTCCTCCTGAGACCTGCCTCATCCTTAGGCGCGCTGGAAAGGACGGGAACGCCTTCCAGACATAGCAGGGGAATCGACACTCCTGTCGCGATCACGAGGGCAGAAGGAGTTCAAATGAAGTGGTTCCGGGAACCTCGGTGTTCCTTTCCAGTGAGACCGGTATGTCGGGGAATTTTGAGATTGCATCAAGGGTGCCAAGTACCGTTTCGCACTTCAAGACAGAACGTGGGACTTCTCTTGAGTCGCTGTAGCGGGCAAGGGCCTCATCTAGCGCTGATGGGGGAACCACGTGGATTTTCTCGAGTTTCGGCGGGATTCTTGAGTTACGATGTCGAATTCAGGCTTCCAATTGTATTGGCCCAGGGAAGTCCAATCTTCAATTCGATTTGCGAGGGAGAGCTGGCGATTGCTCTCTAGTAACTGCAGTGCAAAATAGACCTCATCTAGGCTTGTGTCCAGGACCGAGTTTTCCTCTCCAGGTGCGACAGGAACTCGGGGTTGCATTCCAGACTCACACGGGGAGTCAGGCCTCATCTCGAGGGGAAGCAAAGGACTCCTCTCTCCCTTCAAGTCCTGACAGCTATCTCTTAGAGCCAACTGAGAGGCCTAAAGAGAGTCAAGCCTCCTGTGGAGTCTGGAGAGAGGACTCGGTTTTGCTCTCCATGCCAGGCAGGAAAGAAGTCCCTCATCTCGTGATGACGGGGGCGTATCATGGGTTTTCTCGAGCTGCGGTGCCTGAATGGGGTTTCCGAAGAGGTACGACGGGGAGCTCAGGGAGACTCTCTTCAGGCGTCAGGGAAGTCAGGTCTCCATGCGCATGGCGATGGGGAGCGGGTCTTTGCTCTCGAGTCATGGTAGGGGAATCGGGCCTCAAGACACGCTGAAGGACTCTCAAGGTCTTTCTCGGGTCGCAGCAGGAAACCCTGGGTTCCCTTGACTTGTGCCGGTGACCTCAGGTAGATTCTCAAGGTGCCTCTGAGAATTCAGGGATACTGTGGAGTTGGGAGGGGCCTCTCGCGACTCATCTGGGTTTGGTGCAATGGAAGAGGGCCTCACCTCGAGGGGAGACAGGAACCTCAGGTTTCCTCTCCATTTCTAACTCGGATGGCAGGGTCCCTGAAGAGTTGGGACAGGAGAGTCAGGCCTCATCTTGTGTGGAGGAATCGAACTCCGCTTGCCTATAGAGTTGTTCACGGGGTGACATTCCACTTGTCGAGCTGTGTGTAGAACCTGTGGGTTTTTCTGGACGATGCACGGGAGTTTTAGTAACCCTTCTGTGGTGCCTTCATCCACAGGGTTGCCTTCGAAGTGGTGTCCGGGCATCGGGTTCTTATCCAGATTGGACCGCACTATCGGGGTCTTTCGGCATGTGGCACCACCCACGAGGCTACGTCTCGAATTTCCTCCTGAGAAAGGCCTCATCCTTAGGTGCGCCGGGATGGGCGGGAACTCCTTCCAGACAAAGCAGGGGAATTTACCCTCCTGTCGTGATCAGGAGGGGAGAAAGTGATCAGATGAAGTGGTGCCGGGAACTTCGGTGTTCCCCTCGGTGAGAACGGTGTGTCGGGGAACTTTTGGGGTTACATCAAGGGTGAAAAGTAGCATTTCGCACTTCAAGACGGAACGTGGGACTTCACTTGAGACGCTGTAGCGGGCCAGGGCCTCATCTTGGGATGACGAGTGAACCACGTGCTTTTGCTCGCATTGCGGCGGGAGTCTCGAGTTTCGACGGGGAATTCAGATTTCCTCCTGTGTTGGCCCATGGAAGTCCAATCTTCCATTCGAGTTGCGAGGGTGAGCTGGGATCCCACTCAAGTCACTGCGGGGCAAAATAGACCATATCTAGGCTTGTGTCCAGGACCGAATATTCCTCTCCAGGGGTGACAGGGATCTCGGGGTGGCATTCCAGACTCACCCAGGAAGTCCGGCCATGTTTCTAGGGGAAGCAAAGTATTCCGCTTTCCTCTCGAGTCGCGACGGGTACCTATTGAGTGCACTGGGTAGCCTTAGTGAGTCAAGCCTCCCGTGGAGTTTGGAGAGACGACTCGGGATTGCCCTCCAGGCCATGCAGTTAATGATGGCCCTCATCTCACGATAACGGGGGCGTCTCGTGGGTTTTCTCGAGCTGCGGCGCCAGTGTGGGTTTTCTCCCGAGGCACGACGGGGATCTCAGGGAGCCTCTCGTGCGGCGCCAGGGAAGTCAGGTCTCCATGCGCGTGGCGAGAGGCAGCGCGTCATGGCTCTCGAGTCACGGGAGGGGACTAGGGCCTCGAGACGCGTTGAAGAAGGACTCTCGAGGTCTTTCTCGGGGGGCGGCGGGAAACCCTCGTTTCCCTCGCCTTCTGCCGGGGACCTTAGGGAACTTCCCAGGGTGCCTCTGAGAGGCGAGCGATCCTGAGGAATTGGCGGGGCCTCTCGGGACTGCACTGGGTCTGGCGCAATGGAAGAGGGCCTCACCTCGAGGGGAGGCAAGAACCTCAGGCTTCCTCTCCGTTTAGGACTCCGACCGCAGGGTCCCTGCAGAGTTGGGACAGGAGAGTCAGGCCTCGTCTTGTCTGAGGAAGGGAACCCCGCTTGCCTCGCGAGTTGCTCAGGGGGTCTCAGGCCCCTCGTCGAGCTGTGTGTGGAACCCGCGGGTCTTTGCGGACGATGCACGGGGGTGGCTGTGCCCCTTCGTGTTGTGCCTTCACCCACAGGGTTGCCTTCGAAGAGGAGTCCGGGACTTGGGTCCTTCTCAAGAGCGGACCCGGGAATCGGGGGCGTTCGGCATGTGGCACCACCCACGTGGCTCGTCTTGAATTTCCTCGTGAGACCGGCCTCATCCTGAGGTGCGCCGGGAAGGCCGGGAACCCCTTCCAGACCACGCAGGGGATTCGACACTCCTGTAGCGATCAGGAGGCGAGAAGGGGCTCAGATGAAGCGGTGCCGGGACTCTCGGTGTTCCCCTCGAGGGAACCCGGCGTGTCGGGGAACTTTTGGGGGTCGCAGGAAGGCTGTCAGGGACCGTTTCGCCCTTCAGGGCGGAACAGGGGACTTCCCTTGAGACGCCGTGGCGGGCAAGGGCCTCATCTTGCCAAGAGGTGGGAACCACGTGGTTTTTCTCGAGTTGCGGCGGGAATCTCAAGTTACGACGGGGATCTCAGGCTTCCTCTTGGATTGGCCCTGGGAAGCCCAATCTTCCCCTCGAGTTGCGAGGGAAAGCTGGGGGTTGCGCTCGAGTCACTGCAGGGCCGAAGAGACCTCACCTAGGCCTGTGTCCGGGACCTAATATTCCTCTCCAGGGAAGGCAGGGATCTCGGGATTGCATTTCAGGCTCCCCCGGGGAGTCAGGGCTCATCTCTTGGGGAAGCCAAGGACTCCGCTCTCCTCTCAAGTCGCGACGCGGATCTCTTGGAGCCCCCTGAGCGGCCTCAAGGGAGTCCAGCCTCCTCTTCCGTTTGGAGAGAGGACCCGGGATTGCTCTGCAGGCCATGCAGGAAAAGAAGGCCCTCAGCTCGCGAGGACGGGGGCGTCTCAGGGCTTTCCTCGAGCTGCGGCGCCCATGGGGGTTTTCTCCCGAGGCACGACGAGGATCTCAGGGAGCCTCTCGTGCGGCGCCAGGGAAGTCAGGTCTGCATGCGCATGGCGAGGGGGAGCACGTCATGGCTCTCGAGTCACGGGAGGGGACTAGGGCCTCGAGACGCGTTGAAGAAGGACTCACGATTTCTTTCTCGGGGGGCGGCGGGAAACCCTCGTTTCCCTCGCCTTCTGCCGGGGACCTTAGGGAACTTCCCAGGGTGCCTCTGAGAGGCGAGGGATCCTGTGGAGGTGGGGGGGCCACTCCGCACTCCGCTGGGTCTGGCTCAACGGAAGAAGGCCTCACCTCGAGGGGAGGCAGGAAACTCAGGCTTCCTCTCCGTTTCGGACTCCGACCGCAGGGTCCCTGCAGAGTTGGGACAGGAGAGTCAGGCCTCGTCTTGTCTGAGGAAGGGAACCCCGCTGGCCTCTCGAGTTGCTCAGGGGATCTCAGGCCCCTCGTCGAGCTGTGTTTTCAACCCGCGGGTCTTTGCGGACGATGCACGGGGTTGGCAGTGCCCCTTCTTTTTGTGCCTTCACCCACAGGGTTGCCTTCGAAGAGGGGTCCGGGCCTCGGGTCCTTCTCAAGAGCGGACCGGGGAATCGGGGGCGTTGGGCATGTGGCACCACCCACGTGGCTCGTCTCCAATTTCCTCGTGAGGCCGGCCTCATCCTGAGGTGCGCCGGGAAGGCCGGGAACCCCTTCCAGACCATGCAGGGGAATCGACTCTCCTGTCGCAATCCGGAGGGGAGAAGGGGCTCAGATGACAGGGTGGCGGGACCCTCGGTGTTCCCCTCGACGGAACCCGGCATGTTGGGGAACTTTTGGGGGTCGCAGGAAGGCTGTCAGGGACCGCTTCGCCCTTCAGGGCGGAACAGGGGACTTCCCTTGAGACACCATCGCGGGCAAGGGCCTCATCTTGCCAAGAGGTGGGAACCACGTGGTTTTTCTCGAGTTGCGGCGGGATTCTCGAGTTACGACGGGGATCACAGCCTTCCTCTTGGGTTGGCCCTGGGAAGCCCAATCTTCCCCTCGAGTTGCGAGGGAGAGCTGGGGGTTGTGCTCGAGTCACTGCAGGGCCGAAGAGACCTCACCTAGGCGTGTGTCCGGGACCTAATATTCCTCTCCAGGGAAGGCAGTGATCTCGGGGTTGCATTCCAGGCTCCCCCGAGGAATCAGGCCTCGTCTCGAGGGGAAGCCAAGGACTCTGCTCTCCTCTCGAGTCGTGACGCGGATCTCTTGGAGCCCCCTTAGCGGCCTCAAAGGAGTCCAGCCTCCTCTTCAGTTTGGAGAGAGGGCTCGTGATTTGTCTCCAGGCCATGCAGGAAAATAAGCCCCTCATCTCGCGATGACCTGGGTGTCTCATGTGTTTCCTCGAGCTGCCGCGCCAGTGTGGATTTCTTCACGAGGTACGATGAGGATCTCAGGGAGCCTCTAGTGCAGTGCCAGGTTAGTCAGGTCTCCATGCGCGTGGCGAGGGGGAGCGTGTCATGGCGCTCGAGTCATGGTAGGGGAATCGCGACTCAAGACATTTTGAAGCACTCTCGAGGTCTTTCTCAAGTCACGGCAGAAAACCCAGGGTTCCCTCGACTTGTGCCTGTGACCTCAGGGAGCTTCTCATTGTGCCTCTGAGAATTCAGGGATACTGTGGAGTTGGTAGGGGCCTCTCGGGACTCCACTGGGTGTGGTGCAATGGAAGAGGGCCTCATCTCGAGTGGACGCAGGAACCTCAGGCTTCCTCTCTGTTTCTGACTCGGATCCCATGGTCCCTGCAGAGTAGGGACAAGAGAGTCACACCTAGTCTTCTGTTGAGGAATGGACCTTCGTTTGCCTTTCGAGTTGTTTACAGGGTGACACGCCACTTTTCGTAATGTCTGTGGGACCTGCGGGTTTTTATGGACGATGCACGCAGGTGTCAGTGCCCCTTCGTGTTGTGCCTTCATCCACAGGATTTCCTTCAAAGAGGTGTGCTGGCATCGGGTTCTTTTCAAGAGTGGACCGTGAAATTGGGGTCTTTCGGCATGTGGCACCACCCACGAGGCTACGTCTCGAACTTCCTCATGAGACCGGCCTCATCCTGAGGTGCGCCCGGAAGGTCGGGAAACCCTTGCAGACAGAGAAGGGGAGTCGACCCTCCTGTCGCAATCAGGAGAGGAGAAGGGGTCAGATGAAGTGGTGCCGGGAACCTCGGTGTTCCCCTTGAGTGAGTCTGGTATGTCGCGGAGCTTTTGGGGTCGCATCAAGGGTGCCAAGTACCGTTTCGCACTTCAGGATGGAACGTGGGACTTCTCTTGAGATGCTGTAGCGGACAAAGGGCCTCATCTTGCGATGACGAGGGAAGCACGTGGTTTTTCTCGAGTTGCGGTGGGATTCTCGAGTTACGACGGGGAATTCAGGCTTCCTCTTGTGTTGGCCCAGGAAGTCCAATCTTCCATTCGAGTTGCCAGGGAGAGCTGGGGATTGGGCTCCATTCACTGAAGGGCAAACTAGACCTCATCTAGGCTTGTATCCAGGACTTAATGTTCCTCTCCATAGGCGACAGGGATTTGGGGTTGCATTCCATACTCACCCGGGGAGTCAGGCCTCATCTCAAGGGGAAACAAAGGACTCCACTCTCTTCTCGAGTCGCGACAGGTATCTCTTGGAGCCCACTGAGTGGTCTTTGCTCTGTAGGAGAGCTCTAGTGTACATAAGCCTGTACATAAGTGAACACAGACACTCTGTGTGCATGTTGCTGCGTACCCAAAATAGGGACACAAGGAGCCTCATGCTCTCCATGCGGCTCGGAATCTGTGCAGCCACGCAGCAGCTGAAGAATCCAACCAATTGCTCTTTTCTTACCTCTGACAGAGCTCGCATTGCCGTAGCCATTGGCAGTTTGGAAACACTGGACTCTAACCCCTCTCAAAGTAGGCCTGGGTTCTAGTTCGAATAGAAAGTCAATAGCGGAGCTGAGGACAGGAACGTGGCAGTCATTTATCACACGCTCCTGCAGCCTGCTACTACAGGGACACTAACGCTAAAAGCTAGGAATGTCTTTGCAAGGTGTGCAAAGGACAAGGGAGAACCTCGACCCTGACTCTAGTATTTCAGTCCCCTGAGCAGATCTGAGGTTCTCCCGCTGTAGAAGCTAACCCATTCCTTTCAAATACAGGCTTCCTAACACAGGGCCAGTTGGCTGCTTGCTCTTCCACGAAGCAGGCTTCCTTAACTTGCAAACTGCGAATTCCGCTTAACAGCCTGGAGGAAAAATCGCTTCTTGGAAGATTTTTTTCAGAGGCTGTATCCCCGGAGCTGGGGCCAAGCTAGGGGACCCATACTGACAAGGGAAGGCAAAACCACATCCAATGTCTTTGCTCTGGAGGACAGCTTTGGTGAGCCTAAGTCTTTCAGGAATATTTCTGGCTCCAACAGAGTCAAATTCTGTGTGTGAAGCTGCACAGCCAAAATAGGGGAACAGAGAGCCTGATTCTCTCTGTGTAGCTTTGAAGCTGTCATTCAAACAACAGCTTGAGAATCCATACAATGCTCTCCCTTACTGCTAAGAGAATTCTCATTGCTGTCGTCCTTGACAGTTTGTAGAAATCCGCACCCTAACCCTTCTCCAAGTAGGCCTGGGTCCTAGCTCGGAACAACAGGCAACGGCGGAGCTGAGGCCAGTAAGGCACAAGTGAGGTCTCACACACTCTTGCAGCCTGATCGTCCAGGAGCAGTAAGGCCTCTTTTTCCCTGCAGGAGGCTCGCTTGCCTTGCCTCCTGTGAACTGCATTTCCCAGCCTGGGCGCAAAGCTGTTCCTGGAGATTTTTTCTCAGGGGCTGTTTCCCTGGAGCTGGGTCGGACCTCGGGGGCCCAACTCACAGGGGAAGACAAAACCACATGGACAGGTCTATGCTCTGTAGGAGAGCTCTAGTGAACCTCATCTCTCAGGAACATTCTTGGCTTCTACAGAGACACCTCTGTGCATGAAGCTACACACCCAACATAGTGGCAAAGGGAGTCTGATTCTCTCCATGGGTGCTGATGCTTTGTGGCAAAGCACCTGCTAAGAATCCATCCGCATAGGCTTCCCTCACCTTGACAGAGGTCTCATTGCTGTAGTCCTTGGCAGTTTGGAAAGAAGCTGACCCTTACCCTTCACCAAGTAGGCCCTTGTCCTTGTTTTAATGGAAAGGCAGTAGCTGAGCTGAGGCCAGTAAGGCGCCAGTCAAGTCTGACATATTCCCGATGCCTGCTCCTTCATGGAAAATAACGTTAGAATCTGGGAATGTCTTTGCAAGGCTGGCAAAGGGCAGTCAGGAACCTCGACCCTGCCTCTGGAATTTCTATCTTCTCAGCACATCTGGCGGTCTCATTCAGGAGAAACTAACCCATTCCTTGCAAATATAGGCTTCCAAACACAGGCCGGTTGGCTGTCTCTTCTTGCCGAAGGAAGCTTGCTTATCCCACCTCCTGCGAACTCCGCTTCCCAGCCTGGGGGATAAGAGGTTCTTGGAGATCTTTTCTCAGAGGATGTTTCCACGGAGCAGGGGCTGATCCCGGAGACCCACACGCACAGGGGAAGGGAAAACCGCATGGATAAGTCTTTGCTCTCTAGGAGTGCTCTAGTGAACCTCACTCTATGGGGAATGTTCTTGGCTCCAACGGGGACATCTCTGTGTGGGAAGCTGCATAGCCAACATAGAGACACAGAGACCTGATTCTCTCTGTGCAGCTTTGACGCTGTCGTTCAAACAACAAATTGAGAATCCACACAATGCTCTCCCTTACCACTGAGAGAGTTATCATTGCTGTAGCCCTTCGCAGTTTCTGGAAATCGGCACACAAACACTTCTCCAAGTAGGCCTGGGTTCAAGTTCAGATGAACATGCAATAGCGGAGCTGAAGCCAGTAAGGCACCAGTCAGGTGTCACACACTCTGGCAGCCTGCTCCTCCAGGGACAGTAAGGCCTCTATTTCCCTTCAGGAGGCTCGCTTGCCTTGCCTCCTGTGAGCAGCGTTTCCCAGCCTGAGCGGAAAGCGGTTCCTGGAGATCTTTTCTAAGGAGTTGTTTCCCCGGAGCTGGGGTGGACCTCGGGGACCCAACTCACAGGGGAAGGCAAAACTACACGGACAAGTCTATGCTCTGTAGGAGACCTTAGTGAATCTCAAGTTTTAGGAACATTCTTGGCTCGTACAGAGACACCTCTGTGTGTAAAGCTACACACCGAACATAGGGGCACAGGGAGCCTGATTCTCTCCGTGGGGTGCTGATGCTTTGTGGCAAAGCACCTGTTTGAAAATCCATCCGCTTACGCTTCCCTCGCCTTGACAGAGGTCTCATTGCTGTGTCCCTTGGCAGTTTGGAAAGAAGCAGACCCTTACCCTTTACCAAGTAGGCCCTGATCCTAGTTTGAAAGGAAAGGCAATAGCTGAGCTGAGGCCAGTAAGGCACCCGTCAACTCTGACATATTCCCGATGCCTGCTCCTTCATGGAAAATAGCGCTAGAATCTAGGAATGTCTTTGCAAGGCTGGCAAAGGGCAGTCAGGAACCTCGACCCTGCCTCTGGAATTTCCATCTTCTGAGCAGATCTGGAGGTCTTCTTTTGGAGAAGCTAACCATTCCTTCCAAATAGAGGCTTCCAAACACAGGCTAGTTGGCTGCATCTACTTGCCCGAAGGAGGCTTGCTTGTTCCGCTTCCTGTGAACTCCGCTTCCCGCCTGGGGGAAAAGTGGTTCTTGGAGATCTTTTTTCAGGGGCTATTTCAACGGAGTTGGAGCCGAGCCCAGAGACCCACACGCACAGAGGAAGGCAAAACCACATGGACAAGTCTTTGCTCTGTAGGAGAACTCTAGTTAACCTCAGTATGTGAGGAAAGTCTTGGATTCCACGGGGATACCTCTGTGTGTGGAGCTGCGTACCCAACAAGGGGGCACACAGGGCCTGATTCTCTCTTTGCAGCTTTGAAGCTGTCATTCAAACAACAGCTTAAGAATCCATACAATGCTCTCCCTTACCTCTGAGAGACTTCTCATTGCTGTAACCCTTGGCAGTTTTTACAAATCCGCACCCAAACCCTTCTCCAAGTAGGCCTGGGTCCTGGTTTGGATGGCCATGCAGTGGCGGAGCTGAGGTCAGTAAGGCACCAGTCAGGTGTCACACACTCTGGCAGCGTGCTCCTCCAGGGACAGTAAGGCCTATTTTTCCCTGTGGGAGGCTCGCTTGCCTGGCCTCCTGTGAACTGCGTTTCCCAGCCTGGGCAAACAGCGGTTCCTGGAGATCTTTTCTCAGGGGCTCTATCCCCAGAGCTGGGGTGGACCTCGGGGACCCATCTCACAGGGGAAGGAAAAACCACATGGACAGGTCTATGCTCTGTAGGAGACGTTAGTGTGTCTCATCTCTTAGGAACATTCTTGGCTCGTACAGAGACACCTCTGTGTGTAAAGCTACACACCGAACATAGGGGCACAGGGAGCCTGATTCTCTCCATGGGGTGCTGATGCTTTGTGGCAAAGCACCTGTTTGAGAATCCATCCGCTTACGCTTCCCTCGCCTTGACAGAGGTCTCATTGCTGTGTCTCTTGGCAGTTTGGAAAGAAGCAGACCCTTACCCTTCACCAAGTAGGCCCTGATCCTAGTTTGAAAGGAAAGGCAATAGCTGAGCTGAGGCCAGTAAGGCACCCGTCAACTCTGACATATTCCCGATGCCTGCTCCTTCATGGAAAATAGCGCTAGAATCTAGGAATGTCTTTGCAAGTCTGGCAAAGGGCAGTCAGGAACCTCGACCCTGCCTCTGGAATATCTATCTTCTGAGCAGATCTGGAGGTCTCCTTCTGGAGAAGCTAACCCATTCCTTGCAAATATAGGCTTCCAAACACAGGCTAGTTGGCTGCCTCTTCTTGCCCGAAGGAGGCTTGCTTTTCCTGCCTCCTATGATCCCTGGTTCCCAGCATGGGGGAAAAGCAGATCTTGGAGATCTTTGCTCAGGGGTTGTTTCCACGGAGCTGAGGTTATGCCCGGAGACCCACACATACAGAGGAAAGCAAAACTACATGAACAAGTCTTTGCTCTCTAAGAGAGCTCTAGTGAACCTCAGTCTTTGACGGACGTTCTTGGTTCCTACAGGGACAACTTATGGGGTCAGAGAGCCTGATTCCCTCTGTGAAGGTTTAACGCTGTCATTCAGAAAACAGCTTGAGAATCCATACAATTCTCTCCCTTATCTCTGAGAGAGTTCTCATTGCTGTAGCCCTTGGCAGTTTTTTAGAAATCCGCACCCAAACCCTTCTCCTAGTAGGCCTGGGTCCTAGTTCAGAGGAACATGCAATGGTGGAGCTGAGGCCAGTAAGGCACCAGTCAGGTCTCACACACTCTTGCAGCCTGCTCCTCCAGGGGCAGTAAGGCCTCTTTTTCTCTGCAGGAGGCTCGCTTGCCTTGCCTTCTGTGAACTGCGTTTCCCAGTCTGGACGAAAAGCAGTTCCTGGAGGTGTTTTCTCAGGGGTTTCTTCCTCGGAGCTGGGGCGAACATCGGGAACCCAACTCACAGGGGAAGGCAAAACCATATGGACAGGTCTATGCTCTGTAGCAGAGCTCTAGTGAACCTCATCTCCCAGGAACATTCTGGGCTCCTATAGAAACACCTCTGTGTTTGAAGCTACACACCCAACATAGGGGCAAATGCAGCCTGATTCTCTCCGTGGGGTACAGATGCTTTGTGGCAAAGCACCTGTTTGAGAATCCATCCGCTTCCACTTCCCTCTCTTTGACAGAGGTCTCTTTGCTGTAGCCTTTGGCAGTTTGGAAAGAAGCAGACCCTTACCCTTCACCAAGTAGGCCCTTGTCCTAGTTTGAACGGAAAGGCGATAGCTGAGCTGAGGCCAGTAAGGCGCCAGTCAAGTCTGACATATTCCTGAAGCCTGCTCCTTCATGGAAAATAACGCTAGAATCTAGAAATGTCTTTGCAAGGCTGGTAAAGGACAGTCAGGAACCTCGACCCTGCCTCTGGAATTTCCATCTTCTGAGCAGATCTGGAGGTCTTCTTTTGGAGAAGCTAACCATTCCTTCCAAATAGAGGCTTCCAAACACAGGCTAGTTGGCTGCATCTACTTGCCCGAAGGAGGCTTGCTTGTTCCGCTTCCTGTGAACTCCGCTTCCCGCCTGGGGGAAAAGTGGTTCTTGGAGATCTTTTTTCAGGGGCTATTTCAACGGAGTTGGAGCCGAGCCCAGAGACCCACACGCACAGAGGAAGGCAAAACCACATGGACAAGTCTTTGCTCTGTAGGAGAACTCTAGTTAACCTCAGTATGTGAGGAAAGTCTTGGATTCCACGGGGATACCTCTGTGTGTGGAGCTGCGTACCCAACAAGGGGGCACACAGGGCCTGATTCTCTCTTTGCAGCTTTGAAGCTGTCATTCAAACAACAGCTTAAGAATCCATACAATGCTCTCCCTTACCTCTGAGAGACTTCTCATTGCTGTAACCCTTGGCAGTTTTTACAAATCCGCACCCAAACCCTTCTCCAAGTAGGCCTGGGTCCTGGTTTGGATGGCCATGCAGTGGCGGAGCTGAGGTCAGTAAGGCACCAGTCAGGTGTCACACACTCTGGCAGCGTGCTCCTCCAGGGACAGTAAGGCCTATTTTTCCCTGTGGGAGGCTCGCTTGCCTGGCCTCCTGTGAACTGCGTTTCCCAGCCTGGGCAAACAGCGGTTCCTGGAGATCTTTTCTCAGGGGCTCTATCCCCAGAGCTGGGGTGGACCTCGGGGACCCATCTCACAGGGGAAGGAAAAACCACATGGACAGGTCTATGCTCTGTAGGAGACGTTAGTGTGTCTCATCTCTTAGGAACATTCTTGGCTCGTACAGAGACACCTCTGTGTGTAAAGCTACACACCGAACATAGGGGCACAGGGAGCCTGATTCTCTCTGTGGGGTGCTGATGCTTTGTGGCAAAGCACCTGTTTGAGAATCCATCCGCTTACGCTTCCCTCGCCTTGACAGAGGTCTCATTGCTGTGTCTCTTGGCAGTTTGGAAAGAAGCAGACCCTTACCCTTCACCAAGTAGGCCCTGATCCTAGTTTGAAAGGAAAGGCAATAGCTGAGCTGAGGCCAGTGAGGCACCCGTCAACTGTGACATATTCCCGATGCCTGCTCCTTCATGGAAAATATTGCTAGAATCTAGGAATGTCTTTGCAAGGCTGGCAAAGGGCAGTCAGGAACCTCGACCCTGCCTCTGGAATATCTATCTTCTGAGCAGATCTGGAGGTCTCCTTCTGGAGAAGCTAACCCATTCCTTGCAAATAGAGGCTTCCAAACACAGGCCGGTTGGCTGCCTCTTCTTGCCTGAAGGAGGCTTGCTTTTCCTGCCTCCTATGATCCCTGGTTTCCAGCATGGGGGAAAAGCAGATCTTGGAGATCTTTGCTCAGGGGTTGTTTCCACGGAGCTGGGGTTATGCCCAGAGACCCACACATACAGGGGAAGGCAAAACCACATGAACAAGTCTTTGCTCTCTAAGAGAGCTCTAGTGAACCTCAGTCTTTGACGAACGTTCTTGGCTCCTATGCGGACACCTCTGTGTGTGAAACTGCGTACCCAACATGGCGGCAGAGAGCCTGATTCTCTCTGTGCAGGTTTAATGCTGTCGTTCAGAAAACAGCTTGAGAATCCATACAATTCTCGCCCTTACCTCTGAGAGAGTTCTCATTGCAGTAGCCCTTGGCAGTTTGTAGAAATCTGCAGCTAAACCCTTCTCCAAGTAGGCCTGAGTCCCAGTTCGGAGGAACAAGCAATGGCGGAGCTAAGACCATTATGGCACTAGTCAGTTTTCACACACTCTGGCAGCCTGCTCCTCCAGGGACAGTAAGGCTTCTTTTTCTCTGCAGGAGGCTCACTTGCCTTACTTCCTGTGAACAGCTTTTCCCAGCCTGGGCAAAAAGCGGTTCCTGGAGATCTTTTCTCAGAGGCTGTTTTCTCGGAGCTGGGGCGGACCTCGGGGACCCAACTCACAGGGGAAGGTGAAACCACATGTACAGGTGAGCACTCTGTAGGAGAGCTCTTGTGAGCCTCATCTCTCAGGAACATTCTTGGCTCCTGTAGAGACACCACTGTGTGTGAATCTACACACCCCACATAGGGGCAAAGGGAGCCTGATTCTCTCCGTGGGGTGCTGATGCTTGGTGGCAAAGAACCTTCCTGATAATCCATCCGCTTATGCTTCCCTCGCATTTACGGAGGTCTCATTGCTGTAGCCCTCGGCAGTTTGGAAAGAAGAAGACCCTTACCCTTCATAAAGTAGGCCTTTGTCCTACTTTGAATGGAAAGGCAATAGCTGAGCTGAGGCCAATAAGGCACCAGTCAAGTCTGACATATTCCCAAAGCCTGCTTCTTCGGGAAGATAACTGTAGAATCTAGGAATGTCTTTGCAAGGTTGGCAAAGGGCAGTCAGGACCCTGCACACTGCCTCTGGAATTACCGACTTCTGAACAGATCTGGAGGTCTCCCTTAGGGGAAGCTAACCCATTCTTCCAAGTAGAGGCTTCAAAACGCAGGCCGCTTGGCTGCCTCTTGCTCTCTGAAGGAGGCCTGCTTTTCCCGCCTCCTATGAACCCCACATCCCAGCCTCTGGGAAAAGCGGATCTTGAAGATCTTTTCTCAGGGGTTGTTTCCACGGAGCTGGGGCCGAGCCTGGAGCCCCAAACGCACAGGGGAAGAAAAACCACATGGACAAGTCTTTGCTCTCTAGGAGAGCTCTAGTGAACCTCACTCTGTCAGGAACGTTCTTGTTTCCTATGGAGACACCCCTGTCTGTGAAGCTGTGTACCGAACATGGAGACACAGAGTCTGATTCTCTCTGTGCAGCTTTGAAGCTGTCGTTCAAACAACAGCTTGAAAATCCATACAGTGCTCTTCCTTACCCGTGACACAGTTCTCATTGCTATACCCCTTGGCAGTATTTAGAAATCCATACCCAAACCCTTCTCCTAGTAGGCCTGGGTCCTTGTTCGGCGGAACATGCAATGGCGGAGCTGAGGCCAGTAAGGCACCAGTCAGGTCTCACACACTCTGGCAGCCTGATCGTCCAGGGACACTAAGACCTGTTGTGCCTTGCAGGAGGCTCGCTTGCGTTACCTCCTGTGAACTGCGTTTGCCAGCCTGGGGGAATAGCGGTCCCTGGAGATCTTTTCTCAGGGGCTCCTTCCCCTGAGCTGGGGCGGACCTCGGGGACCCAACTCACAGGCCAAGGCAAAACCATATGGACAGGTCTATGCTCTGTAGCAGACTTCTAGTGAACCTCATCTCTCAGGAACATTCTTGGCTCCTATAGAGACACTTCTGTGTGTGAAGCTGCGTACCTAACATAGGGGCACAGAGAGCCTGATTCTCTCAGTTTATTTTGACCCTGTCGTTCAGAAAACAGCTTGAGAATCCATAAAATGCTATCCCTTACCGCTGAGAGAATTCTCACTGCTGTAGCCCTTGGCACTTTGTAGAAATCCGCAGCCAAACGCTTCTCCAAATAGGCCTGGGTCCTAGTTCGGAGGAACAGGCAATGGTGGAACTGAGGCCAGTAAGGCAACAGTCAGGTTTCACACACTCTGGCAGCCTGCTCCTCCAGGGACAGTAATGCCTCTTTTTCTCTGCAGGAGATTCGCTTGCCTTACTTCCTGTGAACAGCGTTTCCCAGCCTCAGCGAAGCGGTTCCTGGAGATCTTTTCTCAGGGACAGTTTCCCCGGAGGTGTGGTGGACCTCGGGGACCCAACTCACAGGGGAAGGAAAAACCACATGGAAAGGTCTATACTCTGTAGGAGAGGTTTAGTGAACCTAATCTCTCAGGAACATTCTTGGCTCCTATAGAGACAACTCTGTGTGTGAAGCTACACTCCCAACATTGGGGAACAGGGATCTTGGTTCTCTCCGTGGGGTGCTGATGCTTTGTAGCAAAGCACCTGCTTGAGAATCCGTCCTCTTAGGCTTCCCTCACCTTGACAGAGGTCTCATTGCTGTAGCCCTTGGCAGTTTCAAAGAAGAAGACCCTTACACTTCATAAAGTAGGCCCTTGTCCTAGTTTGAATGGAAAGGCAATAGCTGAGCTGAGGCCAATAAGGAGCCAGTCCCCTCTGGCCCATTCCCGAACCCTGCTCCTTCATGGAATATAACTCTAGAATCTTGGAATGTCTTTGCAAGGCTGGCAAAGGGCAGTCAGGAACCAGCACCCTGCCTCTGGAATTACCGACTTCTGAGCAGATCTGGAGGTCTCCTTTAGGAGAAGCTAACCCATTCCTTCCAAATAGAGGCTTCAAAACACAGGCAGGTTGGCGGCCTTTCGTGCCCAAAGGAGGCTTGCTTTTCTCTCCTCCTATGAACCCCAGTTCCCAGCCTCTGGGAAAAGCGTATCTTGAAGATATTTTCTCAGGGGTTGTTTCCACGGAGCTGGGGCCGAGCCCGGGGCCCAAAGGCACAGGGGAAGGCAAGACCACATGGACAGGTCTATGCTCTGTAGCAGACCTCTAGTGAACCTCATCTCTCAGGAGCATTCTTGGCTCCTATAGAGACACCTCTGTGTGTGAAGCTGCGTACCTAACATAGGGGCACAGAGAGCCTGATTCTCTCTGTTCATTTTGACGCTGTCGTTCAGAAAACAGCTTGAGAATCCATAAAATGCTCTCCCTTACCACCGAGAGAATTCTCACTGCTGTAGCCCTTGGCACTTTGTAGAAATCTGCACCCAAACGCTTTTCCAAGTAGGCCTGGGTGCTAGCTCGGATGAACAGGCAATGGCGGAGCTGAGGCCAGTAAGGCAACAGTCAGGTTTCACACACACTGGCAGCCTGCTCCTCCACGGACTGTAAGGCCTCTTTTACTCTGCAGGAGATTCGCTTGCCTTACTTCCTGTGAACAGCATTTCCCAGCCTCGGCGAAGCGGTTCCTGGAGATCTTTTCTCAGGGACAGTTTCCCCGGAGGTGTGGCGGACCTCGAGGACCCAACTCACAGGGGAAGGCAAAACCACATGGACAGGTCTATGCTCTGTAGGAGAGGTTTAGTGAACCTAATCTCTCAGGAACATTCTTGGCTCCTATAGAGACAACTCTGTGTGTGAAGCTACACTCCCAACATTGGTGCACAGGGAGCTTGATTCTCTTCGTGGGGTGCTGATGCTTTGTGGCAAAGCACCTGCTTGAGAATCCATCCTCTTAGGCTTCCCTCACCTTGACAGAGGTCTCATTGCTGTAGCCCTTGGCAGTTTGCAAAGAAGAAGACCCTTTCCCTTCATAAAGTAGGGCCTTGCCGTAGTTTGAATGGAAAGGCAATAGCTGAGCTGAGGTCAATAAGGAGCCAGTCCCGTCTGACACATTCCCGAAGCCTGCTCCTTCATGGGAAATAACTCTAGAATCTAGGAATATCTTTGCAAGGCTAGCAAAGGGCAGTCAGGAACCAATACCCTGCCTCTGGAATTACCGACTTCTGAGCAGATCTGGAGGTCTCCTTTAGGAGAAGCTAACCCATTCCTTCCAAATAGAGGCTTCAAAACACAGGCAGGTGGACTGCCTTTTCGTTCCCGATGGAGGCGTGCTTTTCTCTCCTCCTACGAACCCCGGTTCCCAGACACTGGGAAAAGTGGATCTTGAAGATATTTTCTCAGGGGTTGTTTCCACGGAGCTGGGGCCGAGCCTGGAGACCCAAAGGCACAGGGGAAGGCAAGACCACATGGACAAGCCTTTGCTCTTTAGTATAGCTCTAATGAACCTCACTCTGTCAGGATCTTTCTTGATTCCTATGGAGACACACCTGTGTGTGAAGCTGTGGCCACAGAGAGCCTGATTACCCCTGTGCAGCGCTGAGTCTGGGCGGCTAAACAACAGCTTTGGAATGCAGCCTGGGGCGCTTCCCTTCCCTCTGACAGAGCTCTCCTTCGGTCCCTAAGCCCTCTGCAAGGAGGCATGGATCATAGGTGCAAAGGGAAAGGAAGAGCGGAGTTGAGGCCAGTAAGGCACCCGCCAGTCACGTCTCCCCCACCTCCGCAGTCTGTTCCTTCCCCTGCGCGAAAGCTAGAAGCTGGGAAGGGCTTGGCGAGGCTCGCCCAGGCAGAGCAGCCTCTAGGCTGGGGCTCTGCGATATCGCGCCTGGGTGCAGATCTGGAGCTCCGCCGGAGTGGAAGCTCATTCGGTCCTTCCCAATACAGGCTTGCAAGCACCCGACGGCGGCCTGACTCTATTCTCCCTCGTGCTGGGAGTGGGCTTCCAATCCAGAGCACAGAGCACTGCCTGGAGCTCTCTGCTCAGGGGCTGGTTCCCCTGCGCTGGGACTGTGCTAGGGAGCCCAAAGTCACAGGGGAAGGCCCCAAACCACATGCACATGACTCTGCTCTGGAGCTGAGCTCTGGGGAAGCCCAGTCTGTAAGGCGGTTTCTGAACACAAACGGAGGAACACTCTGGCTGTGGAGCTCCCTCCCCACGACAGGGGCACTGGGACCCTGATTCCCTCCGTTCAGCGCTGAGTCTGGGCTACCAAGCAACAGCTTGGGAATGCAACCTGGGGCATTTCCCTTCCCTCAGACAGAGGTCTCCTTGCGGGAGGCTTTCGCAGTTTGCACACCCCCGTGCCCTAAGCCGTCTGCAAGGAGGCCTGGCTCCTAGGTCCAAAGGGAAGGCAAGAGCGGAGCTGAGGCCAGTCAGGAGCCAGTCATGTCGCCCACACTCCCGCAGCCTGCTCCTTTGCAGGCGCAAAAGCTAGAAGCTGGGAAGGGCTTGGCGAGGCTCGCCCAGGCAGAGCAGCCTCTCGACAGGGGCTCTGTCCTATCGCACCTGGGCGCAGGTCTGCAGCTCCGCCGGTGTGGAAGCTCACTCGGTCCTTTCCAATACAGGCTTGCAAGGACCCGCCGGCAGCCTAACTCATCTCTCCCGCGTGCTGGGACTGGGCATCCAGGCCTGGGCACAAAGCACTGCCTGGAGCTCTTTGCTCAGGGGCTGGTTCCCCTACGCTGGGGCTGTGCTAGGGAGCCCAAAGGCACATGTCAAGGCCCCAAAACACATCCACACGTCTCTGCTCTGCAACAGAGCTCCGGGGAAGCCCAGTCTGGCAGGCGCTTTCTGGGCACAAAGGGAGGAACACTCTGGCTGTGGAGCTTCCTCCCCAAGACAGGGGCACTAGGATCCTGATTCCCTCCGTTTACCGCTGAGTCTGCATTGCCAAGCAACAGCTTGGGAACGCAGCCTGGGGCGCTTCCCTTCCCTCGGACAGAGCTCTCCTTGCGGTAGGCCTTGGTAGTTTGCATACAATGGGGCCCTAAGCCCTCTGCAAGTTGCCCTGGCTCCTAGGTCCAAAGGGCAGGCCAGAGCGGAGCTGAGGCTGTCAGGCTCCAGACACGTCTCCCATACTCCTACATCCTGCTCCTACCCGGGCGTGAACGCTAGAAGCTGGGAAGGTACCTGGACCGTGCAGGGCCGGGGTGAACGCGGGCGGCGTGGGGCGGGAGTTGGCTTCTGGCGGGGGTGGGGGCGGGCTTCCCAGTTGTGCTCTCGGAGGTGGACACTGAGGCTGAAAACGCGCCGGGAGCGCGGCAGGGGCGGGGCTAACCCTGGCGGCGCGGGGCGGGGGTCGGCTCATGGGGGGGATGGGGAGGGGTTCCCAGTTGCGCTCTCGGGGGTTGCAACTGCGGCTGGGAACTCCCATTCGTCCACTCCTGGGTCCCCAAGGATCGCCATCCCATGGGTGCAGCGGAGGGCTGCGGACCACAGGTAAGGGAACTGGGACTGCGTGGAGCAGGGAACCAAGTATTCCGCCGTCTGTTGGCACATTCTCGGAGCTCCCCAAACTGGCGGTCGCAGAAAGGCCTTGCCTTTGGGGTCAAGGCCTTTACCGCTCCACCCCTCTGCTGAAAAATCTCAGAGTCTGCGCGGTTCTTCCAAGCAGCCTAGTGTCCGCTGGAAGTCCAAGGGACAGAACACTGAATTCTTGCCGGCTGGCCCAGCCCTGCTTCTGGCACTTTGTAAGCCAGCGGGCCCTTGAGCACCTGCTGGGATGGGAAAGGGAAGGGTCCACGGATTGCACCCTAGAAACTTAGTAGGGTGCATGGATTTCAAACCCTGGTGGCCGCCCAGGCAGCAAAGAAGGGGGGAGGGCACCTTGCTGCCCTTTCATGGCAGAATATGTGGTTGTCCAGCTGCGTGGGCCTTTTCATGAGGACCCTGTGCAATAAAAGTTTGGTGTTTTGGAACTGAATAATTAGAACGTGTAAAAGCTTTAAATTATGTGGTGGTGTAATTAAAAAACAAAACAAAAAAAAACCAAGCTCCAAGTGTTTTGCAAATGGAGGTTTAAATATTGAAGGACTGTATTCCTTGCACTGTGGCATTCTATCAAGAAGTGTGCAGGATTTTTTTTTTTTTTTAAGAAAAGTGTTCGAAGTGAGGGAAACAGGAAACCCAGAGGTGCCCCTGTATTTTGGGGAAGGCCTTAGGAGGTCACTTGGAAATGCTGCTGGCTGTGCGGGAGGGCGGCAGATGGGCTGTGCAGGCTTGTCCTTTGCATGGATGTTCTTGTGTGTGGAAACCCAGCTCGGAGCCATCTCCTGATGTGTAAGAATTTCGCAGACAAACCTTGAGCTAAGCAATGCATTTTTTCCTAAGAAAATGTTTGTCTTAAGCGATGTAAATATCCTATGTATTTCCGCTAGACTCTGGCTTCAGGTCGGTTCCCCAAAAAGGCTCATAAGCGATTTGAACAAAACAGCATGTTTTCCTCCTAGCTTGTTCTCCTTATCTATGTTAAGGAAATGATATATTTGCCTGCAATACTGCCTTTCTTCAAGATTCATGTCAATCAAGTTTTGGCCCGGGATGACTCACCTGCTGCCAATATTATCTCAATGCATGTCGTGGGGGAGGTGCCTGGTGCCATTCCCTGAAACAGTTCATTTCTTTCCTTAGCTGACTGCTAGTGCCTGTAGAATATCTGGCTAAAGACCAGCAGGGGGTACTCTTACTACCCCCCCACCCCGCCTTGAGTCTAAGTCAGCAGCTTTCTCTATCTCTTTCATACTTTAATAACACTTGATGACACAAAAGCTCTGAGCGATCAAATCATATCAAATCTTCATTTCAGATTGAAGATGCATTCCATGGTATTGCCATCTTAAGTCTTTCCATCGTTATGGAATATCTGTCCATGTATTCAGGATAGTTTTCAGCCAGGGTGTATAATTTCCAGTGTGCCAGTCTTGACATCCTCGTTACATCCATGGCAAAGTGTTTTATTCATGTTGATATTATTGAAAGGGAATTTTTTAAAATTCCTTTTCAGATTATTATCTGCTAATGTATACAGATAAAACTGTGTAATCATTCATTTTTATCAGTTTGGACAGCTTGATAGTTGTCTTTAATTTCTTTACTTTCTGACACTTTAAGATTATCCTGGGACACATATGTAATGCCTCACCCCTAAATTCAGACATGTGTTCAAAGAACTTCTGTCCTTTTATTTATTTATTTATTTATTCTTTAACATTGAAATCGTTTTGACTATGCTGGGTGTTTGTTGCTAGATGGAAGTAGCTAGGACCTCTGGACTGCAGTCTCTCATCTCTTGCTGACCTCTTGTTGACCTCTGCAGAATCCTGGTAGGTGGGAGCTTGTTAGTTCCTTGTTCCTTATCAGAACCTCCTGTGGTAAGTGTTTTTCTCTTCTCTGTTGCCTGGTAAGGGTGGGTGGTCATGGGCATCCCAAAGTTGGCTAGAAGTCAATTATTTAGGCAGGCTTGTGCACAGATATGGGAGAAGGCAATGGCACCCCACTCCTGGAAAATCCCAAGGATGGAGGAGCCTGGTAGGCTGCAGTCCATGGGGTGGCTAAGAGTCGGACACCACTGAGTGACTTCATTTTCACTTTTCACTTTCATGCATAGGAGGAGGAAATGGCAACCCACTCCAGTGTTCTTGCCTAGAGAACCCCAGAGACTGCGGGGCCTGGTGGGCTGCCATCTATGGCGTGGCACAGGGTCGGCCTCAACTGAACCACTTAGCAGCTGCAGCAGCAGCAGCAGCATTGCATAGATATCAAAGGGGATGAGAACAGTCAGGTAGGATCACATATGTCATCGTGAAACAATACTTCTCCTCTTAGCCAAAGCTAACGAAAGATTTCTGTTCTAGGTCAACCTAGAAGAGATCACTTAAGAGGTAAAGAAACTTAAACTCCATTAGCAAAGGCAGTTCAACATCTCAAGAAAACTTGTGCTAGGCACAAAACTCTTTTCTGGGGGCCTACTTTCCCTACAACCTCCTTATCCCATTCTGTACCCATTCCTTTGCTTCTCCCGTCCTGAAAATGCCACCTCTAAGACAGAACTACTTCGTTTTCCTTCTTAAAGTGTGATTGCATTCCATACATTCTTGTAATAACAAGTCATACATTTCCCTTCAGCAACCAAGAACTGACTCTTATATTGGCATTTTATAGATTGGTGAGCATACCTATCAGTGATAATAGCGCCCACCCCGCTTCCTGCAAGAACAGAACAAAACAAAACAAAACAAAAAAATTGCTTTCTTACATTTAATATGTTCGGATGGTGCCAGTCACTATTCATGCAGAGTCAAAAATCTCTTTTGTTTCTGTGTAAAAGGGAGGTCCTTTCAAGTCGTGAATGTTTCAGAAGTTTCATTTATTTGGAAGTGACCTAGCTATTCAATACACTGTCGTCACTTAGTTTAGCACCAGGATAGAAACTCAGGTAACCAAAACACCTGGAGGAACGATTGTAAGTTCAGTTCAGTTCAGTTGCTCAGTCGAGTCTGACTCTTTGTGACCCCGTGGCCTGCAGGACGCCAGGCTTCCGTGTCCATCACCAACTCCAGGGGCTTGCTCAAACTCATGTCCATCGAGTCAGTGATGCCATCCAACCATCTTATCCTCTGTCATCCCCTTCTCTGCCTTCAATCAAGACTAGGAGAGGCAGATATTTTAGAGTATAATTATTGTTAAGAGTTTATCTAAAAGCTCATATCACATTTACATATTTTACATTGGTTGTTGCTGTTTCCAGGTACTTTCTTGCTGACAAGCTTGTGACACATATAACAATAGAGCAATTTTTACCTCAAAAGAAACCTAGGCACTATGAACATGTTGTGCTTAATGTTGTTGACTCTTAGACATGTCTATAGTGGAGGAGCAAAACCAAAAATACTAGATATTTAATATTGACTAGTTCCCAGTTCACGGGACTCTGACATTCATTTAGGTCAATGTTTTCTTGTATTTCCAGCAGTTTGATTTGGAAGGGCTGCCTTGTCTTGAGACCACTGAAATCAGAACTCAGAACTTGAGCAATATTATCAAAAAACACAAGGCTCACACTGACATATACCTTAATCCAGACAGTCAGACAAGACATCTTCCAGTTTTCCGCCTGAGATTTAAAATATTTCTTTGAGCCGTTTTCCTGGGAAGTGGTGGTGGGGGGGGGAGTGGGGGTGGCAGCGAGGCAGGCTTGGGTAACAAGCTAATTGTTGGTCATTGCATATGCAAAGAACCAGCTTTCCAGGTTCCAAGGAAAAAAGTTTCCTTGGTACCCAATTTTGTTTGGATCTATAGACTCTCATGGCCCTCCTAGGTCAGGACATCTTTCCTTTTTGTAGTCCTCGTTTTATCCCTAAATCATAGACAGCTTGGATTGTCTCTGTGGGGTGGATGTATTGTCCTTGTGTTTGACCTGGCGGCAGAAGCGAGGTCCGAGAGCCTCTCCTGGAACCGGGCGTGGGGACGGGGCTCACCGGGAGCCCCTGGTGGAAGTGGGCAACGCGCCGGGAGCGCGCCAGGGGTGGGGCGATCCCGGGCGGCGCGGGTCGGGGTTCCGGTCGGGAGGGGGTGGGGGGCGGTAACAGTTGTGCTCTCGGGGGTCCCCACTGCAGCTGGAAACGCGCTGGGAGTGCGGCAGGGGCGGGGTGAACCCGGGTGGCGCGGGGCGGGGTTCGGCTCCTGGCGGGGGTAGGGGAGGGCTTCCCAGTTGTGCTCTCGGTGGTGGCCACTGCGGCTGGAAATGTGCCGGGAGCGCACCCGGGGCGGGGTAAACCTGGGCTGCGCGGGTCGAGATTTCGATGGCTGTGGGTGGGGGGTTGGTCCCAGTTGTGCTCTCGGGGGTCGACACTGCGGCTAGGAACGCCCATTTCCTACGCTCCTGTGTCCCCAAGGATCCACATCTAGTGGGTGCAGTGGAGGGCTGCGGGCCACAGGTCAGGGAACTGGGACTGCTTGGAGCAGGGAACCACGTATTCCGCCCTCTGTTGGCACATTCTTGGAGCTCTCCAACCTGGCGGTTGCAGAAAGGCCTTGCCCTTGGTGTCAAGGCCTTTACTGCTCTACCCCTTTGCTGAAAAATCTCAGTCTGCACGGTTTTCCCAAGCAGCCTAGTGTGCCCTGGAAGTCCAAGGGACAGAACCCTGAACTCTGGCCGGCTGGCCCAGCCCTGCTTCTGGCACTTTGTAGGCCAGCGGGCCCTGGAGCACCTGCTAGGATGAGAAAGGGAAGGGTCCGCGAATTGCACCCTAGAAAGTTAGTAGGGTGCATGGATTTCAAACCCTGGTGGCCGCCCAGGCAGCAAAGAAGCGGGGAGGGCACCTTGCTGCCCTTTCATGGCAGAATCTGTGGCTGTCCTGATGCGTGGGCCTTTTCAAGGGGACCTTGTGCAATAAAAGTTTGGTGTTTTGGTACAGAATAATTAGAAATTGTAAAAAGTTTAAATTATGTGGTGGTGTAATTAAAAAACAAAACAAAACAAAACCAAGCCCCAAGTGTTTGGCACAGGGAGGTTTAAGTATTGAAGGCCTGTTTTCCTTGCACTGTGGCATTCTATCAAGAAGTGTGCAGGATTTTTTTTTTTTTTTTAAGAAAAGTGTTCGAAGTGAGGGAAACAGGAAACCCAGAGGTGCCCCTGTATTTTGGGGAAGGCCTTAGGAGGTCACTTGGAAATGCTGCTGGCTGTGGGGAAGGGGGGCAGATGGGCTGTGCAGTCTTGTCCTTTGCATTCATGTTCTTGTGTGTAGAAACCCAGCTCGGAGCCATCTCCTGACGTGTAAGAATTTCGCAGACAAACCTTGAGCTAAGCAATGCATTTGTTCCTGAGGAAATGTTTGTCTTAAGCGATGTAAATATCCTATGTATATCCGCTGGACTCTGGCCTCAGGTCGGTTCCCCCAGTAGGCTCAGAAGCGACTTGAACAAAACAGTATGTTTTCCTCGTACCTTGTTCTCCTAATCTATGTTAAGGAACTGATATATTTGCCTGGAATACTGCCTTTCTTCAAGATTCATGTCAATCAGTTTTTGGCCCAGGATGACTCACCTGCTGCCAATGTGACCTCAAGGCATGTCGTGGGGGAGGGGCCTGGTGCCATTCCCTGAGACAGTGCCTTTCCTTCCTTAGCTGACTGCTAGTGCCTGTAGAATATCTGGCTAGAGACCAGCAGGGCGTACACCCCGCCTCAAGTCTAAGTCAGCAGCTTTCTCTATCTCATTTATACTTTAATAACAATTGATGACACAAAAGCTCTGAGCGATCAAATCATATCAAATCTTCATTTCAGATTTAAGATGCATTCCATGGTATTGCCATCTTAAGTCTTTCCATTGTTATGGAATATCTGTCCATGTATTCAGGATAGTTTTCAGCCAGGGTGTATAATTTCCAGTGTACCAGTCTTGTCATCCTCGTTACATCCATGGCAAAGTGTTGTATTCATGTTGACATTATTGAAAGGGAATTTTTTTAATTCCTTTTCAGATTATTATCTGCTAATATATACAGAAAAAACCGTGTAATCTTTCGTTTTTATCAGTTTGGACAGCTTGATAGTTGTCTTTAATTTCTTTCCTTTCTCATACTTTAAGATTTTCCGGGCACCATACATGTACTGCCTCACCCCTAATCTCAGTCATGTGTTCAAAGAACTTCTGTCCTTTATTTGTTTACTTATTTTTTGCAACATTGAATTCGTTTTGACTATGCTGGGTCTCTGCTGCAAGATGGAAGTTGCTAGGACCTCCGTACTGCAGTCTTCCGTCTCTTACTGACCTCTTGTTGACCTCTGCAGAATCCTGGTTGGCGGGAGGTTGTTAGTTCCTTGTTCCTTACCAGGACCTCCTGTGGTAAGTGTTTTTCTCTTCTCTGTTGCCTGGTAAGGGTGGATGGTCATTGGCATCCCAAAGCTAGCTAGAAGTCAATTATTTAGGCAGGCTTGTGCATAGATATGGGAGAAGGCAATGGCACCCCACTCCAGTACTCTTGCGTGGAAAATCCCATGGATGGAGGAGCCTGGTAGGCTGCAGTCCATGGGGTGGTTAAGAGTCGGACACCACTGAGCGACTTCACGTTCACTTTTCACTTTCATGCATGGGAGGAGGAAATGGCAACCCACTCCAGTGTTCTTGCCTGGAGAACCCCAGGGACTGCGGGGCCTGGTGGGCTGCCGTCTATGGGGTCGCACAGAGTCGGACACGACTGAAACGACTTAGCAGCAGCGGCGGCGGCAGCAGCAGCAGAAGCAAGGCATTGATATCAAAAGGGCTGCAAACAGTCAGGAAGGATCACATATGTCACCGTGAAACACTACTTCTCCACTTAGCCAAAGCTAACCAAAGATTTCTGTTCTAGGTCAACCTAGAAGAGATCACTTAAGAGGTAAAGAAACTTAAACTCCATTAGCAAAGGCAGTTCGACATCTCAAGAAAACTTGTGCTAGGCACAGAACTCTTTTCTGGGGGTCCACTTTCCCTACAACCTCCTTATCCCATTCTGTACCCATTCCTTTGCTTCTCCCATCCTGAAACTGCCACCTGTAAGACAGAACTACTTCGTTTTCCTTCCTCAAGTGCCATTGCATTCCACATACTTTCTTGATATAACAAGTCATACATTTCCCTTCAGCAACCAAGAACTGACTTTTATATTGGCATTGGCTATAGCCCGCCCCCCTCCCCCCACCCCCAAGAACAGAACAAAACAAAACAAAACAATTGCTTTCTTACATTTAACATGTCAGGATGGTGCCAGACACTATTCATGGAGAGTCAAAAATCTCTTTTGTTTCTGTGTAAAAGGGAGGTCCTTTCAAGTCGTGAATGTTTCAGAACTTTCATTTATTTGGAAATGACCTAGCTATTCAATACACTGTCGTCACAAGGATAGAAACTCGGGTAACCAAAACACCTGGAGAAACGTTTGTTAGTTCAGTTCAGTTCAGTTGCTCAGTCGTGTCTGACTCTTTGGGACCCCGTGGCCTGAAGGACGCTAGGCTTCCGTGTCCGTCACCAACTCCAGGGGCTTGCTCAAACTCATGTCCATCGAGTCAGTGATGCCATCCAACCATCGTATCCTCTGTCATCCCCTTCTCCTCTGCCTTCAATCAAGACTATGAGAGGCAGATATTTTAGAGTATAATTATTGTAAAGAGTTTGTCTAAAAGCTCATATCACATTTACATTTTTTACTTTTGTTGTTGTCATTTCCAGGTAGTTTCTTGCTGACAAGCTTGTGACAGATATAACAATAGAGCAATTTTTACCTCAAAAGAAACCTAGGCACTATGAACATGTTGTGCTTAATGTTGTTGACTCTTAGACATGTCTATAATGGAGGAGCAAAACCAAAAATACTAGATATTTAATATTGACTAGTTCCCAGTTCACGGGACTCTGACATTCATTTAGGTCAATGTTTTCTTGTATTTCCAGCAGTTTGATTTGGAAGGGCTGCCTTGTCTTGAGACCATTGAAATCAGAACACAGAACTTGAGCAATATTATCAAGAAACACAAGGCTCACACTGACACATACCTTAATCCAAACAGACAGACAAGACATCTTCCAGGTTTCCGCCTGAGATATAAAATATTTCTTTGAGCCAGTCTTCTGGGGAGTGGGGGGATGGGGGTGGCAGTAAGGCAGGCTTGGGTAACAAGCTAATTGTTGGTCATTGCATATGCAAAGAACCAGCTTTCCGGGTTCCAAGGAAAAAAGTTTCCTTGGTAACCAACTTTGTCTGGTTCTATAGAATATCATGGCCCTCCTAGGTCAGGTCATCTTGCCTTTCTGTAGTCCTCGTTTTATCCCTAAATCATAGACAGCTTGGATTGTCTCTGTGGGGTGTATGTATTGTCCTCATGTTTGACCTGGCGGGAGCAGCGAGGTCCGAGAGCCTCTCCTGGAACCGGGCGTGGGGACGGGGCTCACCGAGAGCCACTGGTGAAGGTGGGCAGCGCCCCTGGAGCGTGGCAGGGGCGGGGCGAACCCGGGCGGCGCAGGGCGGGTGTCAGCTCCTGGCGGGGGTAGGGGAGGGCTTCCCAGTTGTGCTCTCGGAGATGGCCACTGCGGCTGGAAACGCGCCGGGAGCGCAGCCAGGGTGGGGTAAACCTGGGCTGCACAGGTCGAGATTCCGCTCGCTGTGGGTGGGGGGTCGGTCCCTGTTGTGCTCCCGGGGGTCGCCAATGTGGCTGGGAACCCGCCTGGAGCCCAGCAGGACCGGGGCAAAACCTGGCGGCCCGGGGCGGGGTGGGGGTCCTTTCGCAGCCGGGGTCGGCTCCTGGCGGGGGTGGGGGAGGGCTTTCCATATGTGCTGTTGGGGGTCGCCATTGCGGCTGGGAATGCCCATTTCGTGAACTCCTGGATCCCCAAGGATCGGCATCCATTGGCCACAGCGGAGGGGTGCGGAATACAGGTAAGGGAACGGGGACTGCGTGGAGCAGGGAACCATGTATTCCGCCCTGTGTTGGCACAGTCTCAGAGCTCCCCAACCTGGCGGTCGCAGGAAGGCCTCGTCTTTGGGGTCAAGGCCTTTACCGCTCCACCCCTCTGCTGAAAAACCTCAGAGTCTGCACGGTTTTCCCAAGCAGCCTAGTGTCCGCTGGAAGTCCAAGGGACAGAACCCTGAATTCTGGCCGGCTGGCCCAGCCCTGCTTCTGGCACTTTGTAGGCCAGCGGGCCCTGGAGCACCTGCTAGGATGGGAAAGGGAAGGGTACGCGAATTGCACCCTGGTGGCCGCCGAGGCAGCAAAGAAGGGGGGAGGGCACCTTACTGCCCTTTAATGGCAGACAGAATCTGTGGCTGTCCTGCTGCGTGGGCCTTTTCATGTGGACCTTGTGCAATAAAAGTTTACCGGTGACCTTAGGGAACTTCCCAGTGTGCTTCTGACAGATGAGGGGTGCTGTGGAGTTGGAGGGGCCTCTCAGGACTACGCTGGGTTTGGCGCAATGGAAGAGGGCCTCATCTCCAGGGAAGGCAGGAACCTCAGGCTTCCTCTCCGTTTCGGACTCCGAACGCAGGGTCCCTGCAGAGTTCGGACAGGAGAGTCAGGAATCGTCTTGTCTGAGGAAGGGAACTCCGCTTGCCTGTCGAGGTGTTCAGGGGGTCTCAGGCCCCTTGTTCAGCTGTGTGTGGAACCTGCGGGTGTTTCCGGATGATGCACGACGGTAACAGTGCCCCTTCGTGTTGTGCCTTCACCCACTGGGTTGCCTTCGAAGAGGTGTCCGGGCCTCGGGTTCTTTTCAAGAGCGGACAGGGAAATCGGGGTCTTTCGGCATGTGGGACCACCCACGGGGCTAGTCTCAAATTTCCTTAATGAGGCCGGCTACATCCTGAGGTATGCCGGGAAGGCCGGGGACCCTTCCAGACAACGCAGGGGCATCGACTCTCCTGTCGCCATCAGGAGGGGAGAAGGGGCTCAGAAGAAGTGGGGCCAGTACCCTCGGTGTTACCCTCGAGGGAACCCGGCGTGTCGAGGAACTTTTGGGGGTCGCATGAAGGCTGTAAGGGACCGTTTCGCCCTTCAGGGCGGAACAGGGGACTTCCCTTCAGACGCCGTGGCGGGCAAGGGCGTCATCTTGCGAAGACGTGGGAACCACGTGGTTTTTCTCGAGTTGCGGCGGATTCTTGAGTTACGACGGGGATCTCAGGCTTCCTCTTGGGTTGGCCCTGCGAAGCCCAATCTTCCCCTCGAGTTGCGAGGGAAAGCTGGGGGTTGCGCTCGAGTCACTGCAGGGCCCAAGACACCTCATCTAGGCGTGTGTCCGGGACCTAATATTCCTCTCCAGGGAAGGCAGGGATCTCGGGGTTGCATTCCAGGTTACCCCGGGGAGTCAGGGCTCATCTCGAGGGGAAGCCAAGGACTCCGCTCTCCCCTTGAGTCGCGACCCGGATCTCTTGGAGCCCCCTGAGCGGCCTCAAGGGAGTCCAGCCTCCTCTTCCGTTTGGAGAGAGGACCCGGGATTGCTCTGCAGGCCATGCAGGAAAAGAAGGCCCTCAGCTCGCGAGGACGGGGGCGTCTCAGGGGTTTCCTCGAGCTGCGGCGCCCGTGGGGGTTTTCTCCCGAGGCACGACGAGGATCTCAGGGAGCCTCTCGTGCGGCGCCAGGGAAGTCAGGTCTCCATGCGCGTGGCGAGGGGGAGCACGTCATGGCTCTCGAGTCACGGGAGGGGACTAGGGCCTCGAGACGCGTTGAAGAAGGACTCTCGAGGTCTTTCTCGGGTGGCGGCAGGAAACCCTCGTTTCCCTCGCCTTCTGCCGGGGACCTTAGGGAACTTCCCAGGGTGCCTCTGAGAGGTGAGGGATCCTGTGGAGTTGTCGGGGCCTCTCGGGACTCCGCTGGGCCTGGCGCAACGGAAGAGGGCCTCACCTACAGGGGAGGCAGGCACCTCAGGCTTCCTCTGCGTTTCGGACTCCGACCGCAGGGTCCATGCAGAGTTGGGACAGGAGAGTCAGGCCTCGTGTTGTCTGAGGAAGGAAACCCCGCTGGCCTCTCGAGTTGTTCAGGGGGACTCAGGCCCCTCGTCGAGCTGTGTGTGGAACCCGCGGGTCTTTGCGGACGATGCACGGGGGTGTCAGTGCCCCTTCGTGTTGTGCCTTCACCCACAGGGTTGCCTTCGAAGAGGGGTCCGGGCCTCGGGTCCTTCTCAAAAGCGGACCGGGGAATCGGGGGCGTTCGGCATGTGGCACCACCCACGTGGCTCGTCTCGAATTTCCTCGTGAGACCGGCCTCATACTGAGGTGCGCCAGGAAGCCGGGAACCCCTTCCGGACCACGCAGGGGAATTGACTCTCCTGTCGTGATCAGGAGGGGAGAAGGGGCTCAGATGAAGCCGTGCCGGGACTCTCGGTGTTCCCTTCGAGGGAACCCGGGGTGTCGGGGAACTTTTGGGGTTCTCACGAAGGGTGTCATGTACCGTTTCGCACTTCAGGGCGGAACAATGGACTTCCCTTGAGACGCCATAGTGGGCAAGGGCCTCATCTTGCGAAGACGTTGGAACCACGTGTTTTTTCTCGAGTTGCGGCGGGATTGTCGAGTGACGACGGGGAATTCAGGCTTCCTCTTCAACTGGCCCAGGGAAGTCCAGTTTTCATTCGAATTGCGAGTTAGAACTGGGGATTGCTCTCGAGACACTGCAGGGCCAAATAGAGCTCATCCAGGCTTGTGTCCAGGACCTAATATTCCTCTGCTGGGGCGACAGCTATCTCGGCATTGCATTCTCGACTCACCCGGGGAATCAGGTCTCGTCTCGAGGGGAAGCCAAGGACACTGCTCTCCTGTGAAGTTGCGACGGGTATATCTTGGAGCTCACTGTGTGGCCTAAAATGAGTCAAGCCTCCTGTGGAGTTTGGAGAGAGGACTCAGGATTGCTCTCCAGGCCATACAGCAAAAGAAGGCCCTCATCTCGTGAGGACTGGGGCGTCTCGTGGGTATTCTCGAGCTGCGGCTCCAGTGTGGTGTTGCTCACGAGGTATAATGGGGAGCTCAGGGAGCCTCTCCTGTGGCGCCAGGGAAGTCAGGTTTCTATGCGCTTGGCTAGGGGGAGCGCGTCATTGCTCTCGAGTCATGGTAGGGGAATCGCACCTCAAGACGCGTTGAAGAAGGACTCTCGAGGTCTTTTACGGGTTGGGGCAGGAAACCCTTGGTTCCCTCGACTTGTGCCGGTGATCTCAGGAAGGTCTAAGGGTGCCTCTGAGAAGTCAGGGATACTGTGCAGTTGGGAGAGGCCTCTCGGGACTCCACTGGGTTTGGTGCAATGGAAGAGGGCCTCATCTCGAGTGGAGGCAGGAAATTCATGTTTCCTCTCCTGACTTCCCCTGGGCCAGATCTGACTCGGATCGCAGTTTTGCTGCAGAGTTCGAACAGGAGAGTCAGGCCTCGTCTTGTGTGGAGGAATGGAACTCTGCTTGCCTCTCCAGTTGTTCACGGGGTGACAGGTCACTTCTCGAGCTGTGTGTGGTACCTGCGGGTTTCTGTGGACGATACCCGGGGGTGTCAGTGCCCCTTCGTGTTGTGCCTTCATCAAAAGGGTTATCTTCAAAGAGGTGTCCGGGCATTGGGATCTTATCAAGAGCGGACCGGGAAATCGGGGTCTTTCGGTATGTGTCACCATCCACGAGGCTATGTCTCGAATATCCTCGTGAGACCGGCCTCATCCTGAGATGCACCAGGAAAGGCGGGAACCCCTTCAAGACAAAACAGGGGAATCGACCCTCCTGTCGCGATCAGGAGGGGAGAAGGGGCCCAGATGTAGTGGTGCCGGGAACCTCGGTGTTCACCTTGAGTCAGACTGGTGTGGCGAGGAACTTTTGAGGTCGCATCAAGGGTGCCAATACCGTTTCGCACTTCAAGACGGAACGTGGGACTTCTCTTGAGACGCTGTGGGGGGCAAGGGCCTCATCTTGCGATGACGGGGGAACCACGTGGCGTTTCTCGAGTTGTGGCGGGATTCTCGAGTTTTGACAGGGAATACATTCTTCCTCATGTGTTGGCCCAGGGAAGTCCTATCTTCCATTCGAGTTTCAAGGGAGAGCTGGGGATTGCCCTCGAGTCACTGCAGGGCAAAATAGACCTCATCTAGGCTTGTGTCCAGGACTTAATGTTCGTCCCTAGGGGCGACAGGGATCTCGGGCTTGCATACCAGACTCACCCGGGGAATCAGGCCTCATCTCAAGGGGAAGCAAAGAACTCTGCTGTCCTTTTGGGTCGCGATGGGTATCTCTTGGAGCCCACTGTGTGCCCTAAAGGGAGTCAAGCCTCCTGTGGTGTTTGGATAGAGGACTCGGGATTCCTCTCCAGGCCATGCAGGAAAAGAAGGCCCTCATCTCGCGATGACGGCGGCGTCTCGTGGGTTTTCTAGACTGCCGCGCTAGTGCTGGGTTTCTGATGAGGTACGAGAGGGAGCTCAGGGAGCCTCTCGTGTGGCGCCAGGGAAGTCAGGTCCCCATGAGATGGCTAGGGGGAGATCGTCATTGCTCTTGAGTCATGGTAGGGTAATCGGGCCTCAAGACGGGTTGAAGAAGGACTCTCGAGGTCTTTCTCGGGTCACTGCATAAAACCCAGGGTTCCCTTGACTTGTGCCTGCGACCTCAGGGAGCTTCTCAGAGTGCCTCTGAGAAGTCAGGGATACTGTGCAGTTTGGAGGGGCCTCTCGAGACTCCTCTGCATTTGGTGGAATGTAAGAGGGACTCATCTCGAGTTGAAGCAGGAACCTCAGTGTTCCTCTCCATTTCTGACTCAGATCGCAAGGTCCCTGCATGTTGGTACAGGAGAGTCAGGCCTCGTCTTTTCTGGAGGATGGGACTCCTCTTGCCTCTCGAGTTGTTCTTGAGGTGACAGGCCACTTGTCGAGCTGTGTGTGTAACCTGCCCGTTTTTCCGGATGATGCACAGGTGTGTTAGTGCCCCTTCGTGTTGTACCTTCATACTCAAGGCTGCCTTCCAAGAGGTGTCCGAGCATCGGATTCTTATCAAGAGCGGACCGGGAAATTGGAGTCTTTCAGCAAGCGGCACCACCCACAAAGCTACGTATCGAATTTCCCCATGAGACCGGCCTCATCCTGAGTTGTGCAGGGAAGGTCGGGCCCCCTTGCAGACAAAGCAGGGGAATCGACCCACCGGTCACGTTCAGGAGGGGAGAAGGGGCTTAAATGAAGCGGTGCCGAGAACCTCGGTGTTCCCCTTGAGTGAGACCGGCGTGTTGGGGGACTTTTGGGGTCGCATCAAGGGTGCCAAGTACCGTTTCGCATTTCAAGATGGAACCTGGGACATCTTTTGAAACGCTGTAGCGGGCAAGGGCCTCATCTTACGATGACGGGAGAACCACGTGGTTTTGCTCAAGATGCGGCGGGATTCTCGAGTTATGACCGGGAATTTAGGCTTCCTCTTGTTGGCCTTGAAATCCAATCTTCCATTCGGGTTGCGAGGGGGAGCTGGGGATTGCGCTAGAGTCACTGCAGGGCAAAAGAGACCTAATCTAGGCTTGTGTCCAGGATCTAATGTTGCTCTCCAGGGGCGACAGGGATCTCGGGTTTGCATTCCAGACTCATCCGGGGAGTCAGTTCTCACCTCGAGGGTAAGCAAAGAATTCCGCTCTCGTCTCGAGTGGCGATGGGTATCTCTTGGAGCCCAATGTGTGTACTAAAGGGAGTGAAGCCTCCTGTGGAGTTTGGAGAGAGGACTCGGGATTGGACTCCAGGCCATGCAGGAAAAGAAGGCCCTCATCTCAAGATGACGGTGGCATCTCGTGGGTTTTCTCGAGCTGCGGCGCCAGTGTGGGGTGTCTCATGAAGTACCACGGGGATCTTAGGGAGCCTCTTGTGTAGCGCCAGGAAAATCCAGTATTCCATTCGAGTTGCGAGTTAGAACTGGGGATTGCTCTCCAGTCACTGCAGGGCAAAATAGATATCATCTACGCTTGTGTCCAGGACCTATTGTTCCACTACTGGGCCGACAGGGACCTCAGGGTTGCATTCTCGACTCACCCGGAGAGTCAGGCCTCGTCTTGAGGGGAAAAAAAGGACTCCGCTCTCCTGTCAAGTCGCGACGGGTATCTCTTGGAGCCCACTGCGTGGCGTAAAGGGAGTGAAGCCTCCTATGGAGTTTGGAGAGATGACTCGGGATTGTTTTCCTGGCCATGCAGGAATAAAGGCCCTCATCTTGCGATGACGGGGGTGTCTCGTGGGTTTTCTCCAGCTGTGGCGCCAGTATCAGATTTCTCACGAGGTACAACGGGGAGCTCAGAGAGCCTCTCGTGTGGTGCTAGGGACGTCAGGTCTCCGTGCGTGTAGTGAAGGGGAGTGCGTGATTGCTCTCGAGTCATAGTAGGAGAATCGGGCCTCAAGACGCATTGAAGAAGGACTCTCGAGGTCTTTCTCGGGTTGCGGCAGGGAACCCTGGGTTCCCTCGAATTGTGTCGGTGACCTCAGGCAACTTCTCAGGGTGCCTCTGAGAAGTCAGGGACACTGTGGATTTGGGAGGGGCCATTCGTTACTCAACTGGGTTTGGTGCAATTGAAGAGGGCCTCATCTCGTATGCAGGCAGGAACCTCAGGGGTCCTCTCCATTTCTGACTCGGGTCGCAGAGTATCTGCAGAGTATGGACAAGAGAGTCACGCCTCGTCTTCTGTGGAGGAATGGATCTCCGCTTTCCTTGCGAGTTGTTCATGGAGTGACAGGCCTCTTGTTGAGCTGTGTGTGGAACCTGTGGGTTTTTCCGGATGATGCAGAGGGGTGTCAGTGCCCCTTCGTGTTGTGCCTTCATCCACAGGGTTGCCTTCAAAGAGGTGTCCGGGCATCGGGTTCTTTTCAAGAGCGTACCAGAAAATTGGGGTCTTTCAGCATGTGGTACCACCCACGAGGCTACATCTCGAATTTCCTCAGGAGACCGGCCTCATCCTGAGGTTCGCCGGGAAGGTAGGGAAACCCTTACAGACAAAGCACGGGAATCGACCTACCGGTCGCGATCAGAAGGGGAGAAGGGGATCAGATGAAGTGGTGCCGGGAACTTCGGTGGTCCCCTCGAGTGAGACCGGTATGTCACGGCACTTTTGAGGTCGCATCAAGGGTGCCAAGTACAGTTTCGCACTTCAAGACGGAACGTGGGAATTCTCTGGAGATGCTCCAGTGGGCAAGGGCCTCATATTGCTATGACGAGCGAAACACGTGGTTTTTCTCGAGATGTGGCGGGATTCTCGAGTTACGACGGGGAATTCAGGCTTCCTCTTGTGTTGGCCCAGCAAGTCCAATCTTCCATTCAACTTGTCAGAGAGAGCTGTGGGTTGCTCTCGAGTCACTTCAGGGCAAAGAGTCCTCATCTAGGCTTGGGTCCAGGACGTAGTATTGCTCTCCAGGGGCAACAGGGATATCGGGGTCGCATTCCAGCCTCACCCGGTGGGTCACGCCTCGTCTCGAGTGGAAGCAAAGGACTCCACTATCCTCTCGAGTCGCGACATGTAACTCTTGGAGCCCAATGAGTGGCCTAAAGGGAGTCAAGCGTCCTGTGTAGCTTGGACAGAAGGTTCACGCTTGATCTGCATACCATGCAGTTAAAGATGGCCCTCCTCTCGTGATGACGGGAGTGTCTCATGGGTTTTCTCGAGCTGCGGCGCCAGTGTGGGGTTTCTCACGAGATATGATGGGGAGATCAGGGAGCCTCTCGTGCAGCGCCAGAGAAGTCAGGCCTCCATGCGTGTGGCCAGGCAGATCGCGTCATTGCTCTGGAGTCATGGGAGGGACTAGGGCCTCAAGACGCATTTAAGAAGGACTCTCGAGGTCTTTCTTGGGTTGGGGTGGGAAACACTCGTTTCCCTCGACCTCTACCGGGGACCTTAGTGAACTTCCCAGGTGCCTCTGAGAGGTGAGGGATACTGAGGAGTTAGAGGGGCCTCTCGGGACTCCACTAGGTTTGACGAAATGAAAGAGGGCCTCATCTCGATTGGAGGCAGGAACCTCAGCTTCCTCTCCATTTCTGACTCCGACCGCAGGGTCCCTGCAGGGTTGGGACAGGAGAGTCAGGCCTCATCTTGTCTGAGTAATGGAACTCTGCTTGCCTCTCGAGTCGTTCAGTGGGTCTCAGGCCCCTTGTCGAGCTGTGTGTGGAACCTGCGGGTGTTTCCAGAAGATGCACGGGGGTGTCATTGCCCCTTCATTTTGTGTCTTCCCCCACAGGGTTGCCTTCAAAGAGGTGTCCGGGTATCGGGTTCATTTCAAGAGTGGACCGGGAAATCGGGGTCGTTCGGCATGTGGCACCACACACGTGGCTCATCTCGAATTTCCTCGTGAGACCAGCATCATCCTGAGGTGCGCCGGGAAGGCCGGGAACACCTTCCACACAAAGCATGGGAATCGAATCTCCTGTCGCGATCAGGAGGGGAGATGGGGCTCAGATGAAGTGGGGCCGGGACTCTAGGTGTTCCACTCGAGGGAACCCGGCGTTTCAGGGAACTTTAGGGGTCGCATCAAGGGAGCCAAGTACCGTTTCCCACTTCAGGACGGAACATGGGACTTCCCTGGAGACGATGTAGCGGGCAAGGGCCTCATCCTGTGAAGACGTTGGAACCACGTCGTTTTTCTCGAGTTGAGTCTGGATTCTCGAAAACGACGGGGATTTCAGGCTTCCTCTTGGGTTGGCCCTGGGAAGCCCAATCTTCCCCTGGAGTTGCGAGGGAAAGCTGGGGGTTCTGCTCGAGTCACTACAGGGCCAAAGTGACCTCATCGAGGCGTGTGTCCAGGACCTAATATTCCTCTCAAGGGAAGACAGGGATCTCGGGTTTGCATTCCAGACTCCCCCGGGGAGTCAGGCCTCGCCTCAAGGGGAGGCAGAGGACTCCGCTTTCCTCTCAAGTCGCGACACGGATCTCTTGGAGCCCAATGAGTGGACTCAAGGGTGTCGAGCCTCCTCTTCAGTTTGGAGAGAGGACTCGGGATTGCTCTCCAGGCCAGGCAGGAAAAGAAGGCCCTCAGCTCGCGAGGACGGGGGCGTCTCATGGGTTTCCTCAGGCTGCAGCGCCCGTGGGGGTTTTCTCACGAGGCATGACGAGGACCTCAGGGAGCCTCTCGTGCGGCGCCAGGGAACTCATGTCTCCATGCGCATGGCGAGGGGGAGCTGGTCATCACTCTCGAGTCATGGGAAGCGACTAGGGCCTCAAGACGCGTTGAAGAAGGACTCTCGAGGTCTTTCTCGGGTGGCGGCGGGAATCCCTCGTTTCCCTCGACTTCTTCAGGGGACTATAGGGAACTTCCCAGGGTGCCTCTGAGAGGTGAGGGATGCTGTGGAGTTGGCGGGGCCTCTCGGGACTCTGCTGGGTTCGTCGCAATGGAGGAGGGCCTCATCTCGAGGGGAGGCAGGAACCTCAGGCTTCCTCTCCGATTCTGACTCCGACTGCACGGTCCCTGCAGTGTTGGGACAGGAGAGTCATGCCTCGTCTTGTCTGAGGAATGGAATTCTGGTTGCCTCTCGAGTTGTTCTGGGAGTCTCAGGCCCCTTGTCGAGCTGTGAGTAGACCCTGCGGGTTTTTCCGGATGATGCACGGGGGTGTCAGTGCCCCTTCGTGTTGTGCCTTCACTCACAGGGTTTCCTTCGAAGAGGTGTCCGGGCATCGGGTTCTTATCAAGAGCGGACCGGAAAATCGGGGTTGTTCGGCACGTGGCACCTCACACATGGCTAGTCTCGAATTTCCTCCTGAGACCGGCCTCATCCTGAGGTGCACCAGGAAGGCCGGGAACCCCTTCCAGAGAAAGCAGGGGAATCGACTCTCCTGTCGCGATCAGGAGGGGAGAAGGGGCTCAGATGAAGTGGTGCCGGTACCCTCGGTGTTCCCCTCGAGGGAACCCAGCGTGTCGGCGAACTTTTGCGGTCGCATCAAGGGTGTCAATTACCGTTTCGCACTTAAGGACGGAACATGGGACTTCCCTGGAGACTCCGGGAACTTCGGTGTTCCCCTGGACTGAGACCGGTATGTTGGGGAACTTTTGGGTCGCATCAAGGGTGCCAAGTAGCATTTCGAACTTTAAGATGGAACGTGGGACTTCTCTTGAGACTCTAGCTGGCAAGGGCCTCATATTGCGATGAAGGGGGAACCACATGGTTTTTAAGACTTGAGGCTGAATTCTCGAATTACGATGGGAAATTCAGACTTCCTCTTGTGTTGACCTTGGGAAGACCAATCTTCCATTCAAATTGTGAGGGAGAGATGGAGGTTGCTCGAGTCACTGTAGGGCAAAATAGACCTCATCTAGGCTTGTGTCTAGGACATAATGTTCCACTCCAGGGGGGACAGGGATCTCGGGGTTGCATTCCAAACTCACCCGGGGAGTCAGGCCTCGTCTCCAGGGAAGCAAAGGACTCCGCTCTCCTCTCGAGTCGCACCGGGTATTTCTTGGACCCAACTGAGTGGCCTAAAGGGAGTCAATCCTCCTGTGAAGTTTGGAGAGAGGACCAGGGATTGCTCTCCAGGTCAGGCAGGAAAAGAAGGCCCGCATCTCTCCTTGACGGGGGCATCTTGTGGTTTTTCTCGAACTGCGGCGCCACTGTGGGTTTTCTCACGAGGTACGATGGGGTACTCAGGGAGCCTCTTGTGTGGTACTAGGAAAGTCAGTTTTCCTGCTTGTGGCGAGGGGAGCGCGTCCTTGCTCTGGAGACATGGTAGGGGAATCGGGCATCAAGAGACGTTGAAAAAGGACTCTCCAAGTCTTTCTCGGGTTACTTCAGGAAACTCGGGGTTCCCTCGACTTGTGCCAGTGACCTCAGGTAGCTTCTCACGGAGCCTCTGAGAATTCAGGGATACTGTGGTGTTGGGAGGGGCCTCTCAGGACACCACTGAGTTTGGTTCAATGGAAGAGGGCCTCTTCTCTAGTTGAGGCAGGAACCTCAGGGTTCCTCTCCATTTCTGACTCCGATCGCAGGGTCCCTGAAGAGTTGGGCCAGGAGAGTAAGGCCTCGTCTTGTGTGAAGGAATGCAACTTCACTTGCCTCTCGAGTTGTTCACGGGGTGACAGTCCACATTTGGAGCTGTGAGTGGAATCAGCGGGTTTTTCCAGACGATGCGTGGGGATGTCAGTGTCCCTTCGTGTTGTGCCTTCATCCACAGGGTTGCCTTCGAAGAGATGTCCGGGCGTCAGGTTCTTATCTAGAGTGGACCGGGAATTCGGGATCTTTCAGCATGTGGCACCAACCATGAGGCTACTTTTCGAATTTCCTCATGAGACCGGCCTCATCCGGAGGTTCGAGGGGAACGTCGGGAACCCCTTGCAGACAAAGCATGGGAATCGACCCTCCTGTCGCGATCAGGAGAGGAGAAAGGCCTCAGATGAAGTGGTGCCGGGAACTTCAGTGTCCCCTCTTGTGAGATCGGTATATAGGGGAACTTTTGGGGTCGCATCAAGGGTGCCAAGTACTGTTTTGCACTTCAAGACGGAATGTGAGACTTCTCTTGAGATGCTGTAGGGGGCAAGGGCCTCATCTTGCAATACGGGGAACCACATGATTTTTCTCGATTTGCGGCGGGTTTCTCGCATTACGACTGGAAATTCAGGCTTCCTCTTGTGTTGGCCCAGAAAGGCCAATCTTCTGTTCGAGTTGCAAGGGAAAGCTAGGGGTTGCGCTTGAGTCACTGCAAGGCCAAAGAGACCTCCTCTAGGCTTTTGTCCAGCACCTAAGGTTCCTCTCCAGGGGCGACAGGGATCCAGGGTTGCATTCCAGACTCACCCTCATAGTCAGGCCTCATCTCGAGGGGAATCAAAGGACACCGCTCTCCTCCCGAGTATTGACGAGTATCTCTTGGAGCCCACTGAGTGACCTAAAGAGAGTCAAGCCTCCTTTGGAGTTTGGAGAGAGGATTCGGGATTGCTCTTCAGGTCATGCAGGAAAGAAGGCCCTCATTTCACCATGACAGGGGCGTCTCGTGGGTTTTCTCGAGCTGCGGCGCCAGTGTGGGGTTTCTCACGAGGTACGATGGGGAGCTCAGGGAGCCTCTCATGTGGTGCCGGGGAAGTCAGATCTTCATGCGCGTGGTGAGGGGGAGTGCGTCATTTTTCTCCAGTCATGGTAGGGAAATCGGGCATCAAGACGCGTGAAGAAGGACTCTCAAGGTTTTTCTCAGGTTATGGCAGGAAACCCTGGGTTCCCTCGACTTATGCCCGTGACCTCAGGGAGCTTCTCAGGGTGCCTCTGAGAAGTCAGGGATACTGTGCAGTTGGGAGGGGCCGCTCCGAACTCCACTGGGTTTGGTGCAGTAGAAGAGGGCCTTATCTCGAGTTGAGGCAGGAACCTCAGTGTTCCTCTCCATTTCTGAATCGGATCTCAGTGTCCATGCAGAGTTGGGACAGGAGAGTCAGGCCTCGTCTTGTGTGGAGGAATTGAACTCCTCTTGCCTCTCGAGTTGTTCATGGGGTGACAGGCCACTTGTCGATCTGTATGTGGAACTTGCGGGCTTTTCCAACGATGCACGAGGGTGTCAGACCCCTTCGTTTTGTGCCTTCGTTCACAGGATTGCCTTCGAAGAGGTGTCCTAGCATTGGGTTCTTATCAAGAGCAGACACGGAAATCGGGGTCTTTCGGCGTGTGGCACCAACCACAAGGCTACGTCTTGAATTTCCTCGTGAGACCGGCCTCATCCTGAGGTGCGCCGGGAAGGTCCGGAACCCCTTCCAGACAAAGCAGGGTAATCGACCCTCCCATCGCGATCAGGAGGGAATAAGGGGCTCAGAACAAGTGGTGCACCGAACCTTGGTGTTCCCCTCGAGTGAGACCAGGGTGTCGGGGAACTTTTGTGCTAACATCAAAGTTGCCAATTATCGTTTTAAACTTCAAGATGGAACGTGGGGCTTTTCCTGAGACGCTGTAGCTGGCAAGGGCCTCATCTTGCGATGACGGGGGAACCACGTGGTTTTTCTCGAGTTGCGGCGGGATTTTCAAATTACGACAGGGAATTCAGGCTTCCTCTTGTGTTGTCCCAGGGAAGTCCATTCTTCCATTCGAGGTGCGAGGGACAGCAGGGGATTGCTCTCGAGTCACTTCAGGGCAAATGAGACCTCATCTATGCTTGTGTCTAGGACCTAATGTTCCTCTCCAGGGGCGACAGGGATCTCGGGGTTGCATTCCAGACTCACCTGAGGAGTCAGGCCTGGTATATAGGGGAAGCAAAGAATTCCGCTTTCCTCTTGAGTCCCAACGGGTATCTCTTGAGCCCACAGAGTGGCCTAAAGGGAGTCAGGCCTCCTGTGGAGTTTGAAGAGAGGCCTCGAGATGCTCTCCAGGCCATGCAGGAAAAGAAGGCCTTCATCTCGCGATGACGGAGGCGTCTCGTGGGTTTTCTCGAGCTGGGGAGCCAGTGTGGGATTTCTCACGAGGTATGACGGGGAGCTCAGGGAGCCTCTCGTGTGGCGCCAGGGAAGTCAAGTCTCCATGCGAGTGGCGAGGGGGAACGCGTCATTGCTCTTGAGTCATGGTAGGGGAATCGGGATTCAAGACGCGTTGAAGGAGGATTTTCGAGGTCTTTCTCGCGTTACGTCAGGAAACCCTGTGTTCCCTCGACTTGTGCCGGTGACCTCAGGGAGCTTCTAAGGGTGCCTCTGAGAAGTCGGGATACTGTGGATTTGGGAGGGGCCTCTCGGGCCTCCACTATTTTTGGTGTAATGGAAGAGGGCCTCATCTCGAGTGGAGTCAGGAACCTCAGGGTTCCTCTCCATTTCGGACTCCGATTGCAGGGTCACTTCAGAGTTGGGAGAGGTGAGTCAGGCCTCGTCTTGTGTGCAGGAATGGACCTCCGCTTGCCTCTCGAGTTGTTCACTGGGTGACAGGCACTTGTTGAGCTGTAAGAGTAACCTGCGGTCTTTTCTGGACGATGCACGGGGGTGTCAGTGCCCCTTCGTGTTGTGCCTTCATCCACACTATCTTCTTATAGGTGTCTGGGCATCGCGTTCTTATCAAGAGCGGATCGGGAAATCGCGGTCTTTCGGCATGTGGCACCACCATCGAGGCTACATCACGAATTTCCTCATGAGACAGCCTCATCTGAGGTGCGCGGAGAAGGTCGGGAACCCCTTGCAGACAAAGCAGGGGAATCGACCCTCCTTTCGCGATCAGGAGGGGAGAAGGGGCTCAGATGAAGTGGTGCCAGGAACCTCGGAGTTCCCCTCGAGTGCGACCCATATGTCAGGGAACTTTTGGGGTAGCATTAAGGGTGCCAAATATCATTTCGCACTTGAAGACAGAACGTGGGACTACTCTTGAGACGCTGGAGCAGGCAAGGGCCTCATCTTGCAATGACGGGGGAATCACGTGGTTTTTCTCGAGTTGAGGCGGAATTCTCGAATTACTACTGGGAATTCAGGCTTCCTCTTGTGTTGGCCCAGGGAGGTCCATCTTCCATTCGGGTTGCGAGGGAAAGCTGGGGAGTGTTCTCGAGTTACTGCAGGGCAAAAGCGACCTCAGCTAGCCTTGTGTTCAGGACCCAGTGATCCTCTCCAAGGGCGACAGGGATCTCGGGTTTGCATTACAGTCTCACCCGGGGAGTTAGGCCTCGTATCGAGGGGAAGCAAAGGACTCGGCTCTCCTCTCGAGTTGCGACGCATATCTCTTGGAGCCCACTGAGTGGTCTAAAGGGAGTCAACCCTCCTCTTCAGTTTGGAGAGAGGACTCGGGATTGCTCTCCAGGCCATGCAGGAAAAGAAGGCCCAAATCTCGAGATGACGGGGGCGTCTCGTGGGTTTTCTCGAGCTGTGGCGCCAGTGTGGGGTTTCTCACGAGGTACGACGGGGAGTTCAGGTAGCCTCTCGTGTGGCAACAGGGAAGTCAGGTCTCCATGGGCGGGGCAAGGGGGAGCGCGTCATTGCTCTCCAGTCAGGGTAGGGGAATCGGGCCTCATGACGGGTTGAAAAAGGACTCTCGATGTCTTTCTAGGGTTGCGGCAGGAAACCCTGGGTTCCCTTGACTTGTGCCGGTGACCTCAGGGAGCTTCTCAGGGTTCCTCTGAGAAATCAGGGATACTATGGATTTGGGAGAGGCCTCTCGGGACTCCTCTGGGTTTGGTGCAATGGAAGAGAGCCTCATCTCGAGTTGAGGCAGGAACCTCAGGGTTCTGCTCCTGACTTCCTGGAGCCGGATCTGACTCAGATTGCAGGGTCCATGCTGAGTTTGCTCAGGAGTGTCAGGTCTCGTGTTCTGCGGAGGAATGGAACTCCGCTTACATCTCAAGTTGTTCAATGATGACACCACTTTTCGTGATGTGTGTGGAACCTGCGGGTTTTTCGGAGATGCACGGGGGTGTCAGTGCTCCTTCCTGTTGTGCCTTCATCCACAGGGTTGCCTTTGAAGAGGTGTCCGGGCATCGGGTTCTCCTCAAGTGCGGACCGGGAAATCGGGGTCTTTCAGCATGTTGCACCACCCACGAGGCTACATCTCGAATTTCCTCGTGAGATCGGCCTCATCCTGAGGTGCGCAGGAAAGTCCGGGAACCCTTTCCAGACAAAGCAGGGGAATCGACCCTCCTTTCGGGATCAGGAGGAGAGAAAGGGCTCAGATGAAGTAGTGCCGGGAACCTCGGTGCTCCCCTTGAGTGAAACTGGTAAGTCGGGTAACTTTTCGGGTTGCATCAAGGGTGCCAAGTACCGTTTCGCACTTCAAGACGGAACCTGGGTCTTCTCTTGAGACTCTGTAGTGGGCAAGGGCCTCATCTAGCGCTGACGGGGGACCCACGTGTTTTTTCTCGAGTTGCGGCAGGATTCTTGAGTTACAACGGGGAATACAGGTTTCCTCTTGTCTTGGCCCAGGGAAGTCCAATCTTCCATTCGAGTTGCGAGGGAGAGCTGGGGATTGCACTTGAGTCAATGCAGGACAAAAAAGACCTCATTTAGGCTTGTGTCCAGGACCGAGTTTTCCTCTACAGGGGCGACACGGATCTCGGGATCCCATTCCAGACTCATCCAAGTAGTCAGGCCTCAGCTCGAGGGGAAGCAACGGACTCCGCTCTCCTCTAGAGTAGCGACGTGTATCTCTTGGAGGCTACTGAGTGGCCTAAAGGGAGACAGGCCTCCAGTGGAGTTTGGAGAGTGGACTCGGGATTGCTCTCTAGGTCATGTAGGAAAAGAAGGCCCTCATCTTACGATGACGGGGGCGTCTCATGTGTTTTCTCGAGCGGCGGTGCCAGTGTGGGGTTTTCATGAGGTAGGACAGGGAGCGCAGGGAGCCTCTCGTGTGGCGCCAGGGAAGTTAGGTTTCAATGGGCGTGGCCAGGGAAATGCGTCATTGCTCTCCAGTCATGGTAGGGTATCGGGCCTCAAGACGCGGTAAAGAAGGACTCTCGAGGTCTTTCTCAGAATGCAGCAGGAAACCCTGTGTTCACTCGACTTGTGCCAGTGACCGCAGAGAGCTTCTGAGGGTGCCTCTGAGAAGTCAGGGATACTGTGGAGTTGGGAGGGGCCTCTCGGGACTCCACTGGGTATGGCGCAATGGAAGAGGGCCTCATTTCGAGTTGATGCAGGAACGTCAGGTTTCATCTACATTTCTGACTCCGATCGCACGGTCCCTGCAGGGTTGGGAAAGGAGAGTCAGGCCTTCTCTTGTTTGGAGGAACGGAACTCCGCATGCCGCTCTAGTTCTTCAAGGGATGACAGGACACTTGTCGATCTGTGTTTGGAATCTACGTGTTTTTCCGTACTATGCATGGGGATGTCAGTACTCCTTCGTGTTGTGCATTCATCCACAGGTTTGCTTTCGAAGAGGTGCCCGGGCATCGTGTTCTTATTAAGAGCGGACCGGGGAATCGGGGGCGTTCGGCATGTGGCACCACCCACGTGGCTCCTCTCGAATTTCCTCGTGAGACCGGCCTCATCCTGAGGTGCGCCGGGAAGGCTGGGAACCCCTTCCGGACCACGCAGGGGAATCGACTCTGCTGTCGCGATCAGGAGGGGAGAAGGGGCTAAGACGAAGTGGTGCTGGGACCCTCGGTGTTCCCCTCGAGGGAACCCGGCGTGTCGGGGAACGTTTGGGGGTCGCAGGAACGCTGTCAGGGACCATTTCGCCCTTCAGGGCGGAACAGGGGACTTCCCTTGAGACGCCATCACGGGCAAGGGCCTCATCTTGCCAAGAGGTGGGAACCACGTGATTTTTCTCGAGTTACGGCGGGATTATCGAGTTACGACGGGGATCTTAGCCTTCCTCTTGGGTTGGCCCTGGGAAGCCCAATCTTCCCCTCGAATTGCGAGAGAAAGCTGGGGGTTGCGCTCGGGTCACTGCAGGGCCGAAGAGACCTCACCTAGGCGTGTGTCTGGGACCTAATATTCCTCTCCAGGGAAGGCAGGGATCTCGGGGTTGCATTCCAGGCTACCGCGGGGAGTCAGGCCTCGTCTCAAGGGGAAGCCAAGGACTCCGCTCTCCTCTCGAGTCGCGATGCGGGTCTCTTGGAGCCCCCTGAGCGGCCTCAAGGGAGTCCAGCCTCCTCTTCCGTTTGGAGAGAGTACCCAGGATTGCTCTCCAGGCCATGCAGGAAAAGAAGGCCCTCAGCTCGCGAGGACGGGGGCGTCTCAGGGCTTTCCTCGAGCTGCGGCGCCCGTGGGGGTTTTCTCCCGAGGCACGACGAGGATCTCAGGGAGCCTCTCGTGCGGCGCCAGGGAAGTCAGGTCTCCATGCGCGTGGCGAGGGGGAGCGCGTCCTGGCTCTCGAGTCACGGGAGGGGACTAGGGCCTCGAGACGCGTTGAAGAAGGACTCTCGAGGTCTTTGTCGGGGGGCGGCGGGAAACCCTCGTTTCCCTCGCCTTCTGCCGGGGACCTTAGGGAACTTCCCAGGGTGCCTCTGAGAGGCGAGGGATCCTGTGGATGTGGCGGGGCCCCTCGGCACTCCGCTGGGTCTGGCGCAACGGAAGAGGGCCTCACCTCGAGGGGAGGCAGGAACCTCAGGCTTCCTCTCCGTTTCGGACTCCGACCGCAGGGTCCCTGCAGAGTTGGGACAGGAGAGTCAGGCCTCGTCTTGTCTGAGGAAGGGAACCCCGCTGGCCTCTCGAGTTGCTCAGGGGGTCTCAGGCCCCTTGTCGAGCTGTGTGTGGAACCCGCGGGTCTTTGCGGACGATGCACGGGGGTGGAAAGCCCCTTCGTGTTGTGCCTTCGCCCACAGGGTTGCCTTCGAAGATGGGTCCGGGCCTCGGGTCCTTCTCAAGAGCGGACCGGGGATTTGGGGGCGTTCGGCATGTGGCACCACCCACGTGGCTCGTCTCGAATTTCCTCGTGAGACCGGCCTCATCCTCAGGTGCGCCAGGAAGGCCGGGAACCCCTCCGGACCACGCAGGGGAATCGACTCTCCTGTCGCGATCAGGAGGGGAGAAGGGGCTCAGATGAAGCAGTGCCGGGACACTCGGTGTTCCCCTCGAGGGAACCCGGCATGTCGGGGAACTTTTGGGGGTCGCAGGAAGGCTGTCAGGGACCGTTTCGCCCTTCAGGTCGGAACAGGGGACTTCCCTTGAGACACCGTCGCGGGCAAGGTCCTCATCTTGCCAAGAGGTGGGAACCACGTGATTTTTCTCGAGTTACGGCGGGATTATCGAGTTACGACGGGGATCTTAGCCTTCCTCTTGGGTTGGCCCTGGGAAGCCCAATCTTCCCCTCGAATTGCGAGGGAAAGCTGGGGGTTGCGCTCGGGTCACTGCAGGGCCGAAGAGACCTCACCTAGGCGTGTGTCCGGGACCTAATATTCCTCTCCAGGGAAGGCAGGGATCTCGGGGTTGCATTCCAGGCTACCCCGGGGAGTCAGGCCTCGTCTCAAGGGGAAGCCAAGGACTCTGCTCTCCTCTCGAGTCGCGACGCGGGTCTCTTGGAGCCCCCTGAGCGGCCTCAAGGGAGTCCAGCCTCCTCTTCCGTTTGGAGAGAGTACCCAGGATTGCTCTCCAGGCCATGCAGGAAAAGAAGGCCCTCAGCTCGCGAGGACGGGGGCGTCTCAGGGCTTTCCTCGAGCTGCGGCGCCCGTGGGGGTTTTCTCCCGAGGCACGACGAGGATCTCAGGGAGCCTCTCGTGCGGCGCCAGGGAAGTCAGGTCTCCATGCGCGTGGCGAGGGGGAGCGCGTCCTGGCTCTCGAGTCACGGGAGGGGACTAGGGCCTCGAGACGCGTTGAAGAAGGACTCTCGAGGTCTTTGTCGGGGGGCGGCGGGAAACCCTCGTTTCCCTCGCCTTCTGCCGGGGACCTTAGGGAACTTCCCAGGGTGCCTCTGAGAGGCGAGGGATCCTGTGGAGGTGGCGGGGCCCCTCGGCACTCCGCTGGGTCTGGCGCAACGGAAGAGGGCCTCACCTCGAGGGGAGGCAGGAACCTCAGGCTTCCTCTCCGTTTCGGACTCCGACCGCAGGGTCCCTGCAGAGTTGGGACAGGAGAGTCAGGCCTCGTCTTGTCTGAGGAAGGGAACCCCGCTGGCCTCTCGAGTTGCTCAGGGGGTCTCAGGCCCCTCGTCGAGCTGTGTGTGGAACCCGCGGGTCTTTGCGGACGATGCACGGGGGTGGCAGTGCCCCTTCGTGCTGTGCCTTCACCCACAGTGTTGCCTTCCAAGAGGGGTCCGGGCCTCGGGTCCTCCTCAAGAGCGGACCGGGGAATCGGGGGCGTTCGGCATGTGGCACCACCCACGTGGCTCGTCTCGAATTTCCTCGTGAGGCCGGCCTCATCCTGAGGTGCGCCGGGAAGGCCGGGAACCCCTTCCAGACCACGCAGGGGAATCGCCTCTCCTGTCGCGATCAGGAGGGGAGAAGGGGCTCAGATGAAGCGGTGCCTGGACACTTGGTGGTCCCCTCGAGGGAACCCGGCGTGTCGGGGAACTTTTGGGGGTCGCAGGAAGGCTGTAAGGGACCGTTTCGCCCTTCAGGGTGGAACAGGGGACTTCCCTTGAGACGCCGTCGCGGGCAAGGGCCTCATCTTGCCAAGAGGTGGGAACCACGTGGTTTTCTCGAGTTGCGGCGGGATTCTCGAGTTACGACGGGGATCTCAGGCTCCCTCTTGGGTTGGCCCTGGGAAGCCCATTCTTCCCCTCGAGTTGCGAGGGAAAGCTGGGGGTTGCGCTCGGGTCACTGCAGGGCCGAAGAGACCTCACCTAGGCGTGTGTCCGGGACCTAATATTCCTCTCCAGGGAAGGCAGGGATCTCGGGGTTGCATTCCAGGCTCCCCCGGGGAGTCAGGCCTCGTCTCGAGGGGGAGCCAAGGACTCCGCTCTCCTCTCGAGACGCGACGCGGGTCTCTTGGAACCCTCTGAGCGGCTTCAAGGGAGTCCAGCCTCCTCTTCCGTTTGGAGAGAGGACCCGTGATTGCTCTTCAGGCCATGCAGGAAATGAAGGCCCTCAGGTCGCGAGGACGGGGGCGTCTCAGGGCTTTCCTCGAGCTGCGGCGCCCGTGTGGGTTTTCTCCCGAGGCACGACGAGGATCTCAGGGAGCCTCTCGTGCGGCGCCAGGGAAGTCAGGTCTCCATGCACGTGGCGAGGGGGAGCGCCTCATGGCTCTCGAGTCACGGGAGGGGACTAGGGCCTCGAGACGCGTTGAAGAAGGACTCTCGAGGTCTTTCTCGGGGGGCGGCGGGAAACCCTCGTTTCCCTCGCCTTCTGCCGGGGACCTTAGAGAACTTCCCAGGGTGCCTCTGAGAGGCGAGGGATCCTGTGGAGTTGGCGAGGCCCCTCGGGACTCCGCTGGGAATGGCGCAATGGAAGAGGGCCTCACCTCGAGGGCAGGCAGGAACCTCAGGCTTCCTCTCCGTTTCGGACTCAGACCGCAGGGTCACTGCAGAGTTGGGACAGGAGAGTCAGGCTACGTCTTTTCTGAGGAATGGAACTCCGCTTGCCTCTCGAGTTGTTCATGGGGTTTCAGGCCCCTTGTCAAACTGTGTGTGGAATCTGCAGGTTTTTCCAGACGATGCACGGGTGTGTCAGTGACCCTTCGTTTTTGTCTTCATCCACAGAGTTGCCTTCGAAGAGCTGTCCGGGCATCGAGTTCTTATGAAGAGCGGACCGGGAAATCGGGGTCGTTCAGGATTTGGCACCACCCACGTGGCTAGTCTCGAATTTCCTTATGAAACCGGCCTCATCCTGAGTTGTGCCGCGAAGGTCATGAAACCCTTCCAGACAAAGCAGAGGAATCGACCCTCCTGTGGCGATCAGGAGGGGAGAAGTGGCTCAGATGATGTGCTGCTGGGAACCTCGGTGTTTCCCTCAATTGAGACAGGTATGTCGGGTAACTTTTGGGGTCGCATAAACCGTTCCAAGTACCGTTTCGCTCTTCAAAATGGAACGTGGGACTTCTCTTGGGGTGCTCCAGCGGGCAAGGGCCTCATCTTGGAATGACTGGGGAACCACTTGGTTTTTCTCGAGTTGCGGTGGGATATTTGAGTTACCACAGCGAATTCATGCTTCCTCTTGTGTTGGCCCACAAAAGTCTTATCTTCCATTCGAGATTCGAGGAAGATCTGGAGGTGCGCTCTAGTCACTGCAGGGCAAAGGAGACCCCACCAAGGCTTGTGTCCAGGACCTAATGTTCCTCTCCAAGGGCCACAGGGATCTCAGGTTTGCATTCCAGACTCACCCAGGGAGTCAGGCCTCGTGTCGAAGGGAAGCAAAGGACTCCGCTCTCCTTTCGAGTCGCGACGGGCACCTCTTGGAACCCACTTTGTGGCCTAAAAGGAGTCAAGCCTCCTGTGAAGTTTGGAGAGAGGACTTGGGACTGCTCTCCAGGCCATGCAGGAAAAGATGGCCCTCATCTCGCGATGACGGAGGGGTCTTGTGGGTTTTCTCGAGCTGCGGCGCCAGTGTGGGGTTTCACACGAGCTACGACAGGGAGCTCAGGGAGCCTCTCGTGTGGCGCCAGGGAATTCAGGTCTCCTTGTGCGTGGCGAGGGGGAGCGGGTTATTGCTCTCGAGCCATGGTAGGGGAATCTGACCTCAAGACGCATTGAAGAAGGACTCTCGAGGTCTTTCTTCGGTTGTGGCAGGAAACCCTTATTTCCCTCGACGTTTGCCGGTGGCCTCAAGGAGCTTCTCAGAATGCCTAGGAGAAGTCAGGGATACTGTGGAGATTGGAGGGGCCTCTCGGGACTCCACTGGGTTTGTTTTAATGGAAGAGGGCCTCATCTTGGGTTGAGGCAGGAACCTCAGGTTTCCTCTCCATTTCTGACTCAGATCGAAGCGTGCCTGCAGAGTTGGGATTGGATACTCAGGCCTCGTCTTGTCTGAGGAAGGGAACTCCGCTTGCCTCTCTCGTTGTTTAAGGGGTGACAGGCCAGTTGTGGAGCTGTATGTGGATCCTGCGGGATTTTCCGGACGATGAACAGGGTTGCCAGTGCCCCCTCGTGTAGTGCCTTCATCCACAGGGTTGCCTTAGAAGAGGTGTCCGGGCATCGGGTTCTTATCAAGAGCAAGACCGAGAAATCGGGGTCTTTCGGCACGTGGCACCAACATGAGGCAACATCTCGAATTTCTTCGTGAGACTGGCCTCATCCTGAGGTGCACCATGAAGGTTGTGAACCCCTTCTAGACAAAGCAGGGGAATCGACCTTCCTGCCGTGATCAGGAGGGGAGAAGGGGCTCAAATGAAGTGGTGCCAGGAACTTTGGTGTTCCCTTGGAGTGAGACCGGTATATTGGGGAACTTTTGGGTTCGCATCAAGGGTGCCAAGTAGCATTTCGAACTTTATGACGAAACATGGGACTTCTCTTGAGATTCTGTAGCGGGCAAAGGCCTCATATTGCGATGAATGGGGAACCACGTGGTTTTTAAGAGTTGCGGCGGGATTCTCGAGTTACAACGGGAAATTCAGACTTCCTCTTGTGTTGGCCCAGTGAAGACTAATCTTCCATTCGAATTGCGAGGGAGAGATGGGTGTTGCTCTCGAGTCACTGTAGGGCAAAATAGACCTCATCTAGGCTTTTGTCCAGGACATAATGTTCCTCTCCAGGGGCAACAGGGATCTCGGGGTTGCATTCCAGACTCACCCGAGGTAAGGCCTCATCTCGAGGGGAAACAAAGTACTCTGCTCTCCTCTCAAGTCGCGACAGGTATCTCTTGGAGCCCATTGAGTGGCCTAAAGGGAGTAAAGCCTCCTGTGAAGTTTGGAGAAAGGACCAGGGATTGCTCTCCAGGTCAGGCAGGAAAAGAAGTCCCCAATCTCGCGATGACGGTGGCGTCTCGTGGGTTTTCCCGAGCTGCGGCGCCAGTGTGGGGTTTCTCACGAGGTATGACGGGGAGCTCAGGGAGCCTCTCATGTGGCGCCAGGGAATTCAGGTGTCCATGCGCATGGCGAGGGGGAGCGTGTCATTGCTCTCGAGTCATGGTAGGGGAATCCGTCCTCAAGACGCGTTGAAGACGGACTCTTGAGGTCTTTGTCGGGTTGCGGCAGGACACCCTGTGTTCCCTCGACTTGTGCCGGTGACCTCAGGGAGTTGCTCAGGGTGCCTCTGAGAAGACACTGATACTGTGGTGTTGGGAGGGGCCTCTCGGGACTCCACTGCGTTTGGTGCAATGGAAGATTGCCGGGAGCCAGCGAGAGACATTCCACTCATGACAAATGTCATGAGGAAAGAGTCTCGGCATACGCAAAGGCGGGATCGAGCCTCCGGGAGTTCCCCCGTATATTCTTCAGCATCTACCCCCAAAAACCAAAGTCTACCTTCTTTATTGCTTTGTTCTCTCACCTCTGACATTACTGGGGATGTCCCCCACCACCATCTCACTCTCTCTGTCAAAGAGCTAACTTACAGCTCCAACTAATAATGTTCCTGTGCAATTAGTAGTGTTTAAATCCAAACCCCTCAGATGGTTTTCTAACTCGCCTGACAAGTTTACCCGGTCTCCTACAGCTATGCATACGATTGTGTACAGTCTCCCAGCCTCGAGACGCATGGGAAGTTTAAGATATTCAAATAGCTTAGAGCCTCTCAGAGAGTTAGTAACTGTCAGAATAAAACTAGTAAAAGATTTCATTGATGAACCAGTGCTTTTTGCCAAGTTTCCGCATCCCCTGAATTGTATCCTTGAATGTGTGTTAATTAATATAGTTGGTATGTAGAAAAAATAAGTAGTGGCCTTGATGTTGGTAACTTTAGACCCTTAAGGTAATAAATTCTTTTCTTTGTTGTAAACCCATTACACATCCGCCCTATAGGAATGCAATTTTATCTTCGAAAGATGGCGCCAAACCTTAAACAATTACTCTTAGAGAAAATAACTCTTATGGTTGATAAGTCTTTGTCAAGAGTCATAAAATGTTAATAGGTCTTCTGGCCAGAAGATGATGTAAATCATCTAAACCATTTTTATACGATAAATCTGCAGAAAAGAAACCCTGGTTTTTGATAAGGATTAAAGACTGCTGACTTTGCATCCCCTATTATCCTCTATGTGTAACTTAGGGTATTAAAACCTGTGTTGAAAATAAAGCTACGGGCCCTGCTCGCCAACGCTTGGTCTCCCCATGTCATTATTCCCCTCAATTTTCAGATGAGTGTCCATCTGGAGCGCGGATATCCTCTGCGGCCATTTATTTGCCTGGGCTTCGAAGACCCACTCGATAAGGTGTCTAAGGTGGGGCACCTTCCTCTATTCTAGAGGGCACTTGCAGCCTCCGTGGTCAGAGCTAACCTGGTGTCACGGGTTATATTGATTTTCCGCGTAAACCAAGCTACTCAGCTGCTTTTCTCCACTGAATTTTCCTACTGAGCTATCCTCATTCTATTACTCTTTATATCTTTGATGAATAAATAAATAAATACATAGGTCGCCTACTCCATCTTCCCTTCGAATACCCTGGATCAGCTGGGGCTGGACCTCTGCAGGTGGCGCCCGAGACAGGCATTTCGAAGGTAAATCCCCAACCCCATTCCCCCAGTGTTCAGTTTTCGGGACAGATAGGATCCCACTTAGGGGGCTGCAGATCCCCCTGTAGAATAGACAGGGCGAGAGGAGTGGGAAGTGTTGAAGAGTTAGAGAGAAAAAACGGTTTCTAAAAAGGCTGACAAAAAAGGCCTAATCTTTAGATAGCTAAAAGCAAAATCTTTTACTATCCTTAATTTTCTGACATGGGCAACACTGAATCAAATGAAAGACAGCTCTTTATAGGAGTAATTTTACAGTTATTAAGTAAAAGAAGAATCAAGGTTAAAACATCTTCCATTCAATCATTTTTTACATTTGTACAAGACCACTGCCCTTGGTTTCTACAACAAGGCACTGTTAACCTAGGTATCTTGAAAAAACTAGGAAGACAGCTAAGAGCTTATTGTGCTCAGCAAGGTTTGGAAAAAATCCCTACTTACACCTTTCCTCTGTGGAATATGACTAGAGATGTTTTAGATCCAGCTCATGAATTTGAAAAGGTACCTGTTAAAGAGGAAAGTAAAGTTGGAAAAGTACCTGTTAAACAAAAAAGCAAATCTGAAAAGGTACCTGTTATAAAGAAAAGTGAAAATGAAGAGGCTATACCTAGCTATCGACAGCTAAATGAATGGCTAGCCGCTATGACTGCCAATGAGCATGTAAAAGATAGGGATGAAAAGAAAGATCAGCTCTACCCTCAATTTGAAAAAGGTTTAGAGGAAAGAGCAGCTCGATGCCATTCTGATGAGGATTGTTTTTTTTTTTAGCTAAAGATGCTCCTAAAAGTTTAAGAAAACATCCCTAATCAGACCATCCGCTCCTAGGAGGTTGAAGGAAACATCCCCGATCAGACAGTTCGTAAGATTTAGTTACCAAACAGTTAAAGGATCTCCGGAACAGAAGAGGAAAACTTCGGGACGCTCCCATCCCCCTATGCCTCCTCCTCCATGTCAGGGTAAAGGGCCACCGCTAGGTGTTTCCCGGAGAAGGATTTTCTCTAGTCCCAAGGATGAACTTGATCCTCACCTTGAGGCTTCTTTTCTAGTCCCCTCTGCAGTTTAGCCAGGGTAAAGAGGTTACAAAATAAATAAAAATATTCTCTCAAATTAAAAAAAAAATTAAAAATGGATTTCTCTGCATCAAAGAATAGACAAATATTTATTGACTGTGGAATATGATTAGAAATGTCCTGGACCTCCGTCACGAGGCTGTTAAATAGCCTATGGGGGAGGCTATAGAGGTGGATGGATGGTGGTGAGTCTCCATTTACTGCACAGATCATATTTTCTGCCATTGAAAAAAAAAAAAAAAAGGAGGGAGAAAGTGGTCTACCTCCCGAGGAAGGAGAGGGCTTACAGGACGCTGCGGCCGAGAGCCCTGGCGAGCTCCCTCCCCCTCTGCGCAAACCTTTAAAAAACTTATCCACCACTTTCTGATTTAAGGAGACCGCCACCGCCTTCGATTGTACCTCCCAGGACCCAGGAGTTCCCCACTTTGCCCCAAATGCCTCCCAAAGTGTTGCCTAAGACTGAGGAAGATAAAAAGTTTTTTAAACAAAGGAGCTTTTAGTACACAATATTCAGAGCGTGCTCCTTGGAGAAAACTCCCTCAGGGGGGTCTCACCCAGGCTAGGAGAAAAGCGAAAAGGCAAGGAGATTTAATGGCAATATTAACCCCTGATGTGCCGCTTACTCCAATTCCAACCGGAGTGGCTGGCCCCCTATCTGAGGACATTGTAAGATTTGTCCTGGGGCGTAGCTCGCTTTCTTTTAAAAAAAAAATTAAACAAAAAAAAAAAAGAAAGAAAAGAAATTTCACTGGTGCATGGTGTAGTAGATTCTGATGATATTGAGAAATTAAAGTCTTGATCTCACTGCCTATCAAAACTGTACAAATTAATAAAGGTCAAAGAGTAACACAGCTTTTACTTTTACCTTACTATCAGACAAGGAAAAACTTGACTTCTCAAGCTAAGAGCCACAAAACATTTGGATCTAGTGATCTAGCCTTTTGGGTGCAGGAAATTACAGTTCCAAGGCCTTTAAAAGATCTTTTACTTCAAGAGAATAAAACGCCAGGGCTATTAGACACAGGAACAGACGTCTCTTAACATTGCTGGGAAAGACTGGCCCAGCTCCTGGCCAACACATAATACTGAAAATGAGTTGGTGGGATTAGAGAAAGTGGTATGTGGGGTGGAGATGCTGTACAGGTGGTACACTTAACAATACATTATATATTTTTATAAATACATAATATAAATATATTTGCCTAATTACAGTTTGCCTAATTAGGTATGGGTATAAATAAAATATAATAAAGGTATACCTAATTCTATTTATACATCTATACTTAATTAATTTGTATATAAATTAATATGTATACTATATACACACACATATATATATACTGTATAATTAAATATATATGGCAGTAATATAATGTGTGTGTGGCTGATATTAATTGGTATGGATTGATGTGCTGTGATGATATATGTTCTATATACTGTATAATTATAAATGTGTGACATGTATTATTACAGTATATTGGTTTGTGTTGGTTGGTATTAGCTGTGTATGTGTTGTATTGCTGTAATATATATTAATTAATATATTAATTATAAAGATTAATTCAAGTATATTGATTTATATATATTATATATCAATAACTTTATACTTGTTGCCATATATAAATACATATATAAATGCATTTTGCATTTAGGTATATCTGTATACCTGTATACCAAAATGAGATAAGGAGGTTATACATTTATTACTTTAATTTATACAGAGACCTAAACTAAACATTAGACCTAAATTAACATATCCATAGGGAAACAGCTAGACAAATAGTGAAGTTATGTTCCAATTGTAATTAATCACTTAAACGTAAACACACAGGGGCAGACTACAATGATGAGACACTAGATGCCTGAATTACAGGCTACGACTTGGCCCCTGGTCAAGTAAAAAGGCCTCCTTACGGGATAGTGAAAAAGCCAGATGTGTTGCTAACTTGTGGGAGAGGGTATGCTTGTATATTTCTACAGAATGCAGATTCTCCGGTTTGGATCTCAGACAAATTCGTCATGTCACATTCCCCAAAGACCAGGTTCGCGGCGTGCGCACTCACTTGCTCCCCCTCCCCCAGCCAGCTCTCGCCTCCATGCCACCAGCAGCGCCTCGCACCCTCCTCGCTGCACCCCGTGACCTAGAGCAAAGAAGTCTGTGCAGCGAGTGAGGGCCAGAGAGGAAAGCGCGCCTGCGGAGTGCCATCCAGACCAGCGTGGCCCCACTGGCAAGAGGGGACCGCCTTGAGCCCAAGCGGTGGCGGCTAGCCCTAAACCATGAACCCTGCCCCTCCACCCGCCATAGGCGTCTTGGCCCACAGCCTGCCGCTCGCGTTCTGCCTCCTGATGCTGGGGACACTGCTCCCCCGGGCCGACGCCTACAGCTGCTCCCTGGTTCATCTTGTTTAAACCCTCAATATAATGTTTGCTCCTTTGTAATGCTACAACATCCACCTTATCTTATGATGTAACCACTTATTGAATTATGGTCTTGCTGTATTACAACAACTACAGGATTTAATGCAAACACGACGGTTTGTGGGCTTACTTATCTTGGGAACAGCAGCTTTGATAAGTGCAATCACTTCTGTTACTGTGGCAGCAATATCATTGACTCAACAAGTACATACTGCTCAATATGTTGATTCTATGTCCAAAAATGTTCCTTTAACATTGGCAACACAGAAAGCTATAGAGAGAAAATTAGAAATGAGGGTAGATGCCCTAGAGGAAGCAGTAATACATATTGGGACTGAATTGTAGGCTTTAAAGGTGAAAATGGCATTGTCTTGTCATGCTGACTATCGGTGGATATGTGTAACACCCCTGAAAGTAAATGAGACAGATTTTGAATGGGAAAAGATTAAAAACCATATTTCAGGTATCTGGAACAGCTCTGACATTGGTTGAGACGTAGGGAAACTTCACTATCAAATAGCAACCATGGAGCACTCCCGATTAGATTTTACTGCTGCTGGAACAGCAAATGATTTCTTCCATACTTTCCCTAACTACATCTCAGGAAAGAATATTCTGTCTAATGTCTTTAGCTATGCTGGGGTGGCTGCTTTAATTCTGCTTCTCATAATCATTCTTCCTTGTATTGTCAGGATTCTTCAGCAGAGTATTCAGAGGTTCGCGACTGAGCTACATCTGGCTGTTTTAAGAAATAAAAAATGGGGAGATGCCGGGAGCCGGCGAGAGACATTCCACTCGTGACAAAGTTCATGAGGAAGGAGGCTGGGCATACACAAAGGCGGGATCGAGCCTCGGGAGTCCTCCCGGATATTCTTGAGCATCTACCCCCCAAAACCAGAGTCTGCCTACTTTATTGCTTTGTGCTCTCACCTCTGACTTTCCTGGGGGCTGTCCCCCACCACCATCTCCCTCTTTCTGTCAAAGAGCTAACTTACAGCTCCAATTAATAAAGTTCCTGGGCAATTAGGAGTGTTTAAATCCAAACACGTCAGATGGCTCTCTAACTCGCCTGACAAGTTTACCCGGTCTCCTACAGCAAGGCATACAATTGTTTACAGTCTCCGAGCCTCGAGAGGCACGGGAAGCTTAAGATATTCAAATAGCTTAGAGCCTCTCAGAGAGTTAGAAACTGTCAGAATAAAACTAGTAAAAGATTTCATTGATGAACCAATGCTTGTTGCCAAGTTTCCACATCCCCTGAATTGTATCCTTGAATGTGTATTAATTAATATAGTTGGTATGTAGAAGAAATAAGTAGTGGCCTTGGTGTTACTAACTTTAGACCCTTAAGGTAATAAATTCTTTCCTTTGTTGTAAACCCATTACACATCCGCCCTATAGGAATGCAATTTTATCTTCGAAAGATGGGGCCAAACCTTAAAATAATTACTCTTAGAGAATATAAGTCTTACGGTTGATAAGTCTTTGTCAAGAGTCATAAAATGTTAATAGGCCTTCTGGCTAGAAGATGATGTAAATCACCTAAACCATTTGTATATGATACATTTGCAGGAAAGAAACCCTGGTTTTTGATAAGGATCAAAGGCTGCTGACTTTGCATCCCCATTATCCTCTATGTGTAACTTAGGGTAAAAAAAAACCCCTGTTGAAAATAAAGCTACGGGCCTTGATTGCCAACGCTTAGTCTCCTAATGTCATTCTTCCTCTCAATTTTCAGATGAGTGTCCATCTGGAGCGCGGATATCTTCTGCGACCATTTATTTGCCTGGGCTTCGATGACCACTTGAGAAGGTGTCTAACGTGGGGCACTTTTCGCTATTCGAGAGGGAGCCTGCGGCCTCCGTGGTCAGAGCTAACCTGGTGTCACTGGTTATACTGATTTTCCGCATAAACCAAGCTACTCAGCTTCTTTTCTCCACTAAATTTTCCTACTGAGATATCCTCATTCTATTACTCTTTATATCTTTGATAAATAAATCAATAGGTCGCCTACTCTGTCTCCCCTTCAAAAACCCTGGACCAGCCGAGGCTGGACCTTGTCAGAAGAGGGCCTCATCTCGATTTGAAGCAGGAACATCAGGGTTGCTCTCCATTTCTGACTCTGAACACAGAGTCCCTACAGAGTTAGGACAGGAGAGTCAGGCCTCGTCTTGTGTGGAGGAATGGAACTCCACTGGACTCTCGAGTTGTTCACCGGATAACAGGCCACTTGTCGAGCTGTGTGTGGAACCTGCGGTTTTATCCGGACGATGCATGGGGGTGTCAGTTCCCCTTTGTTTTTTGCCTTCATACACAGGGTTGCCTTCGAAGAGGTATCCAGCCTTCAGGTTCTTATCAAGAGCAGACCAGGAAATCAGGGTCTTTCGGCATGTGGCACCACCCACAAGCCTACGTCTCGAATTTCTTCTTGAGACGGACCTCAACCTGAGGTGCACCAGGAAAGTCGGTAACCCTTTCAGACAAAGCAAGTGAATCGACCCTCTTGTCCCGATCAGGAGGGGAGAAGGGGCTCAGATGAAGTGGTGCCGGGAACCTCGATGTTCCCCTCGAGTAAAACTGGGATGTCGGGGAACTTTTGGGGTCGCATCAAAGGTGCTAAGTACCGTTTCAAACTTCAAGACGGAACGTGAGATTTCTCTTGAGACGCTGTAGCTGGCAAGGGCCTCATCTTGTGGTGACGGGTTAACCACGTCGTTTTTCTCGAGTTGTGGCGGGATTCTCGAGTTAGGTCAGGAAATTCAGGCTTCCTCTTGTGTTGGCCCAGGGAAGTCCAGTCTTCCATTCGAGTTGCGAGGGTGAGCTAGGGATTGCGCTTGAGTCACTGCAGGGCAAAAGAGACCTTATCTAGGCTTGTGTCCAGGACATAATGTTCGTCTCCAGGGGGGACAGGGATCTCGGGGTTGCTTTCCTGATGCACCCGGGGAGTCAGTCCTTTTCTCGAGGGGAAGCAAAGGACTCGGCTCTCCTCTCGAGTTGCGACGGGTATCTCTTGGAGCCCACTGAGTGGCCTAAAGGGAGTCAAGCCTCCTGTGGAGTTTGGAGAGAGGACTCGGGATTGCTCTCCAGGCCATGCAGGAAAAGAAGGCCATCATCTCGCGATGAAGGGGGCATCTCGTGGGTTTTCTCGAGCTGCAGCGCCAGTGTGGGGTTTCTCATGAGGTACTACGGGGAGCTCAAGGAGCCTCTCATGTGGCGCTTGGGAAGTCAGGTCTCCATGCGCATTGCGAGGGGGAGCGCGTCATTGCTCTAGAGTCATGGTAGGTGTATCGGGCCTCAAGAACCATTAAAGAAGGACTTTCAAGGTGTTTCTTGGGTCACGGCAGTAAACTCTGGGTTCCCTCGACTAGTGCCGGTGGCCTCAGGGAGCTTCTCAGTGTGCCTCTGAGAAGTCAGGGATACCCTGGAGTTGGGAGGGCCCTCTCGGGACTCCACTGGGTTTGGTGCAATAGAAGAGGGCCTCATCTCGAGTGGAGGCAGGAACCTCAGGGTTCGTCTCCATCTCTGACTCTGATCGCAGGGTCCCTGCAGAGTTGGGACAGGACAGTCATGCCTCGTCTTGTAAGGAGGAATGGAACTAGGCTTGCCTCTCGAGTTATTCACGCGGTGACAGGCAACTTGTCGAACTGTGTTTGGAATCTGCGGGTTTTTCCAGACGATGCACGAGGGTGTCAGTGCCCCTTCGTGTTGTGCCTTCTTCCACAAGGCTGCCTTTGAAGAGGTGTCCGGGCATCGGGTTCTTATCAAGAGCGGACCGGGGAATCGGGGTCTTTCAGCATGTGTTACCACCCATGAAGCTACGTCTCAAATATTCTCGTTAGACCGGCCTCATCCTGAGGTGCGCCGGGAAGGTTGGGAACCCCTTCCAGACAAAGCACGGCAGTCGACCCTCCAGTCGCAATCAGGAGGGGAGAAGTGACTCAGATGAAGTCGTACCGGGAACCTCGGTGTTCCCCTCGAGAGAGACCAGGGTGTCGGGGAACTTTTGGAATCGCATCAAGGGTGCCGAGTTTTCACACTTGAAGTGTGAAAACACTTCAAGAAGAAACGTGGGACTTCTCTTTAGACGCTGTAGCGGGCAAGGGCCTCATCTTGCGATGACGGGGTAAACATGTGGTTTTTCTCGAGTTTCGGCAGGATTCTCGAGTTACGATGGGGAATTCAGGCTTCCTCTTGTGTTGGCCCAGGGAAGTCCAATCTTCCATTCGAGTTGCGAGAGAGAGCTAGGGATTGCTCTCGAGTCACTTCAGGGCAAAAGAGACCTCATCTAAGCTTGTGTCCAGGACCTAATGTTCCTCTCCAGGGGCGACAGAGATCTCGGGGTTGCATTTTAGACGCACCCGAGGAGTCAGTCCTCATCTCGAGAGGAAGGAAAGGACTCTGCTCTGCTCTCGAGTCCCGACGGGTATTTCTTGGAGACCACTGAGTGGCCTAAAGGGAGTCAAGCCTCCTGTGGATTTTTTTTTAATTTTATTTTATTTTTAAACTTTACATAATTGTATTAGTTTTTCCAAATATCAAAATGAATCCGCCTCAGGTATACATGTGCTCCCCATCCTGAACCCTCCTCCCTCCTCCCCCCCATAGCATCCCTCTGGGTCGTCCCAGTGCACTAGCCCCAAGCATCCAGTATCATGCATCAAACCTGGACTGGCAACTCTTTTCATACATGATATTTTACATGTTTCAATGCCATTCTCCCAAATCTTCCCACCTTCTCCCTCTCCCACAGAGTCCATAAGACTCTTCTATACCTCAGTGTCTCTTTTGCTGTCTCGTACTCAGGGTTATTGTTACCGTCTTTCAAAATTCCATATATATGTGTTAGTATACTGTATTGGTGTTTTTCTTTCTGGCTTACTTCACTCTGTATAATAGGCTCCAGTTTCATCCACCTCATTAGAATTGATTCATTCTATTCTTTTTAATGGCGGAGTAATACTCCATTGTGTATATGTACCACAGCTTTCTTATCCATTCATCTGCTGATGGACATCTAGGTTGCTTCCATGTCCTGGCTATTAGAAACAGTGCTGCGATGAACATTGGGGTACAGGTGTCTCTTTCCCTTCTGGTTTCCTCAGTGTGTACACCCAGCAGTGGGATTGCTGGATCATAAGGCAGTTCTATTTCCAGTTGTTTAAGGAATCTCCACACTGTTCTCCATAGTGGCTGTACTAGTTTGCATTCCCACCAACAGTGTAAGAGGGTTCCCTTTTCTCCACACCCTCTCCAGCGTTTATTATTTGTAGACTTTTGGATTGCAGCCATTCTGACTGGCGTGAAATGGTACCTCATAGTGGTTTTGATTTGCATTTCTATGATAATGAGTGATTTTGAGCATCTTTTCATGTGTTTGTTAGCCATCTGTATGTCTTCTTTGGAGAAATGTCTATTTAGTTCTTTGGCCCATTTTTTGATTGGGTCATTTATTTTTCTGGAGTTGAGCTGTAGGAGTTGCTTGTATATTTTTGAGATTAGTTGTTTGTCAGTTGCTTCATTTCCTATTATTTTCTCCCATTCTGAAGGCTGTCTTTTCACCTTGCTAATAGTTTGCTTTGATGTGCAGAAGCTTTTAAGGTTAATTAGGTCCCATTTGTTTATTTTTGTTTTTATTTCCAATATTCAGGGAGGTGGGTCATAGAGGACCCTGCTGTGATGTATTTCAGAGAGTGTTTTGCCTATGTTCTCCTCTAGGAGTTTTATAGTTTCTGGTCTTACGTTTAGATCTTTAATCCATTTTGAGTTTATTTTTGTGTATTGTGTTAGAAAGTGTTCTAGTTTCATTCTTTTACAAGTGGTTGACCAGATTTCCCAGCACCACTTGTTAAAGAGATTGTCTTTAATCCATTGTATATTTTTGCCTCCTTTGTCAAAGATAAGGTGTCCATATGTGTGTGGATTTATCTCTGGGCTTTCTATTTCGTTCCACTAATCTATATTTCTGTCTTTGTGCCAGTACCATACTGTCTTGATAACTGTGGCTTTGTAGTGGAGCCTGAAATCAGGTAGGTTGATTCCTCCAGCTCCATTCTTCTTTCTCAAGTTTGCTTTGGCTATTCGAGGTGTTTTGTATTTCCATACAAATTGTGAAATTATTTGTTCTAGCTCTGTGAAGAATACTTTTGGTAGCTTGATAGGGATTGCATTGAATCTATAAATTGCCTTGGGTCGTATACTCATTTTCACTATATTGATTCTTCCAATCCATGAACATGGTATATTTCTCCATCTATTAGTGTCCTCTTTGATTTCTTTCACCAGTGTTTTATAGTTTTCTATGTATAGGTCTTTAGTTTCTTTAGGTAGGTATATTCCTAAGTATTTTATTCTTTCCATTTCAATGGTGAATGAAATTGTTTCCTTAATTTCACTTTCTGTTTTCTCATTATTAGTGTATAGGAATTCAAGGGATTTCTGTGTGTTGATTTTATATCCTGCAACTTTACTATAGTCATTGACTAGTTCTAGTAATTTTCTGGTGGAGTCTTTAGGGTTTTCTATGTAGAGGATCATGTCATCTGCAAACAGTGAGAGTTTTACTTCTTCTTTTCCAATTTGGATTCCTTTTGTTTCTTTTTCTGCTCTGATTGCTGTGGCCAAACTTCCAAAGCTATGTTGAATAGTAATGGTGAAAGTGGGCACCCTTGTCTTGTTCCTGACTTTAGAGGAAATGCTTCCAATTTTTCACCATTGAGGATAATGTTTGCTGTGGGTTTGTCATTTATAGCTTTTATTATGTTGAGGTATGTTCCTTCTATTCCTGCTTTCTGGAGAGTTTTTATCATAAATGGATGTTGAATTTTGTCAAAGGCTTTCTCTGCATCTATTGAGAAAATCATATGGTTTTTATTTTTCAATTTGTTAAGGTGGTGTATTACATTGATTGATTTTTGGATATTGAAGAATCCTTGCATCCCTGGGATAAAGCCCACTTGGTCATGGTGTATGATCTTTTTAATGTGTTGTTGGATTCTGATTGCTAGAATTTTGTTAAGGATTTTTGCATCTATGTTCATCAGTGATATTGGCCTGTAGTTTTCTTTTTTTGTGGGATCTTTGGCAGGTTTTGGTATTAGGCTGATGGTGGCCTCATAGAATGAGTTTGGAACTTTACCTTCCTCTGCAATTTTCTGGAAGAGTTTGAGCAGGATAGGTGTTAGCTCTTCTCTAAATTTTTCGTAGAATTCAGCTGTGAAGCCGTCTGGACCTGGGCTTTTGTTGGCTGGAAGATTTTTGATTACAGTTTCAATTTCCGTGCTTGTGATGGGTCTGTTAAGATTTTCTAGTTCTTCCCTGGTCCAGTTTTGGAAAGTTGTACTTTTCTAAGAATTTGTCCATTTCTTCCACGTTGTCCATTTTATTGGCATATAATTGTTGATAGTAGTCTCTTATGATCCTTTGTATTTCTGTGTTTTCTGTTGTGATCTCTCCATTTTCATTTCTAATTTTATTGATTTGATTTTTCTCCCTTTGTTTCTTGATGAGTCTGGCTAATGGTTTGTCAATTTTATTTATCGTTTCAAAGAACCAGCTTTTGGTTTTGTTGATTTTTGCTATGGTCTCTTTTGTTTCTTTTGCATTTATTTCTGCTCTAATTTTTAAGATTTCTTTCCTTCTACTAACCCTGGGGTTCTTCATTTCTTCCTTTTCTAGTTGCTTTAGGTGTAGAGTTAGGTTACTTATTTGACTTTTTTCTTGTTTCTTGAGGTGTGCCTGTATTGCTATGAACTTTCCCCTTAGGACTGCTTTTACCGTGTCCCACAGGTTTTGGGTTGTTCTGTTTTCATTTTCATCCGTTTCTATGCAAATTTTTATTTCTTTTTTGATTTCTTCTGTGATTTGTTGGTTATTCAGCAGCGTGTTGTTTAGCCTCCATATGTTGGAATTTTTAATAGTTTTTCTCCTGTAATTGAGATCTAATCTTACTGCATTGTGGTCAGAAAAGATGCTTGGAATGATTTCTATTTTTTTGAATTTACCAAGGCTAGCTTTATGGCCCAGGATGTGATCTATCCTGGAGAAGGTTCCATGTGCACTTTAGAAAAAGGTGAAATTCATTGTTTTGGGATGAAATGTCCTATAGATATCAATTAGGTCTAACTGGTCTATTGTATCATTTAAAGTTTGTGTTTCCTTGTAAAATTTCTGTTTAGTTGATCTATCCATAGGTGTGAGTGGGGTATTAAAATCTCCAACTATTATTGTGTTAGTGTTAATTTCTCCTTTCATACTTGTTAGCATTTGTCTTACATACTGTGGTGCTCCCGCGTTGGGTGCATATATATTTATAATTGTTATATCTTCTTCTTGGATTGATCCTTTGATCATTATGTAGTGACCTTCTTTGTCTCTTTTCACAGCCTTTGTTTTAAAGTCTATTTTATCTGATATGAGTATCGCTACTCCTGCTTTCTTTTGGTCCCTATTTGCATGGAAAATCTTTTTCCAGCCCTTCACTTTCAGTCTGTATGTATCCCCTGTTTTGAGGTGGGTCTCTTGTAGACAACATATGTAGGGGTCTTGTTTTTGTATCCATTCAGCCAGTCTTTGTCTTTTGGTTGGAGCATTCAACCCATTTACGTTTAAGGTAATTACTGATAAGTATGATCCCATTGCCATTTACTTTATTGTTTGGGGTTTGAATTTATACCCCGTTTTTGTGTTTCCTGTTTAGTATTTGTTGGAGAGCTGGTTTGGTGGTGCAGAATTCTCTCAGCTTTTGCTTGTCTGAAAAGCTTTTGATTTCTCATTCATACTTGAATGAGATCCTTGCTGGGTACAATAATCTGGGCTGTAGGTTATTTTCTTTCATCATTTTAAGTATGTCTTGCCATTCCCTCCTTGCTTGAAGAGTTTCTATTGAAAGATCAGCTGTTATCCTTATGGCAACTCCCTTGTGTGTTATTTGTTGTTTTTCCCTTGCTGCTTTTCATATTTGTTCTTTGTGTTTGATTTTTGTTAATGTGATTAATATGTGTCTTGGGGGGTTTCGCCTTGGCTTTATCCTGTTTGGGACTCTCTGGGTTTCTTGGACTTGAGTGGGTATTTCCTTCCCCATTTTAGGGAAGTTTTCAACTATTATCTCCTCAAGTATTTTCTCACGGTCTTTCTTTTTGTCTTCTTCTTCTGGGACCCCTATGATTCGAATGTTGTAGCGTTTAATATTGTCCTGGAGGTCTCTGAGATTGTGCTCATTTCTTTTAATTCGTTTTTCATTTATCCTCTCTGATTCATTTATTTCTACCATTCTATCTTCGAGTTCACTAATCCTATCTTCTGCCTCTGTTATTCTACTATTTGTTGCCTCCAGAGTGTTTTTAATTTCATTTATTGCATTATTCATTATATATTGACTCTTTTTTTTTTCTTCTAGGTCCTTGTTAAACCTTTCTTGCATCTTCTCAATCCTTGTCTCCAGGCTATTTATCTGTGATTCCATTTTAATTTCAAGATTTTAGATCCATTTCACTCTCCTTATTCGGAATTCTTTATCAGGTAGATTCCCTATCTCTTCCTCTTTTGTTTGGTTTGGTGGGCATTTATCCTGTTCCTTTATCTGCTGGGTATTCCTCTGTCTCATCTTGTTTAAATTGCTGAGTTTGGGGTGTCCTTTCTGTATTCTGGCAGTTTGTGGAGTTCTTTACTGTGGCATTTCCTCGCTGTGTGTGGGTTTGTACAGGTGTCTTGTCAAGATTTCCTGGTTAGGGAAGCTTGTGTCCGTGTTCTGGTGGGTGGAGCTGTATTTCTTCTCTCTGGAGTGCAATGAAGTGTCCAGTAATGAGTTATGAGATGTCTGTGGTTTTGGGGTGACTTTGGGCAGCCTGTATCTTGAAGCTCAAGGCTGTGTTCCTTTGTTGCTGGAGAATTGGCTTGGTATGTCTTGCCCTGGAACTTGTTGGCCCTTGTGTGGTGCTTGATTTCAGTGTCGGTATGGAGGCATTTGATGAGCTCCTGTCAATTAATGTTCCTTGGAGTCAGGAGTTCCCTGGAGTCAGGGTTTGGACATAAGCCTCCTGCTTCCAGTTATCTGTCTTACTTTTACAGTAGTTTCAAAACTTCTCCTTCTATACAGCACCATTGATAAAACATCTACGTTAAAGAAGAAAAGTTTCTCTACTGTGAGGGCCACTCAGAATGGTTCACAGCGTTACATGGAGAAGAGAAGAGGGAGGAGGGAGTTAGAGGTGACCCAAATGAGATCAGGTGGAATCAATAGTGGAGAGAGTGGGCTGGCCAGTCGTCACTTCCTTATGTGCACTCCACAACTGGACCGCTCAGAGATGTTCACAGAGTTATACAGAGACAAGAAGAAGGAGGAAGGAGACAGAGGTGGCCAGAAGGATAAAAGGGGGGAATGAAAAGGAGGGAGACAGATCCAGCCAGTAATCAGTTCCCTAAGTGTTCTCCACCGTCTGGAATACACAGAAATTCACAGAGTTGGGTAGAGTAGAGAGGAGTTAGGGAGGAGACACAGGCGACCCGGTGGAGAAAAAGGAGAGTCCAAAGGGAGAGAGAGCAGTCAAGCCAGTAATCTCGCTCCCTAGTGAAAAATGGGTACTGAAGATTGGGTTCTTAAAGGTACAAAATTGGTAACAAATACATAAAAGCAAAAATTAAAAATCTAGAGTAGAATTTGGAATTTCAAAAATACGATGTTAAAGAAAAGAAGAAGGAAAAGAAAGAGAGAAAAATCGAACAAAGAAAAACAAACAAGGTCGCAAAAATTATCAAGAAAATACAGGTACAAAATTGATAACTAATATCAAAAAGCAAAAATTAAAAATCTAGAGTAGAGTTTGGAATTTCAAAAATACAATGTTAAAAAAAAGGAAGAAGAAAACTAAAGAGAAAACAAACAAACAAAAACAAGCAATGTCGCAAAAATTATAAAGAAACTACAGGTACAAAATTGATATCAAATACCAAAAAGCATAAATTAGAAATCTAGAATAGAGTTTGGAGTTTCAAAAATACAATGTTAAAAGAAGAAAAAAAAAAAAACAAAAAAACTAGGTCAAAAAATTATTATATATATATATATATATATATATATATATATATATATATATATGAAGTCTGCTGAAGAAGAAAAAAATAGGGTCTTTTTTTTTGCAAAGTAATAGGTTATAAAAGTGAAAATTAAAGGAACAATAGAGGACTTAAAATTAAAAAAATTAAAAAAAAGAAAGAATGATCATAAAAATATATCTAGGACTTTCTCTGGTTTTGTTGTGAGTATCGTGGGTTCAGTTCATTTTTGGCTAGTTCCTTGGTCCGACTTATATTTCTCAAGATCTATAGGCACCTTCCTATGTAGTCCTAGTAACCACAGGGTTTTAATCTATTGCCTGTAGCTTCCAAGGCGATTCCCTCTGTTATAGCTTCTTTTGTTTGCTGGTCTCTTCAGTGTCTGGTTTACGCCCTGACACAAAGGGGACGGTGGAGGACACTTTTTTTTTAGGCTCACTTGTTCAGTTGCACTGTGGGGAGGGAGGGAGGGATGATGCAAACAAATAACAGTGGCGTGCGGTCACAGTGCCTCAGCCACACTGGGTCTGCCCCCGCTCACGGCGCGTGTAGCCTCCCTGCCCACACTGCTCGGGCTCTAGGTTGTTCCACCGGGAACAATCCGAGGCTGGCCCTGGGCTGCATGCACCTCCCAGGTCCAAGCCACTCAGGTTCAGGCACTCGAGTAGTCCTCAGAGGCACAGGCTCGGTTGGGCCTGCGTTTTGTGCTCTTCCCAGGTCCGAGCAGCTCAGGTAATGAGATGTTTGGCGAGCGCCAATGTTGTGACTTATCGCCTCCCTGCCACTCGGTTATCTGGGTGTAAAACAGGCGCACTTTCTCAGGCAGATGTTGACCGTCCAGATCCCCAAGAAGTTTTAGTTAGCAAAGAAGCCTGCTTACAGTTTTATAGATAATGTCTCTCTGGGGCTGCGATTGCCCCCTTCCGGCTCTGGCTGCCTGTCACCAGAGGGGGAAGGTCTGCAGCCGGCTATCTCTGTTCAGTCCTTTGTTCCGTGCACGGGCCTGGCGGTGTCTTAGGTTAGGGCTGGCTTTTTGCGTGGTAGATATCCCAGAGTCTGGTTTGCTAGCCCAAGTTATTTCGTTCAGATAGCGCTCAGGGTATTCAGGCCAGATTTTTACTCTAAGCGATGCAGCCCGCGCCGCGCCTCCCTGCCCAGCCCCTGCTTGCTAATGGTGTGAGCAGGCGTCTGCACTGCTTCGCGGCTGGGGGAGTTACCGTAGGGCTTGCAATCTGCGAGTTTTAATTGTTTATTTATTTTTATCCCCCTTATGTTGCCCTTTGTGCTTCCAAAGCTTGGCAAAGATTTGGCAGTGAAAAGCTTTCCTGGTGTTTGGAAACTTTTCTCTTTTTAAGACTATCTTCCCGCGACGGAAATCCCTCCCTCCCTCTTTTGTCTCTTTTTTTGTCTTTTATACTTTTTCCTACCTACTTTCCAAGAGTTGGGTTGCTTTTCTGGGTGCCTGATGTCCTCTGGCAGCATTCATAAGTTGTACTGTGGAATTTACTCGACGTTTAAATGCTCTTTTGATGAAATTGTTTGGGGGGGAAAAGAGTTCTCCCCGTCCTACTCCTCAGCAATCTTGGCTCCTCTCTTGTGGAGTTTGGAGAGAGCACGCGGGATTGCTCTCCAGGCCATGCAGGAAAAGAAGGCCCTCATCTCGCGATGTCGGGGGAGTCTCGTGGTTTTTCTGGAGCTGCGGTGCCAGTGTGGGGTTTCTCACAAGGTACGACCGGGAGCTCAGGGAGCCTCTCGTGTGGTGTCAGGGAAGTCAAGTCTCCATACGAGTGGCGAGGGGGCACACGTCATTGCTCTCAAGTCATGGTAGTGGAATCAGGGCTCAACGCAATGAAAAAGGACGCTCGAGGTCTTTCTCGGGTTGCGGCAGGAAACCCTGTGTTCCCTCGACTTGTGCCTGTGACCTCAGGTAGCTTCTCAGGGTGCCTCTGAGAAGTCAGGGATACTATGGAGCTGGGAGAGGCCTCTTGGGACTCCACTGGGTTTGCTGCAATGGAAGAGGGCCTAATCTCGAGATCAGGAAGGAACCTCAGGGTTCCTCTCCATTTCTGACTCAGATCGCAGGGTCCCTGCAGAGTTGGGACAGGAGAGTCAGGCCTCGTCTTGTGTGGAGGAATGGAACTCCGCTTGCCTCTCGAGTTGTTCAAGGAGTGACAGGCCACTTGTCGAGCTGTGTGTGGAACCTGCGGTTTTTTCCAGACAATGCACGGCGGTGTCAGTGCCCCTTCGTGATGTGCTTTCATCCACAGGGTTGCCTTCGAAGTGGTGTGCGGGCATCGGGTTCTTATCAAGAGCGGACCGGGAAATCGGGGTCTTTTGGAATGCGGCACCACACACGAGGCTACGTCTCGAATTTCCTCGTGAGACGGGCCTCATGCTGAGGTGTCCCTGGAAGGTCGGGAAAGCCTTCCAGACAAAGCAGGTTAATCGACCCTACTGTCGTGATCAGGAGGGGAGAAGGGGCTCAGATGAAGTGGTGCCGGGAACCTCGGTGTTCCCCTCGAGTGAGACCGGTATGTCAGGGAACTTTTGGGGTCTCATGAAGCTTGCCAAATACTGTTTCAAACTTCAAGACGAAACGTGGGACTTCTCTTGAGACGCTGTGGTGGGCAAGGGCCTCATCTTGTGATGAAGGGGAAACCACGTGGTTTTTCTCGAGTTGCGATGGGATTGTTGACTTACGACGGGGAATTCAGGCTTCCTCTTCTGTTGGCCCAGGGAAGTCCATTCTTCCATTCGAGTCGCCAGGGAGAGCTGGGTGGGAATTGCTCTCGAGTCACGGCAGGTCAAAATAGACCTCATCTAGGCTTGTGTCCAGGACCTAATGTTCCTCTCCAGGGGCGATAGGGATCATGGGGACGCATTCCAGACTCACCCAGTGAGTCAGGCCTCGGCTCGAGGGGAAGCAAAGGATTCTGATATCCTCCTGGGTCGCGATAGGTATCCCTTGGAGCCCACTGAGTGGCCTCCAGGGAGTCAAGCCTCCTGTGGAGTTTGGAGAGAGGACTCCGGATTGCTCTCCAGGGTATGCAATAAAAGAAAGCCCACATCTCGCGATGACGTGGACGTCTCGTGGGTTAAATCCAGCTGGGGCGCCACGTTGTGTTTCTCACGAGGTACGATGGAGAGCTCAGGGGGCCTCTCGTGCAGCACCAGGGAAGTCAGGTCTCCATGCCCGTGGTGAGGGGGAGCGGGTAATTGCTCTCGAGTCATGTTAGGGGAATCCGGCCTCAAGACGCGTTGAAGAAGATCTTTCGAGGTATTTCTGGGGTTGTGGCAGGAAACCCTGGGTTCCCTCGACTTCTGCCGGTGACCTCAGAGAGCTACTCAGGTTGCCTCTGAGAAGTCAGGGATACTGTGGAGTTGGGAGGGGCCTCTCGGGACTCCACTGGGTTTGGTGCAATGGAAGAGGGCCTCATTTAGAGATGATGCAGGAACCTTACTGTTTCTCTCCATTTCAGACACCGATTGCAGCGTCCCTGCTGAGTTGGGACAGGAGACTCAGGGCTCGTGCTGTGTGGAGGAATGGAACTCTGCTTGCCTCCCAAGTTGTTCACGAGGTGACAGGCCACTTGTCGAGCTGTATGTGGAACCTGTGGGTTTTTCCAGATGATGCACGGGGTTGTCAATGCCCCTTCGTGTTGTGACTTCATCCACAGGGTTGCCTTCGAAGAGGTGTCCGGGCATGGGTTCTTGTGAAGAGAGGACCAGAGAATCGGGGTCTTTTGGCATGTGGCACCACACACGAGGCTACCTCTCGAATTTCCTCTTGAGACTGGGCTCATCCTGAGGTGCGCTGGGAAGGTCGAGAAAGCCTTCCAGACAAAGCAGGTTAATCGACCCTCCTGTCGCGATCAGGAAGGGAGAAGGGGCTCAGATGAAGTGGTGCTGGGAACCTCGGGGTTCCCCTCGAGTGAGACCGGTATGTCAGGGGACTTTTGGAGTCTGATGAAGGGTGCCAAGTAATGTTTCAAACTTCAACATGAACGTGAGACTTTTCTTGAGACGCTCTAACGTGAAAGGGCTTCATCTTGAAATGAGTGGGGAACTACGTGGTTTCCTTCGAGTTGCAGCAGGATTCTCGCGTTACAACGGGGAATTCGGGCTTCCTCTTGTGTTGGTCCAGGGAAGTCCAATCTTCCATTCGAGTTTCGAGGGAGAGCTGGGATTTCTCTCGAGTCACTGCAGGGCAAAATATACTTCATCTAGGCCTGTGCCCAGGACTTAATTTTCCTCTCCAGGGGTGACAGGGATCTCGGAGTTGCATTCCAGACTCACACAGGGAGTCAGGCCTCTTCTCGAAGGAAAGCAAAGGACTCCAGTCTCTTCTCGAGTCGCGTCGGGTATGTCTTGGAGCCCACTGAGTGGCCTACTCGGAGTAAAGCCTCCTGTGGAGTTGGAGAGAGGACTCGGGATTGCTCTCCAGGCCATGCAGGAAGAGAAGGCCCTCAGCTCGCAATGACGGGGGCGTCTTATGGGTTTTCTCGAGTTGGGGCACAATTATGAGTTTTCTCACGAGGTACGACGGGGAGCTCAGGGAGCCTCTCGTGTGGCGCCAGGAAAGTCAGGTCTCTATGTGTGTGACGAGGGGGAGCCCATAAATGTTCTCGAGTCATGGTAGGGAAATCGGGACTCAAGATGCGTTGAAGAAGGAGTCTCGAGGTCTTTCTCAGGTTGCGGCAGGAAACCCTGGGTTCCCTTGACTTGTACCGGTGACCTCAGGGAGCTTCTCAGGGTGCCTCTGAGAAGTCAGGCATACTGTGGACTTGGGAGGGGCTCTCGGAACTCCACTGGGTTTGGTGCAATGGCAAAGGTTCTCATCTCGAGTTGAGGCAGGAACCTAAGGGTTCCTCTCCATTTCAAACTCCGACCACAGGGTCCCTGAAGAGTTGGGACAGGAGAGTCAGGCCTCGTCTTGTGTGGAGGAATGGAACTCCGCTTGCCTCTCGAGTTGTTCACAGGATAACAGACCATTTGTCGAGCTGTGAGTGGAATCTTCGGTTTTTTCCGTAAGATGCATGAGGGAGTCAGTGCCCCTTCGTGTTGTGCCTTCATCCACAGGGTTGCCTTCAAAGAGGTGTCCGGACATCGGGTTCTTATCAATAGCAGAGCAGGAAATCGGGGTCTTTCAGAACGTGGCACCATCCATGAGGCTACGTCTCGAATTTCTTCATTAGACTGGTGTCATCCTGAGGTGCACCATGAAGATCGGGAACCCCTTCCAGACAAAGCAGGGGAATCGACCATCTTGTCGCGATCAGGAGGAGTGAAAGGGCTCAGTTGAAGTCGTGCCGGGAACCTCGGTGTTCCCTTCGAGTGGGACCGGTGTGTCGGGAAACTTTTGGGGTCACTTCAAGGGTGCCAAGTACCGTTTTGCACTTCAAGACGGACTTGGGGCTTCTCTTGAGACGCTGTAGAGGGCAAGGGCCTCATCTTGGGATGATGGGGGAATCACGTGGTTTTTCTCAAGGTGCGGCGGGATTCTCGAGTTACGACGGGGAATTCAGGCTTCCTCTTGTGTTAGCCCAGGGAAGACCAACCTTCCATTCGAGTTGCGAGGGATAGCTGGGGGTTGCGCTCGAGTCACTGCAGGGCAAAAGAGACCTCATCCAGGCTTGTGTCTAGGACCTAATGTTCCTCTCAAGGGATGACTGGGAACTTGGGGTTGCATTCCAGACTCACCCGGGAGTCAGGCGTCGTCTCGAGGGGAAACAAAGGCCTTCTCTCTCTTCTCTAGTCGCGACGGGTATTTCTTGGAGCCCACTGAGTGGACTAAAGGGAGTCAAGCCTCCTCTGGAGTTTGGAGAGAGGACTCGGGATTGCACTCCAAGACATGCAGGAAAAGAAGACCCTCATCTCACGAAGACAGGGGGGTCTCGGTGGTTTTAACGAGCTGCAGCGCCTGTGTTGGTTTCTCAGGGGGTACGACGGGGAGCTCAGGGAGCCTCTTGTGTGGCGCCAGGGAAGTTAGGTCTCGATGCGTGTGGCGAGGGGGAGCGCGTCATTGCTCTCGAGTCATGGTAGGGGAATCAGGCCTCTAGACGCGTTGAAGAAGGACTCTCAAGATCTCTCTCGGGTCTTGGCAAGAATACCTGGGTTCCCTCGACTTGTGCCGGTGACCTCAGGGAGATTCTCCGGGTGCCTCTGAGAAGTCAGGGATACTGTGGAGTTGGGAAAGACCTCTCGGGACTCCACTGGGTTTGGTGAAATGGAAGGGGGCCTCATCTCGAGGGGAGGCAGGAACCTCAGGGTTCCTCTCCATTTCTGATTCCGATCGCAGCCCCCTGCATAGTTGGCAGAGGTGAGTCAGGCCTCGTCTTGTGTGCAGGAATGGACCTCCGCTTGCCTCTCGAGTTGTTCACTGGGTGACAGGCACTTGTTGAGCTGTATGAGTAACCTGCGGTCTTTTCCGGACGATGCACGGGGGTGTCAGTGCCCCTTCGTGTTGTGCCTTCATCCACACTATCTTCGAATAGGTGTCTGGGCATCGCGTTCTTATCAAGAGCAGATCGGGAAATCGCGGTCTTTCGGCATGTGGCACCACCATCGAGGCTACGTCTCGAATTTCCTCGTGAGACAGCCTCATCTGAGGTGCGTGGAGAAGGTCGGGAACCCCTTGCAGACAAAGCAGGGGAATCGACCCTCCTTTCGCGATCAGGAGGGGAGAAGGGGCTCAGATGAAGTGGTGCCAGGAACCTCGGTGTTCCCCTCGAGTGCGACCCGTATGTTGGGGAACTTTTGGGGTAGCATTAAGGGTGCCAAATATCATTTCGCACTTCAAGACGGAACGTGGGACTACTCTTGAGACGCTGGAGCGGGCAAGGGCCTCATCTTGCAATGACGGGGGAACCACGTGGTTTTTCTCATGTTGAGGCGGAATTCTCGAATTACTACTGGGAATTCAGGCTTCCTCTTGTGTTGGCCCAGGGAGGTCCAATCTTCCATTCGGGTTGCGAGGGAAAGCTGGGGAGTGCTCTCGAGTTACTGCAGGGCAAAAGCGACCTCATCTAGCCTTGTGTTCAGGACCCAATGATCCTCTCCAAGGGCGACAGGGATCTCGGGTTTGCATTACAGACTCACCCGGGGAGTTAGGCCTCGTATCGAGGGGAAGCAAAGGACTCGGCTCTCCTCTCGAGTTGCGACGTGTATCTCTTGGAGCCCACTGACTGGTCTAAAGCGAGTCAAGCCTCCTCTTCAGTTTGGAGAGAGGACTCGGTATTGCTCTCCAGGCCATGCAGGAAAAGAAGGCCCACATCTCGAGATGATGGGGGCGTCTCGTGGGTTTTCTCGAGCTGTGGCGCCAGTGTGGGGTTTCTCACGAGGTACGACGGGGAGTTCAGGTAGCCTCTCATGTGGCAACAGGGAAGTCAGGTCTCCATGGGCGGGGCAAGGGGGAGCGCGTCATTGCTCTCAAGTCAGGGTAGGGGAATCGGGCCTCATGACGGGTTGAAAAAGGACTCTCGATGTCTTTCTAGGGTTGCGGCAGGAAACCCTGGGTTCCCTTGACTTGTGCTGGTGACCTCAGGGAGCTTCTCAGGGTGCCTCTGAGAAGTCAGGGATACTGTGGATTTGGGAGAGGCCTCTCGGGACTCCTCTGGGTTTGGTGCAATGGAAGAGAGCCTCATCTCGAGTTGAGGCAGGAACCTCAGGGTTCTGCTCCTGACTTCCTGGAGCCGGATCTGACTCAGATTGCAGGGTCCCTGCTGAGTTTGCTCAGGAGTGTCAGGTCTTGTGTTCTGCGGAGGAATGGAACTCCGCTTACATCTCAAGTTGTTCAAGGATGACACCACTTTTCTTGATGTGTGTGGAACCTGCGGGTATTTCGGAGATGCACGGGGGCGTCAGTGCTCCTTCCTGTTGTGCCTTCATCCACAGGGTTGCCTTCGAAGAGTTGTCCGGGCATCGGGATCTCCTCAAGTGCGGACCGGGAAATCGGGGTCTTTCAGCATGTTGCACCACCCACGAGGCTACGTCTCGAATTTCCTCGTGAGACCGGCCTCATCCTGAGGCGCGCAGGAAAGTCTGGGAACTCTTTCCAGACAAAGCAGGGGAATCGACCCTCCTTTCGGGATCAGGAGGAGAGAAAGGGCTCAGATGAAGTAGTGCCAGGAACCTCGGTGCTCCCCTTGAGTGAAACTGGTAAGTTGGGTAACTTTTCGGGTTGAAACAAGGGTGCCAAGTACCGTTTCGCACTTCAAGACGGAACCTGGGACTTCTCTTGAGACGCTGTAGTGGGCAAGGGCCTCATCTAGCGCTGACGAGGGACCCACGTGTTTTTTCTCGAGTTGCGGCAGGATTCTTGAGTTACGACGGGGAATACAGGTTTCCTCTTGTGTTGGCCCAGGGAAGTCCAATCTTCCATTCGAGTTGCAAGTGAGAGCTGGAGATTGCTCTCGAGTCACTGCAGGGCAAAATAAAGCTCATCTAGGTTTGTGTCCAGGACCGAGTTTTTCTCTCCAGGGGCGACAGGGATCTCGGGGTTGCATTCCAGACTCACCCAGGGAGTCAGGCCTCATCTCGAAGGGAATGAATGGACTCTGCTCTCCTCTCGAGTCGTGACGGGTATCCTTTGGAGCCCAAGAGTGGCCTAAATGGAGTTAAGCCTCCTGTGGAGTTTGGAGAGAGGACTCGGGATTCCTCTCTAGGCCATACAGGAAAAGAAGGCCCTCATCTCGCGATGACGGGGCGTCTCGTGGGTTTTCTCAAGGTGCAGTGCCTGGTTGGGGTTTCTCACGAGATAGGACGGGGAGCTCAGGGAGACTCCTGTGGTGCCACGGAAGTCAGGTCTCCATGGACATGGCGAGGGGGAGCGCCTCATTGCTCTCGAGTCATGGTAGGGGAATCGAGCCTCAAGACGCTTCGAAGAAGAACTCTCGAGGTCTTTCTCGGGGTGTGGCAGGAAACCCTGGGTTCCCTTGACTTGTGCCCATGACCTCAGGGAGCTTAGCGGGGTTCCTCTGAGAAGTCAGGGATACTGTGGAGTAGAGAGGGGCTTCTCGGGACATCACAGGGACTGGTGCAATTGAAGAGGACCTAATCTCGGATTGAGGCAGTAACGTCAGGGTTCCTCTCCATTTCTGACTCGGATAGCAGGGTCCCTGCAGAGTTGGGACAGGAGAGTCAGACCTCGTCTTGTGTGGAGTAGTGGAACTCTGCTTGCCTCTCGAGTTGTTCACGGGATGACAGGCCACCTATCGAGTTGTATGTGGAACCTGCGGTTTTGGGGGACGATGCACAGGGGTGTCAGTGCCCTTTCGTTTTGTGCCTTCATCCACAGGGTTACCTTCAAAGAGGTAACCAGGCATCGGGATCTTATCAATAGCGGACCAGGAAATCGGGGTCTTTCGGCATGTGGCACAACACACGAGGCTACGTCTCGAATTCCCTCGTGAGACTGGCCTCATCCTGAGGTTCGCCGGGAAGTCTGGGAACCCCTTCCAGACAAAGCAGGGGAATTGACCCTCCTGTCGCCATCAGGAGGGGAGAAGAGGCTCAGCTGAAGCTGTGCTGGGAACCTCCATGTTCTCCTCGAGTGAGACCAGGGTGTCAGGGAAATTTGGGGGTCGCATCAAGGGTGCCAAGTACCGTTTCACACTTCAAGACGGAACATGGGACTTCCCTGGAGACGCTATAGCTGACAGGGGCCTCATATTTCGATGACAGAGGAACCACGTTGTTTTTCTCCAGTTGCCACGGGATTCTCGAATTACAACGGGGAATACAGGCTTCCTCTTGTGTTGGCCCAGCGAAGTCCAATCATCCATTCGAGTTGCGAGGGAGAGCTGGGGATTGCACTTGAGTCAATGCAGGACAAAAAAGACCTCATTTAGGCTTGTTTCCAGGACCGAGTTTTCCTCTACAGGGGCGACACGGATCTCGGGATCCCATTCCAGACTCACCCAAGTAGTCAGGCCTCGGCTCGAGGGGAAGCAACAGACTCCGCTCTCCTCTAGAGTAGCGACGTGTATCTCTTGGAGGCTACTGAGTGGCCTAAAGGGAGTCAGGCCTCCAGTGGAGTTTGGAGAGTGGAGTCGGGATTGCTCTCTAGGTCATGTAGGAAAAGAAGGCCCTCATCTTACGATGACGGGGGCGTCTCGTGAGTTTTCTCGAGCGGCGGTGCCAGTGTGAGGTTTTCATGAGGTAGGACGGGGAGCGCAGGGAGCCTCTCGTGTGGCACCAGGGAAGTTGGGTTTCCATGGGCGTGGCGAGGGGAATGCGTCATTGCTCTCCAGTCATGGTAGGGTATCGGGCCTCAAGACGCGGTAAAGAGGGACTCTCGAGGTCTTTCTCAGAATGCAGCAGGAAACCCTGGGTTCACTCGACTTGTGCCAGTGACCGCAGAGAGCTTCAGAGGGTGCCTCTGAGAAGTCAGGGATACTGTGGAGTTGGGAGGGGCCTCTCGGGACTCCACTGGGTATGGCGCAATGGAAGAGGGCCTCATTTCGAGTTGATGCAGGAACGTCAGGTTTCATCTACATTTCTGACTCCGATCGCACGGTCCCTGCAGAGTTGGGAAATGAGAGTCAGGCCTTCTCTTGTGTGGAGGAACGGAACTCCGCATGCCTCTCTAGTGCTTCAAGGGATGACCGGACACTTGTCGATCTGTGTTTGGAATCTGCGTGTTTTTCCGTATTATGCATGGGGATGTCAGTACCCCTTCGTGTTGTGCATTCCTCCACAGGTTTGCTTTCGAAGAGGTGTCCGGGCATTGGGTTATTAAGAGCAGACCGGGAAATCGGGGTCTTTCCGCATGTGGCACCACCCACCAGGCTACGTCTCGAATTTCCTAGTGAGACCGGCCTCATCCTGAGGTGCGCCGGGAAGGTCGGAACCCCTTGCAGACAAAGCAGGGGAATCGACCCTCCTGTCTCGATCAGGAGGGGAGAAGGGGCACAGAGGAGGTGATGCCGGGAACCTCGGTGTTCCCCTCCAGTGAGACCAGTGTGTTGGGGAACTTTTGGTGTCGCATCAAAGGTGCCAAGTACCGTATCGCACTTCAAGATGGAACGTAAGACTTCTTTTGAGACGCTGTAGCGGCAATGGCCGCATCTTGCGATATAGAGGGAATGACGTGGTTTTTCTCGAGTTGTGGCGGGATTCTTGAGTTACAACGGGAAATTCAGGCTTCCTCTTCTGTTGGCCCAGGGAAGTCCAGTCTTCCATTTGAGTTGCGAGAGAGAGTTGGGGATTGCTCTCGAGTCACTGCAGGAAAAAAGAGACCTCATCTAGGCTTGTGTCCAGGATCTAATGTTTCTCTCCAGGGGCGACAGGGATCTCCGGTTCCCATATCAGACTCACCCGAGGAGTCAGGCCTCGCCTCGAGGGGAAGGAAAAGACTCCGCTCTCCTCTCGAGTCGCGACGGGTATGTCTTGGAGTCCACTGAGTGACCAAAAGGGAGTCAAGCCTACTGTGGAGTTTGGAGAGAGGACTCAGGATTGCTCTCCAGGCCATGCTAGAAAAGAAGGCCGTCATGTCGCGAAAACGGGGGCGTCTCGTGAGTTTTCTCTATCTGCGGCGCCAGTGTGGGGTTTCTCACGAGGTATGACGGGGAGCTCAGGGAGCCTCTCGTGTGGCGCCAGGGAAGTCAGGGCTTCATGAGTGTAGCAGAGGGAGCGCGTCATTGCCCTCGAGTCATGGTAGGGGAATCAGGCCTCAAAGCGCGTTGAAGAAGGACTCTTGAGTTCTTTCTATGGTAGCGGCAGTAAACCCTGGGTTCACTCGAATTGTGCTGGTGGCCTCAGGGAGCTTCTCAGGGTGCCTCTGATAAGTCAGGGATACTGTGGAGCTGGGACGCGTCTCTCGGGACTCCACTGGGTTTCATGCAATGGAAGAGGTCCTAATCTCGAGTGGAGGCAGGAACCTCAGCGTTCCTCTCGTGACTTCACTGGCGCTGGTCTGAATCAGATTGCAAAGTCCCTGCAGAATTGGGACAGGAGGGTCAGGCCTCGTCTTGTGTAGAGGAATGAAACCCCACTTGCCTCTCAAGTTCTTCAGGGGTGACAAGCCACTTGTTGAGCTGTATGTGGAACCTGCGGGTTTTTCCGGACGATGCACGAGGGTCTCAGTGCCCCTTTGTGTTGTGCCTTCATCCACAGGGTTGCCTTCGAAGATGTGTCCAGGCATGAGGTTCTTATGAAGAGCGTACCGGGAAATCATAGTCTTTTGGCATGTGGCACCACCCGCGAGCTACGCCTCGAATTTCCTCGTGAGACCGGCCTCATCCTGAAGTGCCCCGTGAAGGTCGGGAACCCCTTACAAACAAAGCAGGGGAAGTGACCCTCCAATCACGAACAGGAGGGGAGAAGGGGCTCAGATAAACTGGTGCCGGGAACCTCAGTGTTCACCTCGAGTGAGACCGATATTTCGAGGAACTTTTGGGGTCACATCAAGGGTGTCAAGTATCCTTTCGCACTTCAAGACGGAACGTGGGACTTTTCTTGAGAAGCTGTAGCGGGCAAGGGCCTCATCTTGCCAAGAGGTGGGAACCACGTGGTTTTTCTCGAGTTGCGGCGGGATTCTCGAGTTACGACGGGGATCTCAGGCTTCCTCTTGGGTTGGCACTGGGAAGCCCAATCTTCCCCTCGAGTTGCGAGGGAAAGCTGGGGGTTGCGCTCGGGTCACTGCAGGGCCGAAGAGACCTCATCTAGGCGTGTGTCCGGGACCTAAGATTCCTCTCCAGGGAAGGCAGGGATCTCGGGGTTGCATTTCAGGCTCCCCCGGGGAGTCAGGCCTCGTCTCGGGGGGAAGCCAAGGACTCCGCTCTCCTCTCGAGTAGCGACGCGCATCTCTTGGAGCCCCCTGAGCGGACTCAAGGGAGTCCAGCCTCCTCTTCCGTTTGGAGAGAGTACCCGGGATTGCTCTCCAGGCCATGCAGGAAAAGAAGGCCCTCAGCTCGCGAGGACGGGGGCGTCTCAGGGGTTTCCTCGAGCTGCGGCGCCCGTGGGGGTTTTCTCCCGAGGCACGACGAGGATCTCAGGGAGCCTCTCGTGTGGCGCCAGGGAAGTCAGGTCTCCTAGCGTGGCGAGGGGGAGCGCGTCATGGCTCTCGAGTCACGGGAGGGCACTAGGGCCTCGAGACGCATTGAAGAAGGACTCTCGAGGTCTTTGTCGGGGGGCGGCTGGAAGCCCTCGTTTCCCTCGCCTTCTGCCGGGGACCTTAGGGAACTTCCCAGGGTGCCTCTGAGAGGCGAGGGATCCTGTGGAGATGGCGGGGCCCCTCGGGACTCCGCTGGGTCTGGCGTAACGGAAGAGGGCCTCACCTCGAGGGGAGGCAGGAACCTCAGGCTTCCTCTCCGTTTTGGACTCCGACCGCAGGGTCCCTGCAGAGTTGGGACAGGAGAGTCAGGCCTCGTCTTGTCTGAGGAAGGGAACCCCGCTGGCCTCTCGAGTTGCTCAGGGGGTCTCAGGCCCCTCGTCGAGCTGTGTGTGGAACCCACGGGTCTTTGTGGACGATGCCCGGGGGTGGCAGTGCCCCTTCGTGTTGTGCCTTCCCCCACAGGGTTGCCTTCGAAGAGGGGTCCGGGCCTCGGGTCCTTCTCAAGTGCGGACCGGGGAATCGGGGGCGTTCGGCATGTGGCACCACGCACGTGGCTCGTCTCGAATTTCTTCGTGAGACCGGCCTCATCCTGAGTTGCGCCAGGAAGGCCGGGAACCCCTTCCAGACCACGCAGGGGAATCGACTCTCCTGTCGCGATCAGGAGGGGAGAAGGGGCTCCGATGAAGCGGTGCCGGGATACTCGGTGTTCCCCTCGAGGGAACCCGGCGTGTCGGGGAACTTTTGGGGGTCGCAGGAAGGCTGTCAGGGACCGTTTCGCCCTTCAGGGCGGAACAGGGGACTTCCCTTGAGACACCGTCGCGGGCAAGGGCCTCATCTTGCCAAGAGGTGGGAACCACGTGGTGTTTCTCGAGTTGCGGCGGGATTCTCGAGCTACGACTGGGATCTCAGGCTTCCTCTTGGGTTGGGCCTGGGAAGCCCAATCTTCCCCTCGAGTTGTGAGGGAAAGCTGGGGTTTGCGCTCGAGTCACTGCAGGGCCGAAGAGACCTCACCTAGGCGTGTGTCCGGGACCTAATATTCCTCTCCAGGGAAGGCAGGGATCTCGGGGTTGCATTCCAGGCTCCCCCGGGGAGTCAGGCCTCGTCTCGAGGGGAATCCAAGGACTCCGCTTTCCTCTCGAGTCGCGACGCAGATCTCTTGGAGCCCCCTGGGCGGCCTCAAGGGGGTCCAGCCTCCTCTTCCGTTTGGAGAGAGGACCCGGGATTGCTCTCCAGGCCATGCAGGAAAAGAAGGCCCTCAGCTCGCGATGACCAGGGTGTCTCATGTGTTTCCTTGAGCTGCCACGCCAGTGTGGGTTTCTTCACGAGGTATGATGAGGATCTCAGGGAGCCTCTTGTGCATTGCCAGGTTAGTCAGGTCTCCATGCGCGTGGTGAGGGGGAGCGTGTCATGGCTCTCGAGTCATGGTAGGGGAATCGCGACTCAAGACATTTTGAAGCACTCTCGAGGTCTTTCTCGAGTTGCGGCAGAAAACCCAGGGTTCCCTCAACTTGTGCCTGTGACCTCAGGGAGCTTCTCATTGTGCCTCTGAGAACTCAGGGATGCTGTGGAGTTGGTAGGGGCCTCTCGGGACTCCACTGGGTGTGGTGCAATGGAAGAGGGCCTCATCTCGAGTGGACGCAGGAACCTCAGGCTTCCTCTCCGTTTCTGACTCGGATCCCATGGTCCCTGCAGAGTAGGTACAAGAGAGTCACACCTAGTCTTCTGTTGAGGAATGGACCTTCGTTTGCCTTTCGAGTTGTTTACAGGGTGACAGGCCACTTGTCGAAATGTCTGTGGGAACTGCGGGTTTTTCTGGATGATGCACACGGGTGTCAGTGCCCCTTCGTCTTGTGCCTTCATCCACAGGTTTTCCTTCAGAGAGGTGTGCTGGCATCGGGTTCTTTTCAAGAGTGGACCGTGAAATTGGGGTCTTTCGGCATGTGGCACCACCCACGAGGCTACGTCTCGAACTTCCTCATGAGACCGGCCTCATCCTGAGGTGCGCCCGGAAGGTCGGGAACCCCTTGCAGACAGAGAAGGGGAGTCGACCCTCCTGTCGCAATCAGGAGAGGAGAAGGGGCTCAGATGAAGTGGTGCCGGGAACCTCGGTGTTCCCTTTGAGTGAGTCTGGTATGTCGCGGAACTTTTGGGGTCGCATCAAGGGTCCCAAGTACCGTTTCGCACTTCAGGATGGAACGTGGGACTTCTCTTGAGATGCTGTAGCGGACAAAGGGCCTCATCTTGCGATGACGAGGGAAGCACGTGGTTTTTCTCGAGTTGCGGTGGGATTCTCGAGTTACGACGGGGAATTCAGGCTTCCTCTTGTGTTGGCCCAGGAAGTCTAATCTTCCATTCGAGTTGCCAGGGAGAGCTGGGGATTGGGCTCCATTCACTGAAGTGCAAACTAGACCTCATCTAGGCTTGTATCCAGGACTTAATGTTCCTCTCCATAGGCGACAAGGATTTGGGGTTGCATTCCATACTCACCCGGGGAGTCAGGCCTCATCTCGAGGAGAATCAAAGGACTCCACTCTTTCTCGAGTCGCGACAGGTATCTCTTGGAGCCCACTGAGTGGTCTTTGCTCTGTAGGAGAGCTCTAGTGTACATAAGCCTGAACATAAGTGAACACAGACACTCTGTGTGCATGTTGCTGCGTACCCAAAATAGGGCCACAAGGAGCCTCATGCTCTCCATGCGGCGCGGAAGCTGTGCAGCCACGCAGCAGCTGAAGAATCCAACCAATTGCTCTTTTCTTACCTCTGACAGAGCTCGCATTGCTGTAGCCCTTGGCAGTTTGGAAACACTGGACCCTAACCCCTCTCAAAGTAGGCCTGGGTTCTAGTTCGAATAGAAAGTCAATAGCGGAGCTGACGACAGGAACGCGGCAGTCATTTATCACACGCTCCTGCAGCCTGCTACTACAGGGACACTAACGCTAGAAGCTAGGAATGTCTTTGCAAGGTGCGCAAAGGACAAGGGAGAACCTCGACCCTGACTCTAGTATTTCAGTCCCCTGAGCAGATCTGAGGTTCTCCCGCTGTAGAAGCTAACCCATTCCTTTCAAATACAGGCTTCCTAACACAGGGCCAGTTGGCTGCTTGCTCTTCCACGAAGCAGGCTTCCTTAACTTGCAAACTGCGAATTCCGCTTAACAGCCTGGAGGAAAATCGCTTCTTGGAAGATTTTTTTCAGAGGCTGTATCCCCGGAGCTGGGGCCAAGCTAGGGGACCCATACTGACAATGGAAGGCAAAACCACATCCAATGTCTTTGCTCTGGAGGACAGCTTTGGTGAGCCTAAATCTTTCAGGTATATTTCTGGCTCCAACAGAGTCAAATTCTGTGTGTGAAGCTGCACAGCCAAAATAGGAGAACAGAGAGCCTGATTCTCTCTGTGTAGCTTTGAAGCTGTCATTCAAACAACAGCTTGAGAATCCATACAATGCTCTCCCTTACTGCTAAGAGAATTCTCATTGCTGTCGTCCTTGACAGTTTGTAGAAATCCGCACCCTAACCCTTCTCCAAGTAGGCCTGGGTCCTAGCTCGGAACAACAGGCAACGGCAGAGCTGAGGCCAGTAAGGCACAAGTGAGGTCTCACACACTCTTGCAGCCTGATCGTCCAGGAGCAGTAAGGCCTCTTTTTCCCTGCAGGAGACTCGCTTGCCTTGCCTCCTGTGAACTGCATTTCCCAGCCTGGGCGCAAAGCTGTTCCTGGAGATTTTTTCTCAGGGGCTGTTTCCCTGGAGCTGGGTCGGACCTCGGGGGCCCAACTCACAGGGGAAGACAAAACCACATGGACAGGTCTATGCTCTGTAGGAGAGCTCTAGTGAACCTCATCTCTCAGGAACATTCTTGGCTTCTACAGAGACACCTCTGTGCATGAAGCTACACACCCAACATAGTGGCAAAGGGAGTCTGATTCTCTCCGTGGGTGCTGATGCTTTGTGGCAAAGCACCTGCTAAGAATCCATCCGCATAGGCTTCCCTCACCTTGACAGAGGTCTCATTGCTGTAGTCCTTGGCAGTTTGGAAAGAAGCAGACCCTTACCCTTCACCAAGTAGGCCCTTGTCCTTGTTTGAATGGAAAGGCAGTAGCTGAGCTGAGGCCAGTAAGGCGCCAGTCAAGTCTGACATATTCCCGATGCCTGCTCCTTCATGGAAAATAACGTTAGAATCTGGGAATGTCTTTGCAAGGCTGGCAAAGGGCAGTCAGGAACCTCGACCCTGCCTCTGGAATTTCTATCTTCTCAGCACATCTGGCGGTCTCGGTCAGGAGAAACTAACCCATTCCTTGCAAATATAGGCTTCCAAACACAGGCCGGTTGGCTGTCTCTTCTTGCCGAAGGAAGCTTGCTTATCCCACCTCCTGCGAACTCCGCTTCCCAGCCTGGGGGTTAAGAGGTTCTTGGAGATCTTTTCTCAGAGGCTGTTTCCACGGAGCAGGGGCTGATCCCGGAGACCCACACGCACAGGGGAAGGGAAAACCGCATGGATAAGTCTTTGCTCTCTAGGAGTTCTCTAGTGAATCTCACTCTATGGGGAATGTTCTTGGCTCCAACGGGGACATCTCTGTGTGGGAAGCTGCATAGCCAACATAGAGACACAGAGACCTGATTCTCTCTGTGCAGCTTTGACGCTGTCGTTCAAACAACAAATTGAGAATCCACACAATGCTCTCCCTTACCACTGAGAGAGTTATCATTGCTGTAGCCCTTCGCAGTTTCTGGAAATCGGCACACAAAGACTTCTCCAAGGAGGCCTGGGTTCAAGTTCAGATGAACATGCAATAGCGGAGCTGAGGCCAGTAAGGCACCAGTCAGGTGTCACACACTCTGGCAGCCTGCTCCTCCAGGGACAGTAAGGCCTCTATTTCCCTTCAGGAGGCTCGCTTGCCTTACTTCCTGTGAACAGCGTTTCCCAGCCTGGGCGGAAAGCAGTTCCTGGAGATCTTTTCTCAGGGGCTGTTTCCCCGGAGTTGGGGCGGACCTCGGGGACCCAACTCACAGGGGAAGGCAAAACGAAATGGACAGGTCTATGCTCTGTAGGAGATCTCTAGTGAACTGCCGGGGTCCAGCCCCAGCTGATCCAGGGTATTCGAAGCAGAGACGGCGTAGGCGAGGGTCAGGGAACAACTGCTTAATTAAACGTTAATTAAGGATATAAAGTGTAATAAAATGAGGATAGCTCAGTAGGAAAATTCAGTGGAGAAAAGAGGCTGAGTAGCTTGGTTTACGCGGGGGACCAATAAAACTTCAAGACAAGAAGCTTGCACCACTTACGTAGGCCGCAGGCGTCCTTCCGTTCTCCCGAAGGAGAGGAGACACTGAGGCCTCCCCGGTCGGATCTTAGAAGCCCAGGCAAAATTAGTAAGCTTGGTGGGTTCCGCGCTCCAGATGGAGACTCAACCAGAGTGAGAGAGAGAGAGAGAGACATGGGGAGACCAGTCTTTCGAGAAACTGATCCCAATTCTTTATTTCCCATGGTCTACTTTTATACACTGAGATGTTATGCAAAAGTCACGTGGGGTCAGCAGTCCTGACTTTTATCAAAGTCAGGTGCTTCATACAAAAGTATACAGAGGTCTTAGGGGTGTTACATCATCTTCTGGCCGGGGTCCTGCTGACAATTTACGACCCTCTCCTTGTGACAGCGGTCAGTCAACCAGGACACTTATTTCTCCAGGGGTGATTATTCTTAAAACAGACGCCACCCAAATAAAGTTACATTCCTATAGGGTGAGGGTGTAGTGGGTTTTAGTTAAGGAAAGAATTTACTTAGCCTAAGGTCTAACGTGATTTATATCAAAGGTTAATACTTATTTCTTCTATATATACATTAATGTGTATAAGGGCAGGGGATGTGGAGACTTAGCAGTAAACATCAGCTCAACAAATGAAAAACCCTTCACCAATATGATTTCTAATCAGCCCATTATACTTATACTAATAATTTTCTAACTTTTCTAAGGAACCTGTTTTTAGAAGGTTTAAAGCATCTCGTGCCTCTCATGGTTGGGAGGCTGTGAGCAATCACATGTGGCCGGACAAGCCTTTCAGGCAGGCTAGAGAACCTTCAGAGGAGTTTGTAGGTTAAAACACTCTTGTCACACCCAGGGGTTTTTCTCAACTGGAGCTCTAGGTTAACTCCTTCTCCGAAAGAGGTGGTGGGGGACAGCCCCCCGTAAAGTCAGAGGTGTAGGTGAGAGCACAAAATAGTAAGGTAGGCAGGCTCTGGTGGTGGGGGTAGATGCTCGAGGATTTCCAGGGGGACTCCTGAGGCTCGATCCCGCCTTTGCGTATGTCGAGCCTCCTTCCTCATGACCTTTGCCATGGGCGGAGTGCCTCACTCTGGCCCCCAACAGTGAACCTCCTCTCTCAGGAACATTCTTGGCTCCTATCGAGACACCTCTGTGTGTGTAGCTACACACGCAACGTAGGGGCAAAGGGAGCCAGATTCTTTCCGTGGGGTGCTGATGCTTTGTGGCAAAGCACCTGCTTGAGAATCCATCAGCTTACGCTTCCCTCGCCTTGACAGGGGTCTCATTGCTGTAGCCCTTGGCAGTTTGGAAAGAAGAGGACCCTTACCTTTCATAAAGTGGGCCCTTGTCCTAGTTTGAAAGGAAAGGCAAGAGCTGAGCTGAGGCCAATAAGGCGCCAGTCAAGTCTGACATATTCCCGAAGCCTGCTCCTTCATGGAAAATAACGCTGGAATCTAGGAATGTCTCTGCAAGGCTGGCAAAGGGCAGTCAGGAGCCTGCACCCTGCCTCTGGAATTACCGATTTCTGAGCAGATCTGGAGGTCTCCTTTAGGAGAATCTAACTCATTCCTTCCATATTGAGACTTCCAAAAACAGGCTGGTCGGCTGCCTCTTCGTGCCCGAAGGAGGCTTGCTTTTCCTGCCTCCTATGAACCCAGCTTCCCAGGCTCTGGGAAAAGCGGATCTTGAAGATCTTTTCTCAGGGGTTGTTTCCACGGAGCTGGGGCTAAGCCTGGAGACCCAAACTCACAGGGGAAGAAAAACCACATGGACAAGTCTTTGCTCTCTAGGAGAGCTCTAGTGAACTTCACTCTGTCACGAACATTCTTGATTCATATGGAGACACCCCTATGTGCGAAGCTGCGTACCCAACATGGGGGCACAGAGAGCCTGATTCTCTCTGTGTAGCTTTAAAGATGTCGTTCAAAAAACACCTTGAAAATCCATACAATGCTCTTCCTTACCCGTGACAGAGTTCTCATTGCTGTAGCCCTTGGCAGTTTTTAGAAATCCGCACCCAAACCCTTCTCCAAGTAGTCCTGGGTCCTAGTTCGGAGGAACATGCAATGGCAGAGCTGAGGCCAGTAAGGCACCAGTCAGGTTTCACACACTCTGGCAGCCTGATCGTCCAGGGACAGTAAGCCCTCTTTTTCCCTGCAGGAGGCTCACTTGACTTCCCTCCTGTGAGCTGCATTTCCCAGCCTGGGGGAAAAGGGGTCCCTGGAGATCTTTTCTCAGGGGCTCCTTCCCCGGAGCTGGGGAGGACCTCGAGGACCCAACTCACAGGGGAAGGCAAAAGCACATGGACAGGTCTATGCTCTGTAGGAGAGCTCTAGTGAACCTCATCTCTCAGGAACATTCTGGCCTCCTATAGAGACACCTCTCTGTGTGAAGCTACACACCCTACATAGGGGCAAATGGAGCCTGATTCTCCCCATGGGGTGCTGATGCTTTGTGGCAAAGCACGTGCTTGAGAATCCATCCACTTAGGCTTCCCTCGCCTTGACAGAGGTCCCATTGCTGTAGCCCTTGGCAGTTTGGAAAGAAGAAGACCCTTACCCTTCATAAAGTAGGCCTTTGTCCTAGTTTGAATGGAAAGGTAATAGCTGAGCTGAGGCCAATAAGGTGCCTGCCAAGTCTGACATACTCCCGTAGCCTTCACCTTCATGGAAAATAACTCTAGAATCTGGGAATGTCTTTGCAAGGCTGGCAAAGGGCAGTCAGGAACCAGCACCCTGCCTCTGGAATTACCGACTTCTGAGCAGATCTGGAGGTCTCCTTTAGGAGAAGCTAACCCATTCTTTCCAAATAGAGGCTTCCAAACAGGCCGGTTGGCTGCCTCTTCGTGCCCGAAGGAGGCCTGCTTTTCTCGCATCCTATGAAGCCCTGTTCCCAGCCTCTGGGAAAAGCGGATCTTGAAGATATTTTCTCAGGGGTTGTTTCCATGGAGCTGGGGCCGAGACCAGAGACCCAATCGCACAGGGGAAGGAAAACCACATGGACAAGTCTTTGCTCTCCAGGAGACCTCTAAGTGAAACTTACTCTGTCAGGAACGTTCTTGACTCCTATGGAGACACCCCTGTGTGTGAAGCTGCGTACCCAACAAGGGGGCACAGAGAGACTGATTCTCTCTTTGCAGCTTTGAAGCTGTCATTCAAACAACAGCTTGAGAATCCATACAATGCTCTCCCTTACCTCTGAGAGAGATCTCATTGCTGTAGCCCTTGGCAGTTTTTTAGAAATCCGCACCCAAACCCTTCTCCAAGTAGGCCTGGGTCCTAGTTCGGAGGAACATGCAATGGCGGAGCTGAGGCCAGTAAGGCACCAGTCAGGTCTCACACACTCTTGCAGCCTGCTCCTCCAAGGGGCAGTAAGGCCTCTTTTTCTCTGCAGGAGGCTCGCTTGCCTTGCCTCCTGTGAACTGCGTTTCCCAGTCTGGAAGAAAAGCAGTTCCTGGAGGTGTTTTCTCAGGGTTTTCTTCCTCGGAGCTGGGGCGAACATCGGGAACCCAACTCACAGGGGAAGGCAAAACCATATGGACAGGTCTATGCTCTGTAGCACAGCTCTAGTGAACCTCATCTCCCAGGAACATTCTTTGCTCCTATAGAGACACCTCTGTGTTTGAAGCTACACACCCAACATAGGGGCAAATGCAGCCTGATTCTCTCCGTGGGGTGCAGATGCTTTGTGGCAAAGCACCTGTTTGAGAGTCCATCCACTTCCACTTCCCTCTCTTTGACAGAGGTCTCTTTGCTGTAGCTTTGGCAGTTTGGAAAGAAGCAGAGCCTTACCCTTCACCAAGTAGGCCCTTGTCCTAGTTTGAACGGAAAGGCGATAGCTGAGCTGAGGCCAGTAAGGCGCCAGTCAAGTCTGACAAATTCCTGAAGCCTGCTTCTTCATGGAAAATAACGCTAGAATCTAGAAATGTCTTTGCAAGGCTGGCAAAGGACAGTCAGGAACCTCGACACTGCCTCTGGAATTTCCGTCTTCTGAGCAGATCTGGAGGTCTTCTTTTGGAGAAGCTAACCATTCCTTCCAAAGAGAGGCTTCCAAACACAGGCTAGTTGGCTGCCTCTACTTGCCCGAAGGAGGCTTGCTTGTTCCGCTTCCTGTGAACTCCGCTTCCCGCCTGGGGGAAAAGTGGTTCTTGGAGATCTTTTTTCAGGGGCTATTTCAACGGAGTTGGAGCCGAGCCCGGAGACCCACATGCACAGAGGAAGGCAAAACCACATGGACAAGTCTTGCTCTGTAGGAGAACTCTAGTTAACCTCAGTATGTGAGGAAAGTCTTGGATTCCACGGGGATACCTCTGTGTGTGGAGCTGCGTACCCAACAAGGGGGCACACAGGGCCTGATTCTCTCTTTGCAGCTTTGAAGCTGTCATTCAAACAACAGCTTGAGAATCCATACAATGCTCTCCCTTACCTCTGAGAGACTTCTCATTGCAGTAGCCCTTGGCAGTTTTTACAAATCCGCACCCAAACCCTTCTCCAAGTAGGCCTGGGTCCTAGTTTGGATGGCCATGCAGTGGCGGAGCTGAGGTCAGTAAGGCACCAGTCAGGTGTCACACATTCTGGCAGCCTGCTCCTCCAGGGACAGTAAGGCCTATTTTTCCCTGCGGGAGGCTTGCTTGCCTTGCCTCCTGTGAACTGCGTTTCCCAGCCTGGGCAAAAAGCGGTTCCTGGAGATCTTTTCTCAGGGGCTCTATCCCCAGAACTGGGGTGGACCTCGGGGACCCATCTCACAGGGGAAGGAAAAACCACATGGACAGGTCTATGCTCTGTAGGAGACGTTAGTGTGTCTCATCTCTTAGGAACATTCTTGGCTCGTACAGAGACACCTCTGTGTGTAAAGCTACACACCGAACATAGGGGCACAGGGAGCCTGATTCTCTCCATGGGGTGCTGATGCTTTGTGGCAAAGCACTTGTTTGAGAATCCATCCGCTTACGCTTCCCTCGCCTTGACAGAGGTCTCATTGCTGTGTCTCTTGGCACTTTGGAAAGAAGCAGACCCTTACCCTTCACCAAGTAGGCCCTGATCCTAGTTTGAAAGGAAAGGCAATAGCTGAGCTGAGGCCAGTAAGGCACCTGTCAACTCTGACATATTCCCGATGCCTGCTCCTTCATGGAAAATATTGCTAGAATCTAGGAATGTCTTTGCAAGGCTGGCAAAGGGCAGTCAGGAACCTCGACCCTGCCTCTGGAATATCTATCTTCTGAGCAGATCTGGAGGTCTCCTTCTGGAGAAGCTAACCCATTCCTTGCAAATAGAGGCTTCCAAACACAGGCCGGTTGGCTGCCTCTTTTTGCCTGAAGGAGGCTTGCTTTTCCTGCCTCCTGTGATCCCTGGTTCCCAGCATGGGGGAAAAGCAGATTCTTGGAGATCTTTGCTCAGGGGTTTTTTCCACGGAGCTGGGGTTGTGCCCAGAGACCCACACATACAGGGGAAGGCAAAACCACATGAACAAGTCTTTGCTTTCTAAGAGAGCTCTAGTGAACCTCAGTCTTTGACGAACGTTCTTGGCTCCTATGCGGACACCTCTGTGTGTGAAACTGCATACCCAACATGGCGGCAGAGAGCTTGATTCTCTCTGTGCAGGTTTAATGCTGTCGTTCAGAAAACAGCTTGAGAATCCATACAATTCTCGCCCTTACCTCTGAGAGAGTTCTCATTGCAGTAGCCCTTGGCAGTTTGTAGAAATCTGCAGCTAAACCCTTCTCCAAGTAGGCCTGAGTCCCAGTTCGGAGGAACAAGCAATGGCGGAGCTAAGACCAGTATGGCACCAGTCAGTTTTCACACACTCTGTCAGCCTGCTCCTCCAGGGACAGTAAGGCTTCTTTTTCTCTGCAGGAGGCTCACTTGCCTTACTTCCTGTGAACAGCTTTTCCCAGCCTGGGCGAAAAGCGGTTCCTGGAGATCTTTTCTCAGAGGCTGTTTTCTCGGAGCTGGGGCGGACCTCGGGGACCCAACTCACAGGGGAAGGCGAAACCACATGTACAGGTGAGCACTCTGTAGGAGAGCTCTTGTGAGCCTCATCTCTCAGGAACATTCTTGGCTCCTGTAGAGACACCACTGTGTGTGAATCTACACACCCCACATAGGGGCAAAGGGAGCCTGATTCTCTCCGTGGGGTGCTGATGCTTGGTGGCAAAGAACCTTCCTGATAATCCATCCGCTTATGCTTCCCTCTCATTTACGGAGGTCTCATTGCTGTAGCCCTCGGCAGTTTGGAAAGAAGAAGACCCTTACCCTTCATAAACTAGGCACTTGTCCTACTTTGAATGGAAAGGCAATAGCTGAGCTGAGGCCAATAAGGCGCCAGTCAAGTCTGACATATTCCCAAAGCCTGCTTCTTCAGGAAGATAACTGTAGAATCTAGGAATGTCTTTGCAAGGCTGGCAAAGGGCAGTCAGGACCCTGCACACTGCCTCTGGAATTACCGACTTCTGAACAGATCTGGAGGTCTCCCTTAGGGGAAGCTAACCCATTCTTCCAAATAGAGGCTTCCAAACGCAGGCCGCTTGGCTGCCTCTTGCTCTCTGAAGGAGGCCTGCTTTTCCCGCCTCCTATGAACCCCACATCCCAGCCTCTGGGAAAAGCGGATCTTGAAGATCTTTTCTCAGGTGTTGTTTCCACGGAGCTGGGGCCGAGCCTGGAGCCCCAAACGCACAGGGGAAGAAAAACCACATGGACAAGTCTTTGCTCTCTAGGAGACTCTAGTGAACCTCACTCTGTCAGGAACGTTCTTGTTTCCTATGGAGACACCCCTGTCTGTGAAGCTGTGTACCGAACATGGAGACACAGAGTCTGATTCTCTCTGTGCAGCTTTGAAGCTGTCGTTCAAACAACAGCTTGAAAATCCATACAATGCTCTTCCTTACCCGTGACACAGTTCTCATTGCTATACCCCTTGGCAGTATTTAGAAATCCATACCCAAACCCTTCTCCTAGTAGGCCTGGGTCCTAGTTCGGAGGAACATGCAATGGCGGAGCTGAGGCCAGTAAGGCACCAGTCAGGTCTCACACACTCTGGCAGCCTGATCATCCAGGGACACTAAGGCCTGTTGTGCCTTGCAGGAGTCTCGCTTGCGTTACCTCCTGTGAACTGCGTTTGCCAGCCTGCGGGAACAGCGGTCCCTGGAGATCTTTTCTCAAGGGCTCCTTCCCCTGAGCTGGGGCGGACCTCGGGGACCCAACTCACAGGGCAAGGCAAAACCATATGGACAGGTCTATGCTCTGTAGCAGACTTCTAGTGAACCTCATCTCTCAGGAACATTCTTGGCTCCTATAGAGACACTTCTGTGTGTGAAGCTGCGTACCTAACATAGGGGCACAGAGAGCCTGATTCTCTCAGTTCATTTTGACGCTGTCGTTCAGAAAACAGCTTGAGAATCCATAAAATGCTCTCCCTTACCGCTAAGAGAATTCTCACTGCTGTAGCCCTTGGCACTTTGTAGAAATCTGCAGCCAAACGCTTCTCCAAATAGGCCTGGGTCCTAGTTCGGAGGAACAGGCAATGGTGGAACTGAGGCCAGCAAGGCAACAGGCAGGTTTCACACACTCTGGCAGCCTGCTCCTCCAGGGACAGTAAGGCCTCTTTTTCTCTGCAGGAGATTCGCTTGCCTTACTTCCTGTGAACAGCGTTTCCCAGCCTCAGTGAAGCGGTTCCTGGAGATCTTTTCTCAGGGACAGTTTCCCCGGAGGTGTGGCGGGGTTCGGGGACCCAACTCACAGGGGAAAGAAAAACCACATGGACAGGTCTATGCTCTGTAGGAGAGGTTTAGTGAACCTAATCTCTCAGGAACATTCTTGGCTCCTATAGAGACAAGTCTGTGTGTGAAGCTACACTCCCAACATTGGGGAACAGGGATCTTGGTTCTCTCCGTGGGGTGCTGATGCTTTGTAGTAAAGCACCTGCTTGAGAATCCGTCCTCTTAGGCTTCCCTCGCCTTGACAGAGGTCTCATTGCTGTAGCCCTTGGCAGTTTCAAAGAAGAAGACCCTTACCCTTCATAAAGTAGGCCCTTGTCCTAGTTTGGATGGAAAGGCAATAGCTGAGCTGAGGCCAATAAGGAGCCAGTCCCGTCTGACACATTCCCGAAGCCTGCTCCTTCATGGAATATAACTCTAGAATCTAGGAATGTCTTTGCAAGGCTGGCAAAGGGCAGTCAGGAACCAGCACCCTGCCTCTGGAATTACCGACTTCTGAGCAGATCTGGAGGTCTCCTTTAGGAGAAGCTAACCCATTCCTTCCAAATAGAGGCTTCAAAACACAGGCAGGTTGGCGGCCTTTCGTGCCCGAAGGAGGCTTGCTTTTCTCTCCTCCTATGAACCCCAGTTCCCAGCCTCTGGGAAAAGCGTATCTTGAAGATATTTTCTCAGGGGTTCTTTCCACGGAGCTGGGGCCGAGCCCGGGGCCCAAAGGCACAGGGGAAGGCAAGACCACATGGACAGGTCTATGCTCTGTAGCAGACCTCTAGTGAACCTCATCTCTCAGGAGCATTCTTGGCTCCTATAGAGACACCTCTGTGTGTGAAGCTGCGTACCTAACATAGGGGCACAGAGAGCCTGATTCTCTCTGTTCATTTTGACGCTGTCGTTCAGAAAACAGCTTGAGAATCCATAAAATGCTCTCCCTTACCACTGAGAGAATTCTCACTGCTGCAGCCCTTGGCACTTTGTAGAAATCTGCACCCAAACGCTTTTCCAAGTAGGCCTGGGTGCTAGCTCGGATGAACAGGCAATGGCGGAGCTGAGGCCAGTAAGGCAACAGTCAGGTTTCACACACTCTGGCAGCCTGCTCCTCCAGGGACTGTAAGGCCTCTTTTACTCTGCAGGAGATTCGCTTGCCTTACTTCCTGTGGACAGCATTTCCCAGCCTCGGCGAAGCGGTTCCTGGAGATCTTTTCTCAGGGACAGTTTCCCCGGAGGTGTGGCGGATCTCGAGGACCCAACTCACAGGGGAAGGCAAAACCACATGGACAGGTCTATGCTCTGTAGGAGAGGTTTAGTGAACCTAATCTCTCAGGAACATTCTTGGCTCCTATAGAGACAACTCTGTGTGTGAAGCTACACTCCCAACATTGGTGCTCAGGTAGCTTGATTCTCTCCGTGGGGTGCTGATGGTTTGTGGCAAAGCACCTGCTTGAGAATCCATCCTCTTAGGCTTCCCTCACCTTGACAGAGGTCTCATTGCTGTAGCCCTTGGCAGTTTGCAAAGAAGAAGACCCTTACCCTTCATAAAGTAGGGCCTTGCCCTAGTTTGAGTGGAAAGGCAATAGCTGAGCTGAGGTCAATAAGGAGCCAGTCCCGTCTGACACATTCCCGAAGCCTGCTCCTTCATGGAAAATAACTCTAGAATCTAGGAATATCTTTGCAAGGCTAGCAAAGGACAGTCAGGAACCAGTACCCTGCCTCTGGAATTACCGACTTCTGAGCAGATCTGGAGGCCTCCTTTAGGAGAAGCTAACCCATTCCTTCCAAATAGAGGCTTCAAAACACAGGCAGGTTGGCTGCCTTTTCGTTCCTGATGGAGGCGTGCTTTTCTCTCCTCCTACGAACCCCGGTTCCCAGACACTGGGAAAAGCGTATCTTGAAGATATTTTCTCAGGGGTTGTTTCCATGGAGCTGGGGCCGAGCCTGGAGACCCAAAGGCACAGGGGAAGGCAAGACCACATGGACAAGCCTTTGCTCTTTAGTATAGCTCTAATGAACCTCACTCTGTCAGGATCTTTCTTGATTCCTACGGAGACACACCTGTGTGTGAAGCTGCGGCCACAGAGAGCCTGATTACCCCTGTGCAGCGCTGAGTCTGGGCGGCTAAACAACAGCTTGGGAATGCAGCCTGGGGCGCTTCCCTTCCCTCTGACAGAGCTCTCCTTCGGGCCCTAAGCCCTCTGCAAGGAGGCATGGATCATAGGTGCAAAGGGAAGGGAAGAGCGGAGCTGAGGCCAGTAAGGCGCCCGCCAGTCACGTCTCCCCCACCTCCGCAGTCTGTTCCTTCCCCTGCGCGAAAGCTAGAAGCTGGGAAGGGCTTGGCGAGGCTCGCCCAGGCAGAGCAGCCTCTAGGCCGGGGCTCTGCGATATCGCGCCTGGGCGCAGATCTGGAGCTCCGCCGGAGTGGAAGCTCATTCGGTCCTTCCCAATACAGGCTTGCAAGCACCCGACGGCGGCCTGACTCTATTCTCCCGCGTGCTGGGAGTGGGCTTCCAATCCAGGGCACAGAGCACTGCCTGGAGCTCTCTGCTCAGGGGCTGGTTCCCCTGCACTGGGACTGTGCTAGGGAGCCCAAAGGCACAGGGGAAGGCCCCAAACCACATGCACACTACTCTGCTCTGGAGCTGAGCTCCGGGGAAGCCCAGTCTGTAAGGCGGTTTCTGAACACAAACGGAGGAACACTCTGGCTGTGGAGCTCCCTCCCCATGACAGGGGCACTGGGACCCTGATTCCCTCCGTTCAGCGCTGAGTCTGGGCTACCAAGCAACAGCTTGGGAATGCAACCTGGGGCATTTCCCTTCCCTCAGAGAGAGGTCTCCCTGCGGGAGGCTTTCGCAGTTTGCACACCCCCGTGCCCTAAGCCGTCTGCAAGGAGGCCTGGCTCCTAGGTCCAAAGGGAAGGCAAGAGCGGAGCTGAGGCCAGTCAGGAGCCAGTCATGTCGCCCACACTCCCGCAGCCTGCTCCTTTGCAGGCGCAAACGCTAGAAGCTGGGAAGGGCTGGGCGAGGCACGCCCAGGCAGAGCAGCCTCTCGACAGGGGCTCTGTCCTATCGCACCTGGGCGCAGGTCTGCAGCTCCGCCGGTGTGGAAGCTCACTCGGTCCTTTCCAATACAGGCTTGCAAGGACCCGCCGGCAGCCTAACTCATCTCTCCCGCGTGCTGGGACTGGGCATCCAGGCCTGGGCACAAAGCACTGCCTGGAGCTCTTGCTCAGGGGCTGGTTCCCCTACGCTGGGGCTGTGCTAGGGAGCCCAAACGCACATGTCAAGGCCCCAAAACACATCCACACGTCTCTGCTCTGCAACAGAGCTCCGGGGAAGCCCAGTCTGGCAGGCGCTTTCTGGGCACAAAGGGAGGAACACTCTGGCTGTGGAGCTTCCTCCCCAAGACAGGGGCACTAGGACCCTGATTCCCTCCGTTTACCGCTGAGTCTGCATTGCCAAGCAACAGCTTGGGAACGCAGCCTGGGGCGTTTCCCTTCCCTCGGACAGAGCTCTCCTTGCGGTAGGCCTTGGTAGTTTGCATACAATGGGGCCCTAAGCCCTCTGCAAGTTGCCCTGGCTCCTAGGTCCAAAGGGCAGGCCAGAGCGGAGCTGAGGCTGTCAGGCTCCAGACACATCTCCCATACTCCTGCATCCTGATCCTACCCGGGCGTGAACGCTAGAAGCTGGGAAGGTACCTGGACCGTGCAGGGGCGGGGCGAACGCGGGCGGCGTGGGGCGGGGTTCGGCTTCTGGCGGGGGTGGGGGCGGGCTTCCCAGTTGTGCTCTCGGAGGTGGACACTGAGGCTGAAAACGCGCCGGGAGCGCACCCGGGCCTGGGTAAACCCGGGCTGCGCGGGTCGAGATTCCGATGGCTTTAGGTGGGGGTCGGTCCCAATTGCGCTCTCGGGGGTTGCAACTGCGGCTGGGAACGCCCATTTCGTCCGCTCCTGGGTCCCCAAGGATCGCCATCCCGTGGGTGCAGCGGAGGGCTGCGGACCACAGGTAAGGGAACTGGGACTGCGTGGAGCAGGGAACCACGTATTCCGCCCTCTGTTGGCATATTCTCGGAGCTCACCAACCTGGAGGTTGCAGAAAGGCCTCGCCCTTGGTGTCAAGGCCTTTACCGCTCCACCCCTTTGCTGAAGAATCTCTGTCTGCACGGTTTTCCCAAGCAGCCTAGTGTCCCCTGGAAGTCCAAGGGACAGAACCCTGAACTCTGGCCGGCTGGCCCAGCCCTGCTTCTGGCACTTTGTAGGCCAGCGGGCCCTGGAGCACCTGCTAGGATGAGAAAGGGAAGGGTCCGCGAATTGCACCCTAGAAAGTTAGTAGGGTGCATGGATTTCAAACCCTGGTGGCCGCCCAGGCAGCAAAGAAGGGGGGAGGGCACCTTGCTGCCCTTTCATGGCAGAATCTGTGGCTGTCCTGATGCGTGGGCCTTTTCATGGGGACCTTGTGCAATAAAAGTTTGGTGTTTTGGTACTGAATACTTAGAAATTGTAAAAAGTTTAAATTATGTGGTGGTGTAATTAAAAAAGAAAACAAAACAAAACCAAGCCCCAAGTGTTTGGCACAGGGAGGTTTAAGTATTGAAGGCCTGTTTTCCTTGCACTGTGGCATTCTATCAAGAAGTGTGCAGGATTTTTTTTTTTTTTAAGAAAAGTGTTCGAAGTGAGGGAAACAGGAAACCCAGAGGTGCCCCTGTATTTTGGGGAAGGCCTTAGGAGGTCACTTGGAAATGCTGCTGGCTGTGGGGGAGGGGGGCAGATGGGCTGTGCAGGCTTGTCCTTTGCATTCATGTTCTTGTGTGTAGAAACCCAGCTCGGAGCCATCTCCTGATGTGTAAGAATTTCGCAGACAAACCTTGAATTAAGCAATGCATTTGTTCCTGAGGAAATGTTTGTCTTAAGCGATGTAAATATCCTATGTATATCCGCTGGACTCTGGCTTCAGGTCGGTTCCCCCAATAGGCTCAGAAGCGACTTGAACAAAACAGTATATTTTCCTCGTACCTTGTTCTCCTAATCTATGTTAAGGAAATGATATATTTGCCTGGAATACTGCCTTTCTTCAAGATTCATGTCAATCAGTTTTTGGCCCAGGATGACTCACCTGCTGCCAATGTGACCTCAAGGCATGTCGTGGGGGAGGGGCCTGGAGCCATTCCCTGAGACAGTGCCTTTCTTTCCTTAGCTGACTGCTAGTGCCTGTAGAATATCTGGCTAGAGACCAGCAGGGCGTACACCCCGCCTCAAGTCTAAGTCAGCAGCTTTCTCTATCTCATTTATACTTTAATAACAATTGATGACACAAAAGCTCTGAGCGATCAAATCATATCAAATCTTCATTTCAGATTGAAGATGCATTCCATGGTATTGCCATCTTAAGTCTTTCCATTGTTATGGAATATCTGTCCATGTATTCAGGATAGTTTTCAGCCAGGGTGTATAATTTCCAGTGTGCCAGTCTTGTCATCCTCGTTACATCCATGGCAAAGTGTTGTATTCATGTTGACATTATTGAAAGGGAATTTTTTTAAATTCCTTTTCAGATTATTATCTGCTAATATATACAGAAAAACTGTGTAATCTTTCGTTTTTATCAGTTTGGACAGCTTGATAATTGTCTTTAATTTCTTTCCTTTCTCATACTTTAAGATTTTCCGGGCACCGTACATGTACTGCCTCACCCCTAATCTCAGTCATGTGTTCAAAGAAATTCTGTCCTTTGTTTGTTTACTTATTTTTTGCAACATTGAATTCGTTTTGACTATGCTGGGTCTCTGCTGCAAGATGGAAGTTGCTAGGACCTCTGGACTGCAGTCTTCCATCTTTTATTGACCTCTTGTTGACCTCTGCAGAATCCTGGTTGGCGGGAGCTTGTTAGTTCCTTGTTCCTTACCAGGACCTCCTGTGGTAAGTGTTTTTCTCTTCTCTGTTGCCTGGTAAGGGTGGATGGTCATTGGCATCCCAAAGCTAGCGAGAAGGCAATGGCACCCCACTCCAGTACTCTTGCGTGGAAAATCCCATGGATGGAGGAGCCTGGTAGGCTGCAGTCCATGGGGTCGCTAAGACTCGGACACCACTGAGCGACTTCACGTTCACTTTTCACTTTCATGCATGGGAGGAGGAAATGGCAACCCACTCCAGTGTTCTTGCCTAGAGAACCCCAGGGACTGCGGGGCCTCGTGGGCTGCCGTCTATGGGGTCGCACAGAGTCGGACACGACTGAAACGACTTAGCAGCAGCGGCGGCGGCAGCAGCAGCAGAAGCAGTGCATCGATATCAAAAGGGCTGCAAACAGTCAGGAAGGATCACATATGTCACCGTGAAACACTACTTCTCCACTTAGCCAAAGCTAACCAAAGATTTCTGTTCTAGGTCAACCTAGAAGAGATCACTTAAGAGGTAAAGAAACTTAAACTCCATTAGCAAAGGCAGTTCGACATCTCAAGAAAACTTGTGCTAGGCACAGAACTCTTTTCTGGGGGCCCACTTTCCCTACAACCTCCTTATCCCATTCTGTACCCATTCCCTTGTTTCTCCCATCCTGAAACTACCACCTGTAAGACAGAACTACTTCGTTTTCCTTCCTCAAGTGCCATTGCATTCCACATACTTTCTTGTAATAACAAGTCATACATTTCCCTTCAGTAACCAAGAACTGACTTTTATATTGGCATTCGCTATAGCCCGCCCCCCTCCCCCCACCCCCAAGAACAGAACAAAACAAAACAAAACAATTGCTTTCTTACATTTAACATGTCAGGATGGTGCCAGACACTATTCATGGAGAGTCAAAAATCTCTTTTGTTTCTGTGTAAAAGGGAGGTCCTTTCAAGTCGTGAATGTTTCAGAACTTTCATTTATTTGGAAATGACCTAGCTATTCAATACACTGTCGTCACAAGGATAGAAACTCGGGTAACCAAAACTCCTGGAGAAACGTTTCTTAGTTCAGTTCAGTTCAGTTGCTCAGTCGTGTCTGACTCTTTGGGACCCCGTGGCCTGAAGGACGCCAGGCTTCCGTGTCCGTCACCAGCTCCAGAGGCTTGCTCAAACTCATGTCCATCGAGTCAGTGATGCCATCCAACCATCTTATCCTCTGTCATCCCCTTCTCCTCTGCCTTCAATCAAGACTATGAGAGGCAGATATTTTAGAGTATAATTATTGTAAAGAGTTTGTCTAAAAGCTCATATCACATTTACATTTTTTACTTTTGTTGTTGTCATTTCCAGGTAGTTTCTTGCTGACAAGCTTGTGACAGATATAACAATAGAGCAAGTTTTACCTCAAAAGAAACCTAGGCACTATGAACATGTTGTGTTAGTGTTGTTGACTCTTAGACATGTCTATAATGGAGGAGCAAAACCAAAAATACTAGATATTTAATATTGACTAGTTCCCAGTTCACGGGACTCTGACATTCATTTAGGTCAATGTTTTCTTGTATTTCCAGCAGTTTGATTTGGAAGGGCTGCCTTGTCTTGAGACCACTGAAATCAGAACACAGAACTTGAGCAATATTATCAAAAAACACAAGGCTCACACTGATACATACCTTAATCCAAACAGACAGACAAGACATCTTCCAGGTTTCTGCCTGAGATTTAAAATATTTCTTTGAGCCAGTCTTCTGGGGAGTGGGTGGATGGGGGTGGCAGCGAGGCAGGCTTGGGTAACAAGCTAATTGTTGGTCATTGCATATGCAAAGAACCAGCTTTCCGGGTTCCAAGGAAAAAAGTTTCCTTGGTAACCAACTTTGTCTGGTTCTATAGAATATCATGGCCCTCCTAGGTCAGGTCATCTTGCCTTTCTGTAGTCCTCGTTTTATCCCTAAATCATAGACAGCTTGGATTGTCTCTGTGGGGTGTATGTATTGTCCTCATGTTTGACCTGGCGGCAGCAGCGAGGTCCAAGAGCCTCTCCTGGAACCGGGCGTGGGGACGGGGCTCACCGGGAGCCACTGGTGAAGGTGGGCAGCGCCCCTGGAGCGTGGCAGGGGCGGGGCGAACCCGGGCGGCACAGGGCGGGTGTCGGCTCCTGGCGGGGGTGGGGGAGGGCTTCCCAGTTGTGCTCTCGGAGATGGCCACTGCGGCTGGAAATGCGCCGGGAGCGCAGCCAGGGTGGGGTAAACCTGGGCTGCACAGGTCGAGATTCCGCTCGCTGTGGGTGGGGGGTCGGTCCCTGTTGTGTTCCCGGGGGTCGCCAATGTGGCTGGGAACCCGCCGGGAGCCCGGCAGTGCCGGGGCGAAACCTGGCGGCGCGGGGCGGGGTGGGGGTCCGTTCGCAGCGGGGGTCGGCTCCTGGCGGGGGTGGGGGAGGGCTTTTCAGATGTGCTGTTGGGGGTCGCCATTGCGGCTGGGAATGCCCATTTCGTGAACTCCTGGATCCCCAAGGATCGGCATCCATTGGCCACAGCGGAGGGGTGCGGAACACAGGTAAGGGAACGGGGACTGCGTGGAGCAGGGAACCATGTATTCCGCCCTGTGTTGGCACAGTCTCAGAGCTCCCCAACCTGGCGGTCGCAGAAAGGCCTCGTCTTTGGGGTCAAGGCCTTTACCGCTCCACCCCTCTGCTGAAAAACCTCAGAGTCTGCGCGGTTTTCCCAAGCAGCCTAGTGTCCGCTGGAAGTCCAAGGGACAGAACCCTGAATTCTGGCCGGCTGGCCCAGCCCTGCTTCTGGCACTTTGTAGGCCAGCGGGCCCTGGAGCACCTGCTAGGATGGGAAAGGGAAGGGTACGCGAATTGCACCCTGGTGGCCGCCCAGGCAGCAAAGAAGTGGGGAGGGCACCTTACTGCCCTTTAATGGCAGACAGAATCTGTGGATGTCCTGCTGCGTGGGCCTTTTCATGGGGACCTTGTGCAATAAAAGTTTACCGGTGACCTTAGGGAACTTCCCAGTGTGCTTCTGACAGATGAGGGATCCCGAGGAGTTGGCGGGGCCTCTCAGGACTCCGCTGGGTTTGGCGCAATGGAAGAGGGCCTCATCTCCAGGGAAGGCAGGAACCTCAGGCTTCCTCTCCGTTTCGGACTCCGACAGCAGGGTCCATGCAGAGTTGGGACAGGAGAGTCAGGAATCGTCTTGTCTGAGGAAGGGAACTCCGCTTGCCTCTCGAGGTGCTCAGGGGGTCTCAGGCCCCTTGTTGAGCTGTGTGTGGAACCTGCGGGTGTTTCCGGACGATGCACGACAGTGACAGTGCCCCTTCGTGTTGTGCCTTCACCCACTGGCTTGCCTTCGAAGAGGTGTCCGGGCCTCGGGTTCTTTTCAAGAGCAGACAGGGAAATCGGGGTCTTTCGGCATGTGGGACCACCCACGGGGCTAGTCTCAAATTTCCTAGTGAGGCCGGCTTCATCCTGAGGTGTGCCGGGAAGGCCGAGGACCCTTCCTGACAACTCAGGGGGATCGACTCTCCTGTCGCCATCAGGAGGGGAGAAGGGGCTCAGATGAAGTGGGGCCGGAACCCTCGGTGTTACCCTCGAGGGAAACCGGCGTGTGAGGGACTTTTGGGGGATGCATGAAAGGAGTCAGGTACCGTTTCGCACTTCAGGACAGAACCTAGGACTTCCCTTGAGACGCCGTAGCGGGCAAGGGCCTCATCTTGCGAAGACGTTGGAACCATGTGGATTTTCTCGAGTTGCGGGGGTATTCTAGAGTTACGACGGGGATTTCAGGCTTCCTCTTGTATTGGCCTGGGAAGCCTAATCTTCCATTCGAGTTGCGAGGGAAAGCTGGGGGTTGCACTCCAGTCACTGCAGGGCCAAAGAGACCTCATCTAGGTCTGTGTCCGGGACTTAAGGTTCCTCTCAAGGGAAGACAGGGATCTCGGAGTGGCGTTCCAGACTCCCCCGGGGAGTCAGGCCTCGTCTCGAGGGCAAGCAAAGGATGCCGCTCTCCTCTCAAGTCGCGACGCAGATCTCTTGGAGCCCACTGAGTGGCCTCAAGGGAGTCAGGCCTCCTCTTCAGTTTGGAGAGAGGACTCGGGATTGCCCTCTGGGTAAGGCAGGAAAAGAAGGCTCTCACCTCGCGAGGACGGGGCCTTCTCAGGAGTTTCCTCCAGCTGCGGCGCCCGTGGGGGTTTTCTCACGAGGCAAGACGAAGATCTCAGGGAGCCTCTCGTGCGGTGCCAGGGAAGTCAGGTCTCCGTGCCCGTGGCGAGGGGGAGCGCATCATGGCTCTCGAGTCATGGGAGAGGACTAGGGCCTCCAGAGGCATTGAAGAAGGACACTCGAGGTCTTTCTGGGGTTGGGGCGGGAAAGCCTCGTTTCCCTCGACTTCTGCCGGGGACCTTAGGGAACTTCCCATGGTGCCTCTGATAGGTGAGTGATCCTGTGGAGTTGGCGGGGCCTTTCGGGACTCCGCTGGGCTTGTCTCAAAGGAAGAGGGCCTCACCTCGAGGGGACGCAGGAACCTTAGGCTTCCTCTCCTTTTCGAACTCCGACCACAGGGTCCCTGCAGAGTTGGGACAGGAGAGTCAGGCCTCGTCTTGTCTGAGGAAGGGAACTCCGCTTGCCTCTCGAATTGCTCAGGGTGTCTCAGGCACCTCGTAGAGCTGTGTGTGGAAACCGCGGGGTATCCCGGACGATGCACGGGGGTGTCAGTGCCCCTTCGAGTGGTACCTTCACTCACAGGGTTGCCTTCGAAGAGGTGTCCGGGCATCGGGTTCTTATCCAGAGCGGACTGGGAAATCAGGGTCGTTCGGCATGTGGCACCACCCATGGGGCTCGTCTCGAATTTCCTCGGGAGGCCGGCCTCATCCTGAGGTGTGCCGGGAAAGCCGGGAACCCCTTCCAGACCACGCAGGGGAATCGACTCTCCTGTCGCGATCAGGAGGGGAGAAGGGGCTCAGATGAAGCGGTGACGGGACCCTCGGTGTTCCCTTCGAGGGAACTCAGTGTGTCGGGGAGCTTTGGGGGTCGCATGAAAGCTGTCAGGGACCCTTTCGCCTTTCAGGGCGGAACAGGGGACTTCCCTTGAGATGCCGTCGCGGGCAAGGGCCTCATCTTGCCAAGAGGTGGGAACCACGTGGTTTTTCTCGAGTTGCGGCGGGATTCTCGAGTTACGACGGGGATCTCAGGCTTCCCTTTTGGTTGGCCCTGGGAAGCGCAATCTTCCTCTCGAGTTGCGAGGGAAAGCTGGGGGTTGCGCTCGAGTCACTGCAGGGCCGAAGAGACCGCACTTGGCTTGTGTCCGGGACCTAATATTCCTCTCCAGGGAAGGCAGGGATGTCGGGGTTGCATTCCAGGCTCCCCGGGGAGTCAGGCCTCGTCTCGAGGGGAAGCCAAGGACTCCGCTCTCCTCTCGAGTCGCGACGCGGGTCTCTTGGAGCCCCCTGAGCGGCCTCAAGGGAGTCCAGCCTCCTCTTCCGTTTGGAGAGAGGACCCGGGATTGCTCTCCAGGCCATGCAGGAAAAGAAGGCCCTCAGTTCGCGAGGACGGGGGCGTCTCAGGGGTTTCCTCGAGCTGCGGCGCTCGTGGGGGTTTTCTCCCGAAGCACGACGAGGATCTCAGGGAGCCTCTCGTGCGGCGCCAGGGAAGTCAGGTCTCCATGCGCGTGGCGAGGGGGAGCGCGTCCTGGCTCTCGAGTCACGGGAGGGGACTAGGGCCTCGAGACGCGTTGAAGAAGGACTCTCGAGGTCTTTCTCAGGGGGCGGCGGGAAACCCTCGTTTCCCTCGCCTTCTGCCGGGGACCTTAGGGAACTTCCCAGGGTGCCTCTGAGAGGCGAGGGATCCTGTGGAGGTGGCGCGGCCCCTCGGGACTCCACTGGGTCTGGCGCAACGGAAGAGGGCCTCACCTCGAGGGGAGGCAGGAACCTCAGGCTTCCTCTCCGTTTTGGACTCCGACCGCAGGGTCCCTGCAGAGTTGGGACAGGAGGGTTAGGCCTCGTCTTGTCTGAGGAAGGGAACCCCGCTGGCCTCTCGAGTTGCTCAGGGGGTCTCAGGACCCTCGTCGAGCTGTGTGTGGAACCCACGGGTCTTTGCGGACGATGCACGGGGGTGGCAGTGAACATTCCCGTTGTGCCTTCACCCACAGGGTTGCGTTCGAAGAGGGGTCCGGGCCTCGGGTCCTTCTCAAGAGCGGACCGGGGAATCGGGGGCGTTCAGCATGTGGCCCCACCCACGTGGCTCGTCTCGAATTTCCTCGTGAGACCGGCCTCATCCTGAGGTGCGCCGGGAAGGCCGGGAACCCCTTCCAGACCACGCAGGGGAATCACCTCTCCTGTCGCGATCAGGAGGGGAGAAGGGGCTCAGAGGAAGCGGTGCCGGGAACCTCGGTGTTCCCCTCGGGGTAACCCGGCATGTCGGGGGACTTTTGGGGGTCGCAGGAAGGCTGTCAGGGACCGTTTCGCCCTTCAGGGCGGAACAGGGGACTTCCCTTGAGACGCCATCGCGGGCAAGGGCCTCATCTTGCCAAGAGGTGGGAACCACGTGGTTTGTCTCGAGTTGCGGAGGGATTCTCGAGTTACGACGGGGATCTCAGCCTTCCCCTTGGGTTGGCCCTGGGAAGCCCAATCTTCCCCTCGGGTTGCGAGGGAAAGCTGGGGGTTGCGCTCGGGTCACTGCAGGGCCGAAGAGACCTCACCTAGGCGTGTGTCCGGGACCTAATATTCCTCTCCAGGGAAGGCAGGGATCTCGGGGTTGCATTCCAGGCTCCCCCGGGGAGTCAGGCCTCGTCTCGAGGGGAAGCCAAGGACTCCTCTCTCCTCTCGAGTCACGACGCGGATCTCTTGGAGCCCCCTGAGCGGCTTCAAGGGAGTCCAGCCTCCTCTTCAGTTTGGAGAGAGGACTCGTGATTGGTCTCCAGGCCATGCAGGAAAGTAAGGCCCTCATCTCGCGATGACCGGGGTGTCTCATGTGTTTCCTCGAGCTGCCGCGCAGTGTGGGTTTCCTGACGAGGTACGATGAGGAACTCATGGAGCCTCTCGTGCAGTGCCAGGTTAGTCAGGTCTCCATGCGCGTGGCGAGGGGGAGCGTGTCATGGCTCTCGAGTCATGGTAGGGGAATCGCGACTCAACACATTTTGAAGCACTCTCGAGGTCTTTCTTGAGTCACGGCAGAAAACCCAGGGTTCCCTCGACTTGTGCCTGTGACCTCAGGGAGCTTCTCATTGTGCCTCTGAGAACTCAGGGATACTGTGGAGTTGGTAGGGGCCTCTCGGGACTCCACTGGTTGTGGTGCAATGGAAGAGGGCTTCATCTCGAGTGGACGCAGGAACCTCAGGCTTCCTCTCCGTTTCTGACTCGGATCCCATGGTCCCTGCAGAGTAGGGACAAGAGAGTCACACCTAGTCTTCTGTTGAGCAATGGACCTTCGTTTGCCTTTCGAGTTGTTTACAGGGTGACAGGCCACTTGTCGAAATGTCTGTGGGACCTGCGGGTTTTTCTGGACGATGCACGCGGGTGTTAGTGCCCCTTCGTGTTGTGCCTTCATCCACAGGTTTTCCTTCAAAGAGGTGTGCTGGCATCGGGATCTTTTCAAGAGTGGACCGTGAAATTGGGGTCTTTCGACATGTGGCACCACCCACGAGGCTACGTCTCGAACTTCCTCATGAGACCGGCCTCATCCTGAGGTGCGCCCGGAAGGTCGGGAACCCCTTGCAGACAGAGAAGGGGAGTCGACCCTCCTGTCGCAATCAGGAGAGGAGAAGGGGCTCAGATGAAGTGGTGCCGGGAACCTCGGTGTTCCCCTTGAGTGAGTCTGGTATGTCGCGGAACTTTTGGGGTCGCATCAAGGGTGCCAAGTACCGTTTCGCACTTCAGGATGGAACGTGGGACTTCTCTTGAGATGCTGTAGTGGACAAAGGGCCTCATCTTGCGATGACGAGGGAAGCACGTGGTTTTTCTCGAGTTGCGGTGGGATTCTCGAGTTACGACGGGGAATTCAGGCTTCCTCTTGTGTTGGCCCAGGAAGTCTAATCTTCCATTCGAGTTGCCAGGGTGAGCTGGGGATTGGGCTCCATTCACTGAAGGGCAAACTAGACCTCATCTAGGCTTGTATCCAGGACTTAATGTTCCTCTCCATAGGCGACAGGGATTTGGGGTTGCATTCCATACTCACCCGGGGAGTCAGGCCTCATCTCGAGGGGAAGCAAAGGACTCCACTCTCTTCTCGAGTCGCGACAGGTATCTCTTGGAGCCCACTGAGTGGTCTTTGCTTTGTAGGAGAGCTCTAGTGTTCATAAGCCTGTACATAAGTGAACACAGACATTCTGTGTGCATGTTGCTGCATACCCAAAATAGGGCCACAAGGAGCCTCATGCTCTGCATGCGGCGCGGAAGCTGTGCAGCCACACGGCAGCTGAAGAATCCAAACAATTGCTCTTTTCTTACCTCTGACAGAACTCGCATTGCCGTAGCCCTTGGCAGTTTGAAAACACTGGACCCTAACCCCTCTCAAAGTAGGCCTGGGTTCTAGTTCGAATAGAAAGTCAATAGCGGAGCTGAGGACAGGAACGCGGCAGTCATTTATCACACGCTCCTGCAGCCTGCTACTACAGGGACACTAACGCTAGAAGCTACGAATGTCTTTGCAAGGTGCGCAAAGGACAAGGGAGAACCTCGACCCTGACTCTAGTATTTCAGCCCCCTGAGCAGATCTGAGGTTCTCCCGCTGTAGAAGCTAACCCATTCCTTTCAAATACAGGCTTCCTAACACAGGGCCAGTTGGCTGCTTGCTCTTCCACGAAGCAGGCTTCCTTAACTTGCAAACTGCGAATTCCGCTTAACAGCCTGGAGGAAAATCGCTTCTTGGAAGATTTTTTTCAGAGGCTGTATCCCCGGAGCTGGGGCCAAGCTAGGGGACCCATACTGACAAGGGAAGGCAAAACCACATCCAATGTCTTTGCTCTGGAGGACAGCTTTGGTGAGCCTAAGTCTTTCAGGAATATTTCTGGCTCCAACAGAGTCAAATTCTGTGTGTGAAGCTGCACAGCCAAAATAGGGGAACAGAGAGCCTGATTCTCTCTGTGTAGCTTTGAAGCTGTCATTCAAACAACAGCTTGAGAATCCATACAATGCTCTCCCTTACTGCTAAGAGAATTCTCATTGCTGTAGTCCTTGACAGTTTGTAGAAATCCGCACCCTAACCCTTCTCCAAGTAGGCCTGGGTCCTAGCTCGGAACAACAGGCAACGGCGGAGCTGAGGCCAGTAAGGCACAAGTGAGGTCTCACACACTCTGGCAGCCTGATCGTCCAGGGAGACTAAGGCCTGTTGTGCCTTGCAGGAGGCTCGCTTGTGTTACCTCCTGTGAACTGCGTTTGCCAGCCTGGGGGAATAGCGGTCCCTGGAGATCTTTTCTCAGGGGCTCCTTCCCCTGAGCTGGGGCGGACCTCAGGGACCCAACTCACAGGGCAAGGCAAAACCATATGGACAGGTCTATGCTCTGTAGCAGACTTCTAGTGAACCTCATCTCTCAGGAACATTCTTGGCTCCTATAGAGACACTTCTGTGTGTGAAGCTGCGTACCTAACATAGGGGCACAGAGAGCCTGATTCTCTCAGTTCATTTTGACCCTGTCGTTCAGAAAACAGCTTGAGAATCCATAAAATGCTCTCCCTTACCGCTGAGAGAATTCTCACTGCTGTACCCTTGGCACTTTGTAGAAATCCGCACCCAAACGCTTCTCCAAATAGGCCTGGGTCCTAGTTCGGAGGAACAGGCAATGGTGGAACTGAGGCCAGTAAGGCAACAGTCAGGTTTCACACACTCTGGCAGCCTGCTCCTCCAGGGACAGTAAGGCCTCTTTTTCTCTGCAGGAGATTCGCTTGCCTTACTTCATGTGAACAGCATTTCCCAGCCTCGGCGAAGCGCTTCCTGGAGATCTTTTCTCAGGGACAGTTTCCCCGGAGGTGTGGCAGACCTCGAGGACCCAACTCACAGGGGAAGGCAAAACCACATGGACAGGTCTATGCTCTGTAGGAGAGGTTTAGTGAACCTAATCTCTCAGGAACATTCTTGGCTCCTATAGAGACAACTCTGTGTGTGAAGCTACACTCCCAACATTGGTGCACAGGGAGATTGATTCTCTCCGTGGGGTGCTGATGTTTTGTGGCAAAGCACCTGCTTGAGAATCCATCCTCTTAGGCTTCCCTCACCTTGACAGAGGTCTCATTGCTGTAGCCCTTGGCAGTTTGCAAAGAAGAAGATCCTTACCCTTCATAAAGTAGGGCCTTGTCCTAGTTTGAATGGAAAAGCAATAGCTGAGCTGAGGTCAATAAGGAGCCAGTCCCGTCTGACACATTCCCGAAGCCTGCTCCTTCATGGAAAATAACTCTAGAATCTAGGAATATCTTTGCAAGGCTAGCAAAGGGCAGTCAGGAACCAGTACCCTGCCTCTGGAATTACCGACTTCTGAGCAGATCTGGAGGTCTCCTTTAGGGGAAGCTAACCCATTCCTTCCAAATAGAGGCTTCAAAAAACAGGCAGGTGGGCTGCCTTTTTGTTCCCGATGGAGGCGTGCTTTTCTCTCCTCCTACGAACCTCGGTTCCCAGACACTGGGAAAAGTGGATCTTGAAGATATTTTCTCAGGGGTTGTTTCCACGGAGCTGGGGCCGAGCCTGGAGACCCAAAGGCACAGGGGAAGGCAAGACCACATGGACAAGCCTTTGCTCTTTAGTATAGCTCTAATGAACCTCACTCTGTCAGGATCTTTCTTGATTCCTACGGAGACACACCTGTGTGTGAAGCTGCAGGCACAGAGAGCCTGATTACCACTGTGCAGCGCTGAGTCTGGGCGGCTAAACAACAGCTTGGGAACGCAGCCTGGGGCGTTTCCCTTCCCTCGGACAGAGCTCTCCTTGCGGTAGGCCTTGGTAGTTTGCATACAATGGGGCCCTAAGCCCTCTGCAAGTTGCCCTGGCTCCTAGGTCCAAAGGGCAGGCCAGAGCGGAGCTGAGGCTGTCAGGCTCCAGACACATCTCCCATACTCCTGCATCCTGATCCTACCCGGGCGTGAACGCTAGAAGCTGGGAAGGTACCTGGACCGTGCAGGGGCGGGGCGAACGCGGGCGGCGTGGGGCGGGGTTCGGCTTCTGGCGGGGGTGGGGGCGGGCTTCCCAGTTGTGCTCTCGGAGGTGGACACTGAGGCTGAAAACGCGCCGGGAGCGCACCCGGGACTGGGTAAACCCGGGCTGCGCGGGTCAAGATTCCGATGGCTTTGGGTGGGGGTCGGTCCCAGTTGTGCTCCCGGGGGTCGCCACTGCGGCTGGGAACGCGCCGGGAGCGCGGCAGGGGCGGGGCTAACCCTGGGGGCGCGGGGCGGGGGTCGGCTCATGGGGGGGATGGGGAAGGGTTCCCAGTTGTGCTCTCGGGGGTTGCAACTGCGGCTGGGAACGCCCATTTCGTCCGCTCCTGGGTCCCCAAGGATCGCCATCCCGTGGGTGCAGCGGAGGGCTGCGGACCACAGGTAAGGGAACTGGGACTGCGTGGAGCAGGGAACCAAGTATTCCGCCGTCTGTTGGCACATTCTCGGAGCTCCCCAACCTGGCGGTCGCAGAAAGGCCTTGCCTTTGGGGTCAAGGCCTTTACCGCTCCACCCCTCTGCTGAAAAATCTCAGAGTCTGCGCGGTTCTTCCAAGCAGCCTAGTGTCCGCTGGAAGTCCAAGGGACAGAACACTGAACTCTGGCCGGCTGGCCCAGCCCTGCTTCTGGCACTTTGTAAGCCAGCGGGCCCTTGAGCACCTGCTGGGATGGGAAAGGGAAGGGTCCACGGATTGCACCCTAGAAACTTAGTAGGGTGCATGGATTTCAAACCCTGGTGGCCGCCCAGGCAGCAAAGAAGGGGGGAGGGCACCTTGCTGCCCTTTCATGGCAGAATCTGTGGTTGTCCAGCTGCGTGGGCCTTTTCATGAGGACCCTGTGCAATAAAAGTTTGGTGTTTTGGAACTGAATAATTAGAACGTGTAAAAGCTTTAAATTATGTGGTGGTGTAATTAAAAAACAAAACAAAACAAAACCAAGCTCCAAGTGTTTTGCAAATGGAGGTTTAAATATTGAAGGACTGTATTCCTTGCACTGTGGCATTCTATCAAGAAGTGTGCAGGATTTTTTTTTTTTTTTAAGAAAAGTGTTCGAAGTGAGGGAAACAGGAAACCCAGAGGTGCCCCTGTATTTTGGGGAAGGCCTTAGGAGGTCACTTGGAAATGCTGCTGGCTGTGCGGGAGGGCGGCAGATGGGCTGTGCAGGCTTGTCCTTTGCATGGATGTTCTTGTGTGTGGAAACCCAGCTCGGAGCCATCTCCTGATGTGTAAGAATTTCGCAGACAAACCTTGAGCTAAGCAATGCATTTTTTCCTAAGAAAATGTTTGTCTTAAGCGATGTAAATATCCTATGTATTTCCGCTAGACTCTGGCTTCAGGTCGGTTCCCCCAAAAGGCTCAGAAGCGATTTGAACAAAACAGCATGTTTTCCTCCTAGCTTGTTCTCCTTATCTATGTTAAGGAAATGATATATTTGCCTGCAATACTGCCTTTCTTCAAGATTCATGTCAATCAAGTTTTGGCCCGGGATGACTCACCTGCTGCCAATATTATCTCAATGCATGTCGTGGGGGAAGGGCCTGGTGCCATTCCCTGAAACAGTTCCTTTCTTTCCTTAGCTGACTGTTAGTGCCTGTAGAATATCTGGCTAAAGACCAGCAGGGGGTACTCTTACTACCCCCCCCACCCCGCCTCAAGTCTAAGTCAGCAGCTTTCTCTATCTCTTTAATACTTTAATAACACTTGATGACACAAAAGCTCTGAGCGATCAAATCATATCAAATCTTCATTTCAGATTGAAGATGCATTCCATGGTATTGCCATCTTAAGTCTTTCCATCGTTATGGAATATCTGTCCATGTATTCAGGATAGTTTTCAGCCAGGGTGTATAAGTTCCAGTGTGCCAGTCTTGTCATCCTCATTACATCCATGACAAAGTGGTTTATTCATGTTGATATTATTGAAAGGGAATTTTTTAAAATTCCTTTTCAGATTATTATCTGCTAATGTATACAGATAAAACTGTGTAATCATTCATTTTTATCAGTTTGGACAGCTTGATAGTTGTCTTTAATTTCTTTACTTTCTGACACTTTAAGATTATCCTGGGACACATATGTAATGCCTCACCCCTAAATTCAGACATGTGTTCAAAGAACTTCTGTCCTTTTATTTATTTATTTATTTATTCTTTAACATTGAAATCGTTTTGACTATGCTGGGTGTTTGTTGCTAGATGGAAGTAGCTAGGACCTCTGGACTGCAGTCTCTCATCTCTTGCTGACCTCTTGTTGACCTCTGCAGATTCCTGGTAGGTGGGAGCTTGTTAGTTCCTTGTTCCTTATCAGAACCTCCTGTGGTAAGTGTTTTTCTCTTCTCTGTTGCCTGGTAAGGGTGGGTGGTCATGGGCATCCCAAAGTTGGCTAGAAGTCAATTATTTAGGCAGGCTTGTGCATAGATATGGGAGAAGGCAATGGCACCCCACTCCTGGAAAATCCCAAGGACGGAGGAGCCTGGTAGGCTGCAGTCCATGTGGTGGCTAAGAGTCGGACACCACTGAGCGACTTCATTTTCACTTTTCACTTTCATGCATAGGAGGAGGAAATGGCAACCCACTCCAGTGTTCTTGCCTAGAGAACCCCAGGGACTGCGGGGCCTGGTGGGCTGCCACCTATGGCGTGGCACAGGGTCGGCCTCAACTGAACCACTTAGCAGCTGCAGCAGCAGCAGCAGCAGTGCATAGATATCAAAGGGGATGAGAACAGTCAGGTAGGATCACATATGTCACCGTGAAACAATACTTCTCTTCTTAGCCAAAGCTAACAAAAGATTTCTGTTCTAGGTCAACCTAGAAGAGATCACTTAAGAGGTAAAGAAACTTAAACTCCATTAGCAAAGGCAGTTCAACATCTCAAGAAAACTTGTGCTAGGCACAAAACTCTTTTCTGGGGGCCTACTTTCCCTACAACCTCCTTATCCCATTCTGTACCCATTCCTTTGCTTCTCCTGTCCTGAAAATGCCACCTCTAAGACAGAACTACTTCGTTTTCCTTCTTAAAGTGTGATTGCTTCCATACATTCTTTTAATAACAAGTCATACATTTCCCTTCAGCAACCAAGAACTGACTCTTATATTGGCATTTGATAGATTGGTGAGCATACCTATCAGTGATAATAGCGCCCACCCCGCTTCCTGCAAGAACAGAACAAAACAAAACAAAACAAAAAAATTGCTTTCTTACATTTAATATGTTCGGATGGTGCCAGTCACTATTCATGCAGAGTCAAAAATCTCTTTTGTTTCTGTGTAAAAGGGAGGTCCTTTCAAGTCGTGAATGTTTAAGAAGTTTCATTTATTTGGAAGTGACCTAGCTATTCAATACACTGTCGTCACTTAGTTTAGCACCAGGATAGAAACTCAGGTAACCAAAACACCTGGAGGAACGATTGTAAGTTCAGTTCAGTTCAGTTGCTCAGTCGAGTCTGACTCTTTGTGACCCCGTGGCCTGCAGGACGCCAGGCTTCCGTGTCCATCACCAACTCCAGGGGCTTGCTCAAACTCATGTCCATCGAGTCAGTGATGCCATCCAACCATCTTATCCTCTGTCATCCCCTTCTCCTCTGCCTTCAATCAAGACTATGAGAGGCAGATATTTTAGAGTATAATTATTGTTAAGAGTTTATCTAAAAGCTCATATCACATTTACATATTTTACATTGGTTGTTGCTGTTTCCAGGTACTTTCTTGCTGACAAGCTTGTGACACATATAACAATAGAGCAATTTTTACCTCAAAAGAAACCTAGGCACTATGAACATGTTGTGCTTAATGTTGTTGACTCTTAGACATGTCTATAGTGGAGGAGCAAAACCAAAAATACTAGATATTTAATATTGACTAGTTCCCAGTTCACGGGACTCTGACATTCATTTAGGTCAATGTTTTCTTGTATTTCCAGCAGTTTGATTTGGAAGGGCTGCCTTGTCTTGAGACCATTGAAATCAGAACTCAGAACTTGAGCAATATTATCAAAAAACACAAGGCTCACACTGACACATACCTTAATCCAGACAGACAGACAAGACATCTTCCAGTTTTCCGCCTGAGATTTAAAATATTTCTTTGAGCCGTTTTCCTGGGGAGTGGGGGGGGGAGTGGGGGTGGCAGCGAGGCAGGCTTGGGTAACAAGCTAATTGTTGGTCATTGCATATGCAAAGAACCAGCTTTCCGGGTTCCAAGGAAAAAAGTTTCCTTGGTACCCAATTTTGTATGGATCTATAGACTCTCATGGCCCTCCTAGGTCAGGACATCTTTCCTTTCTGTAGTCCTCGTTTTATCCCTAAATCATAGACAGCTTGGATTGTCTCTGTGGGGTGGATGAATTGTCCTCGTGTTTGACCTGGCGGCAGTAGCGAGGTCCGAGAGCCTCTCCTGGAACCGGGCGTGGGGACGGGGCTCACCAGGAGCCCCTGGTGGAAGTGGGCAATGCGCCGGGAGCGCGCCAGGGGTGGGGCGATCCCGGGCGGCGCGGGTCGGGGTTCTGGTCGGGAGGGGGTGGGGGGCGGTAACAGTTGTGCTCTCGGGGGTCCCCACTGCAGCTGGAAACGCGCTGGGAGTGCGGCAGGGGCGGGGTGAACCCGGGTGGTGCGGGGCGGTGTTCGGCTCCTGGCGGGGGTGGGGGAGGGCTTCCCAGTTGTGCTCTCGGTGGTGGCCACTGCGGCTGGAAACGCGCCGGGAGTGCACCCGGGGCGGGGTAAACCTGGGCTGTGCGGGTCGAGATTTAGATGGCTGTGGGTGGGGGTTCGGTCCCAGTTGTGCTCTCGGGGGTCGCCACTGCGGCTAGGAACGCCCATTTCCTACGCTCCTGTGTCCCCAAGGATCCACATCTAGTGGGTGCAGCGGAGGGCTGTGGGCCACAGGTCAGGGAACTGGGACTGCTTGGAGCAGGGAACCAAGTATTCCGCCCTCTGTTGGCACATTCTCGGAGCTCCCCAACCTGGCGGTTGCAGAAAGGCCTTGCCCTTGGTGTCAAGGCCTTTACCGCTCCACCCCTTTGCTGAAAAATCTCAGTCTGCACGGTTTTCCCAAGCAGCCTAGTGTCCCCTGGAAGTCCAAGGGACAGAACACTGAACTCTGGCCGGCTGGCCCAGCCCTGCTTCTGGCACTTTGTAAGCCAGCGGGCCCTTGAGCACCTGCTGGGATGGGAAAGGGAAGGGTCCACGGATTGCACCCTAGAAACTTAGTAGGGTGCATGGATTTCAAACCCTGGTGGCCGCCCAGGCAGCAAAGAAGGGGGGAGGGCACCTTGCTGCCCTTTCATGGCAGAATCTGTGGCTGTCCTGATGCGTGGGCCTTTTCATGGGGACCTTGTGCAATAAAAGTTTGGTGTTTTGGTACTGAATACTTAGAAATTGTAAAAAGTTTAAATTATGTGGTGGTGTAATTAAAAAAGAAAACAAAACAAAACCAAGCCCCAAGTGTTTGGCACAGGGAGGTTTAAGTATTGAAGGCCTGTTTTCCTTGCACTGTGGCATTCTATCAAGAAGTGTGCAGGATTTTTTTTTTTTTTAAAGAAAAGTGTTCGAAGTGAGGGAAACAGGAAACTCAGAGGTGCCCCTGTATTTTGGGGAAGGCCTTAGGAAGTCACTTGGAAATGCTGCTGGCTGTGGGGGAGGGGGGGCAGATGGGCTGTGCAGGCTTGTCCTTTGCATTCATGTTCTTGTGTGTAGAAACCCAGCTCGGAGCCATCTCCTGATGTGTAAGAATTTCGCAGACAAACCTTGAACTAAGCAATGCATTTGTTCCTGAGGAAATGTTTGTCTTAAGCGATGTAAATATCCTATGTATATCCGCTGGACTCTGGCTTCAGGTCGGTTCCCCCAGTAGGCTCAGAAGCGACTTGAACAAAACAGTATGTTTTCCTCGTACCTTGTTCTCCTAATCTATGTTAAGGAAATGATATATTTGCCTGGAATACTGCCTTTCTTCAAGATTCATGTCAATCAGTTTTTGGCCCAAGATGACTCACCTGCTGCCAATGTGACCTCAAGGCATGTCGTGGGGGAGGGGCCTGGTGCCATTCCCTGAGACAGTGCCTTTCCTTCCTTAGCTGACTGCTAGTGCCTGTAGAATATCTGGCTAGAGACCAGCAGGGCGTACACCCCGCCTCAAGTCTAAGTCAGCAGCTTTCTCTATCTCAGTTATACTTTAATAACAATTGATGACACAAAAGCTCTGAGCGATCAAATCATATCAAATCTTCATTTCAGATTGAAGATGCATTCCATGGTATTGCCATCTTAAGTCTTTCCATTGTTATGGAATACCTGTCCATGTATTCAGGATAGTTTTCAGCCAGGGTGTATAAGTTCCAGTGTGCCAGTCTTGTCATCCTCGTTACATCCATGGCAAAGTGTTGTATTCATGTTGACATTATTGAAAGGGAATTTTTTTAAATTCCTTTTCAGATTATTATCTGGTAATATATACAGAAAAAACTGTGTAATCTTTCGTTTTTATCAGTTTGGACAGCTTGATAGTTGTCTTTAATTTTTTTCCTTTCTCATACTTTAAGATTTTCTGGGCACCGTACATGTACTGCCTCACCCCTAATCTCAGTCATGTGTTCAAAGAACTTCTGTCCTTTATTTGTTTACTTATTTTTTGCAACATTGAATTCGTTTTGACTATGCTGGGTCTCTGCTGCAAGATGGAAGTCGCTAGGACCTCTGGACTGCAGTCTTCCATCTCTTACTGACCTCTTGTTGACCTCTGCAGAATCCTGGTTGGCGGGAGCTTGTTAGTTCCTCGTTCCTTACCAGGACCTCCTGTGGTAAGTGTTTTTCTCTTCTCTGTTGCCTTGTAAGGGTGGATGGTCATTGGCATCCCAAAGCTAGCTAGAAGTCAATTATTTAGGCAGGCTTGTGCATAGATATGGGAGAAGGCAATGGCACCCCACTCCAGTACTCATGCGTGGAAAATCCCATGGATGGAGGAGCCTGGTAGGCTGCAGTCCATGGGGTCGCTAAGAGTCGGACACCACTGAGCGACTTCACGTTCACTTTTCACTTTCATGCATGGGAGGAGGAAATGGCAACCCACTCCAGTGTTCTTGCCTAGAGAACCCCAGGGACTGCGGGGCCTCGTGGGCTGCCGTCTATGGGGTCGCACAGAGTCGGACACGACTGAAACGACTTAGCAGCAGCGGCGGCGGCAGCAGCAGCAGAAGCAGTGCATCGATAACAAAAGGGCTGCAAACAGTCAGGAAGGATCACATATGTCACCGTGAAACACTACTTCTCCACTTAGCCAAAGCTAACAAAAGATTTCTGTTCTAGGTCAACCTAGAAGAGATCACTTAAGAGGTAAAGAAACTTAAACTCCATTAGCAAAGGCAGTTCGACATCTCAAGAAAACTTGTGCTAGGCACAGAACTCTTTTCTGGGGGTCCACTTTCCCTACAACCTCCTTATCCCATTCTGTACCCATTCCTTTGTTTCTCCCATCCTGAAACGGCCACCTGTAAGACAGAACTACTTTGTTTTCCTTCCTCAAGTGCCATTGCATTCCACATACTTTCTTGTAATAACAAATCATACATTTCCCTTCAGCAACCAAGAACTGACTTTTATATTGGCATTGGCAATAGCCCGCCCCCCTCCCCCCACCCCCAAGAACAGAGCAAAACAAAACAAAACAATTGCTTTCTTACATTTAACATGTCAGGATGGTGCCAGACACTATTCATGGAGAGTCAAAAATCTCTTTTGTTTCTGTGTAAAAGGGAGGTCCTTTCAAGTCGTGAATGTTTCAGAACTTTCATTTATTTGGAAATGACCTAGCTATTCAATACACTGTCGTCACAAGGATAGAAACTCGGGTAACCAAAACACCTGGAGAAACGTTTGTTAGTTCAGTTCAGTTCAGTTGCTCAGTCGTGTCTGACTCTTTGGGACCCCGTGGCCTGAAGGACGCCAGGCTTCCGTGTCCGTCACCAGCTCCAGGGGCTTGCTCAAACTCATGTCCATCGAGTCAGTGATGCCATCCAACCATCTTATCCTCTGTCATCCCCTTCTCCTCTGCCTTCAATCAAGACTATGAGAGGCAGATATTTTAGAGTATAATTATTGTAAAGAGTTTGTCTAAAAGCTCATATCACATTTACATTTTTTACTTTTGTTGTTGTCGTTTCCAGGTAGTTTCTTGCTGACAAGCTTGTGACAGATATAACAATAGAGCAATTTTTACCTCAAAAGAAACCTAGGCACTATGAACATGTTGTGCTTAATGTTGTTGACTCTTAGACATGTCTATAATGGAGGAGCAAAACCAAAAATACTAGATATTTAATATTGACTAGTTCCCAGTTCACGGGACTCTGACATTCATTTAGGTCAATGTTTTCTTGTATTTCCAGCAGTTTGATTTGGAAGGGCTGCCTTGTCTTGAGACCATTGAAATCAGAACACAGAACTTGAGCAATATTATCAAAAAACACAGGGCTCACACTGACACATACCTTAATCCAAACAGACAGACAAGACATCTTCCAGGTTTCCGCCTGAGATTTAAAATATTTCTTTGAGCCAGTCTTCTGGGGAGTGGGGGGATGGAGGTGGCAGTAAGGCAGGCTTGGGTAACAAGCTAATTTTTGGTCATTGCATATGCAAAGAACCAGCTTTCCGGGTTCCAAGGAAAAAAGTTTCCTTGGTAACCAACTTTGTCTGGTTCTATAGAATATCATGGCCCTCCTAGGTCAGGTCATCTTGCCTTTCTGTAGTCCTCGTTTTATCCCTAAATCATAGACAGCTTGGATTGTCTCTGTGGGGTGTATGTATTGTCCTCATGTTTGACCTGGCGGCAGCAGCGAGGTCCGAGAGCCTCTCCTGGAACCGGGCGTGGGGACGGGGCTCACCGAGAGCCACTGGTGAAGGTGGGCAGCGCCCCTGGAGCGCGGCAGGGGCGGGGCGAACCCGGGCGGCGCAGGGCGGGTGTCGGCTCCTGGCGGGGGTAGGGGAGGGCTTCCCAGTTGTGCTCTCGGAGATGGCCACTGCAGCTGGAAACGCGCCGGGAGCGCAGCCAGGGTGGGGTAAACCTGGGCTGCACAGGTCGAGATTCCGCTCGCTGTGGGTGGCGGGTCGGTCCCTGTTGTGCTCCCGGGGGTCGCCAATATGGCTGGGAACCCGCCGGGAGCCCGGCAGTGCCGGGGCGAAACCTGGCGGCACGGGGCTGGGTGGGGTTCCATTCGCAGTGGGGGTCGGCTCCTGGCGGGGGTGGGGGAGGGCTTTCCAGATGTGCTGTTGGGGGTCGCCATTGCGGCTGGGAATGCCCATTTCGTGAACTCCTGGATCCCCAAGGATCGGCATCCATTGGCCACAGCGGAGGGGTGCGGAACACAGGTAAGGGAACGGGGACTGCCTGGAGCAGGGAACCATGTATTCCGCCCTGTGTTGGCACAGTCTCAGAGCTCCCCAACCTGGCGGTCACAGAAAGGCCTCGTCTTTGGGGTCAAGGCCTTTACCGCTCCACCCCTCTGCTGAAAAACCTCAGAGTCTGCGCGGTTTTCCCAAGCAGCCTAGTGTCCGCTGGAAGTCCAAGGGACAGAACCCTGAATTCTGGCCGGCTGGCCCAGTCCTGCTTCTGGCACTTTGTAGGCCAGCGGGCCCTGGAGCACCTGCTACGATGGGAAAGGGAAGGGTACGCGAATTGCACCCTGCTGGCCGCCGAGGCAGCAAAGAAGGGGGGAGGGCACCTTACTGCCCTTTAATAGCAGACAGAATCTGTGGCTGTCCTGCTGCGTGGGCCTTTTCATGGGGACCTTGTGCAATAAAAGTTTACCGGTGACCTTAGGGAACTTCCCAGTGTGCTTCTGACAGATGAGGGATGCTGTGGAGTTGGAGGGGCCTCTCAGGACTCCGCTGGGTTTGGCGCAATGGAAGAGGGCCTCATCTCCAGGGAAGGCAGGAACCTCAGGCTTCCTCTCTGTTTCGGACTCCGACCGCAGGGTCCCTGCAGAGTTGGGACAGGAGAGTCAGGAATCGTCTTGTCTGAGGAAGGGAACTCCGCTTGCCTCTCGAGGTGCTCAGGGGGTCTCAGGCCCCTTGTTGAGCTGTGTGTGGAACCTGCGGGTGTTTCCGGAAATGCACGACGGTGACAGTGCCCCTTCGTGTTGTGCCTTCACCCACTGGGTTGCCTTCGAAGAGGTGTCCGGGCCTCGGGTTCTTTTCAAGAGCGGACAGGGAAATCGGGGTCTTTCGGCATGTGGGACCACCCACGGGGCTAGTCTCAAATTTCCTAGTGAGGCCGGCTTCATCCTGAGGTGTGCCGGGAAGGCCGGGGACCCTTCAAGACAACGCAGGGGGATCGACTCTCCTGTCGCCATCAGGAGGGGAGAAGGGGCTCAGATGAAGTGGGGCCGGAACCCTCGGTGTTACCCTCGAGGGAAACCGGCGTGTGGGGGACTTTTGGGGGTTGCATGAAAGGAGTCAGGTACCGTTTCGCACTTCAGGACAGAACCTGGGACTTCCCTTGAGACGCCGTAGCGGGCAAGGGCCTCATCTTGCGAAGACGTTGGGACCATGTGGATTTTCTCGAGTTGCGGCGGGATTCTATAGTTACGACGGGGATTTCAGGCTTCCTCTTGTGTTGGCCCCGGGAAGCCTAAACTTCCATTCGAGTTGCGAGGGAAAGCTGAGGGTTGCACTCGAGTCACTGCAGGGCCAAAGAGACCTCATCTAGGCCTGTGTCCGGGACTTAACGTTCCTCTCAAGGGAAGACAGGGATCTCAGGGTAGCGTTCCAGACTCCCTCGGGGAGTCAGGCCTCGCCTCGAGGGCAAGCCAAGGATGCTGCTCTCCTCTCAAGTCGCGACGCAGATCTCTTGGAGCCCACTGAGTGGCCTCAAGGGAGTCAGGCCTTCTCTTCAGTTTGGAGAGAGGACTCGGGATTTTGCTCTGGGTCAGGCAGGAAAAGAAGGCCCTCGCCTCGCGAGCATGGGGGCTTCTCAGGGGTTTCCTCGAGCTGCGGCGCCCGTGGGGGTTTTCTCACGAGGCAAGACGAGGATCTCAGGGAGCCTCTCGTGCGGTGCCAGGGAAGTCAGGTCTCTGTGCGCGTGCTGAGGGGGAGCGCGTCATGGCTCTCCAGTCATGGGAGAGGACTACGGCCTCCAGACGCGTTGAAGAAGGACACTCGATGTCTTTCTGGGGTTGCGGCGGGAAAGCCTCGTTTCCCTCGACTTCTGCCAGGGACCTGAGGGAACTTCCCATGGTGCCTCTGAAAGGTGAGGGATGCTGTGGAGTTGGCGGGGCCTCTCGGGACTCCGCTGGGCTTGGCGCAATGGAAGAGGGCCTCATCTCGAGGGGAGACAGGAAACTTAGGCTTCCTCTCCTTTTCGGACTCCAACCACAGGGTCCCTGCAGAGTTGGGACAGGAGAGTCAGGCCTCGTCTTGTCTGAGGAAGGGAACTCCGCTTGCCTCTCGAATTGCTCAGGGTGTCTCACGCACCTCGTCGAGCTGTGTGTGGAAACCGCGGGTTTTTCTGGACGACGCACGGGGGTGTCAGTGCCCCTTCGAATGGTAACTTCACCCACAGGGTTGCCTTCGAAGAGGTGTCCGGGCATCGGGTTCTTATCCAGAGCGGACTGGGAAATCGGGGTCGTTCGGCATGTGGCACAACCCACGGGGCTCGTCTCGAATTTCCTCGGGAGGCCGGCCTCATCCTGAGGTGTGCCGGGAAAGCCGGGAACCCCTTCCAGAATACGCAGGGGAATCGACTCTCCTGTCGTGATGAGGAGGGGAGAAGGGGCTCAGATGAAGGGGTGCCAGGACCCTCGGTGTTCCCCTCGAGGGGACCCGGCGTGTCTGGGAAATTTTGGAGGTCGCATGAAGGGTGTCAGGTACCGTTTCGCAACTCAGGACGGAACGTGAGACTTCCCTTGAGACGCCGGAGCGGGCAAGGGCCCCATCTTGCGAAGACGTTGGGACCACGTGGTTTTTCTCGAGTTGTGGCGGGATTCTCGAGTTACGACGGGGATTTCAGGCTTCCTCTTGGGTTGGCCCTGGGAAGCCCCATCTTCCATTCGAGTTGCGAGGGAAAGCTGGGGGTTGCGCTCGAGTCACTGCAGGGCCCAAGAGACCTCATCCAGGCTTGTGTCTAGGACCTAATGTTCCTCTCAAGGGATGACTGGGATCTTGGGGTTGCATTCTAGACTCACCCAGGAGTCAGGCGTCCTCTCGAGGGGAAACAAAGGACTTCTCTCTCTTCTCGAGTCGCGACGTGTATTTCTTGGAGCCCACTGAGTGGACTAAAGGGAGTCAAGCCTCCTCTGGAGTTTGGAGAGAGGACTCGGGATTGCACTCCAGGACATGCAGGAAAAGAAGGCCCTCATCTCACGATGACGGGGGGGGGGGTCTCGGTGGTTTTACCGAGCTGCAGCGCCTGTGTTGGTTTCTCAGGAGGTACGACGGGGAGCTCAGTGAGCCTCTTGTGTGGCGCCAGGGAAGTTAGGTCTCGATGCGTGTGGCGAGGGGGAGCGCGTCATTGCTCTCGAGTCATGGTAGGGGAATCAGGCCTCTAGACGCGTTGAAGGACTCTCAAGATCTCTCTCGGGTCTTGGCAAGAATACCTGGGTTCCCTCGACTTGTGCCGGTGACCTCAGGGAGATTCTCCGGGTGCCTCTGAGAAGTCAGGGATACTGTGGAGTTGGGAAAGACCTCTCGGGACTCCACTGGGTTTGGTGAAATGGAAGGGGGCCTCATCTCGAGGGGAGGCAGGAACCTCAGGGTTCCTCTCCATTTCTGATTCCGATCGCAGCCCCCTGCATAGTTGGGAGAGGTGAGTCAGGCCTTGTCTTGTGTGCAGGAATGGACCTCCGCTTGCCTCTCGAGTTGTTCACTGGGTGACAGGAACTTGTTGAGCTGTATGAGTAACCTGCGGTCTTTTCCGGACGATGCACGGGGGTGTCAGTGCCCCTTCGTGTTGTGCCTTCATCCACACTATCTTCGAATAGGTGTCTGGGCATCGCGTTCTTATCAAGAGCGGATCGGGAAATCGCGGTCTTCCGGCATGTGGCACCACCATCGAGGCTACGTCTCGAATTTCCTCGTGAGACAGCCTCATCTGAGGTGCGTGGAGAAGGTCGGGAACCCCTTGCAGACAAAGCAGGGGAATTGACCCTCCTTTCACGATCAGGAGGGGAGAAGGGGCTCAGATGAAGTGGTGCCAGGAACCTCGGTGTTCCCCTCTAGTGCGACCCGTATGTCGGGGAACTTTTGGGGTAGCATTAAGGGTTCCAAATATCATTTCGCACTTGAAGACAGAACGTGGGACTACTCTTGAGACGCTGGAGCGGGCAAGGGCCTCATCTTGCAATGACGGGGGAACCACGTGGTTTTTCTCAAGTTGAGGTGGAATTCTCGAATTACTACTGGGAATTCAGGCTTCCTCTTGTGTTGGCCCAGGGAGGTCCAATCTTCCATTCGGGTTGCGAGGGAAAGCTGGGGAGTGCTCTCGAGTTACTGCAGGGCAAAAGCGACCTCATCTAGCCTTGTGTTCAGGACCCAGTGATCCTCTCCAAGGGCCACAGGGACCTCGGGATTGCATTACAGACTCACCCGGGGAGTTAGGCCTCGTATCGAGGGGAAGCAAAGGACTCGGCTATCCTCTCGAGTTGCGACGCGTATCTCTTGGAGCCCACTGAGTGGTCTAAAGGGAGTCAACCCTCCTCTTCAGTTTGGAGAGAGGACTCGGGATTGCTCTCCAGGCCATGCAGGAAAAGAAGGCCCACATCTCGAGATGACGGGGGCGTCTCATGGGTTTTCTCGAGCTGCGGCGCCAGTGTGGGGTTTCTCACGAGGTACGACGGGGAGTTCAGGTAGCCTCTCGTGTGGCAACAGGGAAGTCAGGTCTCCATGGGCGGGGCAAGGGGGAGCGCGTCATTGCTCTCAAGTCAGGGTAGGGGAATCGGGCCTCATGACGGGTTGAAGAAGAACTCTCGATGTCTTTCTAGGGTTGCGGCAGGAAACCCTGGGTTCCCTTGACTTGTGCCGGTGACCTCAGGGAGCGTCTCAGGGTGCCTCTGAGAAGTCAGGGATACTGTGGATTTGGGAGAGGCCTCTCGGGACTCCTCTGGGTTTGGTGCAATGGAAGTGGGCCTCATCTCGAGTTGAGGCAGGAACCTCAGGGTTCTGCTCCTGACTTCCTGGAGGCCGGATCTGACTCAGATCGCAGGGTCCCTGTTGAGTTTGTTCAGGAGTGTCAGGTCTCGTGTTCTGCGGAGGAATGGAACTCCGCTTACATCTCAAGTTGTTCAAGGATAACACCATTTTCGTGATGTGTGTGGAACCTGCGGGTTTTTCGGAGATGCACGGGGGCGTCAGTGCTCCTTCGTGTTGTGCCTTCATCCACAAGGTTGCCTTCGAAGAGGTGTCCGGGCATCGGGTTCATTTCAAGAGCGGACCGGGAAATCAGGGTCATTCGGCATGTGGCACCACCCACGTGGCTCATCTCGAATTTCCTCGTGAGACCAGCATCATCCTGAGGTGCGCCGGGAAGGCCGGGAACACCTTCCACACAAAGTAGGGGAATCGATTCTCCTGTCGCGATCAGGAGGGGAGATGGGGTTAAGATGAAGTGGTGCCGGGACCCTCGGTGTTCCACTCGAGGGAACCCGGCGTTTCAGGGAACTTTAGGGGTCGCATCAAGGGAGCCAAGTACCGTTTCCCACTTCAGGACGGAACATGGGACTTCCCTGGAGACGCTGTAGCGGGCAAGGGCCTCATCCTGTGAAGACGTTGGAACCACGTCGTTTTTCTCGAGTTGCATCGGGATTCTCGAAAACGACAGGAATTTCAGGCTTCCTCTTGGGTTGGCCCTGGGAAGCCCAATCTTCAATTTGAGTTGCGATGGAAAGCTGGGGGTTCTGCTCGAGTCACTACAGGGCCAAAGAGACCTCATCGAGGCGTGTGTCCAGGACCTAATATTCCTCTCAAGGGAAGACAGGGATCACGGGTTTCCATTCCAGACTCCCCCGGGGGGTCAGGACTCGCCTGGAGGGGAAGCAAAGGACTCCGCTTTCCTCTCAAGTCGCGACACGGATCTCTTGGAGCCCACTGAGTGGACTCAAGGGTGTCGAGCCTCCTCTTCAGTTTGGAGAGAGACCCGGGATTGCTCTCCAGGCCAGGCAGGAAAAGAAGGCCCTCATCTCGCGATGACGGTGGCGTCTCATGGGTTTCCTCAGGCTGCTGCGCCCATGGGGGTTTTCTCACGAGGCACGACGAGGACCTCAGGGAGCCTCTCGTGCGGCGCCAGGGAAGTCAGGTCTCCATGCGCATGGCGAGGGGGAGCTGGTCATCACTCTCGGGTCATGGGAAACGGCTAGGTCCTCAAGAGGCGTTGAAGAAGGACTCTCGAGGTCTTTCTCGGGTTGCGGCGGGAAACCCTCGTTTCCCTCGACTTCTGCAGGGGACCTTAGGGAACTTCCCACGGTGCCTCTGAGAGGTGAGGGATGCTGTGTAGTTGGCAGGGCCTCTCGGGACTCTGCTGGGTTCGGCGCAATGGAAGAGGGCCTCATCTCGATGGGAGGCAGGAACCTCAGGCTTCCTCTCGGTTTCAGACTCCGACTGCACGGTCCCTGCAGTGTTGGGACAGGAGAGTCATGCCTCGTCTTGTCTGAGGAATGGAATTCTGGTTGCCTCTCGAGTTGTTCCGGGAGTCTCAGGCCCCTTGTCGAGCTGTGTGTAGACCCTGCGGGTTTTTCCGGATGATGCACGGGGGTGTCAGTGCCCCTTCGTGTTGTGCCTTCACTCACAGGGTTGCCTTCGAAGAGGTGTCCGGGCATCGGGTTCTTATCAAGAGCGGACCGGAAAATCAGAGTCGTTCGGCACGTGGCACCTCACACGTGGCTAGTCTCGAATTTCCTCCTGAGACCGGCCTCATCCTGAGGTGCGCCAGGAAGGCCGAGAACCCCTTCCAGACAAAGCAGGGGAATCGACTCTCCTGTCGCGATTAGGAGGGGAGAAGGGGCTCAGATGAAGTGGTGCCGGGACCCTCGGTGTTCCCCTCGAGGGAACCCAGCGTGTCGGGGAACTTTTGCGGTCGCATCAAGGGTGTCAAGTACCGTTTCGCCCTTCAGGGCGGAACATGGGACTTCCGTGGAGACACCGGGAAGTTCGGTGTTCCCCTGGAGTGAGACCGGTATGTTGGGGAACTTTGGGGTCGCATCAAGGGTGCCAAGTAGCATTTCGAACTTTAAGATGGAACGTGGGACTTCTCTTGAGACTCTAGCTGGCAAGGGCCTCATATTGCGATGAAGGGGGAACCACATGGTTTTTAAGACTTGAGGCTGAATTCTCGAATTACGATGGGAAATTCAGACTTCCTCTTGTGTTGACCGTGGGAAGACCAATCTTCCATTCAAATTGTGAGGGAGAGATGGAGGTTGCTCTCGAGTCACTGTAGGGCAAAATAGACCTCATCTAGGCTTGTGTCTAGGACATAATGTTCCACTCCAGGGGCGACAGGGATCTCGGGGTTGCATTCCAAACTCACCCGGGGAGTCAGGCCTCGTCTCCAGGGAAGCAAAGGACTCCGCTCTCCTCTCGAGTCGCACCGGGTATTTCTTGGACCCAACTGAGTGGCCTAAAGGGAGTCAATACTCCTGTGAAGTTTGGAGAGAGGACCAGGAATTGCTCTCCAGGTCAGGCAGGAAAAGAAGGCCCCCATCTCTCCTTGACGGGGGCATCTTGTGGTTTTTCTCAAACTGCGGCGCCACTGTGGGTTTTCTCACGAGGTACGATGCGGTACTCAGGGAGCCTCTTGTGTGGTACTAGGGAAGTCAGTTTTCCTGCTTGTGGCCAGGGGAGCGTGTCCTTGCTCTGGAGTCATGGTAGGGGAATCGGGCATCAAGAGACGTTGAAAAAGGACTCTCCAAGTCTTTCTCGGGTTACTTCAGGAAACTCTGGGTTCCCTCGACTTGTGCCAGTGACCTCAGGTAGCTTCTCAGGGAGCCTCTGAGAATTCAGGGATACTGTGGTGTTGGGAGGGGCCTCTCGGGACACCACTGAGTTTGGTTCAATGGAAGAGGGCCTCTTCTGTAGTTGAGGCAGGAACCTCAGGGTTCCTCTCCATTTCTGACTCCAATTGCAGGGTCCCTGAAGAGTTGGGACAGGAGAGTAAGGCCTCATCTTGTGTGAAGGAATGCAACTTCACTTGCCTCTCGAGTTGTTCACGAGGTGACAGTCCACATTTGGAGCTGTGAGTGGAATCTGCGGGTTTTTCCAGACGATGCATGGGGATGTCAGTGTCCCTTCGTGTTGTGCCTTCATCCACAGGGTTGCCTTCGAAGAGATGTCCGGGCGTCAGGTTCTTATCTAGAGTGGACCGGGAATTCGGGATCTTTCAGCATATAGCACCAACCATGAGGCTACTTTTCGAATTTCCTCATGAGACCGGCCTCATCCGGAGGTTCGCGGGGAACGTGGGGAACCCCTTGCAGACAAAACATGGGAATCGACCCTTCTGTCGCGATCAGGAGGGGTGAAGGGGCTCACAGGAAGTGGTGCCGTGAACTTTGGTGTTTCCCTCGAGTGAGACCGGTATGTCAGGGAACTTTGGGGGTCGCGTCAAGGGTGCCAAGTACCGTTTTGTACTTCAGGATGGAACGTGGGACTTCTCTTGATACGCTGTAGCGGACAAGGGCCTCATCGGGCGATGACGGGGGAGCCACGTGGCTTTTCTCGAGTTGCGGTGGGATTCTCGAGTTACGACGGGGATTTCAGGCTTCCTCTTGTGTTGGGCCAGGGAAGTCCAATCATCCATTCGAGTTGCGAGGGAGAGCTGGGGGTTGCGCTCGAGTCACTGCAGGGCAAAGGAGACCTCATCTAGGCTTGTGTCCAGGACCTAATGTTCCTCTCCAAGGGCCACAGGGATCTCAGGTTTGCATTCCAGACTCACCCAGGGAGTCAGGCCTCATGTCGAAGGGAAGCAAAGGACTCCGCTCTCCTTTCGAGTCGCGACGGGCACCTCTTGGAGCCCACTTTGTGGCCTAAAGGGAGTCAAGCCTCCTGTGAAGTTTGGAGAGAGGACTTGGGACTGCTCTCCAGGCCATGCAGGAAAAGATGGCCCTCATCTCGCGATGACGGAGGGATCTTGTGGGTTTTCTCGAGCTGCGGCGCCAGTGTGGGGTTTCACACGAGGTACGACGGGGAGCTCAGGGAGCCTCTCGTGTGGCGCCAGGGAAGTCAGGTCTCCATGTGCATGGTGAGGGGGAGCGCATTATTGCTCTCGAGCTATGGTAGGGGAATCTGACCTCAAGACACATTGAAGAAGGACTCTCGAGGTCTTTCTTCGGTTGTGGCAGGAAACCCTTATTTCCCTCGACTTTTGCCGGTGGCCTCAAGGAGCTTCTCAGAATGCCTATGAGAAGTCAGGGATACTGTGGAGATGGGAGGGGCCTCTCGGGACTCCACTGGGTTTGTTTTAATGGAAGAGGGCCTCATCTCGGTTTGAGGCAGGAACCTCAGGTTTCCTCTCCATTTCTGACTCAGATCGAAGCGTGCCTGCAGAGTTGGGATTGGATACTCAGGCCTCGTCTTGTCTGAGGAAGGGAACTCCGCTTTCCTCTCTCATTGTTTAAGGGGTGACAGGCCAGTTGTGGAGCTGTATGTGGATCCTGCGGGGTTTTCCGGACGATGAACAGGGTTGCCAGTGCCCCCTCGTGTAGTGCCTTCATCCACAGGGTTGCCTTAGAAGAGGTGTCCGGGCATCGGGTTCTTATCAAGAGCAAGACCGAGAAATCGGGGTCTTTTGGCACGTGGCACCAACACGAGGCTACGTCTCGAATTTCTTCGTGAGACTGGCCTCATCCTGAGGTGCGCCATGAAGGTCAGGAAACCTTCTAAACAAAGCAGGGGGATCGACCTTCCTGCCGTGATCAGGAGCGGAGAAGGGGCTCAAATGAAGTGGTGCCAGGAACTTCGGTGTTCCCTTGGAGTGAGACTGGTATATTGGGGAACTTTTGGAGTCGCATCAAGGGTGCCAAGTAGCATTTCGAACTTTATGACGAAACATGGGACTTCTCTTGAGACTCTGTAGCGGGCAAAGGCCTCATATTGCGATGAATGGGGAACCACGTGGTTTTTAAGAGTTGCGGCGGGATTCTCGAGTTACAACGGGAAATTCAGACTTCCTCTTGTGTTGGCCCAGTGAAGACCAATCTTCCATTTGAATTGCGAGGGAGAGATGGGTGTTGCTCTCGAGTCACTGTAGGGCAAAATAGACCTCATCTAGGCTTTTGTCCAGGACATAATGTTCCTCTCCAGGGGCAACAGGGATCTCGGGGTTGCATTCCAGACTCACCCGAGGTAAGGCCTCGTCTCGAGGGGAAACAAAGTACTCTGCTGTCCTCTCAAGTCGCGACAGGTATCTCTTGGAGCCCATTGAGTGGCCTAAAGGGAGTAAAGCCTCCTGTGAAGTTTGGAGAAAAGACCAGGGATTGCTCTCCAGGTCAGGCAGGAAAAGAAGTCCCCAATCTCGCGATGACGGTGGGTTTTCCCGAGCTGCGGCGCCAGTGTGGGGTTTCTCACGAGGTATGACGGGGAGCTCAGGGAGCCTCTCATGTGGCGCCAGGGAAGTCAGGTGTCCATGCGCATGGCGAGGGGCAGCGTGTCATTGCTCTCGAGTCATGGTAGGGGAATCCGTCCTCAAGACGCGTTGAAGACGGACTCTTGAGGTCTTTCTCGGGTTGCGGCAGGAGACCCTGTGTTCCCTCGACTTGTGCCGGTGACCTAAGGAAGTTGCTCATGGTGCCTCTGAGAAGACACTGATACTGTGGAGTTGGGAGGGGCCTCTAGGGACTCCACTGGCTGTGGTATAATACAAGAGGGCCTCATCTCGTGTTGAGGAAGGAACCTCAGGGTTCCTCTCCATTTCAGACTCCGATCTCAGGATTCCTGCAGAGTTGGGACAGGAGAGTCAGGCCTCGTATTCTGTGGAGAAATGAAACTTAGCTTGACTCTCGAGTTGTTAACGAGGTAACAGGTCACTTGTCGAGCTGTATGTGGAACCTGCAGAGTTTTCCAAAAGATACACGGGTGTTCAGGGTCCCTCCTTGTTGTGCCTTCATCCTACTGGATGCATTCCAAGAAGTGTACGGGCATCGGGTTCTTATTAATAGCTGACCGGGAAATGGGGTCTTTCTGCATGTGGCACCACCCACGAGGCTACATCTCCAATTTCCTCGTGAGACCGGCCTCAACCTGAGGTGCGCCGGGAAGGCCAGGAACCCCTTCCTAGACCACGCAGGGGAATCGCCTCTCCTGTCGCGATCAGGAGGGGAGAAGGGGCTCAGAGGAAGCGGTGCCGGGACCCTCGGTGTTCCCCTCGAGGGAACCCGGCGTGTCGGGGGACTTTTGGGGGTCGCAGGAAGGCTGTCAGGGACCGTCTCACCTTTCAGGGCGGAACTGGGGACTTCCCTTGAGACGCCGTCGCGGGCAAGGGCCTCATCTTGCCAAGAGGTGGGAACCACGTGGTTTTTCTCGAGTTGCGGCGGGATTCTCGAGTTACGACGGGGATCTCAGCCTTCCCCTTGGGTTGGCCCTGGGAAGCCCAATCTTCTCCTCAGGTTGCGAGGGAAAGCTGGAGGCTGCGCTCGAGTCACTGCAGGGCCGAAGAGACCTCACCTAGGCGTGTGTCCGGGACCTAATATTCCTCTCCAGGGAAGGCAGGGATCTCGGGGTTGCATTCCAGGCTTCCCCGGGGAGTCAAGCCTCGTCTCGAGGGGAAGCCAAGGCCTCCGCTCTCCTCTCGAGTCGCGACGCGGGTCTCTTGGAGCCCCCTGAGCGGCCTCAAGGGAGTCCAGCCTCCTCTTCCGTTTGGAGAGAGGACCCGGGATTGCTCTCCAGGCCATGCAGGAAAAGAAGGCCCTCAGCTCGCGAGATCGGGGGCGTCTCAGGGGTTTCCTCGAGCTGAGGCGCCCTTGGGGGTTTTCTCCCGAGGCACGACGAGGATCTCAGGGAGCCTCTCGTGTGGCGCCAGGGAAGCCAGGTCTCCATGCGCGTGGCGAGGGGGAGCGCGTCCTGGCTCTCGAGTCACGGGAGGGGACTAGGGCCTCGAGACGCGTTGAAGAAGGACTCTCGAGGTCTTTCTCGGGGGGCGGCGGGAAACCCTCGTTTCCCTCGCCTTCTGCCGGGGACCTTAGGGAACTTCCCAGGGTGCCTCTGAGAGGCGAGGGATCCTGTGGAGGTGGCGGGGCCCCTCGGGACTCCGCTGGGTCTGGCGCAACGGAAGAGGGCCTCACCTCGAGGGGAGGCAGGAACCTCAGGCTTCCTCTCCGTTTCGGACTCCGACCGCAGGGTCCCTGCAGAGTTGGGACAGGAGAGTCAGGCTATGTCTTTTCTGAGGAATGGAACTCCGCTTGCCTCTCGTGTTGTTCATGGGGTTTCAGGCCCCTTGTCAAACTGTTTGTGGAATCTGCAGGTTTTTCCAGACGATGCCCGGGGGTGGCAGTGCCCCTTCGTTTTGTGTCTTCATCCACAGGGTTGCCTTCGAAGAGGTGTCCGGGCATCGTGTTCTTATGAAGAGCGGACTGGGAAATCGGGGTCGTTCCGCATTTGGCACCACCCACGTGGCTAGTCTCGAATTTCCTCATGAAACCGGCCTCATCCTGAGGTGTGCCGCGAAGGTCATGAAACCCTTCCAGACAAAGCAGAGGAATCGACCCTCCTGTGGCGATCAGGAGGGGAGAAGTGGCTCAGATGAAGTGCTGCTGGGAACCTCGGTGTTTCCCTCAAGTGAGACAGGTATGTCGGGTAACTTTTGGGGTCGCATAACGCGTTCCAAGTACCGTTTCGCTCTTCAAATTGGAACGTGGGACTTCTCTTGGGGTGCTCCAGCGGGCAAGGGCCTCATCTTGGAATGACTGGGGAACCACTTGGTTTTTCTCTAGTTGCTGTGGGATATTTGAGTTACCACAGGGAATTCATGCTTCCTCTTGTGTTGGCCCACAAAAGTCTTATCTTCCATTCGAGATTCAAGGAAGAGCTGGAGGTGCTGTCTAGTCACTGAAGGCAAAAGAGACCCCACCAAGGCTTGTGTGCAGGACCTAATGTTCATGTCAAGGGGCGACAGGAATCTCGGGGTTGCATTCCAGACTCACCCTGGAGTCAGGCCTCGTCTCGAGGGGAAGCAAAGGACTCTGCTCTCCTCTCGAGTCGGACGGGTATGTCTTGGAGCCCACTGAGTGGCTTAAAGGGAGCCAAACCTCCTCTGGTGTTTAGAGGGAGGACACGGGATTGATCTCCAGGCAATGAAGGAAATGAAGGCCCTCATCTCGCGATGATTGGGGCGTCTCGTAGGTTTTCTCGAGCTGTGGCGCTAGTGTGGGGTTTCTCACGAAGTAAGACTGGGAGCTCAGTGAGCCTCTCATGTGGTGCCAGGGCAGTCAGGTCTCTATGCACGTGGTGAGAGGGATCCCGTCATTGTTCTCGAGTCATGGTAGGGGAATTGGGCCTGAAGACGTGTTAAAGAAGGACTCTCGAGGTCTTTCTTGGGTTGCAGCAGGAAACCCTGGGTTCCATCGACTTGTGCCAGTGACCTCAGGAAGCTTCTCAGCGTGCCTCTGAGAAGTCAGGGTCACTGTGGAGTTGGGAGGGGCCTCTCGGAACTCCACTGGGTTTGGTGCAATGGAAGAGGGCCTCATGACAAGTTGAGGCAGGAACCACAGGGTTCCTCTCCTGGCTTCGAATGCGCCGGATCTGACTCGGATCGCAGAGTCCCTGCAGAGTTGGGACAGGAGAGTCAGGCCTCGTCTTGTGTGGAGGAATGGAACTCCGCTTGACTCTCGCGTTGTTCATGGGGTGACAGGCCACTTGTCGATTTGTATGTGGAACTTGCGGGTTTTTCTGGACGATGCACTGGGGTGTCACTGCCCCTTCGTGTTGTGCCTTCTTCCACAGGATTGCCTTCGAGTTGGGTTCTGCCATCGAGTTCTTATCAAGAGCGGACCAGGGAATCGGGGTCTTTTGGCATGCCGCACCACCCACGAGGCTATGTCTCGAATTTCCTCGTGAGACTGGCCTCAGCTTGATGTGCGCCAGGAAGGTCGGGAACACCTTCCAGACAAAGCAGGGGAATCGAAACTCCTGTTGCGATCAAGAGGGGAGAAGAGTCTCAGATGAAGTGGTGCCAGGAACCTCGGTGTTCTCCTCAAGTGAGACTGGTATGTCGGGGAACTTTTGGGGTTGCATCAAGGGTTCCAAGTAACTTTTCGCTCTTCAATACGGAATGTGGGACTTCTCTTGAGACGCTGTAGCGGGCAAGGGCCTCATGTTTCGATGACGGGGGAACCACGTGGTTTTTCTTGAGTTGGGGCGGGATTCTCGAGTTACAACCGGGAATTCAGGCTTCCTCTTCAACTGGCCCAGGGAAGTCCAGTTTTCGTTCGAATTGTGAGTTAAAACTGGGGATTGTTCTCGAGACACTGCAGGGCCAAATAGACCTCATCTAGGCTTGTGTCCAGGACCTAATGTTCCTCTGCTGGGGTGAAAGCGATCTCAGCATTGCATTCTCGACTCACCCGGGGAGTCAGGCCTCGTCTCGAGGGGAAGCCAAGGACACCGCTCTCCTGTCAAGTCGCGACGGGTATATCTTGGAGCTCACTGTGTGGCCTAAAATGAGTCAAGCCTCCTGTGGAGTTTGGAGAGAGGACTCAGGATTGCTCTCCAGGCCATACAGCAAAAGAAGGCCCTCATCTCGTGAGGACTGGGGCGTCTCGTGGACATTCTCGAGCTGCAGCTCCAGTGTGGTGTTGCTCACGAGGTATAATGGGGAGCTCAGGGAGCCTCTCCTGTGGCGCCAGGGAAGTCAGGTTTCTATGCGCGTGGCTAGGGGGAGCGCGTCATTGCTCTCGAGTCATGGTAGGGGAATCGCACCTCAAGACACGTTGAAGAAGGACTCTCGAGGTCTTTTACGGGTTGGGGCAGGAAACCCTTGGTTCCCTCGACTTGTGCCGGTGATCTCAGGAAGGTCTAAGGGTGCCTCTGAGAAGTCAGGGATACTGTGCAGTTGGGAGGGGTCTCTCGGGACTCCACTGGGTTCGGTGCAATGGAAGAGGGCCTCATCTCGAGTGGAGGCAGGAAACTCATGTTTCCTCTCCTGACTTCCCCTGGGCCAGATCTGACTCGGATCGCAGTTTCGCTGCAGAGTTCGAACAGGAGAGTCAGGCCTCGTCTTGTGTGGAGGAATGGAACTCTGCTTGCCTCTCCAGTTGTTCACGGGGTGACAGGTCACTTCTCGAGCTGTGTGTGGTACCTGCGGGTTTCTCCGGACGATACCCAGGGGTGTCAGTGCCCCTAAGTGTTGTGCCTTCATCAAAAGGGTTATCTTCAAAGAGGTGTCCGGGCATCAGGATCTTATCAAGAGCGGACCGGGAAATCGGGGTCTTTCGGCATGTGTCACCATCCACGTGGCTATGTCTCGAATATCCTCGTGAGACTGGCCTCATCCTGAGATGCACCGGGAAAGGTGGGAACCCCTTCAAGACAAAACAGGGGAATCGACCCTCCTGTCGCGATCAGGAGGGGAGAAGGGGCCCAGATGTAGTGGTGCCGGGAACCTCGGTGTTCTCCTCGAGTGAGACTGGTGTGTCGAGGAACTTTTGAGGGTGCATCAAGGGTGCCAATACCGTTTCGTACTTCAAGACGGAACGTGGGACTTCTCTTGAGACGCTGTAGGGGGCAAGGGCCTCATCTTGGGATGACGGGGGAACCACGTGGCGTTTCTCGAGTTGTGGCGGGATTCTCGAGTTTCGACGGGGAATACAGTCTTCCTCATGTGTTGGGCCAGGGAAGTCCTATCTTCCATTCGAGTTTAAAGGGAGAGCTGGGGATTGCTCTCGAGTCACTGCAGGGCAAAATAGACCTCATCTAGGCTTGTGTCCAGGACTTAATGCTCGTCCCTAGGGGCGACAGGGATGTTGGGGTTGCATACCAGACTCACCCGGGGAATCAGCCCTCGTCTCGAGGGGAAGCAAAGAACTCCGCTGTCCTTTTGAGTCGCGATGGGTATCTCTTGGAGCCCACTGTGTGCCCTAAAGGGAGTCAAGCCTCCTGTGGTGTTTGGATAGAGGATTCGGGATTCCTCTCCAGGCCATGCAGGAAAAGAAGGCCCTCATCTCGCGATGATGGCGGCGTCTCGTGGGTTTTCTAGACTGCCGCGCTAGTGCCAGGTTTCTGACGAGGTACGAGAGGGAGCTCAGGGAGCCTCTCGTGTGGCTCCAGGGAAGTCAAGTCCCCATGAGATGGCTAGGGGGAGCTCGTCATTGCTCTCGAGTCATGGTAGGGTAATCGGGCCTCAAGACGGGTTGAAGAAGGACTCTCGAGGTCTTTCTCGGGTCACTGCATAAAACCCAGGGTTCCCTTGACTTGTGCCTGCGACCTCAGGGAGCTTCTCAGAGTGCCTCTGAGAAGTCAGGGATACTGAGCAGTTTGGAGGGGCCTCTCGAGACTCCTCTGCATTTGGTGGAATGTAAGAGGGACTCATCTCGAGTTGAAGCAGGAACCTCAGTGTTCCTCTCCATTTCTGACTCAGATCGCAAGGTCCCTGCATGTTGGTACAGGAGAGTCAGGCCTCGTCTTTTCTGGAGGATGGGACTCCTCTTGCCTCTCGAGTTGTTCTCGAGGTGACAGGCCACTTGTCGAGCTGTGTGTGTAACCTGCCCGTTTTTCCGGATGATGCACAGGTGTGTTAGTGCCCCTTCGTGTTGTACCTTCATACTCAAGGCTGCCTTCCAAGAGGTGTCCGAGCATCGGATTCTTATCAAGAGCGGACCGGGAAATTGGAGTCTTTCAGCAAGTGGCACCACCCACAAAGCTACGTATCGAATTTCCCCATGAGACCGGCCTCATCCTGAGTTGTGCAGGGAAGGTCGGGCCCCCTTGCAGACAAAGCAGGGGAATCGACCCACCGGTCACGATCAGGAGGGGAGAAGGGGCTCAGAGGAAGCGGTGCCGGGACCCTCGGTGTTCCCCTCGAGGGAACCCGGCGTGTCGGGGGACTTTTGGGGGTCGCGGGAAGGCTGTCAGGGACCGTTTCGCCCTTCAGGGCGAAAATGGGCTGTGCAGGCTTGTCCTTTGCATGGATGTTCTTGTGTGTGGAAACCCAGCTCGGAGCCATCTCCTGATGTGTAAGAATTTCGCAGACAAACCTTGAGCTAAGCAATGCATTTTTTCCTAAGAAAATGTTTGTCTTAAGCGATGTAAATATCCTATGTATTTCCACTAGACTCTGGCTTCAGGTCGGTTCCCCCAAAAGGCTCAGAAGCGATTTGAACAAAACAGCATGTTTTCCTCCTAGCTTGTTCTCCTTATCTATGTTAAGGAAATGATATATTTGCCTGCAATACTGCCTTTCTTCAAGATTCATGTCAATCAAGTTTTGGCCCGGGATGACTCACCTGCTGCCAATATTATCTCAATGCATGTCGTGGGGGAGGGGCCTGGTGCCATTCCCTGAAACAGTTCCTTTCTTTCCTTAGCGGACTGCTAGTGCCTGTAGAATATCTGGCTAAAGACCAGCAGGGGGTACTCTTACTACCCCCCACCCCGCCTCGAGTCTAAGTCAGCAGCTTTCTCTATCTCTTTAGTACTTTAATAACACTTGATGACACAAAAGCTCTGAGTGATCAAATCATATCAAATCTTCATTTCAGATTGAAGATGCATTCCATGGTATTGCCATCTTAAGTCTTTCCATCGTTATGGAATATCTGTCCATGTATTCAGGATAGTTTTCAGCCAGGGTGTATAATTTCCAGTGTGCCAGTCTTGTCATCCTCGTTACATCCATGGCAAAGTGTTTTATTCATGTTGATATTATTGAAAGGGAATTTTTTAAAATTCCTTTTCAGATTATTATCTGCTAATGTATACAGATAAAACTGTGTAATCATTCATTTTTATCAGTTTGGACAGCTTGATAGTTGTCTTTAATTTCTTTACTTTCTGACACTTTAAGATTATCCTGGGACACATATGTAATGCCTCACCCCTAAATTCAGACATGTGTTCAAAGAACTTCTGTCCTTTTATTTTTTTATTTATTTATTCTTTAACATTGAAATCGTTTTGACTATGCTGGGTGTTTGTTGCTAGATGGAAGTAGCTAGGACCTCTGGACTGCAGTCTCTCATCTCTTGCTGACCTCTTGTTGACCTCTGCAGAATCCTGGTAGGTGGGAGCTTGTTAGTTCCTTGTTCCTTATCAGAACCTCCTGTGGTAAGTGCTTTTCTCTTCTCTGTTGCCTGGTAAGGGTGGGTGGTCATGGGCATCCCAAAGTTGGCTAGAAGTCAATTATTTAGGCAGGCTTGTGCATAGATATGGGAGAAGGCAATGGCACCCCACTCCTGGAAAATCCCAAGGACGGAGGAGCCTGGTAGGCTGCAGTCCATGGGGTGGCTAAGAGTCGGACACCACTGAGCGACTTCATTTTCACTTTTCACTTTCATGCATAGGAGGAGGAAATGGCAACCCACTCCAGTGTTCTTGCCTAGAGAACCCCAGGGACTGCGGGGCCTGGTGGGCTGCCATCTATGGTGTGGCACAGGGTCGGCCTCAACTGAAACACTTAGCAGCTGCAGCAGCAGCAGCAGCAGTGCATAGATATCAAAGGGGATGAGAACAGTCAGGTAGGATCACATATGTCACCGTGAAACAATACTTCTCTTCTTAGCCAAAGCTAACAAAAGATTTCTGTTCTAGGTCAACCTAGAAGAGATCACTTAAGAGGTAAAGAAACTTAAACTCCATTAGCAAAGGCAGTTCAACATCTCAAGAAAACTTGTGCTAGGCACAAAACTCTTTTCTGGGGGCCTACTTTCCCTACAACCTCCTTATCCCATTCTGTACCCATTCCTTTGCTTCTCCCGTCCTGAAAATGCCACCTCTAAGACAGAACTACTTCGTTTTCCTTCTTAAAGTGTGATTGCATTCCATACATTCTTGTAATAACAAGTCATACATTTCCCTTCAGCAACCAAGAACTGACTCTTATATTGGCATTTGATAGATTGGTGAGCATACCTATCAGTGATAATAGCGCCCACCCCGCTTCCTGCAAGAACAGAACAAAACAAAACAAAACAAAAAAATTGCTTTCTTACATTTAATATGTTCGGATGGTGCCAGTCACTATTCATGCAGAGTCAAAAATCTCTTTTGTTTCTGTGTAAAAGGGAGGTCCTTTCAAGTCGTGAATGTTTAAGAAGTTTCATTTATTTGGAAGTGACCTAGCTATTCAATACACTGTCGTCACTTAGTTTAGCACCAGGATAGAAACTCAGGTAACCAAAACACCTGGAGGAACGATTGTAAGTTCAGTCCAGTTCAGTTGCTCAGTCGAGTCTGACTCTTTGTGACCCCGTGGCATGCAGGACGCCAGGCTTCCGTGTCCATCACCAACTCCAGGGGCTTGCTCAAACTCATGTCCATCGAGTCAGTGATGTCATCCAACCATCTTATCCTCTGTCATCCCCTTCTCCTCTGCCTTCAATCAAGACTATGAGAGGCGGATATTTTAGAGTATAATTATTGTTAAGAGTTTATCTAAAAGCTCATATCACATTTACATTTTTTACATTGGTTGTTGCTGTTTCCAGGTACTTTCTTGCTGACAAGCTTGTGACACATATAACAATAGAGCAATTTTTACCTTAGAATAAACCTAGGCACTATGAACATGTTGTGCTTAATGTTGTTGACTCTTAGACATATCTATAGTGGAGGAGCAAAACCAAAAATACTAGATATTTAATATTGACTAGTTCCCAGTTCACGGGACTCTGACATTCATTTAGGTCAATGTTTTCTTGTATTTCCAGCAGTTTGATTTGGAAGGGCTGCCTTGTCTTGAGACCATTGAAATCAGAACACAGAACTTGAGCAATATTATCAAAAAACACAAGGCTCACACTGACACATACCTTAATCCAAACAGACAGACAAGACATCTTCCAGGTTTCCGCCTGAGATTTAAAATATTTCTTTGAGCCAGTCTTCTGGGGAGTGGGGGGATGGAGGTGGCAGTAAGGCAGGCTTGGGTAACAAGCTAATTGTTGGTCATTGCATATGCAAAGAACCAGCTTTCCGGGTTCCAAGGAAAAAAGTTTCCTTGGTAACCAACTTTGTCTGGTTCTATAGAATATCATTGCCCTCCTAGGTCAGGTCATCTTGCCTTTCTGTAGTCCTTGTTTTATCCCTAAATCATAGACAGCTTGGATTGTCTCTGTGGGGTGTATGTATTGTCCTCATGTTTGACCTGGCGGCAGCAGCGAGGTCCGAGAGCCTCTCCTGGAACCGGGCGTGGGGACGGGGCTCACCGGGAGCCACTGGTGAAGGTGGGCAGCGCCCCTGGAACACGGCAGGGGCGGAGCGAACCCGGGCGGCGCAGGGCGGGTGTCGGCTCCTGGCGGGGGTAGGGGAGGGCTTCCCAGTTGTGCTCTCGGAGATGGCCACTGTGGCTGGAAACGCTCCGGGAGCGCACCCAGGGCGGGGTAAACCTGGGCTGCACAGGTCGAGATTCCGCTCTCTGTGGGTGGGTGGTCGGTCCCTGTTGTGCCCGGCTGGCCCAGCCCTGCTTCTGGCACTTTGTAGGCCAGCGGGCCCTGGAGCACCTGCTAGGATGGGAAAGGGAAGGGTACGCGAATTGCACCCTGCTGGCCGCCGAGGCAGCAAAGAAGTGGGGAGGGCACCTTACTGCCCTTTAATGGCAGACAGAATCTGTGGATGTCCTGCTGAGTGGGCCTTTTCATGGGGACCTTGTGCAATAACAGTTTACCGGTGACCTTAGGGAACTTCCCAGTGTGCTTCTGACAGATGAGAGATGCTGTGGAGTTGGCGGGGCCTCTCAGGACTCCGCTGGGTTTGGCGCAATGGAAGAGGGCCTCATCTCCAGGGAAGGCAGGAACCTCAGGCTTCCTCTCCGTTTCGGACTCCGACCGCAGGGTCCCTGCAGAGTTGGGACAAGAGAGTCAGGAATCGTCTTGTCTGAGGAAGGGAACTCCGCTTGCCTCTCGAGGTGCTCAGTGGGTCTCAGGCCCCTTGTTGAGCTGTGTGTGGAACCTGCGGGTGTTTCCGGACGATGCACGACAGTGACAGTGCCCCTTCGTGTTGTGCCTTCACCCACTGGCTTGCCTTCGAAGAGGTGTCCGGGCCTCGGGTTCTTTTCAAGAGCAGACAGGGAAATCAGGGTCTTTCGGCATGTGGGACCACCCACGGGGCTAGTCTCAAATTTCCTAGTGAGGCCGGCTTCATCCTGAGGTGTGCTGGGAAGGCCGGGAACCCTTCAAGACAATGCAGGGGGATCGACTCTCCTGTCGCGGTCAGGAGGGGAGAAGGGGCTCGGATGAAGTGGAGCCGGAACCCTCGGTGTTACCCTCGAGGGAAACCGGCGTGTGAGGGACTTTTGGGGGATGCATGAAAGGAGTCAGGTACCGTTTCGCACTTCAGGACAGAACCTAGGACTTTCCTTGAGATGCCGTAGCGGGCAAGGGCCTCATCTTGTGAAGACGTTGGAACCATGTGGATTTTCTCGAGTTGCGGCGGGATTCTCGAGTTACGACGGGGATTTCAGGCTTCCTCTTGTATTGGCCCCGAGAAGCCTAATCTTCCATTGGAGTTGCGAGGGAAAGCAGGGGGTTGCATTCGAGTCACTGCAGGGCCAAAGAGACCTCATCTAGGTCTGTGTCCGGGACTTAACGTTCCTCTCAAGGGAAGACAGGGATCTCGGGGTGGCGTTCCAGACTCCCCCGGGGAGTCAGGCCTTGTCTCGAGGGCAAGCAAAGGATGCCACTCTCCTCTCAAGTCGTGACGCAGATCTCTTGGAGCCCACTGAGTGGCCTCAAGGGAGTCAGGCCTCCTCTTCAGTTTGGAGAGAGGACTCGGGATTGCGCTCTGGGTAAGGCAGGAAAAGAAGGCCCTCACCTCGCGAGGACGGGAGCTTCTCAGGGGTTTCCTCGAGCTGTGGCGCCCGTGGGGGTTTTCTCACGAGGCAAGACGAGGATCTCAGGGAGCCTCTCGTGCGGCGCCAGGGAAGTCAGGTCTCTGTGCGCGTGGCGAGGGGGAGCGCGTCATGGCTCTCGAGTAACGGGAGGGGACTAGGGCCATGAGACGCGTTGAAGAAGGACTCTCGAGGTCTTTCTCGGGGGGCGGCGGGAAACCCTCGTTTCCCTCGCCTTCTGCCGGAGACATTAGGGAACTTCCCAGGGTGCCTCTGAGAGGCGAGGCATCCTGTGGAGTTGGCGGGGCCTCTCGGGACTCCGCTGGGTCTTGCCCAACCGAAGAGGGCCTCACCTCGAGGGGAGGCTGGAACCTCAGGCTTTCTCTCCGTTTCGGACTCCGACCGCAGGGTCCCTGCAGAGTTGGGACAGGAGAGTCAGGCCTCGTCTTGTCTGAGGAAGGGAACCCCGCTTGCCTCTCGAGTTGTTCAGAGGGCCACAGGCCCCTCGTCGAGCTGTGTGTGGAACCCGCGGGTGTTTCCAGACGATGCACAGGGGTGTCAGTGCCGCTTCGGGCTGTGCCTTCACCCACAGGGTTGCCTTCGAAGAGGGGTCCGTCATCGGGTTCTTCTCAAGAGCGGACAGGGGAATCGGGCTCATTCGGCATGTGGCACCACCCACGTGGCTCGTTTCGAATTTCCTCGTGAGACCGGCCTCCTCTTGAGGTGCGACGGCTAGTCCGGGAACCCCTTCCAGACCACGCAGGGGAATCAACTCTCCTGTCGCGATCAGGAGGTGAGAAGGGGCTCAGATGAAGCGGTGCCGGGAACCTCGGTGTTCCACTCGAGGGAACCCGGCGTATCGGGGAACTTTTGGGGGTCGCATGAAGGCTGTCAGGTCCCGTTTCGCACTTCAGGGCGGAACAGGGGACTTCCCTTGAGACGCCGTCACGGGCAAGGTCCTCATCTTGCGAAGAGGTGGGAAGCACGTTGTTTTTCTCGAGTTGCGGCGGGATTCTCATGTTACGACAGGGGATTACAGGCTTCCTCTTGTGTCGGCCCTGGGTAGCCCAACCTTCTATTCTAGTGGCGAGGGAAAGGTGGGGGTTGCGCTCGAGTCACTGCAGGGCCAAAGAGACCTCATCTAGGCGTGTGTCCAGGACCTAATGCTCCTCTCCAGGGAAGACAAGGATCTCGGGGTTGCATCCCATGCTCCCCCGGGGAGTCAGGCCTCGCCTTGAGGGGAAGCAAAGACTCCGCTCTCCTCCCGAGTCGCGACGCTGATATCTTGCTGCCCCCTGAGTGGCCTCAAGGGAGTCCAGCCTCCTCTTCACTTTTGAGAGAGGACTCGTGATTGCTCTCCAGGCCAGGCAGGAAAAGAAGGCCCTCACCTCGCGAGGACGGGGGCATCTCAGGGGTTTCCTCGAGCTGCGGCACCCGTGGGGGTTTTCTCCCGAGGCACGACGAGGATCTCAGGGAGCCTCTCGTGCGGCGCCAGGGAAGTCATGTCTCCATGCACGTGGCGAGAAGGAGCGCGTCATTGTTCTCGAGTCATGGGAGGGGACTAGGGCCTCAAGACGCGTTGAAGAAGGACTCTCGATGTCTTTCTCGGGTTGCAGCGGGAAACCCTGTTTCCCCCGACTTCTGCCGGGGACCTGAGGGAACTTCCCAGGGTGCCTCTGAGAGGTGAGGCACGCTGTGGAGTTGGTGGGGCCTCTCGGGACTCCACTGGGTTTGTCGCAATGGAAGAGGGCCTCATCTCGTGTGGAGGCAGGAACCTCAGGCTTCCTCTCCAATTCTGACTCTGATCGTAGTGTCCCTGCAGAGTTGGGACAGGAGAGTCAGGCTATGTCTTTTCTGAGGAATGGAACTCCGCTTGCCTCTCGATTTGTTCATGGGGTTTCAGGCCCCTTGTCAAACTGTGTGTGGAATCTGCAGGTTTTACCAGACGATGCATGGGGGTGGCAGTGCCCCTTCGTTTTGTGTCTTCATCCACAGGGTTGCCTTCGAAATGTGTCTGGGCATCGTGTTCTTATGAAGAGCGGCCTGGGAAATCGGGGTCGTTCAGCATTTGGCACCACCCACGTGGCTAGTCTCGAATTTCCTCATGAAACCGGCCTCATCCTGAGGTGTGCCGCGAAGGTCATGAAACCCTTCCAGACAAAGCAGAGGATTCGACCCTCCTGTGGCGATCAGGAGGGGAGAAGTGGCTCAGATGAAGTGCTGCTGGGAACCTCGGTGTTTCCCTCAAGTGAGACAGGTATGTCGGGTAACTTTTGGGGTCGCATAACGCGTTCCAAGTACCGTTTCGCTCTTCAAATTGGAACGTGGGACTTCTCTTGGGGTGCTCCAGCGGGCAAGGGCCTCATCTTGGAATGACTGAGGAACCACTTGGTTTTTCTCTAGTTGCGGTGGGATATTTGAGTTACCACAGGGAATTCATGCTTCCTCTTGTGTTGGCCCACAAAAGTCTTATCTTCCATTCGAGATTCGAGGAAGAGCTGGAGGTGCGCTCTAGTCACTGAAGGCAAAAGAGACCCCACCAAGGCTTGTGTGCAGGACCTAATGTTCATGTCAAGGGGCGACAGGAATCTCGGGGTTGCATTCCAGACTCACCCTGGAGTCAGGCCTCGTCTCGAAGGGAAGCAAAGGACTCTGCTCTCCTCTCGAGTTGGACGGGTATGTCTTGGAGCCCACTGAGTGGCTTAAAGGGAGCCAAACCTCCTCTGGTGTTTGGAGGGAGGACACGGGATTGCTCTCCAGGCAATGCAGGAAATGAAGGCCCTCATCTCCCGATGACTGGGGCGTCTCGTAGGTTTTCTCGAGCTGTGGCGCTAGTGTGGGGTTTCTCACGAAGTAAGACTGGGAGCTCAGTGAGCCTCTCATGTGGTGCCAGGGCAGTCAGGTCTCTATGCACGTGGTGAGAGGGAGCCCGTCATTGTTCTCGAGTCATGGTAGGGGAATTGGGCCTGAAAACGTGTTAAAGAAGGACTCTCGAGGTCTTTCTTGGGTTGCAGCAGGAAACCCTGGGTTCCATCGACTTGTGCCAGTGACCTCAGGAAGCTTCTCAGCGTGCCTCTGAGAAGTCAGGGTCACTGTGGAGTTGGGAGGGGCCTCTCGGAACTCCACTGGGTTTGGTGCAATGGAAGAGGGCCTCATGACAAGTTGAGGCAGGAACCACAGGGTTCCTCTCCTGGCTTCGAATGCGCCGGATCTGACTCGGATAGCAGAGTCCCTGCAGAGTTGGGACAGGAGAGTCAGGCCTCATCTTGTGTGGAGGACTGGAACTCCGCTTGACTCTCGCGTTGTTCATGGGGTGACAGGCCACTTGTCGATTTGTATGTGGAACTTGCGGGTTTTTCTGGACGATGCACCGGGTTGTCACTGCCCCTTCGTGTTGTGCCTTGTTCCACAGGATTGCCTTCGAGTTGGGTTCTGCCATCGGGTACTTATCAAGAGCGGACCAGGGAATCGGGGTCTTTTGGCATGCCGCACCACCCACGAGGCTATGTCTCGAATTTCCTCGTGAGACTGGCCTCATCTTGATGTGCGCCAGGAAGGTCGGGAACGCCTTCCAGACAAAGCAGGGGAATCGAACCTCCTGTCGCGATCAAGAGGGGAGAAGAGTCTCAGATGAAGTGGTGCCGGGAACCTCGGTGTTCTCCTCAAGTGAGACTGGTATGTCGGGGAACTTTTGGGGTCGCATCAAGGGTTCCAAGTAACTTTTCGCTCTTCAATACGGAACGTGGGACTTCTCTTGAGACGCTGTAGTGGGCAAGGGCCTCATCTTTCGATGACGGGGGAACCACGTGGTTTTTCTTGAGTTGGGGCGGGATTCTCGAGTTACAACCGGGAATTCAGGCTTCCTCTTCAACTGGCCCAGGGAAGTCCAGTTTTCATTCGAATTGTGAGTTAGAACTGGGGATTGCTCTCGAGACACTGCAGGGCCAAATAGACCTCATCTAGGCTTGTGTCCAGGACCTAATGTTCCTCTGCTGGGGTGAAAGCGATCTCAGCATTGCATTCTCGACTCACCCGGGGAGTCAGGCCTCGTCTCGAGGGGAAGCCAAGGACACCGCTCTCCTGTCAAGTCGCGACGGGTATATCTTGGAGCTCACTGTGTGGCCTAAAATGAGTCAAGCCTCCTGTGGAGTTTGGAGAGAGGACTCAGGATTGCTCTCCAGGCCATGCAGCAAAAGAAGGCCCTCATCTCGTGAGGACTGGGGCGTCTCGTGTGTATTCTCGAGCTGCGGCTCCAGTGTGGTGTTGCTCACGAGGTATAATGGGGAGCTCAGGGAGCCTCTCCTGTGGCGCCAGGGAAGTCAGGTTTCTATGTGCGTGGCTAGGGGGAGCGCGTCATTGCTCTCGAGTCATGGTAGGGGAATCGCACCTCAAGACGCGTTGAAGAAGGACTCTAGAGGTCTTTTACGGGTTGGGGCAGGAAACCCTTGGTTCCCTCGACTTGTGCCGGTGATCTCAGGAAGGTCTAAGGGTGCCTCTGAGAAGTCAGGGATACTGAGCATTTGGGAGGGGTCTCTCGGGACTCCACTGGGTTCGGTGCAATGGAAGAGGGCCTCATCTCGAGTGGAGGCAGGAAACTCATGTTTCCTCTCCTGACTTCCCCTGGGCCAGATCTGACTCGGATCGCAGTTTCACTGCAGAGTTCGAACAGGAGAGTCAGGCCTCGTCTTGTGTGGAGGAATGGAACTCTGCTTGCCTCTCCAGTTGTTCACGGGGTGACAGGTCACTTCTCGAGCTGTGTGTGGTACCTGCGGGTTTCTCCGGACGATACCTGGGGGTGTCAGTGCCCCTAAGTGTTGTGCCTTCATCAAAAGGGTTATCTTCAAAGAGGTGTCCGGGCATCAGGATCTTATCAAGAGCGGACCGGGAAATCGGGGTCTTTCGGCATGTGTCACCATCCACGTGGCTATGTCTCGAATATCCTCGTGAGACCGGCCTCATCCTGAGATGCACCGGGAAAGGTTGGAACCCCTTCAAGGCAAAACAGGGGAATCGACCCTCCTGTCGCGATCAGGAGGGGAGAAGGGGCCCAGATGTAGTGGTGCCGGGAACCTCGGTGTTCTCCTCGAGTCAGACTGGTGTGTCGAGGAACTTTTGAGGGTGCATCAAGGGTGCCAATACCGTTTCGCACTTCAAGACGGAACGTGGGACTTCTCTTGAGACGCTGTAGGGGGCAAGGGCCTCATCTTGGGATGACGGGGGAACCACGTGGCGTTTCTCGAGTTGTGGCGGGATTCTCGAGTTTCGACGGGGAATACAGTCTTCCTCATGTGTTGGGCCAGGGAAGTCCTATCTTCCATTCGAGTTTAAAGGGAGAGCTGGGGATTGCTCTCGAGTCACTGCAGGGCAAAATAGACCTCATCTAGGCTTGTGTCCAGGACTTAATGCTCGTCCCTAGGGGCGACAGGGATCTTGGGGTTGCATACCAGACTCACCCGGGGAATCAGGCCTCGTCTCGAGGGGAAGCAAAGAACTCCGCTGTCCTTTTGAGTCGCGATGGGTATCTCTTGGAGCCCACTGTGTGCCCTAAAGGGAGTCAAGCCTCCTGTGGTGTTTGGGTAGAGGACTCGGGATTCCTCTCCAGGCCATGCAGGAAAAGAAGGCCCTCATCTCTCGATGATGGCGGCGTCTCGTGGGTTTTCTAGACTGCTGCGCTAGTGCCAGGTTTCTGACGAGGTACGAGAGGGAGCTCAGGGAGCCTCTCGTGTGGCGCCAGGGAAGTCAGGTCCCCATGAGATGGCTAGGGGGAGCTCGTCATTGCTCTCGAGTCATGGTAGGGTAATCGGGCCTCAAGACGGGTTGAAGAAGGACTCTCGAGGTCTTTCTCGGGTCACTGCATAAAACCCAGGGTTCCCTTGACTTGTGCCTGCGACCTCAGGGAGCTTCTCAGAGTGCCTCTGAGAAGTCAGGGATACTGTGCAGTTTGGAGGGGCCTCTCGAGACTCCTCTGCATTTGGTGGAATGTAAGAGGGACTCATCTCGAGTTGAAGCAGGAACCTCAGTGTTCCTCTCCATTTCTGACTCAGATCGCAAGGTCCCTGCATGTTGGTACAGGAGAGTCAGGCCTCGTCTTTTCTGGAGGATGGGACTCCTCTTGCCTCTCGAGTTGTTCTCGAGGTGACAGGCCACTTGTCGAGCTGTGTGTGTAACCTGCCCGTTTTTCCGGATGATGCACAGGTGTGTTAGTGCCCCTTCGTGTTGTACCTTCATACTCAAGGCTGCCTTCCAAGAGGTGTCCGAGCATCGGATTCTTATCAAGAGCGGACCGGGAAATTGGAGTCTTTCAGCAAGTGGCACCACCCACAAAGCTACGTATCGAATTTCCCCATGAGACCGGCCTCATCCTGAGTTGTGCAGGGAAGGTCGGGCCCCCTTGCAGACAAAGCAGGGGAATCGACCCACCGGTCACGATCAGGAGGGCAGAAGGGGCTTAAATGAAGTGGTGCCGGGAACCTCGGTGTTCCCCTTGAGTGAGACCGGCGTGTTGGGGGACTTTTGGGGTCGCATCAAGGGTGCCAAGTACCGTTTCGCATTTCAAGACGGAACCTGGGACATCTTTTGAAACGCTGTAGCGGGCAAGGGCCTCATCTTGCGATGACGGGAGAACCACGTGGTTTTGCTCGAGTTGCGGCGGGATTCTCGAGTTATGACCGGGAATTTAGGCTTCCTTTTGTTGGCCTTGAAATCCAATCTTCCATTCGGGTTGCGAGGGGGAGCTGGGGATTGCGCTAGAGTCACTGCAGGGCAAAAGAGACCTAATCTAGGCTTGTGTCCAGGATCTAACGTTGCTCTCCAGGGGCGACAGGGATCTCGGGTTTGCATTCCAGACTCATCCGGGGAGTCAGTTCTCACCTCGAGGGTAAGCAAAGAATTCCGCTCTCGTCTCGAGTCGCGATGGGTATTTCTTGGAGCCCACTGTGTGTACTAAAGGGAGTCAAGCCTCCTGTGGAGTTTGGAGAGAGGACTCGGGATTGGACTCCAGGCCATGCAGGAAAAGAAGGCCCTCATCTCGAGATGACGGTGGCGTCTCGTGGGTTTTCTCAAGCTGCTGCGCCAGTGTGGGGTGTCTCATGAAGTACCACGGGGATCTCAGGGAGCCTCTTGTGTGGCGCCAGGAAAATCCAGTATTCCATTCGAGTTGCAAGTTAGAACTGGGGATTGCTCTCCAGTCACTGCAGGGCAAAATAGACCTCATCTACGCTTGTGTTCAGGACCTAGTGTTCCACTACTGGGCCAACAGGGATCTCAGGGTTGCATTCTCGACTCACCCGGAGAGTCAGGCCTCGTCTTGAGGGGAAAAAAAGGACTCTGCTCTCCTGTCGAGTCGCGACGGGTATCTCTTGGAGCCCACTGCGTGGCGTAAAGGGAGTGAAGCCTCCTATGGAGTTTGGAGAGATGACTCGGGATTGTTTTCCTGGCCATGCAGGAAAAAAGGCCCTCATCTCGCGATGACAGGGGCATCTCGTGGGTTTTCTCCAGCTGCGGCGCCAGTATCAGATTTCTCAAGAGGTACAACGGGGAGCTCAGAGAGCCTCTCGTGTGGTGATAGGGACGTCAGGTCTCCGTGCGTGTGGTGAAGGGGAGTGCGTGATTGCTCTCGAGTCATAGTAGGCGAATCGGGCCTCAAGACGCATTGAAGAAGGACTCTTGAGGTCTTTCACGGGTTGCGGCAGGGAACCCTGGGTTCCCTTGATTTGTGTCGGTGACCTCAGGCAACTTCTAAGGGTGCCTCTGAGAAGTCAGGGACACTGTGGATTTGGGAGGGGCCCTTCGTTACTCAACTGGGTTTGGTGCAATCGAAGAGGGCCTCATCTCGAATGGAGGCAGGAACCTCAGGGGTCCTCTCCATTTCTGACTCGGGTCGCAGGGTACCTGCAGAGTATGGAGAAGAGAGTCACGCCTCGTCTTCTGTGGAGGAATGGATTTCCCCTTGCCTTTCGAGTTGTTCACGGAGTGACAGGCCACTTGTTGAGCTGAGTGTGGAACCTGCGGGTTTTTCCGGACGATGCACGGGGGTGTCAGTGCCCCTTCGTGTTGTGCCTTCATCCACAGGGTTGCCTTCAAAGAGGTTTCCGGGCATCGGGTTCTTTTCAAGAGCGTACCGGAAAATTGGGGTCTTTCAGCATGTGGTACCACCCACGAGGCTACGTCTCGAATTTCCTCGGGAGACCGGCCTCATCCTGAGGTGCGCCGGGAAGCTCGGGAACCCCTTGCAGACAAAGCAGGGGAATCGACCCACCGCTCGCGATCAGAAGGGGAGAAGGGTCTCAGATGAAGTGGTGCTGGGAACCTCGGTGGTCCCCTCGAGTGAGACCGGTATGTCACGGCACTTTTGAGATCGCATCAAGGGTGCCAAGTACAGTTTCGCTCTTCAAGACGGAACATGGGAATTCTCTGGAGATTCTGTAGCGGGCAAGGGCCTCATATTGCGATGACGAGGGAAACACGTGGTTTTTCTCGAGTTGAGGCGGGATTCTCGAGTTACAACGGGGAATTCAGGCTTCCTCTTGTGTTGGCCCAGGAAGTCCAATCTTCCATTCAACTTGTCAGAGAGAGCTGGGGGTTGCTCTCGAGTCACTTCAGGGCAAAGAGTCCTCATCTAGGCTTGGGTCCAGGACGTATTGTTCCTCTCCAGGGGCGACAGGGATATCGGGGTCGCATTCCAGTCTCACCCGGTGGGTCACGCCTCATCTCGAGTGGAAGCAAAGGACTCCACTATCCTCTCGAGTCGGAACGCGTAACTCTTGGAGCCCAATGAGTGGCCTAAAGGGAGTCAAGCGTCCTGTGTAGCTTGGACAGAAGGTTCACGCTTGATCTGCATAACATGCAGTTAAAGATGGCCCTCCTCTCGTGATGACGGGGGCGTCTCATGGGTTTTCTCGAGCTGCGGCGCCAGTGTGGGGTTTCTCACGAGATATGATGGGGAGTTCAGGGATCCTCTTGTGCAGCGCCAGAGAAGCCTGACTCCATGCGTGTGGCCAGGCAGATCGCGTCATTGCTCTCGAGTCATGGGAGGGACTAGGGCCTCAAGAGGCATTTAAGAAGGACTCTCAAGGTTTTTCTTGGGCTGGGGCGGGAAACACTCGTTTCCCTCGACCTCTACAGGGGACCTTAGGGAACTTCCCAGGTGCCTCTGAGAGGTGAGGGATACTGAGGAGTTAGAGGGGCCTCTCGGGACTCCACTAGGTTTGACGAAATGAAAGAGGGCCTCATCTCGATTGGAGGCAGGAACCTCAGGCTTCCTCTCCATTTCTGACTCCGACCGCAGGGTCCCTGCAGAGTTGGGACAGGAGAGTCAGGCCTCGTCTTGTCAGAGTAACGGAACTCTGCTTGCCTCTCGAGTCGTTCAGGGGGTCTCAGGGCCCTTGACAAGCTGTGTGTGGAACCTGCAGGTGATTCCAGAAGATGCATGGGGGTGTCAGTGCCCCTTCGTTTTGTGCCTTCCCCCACAGGGTTGCCTTCAAAGAGGTGTCCGGGCATCGGGTTCATTTCAAGAGCGGACCGGGAAATCGGGGTCATTCTGCATGTGGCACCACCCACGTGGCTCATCTCGAATTTCCTCGTGAGACCAGCATCATCCTGAGGTGCGCCGGGAAGGCCGGGAACCCCTTCCACACAAAGTAGGGGAATCGATTCTCCTGTCGCGATCAGGAGGTGAGATGGGGCTCAGATGAAGTGGTGCCGGGACCCTCGGTGTTCCACTCGAGGGAACCCGGCGTTTCAGGGAACTTTAGGGGTCACATCAAGGGAGCCAAGTACCGTTTCCCACTTCAGGACGGAACATGGGACTTCCCTGGAGACGCTGTAGCGGGCAAGGGCCTCATCCTGTGAAGACGATGGAACCACGTCGTTTTTCTTGAGTTGCATCGGATTTCTCGAAAATGACAGGAATTTCAGGCTTCCTCTTGGGTTGGCCCTGGGAAGCCCAATCTTCAATTCAAGTTGCGATGGAAAGCTGGGGGTTCTGCTCGAGTCACTACAGGGCCAAAGAGACCTCATGGAGGCGTGTGTCCAGGACCTAATATTCCTCTCAAGGGAAGACAGGGATGCCGGGTTTCCATTCCAGACTCCCCCGGGGAGTCAGGACTCGCCTGGAGGGGAAGCAAAGGACTCCGCTTTCCTCTCAAGTCGCGACACGGATCTCTTGGAGCCCACTGAGTGGACTCAAGGGTGTCGAGCCTCCTCTTCAGTTTGGAGAGAGGACTCGGGATTGCTCTCCAGGCCAGGCAGGAAAAGTAGGCCCTCATCTCGCGATGACGGGGGCGTCTCATGGGTTTACTCAGGCTGCTGCGCCCATGGGGGTTTTCTCACGAGGCACGACGAGGACCTCAGGGAGCCTCTCGTGCGGCGCCAGGGAAGTCAGGTCTCCATGCGCATGGCGAGGGGGAGCTGGTCATCACTCTCGAGTCATGGGAAGCGGCTAGGTCCTCAAGAGGCGTTGAAGAAGGACTCTCGAGGTCTTTCTCGGGTTGTGGCGGGAAACCCTCGTTTCCCTTGACTTCTGCAGGGGACCTTAGGGAACTTCCCAGGGTGCCTCTGAGAGGTGAGGGATGCTGTGCAGTTGGCAGGGCCTCTCGGGACTCTGCTGGGTTCGGCGCAATGGAAGAGGGCCTCATCTCGAGGGGAGGCAGGAACCTCAGGCTTCCTCTCGGTTTCGGACTCCGACTGCACGGTCCCTGCAGTGTTGGGACAGGAGAGTCATGCCTCGTCTTGTCTGAGGAATGGAATTCTGGTTGCCTCTCGAGTTGTTCCGGGAGTCTCAGGCCCCTTGCGAGCTGTGTGTAGACCCTGCGGGTTTTTCCGGATGATGCACGGGGGTGTCAGTGCCCCTTCGTGTTGTGCCTTCACCCACAGGGTTGCCTTCGAAGAGGTATCCCGGCATCGGCTTCTTATCAAGAGCGGACCGGAAAATCGGGGTCGTTCGGCACGTGGCACCTCACACGTGGCTAGTCTCGAATGTCCTCCGGAGACCGGCCTCATCCTGAGGTGCGCCAGGAAGGCCGGGAACCCCTTCCAGACCACGCAGGGGAATCGACTCTCCTGTCGCGATCAGGAAGGGAGAAGGGGCTCAGATTAAGTGGTGCTGGGACCCTCGGTGTTCCCCTCGAGGGAACCCAGCGTGTCGGGGAACTTTTGCGGTCGCATCAAGTGTGTCAAGTACCGTTTCGCACTTAAGGACGGAACATGGGACTTCCCTGGAGACGCCGGGAACTTCGGTGCTCCCCTGGAGTGAGACCGGTATGTTGGGGAACTTTGGGGTCGCATCAAGGGTGCCAAGTAGCATTTCGAACTTTAAGATGGAACGTGGGACTTCTCTTGAGACTCTAGCTGGCAAGGGCCTCATATTGCGATGAAGGGGGAACCACATGGTTTTTAAGACTTGAGGCTGAATTCTCGAATTACGATGGGAAATTCAGACTTCCTCTTGTGTTGACCGTGGGAAGACCAATCTTCCATTCAAATTGTGAGGGAGAGATGGAGGTTGCTCTCGAGTCACTGTAGGGCAAAATAGACCTCATCTAGGCTTGTGTCTAGGACATAATGTTCCACTCCAGGGGCGACAGGGATCTCGGGGTTGCATTCCAAACTCACCCGGGGAGTCAGGCCTCGTCTCCAGGGAAGCAAAGGACTCCGCTCTCCTCTCGAGTCGCACCGGGTATTTCTTGGACCCAACTGAGTGGCCTAAAGGGAGTCAATACTCCTGTGAAGTTTGGAGAGAGGACCAGGAATTGCTCTCCAGGTCAGGCAGGAAAAGAAGGCCCCCATCTCTCCTTGACGGGGGCATCTTGTGGTTTTTCTCGAACTGCGGCGCCACTGTGGGTTTTCTCACGAGGTATGATGGGGTACTCAGGGAGCCTCTTGTGTGGTACTAGGGAAGTCAGTTTTCCTGCTTGTGGCGAGGGGAGTGTGTCCTTGCTCTGGAGTCATGGTAGGGGAATCGGGCATCAAGAGACGTTGAAAAAGGACTCTCCAAGTCTTTCTCGGGTTACTTCTGGAAACTCTGGGTTCCCTCGACTTGTGCCAGTGACCTCAGGTAGCTTCTCAGGGAGCCTCTGAGAATTCAGGGATACTGTGGTGTTGGGAGGGGCCTCTCGGGACACCACTGAGTTTGGTTCAATGGAAGAGGGCCTCTTCTCTAGTTGAGGCAGGAACCTCAGGGTTCCTCTCCATTTCTGACTCCAATTGCAGGGTCCCTGAAAAGTTGGGACAGGAGAGTAAGGCCTCGTCTTGTGTGAAGGAATGCAACTTCACTTGCCTCTCGAGTTGTTCACGAGGTGACAGTCCACATTTGGAGCTGTGAGTGGAATCTGCGGGTTTTTCCAGACGATGCATGGGGATGTCAGTGTCCCTTCGTGTTGTGCCTTCATCCACAGGGTTGCCTTCGAAGAGATGTCCGGGCGTCAGGTTCTTATCTAGAGTGGACCGGGAATTCGGGATCTTTCAGCATATGGCACCAACCATGAGGCTACTTTTCGAATTTCCTCATGAGACCGGCCTCATCTGGAGGTTCGCGGGGAACGTCGGGAACCCCTTGCAGACAAAACATGGGAATCGACCCTTCTGTCGCGATCAGGAGGGGTGAAGGGGCTCACAGGAAGTGGTGCCGTGAACTTTGGTGTTTCCCTCGAGTGAGACCGGTATGTCAGGGAACTTTGGGGGTCGCATCAAGGGTGCCAAGTACCGTTTTGTACTTCAGGATGGAACGTGGGACTTCTCTTGATACGCTGTAGTGGCCAAGGGCCTCATCTTGCGATGACGGGGGAGCCACGTGGTTTTTCTCGAGTTGCGGTGGGATTCTCGAGTTACGACGGGGATTTCAGGCTTCCTCTTGTGTTGGGCCAGGGAAGTCCAATCATCCATTCGAGTTGCGAGGGAGAGCTGGGGGTTGCGCTCGAGTCACTGCAGGGCAAAGGAGACCTCATCTAGGCTTGTGTCCAGGACCTAATGTTCCTCTCCAAGGGCCACAGGGATCTCAGGTTTGCATTCCAGACTCACCCAGGGAGTCAGGTCTCATGTCGAAGGGAAGCAAAGGACTCCGCTCTCCTTTCGAGTCGCGACGGGCACCTCTTGGAGCCCACTTTGTGGCCTAAAGGGAGTCAAGCCTCCTGTGAAGTTTGGAGAGAGGACTTGGGACTGCTCTCCAGGCCATGCAGGAAAAGATGGCCCTCATCTCGCGATGACGGAGGGATCTTGTGGGTTTTCTCCAGCTGCGGCGCCAGTGTGGTGTTTCACACGAGGTATGACGGGGAGCTCAGGGAGCCTCTCGTGTGGCGCCAGGGAAGTCAGGTCTCCATGTGCGTGGCGAGGGGTAGCGCATTATTGCTCTCGAGCTATGGTAGGGGAATCTGACCTCAAGACACATTGAAGAAGGACTCTCGAGGTCTTTCTTCAGTTGTGGCAGGAAACCCTTATTTCCCTCGACTTTTGCCGGTGGCCTCAAGGAGCTTCTCAGAATGCCTATGAGAAGTCAGGGATACTGTGGAGATGGGAGGGGCCTCTCGGGACTCCACTGGGTTTGTTTTAATGGAAGAGGGCCTCATCTCGGGTTGAGGCAGGAACCTCAGGTTTCCTCTCCATTTCTGACTCAGATCGAAGCGTGCCTGCAGAGTTGGGATTGGATACTCAGGCCTCGTCTTGTCTGAGGAAGGGAACTCCGCTTTCCTCTCTCATTGTTTAAGGGGTGACAGGCCAGTTGTGGAGCTGTATGTGGATCCTGCGGGTTTTTCCGGACGATGAACAGGGTTGCCAGTGCCCCCTCGTGTAGTGCCTTCATCCACAGGGTTGCCTTAGAAGAGGTGTCCGGGCATCGGGTTCTTATCAAGAGCAAGACCGAGAAATCGGGGTCTTTTGGCACGTGGCACCAACACGAGGCTACGTCTCGAATTTCTTCGTGAGACTGGCCTCATCCTGAGGTGCGCCATGAAGGTCGGGAATGCCTTCTAGACAAAGCAGGGGGATAGACCTTCCTGCCGTGATCAGGAGCGGAGAAGGGGCTCAAATGAAGTGGTGCCAGGAACTTCGGTGTACCCTTGGAGTGAGACCGGTATATTGGGGAACTTTTGGGGTCGCATCAAGGGTGCCAAGTAGCATTTCGAACTTTATGACGAAACATGGGACTTCTCTTGAGACTCTGTAGCGGGCAAAGGCCTCATATTGCGATGAATGTGGAACCACGTGGTTTTTAAGAGTTGCGGTGGGATTCTCGAGTTACAACGGGAAATTCAGACTTCCTCTTGTGTTGGCCCAATGAAGACCAATCTTCCATTCGAATTGCGAGGGAGAGATGGGTGTTGCTCTCGAGTCACTGTAGGGCAAAATAGACCTCATCTAGGCTTTTGTCCAGGACATAATGTTCCTCTCCAGGGGCAACAGGGATCTCGGGGTTGCATTCCAGACTCACCCGAGGTAAGGCCTCGTCTCGAGGGGAAACAAAGTACTCTGCTCTCCTCTCACGTCGCGACAGGTATCTCTTGGAGCCCATTGAGTGGCCTAAAGGGAGTAAAGCCTCCTGTGAAGTTTGGAGAAAAGACCAGGGATTGCTCTCCAGGTCAGGCAGGAAAAGAAGTCCCCAATCTCGCGATGACGGTGGGTTTTCCCGAGCTGCGGCGCCAGTGTGGGGTTTCTCACGAGGTATGACGGGGAGCTCAGGGAGCCTCTCATGTGGCGCCAGGGAAGTCAGGTGTCCATGCGCATGGCGAGGGGGAGCGTGTCATTGCTCTCGAGTCATGGTAGGGGAATCCGTCCTCAAGACGCGTTGAAGACGGACTCTTGAGGTCTTTCTCGGGTTGCAGCAGGATACCCTGTGTTCCCTCGACTTGTGCCGGTGACCTCAGGGAGTTGCTCAGGGTGCCTCTGAGAAGACACTGATACTGTGGAGTTGGGAGGGGCCTCTCGGGACTCCACTGGGTGTGGTATAATACAAGAGGGCCTCATCTCGTGTTGAGGAAGGAACCTCAGGGTTCCTCTCCATTTCAGACTCCGATCTCAGGATTCCTGCAGAGTTGGGACAGGAGAGTCAGGCCTCGTATTCTGTGGAGAAATGAAACTTAGCTTGCCTCTCGAGTTGTTCACGAGGTAACAGGTCACTTGTCGAGCTGTATGTGGAACCTGCAGAATTTTCCAAAAGATGCACGGGTGTTCAGGGTCCCTCCTTGTTGTGCCTTCATCCTACGGGATGCATTCCAAGAAGTGTACGGGCATCGGGTTCTTATTAATAGCTGACCGGGAAATGGGGTCTTTCCGCATGTGGCACCACCCACGAGGCTACATCTCCAATTTCCTCGTGAGACAGGCCTCATCCTGATGTGCGCTGGGAAGATCGGTAACCCCTTCCACACAAAGCAGGAGAAAAGACACTCCTATTGCAATCAGGAGGGGAGAAGGGGCTCAAATGATGTGGTGCGGGGAACATGGGTGTTACCCTCCAGTGAGGCCTGTATGTTGGGAAACTTTGGGGGTGCCATCATGGGTGCCAAGTACCGTTTTGCACTTCAGTAGGAACGTGGGACTTCTTTTGAGACGCTGTGGCGGGCAAGGGCCTCATGCTGCGAAGACGATGGAACCACGTGGTTTTTTTCGAGTTGCGGCGGGATTCTCGAGTTACGACGGGGATTTCAGCCTTCCTCTTGTGTTAGCCCTGGGAAGCCCAAACTTCCCTTCGAGTTGCGAGGGAAAGCTGGATGTTGTGCTCGAATCACTGCAAGGCCAAAGAGACCTCATCTAGGCGTGTGTCCAGGACCTAATAGTCCTCTCAAGGGAAGACAAGGATCTCGGGATTGCACTCCAGACTCCCCCGGGGATTCAGGCCTCGCCTCGAGGGGAAGCAAAGGACTGCGCTCTGCTCTCGAGCCGCGAGGCGGATCTCTTGGAGCCCACTGAGTCGCCTCAAGGGAATCCATCCTACTCTTCAGTTTGGAGAGAAGACTCGGGATTGCTCTCCAGGCCAGGCAGGAAAAGAAGGCCCTCAGCTCGCGAGGACGGGGGCGTCTCAGGGGTTTCCTCGAGCTGCAGCGCCCGTGGGGGTTTTCTCCCGAGGAACGACGAGGATCTCAGGGAGCCTCTCGTGCGGCGCCAGGGAAGCCAGGTCTGCATGCGCGAGGCGAGGGGGAGCGCATCATTGCTCTCTAGTCCAGAGAAGGGACAAGGGCCTCAAGACACTTTGAAGAAGGACAATCGAGGTCTTTCTCGAGTGGCGGCGGGAAACCCTCATTTCCCTCGACTTCTGCCGGGGACCTGAGGGAACTTCCCAGGGTGCCTCTGAGAGGTGAGGGATGCTGTGGAGTTAGCGGGGCCTCTCGGGACTCCGCTGGGGTTGGCGCAATGGAAGAGGGCCTCATCTCGAGGGGAGGCAGGAACCTCAGACTTCCTCTCTGTTTCTGACTCCGACCCTCCGACCTCAGGGTCCCTGCAGAGGTGGGAGCGGAGAGTTAGGCCTCGTCTTGTCTGAGGAAGGGAACTCCGCTTGCCTCTCGAGATGCTCAGAGGGTCTCAGGGCCCTCTTCGAGCTGTGTGTGGAACCCACGGGTGTTTCTGGACGATGCACGGGAGTGTCAGTGCCCCTTCGTGTTGTGCCTTCACCCACAGGGTTGCCTTCGAAGAGGTGTCCGTGCAACGTGTTCTTCTCAAGAGTGGACCGGGAAATCGAGGTTGTTCGGCATGTGGCACCAACCCCGTGGCTCATCTCGAATTTCCTCGTGCGGACGGCCTCATCCTGAGATGCGCCGGGAAGGCCGGGAATCCCTTCCAGACCACGCAGGGGAATCGACACTCCTGTCGCCATCAGGAGGGGAGAAGGGGCTCAGATGAAGTGGTGTCGGGACCCTCGGTGTTTCCCTCGAGGGAACCCGGTGTGTCGGGGGACTTCTGGGGGTCGCATGAAAGGTGTCAGGTACTGTTTCGCACTTCAGGACGGAAACTGGGACTTCCCTTGAGACGCCATAGCGGGCAAGAGGCTCATCTTGCAAAGACGATGGAACCACGTGGTTTTCCTCGAGTTGTGGCGGGATTCTCGAGTTACGACGGGGATCTCAGGCTTCCTCTTGGGTTGGCCCTGTGAAGCCCAATCTTCCCCTCGAGTGAGAGGGAAAGCTGGGGGTTGCGCTAGAGTCACTGCAGGGCCGAAGAGACCTCACCTAGGCGTGTGTCCGGGACCTAATATTCCTCTCCAGGGAAGGCAGGGATCTAGGGGTTGCATTCCAGGCTCCCCCGGGGAGTCCGGCCTCGTCTCGAGGGGAAGCCAAGGACTCCGCCCTCCTCTCGAGTCGTGACGCAGGTCTCTGGGAGCGCCCTGAGCGGCCTCAAGGGAGTCCAGCCTCCTTTTCAGTTTGGAGACAGGACTCGGGATTGCTCTGCAGGCGATCCATGAAAAAAAGGCCCTCAGCTCGCGAGGACGGGGTCGTCTCAGGGGTTTCCTTGAGTTGCGGTGCCCGTGGGGGTTTTTTCCCCAGGCACTACGAGGATCTCAGGGAGCCTCTCGTGCGGCGCCAGGGAAGTCAGGTCTCCATGCAGTGGCGATGGGGATCGAGTCATGGCTCTCGAGTCACGGGAGGGGACTAGGGCCTCGAGACGCGTTGAAGAAGGACTCTCGAGATCTTTTTCGGGGGGCGGCGGGAAACCCTCGTTCCCCTCGCCTTCTGCCGGGGACCTTAGGGAACTTCCCAGGGTGCCTCTGAGAGGCGAGGGATCCTGTGGAGTTGGCGGGGCCTCTCGGGACTCCGCTGGGTCTGGCAAAAGGGAAGAGGGCCTCACCTCGAGGGGAGGCAGGAACCTCAGGCTTCCTCTCCGTTTCGGACTCCTACCGCAGGTTCCCTGCAGAGTTGGGACAGGAGAGTCAGGCCTCGTCGTGTCTGAGGAAGGGAATCCCGCTTACCTCTCGAGTTGTTCAGGGGGTCGCAGGCCCCTCGTCAAGCTGTGTGTGGAACCCGCGGGTCTTTGCAGACGATGCACGGGGGTGGCACTGCCCCTTCGTGTTGTGCCTTCACCCACAGGGTTGCCTTCGAAGAGGGGTCCGGGCCTCGGGTCCTTCTGAAGAGCGGACCGGGGAATCGGGGGCGTTCGGCAGGTGGCCCCACCCACGTGGCTCGTCTCGAATTTCCTCGTGAGACCGGCTTCATCCTGAGGTGCGCCGGGAACCCCGGGAACACCTTCCAGACCACGCATGGGAATCGCCTCTCCTGTCACGATCAGGAGGGGAGAAGGGGCTCAGAGGAGGCAGTGCCGTGACCCTCGGTGTTCCCCTCGGGGGACCCCGGCGTGTCGGGGGACTTTTGGGGGTCGCAGGAAGGCTGTCAGGGACTGCTTCGCCCTTCAGGGCGGAACAGGGGACTTCCCTTGAGTCGCCGTCGCGGGCAAGGGCCTCATCTTGCCAAGAGGTGGGAACCACGTGGTTTTTCTCCAGTTGCGGCGGGATTCTCGAGTTACGACGGGGATCTCAGCCTTCCCCTTGGGTTGGCCCTGGGAAGCCCAATCTTGCCCTCGGGTTGCGAGGGAAAGCTGGGGGTTGCGCTCGAGTCACTGCAGGGCCAAAGAGACCTCAACTAGGCGTGTGTCCGGGACCTAATATTCCTCTCCAGGGAAGGCAGGGATCTCGGGGTTGCATTCCAGGCTCCCCCGGGGAGTCAGGCCTCGTCTCGAGGGGAAGCCAAGGACTCCGCTCTCCTCTCGAGTCGCGACGCAGGTCTCTTGGAGCCCCCTGAGCTGCCTCAAGGGAGTCCAGCCTCCTCTTCCGTTTGGAGAGAGGACCCGGGATTGCTCTCCAGGCCATGCAGGAAAAGAAGGCCCTCAGCTCGCGAGGACGGGGTCGTCTCAGGGGTTTCCTCGAGCTGAGGCGCCCGTGGGGGTTTTCTCCCGAGGCACGACGAGGATCTCAGGGAGCCTCTCGTGCGGCGCCAGGGAAGTCAGGTCTCCATGCGCGTGGCGAGGGGGAGCGCGTCCTGGCTCTCGAGTCACGGGAGGGGACTAGGGCCTCGAGAAGTGTTGAAGAAGGACTCTCGAGGTCTTTCTCGGGGGTCGGCGGGAAAGCCTCGTTTCCCTCGCCTTCTGCCGGGGACCTTAGGGAACTTCCCAGGGTGCCTCTGAGAGGCGAGGGATCCTGTGGAGGTGGCGGGGCCCCTCGGGACTCCACTGGGTCTGGCGCAACGGAAGAGGGCCTCACCTCGTAGGGAGGCAGGAACCTCAGGCTTCCTCTCCGTTTCGGACTCCGACCGCAGGGTCCCTGCAGAGTTGGGACAGGAGAGTCAGGCCTCGTCTTGTCTGAGGAAGGGAAACCCGCTGGCCTCTCGAGTTGCTCAGGGTGTCTCAGGCCCCTCGTCGAGCTGTGTGTGGAACCCGCGGGTCTTTGCGGACGATGCACGGGGGTGGCAGTGCCCCTTCGTGTTGTGCCTTCACCCACAGGGTTGCCTTCGAAGAGGGGTCCGGGCCTCGGGTCCTTCTCAAGAGCGGACCGGGGAATCGCGGTCGTTCGGCATGTGGCCCCACCCACGTGGCTCGTCTCGAATTTCCTCGTGAGACCGGCCTCATCCTTAGGTGCCCCGGGAAGGCCTGGAACCCCTTCCAGACCACGCAGGGGAATCGACTCTCCTGTCGCGATCAGGAGGGGAGAAGGGGCTCAGAGGAAGCGGTTGCGGGACACTCGGTGTTCCCCTCGAGGGAACCCGGCGTGTCGGGGAACTTTTGGGGGTCGCATGAAGGCTGGCAGGATCCTTTCCACCCTTCAGGGCGGAAGAGGGGACTTCCCTTGAGACGCCGTCGCGGGCAAGGGTCTCATCTTGCCAAGAGTTGAGAACCACGTGGTTTTTCTCGAGTTGCGGCGGGATTCTCGAGTTACAATGGGGATCTCAGCCTTCCTCTTGGGTTGGCCCTGGGAAGCCCAATCTTCTCCTCGAGTTGCAAGGGAAATCTGGGGGTTGCGCTCGAGTCACTGCAGGGCCGAAGAGACCTCACCTAGGCGTGTGTCCAGGACCTACTATTCCTCTCCAGGGAAAGCAGGCATCTCGGGGTTGCATTCCAGGCTCCCCCGTGGAGTCAGACCTCGTCTCGAGGGGAAGCCAAGGACTCCGCTCTCCTCTCGAGTCGCGACAAGGATCTGTTGGAGCCCCCTGAACGGCCTCAACGAAGTCCAGCCTGCTCTTCAGTTTGGAGAGAGGACTCGTGATTGGTCTCCAGGCCATGCAGGAATATAAGGCCCTCATCTCGCGATGACCGGGGTGTCTCATGTGTTTCCTCGAGCTGCCGCGGCAGTGTGGGTTTCCTCACGAGGTACAATGAGGATCTCAGGGAGCCTCTCGTGCAGTGCCAGGTTAGTCAGGTCTCCAGGCGCATGAAGTGGGGGCGCGTGTCATGGCTCTCGAGTCATGGTAGGGGAATCGCGACTCAACACATTTTGAAGCACTCTCGAGGTCTTTCTCGAGTCATGGCAGAAAACCCAGGGTTCCCTCGACTTGTGCCTGTGACCTCAGGGAGCTTCTCATTGTGCCTGTGAGAACTCAGGGATACTGTGGAGTTGGTAGGGGCCTCTCGGGACTCCACTGGGTGTGGTGCAATGGAAGAGGGCCTCATCTCGAGTGGACGCAGGAACCTCAGGCTTCCTCTCCGTTTCTGACTCGGATCCCATGGTCCCTGCAGAGTAGGGACAAGAGAGTCACACCTAGTCTTCTGTTGAGGAATGGACCTTCGTTTGCCTTTCGAGTTGTTTACAGGGTGACAGGCCACTTGTCGAAATGTCTGTGGGACCTGCGGGTTTTTCTGGACGATGCACGCGGGTGTCAGTGCCCCTTCGTGTTGTGCCTTCATCCACAGGTTTTCCTTCAAAGAGGTGTGCTGGCATCGGGTTCTTTTCAAGAGTGGACCGTGAAATTGGGGTCTTTCGGCATGTGGCACCACCCACGAGGCTACGTCTCGAACTTCCTCATGAGACCGGCCTCATCCTGAGGTGCGCCCGGAAGGTCGGGAACCCCTTGCAGACAGAGAAGGGGAGTCGACCCTCCTGTCGCAATCAGGAGAGGAGAAGGGGTCAGATGAAGTGGTGCCGGGAACCTCGGTGTTCCCCTTGAGTGAGTCTGGTATGTCGCGGAACTTTTGGGGTCGCATCAAGAGTGCCAAGTGCCGTTTCGCACTTCAGGATGGAACGTGGGACTTCTCTTGAGATGCTGTAGCGGACAAAGGGCCTCATCTTGCGATGACGAGGGAAGCACGTGGATTTTCTCGAGTTTCGGTGGGATTCTCGAGTTACGACGGGGAATTCAGGCTTCCTCTTGTGTTGGCCCAGGAAGTCTAATCTTCCATTCGAGTTGCCAGGGAGAGCTGTGGATTGGGCTCCATTCACTGAAGGGCAAACTAGACCTCATCTAGGCTTGTATCCAGGACTTAATGTTCCTCTCCATAGGCGACAGGGATTTGGGGTTGCATTCCATACTCACCCGGGGAGTCAGGCCTCATCTCGAGGGGAAGCAAAGGACTCCACTCTCTTCTCGAGCCGCGACAGGTATCTCTTGGAGCCCACTGAGTGGTCTTTGCTCTGTAGGAGAGCTCTAGTGTACATAAGCCTGTACATAAGTGAACACAGACATTCTGTGTGCATGTTGCTGCGTACCCAAAATAGGGCCACAAGGAGCCTCATGCTCTCCATGCAGCGCGGAAGCTGTGCAGCCACGCAGCAGCTGAAGAATCCAACCAATTGCTCTTTTCTTACCTCTGACAGAGCTCGCATTGCCGTAGCCCTTGGCAGTTTGGAAACACTGGACCCTAACCCCTCTCAAAGTAGGCCTGGGTTCTAGTTCGAATAGAAAGTCAATAGCGGAGCTGAGGACAGGAACGCGGCAGTCATTTATCACACGCTCCTGCAGCCTGCTACTACAGGGACACTAACGCTAGAAGCTAGGAATGTCTTTGCAAGGTGCGCAAAGGACAAGGGAGAACCTCGACCCTGACTCTAGTATTTCAGCCCCCTGAGCAGATCTGAGGTTCTCCCGCTGTAGAAGCTAACCCATTCCTTTCAAATACAGGCTTCCTAACACAGGGCCAGTTGGCTGCTTGCTCTTCCACGAAGCAGGCTTCCTTAACTTGCAGACTGCGAATTCCGCTTAACAGCCTGGAGGAAAAATCGCTTCTTGGAAGATTTTTTTCAGAGGCTGTATCCCCGGAGCTGGGGCCAAGCTAGGGGACCCATACTGGCAAGGGAAGGCAAAACCACATCCAATGTCTTTGCTCTGGAGGACAGCTTTGGTGAGCCTAAGTCTTTCAGGAATATTTCCGGCTCCAACAGAATCAAATTCTGTGTGTGAAGCTGCACAGCCAAAATAGGGGAACAGAGAGCCTGATTCTCTCTGTGTAGCTTTGAAGCTGTCATTCAAACAACAGCTTGAGAATCCATACAATGCTCTCCCTTACTGCTAAGAGAATTCTCATTGCTGTAGTCCTTGACAGTTTGTAGAAATCCGCACCCTAACCCTTCTCCAAGTAGGCCTGGGTCCTAGCTCGGAACAACAGGCAACGGCGGAGCTGAGGCCAGTAAGGCACAAGTGAGGTCTCACACACTCTTGCAGCCTGATCGTCCAGGAGCAGTAATGCCTCTTTTTCCCTGCAGGAGGCTCGCTTGCCTTGCCTCCTGTGAACTGCATTTCCCAGCCTGGGCGCAAAGCTGTTCCTGGAGATTTTTTCTCAGGGGCTGTTTCCCTGGAGCTGGGTCGGACCTCGGGGGCCCAACTCACAGGGGAAGACAAAACCACATGGACAGGTCTATGCTCTGTAGGAGAGCTCTAGTGAACCTCATCTCTCAGGAACATTCTTGGCTTCTACAGAGACACCTCTGTGCATGAAGCTACACACCCAACATAGTGGCAAAGGGAGTCTGATTCTCTCCGTGGGTGCTGATGCTTTGTGGCAAAGCACCTGCTAAGAATCCATCCGCATAGGCTTCCCTCACCTTGACAGAGGTCTCATTGCTGTAGTCCTTGGCAGTTTGGAAAGAAGCAGACCCTTACCCTTCACCAAGTAGGCCCTTGTCCTTGTTTGAATGGAAAGGCAGTAGCTGAGCTGAGGCCAGTAAGGCGCCAGTCAAGTCTGACATATTCCCGATGCCTGCTCCTTCATGGAAAATAACGTTAGAATCTGGGAATGTCTTTGCAAGGCTGGCAAAGGGCAGTCAGGAACCTCGACCCTGCCTCTGGAATTTCTATCTTCTCAGCACATCTGGCGGTCTCGGTCAGGAGAAACTAACCCATTCCTTGCAAATATAGGCTTCCAAACACAGGCCGGTTGGCTGTCTCTTCTTGCCGAAGGAAGCTTGCTTATCCCACCTCCTGCGAACTCCGCTTCCCAGCCTGGGGGATAAGAGGTTCTTGGAGATCTTTTCTCAGAGGCTGTTTCCACGGAGCAGGGGCCGATCCCGGAGACCCACACGCACAGGGGAAGGGAAAACCGCATGGATAAGTCTTTGCTCTCTAGGAGTGCTCTAGTGAACCTCACTCTATGGGGAATGTTCTTGGCTCCAACGGGGACATCTCTGTGTGGGAAGCTGCATAGCCAACATAGAGACACAGAGACCTGATTCTCTCTGTGCAGCTTTGACGCTGTCGTTCAAACAACAAATTGAGAATCCACACAATGCTCTCCCTTACCACTGAGAGAGTTATCATTGCTGTAGCCCTTCGCAGTTTCTGGAAATCGGCACACAAACACTTCTCCAAGTAGGCCTGGGTTCAAGTTCAGATGAACATGCAATAGCGGAGCTGAGGCCAGTAAGGCACCAGTCAGGTGTCACACACTCTGGCAGCCTGCTCCTCCAGGGACAGTAAGGCCTCTATTTCCCTTCAGGAGGCTCACTTGCCTTACTTCCTGTGAACAGCGTTTCCCAGCCTGGGCGGAAAGCAGTTCCTGGAGATCTTTTCTCAGGGGCTGTTTCCCCGGAGTTGGGGCGGACCTCGGGGACCCAACTCACAGGGGAAGGCAAAACCAAATGGACAGGTCTATGCTCTGTAGGAGATCTCTAGTGAACTGCCGGGGTCCAGCCCCAGCTGATCCAGGGTATTCGAAGCAGAGACGGCGTAGGCGAGGGTCAGGGAACAACTGCTTAATTAAACGTTAATTAAGGATATAAAGAGTAATAAAATGAGGATAGCTCAGTAGGAAAATTCAGTGGAGAAAAGAGGCTGAGTAGCTTGGTTTACGCGGGGGACCAATAAAACTTCAAGACAAGAAGCTTGCACCACTTACGTAGGCCGCAGGCGTCCTTCCGTTCTCCCGAAGGAGAGGAGACACTGAGGCCTCCCCGGTCGGATCTTAGAAGCCCAGGCAAAATTAGTAAGCTTGGTGGGTTCCGCGCTCCAGATGGAGACTCAACCAGAGTGAGAGAGAGAGAGAGAGACATGGGGAGACCAGTATTTCGAGAAACTGATCCCAATTCTTTATTTCCCATGGTCTACTTTTATACACTGAGATGTTATGCAAAAGTCACGTGGGGTCAGCAGTCCTGACTTTTATCAAAGTCAGGTGCTTCATACAAAAGTATACAGAGGTCTTAGGGGTGTTACATCATCTTCTGGCCGGGGGGCCTGCTGACAATTTACGACCCTCTCCTTGTGACAGCGGTCAGTCAACCAGGACACTTATTTCTCCAGGGGTGATTATTCTTAAAACAGACGCCACCCAAATAAAGTTACATTCCTATAGGGTGAGGGTGTAGTGGGTTTTAGTTAAGGTAAGAATTTACTTAGCCTAAGGTCTAACGTGATTTATATCAAAGGTTAATACTTATTTCTTCTATATATTCATTAATGTGTATAAGGGCAGGGGATGTGGAGACTTAGCAGTAAATATCAGCTCAACAAATGAAAAACCCTTCACCAATATGATTTCTAATCAGCCCATTATACTTATACTAATAATTTTCTAACTTTTCTAAGGAACCTGTTTTTAGAAGGTTTAAAGCATCTCGTGCCTCTCATGGTTGGGAGGCTGTGAGCAATCACATGTGGCCGGACAAGCCTGTCAGGCAGGCTAGAGAACCTTCAGAGGAGTTTGTAGGTTAAAACACTCTTGTCACACCCAGGGGTTTTTATCAACTGGAGCTCTAGGTTAACTCCTTCTCCGAAAGAGGTGGTGGGGGACAGCCCCCCATAAAGTCAGAGGTGTAGGTGAGAGCACAAAATAGTAAGGTAGGCAGGCTCTGGTGATGGGGGTAGATGCTCGAGGATTTCCAGGGGGACTCCTGAGGCTCGATCCCGCCTTTGCGTATGTCGAGCCTCCTTCCTCATGACCTTTGCCATGGGCGGAGTGCCTCACTCTGGCCCCCAACAGTGAACCTCCTCTCTCAGGAACATTCTTGGCTCCTATCGAGACACCTCTGTGCGTGTAGCTACACACGCAACATAGGGGCAAAGGGAGCCAGATTCTTTCCGTGGGGTGCTGATGCTTTGTGGCAAAGCACCTGCTTGAGAATCCATCAGCTTACGCTTCCCTCGCCTTGACAGAGGTCTCATTGCTGTAGCCCTTGGCAGTTTGGAAAGAAGAGGACCCTTACCTTTCATAAAGTGGGCCCTTGTCCTAGTTTGAAAGGAAAGGCAAGAGCTGAGCTGAGGCCAATAAGGCGCCAGTCAAGTCTGACATATTCCCGAAGCCTGCTCCTTCATGGAAAATAACGCTGGAATCTAGGAATGTCTCTGCAAGGCTGGCAAAGGGCAGTCAGGAGCCTGCACCCTGCCTCTGGAATTACCGATTTCTGAGCAGATCTGGAGGTCTCCTTTAGGAGAATCTAACTCATTCCTTCCATATTGAGACTTCCAAAAACAGGCCGGTCGGCTGCCTCTTCGTGCCCGAAGGAGGCTTGCTTTTCCTGCCTCCTATGAACCCAGCTTCCCAGGCTCTGGGAAAAGGGGATCTTGAAGATCTTTTCTCAGGGGTTGTTTCCACGGAGCTGGGGCTAAGCCTGGAGACCCAAACTCACAGGGGAAGAAAAACCACATGTACAAGTCTTTGCTCTCTAGGAGAGCTCTAGTGAACTTCACTCTGTCACGAACATTCTTGATTCATATGGAGACACCCCTGTGTGCGAAGCTGCGTACCCAACATGGGGGCACAGAGAGCCTGATTCTCTCTGTGTAGCTTTAAAGATGTCGTTCAAAAAACACCTTGAAAATCCATACAATGCTCTTCCTTACCCGTGACAGAGTTCTCATTGCTGTAGCCCTTGGCAGTTTTTAGAAATCCGCACCCAAACCCTTCTCCAAGTAGTCCTGGGTCCTAGTTCGGAGGAACATGCAATGGCGGAGCTGAGGCCAGTAAGGCACCAGTCAGGTCTCACACACTCTGCAGCCTGATCGTCCAGGGACAGTAAGCCCTCTTTTTCCCTGCAGGAGGCTCACTTGACTTCCCTCCTGTGAGCTGCATTTCCCAGCCTGGGGGAAAAGAGGTCCCTGGAGATCTTTTCTCAGGGGCTCCTTCCCCGGAGCTGGGGAGGACCTCGAGGACCCAACTCACAGGGGAAGGCAAAAGCACATGGACAGGTCTATGCTCTGTAGGAGAGCTCTAGTGAACCTCATCTCTCAGGAACATTCTGGCCTCCTATAGAGACACCTCTGTATGTGAAGCTACACACCCAACATAGGGGCAAATGGAGCCTGATTCTCCCCGTGGGGTGCTGATGCTTTGTGGCAAAGCACCTGCTTGATGATGCATCCACTTAGGCTTCCCTCGCCTTGACAGAGGTCCCATTGCTGTAGCCCTTGGCAGTTTGGAAAGAAGAAGACCCTTACCCTTCATAAAGTAGGCCTTTGTCCTAGTTTGAATGGAAAGGTAATAGCTGAGCTGAGGCCAATAAGGTGCCTGCCAAGTCTGACATACTCCCGTAGCCTTCACCTTCATGGAAAATAAGTCTAGAATCTGGGAATGTCTTTGCAAGGCTGGCAAAGGGCAGTCAGGAACCAGCACCCTGCCTCTGGAATTACCGACTTCTGAGCAGATCTGGAGGTCTCCTTTAGGAGAAGCTAACCCATTCTTTCCAAATAGAGGCTTCCAAACAGGCCAGTTGGCTGCCTTTTCGCGCCCGAAGGAGGCCTGCTTTTCTCGCATCCTATGAAGCCCTGTTCCCAGCCTCTGGGAAAAGCGGATCTTGAAGATATTTTCTCAGGGGTTGTTTCCATGGAGCTGGGGCCGAGACCAGAGACCCAATCGTACAGGGGAAGGAAAACCACATGGACAAGTCTTTGCTCTCCAGGAGACCTCTAAGTGAAACTTACTGTGTCAGGAACGTTCTTGACTCCTATGGAGACACCCCTGTGTGTGAAGCTGTGTACCCAACAAGGGGGCACACAGGGCCTGATTCTCTCTTTGCAGCTTTGAAGCTGTCGTTCAAACAACAGCTTGAGAATCCATAGAATGCTCTCCCTTACCTCTGAGAGACTTCTCATTGCTGTAGCCTTTGGCAGTTTTTACAAATCCGCACCCAAACCCTTCTCCAAGTAGGCCTGGGTCCTGGTTTGGATGGCCATGCAATGGCGGAGCTGAGGTCAGTAAGGCACCAGTCAGGTGTCACACACTCTGGCAGCCTGCTCCTCCAGGGACAGTAAGGCCTATTTTTCCCTGCGGGAGGCTCGCTTGCCTTGCCTCCTGTGAACTGCGTTTCCCAGCCTGGGCAAAAAGCGGTTCCTGGAGATCTTTTCTCAGGGGCTCTATCCCCAGAGCTGGGGTGGACCTCGGGGACCCATCTCACAGGGGAAGGAAAAACCACATGGACAGGTCTATGCTCTGTAGGAGACGTTAGTGTGTCTCATCTCTTAGGAACATTCTTGGCTCGTACAGAGACACCTCTGTGTGTAAAGCTACACACCGAACATAGGGGCACAGGGAGCCTGATTCTCTCCATGGGGTGCTGATGCTTTGTGGCAAAGCACCTGTTTGAGAATCCATCCGCTTACGCTTCCCTCGCCTTGACAGAGGTCTCATTGCTGTGTCTCTTGGCAGTTGGGAAAGAGGTAGACCCTTACCCTTCACCAAGTAGGCCCTGATCCTAGTTTGAAAGGAAAGGCAATAGCTGAGCTGAGGCCAGTAAGGCACCCGTCAACTCTGACATATTCCCGATGCCTGCTCCTTCATGGAAAATATTGCTAGAATCTAGGAATGTCTTTGCAAGGCTGGCAAAGGGCAGTCAGGAACCTCGACCCTGCCTCTGGAATTTCTATCTTCTGAGCAGATCTGGAGGTCTCCTTCTGGAGAAGCTAACCCATTCCTTGCAAATAGAGGCTTCCAAACACAGGCTAGTTGGCTGCCTCTTCTTGCCTGAAGGAGGCTTGCTTTTCCTGCCTCCTATCATCCCTGGTTCCCAGCATGGGGGAAAAGCAGATCTTGGAGATCTTTGCTCAGGTGTTGTTTCCACGGAGCTGGGGTTGTGCCCAGAGACCCACACATACAGGGGAAGGCAAAACCACATGAACAAGTCTTTGCTCTCTAAGAGAGCTCTAGTGAACCTCAGTCTTTGACGAACGTTCTTGGCTCCTATGCGGACACCTCTGTGTGTGAAACTGCGTACCCAACATGGCGGCAGAGAGCCTGATTCTCTCTGTGCAGGTTTAATGCTGTCGTTCAGAAAACAGCTTGAGAATCCATACAATTCTCGCCCTTACCTCTGAGAGAGTTCTCATTGCAGTAGCCCTTGGCAGTTTGTAGAAATCTGCAGCTAAACCCTTCTCCAAGTAGGCCTGAGTCCCAGTTCGGAGGAACAAGCAATGGCGGAGCTAAGACCAGTATGGCACCAGTCAGTTTTCACACACTCTGGCAGCCTGCTCCTCCAGGGACAGTAAGGCTTCTTTTTCTCTGCAGGAGGCTCACTTTCCTTACTTCCTGTGAACAGCTTTTCCCAGCCTGGGCGAAAAGCGGTTCCTGGAGATCTTTTCTCAGAGGCTGTTTTCTCGGAGCTGGGGTGGACCTCGGGCACCCAACTCACAGGGGAAGGCGAAACCACATGTACAGGTGAGCACTCTGTAGGAGAGCTCTTGTGAGCCTCATCTCTCAGGAACATTCTTGGCTCCTGTAGAGACACCACTGTGTGTGAATCTACACACCCCACATAGGGGCAAAGGGAGCCTGATTCTCTCCGTGGGGTGCTGATGCTTGGTGGCAAAGAACCTTCCTGATAATCCATCCGCTTATGCTTCCCTCGCATTTACGGAGGTCTCATTGCTGTAGCCCTCGGCAGTTTGGAAAGAAGAAGACCCTTACCCTTCATAAAGTAGGGCCTTGTCCTACTTTGAATGGAAAGGCAATAGCTGAGCTGAGGCCAATAAGGCGCCAGTCAAGTCTGACATATTCCCAAAGCCTGCTTCTTCAGGAAGATAACTGTAGAATCTAGGAATGTCTTTGCAAGGCTGGCAAAGGGCAGTCAGGACCCTGCACACTGCCTCTGGAATTACCGACTTCTGAACAGATCTGGAGGTCTCCCTTAGGGGAAGCTAACCCATTCTTCCAAATAGAGGCTTCCAAACGCAGGCCGCTTGGCTGCCTCTTGCTCTCTGAAGGAGGCCTGCTTTTCCCGCCTCCTATGAACTCCAGTTCCCAGCCTCTGGGAAAAGCGGATCTTGAAGATCTTTTCTCAGGGGTTCTTTCCACGGAGCTGGGGCCGAGCCCGGGGCCCAAAGGCACAGGGGAAGGCAAGACCACATGGACAGGTCTATGCTCTGTAGCAGACCTCTAGTGAACCTCATCTCTCAGGAGCATTCTTGGCTCCTATAGAGACACCTCTGTGTGTGAAGCTGCGTACCTAACATAGGGGCACAGAGAGCCTGATTCTCTCTGTTCATTTTGACGCTGTCATTCAGAAAACAGCTTGAGAATCCATAAAATGCTCTCCCTTACCACTGAGAGAATTCTCACTGCTGTAGCCCTTGGCACTTTGTAGAAATCTGCACCCAAACGCTTTTCCAAGTAGGCCTGGGTGCTAGCTCGGATGAACAGGCAATGGCGGAGCTGAGGCCAGTAAGGCAACAGTCAGGTTTCACACACTCTGGCAGCCTGCTCCTCCAGGGACTGTAAGGCCTCTTTTACTCTGCAGGAGATTCGCTTGCCTTACTTCCTTTGAACAGCATTTCCCAGCCTCGGCGAAGCGGTTCCTGGAGATCTTTTCTCAGGGACAGTTTCCCCGGAGGTGTGGCGGACCTCGAGGACCCAACTCACAGGGGAAGGCAAAACCACATGGACAGGTCTATGCTCTGTAGGAGAGGTTTAGTGAACCTAATCTCTCAGGAACATTCTTGGCTCCTATAGAGACAACTCTGTGTGTGAAGCTACACTCCCAACATTGGTGCACAGGGAGCTTGATTCTCTCCGTGGGGTGCTGATGCTTTGTGGCAAAGCACCTGCTTGAGAATCCATCCTCTTAGGCTTCCCTCACCTTGACAGAGGTCTCATTGCTGTAGCCCTTGGCAGTTTGCAAAGAAGAAGACCCTTACCCTTCATGAACTAGGGCCTTGTCCTAGTTTGAATGGAAAGGCAATAGCTGAGCTGAGGTCAATAAGGAGCCAGTCCCGTCTGACACATTCCCGAAGCCTGCTCCTTCATGGAAAATAACTCTAGAATCTAGGAATATCTTTGCAAGGCTAGCAAAGGGCAGTCAGGAACCAGTACCCTGCCTCTGGAATTACCGACTTCTGAGCAGATCTGGAGGTCTCCTTTAGGAGAAGCTAACCCATTCCTTCCAAATAGAGGCTTCAAAACACAGGCAGGTGGGCTGCATTTTTGTTCCCGATGGAGGCGTGCTTTTCTCTCCTCCTACGAACCCCGGTTCCCAGACACTGGGAAAAGTGGATCTTGAAGATATTTTCTCAGGGGTTGTTTCCACGGAGCTGGGGCCGAGCCTGGAGACCCAAAGGCACAGGGGAAGGCAAGACCACATGGACAAGACTTTGCTCTTTAGTATAGCTCTAATGAACCTCACTCTGTCAGGATCTTTCTTGATTCCTACGGAGACACACCTGTGTGTGAAGCTGCGGCTACAGAGAGCCTGATTCCCTCCGTTTACCGCTGAGTCTGCATTGCCAAGCAACAGCTTGGGAACGCAGCCTGGGGCACTTCCCTTCCCTCGGACAGAGCTCTCCTTGCGGTAGGCCTTGGTAGTTTGCATACAATGGGGCCCTAAGCCCTCTGCAAGTTGGCCTGGCTCCTAGGTCCAAAGGGCAGGCCAGAGCGGAGCTGAGGCTGTCAGGCTCCAGACACATCTCCCATACTCCTACATCCTGCTCCTACCCGGGCGTGAACGCTAGAAGCTGGGAAGGTACCTGGACCGTGCAGGGGCGGGGCGAACGCGGGCGGCGTGGGGCGGGGGTCGGCTTCTGGCGGGGGTGGGGGCGGGCTTCCCAGTTGTGCTCTCAGAGGTGGACACTGAGGCTGAAAACTCGCCGGGAGCGCACCCGGGACTGGGTAAACCCGGGCTGCGGGGGTCGAGATTCAGATGGCTTTGGGTGAGGGTCGGTCCCAGTTGTGCTCCCGGGGTCGCCACTGCGGCTGGGAACGCGCAGGGAGCGCGGCAGGGGCGGGGCTAACCCTGGCGGAGCGGGGCGGGGTCGGCTCACGGGGGGGATGGGGAGGGGTTCCCAGTTGCGCTCTCGGGGGTTGCAACTGCGGCTGGGAACGCCCATTTCGTCGGCTCCTGGGTCCCCAAGGATCGCCATCCCGTGGGTGCAGCGGAGGGTGCGGACCACAGGTAAGGGAACTGGGACTGCGTGGAGCAGGGAACCAAGTATTCCGCCGTCTGTTGGCACATTCTCGGAGCTCCCCAACCTGGCGGTCGCAGAAAGGCCTTGCCTTTGGGGTCAAGGCCTTTACCGCTCCACCCCTCTGCTGAAAAATCTCAGAGTCTGCGTGGTTTTTCCAAGCAGCCTAGTGTCCGCTGGAAGTCCAAGGGACAGAACACTGAACTCTGGCCGGCTGGCCCAGCCCTGCTTCTGGCACTTTGTAAGCCAGCGGGCCCTTGAGCACCTGCTGGGATGGGAAAGGGAAGGGTCCATGGATTGCACCCTAGAAACTTAGTAGGGTGCATGGATTTCAAACCCTGGTGGCCGCCCAGGCAGCAAAGAAGGGGGGAGGGCATCTTGCTGCCCTTTCATGGCAGAATCTGTGGTTGTCCAGCTGCGTGGGCCTTTTCATGAGGACCCTGTGCAATAAAAGTTTGGTGTTTTGGAACTGAATAATTAGAACGTGTAAAAGCTTTAAATTATGTGGTGGTGTAATTAAAAAGCAAAACAAAACAAAACCAAGCTCCAAGTGTTTTGCAAATGGAGGTTTAAATATTGAAGGACTGTATTCCTTGCACTGTGGCATTCTATCAAGAAGTGTGCAGGATTTTTTTTTTTTAAGAAAAGTGTTCAAAGTGAGGGAAACAGGAAACCCAGAGGTGCCCCTGTATTTTGGGGAAGGCCTTAGGAGGTCACTTGGAAATGCTGCTGGCTGTGCGGGAGGGGGGCAGATGGGCTGTGCAGGCTTGTCCTTTGCATGGATGTTCTTGTGTGTGGAAACCCAGCTCGGAGCCATCTCCTGATGTGTAAGAATTTCGCAGACAAACCTTGAGCTAAGCAATGCATTTTTTCCTAAGAAAATGTTTGTCTTAAGCGATGTAAATATCCTATGTATTTCCGCTAGACTCTGGCTTCAGGTCGGTTCCCCCAAAAGGCTCAGAAGCGATTTGAACAAAACAGCATGTTTTCCTCCTAGCTTGTTCTTCTTATCTATGTTAAGGAAATGATATATTTGCCTGCAATACTGCCTTTCTTCAAGATTCATGTCAATCAAGTTTTGGCCCGGGATGACTCACCTGCTGCCAATATTATCACAATGCATGTCGTGGGGGAGGGGCCTGGTGCCATTCCCTGAAACAGTTCCTTTCTTTCCTTAGCTGACTGCTAGTGCCTGTAGAATATCTGGCTAAAGACCAGCAGGGGGTACTCTTACTACCCCCCCCACCCCGCCTCGAGTCTAAGTCAGCAGCTTTCTCTATCTCTTTAATACTTTAATAACACTTGATGACACAAAAGCTCTGAGCGATCAAATCATATCAAATCTTCATTTCAGATTGAAGATGCATTCCATGGTATTGCCATCTTAAGTCTTTCCATCGTTATGGAATATCTGTCCATGTATTCAGGATAGTTTTCAGCCAGGGTGTATAATTTCCAGTGTGCCAGTCTTGTCATCCTCGTTACATCCATGGCAAAGTGTTTTATTCATGTTGATATTATTGAAAGGGAATTTTTTAAAATTCCTTTTCAGATTATTATCTGCTAATGTATACAGATAAAACTGTGTAATCATTCATTTGTATCAGTTTGGACAGCTTGATAGTTGTCTTTAATTTC